>NC_064640.1:953887923-956774590 GCF_023864345.2 Schistocerca serialis cubense | reverse complement strand
GAGCTGCAAAATTATGTCAATATCCATAACATCACTTTGTAACAAAGTTCTTAAAGATATTTTCAAGTCAAATATAATAAATTTCTTGGAACAATGGAAAGTCTACGATGGGATAATGACAATATTATGAAAAGGCTGAGTTGCAGATAGGCACATGGTTAATAACAACTAACATCTACACTACAAGAAACAGATTTTTTGTTGTGCCTATCTGCAACTCCATATGTCCACTATATGGTAACAAGTGTCCTTTTAATAATATTAACACAAATCAATTAGAGATGGAAAATGTTCTGTCCACAAATCAGTATGGCATTATAAAGCTTCGCTCATGTGAAAGTATGCTTCTCCCCTTTTCTCAAGATATCCTGTGAACAGTGGATGAAGGGGTAACAGACTGACTTTGTATTCCTAGTTTTCTGAAAAGCATTTGACACTGTGCTCCTTTCTTTAACAGTCTGCAGTTGGCCATATAGAGCAGGTTTTCATACATGTGAGTGGCTCAAAGACTTCCTAAATAACAGAACCCAGTTAATTGTCACCAATGATGAGTGTTCATTAGAGACAATTTTATAGCCAAGTGTGGCGCAGAGAAGTGGTGCTCACCATATCCAAAATGTCATTTGTGATGTGACCTGTTATGGATTGGCAAGACAGCCAATCCACTATGACAGGAAGCCGAAAGGCACGCGTTTAAGCTCATGCAGGCTGGCGTGAGGTCTGGAACAGGACAAGGAATTTATAGTAGCAAAGAATGTACGTAACTACTGGAATACTAAACTTTAATTCGTAATTGGTGAACATGGCTCCTGACAGTACATGTTTTACAGCATCAATAGTAACTGGTAATGGCGCCTTGCTAGGTCGTAGCAAATGACGTAGCTGAAGGCTATGCTAACTATCGTCTCGGCAAATGAGAGCGTAATTTGTCAGTGAACCATCGCTAGCAAAGTCAGCTGTCTAACTGGGGCGAGTGCTAGGAAGTCTCTCTAGACCTGCCGTGTGGCGGCACTCGGTCTGCAATCACTGATAGTGGTGACACACGGGTCTGACGTATACTAACGGACTGCGGCCGATTTAAAGGCTACCACCTAGCAAGTGTGGTGTCTGGCGGTGACACCACATGACCATTATTATTCTATAAACATAATCTGATGCTCTTAACTGATTATGCTGTTTGTATGGGAAAGTGTCATCACCGAGTGACTGTAGGAGAATATAATACACGAATTGGACATAATTTCTAGCTGGTGTGATTAATGTCAGCTGGCTATAAAGTAACAAAAATATAAGTTAATGCAGATGAGTAAGAAAAACTACCTCATAACATTCAAATACAATATTAGCGTGCTGTTCGACACAGTCAAGTTGATTAAATATTTAGTGTGTCATGTTGCAAAGTACTGGTTTTATGTTTGGGATTTGCAGGAGGTCAGATTACACACCACACACCACACACACACCACGCACACCATAGCAGAGATGCTTTGGGAACTAAAATGGGGATCCCTGGAGAGAAAGGACATACTTTCCAAGGAAGAGTACTGAGAAAATTTAGGGAATCAGAATCTCTCTGCAGCCAGCTTCAAATGCTATGCCACCAATGTACATTATGCATTAGGACCATGAAGATACTAGAAATAAGGGCTTATATACAGGTATCCAGGTGGTCATATTTTTCTTCACAATTTGTGAGTGGAACAGAGAAGGAAATGACTGGTAGTGGTACAGGGTACCCTCTGCCACACACCATATGGTGGCTTGCATAGTACATATGTAAATATAGATGTAGAATAAATACTCATTAAAAAAACTGTGCAGGGAAGTTGCTTTGTCTACTCAAGTAAGAGAGCTGACTAGGAAATCCTGGGAGATTAATATGAACTGCCAATTGAGCACCCCCTTGTAATGGGGTAAATTGTGCAGATATTTACAGAGTCATCCATTATGGCAGCTTAGTGTTTTTCCAGGGAAGGCAATGTTCTACAGGGCTGGAGCAGAAATTCATTTTTAGAGTATATCCATGTGTGTTCTTATGTTAGTGTTAATAGGAACTGATATCTGCCTTTCCATGTAGTATTAACACATTTTTGAGCAATAAACATTCCCTAGACAGGTTTGTGCACTGTGATGCTAAAGATTCATAAGGTGCACTGGTAGAGTCAGTGTAACTTCGTGAAACGCCTCATAGTTGAAACTTCCTGGCAGATAAAAACTGTGTTCCCGATCGAGACTCGAACTCGGGACCTTTGCCTTTCGCGGGCACGTGCTCTACCAACTGAGCTACCGAAGCACGACTCACACCCGGTACTCACAGCCTTACTTCTGCCAGTACCTCGTCTCCTATCTTCCAAACTTTACAGAAGCTCTCCTGCGAACCTTGCAGAACTAGCACTCCTGAAAGAAAGGATATTTCATACCAGCGCACACTCCGCTGCAGAGTGAAAATCTCATTCCGCCTCATAGTTGATTCCCACACTATGTACCTCTCTCTCTCTCTCTCTCTCTCTCTCTCTCTCTCTCTCTCTCTCTCTCTCTCTCTCTCACACACACACACACACACACACACACACACACACACACACACTTTATGCCATAATATGGTTGTACTGCACTCAGCCATTTATGAACATTTGATATTTGTTTTAACCTGAATAATTTAAATTTAAACAAATTTGACACCATTAAGGCAATATTTTCACCTTTCTGCTATTTTCTCATCCCCTGTCATGTGAAAACCAGGAAATTTTGTTCAAGGAGACATTGTCACTACCAGCAGCAGTTTGATCACTGTACAACAACTTGCAACTACACTTTTTTTGCCCCAGTTGATCTTCACATTTCCTTGATGAGTGAAGTACAGAGCTACTCCATAGGCCAGACTTCCTCTCAGATCAAGAAGCTTGTAACCCACTCTTGCATATCCTCTGAAAGTTAAAACTTTAAAGACACAGTACCATATGTCGGATCGGCAAATGCTGAGGTTACGAAATAGGCACTTCTATGAATTTTGTTTTTCAAAGATACTGTATGCAGTAAAAGTACTGGAAGTAATCATAACAGCATGATATCTTCAAAGTTACACCTCTCAGAAAATGTGCTATTGTGATACGGGCCTAAGAGATTTGAGTAACTTGCACTGAAGATAGTCACACAGTGACCAAAATCGATCTGTGAAATAAAGCCTTTAAATATTTACAACAGACGCTTCCATTTATCCAAAATATATTGACTATATTTCCATTGGGTACATTGTGCACAATGAGACTATTAGAGTAGCACACAACCACGTAGACATCCAGGTGAAAGTTTGCTGTGTTGTTTTCGAATTTTGAAGTTAATACTCAAGTCAGTTTTTCTCAAGTCAAAATAAAAATATTTCAGCCACAGTGATGCTTAAAAGTGGGATAAGAATCCCACAGCAGCATGCATTACTCACAAAACTACCTGTAGGGAAAAAAAATTATATTCGAAGTTGATTTCTGATACCCAATTAAAATGCTCAGTTGACAGTTGAGTTGTGGATATATACACAGAAATTTGTAGATATATATTTTTGAATGATACATGTAAGGTGACTCACAGGTAGTTTATGGGTATTCTCCAAGGGTTTGCGGCTAGTAAGAGTGGTTAGCACCTACAGAGTACCCCAACTGTTCACAACAAATTCTCCGTTAGAGAGAGAACAAACAGGTTTTTGACATGAAACACTCTCTCTCTCTCTCTCTCTCTCTCTCTCTCTCTCTCTCTCTCTCTCTCTCTCTCTCTCTCTCTCCCTCTCTCTCTCCCCCCCCCCCTCCCACCCCCCCTCCCCTCCCTATTAGTACGATTTGCATGATCCTTATGAAAGTTGAAGCTTTCCTGTTTGCAGGGGTATCAATCAACAGTTGTGGCCTCTCCATAACCACATGAAGAAGAGAATCTGTCAATATGTGAGCCAGGGAGTGGACTGAAGCTTTAAACCTTGGAAGTGTGTGTCTGATCCTGAACCAAAAGGAAACACAACATCCACATCTAGGTTTTGGAAAAAAAAGGCCACAAACCATCACTTACCTGTGTCTCAGGCTGCTAATGGTATTAGGTAGCTTTGGGCTCGCAGATAACCATACAGTCAGTCATTCCACATGATTAGCATCTGCTGTTGCCAAAGCCATTAGAATGCTGTTCAGCCTACCTGATTATAAGATGAAAGGATTAAGCTTTCTTCACCTTCTTCCCTTCCATTCTGTGTATCCTCCATTTTCTATTTCCACTGGGTATTCTTTTCCTGTTCTTTCTTTCTTTCTTTCTTTCTTTCTTAATTGGTAGTTAAATGATTGACTTGTATTACATCACATAATACATTGTAACTTTTTGCATTGAGTTAATAAAGAATGATGATAGATAACTTCTATGCTGCCCCACTGCATATCATTAAGCAAGGTTATGATGACTTTTCGCTGTTATCTGCAGAGAACAGCTAATATTAACTGAGTATTACCTGGCACATTATGATAGAGGTGAAAATGATTAATAATGACATAATATTCAACTCGAGTAGATATAGTTCTAACAATTAACAGCATACAAGGTGCATCCAGAAAGTACGTTCAGATTATGTCCAGACATGGCACAAATAATCTGATAGGAATGCACATGCACAGGAGTGGAGGAGGTATGGGGGAATAATACAGTGCATTTTCAGTCTTCTGACAGCAGTGGTTACTGCACAGCCCTAGGATAAAACAGCTGCTCGATATTGCCTCGAGCCAGCTGTGGTGTTTGCCTGAAACTACTTCGGAGTGTGCAAAAATTGGGTAACTGTACAGAGATCTATCACAGACTGTGCTACATGTATGGTCATTATGAGCAGCAGTACGGTCTGACGGTGGTGTGGGCATTTCACTGGAGGATGAACTAATATTCATGGTGGAGACCATAGTGGTTGGCCAGCCACAGTCACACTGGCACTGGTGGAAATAGTGTGACAAGAAATTTTGCAGATCTTGTGCTTCACAGTTTCAGGACTGTCAGACAATCGCAAGACGTTTGGGAAATTGAGCCATTGCGAGACAATTTAACCAGCTTTTGTAAAGAGAGTGCAAGATGGCTGCCAAGACAACACAGTGGTATGCAGAAAGAGGTGAAAAATTTCTAGACCGTATTGTCACTGGGAATGAAACTTGACTCGGATGGCACACAACAAACAATACAACAATCCACACATTGTGCTTAAAATTGACAGCTTAGTAGTTCACATATGAAACACAGTCCCAGTCAAAAACAGATGTTCACAGCCTTCTGGGATTGACGTGGTGTCCTCCTGTAAGAGTTTTCACCATGAGGTGAGACTGTAAATGCTAACTTGTATTGTGAAATGTACAAAAATCTGAGAAAGGTGATCCAGAGTGGAACACATGGGTTGTTGATGAGAGGCATTACACTTGTGCATGAAAATTGTTTTGTGTCCTAAAACAAACAAAAGAACAGACTAACATCACATGCACCCATGTTATAGCCTTAGTCAATTTAAGGTGTTTAGTTATGTGATCTAAGTCAAGCCCAGTCGATGGAAGGAAAGTGCGCTAATAATGAGGACTGCCTAGTGGAGAGAAGTCTGGAATATATGCAGCACAAACAGCAGATGTCTCCAAAAATATTAAATGTCCTTATCTGTAATGTTATGATGGATAAAAAGTAAAACACTGTCGACAGACCATGCACTGTTTGCTAAAATGGCAGGTAACTCTGAAGACAAATGTACTTTTAATGGAAGCGTTTAAAAAAAAGGGCATTCGGCCAGGAAATGGAGAACCATCAAAGGTTGACCATGAGCACAATGACTTAACAAAAGGCAACGACTGTAGGGTCGTTCCGCGTTGAGTGGTCTAGAGCTCCCTGCTCGACCATCTTGGATTTTGCTGAAATTTTGTACATTGAGTACCACATGTCTCCGACTTCAGTTAAATTTTTGATTATACAGTGGAATACTTGTCGAGATATACTGTATGTGGTCAGGATACAGGGTTAAACAAACAGCTGTGACACTGAGATTTCACAAACATTGAGACCTGATCTCTCTCTGCATTTTTGTTTAAAAATAAAATAAAATAAATTTGGAACTTGATTGCAGAAAGTTGTAATAATAATTATTATTTCAAACAATTAGCTTGTACCACTAATGTTCACCATAAGTAGATAAGTTGTATCAGTCATCGTAAAAAAATTTGCACTCTAACAAGTTAAATGTTCATAGTTGCATGTAACTAATTAAATAATTAAGTAATAGATGTCGACCTATAAATTCTAAAAGAACAACTTGCTGAGAAACTACGCATAAAATTTGATATTGCTAGATCTTTCTATTACTTCACACAGTTAGTGTAAGGTTCACAATTTTTCAAAAAGTCTAAAAATTGGTTATAGAATGTTTCTAGAAGATACCTGGTGCAAAATAGGAGTGAAAATACCGCTCTCATTGGATAGAGAATGTTTTGAACCTCCTATAAAAGTTTGATTGACAAACACTGGCATATAGTGCCCTGTCCGCCCTGATAGCTGAATTAGCAGTGTGACGGACTGCCGTCCTAAGGGGTATGGGTTCGATTCCCGGCTGGGTCAGGGATTTTCTCCCCTCAGGGACTGGGTGTTGTATTGTGTTCATCATTTCATCCCCATCCAGCACGCAGGCCGCCCAGTGTGGCATCAAATGGAAATGAGCATTTGGCGTCATTGGCCAGGAGGCTCCTTACGGGGCAGGTCTGGCCGTCTTGGGGCAGGTCTTGTTACATTTCCATGTAGTGCCGTAAGGAAAGATTTAAAATAAAAGCTGTTATACAGTAATGCTCCTTTCTTAATCTTCTAATTCTGTCTGAAGCAAAAAGACTTCTTTTAATGCTTTTTTATTTAGAAATTATGCGCCAGCGCAATAGAATACTGATAGTGATATTTTCGCAAGCAGTTCAAGAACTTGCTCTCAATAGGTCCAAGATGTGAAGACTAAGGAAGAAACAGAACCATTTGTATGAATTTCTAGCAGGGCAGTTTGTCTATGGTAAAGCTAAAGTCATTGTCGATACTCCATGAGTAAAGATGATCAAGGCATTGCTGAAGATGATACTTAAGGGGAAAAGTTCATGTAGAATTGCAATAGATAACAAAGTTGTCAATGAAGAGAGTACAAGAGATGCCTGGCAGGAATGGGCTGTAATGGGGTTACTGGCTACAGCAAAGGGGACGACACTTGTGTGAATGGGTTGCCTCAAGGCACCATCATATCATACATTCCGTCACCTTGCAAACATAGTGATGGAAATAGAGCATTAGCTGGAAGGGAGGTGTTTTTCCTTACCAGGCTTGTGTACAGGTATGAGTGACTTCATGTCAACATCTGGAAAACATGCCACCTGCTCAAATGTGATTGTACATTTGAAGGAGAAAGTGCTTGCCCTGGAGGGAAAGATGCTGCAACATCTGAATGTGAACATTGTCCAGCCCTGGGGCAGAAGATCTGGATGGAATGAGAGCATGGTCTAGCTCCCTCAGAATCATGAATGCTGCAATGCCGCCTTTATTATGAGAAGAGAAGGGTAGTACCCTAGCCTCCTCCACTCGTTTGTGAGGGTGGAAGGTTTTATGCTAGTGAGTGGAGCTTAAATAGTGGTCCATGCTGTTGTCTGGAGATAGGTGCGGGATCCACAATGACATCACCTGCTACAATCTGGCTGTAAATCAGAGAATTGACCTCAGTCCCGGAGAGACAACAGAAGTTCTTACGCACAATGTAACAGGGAGTGTAACTGTTCAAAAAAGTTATCTGAATTTCATTTACTAATTCTTTGATCTCCTGAAGAATGTGATGACACTGTGCATGTAACTGTTTATAAAAAATACAGTTTGCCATCATAGAATTAATGTTAAACAGAGCATGTTGCCACAAGAGAACTGCATTGCAGCACACTTCGGTCCCCCAAGGGACCAAAACATGGCGTGGTAAAGATAAAGTGCCTCATAAACCTTACAATCACAGAATGTTCCATAGCTCATGCTTAATCTGGTCATTGAAGGCTTTATTCCTCCCTGGAAACCTTGAATGCTTTCTAAGGCTGACTGTAACTGGCAAAATGTTGCTCATTTAATTGGGTTTACACGCAGGTGTCACAGGAGACAGTAAATGTAGTGGAGTGACCATTTTCCATGCTCTATGTATGTCAGAGAGAATGGACAACTGGAGATGATGGGCAAGTTGGACAGAGCAGAATGAGAGGTCCAAATGGAATAGGTGAAAGTGTGAGCTGAAAGGAATGTGGGTGCTTCATTGTTACGGCAGATGAGGTTGAGTTGACAGAGAGGTGTGCTCTTGGCAGACCACCTCAAACAGGTTCTGGAGAGCCCGAAATGGGATGGTCTGCAATAAAATTACTGAGCAGCAGAAAGGAGGGCAAGGAAGTTGATTGATAAGCTGGAGGAAGTCTGACCTGGTGGCACCAAATGATGGAGCGATGTAGGCATTGCAAAGAGAAAATTTGAAAGTGAGGAAGGGTAATGCAGATGCAACAGACTGCAGCAGTGTGTTTAGTGAGACTGTTTGACTATGGAGGACATCCCAGATGAGCAGTGTGACTCCCCCATGAATGGAATGTCAGCCTAGGAGGAGGAGGAGGAGGAGGAGGAGGAGGAGTAGTAGTAGTAGTAGTAGTAGTAGTAGTAGTAGTAGTACTGCAATAGGGGGCAATTTTATAGTTGTAGAGCTTAATTTGAGGTTGCTCCCTGAAGGACATGGCCATGCAGACTTGTGTTTTACCATCTAGAACTTACAGTACCATTCTCGCTACACTTTACATGGTCTTCGGCTAACCAACAGCTCGCGAGCGATGAGTTACAGCACTTTTCCTTCACCCAGATCTCTTGCACGGTGTGCTCATAGAGGTACATGAGACATTCTCAGAATGAGACTGCATGATCACCATTTCAACAGATACAACAGGGAAAAATAAGCAGGCAATCACTCTTGATCATCCATAACAAGTAACACATATGATTGTTTTAACTCTGTTTCGACAGGACATGTTACCAGTGTCAGTTACAAACACATTGGGTTTGGAATGTGTGCCCGTGCTGCGATGACTTCATTGACTGCTTTTGATCTTTAAAAAAAGTATTGCTCTAACAAACGTGAAAAAAATCACCAAGGTTGCAGCAGCCTTTTTCATTAACTGATGGGATTTCTCCCTTGGTGTCTCACAGGGCATCACCACAGTCCAACTTGGCTAAGACCACTGAGCAGCCTAGTGGAAACAATAGCACAGGAACAAGTCAGTGATTGACAGGCCCTGATGTCAATAGGATAGCGCTTTAGGAGTGAAGCTGCAAGCAGTTGCTGGGTTTGAAAATCACAATTGTCCTCCAAAAGCACAGTGCCATTACACAAATAAGTGCAGGATTTCACAGGGTTTGCAGTTTCATCAACACATTGCTGCAGTTAATCCGTTTATTATTCAGAAGAGGACTGACCTCCTCCATTACATGATCCATTAGCAAATGAGGTGCATCGGGGAGATTCTTGGAATCTTTGTCTTGTAAAAATAAACATAATAAGGCTAGACTGAGATAGTGATCAGATAATTGTGTGCACCTTCTAATACTGTTCACAGTATATCCACCATTGGAGATGCTGTCAATCTTGAGGGATTTTCTCACAATGAGCTAATCATTTACTGCATTTGAAGATTTGTGATACCAATTTTAAGTAAATTGAACCAACCAGAAATACTGTGAAATGAAATGCTTCTGGATTAGTAAATGACTTTTTTAGCAAATTACATGCCTGATCCACCCAGCATGCAACCACATCTGTTTATCTGCCTTGTGTGCATTCATGTTGCCCTGAGTCACAATCTGGACATGCCATTCCTATGCTCTATGCACTCCCTCATATCTTCGGTATGGTGGTATAGTTAAGAGCAATGTCCTTTCCCATTTCATTGAGGAAATATTGACTTTCGGTTTTCCACATTCTATGTTTGCTAAGGCGTTGCACATGCATCTGTGTCACACTGGACCATGTCAAGACTTGAGTCTCCAAATATTTTATGGGAATATTGGCACATTTTTCCTTTGAAAGTTGTTATATGAAAATTGATCATAGGGATAAACAATGGAACACCCAGGTTGAAATATCAAGAACATAAGGAAGATATACACTGCAATTTAATGTGTCATCTTTATAGTAAGTAGCAGACATGTACAACAGAATCACACCTGCACATTAGCTTTCAGCTGAGGTCTGTTAGAAAAGGGCAGTGAAGGAGGCAAGGGGCATGGGGGCAAGTGGTGCATGGGTGAAGAGAGAGAAGAGCACTGTCTGGTCCCTGCACACTCCAGTAGTCACAGCATTGGGAGCTCAACTCGTGGGGCAGAGATGAAGGGAGCAGAAATGAGAGGAGCATGGAAGTGGAAAGATGGGCAGGTGCGCTGGCAGAGGCCAGCACACAGAGGGTGGGATACAAGAACAGAAAGGAAATAGTATGATAGAGGGTTTGGAAACTGTTGGGTGGAAGGTTTGAGTAGAGTAGCTGTATATCAGTTGCAAGGTGACTATAGTATGGTTTCACCATTATGTCTCCATTTTGACAGTTTACCCACCCTCAGCCCAGAGGCATCTCTCCACTAGTGATTACTTATAAATACCAAAAGGGCATCAGATGTTGTGGGCACAATACAGAATACAAACAGTTTGTTGAAATGCTAATAGTTACAGGTGCCCCCTGGTGGCACCAGCCAGACTTCTGAGCCAGACTTCTGAGCAGCACAGGCATCAGGAAACTGATGGCACTACTATTGAGGAAGCATGTTCCATCTGCAAGTCACTTCATAATGGTCATACTTCTAGCTGCTGGATACTTAAGGTGAAGTGCAACCTCCTGTTGCAGCATTCAATTGTTTACTCAGTTCCAGGCCAGGATCTGGATATGCCTCACTGCCATCAATCTCAGCTACCTGAGACCAGCCTGAATGCTCCATTGTACGCTGTGTGATTTACTGTGAAGTAGTGTAGTGTGGTGATGGTGCAGTCACACAGTGTGCTCCCACACACCCTTCCCTCACCCAGCCCTATGGATACCTCACCTAATGGTGACTCATGAATTCTGACAGTAACCTCATCCTATTATGCCAATAGACTTTGGATAGCCAGTAAAAGATCGTCCACAATCACTTGAGAGTAAAAGAAATAAACAAAACTTCATTGTGAAATTGAACTATGAACAAAGTGTTCTTAAATTCAACCTGGATATTGTCACTCACTACCACATCTGTCACCCACAACTGGTCTTAAAATTTTTTTTGTGAAAAGCTTATTACATTGGCTAATCATTAAGATTATATTTCACTCAAAAGTTACTTGCAGGTTTATTTAGGAACTATTACGTACAAATTTAGCTACATTACACACAATTAAATGGCATTATCTGCTATGATATTATGACATATGGTCAGTTATATACCATTGCATCTGTACAGTGAATTCAACACATTCTGCACCCTCCAGGGGATCCACAACTCTTTTGTGGATACGTGCGTAGCGAGCACGGGGCCCCGAGCTAATGTGGCCTTCTTTCCTTTCCGGGCTGCATACCTTCCCTTTCCGCATCCTTCCCCATCCCCTGTCTTCGCCCCCCCCCCCCCCCCCCCCCCTCACCTCTGGCTCTTTCCTTCACTTTCTCCCCTCTGGGAGTATGGTTTGTGCCTACGTCCAGAGACGGACGCTTGTAAATGTACCGCATTCTTCGCCTTCCTTGCTTGTATGTCTTCTTCCTTCCTTTGTCCTTCTCTTTTCCTTACCTCTTCTCTTTACCCTTTTCTCCGCTGCGGCGTTTGAGACCCCCTCTTCTTTCCTTTCCCTTTCTCTTTCTTCCTCTCTGTGCGTGTCTGAAGGCCGACCCACGCACTTCCATGCGTAGCCGGTGACGGGGTAATGCGTAATTCCCCGCCCCGGGTAGACAGGTAGGACACATACGTACCCCCTGGTAACGGCCAGGCCCAGGGAGGGGTGATTACCTGAGCTGATACCTTCCGAAAGTGCCGATTGTTCCCTCCGTCCGTTTGTCGGGAGGTGTGACCTGAGGTGTGAACAATAACCGAAGGCGGGAGTGCCCTCAGAGAGGGCCCCCACAAGGGAGGAGCGCGCCATCGGAGACGCCGGTAATCATGGGGGATTCTTCCACAATGGTTTCCTCACCTTCCACTTTGTCTGCTCACAAACGTAAGTTCACTGAGTCTCAGCCACAGTCAGTTCTTCCATCGTTGCCACAGTTCCTTGTTGTTTCTCGGTCTGACGAAGGTCACGACTTCTCCGCGGTCAACCCTTTCATTATTCAGAAAGGTGTCGACGCAATTGCAGGTCCTGTAAAGTCTTGTTCCCCATTACGGAATGGCACCCTGTTGTTAGAAACAGTCAGTGCCCTCCAGGCACAAAAATTGCTGCGTACCTCACTACTACACACCTTCCCTGTCCGGGTGGAACTGCACCGTACTTTAAATTCCTCGCGGGGAGTCGTTTATACACGCTCCCTCGATGGCTTGTCTGACGAAGAAATTCAGCAATACCTGTCTGACCAGGGCGTAACAGCTGTTCGTAGGGTTATGAAGAGGGTTGACACAAACATCATTCCAACCCGCACTGTCTTCTTGACATTTGACAAAGTTCAACTGCCATCGAAAATCAAAGCAGGCTATGAGAATTTCCGTTCGCCCTTACGTCCCAAACCCTACGCGTTGCTATCGGTGTCAGTGGTTCAATCACACCAGCCAGTCCTGTTCCAATCCGGCCAAATGTGTTACGTGTGGCAAGGATGCCCATGAGGGTGCTTGTCCACCTCCATCCCCTCGCTGCATCAACTGTATGGGTGACCACGCTGCTTCCTCTCAAGATTGTCCCGTTTTCAAGGACGAAAAGCTCATCCAGGAGATCAGAGAAAAGGAAAAGGTGTCGACCTTTGCTGCTCGAAAATTATTCGCCAGTCGACAGCCCACTGTGCCTCAGAAAGGAAAATACAGCACTGTCCTTGCTTCTCCTCGGCCAACAAAGGAGGCGGCTACGCAGACTTGCGACCTCACCTTTAGTGCCACGAACGTCAGATCGGCCAGCGCAAAGATCGCCCGTTCAACCTCCCCGCTTTCGCCTGCCCACTCTATTGCTCACCCTTCGTCGGGTTCTGCTAAATCTTGAGCCCACAAGTCAGACACGAAGTCTTCGAAAACAGAGCATACTCGTGAAGAGTTTTTACGTACCGCAACTTCACAACCATCGGTTCCTCCTTCATCTAAACATCATACTTCCAAGAAGGCTACAAAGAAACCCAGTTCCTCTCCTTCTCCGCCAAGGCGTGTCCCATCTACAGCACCACCTGGCGGAAATCGCCCTCGGCCATCCTCTGTGTCGCCCAGGCGCACTGCTGGTGGCTGGTCAACCGGCCGATCGCTGGTGGCAGGAGCTGCTCCTGACCAACCTATGGATCAGGATCTTCTGCCTTCGGCTGAATGCCATTCCATGCTGTCGGTCGCAAGCTCTGAGCAGTTGTTGAGTTAACAGCGACCTTGGTCACAGTCCTCAATTTTCTGTTCACCCTATGTCCATTATCCACTGGAATATCCGCGGCATTCGAGCCAATCGGGATGAATTGTCGATCCTCTTACGATCCTACTCGCCGGTCATCTTCTGTCTTCAGGAAACAAAGCTGCGTCCCCATGACCGCTTTGTTCTCCCTCATTTTCAGTCCATCCGATATGACCTCCCCTCTGTTGAAGGCACTCCAGCCCATGGAGGACTCATGATTCTTCTCCATGAAACTCTCCATTATCACCCAATCCCCTTAAACAGTTCCTTCCAAGCTGTCGCCGTCCGTCTTTCTCTTTCTGGATACATGTTCTCTCTTTGTACTGTATACATTCCATCGTCCACACCAATGGCACGAGCTGATCTCCTTCATCTTTTTGGTCAGCTTCCACCCCCCTACTTGCTGGTTGGGGACTTCAATGCCCACCACCAGCTTTGGGGATCTCCACATCCTTGTCCACGTGGCTCCCTATTGCTAGACGTCTTCCACCAAGCAGATCTAGTTTGCCTCAACACTGGGGCCCCCACACTTTTGTCTGCCTCCACGACACATTTATCTCATTTGGACCTTGCGGTCGGTACTGTTCCGCTAGCTCGGCGCTTCGAATGGTTCGCCCTTGATGATGATACACACACTCGAGTGACCACTTTCCATGTGTCCTTAGACTGCAGCCTCAACTGCCATATATGCGCCCGCGATGCTGGAAGTTTGCCCAAGCCGATGGGACACTTTTTTCGTCTCTAGCGACATTCGATGACCGTCGCTTTCCCAGAGTCGACGATGAGGTCACACATATTACCGCTGTTATTCTTACAGCTGCGGAACATTCAATACCACGCACCTCCGAATTGCCCCGGCGCCCCCCAGTTCCTTCGTGGAACGAGGCATGCCATGACGCAATACGTGAGCGGCGACGTGCTCTTCGCATTTTCCGTCACCATCCTACTTTGGCCAACTGTATCCGCTATAAGCAGCTCCGTGCGCGATGCCGTCGCGTCATCCGCGATAGCAAGAAGGCAAGCTGGAAATTCTTTATTAGCTCATTTAACACCTTCACTCCCTCCTCGGAAGTTTGGAGTCGGCTTCGACGGTTCTCAGGCGCGCCTAGTTTCTCCCCGGTCTCTGGGCTCACTGTCCCGCATGATACCTTAGTGGACCCCGTCGCAATTTCTAACTCATTGGGTCAGCACTTTGCTGAGATTTCGAGCTCTTCCAATTACCCGCCAGCATTCCTCCTGAAGAAACGTGCAGCAGAAGTGCGACATCTTGCTTTCTCCTCTCAAAATCACGAAAGCTACAATACTGTTTTCTCCATGCGGGAACTCCAACATGCACTCTCTTCTTCTCGCTCCTCCGCCCCAGGACCGGATGGTATCCATGTCCAAATGTTGCTGCATTTATCCACCCATAGTCTGCATTTCCTCCTTCGCCTTTATAATCCAATTTGGACTGACAGTACTTTTCCCAGACAATGGCGGGAAGCTATCGTCGTTCCCGTTCCGAAACCTGGAAAGGACAAACATCTCCCCTGTAGCTATCGCCCCATTTCTCTCACGAATAGTGTCTGTAAGGTTTTAGAGCGTATGGTGAATTACCGTTTAGCTTGGTGGCTGGAATCCCGCAGTCTAACACCTGCCCAATGCGGATTCCGAAAGCATCGTTCTGCAGTTGACCATCTTGTTGCTCTCTCCACTTATATCATGAACAATTTTCTCCGGAAACGCCAAATGGTAGCAATATTTTTTGATCTGGAGAGAGCATACGATACCTGTTGGAGGACAGGCATCCTCCGCACACTGTTCTCTTGGGGCTTTCGAGGCCGGCTGCCCCTTTTTCTTCGCGAATTTATGGCAGAGCGCACATTTAGGGTGCGGGTGAACACTACTCTCTCCCATACTTTCTCCCAAGAAAACGTGTTACCCCAGGGCTGTGTGCTAAGTGTTGTACTGTTTGCTATTGCCATAAATCCAATTATGGATTGTCTCCTTCCTGATGTCTCGGGCTCCCTCTTTGTGGACGATTTTGCGATCTACTACAGCTCTCAACGGACAAGCCTTATTGAAAGACGTCTTCAAGGATGTCTCGATCGCCTCCACTCGTGGAGCATTGAAACCGGCTTCCGTTTCTCACCCAGTAAGACCGTTTGTGTTAATTTTTGGCGATGTAAGGAGTTTCTTTCGCCCTCCTTACATATAGGTCCTGTCAACCTTCCGTTTTCCGACGTCGCTAAATTCTTGGGTCTTATGTTTGACAGAAAACTGTGCTGGTCCTCCCACGTTTCCTATCTTTCGGCTCGCTGTCTGCGTTCCCTTAACACCCTCCGTGGCCTGAATGGTACCTCCTGGGGAGCAGACCGAGTGGTCCTTCTCCGCCTCTATCACGCCTTAGTGCGCTCGAAATTGGATTATGGAAGCATAGTCTACTCCTCTGCTCGGCCGTCTATTCTTCAGCGTCTCAACTCTATCCACCATCGTGGATTACGTTTAGTGTCTGGAGCTTTTTACACCAGCCCTGTGGAAAGCCTTTATGCTGAGACTGCTGAACCTCTGCTGTCCAATCGGCGGGCAGTCCTTCTGAGTCGTTATGCTAGCCATCTGTCTTCCATGCCTGCTAATCCAGCCCATGACCTTTTTTTCGACGCCTCCTTTGATGTAGGGTATGCAGGCCGCTCCTCCTCCCTACTACCCCCGGGAGTCCGCTTCCGTCAACTGCTCCATTCTCTTTCCTTCCGCTTTCCTAAAACCACCTTGACAACTTGGGGTACAGCACCGCCTTGGCTCCGTCCCCGGATCTGCTTGCTCCGTGACCTATGTCAATTTCCCAAGGATGGTACCCCTACACTTGTTTACCATCGGGCATTTGCTGCTCTATGTGCACAAATGACTGACGCCACATTTATTTACACCGACGGCTCGAAAACATCGTTAGGTGTAGGGAGTGCCTATATTGTTGGCGACACCCCAAATCACTTTCGGCTTCCCGACCAGTGTTCGGTTTATACTGCGGAGCTTTACGCTGTTCTCCAGGCTGTCCACTACGTCCGCCGCCATCAGCGGATACAGTACATAATCTGCTCAGATTCTCTCAGCTCTCTCCTCAGTCTCCAAGCTCTTTACCCTGTGCACCCTCTGGTCCACCAGATACAGGACTGTCTGCGCTTGCTCCACCTGGGAGGCGTCTCGGTGGCGTTCCTCTGGCTCCCGGGACACGCTGGTATCTGCGGGAATGAGGCGGCCGATATAGCGGCCAAGGCTGCAGTCTCTCTTCTTCGGCCAGCTATTCAGTCGCTTCCCTTCACCGATCTACGGAGCGGTTTATGTCGCCAAGGTGCTCATTTATGGCATGCGCATTGGTCAACACTTCCCCATAATAAATTGCGGGAAGTGAAAGCCCTTCCTTGCGCTTGGACCTCTTCCTCCCGAACGCGTCGTCGGGAGGAGGTAATTTTAGCTAGACTCCGGATAGTGCACTGTCTTTTTAGCCATCGCCATCTTTTAAGCGGCGATCCTCCCCCACTCTGTCCCCACTGCTCTCAGCTGTGGACGGTCATACACCTTTTAATTGAATGCCCCTATTTTAATCAGTTACGCTCCCGTCTACAGCTATCGCCTGATCTATCGTCGATTTTAGCAGATGACACGCGCTCAGCCGACCGCGTTCTCCAGTTTATTAGTGACAGTGAAATGACTTCAGTTATTTGAAGCTTTTTTTGGGGACAACCAACCCCTTTCTGTAGTGGATTTTTTAAGCATTCCTTCTGCTTTTAGTTTCTCAAATTTTATGACTTTGTTCCCATTGCTGCTGGTTTTAAATTTCGGTTTTTTCCTGTTTCCTAAGTCACGGGCTGGGCGCTAATGACCATAGAAGTTTAGCGCCCTAAAACCACAAACAAAAAAAAAAACAAAAAAAAAACACATTCTGCAAGAACACCATCCAGAACCAGCATGTAATGGTGAAAAGTTTTCATTGCAGTGATGTTTTTTTGTTCCTGATTAGATTTTTTAAACTGATTCTGCATTTTCTAATGTAGAGCTTAAGAGAAACAAGAACTAATAATGATAGTATTAATTGAGTACAAGCACGTGAGCTATGTATTTGTAAAATTGTGTGTCCACATATTTGTGGTCAGGGAGTGTGTTTGCTCACTTCTCCATTCCAAAAATAGTATCACGTGGCTGTTGATAAAGGAAGACTGTTCTTCAGTAATTGAAGGACTACACTCACTTCTAGCAGCAGAGTTAGCTTCTAAAATGGAGTGTGTCTCATATGTATGCACTATACTAATAGGCACCAATTTTACACACAAAGAAGGTAGATTTGAATAGTTCCAAGTGAAAGAGATCCAATCTCTACCTTAGCACTTGCATACCCACTGTCAGGTCTACTTGTTCTGTTCCAGTTATCAACAGATGAGAGTTCACCTTCGACAATATTTGAGATTTTACAATAACTGGCCATACTTGACTTCAAATACTGTAAATCGAAACTAATAATAAAAATACAGGTATTATTTTAAACAGACAAATGGGTACAGTGCAATTCTAGATCAACAGAATCTTCTCCTTGCTGTAAGAAGGTTTTAGAAAAGTCACAATATTCAGGAAAATGAGAAATTTTTTTTTCTCCTTTTTGTCCTGAACACCTGAAACTAATTATTCAAAAATTAATTTTGGTATCCAGATTATCTTTTAAATTAGTGCCATGTGTTCTCATCATGCAACCTCAGCATCCTGTGAAGCTCCTTTTGAAGACAGATTAAGATTGATGCTGTGTGGTCCAAAACACAATTGAGTTGATCAGTTATTTGTGATTTTTTTTAACACAGAAGCTAATTGCAAAATAGGCTGGAGGTAAGAAAATAAACAGCAAGCACTTCTAAATACACATCTGTATCTAAGGGGAAAAGTAAATTTAAAAAAAAATTATAAATGAAGAATGGTCATTGTCAGATGTAGTGTCCTTTAACTATACCCAATTCTTTAGAAATGGAGTTGTCCCTCTATTAATACAGGGAACCAATTCTGCAGGAGGATTTCATATTCCTGAAATAAATTGGTTCTATATAAGTTATACTATAATATTTCATAATTTTTGTAAATTTACCAAACTGTCACACATTAAGCTTCTCAAACAATGCAATGATTGCTTTGAATGTGAAATATGAAAAAATAAACAATGTTCATGCAGTACATCACAGATAAGTCTCACCCATGGAAAGACTAGAGAAACAAAATTAATAGAACTTCAATCACCACCATAAAATGTAAGGATCCTAACACACTTCCATTGGTGCAAGCCAGAACTTACTTCCTTATCTGCTGCCTTTTTTTGGAGTTGGGTGCTTATGATCTCACTTGTTTTTGTGCCCCATGTCATAACTTTTAAACACTAATACGTAAAAGAAGTTAAAAGCAACTATATGTTAAGCATGATGAATGGAAGGAAAGACCTAAAAACAAGGACTTACTTTCTGAGAAGGGTCCATAAAATACACTGTAGAGAAAGCAGAGGTCCCTAACCCAAATTTAAATATCCTTTGCAGTATTGCTGTGACTGATAGACAGACACTGCACAGGCTGTTGTTGATCATGTTTTACTGTCATCTGAGTTATTGGTCATTTTAGCAAACATACATGGGAATGTAAGCTGTTCAAAAATGGCATTGGGTCAAGAAATGGCGAACCATCAAAGGTTGACAATAAGCATGAAGTTGTGGCGGATCACTAATTACCAAATGGTGATGGCTAAAGAGACAGTGGCCAATATGTAGCCTAGAACAGTGGTTCCCAACAGGTGGTCCGCATAACCCCTGGGGTCCGTGAGCTATGCTACAGGGGTCCGCAAGATGCTATTAGAATAAAAAACTTAATACGAAATGTATTTAATATAACAGATTTTTGTTTTGGCTGCTTCCTGCATGAGCAGAGCTTTAGCAAACATTGACTTCTGCATCTAGCATTTTCCTAGAGCCAATCGACATCAGCACACTCCCGCACAAAACTGACAATTTGCCTCTATCTAATTCCAGTTGTCAGACTGTGTGTGCTGCCTCTTTGCAGCTAACAGCATACAGAAGAACTGTCAGTTTACACAGAAACTCGCATTTCAGATGACAATCGGCCATTGTTAATTTATTGCCAGTGCTTTCACAGATTGTGTTGTTTACATATTCAATATTCTGTATTAAAACAATGAGGGCTAAATTGAACAACTTTTAAGCTCAATATTTTTTCAGTAATGAATATATCAATGATTTTTCTAAGTACCAAAAATAGAATATAAAAGACTCTTAATTTGGCTTTTTTAGGTACTTGATAGTGCGATATGACAAGGTACCAATAATCTCGATGAGGTTCCTCGAGAAAATTTTGTTGGGAACCCCTGGGCTAGAATAATCTCTTCATGACAAGAGGGCCAAAATGAGGTCAAACGATGGGGAGCGATTTAATTTCCCAGAGCTTGTTCCCGTGAAACATAGACCAGAGGTGATGCCCATGTGACACCACCTGATAACAGACAGCAACGTGGAAATCATCCAAAGGAATGGCAGAGCTAGAAGGACTGCAGTCTCAGCAGCAGCAGCAGCAGCAGCAGCAGCAGCAGCATCAGCATCATTTCTCATCCAAATGTCATGACCAGGATCTCTCATGCAAATCAGTGCCTCCCTCAACAGAAAGCAAGTCTAAGCTTTCATGGAGTCAGTGCTGTACGTAGTCTGTCCATTAGTGCACTATGAGGCTCTGAACGGTACTGAGAGAATTGGAGCTTATGACACAATTAAAAAGCTTGTGTCACTGTATGAACTAAGTGGCCTAATAGAGGGCAAAGAGCCCTGCTGTAAAAATTGAACAGTCAGTGGCACTGACCATTTTCGGTCAGCTTCCAGTACAAATGCACACGACACCATTGCCATTCTTAGTGATAGCACCTTTATGTACACTGATGTCGCTAAGTTGCATGCAAAGATTGATAAACTTACAGCAGTAGATTGATTCCAGACTAGTGTCCGTGGTAAGAGAGTAAAGTCTGAGATAAATGTGGGCTACCACATGAAGCCAAGGTGGTGTGGGTTTCACACCCATCAGGAACATTGCAGGTAGCAAAAAGTTAAGCTGCCAGAACAGTAGCCAAAAGTCAACTCAAAGGGGTAACAGCAATGAAGGTTGCACACCATATTGGTGGTTGAAGGATCATCAAAAAAGATGACATAGGATGGGTGGCAGGGCATGACAGACAAATGGCATGTGTATCCCCTGAGGAGGATGATATGCCTGTATGACAGCTGTTGTTCACCAGCTTCTGCAAAGAGACACTCACCTGGGCTAGTGTAGAGGTCGCCATTGGCCAAATGTGTTTCAAAATGGCAGATCGTTGAATGATCATGTAAGATGGAGGGGTATGCAGATCAATAGATGGAACACTCAGAGTCCAGTTTCAGACAGACAACAGATCAGTATAAATGGAGGAGGGTGGTCAGATCTGCTCCCCAGCAAATACAGCTTAGGACATGTAGGACTCTGAGGAACCAGGTACAGCATGTGGCCAGGTAAGACGTGTGGGAGTACCAAGCATGAGTCCCAGGAATCTTGCAGTTTGAGTAAACTGAAGAGCTACAGCTCCAAGATGTAAAGATGGTGGAAGAAACCCATTGCCTCACCAGAAATTCATACAAATGTTTTTGTGAGTGGAAAAGCAGAAGCCATTGTCAATGCTCCAAGCCTGAAGACAACAGAGACATTGGTGAAGAAGCATCTGGAGGAGACAAATCCATGAGAGCTGCAACAGATCGTGAAGTTGTTGACAAAAAGTCAGAGATGCCTCGGGGAGTGGATGGGTGGTAACAGGCCACAGTGTAGGGTTAATGATAGCAAAGAGAATGACACTCAGGATGGAGCTTCAAAGCACCTCGTTACCCCAGATAAAGGTGTCCAACAAGGCTGAACCCACACGTACCTTGGAAACTTGGCCTTTCCAAAATTTCTGAAGGAAATGAGGCAGGCAGCATGGGAAGCACTGTATGTATAGAGAACAGAGGGTACCAGTCCAGCAGGTGTTATAGGCTTCCTCTGAGTTAGAAAAAATGACCGCAGCCTCACGTTTCCACAGAAAGCCATCCATGACATGGGATGACAAAGTGACAAGATGAACTGTAGGGCAGCGTGCATGAAATCCACAGTGTACAGTGGTTAGTAGATTGTGACACTCCAGGCACAATACCAACTGGTGATGAACTGTAGATTCCGTCACCTTGCGGACACAGGTAGAGAGAGTAATGTGGGCAGTAGCTTGAAGGAAGGTGTTTGGAGTGAAGCCATTGTTACACCTATACCTAAGCCCAGTAAGAACAGTGTCTGGGAAAAATATACACTCATATTGGACAGATGCATATGACGCAGATCATGCTTTCCTGTGAAGGAGAGATGCTGCAACATCTGAATGTTCATATTAAAAAAAATAATTTTAGGGCACAAAACAGCTGTGGTCATAAACGCCTGTTCACTGGCTGAGTGAAGGGTAAAAACAGGAATTTTAAATCGGCAGCAATGGCAGCGAAACTCGAGGGAATCTAAAAGCTTGAGGAAATCTTAGGAAGGTGCTATAGAAGGGGGTGGTTTTCCCTGAAATGAGCTTAACACACGCTCATCAAATGATGTTAGTGAGATGAAATCAGTGATTTTAAGTGTATCTTCTGTTTCAGCAGATATCAACTCAAGGACATCAGCCGACATCAGCCGACATCAGTCGACAGACTTCTAATGGATTAAAATAGGGGCACTGAAATAAGATGTCTCACTGGTCACAACTGAGAGCAGCGGTGACATAGTGGGGGAGGATCGCTACTTACGATGTTGATGGCTAAGAAGAGTGTCCAGTGCAGAGTCTAGTTAAAATTCCCTCCTCCTGATGACAAGGCCGGGAGGAAGAGGTTTTATGTCCCATAATTTATGTCATTGTGTTGCTCTTTTATGGCACACACATTGAAATCTACAGAGCGTTTTATTATCCTGAAGTGTAGACCAAAGGGAGACATGCGAACGGCGGGCCGAAGAAGAGACAGCAGCCTTTGCTGCTATGTCGGCTGCCTCATTTCCATATATACCAACATGCCATAGACATACCACCCAAATGGAACATGTGGAGTCGATCCTGAATATGGTGGACGAGAGGGTGCACAGGATAAAGGACTCAGCGTGAGAAGAGAGCTGAGCGAATCGGAGCATATAATACACTGTATCAACTGATGGCGACGGGTGTATTGGACAGCCTGCAAAACAGCGTAAAGCTCCGCAGTAAAAACTGAACACTGATTGGGAAGCCAAAATCTAATAGGGGTGTTGTCAATAATATACGCCCTCCTGACACTAAAGGTGGTCCTGGAACCATCAGTGTAAATAAATGTAGCATCCTCCATTTGTGTGCCCAGAGCAGCACATGGCTGATGATAAACTAAAGGGGGTGGTACTATCTGTGGGAAGCTGATGTAGGTCACTGAGAAGGCAGGTCTAGGGCTGAAGCCTGGGTGCCGTCGTACCCCCCCCCCCCCCCCCCCCCCCCCCTCTGCCCCCTTTATCAAGGAAGTTCTTCCAATTCCCTTGAAAAGTGAATGTAGCATTTGCCATTACTGCACTCCGTGAGATGAATGCTACTGCGACCTGTAGTAATAACCATGGTGTGGGGTCATGAGTCCTGTAGCCTTACGTGCTGAGGGGGAAATACTGACGTTGGGCGGGGGGGAGGCGGGCCGGACATGCCAGGAGTCCACCCAGCATTTCCATGGTTTCGTAAGTTCCAAAAGAAACATCGGCTGTTAGCACATAATGATTGAGCTAGTTGTGTGTGAGGGGTATCTGCAACTTACATAAAATTATCTGGAGGAGTCTAGTCTCTGAGTGATGTCACTGTAATTGTCTTGCAAGTTTGTAAGATGTTGTATCTGCCCATACTGATATTGATTTAGAGGAACTAATTATACTTGTTTTCAGATTATTATTCATTATCAATGATGTAAAAATGTAAGCCAAAGGGGTAGAAAAATAATGTAGTTATGTCCTATATTACACATAAATTTTCAGTACACAATGTAGTCTTACAGGATCAAATAACATTTCATTCAATAGCATTCCAAATTGATTTTATTTTATTGCTGCAGTTGTCAGAGAAGTTAGATAACTTAGGTAGGACACACAAAGTTAGCTCAGGTGAGAATCACTGACAGATGTAAAAATAGCTTCAGGTGTGTACCAGGAAAGCATGTTAACTACAGAGAAATGCATGATCTGAGGTTATTAACACCTGAAAGTTCATTAGAATGCAACATTAACAGCAAAGTTGTTAATTACAGTCTGAAAGAAGCTGCAGAAGTACTCAGTCATATCCTGGAATCTTTTCAAAATGGTGAAACCTTTGGAACATGGATTACAGCAGACATTAGACACAGAATATAAAAAAACAAATACAAAACCAGTGAAAATAACTACATGAGTACAGTACCTACGTCACTGCTCATAATTTACAAACTTAGACTATGCTGTATCACACTCAAAATTTCTGGTCCACAGATCTGTTAGGTTTTTTCTTTGTGGCTAAAAAACTCTTCCAAAATGTAAAATGACCTTTCTAGTAGAAATTGCTTTAGATGATACCTGAAAGAGAAAAACAAATAGTTAGCAAATTTGCTTTTAATATTTGGAGCGACAAAAAGCTTCTGTACCAGAGACCTGCATACTCTTCTGCTTGCCGGGGACCCTCCCCCCCCCCCTTTGCTTGCCGCCGAAGCCCCCCCCTCCCTCATTCCATATCCACAGTGTTCACTATTTCTTTTATAAAACTTAGTATTTTTACTGATAAGACATGAGAGAGAATATGGACTGGAAAGTAACAGTAAGAATGTTGTAGAAACCTTTTCTTGAAACTAAACTACATCTAGAGTCTACACCACTCATTATTTTTAAAACACATGTTTGGGCTATGAGTATTTTCTTTGCTGGTGTTTGGCTTCCCCAAAATATGATACCATATGTTACAAGAGAATGGAAATGCCCATAGTATGCTGCTTTCATTGTGCCCATATTTCTGCCCTTGGAGAGAAATGCAGATAAACGGGTATTCATTGGACAAATGCATTATACTAGAACCGACATGTGATTACATATTTATGCAATTTGGGTGCATAGATCCTGAGAAATCAGTAACCAGAACAACCACCTCTGACTCAATGCCCAGGCGTATCAAGGCCGTTATTACGGCCAAACAGAGCTTGGATGGTGTGTAATGCCCATGCAGTTTGAATGCAATAGCACAGTTCATCAAGAGTAGTGACTGGTCAATGGTGGCCGAGCAACAGGCTCGTCACAATACGCCAGACGTTTTCAATTGCTGAGAGATCTGGAGAATGTGCCGGCCAGAGCAGCAGTCAAACATTTTCTGTATCCAGAAAGGCTCTACAGGACCTGCAACATGTGGTCATGCATTATCCTGCTGAAATGTAAGGTTTCGCAGGGATCGAATGAAGGGTAGAGCCACAAGTCGTGACACATCTGAACAGTGGACGTTACATTTCAAAGTGCCGTCAGTGTGAACAAGAGGTGACCGAGTTGTGTAACCAATGGCACCCCATACCATCACCCCGGGTGATACGCCAGTATGGCGATGATGAATACATGCTTCCAATGTGCGTTCACCCCGATGTCAATAAACACGGATGCGACCACACCCAGGTTCGTCGCTGAGTACACCATCAGAGGCGCTCCTGTCTGTGATGCAGCGTCAAGGGTAACCGCAGCCATGGCCTCAGAGCTGATAATCCATGCTGCTGCAAACATCATCAAACCATTCGTGCAGATGGTTGTTGTCTTGCCAACTTTCTCATCTGTTGACTCAGCGATCCAGACGTGGCTGGACGATCCGTTACAGCCATGCGGATAAGATGCCTGTCATCTTGATTGCTAGTGATACGAGGCCATTGGGATCCAGCACGATGTTCTGTATTACCCTCCTGAACCCACCGATTCTATATTCTGCTAACAGTCATTGGATCACGAGCAGCAATGTCACGATACGATAAACCGCAATCACGATAGGCTACAATCCGACCTTTATCGAAGTCGGAAACGTGATAGTACACATTTCTCCTCCTTACACAAGGCATCACAACGACGTTTCACCAGGCAACGCTGGTTAACTGCTGTTTGTGTATGAGAAATCGATTGGAAATTTTCCCCATGTCAGCATGTTGTAGGTGTCGCCACTGGTGCCAGCCTTGTGTGAATGCTCTGAAAAGCTAATCATTTGCATATCACAGCATCTTCTTCCTGTTGGTTAAATTCCGTGTCTGTAGCACATCATCTTTGTGGTATAGCAATTTTTATGGCCAGTAGTGTATTATATGAGACCAGTTAAGTTTATAATCAATTACATCTAAAAACTTCGTTGTTTCAACTCTTTCTAGTGACTGTGTGCCACACTTCACAGTTAACTCGTCCTCAGTATTAGCAGTTGCAATGAACCAAATAGTCATCTTGTTAAAGTTCAACAAGAGTCCACTGATGCTAAGCCATTTCATTAAATCAATGAGAATATTCTTAACAGATCCTTGAAGACCATCACCTGTATGTCCAGCAGTCATAATGCTGGTGTCCTATGCAAAAATTGAAGAAGAAGAAAAAAAAAACATTCTAGCTTTTTACATTAAGGTAGGTCATTTATAAATATGAGGTACAGTACAGGACCAAGAACGAATCCTTGGGCACTCCACAGTTAATGGTTCTCCAATTAGATGAAACCAGGTCACTGTAGATCTCATCAGTACTATCTACTATTAATTTCAGCTTTCTATCTTCGAGGTATGATTCCAATCACTTATATGATATGCCACTTGTTTCTAATAGGTCTGCTTACTGTAGTAGGATTTGGTGATTCAGTGTCAAAGGCTTTTGGCAAGTCACAAAATAATCCTACTGTGTCCACCTGCTTAGCTGAGTGGTTATGTACTTGCCTCCCATGCAGCGGGCCTGGGTTAGATTCCCAGCCGGGTTGGAGATTTTCTCCGCTCCTGGACTGGATGTTACGATGAGGATGATGTGTTGTCCTTATCACCAGCACGCAAGTTGTCCAATGTGGCATCGACTGAAATAAGACTTCAACTTGGCAGCCGAACTCCCCCGTATGGGGTATCTGGGCCAACAATGCCTGATGCTCATTTCATTTCAATCCTGTTGTTACCATTCTGTCATTAATTGAATTCAGAACTTTATTTGTTAAAGCATAAATAGCTTGTTCAGTTGAAAGACCCTTTCAAAAACCAAACTGACTTTTGCTGAGAATGTTTTATTTATCTAGATGTTCCAAAATTCTCATATACATAAGCTTTTCCAGAAACTGGGAAAAGCAGTTAGGAGGGATGTTCGCCTGTAATTTCTGACTTTGGTTTTGTCACCTTTTGTGAAAAGGGGTTTAACAACAGCATATTTGAATGTATCAGGCACAGTTCCTTGTTGTATGGATGCATTGAAAATATAGCAAAGTACATCACAAATAGAAGCACAGCTCTGTTTTAGTAAATTACTAGAGATATTATCTATGCAAGTGGAATATGTATTTGTGAGACAGATAATTGTTTTTTCAATTGCAGATGCTGTGACAGGTCTAATATGAAATTTACCTGTATGTTTGGGTATAGTCTTTTGCATATCACTCGGAACTTCATTAACAGAGCTCTTGCAGCCTATTTGTTCTGAAACTGACAACTGCTTGTTGAAAATATAGGCTATATCTTCAGGATTGTGTACTAATTTCCTTCATGGTTAATTTTTAGTTCTTCAAATGTTCTTATAGTTTTCTCTGTCTCCCTTCTAACACTATTCCAAACTGTCTTCATTTTGTTATGAGAGTTATCAACTTCTTGCTCATAATACAATGCTTTTGGCCACTATAAAATAGAATGTCTGTTTTACATGTTTCAGGACAGAGAGAAAACTGATTTCTGTATACCTTCTTTAGTATCTTACAATATAACTGCAATGTGAAGTTCACTCTAATTCTCTTTGTGATCCAGGGTTAAGAACTTCAGAAAGTGAAATGTTGACCAGATTGTACCACTGGTTAGCTAGAGAGAGGAATTGAAAGTCACAGCTGAATATACATTTGAGTCCTCCAAGCAAAAATTCAGTCTGGGTGTGATGTCAGACTGAAGCATACTTCTTATGAAAAAGACAAAAAGGAATGACAGGAGGTTAGGTAGCATGTAATGTTCTGTCAATAGCATTCTCATTATGAACTGATAACTTGCTGAGTTGATAAAAGATTGGGAAGAAAATCGGCAATAGGTCTGCATTCCTCTGAGGTGAGTTGCATTAACCATGCAAAAACTAAGCCTTGTTGGTCACCTCAGTCCTTCTCCTGAGTATGAACCCGGTGTCTTAACCACTGTGTCACTTTATTTGGTAAAGAAGTAAAGTTACACATGCAGGTGCAAGCAAAACATGAGAGAAGTAAAAGGTATATGATTTACATGCAGGTATTTTACAAAATACTGAATATAAATACACAGAACAAGATTATTTGACACTTGTAGAAATAACTTTATTACAGAGATATAAAAAATGCTAACAATGTACATGCAATAAGTGAATTCATAATATTTGAAAAAGTATTTGAATTTCTTGATTTTTCAAAGGAATTTAATTAAAGTATTCATTCTCTTCAAGATACAGTTCTGCAGAATGAAGAGCTATTAATACAAATGTAAAATATTCATGATCTTTGCTTCATTTTATCCAACATTGCTCTTGATATAATAAGACGCTGTATCTGAGATGTTCCTTCATATATTTGAAAAATTTTTGCATCTCTCATCAGTTTCTCCACAGGGTATTCACTATTAAAACCATTTCCACCAAATATCTGAAAAACAGAAATGTGTCAGAACATTGTAACACATTATGTAAATCTGAAGACTATAAAATTTGCACCATATAGGAACAATGTGCAGATAAAATTTCTTGAAGAAAATTTTCAATCTATACTCTCTAGAATAAGATACTCATTTCTTTCATTTCTGGAAGTCTGTTCCATTTGCATCATTAAAATGAATGAAAAATTATTTAAAAATAACATTTCAAATAACTTTATTTGTATCTTACATGCATTATGCATGCAGGCTTTTGAATTCTTATAGCCCTATGTACCAGTTTCAGATCAATAGCTCACTACATACACATTGACTGTAACATGTCCCATTAGAGTTGTTCTTTTATCCTCCATTAATGGTATACATAAAATACTTGTAGTGTATTCATAATTTAAGATTTCTGAATAGCAGTTTAAGTAACTTCAACTGGCATTTACTTTACTTAACATACTGAAACATCTGATCAGCTCCACATTAACCTAGCACACCATTTATCTAAAATAGCAAACTTAACTTATGAGAACTAACTTGCAACTTACTGCGTGCTCATGAACACAGTCATGTAAGAGTTCTCCATTCTTGGGTTTCATTTATGTGACTGACTGTTGAAAGCAGTAGTTTTAAATTAATCATTTAACAAATTTCCCACATTGGAGAATCTGTGCAACAGTCAAATGACAGTGTATTTTTAAGAGTCCCTTATGGATGGCACAGTAATAGGCATCCCTGGTTTAGATGTGAAACTCAGCTTGCCCCTTTCTCCACATGATATACTGTGAAATATGGCTGAAGGGTAAAAGGGGTCACAGGGGTGCATTGGGAACTCAAGTGGGAATCCCTGGAGGGAAGGTAATGTTCTTTTTAAGAAAGTGAGAAAATTTAGAGAGCCGGCATTTGAATCAGACCGCAGCACACTTTTACTGCCACCAACATACATTTTATGTAAGGACCATGTATATTGGATACAAGAAACAGGGGCTCATCTGGAAGCATAGAGACAATCGCAGACAGAGCAAGAGAGAAACAAGTGGAACAGGAAGGGAAATAACTAACAGCTGTACAGGGCACCCCCTGCCATGCACCATGCAGTGGCTTGCAGAGTATGTATGTAGGTGTTGATGGAGACTCACATTGTTCAGTATTCCTATTTGTAGATAATTTTCTGTGCATGTGCAGCATGGATATGCAACTTATTAACAAATTGATGAAAGTTCAGTTACTTTCCTAGTAACTTGAAGGCTATCCAGAGAGTAATCTCTGCTAGGTTATAAATAAAATAATGGAATAATTAAAGTACATCAGAAAGACTTAGGCTACATATTATAATTATTAATCCATAAACACAACTTTCCTGTTTGCTATAAATGCCCTTCAGTTCTCAAGCAAGGAGTCATTGGCAATAACAAAGAACAAAGCTGAAGTCGCTTACAATTATTGGGGAAATGGATGCAGCTTCAAGGGAGGTCTCTAGTACCCCATATACTATCAGCATAATACTTTCAGTGACATTATTCACATAGTTTGTCTCTACAGATTCTGAATCCTCAGAAACTTTGTATTTATGGCTTATTGGCTATAATTAGGTAATTTTAGTGGAAAACCGTGAAGTTGTAATCTTGACTGTCAGGAAGAAAACAAAACAGCACACATTTATGAACAAAATTTTTGTTTAAAATTATATATAAGGGGAGGAAATATGTAAGGGAAAGTAATTTGCCTAGTGTTTAAACTGAATGTGAGAAAAATAAAATGTTGTGCTATACTGTGATGTGAAAAAGTGCAGTTTAATTTTTTTCCCACAGTCAGTTTTAATGACAATGGCAGGGCATTTAAACAGAAAATGTACACTTGTTGTTGATAATTATTCAGATGGACATAGGCTGTATATTTTGTTACAGTATCATGTAAAAGTTTCAAGCACATTGGACAAGAACATTCCAAGGTTTTGCTAACAATATTTTCTCTATACATTATGTACCACATACTCTAATAAACATTCAGATAGACAAACCATTTTTTTGTATTTCATGTAAAAATCTAATAAATGTTCAGACAGACATAGACTTTGCCAGACTTACTTTAAAGTATCATGTAAAAATCTGTTACCAAAAATCTGGGAAAGTTCTTCATTGATTTACTTCAGTTTTAAAAAGGACTTGTGTATATACAGTAGTATAGATAACCTTTTATTTTGGAAGTTACCATTGGAGTGGGGCTACATGTACACACTCTGGGGTTCAGGGATGGAAAATAGAAATAGTTGAAAGGTATTTGATAATACTTTCTTGTGTTAAATCTATTTTTATTTTAACTAATGATGAGAATATTGCATGCTACATAACATTTGTTGATACTTGAGACACAGAAACAGAAAACTGATTTCTTCATTTGTAACATAAATCTATAATACTAAATCAGCAATTATTATTATTATTATTATTATTATTAAGGATAAAAGAAAAGGCACAGTCAATTTGCCAGGACAAACAAAGTAATACCTGCACAGCATCTGATGCACACTTCTGGGCTACATCAGATGCATAAGCCTTAGCAATAGATGCCAGGTAGGAATTCCTTTCACCTTGATCTGAAGCCCATGCAGCTCTCATCCATGATAAGCGAGCTGTTTCAACACCAATAGCCATATCCGCAAGCATGAAAGCAACAGCCTGTTAACAAGAAAATTTCCTTTTTTGTTATCAGTATCAATCATGCAGAATATCAATCAATATTATGATCTGAGGCATTTAATCATTTTTATATTGCAGATGCCTCTTTCCCATAGACTTTTATGCAGAAATCATAATACTTAATAGCAGCAATGTAATCACCCATTACTACTTCTTATTGGTGAGAAATAGGTTAAAATAAAGACGAGGCTAAAAATTTGTCAATTTGGACATTAACATGAAATTATTATCTGCAATGTTGGTGCTCATTGCTTCTGGCTCACCATTCATTACCGATAGTTTTACCAGGAATTATTGTTTCAAATAACTTTTCATTCATTGAACATTGGTGTCAGTGAAACTAACTGATTATTTTCCTGGTTATATTTACAGAAAAAAAAAATTGCAACGTGGATTCCAAAAAGCGACATTCATAACTGCAGTAGCAACATTTTTCATGTAGTGTTGAATAGACTAAGGCCTTAAATAAATCTAGAAATTACCTTTACTCAGTCTGTGAGTTACTCAGTTCTCTCCCACCAATAAAGAATATAATGCTATTCCTCATGAAAGTTTCTATGTCTGTGACAGTTCTACAATCTAGGATTTTTTCTTATTTTTGTCTTCTTATAGAACAGTTTTGCTGTTATGATCTGCCCTGGTTTTTATGGCACATGATCTATCAGTTCCTTACTAGTGGAGGAGAGAAGGATAAGTTGGAATATATTAAAAGGGCGGGGCAGTTCATCCAGACATCAAGATGAAGAGCAAGGCACCAGACAGAGTATGTGCCAGCTTCAGTCCAGAGATGTTGAGAACAAAGTGAGAAGTTAAGATGGATTAGAGGAAGATAAAATAATAGTGCAGTTAAAAACTAAGGAAAAGGAGAGATAACATAACAAACAGAGAGAAATGAGGGGAAGAGAATGAAAATGAAAAAAAAATCAATAAAGAAAATGAGACAGTAAATAAAAGTACAGGAAGGTGTTGAGACATGAGACTGTAATGAGGGTTGAGTTCTTATCTCCGGTATTAAGGGTAACTAGTATCAGGTGATAAGATCCAAATGGCCCCCATGTCTAGCAGCCACTCAGTTGCTGACATTCTCTACAGCATGACTCAAGGAACCGCACAGCTGCTACACTACATGAGCTATTTGAATCTTCCCATCTGACAATAGTTTCCCTAAACTCTGGAAGTGGAACTTGCTCCTCAACACATTCTTGCATCCCGACACCCTTCAGGAATTAATCTCCATTAACACATTTACTATTCCCACCAGAGGATATCGAGGTGGGTGCATATGAGCTAGCATGAGTATTGCAGTGGAATTAGAGCACTACCACAAAGGGCACGAGCAAGGCCTTGCATAGGTAGAACCACTACCCAGGTATTTACCTGCCGGTGGCAATAGTATTACCCCAGGGGTTCTTATGTGGACATTAACTAAGCAGACGGAAAACAGTACAGTGTAAGGCTAACGCCAGGACTGAGGTGGTTGCTCAATCACTCACACTGGTCACATTATGTTGGTCTGTGTTTGTCCCTACATGGTGTTGGAACTCCACATGTAATTCAATCTATGGGGGAGCAGAGTGTCTCATTTCCTCTTTCTTGGTCCAGCTTCCTGGGCTTGTAGTTAAGCCACCATTGACTAGCATAGCAATATTCTGTACCTGTTGGAATTGCAGTATTGTCACACATGTTCAGATACAAAAATAGTGATGTAGGAAATTCTGACATGTCTTAAGTTTTTCTTTTTCATAGCTTTAAATTGTGGCCACCATGGACCCAGCAATTTTTTTTGCAATGTTGGTAGGAGCAGTTATGACTCCAGTAGCAGAAACAAAAGCTGCCACAATATAATATGCAAGAACTGCTTAAACAAAATGCGGAATTGCTCTGTTGGCTCCTGCCTTGCTACCAGCACTGCGTGCCTACAGAGAAACCTTCTTCACCACCACCACCACTCTTCACCAACTTCTAAAAACCTATGGGAAGGTGGGAGAATCCCCTTCACTAATTCTTGCTGCACTGCCAGGTAAGATGTATTGTCAATCAAGCTGATACAGCTGCCTTGATATTGTCCAGCAATGCAGGATTGTATCAAATTGAGAACCTTTACTCAAATTCTGCACAGGCTTCAGAGTCTAAGTCAGTTGCTCAAGCAGTATCATCAAACTCATGTGGTCATGGCAATGTTACAATCTCACAAGCACACACACCCAGGGAACTTCTATGCAGCATAGATCACTGACCTGCCAGGTCTCTCATACAAGTGTCTGCATATGATGTAGCACAGTGGGGACACTCAAACTGTCTCACTAATGAGGGATGTGGTTGTCCAGTTAACACCCAACGTCAAGGTCCAAAGTAGGGCAGGTGCCACAATTAGAAATTTGTGGCTCATGTGCCCCCTTGTGGTGAGCCAGGCAGCCTTGACCAATGCTGGGCATTTGTGTCCTGATGCCGTTGCTGATTTGAGTGCAGTGACATCGTGGCACTGCCCATCTTCATCCACATCGGGTTCATTAGGTTCAAATTACTGACAGAATCCTACTTCCCACTCGCAGCATTCTTTGGGTTCTGAGTATTGCTCTGCTTCTGCACTTTGGACTGCCAACTTTCCCATTGTGCAGAAATGTCATTTGGTGTGTGTGTTCAATGGGACTGCCCCCCATTGATATGTAATATTTTTATTATTCCTTGTTACTGTAGTGTTATCTTGAAGCTGTGAGAAAGGAGGACATCTGCTCCAAGGTGTGGAAGCAGAGACGATGCTGAGGGCATATTGTTACATGAAGTAAACCGTAAGGTGAGAGCCTTGCGAAAATGCAGACACCCCCAGACGTGGTCTGAGGGCACCAGTTATTATTCTAGGAATTAACATTTAACTTCATATGTCATCTAGATGCTGTAGTAGGTTGCCACCGTAGAACTTTGCAACCAACAGGCATGTACTAGTGTATAAAGCCAGCTTGATACCAGCCCTGAGAACAGCAACCTCAGTAGGCTTACAAGGGTTAGAAAGAGAGCAAAAACACCAGACTACTGTTAACCTAGCAGTCCCTAATCCAGGGAGCCTGAGGGGTGGGGCTAAATGGTGTATAACAATAATGTTGCAAGCTTTATTTGGCAGAGCAGTTACGTTTACCTTTCAGCTGAACAATGTTGATACCAAACATGGACTTAGTTAGTGCAACTGCAGTCACATCCCTGCCTTAGGAGCAGTAGAGGGGACCTAACTACATTGTGATTGGCAGGCACCTGCAAGAGACCTGCAGGATTGGCTGGGTGGCTTTAAGTGGGAAAAAACATTGCCCCCACGCGACTCTTCAAAACCCCCTAGATTCCACATTTTCACAGAGTTCTCAGTCAGACGATCTGGATGCTGAATCTGCATCCCTTGACTCCAGCCTCGGTCTAGCTCCATGTAAGTCTGCGCTCTCACTTGGAGTACCACAGTGAACAGACTTGCAAAACAAAACATACTGAATGTGACAAATTTGTTGTCTTAAGATGCCGCTAGTGTTCGCTACTGTGATTATCATCCACTCTTGGGACTTCTGCACTGGATTCTGTTGTAACAGCGTTATTAATACTTTTTCTAACCCTAGAACTAGCCTCCAGTGTGTTTATTACAGACAGGACTAACTAATAATTATTTCAAAACCTTGTTTGTCAAAGAGCTGCTACAACGAGCTGCTACAACGAGCTGCCACAATGAGCTGCCAACCAAGTCTCACCACATGTGTTTATAGTAAATGCCTGTACCAGTATTGGCTCAGATAGAAGAAAGCAATCAAATGCCTTCACTGTGAATTGTCCTTCTGCCTTCTGCTCTGTACTGCTCGGGAGGGTAGACTGACCAGTAACCCCTTGTCTCCCTCTCCCACCTATGTCAGGACTCACATATAGCATGTGTGTGGTATGCCACAGGGTAGGCAATTTGGCAATTCTTTGTGATATACTGTGGCAATGCCCCCATGGCTCACTGACTATTCTGCTTACCCTGGTAGTGTATGAGTGACGGTAAGCCTAATTAACTTAGATACTAATGGACTCTTGACATAGTGGTCATTGGAACAGGAGGCTGTCGAAGTTTTCTTGTAGTATGCAGCGTATTCCTTTCAGGGGGCAATGCTTCATCTCTGCATGTTATAAGAATGTGGAACAGAAGCCTATGTTGCTAGTAGAAAAATCATCTCAGCCGAAAATATTTTATGTTTTTGGTTTCTACATAGTTGACAAAGGCCAACGGCCTTCCTGTAGGGGTAACACAAGTTCCCATGAGACCACCGAAGTTTTTGTTGCTCAGTGTCCTTTTGGGCTCTACCAGTGTGATTATTTGCCTTTGATAAATTCATGGTGCAGACGAAATTCCAAACTACATTTGAAGCAGCTGATGCACATCATTTTCGGTTATGTGAACTACTTTGATGACATCTGGGTCATGGGATCCATGTAAGAGGAGCATTTATGATATATGCAGGCAGTTTTCCTAGGCCTTCTGGAAAATGCCCTTCATTGCAAGCTGAAAAACTATAGTTGTTTTGTGCCAAATACAAATGTTTTGACACATGTGATATGCAAAGATAAGAGGGTTGCACCAAAAGTAAGGTTCCCATATTTTTTTACAAATAATAACAATAAACAATGTCTTCTAACTTATAAATCGTTGAAAAGCTTACACTTTTGCCTGTTTTTCAACACAGTCTCTTGATTTTTTTTTTTTTTTTTTTCACACCTTTGAAGGTGGTGCTCCAGCTTTTGCATTCCTAAGTCGAAGAAGCCCCCACCTACCCATTGAGGAAGTGTGTGACATCTGACGGGACTTAATCACTCTTGAAGTGTTTGCCACCTAGGTGTTCCTTTATCATGTCAGCCCCCAGTGATCCAGCGATTAGCTTGAGGAAAAGTCCGGGCTGTACGGGGGATGAGGCATAACAGTCCACCCAATTTTTTTTTAAAAGCTCCTGTGCTTGATGTGGGGTCAAGCATTCTCGTGAAGCACTACTCCCTCCATCAGTTGTCCTCTCTGGCTGGAGTTTGGGCACTCGTCAGTGTTTCACAATATTGTTGCAGCAGAAGCTGAGTAGCACTGTAGTGTAGTGGTTATGATACTAAACTGTTGCGTGGAGTGTCATGAGTACAAAAGTCACCTGGGCTGTGAAATTTTAATTTCTATATTCGGTTCGAGTACATTCTAGAAGTATCCGAAAATGTCAAGAATCATTGTATTGGAATGTTATACATACTGTATGTGTTCTGGCCAGAGGCAGTTCGCTCCATGCTCTTGTATGTACAAGTGCTGAATAAACCTTTGTTAAGTGAAGTTAGTGTTTGTCATTCAGCTAATTACACCTTCTTCTACGTGACATTATTCTGGAAGAGGCGTCGGGTATTGGAACTTGTAATAGTGCACATTATCCACAACACAGTGGCTCCCATCATGCCAGAACAGAGCCGCTGTTTGTGGCGAGAAACGAGAGTTCGAGCAATATTCAACAGATGGCAATCTATCGGAGACAGAAGAACAGGATGTGACGATGACAGCAAATGTGTGCCATCACATGAGACAGGCTTCTGGGTTCTCTGATGGCTATGGCCAAGATCCAAATAAGTGGCTGAGGGTATATGAGCATATAGCGTAATTTAGCAAATGGGATGACACCGTGTGTTTGGCTAACGCATTTTTCTATTTGTAGGTCACTGCCGAGCAATGGTATGAGAATGATGATGAGAAGTTCACAAGCTGGGAAGTATTCCAGGGGGAACTGCGCAAGTCTTTCGGCGACACACAATGACAGAAGTGCAAGGCTGAAGATAAAGTAAAGTGCATGGCACAGCGTCCAGGAGAAACTACAGCAGCCCCCTGTGGGTCCGGGAGTTAGAATAGGACCAAGGTATTCCTGCCTGTCATACGAGGCGACTAAAATGAGTTTCACACGTTTTGGCCTTTGTGATGGTCCCCTGTGGGGTTTGACCTCCATTCTCCAAACTTTTCCTGAAGAGTGAGCCAATTGGGGATGGACACCTTACGAGGTGCGTCGTGTCAATCCTGCATTGATACCTTTAGCCCACTTCCTCGGTGTCGCATTGTATTTCTGCCCATTCTCCATCTCTTGGGCGAGGACACCTTCCTGGGTGCGTTTACCACCATGCACTATGCAGTGTCGATTTCTGCGTCGACGATGACCATGGACTTCTCTACACCTGATACCCAGCACGGTAGCCAGTCTGTTGAGGTGGGGCCACTATGTACCCTGTTGGTTGTAGCCCCCTGACCACACAGCGTTCGCTCTGCTGATTCCTGTGCCATTAACTCCCCACGTATGCCAAAGGATAGATGACCATCTCCCTGAGACATCGAGACTTCCAGTGATGGCCATCCTGCCAGGTGCCAGGTGGCCTTTGCTGAGGCTGGGTGGTGCCCGTGGGGAGGGCTCCTGGTTGGAGTGGGTGGCATCAGGGCGGATGACACGCGATGAAGCGTAGTCCATCATCTCTGCCGGCCGGTGTGGCCATACGGTTCAAGGCGCTTCAGTCTGGAACCGCATGACCGCTACAGTTGCAGGTTGGAATCCTGCCTTGGGCATGGAGGTGTGTGATGTCCTTAGGTTAGTTAGGTTTAAGTAGTTGTAAGTTCTAGGGGACTGATGACCTCAGAAGTTAAGTCGCATAGTGCTCAGAGCCATTTGCACCATTTTCCATCATCTCTTGCTGGTGGTGAAACACCAGCAGTCTCTAAGTGATCATGAGCTCATGTCAACACACACAAGTATAATGCCAAATCATTCCCCTCTCTGGCAACACCATGGGAGGAACGTCTGGGTAGAGATGGCAGCAGACCTTATTTGCCCTGGTACCTTGTATGTTCAAGAGCTGATGGGGAATCTTTCATGATGATGAAGCCTCAGATTTTTGATGAGAATTCAGAGGACAAATTGGGGGAGGTGGAGGGCTTGTCCAAAATTAGATCTGGGGTCAGTCTTGATGAAAACAGCATCCTCTGTCCAGTCACAGTGGAGTTGCTCACTTGAGACAAGACACCAATTTAGAGTGGTGAGGTGCACATTTTGTCCACCAGGGTCCAAAGGATAATCAGGTTGCCACCAGTGCCTTCATCTTGGCCTTTGAGGGTGGTACATTGCCCGAGAAGGTCAAAGTGATGCTCTACCAGTGTGATGTAAAGCCCTATATTCCTGCCCACGATGTGATATATTGCCGAACTTCTAGCATTTAATGCGTCTTCCCACTGTACTTCCAGTGTCACATGCTGAGAGTGGATGCCCATCACATCCTAATACTCCACGAGCCCCGCCTCCCATCTGTGTCAACTGCAGAGAGCACCATTTGCCTTGCTCGCCTGACTGCAGGATTCTCCAGAAAGAAAGGAAAATCGTGGAGTACAAGACCCTGGACAGACTGACCTACACTGAGGCTAAGAGAAAATTTGAACAGCTGTGTCCTGTGTGTATGACATCGTCTTATGTCGCCCCTCAAGTTCTGGCACCATCAGCTCTGCCAACCCAGGTCACCTCTCAGAGCCGGAAGACTACACCTGCCCCCTTCCCCTTTGATGGTTGACGGGAGGGGGGGGGGGGAGAGAGAGAATTTCCCTCCCTGTTGCTTCTGCACCACCTACTTCGGGAGCAACACCCTCCCCCCACCAACCATCGGGGATGTCTGTCCCCACTTCTAAGCTGGAGAAGCGTAAGTCTCCCAAGGGACCGCTTCCTAGCGAGAGAAGCCGAAGGTCACTCCCTTCCCAGGTTTTTTCTAGTGGGAAAGAAGACACCTGCCAGTGGCTGAAGAGCCAAAAAGCAGCTGGTCATAGGGCTTCACGCTCATCCTCAGTCCCGGAGACTGAGCCAGTGAAGTCCTCTCAGCCAGGGAAACCCAAGGAGCAGCGAGAGAAACCCAAAAAGAAAACCCCCTAACACCAAGGAAATTGCGGTGGCACCCACACCACCACAACCTACAAGCTCTGCGGCTGAGGATGAGGTGGATTTTGGCGCCTGCTGAGGAGCTAGATCTCACCAGACTCTCGAACACAATGGATATAGACTGCTCAGGCAATAAATCGGTGACAGCAGGTGACCCTGAGGTGTAAACTGCCTCATTGAATGTTCCATGCCTTCCCAGTCTCACGATGTCATCCTCTCGTGGAATTGCGGCGGTTTTATCCACCACCTGGGTGAGCTACGGCAACTGTTAAGCTTTACAACTGCTATCTGCATTGCCCTCCAGGAAACCTGGTTCCCAGCAATGCGGACCGCTGCACTCTGAGGGTATAAGGGGTATTACAGAAACAGTAGAGATTAGGACATAAACACAGTCTGTAATGAACATGTGCCCCTTCAAACCCCTCTTGAAGCTGTGGCTGTCTGAATAAGGACGACACAGGAAATAACTGTCTGCAGCGTATATCTTACTCCAGATGGTGCAGTACCCCTGAATGTATTAGCTGCACTGATTAACATCTCCCAGAAGTAGAGAAGGTTTAGGGAGTTGATCAATGCCCATAACCCATTGTTGAGTGGTATCATGCTTACCAGCCGAGGCAGAGATGTTGCGACTTCACTGTCGCAATTCGACCTCTGCCTCTTAAATACTGGGACCGCCACACATTTCAGTGTGGCCCATGGTAGCTACTCGGCCATTGATTTATCAATTTGCAGCCCAGGACTTCTCCCATCTCTCCACTGGAGAGCACATGATGACCTGTGTGGTAGTGACCACTTCCCCATCTTCCTCTCACTGCCACAGCATAAGACACACGGACACCTGCCCAGATGGGCTTTGAACAAGGCGGACTGCCGAACTTTCACCTGTGCTGCCACCGCTGATTCTCCCCCACATTGTAACATCGATGTGATGGTTGAGCGGGTGACTAGCACAATTGTTTCTGCGGCAGAAAACACAACCCCTCGCTCTTTAGGGTGCGGGTCAGGTCCTGGAGTCACGTGGCTTGCTGGCTCCATGTCAGGGTGGCTTCCGCCAGGGTCGCTCTACTGTTCATAATCTTGTGTTCATTGAGTCTGCAATCCAAATGGCAATCAGATGTTACAATGTGGCAAGGATCTGTCACCACGTCGTGTCGTGTCATATGCTTTACATAAGTCAAAAAAGACAGCCCTTTCCAGACGGCAAGAGTGGTTTCTCCGGGGACCACTCCCGATTTTTGTCCAAAACTTCCTGTCACTCCATACTTTCCGTGGTAAAGTTGGTGACTCCCATAGTTCCATCCACATCCAGGAGAATGGAGTCCCGCAGGGCTCTGTATTGAGTGTCTCTCTATTTTTAATGGCCATTAACGATCTAGCAGCAGCTGTCAGGCCCTCCGTCTCACCTACTCCGTATGCAGACGACTTCTGCATTTCGTACTGAGCCTCCAGGGAGCCATCCACAAGACGCAATCAAGGGCGCTAGCCCACGGCTTCCAGTTTTCAGCCGCAAAGTCGTGTGTCACGCACTTCTGTCAGCGTCGTACCACTCATACGGAACCCGCACTTTACCTTAATGACGATCCACTCACTGTAGTGGAGACACATTAATTTCTAGGACTGGTTTTACACACTCGATTGACTTGACTCTTTAATCTTCGTCAGCTTAAGCAGAAGTGCTGGCAGCACCTCAATGCTCTCCGTTGCCTGAGCAACACCAATTGGGGTGCAAATCGCTGTACGCTGCTGCAGCTCTACAGAACCCTTGTCTAATACCGAATTGACTATAGGAGTGTGGTTTACGGTTTGGCAGCGCCTTCAGCATTGCATTTACTCGACTCTGTACACCACTGTGGGGGTTCGATTAGTGACAGGAGCTTTTAGGACAAGTCTGATGACCAGCGTACTGGTGGAGGCTGGTGTCCCTTCACTGTGTTCCCCTGAGCATCCGAATTACCATCTTCTTTTCCCGCCCGTGGCAGTCCATCTCCTGCATCTGCACCCCAGATCAGGGCTAACAACTGCGGTTCGTGTGCGGTCCCTTCTCTCTGAACTGGAAACCTTCCCTTTACCACCTCTACTTGCGGTCCATTCACGTACACCTCCATGGTGTACGCCTTGGCTACAGCTTCATCTGGACCTTTTGCATTGCCCTAAGGACTCTGTTAACCCTGCCACTCTCCACTGTCAGTTCAGAGACCCGGAACACGTCAAGAATCGAGATGAAGTGGTTTACACTGATGCCTCAATGGCCGATGGTCACATAGGCTTCGCATATGTTAATGGAGGGCATATTGAGCAGCACTCCTTGCCAGTTGGCTGCAGTGTTTCACTGCAAAGCTGGCGGCCATATCTCGTGCTCTTGACTACATCCGCTCATGTCCTGGTGAGTCGCTTCCCCTGTGTACTGACTCATTGAGCAGCCTACAAGCTACCGACCAGTGCTACCCTCGCCACCCTCTGGTAGCGTCCATTCAGGAGTCCATCTATGCCCTGGAACAGTCCTGCTGTTCTGTGGTGTTGGTGTGGACCCCAGGATACGTCGAAATCCCCGGCAACGCGCTTGCCGACAGGCTGTCCAAACAGGTGCCGTGGAAACCGCTTCTGGAGATAGAACGCAGGTCAGATTCGGATATGCCTGTCTTACACCGCAGGGTTTTCCAGTTTTGGGAGACGGAATGGCATAACAGCATGCACAACAAACTGTGTGTCATTAATTAAAATTAATGTGTGGAAGTCTTCCATACAGGCCTCTCGCAGGGAATTGGTTGTCCTCTGCTGGCTCCACATTGGCCATACGTGGCCAACACATGGTTCCCAAATCCGTTGTGAGGACCCATCTCAGTGTCACTGTGGCTCCCAAATGATAGTCGTCCACCTATTGCTGGACTGCCCACTTCTAGCCACTCTGCGGCAGCTTTTAACTTTCCCAGCACCCTGCCTTCAGCGTTGTAAAACTAAAGCTACTGTTGAGGCATTGTCGCCCATTTCATCCGTGAGAGTATGTTTTATACTTCCATGTAGGTTTTAGCGCATGTCCTTCAAAACCTCCACCCTAAAAGCACTAGGGTGGAGGACACAGAGGGACAATGTGTTGCAGAGTGGCTGGCTTTCCCGTTTTATTCTCATGGTTGGCCAGCCACAGTACCCCCCTGTGGGTCCGGGGATTAGACTAGGCCCGAGGTATTCCTGCCTGTCGTAAGAGGCGACTAAAAGGAGTCCCACCCCCTCAAGGGGGTCGTTAGCGCCTGCGTCCAGAGATGGACAGTTCCACGACCTCTATTTGCGGTCATTTTGCTTTTTCACTTCTCGTTTCTTCCTTCCTTTGGTTGGCTCCTTTCTTTGCTCTTTTCCACCTCACTGTCTTCCTTACTCTTCCCCTTGCCTTCTTCTCCTTGCCTTCTCATTGTCTTCTTCTCCTTGCCTTCTCATTGCCTTCTTCTCCTTGCCTTCTCATTGCCTTCTTCTCCTTGCCTTCTCATTACCTTCTTCTCCTTGCCTTCTCTGGTCTCCGCCTCGGCGTTTGAGACAGTCTGTCCTCTCTCTCCCTCTCTCTCTTCTTTTTCCTCTTCTTCCTTCCTCCCTGTGCGTGCCTGAAGGCCGACCCACGCGTTCGCACGCGTAGCCGGTGACGGGATAACGCGTAATTCCCCACCCTGGGTAGACATATAAGGCACGCGCGTACCCCCTGGTAAAGGCCAGGCCCGGGGAGGGGTGATTGCCTGAGCTGATACCTTCTGACCATGCCGATTGGTCCCTCCGTCTGTTTCTCGGGAGGTGTGACCTGAGGTGTAAACATTCACCTAAGGCGGGAGTGCCCTCTGAGAGGGTCCCCACAAGGAAGGAGCGCGCCATCGGAGACGCTGGCAATCATGGGGGATTCCTTTGCAATGGATTTCACTCCATCTGTCTCGACTTCTGCCCAAAAACGGAAACGTGACCAGCCACCAGTGACAAAAGTACTACCGCCTGCCCCACAGTTCCTCGTCATTTCTCGATCTGAGGACGGAAAGGATTTTTCCTCTGTCAACCCTTTCGTTATCCAGAAGGGTGTAGATGCCATAGCCGGATCTGTCAAATCTTGTACCAGGTACCTTATTACTAGAAACTGAGAGCGCCTTTCAGGCACAAAAACTGCTTCGGGCCACACTCCTGTACACGTTCCCTGTGCGGGTGGAGGCTCACCGAACTTTGAATTCGTCTCGTGGTGTGGTCTATACTAGCTCCCTCGACGGATTGACTGACGAGGAGATTCAATCATTCCTCGCTGAGCAGGGCGTGACAGCTGTCCATAGGGTCACGAAAAAGGTCAACAATGACCTTGTACCAACCCGGACACTTTTCTTGACCTTCGATAGTGTTAAGCTGCCATCGCGCGTCAAGGCGGGCTATGAGGTAATTTCTGTTCGCCCCTATGTCCCGACACCTACGCGCTGCTACCAGTGTCAGCGTTTCAACCACAATCGACAGTCTTGTTCCAATGCGGCTAAATGTGTCACTTGTGGCAGGGATGCCCATGAGGGTGACTGTCCACCTCCGTCTCCTCGTTGTGTGAACTGTCAGGGTGACCATGCCGCATCCTCCCGCGACTGTCCTGTCTATAAGGAAGAACGCTGTATCCAAGAAATTCGGGTCAAAGAGAAAGTGTCCACCTCGGCTGCTCACAAGCTATTGGCTAGTAGGAAGCCCACGCTGCTCCCAGCGGGGAAATACAGTACTGTCCTCGCCTCTCCTCGGACTACCAGGGAGGTGGCAACCCAGACATGCGATCTGACCTTCAGCACCATGGTCGTCCATTCGGCCAGTGCTAAGATCGCCCGGTCGACGTCTCCTCTTCCTCCCGTCACCCCTCAGACACAAGCACCTTCATCAGCTTCTGCCCAGACGAAGACCCAGAAGTCAGATGCACGGGCCTTCAAGAAGGAACCGTCCCGTGCAGACTTCCTACATCCCTCGACCTCCCAGCCTTTGACTGGTACTTCCACCAAACGTCCTTCCAAGAAGGCTCATAGGAAGCACAGTTCTCCTTCTCCGCCACGGCGCATTTCCTCTCCTGCGCCACCCAGCAGTTGCCGCCCCAGGCCGTCATCCGTTTCGCCTGGCCGCACCGCTGATAGCCGAACATCTGGCCGTCCACCGGCGGTGGAAGCTCCCCCTCCCGGCCATCTTCCCAAGATGGCCGATGAACCTATAGACCCCATGGACGATGACTGTCCTCCTACTGATAGCGGCGGCAGTGCTCGCTCAAAGCCAGGCCCTCAGCGGCCTTCGAGGTGATCCCTTCTTTCATCTTCCTTTTCTTCTTACGATGGCACTTATTCACTGGAATATTCGCAGCATTCGCTCCAACCGAGAGGACTTGAAGTTGCTGCTCCGCTTGCACCGTCCGCTCGTCGTAGCCCTTCAGGAAACGAAGCTACGCCCATGCGATCAAATTGCCTTGGCACACTACACCTCTGTGCGTTTTGACCTACCCCCTGTGGTAGGTATCCCGGCTCATGGAGGGGTTATGTTGCTGGTCCGTGATGATATTTACTACGATCCCATCATGTTGCACACCGGCCTGCAGGCAGTTGCCATCCGCATTACTCTCCCCACTTTTACATTTTCCATTTGTACCGATAACACTCCATCGTCATCTGCCGTTACCAGGGCAGACATGATGCAACTTATTGCTCAGCTACCTGCACCATTTTTGTTAACTGGAGACTTCAATGCCCACCATCCCCTTTGGGGATCTCCAGCATCCTGCCCGAGGGGCTCCCTGTTAGCAGACCTTTTCAACCAGCTCAATCTTGTCTGCCTCAATACTGGCGCCCCTACTTTTCTTTCGGACACATCTCACACCTATTCCCATTTAGACCCCTCTATATGTACTCCCCAACTTGCACGCCAGTTTGAGTGGTATGCACTTTCTGATACATATTCGAGCGACCACTTCCCATGTGTTATCCATCTCCTGCAGCATACCCCCTCTCCGTGCTCATCTAGTTGGACCATCTCCAAGGCAGACTGGGGGCTCTTCTCTTCCAGGGTGACCTTTCAGGATCAAACCTTCACCAGCTGCGATCGTCAGGTTGCACACCTCACGGAAGTCCTTTTCGCTGCTGCTGAATATTCCATCCCTCACCCTACTTCTTCTCCACGTCGCGTACCGGTTCCCTGGTGGACCGCAGCATGTAGAGACGCTTTACGTGCTCGTCGACGTGCTTTACGCACCTTTAAACGCCACCCTACAGTGGCGAATTGTATCAATTATAAACGATTACGTGCTCAGTGTCGTCGTATTATTAAAGAAAGCAAGAAAGCCAGCTGGGCTGCTTTCACAAGCACCTTCAACAGTTTTACTACGCCTTCTGTTGTCTGGGGTAGCCAGCGCCGGCTATCTGGCACTAAGGTCCACTCACCAGTTTCTGGCTTGATGGTCACGAATGACGTCGTTGTGGCCCCGGAGGATGTCTCCATGCGGGAACTCGAAAACGAACTTGACCGATCACGGTCCTCCGCTCCAGGGCCTGATTCTATTAATATTCAGATGCTGAAGAACGTTTCTCCTGCGGGTAAAGGTTTTCTTCTTCGTACTTACAATCGCATCTGGATTGAGGGACATGTTCCCGCATGCTGGCGCGAGTCTATTGTTGTCCCGATTCCTAAGCCGGGGAAGGACAAGCACTTGCCTTCCAGTTATTGACCCATCTCGCTTACCAGTTGTGTCTGTAAAGTGATGGAGCGAATGGTTAACTCTCGATTGGTTTGGCTGCTCGAGTCTCGACGCCTGCTTACCAATGTACAATGTGGATTTCGTAGGCGCTGCTCTGCTGTTGACCATCTGGTTACCTTGTCGACCTTCATTATGAATAACTTCTTGCGGAAGCGCCCGACCGCGGCTGTGTTCTTTGATTTGGAGAAGGCTTACGACACCTGTTGGAGGGCGGGCATTCTCCGCACCATGCATACATGGGGCCTTCGCGGTCGCCTCCCTCGTTTTATTCGTTCTTTTTTAATGGATCGACAGTTCAGGGTACGTGTGGGTTCTGTCCTGTCCGACACCTTTCGCCAGGAGAATGGGGTGCCACAGGGCTCAGTTTTGAGCGTCGCTCTCTTCGCCATCGCGATCAATCCAATAATGGATTGCCTCCCAGCTGATGTATCAGGCTCCCTCTTCGTGGACGATTTTACCATCTATTGCAGCGCGCAGTGTACACGTGTCCTGGAGCACTGTCTTCAGCGTTCTCTTGACCGTCTTTACTCCTGGAGTATCGCCAATGGCTTCCGTTTTTCTGCCGAGAAGACGGTCTGTATTAACTTCTGGCGCTACAAAGAGTTTCTCCCACCGTCCTTACGACTCGGTCCCGTTGCTCTCCCAATCGTGGAGACAACAAAATTTTTAGGTCTTACATTTGACACGAAACTTAGCTGGTCTCCACATGCGTCATATTTGGCTGCCCGTTGTACCCGTTCTTTAAATGTCCTCCGTGTTCTCAGTGGTATGTCGTGGGGAGCGGATCGAACCGTCCTGCTTCGTCTATATCGGTCGATCGTCCGCTCCAAGCTGGATTATGGGAGCTTCGTCTACTCCTCTGCACGGCCATCCATCTTGCGCTGCCTCAACTCCATACAACATCGGGGTTTACGACTTGCGATCGGAGCGTTTTATACTAGTCCCGTAGAGTGTCTTCATGCTGACGCTGGCGAATTGCCACTCACCTACCGGCGCGATGTACTGCTTTGTCGGTATGCCTGTCGGCTATTGTCAATGCCCGACCACCCGTCTTATCATTTCTTTTTTGACGACTCTCTCGACCGTCAATACGGGTTGTATGTCTCTGCCCTGCTACCCCCTGGAGTTCGCTTTCGTCGCCTCCTTCAACACCTTAATTTTTCACTCCCTGCAACCTTTCGAGTGGGCGTGAGCCACACACCACCTTGGCTCCAGGCTCAGGTCCGCGTTCACCTTGACCTCAGCTCGCCCCCAAAAGAGGTTACCCCCGGTTCGGTCTACCACTCCCGTTTTGTTGAACTTCATTCAAAGTTCATCAATATGACCTTCATTTATACAGATGGCTCAAAGACCAATGACGGGGTCGGGTGTTCTTTTATTGTCGGGGCACACAGTTTCAAATACCGGCTCCATGGCCTTTGTTCGGTCTTCACAGCTGAGCTCTTTGCCCTCTACCATGCTGTCCTTTACATCTGCCGCCACCGACATTCTGCATATGTCATCTGCTCCGATTCCCTGAGCGCTATCCAGAGCCTCAGTGATCCGTACCCGGTTCACCCTTTCGTGCACCGGATCCAACGCTCTCTTCAGCAGCTGGTGGACGTCGGTTCTCCGGTTAGCTTTATGTGGGTTCCTGGCCATGTCGGTATCCCTGGGAACGAAACTGCAGATGCCGCAGCCAAGGCTGCGGTCCTCCAGCCTCGGACAGCATCTTGTTGTGTCCCTTCGTCAGATTGTAGCAGGGTAATTTGTCGGCGCATTTTATCGCAGTGGCATGCCGATTGGGCTGCACTTACAGACAACAAACTTCGGGCCTTGAAACTTCTTCCCGTGGCGTGGACGTCCTCCTCACGCCCTTCTCGGCGGGAGGAGGTCGTTTTGGCCCGGTTACGAATTGGCCACTGCCGGTTCAGCCATCGCCATCTGCTGACGGCTGCGCCGGCGCCGTTCTGCCCATGTGGGCAATTGCTGACGGTCTGCCACATTTTAACGGTCTGTCCGGATTTTAACACCCTGCGTCTTGATCTTGGCCTGCCATGTACTGTAGAAGCCATTTTAGCGGATGACCCACGAGCAGCTGCTCGCGTTCTTTATTTTATCAGTTTGACAACCCTCTCAAAGGACATTTGATTCTGCTTTTTTCCTTTTTTAATCCTATGCCTGTCAGTCTGTCTTTTATCGTGTTTTCCGTTTCGTTGCTGTTTTAAACTTGTGACTCGCGGTGCATTCCTCACGTAGTCTGGGCGCTAATGACCGTTGAAGTTGTGCGCCCTAAAACCACAAAAACAAAAAAAAAAAAAGCCACAGTAATCTGCTTTCATGTTTTACTCTCTTCCATTTCTAGCGTCTCTGTTGTTTTCTTGTACTTTTGTTCCTTTTAGTGCTCGTTGCCTTCCCTTCGTTCTCGTGGCTTTTCCTTTCTTTCCGCTTTGTTAGATATTTCGCCTGTTTTATTCTCACACTTGTGGCATTGTTTTATTAGGAACAAGAAACCGATGATTTCATAGTTTGGTAGGTTGGTGTAAAGGTGGGAGAAGGGACCAAAGTACAGCATCCTACACTCAAGACGTCTTGGAGCTGTGTAAGATAGTGGACCCTAGAATGGAGGAGGAAGATAAGGTTCTCATGAAGGGTGTCGCAGAGGACATGTATTAAGCTCTATTTCTGAAGGATGTTTCGACAGCAGACGACTTCATAACATGGTGCCAGTATATTGAGACAATGCATCAAAATAGAATTACATGCAAAAGTTTTGAATGGCTTCCAAACGTCGTATCTGTGTCTGTGATGGAGGAAGCAATTGATTTCAGAAGTGTCCTTAGTCAGATAGTGAGAGAGGAAGTTCATAAGGCACTTCGATTGGATGGCGAGCAAAACAGAGACGCTTCCAGAGGTCATAAGGGAGGCATTGGAACAGACATTGAACCCAGTCTCTCGACCATCATTTCCCTTTAAAACGGTGAAAAAGTCGAGACCCAGGCGGAGTTAGGTTCCAAAATGCTGCATGAGGAACCTGTTAGAGCACCAAGGAAGACATACTGGTTGGTTATCCTGGGTCCTCCAGACGTCAGTTTCCACTGCGAACGACTGGGACATGTGGTGCGCTATTGTCGAGAAAGGCGGCGGATATTTGATGATGCCCGCACCAGAAGACAACAGACCGATCTTAGCCGACGCCAACTCCAGGACGACGAAGATGAAAAAGATGATGTGGGTGCAGGACGACGTAGGTCACGATCGCCGCAAGCTAGCCGCTGGAGAGAACGCTCGCCAACACGTCGAACAAGGTCTCCATCGCTGTTCAGTTTTCCAGGTTGCGGCAGCTAGGCGACTGGCTGGAGCTTCTAAAGGGCGCGACCTTATTTTTGAGGTGAGGCCGCTGAAGACAAAAATTCTCCGCCGTCGACCCCTACCAAAATGATGGGCTGGTCGGCCATCGACGATGATATCGACGTAGTTTCTAAGCTCTTGTGGACTATGGAGCATCAAATTCAGTCATTTCGGAGAAGTACCGTCGCCAGTTGCAGAAAACCGTATTCGTTGACAACAAAACATCTCTGCAGAAGGTGGCTATTGGGAAATATACCCACATGAAAGACTCATCTTCCTGTAGGTTTCACATAAGTGGCCATACACAGTCCTTAGAATTCGTCGTCTTAAGAGTGCAGTCATGACGCCATTCTCGGATGGGACCTTCTGAAAGCATCTCAGGCAATTAGAGATTGCGGTCGCTGGAAGATAATGCTAGACGAGATGAGATACTGTGGACAGGAAGATACGCATCCGAGTGTGTGGAGACTGTGTGCTGGCTGAAGTGGTCATTCCTGCGTTAAGACCTAGAAAAGTAACTGTCACGTGTCAGGCCATGCATCAACCCATGGATCTTTTATTGGAATGTAAGGAGCGTACCACAGGAGAATAACTTGGTCATCCCAGCTTCTGTCGTCTCATTTAAGAACGGATTCGGTGAATTACGCATAGTTAACTGTCGCCAAGAACCGCAGATCCAAGACTCATGTGCGTAGCAAACGCTGAGCCGTTAATTGCAAAACATCTGAGCGTCATAGAAACCTCCCACGCCGAGTTTGTGGGCGAAATTAGCGTTACCACTACGAGACAAGATCTTCTAGCTCGACTGTCACCAAATCTCACTAAAGAACAACGGAAGAAGCTACTTGTCATTTTTTCAAGAGTTATCTGGATGCTTCAGTACACAGGTGAAGAACAAATTACACAAATCGACAGTGAGGCATCGGATTCGCACGAGATACCATCAACCAATAAGTCAGAGAGCATACCGCGTGTCAGCAGCGGAACATCGAATAATTCGCGACGAGGTAGAGAAAATGATGAACGACATCGTTCAGCCTTTCAAGAGCCCATGGTCGTCACCAGTGGTTCTCGTCAGGAAGAAGGATCGCAGCTGGTGCTTTCGTGTTGAGTACAGGAAGCTTAATAAGATAACTAAAAAGAACGTTTACCCTTTTCCATGAATTGACGATACACTAGATTGTATGAAGGGAGCTAAGTTTTTCTCAACCAGGGACATGTACTCTGGATACTGGCAAATTGAAGTAGATGAGGCTGATCGTGAGAGAACTGCATTGATCACCCCTGAGGGCCTGTATGAGTTTAAGGTAATGCCGTTTGGTTTGTGTAATGCACCAGCAATTTTGAATGGATGATGTATAATCTTCTACGTCACCTGAAGTGGACGATATGTGTCTGTTATTTAGATGCCCTTACAGTGTTCTCAGAGACATTTGATGAACATATAAAGAGACTAAGGCCGTTCTTAAGTGTCTCCAACAAGGCAGACTGAAACTTAATCCAAGAAAGTGTCTCTCTGGAGCAAAAGGAATCAAAATACTTGGACACCTTGTGTCAAACGAAGGTGTGCGGCCAGACCCAGAAAAGGTGATATCTATTCCTAAAAGTATTAGAGATGTGAGAAGCTTCCTCAGATTACGTTCTTATTGCCGTCGTTTTATCAAAGACTTTTGTTCAGCACCACCCCCAGATAAATTTAGCTTCAGCTTGTATCAAAGCCAGGCCACTCAAAGAGTTGTTTAAAGATTCTTTCAATGTGCTGCAAAAAGCTCTGACAACTGACCCTGTACTTGGTCTGTATGATGAGAGCACGTACATAACTACACACAGATGCCAGTGGGTATGGGATCAGTGGTGTTCTGGTGCAAATTTCGAATGGAAAGGAGAAGGTTATAGCCTGTGCTTTTAGGACACTTACAAAAGCCGAGAGAAACTACTCAGCTACAGAAAGAGATCTGGGTCATATGGAGATTTGACACTATCTCTTTGGAAGGCCATTCACAGTTGTTACAGACCATCATTCAATTTGTTGGTTGACAGGTCTTCAGAAGACGTAGTGCCGACCTGGTGAGTCATCCTGTTGGATCGTTGAGTATGACCTTACCATAGTGTACAAAAGTAGAAGAAAGCATAAAGATGCACAGGGTTTCTTGAGAGACAGTTGGCAAGACCATCAAGACTTTAATGAAGATTGTGACTGTCTCGTTGCACTCCAGGATTTCTCTGCTGAGCAGGTGGAGGACGCCAAGATATCTCAAACTATGCTTGCCTTAAATCGGTCAGAGGATATCAAAGATATAGAGCTTCATCCAAAGGACGTGGACCATAAGTATCCTGCAACCCAGGGTAAATTCGAAGCTCCAGTGACAGGCAGCAAGGGGAAAGGTGACGAAGAGCATAGCAGCAAAAGAAATTCTAGGAAGATCACCGCAAGGCTGAGCATCAGTCATCAGGAGTTTGAGTATTCAGGACCAATCACCCATTCCCGCACTAGGACGATGTAACACCGAAACACTGTTCACTTACAGAGGGAGCAATGTTGCATCAGAAGCTAAGTTCAAATGGTTCAAATGGCTCTGAGCACTATGGGACTTAACTTCTGAGGTCATCAGTCATCTAGAACTTAGAACTACTTAATCCTAACTAACCTAAGGACATCACACACATCCATGCCCGAGGCAGGATTCGAACCTGCGACCGTAGCGATTGCGCAGTTCCACACTATATTGCCTAGAACCGCTCGGCCACTCTGGCTGGCCAGAAGCTAAGTAGCACCTTGGTGTAGTGCTTATGCTACTGAACTGTTGCATGGAGGGTTGAGAGTTCAAAACTCACCTGGACTGTGCAATTTTAATTTCTATATTTAGTTTGAGTACATTCTAGAAGTATCTACAAATGTCAAGAATCATTGTACTGGAATTTTCTGTAGCTGTGTGTGTTTATATAGAGTTTGTCATCCCAGGTTGCATGAAATCAATGAGGACTACCCCATTCCAATCCCAAAACACAGTCAGCATAACCTTTCCTGCTGACTGCGTTGGTTTGAATTTCTTTGGAGGCAGTGAACTGGAGTGACACCACTGACGAAATTTTTGTTTTGTTTCGGGTTTGTTGGACTCTATCATCACGGGAGATGAAATGTGGATGTTTCATTACCACTTCTCCTTGTTGCCTCCTCCCTCACATTCTTGAAGAAAGGCATAGCTCCTTGTGTCCGTCATTCAGCATCCGGGGGACCCAACGAGCACACACCCTGCGATAACCCAGCGTTGCTGTTAAAGTTCTTTCAGCTGTGCCATGGGAAGCATCAGGAATATGTTCAAGAAGTTCACGGACAGTGACCCTCTGATCTTTGAGCAGCTCACTGTTTATCTTCTGGACAATAGCATCGAAAACTGGTGGCTTTCCACTGCGAACTTCTGTGCGACCCTCAGCACGAGCCCTGCACAATTTGCAGACGTGCTGAAGGGACATTCAGTCTTCACCATAAACCTCAGTCAGTTGCTGATAAATCTCCATGGGTGATTTCTTCCTTGCATGGAAAAACCAGAGTATGGTTTGAACCTCGCAACTGGCAGGAGCGGCGATCAAGACTTCCATCTCTGATGGCTGCCAAGGTAGTGGTGGGCAGGCTTGAGAGTGGTAGAACCACTGTACATGGCACTGTTGTTGAATTTAACCTAGCACCTTCCCTCACGGCTGTAGCTCGTTGGGAACCTTATTTTTGGTATAACCTTCGTAACTTTGTCCCAACATACAAGCCCATCATAGCTATCACCAACCTGCTAGCACCCAAAAAGCTAAAGGAGCACCAATCCTTATTGGGCCACACTGTTTGTTATGCTAGGTTCATTCCCCAGGCTACATACATCTACCATTTTCTTAACTGGCCTCACAAAAGGGCATTAAATTCATGAGTTCTGTAGACTGGCAATGAGACTTTCAGCACCTAAAGCAATGCTTGTGCTCCACTCAGTATTTGGCTTCCTTTATGCCAGGTAAAACGCTAACCCTGACTTTTGATGCATCCCAGTATGGCCTAGATGTGGTTGTGTCACATCAGAACACAGATGGCACCAAGCATCACTATCGCATACACACTGAAGATGCTTTTCACAGTGCAGTGTAATTACCTGCAGGTAGAAAATGAGCCACTGGCTGTTACTTTTTGCATAAAAATGTTTTTTTCTTGAGTGTGGAGTTCCTATTCATCACCAACAAAAAGTTCCTGGTTTCCTTATTCACCCCTCAATCTAAGCTACTAGATCAGATGGCCCATGATTTGCAGAGGTGGGCCTTCTTTCTCAGTAATACTGCTATGAAATTCATTACCATTCATAACTCACCATACAAATGGAGATACGCTATTGCAGTTTATGGCAGGACCCCACTTGGGAGTTCAACCTACAGGGGCTCTAGCTTCCACATTGGATGATACCTTGCAGCTGATGTTGCTGCATTTTACTGCAGTCAGAGCCAATGATCTCTTAGGCCATCAAAGGAAATCATTTCACCAGTCCAGAATGGATTGCCCAAGTGCTGGTTAGTATGTGCAGTCTGGCAAAATGTTTGTGCAGCCGCCAGCCATGGAAACTTTTGGATCTGTTGCACCTTGAGTCACACATTGTGGAACATTGGACCCGATAGGCCAGTCACGCCACAGTCTTGTGGCCAGCAGCAGGGTTCACTGCCAGGTATCATGGTGGGCCACAGAGGTCAGCATTTGTTTGTGGTGTATGTCAGTTGGGAGTATTTGACCCACCATTCTAATTAGTCGCATCCATGATTTGTTAGATCCTCTGCCTCACTATCTCAAAGCCAGCTGGGTAACGTGGTCATTTGTGGTACTGTTGCTGTGTGAGGCAGTGTGATCACCTGCTGCTGCCACCCAATGCACTCTCTGCCAACCAACTTTCGACTGCAGAATAGGGCACTGGCAGGGATAGACCCCTGTCACTATGGACACACAGCCCATTAAATCTGGATGAGACATTTCTCCTATAGCTGCCAGTGAAGAAACCATTGCCCCAGCCTCCACATTCTTTCGCCCCTCTGGCAGAGGTATGGTCATTTACCTCAGCATCAGATTTCCTGGCAACAGATCAACCACTGAAGGAGATATGTCCAAATTTGCATTGGAACTCACAGCAAAAACTTCTCCAATTTTGACTGAGTTGATATCCACTAGAGCAGGTACTACATCACTCCCCCTGAAAACAAGATGGGTGCAGTTGAGCTGGCACAGGTATCTCGGCAGAACAGTGCAGAATGCTGTCACAGAGAGCATGTGTGAGGCATTGTACGGGCAGAGCCACTGATCCTTTTGTTTATCTGCCAGCATCAATACGCCTGGCCCAGCAGCTACCGTGCAAACATCAGCTATCTTGGACCTGGCCTTTGCCTTGTGCCGTGCTCAGTTTTCTAATATAGTAATACTATGTGCCAACATTGATGGTATTTGTGGCACTGTCAGCCTGTAAAGTTACAAAGTCACATATACCCAACTTTTTTCATTATCATCTTTACCTTTTTCCATTTTATCTTCTTGTTTATTATGTTTCATTGATGTCTTTATTACTATTACTTTTTCCATCTTTGTTCTCTTCCCTCACCTCTTTCTGTTTTTTTCTTATGTCCTTTTTTTCCTAGTTCTTAACTGCACAATTAATTTATCTTCTAATACATCTTCACTTTTCATGCAGTCATAATCATGTCTGCACTGAAGCTTGCACAATGTTTACCAGTGTTCTACCTTCAACCCCATACTCTCTATTTCTTCTCCATCTACACCACTCCTCATCCTCACAACAAGTAGATACTTCTTATCATCAGGGCTGTGTGACATGTCCTTACTTTTTAAGTTTCTCCATCCTATCCCCCTCTCTGTTCAAATGGCTCTAAGCACTACGGGACTTAAAATCTGACGTCATCAGTCCCCTGCACTTAGGTTAGTTAGGTTTAAGCAGTTCTAAGGACATCAGACACATCCATGCCTGAGGGAGGGTTTGAACCTGTGACCGCAGCAGCAGGAGCAGCACAGCTCCGGACTGAAGCGTCCAGAACCACTCGGCCACAGAGTGCAAGTGCGAGTAGAAATTATGCCACAGTGGTCTACTGTTGACATACTTGATAAAGAAGCTCTGTCTTCCATCCCCATTTTTTAAATTGAAACTGACAGTTTATTATATAATATGCTGCCCATATTCCTTACACTGCCATGGCATTTATTCAGCCTCTTATTTGTCAGATATATTTGAGCAATGGTGCAGTTATGGTGACTCACCAGAATGTCATTCAAATTAGTCTCATTCATGAATATACAACTAATTTCTGTCTCAAAAATGCAAATTCACTGGAAAGACATTATTCCCAATTCTTTAAAAACTGGCTATTTCTGTGTGTAGTCAGAACTGTGAAATTGTTTTCACAACTGAGTTTTGCATAAAAAGTAGCCCCTTACATTTATATCCCCTTAAAGGAAGGTTATACAAAATAAGTGGGTTCACAAGCACAAAGCATACAGTTCTCACGATTATCAGATCACATGTCTAGCTGAGCATTATAAATACATATAGCATTTGCTACTGTGTTTCACTCAGCAGCTTATGAGTGTACTACACTGTAGAACGTTACTGTGGTAATGGAAAGTCCTTGGTGGAAATGTAAGTAATGGAAGAAGCAAAGCTCACTATTTACATGAGGTTGAGTTGTTGATAGGCATGTGGCAATGTCATTAATCCACTTCACCAAAACAAATGAGCAAGCCCACTGCTGAATGTACAAAAGCACCTTTGCTGCAGTCGGCACGGTTATAATTGTTTACTCTCAACCGGCCACTGTGGCTGAGCGGTTCTAGGCACGTAAGTCGGATACGACACAGCTGCACAGGTTTGAATCCTGTCTCAGGCACAGATGTGTGTGATAGCTAGGTTTAAGTAGTTCTAACCTAAGGCCAAGTGTAGGGGACTGATGACCTCAGATGTTAGGGCCCATAGTGCTTAAAGTAAAATTAAAAAGAAAAGTTTACTCTCATTTGATTTATCCTATGCTAGTAAAATAATTGCTCAATTATTTAACAATTAAATTTTATTCACACAAAATAACTTTTAAGTTCTCATAGTCGTGATCCCAAAAAATAAGGAAAAGACCCAGGATCACCATCCACAATTATTGATCCACTGCAGTACAGAATTATAGATGAAAACACTCAAGATGGGATTACCTATGTGCAACATAAAAACGCTAACCTCCCCACAGTCTCAGCTCTGGTTGATGCAGGCTGAATGCATATTTCAGCAACAACACACACTCAATAACATTGATAGATTCAGTATTGTGGTTTCACATTTGGATTTAGATGTGACAGAGGATATAGAAAAAACCTTGTTGGAACAAATTAACAATGTGTAATGCATTATAAGAAGTTCTTTTAGTACAGTGTAAATAGAGCTGCAATTACAAAAACTTTTCACGCATGAAAATATGGGTGATGAGATTCTGTCATAAGTACTTCTAGCTCCATGTACATTAGCAGGCCCTGAATTCTTAATACATGTAAATGTTGTTCAGGCAGATTTCATAAACTTCCAGCCCACAGCCATACAGTCATTGTCTTCTTTGCTAAGACTTGCAATGGCAAGTCAGTTTGTGCTTCAGACACCACTACAGACAACTTAACTCATTCACTAGAAATGACATCAGTTGACCTCTTCTTATAGGGAAATGTGAAGAGCCTAGTTCACAAGAATTTGGTTGGTACTTGTTGCTATAACTTTTGTAGCCATGGAAGTAGTACACAAAACTCGTGGATTTATTCAGCATGTAAGGTAGTTCATGGTGTTCCACTGTACACTCTGACATTTTTTGCCACAACAGCCTGCAGGTGGAGGCCATATGTCAAAATATTGATGACCATGGCAGTTTGGTCAGGACTGCTGGCTCTTCAAATGAGAGGATGGAGAACAATACCAAGGACCCAAAAAACGCCATTGGCTCGAATTACGATGCTGCGAGTGGTACAAGCCTGCCAAGCCCAGCATGGGAGAGAACAGGCAACACAACAAGGTCACTGCACTGGCATCGTCAATGGTGGCAACACATGGCTATTTATCAGAAAGGACATTCCTTGCTGCCTCCATAAGCTCATGCACAATTTGGGCAACAATGGCTAAAGAAGGGTGGGGAAAAGGTAATGCCCTAGTCTGAACCTCAGAATCAGTAGTTAATCTTACCTTTTGTGCCGACTTGCTAATTTGATACATAGTTTGACAATCCCAAATGTATTACAAGCGACACTTGCATGAAACACCCTGTAAATTGGTGATCCAGGCTGTAAATGACTGCCCAGTGCACTTGTGGTGTTGGTTGCACTGCAACCTCACCACCATTACATGGGTTTGCTGTACAAAATACTGCATAAGCAACCAACAAAGCTCATCAATGGGAAGTTTCTCATGCTTAGTGGAGGGCTTCAAATTTTGTCCAGCAGTGCATATTTATATGAAGCTGTCCAACATCAACGCTGCCAGGTTATCAGTTGAATGAATGATATGCCTTAACTGTCAGTGCAGCAAGAACTGACACAGGTAATTCTCCCACCTTTCTGTTAACTCACTGAAACTAGTAAGTGGTATCAAGGGTGGCGGGAGCAACACAGAAAATGGAACAAGGGGTGTCTTGCTTTGTATGCCAGCTTCAGCAGTGGCAGGCCAGTCTGTATTCAAGGTTGTGTGTTGTGTGTGCATGCATCTGCTCCTTTTGCTGTGGCAACTGTTGCTGCTTCTTTGTAGGCACAACTGTTACTGCCAGCATTGCAGGAACACTGGGTACATAGCAGTCCCAGTGTACACTATGAAAAAGGGAAGGAAAATACACACACATAAGTATGTCCTTGATCACCACTTCAGTATCTGCACAGGCATGACAGTGTCACTTCACTACACAGGCAGCAAGGATACTGAGTAAACACTGGCCCACCCTGCCTACTGTGACCCGCAGGTAAACACCTCTGCCAGTGGATCTGCCCTCCATGGCAGGTTTCTGCACTATCCCACTACATTAATCCTACCAGATCGTCTGCCTCCATTGTGATGACCGCTTGGAGGGATACTAAAACTGTTTTTGTGTTTGATGCTGTTTCAACCCCTTATATACCCTACCAGGCCTAATAACACCACTACATGTTGACTGATCACTGTCAAGGACACAGATACTGCATTCTCATGTGAGACAGCACATGACAGAGTTTGAATGGGGGCCTCAATGTGTCTCCATTTGGTCAGCTGGTTGAATTGTGCAATATTCAGATTATCGGGTGTCTTTTTCAACAGGACAATGCTTGTCCACACATAGCACACATATATGAACTGTGTGCATTATGTTGTGGTACTCCCATGGTCAACAAGATCTCCAGATCTGTCCCTAACAGAATATGCATGGGTACAGTTTATATGTCAACTTGAACCCAGTGCTAGTATCAGGAATATCAAGAACAATTTAAAACATTTGTAAGCCATCTTACCTCAGGAGAAGATACAATGGCATTATGACACTTTCCAACCAAACGATTGCATGTATTCAAGTTAGAAGTGGTGCAACATTGTATTGATATGTGGGTTCATACTGCCAAGTTCTTTGTAAATTAGACCCAATTTTGTAGTCAGTGAAATAACATCAGATATCCTCTCAAATAATGAAATTTAATTCCATTTCTTCCTCCCATTGTAGGTGGTTTTTTCCTCCAAGCAGTGGGTCAAATTTTGCATAGCTCTAGGTTCTTCCACAATTCAGTTAATGACTTGAATGAATAGATGGTTGCACATTAGCAATTCTCTGTAAAGGTTGTTTGCACTCCACCCCACCATATTTTGCAAGACACATCAAAAATACTATAGCAATGTACTGAAAGACCTATGATGACACCATTAGTTGAAAAATAATGAAGCAGTGTCAGAGTAAAACGAATACAGGAACTGTACATGTATTTCTCACTTTTGTTATGCTCAGAGAAACATGTTACTTTTTTATAATTTCATAGATGGAGAAACCGGTGTAAAATATTAAAATGCTTAATCAATAAATGATCTGGAAAGACAATGATAAAATGAGCAATCATGTAAATAGTTCAATGAATAAAGGAATCAAATATTCAAGCACTATCTAGGGATTACACTTTCGTCCCCAAACAATGAGAATTTTGACAAGAAATTCTGCTTTACTGTCACAGAAGCACCTATTGACAATGATGTCATTGTTATCTACCTGTGTGTTCACTTGGGACATAACAAGTTGGAACTCTTCCATCTGTTACATTTTCTTCTCCCATGAATAACTAGATTTTTTAGTGTATTTTCAGTACACCTGGATATGAAATATACAGAATGCAGAGGGATATGTTACTGTATTATTTTGACAAATTTCCCCTTAAATTCAGGGTTTAGTTGGTCCCATTGATTGATTGCAATGCTGCAATTAGTTTTACAGGAAGCTCACTTCATTAGAAGTTAAAGGTAATCGAAAATTCTGCTACAGTAAGTAATGGAGAAATATTTTGAGCTGATCCATAGAATCCAAGGTATTGTCACCTCTCATTTGACAGCAGATATTGTTCTCTTAGAGCAAGTATACTTTCAGTGTAAGTTATTCCATAAGTTAACTGGTTTCAGGTAACTGAAAGTTTTGATCAACGTAATTTTCATTGCCTTTTTTGCCTTTGTCCTTGATATATTCTGAACTCTGACACAGTACTTTTATTAATATATTTTTTTCCAAATCAGATTACACCCATTCTTAATTAATTGGGCCACTGTTTAAGATTTTGGATAGTTTATCATAATGTCAACTTATTTTCAAGATAGATGCCATGCTCATAGTTACAGTAAGCCAAAAGTGGAATCATAGGAGGGTTCCATATATTTTTATTATTTATCAATCTTCAACACTTTTCTTATATCAGGAAACGGTTAAGTTTTATAGTCCCTTAAAACAGTAAAATCTAACCTAGCCAATTTTCAAAACAGTATGTATTTTCTGGAATTAGCAAATATCTGTACACCATTCTTTAAATAGGCCATTTCACCCCAAAATTGTCAGAAAGGACTGACTTAAGTCTACTAGAGACACAAAAAAGTAACTGAGGGTTTTAATTTGTTTTTCTTTAATGGAGTAGACAATACATTTAGGAGTTCTTTTGCTTTGCTGAATTTTAGAACTGAGAAATCTAAGTTTTTATATGAATATGCTTCAGTTTTTTTCAAAAAAAGTGTATGATGGAGGACAGCAACTATGAACATAATCCCTTCTTGCAGAGAAAATGCTGCAAGGGTTGCAAAGATTCTGGAAAGGCTGTAGAACTGTTTTACCTGAGTGAAAATATTGGCTTAAAAGACATGTATGAGGAGTTCACCTGTCTCTGAGAATACATTTGCAACATGATCACTGTCTTATTTTTCACACTACTGCTAACTGGCATAAATTATTTTCTTTAGACCTAAGTAAGGTGTATCAAATATTTCAAGAATGGTAGGATTGTTGTCAAGGATCCATGGCTCCAATGCCTTTGCAAAACAAATCATTTTATTTGTGAAGGATAAGAGGTCTAAATTTGTTGAATGTCTGTTTCTTGTGTTAATCAAGGGATAACTCCAGCTGACAGTGAGCTATAAAAGTGTACCCTTTTCAGAAATATTTAAATTTGCAAAAACTGATATTCAATAATTGATTCTAATTGTATTTCACTGAACCTCAGTCACATACTGATTGTTCAAAAGTGCCAAACTCTTGAAAATGATAAATATGTACTTTCGATATTAAGTTTTCAGAAGTACACATTCAAAGAATATTTTCTGCACTCTATTAAATACATGGAAGGCCTATGTAATTTTTCGTGTGATATGATACGCATATGTGTTTTAGCTTTGAAAATCTTGCTGTAATCAAAGTCATCACTTCATTTTTTTATTTTACAAAATCTGGTAACCTTAGCCCATGCACAGTGTGAAAAATGAGTGTCATGGGACAGTCTATTCCTTTCCAACTATTGTATTGAGATGTGGAGTTGCGAACCTGATCAACATTGAAGCTTAGCATAGATACTTCAGTTTATTGTTTTTAGTATAAAAATTGTTTTTTGTCTACCAGCAAATGGAAATAATTCAACTATAATGACATAAGAAATTTAAAGTGGTTTATGATTATAAAGGAACTTTTATAAAAATTATAGATTGTATGCTATAAACTTATGATCCAGGTGTGTGTGTGTGTGTGTGTGTCTTGTGTGTGTGTCAGTGACATGGAGGAGTGGTGGGCCGAGAGGGTGATGTAGGACAGAGGAATAAGAGACTGGTGAGAGGACGATACACATTGAAAGCACCAATGATGGCTGCTAATCAGTCGAAATCAATATGGGAAATTAAATAAATAAAACATGATCTTGCGACTAGTTGCTGCTTATTTGGTAATTTTATGGTCTATGGTTGCTGCGCAACTTGGGAACCATATGGAGCCCCCCATTCAAAAGAATATTGTGTTTAACCACATGTTTGGCCTTAAACTGTGGCCAAGATCAGAGTTGACCACTTAGACAGTGGCCCTACATTTGAGTATATGACGTGCCTGCTTTCACAGATGACCATGTCACTGATAGGAGAGGAAACATCCATGACTGAAATAGGATGTACTGGGTGGGTATATAGAATGTACGTTGCACCTAGGTCTTCTGCAGGGATACGGCCATGTGGCAAGAAGTTTTTAGAAGGTATAGGGCATGACCACCCACCAGCTGTCACCAAAATTTGACAAAGAGGAGTGCTGACCACCCAGTGGCTGAACATCTACTGAGCACAATGTGCTCAACCTGTGCCATCTGGATCCTCCCCCTGCCCTCTCCTGAATACAAGCTTCTCTGAACTGTGTAGATGAGACTTGCCCTGATTACTTGTTTGCATTGGTTAAGTAGTGAAATGTTTCAGTATAAAGGAAACAAATTTAAGCATCTATATTCAAAAAAAATTTTCATTTTCAATTACTTAATTACTGTCTTAGAACCATCATTAATGTTGACAGTTGTGAACCTGAACAAACAATAAGAAGTTAGTTCAGAATCATTATCAAATAATTCTGCATTATACTCCACAGTGATAATCGTAGGCCACATATTGCCAATGAAAAAATAATCTAATATAGTTTTACTGTGAAATTACCCATCTACCCTGCATTCAAAACCTAGTTTTCCTAACTTCCACAGTTTTATGCAGCTGAAAGTCTTTTGGAGGGAAGTACTTGTATAGTGACATGACAGGGTTTCGAAATTATGTGATTATATTAGATATACTGTCTGATCGTTGAGGATGTGGAATACATTAGATAAACAAAAATATACTAGTGTTGCTTCCTCAGACTTGATGTAGATGCTTCACTGGAAATGAGAATGCACCTCTGAGTATAATTTTTGTATTTCAGTTTCTTAGGCATTAAGAAAATGTATTTAAATTTTTGATAAGGTATTTGTTTCCAAATTTAAAATTAAACTTTTTTAATATTCACTCACCAGAAGTACACTCTATTAATAATTATTTCTAACCAGGTGAGCCAATGATTCAAGAATGAAACTGCTCATGGTGCTGCTTCAAAAGTAAAAGGAGTAAGTAAATTAATGAAACTTATACCTTTGCTGCCTTTACTTACTTGATGATTTGCAATAGTAGTTCCAAATGTCTTCCTCTCGAGAGAGTATTTTGTTGCCTCATCCAGTGCTCGTTGTGCTAAGCCCACTGCACCAGCAGCAACCTGAAGAACAAAGGACAGAAATCATTTCAATGGGTTAAAATCATCATTAAATTCTCTGTGTTCATATACTGTACTCTTACAGTTAAATAGGTACTCTGAAATATGTTACAATGAAAAGGATAATTTTTTAGATAATTTATAGTGAACTGCAAAGTTTTTATCACTTCATTCACAGATGGGGAGGCATAAAAATGATTGCTTAAGAGTGTGTGTGTGTGTGTGTGTGTGTGTGTGTGTGTGTGTGTGTGTGTGTGTCAGTAACTGAAGAAAATTCAGTTTGTGGATTGTTGCAAGTTTATGAGAGACTAGTTTCTTTTCTTTCAAACCTCTACTAATTAAAAAAAAATTTGGCATCTTCGTTGAACTCTCCTCCAAGGTAAAGGAGTCTGACTGTTCATGGTGCTTTTCTCTGTGTATGCCTGATGCCTTCTATTAGCTAAATATAATATGGATTACATGCACAGTTTAGCAGTGTTCTAATGTTTTGTAAGCAATCCCTTTCACAGACAAACTGCAATGTCCTCATATTTTTCCTGTAAATTGAACCCTGCGACTTATACCTACAACTTACTCTGTGAGATTGCTCTACTTCATATCACCTTTTGTTTTTACTTCCAGGTATTTATAAACAGACAATCAATGAGTCACAACTGGAACCAGTCATGTCATATAAGCATCTACGTTTTCACATTTCATGATGTGCACAGCTTCACACTTCCCTCCATTAAGATCTAGATTCCAATCTTAGCATGAAGCTAATATTTTGTCAATACTAGACTACATACAGCTACAGTTATTTTGACATAACACTTTCTCATTCATTACCATGTCATTTACAAATAGCTTGAGATTGTTGTATATATTAATGACTTAGTGTGTGGCATTAGTTGCAAACAGCTCACGTCCTTGGGGCAAATCTGAAATTTCTTCTGTTTCTCTCGTTTCTCTCTCATTTCTCCCGTCAATGATGTCTCCATCTACATCTGCACATACATACACATACAAACATAATCTGCAAGCCACCATATGATATATGGTGCAGAATACCATGTACCGTTACTAGTCTCTTCATTTCCTATTACACTTGCAAATGGAGTGAGGAAAAAACCATTGTCTATATGCCTCAATATGAGCACTAATTTCTCTTGCCTTGTTGTTATGGTCCTTACATGAAACGAATACTGTCATTTGTGGCTAACTGCAGGACAGTTCTACTGCCACAATATATACTTTGTGGTACACTATTATGAAAATTTAGAGAACTGTCTTCCTTTCAGGGATTCTCATTTCAGTTTATTGACCCAGCTACCTTTGAATTCCTGGGGTCTGTCTGTCCTTTTTTTCACTTCTGAGATGTTCTTGTTCTGGTGGAGGTGCACACCTAACAGCGGCAGTTCAATTTCAGCAATGATGACTGCGAGAGGGTGTGATTGGCAGTATGGCAGATGGAGCAATCAATGCAGGGCAGTCGGGCGCAGCGGCTATGGTTGGACAGAAGTGGCAGCAGCACTTAGGATGTCACCATCAGAACAGGCAGGAGATGGCACCATTGTTCTTGAGAATGAGAGGGCCACAGGTGTTCACATCCAGTTGAATGGGATCATCACCCATCCTGGTCATTTTTCCACTATTAGTTACCTTCTTGTCTGGTGGAGTGGCTGTAGTGCTGTGATCACAGACACATCTTTTGAGGCTGGATACAATTTCTGACTTAGGGCTTAGCTATTTGCTTACATGAATTCCTGGAAGAATGAGTATGGCTGGTGTATCCTTGCTGGCAGTTGTTACATTTATCCAATTAATTTGAAGGCCCACCCAGTGTTCTATTCTGGATACATCCCAACATCTTTGGGGTAATGGGTTTGTATCATTAACTTCAGCTATGAACTGTCAAAGTTGCTGCTTCATCTGAGTTGCCATAAGCTGGGTGGCTGTTTGCTTTAACCTTTGTATCTGTCAGTCACCTCTTGAGTCACTCTGGTCACCATGACATCTTTCTGGTGTTTTAGTTCAATATGGCCATGTGGAGTTGGGGACCTTGGTTTCTGCCTGTTGTCTTTTAAGCTTGGCATTTCCATGTTGGCTGTGGTTTCACAGAGGCCTGTGCTATTTTGCACCAAACCGATATTTATCTCCTGCGTGTGTTTATCAAAACTATTTAGCGACTAGTGGTATGGAACCACCCATTAACAAATGCCTTAGTGTGTTCTAGGTTTGCCAGTGTGAGGACCACAATGCCATTCTGATGGGATGGAAGGATGCCTGGACCTGTGATGGCCGAGGGATGGCAACTAGGCAGATGACTCAGCAAATCAGTCTCCCAGCCATTGTCAGTTTTCATGACCAGTGTTGCTACTTCTCAACCAAATATCTCCTCAATTGGTCTCGCAAGGGTTGAGTACACCCTGCTTGCCAGCAGCACTAAACAGACCCAGATGGTGACCCATCTAAGTGCTAGCCAAGCCTGACAGTGCTTAACTTCAGTGATCTGACAGGAGTTGGTGTTACCATCATGAAAAGGCTGTTGGCACTATTAATCACACCAAATAGAAATTTTATCATCGTTCAGAAGGATAAAGTCACTCAAAGATGATACTTCCCTGTATGCAACAGCATCATCAGCAAATAGCTGCATACTGATGCTGATGCTCATCCTGTCTGTCAGATCATTTATTAATGCAGAGAACAAGATACTATGGCACACCTGACAATACCCATGTCTCTGATGAATACTCATCATTGAAGACAAAATACTGGGTTCTATTACTTAAGAAGCTATTTTGTATACTCAGACCTCTGTTGCAGGTCACCATTTCAGACTGTTAACAAACAATTTCCAGAATTCTAGGAATGTAGAATCTGCCTCTTGCCCTACATCCATGGTTCACAGGATATGATGCGATATGAAAACCTTTGTCTGTACAACAAATAAGTGGTCAGACTCTGTTGATGTGTTAATTAAGAGGGCTGAAAACAAATAACAAGGACCCTCCATGAGAAAATGAGAACACAGTGTTTTGCCGCATGACTCGTGGCACAACAATGACACACAGACAGAGAGAGAGAGAGAGAGAGAGAGAGAGAGAGAGAGAGAGAGAGCATCGGCCTGGTTACCCTTATTAACTAGTGTCACACGGTATGTGGCAAGCAAATCAGATTGTGTCAGTGTGTTGTCACAGGACAAGACAGACTTTTTCATTTGAGCTTTAACATTTGCATGAATCACTCCACCTGAGTTAGAAGCTGTGTGAAATGGATTTGTTAGTGACTAGCTGATTATCATTGTGTATGCAGAAATCTGAAAACTCCCATGACACAAACTGCTAACTCTAATCAGAGATGAAAGTCTGAAGGGAGCCCTTGATAGCAAAAATGACCAACTGTTCCCCATGATGTTTCTAGCCACTGTTGATGCACTGTTTGTGAGTAACATTTGGTTCTTGGTCATCAATGCATTGTCAGATTTTCTGTATATTGTCAAAGATTCCTGCAAAATCCATGTGCACATATCCCAAGGGTTCTCTGGAACTGATCAAAGGGAAAACTGACATGGTGGTGCAGCCTGATTCTGTGCAGACTACACAGGCCTACACAAGGTCTCAGATACAGTGATCAGTCACCGGCCAGTAGACATGACACCAAACCAAAGCCTTCAGCAAAACATACCCCAGTGAAGTGCATTTTGCAACTGGAGCAGCCAAGGGTGCAACACCGCAGGGAAGACCACTTGACTGTCGTCTTCTTCGTGGCCGAAATGAGGATCCCTTGAACAACACTGAGCCAATACCATAGCAGCAAAATGTTCCTTCTAGAGCTGACTTGGTGTGGCATACATACTCGAGCCAAACCATATAGACAGCTGAAACTATTTTCCAAGAAAGTGGGTTGACAGCCATGATGTACTGCATCATCAAAAGAAAATAAAGCAATGTCTGCTACAAGGTATTGTATGCAAGGTACATTCATTGTGATCGAACTCTGGACTGGGAACTGCCAGCAACCATGATTATGCATCTCTCATTAGCATGCTGGGTAGTGGACTGGTAATGAATGACATAACTTTAACATTTTCTTGTATGAAACGAAGTTATTACTCATCACTGAACACAAGTACCTCATTTCCTCATTCAGCCCTCGCTCAAAACTAACAGATTTGACTGCCCACCAGTTGCACAGGTGAGGTGTCTTCCTCAGTAATTATGTGATTAAATTCTTTAATGCCACAAATGATAGATGCTCTGTCTGAGACACTGAATTTGCTTTTTCAGCTAACCCACAAATATTTTACTCAAATGGTGAATTTACCACTAACAAGTTCCTGTTCCACATTATCATAATGTGTACAGACAGAGAATTCTCCCCTCAGAGAATACACTGTTCACTACAAAACATAACTTGAAGTAGTCGCCATTGCAACATAGGCAACTAAAGCACCTATATGTGTCTAAGTTACTTAGGCTGATCATCACTCCCCTGTATATCAGAACTCAATTGGCCAACACCACCACCACCACCAACAACAACAACAACAACAACAACAACAAGAGAAGATGTAGGGGTGATGCTTACAGGGCACTGGGGACATACTACAAGGACAGAAAAAACACTGGGGCCTCTGATGACATTCACACAGCTCATTGACTGTCACACACTTTTACAAATTGAAATATTTTGTGGCAGGCCCCACACACTGCATCTGTACGTGTCATTTGGCACATGTTTAACAGGATTGCCCAATCAGTGCAGGACCACTGGCTTACCCATTGAGCAGAAACAGGTTCAGAAGGAGAGCAACACAAAGAACCTAAAAAAGTTACAAGCTGGTATTAATATGCTTTGATCGATATATACCCACCAAGCCCGACATAGATGAAGACGTGCAGTGTCGTGATGTCACTGCACTCGAATCATCAGTGGCATTGACACACATTATCTCAAGGCAAGGCTGCTGGGGTCACCCCAAGGGGCATCAGGGACTGTTAACCAAACACATCTAACTTTGCCACCTTTGACTTGCCACTACTGTAATTCATATAATTCTGCAAATTTAGCAATCTTGGCAAAAGAAGGGTCAGACAAGGCCAGTGCCACAGTTTGGACCTCCAGTTTGGGTGTTAATTGCTCAGTCGCATACATGATTAGCAAGTCCGCATTGAGGTTGTGTGACTAGGGCCTCCCATCGCGTAGACCGTTCGCCGTGTGCAAGTCTTTCGATTTGATACCACTTTGACAACTTGTGTTGTCCTACTCATCATCAATTCATTCCCATCAATGCGCAACACCCAGACCCTAAGCCGAGAAAATATCTGACCCAGCCGGGAATCGAACCCAGGCCCTTAGGATTGACATTGTCATGCTGACTACTCAACTACCGAGGGCGGACTGCATTGATGTAGAACATTGGGGTCAGTGAAACTAGTAACACAGTGTTGGCTCTTCTGCCAACACTACATGGACCACTGACTTCTATGGTCTCTTACATGAGTGTTAGAGGAGGCCGAAATGCACGCATTTTAGCTCACGCAGGCTGGCGTGAGGAGGGAAGAACTCTACTGACGTGAGGACTGGAACATGACAAGGAATTAGAATTTAGAAAGCGGACGTAGCTACTTTCTATCCTGAACAATATTGTGAATCATGTACCATCAAGAGCGACGTTCATCATTAATGGATTAAAGTTAAGTATCAAACTAGTTAAGTATCATAGTTTAGCATAGCCTTCAGCTACATCATTTGCTATGACCTAGCAAGGTGCCACATTCAGTTACTATCGTCTCTGCAAATGAGAGCGTCTGTAGACAGTGAGCCATCACTAGCAAAGTCAGCTGTACAACTAGGGTGAGTGCTAGGGAGTCTCTCTAGACTATACCTGCCGTGTGGTGGCGCTCGGTCTGCAATCACTGGTAGTGGCGACATGCGGATCCGGCGTATACTAACGGACCGCGGCCGATTTAAAGGCTACCACCTAGCAAGTGTGGTGTCTGGCGGTGACACCACAGTCCATGCACCCATACAACTGTCCAGGGTGCTTATGGAGTTGGTTAAACTGCAACCGTGCTGCCAACACATGGATTTCATGACCAACGTATTGTGCAAGAATCTGACAAATTCATCAAAGTTAAATTTCTCAGGCTCAGTAGAGGGCTTTAAATTATGTATGATTTCATATGAAATTGCATTGCTGGGCAAAAACACAGCAGCCTTATCAAGAGGATCAATGATACACTTTACTTGTGCTGGTTCTTGGTGCACTGGCAGGTAATTCTCCCACCTTTCCATACCCTTGTCAAAACAGTTGATTGGCATCAGGGGTGGTGGGGGCAGAGGAAGAGGAAGCCTCTCTTCCAATACCTGGCACACTGTCAGCACAAAGTGTGTATGGGACCATTCTGTGTTCTGATTGAAGAGTTCCTGCTGCAGCTGCAGTGGGACCATGGTGGACACAATTTTACATTACAAAAAAAAAAAAAAAAAAAAAAGTGCATCACATGCATAAGAATGTCTTCACCACTTTAGTATCCATATAAGGTGTGTGTGTGCCATGAACCATCACTGTTGGTATGAATGTCGACTGTAAAAGCCAATTGTGGCTTGAAAATAAGAAGGAAGCTGAACCATGGAAGAGGGAGCAAAACTTGACTTGGAAGTCAGTCAGTAGGGCAGTAGTGTGTGTTTCCGTCTGTGCTTCATCTTGGTGTTCAGCAAACTCGGCCAATGTGAACATCTCTCACCAGCAAGTGGAAAACAGAGCACAGCTTGAGGTGAGGTGAGGGGAGGGGCTGGTTAAAGGTAGGTACAGTCCAGCAGTTCCTACACTGGTGTCAACTATCATTGCCAACAAGTAAGCACCCGAGTCATTGGAGCAGCCCATTCTACGCTTCCTGCACGCTCTGTGACAGTGTTCTGCACTACAGTGAGGTGACAAAAGTCGTGGGATATCTGATGGACCTCCTTTTGCCCAGAATAGTGCAGCAAGTCGACGTGATGTGGACTCGACAAGTCATTGGAAGTCCCCTACAGAAATACTGAGCCATGCTGCATCTATAGCCATCCATAATTGCAAAAAAGCTGACAGTTCAGGATGTTGTGCACAAACTGACCTGTTGATTATGTCCCATAAATGTTTGATGGGATTCATGTAGGGTGATCTTAGTGGGCAAACCATTATCTTGAACTATCCAGAATGTTGTTGAACTAATCACAAGCAGTTGTGGCCCGTTGACATGGCGCATCATTGCTTAGGAACGTGAAATCCATGAATGGCTTCAAATGGTCTCCAAGTAGCTGAACATAACTATTTAGAGTAAATAATCAGTTCAGCTGGACCAGAGGAACCAGTCCATTCCATGCACATGCAGCCCACACCATTATGGAGCCACCACCAACTTCCACAGTTCCTTATTGATAACTTGAGTCCATGGCTTTATGGGGTCTGCAGTGCACTCAAACCCTACAATCAGTTCTTACCAACTGAGATTGGGACTCACATGACTAGGCTACAGTTATCCAGTCATCGAGGGTCCAACCAATATGGTCACAAGCTCAGGAGAGGTACTGCAGGCAATGTCATGCTGTTAGCAAAGGTACTCACATAAGTTGTCCACTGCCATAGCCCATTAACACCAGATTTTGCACACTGTCCTAGCAAAGACACTCATTTGATGCCCCACATTGATTTATGCTGTAATTTCATGCAATGTTGCTTGTCTGGTAGCCCTGACAGCTCTATGCAAACGTCTCTGCTCTCTGTCTTTAGTGAAGGCCATTGAACATAGCGTTGTCCTGGGTGAGAGGTAACACCTAAAAATTTGGTATTCTCAGCACGCTCTTGAGACTGTAGAGCTCAGAATATTGAATTCTTTAATGATTTCTGAAATGGAATGTCCCATGCATCTAGCTCCAACTGCAATTCCGCATTTCAACTATGTCAATTCCCATCATATGACCATAATAATTTCAGAAACCTTTTCATATGAATCAGTTGAGTACAAATGGCAGGTCTGCCAATGCACTTCCATTTTAAACCCTGTTTATACAATACTACCACCACCTCCATATTTGCATATTGCTATCAATAATGGCTCTGAGCACTATGGGACTTAACATCTATGGTCATCAGTCCCCCAGAACTTAGAACTACTTAAACCTAACTAACCTAAGGACATCACACAACACCCAGTCATCACGAGGGAGAGAAAATCCCCGACCCCGCCGTGAATCGAACCCGGGCACGGGAAGCGAGAACGCTACCGCACGACCACGAGCTGGCATATTGCTATCCCATGGCTTTTGTCACTTCAGTGTATTCCACTTACATGAGTATGAGCTGGCACAGAAGGATAGCTGTTGGGCTGTATACTGGATATCTAGCCATCCTCTAAGCCAGATAGCTGGATTCTGATGGCTGGATATTCAACCGAACATTGCCAATGAACATGTCATAATGTGTACCCAACAGATATCATGAATGGTGATGCCTGAAATCAGCAAAATCCTTCCTGAGTGAAGCAAGTGAGTGATTTGACTATGATTTTTTTTGTAAATACAGTCAATAACTACATCAGTCACATTCATTTGTTGTTGTTTGAGGTTCTTACTGATACTAACTTTTTAATTGCAAGATAAATTACGAAAAATATTATCATCACTGTTTACATCAAAACATTCCCAAATGATAAGTTTGCCATTTACTTGTTGTTGCCGAGTTCAAATTTCTCAAGGCGGAGAAGGAAAGAAGTACATATGTACCAAATCATTACATTGTTTTTTGTTCTTTTGTTTTGAATTGTTTTACTAAACTGATTAGTAAGGTGTTTGTCCATGTATATTGTGAGTAGCATTGTTAAGTACATATCACACATCAACTGGGCTGTTGTATGGAGGATGCTGGGAGCGAAGGCTTGTGTTCAGCTCGTAGCACATTGGTTGCTAAGACAAGCTTCACCACCTCCTCCCATAGCATCCAGCTTACAGCTTATGAAAGAACAAACATGTAATGGATCAATGCATCATATAAGCTACATGAAAGTTGATGAGGAGTCATCAGAAAGGCTAGGTACAGCTTCTTTGCTCAAATCTATAAATAATATCAACAATTGCTACTCTGCCCAAGAATCAACACTAGATTCACAATGGCTACTTCTTACTGCAGTGCACAATAGTGTTATGCAGCCAGGGTTAGCAATGAGTGGTGATAGTTGGCTGATTTGCTGTCACTACAGAATGTTGACAATCAGAGGGGGTCCAAGTTAAAGTATGTGACCTTTAGAAACACCCACACATCCCAAATAATTTTAGTTAAACCAAGTATTTGATAAATAGGTATCTGTCAATCAGTTATAAAAAACATTCAGACTAGTAAGAAATACTTAAATACATTTCATTAGGTTTAAATTAGGTTTTTTTTAATCTAACAGGTACCTCAGGTATGAAAAATCATCTGAGAAAGAAATATCCACATACATTCCAAGCAGTGCATAAAGCTATAGCTGCTGCCATGCCTACAATGTCTTTAGAAGTCTGTGGTACAATTTAATCTAAAACATTGACAGAAATGCAACTTACAATGCCACAATCATTTAAAAGGAAATTGTTTTGACAAGTAAACATCACAAAAAAATCATTATTTAGTAGCAGTAATGACTGCACTAGACAATGTTCCATCGTCTGTCATACAAAGGAGTGGATTTCAAGACTTGTAGGTGTCAGGGGCAGTTTTTTGGGAAACTGTATGAGGCCATGTTATTTTATAGCAGGGTGAAATGTGGTCTACAACAGAATTTATGAAAAATCAAAACAAATATTTCAGGTGCTTTCATGGTTTTTGTAACTTTTATGTGCACCTGTTTGCATTGTAATGACAACTGCCTGATCTTCATATTTCATTAGTGGTTTCCTGAACTGCACTTAGAACATACAGTTTTTCCTATGAAGCATTTTCTAGATTCTTGGGCTAGAGAAAATGCAGCAAGGGAACTTAATACTATCACTGGGACATTACCAGTGAAATACATTTACTCATTTTTGAAAGTGGTGCTAACGTGGTGAAAGGTGTCTGATTTAGCAGAATCATAATCAGCCATTCAGAGCTGTAACTGAGTCATTACTGGTCTAGGCTGAAGTAGCAGGAATGTTGCTGCTGGTAGAGGTTTCATAATGCACTTCAGTTGTTAAAGCTTAGCTTCTTTTGAATTGCCAACAGGTTTTCCTTGAGTTAACTTTACCACAGCATCAGTTGATGCAAGGTATTAACACAGTGGGGAGTGATAGCCATTTTTATTTCAACAGATGCATTATCATATAAAGGGTATGTCACTACACATGGCTGATCACAATATACTTACTGATTTGATGTCTCATCCGTGTGTAAAGCTTTGAAGCCTCTGAAGAATAGCAAAAAGTAAGTCCCAGTCTCTTCTGCATGTCCAAAGTAAATCTACAATTTGCAGCATTAAATAACTATTTAGATATGACGAATGCAGCTGGAGAACCCCTCACTTATGGAGATTCTTGCTGAAAGCTAAATTAGAATGTTGTTTCACTTCCTTAAATGAAGTTCCACATTTCTTGACTGAAGTCATTCTAAACCCAAAATTCAAGACAGAACTATCTGGGGGTTGCTGAAGCTGAATGAGTTACACACAAGATGCTATCAAAATTCTGTGAAGAATCTTCCACCAGTAGCAATTTATCTCCAGTGCTTGCTAAAACAAGTAAAGGGGATGAGACTGAATAAATTATGATTCACAAAGCTGACAGGACATATTCGGGGATTGCTTTAACCAGGTGTCCAATGAAAATGACAATAGTTAGTGTAAGAGTAAAAGAAAAAAAACTTAATTGCAAGAAAGATTGACATATTATTTGAAGATACTTAAAATCAGTTGTAGCAGTGACTCTTACAAGTTGGTCAGCTAATGTTACACAAAACTTAAATTCTAGCAACCTTTTGTACATTTCATCTTTCAGCACCTTGCAGTATTGTATAAATTATGAAGTGAAATTGCTTGTCTCTTAATGTAGAGAAACTGTGTTTATTTACTAGCCATTTTAACAAAAATAAGTTATTCTCCATGAGTTGCCTCCAGTTCAGTACTAGTATTAGTGTTTTAATTTTAAGATATTATGGTTGTGTGTTCAAAGTACCATATGTGTGAATTGCATAAAGTTAGTTTTAAGAATTCTTCATAATTTATTGAAAAATCTGGTATCCACCAGATACTGACCTATTATTCAATATCGTACAGGTAGTAAAATTAAGGTCAGACAGGCTAGATACTGGATAGTTGCTAGATATCCCCTTCATACCTAGCATACACATAGTCCTTTGCCACTGATGGTGACAAATTAGATTTAAATTAGATAAACTTTTTGTTCATTAATGCACTCACTGAACATTGAAAAAGCCATTCTGAAAAGTCTACAATGTTGTATGGCGTATGAAGGTAAACACATGTACCATTCTTTCACTTTTCCTCCTCATGCAGTCAGAAACATTCCACATTGGTAAGAATATGGACATGTTTAAGAGAACTTGACCCACCAACACTGATATTCTATAATAACGCCAGCAAACCAATTGATTTTGCTCTTTTGGTTGGCCTAGTCAGGTATCTAGTACTACATTCTTGTAACTGGTGTCATCATCCATATTTTCCATGAAATATTTGACCTCACTCTGTCTTCAGAACCAGTTCTCAATGAATGTCATGGCGATCATCTCAGCAGGTATGTCCTTGATTGCAACCACCTCTGCCCACAGGATGCATGTGTCCACCACTGTGAATATATACATGTAGCCTTCAGATGAGGGAAGAGGGCTGGCTAGGTCAATGTGAACATGCCCGATCTTCATATGCAAGCAGGTGAGGGACATTTTCTGATTTCTGATTTTGCTGCTTTGGCACTGATGCATTAACAAGCCCAGGTGCACTTATTTTTTCCTGATGGAAGACCACACAAATGAATCAAGCATCTGTTTGACAGTAGCATTGGAACCAGGTTGTGTCACGTTGTGGACACTGTTGAAAGCCATCTGTCAAAACTGAGACATAATGTAAGGCCTTGGTTTGTTTCTAGATACATCTCACCATATACTTTCCATGCTGATGGTTGCATCCAACAGCTGGATGTGTAGGCTGATGGAGGAGTCGTTCAATAACAGTTGATGTTGTTGATTCAAATACTGAGGAGTGGCAAGGTTATTGTAGTTCAAAACAGGCAATAGGCTGGTGATGCTGATAACATCATAGGCAACTACTTTATTGTCAATTGGCATTCATGATGCGAAAAGACATCCACCACAGACATATATGATGTGTTTGAAATGGTGTGGAGAGCACATTTGGAATGCTGACATGATAGGTTTGTAGTCAGTGCAAATGGTAACTAGTCAGACCCTGACAAGTGGGTGGAAGTGTTGGATGCTCTCTCAGATTGCTAAAAGCTCCCTATCATAAGTGCTCTGACTTTCTTTTTCCAAAAACTTCCAACCTCTAATGTGTTTGGATGAGATGCAATGTCCATTAACTTTTTGGTGTATTACTGCACAAATAGCTTTTATTGTTAATGGCAGCCAATACACTAAGTGCACTCCAGGAGCCAGGTGATTGATTGCCACAGAATTGGTGAGGCTTTCTTGAAAGGCCTTGAAAGAGGCTTTCATGTTGCAGGGGTTCCTGAGAGGTGGCATCAGTAAAAATTAACCAAGCTGAGGAAATTCTTCAGTTTTTGATCATTCTGCAGCTATGGAAAGGCAGATACAAATATCTAATTTCCCAGGTAAGGGTGTGATGCCATGTGCCAACACTTTATAGCCAAGGAATGTTACTACACTTGTCCTCATTGAGCATAATTCCACAGTCAGTTAACCTCTGTCACACTGCCCTTAAATGATGCTCATTAATTGGATGTTTTTAGAAAATACTAGTATGTCATTGAAGTAAGTGACAGTCCAAATGGCACTATCATTGCAGTTTTAAGTATGAGTTTTTGGTTTGCCTTCTGGACCTGAAAACACAGCCCAGATGTGACAATGCTTTTTGGTTGGGTTCTAAGGGGCCTTGCATTTTGCTTCAGTCATTGGTTGCCACTGGAATCTGATTAGCTGGCCGGGGTGGCCGAGCGGTTCTAGGCGCTACAGTCTGGAACTGCACGACCACTACGATCACAGGTTTGAATCCTGCCTCGGGCATGGATGTGTGTGATGTCCTTAGGTTAGTTAGGTTTAATTAGTTCTAAGTTCTAGGGGACTGATGACCTCAGCAGTCAAGTCCTATAGTGCTCAGAGCCATTTGAACCATTTGGAATCTGATTATATACTTTTGTCAATCTAACACATTAAAAATGGTTACACCTGCCAGAGCACTGGTGAAACCTTGGATGTTTGGTACTGGGTATCTATCTAGGATTTTTCAGGCATTTACCACATGATAATTGCTGTAAGATGCCATGAACCATCCTTATTGCATGCTAGATGCAGTCATGAGGACCAAGGACTGCCTGAACAGTGATTGACTCCATCCTGAAGCATCTCTTCGAAAGTAGCTCTGGTCTCGTGCAACTGTTCCAGCATGATCCTACAGGTGTGGAACAAAACAGGCAGCCCAGGGGTGGTACAAATGTGGTGCACCATTTTGTGTGTGGCCATGCCTCATGGCTTCAGGCAAGGCAGTAGCCAAAGGAGATATGAAGGGGGTCTGGACCCCTCCCTCTTCGAATGACCTAACTGACATTACGCATGACCTAGTTGCTGTCTCCATCCCGTATTCCTATCTCTGGATCCCAGCCAATATTGTTATTTATGTGTAACAACAATAATTATTGCCTACAGTGGTAAAATTAAAGTTTGCAAAATGTCGCCTGATTATATATGTTACCGTGAATGACTGAAATTGGAGAATGTAGACTTTCACCGTTGAATGTCAACAGATACCAAATACATCGGTGAAAGATCAAATACATCGGTGAAAGATCAAATACATCGGTGAAAGATCAAATATTTCATTACATTGTTGTACATTTGGACCCTCTCCAGTATGTGTCAACAATCACAGATATGCTCTGGTGGAGGTCCAAAACAGAAGAGTCAAAAAACAAGTGACTGATTCCAAGCAGAACAAAGGATTTGGCAGGAGAGAGCCAATCAGCTTTCAGTTTTATGCAAGCTTTGATAACACAAGCAACATTTTCTTATTTTTTTCTGATACTCTAATTTACACTAAATGGATACTGCAGTAAATCGTGATCTTCTTCATGAAAAGTGAAATGCATTAATTGCGCGTAAATGAGAAGACAATTGTTTTTATTTTTCTCAAGAAAAGTATTCTAAAATACTTTATGAAGTGGTTTCTGCTAAAATTAAATGCAACACACCTTTGAATTACAGACAATTAAAACGTTTAGATATTTTAAAAATTAATGAAGGAGAGAAGTTAATTGTACCATTAAAACCAGGGCAAACGAACATACAGTATTATGTTAACAATGAAGAATTGTACAGTATACTTTGTGAAACTTGCATCAGAATAGGCCATGGAGGAAAAACACGTATGCTTAAAGAGTTGAAAGTTAAATACAAAAATATTACATATGAAGTTTTATTTAAATTTATGCAAACAGTGTCAAATGAAACACAGTGCGCCTATGAAAGGCATTGTTGTGAAACCAATGGTTAGTTCTGAATTAAACTCAAGATGTCAAGTTGATCTGATACATCTGCAGTCAAACAGAGATGGCAAATATAAGTTCATAATGGTGTATCAAGATCATGTAACTAAGTTTGTCCAGCTACGACCTATGAAAACTAAAAGAGCTGAAGAAGTAGTGCATCATGTTCCTTCAATATTTTTAACATTCGGTGCACCAGCAATATTGCAATCAGATAATGGTACAGAATTTAGTAATAGTCTTATCCAAAATATTCTCAATGTGGAAAGATGTTAAAACAGTTTATGGAAAGCCTCGTCACAGTCACACAGGCTCAGTTGAAAAGGCCAATCAGGATATACAGAATATGCTAACTGCATGGATGAATGATAACAATACAAATAAATGGTCAGATGGTTCATCCTTTGTTCAATTTGCCAAGAACACTACATACCATGAAGGAATACGCCAAAGTCCTTATGAAGCCATGTTTTGCGTTAAAGCAAAACAAGGCATAGCATTGTCTTTTTTGGATGGCGAACAAATCACAAATATTGAAAGTGAAGAACAACTCAAAGAAATTGCCAATACTTCTGAAACCAAAGAACAGCATGAAGAAACTGTTAATATTTATTAAAAAATTTGAGGTGATGTCATACTGAAAACCATATTCCAAAGAAAAATATTGAAGAGGACCTACAACCTACAACGTCTTCACATCAAAAGTTCTGTCTGAAAAACACCAGTTGATTTCTACAAAATGAGTGGCTGTGAAAGAAAATCTTCTACTGCAAGCAACAAAGATGTATTCGTACATTATCATCAATTTGAGCAGGAGGAAACTGTTTTTGTGAGATTCGTAACAAGTCCCTGATGTCGATTGTGGTCATACGGATAGCCGAAATGTGTTAGTGGTTGTTGTTGGAATAGAAGACCCCAACTTCTATAAACTGGCAAATAAAAATGGTACCCTCAAGCAGCTTTACACACATAATCAGTTCATAATTTCTAAAGAAAAGTTACTTTCCATAGATGAGATTTCTTTTCAAGAACTGTTGCCAAGAGCATGCATAGCCTTTTCCCTTGCTTATCAAATTAGCTGTAGCTGCTTCTGTCATTGCAAAAGGAAGTGTTCCACTTGTAAAAAGCAAGGGACCCTTTTGCAATTCAAAGTGTCATAATAGTTTAAGTTGTTGCAATAAATAAGATTTGAATCACATAAGTAAGTAATTTTTATAACTATTATTTTCTTTTCTCATGTAGAATGTACTGTGTATTTTAAGTTCTTGATCATTCCTTTCAGAAAGAGAGGCAAAACAGTTATGTCACCCTTGTTGGAGATTTATATTTTCTTCTCAGTCATTCAGTCACTATAAAATGTCACATGTCCAACATTCACCATTAGTGCATGGTGAATGTCAACATTTAGTGGTGTAAGTCAGAAATAAACCATATTTAGCAAATATTTCGGACATACACTAAGCGACTATGTGAACGTTGACATTCACCGGTGGAAGTCAACATTCTCCAGATTTGTGTGTTTCACTGTAACACGTACATGATGATGAAATTTGAGCTATATAAGCTTGACAGGAAAGGATTTGTATGCCCCTTGAATTAGTCAGCATCTCACACAAAACAGAAACATTGTCCCAAAGTACAAAGAATTTATGATAACATTATTTGGAATAAGATTTAAAGGATTGTGGAGTTCTTTGTTATATGTTTTTTGCAATTTAATAGTTTCCCAACACCATCTTTGTTTACATGTGATGTGTTACAATAGAGGAAGGAATGTGTGACCAATGGAGGTACTTTATTTTACTTGTTTATTTTCACTTTTAGACATACATTTAGTTTTTAGTCAAAACAAAAAATCTACTGAAAACCATGTTCTGAAATAGTATTTGTTTCTCCACTACATAGTGCCACAAGTTACCCCAAAATCATGAGACAACACAGATTTACATGTGTTAGTATGACGTGTAACTGATGACGGAGGTTTAAACCTTCAAAATGCATTGTGGATACAAATAAATCAGTGATTGGTAACAATGAGCTTGTTGTTTCATTTGAAAATGACTGCATAGAAGATGAGCTGAGCATCTCTTTGAAGCCTCCTGGGACTAAAAGCCATATGATAAATAAATAATAACCCTAATTCTCCTCATTTAGGCTCATGTTTTTGTCTGCCAGGACGTTCTTTAATGCAGACAATGATCTTCCTTATTTTGCAAGAAGTGAGAGACGCATGCTTAAATGAAGAAATTTAGGAAAATGTGTGGCTGGATCACTATGGATCCTTTGTAGTTTCACCACCAAAAATTGTTAGATAGAGAAGCTAGAACAATTAGAACAGAGACATATTTAGTCCAAAAGCCATATCGGTAATAATCATGGTGTCCCAAAAAATTTGTGCTTGCCTCTTCCTGATTACCCTTCACTCTGGATTTGAGTTGAGAAAGTGAAGGGAGATTGGAGCATGACTGCTTCTTAGTGGTTTGCCATATTGCAGCACTCCTAACTAAGGAGATTGTATCTCCACTTGGTGAAAACTCTAATGAACTATTTTATTCAACAATGATCTCAAGCATCTCCAGTGTTCTATGGGCTGCTTGTAGTACACATTCAGTGGTTTTCAGAGTATTATTTAACACACTGTTTTACATATGTAACCTGGTAGTTTCAAGACTGTTATGTAGTCATCTTCAATGTTAGAGCTCAGAAACCAAGTTGTGTTGGTAGGTCTCCCACTGGCTTCTTTCCTTGTTCGATGAAGAAGTATTTAAGTTTACTACCATGTGAAAGGTCTGTACTGCAAAATGACCCTTTACACTTGAAATAATGTGCCCATTGATGGAATATATGAGGCAAGCATTCTGTAATCCATGGTCAAAATGGTTTCTGTGAGAAAACTGTGCCCAAAATTGGTTGAGTAATGTCAGTCAACGCAAATATCCATTTGCAGTACCAGCGAGTCTGACACCAAAACCCAAAGCCTTGGAACCATACGTGTGTGACAGAATCGTTGACTGCCAATAAAGGGACTGCATTGACTTGCTTAGCATCAGGAGAGTACATGGCCAGCAGAATGCTGATGTCCAATCCCATGTCGATTAAAAACAGTAAGCCTGAAGAAAAGTCACTGACAAACAGCCTCTGTGATGTTGCTGGAGGCGACAGTGCCAATGTTTTACTGCAGCTGGTAGTACAGTGAGTAGTTGTATATGAAGTATGTAATGTAGAGCATCGATTGGTCCTCTGCAGTAGGTGCTGTAAATGGCTGTCACAATCTGTTGCACCTAAGACAGATTATGTTTGGTATTTGAGTACGAAAACAGTTTCAGCACTTCATAGCTTTTAACCAAAATGTCTTTGAAACCAGCAGATTTCTGCACTAGGTAGCTGATAACTGTAAGACTGGGGTGCAAGGGCATGGTGTTTACACATGCCATCTGCAGCCACAGTTCATAGTTGCACTGTCTCTAGATGCTTAGCTATCTTCTTGATGGTGCCATGGAGACTTTGGAGATTCTTGGGTATGATCAATGGTCATCAGGCAGCAGCAAAGTTTCAACTCATTGGACTGGTCCAGCATGGGTCACTTAACTCGTGCATCATGGTGGCCACTGCAACACCCATCATTCCTGCTGAAGGCGAGTGTGGTGTGCCCTCTGTTTGCAACTTGCATAATGGCTATCCTTCATGAGCAATTAATAGAAAAGTGTCTGAAATAATACTGGCATCACACATCTGGCAACAATAACAGCTACCACGCATTCAGCTAACATTAATCATTCCATGAAAATGTGTCCAGAATTCATGTGGTGTCTTGTCACCACGCCTCTTGTTGGTAAGGGACCTGAGTGAGCATTTGCAATGTGAGATCAGCACCATTTTGAGAGTATTGTAGGTATATTTAAGAGGGTGGGAGGGGGGGGGGGGGATAGGATACAATTGGACACTAAAGAAGTCACTTGTTGATAAAGGTTACTGATCACTAAAGTGAACTGTTGGAGGCCATCACAGATTTTTTGTTGGGCAACTTCAAACAACAGAGACCATAATTGTAAATATGGTGCAAGATGACTATGAGATCTGATGGGTGGAATGTCTGTTGCTTTTGTATTTAGATGGAGGGACTGGAACCAGTAGCATGTTAATGTTGAGTTTAATGTCACTGAAGCATGGCTGTGCACAGCGTTGTTCTCTAGTTGCATTACTGTAACTGCCAATGGTAAAACAGGTGTGGATGTTATCATGCTGTTTGGAATTGGTTTGATGCATGGTGCAGTTGAAATACAGAAGATGGACATGGTACCATCCATGACATTAAACACAAGATTGAGGTTCTACAATCAATGGTATGCAGTAGGTTATTCAATTTGGTCATAATGGAATGTATCTGTGCAAATAACCTATACATACAGGGTGTCCAGAAAAGGGCTCCCTGATTTCAAAATTAAATATCTCAAAAACAAAGATCGGTAGAGGAATGCAGTAAACGGTATGTTTATTGTGAAAGCTGTAAGAAGTTTATACAGCAGTTTGAAATAATAGTTACAAAAGCTGCTAACAGATGGGACTGTACGCTGTACAGCTCATATCAGCATACGTAAGTGAAATAATCATATGAAAACAGGGACAGAGGTGGCACAAACGAAGAATGAAATTCACCATCACATTTCATAGTGTCTCAACTGAAATGGATTTACATGCCACAGAGATTGCCAATTCAAGCTCGTCCAGCATGGCGGGATGCTTTGGGTAGACCATGTCTTTCACTGTGCCCCACAAAAAAAAGTCACAGGGAGTCAAATGTGGAAAATATGGAGGTCAATCCATGCCTGCACCAGTAAATTTGGGATATTCCAAAGCAATGACTCGATTCCCAAAGTATTCCTCAAGAAAGCGAAACACTTGTTCGGTCCGATGTGGTCAGGCTCCATCTTGCATAAACCATTCAGTACCTGGTCGATCCTCTAACGCTTGCTGTGTGGTGACAAATTGTTCCAAAATTGCAATGTAATGTGTACCAGTGACCGTTTCTCGAATGAAAAAAGGGCCAATAATGCCTCTGCTGCATACTGCAGCCCACACAGTAACTTTAGGAGAATACAGGGGTTTTGCTTCACACCAATGTGGCTTTTCAGAACCCCAAAATCACCAGTTCTGATTATTCACGTATCCATTCAGGTGGAAGTGTGCTTCATCTGTAAACCAGATGCAGCCAACATCAAATCCTTCACTGTCAATCATTGTGAGCATCTGATTAGCAAAGGCAACCCTTTGTTGCACAGCTTGTATGGGTATGGCCTGGTGCATTTGGTTTGAAGCATTCCAGCATGCAGAAAATACTGAGAAAGAGCCTACACATGTTTCCATTCAAAATTCAGTCTCAGATGCAATTCTACGGATGGATGACATTGGATTTCACTGAATAATTGCAGAAACTCTGGCGATATTTTCAGATGTAACTGCGGTTTGCTTGCGGCCAACATGCCCCACTAGATCATCAGTTACGCTGCCTGTTCATTGAAATTTTGTGAAGAGCGTATGAATGGTTTTCGCATCAGGTCCTTTTGGAACATTAAATCGTGCTTGAAAACTTCGCCTTGTTGCCGTAGGACTCTCTTCTAACCTGTGGTACTCTAAAACCATGTACTCCATTGAACAATGTGTTTTTCTGGTGCTAATCTCTTCCTTCGGTACACTAACCTCCTTTCACGTTTCAATAGTGGAATTGATCGCTCTGGGCTTCAGATCACTATTTATACTAGGCATTACCTATGGCGATTATAGCACCATCTGTTAGCAGCCTTTGTAACTATTATTTCAAGCTGCTGTATAAACTTCTTACAGCTTTCACAATAAACATACCGTTTACTGCATTCCTCTAGCGATCTTTGTTTTCGAGATATTCAATTTTGAAATCGGGGAGTCCTTTTCTGGACACCCTTTAAGAGTGCAGTTTCTTCTTTGGGGTCACCAATTATTTAGAAACACTACCATCTATGTATAAAACACATACATCAGTTATTGTTATGATAGTGTTCACTTTTATCACACACAGACAAAAATCATAATGCAAAGACATTATGAAGCTAACAAGAACAGCTAAATCAAAGACCATCTCCAACTTAAACAATGCACTTGTTACATATCAATTTGTTGATTGTCACTCTCACAATGTCTCTATTTAATGTCTCTATTTAATGTCTCTATTTAATGTCTCTATTTAATGTCTCTATTTAATGTCTCTATTTAATGTCTCTATTTAATGTCTCTATTTAATGTCTCTATTTAATGTCTCTATTTAATGTCTCTATTTAATGTCTCTATTTAATGTCTCTATTTAATGTCTCTATTTAATGTCTCTATTTAATGTCTCTATTTAATGTCTCTATTTAATGTCTCTATTTAATGTCTCTATTTAATGTCTCTATTTAATGTCTCTATTTAATGTCTCTATTTAATGTCTCTATTTAATGTCTCTATTTAATGTCTCTATTTAATGTCTCTATTTAATGTCTCTATTTAATGTCTCTATTTAATGTCTCTATTTAATGTCTCTATTTAATGTCTCTATTTAATGGCATCTAGCAAACTATATAATATGAAAAGAGAAACAGTTGTTCAGAAAATTCAGAAACACTTAGTGGATGAGTACCCACAGATGACAAAGCTGAAGAAGAAGAAGAAGAAGAAGAAGAAGAAGAAGAAGAAGAAGAAGAAGTAGTAGTAGTAGTAGTAGTAGTAGTAGTAGTAGTAGTACCCAAAATCTTCTTAGCCATCCTCTTAGACTACAATTTCTGACATTTTTTATCTACTAGTTAATCCTCAGTATTGCAAATGCTGTTAACATTCCTGTGTGTCTGTCATATCAGTGCTTTGATAGTGCAGTGGAAGATCTTTGTTCTACAAGAGATGCACACCCAGCTTGCTTAAGACAAAAGCTTATGTGGATTACTATATGTAGCTTGATTGCACATAGTTAAAAAAAAAGGAAAAAAAAGTTTTATGCTAACAAATATTTCTGTTGTCAAGGTGGTGAGCATAAGATATCCCATGCCAAACTATTCTAATCCTTTACTCTTTTATCACCTTATGAGTATTTACACCCATTTTTTGTTCTATGATTTAACACACACTTCATAATGACTTTATCTCCTTACCTTAAATACTCCTCCTGTGTCCAGCTTATATCTTACGTCTTACCCAATATATTCATCCAATTATTTTTGGTAAATAGCCTCAAGACTACCTCTTTTCCTTCTCTGTGTGTGGCTTTCCCATTTCTTTCACACTATTTGTCCTGCTGTAGTCTCCTGTTATATACCTGGCTGCCTTTTGTTGCGCTCCTTACCTTTAAAAGGTATCTTTGTGCATAATCCCATATTTCTGTAGCATACTCAAAATCTACATCTACATGATTACTCTGCAATTCACAGCCAGCAGAGTGGCTGAGCGGTTCTAGGCGCTACAGTCTGGAACCACGCGACCGCTACGGTTGCAGGTTCGAATCCTGCCTCGGGCATGGATGTGTGTGATGTCCTTAGGTTAGTTAGGTTTAAGTAGTTCTAAGTTCTAGGGGACTGATGACCTCAGATGTTAAGTCCCATAGTGCTCAGAGCCATTTGAACCATTTTTTGCAATTCACATTTAAGTGTCTGGCAGAGGCTTCGTCGAACCACAATCATACTATCTCTCTACCATTCCACTCCTGAACAGCGCGCGGGAAAAATGAACACCTAAACTTTTCTGTTCAAGCTCTGATTTCTCTTATTTTATTTTGATGATCATTCCTACCTATGTAGGTTGGGCTCAAAAAAATATTTTCGCATTCGGAAGAGAAAGTTGGTGACTGGAATTTCGTAAATAGAATTCGCCACGACAAAAAAGTCTTTGCTTTAATGACTTCCATCCCAACTCGCGTATCATATCTGCCACACTCTCTCCCCTATTACGTGATAATACAAGACGAGCTGCCCGTTTTTGCACCCTTTCGATGTCCTCCGTCAATCCCACCTGGTAAGGATCCCGCACCGCGCAGCAATGTTCCAACAGAGGATGAACGAGTGTAGTGTAAGCTGTCTCTTTAGTGGACTTGTTGCATCTTCTAAGTGTCCTGCCAATGAAACGCAACCTTTGGCTCACCTTCCCCACAATATTATCTATGTGGTCTTTCCAACTGAAGTTGTTCGTAATTTTAACACCCAGGTACTTAGTTGAATTGACAGCCTTGAGTATTGTACTATTTTATCGAGTAATCGAATTCCAATGGATTTCTTTTGGAACTCATGTGGGTCACCTCACACTTTTCGTTATTTAGCGTCAACTGCCACCTGCCACACCATACAGCAATCTTTTCTAAATCGCTTTGCAACTGATACTGGTCTTCGGATGACCTTACTAGACGGTAAATTACAACATCTTCGAACAACCTATGATAACTGCTCAGATTGTCTCCCAGGTCATTTATATAGATCAGGAACAGCAGAGGTCCCAGGACACTTCCCTGGGGAACATCTGATATCACTTCAATGTTACTCGATGATTTGCCGTCTATTACTATGAACTGCGATCTTCCTGACAGGAAATCATGAATCCAGTCACACAACTGAGATGATACCCCATAGGCCTGCAGCTTGATTAGAAGTCGCTTGTGAGGAACAGTGTCAAAAGCTTTCCAGAAATCTAGAAATACGGAATGAACTTGAGATCCCCTGTCGATAGCGGCCATTACTTTGTGCAAATAAAGAGCTAGCTGCGTTGCACAAGAATGATGTTTCCTGAAACCATGCTGATTACGTATCAATAGATCATTCCCTTCGAGGTGATACATAATGTTTAAATACAATATATGCTCCAAAACCCTACCACAAACCGACGTCAATTATATAGGTCTGTAAGAAGGCTAGTAGGAGTAATCCATCGAACTAAACACTGGTGCAACCTGTGCAATTTTCCAATCTGTAGGTACAGATCTACCAGTGAGCGAGCGGTTGTATATGACAGCTAACTAGGGAGTCATTGTATCAGCATAATCTGAAAGGAACCTAATCAGTATACAATCTGGACCTGAAGACTTGCCGTATCAAGCGATTTGAGTTGCTTCACAACCCGTAATGTATCTACTTCTACGAAAATCATGCTAGCAGCTGTTCATGTTTCAAATTCTGGTATATTCCATTTGTCTTCCGTGGTGAAGGAATTTAGGAAAACTGCATTCAATAACTCCGCTTTAGCGGCACAGTCGTTGGTAACAGCACCATCAGCACTGCGCAGCATAGGTATTGACTGCGTCTTGCTACTTGTGTACTTTACAAACGCGCAAAATTTGGCACAGACTTCAATGCGAGATGCCTTTAATAGGTTCCACAACGAAACATTGTCTCCAAATTTGGTAGAAAATCCGAAGAAATTCTGGTTGTGTGTAAATTTTAGCCAATCTTTGGGATTTCACGTTCTTCTGAACTTCGCATGCTTTTTCTGTTGCCTCTGCAACAGCGTTCGGACCTGTTCTGTGTACCATGGGGGATCAGTTCCATCTCTTACTGGTTTATGAGGTATTAATCTCTCAATTGCTGTTGCTACTATATCTTTGAATTTGAGCCACACCTCGTCTACATTTGCATAGTCAGTTCGGAAGGAATGGAGATTGTATCTTAGGAAGGCTTCTAGTGACACTTTATCCGCTTTTTTAAATAAAATTATTTTGCGTTTGTTTCTGGAGGATTTGGTAGAAACGGTTTTGAGCCTAGCTACAACGACCTTGTGATCACTAGTCCGTGTATCAGTCATGATGCTCTCTATTAGCTCTGGATTGTTTGTGGCTAAGAGATCAAGTGTGTTTTCGCAACTATTTACAATTCGCGTGGGTTCGTGGACTAACTGCTCCAAATAATTTTCAGAGAAAGCATTTAGGACAATCTCGGAAGATGTTTTCTGTCTACCACCGATTTTGAACAAGTATTTTTGCCAACATATCGAGGGAAGGTTGGAGTCCCCACCAACTATAACCGTGGGGTATTTATTTGTTACGAGACTCAAATTTTCTCTGAACTGTTCAGCAACTATATCATCGGAGTCTGGGGGTCAGTAGAAGGAGCCAGTTATTAACTTAGTTCGGCTGTTAAGTATAACCTCCACCTATACCAATTCGCACGGAGTATCTACTTTGACTTCACTAAAAGATAAACCACTACTGACAGACACAAGCACTTCACCACCAATTCTGCCTAAACTATCTTTCCTGAACACCGCCTGAGACTTCATAAAAATTTCTGCAGAACTTATTTCAGGCTTTAGCCAGCTTTCTGTACCTATAACGATTTCGGCCCCTGTGCTTTCTATTAGCGCTTGAAGCTCAGGGACTTTCCCAGCACAACTACAACAATTTACAACTACAATTCCGACCTTACAAGCTACATTCTGTAACCTTGTCAACATGTATAGAGACATCCATGGTTTGTTTACTGCCTCACCTATATGCAGACCCCAGTGAAGCTTCTCAGCATTCATTGTCTCACCCAGCTATCAGCATAGCTGTCCTGCTGTGATATCATCTGTTTCCAGTTAATCACAAATAACAGCATTAGCATAAAATAGGTGTACAGTCATCACATATATCTCCTCTGCATGTCCCAAAAATATCATTCCCTTTGTATTGTCAATGACTTCAAAGTTTATCTGCAGCAGCTTGAATTTTTCTGTGCTTTTTATTTACTTATGTAGTATTACATCATTACTGAAAAGTCTTAATTCAGTTTCTCTTCTTTCAAAAACATCAGAAGGTCATTGCTTTTTCTGTTTTGTGTCTGTTTTCTATGAGGGAACATATACAGCTCACTAGTCTTGCATCAATCCCAGTCCTCGCAGCTTAATTAATAGTGTAATGTGACTTAACATATTAAAAACGTTTGAGAGATCAATGGTTATATAGCCAAGTTGCTGTCTCCTTTCAATCACTTATGATCAATCCCACTGAAAACCAGTTACCCATGACTCACATGTAAACCGTAAACCCTACTCGCAAGACAATATAGTAGGAAATTTCTGGTAGAGTATAAATAATTTAGGAGTAAAGAAGACCATTCACTGAATGGCAGAAACATTGAGACACACACACACACACACACACACACACACACACACACACACACACACACACACACACACACACACACAAAGTAGTTCAAGAAATGAAGAAATGATTTATTCCAGTAGCTAGTAAAGTTTCTTTTAAGACATGTTGATTCCTATACTATCACCCTATTTTCCATGAAATGTATGTCAAATGCAAGATTCAGATGGAGCCAGAATTGAAATATTTTCTACTATTAGAGTGGAAAAGAAAAATATTAGTTTTTCCTGACTCAAGATATTTCTGAATTGTGGCCTTCAGTAGTTTATGGTAGTAATTGTGTTGTAGAGACACACAAATGGTATCTTTTGACAGGTAATCTGATGACTTGCTAAGAAGTTGAAACTGAAAATAAGTTTCCTTGTAATATGCTGCTATATCTTTCTTATTAAACAGATAATCTGATGAGGATTCGTTGAGAAGTCAAAAATATTTGTAGTGCAAACTAAATTTAGCCTTAGGTCACACAGTCACTGAATTCCCCAAAGGCAGCATGACTAGTCTGTGTAAGCACTCTTTTACCTCACTGTGAAACTTGTTCCGTAACTTTGAAAATTCTCCAACCTAGTGCAGATGAAGGAAGAAAAATTGCACATGTTCTTATACAACAATACTAGATTGAACTGTAAAATGTGATTACTAAGAAGTTATTAATGATTGTTTCACAGAGACTCACCGGAGGCCGAGTTTTATCAAAAGCACCCATGGCTATCTTGAATCCAGCTCCCTCAGCAAGGAGGACATTTTCTTTTGGTACTCTTACATCTTCAAATGTTATACCTCTGGTATCAGAACAGCGTTGACCCATATTAATTTCCTGTTAATGAACAAAGCATAATGTTAATAAATTATATAAATATATAAACAATTGCAGTTTAAATAAAAGAGGTATTTCTTTTAAAGTACACTGTTGGTGATTATAACTGCATTACCAGAAATGGTAACAAGTAATGAAATTTTGCTTATGGTATACAGGGCACAAAATCTAGCATACAGAACTGCCATCTCTGGCAACATACACATAGCATATGTGATGCTTCTCAAGAGGACAGAACAGTAGTAGGTCTTGACCTTGTCAAAGGGTCAATCCCAGGGTTTGCATGAAATGATTAATACAAACCTAAATCGTGATGACTGTGCACTACAATCTTCATTCTACTGAATATGAGGAAAATGTCTTAACTGCACTGCCTCGGTCAGTTGGTCACTATTGTATATCATCATTTCCATTATACATAGTTTGCACAAGATAACGTTTGATATAAAAATAGTTTTGTACCAGTTCTTAACATCTCTCTACATTATCACTGCACATGATATTGACACTTATTATTAATTCCATGACCACAAACACGCTGTGCTATCCCTTGCAAACTGATTAAACATCCCCCCACCCCTGTGAGATGGTGTACTCAGGTGAATGAAAAGTCACTAGCATCACATAGATCTTAGCACATGCTTTTCTCTTAAGAGAATTATGTTGTGATCATGTGATTATTAATCACTACTCTGTCACATTACCACAAAGGGGACCACTACAACATCCATAGTTCTCTAAGTAATATTTTAACTGCCTTTTTAAATACAGGTATTTTACTACCAATAATCTCTCATCTTCTTTGGAAATTTATTATATAGTTTTATTCCCTAATGGAGAATGCTGTTCTGAGCTTTTCTTGTTTGTTTTTCCTCAGTAAATGCAAGTTCAAACTGGCTCTTGTTCCAAGATTATGTCTAGAGCTATTAATAAAATACTAATGTTTTTCCTGAACTGCATAACACTCAAGTACCTGCACTCACTTGGTGTAGTAAAGATACTCACTTACTTAAAATAGTTGTTGATAATGAACCCAGATACTACTTTCAGTTATAATTCTCAAAGCCATTTTCAGCAATTTGAAAACTATGTCCATTTTTGTGTACTTGGTCGACAGAAAAGAATCTCATAGCTAGAAATTGAGTACAGTTTTAATGACTAGCAGTGCAATTACTTAAGGAATAGCTGAATAATTTTCTAATGATCAATGCAAAGTTTGGATATCAATCCTTTAGCTTGCTCAGTAGTGTTTTTATGATGATATTTCCATTTCTTCTGCACTCTTTTCTATATTTCTCAGTTGAAAGGTTTCAAATATTTTAATTAGCTTTTATTTAATGTCATCTAGATAATTACAAAAACAGTGAATATTAACACTTTCCTGATTCTTTCTTTGTGGTTCTCCAAGATAACCACAACTTGGAGGCTTCCATCTTTTTTTTTTTTCAGGTGTTACTTATCTTAAAAGTACTTGTTCAATTGCTGTCCAACAAAATTAATGAAACAGGAGTAATGTTAAATAATCTGCTAAAGCGTAGGGCAAGATATCATTCAAACACTGGCTTGAACAAAATACATGAGAACTAATATACCTTCCTCAGTTCAAACATGCAAGCATGTTACATAGTAAAACTGAGTCATGGGGTACCTGTGTTGTATTAGTATTTAGTTACACTGTTGAATTCCTGACCAGTGAAAAAAATAGAGAACTCTCTATAGATGAATTACCAGTGTAAAATATAATTACCATTTGCATGTACAGGTCACCAGATGGAGACCAAAGAGTGCTTTATAATCACATGGAGGAACTTCTGGAAGAAATTTAATCTCCCAAGAAAAATCTAATTTTCTGCACTGAGATTGAATTTATTGGATTTTGAGAAATCAGTAGTGAAAAGACAATATTATGGTGAATGACTGCAGCAAATTTATAAGCTCAACTGTAACTGTTCCAACTGTAAAAACAGCAACCTCTGCATCTATCATTTACAATTGTTGATATCAAAATTTGGCCAAAGGACTGCCTAATAAACATTTAGTGAGTGCTGATGAGATATCAGATGATATCATCAAAGCTAGTGCAACATTTATTCTGGAGCCACTAGTAAACACTGGAAATACACAACCTTCAAATGATAAATTTACTAAGAGTCTAAAAACTGCAAAAAGTAAAACTCCTGCATAAGAAGGGTTCAAAATGTTAAACTGTCCTATAATTAGCAGTTTGTTTTGCTGGGCTTCAGCAAAAAATGTTCCTTAGAAGGTTAAAGAAAGGCTGATAAAGGACTCCAACATGGTTTCAGGGCTGGTAAGTCAACCCAACCAATGTTAGCCTTTTTAAATCAAATATTAACAGCAGTGGATGATACACAACATGTATCACTAACATTCTAATTAAAGTATATAGTGAGGAAAATGCAAAATTGGTTATGCATAGCTTAGCACAGTGGATCTAGGTCAATAGCTTCTTCATAAATTCTGAAAAAGCTATAACAGGTAACTTCCAGACTATACAGAATCTCCATACTGCAAAACCTGTTTTCACAATTGGAGGAAAAAATATCTCAAATCTGATTTACAGAAAAATTCCAGGCAAATGTATTCAAGAGGATTTGAAGTGGGAAATGCACCTCAACAATCTAAATTAAAAACTGAATACAATTACACATGCTGTTAGTTCTCACTCATAATACAAGCTGCTCATGGCTGGTGATAGATACCATAGTAATGTAGTCTTTACTGTTGTTTTTTAAAAATTGTGGAATTCCCCAAAAAATTATTCCATACATTTCTACACCTACGTCAGTACTCAACAATCCACTTGACGGTTATTGGTACCAGAAGCACCCTCTGCCACACACTGATTTCCCCACCCTGTTCCACTAACAAATGGCATGTAGGAAGTGTGATTGTTGATAAGCTTCTATATCAGTTCTAATTTTTTTAATATTTTCATCATTGTCATTTCACAAGAATTACATGGGAGGAAGTTATATGTTGCCTGACTCTTCATAAAAAGTATTCTCTCAAGCTTTCAATTGTAAACCTTTATGTGATGCACAATGCCTCTCTTGTGGCATCTGCCATTGGAGTTCATAAAGCATCTCTGTAACACTCTTGCACCAACTAAATGATCCCATAATGCAACACACTGCTCTTCATTGTATATTTTCTATCTCTTCCATAAGTTCTGCCTGGTTAGGGTCCCAGACTGACAGATTGTTGAGTAGTGTTCATCAAACAACAGCCTTGCAAGCCACTTCTTTTGTGGGCGAGTTACATTTTCTTAAGTTTATTCTCTGTTATCTGTCTGGTGTTGATATCAATGAGAGTAATCAATTTTTCACAATATAATGTAATTGTATAGATAAAAATCTACTCACTAAGCAGCAGTGGGAGAAGACATGTATAAAAAAGAGTTTTTATTTATGCAAACTATAGGAGCCAGTGGCTCCTCCTTCTGGCAGAAGGCTTAAAGAGGAAAGAAGAGGGATGAAGGGAAAGGGGCTGGAGAGGTTTACGAATAGCGGTAGAGTTTGGAAAAGTCACCCAGAACCCTGGCTCAGGGGAGACTTACCAGATGGGATGAGAAGAAAAGAATGCTGTCTGGGGTCTGCTTTTCCTACTGCCTGTTTCATGTGGTCATTCTACTGGACAGTTACTCCTTGACATTTTATGGTAGATGTTGTTTCCAGCAATTTGTCGTCAATAGTGTAGTTGTACAGTAGATGATTTCTTTTATTATTTATGTGCAATATGTCAGTCCTGCATTATTCGTCAATGTAACAATCAGCCCTGAATGTAAATAAATCATATGTAGGTCATTTTTCAAACCAATCTGTCTTCTGGCATTGCTACTTTTTTATAGACAACTGCATAATCTCTGAACAGTCATAAATGATCTAGTTGGAAGGGTCAGATGCTCTCTATGTACAGTGTAAATAGTAATGGTCCTATTGTACTTCCTTGGGGTGTTCTGGAAGATACCTTTACATCTGTAGATTTTGTTCCATTAAGAGTGACATGTTGTGTACTGTCTGCAAGGGAGTCCTGATTCAAGTCACAAATCTGGTCCAATACTTGGTAAGCTTGTAATTTTTTCATTAGATGGCAGTGCAGGGAAGTGTTAAATGCCTTCTTGAAGTCCAGGAACACAGCATAAACCTGAGTGCCATTATCTACAGTGCTATGGATCTTATGGAGGAACACAGCACAATGAGTTTGCAAGATCTCTGTTTGTGGAATCAAAGTTGATTTTCATAGACGAGATTTTCATTCTCCAAAAAAATCATAATTCTTGAACATAAAACACTTTCCATAATTCTACAACAATATAAACCTGTAATTATGTGCACCTGTACTATTACCTATCTTGAAAATGGGAATGAGCTGCTCTTTCTTCCAGTTACCAGGTACCCTTCACTGCTCTAGAGAACTGTGATAAACTACTGCTAGAAATGGCAAAGTTCTTTTGTATAATCTTACAGTCCTGAGGCCTTTCCACTACTAAGCGACTGTACTTGCCTTTCTATTCCACAATTGGTTATCTCAATATCTGCCATTTTGACATTCATATGATGATTGAAAAAAGGGATTGTATTATGATTTTCCAGAGTGAAAAAACTTCCAAAGACTGAATTCAGTATTTTGGCCTTCTCTCTAATATCTTCCATTTTGATGCCTATATGGTCACTGAGTGACTGAACAGATGATTTTGAACTGCTTACTAAATTTGCTTCTGGCAGTGTAACTGATGAGAGATCATAGAGTTCGTTTTGTTAGCAGATGACACAAGTATTGCAATAAATAGTATGTCGGATGTAGCTCTAGAAAACTCTGCTAATGATATCTTCATGGATATTAATAAATGGTTTATAACCAACTCACTGACATTAAACTTCGAAAAGACTCACTATATGCAATTCAGAACCTGTAAGAGGTTTCCACGCAGCATATGCATAAAGTATGAAGAAGAGAAGATAGAAGAGGTTGACAGTCTTAAATTCCTGGGATTACAACTTGATAATAAATTCAGTTGGGAGGAGCACACCACAGAACTGCAGAAACGCCTTAACAATTCTGTATTTGCAATTCGAGGGTTAGCAGACATAGGCGACATAAAAATGAAAAAGCTTGCATACTTTGCCTACTTTCATTCCATAATGTTATATGAACAAAAACTTTTGTTTGACTTGAAGAGTTACCCCAAAATATTATGAGTCCAAAAGCGTGTGATACATATTATTTGTGGAGTAAATTCATGGACATCCTCTAGAAACCTCTTCAAAGAACTGGGTATACTAAATACTGCCTCTCATATTATTTAGGACAAATTTCATTAAGAAGTAAATATACTACCTCTTTTTTCAACAAGCAGCTCAGTTCATACATAAAATACCAGGAACAAAAATGATCTGCACAAGGACTTAAAAGCACTTACTTTAGTTCAAAAAGGGGTCCACTACTCAGGAACACTCATCTCAATCATTTGCCAGCAAACATAAAAAATATAGTTACAAATAAAGATCAGTTTAAAAGGAGCCTGAAAGACTTACTAGTGGCCAACTCCTTCTACTCCATTGATGAATTTTTTAATAGAAACAAATGATGTCAAATTTTTTTTTTTTTAAGCTGAAGTAACAATACTAATAGTATGAATATATACAATGCATGTTCCACATCCGTGAGGATCTCCTCAGCACAAATCTATAGATTAGATTAGATTAGTTTTCCCTTCCAATCTAATCAATGATTTCCCTAAATTGCTTATGGAAAATGCCGGGATGGTTCCTTTAAAAGGGCATGACCACTTTCCCTCTCTATCCTCCCACAATCAAAGCTTGTGCTCCATTTCTAATGCTTTCATTGTTGATGGGACTTGAACACTAATCTCCTGCTCCTCCCTACTGGGATATACTTTCCTAAGGCATACTGAAATATGCTTTTGAATTTTTTCCATTTGTGCTCCACATCTTCATCTTCAGCACTGAATATTTGTTGTTTACTACTCAGATACTCTGCACTTGTATCCTGTGAGTCGTGCCAAACAAAAATATTTTGCAACCTTCCTTAACATTCCTTGCCATATTTGTAGTCACAGTTGCTGTCACAGCCTTATGATCACTGATACCTTTCTCTACATTAACTGATTCAATAATTTCAGATCTGTTTGTAGGTAGGAGGTGTAAGACATTTCCTTCTTGATTTGGTTCTCTCATTATTGGCTCAAAGTAATTTTCAGACAACAGAGTAAGGAAAAGATGGATTTCTACTTACCATAAAGATGCCACATTAGCTTGCAGATAGGCACAACTAAAAGACACTTACATATTAGCTTTCTGGCACAGCCTTCATCAGAAAAGGAAACCCACACACATTCAGTCACACAAGCAAACACACCTCATGTATGCATAACTCCCCTCTATGGGACCTTGGACAAGAATGCCAATCTTTTTCTTACTTTGCTGATAATCAAATCTGGAGTTTCCATTGTTTATTTTGAATGTCTTGTCTGAAAATTGTCACACAAATCCCTCTCTCTGGCACCAGTTTTGATTGCATGACTCTCCCAATCTATGTTTGATTAGATGAAGTAACTCCCTCTTAACAATGGCAGGATCAGTACAGTTATTAACAATATTCTGCAAATTCTCTCTGCAGTGCTCTCTACCACTACAGCTCCTGGCCCGGCGATCTATAAAAGCCTCTGATTACCATTTTAGACTGACCTTCATTGCTTAACTTCACCCAGATTACTTCAAATTCGGCAACTGTGGTAAAATGGAAAAGAGGGTGTGTCATCGATGACTGGGAGGCCACATCTGACTAAGTTAGGTTGCCAAATGCAAGTCTTCTTTCAGTCGACACCACATTGGGTGACAACACAACACAACACAACACAACACAACACCCAGTCCCTGAGTGGAGAAAATCTCCAACCCAGCCAGAAATTGAACACGGGCCTGCTTGCATGGGAGGTGAGCACGTTATCACCCAGCTAAGCAGGCAGATGACAACTGTGGTAATGTCGCTATATATTATCAGATTCTTTACTCCAATAAATATGGTACCACCATTGGTGACTAGCTTATCCTTGTAGTAAATATTACCATCTGAACTTAGGATTTCATTGCTATTCACTTCTGGCTTTAATCAACTTTCTGCCCCTAACTCTCTATTTGTGTGTTATAACTTTCAGTAAGTGATACTAATTCTGGGGTGTTTCCGTGGATGCTCCTACAGCTTAGTAATATCATGTTAATTTGTATTCAATATGCAATGACGAGCATGCTCTGAGAATACTGTGGCTGAGCGATATTTGATTTTGACGGGCTACTTGTCTCAGACCTGGGGTGGGGGTTGGGGTTGGGGGGGGGGGTCATCTGCTAATCAAAAAACCACATGTGCATGCCACACATACTTAACTACCCTAGTAGCCACTTCATACATATAGTGCACACCTGACCTGTTAAGGAGAACCCTAAAATTCTCCACCCAATAGCAGAGGCCAAGAAATGCACATCCGATACCATGGTAGACTCATGCGAATGGTTTGGAGTAGACTGCAAGGGCTAAACCAGACAGAGAACCACAATCAACCCTGGGTATGATGCTACAAATAGTCATCTTAGCCTGCAACCCACATGTGACGCTAGTTGCCTTTACCAAATCAGCCATCCACTGATACAAACTGAAGATGGCCTCAGAACTCAAGCAGCAGGCATCATTCATGCTGACACATGCCACTATTTGTACCCATTGTGCTTGATAGCCACAAACAGGGCCTCCTTCACATCTTGGATGAGACACCCCAGTAAACATCTGAGTGTACACTGCAATTCTTTCCCATCCTAGGCTGCTATTTCCCTGATAAGCTCCTCTGGAGCTCTCAATGACTAGTATACCTACCATGTGCACTTGTCCAGACTGGGCAAGAAAATCAGCCACTGGCCCCAGCAGGAGAAGCATCCCATGCTGGTTCACAAGTATTATCAACAGTGGGTAGCACCTTATACCTGTTGCTAAGGTGTAAGGAGCCAAATGTGTGGCCCATTCCCTCTCTTGCCTTCCACCCAGTGATATGAAAATCCATCACTCGCTATTGAGTGAAGACAGACTGATTAGATTTTGCATATCTGAAGATGCACCAGAGGATTATACTAGCACCAGAGGTGTCACGGATCTCATCAGTGGCATCCTGCTATCACTGCAGCTTTAAGAAGTAGCCAGAAGCCTGTCAACCATGGCCAATGCAGCTTCCAGATGTTTACAGACAATGTTTGTTGTGAGTGGACACCAGGAAAATTGGCCAAAGTCCCCATCCATACTATACTGTATAAGAAAACTGTATAAAACCTCAAAAAATACAAACAAGGCAAATGATGCATACAGTGTGCTACACTACAAAGTAAATTTACTCAATACAAATGATTGAAAAATAAGCTAACTCTTACAACAACAAAATAGCACTACTAGAAACAACTAAATAACTAGCTACTCTTCACTTCTACTCAGAAGTAAGTTTGGATACCACAAAGTTGAATGATGTAAACATTCAATAGTACTCAAGTCTTCTAACAGAGTGGAGATCAGGAGCAGATTATCTGTTGCACCCAGTTTGTATACAACAATCAGAGAATTATGTAAATAGTGACCTATGAGGCAGAAAACTGCATTAAAAAGTAAACTCACTCAACACAAATTATTGAAAAACATGCTAACTTTTACACCAAAAATAAACAGCACTACTAAAAACAGCTAAGTAATCAGCTGCTCTTCAGCTATATTCAGAAGTGTCAGGATACTTCTAAATGATGTATAGAAGCTATACACAACACTTAATCTGTTTCTGGTCTCCACCCTGCTAGGCAGCTGGAGTTCAACTTAAAATACAGAGAAAGATTACCAGATTGATTAGGAAGACTTAAAAAAGCATTTACAGGAATCTGTGGATTTAGTTAAAGTCTGCCGACACTGCCTCAGCCTTGTTTGTATATACTGTACAATGAAAGGATGTTTACATGGAATGATAAGTATGTCAGTCCATTTAAATGGGAAGGAAGGAGGATGGGACCCAACAACCAGCCACCTACAAGACCTGCCCAAATGTTCACACCAAATTTATGCTTACATGACTTCACATATATACCACATTGATTTAACTCTTGAACATTTGGAACAACAAAAATACATGTATTGAGATTCCACATTTAAAAATGAGTGTTTTGGTCAGATGAGGCATATTTTGCCAGAGAAAAGCCATTTAAGCACTGCAGGGAATACTGATGCTGAGAAGGTTAGTCCTCTTCTACCAAATGTTGCACTTTCTGTTGGTGGTACAGAAACAGGTTTCCATCATATAGGACATCCAGTACTACAGTGTGCAAAATCTGTAGCAACAATCAAATGTAATCATTTAACTGTGTGTAGTTTTGAGGCATAATTTAAGGACACTGAATTAACTTTACTTACTCCTGATGAATTACCCATGACCCTCGAGCTGGTTGGAGGATTTTCAGCAACCATATCAATCCATGATACCACTATAACTCAAAACTGGTGTGACATATACCTCCACACCAGTGAACATTTGTTACACCTACCTCCACATTCAACGCTAGCTAAGTCAAAGAAATTTTTTTTAAAGAATTACTTCTCAGTATGACCTCCCAGGCAGCATCCTTACCTACAAGCTTTTCAGACTGTTTCTGACCACCTTGTATATGAAATACTAATTTTTACAAAAGGGGAATCTTAAAAAAAATAAAACATCTTCAAACATAACTATGATATACGTGCATGTGAAACCAGGCAGGAGCTGGACCCAAACATAACTGAAGTAAGTACAAACTTTTGCAGATGAGGAATGTACCATATTGGATTTACATTACACAGCCATATGCCTTGTTCCTTAAAATGCATACCAACGTTAAACACATTTAAGGTAAAGTTGAAACAATTCTTTCTTGATCACTGTTTCTGATCTGTCACTGAATTTCTGGAACATCATAATAAGTAAACCTCACTTAACAAATATTGTTAATTATGTGTTATATCATTTCATACTGTAATGTACTTTGTGTTGAGCATGTAGTGTTACTACATTACTTCTGCACATGATCGCAGTAGTTATTAAGCATGTCTGCTTATAATATTATGCACTTTTATTGTGTTAACCATGTAGTCACATTGACTGGTGTAATTGTAAATTAATTATGTTTGCCTTTGTCCTATATCATGTGTGTAAAAAATGTGCTAAAATGATTCTTGGACCAAAACAAATGAATATTGTTCTTTCTTTGGGTTTATCTTTCATGAAGAATTCACTTCATATTTAAGGAAAGGAAAGTATGAAGATCAGGGTTTGATATCTCACTGATAATGGAGAAAGATCAAAAGCTTAGATAGGACAAGGATGTAAAAGGAAATCAGCCGTGTCTTTTTTTTTTTTTTTTTTTTTTTTTTTTTTTTTTTTTTTTTTTTTTTTTTTTTTTTACAAGTTATCTCAATTATTTGCCTTAATTGGTTTAGAGAAACTGAGAAAAACTTAAATATTGATGACTGAGTGGAGATGTGGTTTGTAAACTGCTGCTTCTGAATCCACATCCACCATCATAATCACTGTACTACCTAGTTTAGATATATGAAATCAGAAAGACTCAAAGATTATTTACTACAAAACTTGCTACCCATCTCCAGTTAAATCTATCACAATGATTGTATTCATATTGTGATAGTAATCAGCATTTTTTGATTAAAATAATGTTGATATATGACCAATATTCCAAAAATGTTGCCAATATCATTGTTTTCAAACTGCAGTGACTGAAGCTTATTTTTCTATTTGCTTTGTGTATATAGAGAAGAAGAATTAAGATAAACAGCCAGATAGTTTGAAACACTTAGTAATAAAACTGCAACACAAATGGTATTATCACTGGAATTATTCTAAAATCCCTCAACAAGGTTTCTGTCCAGATGTTTGGGTTAATCTCAGGAACTATTGTAGATATTTTGATTTGGCTTTTCAGTAATAGATAAACTGATCCACAAGGAAGGTATGCAGACTCAAGAGACAGGCATAAGGCAGTCAGACTACAGTAACTGGCAGGAAATAGATACTGCTACTGGGAAGCTGGCACTAACTACAGCCAACTTCCTAAATGACCTGCCATACAGGAAATATCAGATATGAAAGTGATAAGAACAGATGTTTTGGTAGAGAATTAATGTTTAAAGGATATGAAGTGAAATGTGGGAAAATTTGCACCAAGCTGGTGCAACATTTGAGGGGCTAGCAATTGGGCATAGCTTGTGCCAAACGAGTGGAGCAATTGGAAGGACTGGATGGAGTGGTAGCCACAGGGATGACAGTTATATAGGAGAAGAGGCAACAAGCCACTTTGACTCCTAGCACCTCTAGTGATTTGGAAGGAACTAACGAAACTGGAACTGACCAATGAGAGCTGTCCAGTGATGTCCAAAATTAATCCTAAAGTAAGACATTTCATTTTCAGTAAATAATCTTGTAGCCAATAAATGAAACGTATTCTCTTCTATCATGAATTAAGCTGTGTGGTTTCTGTTTGTTTATTTAAATAACTTTGATATGTCAGTAGCAGTTTCATTTAATGATGAATGTTATGTTTCTTCAAAATATTTAACACAACAAATTGGAATTGAAATACTCCTGTAAATGCCCTGGCTGTTCATCTGGATATTATGTAGGTTCAACAGAGAAAGTTAGCAGCAAGCATTTCTACAGGTTTCCAGAACAACCTCGAGTTGCTTCTGAAGTGGAAAAGTGTTTCTAAACATTCATCTGACGTAAACTGTGCTACTTCTTTTGTTTGTGAAGATCATTTTTTTTCAAAGAAAACTTTATGAATAAAACTAGGCATAGGCTGAACAGGGGTGTGTTTCCAAAACATGTGGCAGGTCTTCCTTGTGAAATTGCCAATATCAGTAGTGAATTAGGTGAGGCAGTTGTTAATAGTGAATTACGCCTACCAAGCACTAGTAGTGCTATGGCAAGTGTTTATAATAAAGCTGCTAATACCAGAACTTAAACTGATGTTAATGAATATAAATCTTATTTGTGCTTTGGCAAGTAGTTTTCATGCAGCTGTTAACACCAGTTTCACCTGATCCACTTCTGGTGCTAATAGTGAATTGGTCCTACCAAGCACTAGCTGTGCCATGGGAAATCTTTATTATACAGGTGCCAATATCAGAAGTGAAACTGGTCTTAGAGAATTACCTAGCACTAGTTGTGCTGAACAGAGTTATTGAGTGGTGCACCTCTTAAATTTTTTTATCTTCCCTCAAAATGAATCTGCAGATGGTGAGTACACATTCTTATCTGAAACATTTTGTAATTAGGATAGTGGTGTTTTAGGTTCAGGATTTTTCTGAACACTATATTTTAAGAAACTGTGTACCTCTTTTGATTCTCAACTATTTGAGAGACTGGGAACACACCATCAGTAATAAGACTTAATGTTGTTAAAGACAAAATTATTAAAAGGTTTAAAGCTATATGTCAGTTAAAAGAAAATTACTTTTTTATTTCTCAAGCACACAATAATAAGTTTTGTTTTCATTTCACTGTTTTTATCCACCTTTCCTATTTTTGGTACTTAATATTGATGTCTTCTTTTTAGTGTTCAAGCATTTACAATCGTATAATGTAGGAACTATTGTAAGAAATTAGTGATCAGAAGTGCAAGTTTCCTGGACAATTACTCAGAAATTATAGTCCTGAAACATAGTTGTAACAAATTTTAGAATTCTTCATTAATTAACAGTATGATAAACATTTCATAATTGAACCTCTTTAACTGCTGATTGACATCTTACAAGCTGCAGGATCAATGGAGGGAAAAAAGCCTATTAAGAGAATAAAGTATGACATTATTCAAGAATATTTGTAGTCCAATTTAGCTGCTACAAGTTTTATTTAGCTTGTGACAGTTATATAGACTACAATCTTGTTTTGATTTACTGTCAGTTTCAAGTGTTGTCTAGTTCTTACGATGCACAAACCGTCCAGGAGTTTTTTATATCTTGATAGAAATCACTATAAGTGTGTGAGTTAACATCAAGATATAAAAGCTGCATAAATTTTGTGCTTCGTAAAAACTAGATGTAACACTTTAACACTACAAGCTTGTTTCAACATACTGTCAGCTTAGTCAAATTAACTGCTGCAGTTTTATTTAGCTTCATTTATTAATTCCTGAATAACAGGTTTGTCACTGCTGCACTGCAATGTGCTGCAGCTGTGTTTAAATTATTTTATTATGATGCTAGCCAAAATAAATAACTGAGATAAGAAAATTAAAACAAATCCCCCCCCCCCAAAAAAAAAAAAAAACACTGCAACATACATAAGCTAGGAGGGATGCAACTCGCAATGTTTATCCTTTGATAGCAGCACCCCTAGTGGTATAGAGATGAACTAAGACTGTTTTTCCCTCTTTCAACATGAGTGTTGTGCCTCTCTTTTTGTGTTGTTCTGTGGTGGTAGCAGCTCACAGCTCCAATGATTGCCATGCAATGTCTCTCCTAACACCAGTTACATATAGAATGGATAACATTCATACCTGCTGAGAACTTTCCCGATATGCGTTGCTTAACTTATTTAAGTAATAAGAAAGTGATGATGTTCAGGTACCTAACATTGTTAGCCAAATTTTACCATAATTGTATGAAGTGGCTAGTAAACAAAATTACAAATGGAGGACTGTCTGGTATACCAGTAGATACTTGGTTCTACTCAGTTCATATATGTACTAGCAACTCACTCCATCTTTGACTGAGGTCCTTGCAGTTCTATCTTTATGTTGTGGCTAATCTCAGGATCTACTGTAGGGATTTAGATACAGTTTTTCTCAATATGTAAGCTGATTAATGAGGACAGTTAGTGAATATTATTTACAGTTTTTTCATACAAATTGGCTGAACAATGATCAATAAGACTCCCATCACGGGGAAAACAATGCCATTGCCATCTAGCAGTGAATTATAGAACTCCTTCAAATCACACCCCCATGTGGGTCCGGGGATTAGAATAGGCCCGAGGTATTCCTGCCTGTCGTAAAAGGCGACTAAAAGGAGTCCCACCCCCTCAAGGGGGTCGTTAGCGCCTGCGTCCGGAGACGGACGGTTCCACGACCTCTATTTGCGGTCATTTTGCTTTTTCACTTCTCGTTTCTTCCTTCCTTCGGTTGGTTGCTTTCTTTGCTCTTATCCACCTCACTGTCTTCCTTACTCTTTCCTTGTCTTCTTCTCCTTGCCTTCTCCTTGCATTCTCATTGCCTTCTCCTTGCATTCTCATTGCCTTCTTCTCCTTGCCTTCTCCTTGCCTTCTCATTGCCTTCTCATTGCCTTCTTCTCCTTGCCTTCTCATTACCTTCTTCTCCTTGCCTTCTCTGGTCTCCGCCTCGGCGTTTGAGACAGTCTGTCCTCTCTCTCCCTCTCTCTCTTCCTTTTCCTCTTCTTCCTTCATCCCTGTGCGTGCCTGAAGGCCGACCCACGCGTTCGCACGCGTAGCCGGTGACGGGGTAACGCGTAATTCCCCGCCCTGGGTAGACATGTAAGGCACGCGCGTACCCCCTGGTAAAGGCCAGGCCCGGGGAGGGGTGATTGCCTGAGCTGATACCTTCTGACCATGCCGATTGGTCCCTCCGTCTGGTTCTCGGGAGGTGTGACCTGAGGTGTAAACATTCACCTAAGGCGGGAGTGCCCCCTGAGAGGGTCCCCACAAGGAAGGAGCGCGCCATCGGAGACGCTGGCAATCAGGGGGGATTCCTCCGCAATGGATTTCACTCCATCTGTCTCGACTTCTGCCCAAAAACGGAAACGTGACCAGCCACCAGTGACAAAAGTACTACCGCCTGCCCCACAGTTCCTCGTCATTTCTCGATCTGAGGACGGAAAGGATTTTTCCTCTGTCAACCCTTTCGTTATCCAGAAGGGTGTAGATGCCATAGCCGGATCTGTCAAATCTTGTACCAGGTTGCGTAACGGTACCTTATTACTAGAAACTGAGAGCGCCTTTCAGGCACAAAAACTGCTTCGGGCCACACTCCTGTACACGTTCCCTGTGCGGGTGGAGGCTCACCGAACTTTGAATTCGTCTCGTGGTGTGGTCTATACTAGCTCCCTCGATGGACTGACTGACAAGGAGATTCAATCTTTCCTCGCTGAGCAGGGCGTGACGGCTGTCCATAGGGTCATGAGAAAGGTCAACAATGACCTTGTACCGAGCCGGACACTTTCCTTGACCTTCGATAGTGTTAAGCTGCCATCGCGCATCAAGGCGGGCTACGAGGTTATTTCTGTTCGCCCCTATGTCCCGACACCTACGTGCTGCTACCAGTGTCAGTGTTTTAATAACACTCGCCAGTCTTGTTCTAATGCGGCTAAATGTGTCACTTGTGGCAGGGATGACCACGAGGGTGACTGTCCACCTCCGTCTCCTCGTTGTGTGAACTGTCAGGGTGACCATGCCGCATCCTCCCACGACTGTCCTGTCTCTAAGGAAGAACGCTGTATCCAAGAAATTCGGGTCAAAGAGAAAGTGTCCACCTCGGCTGCTCGCAAGCTATTGGCTAGTAGGAAGCCCACGCTGCTCCCAGCGGGGAAATACAGTACTGTCCTCGCCTCTCCTCGGACTACCAGGGAGGTGGCAACCCAGACATGCGATCTGATCTTCAGCACCACGGTCGTCCGTTCGGCCAGTGCTAAGATCACCCGGTCGACGTCTCCTCTTCCTCCCGTCACCCCGCAGACACAAGCACCTTCATCAGCTTCTGCCAAGACGAAGACCCAGAAGTCAGATGCACGGGCCTTCAAGAAGGAACCGTCCCGTGCAGACTTCCTACGTACCTCGACCTCCCAGCCTTCGACTGGTACTTCCACCAAACTTCCTTCCAAGAAGGCTCATAGGAAGCACAGTTCTCCGCCACGGCGCATTTCTTCTCCTGCGCCACCCAGCGGTTGCCGCCCCAGGCCGTCATCCGTTTCGCCTGGCCGCACCGCTGGTAGCCGAACATCTGGCCGTTCACCGGCGGAGGAAGCTCCCCCTCCCGGCCATCTTTCCAAGATGGCCGATGAACCTATAGACCCAATGGACGATGACTGTCCACCTACTGATAGCGGCGGCAGTGCTCGCTCGAAGCCAGGCCCTCAGCGGCCTTCGAGGTGACCCCTTCTTTCATCTTCCTTTTCTTCTTACGATGGCACTTATTCACTGGAATATTCGCAGCATTTGCTCCAACCAAGAGGACTTGAAGTTGCTGCTCCGCTTGCACCGTCCGCTCGTCGTAGCCCTCCAGGAAACGAAGCTACGCCCATGCGATCAAATTGCCTTGGCACACTACACCTCTGTGCGTTTTGACCTACCCCCTGTGGTAGGTATCCCGGCTCATGGAGGGGTTATGTTGCTGGTCCGGGATGATATTTACTACGATCCCATCACGTTGCACACCGGCCTGCAGGCAGTTGCCATCCGCATTACTCTCCCCACTTTTACATTTTCCATTTGTACCATTTACACTCCATCGTCATCTGCCATTACTAGGGCAGACATGATGCAACTTATTGCTCAGCTACCTGCACCATTTTTGTTAACTGGAGACTTCAATGCCCACCATCCCCTTTGGGGCTCTCCAGCATCCTGCCCGAGGGGCTCCCTGTTAGCAGACCTTTTCAACCAGCTCAACCTTGTCTGCCTCAATACTGGCGCCCCTACTTTTCTTTCGGACACATCTCACACCTATTCCCATTTAGACCTCTCTATATGTACTCCCCAACTTGCACGCCGGTTTGAGTGGTATGTACTTTCTGATACATATTCGAGCGACCGCTTCCCGTGTGTTATCCATCTCCTGCAGCATACCCCCTCTCCGTGCTCATCTAGTTGGACCATCTCCAAAGCAGACTGGGGGCTCTTCTCTTCCAGGGCGACCTTTCAGGATCAAACCTTCACAAGCTGCGATCGTCAGGTCGCACACCTCACAGAAGTCATTCTCGCTGCTGCTGAATATTCCATCCCTCACCCTACTTCTTCTCCACGTCGCGTACCGGTCCCCTGGTGGACTGCAGCATGTAGAGACGCTTTATGTGCTCGTCGACGTGCTTTACGCACCTTTAAACGCCACCCTACAGTGGTGAATTGTATCAATTATAAACGATTACGTGCTCAGTGTCGTCGTATTATTAAAGAAAGCAAGAAAGCCAGCTGGGCTGCTTTCACAAGCACCTTCAACAGTTTTACTCCTTCTTCTGTTGTCTGGGGTAGCCTGCGCCGGCTATCTGGCACTAAGGTCCACTCACCAGTTTCTGGCTTGACGGTCGCGAATGACGTCCTTATGGCCCCTGAGGATGTCTCCAATGCCTTCGGCCGCATTTTCGTCAAGGTTTCGAGCTCCGCTCATTACCACCCTGCCTTCCTCCCCCGAAAACAGGCAGAGGAGGCTAGGCCACCTAACTTCCGCTTCTCGAATCGTGAAAGTTATAATGCCCCATTCACCATGCGGGAACTCGAAAACGCACTTGGCCGATCACGGTCCTCCGCTCCAGGGCCTGATTCTATTCATATTCAGATGCTGAAGAACCTATCTCCTGCGGGTATAGGTTTTCTTCTTCGTACTTACAATCGCATCTGGATTGAGGGACATGTTCCCGCATGCTGGCGCGAGTCTATTGTTGTCCCGATTCCTAAGCCGGGGAAGGACAAGCACTTGCCTACCAGTTATCGACCCATCTCGCTTACCAGCTTTGTCTGTAAAGTGATGGTGCGAATGGTTAACTCTCGATTGGTTTGGCTGCTCGAGTCTCGACGCCTGCTTACCAATGTCCAATGTGGATTTCGTAGGTGCCGCTCTGCTGTTGACCATCTGGTTACCTTGTCGACCTTCATTATGAATAACTTCTTGCGGAAGCGCCCGACCGCGGTTGTGTTCTTTGAATTGGAGAAGGCTTACGACACCTGTTGGAGGGCGGGCATTCTCCGCACCATGCATACATGGGGCCTTCGCGGTCGCCTCCCTCTTTTTATTCGTTCTTTTTTAATGGATCGACAGTTCAGGGTACGTGTGGGTTCTGTCCTGTCAGACACCTTTTGCCAGGAGAATGGGGTGCCACAGGGCTCAGTTTTGAGCGTCGCTCTCTTCGCCATCGCGATCAATCCAATAATGGATTGCCTCCCAGCTGATGTATCAGGCTCCCTTTTCGTGGACGATTTTACCATCTATTGCAGCACGCAGTGTACACGTGTCCTGGAGCGCTGTCTTCAGCGTTCTCTTGACCGTCTTTACTCCTGGAGTGTCGCCAATGGCTTCCGTTTTTCTGCCGAGAAGACGGTCTGTGTTAACTTCTGGCGCTACAAAGAGTTTCTCCCACCATCCTTACGACTCGGTCCCGTTGCTCTCCCAATCGTGGAGACAACAAAATTTTTAGGTCTTACATTTGACAGGAAACTTAGCTGGTCTCCACATGTGTCATATTTGGCTGCCCGTTGTACCCGTTCTTTCTTTAAATGTCCTCCGTGTTCTCAGTGGTATGTCGTGGGGAGCGGATCGAACCGTCCTGCTTCGTCTATATCGGTCGATAGTCCGCTCCAAGCTGGATTATGGGAGCTTCGTATACTCCTCTGCACGGCCATCCATCTTACGCCGGCTCAACTCCATACAACATCGGGGTTTACGACTTGCGATCAGAGCGTTTTATACTAGTCCCGTAGAGTGTCTTCATGCTGACGCTGGCGAATTGCCACTCACCTACCGGCGCGATATAGTGCTTTGTCGGTATGCCTGTCGGCTACTGTCAATGCCCGACCACCCGTCTTATCGCTCCTTTTTTGACGACTCCCTCGACTGTCAATACGGGTTGTATGTCTCTGCCCTGCTACCCCCTGGAGTTCGCTTTCGTCGCCTCCTTCAACACCTTAATTTTTCACTCCCTGCAACCTTTCGAGTGGGCGAGAGCCACACGCCACCTTGGCTCCAGGCTCAGGTCCGCGTTCACCTTGACCTCAGCTCGCTCCCAAAAGAGGTTACCCTGCCGCCACCGACATTCTGCTTATGTCATCTGCTCCGATTCCCTGAGCGCCATCCAGAGCCTGAGTGATCCTTATCCGGTTCACCCTTTCGTGCACCGGATCCAACGCTCTCTTCAGCAGCTGGTGGATGTCGGTTCTCCAATTAGCTTTATGTGGGTCCCTGGCCATGTCGGTATCCCTGGGAACGAAGCTGCAGATGCCGCGGCCAAGGCTGCGGTCCTCCAGCCTCGGACAGCTTCTTGTTGTGTCCCTTCCTCAGACTGTAGCAGTGTCATTTGTCGGCGCATTTTATCGCTGTGGCATGCCGATTGGGCTGCACTTACAGACAACAAGCTTCAGGCCTTGAAGCCTCTTCCCGCAGCTTGGACGTCCTCCTCCCGCCCTTCTCGGCGGGAGGAGGTCGTTTTGGCCTGGTTACGCATTGGACACTGCCGGTTCAGCCATCACCATCTGCTGACGGCTGCGCCGGCGCCGTTCTGCCCACTTGGGCAATTGCTGATGGTCCTCCACATTTTAATATCCTGTCCGGATTTCAACACACTGCATCTCGATCTTAACCTGCCATGTACTTTAGATGCCATTTTAGCAGATGACACGCGAGCAGCTGCTCGTGTCCTTCGTTTTATCAATTTGACACACCTCTCTAAGGACATTTGATGATGCTGTTTTTTAATCCTCTGCCTATCAGTCTGTCTTTTATCGTGTTTTCCCTTTTAGTTGTTGTTTTAAACTTGTGCCTCGCGGTGCATTCTTAACGTAGTAAGGGCGCTAATGACCATTGAAGTTGTGCGCCCTAAAACCGCAAAAAAAAAAAAAAAAAAAAAATCCTTTAAAACACGGTAGCTCACACGGCCAGATGGTGTTATCAGGGAGGTACCAATGTTATGTGCAGAAAGATGCTGCATACTATTGTTGCAGGGATGGCAGAGGGTGCTCTGTGACACTGTTATGTGGCAGAGAGTGCTACATGCCAGTGTTACATGGTGGAGGGTGCCCTGTGCCACTGATATAATGTATGGGGCCCTGTCCACCATTTGACATTGACACAGGGTACCGTCTAAGTGTCAAGTGGTGGAAGGTGAGTGCCCCATTTCAGCGTTATATTGTGGAGGGTGTCCCATGTCAGTCTCGTGTTGTGGAGGGTGCTTGCTGCCAGTGCTGCACATGGCAGAGGGCACTCCATTCCAGTGTCATGTGGCAGAACGTGTTCCATACCAATGTCTCCTGGCAGATGATGCTCTGTACCAGTGGTGTGTAGCAGAGAGTGCTTCATAGTGATGTTGCATTGGGAAATGTGGGAAAAGGTCTGACAGAAAATGTAGCTTGTGCTGGTCCGGTGCTGGAGTCGAGTGGCCAGTAAGTAGCTATACCTCACACCAGTGGCCCATAAGCAAAATTACCACTATGCTCATTGGGTCATAGACACTGCTACCCTTTTTGAATACAGGGTGGGTTGTTAGTACTATATATTTTTAACAGTACACTTAAGTTTCACTGACTTGAATTTATGCGCAGATCTGAGTTTTTATCAATTTATATAGCTAACTGTGTTAGAAGTGATATGAGTGTTTGGAGTCATTGGCCGGGAGGCCCCATTGGGGGGCAGATATGGCCGCCTTGGTGCAGGTCTTATTACATTTGACGCCACATTAGGTGACCTGCGTGGCAGACGGGGATGAAATGATGATGAAGACAACACAACACCCAGTCCCTGAGCAGAGAAAATCCCCAACCCAGTGGGGAATCGGATCCGGGCTTGCAGGACAGCAATCCATCACGCTGACCACTCAGCCATTGGGGCAGATGCTAACTGTGTGACTGTTAAAGGACACCCTTTATCAAATATTTGGTAAGCAAATACTTATGTTGGTAACAAGGTTATAGCAAAAAACTTCTGAAATATTATTAAACTTTTTGAAAAATTAATATTTTTGCTAAATGTACTGTTGTGGTAGAGTAATTATTATTGACAGGTTTTTAATGTTTTTGGAATACAATGGCAAAAATGTAGAAAATTTGGTTAAGAACAATCAAAACTAAATACAATCTCTGTAGGATCTATATGTTTAAAGTATTACAGTCCCAAAGAGTATATTAAAGTTATTTCATTAAAACAGTCTAGATCAGATCACTGTTTTTCTAATGGAAATGTTCAAAACATTTCCAAAGAGTATAATTAAATGACAGGGATACAGAATAGATTTTTTATTTTACACTCAGTTTCATAATGACTCAGTTGAGAGAAAAGAGGCCAACCTGGGCTCAGTTTTATAATGATTCAACTGAGAAAAATGAAAGTTAGCTGGAAGTCACAACAGTTCATTTTTCTCATATCCTCCTTGTTTACTAATGGTATGACAAAAAAAAAGTTAAATTGGGTCTTCTTTAAATTTAGCAGAATCTTGCACAGTTTAATTTCTTATTTATTAATGCTGATTTGAGTTTTACCTGAAATGATTTTTAAAGAAATTTCAAAACCAGAAAAGAAAGAAACAGTTATTTAAGCACTCCTTGACAGAAACAACTGTTGCTACTGAAATAATTTGTTAATGAAAGAAATGAAGTTAGTTGTGGGTGCAATCCAGGTGGAAATTGGGGTAAAAAGTACCAGCATTATTCATATTCAATCGCACAACATGTATTGAAATACAGCCGTCACCAGACACTGCAAATAAAATTCAATGGAATCAAATACTAATGTTACCTTTCAATGATGTGGTTCCACCAGACAGAAGGCAAATATGGTTTTTAATTTTTCACAAACCTCAACATTTTTGTAACATTAGTAGTTATTTTCTTGTTTCTCATTTTATGATTGAAATTTTATTTACAGTATCCAGTTCTGTAATTGATACAAAATAACTTAAAATTGTAGGCTGCAATTTCACTTCATTTTTAAAAATTGTTGTATTTGTTGACATTACTGTGTGTTACATGATAGACTAGAAGGCATTATGTCTTACACATGAAGTATACTTACAAATCACATTTAAAAACTGGAAAACAGTAAATGTTACATGTTTTGAATTAAATGTGAATTACTGTATTAACAAGATAGTTATATGAGAGACTATCAAACAGAAATACAAGAATTCAAAAAGTACAGTAGCTACCCTGTGCATTCACCGATACCACTAAAACTTGATAACAGTATGAAACAGGGATAATTTGTAAAACTTTTTCTTTTTACCTTTCTCCCAGGGGTCACACCGGGTGTGTCTCTGTCCACAATGAAACCTGTGAATGCCTTGCTAGCAGGTGCTTTTGGGTCAGGATCAGTTCGAGCAAGAACAAAGTACCTAAGGAAATTCATGTTTCATATAACTGAGATAGAATTGCATAAACCTAAAAATTAATTCTACAAAACACAATTCACTTGAATTTCTTCAGAGACCACAATTAACTTTAAAAACTGAGACTACATTTCATGATACAGTACTTTACCAGCCTGTATATAATCTCTATGGATTTGGTATGGTATAAAGCCCCCAATGCTGCAATCAATCTGTAAATGCCATGGCATAGAAAGGAAGGAGGCAAGATGAGCATTTCTGCTCTGGCAACCTATGAACATTATTAGGGACAAAGTCAGCCAATTTCATTCTCCTTTCTTTCCTGATCTATATCCTTGTCATAGGAAACATCTTAGCATTAACCTTAAAAAGTGCATGGTTGGTAGGGAACTGGAATTGATGCCATTCTGAATGTGAGTGCAGTGTCTTATCAGTGTGCTACTTTGGTGCCATGTCATGGCACTGAACAGAGAGAGCTGTTGGGTAATTTCCATTACAAAGTTTGTTTCTTTGCAAATTTTTTGACATGTTGTCTATTAGATATGTGTAGTGAATGAATTGTTGACAACTCAGTGAATACAACCCTTCTGCAACTGCTGCTGTGAACTTTTATTCAGACTCATTATTCTAAGAACACACCTCGTGCATTTTTCATCACATCTGTTTTGGAGTTATCTTGCTGAAATAGATGCTGAACTATTTGAAAGGTGGGTAGTATATGATGGAATTCTGTTTAATTTTCTATTCTTTTGTCAATCTAAGATTAATTGCAAACTCCTAGTATACATCTAATAAATTGCTGCAGATGGATGGCACTTTGTTCATCATAACCAAAATTTTCATATGATAAAAGGTGGCCCTTGTGAACCATACGACACTTTGGGCTACAACACCAAATTGCATGACCTTATCTCTCTCTTTTCATATTGGTCTTTTTTACATACATTAGCTCTACCTGCTCTAAGATTTTCACTTCTAGTTTCCTTTTTACAAATGATGCCCACTGTTACTAACGTTATTGAAAGTCAGGAACATATCTCATTCACATTGACATGATACAGACTATCCTCCACAAAAACTATCAGTTCAATTAGAAATTACCAATTACAGATTTTTTCTAATGCTCAATTCAGCACCTTTTAGTACTGTAGTTGCTGATTTTGGCAATAAAAGGAACAGGAGGCCAGCTAACTTTTCATACTTGCACTTATCAAAGCCATATTGAATAACTTTCTAAAGCAATGCAACACACAGACAACAGGTATTCACTGTACAGAAATGTGCTGTACAGATATCTGGTCACTGTCCTTTAACATTGTAGGTAACTGTTGAAAAAACTAGGTATACCAACAACAGCATCACATTACATTTGCTCACTTATGCAGTCTGTTGTAGAAAACCAGTTCAGTTTGAAAACTGTGGTAGTATACATATACATAACATTAGGAATAAAAATAGCAAACAATATTCATACATCAAGGTTAATCTTTGATTTAAGAAGTAGGGTTGTATTATACTCAGGCCATATATTTTCTTAATAATTAGTTGATTCTCTGGAAGAAATTTTTAAGCAGTTTCTGTATTCATAATTTAAAGAGTTATTGTTACATAGGCATACATATGATCAAACTTATATTTACATGCAATGATAAAATAAAAATAACTGTGGACCAGTTTGTATTCACTAAGTTTATTTTTAAATTTTGATTGTTCTAATTACACTGTTTGCAAACCTGATCCTTTAAAAGTAAACACTGTATGCTGTTTGTCAACAATCAGATGAGTGGAAAGAGCTTAACACATTTATTTAACGAAAAAGACTTCCTATGAAGAAAGTACAAAAGCAACAGAGAAAAATGTTACAAGAGTACTAGATGCAAATTCAGGTGATGATGATGATGATACAGATATCTTTGAACATTGGTGGTGGTGGTGGTGGTGGTGGTGGTGGTGGTGGTGGTGGTGGTGGTGGTGGTGGTGCTGGTGGTGGTGATGATGTACTGAACAAGACACTGAAGAAGCGAATCATCTATCTGAAAATGAAGACAATTCTGACATAAATGATGAAAATGCAGAATCTGGTAAATTGTGGAAAAAATTAACTCCTCCTCATTTTTTCCTTTCAGATATTCACCAATTTTGTTGTCACCAAAGTCGCCTCAGACAGCCTAACATTGTTATAGTTAAGCTGAAATTTAAAGCTTATGGTGGAAAAAATTTCAAAATTATGTGATACCATGATACTTTTTTTTCTGATGAGATACTGAATGAAATTTGCCTGCACACTAATTCTGAGGGTACTTCTAAAATCCTGAATTCATGGAACACTATTACTGCAGAAGAATTGTTAGCATTTTTTGGTTTGCACAGTCTTGTGGGTGTTCTGAGATTACAGAAAGTGCCAGTACATAATTCATGGTCCAAAAATCCTACATTTTCAAGGCCAGTATTTATTGCAACAAAAGGAAGAGACAGAGCTGTTCAATTTCATGGCCTTTGTTTTGGTGATAAAACCAAAAGACTTGAATGTAGAATGTCATACATATTGGCTCCAATTAATTTTTCATAATACGATCATTAGATTTCAAATGCCTTATACATTAATTCATTATTTTACTATAGATGAATAGTGGGTTCCATATAGGGGAAGATACTGATTTCTTGTGTTCATGGAAACAGAAATAGGAAAATATGCTGAAACCCAAATTTTCATTCCAGACACCCACAAGTTCTATACACACAATATGCAAGTGTACACCGAAGACAATAATAGGGAAATAGCAGCATGGTCTCAATATAACAAGTCAAAGATAGAAGAGTGTACCACCATTTGTTTATTTTTCACAAATAATGCTGGAATCTCTGGTTTTCCCAGTGAACTAACATTGGCATCTGATGTGCCAGCAAAGAAGAGAGTGATAATACTTCTCTATTCCCAACATCATGATGATTCATGTACTAATAAAGCAAGTGACTTCATCCAGAAATTGTGATGCATTACAATGCTAACAAGAGGGTTGGTGAAGTATTGTACAAGTTAGTGAGGGAATATACATGTTCAAGATCCACCAGATGTTGGCCTACGGAACTCTGGCAGGTGACTGGCCGAACAACTGTCCCTATGGGCTCTGCATGCAACAAAGGCCATCCCTCCCACAGCTGCCCCACCACAACCTGTTATAGTCAAAGAGTTAAAAGGGGATCAGTACCCACTATTCTTCAGAGTGTTATCTCTCAAATGAAAAATAGGGTGCAATAGAAGAAGATGCTGCCCACATGTAAAAACTATTAGAACAATGTAAGAGAGGGATGACTAATACACCAGACATAAAAAGCAGGGCCAATGGTCCCCCAGACCCAGCATGCAATGGGAGACACCTCAACCCAAACTGTCCTGCCCCCACCCCAAAAATAGTTCCAAATGTTATATCTGAGAATAAAAACCACTTTCACAGAGAAAATGGGGCACCAGTTCAACTGTCTATGAATCATATGCCAATGTTAGAGGAACAGAATCTGGAAGGCCATGCTTAGCATGAAAGGCGAGAATGGGGGGTATCTAAACAGAGTGAGAACTTCTGTGCCTAAACGCCCTGCAACCACAATATTGGATTAGCTCATGACATAAAAGAAAAGTACAGGCTAATCTAATATAGCCAGTGTGAAGGTGACATAGGATAGTAGCTTTCTTCCTGGAGGAATGGAAGGAGGAGCACCATGTGACAGTAGTCACCTTGGTAGTGCCCCCCAGGGGGTCCACAACTCTTTCGTGGATACGTGCGTAGCGAGCATGGGACCCCGAGCTAATGTGGCCCTCCTTCCTTTCCGGGCTGCATACCTTCCTTTTCCGCATCCTTCCCTATCCCCCATCTTCGCCCCCCCCCCTCACCACCGCCTCTTTCCTTCACTTTCTCCCCCTCTTTCCTTTGCTTTCTCCCCCTCTGGGAGTATGTTTTGTGACTATGTCCAGAGACGGACGCTCGAAAATGCCACACATTCTTCGCTTTCTCTGCTTGCATGTCTTCATTCTTTCTTTGTTTTTCCCTTTCTCTTTTTTCCTCCCTGTGCATGTCTGAAGACCAACCCATGCATTTTCCTGTTTAGCTGATGATGGGGTAACGCATAATTCACCAGCCGTGGTGGCCAAGCGGTTAAAGGCGCTACAGTCTGGAACCGCGGACCACTATGGTCTCAGGTTCGAATCCTGCCTCAGACATGGATGTGTGTGATGTCCTTAGGTTAGTTAGGTTTAAGTAGTTCTAAGTTTTGGGGACTGATGACCTTAGAAGTTCAATCCCATAGTGCTCAGAGCCATTTGAACGCGTAATTCCCCGCCCCGGGTAGACAGGTAGGACACGTACCTACCCCCTGGTAATGGCCAGGCCCAGGGAGGGGTGATTACCCAAGCTGATACCTTCCGAAAGTGCCGATTGGTCCCTCCGTCCATTTCTCAGGAGGTGTGACCTGAGGTGTGAACAATCACCTAAGGCGGGAGTGCCCTCAGAGAGGGCCCCCCACAAGGAAGGAGCGTACCATCGGAGACACCGGTAATCGTGGGGGATACTTTCGCAATGGTTTCCTCATCTTCTACTATGTCTGCTCACAAGTGTAAGTTTGATGACTCTCAACCACAGCCAGTTCTTTCGTTGTTGCCACAGTTCCTTGTTGTTTCTCGGTCTGACGAAGGTCACGACTTCTCCACTGTCAACCCTTTCATTATTCAGAAAGGTGTCAACGCAATTGCAGGTCCTGTAAAGTCTTGTTCCAGATTACGAAATGGCACCTTGTTGTTAGAAACAGTCAGTGCCCTCCAGGCACAAAAACTGCTGCGTACTTCACTGCTACACACATTCCCTGTCCGGGTGGAAGCGCACCGCACTTTAAATTCATCACGTGGGGTCGTTTACACACGCTCCCCCGACGGATTGTCCGACGAGGAAATTCAACACTACCTGTCTGACCAGGGCGTAACGTTTGTTCGTAGTGTCATGAAAAGGGTTGACACAAACATCATTCCAACTCGCACTGTCTTCTTGACATTTGACAAAGTTCAACTCCCATCGAATATCAAAGTGGGCTATGAGATAATCTCCGTTCGCCCTTACATCCCAAACCCTAAGCATTGCTATCAGTGTGAGTGGTTCAATCACACCAGCCAGTCCTGTTCCAATCTGGCCAAATGTGTTACGTGTGGCAAGGATGCCCATGAGGGTGCTTGTGCACTTCCATCCCCTCGTTGCATCAACTGTATAGGTGACCACGCTGCTTCCTCTCGAGATCACCCCATTTTTAAAGACGAAAAGCTCATTCAGGAAATCAGAGTGAAGGAAAAGGTGTCGATCTTTGATGCTCGAAAATTATTCGCCAGTCGAAAGCCCACTGTGCCTCAGACAGGAAAATACAGCACTGTCCTTGCCTCTCCTCGGCCAACAAATGAGGTGGCCACGCAGACTTGTGATCCCACCTTTAGTGCCACGGTTGTCAGATCGTCCAGCGCAAAGATCGCCTGTTCAACCTCCCCACTTTTGCCTGCTCACTCTGTGGCTCACCCTTCATCAGGTTCTGCTAAATCTCGAGCCCAAAAGTCAGACACAAAGATTTTGAAAAAAGAGCATACTCGTGCAGATTTTTACGTACCCCAACTTCGCAACCATTGGTTCCTCCTCCATCTAAACATCATGTTGCCAACAAGGCTACTAAGAAACTCAGTTCCTCTCCTTCTCCGCCAAGGCGTGTCTCATTTACAGCACCACCTGACGGTAACCGGCCTCGTCTGTCTTCTGTGTCGCCGAGGCGCACTGCTGGCGGCCAACCAACTGGCCGATCGCTGGTGGCAGGAGCTGCTCATGAACAACATATGGATCAGGATCTTCTGCCTTCGGCTGAATGCTGTTCCATGCTGTTGGTCGCAAGCTCTGAGCAGTCGTTGAGTTGATGGCGACCTTGGTCCCATCCCTACATTTTCTGTTCATGCTATGTCCATTATCCACTGGAATATCCACGGCATTCGAGCCAATCGGGATGAATTGTCGATCCTCTTACAATCCTACTCGCCGGTCATCTTCTGTTTTCAGGAAACAAAGCTGTGTCCCCACGACCGCTCTGTTCTCCCCCATTTTCAGTCCATCTGATTTGATTTCCCCTCTGTTGAAGGCACTCCAGCACATGGAGGACTCGTGATTCTTCTCCATGATACTCCCCATTATCACCCAATCCCCTTGGACATCAACTGCTTGGAAGGAAGTGTTTGTCTTTCCCTTTCTGGATACACCTTCTCTCTTTGTACTTTATACATTTCATCATCCACACCAATGGCACGAGCTGATCTCCTTCATCTTCTTGGTGAGCTTCCACCCCACTAATTGCTGGATGGGGACTTCAATGCCCACCATCCGCTTTGGGGATCTCCACATCCTTGTCCGTGTGACTCACTATTGCTAGACGTCTTCCGCCAAGTGGATCTAGTTTGCCTCAACACTGGGGACCCTACATTTTTGTATGCCTCCACGACAAATTTCTCTCATTTGGACCTGTTCCGCTAGCTCGGCGCTCTGAATGGTTCGCCCTTGATGAGACACACTCGAGTGACCACTTTCCATGAGGCTGCAGTCTAAGGACACGTGGAAAGTGGTCACTGCAGCCTCAACTGCCATATATGCGCCCGCGACGCTGGAAGTTTGCCCAAGCCGATTGGACACTTTTTTCGTCTCTAGCGACGTTCGATGACAGTCACTTTCCTAGTGTCGACGATGATGTCACACATATTACAGACAATATTCTTACAGCTGTGGAATGTTCAATAGCACGCACCTCCAAATTGCCCCGCCGCCCCCCAGTTCCTTGGTGGAATGAGGCATGCCGTGACGCAATACGTGAGCGGCGACGTGCTCTTCACGTTTTCTGCCACCATCCTACTTTGGCCAACTGTATACACTATAAGCAGTTCCGTGTGTGATGCTGTCGCGTCATTCCCGATAGCAAGAAGGCAAGCTGGACCTTCTTTACTAGCTCATTTAACACCTTCACTCCCTCCTCGGAAGTTTGGCGTTGGATTCGACGGTTATCTGGCGCGCCTAGATTCTCCCTGGTCTCTGGGCTCACTGTTGTGCATGATACATTAGTGGACCCCGTCGTAGTTTCTAACTCATTGGGTCAAAACTTTGCTGAGATTTTGAGCTCTTCAAATTACCTGCCAGCGTTTCTCCCGAAGAAACGTGCAGCGGAAGTGCGACCTCTTGCTTTCTCCTCTCAAAATCGCAAAAGCTATAATACTGTTTTCTCCATACAGGAACTCCAACATGCACTCCATTCTTCTCGCTCCTCCGCCACAGGACTGGACGGTATCCACATCCAAATTTTGCTGCATTTATCAAACCATAGTCTGCGGTACCTCCTTCACCTTTATAATCGAATTTAGACCGACAGTACCTTTCCCAGACGATGGCGGGAAGCTATCATCGTTCCTGTTCCGAAACCTGGAAAGGACAAACGTCTCCCCTCTAGCTATCATCCCATTTCTCGCACAAGTAGTGTATGTAAGGTTTTGGAGCGTATGGTGAATTTCCGTTTAGCTTGGTGGCTGGAGTCCTGCAGTCTTTTAACACCTGCCCAATGCGGTTTCCGAAAGCATCGTTCTGCAGTTGACCATCTTGTTGCTCTCTCCACTTATATCATGAACAATTTTCTCCAGGAACGCCAAATAGTAGCAATATTTTTTGATCTGGAGAGAGCATACAATACCTGTTGGAGGACAGGCATCTTCTGCACACTGTTCTCTTGGGGCTTTCGAGGTCGGCTGCCCCTTTTTCTTCACGAATTAATGGCAGAGCGCACATTTAGAGTGCGGGTGAACACTACTCTCTCCCTTACTTTCTCCCAAGAAAATGGGGTACCTCAAGGCTCCGTGCTAAGTGTTGTACTGTTTGCCATTGCCATCAATCCCATTATGGACTGTCTCCTTCCCGATGTCTCAGGCTCTCTCTTTGTGGGCTATTTTGCGATCTACTACAGCTCTCAACGGACAAGCCTTGTTGAACGACGTCTTCAAGGATGTCTCGATCACCTCCACTCTTGGAGCATCGAAACTGGCTTCCGTTTTTCTCCCAGTAAGACCGTTTGTGTTAATTTTTGGCGTCGTAAGGAGTTTCTTCCACCCTCCTTACATCTAGGACCTGTCAACCTTCCATTTTCTGACATCGCTAAATTCTTGGGTCTTATGTTTGACAGAAAACTGTGCTGGTCCTCCCACATTTCCTAAGTGAGCAGATGGTATGACTAAGGTCACAAGTAGTAGATACCATAGGGTGACAAGAGTAACATTGATCGCTGCCCTGGAGACTGCGCATTGCATCATTAAACATTAAAACATGGTCGGTTGAGGTTTGTTGAACAAAATGTAACGCTCTGTTAAGGCTATCAGCTCAATCATAAAAACATTTCAAATTCCTGGCAACAAGTTTTCCTTATGGGTGAGAGACTTAAAAGCATATCATGCTCTATTCTTAGTTTAAGAGTCATCAATGTGAATGACAGTAGCACCATGATACTAATGAATAACTGAGAACAGATGCCAAAAGGTCATCGGTGACTACAATTGATAATCCCACATGAGGGTGGGCATCAGGAGGTCAATACAAAAAGATTTTGGTATGTTGAATTATCATGAAATTGCCAAATGGTGATTGCATAAGTGAGCAAGTATTTGTACTGTTGGAACTGAAGAGGAAAGATACTCATTTCAGAAAGAAGACTGGTTGGTTGGTTGGTCTGAGGGACGGGACCAAAAAGTGAGGTCATTAGTGCATTGGGTTAGTGAAGAATGGGGAAGGAAGTTGGCCATGTCCTTTTAAAGAATTCATCCTGACATTTGCCTCAAGCAGTTTAGGGAAATCATGGAAAACCTAAATCAGGATGGCCGGACATGGGATTGAACTGTCCTCCTCCCAAATGGGAGTCTGGTCACTGACGCCCATTGGACTAGTCCTGTACTTGAGGTGGCACAGTAGTTAGCACACTAGTCTTACTCCATGATGATGGACTGGATCCAACTATTTCAGAGCTATAGGTGTCAGTGAGCCATAAATGTGACAACCATAGTTTGCTCAGAATAAGATGGACCCAATAAATATGGAGAAGAGTAGCATGATCCACACCCCAAGGTGTATGGGCAAGGAAGCAGAGAGAATTAAGCTTTCACATGGAGTTAGTTTTTAGTTGACAAATATGTTGCAGCCATGTCAGCTTTTATCAAATAGGAGTTTCAAAAGTCAGGAGTCTATAATAATGCCAAAGTGACTAGTACCCAAGTAGAGTTCTTGGTCAGGATGGACTGTGGTATAATGACAAAAAAGCACAAGTCACATTTTTGTGATTGGGAATTGGAAGCCATGGGAAAGGGTCCAAGTGAAAGTCTTTCATGCCGTGCCCTGGAGCTGACATTGAGTCAAGGCTATAGATTAGCAGCTATACCAAATGCAAAAGGCATTGACATATAGTGCATTGGTGACTACTGGTCCAGCAGAAGGCACTAACCCATACATGATGATGAGGAAGACTATAACGATCCACACAGAGCCCTGTGGGACATAGTACATCACTCAGCTCCTCACAGGTTCAAGAGAACAAACTCTACTGATTGTTAATAGACAATTTTCATTCCACTGGTTGTTTCAGGTTAAAGTCTCTCAAAAGCCCCAGTCATGCATTATAGATAAACAGTGATGGCATCAAGCAGCATTGTATGCCTTATGTAGGTCAAAAACGACTGCTTGAAAGGATGGTTGCCTGACAGTTGTGATGGATTCTTGAGTCATGGGGCTTTTCGTACCCCTATCAGTGTGGTCTCTGAGAGGGATAATCCACAACCTATCATTTGTTTAGGCTGAAGTCAGATATCTGGCAAGCTTTTTCTAAATACCAATACTTCATTGCAGTTTCAGAGCATGTTGGTCAGGTTAAGTATTCCTTACTTATTGATGGACATTTGGTCTTTGCCTGGTGTAAGGTTTGGAATGCTGATACTGTTTTGCCATTGCAAAGAGCAAACAGCTTCTGGCCAAACATGGTTGAAGACATTGAGTAAATGGAGCCTTTTAGCAACATTCAGATGTTGGATCATCTGATTATGAATCAAATCAGGGCCTAGGGATGCACTGTGTGATGACTCAAGAGCCTAAAGCAGTTCCCAATCAGTAAAAATTTAAAACATAATTTGGGCGGGGGGAGGGGGGGGTGTTGAAGTGTAGGGAGATGTATTCAACTTCTTTATATGTTGGAAAGATAGCCAGGTAAGAAGAGGTTGCCAGAACTGTCACAGAGAGGATCCCATGGTGTTCAGAATGGTCTGCCGCAATGGCACAAATACTATTCTGAAGAGAGAGAGCCGGAACAGCTGTTGATCTTCAGTAACTCAGAAGACTACTTAGCTTGCCCCACACCTGTGATGAAGAGGCATACATTCTCAAGGAGGAGCCACAGCATTCATTCTTCTTCATTTTAATGCTGAAATGCTACATGTAATTTTATCAGTAGGTCTGCCACCATGAGCTACTCATGTATCTCAGATAAACAGTATTATACTACCTTGAAATAAGAAAATTAAAATAAACACTTAAATCATACTTCAGGAAAGGGGAAAAAAAATCCAGAGAGAAAAGTCATGCTACTGAACACATGAGGCACATAATTTTTGTTAATGGCACAATCAATCACTGTTTCACAACCATCACATTAAACCTCAGATTTTTGGTCTTGAGCTCTAGGACAGAAAATACACAACCCTGTCATGGATTCTGGTATTCTTTCATCTTCTTTTACATTTGCAAATCTAAAATATGACTAATGGATTCACAAAGTACTCTACTTAAAGTCAGTTTTTTTCTGAATGTCTCGCCACATATTGTCTGATCGTATGTACAGCCAACTTCATCAGCATAGAATTGTATCTGGTAATATTTAATAAGTTGTAAAATAGGCAGAGGGGCAAATGATGAGTTTTCCTGGCACTAGAATATGAATGATGTAAATGTTCTGACATGTCAACACCTCTGTTACATGATCTTCTTCATTGAATTCATTGATTTCAGAATAAGGCTCTTCAGATTCTGAACTAAAGAGCATACATTGTACTTCAATAATACCCTACACCTTGGTAAAGTTGAAAATCTGTTGGAAATTTTTGGGAAATTGAGGTATTTTATTCACCTAAAAAATTCGAATGATCTGTTGTAACAGTTTTAAAAGAATAACTAATTTAAGCTTCTGCAGTAACAGAGTTATATTTTCTAAGTTTAAAGTAAGTATAATATTATTTGACATCACACTTACACATATAAAGAAACTTAATCCCAAAAATTTTTGTACTGCTTATGTTACCCTATGGTGCACCTATACCCAAAAAGTTAAATAATGTGAAGAAAAGGGTGACCACTGCTGACTCTGCAAGTCACAGCCATACTGACTTGTTACAACATGAAACTACTGGGAAGCACAGAACTGCAGTGCTAATTGTTGGCTGTTAGGGTACACCTATAACCTAGTGCTCCCACAAAGTGTAACTAAGTAGCAGTCCAGGATTAATCAGATAGTGAGCCTTAGCATGAAGTTACTTAAAAGTGGGGAGATGGAGGGTACATGTAGCAAAAGTAATAATGAGAGCATCTGTGTCTCTAGAACTGATGTTAATCTCTCTCACACCCTTGTTGATGCAATCTGTCAGAGAGGGGGTGAAGGTGACAGTAGAGGTGCACTAACTGGTCTGTTGGGTGATGACAAGGAAGTGACAGGATCACTTGAAAGTGGTCAATGTCACAAAGATTGTCATGTAGTGACCTTTGTAGCAAATCTATGAGATCAGGGAAGATATTCTAAGGTCAATAGCTGAAAAGGTGACATAGGTGGCACAGCAGTGGATAGGAATACTGTAACTGAGGTGACAGATCAAGCCCAGAAAGAAGGTGGTTAATGAGAAGGTCTCTACCACATGAAAGGGAACTCCTCCACAGAGGGCAGTGCATGTTGAAATCTCCATATAGGGTAAAAGGGCTTAGGGTAAGGGGGAGGGGGCTGGCAGGGGGGGGGGGGGGGGAGGAGTTGTTCGATTAAGCTGTTGATGTAAAGGTAAGGGGGTGCCCTGCCTAAAGGCAAATAAGTGTTACAAGTGATGATTACTGGAGTCATTGGTACTCGTACTGCTATTGCTTCCATTGGGGAATAAACTCACTGATGATAACTGTGTGTACCAATGTACACACACATGCAGAAGCTCTTCTGGGGCCAGTAAGTTCTGACAGAATGCACAATAGCCTTTATGAGTTGGAGAATGATCATCAGCAAAATCTGTTTCTGGGAGATCAACACAGATTACAGAAAAAGAGAGAATTAATTGTAGTTCGGGCAGGTGACAGTAACCTCCATTGCAGCAACAACAGATAATCACATTGAGGGTGTCCTGGTTAGATGTGAAGGAGTGAAGATAAGAGGTCATGCTTCAGCATCATTGTATGCCACCATTTGGAGTGGAACATCATCAACGAACACTGGTTCAGAGTCTGAGTGAGGAGAGTAAAACTGCAGCACAGGAAAGGAAGAAATAACTACTGCAATGGCTTGGGGCCCCATGTTCACCATGCATGTACTCACAAAACAGCTGTGAGCCCATGGAGGGATGTTATACATTACGATTAAAGTAAAAATACCATTATATAAATGGCCAGCACCTAGTCACATTTTCATAGGTAATATGTATTTCATTTGTAAATCTACAGATGCATACCACACAGCAGTGAGTTGTCACATGTGATCCATGGTATGTGAAAATAGTTAGATAACTCACAATCAAATAAGTATGTGTATTATAATCTTTTCTATGATTTCAACTATGACACCGATAAGTATGTTAAAGGTCACCTCTATGACGTATTATTTATGAGGGTATGTCCTTATGGACCATACATTCAATTCATGCACACAACTTTGACTGGTTCAGTTGCACAAATAATAACAGTAATCACTTCATAATCTTTTAGTTGCTAATAATGGAAAGCTGTTCTTATGATTTGAAGCTGTTTTTACTAGTGAACTACATTATTCAGCCAAAAATGAATTACTTTTTAATCTACTTTTGTTACAATAATGTTGTTGCTTATGTCTCAGTAACACAAGTACAAATAACTATAAAAGAAAATACTTACCAACTAGCCACACCACCATTTGTAATCCACATTTTCTGGCCATTTATTATGTATTCATCACCCTTCTTCTCAGCACGAGTTTTTATGCCATTAACATCCGAGCCTGCACCAGGTTCAGTTACACAATACGCCTGTAGGAACAATCACTTACACTTAACAACAATGACTTAACCAAGTTTTGAAAACATCAAGGAAATAATTTCCTGAGGAGCAAGAACAGGAGTCTTAAAACTAATTATGTGGATGACATTCCAAGTAGGACACTCAGGCATAAACAATAATTTGAAACACTACTTTAAGAACTAGAGGCAAAAGTTACCAGCATAAACAATTGTTCTTACAGTTTATTTACAGAAAATTAGTATAAATCAATAGAAAAAAATACTTGCCTAGCTTCTGAAAAGCAGGTATGCACTACATGGAAAGTTTCTATGAATACAAATTACGACACAAAGAAAAAGTATGCATATTTGTCCTGTTTTAATTTAGTTTTAACTTATGCTTAAATAAGCTAAAGGTATTAATGTAGGTAGTTAAAGCACTTGTAAATATCTTCATTTTCTTTTTAAGTTCATCTGTCAAAATTATGATCACAAAGGCTGCCCTGAACAGTTAGACTCTTACTAGAAATAAACCCAGATACATGTAAAGAGTTCTATACATGTATTTTACATTTTATATAATTAAATGGACAGCATAGCTTAAAGATAGAAATATGAAAATTCCAAATCATGAAGAACATTGATTAAATGTAATAAAACCTAATGAAAATTAAATATCACAGAAATTCTATATCAGTTCTGAAAGGCAATAATCTATTTATTAATATCAACACTGGTAATATTTAGAAAAATTTGAAAGAAAATAAATGTTTTACCCTTCAAAGGTGAAGGATTACAAAATATTTTGTCAGTTAAGGAGACGTGGTAAAACACTCACTACTCAATACAGGAAGCAAAACTACAGGTACTCCTGATGGAGAACGGCAGGGTTCAGAGAGAAAGTATGGCACAGGACAGAATTGTACAAAGTTTAGAGAAGTGAAAATCTGGGAGCAGGAACAGAAAGGTACCTAAATGTAACAGTGACCAATAGTATGAAGCTCAAAGACAATATAGTGCTGTTAAAAAGGTTCTGATAACGGGAAATTCCTTAATGGAATAAGTTGTGAAATGTGCTTGCAAAGTAGAGAGCAAAAATATTACATTTTGGGTATGGGGAATGGGGAGGAAGAGGAGTGCCACACCAAGAGAACCTTTACTCTACTCTACTGTACTCTACTCTACTCTACTCTACTCAGCATCCTAAAATTGTGGGTAGAGAAGGAAATGTCAGAAAATCAAATATTCTTAAGGATGTTACAAAGCAGGGACCAAAGGCCACTACTGTCTATTATATAAATGATATGAGTACTGAAATGCACCTTAGTGTGTTTGCAGATGATTTTTAACTGTATAGCCTTGTGACAATCTGTATAAAGATCTTAAATCTCTGCATAAAGGCTTCACTAGAGCAGGACAACAGATAAGTAAATCTACACAGATTATTAGTGCAACAAAGATCCAGTTGACAAGTTCCTGCAACAAATGACACAAGGCAACATTTTAATACTATTTAACATATATCAACTCTGGTCTGACTACTTCTTAATAGTCTAGCCATGAAATTTGATAATCTGCTAATCTGCACCACAAACTTGAAGACCTCAAAACAGTCTCAAAGATAAACAACTCCTATTGTAGGGCCACTCAAGCAAAGTGAAACAAGAAGTGCACTTCCTTTACTTATGTCTCATTTGGAGTCTTGAAGTTCTGTGGAGGATCTATACTAACATTTTAGATCTTATTTTGAAGATGTATTAACAGGAGTGGAAAAATTATCTTTGGATATTTTGAAGGATTTAATATCAGTGGCATGATTAAGGATCTGAAGTGTGATGTTTTAGCATATTAAAAGCTTAGGTTAGTGATTACTTGTGGTGTGCTATTGTATTCATCAGTGCATATCCTGATACAAGAGGTCAATTCAGTGTGGAAAGGTGGAGGAGAAGTTGGAGGCTAGACAATTTTTGTAAATATTGCAACAAGTCACTTGGTAAATTTTTTAAGGCTCCTCTTAGTATTGTGTACCTGTTTTTTAATTGTAAATTAAAAAAGTCTATGTCTTAGGTCAGCTGTTTATCAATTCTTATGCTTAGAATAATGGATTAACAGTCTTCCAAAATATTTTCGTGTTTGGTAGTAAATCTACACTACCTGATCAAAAGTATCCAGATGTCAATTAGTGGACATTATATTGGGGTATGTTCACCCTTCACCTTTTTGACAACCTGAATGCTGCTGTGGACACTTTAAATGATGTGCGTGTCTGTGGAGGAATGGCAGGCCATTCTTCTTAAAGAGCTGTAGTGATGCTGGGCACTGGTGTCTGGAGTGAAGTCAATGATCTTACTCATCCAAAAGATATTCCATTGGATGCAGATCAGGATGCTGCACAGACCAGTTCATTTCAGTTGTCCACAAACCACTGCTTTACAGATACTACTTTATGACAGTCATTATCTCTGAACTGCTCCTGTCAGCATGACAATGCACTCTGCTTTTCTACTGTATGCAGTACACAATGCTTTGAAATTGTTCATATTCTTCTGCATTTAGCATTTTTGTAAGCACACTAAGGGGATCATACCCTCACAATGAGCAACATCCCCATATTGTAACACCACCTTCTCCATACTTAATTGTTTGCACTACTCATGATGGCAGGTAACATTCTCTAGGAATTTTTCAAAACCAAACCCTTTTATCAGATTACCACAGGGTACAGAGTGACTGGAAATGAGTGCATAGTGAGTGATTCAGCACTCCAAATCAGTCACATCACTGTTTACACCACATGAAGTGTCACTTAGCACTGACTACAGAAATGTGTGGCATATAATGAGCTGTTCAACTACTGAACTCTTTTCTTTTTAACTCCCTATGCACAATCATTGTGATAGATCGACTGCTGGTTGCACTGTGGAATTCATGATTGATTCCTTCTGCTGATTTGATGTGATTATTTACAACCATCCTCCACAGTTCTCAATGGTCCCTGTCCATAAGCACATGAGAACTGCCTGCTTTTGGTTTAGCTGTGGTTGTTCCTTCGCATTTCCACTTAACAATAATACCACCAGTAGATGACTTGAGCAACTATAGAATGGTTAAAATGTCCATGATGGATCTGTTAATCAGGTGGCATCCAATATCTAGTCCATGTTCAAAGCCATTGAATTCCCCTGACTGACCCATTCAGCCATTACTGCTTCTCTGCTGACAATACAATACTCACCGCCTCCTTTTATACTGGCAGATCCACCTCTCATGACATCCAGACACCCTATCTAATTAATCACTAGATATTTTTGATCAGATAGTTCATATTTCCACAGAAGCACAAGCATTCTGTGGTGGTGGTGGTGGTGGTGGTGGTGGTGGTGGTGGTGGTGGTGGTGGTGGTGGTGGCAGCAGCATCATGATCAGTTTGCCCTTTTCTCACATGATACCCTGCAAACCAAGGATGAAGAGCAATTGGCAGATTCCTTATTCCTAGATTCCTGGAAAGTGTTTGATATGATGCTTCTTTGAAGAAAGTTAAAGGTGTGAGTATACAGAATAGGTTCCCAGATACATGAACAGCTTGAAGACATTTTAAGTAATAGAACCTAGTATGCTGTCCTTGATAAGGAGTTCATCAGAAACAAGGGTATCATTATTAGGGCCATAGGGAATTGTCATAGGATCTCTCTTGTTCTTCACATACATATATGATTTGGCAGATAGGGTGAGCAGCAGTCGGCAACTGTTTGCTGACAATGCGTTAGTGTCTAGGAAAATTTATTAAGTCACTGAAGAAAGATTGTCTGGCCCCAGTAGCTGAATGGTCAGCTTGATGGATTGTCAATCCTCTGGGCCCGGGTTCGATTCCCAGCTGGGTGGGGGAACTTTCTCCACCCAGGGACTGGGTGTTGACGACGACGACGACACATCACCATCATCCTATCATCCTCATTGACTGCAGGTCACTGAAATGGTGTCAAATTGAAAGACTGGCACCCGGCGAATGGCCTGCCCAATGGGGGGCCCTAGCCATATGATTGAATAAACTGCAGAAAGATGTAGGATGACTTAGACAGAATTTCTATTCAGTATGTCGAGTGGCAGCTTGCTCTAAACCTAGAAAAATGTACACTGAGTTGACAATAGTCATGGGTTACTTCCTAATACCATGTCAGACTTTTTTCCTGGCATAGAGCAGCAGTTCAATGTGGCAAGGGCTCAACAAGTTGTTGGACGTCCCCTGCAGAAATACTAAGCCATGCTGCCTCTATAGCCATCTGTAACTGTGAAGGTTTGCCAAAGCATGATTTTGAGCATGAAAAGTCCTCTCTGTAATGTCCCATAAATGTTAAATGGGACTCATGTTGGGTGATACGGGTGGCTAAACCATTCACTTGAATTATCCAGAATGTTCTTCAAACCAATTGTGAATAATTGTGGCCTGATGACATGGCGCAGTGTGATCCATAAAAATTCCTTTGTTGTTTGGGATCATGATGTTCATGAATGGCTGCAAATGGTCTTCAAATAGCCGAACATCCAGAGGACCCAGTCTGTTCCATGTAAAGACAGCCCGCACCATGATGGAGCCACCACCAGCTTGGACAGTGCCTTGTTGACAACTTGGATCCATGGCTTCATGGTGTCTGTGCTACATTTGAACCCTACATCAGCTATTACCAATTGAAATTGGGAATCATCTGACCAGCCCATGGTTTTCCACTCATCTAAGGTGCAAGCAATATGCCTGTGAGCCAAGGAGAGGTGCCGCAGGTGATGTGTTTTTAGCAAAGGCACTCACTCTCATAGGTCATCTGCTGCCATAGCCCATCAATGCCACATTGTGCCACACTGTCCTAACAGATATGTTCATCGAACATCCCACTTCGATTTCTGTGGTTATTTCAAGCAGTGTTGCTCATCTGTAAGCACTGAAAATTCCACACAAACACTGCTGCTCTCAGTCATTAAGTGAAGGCCTTCAGCCACTGCATTGTCCGTGGTGAGAGATGCCTGAAATGTGGTATTCGTGGCACACTCCTGACACTGTGAATTGCAGAATGAGCTGAACATATGCATGTAGAAATAAGAAGTTTTGATGGGTACACAATCATACTGATTCAATAACAACAAAACCATGGTGATAAACAGTCCAAGATACAAAAACTGACAACATGGAAATAGCTGATCTGTCAATTGGTACCACCTCAGTGTGTTTTGAAAAGCATCATAAAGTAAATGTTTTTTATTATATTGCCTACCTGACACTTACGTATCTGTCTCACACCAAAAATTTAAGTAATTTATGCACCAGTAAATAAAACCAAAACAGTGGATGAGGAAAATTAATTAAATATCCCTAAGTGTTCCCCTTATTCATGGGATCCACAGAACGTGGTTAATTAGTCAACATATTCATAATCACAAGACAAGGGAATTGTAGAACCTGAATCTGTATACTGCATTAACAAGAATGTTACTTAGTGCTATTCATGCTTATCCCAGCCAAATTTAAGCTACTTAAAGAGAGAGCAGCTGCCCCCCAGTAGCTGCTGTTTGCCTGTTGTTGATGACTTACTACACTGCCAGAGGGGAAAGAAAATTAGGACACCCTTTTAGAGGTTTCCAATGCTCTCAAGATTTGTTATGACAGTGCATATGGAGTACATGAAAGTATTACATTCACAGAGCAATAGCACAAATGATTCTGAGGTACCAGGTATCCACGCCATGTACTAATATGGGTGTTTCAGTATGGGTCGACTCCACAGGCAGCAATGCAGTCAATAACTCTGGCTTTTGGTCAATAATATGTAGGGCAAATACTATCCTGGGATATAATATGTCACGTCTGCTTCACCTATTCATGTAGTTCTGTAAGAGTTGTTGGTTGATGAGTCACACAAGTCACTTTTTGGCCCATCATATCACACACATGCTCCATTATGAACGTGTCCGGAGATTGTGCTGGCCAGAGAAGTTGCTCTGCATCTTGCAAAGCATGTTGAGTTTCATGGGCAGCGTGTGGGCCAGCATTATGCTCGTGGAACAACACACAACCTTCCTGTTGAAAGAATGGCAAAGGAATGGGTCTAACAAATTTCTGAACATAATGAGCACTGGTTAGCATCCCCTCCACAAATACAAAAGTTGAATGAGAGTTGTAGCACATTGCACCCAGACATAAGGCCTGCGGTGGTGCCAGTGTGTCTTGGATGAATGTACCTTATGAGACCGTGTTCATGAGCTCTATGTCGTATGCACAAATGACCATCTTCTGCATGCAGGCAGAATCTCCTTTCATCACCGAAGACCAGGGTGCATCATTCTAACTTCCAAGTGATCTTCTGATGGCACCAATCAAGCCATGCATGTTGATGCTGTAGTGTGAGTGGAAGATGGCTCAAGGTGCACTTGCCCATTGTTCCACTGCTAACAACAGATTGGCAACAGTTCATGTTGCCACATCTGGGCTCACAGCTACCATAGCATAGTGGAGAGGTGTGTCACTACTGTCTCACAATGTGATGATCCTGCTGGGTGTCTGTGCTGTGTGGATGGCCAGAACTTCATCTACGGGTGTGGGAATGTTCACATGACTACTGATACCAGCATTGTTGCACAGACACAGTATGTCCAACTTGTGTGGCAATTCTCCAAAAGGACCACTCCATCACTTGGAAGGCCACAATTTGACTCCTTTCAAAATCATTCAGTTGGCTATAGGAAGCACAAATGAGTCCCACTGGCATGGTTGCCTGCTTGCTTCATACATTTGGCTTCTGGCTGTGAGCATTCGTTATTAAAGGGCAGACACAGGTGGCACTCTGGTAGCTATGCCAATATGCTATCTGTTGGCAGATGATGTTGAAACTATTATCGGTACATCTACTATCCCCCAGTTGGCATATGCCATCATCGGATCAAAATCAATGCCATCTTTCCAAGTGAACTACTACTTTTCCAGGCAGTGTGTCTGCTTTAATACAATAGTATTTTTGAAGAAAATATTACTTGCATTTGAAATATCATATCCTATTTACATCATATCCTATTTACAGCATATACTAGTTGTCCCCCCCCCACCCCACCCCCACCCCCCATGAACAATGGACCTTGCCATTAGTGGGGAGGCTTGCGTGCCTCAATGATACAGATAGCCATACCATAGGTGCAACCACATCGGAGGGGTATCTGTTGAGAGGCCAGACAAATGTGTGGTTCCTGAAGAGGGGCAGCAGGCTTTTCAGTACTTGCAGGGGCAACAGTGTTAAAAGGCCAGATAAGTCAATCATCCAGACTAACAAAAATGGCCTTGCTGTGCTGGTATTGCGAACGGCTGAAAGCAAGGGGAAACTACAGCCGTAATTTTTCCCGAGGGCATGCAGCTTTACTGTATGATTAAATGATGATGGTGTCCTCTTGGGTAAAATATTCTGGAGGTAAAATAGTCCCCCATTTGGATCTCTGGGCGGGGACTACTCAGGAGAACATCATTATCAACAGAAAGAAAACTGGCGTTCTATGGATCGGAGAATGGAATGACAGATCCCTTAATTGGGCAGGTCGGTTAGAAAAATTTAAAAAGGGAAATGGATAGGTTGAAGTTACTATTAGTGGGAATTAGTGAAGTTCAGTGGCAGGAGGAACAAGACTTTTGGTCAGGTGAATACAGGGTTATAAACACAAAATCAAATAGGGGTAATGCAGGAGTAGGTTTAATAATGAATAAAAAAATAGGAGTGTGGGTAAGCTACTACAAACAGCATAGTGAACGCATTATTGTGGCCAAGATAGACGCAAAGCCCATGCCTACTACAGTAGTACAAGTTTATGTGCCAACAAGCTCTGCAGATGATGAAGAAATTGATGAAATGTATGATGAGATAAAAGAAATTATTCAGGTAGTGAAGGGAGATGAAAATTTAATACTCATGGTGACTGGAATTCAATAGTAGGAAAAGGAAGAGACGGGAACGTTGTAGGCAAATATGGAATGGGAGTAAGGAATGAAAGAGGAAGCTGCCTGGTAGAATTTTGCACACAGCATAACTTAATCACAGCTAACACTTGGTTCAAGAATCATGAAAGAAGGTTGTATACATGGAAGGAGCCTGGAGATACTAAAAGGTATCAGATAGATTATTTAATGACAAGACAGAGATTTAGGAACCAGGTTTTAAATTGTAAGACATTTTGAGGGGCGGCTGTGGACTCTGACCACAATCTATTGGTTCGAACTGTACATTAAAACTAAAGAAACTGCAAAAAGATGGGAATTTAAGGAGATGGGACCTGGATAAACTGATTGTACAACTTCTGGTTTAGAGTTTTAGGGAGAGCATCAGGGAACAATTGTCACAAATGGGGGAAAGAAATACAGTAGAAGAAGAATGGGTAGCTTTGAGAGATGAAATAGTGAAGGCAGCAGAGGATCAAGTAGGTAAAAAAATGATGGCTAACAGAAATCCCTGGGTAACAGAAGAGATACTGAATTTAGTTTATGAAAGGAGAAAATACAAAAATTCAGTTAACAAAGCAAGAAAAAAGGAATACAAACATCTCAAAAATGAGATCGACAGGAAGTGCAAAATGGCTAAGCAGGGATGGCTAGAGGACAAATGTAAGGATGTAGAGGCATATACCTCCAGGGGTAAGATAGATACTGCCTACAGGCAAATTAAAGAGGCTTTTGGAGAAAAGAGAACCACTTGTCTGAAAATCAAGTGTTCAGATGGAAACCCAGTTCTAAGCAAAGAAGGGAAAGCAGAAAGGTGGAAGGAGTATATAGAGGGTGTATACAGGGGTGATGTTCTTGAGGACAATATTATGGGAATGGAAGAGGAGGTAGATGAAGATGAAATGGGAGATATGATAGGTCTTTCAGTGCTCTGTCAAACTCTTCACGCAGTAAGTCGAAATGAGGCCCCGGAAGTAGACAACATTCCATTAGAACTACTTACAGCCTTGGGAGAGCCAGTCCTGACAAAACTCTACCATCTGGTGAGCAAGATGTATGAGACAGGCGAAATACCCTCCAACTTCAAGAAGTATATGATAATTCCAATCCCAAAGAAAGCAGATGATGATAATTCATCAATTTTCACACCTATCAGTTTAATAAGCCACAGCTGCAAAAATACTAACATGAATTTTTTACAGACGAATGGAAAAACACTTAGAAGCCAATCTTGGGGAAGATCAGTTTGGATTCCGTAGAAATGTTGGAACATGTGAGGCAATACTGACCCTATGACTTATCTTGGAAGCTAGATTAAGAAAAGGCAAACCTATATTTCTAGGATTTGCAGACTTAGAGAAAGCTTTTGACAATGTAAACTGGAATACTGTCTTTCAAATTCTGAAAGTGACAGGGGTAAAATACAGGGAGCAAAAGGCTATTTACAATTTGTACAGAAACCAGATTGGAGTTACAAGAGCCAAGGAACATGAAAGGGAAGCAGTGGTTGGGAAAGAAGTGAGACAGGGTTGTAGCCTATCCCCGATGTTGTTCAATCTGTATATTGAGCAAGCAGTAAAGGAAACAAAAGAAAAATTTGGAGTAGGTATTAAAATGCATGGAGTAGAAATCAAAACTTTGAGGTTCACCAATGACACTGTAATTCTATCAGAGACAGCAAAGGACCTGGAAGAGCAATTGAATGGAATGGACAGTGTCTTGAAAGGATAATGTAAGATGAACATCAAAAAAAAGCAAAACGAGGATAATGGAATGTAGTCGAATTAAGTCGTGTGATGCTGAGGGAATTAGATTAGGAAATGAGATGCTTAAAGTAGTAAATGAGTTTTGCTATTTATGGAGTAAAATAACTGAGGATGGTCGGAGTAGAGAGGATATAAAATGTAGAATGGCAATGGCAAGGAAAGCATTTCTGAAGAAGAGAAATTTGTTAACATCAAGTATAGATTTAAGTGTCAGGAAGTCTTTTCTGAAAGTATTTGTATGGACTGTAGCCGTGTATGGAAGTGAAACATGGACGATAAATAGTTTAACGAAAAGAGAATAGAAGCTTTTGAAGTGTGGTGCTACAGAAGGATGCTGAAGATCGGATGGGTAGATCACATAACTAATGAGGAGGAATTGAATAGAATTGGGGAGAAGAGGAGTTTGTGGCACAACTTGACTAGAAGAAGGGATTGGTTGGTAGGACATATTCTGAGGCATCGAGGGATCACCAATTTAGTATTGGAGGGCAGCGTGGTGGGTAAAAATTGTAGAGGGAGACCAAGAGATGATACACTAAATAGCTTCACAAGGGTGTAGGTTGCAGTAGGTACTGGGAGATGAAGCAGCTTGCACAGGATAGAGTAGCATGGGGAGCTGCACCAAACCAGTCTCTGGACTGAAGACCACAACTACTACTAGTTTTCTTTTAGTCTTTCAGTTTTACAGTGAATGCTGCTAATTGCCGTATACCACTAGTTAACAAATCTTTCTAATCCTGGAATCAAGATATTGAGATGATCTGTAGAAAGAGATACTAATGAAGCAAACTTTTAATTTTCTTTTGGACTTCTAGGGATTTGCAGTTTCTTGCTTTATGTTAAGCGGGAGGTTGATGAATATCTTCCCCCCACCCCCCACCAGAGTACCTAACTGTACTCTAAGCCTTAGACATGGAGACAAAGCCAATATGAAAATTATTTTTGTATTATATTGTGACTGTGTGAAGCACAGTTCAGATGAAACTGAGTTTTACTGCCAGTAACAAAAAAATTCCCAGGTCCTTAAAGTTTAATTTGAGATGGTTTGCGTATCTCCAGTTTTATAGATATGTGTTATTATAGAATATTCAAGTCTGTCAGGAAATGTTCCCCAAGCCATTGCCTGATTGTAAAAAAAAAAAGGCTTGATGATAATGCTATGAATTCAGCACAAGATTTTGATATTCTACTGGAAACACTATCATAACGAGTCCAATTGCTACTTTTTAGTGACCTAGTGGTATTTTCAAGGTCCTTTGAGGGTGTATTTTTCATAAAAATGAGTGTTGATAGTGTGTGCAGTGTGTGCACAAGTGAATCTACATACTCACAATAATAGCAGCTATATCACCCAGTAATAAATGACCAACTATAGATGTATTAATTATTGAATTTGGTGGCCAATTATAAGAAAGTGTCACAATCTCTGCCAAAGCTATTTTCTTGGGGCTCAGTTTCATTTGGGTCACTATTTTTTGTTTGTTTCTTTTTAAATAATGTGCCAAATTGTTTTTGCCTTATTACTGAAATGTTTTATTTTTTGAGGGTAGTGCATGAGTTCAGCTGTTTAGTAAGAGAATGGGCGATTTTACAATACTGGTTGCAATAGAGGTTTCACTCTTGACTACGGATTTTTCTTTGAATTTGATGGAGCATCACAAGATACTTTAATCCAAAGAGTTATGCATTTCTTATCCTTGTTTCTGTTTGTTTTGTCTTTATTTGTTTAAGGTAAAAAAAAAAAAAGACTCAAAGTAACTACATAGGCTTTCCCAGCATAACAACATAATATTCTTCTTGCAGAACCACAAAGTCATCTTGAAAAATATTTCCATGGTCCACCTGGCTGTGATCTTCAGGTGAGTATGCTGGTGCATGAACTCACCAGAACTGAATTCAAACTGTGAGCAGTGGCTCTTTTATATGCCACAGAGGGCAAACAGCGCATGTGCAAGAAATCATCATAACTGCCCTCCAGCACTAGTGAACTTTTAGCACCCCAGTGGTGAAAGCTAGAAAAACTGATAAATTACTATCAAAAAAATGTTCTGATGGCTTAATCAAAGATTGCTGTTTTTTAATGTCTGTTATAAATAAAGACAAGGCTACATTGCAAGAAAGATTTGGAATCCTGTTTTATCAATGTCAGATACTAAAATTTCAGTAAATTCTTTTAAAACACAGTCCCAGTAGTGACATGCAGGGACAACCATTCACATCTCTTCATACAACATTTATGTCCTTTGGTAAGACAGTGTTCTGCTACCGCAGGTTTCTCAGGCTGAAACAAATGCCTGTGGCACTGGTGATCAACACATCAGTCCTGAATGTTACGAATTGTCTGACCAATGTATGTTTTCTCACAATGGTAGGAAATTTTGTACACACTGGTTTCCTCACTCCCTGAGCCAAGGAGCACTCTATCCTTGGCTAGCACATGAAAAACACTTTGAAAATAGGAAGACATTTTTAAAAAATGTGGTATCAAAAGATATACTCACTGAAAAAGTGGGAATATCATTGCTTCACATGTATCTTCTAATGCACCCTGTGACAGTCCAAGATCCAGTTCTTGTGTCCAGCTCTCTGCATCTGAAATGCCATAAGCTCTTCTCACCAAAGTCCACAGGACTCCTTGTATTGGCATGATGGATAAGAGATCAATGCATGCAGGTAACACTTGATTTGTGTGAACTTTTGGTAAACACTATGTCTCAGTGTCTTGTCATCCTTCCTGTAAGCCAGGACATCTAGAAATGGAACCTTTCCATCCCTTTCAACCTCCATCACAAACTTGAAGCTGGGATGAAGGTAATTCAAATGATCTAGGAAATGGTTAAGAGTATGGTATGGCCACATGTAGAGACAAACATATCATTGATGTACCTCCAAAAACAAATAGATTTTAAAAACACCATCCTCAGTGCCATGTCCTCAAAGATTTCCTCAAATAAATTGGTGATTATTGGGGACAATGAACTCCTTATAGCCACTGTCAGTTTGTTCAAAAAATTTGTCATTAAATAAAACAAGCTTTGATGTCAGCACATGGCAACAAAGCTTAAGAGATTCCTTCACCCAGTTTCTTCACTAATTAACTGCAAGGATTTTTGAAGAGGAACCTGAATAAAAAGGGATGCTACATCAGATCTGACAAGCATATCCAAGGGATCAAGGCACAAAGACTTCACAATTGGATAAAAAGTGTAGAATTGGAAATAAAATGTTCACATTTTCTGACATAAAAGCCTAGAACAGACACTAAATACTTGGCCAAATTGTAGGTGAGAGCATCCAAAATAATCACAATCTGCCAAAACTGAGCCCCTTGTTTGTGTACCTTGAGTAGACCATATAACCTTGGAGGTACAGCTGCAAATTTAGGTATAATACATTCATTGTGGCATTTTCAGGATTTGTTCATTATATTGATGCAAAAATGGTCAATAAAATTAAAAAGTAGGCTAGTTTTGCCTAAGGACAGGAGAATATTCATTTTACTCACACACAACCAGATCACATATTCAAGGATTTATTTTACTTGCACTTGAAGGTATCATCACTACTCTTAAGTGTATCCTGGGAATGGGTGCATAGCCCTTCCTGGGTACTAGCAGACGGTGCACACAGGAGTGCCGTCAGTAGACTGTCTTCAATGTTTCAGTGGCTTTAGTTCTTTACTCAAGTGATTAGTCACTGTTCATCAACAGCAGTCATATTCTGATATTGTGGCTTGAGAAGAGATGATGCCACACTATCACTTTAGCATAAAGTCCTAAATTTTGCTCATACATCAAACGTTCCCATCACTGATTTCATGTGTGTGTTTGACTAAGAATTGTCCAGCTCTCCTAAGGACTGAGCTGATGAGATGTTCCTCTGCAGGGGTGATGTCTGAAGCAGTGTATGCAAGACCCCTTGCCTAAATTCATCTCTCTCATAAGGGCAGCAGCTTTGTCCATTAGAGAAGACCAGGATTTAATAATTCTACCAGCAGACAAAGGCAGCACCATGGTTCTTCTTTCACAGGATGGTTATTCAGTAAAAATGAATCATTTACTTGAGGGCTCAGCATACTCCTGAAGAACAGCCCATTGCCTGTTGATGTGCTTAGAAACTTCGTCCTGGTGCTGCCATTCTGCCATATTTATATGGTCTGGCTAACATACATAAGCAAGGGACTCCACTTCAGCTGTATGTGAGTAATTTGGGTGCTCCCACTTACAACTTGGCCAAGTATTTAGCATGTTTTCTAGGTGCTTATATCAGAAGAAAATGTGCACATCATATTTCTAATTCTACAGTTTTTATACAATGATTGAAGTTTCTCTTTCTTGGTCCCTTGGAAATGCTTGTCAGGCTTGATGTAGTGTCACTTTTTATCCAGGTTCCTCTTCAAGAATCCTTGCTTTTAATTGATGAAGAGACTGGAATAGAAAATCTCTAAGCTTTGCCACCATATATTGGCATTAAAGCTTGTTTTATTCAATGACAGATTTTTTAAATGCCACCCTCAGTGCCATGTCCTCAAAGACTTCCATAAATGAAATGGTGACTATTTGGGATGATGAGCTCCCCATAGCCACTATCAGTTTGTTCAAAAATTTTATTTGTGTTTGGAGGTATGTCAATGATAGGTTTATGGTATGGCCATGAGGGAGAGTGTTTCTTGTGTGCTAGTCAAGATTAGAGTGTTTGTCAGCTCAGTAAAGGATGACTTGGGATTGAGGAAGCCTGTTGTGTACAAAAGCCCTGCCATTGTGGAAAAGCTTACATTAGTCAAACAATTCATACTATTCAGGACTGATGTGTTAGGCCAAAACAAATGCCTTTGGCAATGGTGCTTGTGGTGTCACCGCCAGACACCACACTTGCTAGGTGGTAGCCTTTAAATCGGCCGCGGTCCATTAGTATACGTCGGACCCGCGTGTCGCCACTGTCAGTGATAGCAGACCGAGCGCCACCACACGGCAGCTCTAAAGAGACTTACTAGCACTCGCCCCAGTTGTAGAGCCGACTTTGCTAGCGAAGCTACACTGATCGATACGCTCTCATTTGCCTAGACGATAGTTAGCATAGCCTTCAGCTAAGTCATTGGCTACGACCCAGCAAGGCGCCATAGCTTTGATAATTAATATTGTGAAGCATGTATCATCAAGAGCGATGTTCTACAATTATGGATTAAAGTTAAGTATTCCAGAAGCTACGTACTTTTCTTTATAGCATTCATTATGTATCCTGTTTCAGACCTCACACCAGCCTGCGTGAGTTTAAGCGCGTGCCTTTCGGCTTCCTCTCATTGTGTCTAGGCTGTCTTGTCTAGACACAACAGTGCTCGAGAAATCTGTGGTGCCAGAACACTGTCTTACTGAAGAACATAAAACACAGTCCCAATAGCAATTTTCATCTCTTCATAAGTTTAAGAGATCTATGGGCATCTGACTATCTGTCAACCTTATGCACAAGGTAACCCTTTTCTCTATAAGATTTGGAACCCTGTTTTCTCACACATTAAAAAGCAATGGTCTTTGATCTGCCATCAGAATAGTTTTTGATAGTGATTTATTGATATCATTACCAAATTAACCTCTCCTTGATGCCTTAAGATGTGTCTTATCTATATAGCCCTTCCTTTGTTAAAGCCTTGGCATAAATTGCCTTCTCCACGTTTCTGACACAATACCTCCTCGTTAATTATCCAATCTACCCATCAAATCCTCAGCATACTTCTGTAGCACCACATTTCACAAGTTTCTATCTTCATTTTGTCTGTATTGTTCATTATTCATGTTACACTTTCTTATACTTTTCTGAAAGTATTGGAAGCGTAAAGTCTCACTAAGATTAAAATTTATATTCAGTCTTAACAATTTTTTTTTTTTTTTTTTTTTTTTTTCTAAGCAACACTCTTCTTCCTAATGCCAGTTTTCATTTTATGTCCTAAGTTATCTTGCTGTACAAATAACAAAACTCCTTTGCTGCCTTGAGTTTATCATTACCCATTCTAATACCCTCAACATTATCTGATTTAAACTGACTATATTCCTTTATCTTTTTTTTCACTTTTGTTGAATTTGATATTGTAACCTATCTTCAAGTCATAATTCATTCCTCTCACCGAGTGAGGTGGCGCAGTGGTTAGACACTGGACTCGCATTCGGGAGGATGAAGGTTCCATCCCGTGTCCGGCCATCCTGATTTAGATTTTCCGTGATTTCCCTAAATCACTCCTGGCAAATGCCGGGATGGTTCCTCTGAAAGGGCACGGCTGACTTCCTTCCCCATCCTTCCCTAATCCGATGAGACCGATGACCACGCTGTCTGGTCTCCTTCCCCAAAAAACAACCAACAACAACAATTCATTCCTCTCGGCTGATCTTCCAAGTCTTTGAGGTTTGCTGATGACATTGTAATTCTGTCAGATATTTCAATGTTTTTACTTCTTTTCCTGGACTTTAATTACCTTTCCATGTTTCTCCTGAGTTTCCTTTGATGCTTGCCCAATACACAGACTGAAAATTAGGGATACACTAAAGCTCTGTCTCACTCCCTTCTCATTTACTGCTAACCAGACATGTCATTTGACTCATACCTGCAGTGTGATTTTTGTACAAGTTGTCTATAGTAGTTTGCTCCCTGTATTTTACTGTTGCTTCAGAATTTCAAAGACAGTATTGCGATCAATACTACCAAAGGCTCTCTCTTAATCTACATATGCTATAATTGTAGGTTTGCCTTTCCTTAGATTATCTTCTAAGATAAGTCATTGGATGAATATTGATTTACATGTTCCCACTTTTTTCCAGAACCAAAACTAGTCTTCCACAAGGTCAATTTTTACAATTCTTCTACAAATCATTCTATAAATAATTTAGGTTAATATTTTGATCATGACTTGTTAAACTGAAGGTGAGGTAATATTCACAACTGTCAGTACTTGCCTCTTTGCTGCTAGGGTTATTACATCCTTCTGGGATGTCTGAGAAAATTTTTCCTGTCTCAAATAATTTGCATGCCAGGCAGAATAGTTTAGCTGTGTTTTTTTTTCCAAAGGTGTCTATTACTCTGAGAGAATGCTGTCTACACCAGCTGCCTTGTTGCAACTTGGGTCTTTCAGTACACTATCAAACTCTTCTTATACTGTCAGACCTCTCATCTCATCTTCATGTACTCCCTCTTCCATTTCCATAACATTTGTTTGTCTGACCTCTCCACAGATATCCCTCTACAGTGGTTTCAGCTATGGTGTGTATATCGTTGAAACTTGTCATAGCACCAAGGCCCATGGTATTTAGGGCAAGAAGGGGGCTGGAGGGGGGTGGGCATCACTTTCCTCATATTGAAATACAATCATTAACTGTTTTGTTGTTCCTCAAATAATTTATGCAACATTGTTTGTTCAGTTAACATTTTGAATAAAAATTCTAGATAAATCTGAAACTCTAGAGAATTTAATCTTCCAAAGCAGACACATGATCCCTTAAACAACATAAAATATCTTTTGAAGTTGTCTTAAGAGCAATTTTAAATAAGTTTAAGATGATGATAAACTTTTGCCATACTTACTGCAAGAATTGGTTCTTCCACCATGCGTCCTAGATATTTTTTTTGCTGCTCTTTATTTCCTGCTAATATAACTGGAGATTGCTGGAAAAAAAAAAGAGGAGTTTGTCTTTCTCTTCGTACTAGTGACCTTTGCAGTTACATCTACTCCAGATAAATATAACTCTTGACTGTGAGGATTATGCTATTAATATTAATTACACTTTGTTTCATGCTACAGATGTATATCCTGGTATTATCATTTGGTTCCTTTTTTATTTTTTTTTTTTTTTTTTTTTTTTTTTTTTTTTTTTTTTTTTTTTTTAAAAAAAAAAGCTGTTACCATCTATCATGCAAGTTAAAATATCTTATTATTTTTATTTTACATCAAGTAAAAGACACATGTAAAGTAATGAAAAATCTTTAACATAACCTGAATGTATGAAATATTATCGATGTTGTAGGTATCAGTTACACAGATAATAAGGAAAGACATTCAGAACTTAACAAGACCAGCTTTTACCCAGACCATCTATGACTACATTAATTCTCACTGTCATGCTTCCGGCACTGTGAAATCAAAGTTTACAGTCTACAGATTAGTAATGGGGCTACCTCAATTCATTAAAATTATACAGTGATTGGATTAAAACAAAAGTTTTGCCAGTTAACAAACAATTATAGCCTGCTATTTAAAGTCACTTTATGTTGACACATAACAGATTGAAACTGTTCCAGGTGAGGACTCAAACCTTAACTTATCACTGCAGTGGTGTCTTGGTCCTCAACTGTACAACTGTATATGGTGGTCGGAAACAATCTGAAAAGCTTGTAAGTGTGTTGCACGGTAGGTAGTGTCGATAAATAATTGTTCAGAAAAAATTCGATGTGTTGTGGCGTTTCCAAGTTAAATTGACATTGGAGTTAGCCAATAACGTCACTGTGCATGCAAATTCAAATGGCCTACCAGATACAATTAGTTTCGGCTGTTCTCATAGCATAGATGACTGCATATGAGACTTCTCAGCTTTTGGTTCTGGTTCAATCCTCACTCCGTGGTTCAGTTTTAAGAAACACAATTAAGAATACATTTGGGCACATTGTCTCTGGTGTACCACTTTGATTTCCATGTGCAATGGCCTGATTGGCTTACTTCAATACTAATTAACTCAGAAACATCACTTTGTATCAATTTTTTTCTTAAAAATTATTTCTCAGCACAACCTACCCTGCTTTAAAGATGTTACCAAAAATCAGGACTTTGGGATTTTTGGTAACAATTTACTTCACACTTTTGCACAACAGTCTAGCATTTGGATGGACATAGGCAATATATATTTTAATACTGTATACATGCGGGCGGGCGGGCGGGCGGGCGGGCGGGCGGGTGGCTTGCCTGGTGACGCGCACAGACAGTACAGCCACGGACCAGGCGCTCAATATCACCATTGATGCCGGGCCAATACACATGCCGGCGAGCCAAAACTTTCATAGGGCACATACCCCAGTGCCCGCAGTGTAACAAACTGAGCACCCAAAGCCACAATTCCAGAGGGATGACTACCCGGTGGGCATCTGACTCCGTGGCCAACAGAAGGACATCATCGACCACACAGAGCCTGTGAGACAGGTGGCGCCAGGGGCTGAAATCGGACTGCATCCGACGAGTAATGTAGGACGGCCACCCGTGGACCACGTAGTTGAGAACCTGCCGCAAGACAGGGTCGTGGCGGGTAGTAGTAGTAACATCAGCAGCCATAAGAGGAAGACCGTCCAGCGCATCCCAGCGGGCGGAATCAATGTGAAAGCAAAGGACCTCCTGTTGGTCAAAGGCAGGATCGGGGCCTGCTGGGAGACGTGACAAAGCATCTGCATTAGCATGGTGGGCAGTGGGCTTATACCAGATGGTGTAAGCGTAGCTAAGTAAAACAGTGCCCAGTGCTGGAGACATTGAGCCGTCCACTCGGGAAGGTGAGAGTGGGGCCCGAAAAGTGTAACCAAGGGTTTATGGTCCATCAGGAGGGTGAACTTTGTCCCAAAGTGATAGGAATGAAATTTTTGTACGTCGAACACGATCACCGGGGCTTCATTTTCAATCTGGGAGTAGTTTCGTTGCGCCAGGGTCAATGTCTTAGAGGCATAAGCGATGGGCTGTTCAGAGCCATCGCCATCCCGGTGGGCGAGGACAGCCCCAATGCTGTATGCCGAAGCATCAGTGGCCACAACCAAGGGGTGGTCCGGAGAGAAGGGAGTAAGGCAAGGGGTGGACTTCAGCATCACCTTTAAACGGAGAAAAGCCTGGTCACAGGCAGGAGTCCAAACAAAAGGTACCCCTTTGTGGCATAAGTGATTGAGGGGTTGAGCAACGGAGGCAGCCTGGGGCAAGAACTTTAAGTAATAAGTAACCTTGCCCAGAAACACCTGCAGTTCCGATAAGTCCTTGGGACGAGGAAGGGCTTCAATGGCCGCGACATTATGACCCAAAGTGCGAATGCCATCTTTGCTAAGCCAGTGGCCCAAGTATTCCACTTCCGGTTGAAAAAAACAACACTTATCCAGCCGACAGCGGAGACCAGCAGACTGCAGAGCGTGAAATAAGGCGCTGAGGTTCCTGGTGGGAATGCCCAGTGACCAAGATGTCATCCAGATAATTCACACAAGCAGGGATAGGCTGGGTAAGCTGCACCAGGAATCGCTGGAAAATGGCCGGTGCTGAAGAGACACCAAAGGGAAGGCACTTGTACTTATACAATCTGAAAGGCGTGTTGATAACCATGATGTTCTGAGATTCGGCATCCAAGGGCAATTGGTGGTATGCCTCAGCCAGGTCGATCTTGGAAAAATACTCCCCCCCTCCCCCCCCCCCTCCCCCACCTCCCCCCCCCCCCCCCCACTCGGCAAGCTTGGCAAGAAGATCTTCCTGTTGGGGAATGGGGTAAGTGTCAGCGAGGGACTGAGCATTGACTGTAGTGCCAAAATCCGCACACAGCGGAAGGGACCCATTGGGTTTCGATATGACCACCAGCGGTGTCGCCCATGCACAATAGGTTACAGGTTCCAGCATGCCAGAAGCCTGGAGCCGATTGAGTTCCTGCTTGACCGCTGGCTGTAAGGCCACCAGAAGGTGCTGGGCCCAGAAAAAGCAAGGCTGTGCATCCGGCCGGAGGGTGATGTCCGCCTGAAAGCCGGAAGCACATCCGAGATCTGGTGCAAACGATGACGCGAAAGGGGTGCACAGATCGTACAGGTCCTGAAAGGGAACAGCCGTGGAAACGACCTTAACTTCATCGGAAATTGAAAAGCCAAACAGTTGAAACACATCCAGGCCAAAAATACTCGAAGCCAATGGATGGTCGACAACAAAGAGGGTAAGGAGCCGTGGAACATGCTTGTATGTTGCCTGGACGACGAACTGCCCATGAAGGGGAATGGAACCGTCTCCATAGGCGACCAAACGGTGAGAGGGAGGCGACAATGCAGGAGAGCCCAGCCGTGTATATGTCGCCATAGTTTTCAGGTCGACAATGGGGCCACAGTCTCTCTGATTAATGACATCCTCAGTGAAAATGTGGAGCGTGAGGAAAAGCTTCTGCGCTGATGGGTCATCCTGTGGGACGACCAATTGCAGAGCGTGGATGGTATCTTGAGGCCCAGGAGGGGCAGGACTGGATCGAGTCGGGCGACTATGACAAAACGATCAGATGTGGCCTTCTTTGTTACACAGTTTGCATGTTTTCCAGTGGTGGGGACAATTAGCCCGCAAATGGGCAGTAAAGCACTGTGGGCAAGATGGAAGTGGGCCGCGTAACCAGCGGGGAGGGGCGACTGAAGGCACCAATGCCACAGAGACGTCGGAACACGAAGAGTCCCAACAGCGCTGGCCCTGTTGGCTGGGCCACGTCAATGTCACTAGGGCGGAACCTGCCGGGACGCCGTGATCACTACCACCTGCGGTCGCGTCATAAGATGCTCGTTAGCCACTGGAACAATTTCAAAGGAGTTGGCAATGTGGAGAATGTCTTCCAAGGAATGTCTTTAGCGTCATTAAGGGGTGGAAATAACAGTGGACGCAGGAAAGCATCGGACACCTGAGGACCCTGAAGCTGGTGCGGTAATGCGTTCTGGGCATCGACTTTGTCCGTTAGCAACTGCAGCGACTTTGTCCGTTAGCAACTGCAGCGACTTTGTCCGTTAGCAACTGCAGCGACTTTGTCCGTTAGCAACTGCAGCGACTTTGTCCGTTAGCAACTGCAGCGACTTTGTCCGTTAGCAACTGCAGCGACTTTGTCCGTTAGCAACTGCAGCGACTTTGTCCGTTAGCAACTGCAGCGACTTTGTCCGTTAGCAACTGCAGCGACTTTGTCCGTTAGCAACTGCAGCGACTTTGTCCGTTAGCAACTGCAGCGACTTTGTCCGTTAGCAACTGCAGCGACTTTGTCCGTTAGCAACTGCAGCGACTTTGTCCGTTAGCAACTGCAGCGACTTTGTCCGTTAGCAACTGCAGCGACTTTGTCCGTTAGCAACTGCAGCGACTTTGTCCGTTAGCAACTGCAGCGACTTTGTCCGTTAGCAACTGCAGCGACTTTGTCCGTTAGCAACTGCAGCGACTTTGTCCGTTAGCAACTGCAGCGACTTTGTCCGTTAGCAACTGCAGCGACTTTGTCCGTTAGCAACTGCAGCGACTTTGTCCGTTAGCAACTGCAGCGACTTTGTCCGTTAGCAACTGCAGCGACTTTGTCCGTTAGCAACTGCAGCGACTTTGTCCGTTAGCAACTGCAGCGACTTTGTCCGTTAGCAACTGCAGCGACTTTGTCCGTTAGCAACTGCAGCGACTTTGTCCGTTAGCAACTGCAGCGACTTTGTCCGTTAGCAACTGCAGCGACTTTGTCCGTTAGCAACTGCAGCGACTTTGTCCGTTAGCAACTGCAGCGACTTTGTCCGTTAGCAACTGCAGCGACTTTGTCCGTTAGCAACTGCAGCGACTTTGTCCGTTAGCAACTGCAGCGACTTCGTCCGTTAGCAACTGCAGCGACTTCGTCCGTTAGCAACTGCAGCGACTTCGTCCGTTAGCAACTGCAGCGACTTTTGTAAGATGTCTAACTGGAGCTGCAGCTGCTGCTGCTGCTGCATGAGCTGTTGCTGTTGCTCCAGCAGACAGACCAACTTCACCTCCATACCAAGAACGACCACCGGTTACCTCGTCGCCAAAATGTTGTAACTGCAATCAGGATGGTCATGGGGTAGCACTGACGGAAGGCGCGGCGGGACCCGCGGAGAGGCCCGCGAACAACAACACAACAGAAAAGGATGGACACAACCAACATAGGACAAAATGAATATGACAAGACCGAGCAACAGAGTCACAAGGAAACAAACTCATACATGAACCAGGAAGAAAGCAGTCTAACGCAAGCGAGGTGTAAACCGATGTAAGCAACAGTAGACTGACTGGATGGGCAAGTGGCCGGTGCTTAAGTATGCTCTCGGGGGTGCCGCTATTGGCTGCTGGGACCATGTGTTCCACTGTGGTGCCCCCAAACTAAAAGCAGGCCAGGAGGCGTGTGCCGCCATAGCTTACGGTGCAGCGACCTCTATGGGTCTTCGACATCCATGACGTCTGGCACGGATTCAAATTCCGTGGTGCACGGTACCAGATTCTGTATTACAGTTTGTGGTCTGTTACTATCTTGAATAGAATGGGTCAGTAGGCATCCCAATAAAGCTTCTGTCTCATTTCCTGCAGTGTTTTTACTTACTGATTTTATGCACATTCTGGTAGGGTTGTTTTTACTATGTATATAGAAGCCCATGTTGTTTTTGTAAACAGCTAAGGATATAAAAAAGTTATGACTCCATGTTTTAATGCAAAACCCCTTGAAACATTTTAAATAAAACAAATGTTACTAACATTCTAGATCTTCATTCTTGAAGTCTACATATTTGCAGCCCTCTGCCAGTATAGGGCTCCAAATTGTAGCATGTAACATGGTGGTGCATAATGTAACTATGTCGGCATGTGAGGAACAGCATGCTGCAATCAAGTTTTGAATTTGAAGAGTTCATCCACACATGGAGCATCCTCTCCTTCAGCATGACATTGTTGATGGCCCATCCAATTTTCATTTGTTTCCAAAACTTAGAGAACATCTCTGAGAATTTAACTTTGATCATTGTCCATACAGGCCGGACTTGGAGAAACAACTTCACCTCTGCTTGCACCACTTCACCACTATCAATGACAGTGAATCCAAGGTGTCAAATTCTTGCAGCTCCTGCATGTGCTCTGGCATTGTCAAACATTCTACAGTGATGGTATCAAGAAACTGGTCTCTTATTGGAAGAAATGTATTTGTTGCCAGGCTGATTATGTGAAAAATAAACATGTAGATATGAAGAATGAAGATGTAGTATGTTAATAATGTTTTTAATATGAGAATTCTAAAGGCTTTTTGAATAAAACAAATTCAGAGGCACTGATTTTCAGCACATCATCATTGCACACTTTCAATTTACTTGCTAGACCAGCTTGTCAATCTTGACACATTTTGTTCCACATCTGTCTGCAGAGCACAGGATTTCCCCTATTTTATTGTTATTTCAGTAAGCTGTGAAGGAGAGGGTAAGAACTAGTTTCAATGAATGTTTGAGCTTGTATGCTTCACCATAGTTCCAGTTTATATTTTTTTTACCTTCAGCCAGTTCAAGAATCAACATAGGCATTTTTACTAATTAGAAGAACGTATATGACAGGAATAACAATTGTTGTTGTTGTTGTTGTGGTCTTCAGTCCTGAGACTGGTTTGATGCAGCTCTCCATGCTACTCTATCCTGTGCAAGCTTTTTCATCTCCCAGTACCTACTGCAACCTACATCCTTCTGAATCTGCTTAGTGTATTCATCTCTTGGTCTCCCTCTACGATTTTTACCCTCCACGCTGCCCTCCAATACTAAATTGGTGATCCCTTGATGCCTCAGAACATGTCCTACCAACCGATCCCTTCTTCTGGTCAAGTTGTGCCACAAACTTCTCTTCTCCCCAATCCTATTCAATACTTCCTCATTAGTTATGTGATCTACCCATCTAATCTTCAGCATTCTTCTGTAGCACCACATTTCGAAAGCTTCTATTCTCTTCTTGTCCAAACTATTTATCGTCCATGTTTCACTTCCATACATGGCTACACTCCATACGAATACTTTCAGAAATGACTTCCTGACACTTAAATCTATACTGGATGTTAACAAATTTCTCTTCTTCAGAAACGCTTTCCTTGCCATTGCCAGCCTACATTTTATATCCTCTCTACTTCGACCATCATCAGTTATTTTGCTCCCCAAATAGCAAAACTCCTTTACTACTTTAAGTGCCTCATTTCCTAATCTAATTCCCTCAGCATCACCCGACTTAATTAGACTACATTCCATTATCCTTGTTTTGCTTTTGTTGATGTTCATCTTATATCCTCCTTTCAAGACACTGTCCATTCCGTTCAACTGCTCTTCCAAGTCCTTTGCTGTCTCTGACAGAATTACAATGTCATCGGCGAACCTCAATGATTTTATTTCTTCTCCATGAATTTTAATACCTACTCCGAATTTTTCTTTTGTTTCCTTTACTGCTTGCTCAATATACAGATTGAACAACATCGGGGAGAGGCTACAACCCTGTCTTACTCCCTTCCCCAACCACTGCTTCCCTTTCATGTTCCTTGGCTCTTGTAACTCCAATCTGGTTTCTGTACAAATTGTAAATAGCCTTTCGCTCCCTGTATTTTACCCCTGCCACCTTTAGAATTTGAAAGAGAGTATTCCAGTCAACATTGTCAAAAGCCTTCTCTAAGTCTACAAATGCTAGAAACGTAGGTTTGCCTTTCCTTAATCTTTCTTCTAAGATAAGTCGTAAGGTCAGTATTGCCTCACGTGTTCCAGTGTTTCTACGGACTCCAAACTGATCTTCCCCGAGGTTGGCTTCTACTAGTTTTTCCATTCGTCTGTAAAGAATTCGTGTTAGTGTTTTGCAGCTGTGACTTATTAAGCTGATAGTTCGGTAATTTTCACATCTGTCAACACCTGCTTTCTTTGGGATTGGAATTATTATATTCTTCTTGAAGTCTGAGGGTATTTCGCCTGTTTCATACATCTTGCTCACCAGATGGTAGAGTTTTGTCAGGACTGGCTCTCCCACGGCCGTCAGTAGTTCCAATGGAATATTGTCTACTCCGGGGGCCTTGTTTCGACTCAGGTCTTTCAGTGCTCTGTCAAATTCTTCACGCAGTATCATATCTCCCATTTCATCTTCATCTACATCCTCTTCCATTTCCATAATATTGTCCTCAAGTACATCGCCCTTGTATAGACCCTCTATATACTCCTTCCACCTTTCTGCTTTCCCTTCTTTGCTTAGAACTGGGTTTCCATCTGAGCTCTTGATATTCATACAAGTCATTCTCTTTTCTCCAAAAGCCTCTTTAATTTGCCTGTAGGCAGTATCTATCTTACCCCTAGTGAGATAGGCCTCTACATCCTTACATTTGTCCTCTAGCCATCCCTGCTTAGCCATTTTGCACTTCCCGTCGATCTCATTTTTGAGACGTTTGTATTCCTTTTTGCCTGTTTCACTTACTGCATTTTTATATTTTCTCCTTTCATCAATTAAATTCAATATTTCTTCTGTTACCCAAGGATTTCTACTAGCCCTCGTCTTTTTACCTACTTGATCCTCTGCTGCCTTCACTACTTCATCCCTCAAAGCTACCCATTCTTCATCTACTGTATTTATTTCCCCCATTCCTGTCAATTGCTCCCTTATGCTCTCCCTCAATCTCTGTACAACCTCTGGTTCTTTTAGTTTATCCAGGTCCCATCTCCTTAAATTCCCACCTTTTTGCAGTTTCTTCAGTTTTAATCTACAGGTCATAACCAATAGATTGTGGTCAGAGTCCACATCTGCCCCTGGAAATGTCTTACAATTTAAAACCTGGTTCCTAAATATCTGTCTTACCATTATATAATCTATCTGATACCTTTTAGTATCTCCAGGGTTCTTCCATGTATACAACCTTCTTTCATGATTCTTAAACCAAGTGTTAGTTATGATTATGTTGTGCTCTGTGCAAAATTCGACCAGGCAGCTTCCTCATTCATTTCTGTCCCCCAATCCATATTCACCTACTATGTTTCCTTCTCTCCCTTTTCCTACACTCGAATTCCAGTCACCCATGACTATTAAATTTTCGTCTCCCTTCACAATCTGAATAATTTCTTTTATTTCATCATACATTTCTTCAATTTCTTCGTCATCTGCAGAGCTAGTTGGCATATAAACTTGTACTACTGTAGTAGGCGTGGGCTTTGTATCTATCTTGGCCACAATAATGCGTTCACTATGCTGTTTGTAGTAGCTTACCCGCATTCCTATTTTCCTATTCATTATAACAATTATTGTATATTTTTCTCTGACTGGATTCTTATTTCACAGAAGTAAAGACGTTATATTCTTAGCACAGTGGAATCATTTATAATTACAAGGTAAGAACCCATTGGCACAGATTGCCCAATCATCAAAGACCAAAAAAGTTCAATTGGGGGAAAAAGCTTCTGTAGTTCCAAATTTTTGTACATTGGTAGGGGGTGAAGAGCCATGAACAACATATTAAAAATCCTGACCAGTAGGGTGTGAGCATGGGACAAGGGTGTTTAAAGGCCATATTTTTATGTTTTTCTTGAGTAACTCTGATTTTGTGCTGGGAAATAGTTTCATTAGAAGCCACTGTTTTAAACTACATTAAATTCCCTACTAAAAGGTAATACTCATTTTTTCTCTAGGAGTAATAGTTTCTGCATTGCAGTGGATGGAAAAATAGCAGATTATTAAAAATATTGTTTTAATGGTATAAAATTGATGATAAATAAAGTGGGTTATGAGCAAATATTAATTGTGTGTACTTACTCTAAGCATAGTAGAACCATATTAAGGGATAAACTGTGGGGTGTAACAGGGTGGACAGTGGTGTTGGTGGAAGGTAGAAACATGAGGGAAGGGAGGTAGCCAGATTGTGGTCCTGCACTTCCCTCCTTCATAGGTCTGTAAACTGAAGAGCAAGTAGATGAGTTCCTTCACTCTCTCTATCCCACCACATCACAAGAAGTAACTAAAGAGTGTTCCACAAACTTTTACTGACCCTGCCACAGCTTGCCTTATGAATCATTGGTAACATAATGCATTTTGTGAAAAATAAATACCCCCTCAGATGTGTTTGTGCACTAACACTGCAAGGAGTACATGCAGGGTATCCCAGGGGGAATGGTCAGTATTCAGATATAACTCATTTGAAGCAAAAAGCTTCATATGGACATATGCCCTATTCCAAATTGTTTCGACGATACAATTGTTTTTGGTCTAATGGTACACACATATTTGTCTTGTCCTAATTACTGGATTAGCTATGGTAATACAGGTAATACAATTAACTGGCCACCAAGATTGTCAGACCTTATGCCATTAGATTTTTTTTTTTTTTTATGTGGTGGGATGAAGCCTGAGATGTACAAATCAAAAGGTGACTATGCTAGATGAACTGCTGGGTCGCATTGTGGATGCTGCTGCCCTCATTAGGGAATGTGCAGAGGCACTCAGAAAGCAACACATGTTCTCCCAAGAGTGCGCAAATGCAGTGAAGTTCATAGTGGGATATTCAAACATTTATTGTAAACTGTATAACAGCTGTAATGTGACATGTATGACAATTCTTAGAGGTGAATGTGTTAAAAATGCATATTTTTCATACTTTGTAAAATGCATGTTTCACTGTTCATTATGTTGTATATGTGTAAGCCTGACCATTTATTGAATAATACAGAAAATAATTAATGTATGAGCATATGCCCCATTCTAACTTTGTTCTATATCTGAAACCATTCAATGTGCATTGTTAGTGTTGTTAGCAATAGGGGGTCTCTTGAGTAATAGTCAATATTCAGGGATGTGTCGCAACTGATCATTTTATGCAAAAAAAACTTCATAAGAATGCATGTGGACTGATCCTATGTAAAACACTGCACACTGTTGTACACTGCTAGAAGGGAAATTAGTTCTTAGTCATCCTCTACAGCAGCTGCAGCATTCTACTGGGAAAGACAAATCCCTCACCATGAGCACTGCTGAACTGTCAGTTTACAGACAGACTATGTCTACCTCCCAAGCATTTCTCTTATGCAAGTAAAGTCATTTCACTGAGCTAAGTTTGTATTTATTTGCAGTTGTTAAATTTCTATTATGTAAAAAAACTCAACAGCTGGAGCTGTCATTTGTCTACCACACCGAACAGCCTGCCTCGAGTGTGACATGCTGTTAATATGTATTGGACAGCACTGGTTTCATTGCCTCCACTACCAGTTGCTGGAATGCTTTTCACAGCATCTGCTCTGACAATGTTTGAAGGTGCACTTTGGAACAGCAGCAGGTCACCTATGTGTTAAAGTAGTTCAGATACGCATTGATTATCTTATGTTAAAATAACATCAGATTACTGGTATAGAATTCACCGTGATCAGTACCATTCCAACAGATGTGTTCACATATACCTTGCAAGATATGCTGTGAAAGTTCGGTGAGTTGTTCAACTCGCTGCAGGCTACTATACAGGTGCCAGCAATTCCTGAATGGAAGCGATTTAGGAAGTGTATCAGTGACACAGTTAATGGTGAGAGATGCAGAACAACTTCCTGGTTCTTCATTAATTCAACACTGGCTGACTACAGCTTGTTTACATGGCTTTACAATACACTGTCAGTATAGACAGCAGGAACGTGGCACATTTATCAATCCAACCTCTTTCCCACCATCACTACATAGATCACTGACAACACAACACTTATGAATTAAGTGCTTCTCAGCCATTGTTTGCAGGAATGTATTTTAAATAAAGCTCACTTAAAAACTGAAAATCAGTACTCAATCAATAAAGTGAAAATAATTATTTTACTATATAAACACGAGCCCAGAGAAGTTATTTTGCCTATTCACATAAGAGAACTGGACAGAGAATGCAGTGGAGGTACAGTCTCCCTAAATCAAAAAGTGAGCAGAATTCATGGTGGGGACAGTTGCCTTTCTAAGAATATTGCTATAACTGCCACACATTATGATAAAAAAATCAATTTCTGATTTAGCAGTGTACAACAGGGAGCTGAAATTTATACAAATCTGTCAATATGTGTCTCTCGTGTTACTGTTACTAGAAATCATATTGTATACCATATAGTGTTAATGCTCTCTGCAGATAATAAACACCTTCCAGGCATGTCTGCACACTGCATCAGCAGTGATTCATAAGGTAAGCTGCAGAAGAGTCGTTATAACTTTGTGAAACATCTTGTGGTTGCTTCTTGTGATGCAGCAGGGTAAAGAGAGTGGTGACTCATTACTCCTTGCTCTTCGGTCTGCAGACCTATGAAGTAGGGAAGTGCATGACAACATTCTGCCAACATACCTTCCTTTGCGATTTTAACCTCCACCCCAGCCCCCCCTCCCCTCCTTTCCTTCCATCCTGTTACACCACCAGGAACACAATTGATCCCTTAATATGATTGTACTGTACTTAGATGAGCTACACACATTTAATATTTGTTCTTAACCATCTTCATTTATCAATAATCACAAACTTTATACAAGGATCACTCCAAAAGAAATGCGCACTATTTTTGTGAAAATACAGTTTTCATTGTGATGTGCATGTAGAATAAAAGATGGATTAAAAAAAAATAGTGTGCATTTCTTTTGGAGTCACCCTCGTACCATTAAAACAATATATTTTATTAATCTGTGACTTTTCCACCTGCTGCAATGTGGAAACTATTAATTCTAGGAGAAAAAAAATAATGAACTGAACTCTTCCTGAATGAAATTTAATGTAATTTAATTTTGTGCTAGGAAGCATTTGTACTAGAGGTCACAGTATCCAAGTTATTCAAGGAAAACATTAAACAGTTACACCCCTCACCACCTCCCACACTGAGATCCCACCAGTCAAGATTTTTAGTATGTTGCTCATTGCCCTGCACCCTAAAAAAAAAAAAAAAATATTGTGATGTCTTATACTACATGATTCCTACTATTAGTAAAGTCAAGAAAGGAAAGTTAGGGGAAAAATTCATGTACTCAGTCATTTTCTCCCATAAGGTTTAGAAGATTGTGGACAAATACTAGGCTTCCTTACAACAGCCAATAGGCTGGAGTAGTCCATCAGCAGAGCACAAAACATAGTGGGCTGGTGGGCCAACAGACTGGCCAGCTAGCCTGATTTGTCCAGCAAAGTGGGCTGCAATCAACTCATGAGCTCAGCAGATCTTGAGGGCTTGTTAATTGCAACACAGGACAGCACACTAAATGGGCTGAAGCCTGCAATAAGCATGACTCTAATCTCAACATAGGTACTAAGGTGCCTCATATACAAGATCATTCAGTAAGAAGGTCTAGCTAATCCAGACACTATGTAACCATGAGACTTGTTCTGTTTGCATCCATGTTCTTATTACTGGAATAGCAAAATACTTAGTGCCTTCGTACCTCTACATTTCACACCACAGAGGAGGAGCAGCCATGATAACCTTTCATCAAAGACAAGACCCAAGTACCTTGAGATTCTTAAATTCAGAATAATGCCCTCTCATCTAAATTTGCAGTAAATGGAAAGTGCAACATGAAATATACAAAAATATTTTTTCTGTAGAGACTTGAAAACCAACCATCTCACTTCACACTTTCAACTTCCAAAATGTCAGAGGCAGCTGATGCACAGTGCTGAGAAGCTGGAGCAACAACTGAACAAAGAAAATTCATTGACAAATATCTAAAGACTACACTAAACTCCTTATTGTAGAAGAAATGCATTTATTGCTATAATAAATAGGTTTACACCAAGAATTACATCTTGGGAGACACCATTCTGTTGAGAAAGTTGATTGAAATAAGGATCACAAACTCAATACCAGAAATACTTTTCAGAAGTGCAACATGAAATATACAAAAATATTTTTTCTGTAGAGGCTTGAAAACCAACCATCTCACTTCACACTTTCAACTTCCAAAATGTCCAGCCATGCTGGAAGACATCCACAAATCCCTGGAGTTACTGAAGGATCATATGCCTACAGGAAGTATCACATCCATTTCCAAACTGAAGATGATAAAAACAAAGTGCTATTAATTTAGAAATATTTTGAGGACATCATAGGTAAAAGCAGATGAGTGGTACTGGTGTCATCAATGTTTCACTGATAAACACAGCAGCACCCCTTTTTCCTGTTCATAAGTTAGGTTGTTTTTCCTATGGAGGATATATTACTACAGTACAGTGTTATTCACATCATTAAGTATAGCTTATGAAGGCATATGTGCATTGGGTTTAGTGTGTTAATTTTAATTTGTCCAAATGTACCCTGTATAATTCACAGTCTACTAAAGAATAGGAGCCAGCTAATACTAGGTTTTTCCCTCATCTTTTTCTGCAGTGTAGTGGAGTTTATGTTGCAAGGACAGACATAGACGTTAAAGTTCATCTGAAAGTATTTCTATTTCTAGTGTAGAAGCTTCACAACTAAATGTTATTAGAGTCTTATGATCAGAATGTTGGAGCTCTTGTTTGCTGCTACTCTTTTTGCCCAAGCTTTTCCTAGCTGAGGACAGGGTAGAGAATAATGAGAATGTAGAGGGAGATATCTTGACTGCATTTTCTGAATGAGAAAGTTGATTGTTCTGGTTGCATCCATGTTCTTACTACTGGAATAGCAAAATACTGAGTGCCTTCGTACCTCTACATTTCACATCACAAAGGAGGAGCAGCTATGATAACCTCCCCCCGCCATCCCTGGCCGCACTGTCTGCAGTAGGTCAACCACCACCCCTGCCTGGCCCCACACTGCCGCCAAGTGCAGTGGCATATGTCCCAAGTCATCTCTGCTATTGGGGTCAGCAGATGCATCCAGTAGCAGCCGCACAAGAGCCGTGTGGCCATTTGTTGCAGCGAAGTGTAGGGGCGTCATCTGCCTACATGCCAATTACAACTATGCCTTTATAGTTGCAATTGCAGACACAGATGTAGGAGGTCTGATCAAAAAATTCTGGAACATTTGCAATTTCAGGTCAATGGTGTGTTGTAGTGAAATGTGGTTGGAATCCCTGCACATGCCTGTGTTTAATGTGCAACTGCCGTAAGTTTCATTGTTGTATGTCTCTTAGTTATTGTTCAGTGCTATACTGAGTAGAACATTGTCCCACACAGTTTGCAAATTTTCGGTGTCAGAGTTACAGTAGTAACACGACTACATTAAATTTTGCATGGAACTCAAGAAAACCTTTACAGAGAGACACCAAATGATGCAGAAAGCCTAAGGTGATGATGGTTCACATGGTTTAAAAAAAGGCTGGATGGAAGTTAAAGATGATCCTTGTTCAAAATGCCCTTCGATGTCTACTGACAACACTCATTTCAGGAACGCCAATGAAATTGTCTGTACCAGTCAAAGACTGACTGTCCAAGACATTGCAGAAGACTGTAAAATTTCAGTTAGATCATGTCGTGAAATCCAGACCCAGCATCTTGGAATGCATCGTGTTGCCATCGAGTCTTTCCCCTGGCTCATGAGTCAAGACCAGAAAGACCTGCACCTCACTATCTGTGAAGAGCTTTTAGATTGTGCAAATGAGAATGAGATGTTCCTTAAGAGAATCATAACTGGTGATAGAACCTTGGTCTCAATATCAAAACTGTAGACCCATGTCCCTTCTTCACAATGGGTCAGAAAAATTTCTCCAAGACCAAAAAAAACTCATCAGGTCAGGTCAAATGTCATAGCCATGCTGATAGTTTTCTTTGACTCTGAAGGATTAGTGCACTCCTTATCTAAACCCAATATCTGTGTCAGCAGCTGATGCTAAACGGTGGCAAACTATGTCCTAAACACCATATTTCTCATATGCTGGCTTTCCCTTGTACAGGGTGGGGTAAATAAAAGTGGCCTGGACAAATGGATGTGATTATGAAACCATCTGTGACAGCGTTAACAGAGGAGGAAAAGATAGGTACTTCCAACAGGATGGAGCAACTGCCCATACAGCCAGCCAAACTTTGAAGCACATTTATACAATTTTCACGTCTGATAGATTTGAGGGCTCCCCACACAAAGTAATCCCACACTGACAGACTCGTTAGCTGAGGTCAGTCAGATCAGGTGACATGGGTTGCCAGCTAGGGCCATGACCGAAGAACTGCAGTAGAAATTTAAATTCCAGCAGTCCAGCTTTGACCTTGTTTACCAGTGCCTAAAAGTGCCAATAGTGAATGGTGGTCACATTCAACATCTGTCGGGTTAGCACTGTATTTTATTTCCTCTGCTGTTTTTCTTTGTACCCTGGAACTCTGTTCTCTGGGCCACCCTTATTTACCCCACCCTCTATTTGAGAATTATATGTCAAAATCATTTACAATGAAAGCAGTGCATTAGATTGTAGTTGGATAAACTCTTATTAATCCACACTTTGAGCAAGTCAGAACAGTCTCAAGGCCGTTATTTTCTTCCAGTTCATCATTTACTTGTTACATGATCCCCCTGGGGTTGATTACCAATGTGATTTTGCCACTTGTGAATAAGTTCTTTGGAGGCCATGATTTGACGCAATGCCTTTACTGCAGTTTAGAGTGTTGTGAATTTCAGTAGTGTTACGGTATTTCCTAAGGCTTTTGCTCTGCAATAGTTTAGGTACTTGAGTGTACATCATTGTCTTCAGTAACAAGTTCCTGTATGTGAAATTTAAATTGATTTAATAGCCCCAACAAATTCCCTCTGTCCTTCTGTATATAAAATGGGCATATTCTCTAGAACATACTCTTTTTCTCTTAAGAACCATGATCACATTGTTACAGATTCATGTAGTCCAATCCTAGCACTGACTGTTGGAGTTACTGAGAGTCCAAAATTCTCACCCTTTATTGTAATCTAGAAGACACTGCTAACCGCTAAGCAGACCACGACTGGGCTGTTATATGGTGTCACCGCAATCCATACCTTCTGCTATGGTGCGTAGGGGCACAACCTGCAACACACATGATGGCTATACCACACAAGTCATGTCTGTAGCAGCCACTCAGGATTTTCAAGTATACCTCTAGACCACCAGACAGTGCACCAAGGGCTGCAGACGATCAAGTACCTTGCCAGGCAACAGCAAGAGATCCCTGGCTGCCTACACTTGGTCATCAGTTACTAGGGGAATAACATTTCTTCCTGGAAACAGCTATTTAAGGAAACCCAGGGATCACTGTGGACAGTTCCCATTGATGAGAGTGGCTGACTCCTGCACTGGCTGCTTACAGTCCCTCAGTTAAGCTCCCATCAGCATGCTGTTGGCAATGAGAGAACAACACCAAGAAGAAGGCTTCTGCGTTGGAAAAGAGCTTTCTTTGAGTGTTAGTGATTTCAGTGTTTAACTCCACCTAACTCCCTGGAGCCAGGACTAAATTCACAGAATTGTATTTTGTTTGGAACTGCAGAAGATGCAGAGTTAATTTCTAATTATAAATTGTGACAAACATATTTTTGGTTTTTGGAAGGACAATAAAGAAGCTGCTGTACTCCTACTTGGACTTTCTTTCAAGTAGGAAAAAGACAGGTTTTGCACCTTCAGAGGTGATAGTGATAGTTGGTAACACACTGCAAGGATTCTGCAGATTCTGATAGCAGTTATGCATGACAATAATGGGACCAGTGATGTGCACCTACCTGGTCTGGCCTCCGGCTGCTGAAAAGAATGACCTCTGCAGCCTGGATAAAATTCAGCCATGTGGTGGCCAAAGAACAGTTGAAATAAACGTGGATGAGAGAAGATACTGTCAGGCTGTGTGTTTGGTACTGTAGTAGATTGCTGTAAAGATTGGACTTTGAGTCAGTCCAGTAGTATAATCCTATATCAAAGTTAGGTAAACATCCAGTTACTGCTTATTGGTGCAGATTGTTTGCTCTTGTCCAGATCCCTAAGGTGTTAGGTGGCCAGGAGTAGAGAAGCAGCAAACTGTCTTCCTACATTGATATCTAATGAAAGCACACCACAACTGGCACTGGCGATTTTTGTGTTCCACCCTTCTACTGTTGTCAAGTACCAGTAATGTGAAATACAAAGCAAGAAAAATGGTGTCCAGAAACCACTAAATCCATGAAGGAAGAGTGGTAGAAGAGTGACAGGCAAAACAAAAACTGGCAATCATGTGACAAACAGAATAGCCTTCTGTTGTGCTACTTGACTGTTTTGCATTTACTTTCTGGTTCCTGTGCTGCATTTGCTTTGCTTGATCAGCACTTATTTCCAATTGTGTGTGTTCTTATTTGTCATTTATTTGCCATTTATTTGCAAGAGTGCATTTTCTTGCTACACTTGGATACTGGTATCATAGCAGTGCAGCAAATTCCAAGGCCTCAAATGCCTGCTTCTCAGTCAGCGTTTAATCTAATGCAGTATTTTCAGTTTCAGAATGAATAAATGCCTCAACACATGGACACCATCGATCACTTCCTGGTAGCCCAGATGGCACTGAAGGCATCACCAGCAGCTCCGGCAGCCAGCAGCCTACACAACTTCCATTTGCACTGCCATTTCAGGAATTCAGTGAGATGAAAGATGACTGGTCTGAATATCTCACCCAATAGGAAGTTCATTTCATGGCACTTCAGGTGTAAGGTACTGTTAAACATTCTCATTTTTTGATCAAATTAAAATTCTTAAATACACTGACTCTTTTTTGCAGCAAGTTATGCAAATTATAGACTATAAGGACTCTTGTGATAGTGCGGCAGACAGTTTTGAGGTAGCGCCTATTTGCATTGCAGTACAGCCTGCTGTGGCCCACTCACTGTGGCTGCCTAGGGAACAGCACAAACAGCAGTGTAAACACAATGTGAGACAGCAGGCTCATTGCCTTCACTGTAATTCACCACCCAATCTTGTCCTTGATGAAAGGAAACTTGTGTTTCCTGTGGCAAGCACAGGCCTGTTCAGTCAGTATATTTACAGAAACATAAAGCACTGCTTAGTCAAATGAGCCACATTCTCTTTCATGGAATGTTATGTTACCTTTGTTAAACAATGTTGACACTGAAGAACAGCATCATGTTAGACCTAAAGTGAAGAAGTCACATAAACTATGTGATAAAAAATATCCAGACACCCCCAAAAACATAAGTTTTTCATATTAGGTGCATTCTGCTGCTACCTACTGCCTGGTACTCTGTATTAGCAACCTCAGTAGTCATTAGACATTGTGAGAGAGCAGAATGGGGCACTCTGTGTAACTCATGCACTTCAAAAGTGGTGAGTTTATTTGGTGTCACTTGCATCGTATGTCTGTGCACAAGATTTCCACACTCCTAAACATCCCTAGATCCACTGTTTCTGATGTGATAGTAAAGTGGAAATGTGAAGGGACATGGACAGCACAAAAGCATACAGGCTGACCTCGTCTGTTGACTGAGAGAGACCACTGACAGTTGAAGAGGGTCATAATGTTTAATAGGCAGACATCTATCCAGACCATCACACAGGAATTCCAAACTGCATCAGGATCCACTGAAAGTACTATGACAGTTTGGCAGGAGGTGAGAAAATGTGGATTTCATGGTCGAGCAGTTGGCATTTACCGGCATGATATGTGGCTTATGAGCAAACGACACCTTGCTTGGTGTATGGAGCGTAAACATTGGATGACTGAACAGTGGAAAAATGTTGTGTGAAGTGATGCATCACTGTACACAATGTGGCAATCTGATGGCAGGGTCTGGGTATGGTGAATGCCCAGCGAACACCATCTGCCAGTATGTGTAGTGCCAACAGTAAAATTCGGAGGCAGTGGTGTTATGGCGTGGTCGTGTTTTTCATGGAGGGGGCTTGGACCCCTTGTCGGTTTGTGTGATACTATCACTTATTGCTACCCACCGTTGAAATGCAATTCAGGGATGGCAATTGCATCTTTCAACATGATCAAGCACCTGTTCATAATGCAAGGCCTGTTGTGGAGTGGTTACATGACAATAACATCCCTGTAATGGACTGACCTGCATAAAGTCCTGACCTCATCCAATAGAAGACCTTTGGGATGTTTTGGAAAGCCGACTTCATGCCAGCTGCCCCCAGCCATGCAAATTTCATACTACACTTACTGCTTATACTGACCAGGACATTCCTGTCTTAAGTACTTTTAGCCTTCCAGCCTCTTTCCAAAGCCTAACAAAGATAGTGACATTTACAGTGCTTTATTCACAGGGCAGTGAAAATACACTCCTGGAAATTGAAATAAGAACACCGTGAATTCATTGTCCCAGGAAGGGGAAACTTTATTGACACATTCCTGGGGTCAGATACATCACATGATCACACTGACAGACCCACAGGCACATAGACACAGGCAACAGAGCATGCACAGTGTCGGCACTAGTACAGTGTATATCCACCTTTCGCAGCAAGGCAGGCTGCTATTCTCCCATGGAGACGATCGTAGAGGTGCTGGATGTAGTCCTGTGGAACGGCTTGCCATGCCATTTCCACCTGGCGCCTCAGTTGGACCAGCGTTCGTGCTGGACGTGCAGACGGCGTGAGACGACGCTTCATCCAGTCCCAAACATGCTCAATGGGGGACAGATCTGGAGATCTTGCTGGCCAGGGTAGTTGACTTACACCTTCTAGAGCACGTTGGGTGGCACGGGATACATGCGGACGTGCATTGTCCTGTTGGAACAGCAAGTTCCCTTGCCGGTCTAGGAATGGTAGAACGATGGGTTCGATGACGGTTTGGATGTACCGTGCACTATTCAGTGTCCCCTCGACGATCACCAGTGGTGTACGGCCAGTGTAGGAGATCGCTCCCCACACCATGATGCCGGGTGTTGGCCCTGTGTGCCTCGGTCGTATGCAGTCCTGATTGTGGCGCTCACCTGCACGGCGCCAAACACGCATACGACCATCATTGGCACCAAGGCAGAAGCGACTCTCATCGCTGAAGACGACACGTCTCCATTCGTCCCTCCATTCACGCCTGTCGCGACACCACTGGAGGCAGGCTGCACGATGTTGGGGCGTGAGCGGAAGACGGCCTAACGGTGTGCGGGACCGTAGCCCAGATTCATGGAGACGGTTGCGAATGGTCCTCGCCGATACCCCAGGAGCAACAGTGTCCCTAATTTGCTGGGAAGTGGCGGTGCGGTCCCCTACGGCACTGCGTAGGATCCTACGGTCTTGGCGTGCATCCGTGCGTCGCTGCGGTCCGGTCCCAGGTCGACGGGCACGTGCACCTTCCGCCGACCACTGGCGACAACATCGATGTACTGTGGAGACCTCACGCCCCACGTGTTGAGCAATGCGGCGGTACGTCCACCCGGCCTCCCGCATGCCCACTATACGCCCTCGCTCAAAGTCCGTCAACTGCACATACGGTTCACGTCCACACTGTTGCGGCATGCTACCAGTGTTAAAGACTGCGATGGAGTTCCGTATGCCACGGCAAACTGGCTGACACTGATGGCGGTGGTGCACAAATGCTGTGCAGCTAGCGCCATTCGACGGCCAACACCGCGGTTCCTGGTGTGTCCGCTGTGCCGTGCGTGTGATCATTGCTTGTACAGCCCTCTCGCAGTGTCCGGAGCAAGTATGGTGGGTCTGACACACCGGTGTCAATGTGTTCTTTTTTCCATTTCCAGGAGTGTATTTTTGGATTGGAGTAATTTGATTTGTTTGGGCTATGTGTCAAGGAGAATGTACTTTCTGTTACTTCTTTTTAACCTTAGGGCAGTGTTGCAAAACTGTGTGAAGACTTTCATGAGTAGCTGGTGGAAGTTCTAGGCAAAGCTAACAATTTTACTGCTCATATCATGATGGACAATGTGCGCCTGTGCTTTTGTAGAGCTTGTCCTTTTTCATATGCTATTTATGACAAGGTGGCTCAGGAAATTTATGCATGGTGGAAAAATGGTAGTATAGCACCTATTGCAGCTAGCCGGTCGACATCACCACTTGTAATTCTGATGAAGCCTTCTGGCAGACAGAGGTTGTGCACTGATTTCAAAGCTACAGTGTACCATCAGACTATCATTGATTCTTATCCATTGTGTGCTATGCTTACTTGCAAATACCTCTGGATGAACGGTCACTGCTCTCAGGGAACGGACAAAATATACTGTAGTTAGGTGTCTGCCTTTCAAAGTCAGTATTATGCAGAATTTTAACAGGGACAGAAATGGCATTTTTGTGCATACTTATGAATCACTATTTATACAGTATTTTCAATATTTGGAAAGATATGTCCAGGTCTAGACAGCTCCCCCTCCCCCTAGAAACTATCATATCGGAGCTATTGCCCATCTGGGGTGTTCAAGCTTTGTACATTTTGATCCTGGCAAGCCAGTGATTTTGGCCATGGACATGTCCCCCTATAAGCTTTGTGCAATTTTGTTGCACAGGATTGGTTTGGTAGACAGGCTAATAGCATTTGCTTCAAAATTGCTGAACAGTTGAAATGTAAGTTCTCACACTTACCTACCAAGTAATGAAGTTTCATAATATCTTTTTGGAAGAAAGTTTTACCTGATGACTGATCATACATGCCTTCAAACCCTGTGTAGCTCCTACAAACTGGTTCCCCTTCATATGGCACAAAAGCTGCAATGATTAGAAGTGAACTGATACACAAACATGCCAATGTCAGCAATTCTTGCACCTCCCTGTTGGCCAAGATTCTGCTTTTGAGGCATCAGAAGTCTCTTACTGCTGCATTAATACTCAGGGCACAGATGTTTTGCAGGGCTTCTCACTCAACCTCCAAAGGATTTCCCAAACCACAGCAGCAGATCCAGACTTACAGATTCTGTTGAACTACATCTGTACTGGGTGGCTGCAATCAGTAAAGCAGATCCATAGCTGGGTGGTTCACCGACACTTTGCCTGTACTCACCATCCATGACTGATCATTCTCAGTCCACAGTGAAATCACCCCCTGTTTGATTGCTGATTCCCAGGGCTCTTCAACAACATGTGCTTTGCTTGCCCCACCAAGGTCATTGGAACATTCACGCATTGAATGGGTGATGTCACAATGTCTCACCTGTATGGAGTATCAGTCAGTTCACTCCCCCACCCCCCGCAACAGTTCTTAGACTGTCCAAAGCCTCAGGCACCACGACAATGGTTGCATTTGCATTTTGTAGGCTCTTATAGGAATACCCATTGGCTAATTCTCATTGATGTATTCAGCAAGTTTCCCTTTATGATTCCCATGTCCTTGGCAATGATGCATTGTACCCTTCAAACTCTTTCATCAATTTTTTGCTTGAAATGACTGTGACAGGCTATCACAGTGGAGAAAGGCACCAGCCACCACCAAGGATGCTGCAACTGTAGCAGTGTGCATTGGCACATACTGTGATCCATTGTCTAACAGGGGAAACTCCCCATCTCACCCCCCTCAGATTTAATGGTAACATGGCCCAGTGGATAGCTCATCAAAAACTGAACACAAATCAAGCATGAAAACAGGAAGAATGTACACTGAATTGTGAAAAAAGAAGTGAAATAAAAACTGTGGTTCTTACAATTAGCTTAATGTTGCATATGTTGAATTTGGGCAGTTCACTATGTTTTGGTTGTGTGGTCATGGTGTTGGACTGTGAAGTGGGAGATATGTGTTTGAATCCCCCTATTTTCTTTTCTTCACAAAGTTATGAACTTTCCACCCAGTCATTGATATGTCTGTTCTCCTGCTGTAGTCTTGACAGTTGTCATACTATACATAGGTTACAGAATATGAGTCATGTGGTAAGAATATATTACCATTGCAAGTAAACATGATGAAAATTGAGACTCTTTCCAATGACTGCCCAACTGCCCATGGTGCTGCAGCGGATGCCTCTCCAGCTGTTGCATCCCACTTCTCCTCAGCTGGCCCTTCACCTCAGAATGTAGTGGCACACCCTCTGGTTGGATTTTCAGCTAGTGCTTCCATTCAGTTGCAAGGCATATGCAGGGGCATGGACAGAGGGTCAGCATCATCCTGAGCATTGGCTACTGTCTCCTCATTGCCACCTGTATATTGCTTTCCTCCCACATTGGTACCTGTGCAATTGCCACTACACAACAATGGTGATGAAGTTTGGGGGGGGGGGGGGGGGGGGGATGTGGTGTGGTGTGGTGTCGTTGCAATAGATACCACCAGAGGGGGAACCTAGTGATAGTTGGCAACGCATTTCAAGAATTCCGTGGACACCAGTAGCAGGTGCACCAGATGACAGCACAGCTAATGATGCACATCTGCCACATTCAGCCTCTAACAGCTGACAGCAAGAGAGACCTCAGCAGACTGGATAAAGTTCAGCCACATGGCAGCCAAAGGACAGTTCAATTGGTCATGGGAGAGAGCAGAGTCTACCATCACACCCTGCCTATCACATTGTGTGTTTAATGTTGTAGTAGACTGCTGTGAAACTTGGACTTGGCTATAGGATTGTACTACCAGATACTCAAAATTAAGTGAATACACAATTACTGTTTATTGGTGCAGATTAATTACTTGCTCTTGGCCAGATCTCTATGGTGACAGTGTGCTGCTCCCCTACTCCTGTGCACCTGTGTTCCTAAATTGGTATATCACAGTGAGATAACACATGCTGCACATCAAAAGTAGCTCCATGTTTCCAAGCTCATGTAATGCTTTCTGCATAAAGTTATTATAGAGGGAATATGTTCTGGTTATTTGACAGACTGTCCAGATATGAGATCCCTGCCCAGAGATCTGCTGCTGCTGCTGCTGCTGCTGCTGCTGCTACTGCTATCATCACAGCTCCACATAGGCCAATAGTCACAAAAAATTTCCCTTGCTGGGGCCACTGAAATATGAACTACTCCCTGCCCACAGGGGCATTATTATGAATCCCTATGGCCCATCCTATCACTGCGAATTGCAGTTACTAAGAGCCCAAGATTCTCACTCTTTATTACAATCCAGACTAGACTTAGATCATGTTGATAACCTGGCATTTTATTTAGTCTGTGCTGTAGTCATATATAAGAAGGTGGATTATCTTTGTGTTGTCGTTTCTTTGTCATCTACATACACAATGTAATGTTACTGTGTGAATGCAAGTATTACAAACAGTGTAATTGTTATTTATCCATACCATCATAAACACAAGCACGTTGTAACAGGTTATGGCTTGAGGATGGTAAATCTGTGCAGTGAACTGTGTATGTCCTGCTCGCAGGAAAATTAATAACTGAAAAGTGTATTAGGTTATGTGACCAAAGCCAAAGAGCAAGGATGGTTACCACACATGGAAGTTTGTGACGAAACTAATCATATGCGTAGCATAATCCCATAGTTTTTCATGCATTAGAAGTGCTGTTATGAATGCAGAGAAGGATATGGATGTATAGACACTCATCTTTCTACATGTGAATAAATTCCTGTATGCACATATGGGAAAATAACAAAGGCAGAAGTAGTTTAGACCACCCTGAAAATCTGCTTGCTGGTAAGAATAAGATTTGTTGGTTGAATCTCTGGGATGCAGTGTTGGACACCCTACCATCCAGCTCAGAAGAAAATGTGAAAATGTTTGGAATTACAAAACTCATTTTCTGGATGTAGTCAACAAACTACAGAGCATGGACAAACCACTACTCTCTCATATATATATATATACTGCATTGTGTATATGTAGTATATTGCCAAATCTGTCCAACTATTGCTCAGATCATAGTCCATGCAGATCTATTTTTCTGAGAATAATTTTCAAAATTTTGATTATAGTTATGTGTTTAGTTTTACTGGAAATCTTATTAAAGGTAATGCATAATTGAAATTACCATAATGATGTGTAATGATAAAAAATCTATTGATTAGCTCAATCAAAATTTATGTACTGACACCTGCAATTAGAAAGCTATGTCTCCCTACTACACAGTAATGTGTTTTAGTTTTCCTGAGACTAATTAGCTTATCATATAATTAGTGCTAAGTCTGGAAACACGCAAAATTCCTGTTGCCTTTTGTCCATTACTTAATTCCCAAGTTCACCACTATACTTTTGTTTCCCTGGGCATTCTGGACTAAATTGCACCCTTCATTAATCAATTAAGCCACTAATTAAGAATCAGCACAATTTATCATAATTTCATATGCAGCAGCTGTACTTGCAAATATTTAATTGTGAGTATAAAAAATAGTCCTGTAAACTTTTACTTTTTTTAGTTTTAACAACCACTTATTATGTAAGACACATTATTGCTTCAATATATAGCACACCCACTTTAGTAGATTTCAGCCATACAGCTTCATAAATAAATATATATTTTCAAAATCCAAAGATATTCATACGCAAGCTGTTAAATAGCCTGCCTCGCCCAAAAATGTTCAGTTTACTCCCCAAGAACACACTATGTAGTAAAGTCAGTGCCTATAAAGTACTCTTTTAACAGTTTGACATACTTATTTGCATCACCTTATCCATTGAAGAATATAGAAGACTGTGAGATGTCACATTTGGGAACAATTAATATTTCCACATTGTTTCTCACATTGAGAACGTAACAGGACAAATTTCTTTGCATTTAGTGAACATAGTACCAAATTGCACTTCATAATTGTTTTTATAAACACAGTCTGTTTCATACGAAATTTTCATGGTGACTTTAATAAAGAACTGTTTTCAACTTCCTGTATCTATAAACTGTGAATTATGAGATAAGGTGTTTCATGATAAGTGTTACCACTGAAACTGTCACTAGGTTGGTGGTCTAGCCTGATAGAATAGAAGGGTAAGTGAACTAGTCCTCAACCAACAGGTCAATTTAAATTCAATAAGTGTGTGACTGTGTGAAACTAAGAAACAGTGATGTTGAATCAGTCACTGTATAACTTTGTTCAGTATGCCAAAAGTTTTCCGTGTGGAGACAAGTTTATTGTCTGCCACTGAGAAGATTAAGAAAATGATGCTCGAACCAGGTTAGCACCATTCTATAGAGTCCAGTACAATCAACGATCAATTTCACATCACAAAACATAGGAGAAAAGTTGGTAAATGCAATTGTGGAAGAATACCTCAAGTTTATGGTAGTTTACTAATACAGCATTGTAAGAAATCACAAAAGGGCTTTTCCAAACAAGGAAAGAAGAAAATAAAATGGTTCAACTGCTGGGAGTATGGTCACTTCAAGTTTGACTGTCCCCAGAAGTAAGAATAATCAAAGAAGGGCTAAAAGAAAGCAGACAAGCCATTGTTTTGTGCACCTCATGTGTCTGATTTCAATCAGGAATGTATAATTGATTCTGGAGCATTATCTCACACAGTATCAAGAAAGGGCTGATTTTAAGATTTTGCACCAGAAAATTTCAAACAAAAAATTATGAAATGTGCTGATAATGTTGACTTAGTAACTAGTTTGAAAGAAAATACTATTGTCAGTTTACCAAATGTATCTCCAATCAGAAATGTTATTCTTTTAGTTGGCTTAACCACTAATTTATTGCCAGTTTCTGCTATGGTTATGAAAGTAATAAACATTATTTTTGCCAAGGGATATACATAAGGGGTTGAACTTCTTTGTTCTGTATCAAAATTAAATGGCATTTATGAACTAAAAAAACGTTAAAGCTGTGTCAGTCAAGCATACCCTAGCTGTTAGCAAGATTAGTAACATGTAAGACATACGGCATAATAGGCTTGGTCATATTAGAGTTGATCCTGACTTAAGTTATATTTACAGAGTGGAGGCACAAAGTTGGAGTGTTATGATTTACCCCTGTTAAGTGTTAATCAAATGGTTCAAATGGCTCTGAGCACTATGGGACTTAACATCTGAGGTCATTAGTCCCCTAGAAATTAGAACTACTTAAACCAAACTAACCCAAGGACGTCACACACATCCATTCCCGAGGCAGGATTCGAACCTGCAACCATAGCGGTCGCGTGGTTCCAGACTGAAGCACCTAGAACTGCTCGGCCACACCTGCCAGCTAAGTGTTAACCATGTGCACTTCGTAAGATGTGTGTCATCCTCCAGCCATATGAAATTTAAATTTAGACATCTTAGATGCTGGGGCAGAGGCATGCAATATGATTGTTTACATAAAGAACCGTATTTCTCATAGAGTATTTAATGGTCGACTGATAGTGTTTAATCATAAGGCTACACAGGAGTTATGGAACAGTAAAGTATCATATGTGAACAATTTAAAAGTGGTTGGTTTTCAAGCCCTTCTCCATATAGCAGACCCAGACTAACTGATCCACAGAACCCCAAAAAACTGTGATATGAGGGAGTGTTGTTTCAGTAGAGAATGTGTGCAGGACTGACAGTACCAGGACACCAGCTGTAAATGAAGATTACTGTGTGTTCTGCCAGAATGGAGAGCAAGCTGAATGGGACACAGCACAGGAGGTAATGGAAATATTGGTGCTGAGAGTGACAGTGCAGACACCAATCAAGACCAATACTACATCTTGAATGCTAAGTCAGTGGTAGACATAGAGGAGACTGAAATGCTACTGTGCTCCCTGATGCTTCAGAAGAAACCTGTATTAAACACCATAACTAACAGAAGCAGTTGATCTAATTTCATGTTAATCTTAGTCAAAGAGCTGTTCAGTTTGAGCCAATTAGAACAACTCAAAAGAGAAACAGACTCAATATTTGTATAGTTCATTGCTGAAGCTCTCTTCACTAGGTAACTTAAATACTGTACCCCTAATTGCAGGCAGTACTACTTCCTGTAACACCCACTACCACAACAAAATACTTGTTTCCAAAATACAGTATTTGTTCAAATAACATATATCCTCTAACACATAACTAAAACATGCACTTTACTGCAAGAAGTTTGTGGCCTGGTACTTGTTTCTTAATTCTTCATGCAACAACTGGCCTAAACTTCATCCACAACTACTATTTAACAGCAGGACTTTCCTCCTTTCTCCTACTTTCTCTGAAATATTTAGTTTCATATGGAAACCTTGTTGTTCCTTGGCTCTACACACATCTAGAGGAGATTCTTCCTTGTCTGAGTAGCAGGGCAAAGCTGTTTTTTGTGCCAAATAACTAAACTGTGAAATACTGTTCTTTTTCAGCACTTTCAGTTTCTGTACTCTTCACCCCCCCCCCCCTCCCCCCTCCTACCCAAAAGTCTTTAGAGTGTGTTTCTAGCACTGTCAAGCTGTCCTCAAGGAGCCAGAGTTTTCTTTCCTTACACTGCCAAGCTTTACTTTAAAGACCCAAGTTTTCAACTTGTATTCAGTTATTACCCATATCCTGTCTTGCATACAGATGCAACAATACTACAGAAGAATCTCACATCACTATTTCCCACATCAGTACATCCAACAATGCTCACCACATACAATGAAGCCATGTATCACAACAGTTCTACTGCAGCCTGAAACTTTCTTATGAAAGCTCAAACACTGTAGGCTCGTGCTTGTCTGCAAATACAAGGAGAATTCAAACAGTAAGTTACTCATTATTATGGCAGAGCAAACAACTTTTTTTGAGTACTGCAGTACACTTCAAAGGGAAACTGCCAGGCTGTTGTAATACTCTCACTGTTCCTCAACAATAGAAATCTGTTCCTTGTTCATTAGTCATAGAGCCATTTGAGAACTATTCTGTGAACATCTTCGTTGTTGAAAAATCTCTTTTCCCCCACATAAGCTTTTTCAGCTTGCTGAGAAGATGGAAATTACATGATGTAAGATCTGGATTGTATGGCAAGCGCTTGCAGGCCTCCCACCAAAAACACTGAAGCAAAGCTTATGTTGTGCATACCCTGCGAGGTGTTGCAACATGATGCATCTGCTTAATTTTCCACACCTCTTATTATTTATGCCATTGCACAGTGACATCAGTGTTGCAAAGTATGAATATGCATTAATGTTTGGGGACTGTACCAAAATCTGTGTGTACACAACTCCTTTGCAGTTGAACAACATGGTGGCCATGACTTTCCTTGTTGCTGGCACAACTCTGCATTCCTTCCACAGAGGTAAGGAGATGTGTCTCCTTTCTATAGATACTCTCTTCATTATGGGTGTGGGATGATCGAACCATATCTCAATGGTTTCCTTAGCTGCATCATTACTAGCAAGGTCTTCCATAGTGTGATGCCCAAGGAGGTCCAAAGATGCCACAAACCTTGCACCTTTGTGTGCAGGTGACAGTGATGATAGAATACAGCATGACTACAATTTGTGATACTGCACCTGAAAGCTAGACATAGAATGAGTGTTGCTCATTGAGATACACATCTGCTGAAAAATATCCATGATAGTCACTCTGTTGTCTGTGATCAATTGAGGAACTGATTCACAGTAATTACAATGTCCAGGTAATGTCAATGGTTTTCCTTCCCAATCGGCATTACTTGGTCTTGGTCAAATTGGTGGCACCATTTCCCTACAACTGTGGCTGGACACAACATTGCATTTGACCCATATAGAGGCAGAATTTTAAGGTGGATCTGTGTGCAATTTAGACGTTTTGCTCCCACATACTTCAACTATGCAGTACATTTCCAGTTGCCACACCTTTTCACTCACACACTGATGCATCTGTTATCAATATGGCAGCAAAACTGAGGATGCAGGAAACCCAGAACAGGTATTTTTTTCTGAAAATTTGCCACTCTTGTTGGACTTAGTGTGAGACAACATTTGTAACTTACTTTCTGAAGATCCTAGATAATATGAAAACTTGGGCCAGCTAACAAAAGTACATTCTTATACACTACAGTTAGGACATAGTTGTACAGCAGATTGTGTGTATAGTTATTAAGTAACAAGACAAACAAAATGAAGTTGCATGGAACTTTATGAATCTATAGAAACCAAAAATTTAAGCTTAGTGTGTGTTTATGCAATACAAATGATATTTTTTGTATAAATAAAAAATCTACTCACCAAGCAGTGGTAGGAGAACACAGATATAAAAAAAAGGTTTTACTTAGACAAGCATATGGAGCCAGTAGCTCCTTCCTCCAGCAGAAGGGTTGAAGGGGATAGAAGAGGGGTGAAGGGATAGGAACTGGAGATGTTAAGGAAAAGGGGTAGAGTTTGGAGAAGTTACCCAGAACGCTGAGTCAGGGAAGACATACCAGACAGAATGAGAGAGAAAGACTGATTATTGGGGACCCCACAGATGAGATTTAGAAATCTGAGAGATTAAAGGTGGAAGACAGGATAATATGCAAGACTGTTACATACTATGCACTTAGCTTTCCACTCTGGTTAATTCATGGATGGTGTTTCATCAGTAATCTCTGAGGTGGGACGCGCACAGCAGAAAATAGACAGGTCAGAAAATGAAAGATGTACAAGACTGAAATGGGGTGAAGAAAGGAGTAGTTACTGTTAATTTATGTTGATTTCTTCCATTTCAGTATTTTTTAGGGCCTGGTGGATGACAACAACCAAGGACATGTTGTAACACTAGTTTCAACCCGCAGAGTTCTGAGAAACTGGTGTCTGGTGGCAGAACCTAGATGGTGTGTGTGGTGAAACAGGCACCGACGTCATGACTGTCATGCTGTAGAGCATGCCCTGCCACAGGGTATTGAGTGTTGCCAGTATACACTCTCTACCTATGCCCATTCATCCAAACTAATAACTTGGTGGTAGTCGTGCCAGTGTAAAAGACTGAACAGTGTTTACATAACAGCTGGTATATAATGTGTAATTTCATAGGTTGCTCTGCCTTTGTTAGTTTATATTTTGCCAGTTAAAATTCCTGGAATCTCTAATTTCTGAATCCTGTACCTCATTCCTTGCTGTTGATCTTGTCCTCATGAAAATCCAGCTACACACTTCTGTCCACATTAAACCTACTAACAAACAACAGTAGTTACATTTTGACAACTGCCATCCTTTCCATGTTGAATGTTCCCTCCCACACAGCCTCAGCGTTCAAGGCAAATGTATTTGTTTGGATGCAGACACTTTACAGCAATAAACCACCATTCTCACTTCTGCTTTCGAATGAGGCTGGTGGGGTAATTACATTCAGTGGAGGCTGACTTCCTCGGCCATGGCACATCCCTACATGGTACTGCTGATCAATTTATTAAGCAAAGTTGTTTTTTGGAGAGAACACCAGAATAATACTGAGTGACAAGCAGCGTGCTCCAGTTACTTTGACAAGATCATGGTTTTCTAAAATTATGCCCTGAAATGAGAGCCATTCTGTCTGAGATTTCACCCACCACATCTAGAATAGTTTTTTGTCACCCTCGCAATCTCTGCAATACCCTTGTCAGACCTTCTGCTCCTTCAGCACCCATCTCCACCCCTGTGGCTCAGACACCTGTGACCATTCCCACTGCAAGAGTTGCCCTATGCACCCTCCTACTACTACCTACATCAGCCATGTAACAACACATGTATCATTTCACAGGTGGCCTTCCCTTTGATAGTATGTCATATACCAGCTGTTACGTAACCACTGTTCAGCCTTTTCTATTGCTATGACTACCACCAAGTTATCAGTTTGGATGAGTGGGCATAGGTAGAGGGTGCATACTGACAACACACAATATCCTGTGGCAGGGCATGCTCTACAACATGACAGTTGGCGCCTGTTTCACCACATACACCATCTGGATTCTTCCCCCAGACACAAGTTTCTCAGAACTCCACAGGCAGAAATTAACGATACAACAAGTCCTTGGTTGTTGTCATCTGCCTGGCCTTAATTTACTAATGTAAAATCTCAGCATTTTTAATAGAACTTTCTTCACTACATTTTAGTTTTCTACATCTTCCATTTTCTGACTTGTCTATTTTCCACTGTGCACGTCCCACCTATGTTACATACAATTCACTTAGCTTTTCACTGTTATTGACTTCTGCAAAATGTTTTAGCAGTAATCACTATCTTGCACATTACCCTGTCGTCGATGTTCAAGCTCTCAGTTTTTTGAATCTCAGCCAGTGCAGTCACCAACTATCAGTCTTTCTTTTGCATCCCGTCTGGTAAGTCTCCACTGACCCAGGGTTCTAGGTAACTTTTCCGAACTCTACCTCTTTTCCTAAGTATCTCTATTTCCTTTCCCTTCACCCCTCTTCCTTCCCCTTCAACCCTTCTGCTGGAAGAAGGAGCCACTGGCTCTGAAAGCTCTGCATAACTAATATCTTTTTTTAAATGTGCGTTCTCCTACCACAGCTTGGTGATGAGATTTTTTATCTATCCAGTTACACTATATTGTTAAAAACTGATAGTTTTTAAAACACAAATAACAAATAATCATTTATAACAAAGAAAATAGTTTTCTCTTACTCAGCTTCATGGGAAGCTGATGTATGTATAAAGGGCAAAATCCACTTGAGTATTACAATTACTGCTATTGTTCCATGCAAAGTCAAAGTACAGAGATACTATGTCTGATAATATAGACCATGATATATAGCATACATGTGTTTTGTAAGCAATTTCAATTATAGTCTAGGTGCATTTTTTCAATATCCTAGTCACATGTGGTTATTGTTGTGTCGGTAGCTGGGCCGACACCGTGAAGTTGAGATGGCTGAAAAGGCAAGCTAGACTAACGCAGACGGGCGTGAAGTACTGGAACAGGATACGTAATTAATGTTAGGAAGAAAAGTACGGAGCAGGTTTAATACTTAACTTTACTCGATCTTTGTGGTACATCGATCTTGACGATACACAGGAGACTTTAAGTACAATCACTGTATGGCTAATGGCGCCTTGCTAGTTCGTAGCCATTAACTTAGCTGATGGCTATTCTGTCTCTCGGCTAATGAGAGAGAAAGGCTTCGTACATCTGGTCGGTAGCTAGGTTCTCGTACAACTGGGGCGAGTGCTCTCTCGTATCACGAGACCTGCCTTGGTGGTGGCACTAGGTCTGCGATTACACAGTGGCGACACACGGGTCCGACATGTACTAAATGGACCGCGGCCGATTTAAGCTACCACCTAGCAAGTGTGGTGTCTGGCGGTGACACCACAGTTATCATGTTGTTTCCTCTATTATTTGCATAAATTGCTGCAGTTAAACAGATCCGGTGACAGCAGTGCTATAGTAAATAGTGATTTCCAAATCCTGCTAAGGGAGGAATTTGTACTATGACTGAACAATGAAGCAGTTTGTGAAGTGCATTGGGACAGGTGATTAAATTTGTGTATCTCACTGCACATTTGATACCATAGCACTGAATTCATGGTGCCTCAAAAATCATACTGAGAGCAGAGATCTCAAATTCATGCCAAGGACTCAAACATCTTTTTCATCCAAGAAGGATCACATCTCCAGGAGTCACAATCAGTGACATATCCAATGAGAGACAATACAAAAGCAGGGTGAAACAGAAGTAATGAACAATGAAAATGACAAATAGAAGTAAAGGAATGAATCTCAAAGGTAAGCTTACAGTTGTATTGATGCGGTGCATTATTTTTTCTCTTTATTATTCATAAAGTTGATCATGTATGGAAAAAGAGTTTACTGCCAACAGTTTTAATTACTACAGAAGTAGTTATCAACCTAAGAAGAGAGGAACAAGTTTGTGAACAAATAATTATTTTAGAATAAAATAATTTTTCTATTGTGGTTATTACCAAGTTCTGCTAAGCATCATGGAACTTTGCCTATTTAAAAATCAACTGAATGAAAGATTATCTTTGCTTTTCAAATTAAGCTGTAATAATATCGATTAAAACAATAATACAGAATCTGAATAAATTTTTGTTTGTAGAAATTCTACTGCTCAGAAGCATACTCTAGTGTCACGGAATGTGGCAAACAAGAAAACATAGTCTTTGATCTATTTTGTTTGCATTATAGACAGAGAAAGAAAGAAAAGCACTACCCTTACCTGTCAAGGATTTTCTAGTAATATTAAATAAAATTATTTGTAATCAATTTGCAAGTTAATATTCTCATTTCATGAAAGCTTTGTCACTCTCTCTGCTGACAATAACAAACATTTGACGTTCATGTAATAAAGAAACAAAATACATGAAAAAACATTTTACACTTCGGTACATTTACACTTTTAAAGACTAGAAAGATGTTAGCGAGATGTAAATGAATAAAAATTGGGAGTAATAATGTCTATAGAAGTGAAATAAAATGAGTACATTAACTTCGATGTGAGCTACTGAAAAACAATAGCCTGCCTACAACAGAGATCAGTTATTTAACTCATGTACAGCCTATATTGGAGTATTGTTCAAATGTGATGAATCTATACCAGGTCAGATTAATCAAGCATATACAAAGGATGGCAGCGTGGCTAAACACAGGCTTTTCTGAATAATGAGAGAATGTAAATGAAATTCTTAAAGCTTTTTACTGGTGTGCACTCAAAAGAAGAATTAATATCTCATGAAAACCTACTTAAAAATTTTCAGCAACCAACTTTCAGGGTGGAAACTATGATTATTATTCAGGTTCCACTATAATGACCTCATGATATCGTAAAGGTACAAGCAAGTATCCATTCTTACACTGCACCTGAAGATGGATAGAAAGGAAGCTTAATTCATCCTATAATGAAAGGTATCCTCTGTTAGACACTTCATAGTGAGTCACAGAAAGTGCAAGCAGATGCATGATATATGACAGTAAAATTTCTTGCAGATATCAAAAATTCTCATTTGTAGTGCTAACAAATGGAGCAAATGGAGCTGCTCTCAGGAAATGATTGCATCAACAAAGGGCATGATCTTCACAAAACTAGAATGAACAAAAGCCATAGTTCAATAGTCTACATGTAACTAATATGACCAATACAGTGGTCTTATACATAAAAATATTTGGGCTGAATGTTATATGAGGCTTACATGTTATGACAAATAGCTAACACAAACAGAACAATTTTTAACTTCAGGTAGTAGGTTGTTCAAATAGTTTAATGCATAGTTCATGTATTTATGTGATTATGTTGGTTTCTTTAGGTTCTGAAAATCCTAATGCACCCAGTAGAACTGAAATATATGAATGTTTATGTGTTTCAAAGTTGTAGCTTGGTAACTGTCCGTAAGTTCCAATAAATATTATGAGCATATACTAAAAACTATGGCAACATATTAAGATTACTGGTTATGTTCTTACAGCAAGTCCATTGGCTTCTATAGCTGTTTGGATGCCGGTGCAGCCATAAGCCAGTTCCTCAACAATGAGACACCCATCAAATACACTCATATCCATACCACCTGAAACATACAACAGAATATTAACAACTTTAATACATTTGAGAATGTAAATAAAACTATATTCCCATCACTCATACATTACATCAATATATGTTAATAATAATGTAACTAGAGTTGTGAAAAGTTTTTAAACTAATTATATTTTATAGATTTCTGTCGAGTAAATTATCGATGGCTTACTTTGAAGAGTTTTATTTTCTGTCAGATATTCTTGAGTGGTTTTAATATCTGAAAACTGTAAGGTGGTGGTTGATACTGTTAGATAATGTAGTACTAACTTGTGTCCTCCAGCAGCTCAGTCCCAGTTCCAGGTCTTTAACAGATAACTGAAATGTGCCTGTGCTTTTCGGGAAACCTTGACACGCAGGTCATTGACACCCTCATTGAAATACACTGTGAGATATAAAAAGCAAAGCACCCATAAGTGGAGGTGGAAATTAAGTTTTAATATCAGTGAGGGAATGACAATCCTGCAGATTAGACACTCTGATTGCACAAATGTAACTATACTGGCCAACAGAAAAGGGGGGTGGGGGGGGGGTCAGATACATGCCAGGGAGCTGAATGCCAGAAAAGAGAGAGAATCTTGATGAGCTAGTCAATCTAACAGGGAGCAGTGTGTCCAAAGATGACATAGAGAACAAGTACAGAGGAAAATGCAACATATGACCTGTGAAGGCAACTGACAACTGACAACTGAGCACACAGAAGCAGAGTACTGCACAAGGCAAAGGCTCAGTCTCCAGGCATTAAAATCTGCATAAGAATTTCTGGTCCAGGTATTTACCTTTGTCGCTGGCTGTGCCCATGCCATGCTTCACACGTGCTCTTCTGGAAAGCATTTTGTACTATTCCACTGTGATAACCGCACCAGGTCCTTTGCATCCAACCTGATGTCTGCTGGTGGTGACACTAACCACTCGCGCCAAAAATGGCCCAGTTTGGTGATTGATCCACTACTGGGGGATCTCGCACCCCCTCTGGTCTTAAAATGGAGATCAATGCACAAAGGAGACAATGTTTATGCAGCTTGCTGCACCAGAGAAATGGAAGACTGTGGAGGCTGCAGTAACAGTTGAACCACTGGCCTGAGCAGGAGTGAGATATCCACTATTTGCAAGCTGGGAATAGAGGGCACCAGTTCAGATTCCATGGGCCTTGCAGCGGTAGGTGCATGAGCTAGCTCCTCTGCTGCCCTAATTTGTGGTCGAAGGTAGGATGGTGGAAGCAGTGGTGGGGTGGTAGTGGATGAGTATGCTGCCACAATTAGGATCCCTCCACTGGAATAACAACACATCCAACCCTGTCATAAGGCTGGCTTGAAGATTGTGGCATTGAAGGTGCAACAGGTTGTGGTCCTGACTGACTGGAATGACATATCATCTCATCCTGACTGACATCCACCACAAACAGCTGCCAGCCTTTGTAACCCACCATTAGATCCAGGAGCCACATGTGGTGGTGGCTGAAAGACCAAGCCCAAATGGCAGTCCTTATGCAGAAAACTCAGTGGGCCATAGGCCACAACACTCTGGGGCATGTGACTCAGGAAGCAATGATTTCAAAAGACCCAGCAGCTGCTGCCCATACGAACATTCTCCTGAACTACAGCCAGAACACCTCAACAGTGCATCACTTTAGGATGAGGCAGGCACAGACTTCTTCATTTGGATCTCAAACGTATGAACAAAGCACTCATCTTGTGAGTTAGATGCATGGTGAAACATGGCAGTGGTCAGATGCTGCATACTACTGCAAATGCAAAAGTCTTCAGACTCCCATGACACAAATTGCCAACTCTTGTTGGATATAAGGGTCTTGGGGGGGGTGCCCTTGATAGAAAAAATGGCTGATGACATGTTAACAATTGAAACACGTTGGAAGACAGCTTGGCAATGAACAGGAAATTTGACAATGCATCAACTACCAACAACCACATGCTTCCCAAAAAAGTCAATGTGCACCCTGTCCCAAGGATGCTCCAGGACTGGTCAAGCAGAAAACTAATACAGCGATGCAGCCTGGGTTTGTGTACAGACCATGCAAGCCCACATAAGACATTGAATACAGCGGTCAGTCACTGGCCAGTAGATGTGACAACATCCCAAAATCTTTATATGAGCCATACCCAGTGCAGTGCACACAGCAGCTGGAGTACATGAGGATGCAATGCTGTAGGGAAGATCACTCGACAACATTATTCCTCTGTGGCAAGAATGAGGATCCCCCATGGACAATGTTGAATCGCTCAAATATTGGAAAAATATACACCATGCTGAATCCACTCCAGAGAGAGTGCACTCTGGCCACCCCACCTGGACAGCTGAAACAATTTTCTGAAAAAGTGAGTTGGTGACCACAGCAGCCATGACCTCCTGCACCATCAAAGGAAAATCCAGCAATGTCTGCTGCAGGCATCATCCAAGGCAAAACCGAGAACCTCCTGTCAGTCAAACTCCAGATCCTCTCCTGCTGGCAGCTGCAATAGTGCATCCACATTCACAACGTGGACAGTGGAGCGGTACTGAGTGTGTCACAACAATAATTACTGAGGAAGTGTGTCCACCTCTGCCATTAAATAAGAGTCCTATCCACCAGTTTAGGACAAAGGCTGAATTAGGAAACTGGTGGCTTGTGGTTGGGAGATGAGTAGGTAACAGTGCTCCATACTATAAAATGTGAAACTTTTTAATTTCAAAAATTATAGTCAGTACCTTATTATTCACCTGTGAATAATTATGTTGGGTGATGGAAAGCACATTTAATGCATTATGTGTTGGGCAGCTTTGTGTCATCCCAGTTCCCATGCAAGACGATGACACCAGTGCCATACAGGGATGCATAACAGGCCAGGATTAAAGGTTTAGCCTAAATAAAAGTAACCAGACAGGGTGTGGAGCCCAAATACAGCTTGAGGGATCAAAAAGTTCATTGATAATCTGTAAATCAGAAAAATTTTACATCCATTGTGAAGCCGGTGAAGAGGATGGCAGATGTGTGTCGCCTGCAGAATGAATTTAACATAATACAAAATCCTGCCTAAAAAGGACTGGAGCTGCTACAGATGCTTGGGCACTGGCAAGTTGATAATGGCTTTGATGTTGTTGCCCATAGGAGAAAGGCACTCTTTGCTGTGCATGACCCAAAAAAATGTACTTTTGGAGAAAACATTACATTCTTCCAATTTGCAATGAAGGTTGTTCTCCAGAAGGTATTGGAAAACCTCCTGCAAATTCTCTACACACTGTTAATGTGTGGTGACCAAGACCCAGATGCCATCAAGGTAGTTTACACAACAAGGAATGTTGAGAATCAACTGCTTCAAATGTCTCTGATTAATTCCAAGTGCAGACAAAATTGCAAAAGGCAAGCAATTAACCTGTTAACACTCAAGGGGGATGTTGAACACTAAGAAACTACAGCATGTATGCATCACAAAAGTTGGAGATGATGTCAGGGAGCCAGTATTTTTTTATGCACCAACTCCTCCAGCTGCAGAACTGGATACAAATCCACAACACATTGTGTGTTCGCTGTCTGCTGAAAACTACCGCAAAAGGACACAGCACCATCTGGCTTCTGAATCACCTCAAAAGGGGTGGCTCACTGATTTGTCAAAACAACAAAAATGATGCCAAGGTCCTGCCAATGTTGCAACTTGCCCTCAACCTTGTCATGCATGGTGAACGGAATGGGGCACAGATGACAAAATATAGGTATCACCAATGGCTTAAGGGAGACATGCTTCAATGTTCTGCTTGACCCAAGGTACAATCACAGAAAGGAATACAAATCTTGAAAGGGGACCAATTGAAGCAGTAAGCATGCTGTTTCAACTATCTGGAGGCCAAAAATAACAAAAGCATTTAACCCAAAAATAATTAGTAATAATGGTGAATTTACCACTGACAATGTAAGTTGCCATTCCACATTCTCATAATGTGCAGAGATGGAGGAGTGTCCCTCAAAGGAATACACTACATATCTAAGTCAAGATGGGTCTTTTGATAAACAGAGGCCCTTGGGCTGCCCCATGTTGCAATGGCTGCTAAGTTAACTAGGCTGACTATCAATCCTTTGTCTATCTGAAACTTAATAGGAATCCCTAGTGTTTTTCCTGGACTTGTAAATTGTATCTGATGCATCAAAAAAACCACCCCAGCATATTATGCTATTGCTGATAATGGATGGGCAACTGATTAACATCTCGTGGCATGCCAACTCTCGCGAACTGTGGCCAAATAGCCTCTTTTGCGGCAGACCCAGACGTGGCCTCTACATGCAGGCATTCCTGGCAACATGTACCAAGAGACAACTGGGGTAGGACCACTAGCTTGCCCATTGAGCAGAAACATTTGTGGAAGTGGAGTGTCACAAAGAACCATAAAAATATCATGAGCAGGGATTATGATACACTTCAGTTTATGCACATCCACTGAGCGCAATGCAGGTGAAGACAGGCAGCATTGGAGCGTTACTCCACTTGACTCACCAACAGTATTTGTGTGGCTCACCCCACAGGACACTAGAGACTGTTTACCATGCATGTTTAACATTGCTGCCTACCAGTTGATGGAAAGCATGTCCCTTGCTGCTGCCATAAATTCATGTGATTCAGCAGTCAGAAATTTTGGCTAAAGAAGAGGCAGACAAGTTCAATTCCCCTGTTTCCACCTCTGACAAGGAAAACATGGCAAGTGCCATAACCTGATTTCCCAGGAACTTTGATGGTTATTTCTTCAGAAGTGCTTGAGAATATATGGATAAGCCAAGACATGTGTTCACTTATTTTGGATTATATTTTACTGAGCAAAGTTTTTGACATTATTTAGACAACTCTTAAAGCATGACTATCTTAGCACAACTGGTGGCACAATGGCTAGCACTGCAGGTCACAGCCTCTCACTTCGATGTCCCATGTTTGAAACCCGGTTATTATTATTAATTTTTTTTTTTTTAAATCTACCCATGTTTGTAGAAGGTTGCAACACAATTGTTTATAATCAAATTATAGGATACAAAGGTGTTATATTAACAGTAAAATTATAAATCAGTTTCACAACAAGTGACATACATACATATATTGTATAATAAATGTATGTATGTATGTATGTTACTTTAACCAGTTACAATCCTTTTAAATTCTTGTAGTCTTATATTTCATTTTTATATCAGTTCTGAAGTCTTATATTTTATTCTTACATTTATTTTCAGGAAGATTTGGTGCATTCCCTTGGATGATACCAATTGTAGAAATACTTCAAATGTAGGAATTCCGAACACCACACACATCAAGCACAGGCAGGTTTGCCACTGATGTTTCTTTGTATGAATCCAACTTGGAAAAGAAATGCCATTAACACTGCTGAAGATTTCATGCATTGGCAATAATTTTGTAGCAAACCACGCATATCAGATCATGAAAACTAGCACTTGCAATTGATTATGACCACTGCAGGAATTTCATTGAAAAAAATTTTAGCTGCATACACATGCCCAAGGCACTTGTGGTGCTGGTTAAACAGTAACCATGCTGCCACTATGTGGGTTTGAAGACTAAAGTACTGCTTGAGCAACTGACAAGGTTCCTCAAAGTTAAGTACCCAGGGTAAGTAGGTGGGTTTCAAATTCTGTACTGCCTTGTATAATCATGCACTGCTGGACAATAATAAACAAACCTTGTCAGTTAGTTTGATGATATGCCATACCTGGCAGTGCAACAAGAAATGGCCCAGGTAATTGTTCCATATTTCTGTCAACTCATCAAAGACAGTGATTAGTGTCAAAGGCACAGGGAAGAAAGCTTTTCTGTTGATGCCTCGCCTGCTATCAGTGTCTTGTGAATATGGAGAAATTCCGTATTTCTATTGAGCAGTTCCTACATCTGTTCCAGCTGCAGATCTTGTTGCAGATCTTGTTGCTGCTCTTGGAGGTGCAACTGCTCTTTGCACCATTACAAAAATGCCAGGTTCTTGGTGGCCACAATTTAACACTAAGAAAAAGAGAAGAGTGTCACATGTGCAAGAACATCAGACATTGCCATGAAAGTATGAGTGTAGGTGTGACAATGCTGTGAAGTAGTCACTGTTGGCACAAATGTAACTATACAGGCTGATAATGAGTTGATTGCACTCTAAGAAACTACATTCCTGAAGAGAGAATGAATCCTGATGTGCGAGTAAATCTATGGGGGAGCAAAGAGTCTGAACACCACATAGAGAACAAGTATGGAAGACAACACAACATGTGACCAACACAAGTGACTGCCTTTCACAGTGCTCTGTTTCTTTGTGCTCAGATGTCAAAGGCTAGGTGGCAGTAGGATTATTTCAACAGTTCTGCTAATTTCAATGCCCACAGACCATCAGGTAAATACCTGAGTCACTGGCTCTGCCCTTGCCGCACTTAATATTCACCTTCTATTACAGTCTTCTGTACTATTCCACTGCGATTGAGATGGATGCAGAGCAGCTGGCATGCTAGTGTCCACTGGCAAGGATACAAAAAAAATGAAACTTCTCTTGTTGAGAGGGTATGGATGTTGTTGCAGCAATTACAAAATAGTGTCAAATTTAAAAATAACTTGGTAGTATCAGCCACTTATCACTAGGACATTGTACCATACTGGCCTGGGGGAGTGCGCTTATTTCATTGGTTACAGTGGCATACAGCTATTATATCCTCTCCTGAGGCAAGCTGGTCCACAACTGTTATAACTGATCCTCAATACAATATCCTTAATAGTGACACTGCAACCGAACTTACGTCTGAGCTGGTCCCACACATGTTCTATTAGGTGCAAATTTGTGGATCTTGCTGGCCACAGGAGTACCTCAACATCATTCAGACAGGCCATAGAGATACATCCCATGTGTGGACAAACAATGTCATGTTGAAAAATGGCACCACGTTACTAGTGCATGATAGATAACACATGAGGATGCAGAATGTCCATGACATATCATTGTGCTATCAGATTTCCTTCAATCACTACTAGCCATGACCTGAAATTATACTCAATCCCACCACACTTGACGATGCCACGAGTAATGCTGCTGTGTTTCTCCAGAACACTGGAAGAATGCGACCTCTCCCAGACCACCACTGTACTTGTCAATAATGGCCACCTGAGGTAGTGCAGAGTGGTGATTCATCACTGAACACAATGTGATGCTATTCATAAGCAGTCTACACTTCCTGGTCACAGCACAGCTTCAAATACAGTCTCTTGTGCTGTGTTGTTAAGAACAACCTATGCAAGGGATGGTAATTCCCTAGTCCAGCTGCTGTTAGTTTCTGAGCAATGGTGTGAGATGACATAGAATTTTGCAGGGAGTGTTACACCAAAATGTGTATACCACAAGTGCATCACATTAGAGGATCCTGTTGTTTGGAGCAAGAAGACATTCATCATGTGATTATGACTTATCCATACACAATGTCCGCATCTCACTGGAGTAGCTAGAATAATGTGCACATGACTGAATAATAATCTCATTGGTGGCAGTTTATTATTCATCAATTCCAGCCACTCTTCTTTCCATTGATGAGTGACAGCACCTCTAAAGTGAGATGATTAATTGCTTGCTTATAAGCCATATCTGTTGGTTCAGTTCCATGAATTCCCATGTGCCCTGGCATCCGTCAAAATGAGATTTCCTTCCCTGGTCTTTGTATATGGAGAAAGGTGTCCTGGGTATTTTCAACTTGCTCATTGTCTGGGTACATGCAGTGTATAGATTGAAGGATTCTTGGGTAGTCAGAGTAAATGAGGATCTTCTCAGCATGTGTATGTCATCTGCTCTAGTTTCATCACCATCACTTATAAATCTGCATAAACCACAATAAATTTGTTTAGGAAATAAATTTTGAAGCAACTCTTGTATAAAATCATAGATCAAGGGAGTAAATCATCATGTTTGTATCCATCTGTTAATAGAGCTGTATAATTATAGCTGTCACTCAACATTTTGTAAAACTTTTGAGTTCAGAACGTGTCCAAGAGAGCAGTTCTTCATGTACATCGGCAGATCTAAAATAGTTGTTGGCCTCTTCAGTAAGGTGGCAGAAATCTTCTACTCTAGGTTAAGGTTAGTTGGTTCACACAAAGTGCCTCTCCATTATGCTTTGCATGGGTTTCAAATGGTTTAACTTCATGTAGGCACTAAATTAAAATCAGTTTCATAGCAAGGTAAGTAGCATCTATGCTGAGGTTGGGGTGGTCCCAGTCGCCATCATACAGCAGTCCCTCATAGTGTATCAGATGCCTAAGTATGTTGCTGGAACTCCGAGCATATGCAGTCAGTCAACCAGACTGTGAGTCTGTTCCTCTCATGGGGGATGGCATCAATGATCTTGAGATAGATTTCACTGATAGTACGTTGTATATTAACAGTTTAGTTAACATCACAAAAAAGTGTAGACAAAGTATGCCTATTGCTGTATTTATTACTCTCCAAGACATTTTCTTAATTACTAGCATTATTTTCGTAAATGCCATCATAAGCTTCACATGATTTTGACATCAACATTTTACACGTAGGGAAGCTTTCAGGTTTCCTATTATCTTCCAATCCTTGACTTACTTGAAACTGTCTTTAATGCTTCAGTTGGCTCTCCTGACTACTAAACTTTCATTCACTCAAATTACAATAGATTAAATTTTTTCACTTAATTTTTCCTCTGTTGATAAGCTGGGATTCCTCCCCCCCCCCCCCCCCCCCCACCCACCACCAACACCACCACCACCACCACCATCTCCTCCTCCCTTCCTCTCTTTTCTAGTCCCCTGACCTTTTTATTATCACTTTAAGTTGAAGGAATGAGTCATTCATCACAGAACCAAATTTACTATCAGTGATCTGTTTCCACAGTTTAGCAGCATCTGTCATCCCTTTTACATTTCTACAATTGAAACTAAGAGGAATCAGGATGCTGTATGTGGTCGTTTAAACACAATAAATGAATACCAGTTGCTAACACAAATACTTATTTGCAAACATATATGTTCTATTAGTAAAACTTTGCCACTTTCATCTTGTAGCATTTTACTACTGAACTTACATTGCAGCTAAGGAAACCATGTAAATGAAGAAACTTTATATGAACAGAAGTGAAAAACTTCTTGTTACTACTTACCACATGATGCAGGGATGTGCGTATTTGCTAATCCAAGTGACCAGGCCTTTTTAAATATTTCAAAAGGGTATTTCATTGACTTGTCATACTCCGCAGCCACTGGAATAATCTCTTCTCTGGTAAATTTTCTAGCAAGCTCTTGTATTTCTTTCTGTGTGCTGCTTAGTTCTGAAATTGTCAGGATTCCAGCACTTTAGAAAGTTTAAAATATTCATTAGTTTAACAAGTAAATTAAGAATGTTTGTTTATGTTTCATAATCTTAAGTAGCTCCCAAGTGGAGTTCTGTTTATCTGATCTTAGTTTCAGAAGATCTCTCACTACAAACAGCAATAGTAGAAACATTGAGTCATAGTTAGAAAATGTGAAAGGTTTTTTGTCATATCAGCAATTCACAGAAAACAATTTTACTTTAATGAATCAAAATTAAACCACTGTTAAGTTTCCCAGTTCACATAAAACATGTAAATTTACATGCTGCTAATCTTAAGTGACATCTACATCTATACGCTGCAAACAACTTTACAGTGTGCAGTGGAGAATTATTGTAGTACAACAATCAACTCTGCCCTTTCTACTTTATTTACGAATGGTGTGAAGAAAGAACAATTGTCAGGATGGCTCCAGGTGAGTGAATACATAGGAGGAAGCAATATGTCACACAGACTTTTTGAATGTAAGCTGTTTAAAGTTTTAAGACAAAAACTCCCTGATGTGCAACACCTAACTTGTAGCATCTGCCACTAGAGATTGATCAGCAGTTTTGTGGTAGTCTCGTACATTCTAAATGAATCTGTAATTAAGTGTATACTATTTCTTTGGGTCTTCTATATCCCATCTGTTAATTCTACCTTGTAATGCTACTTCATTAATGTACAATATTCATGACCATGTTGAATAAGGGATTTGTATTGTACTTTTCAGTGGCTGAATTTACATTTCCTTGGCAACCTGCTTTTTCTACAATGAGTTTTGTCAGTGTACCACTTTAGCGTGCTATGAATTGCTTATTTTATGGTTTGTTACTGTTTCCAGTGATTGATAACCAATTCAGTCATGAAAAAATGACCTGAAGCCTAAGATATCACGTTTTGCTGTGTGGTATTTGACTGACAAAAATGGTTCAAATGGCTCTGAGCACTAGGGGACTTAACATCTATTGTCATCAGTCCCCTAGAACTTAGAACTACTTAAACCTAACTAACCTAAGGACATCACACAACACCCAGTTCATCCTGTGGATGATGATGCATCAATAAATTGTGCCTGGTACCAGCCTTGACAAATTAATGCTTTTTCATAACCATAAATCATTACATGCGGTGCTCCATACTTTTAAATGATGTCATCCACAATACATTTGCTGATTTCTGGAACTTTGTCAGATGGTACACCCTTTGTGACAGCACAGCAGTTCAGGTCATCAGCACACACGACTATCAATCTATTTCCATTTGTGAACTCTGGAAATCTCTCCATGGGGTCAACTTCCAACTGGTGAAATTGAACAACTGCAGGAATGGCCAATGATACCTGCTTCCATTTCTACGAAGGGATTTTGCAAATTCCAGATGACTTAATGTTGGAGCATCATGAAAATACTTCAGTATCACTGACCATAAATGAGCTGGGATAGTGAACAACCACTTCCATTCGATTCTGTCATAATTTTTTTGTACCACATATTAGTCTGAATTCTCCTGTGACAGTTTATAACTCATTTTTCACATTAACAGACATTATCAATGGTGAAAGAGGTGATAACTTATAGATAAAAATTCTAGAACTGACTGAGGCTCGAAACCAAACATTTTTGGGCCTGTAGGGAGGCACTTAACCACTGAACCTAATTGCTCCTTTCAGTTAGTCCACAGTGTGCAATTTGAAGTATATCTTCCTTTTAGGAAACAGAGATGCCATGTGCCAACTTCTTTCTCCATGAAGAGCACAGGGGAGAAGCGTAGGTCCTCTGACAAGTGGGTAACATTGTCTCTCAGCATCATCTCCAATGCCTTCTCGATTATACATTATTCAGATCAATACATGCTACACTAGTGCTAAATGATGGTAGGATGACCTCTAGTAACAGCTAGGCACAGTATTTCATCTGGTCTGCCTTGTGTCCACTCGAAACTTGAATCCATTCAAAAATCGATGTAAAATGGTGAATGATTAGATTAAGGGACATGTCAGTAGTCAGGATCTACTGGTGGTTGAATAATAGATTCCTTTGTCAGTAGTGGTAGTATAGTAGGATTCTTCATCAGTGGCACTGAGCTGACCCGTCTGGACTGGTTCAACTGTCTCTATGCATATACCCTAAGAGAAGAGTAGCAGCTGTTTATGGAAACTGGTCACTGAAAGCTCTTTTTCTACTTATGGTAGCTGTGGTTATTGCTGGCATAGAGACTTTCTGTAAGGTTGAGAACCTTTCTGCACATGAGTTTGACCGTGAAGCACTATTCATCATCTGAACTTTTGACTAGAACTTGTCTTGTTGACGACAGTGTGAGATTGTGCCATCAATAGTAGACAATTGCCCAAAGCTATCACTGTTGCATGAACTTGTGTAACTTCAAACAATGGAAAATTGAGGATGGAATGTAACAATATTATGAGAAGGAAAGTTGCTACTAACCATATAGTGGAGATGCTGAGTTGCAGATAGGCACAACAAAAAGATTTTCACACTTAAAACTTTCCGCCAATGGCCATTGTCAACAAAGGACACACATATGCATACACACACTCATGCAAACACAACTCACACACATGAATTCAGTCTCAGGCAACTGAAACCACACTGTGAGCAGCAGCACCAGTGCATGACAGGAATGGTGACTGGGTGGCGGAAAAGAGGAGGCTGCAGTGGGGAGGGGGAGGGGGAGGGATAGTATGGTGGGGATGGTGAACAGTGAAGTGCTGCAGATTGGGTGGTGGGCAGAGGTGAGGCGGGAAGGGGGGGTGGGGACGGTAGCAGAAAAGGAGAGAAATAGAGAGAAATAAACAAAAAAATTTAAAAAAATACTGTGTGTGGTGGTGGAATGATGGCTGTTTAGTGCTGGAATAGGAGCAGGGAAGGGGCTGGATGAGTGAGGACAGTGACTAATTAAGGTTGAGACCAGGAGGGTTATGGCCTTGTGGGATGTACTGCAGGGAAAGTTCCCACCTTTCCATTTCAGAAAATCTGGTGTTGGTGGGAAGGAACCATATGGCTCAGGCTGTGAAGCAGTCATTGAAATGAAGGATATCATGTTTGGCAGAGTGTTCACCAACAGGGTGGTCCACTTGTTTCTTGGCCACAGTTTGCCGGTGGCCATTCATGCCTACATAGAATGCAGCACACTGGTTGCAGATTAGCTTGTAGGCCACACGACTGATTTCACAGGTAGCCTTGCCTTTGATGGGATGGTGATGTTAGTGACCAGACTGGAGTAAGTGGTTATGGGAGGATGTATGGGACAGGCCTTGCATCTTTGTCTATTACAGTGGTATGAACCATGAGGTAAGGGATTGGGAGCAGGGGTTTGTGTAAGGATTGATGAGTATATTGTGTAGGTTCAATGGACAGCGGAGTGGGAAGGATAGTGGGCAGGACATTTCTCATTTCAGGGCACGATGAGAGGTAATCTAAACCCTGGCAGAGAATGTAATTCAGTTGCTCCAGTCCTGGGTGGTACTGAGTTATGAGGGGAACACTACTCTGTGGCTGGACGGTGGGGCTTTGGGAGGTGGCGGGAGACTGGAAAGATAAGGCATGGGAGATTTGTTTTTGTACAAGGTTGGGAGGATAATTACGATCACTGAATGCTTCAGTGAGACCCTTGGTGTATTTTGAGAGGGACTGCTGCCCTTCACTGCAGATGCAGTGACCATGGGTCACTAGGCTGTATGGAAGGGACTTCTTGGTATGGAATGGGTGACAGCTGTCAAAGTAGTGGTATTGCTGGTGGTTAGTAACTTTGATATGGACAGAGGTACTGATGTAGCCATCTTCGAAATGGAGGTCAACATCTAGGAAGATGGCTTAATGAGTTGAGCAGTACCAGGTGAAGAAAACTGGGGAGAAGTTGTTGAGGTTCTGGAGGAATGTGGATAGGGTGTTCTCACCTTCGATCCAGATAACAAAAATGTCATCAGTGAATCTGAACCAGGTGAGGGGTTTAGGAATCTGGGTGTTTAGGAAGGATTCCTCTAGATGGCCCATGAATAGGTCGGCCTAGGATGGTGCCATGTGGGTTCCCATAGATGAAACCTGAATTTATTTGTAGTTAATGCCTTCAAAGCAGTAGTAATTGTGGGTGAGGATATAGTTGGTCGTGGTGACTAGGAATGTGATTGTTGGTTTGGAAATCATCGGGTGTTGGGGAAGGTAGTGTTAAATAGTGGTATGGCCGTGGGCATTAGGAATGTTAGTGTACAGGGAGGTGGCATCAATAGTGATGAGCAGGACACCATGTAGTAAATGGACAAGAACTGTGGAGAGTTGGTGGAGGAAATGGTTATCTTTTATATAGGAGGGTAGGTTCCAGGTAATAGATTGAAGGTGTTGATCTACGAGAGCAGAGATTCTCTCACTGGGTGCATGATAACCACCCAGGACACCCCATTGTGGTCAGTTAAGTTTATTGACTTGAGGAAGCATGTAGAAAGTATGAGTGCAGGGAGTGGTAGGGGTGAGTAAAGAGATGGATTGCCGGGGAGAGGTTCTCGGATGGGCCGAAGGATTTGAGTAGTGACTGGAGATCCTGCTGGATTACTGGAATGGGGTCACTGCGGCAAGGTTTGGTGGTTGAAGTATCTGACAGCTGGCAGAGCCCTTCCGCCAGGTAGTCCTTGTAGTTCAGAACACAAGTTGTGGAGCCTTTGTCCGCCGGTAGGATTATAATGTCAGGATAAGGTTTTAGATGGTGGACTGCAGTTCTTTCTGTGGATGTAGGATTAGTCTGCATGTTGAGGGATTTGGGGAATGATGGTGAGGCAAGGATTGAGGCTGAGAAACTCGGGAAAGTTAACATGGGGTGGTTTGGGGACAGTGGGGGTCTATCACGGTTGGATGGAACAATGAACTGAGTTAGGCAAGGTTCAACATTGGTCCTTGGTTGAGTCTATTTGGTAGGGTTGGTGGCAAAAATGTGTTTCCACTGTAGGGACCAGGAGAAGGACAGAAGGTCTTTCACAAGTCATGCATGATTGAATTTGGGAGTGGGGCAAAAGGTGAGACCTTTGGAAAGGACTGTTATTTCTGTGGGGCAGAACTGAATTACATTCTCCGCCAGGGTTTAGATTACCTCTAGTCATGCCCTGAAATGAGAAATGTCATGCCCACTATCCTTCCCACCCCTCCCACAGTGGTACTCCGCTGTCCATTACACCTACACAATATACTCATCAATCCTTACACAACCCGTGCTCCCAATCCCTTACCTCATGGTTCATACCCTTATAATAGACAAAGATGCAAGACCTTCCCATACATCCTCCCGTAACCACTTACTCCAGTCCGGTCACTAACATCACCATCCCATCAAAGGCAAGGCTACCTATGAAACCAGTCGTGTGGTCTACAAGCTAATCTGCAACCAGTGTGCTACATTCTATGCAGGCATGAATGGCCACCAGCAAACTGTGGCCAAGAAACAAGTGGACCACCCTGTTGGTGAACACTCTGCCAAACATGATATCCTTCATTTCAATGACTGCTTCACAGCCTGAGCCATATGGTTCCTTCCCACCAACACCAGATTTTCTGAAATGCGCAGATGGGAACTTTCCCTGCAGTACATCCCACAAGCCTGTAGCCCTCCTGGTCTCAACCTTAATTAGTCACTATCCTCATTCATCTAGCCCCTTCCCTGTTCCCATTCCAGCACTACACAGCCGTCATTCCACCACCACACCCAGTACTTTTTTAATTTTCTTGTTTATTTCTCTCTATTTCTCTCCTTTTCTGCTACCTTCGATGACCCCTTCCCATCTCTCCCCTGCCCACCGCCCAATCTGCAGCACTTCACTGTCCACCATCCCCACCATACTATCCCTCCCCCTCCCCACCCCAGCCTCCTCCTTTCTGCTACCCAGTCGCTACTCCTATCATGCCTTGGTGCTGCTGCTTGTAGTGTGGTTTCAGTTGATTGAGTTGCATTTGCATGAGTATGTGTGTGCTTATGTGCATCTGTTGTTGACAAAGGCCATTGGACCGAAAGCTTTAGGTGTCAAAAACTTTTTGTTGTGCCTGTCTGTGACTCAGCATCTCCACTATATGGTTAGTAGCAACTTTGTTGTTTTTCCAAAAAGCAGCCATTAGACTGATGAAGTTACACAAATTTGAAGTGCTGTATTCTGTAATTGATTATTATTCTCAGAACACAAGGTCTTCTCTTCTTGGTGTATTTTCCATTTGCAACTCTGTACACAATGGCCTTTGAATCTTTGAACATAGTGTTCTACAGCTTGTATAAGTAGGTATTTGGTATCATAGAATCTAATGTTCCAAAACTGATCAGTGCAGGTTTACATCTTGGCAAATTTGTCCATTGAAAATTTTCATCTGCAGAGGCCTCAACTCCATAGACAACCACCAAATTTCCTGATTTTTCGTGGGTGAATAAGTCAATGAAACCTCATTGTGGCAACAACAATTTACCATGGAACATTGGAGAACAAACACAACCAGAGTATGGTGTTGTGCTTAACTCTGAAAATTGAGTGTAGTCAGTTTCAGGTGAAAATGAAATGATCGTATTCCATTAATGGCCGAGTGTCCCCATCTGGGGAAGTTTGGCCACCTAGTTGCCACATTGGGCATCTTGTGAGTTAATGAGGATGAGGACACAACACCCAGTCCCCGAGAGGAGAAAATCTCTGACCCAGTCAGGAATCGAAGTCAGGCCTGTTGTGTAGCAGACAGACACTCTGACTGCACAGCTAAGGGAACAGAGTCAGCTTCAGGTTCTTGGTAAGTCTTGATGTCTTGAAACATAAGTCATCAAACACTCTTCTTTCTGTACAACAGTGTATGCTGAGGGCGTCCACAATGAAAAAATATCAGTGTGGTATCCTCCTTTCTCCATATGTACCTTTTTCTGTACAGTAACCAAATTAGTGAAGGATTTGGTCGAATGTGTTCCATCAAGAACCTTGGGTGTTGGAAACCCTGGGATTATATCCAAATATCAAACTTTAATTCTCAGTGTTGGTCTGCCTTGTAGAAATCAAAACAAATGATTGATGATATTCTTCTTGAATTAAAAATGCCACCTCAGAGCTGGGTTTGAAGTTTTACGCTTCTACTTCCAGCAATCTGGGTTCAATACTAACAGATACCACAAACACCCACATTCTTCTCTTATGTTTTGTCATATTATTCATATTATTGCTGCAAAGCCCTGATAGCCTTCCATGACTGTCATTGTTATGACATTCACAAGTCTTTTGAATATCTTTCAGCATACTCATTTCTGGTACATTGGAATTAAGAAAGGCCAGCACATTGAGGCAGTGTTGAGGTGACACCTTTCCTCTATTTAAGAGGTTTGTTATCACATGTTTGTAACTGTAAAGTGTTGTCAGGCAGTCTGTAGTACAGTTGTCATTTCTGCTGAACAGCCAACTTCAGCTCATAAGGCATCAGCCCCCATTGGTGACACATCAGGATTTAGCAAGATTCATATCTAGGCATCTCATGAGATTAGCAAGTTGTCTATCTAGGTTTCTGTTTGTGCTTTTATAAACAAATCTTAAGTTAACAACAATGAGATGAGTAGAATGTGTGCATGCTGTGTGCAGATGGAGGAGGAGCTGACAGCAGTTTGCAAACAGCTTACATGTGTTGCTTGTTTTGTTCACAGCTTCTGTTGCCGAGGAACCTTCCAGTGTACCCAACACAGTTAATTTGCTCTCACAGCAGGATGAGTGGTGGGTGGTAATGCATTCACATAACTTAAGGCAGAGGGCCAATGCAGTGGCTGACAGTCTGGTCCCAACCATTCACTCTGAGAGTTGACAGGCAGCAGCTTATTCAACATGGTCCGAGCAGGCACACAGGGAAAGGGTTTACTAGTTACTGGAAGCTCCAATGTTAAGGGTATTATGGAGTCTCTTAAGCAGATAGCATTCAGGGCCACAAAGAAAGCCAATGTGTTCTTGGTACATCTGCAAGGGTGCCTCATCCAGTATGTGGTGGAAACCTTGCCTGCAGCTATCAGCCATGCAGAGTGCAGCCATCTGCAATTTCTGGCTCATATCAGCACCAACAAAACCTGTTGCTTGGGTTCTGAGGTCATACTCAGTTCATACAGATGGCTAGCAGAGCCAATGACAGTCCTTTGGCATGGAAACATGAGGAGTGTCTCAACCAAAGGCATTGTCAACTCAGTGCTGGTGCAGAAATCTGTAGTCAAAACTGTCACAATCATCTGGGGAACTGTAGGACAACCCTTGATAGGTCAGGTGTGCACTACGCAAAGGAAGCAGCTACTCAAGTAGCAGAATACTTGTTGAGTGAACATGGGGGTATTTTAGGCCATGACATGTCCAAAAGAACAGATGCCACATATACATAATTAAGACAAGGACAATCAATGGTGTCTGCAGTGTGGATGCACTCCCGGCCCAAACTCTTAAGGGAATCAGTGAAATGCTGTGATTAACAAGAATAATGAGCAAGGGGCACTACGTTGTTAGTGTGTGGATAGGTTGAGAATCTGGGTCTAATGGGAGGCATGCTAGGGTAATCTGAGCAGTTGCAATGACCAATATGTCCAGGTGGTGCAGTAGTCAACACATCTGCCTAGTAAGCAGGAGACTTAGGTTCGAATCCTGTTCTGGCACAAGTTTTCAACCTACCTCATTGATTTAAATCTATTCCCACCCACAGCCAGTGTCTGTAATTCCTTTGTGTAAAAGTAAGTTTTAAATTTAGCCTAAGATCGTTTCTCCTGGACAACTCCTTCTATTCCATGGAAAATTTTTGTTTCAAAACTTGCAGCTTGTATAAAAGAAACCAGTTTTTAAGTGTAATAGCATGAGAAGGACTAAAAAGCAGTATCTTCATTAATGTCAACACTTATCATGAATACATATTCTGTAAACTGACTTGTTGCACATCATTTTGCTAAAAGAACTGTTGAAAGATCTATGGAACATATAACTAACTGTAATAGTTTTTGTTGATTGTATTCCTTAGTTTGGGTAAATCTTAGAAATGACATAATGTAACATGTGAATCTGCTGTGTAATTTGTTTTTGCTGACTAAATACCTCTCATATCAAGACATCAACAAGGTTGTCAGCTTACCGTTCATTTGAGCAGCTTACATGGAAAATTCTTAAGGCTGATGGGTCTGAGGTTAACCATTTAATGTGGGTTCTGCCCAATTTCAATATTGAGACCATTGTTCTTTGCCTGCACTGGGTTCAAAACTCACACTCACTACAGGCATGATTAAATACTGCAAAAATGCGGTGTCAGTAATCCACAGATAGGTGTTTCGGACTTGCAGCATTTGATAGTGTTGAGGAGTCCCATTCACTGAAAGGAGCACTATATGGTTCCAGGTGTGGTGTAGTGAAAGACATGCTGTTATTGTCTAAACATCTTTCATGCAGGCAGAAGGTGGAGGGGTAGTTGCCAGTTCTACAGTAACAGTGGAGTCAGTATGAATATGACCATCTATAAGAATATCAAGAATAATGGTTAAGAACTGACAACTGTATCCGCAATGCAAATTGGCCCACACCTATGAAGAAGAGGCATGGGTCACTATGTTAGCAACATATCTTTTGCAAAAACCCTTATTTGGGTATTTTACGAGATAGCATGCCCAGTAACTGAGCCTTATGTGGGCAAACATTTTCCACTGATAGATGGAACATACGTCATTGGTGTGCCATAGAGCCGATATTCATGCTACACAATGTGTTCTAACATGTATACACAAACCCTAAGTCTACATACTTCTGACTGGTGACTCGCACTTTGCTCGGTAGTCTTGGCTCCTCACATTCCTATAAATTATAATTATCGTGTGGATATTCAGTTACTTATTTTGAATTACTTTCTGCTGTTTCAGTAGAGTACCTAAGTATTGATATTTTTCCAATTTTCTGTGGTATAGAGTTCCTAAAAGATGTACAGAATGACATGTTTTGCCAGCATAAGAAAATGTTATAAGATCAACACACACTTAAAATGCATTATGTGGGGACGGAAAGAGACAAGTGTTTACCAATTTCAGCGATGAATACCCGCACGGAAAAATCTGAAATAGCATCATGTGCTCTAAGATACATTAAATGAAACTTCTTTTTCTCCTTAATGAGTTGTCAATGTTTATATAGCATCATAAAATACAGCTGTTGAAATTCAGGAGACATACACACTGCGTCACGATACTTCCATTTGCTCACATATTTATTAGGCTTGTATAAACATAGACAAATGGCATTTGATGTATGAGACCAAAGCAGATCTTCTAGCTTAATACTCGATACAGGATTGAAACAAACACATGCCTTACTTTACTCATGAAGTGGCTTGCTCTCTGCTTGCGTCGCTACCTATTTGCACATCCGGTATGCAATCTGGTAAAAACGTGGCGGCTACAGGCTGATTGGCCACTCTCTCCCTATATAGGCTCTCTACAGTGCACCTGCCTGAAAGCCTTGAATACCTTATTGATTTCCTATGTTCACCATGGGAATGGTCTCTAATAAGGTGCTCCCATGGAAAGGGAGATCATCAGTTCTGCTGCTGTTAGTATTGTGGTAGTTTATCCTTCAATATATCCTTGATATTCCATTGCTCATTAGCATAGGATTGTAGGATAGTGTTGAAAGCATGCCAATTAGACTTATTAAAGTCTCATCATGATGGATACTCAGTTGGGTGATGATGTGGGAGAAACATAGCTATTGGAAAGTGATTACTTTCACAGAGATTGACATGTCCCTCCACAGGATTGAGGGAAGGATGCTAAAACTACAGACTGAGAGATCGGTGACTCAATATATTCCATGTGCCACACTAAAATGAGTTAGAGTGCTGCTGTTCATTAAGCATATGAGGGTCCATCAATAAGTAATGCCCCATTTTTTTTCTCAGAACATATTTATTGTTAAGCGTCAGAAAAATAGGATACGGGCAAGACATATTGACATATATTGTCATATTGTCACAAAATTTCTATGTGGTCTCCATCACGTTCTATGCTCATATGCCAATGTTGTGGAAGAGCATGTATTCCCTGTTGGTAAAAGCTCTTGTCCTGTAGGCATAGCCATAGTTTTGCTGCGTGACTGACACTCTTGCCATCTTCAAAGTGTGTTCTCTGTGGAGAGTCTTTAAGCAGCCCTAAGAGATGGAAGTCCGAGGGTGCCAGGTCTGGAATGTAGGGTGGATGAGGCAATGATTGATTCTCAGACTTGTGTGTGGGTGTGCATTATCGTGTTGGAGCAAGATTTCTGCTGGATTCTTGTCTGATAGAACATGTCGGAAACGGTTCTTGAGTTTATTCAGAGTCTTCACGTACACCTCTGAATTGATAGTTGACCTCTTGGCATCACATCCACGAGAATGATGCTACCACATTCCCAGAAGACTGTCACCATGACTTTTCCAGCAGAAGGGGTTGTCGTGGATTTCTTCTTTTGTGGCAAATGAGGATGATACCACTCCATGAATTTCTATTTTGTTTCCGGTGCAAAGTGGTGCACCCAGCTTCCATCCCTCATAACAATCCATGACAGAAAGGCCTCTTGATCAGTCTCAAAACACTCCAACAACTTAGATGAAATGGCCTTTGTTTGAATCTTGTGGTCCGCTGCAAGCATTCGTGGAACCCATCGTGAGCACCTCTTTGAATATCCGAGAGTCTCAATCATTGCAGATGCATTTTCAATTCTGACTGGTAAGTGTAGAGCCAATTGTCAAGTTGTGATGCACCGGTGGACATGAATAATGGCATCCGCATGATTCAGCATGTCTGAAGCAGTGGCTGTAGCATGATATCCTGAGTGGAGCTCTGTTTCTACATTTCCTGAGGCTGTAACTTACTTTATCCATCACCTAACTGCACTCCTATCAAGTGCAGCATCGCCATAAACTGTACACAAATGTTTATGGATGTTCACCATGGTTTCTTTTTCTGAACACAAGAATTCAATAACAGCTTGCTGCTTGTAATGTGAGTCACATGTAGATGCCATTTTGACATTGTACTATAACTCTGCCATCTTCCAGAACAGTTCAAAACTTTGCCGGTACACAGAACAAACATCAAATGTGAAGCACCGACAAGGATGTTTGTCTATGTATATTAATGGCTTTTTTTAAAAAAAAAAAAAAAGTTGGGCATTACTTATTGAATGACCCTTGTACATTAATATCTTTAAGTTCCTGTTCTAAATGAATAGCTCAGCTGGATGTTCTAACAGCACACCACAAGTTATGGACAGTGGAATCACTGAAAAGGAGTAAAGGTGGAGGTAGCTGATGGATCCAGTTAGCTATTTGTTGATGTATCAGATTGCCAGCTGGATGAAGATAGACATTGCCAAGAGTAAAAATCCATAGCTGCCCATATGTACACAGAAACCACCTCCAACAATGTGCTGAGTCATACTGTAATGTCAGCAACAATTAATGTACAGACATCACCTGATACTGATTATGGGTCAACCCCCCTTTTTGGAACAGGTACAACGATTATGTAGGTTAGGGGCATATGTTTCAGGGAACAGTTTCCTAATGGACAGTATATTCTGCTGGATAAAATTATAGTAACTGTCTCAGTTCTGCTAGATGGGCCTGACGTATCTTCACCCTTGTTGTAGATGGGTTTAGCGAACTTTGCAAACATCGTGACTGTCACTTGAACTGGATGTAGTTATTCATATTGTACAGGTGTTGAGTGGTCAGGACTTTGGAGTGGGTGCCTGGTGCTGATATTAAACGAGAACAGGAAATCAGGTCAAATAAAGAGCATATATTTCAGTATAAGGAACACATGGGGTGCAACTAGGGTAGAAAGTTACCAGATGTAGGCTAGTCTGAGATATTGAACAAACTAAAGAAGTGGGCATTGGGAGAGTCTGCTCTCCAGAACCTTCCAGCATGCACACAAATAACCCTTCCCCCACACTTGCTATTAGGTAAACCAATGGCATGAAATTGCCACCAAATTCAGCAGAGGGCTGAAGCATTTAGGAAAAATTTTCTGTTAGAATTACACATTGGAGGAACTTTATTAAATGGTTTTGTGGACTTCACCAATTTTTTCACTGGAAATCTGAGATCATTTAATATTCCAATTTTGGATGCCAGATGTGCACTTGAATTTTTGTGGGACTTCTTTGTGTTGGCCACAGCTGGGTCTTGTATTAATTTTCATGGTGCAATAAACAGTCAGGACTTTTATGTAGTCTTCATTTGCAGAACAGTGATTTGCTTGGGGTTCCATATCTCAGAATGTAGAAATTTCATAGTCTTGTCTACAATGTTTGAGGACTCATGAGTCAGTTTTGGACGTTAATAGTTTGTTTAAGATTGAGTGATACAGAACTTTTCATATATTCCATAAACACTGTTCAATGGTACCTATTGTGAGTCTGAATTGATATTAGTCACTGGTACCTGTTATGAGCTTGAAGTGGTATTTAACAGCAAACAAACTTTCAGTTTTATTACAATCAATTTTTAGGGATGCAGTAGTCTATAGTACCTTCCTACTTCACTGTTACTGGTACTGGTACTTATTTGTGAACTTATGGGAAACTTAAGCAACTGTATATGGCTCTATGTTATCTAGGGGTCTGGCTGCATTTACAATTTTCATTTCAGATAATAATCAATGCATTAATTGCATTCCACATCAGCCATATTCCAGGGGCCAGAATAATTTATTAACAATAAACATGTGGTAACATCACAGCTGGATGCATAGCCTCAGGAAATCAGTTTCAGACAGACAGAGCCATCTATGGACTGTCATAATAATGGATTCATCAGACTATCAGGCATTTTAGAGCCAGGTAATTGTCTTTAGTTACTTATTTACAGATTCCACAGATCTGTTTGTTAATTTGAAGCTTTTGTGCTATTAAGTTTCATGTATTTTGCCAGTGTGTAGTCATAAACATAAACAAAAAAAAACAAAAAAACGAAAAAAAAAAAACTGAGCACATTAGCTTTCATCACCACTTGTGCTGGAAGCAAAATACATACTTAAAAACAAAACAAACTTTTGTGTACTACATAACACATGCTGCATGTGTTGAATTAAATATTCAACTATGAAACAGAGGAGGTGATCCATCAGAAATGAGAACAGATTAAATGTAAGATTTGCTTTCAATGTCTGATGAACATGCTGTATGACATGGCAAATGATTAGTTGTCTTACTGGCTTTATTTCAAATTTTTTATCACCATGCATACCCAAAAATTTGAAGCATTTTAACCTAGTCAGTAACACATGTCTATGTGCAACATTAATTAGTAGTGTTACTCTGCTTGATGTATCAAACAGAATTTATTATTTTTCTCAAATTGCAGAAGATTCCATGCAGAAAAACACTTACTTAGTCTTTGAGAAACACTAACATGCTGCAGCTGTCTCTCCAAGTGGATTGTTGTACTGCACTGTACATTACTGGGCCTCTTTCACCTTTTGGTGATGTAAGACATATCAGTTGAGAGATGATATGATGGACACAAGGTTTTTACCATATAACATCAATATGGAAAGTATGTATTGCTACTCATCATACAGAGGAGGCCCTGAGACACTTTCATTGTGCCTGTCTAAGATTGTCTACTGCAGAAGAAGGACTTTGTCTGAAAACTTTTATATTTTAGCAAACACAAAAGCACAACTCACATACACATGGCTACAGTTTCAGAGCACTAGAGCCCTACATTTTGGATATATATTTTGTAGTTTCAATATAGTAAAGAAAGTTGTGGTAGAATTAAATAATTTAGGAGTGAAGAAGACAACACACTAAATAGTAAAAGCATTTAGTTGTCAACAGGCACATGAAAAAGACTGAAAATTTGCCAGCTTTTGGACAAATCCTTTAACAAGCTGGAGAACCAAAACACGCGCACACGCACACATGCGCACACACACAACCTACCGTTGCAGCTACACTGTACCAGCTGAGCATAAAATGCCAGGATTGCAGTTTGGCAGGTGAATTGGCGTGAAGAGTGGTGTCGAGTGTGGTGCATAGAAGGGAGAAAAGGTGAGAAGCAGGAGGAGAGATAGCTGGCAGCTCAGAGGGACACAGCCAGTGAGTGGGATAGGAATTCCAGAGCAGGTGGCATATACATCTACATAGTACTCTGCAGACCACTGTACATTGCATGGCAGTGGCTACCACAAACCACTATTAGCCATTTCCTTTCCTGTTCCACTCACAAATAGAGCAAGGGATAAATAACTGTGTATAAGCCCACATATGGGCCCTAATTTCTCTCATCTCATCTTTGCAGCCCTTACACGAAATGTATGTTGGCGGCAGTAGAATTGATCTCCAGCTGGCCTTAAACACCAGTACTCTAAATTTCCACAATAGTGCCTCATGAAAAGAGCATTGTCTTCTGTCCAGAGATTCCCACTTGAGTTCACAAAGTGTCCTCATATTTTTTGCATGCTGACTGAACCTACCAGTAACAAATCTAGCAATGTGCCTCTGAGCTGCTTTGATGTCTTCCTTCACTCTGATCTGGTGGGGACCCAAAATACTCAAAAAGTTCTGAACAATGGGTGACACTAGCATTCTGTATGTAATCTCCTTTATGGATGAGCTACTCTTTCTCAAAGTTCACCCAATACAACAAAAGCGAGCATTCCCCTTCCTTACTATCAACCTCATCTACACACTCAATTTCATATCGCTTTGCAACATTACGCCTAGATATTTAATCAACGTGACCATGTCAAGCAGCACACTACCAATGTTGTATTCGAACATTACAGGATTATTTTTTTCTACTCATCCACATTAACTTACATTTTCCTGCGTTTGGAACAAGCTACCATTTATCATACCAAAAAGAAATTCTTTCTAAGTCACTCTAAGTCACACTGTATGCTCCAACAGTCACTCAAAGATGACACCTCCCTGTACACCACAGTGTCATCAGCAAATGGCCATAAATTGCTGTTCACCCAGTCCATCAGACCATTTATATACATAGAGAATAACAGTAGTCCTATCACACTTTCCTGGGGCACTGCTGGTAATACTATTGTCTTTGATGACCACAGCAGCAGGTGTACAGGATAGGAATGTGACACATGCAAACTGGAGATGGTGAGTTGGGCAGCACACCACGATGGTGATGTGAAGGCTTGGTTGGGAATGAGTGACAGGACAGAGAAGGGTGAGACTGTTGGATAGAGGGTGTTTGTGCAGTAGGTTAGCAGAATTGAGGCCAGGAGAAGATTGTGGAAGTGTAGGATGTGTTGCAAGAATAACTTCCATCTGCATGGTTCAGGAAAAGTGGAGTTGAGGGGGAGGATCCAGATGGCACAGGTTGGTAAGTAGCCATCAAATTCGAGCCTGTAGTGCTCAGCAGCATGTTCTGCCACAGGGTGTTCAGTTCCGTTCTTAGATATAGTATGCTAGTGGCCATCCATTCTGATGGACCGCTGGTTGGTGGTCATGACCACAGAAAATGCTGTACACAACTCACTTTCAGCTCAGCATATCAGTTGAGAAAGAAGGGGTGACACGCATAGCATCGTTGACCATCCCTAGACAATGATTACGCTATATAGAGCCTCTAACACTGTCAATGGTTTGCCTCTCACCATTGAGAGGGTACATACTGTGCAGATTAATTATTACTGAAAGGACAGCTCTGGGTGCTAGGAGGACAGTAATTTCAGCACCTTCAGTTCCTCACAAACAATTCAGACAATTGACAACACATTTACTTGCAGTAAATATTCTGTGAGACTGTATTTTCAATAGAGGATGCATTGTACATCAGTAGTAAATAAAAATTTCTACTACTGAACATACAGCTTATACAGAACCAAATATGTAACATTGTTGAAGCTAAATATGTCCTTATTATAATACTAAAAAGGTAGATATAATAAGTAGTAATCGTTACTAAAATCTTGAAATAACGATGGAGTATGCCCTCAGAAAACAGACAAATGGAAATTCCACTCATGGAACTGATTATATTGGTCATCAATTTTCAGTAATAAATTTAATAATGCATTGTAGATAGGTTTTTGAGAAAAAAGTCACTGACAATCTAGATGAAAATTTAGCTAGCAATTTAAAAATGTTTATTGCTCTTAAGTAATAGTATTTTTACCAAAAGAGTAACCACTCAGTGGTTTCTTGTCAGCAACAGCACCACTGGAAAATGCTCTCAAGCCGCTTTGCAGTCCCCTGTGAAGGACCTGAGGAGGAGGATAACACTGTATGTAACTTGTAAGAAATGATATTAGTCACATATGATAGTAAAAATAAATGTGTACACAATATGAAAAGAAATTTCAAGTACAGCACGTATTCTAAATATTGTTATGAGGAGAGAGAGAGAGAGAGAGAGAGAGAGAGAGAGAGAGAAATGCGAAAAAAGTGGGAAAAATTAAAATTTATACATATGTGGAAATTCTTGTACTAATTTGTAAACATACACTTCTTATGTGCATAATTAGGACTGGTGTCAGTAAATACTGTACATTATTGTATTTTGTTGGTTCCTATTCACAATAGAAATTATTTTACATATATTACAAATGCTTTGTAATGTTACACTTATACTCACTAAAATATCATATTACTGCCAATTTATATACACATAAATTGTTCCTGCTAATAAATTTATCATATAAATAGGTATTGGCTATAAGCAAGTTCTTTCTCTTAAACTGTGCATTTTAGTAGCTGTAAAGTTATTGGATTTGCATGTTGCTGAATAACAGAAGTCTTTTTGGTCAAAATTAGTGCCTCTAACCCTTCGTGTAGATGATTGTAATTCTTAGAACAGATCATAGGAATTGGGCAGTAATTTGAAAAATGGAATATGTGATTTTCATTTAACTTCATTGAAAAGAAAATGTTGAGGAGCTTTTATTTGTATGTTTTGAACATGTTTCTCCAGGGTAGTCTTGAATTAAAATTACTATTATTATTCTTTCTTTCTTTTCTCAGACGTTATGTCTGGTCAAAAATGGAAAGTGACACGGACCTTGATCAAGCATGACTTCCTTTTAACTGTACGGTATATGTTATATTGCATTTAGGAACTTTCGGGTAATTGAACATGTATCAATAATTACAGATTTCCGTAGTTGTATATATAAGTTTGGATGTAGCTGTATTGCATTGATCTACTGGTGGATATTGTGTGGTATGACTCCTGTAGTTGATAGTATAATTGGTATAATGTCAACTTTATCCTGATGCCACATGCCCTTGACTTCCTCAGCCAGTTTGATGTATTTTTCAATTTTTTCTCCTGTTTTATTTTGTATATTTGTTGTATTGGGTATGGATATTTCGATTAGTTGTATTAATTTCTTCTTTTTATTGGTGAGTATGATGTCAGGTTTGTTATGTGGTGGTGTTTTATCTGTTATAATGGTTCTGTTCCAGTATAATTTGTATTCATCATTCTCCAGTACATTTTGTGGTGCATACTTGTATGTGGGAACATGTTGTTTTATAACTTTATGTTGTTGACGTATTATTTTTGCTACATTGTCATGTCTTCTGGGGTATTCTGTATTTGCTACTATTGTAGATCCGCTTGTGATGTGATCTCCTGTTTCTATTTGTTGTTTGCAAAGTCTGCATTTATCTGTTGTGGTATTGGGATTTTTAATAATATGCTTGCTGTAATATCTGGTGTTTATTGTTTGATCCTGTATTGCAATCATGAATCTTTCTGTCTCACTGTATACACTCCTGGAAATTGAAATAAGAACACTGTGAATTCATTGTCCCAGGAAGGCGAAACTTTATTGACACATTCCTGGGGTCAGATACATCACATGATCACACTGACAGAACCACAGGCACATAGACACAGGCAACAGAGCATGCACAATGTCGGCATTAGTACAGTGTATATCCACCTTTCGCAGCAATGCAGGCTGCTATTCTCCCATGGAGACGATCGTAGAGATGCTGGATGTAGTCCTGTGGAACGGCTTGCCATGCCATTTCCACCTGGCGCCTCAGTTGGACCAGCGTTCGTGCTGGACGTGCAGACCGCGTGAGACGACGCTTCATCCAGTCCCAAACATGCTCAATGGGGGACAGATCCCGAGATCTTGCTGGCCAGGGTAGTTGACTTACACCTTCTAGAGCACGTTGGGTGGCACGGGATACATGCGGACGTGCATTGTCCTGTTGGAACAGCAAGTTCCCTTGCCGGTCTAGGAATGGTAGAACGATGGGTTCGATGACGGTTTGGATGTACCGTGCACTATTCACTGTCCCCTCGACGATCACAAGTGGTGTACGGCCAGTGTAGGAGATCGCTCCCCACACCATGATGCCGGGTGTTGGCCCTGTGTGCCTCGGTCGTATACAGTCCTGATTGTGGCGCTCACCTGCACGGCGCCAAACACGCATACGACCATCATTGGCACCAAGGGAGAAGCGACTCTCATTGCTGAAGACGACACGTCTCCATTCGTCGCTCCATTCACGCCTGTCGTGACACCACTGGAGGCGGTCTGCACGATGTTGGGGCGTGAGCGGAAGATGGCCTAACGGTGTGCAGGACCGTAGCCCAGCTTCATGGAGACAGTTGCGAATGGTCCTCGCCGATACCCCAGGAGCAACAGTGTCCCTAATTTGCTGGGAAGTGGCGGTGCGGTCCCCTACGGCACTGCGTGGGATCCTACGGTCTTGGCGTGCATCCGTGCGTCGCTGCGGTCCGGTCCCAGGTCGACGGGCACGTGCACCTTCCTCCGACCACTGGTGACAACATTGATGTACTGTGGAGACCTCACGCCCCACGTGTTGAGCAATTCGGCGGTACATCCACCCGGCCTCCCGCATGCCCACTATACGCCCTCGCTCAAAGTCCGTCAACTGCACATACGGTTCACGTCCACGCTGTCACGGCATGCTACCAGTGTTAAAGACTGCGATGGAGCTCCGTATGCCACAGCAAACTGGCTGACACTGACGGCGGTGGTGCACAAATGCTGCGCAGCTAGCGCCATTCGACGGCCAACACCGCGGTTCCTGGTGTGTCCGCTGTGCCGTGCGTGTGATCATTGCTTGTACAGCCCTCTCGCAGCGTCCGGAGCAAGTATGGTGGGTCTGACACACCGGTGTCAATGTGTTCTTTTTTCCATTTCCAGGAGTGTATATTGCCTTTTCTTAGCCATGTGTTGGATGCGTCTTGATCGATGTGTGGCTGTGTTAGATGATACGGGTGCTTGCCATGTAGTGTTTTCTTTTTCCAATTAACTTTCTTTGTATCTGTTGATGTTATGTGATATAAAGCGTTGTAGAGGTGGTTATGAAATTGTAGTGGTGTAGCCGATGTATTTATGTGGGTGATTGCTTTGTGTATTTTGCTAGTTTCTGCTCGTTCTAGAAAGAATTTTCTTAAATTGTCTACCTGTCCATAATGTAGGTTTTTTATGTCGATAAATCCCCTTCCTCCTTCCTTTCTGCTTAATGTGAATGTTTCTGTTGCTGAATGTATGTGATGTATTCTATATTTGTGGCATTGTGATCGTGTAAGTGTATTGAGTGCTTCTAGGTCTGTGTTACTCCATTTCACTACTCCAAATGAGTAAGTCAATATTGGTATAGCATAAGTATTTATAGCTTTTGTCTTGTTTCTTGCTGTCAATTCTGTTTTCAGTATTTTTATTAGTCTTTGTCTATATTTTTCTTTTAGTTCTTCTTTAATATTTGTATTATCTATTCCTATTTTTTGTCTGTATCCTAGATATTTATAGGCATCTGTTTTTTCCATCACTTCTATGCAGTCGCTGTGGTTATCCAATATGTAATCTTCTTGTTTAGTGTGTTTTCCCTTGACAATGCTATTTTTCTTACATTTGTCTGTTCCAAAAGCCATATTTATATCATTGCTGAATACTTCTGTTATCTTCAGTAATTGGTTGAGTTGTTGATTTGTTGCTGCAAATAGTTTCAGATCATCCATGTACAGCAAATGTGCGATTTTGTGTGGGTATGTTCCAGTAATATTGTATCCATAATTTGTATTATTAAGCATGTTGGATAGTGGGTTCAGAGCAAGGCAGAAACAGAAAGGACTTAATGAGTCTCCTTGGTATATTCCACGCTTAATCTGTATTGGCTGTGATGTGATATTATTTGAATTTGTTTGGATATTAAGTGTGGTTTTCCAATTTTTCATTACTATGTTTAGGAACTGTATCAATTTAGGATCTACTTTGTATATTTCCAATATTTGTAGTAACCATGAGTGGGGTACACTATCAAAAGCTTTTTGGTAATCAATGTATGTGTAGTGTAGCGACCTTTGTTTAGTTTTAGCTTGATATGTCACCTCTGCATCTATTATCAGTTGCTCTTTACATCCTCGTGCTCCTTTGCAACAGCCTTTTTGTTCTTCATTTATAATTTTGTTCTGTGTTGTATGTGTCATTAATTTCTGTGTAATGACTGAAGTTAACATTTTGTATATTGTTGGTAGGCATGTTATGGGGTGATATTTAGCTGGGTTTGCTGTGTCTGCTTGATCTTTAGGTTTCAGATAGGTTATTCCATGTGTAAGTGTATCAGGGAATGTGTATGGGTCTGCAATGTAACTGTTAAATAATTTAGTTAGATGTGAATGTGTTGAGGTGAACTTCTTTAGCCAGATATTTGCTATTTTATCTTTTCCAGGGGCTTTCCAATTGAGAGTAGAATTAATTGCTCGGGTGACTTCATGTTGCAAAATTATCACTTCAGGCATTTGTGGTATCATCTTGTATGTGTCTGTTTCTGCTTGTATGCACCGTGCATGCCTGTTATGTTGTATCGGGTTTGACCATATGTTGCTCCAGAAGCGTTCCATGTCTGTTATGTTTGGTGGATTGTCTATTTTAATGTGTGTGTTATCTACTGTCTGGTAAAATTTCTTTTGGTTTGTGTTCAATGTTTGGTTTTGTTTCCTTCTATTTTCACTTTTTTTGTATCTTCTAAGTCATTTGGCCAATGCTTGTAATTTCTGCTTATTTTGATCTAATTGCTCTATTGCTTCTTGTTGTGAGATTTTACCTAACCTTTTTTGTTTTTTTTTTTCTGACATTCCATTTCTTATAAATTGTGTTAGCTGTCCGATGTCTTTTCTCAGTTTTTCTATTCTGATCTGTAGCCTGTGTTGCCATGCTGGTTTTGTGGGTTTCTTCTGTGTGTTGGTTGGTTCTGATCTCTGCCTAGTGTGTATATTTAGTGTAGTGAGTGCTCCTATATAAACCAGTGGTTGTAACTCTTCCATAGTTGTGTTTTCATTTATTTTGTTGTGTATGATTGTGTTGATAGTTTTTATTGTTGTTTCAACTTGTGGGTTAATTGGTGGTCTACGCAAGAATGGTCTAATGTCTGTATTTGTGTCTTTGTATTATATATATGTTAGCTGAAATTTTTCTTGTATATCTAACATCTGTGTCACTTCGTGTTCTATTTGTGCTTGTTCTGGTGGCTGTCTTAAGATTTCGTTTTCCTCTGATTGTTTAATTGGTGCATGTTGTTCTTTGTTTGTTTGCTCTGGGATGTTTGAGTCCATTACTGTATTTTCTTCTTCTTCTGATTGCACATTATTTTGTTCCAGTATTTGTTGTACTTGTCGTTTGATGTTTTCTAATTCTGACTGGGGTATCCTGTTATTTTTGATTATTCCACGGATCTGATCAGCTAATCGTTGTTCTGTTAAAAATTTTAATTCTGGGTATCTGGTAATAAATGTTGTGTATACTTGTGATCTGTATCCAGTTGTGTTGGTTCCTAGGTTTGTTGCTTGGTAATAACAGAACATGAGGTGTCGATTAACTTCATCTGACCATCTCATCCTCTGTCTTTGTTTTCCTTCTAGGGTGGTTGCAGGAAGCATATCCTGCAAAACACCTCTATTTGGATTTAAATCATTTTCCAGTTGGCTAGCAGTGTCGTTACCATTGTGGGCGGGCATAGGGTTCAAGCGTCGTCCCCGACCATGACGGCGCTTGTCCGAGGCTTCTTTAGTTCTGTCCTGAACCAACTAATCACACTAAAAGGGGGGTTAGCCCTATTAGTGGTTTGTTCTTTTCGTCGCCTTTTACGACTGGCAGAACATACCGGAGGCCGATTCTTTTCCCGGGCCTCCACGGGGTTTATTATTATTATTATTATTATTATTATTATTATTATTATTATTATTATTATTATTATTATCATCATCATTATCATCATTATTATTATTAAGAAATATTACAGGCTCTTCCAATCTGAAAACCTAGGCCAATTTAAAAAGGCAAACATTATGGTTTAATAGATTATAGATAATGAGTTCATTATACAAGGGGTGCAAAATCAAGCTGAACAAAGATGAGAAAAGAGACCAGGTATTTCCTTTCAATAAAACAACCCTGAAATTTTTGTAAAATGATTTGGTGCGTTGAAGCCTGCTTTTTGTTGATTGCGAGTCTAATGCATGTCAGTTTCTGAACTGCATCTAATGATACAAAGTTAATGTTTTGTAGATACATCATTTTCAATTTACTGCTACAGCAATATCTGATTAAATGATTAACAAGTCACTCATACCATATCAATACCCAGATGAGGAAGTATGTGATGTAAGAGAATTAGATAGGACCTGCCATGGGCAAAGAAAAACTACAGGCAGGTTGCACTGAAAAGGTAGAATACCAACACTTGAACACTACCATTTGTGTATGCAAGATTTTGTTTCTAAACTGATCGTACAGCCTATACAGGAATATCAGTCAAAAGTGAGATTTGTATGATTGGCTAAGAGGAGGAAATCAAAAATAAAATGAAGATAGCTTGAATAATTACTGTTTTCTGCATGGGAGTGCATAATGAATGCTTAATAATCTGTCCCAGCATACATTCAGAAAATATGTCTAGAAGATCAGAAAAGACCAATTCAGAAAAATTTCCAGACTACTACAAATATTCTCAAACCCTTAACATACCTCTCCCATATGACCGTGAAAATAAAATTAAAACAGGCTCTATCACAGATGTTCATGTAAGCAATCCTTCCTGCACACCATACATGAACAGACTGGGAATACATATTTGAAGGGGTCAGTGAGATATAGTCATAAGACACACTTTTGGCAAAATTAAGATATTCAGTCTGACATTCTTAATGATGCCCTCCTCATCTTGGATTGAAGTAGTTCTGTCTTTCTCCAACAGGTCGCAGGTGATGACATAGTGTGGTTCTATACTCTGCCACCTGATGTCTTCTTCCGAAGATACATAGTCACAAGTCACATCAAAATGGCTAAATGCTAACATACATCTGAAGGTGCATTGCACATTCTAGGCGTATACTGCAGTGACAGCAGTGTAAATGAGGATTCTGATCCTTCGGACAGTGACGGTGATGAGTCTTGGTGTCCATCAAGCAACAGTACTAGCTCAGTAGATGTTTCGGTAAGAATATGAAAACATTTTTTACTGGTGATCATTTTTCAGTGGCTTGTGACTTTGTTTCTCGTAACATTGCTCTCACAGTTGATCATCGTTATTTGTGTTAACGAGAAACCTATAGAGCCTAATTTAATGACTACTAATTATAGTAATAATATAGTTTTCATGACTACAAACTTGTAAGAATATTTTTATTATCAATGCCATTTCAGCAGCATATAATGATTTGTGTGGCTTGTGACTACATGTCGCAGAAGTTCTGTGACTATTTTTCTGTTCATATTAGGAGCTTGAAATAAGTAGTGCAAATGAAGTATCACCCCCAGAAACCAAGCTCTTCAAGGAAAAGAAAGCGTAATATTGAGCAGTGGAAAAAAATTAAGGCCAAACGTCAAGGTAACACTGGTCAGCAGTACATGTCTTCTAAAACCAACAAGACTGTTCAGGCAGCATCTTTGGGAAGTCCCGGTAGTTATTCAAGCAAGTGCTATACGAAACTACTCAGACAAGAAGAAAATATTTTTCAATCATTTTAGGACATAGGAAACGTTAATGCTCAGAATACTTACCTAATGTGTTGTATGGAAATGGTACCAAAAAAGCGAAGGTTTGTTTCACTGCTTTTAAACATGTATGGACCAATAGTAACAAATTTACTTTACCTTGTTCTGCTTCACATTTCTTTCTTTCACAGCTAACCAAAAAGACTACAAAGCAACTTTCATCTAGAGCTCTGACATTTTCATACAATGTGAAAGTAAATGGAATAGAAGTCATGATTTTCAAGAAAGCTTTCCTCAGGGTACATGTCTTACAGAACCACATACGACGAGTGAGGAATTTGCAACAGCAACTGAATCTGGGTCTCACAGTTCCAAAAGAAGATGGAAGAGGTTTGTATATTACATTTTACTATAAGGTATCCATTTCAACCAAATAAAATAATGTTGAAGTATAATAATAACACGAAGTAATGTATCAACTCGTGTGGTCTTTTCTTTCAGGCAAACATGGCAATCATCCGCATAAATTTCAAGACAAAGCTGTGCAAGGTGTCAGAGACTTCCTCAGTGCTATACCAAACTATAAGTCACTATAGCAAGCAACAGAACTCCACCAAAGTATATTTTGCATGTGATCTCACAACTGCATTCTTATTTCAGGACAAATACTCTGAAGTCTATGTTAAATTTGGACACAAAAATTGCCCTGAATTTGCTTTGTGATACAGTGGGGATACCCTTTTCCTTGCAGTATTCAAACTGTTGAAGAGCGACACCTGTTCAACATGTGATGCCTTTCTAACAGCAAGGAGTAACCCAGAATTTTGTGCAGAAGAAATTACACACAGGAAAAAACAACATGAGTTGCATCTAAGAAAGGCTGATAGTGGGCAGAATATGATCATGTCTTTGACTTCCCTGACTAAAGAGAATGTGAAAGAGCACCAAGTAATAGCTTTGGCATGAGAAATGTTTGTAGCATGTCCATTGCTAACAGTTAGCCCAGAGTTCTAAAAGAGAAAAATATTGTGGGTCAAATAAGGGATACATGTTTCTGTGGAGTGAGAAGGATGGAGAAAGGGTTCAGAGTAAGTTGGGAGCTGTTTATTCAAATACTTAGAGATAACTAACACATGAGCCAAAAATCGCCACATAATCACAGATAACTGTAAGGGCCAGGCAAAGAACTGGTGTCTTATTGCTCTGGAAAGTATTCTCGTTGCCACCAAAAGATTTGAATCTGTGCAGAATTGTTTCTCTGGGTAGGTCACACTAGACTTCCCTGCAATCGTGATTTTGGTTGCATTGAAATTTATGCGAGAAACAGACGTCCAGTGGTATACACGCCAGATGAATGGGCAGAAGTTGTCAAATCTGCTAGTCCAAAAAATTTCATCAAATGAAAGTGCACAGACAAGACTTCAGAAGCTTGGGAGATCTGAAGTCATTAATCTCGATACCCACTCTAAATATATCTGGAGATTCCATTCGTTTTAGAGAAGCAACTCAATTTAAGTCCCCTTCACAATAAGTGTGAAGCACTGCTGCTCAAATATAGGAACCTACGTCAGTGGATCTATGTAGCAACAGGAAAGGAAGATCTACTGAAGCAGATCTATTTCAGCTGCCAAGTAAATATAGAAAGCCACTACAAATTAATCAGAAAAAGATTGATGACATGGCATACATACCTGAAGCATATCAAAGCCTTTTTCGGTCATGTGCTGGAAATAATGAGAACTATGACGACGTAGAAGAACTTCCTTGATTTCGCATTCACGGTGTAAAATGAAGCATTAGATTGACTTACCTGTTATGTATGTGTGTATGTGAAAGTGCAAAAATTGTTAAAATTTATTAGTTATTACACAATTTTCAAAACAAAACCTTAAAAACAAATTTTGTGTTCTAAATTGTTGTCGAAAATGGCTTATGACTGTGTCTCCCTGAAAATATCATAATTAAAATGACTCTCAAATTAATATTACATAACAGAAAGAAGATAATGTATTTTACACAAGGTTTACAATGTATTAAAGTATAATTAAAAGCAAAAAGAAAGTGCCTATTTTTTCTTCAACATTTTTATACTTCCATGAAACTTTAAAGTCACTGTATCTCAAAACTAGTTGAATGTGGCTTATGACTATCTCTCTCTGACCCCCTTCATTTGTAAGATACTCTACAGTAGAAAGTATGCCCTGAAATGCTCTTAATACTAATCTGTAGGATATAAATGTAAACAGAGTAACATAAGTTGATCAGACTAAACAGATACAATATATTAATAGAAATTCTTAATGAAGATGTATTTATTTATGTATTAATTCCTCTCTCTTGAAGCACTTACATACAGTCATAATCATGAGTATGCCAGATGTACAAAAGATTTTATAAAGTGTGACTGACACATCAGGAAACTAGTAATGTGTAGTACCATAGAGAACATAAATATAAGTAGCCTATAATAAAAAAAGAATGTACATTACAAAACAACATACATGATACACAAAGAATTTACCATGTGGTTAATAGTTAGATATGGAACTAAACATTGTTAAGTTACTTACCAAGAAACACAATAAAAGAATACAGTGCACACCAAAAAATTTCCAAATGTGATTAATAGTAAAATATGATCTGAACATTATTCAGTTGCTTGCGTAGTCATTATATACATAAGACAAATTACCAGAAGAAACAAAAATGCATAGAAAGAATGTACAAATAAGGAGCATTATCATTTATTTGGTAAATCAGGTCATCATTTCAATAGTTTTCAGATCCTTAAATTGTGTAAAACACTTCCTTTTTCAGCCATTTTTGGGTCTTACTTTTGCAGCTATTAAGAGAGGTGGCATGTTCCTGCACAACTAATGCACTGAATTCTTTTTAAAGTTGGGCTGCAGGTATGTCTATCTTTGGTACCTCAATGTAATACTTGTTGAACATTAAAATCATGGGACAGTAATATGCACATATACAGATGGTGGTAATATCACATACACAAGGTATAAAAGGGCAGTGCATTGATGGAATGATGGAACTGTAATTTGTATACTCATGTAATTTATGCGAAAAGGTTTCTGATGTGATTATGGCCACATAATGGAAATTAACAGACGTTGAACATGGAATTGTAGTTGAAGCTAGATGCACGGGACAGTCCATTTCAGAAATCATTAGGGAATTCAATATTTTGAGTTCCACAGAGTCAAGATTGTGCTGACAATACCAAATTTCAGGCATTACCTCTCACCATGGACAACACAGTTGCCAACCACCTTCACTTAAAAGTCAAGAGTGTTTGCGTAGAGTTGCCAGTGCTAACAGAAAAGCATCACTGCATGAAATAACTACAGAAATCAATGTGGGGCGTTTGATGAAAATATCCGTTAGGACAGTGCAATGAAATTTAGCATTAATAATAATAATAATAATAATAATAATAATAATAATAGCTTTATTCAACATTGAATGGTACACTACACATGTATAAAGAAACAGTAATTATTAAAGTTATTTGTACAATACACAAGACACATTCTTCTGAATATGTCATTAATTTACAACAAAATTACAATAAGATGTTTACTGATTTCTATTCACATAATTTCGCAAAGCATTTGTTGTTCTTCATATAAGTATGGTGCTCTTCTAATGTGCAGAAAAGGGTGTTTTACTAAAATTTTCTTAAGCTGATGTTTCAGTTTAATTGTAGGAAGAGCCATGACTGCACTAGGCAGTGCATTAGGTAATTTTATACCTGTGAACTGAGGCCCCTTTTCGTAAAGTGCTGTTCTGTGGCTTCCAATGTAAAATCTTTCTTTATTTCTAGTATTGTACTGGTGGAAATCTGAATAAGTGTTTGGGTGCAGTCTTTTCACAAGCAATATGGCTTTTAGAATGTATGTGTTTATAACAGTTAACACCTCTGTTTTTGGAAACAAGTTGTGACAAGATTCCCTATATTTTGCTCCACAGATTATGCTCACACCCCTTTTTTGAAGAATGAGTAGCTTATCTAGATAAGCTTTGAGCTTTGAGCTTTGGTTGTTGCCCCCAAAATTTCAATACCATAGTTCACGTGAGAGGAGAAAATAGCATTGTATGCAGTCTTTAGGACTACAATGTCTCTACAGAACTTGCTAATAGTACTGATTGCACATATATTTTTTGACAACATAGTTGCTAGGGAGTCAATATGTGTGTCCCATTTCAGGTTGCTTTGGATTGTTAAGCCAAGGAATTTTACACTAGACTCTTTCTTTACCAATTTGTTGCCAATGTATTATTTAATTTCATTATTCAAATACTTTTCTTAAACTCCATGAAACATGTTTTACTCGTGCTTACATTTAAGTGGCTTTCATTAAAAAACTGAACAATTTCTTTGTCACATTATTACACTTGGCCTCTAGTTCATTACATGATTGCTTTTTACACACAGTGGACATCTCATTGGCATACAGAACAATTTTGGAAAATATAGTACAGTATATAATATCATTTACATAGATCAAGAACAGAAGGGGGCCCAACATTGAGCCCTGGGGCACGCCATACTTTATGCAAGTAATTTCTGATTTGTAGACACCACTTTCCATTTTAAGTAGAACAAACTGTTTTCTATTGCTCATATAACACTTTATTAGGTCATAAGCAGCACCTCTAATGCCCATGTTCCATAGCTTGTCAAATCGGATGTCAACATTCACACAATCAATGGCTTTTTCCAGGTCTAGGTATACATCTGCGACATGTTCCTTGCTTTCAATACCCCCTAACGCCTCTTCAATTAGTTGAGCAGCTGCAGTGCTAGTTTATTTACCATTTAGGAATCCATTTTGATTTTCAAACATCAGGTTGTGTTTGTTAAGAAAGTTTATAATCCTGTTGTATATAACTTTCTTTCGCAACTATTTTGGAAAAGACAGGAAGGATTGAGACTGGTCTGTAGTTTCCTATTTTGTTGTTGTCACCTTTCTTAAAAATGGGTGTTACCTGTGCTATTTTTAGTCTGTCTGGAAAGGTGCCTGATTCTATTATATTGTTGACTGCTACAGACAGAGGTACAGAGACATTTTGGCTACAGGCTTTTAAAACATTAATATTTAGGCCATCACACCCAGATGAATTAGAGGGTTTTAGAGAGCTAATGGTATACACCTGCGACATGTTCCTTGCTTTCGATACCCCCGAACGCCTCTTCAATTAGTTGAGCAGCTATCTCTATAGCCATCTATAGTTGTGAAAATGTTGCCAGTGCAAGATTTTGTGCACGAACTGATGTCTAAATTATGTGCCACAAATGTTCAATGTGATTCATGTCAGGCAATTTTGGAGCCATATCATTCACTTAAACTGGCCATAATGCTTGTGAGACCAATCACGAACAGTTGTGGCCTGGTGACAGGTGCAATGTCATCCACAGAAATTATATCATTGTTTGGGAATGTGAAGTCCCTGATTGGTTGCAAATGTTCTCCAAGTAGATGAGCATAACAATTTCCAGTCAATGATTGGTTTAGTTAGACCAGAGAACACAGTCCATTCTATGCAAACTCAACCCACATGATTATGGAGCCCCACCTGTTTGCACAGTGCATTGTTGACAACTCAGTTCAATGGTTTTGTGGGGTCTGCACCACACCTGAACAATACTGTCAGCTCTTACCAATTGAAATTAGGACTCACCTGACAAGGGCATTGTTTACGTCACCTAGGATCCAACCGATCTGGTCACATGCTCGGGAGAGGCGCTGCAGGTGATGTGCTGTTAGCAAATGCAGTTACGCCAGTAATCTGCTGCCATATCCCAGGGAAACTTGTAAAGCCTGCTGGCCTCATTGCTAGTCCAAAATTATCCTCTAAGGTCCAGCAGGTAAAACTCAGCCTCAAAATCGTACACCAGGATTTTGGTAGTCTTAGAAATAAGCATAATGATCTAGATGTAATTTCACAGATTGACAAACCCGATATATTAGTTGTAACTGAACATTGACTAATGCTAATCAGAGCTTCATTGTACCAACCACTATATATGAAATTCTGCACAACCTTTAGTAGAAAAGACAAGACTGGGGGAGGTGTAGCAATTTTCACTGTAAATGGAAGTAATTTGAATGTCATTGATGTGAGTGCCTTCTGCTTGGAAGGAGTCTCAGAATTTGCTGCAATAAACCTAAAATGGGGTAGAGATAACATAACAGTTATCGGTGTTTACAGGCCACGTGCAGCAAATACAGATACCTTTTTTGTAAATCTTTCTGACTTGCTTGTTTATATAGATACAACATTTTTTGAGCCAAATGGTCATGTAAATATTATAGTTACAGGGGATATAAATATAGATTTATTAACAAATGATGTCAGCACAAAAAGTTACATCGCCTGTGTGATGAATTTAACCTGACCCCAGTCATTCGGGAACCCACTAGAGAAATTGGCAATAGTAAAACATGTCTTGACAACATAATAACAAACATGACCCACCTATCCCACAGTGCATCGGTTTTAAAACTAGCCGTCCCAGATCACCATGCAGTACAGCTTAAATTGGAGCTCCACGAGGCCCCCACTGTCACCACAAAGCAACAGTTTAGTCTATTTATGTTGTCATTATACACTCCTGGAAGTGGAAAAAAGAACACAGACACCGGTGTGTCAGACCCACCATACTTGCTCCGGACACTGCGAGAGGGCTGTACAAGCAATGATCACACGCACGGCACAGCAGACACACCAGGAACCGTGGTGTTGGCCGTCGAATGGCGCTAGCTGAGCAGCATTTGTGCACCGCCGCCGTCAGTGTCAGCCAGTTTGCCGTGGCATACGGAGCTCCATCGCAGTCTTTAACACTGGTAGCATGCCGCGACAGCGTGGACGTGAACCGTATGTGCAGTTGACGGACTTTGAGCGAGGGCGTATAGTGGGCATGCGGGAGGCCGGGTGGATGTACCGCCGAATTGCTCAACACGTGGGGCGTGAGGTCTCCACAGTACATCGATGTTGTCGCCAGTGGTCGGCGGAAGGTGCACGTGCCCGTCGACCTGGGACCGGACCGCAGCGACGCACGGATGCACGCCAAGACCGTAGGATCCTACGCAGTGCCGTAGGGGACCGCACCGCCACTTCCCAGCAAATTAGGGACACTGTTGCTCCTGGGGTATCGGCGAGGACCATTCGCAACCGTCTCCATGAAGCTGGGCTACGGTCCCGCACACCGTTAGGCCATCTTCCGCTCACGCCCCAACATCGTGCAGCCCGCCTCCAGTGGTGTCGCGACAGGCGTGAATGGAGGGACGAATGGAGACGTGTCGTCTTCAGCGATGAGAGTCGCTTCTGCCTTGGTGCCAATGATGGTCGTAAGCGTGTTTTGCGCTGTGCAGGTGAGCGCCACAATCGGGACTGCATACGACCGAGGCACACAGGGCCAACACCCGGCATCATGGTGTGGGGAGCGATCTCCTACACTGGCCGTACACCACTGGTGATCGTCGAGGGGACACTGAATAGTGCACGGTACATCCAAACCGTCATCGAACCCATCGTTCTACCATTCCTAGACCGGCAAGGGAACTTCCTGTTCCAACAGGACAATGCACGTCCGCATGTATCCCGTGCCACCCAACGTGCTCTAGAACATGTAAGTCAACTACCCTGGCCAGCAAGATCTCCGGATCTGTCCCCCATTGAGCATGTTTGGGACTGGATGAAGCGTCGTCTCACGCGGTCTGCACGTCCAGCACGAACGCTGGTCCAACTGAGGCGCCAGGTGGAAATGGCATGGCAAGCCGTTCCACAGGACTACATCCAGCATCTCTACGATCGTCTCCATGGGAGAATAGCAGCCTGCATTGCTGCGAAAGGTGGATATACACTGTACTAGTGCCGACATTGTGCATGCTCTGTTGCCTGTGTCTATGTGCCTGTGGTTCTGTCAGTGTGATCATGTGATGTATCTGACCCCAGAAATGTGTCAATAAAGTTTCCCCTTCCTGGGACAATGAATTCACGGTGTTCTTATTTCAATTTCCAGGAGTGTACATTATTCTTTTAGTTACAAACTGCGTGTTAGCACAAATAAAATGATTTGAAAATAATATCTTTTTATATGATAGCTTTGCTGCTGACTTCTATTACTGCTTTAATACCACATGCCCAGTTGTAATCACAAAAAAGAAAGAAACAAAAAATATAAACAAAAATATTTGGGTGAACAGTAATGTCACTGAAGTGAAGGAAAATTAAAACTACTCCACAGTGCAATACTGAATAATAGAGAGATTCCTGTGCTAAAGGACGCCTTCAAAATATATCAAACACAATATAAGGACTTACTCACACAGACCAGGAGCAATTATGTTGCAAATAAGCTTCAAAACTCACACAACGTAACTGCTCGCATCTGGGCAGTCATAAACAGTTTTAGAACCTGCAATGACAAATCCTGTATGGACTTTACAATTAACCACAATGGCATGCTCATAAAAGACCAACTGGAAATTGTAAATATTTTTAATGAATATTTTTCTTCTGTAGGGGAAGCCATAAATGACAAACATAAAAACATGCACTACAGTTTTAAAGGTAATACTTGTGACCATAGTACATATCTAGCCCCCACAAATTGTGCAGAAATAATGGGCATCATTAGCTCTCTAAAACCCTCTAATTCATCTGGGTGTGATGGCCTAAATATTAATGTTTTAAAAGCCTGTAGCCAAAATGTCTCTGTACTTCTGTCTGTAGCAGTCAACAATATAATAGAATCAGGCACCTTTCCAGACAGACTAAAAAATAGCACAGGTAACACCCATTTTTAAGAAAGGTGACAACAACAAAATAGAAAACTACAGACCAGTCTCAATCCTTCCTGTCTTTTCCAAAATAGTTGCGAAAGAAAGTTATATACAACAGGATTATAAACTTTCTTAACAAACACAACCTGATGTTTGAAAATCAAAATGGATTCCTAAATGGTAAATAAACTAGCACTGCAGCTGCTCAACTAATTGAAGAGGCGTTAGGGGGTATCGAAAGCAAGGAACATGTCGCAGGTGTATACCTAGACCTGGAAAAAGCCATTGATTGTGTGAATGTTGACATCCTATTAGACAAGCTATGGAACATGGGAATTAGAGGTGCTGCTTATGACCTAATAAACACTAGACTCTTTCTTTACCAATTTGTTGCCAATGTATTATTTAATTTCATTATTCAAACTACTTTTGTTAAACTCCATGAAACATGTTTTACTCGTGCTTACATTTAAGTGGCTTTCATTAAAAAACTGAACAATTTCTTTGTCACATTATTACACTTGGCCTCTAGTTCCTTACATGATTCCTTTTTACACACAATGGACATGTCATTGGCATACAGAACAATTTTGGAAAATATAGGACAGTATTTAATATCATTTACATAGATCAAGAACAGAGGGGGGCTCAATATTTATGCAGGGGCTTCCAGTGACTTGTTGAGTGCATGCCACATCAAGTTGCTGCACTACATCAGGCTAAAGGAGATCTGACATTATATTAGGAGGTATCCCATGACTTTTATCATCTCAGTGTACGTTTATGAATAGACTGTCGAAAGTTGTAACTGTTAAAGTTTTCTTTTACGTATGAAGGGCAATTGTATATACAAAGAGGTGGGATTATCATTATCAGTAATTCTTTGAAATAAGGCCTGCATGATATCTTACTTTCGGTAATTCCAGAGATGCTTCTAATGACTCGCATCTGACGAATAAAAATTTTCGTGGCCTGTGGAGAATTATCCCATAGAAGAAGGCCATATCTTAGATGGCAATGCAAGAGGGCATAATAGGAGTTAATCAGCAGTTTTTCGGAAACGGGTGTGCGTACTTTTTATCGGTAAATAAATACTGCATTTGTTCAGACTGTCAACAAAAATAGATAACTCATGAAAGCTTCCGAGACATATAATCTGTGTGACTCTCCCAAGTTAATTTTGTATCTAGGTATATAACAAGGAAATCGATGGAAGGGGTCTCAACATGAACACTGAAGCCAGTGAATTAACTATTAACTAGTAACTATAAAAAGCCTCTAAATATATGTTTCAGCTTGTACAAACTACATTGCAGATAACCTGAGGTAATCTGTACTTTGCTCATTCAATTTTTTTGTCCATAACGCTCAGGCAGTTCATTTATAAGCACTGATCCTTGGGGAATACCTCTATGATTTTTGGGGAACACCTCCAGTATCATCCAGCAAATTGTGATTTTTGATCATTGTAACTTGCTCAAGTCTACTAGTCTGGCTTCAGCACATAATTTTAATGCAATAAAATTTTCAGCAGATTTAAGCATTTATATCTGGATCCTAAAACCATACTGAAACTTACTTAGTCAGTATATTGTTATTGGACAAATGAATACAAATTTGCTTTTGTATACAATATTCAATTATTTTGGCAAAATAGGTACGGTACCAGAGAAATTGGATGATAATTACCGGTGCAAGATTTATCACCCTTTTGTGCAATGGAATGACAACTGTTTTTCATAGACGTTCTGAGAAAACATCACCACCAGACATATTATGAATGTGCAAGAAGCGAATGATATTAAGTCCATTATATTTTTAATTATATAATTTGAGAAGCCATACATGCCAGTATCTTCTGATCTAGAGCAACCTAAGTTTTCTGTTGATTTAACTACATCATATACTTCCGCGATTACAAGTTGGTACTTATTAGCAAACATGTAACTGACAGCAGGTGCTATGATACAAAACTCGCGTACTATTTCATAAAATTCGAGTGAGAGTCAACAAGTTAGTAGTAGGGAAAGATCATCTCGAAAGAACAGACAGCTTGCAACAAAATTCCATTTTAAGGCCGTTGTACTGAAGGAAGTCTGTAATCTGTCAGACAAACTCTTGTCGTCTTGATAATAATTTTGTGCAGGTTCAGGACTCGAACCGGAATCGTGCACGAATGATGTGGCATACGATTTCGCTCTACAATGTAGTTTTCGCTAAAGTTAAAGATTTAGTAGTGGAAATTCTTATACCGCGTAGGTAAGTTCAGATAATTGCCACAAAAATTTACAGCGACAATGTAGTTAGCTGTTACGGCACAGTACCTTGTTAAATGAGGTCATGATGGACAGAAATCAGTTCCACATAGACCTTCCGCTGACTGCTGAATACTTCTGTTAGCGGTATATTCGTTCCTCGGACTTTACTCTTGCTTATCTAATCAAATATTCGAGATTAGATGCTCGGTATAATTATCTAGCGTAAACACAGGTTTTTGAGCTCTATTGTATGAGGCAGAACTGACAAATATTGTTTACAAGCTATGATACGCTGAACACTTCCGCAAATCTGACTTGTCCTACTTTGAAAGACGGAATGTGAAATTTTCGTATCGTGTCGTCTAGAGAAGACACATCTACATATACATCTACATGGGTTCTCTGCAAATCACATTTAAGTGCCTGGGAGAGGGTTCATCATACCACCTTCACAATAATTGTCTGTTATTCCAATCTCGTACAGAGCGCGGAAGAAACGAACACTTATATCTCTCCGTGCGAGCTCTGATTTCCATTACTTTATTATGACGGTCGTCACTTCGTGAGTAGGTCGGCGTCAACAAAATATTTTAGCATTTGGAGGAGAAAGCTGGTGATTGAAATTTCGTAAGAACATTCCACCGCAAGCAAAAACGCCTTTTTTTAATTATGCCCACCACTAATCCTGCGCCATTTCAGTGACGCTCTCTCTCTCTCTCTCTCTCTCTCTCTCTCTCTCTCTCTCTCTCTCTCTCTCTCCTCTCCTATTTCGTGATATCGTAAAATGTGCTGCCCTTCTTTGAACTTTCTCGATGTACTTCACAGTCCTGTCTGGTAAGGATCCCACATCCTGTAGCAGTGTTCTAAAAAAGGATGGACAAACGTAGTGTAGGCAGTCTCCTTAGTATATCCGTTACATTTTCTACGTTTCCTACCAATAAAACGCAGTGTTTGGTTAGCCTTCCCCACAACATTTTCTGTGTGTTCCTTCCAATTTTAGTATGTTCGTAACTGTAATTCCTAGGTATCTGGTTGAATTTACGGCCTTCAAATTTGATTGATTTATCGTGTAACCAAAGTTTAAGGGATTCCTTTTAGCACTCACGTTGATGCTACACCGATAATTCCACTGACTCTGACTCTGGATTAAGCGGTGCCTTCCCATTGTCCCATTGGTATGTAGTGTATAGTGTAGTTTAACGAAATTCTTGCTTCCATTAAATCTTGTGTTTGTGACTTTATTTCGATCAATTTCTCTTTCCCGTTGCCAGGCCAAGGAATACTGTCCAGCCATCTCCCATCATTTCCTTGTGGTAAATTAGTTGGTTAATTTGGGGGAGGGGACGACTTGTAAGTTAGACTGCATGTTAAACATATTTCATTTTGTGTGGACACCAACACGATATTTCATGTGTGTAACAGCTTTTGAGATATGCAATGATACGAAGGAAATTTTACCGGACGCGAAAATTTCTCCTGTTTCAATAACCAACGTAACACTGGTGCTAATTAAAATTAAGAAAAGATTTTTGAAGTGGTTAGAGATACCACTCAGAGCGATAGTATACGTAAATTTCAGAATTTATACATTACTTTTGTAGGAGACAGAGACTTAAAACTTCATACTTGTTACGAGTTACGAACTGACACAATTGCATAAAAACGTTGAGGTGAGAAAAGTGATGGGATACCTCCAAATATCGTGTCGCACCTCCTTTTGTCTGGCGCAGTGCAGCATCGCGACGTGGCATCGCTGAAAGTCCGCTGCAGAAATGCTGAGCCATAGTACCTCTATAGCCGTCCATAATTGCGAAAGTGTTGCCGGTACAGGATTTTGTGCACAAACTGACCTCTCGACTATGTCCCACAAACGTTCGATGGGACTCATTTTGGACGATCTGGGTGGAAGAATCATTCGCTCCAGTTGTCCAGAATGTTCTCCAAACCAGTTGCAAACAGTTGTGGTCGGGGAACAAGGCGCACTGTCATCCACAAAAATTCCATCCTTGGTTGGGAACATGAAGTCCACGAATGGCTGCAAATGGTGTACAAGTAGCCAAACACAACCATTTCCAGTCAATGATCGGTGCAGTTGGGCCAGAGGACCCAATCCATAGTATGTAAACACAGCCCACACCATTATCGAGCCACCACCAGCTTGCAAAGCGCCTTGTTGACATCTTGGGTCCGTGGCTTCGTGGAGTCTGCACCACATTCGAACCCTACCTGCACCTCTTTCCACTTGAAATCGGGAATCATCTGACTAGGCCACGGATTGCACACTTTGCTAACAGCCTGGAACGGCTCACCTAGACTCGTGATCACACCGGTTGGAAAAGACACTCGCGTTGGTCATCTGCTGCTGTAGCCTGTTAACGCTAGATTTTGCTGCACTGTCCTACCGAATAATCCCGTATTAAGTCCCAAATTTATTTCTGCGTTTATTTCACACAGTGTTGCTTGTCTGTCGGTACCAACAACTCTATGCAAATGTTACTGCCCTCGGTCGTTAAGTGAAAGCTGACAGCCACTGTGCTGTGCGTGGTGAGAGGTAATGCCTGAAATGTGGTATTCTCGGCGCACTCTTGATACTGTGGATCTTGGAATGTTGACTGCACTAACGATTTCCGAAACGGGGTGTCCCTTCGCATCGCTCGTGGCGGAGGGCCAATGTGGGGACTGGTCTCCTGGCCTCGCCCATTAGAGTCCACACCTCGTGGTCTAGTGGCTAGCGTTGCTGCCTCTGGATCGTGGGGTCCCGGGTTCGATTCCCGGCCGGGTTGGGGATTTTCTCTGCCAGGGACTGGGTGCTTGTGTTGTCCTCATCATTTCATCATCATAATCATTCATGAAAGTGGCAAATTGGACTTTGTAAAGATTGGGGCTTCGTACAGGCGCTGAAGACGGCGAAGTTGAGCTCCCTACAAACCAAACATCATTCTCATCATCCTGTGAGTGGACAGGTAGCCACTCCTCCAGCAGGGCCCGAGCAGGCACACGGGCGGAGAGGTTTAGTGGTTATTGGGAGCTCCAATGTCAAGCGCGTTATGGATCCCCTTAGGCAGATAGCGTTCAGGGCTGGAAAGAAAGTCAATTTGCACTCGGTATGTATGCTGGGGGGGCCTCATCCGAGATATGGAGGCGGCCCTGCCGCTGGCTATCGAGGGTGCAGTCGTCTGCAAGTTGTGGCCTACGTCGGCACCGACGACGCCTCTCGCATGTGTTCTGAGGCGATCCTCAGTTCGTACAGGCGGCTGAAGGAGGTGGTGAAGACTGCTGGCCTCGCTCATGGGGTGCAAGCAGAGCTCGCAGTTTGCAGCATCATTCCCAGAGTTGATCGGGGTCCTTTGGTTTGGAGCCGAGTGGAGGGTCTCAAACAAAGGCTTCGTCGACTCTGTGACGGTGTTTGCTACCAGAGTAACTGCTTCCTTTGTGTAGTGAACCCCTGACCAGTAGCCGAGTACTTCTGGAGTGCACATGTAAGCTGCCAAGAATAGATTGGGATGTCTATGGATTCACTGCGAGGGGTACAGACGGATAGTCATGCGAAATACTTTTGAACACATTTTCTGAAAACTGTCTTCGGCACTTAGCTCGGCACCACACACGTACTGCTAATATCTTAGACCTTGTAGCTACAAATAGGACGGACCTTATCGACAGTGTCAGCATAGAAACGGGGATTAGCGATGATGATGTCATTGTACCAACTATGATTATTACGAAAGTTGATAAATCAACCAAGAAGGCTAGGAGTGTGTTTCTGCTAGATAAAGCAGACAAGCAGTTGTTAACATCTTACTTAGACAGTGAATTGGTATCATATAGTTCCAGCTAGATAGATGTAGAGGAATTATGGGCAAAGTTTAAGCAGATTTTTAAATCGTGGTCTGGAGAGTTACGTGCCTGCTAAGTGGATAAAGATGGAAAAGACCGACCATGGTTTAATAACAAAATTCGTAAGACCCGTACAACGTCATTTGACCATCGGACAGATTCCCGTATGGACGACATAGAAATAAGCATACCAGTTCGATTTTACACAGAGTACTCTGTGGCATTGGCTCCTTAACTAGTTTGCATTTATCGTGAATCTCTCGCCCAGCACAAAGTCCCAAGCGACTGGAAAAAAGCGCAGGTGACTCCAGTATATGAGAAAGGTAAAAGAACGGACTCCCAAAATTACAGACCAATACCCCTATCTTCTGTTTGCTGCAGAGTCCTTAAGCACATTCTCAGTTTGAATATAATAAACTTTCTTGAGGCTAAGCAGTTTATGTCCACGAATCAACACGGTTTTAAAAAGCATCGCTCGTGCGAAATTTAACTTTATCTTTTCTCGCACGATATACTAAGAGCTATGAGTGAAGGGCAACAGGCAGATTGTAGATTTCCGGAAAGCATTTGACACGGTGCCCCATTGCAAGCTGTTAACGAAGGTACGAGCATATGGAATATGTTCACAGATATGTGGTTGAGTTCTTAAATAACAGAACCTAGAATGTTGTCCTCGACGGCGGCTGTTCACCAGAAGTAAGAGTATCGTCAGGAGTGGCCCAGGGAAGTGCGATGGGACCGCTGTTGTTCTCTGTATATACAGATGATTTGGCGGACGCGGAGGTCAGCAGTCTGCGGTTGTTTGCTAATGACACCGTGGTGTACGGTAAGCTGTCGAAATTGAAGGACTGTACGAAGATACAAGACGACTTAGACAAAATTTCCAGTTGGTACGATGAATGGCAGCTAGCCCTAAAAGTGGAAAAATGTAAGTTAATGCAGGTTAGTATGAAGAACAAACCTGTAATGTTCGGATACAGTTTTACGAGCGTCCATCTTGACACAGTCAAGTCGTAACTTTGCAAAGCCATAAGACGTGTAACAAGCATGTGGAAACTGTGGTAGGGAAGGCAAATGGTCGACTTCGGTTTATTGGGAGAATCTTAGGAAAGAGTGGTTCTCCCGTAAAGGAGACCGCATATAGGACGCTGGTGCTACCTATTCTTGAGTATTGCTCAAGGGTTTGTGATCCTTACCAGGTCACATTGAAGGAAGACATCGACGCAGTTCAGAGGAGGACTGTTAAGTTTTGTTCCAACCTACCGGTAACAAATCTAAGCGTTACGGAGATGGGAATCCCTGGAGGAAATGCAGCGTTCTTTTCGGGAAACACTATTGAGAAAATTTAGAGGACCGGCATTTGAAAGCCGGTCGCTGTGGCCAAGCGGTTCTCGGTGCTCCAGTCCGGAACCGCGCTGCTGCTACGGTCGTGGCATTTGAAACTGACCACCGTCACTCCGCAAGCCGCCGTAATATGCGTATCGATGTAGATGTAGATTTCTACCATTCCGCGTTCAAAATTTGTTAGTTCCCGAAGTGCGGCCATAATCAAGTCGGAAACCTTTTCACATGAATCACCTGAGTAGAAATGACAGCTCCGCCAATGCACCGCCCTTTTATACCTTGTGTACGCGACACTACCGCCATCTGTAAATGTGCAGATCGGTATCTCACGACTTTTGTCAGTTTAGTGTATATACGAAACGCGTTGCACAACAAAAATTTTAATACATTCTGTGTCGAGCGAGACATTTTAGAAACTAACGAAAAAAAAGTGTGACCGTGAGAGAATTAGTTTTTGTTATATGACGTGATAAGTTTGAAACTATTTACGACTGGGAAAATTTAATCTGTTCAGCTACGGTCGCAGGTTCGAATCCTGCCTCGGGCATGGATGTGTATGATGTCCTTAAGTTAGTTAGGTCTTAGTAACTCATTCCCTAAATAAGATTGTAATATCTCTCGACTTTTCAAAACTCTGTCTTCAGAGACCGACATCGTATGTGAATCTGAGATTTTTTACTTGACATTTGTGGAAGTTACAGGTTTTAAAGCGATTTTCTGTTGCCGTGGAGAGCGATGCGTCGTGGCGGCTGCCTGGAGACTGTACTTGACGCGACAACGCCGCAACTTTCGAGCTTATACGTCAAGCGACAAGTAATTGAAATAACACCATTGTTTAATAGTGGTCATTGTCTAATAGTTGGCGTTTTAAAACATATTCATTAGATTTTCGTAAAATTTTGACATAAAGCATTGAATAAATAATTGTTACCGAAAACTTTAACTTTCTGTAACTCTGCTTTATCAATTTTTTAAAGTAAAGTTGCTTCCCTACTTTACAAAATAACCATTACTGTGGAACCAGTAGGCGGTTAGAAAATTTTATTACTAGCAGAGGTACAAAAGTGGACGGTAGGTAAAATGTTGGCTTCCCCTGACTTAGAGCAACATGGGGTGAAAATAAGTTCAGCTCACAATAAGCGTGCTGTTTATTGGGCAGAGTGGGAAAGGAAGGCCATGCATCCATGCGACGTTCGCGAGACGCATGGCGAGCAAGTTTCAAATGGTTCAGATGGCTCTAAGCACTATGGGACTTAACATCTGAGGTCATCAGTCCCCTAGACTTAGAACTAATTAAACCTAACTAACTCAGGTCATCACACACATCCATGCCCGAGGCAGGATTCGAAGCTGCGACCGTAGCAGCCGCGTGATTCCGAACTGAAGCGCATAGAACCGCTCGACCATAGCATAGCGAGCAAGTTTCCCATTATTTTATTCAGACAATACCGCCAACAGTAGCAATCAAACCCCCTCGAAACATTCCGTTCAATATTATATATACCGACAACTATATATACAGAACACAACTATACAGAGTGTTACAAAAAGGTACGGCCAAACTTTCAGGAAAAATTCCTCACACACAAAGAAAGGAAATATGTTATGTGGACATGTGTCCGGAAGCGCTTACTTTCCATGTTAGAGCTCATTCTATTACTTCTCTTCAAATCACATTAATAATGGAATGGAAACACACAGCAACAGAACTTACCAGAGTGACTTCAAACACTTTGTTACAGGAAATGTTCAAAATGTCCTCCGTTAGCGAGGATACATGCATCCACCCTCCGTCGCATGCCCTGATGATGCGCTGATGCCGCCCTGGAGAATGGCGTATTGTATCACAGCCGTCCACAATACGAGCACGAAGAGTCTCTACATTTGGTACCGCGGTTGCGTAGACAAGAGCTTTCAAATGCCCCCATAAATGAAAGTCAAGAGGGTTGAGGCCAGGAGAATGTGGAGGCCATGGAATTGGTCCGCCTCTACCAATCCATCGGTCACCGAATCTGTTGTTGAGAAGCGTACGAACACTTCGACTGAAATGTGCAGGAGCTCCATCGTGCATGAACCACATGTTGTGTCGTACTTGTAAAGGCACATGTTCTAGCAGCACAAGTGGAGTATCCCGTATGAAATCATGATAACGTGCTCCATTGAGCGTAGGTGGAAGAACATGGGGCCCAATCAAGACATCACCAACAATGCATGCCCAAACGTTCACAGAAAATCTGTGTTGATGACGTGATTGCACAATTGCGTGCGGATTCTCGTCAACCCACACATGTTGATTGTGAAAATTTACAATTTGATCACGTTGGAATGAAGCCTCATCCGTAAAGAGAACATTTGCACTGAAATGAGGATTGACACATTGTTGGATGAACCATTCGCAGAAGTGTACCCGTGGATGCCAATCAGCCTCTGATAGTGCCTGCACACGCTGTACATGGTACGGAAACAACTGGTTCTCCCGTAGCACTCTCCATACAGAGACGTGGTCAACGTTACCTTGTACAGCAGCAGCTTCTCTGACGCTGACATTAGGGTTATCGTCAACTGCACGAAGAATTGCCTCGTCCATTGGAGGTGTCCTCATCGTTCTAGGTCTTCCCCAGTCGCGAGTAATAGGCTCGAATGTTCCGTGCTCCCTAAGACGCCGATCAATTGCTTCGAACGTCTTCCTGTCGGGACACCTGGACACCTTCGTTCTGGAAATTTGTCGCGATACAAACGTACCGCGCCACGGCTATTGTCCCGTGCTAATCCATACATCAAATGTGCATCTGCCAACTCCGCATTTGTAAACATTGCACTGACTGCAAAACCACGTTCGTGATGAACGCTAACCTGTTGATGCAACGTACTGATGTGCTTGATGCTAGTACTGTAGAGCAATGAGTCGCATGTCAACACAAGCACCGAAGTCAACATTACCTTCCTTCAATTGGGCCAACTGGCGGTGAATCGAGGAAGTATAGTACATACTGACGGAACTAAAATGAGCTCTAACATGGAAATTAAGCGTTTCCGGACACATGTCCACATAACATCTTTTCTTTATTTGTGTGTGAGGAATGTTTCCTGAAAGTTTGGCCGTACCTTTTTGCAACACCGTATATATTATCTTAACTTCCGCAGTCCTTACGTAGCTTATATGTAACAGTCAAGTTTTACTTTTTTCTCGATCAAGGAATAAACTAAACTCGCTGTTTTCACGTGCAGCATATATCTTACCCCACGTACTTTCTGTGAATCTCTAATTTTCGCTTCTGCATGTTCCCAGTAAGTTGCAATATCTGCTTGAAGAAAGCTGTTTGTCGCAGTGTTAGAAATTAATTTTATTTCTCGAGGACACGCTATTTGTTTTTTGTAATTTTTGACATAATATAAGCTCAGGACTGAGGAGGTTAGCGAGACGGCTGGTAAACGACGTATACCGACTGAACGACAAAGCAGCCGATGGACAGATAGAAAAAGACCGAACATGAGCTGTACATGCACAGAATGGGGCTTATACGGGAAGAGAATGTGCGTTTCTTTTAAAAATTTATCACACAAAATTAAAACACGGACATATGTTGTGTGAAATAACAATAAGGACTGTCAATTCTAAAAGATAGAAGGATCTGTCGCTTACAACAGTCAGCTCTTCCGAACCGAACCGTCAAACTCCGGATACGTACATGTACGACAACGATTCTCATCATTTTTACTGATTCACGATTTACAACATTTCATTTATAACAATAACAATAATATTCAACGCCTACATAGTATCTAAGAATCCAGAGTGTAAATGAACATTAATATACAAGTGTGCACGTTTTTCTAAACACAAGCGTCATCTACATCTGCATCTACATTGCTACTCTGCAAATAAAATTTAAGTGCCTGGCGGAGGCTTCATGGAACCACCTTCACAACAGTTCTCTATTATTCCACTCTCGAACAGCGCGCGGAGAAAACGAACACCTACATCCTTCCGTGCGGCCGTCCGAAGTGCCCGAGCGGTTCTAGGCGCTGCAGTCTGGATCCGCGCGACCGCTACGGTCGCAGGTTCGAATCCTGCCTCGGGCATGGATGTGTGTGATGTCCTTAGGTCAGTTAGGTTTAAGTAGTTCTAAGTCTAGGGGACTGATGACCTCAGAAGTTAAGTCCCATAGTGCTCAGAGCCATTTGAACCATTTGAACATTCCGTGCGAGTTCCGATTTCCCTTATTTTATTTTGATGATCGATTCTCCTGATGTATGTTGGAATCAATAATATTTTTTAGCTTTCAGAAGAGAAATTTGGTGATAGAAATTTCGTAAGAAGATTCCACCGCAATGAGAAAGGCCTTTGTTTTAATGACGTCCACCCCAAATCCTATATATGTCTGTGACACTGCCCCTCCCCCCCTCTATTTATCGATAATACTAAACGAGCTGCCCTTCTCTGAACTTTCTCGATGTTCTTCGTTCATCCTACTTGGTTAAGATCCCATACAGCGCAGCAGTACCCCAAAAGAGCCCGGACAGGCTTAGCGCAGGCAGCCTGTTAAGTAGATTTGGTACATCTTCTAACAATAAGTCTTTGGTTCGTCTTCCCAATAACATTCTATGTGTGTTCTTTCTAATTTAAGTTGTTCGTAATTGCAATTCCTTGGTATTTAGTTGAATTTACGGCCTTGAAATTTGATTGATTTATCGTGTATCCAAAGTTTAACTGATTACTTTTAGCACTCACGCTGATGACCTCACACTCTTCAACATTTAGAGTCAACTTTCAATTTTCGCCCCGTACGGATATCTTATCTAAATCGTTTTGCAATTGGTTTTGATCTTCTGATTACTTTACTAGACGATAAACGACAGCATCAGCTGCAAACAAGCTAAGACCGCTGCTCAGATTTTCTTCTAAATCGTTTAAACATCAGAGGGTCGATAGCACTACCTCGGGGAACACCATAAATCACTTCTGTTTTACTCGCTGACTTGCACTCATTTACTACTTACTGTGACGCCTCTGACAGGAAATCACGAGTCCAGTCACATAACTGAGACGATATTCCATAAGCAGGCAATTTCACTACAAGCTGCTTGTATGGTACAGTGTCCAAAGCCTCTTGGAAATCTATAAATACGGAATCAATTTGATATCTCTTGTCAATAGCACTCTACACCTCTTGTGTGCAAAGAGCTCCTTATGTTCCACAAGAACGATGTTTTCTAAATCCGTGTTGACTGTGTGTTAACAGACCGTCCTCTTCGAGAACACATTATATGTTCCAAAATCCTGCTGCATATCGACGTTAATGATATCGACCTGTAATTTAGTGGATTACTCTCACTACCTTCCTTGAATATTGGTGTGACCTGTGAAACTTTCCAGACATTCGGTACAGATATGTCGTCGAGTGAGCGGTTGTATATGCTTGTTAAGTATGGAGCTATTGCATCAGCAAACTCTGAAAGGAACCTAATCGGTATTCAGTCTGGACCAGAAGACTTGTTTTTATTGAGTGATTTACTTCGCTCCACTACTCCGAGGATATCTACTCCTAAATTACTCATATTGGCAGCTGTTCTTGATTCGAATTCTAGAATATTTGCTTCGTCTTCTTTGACGAAAAAATTTCGGAAGGCTGTGTTTTGTAGCTCGGTTTTAGCAGCTCTGTCATCGATAGTATTTCCATTGCTATCTCTCAGAAAGGCCGCCAGCATACTTTACATACGACCAAAATCTCTTTGTATTTTCTGCCAGGTTTCGAGACAAAGTTCCATTGTGAAAACTATTAAAGCATCTCGCATTGAAGCTCGTGCTAAATTTCGAATTTATGTAAAAGATCGCCACCATAGGGATTTTGCGTTAGTTTAAATTTGACATGCTTTTTTTCGTTATTTCTGCAACAGAATTCTGACCTGTTTTGTGTACCATGAGGGTTCGTTTCCGTTGTTTGTTAATTTATTTAGTATAAATCTCTCAGTTGCTGTCGATACTATTTATTTTAATTCAAGCCACATCTGGTCTATACATAAGTCGTTAATTTCTAAGGAGTGGAGATTTTTTCTAAGAAAGACATCAAGTGAATTTTTATCTGCTTTTTTTGAATAGACATATTTTTCGTTTATTTTTGGTGGATTTTCGAGTTTGGTATTCAGTCACGCGTCGACAACGTTTTGTTCACTAATCCCTGTATCTGTTTTGATGCTCGTAATTAGCTTTTGTTACTAAGAGCTCAAGAGTGTTTTCACAACCGTTAACTATTCGAGTGGGCTCATGAACTAATTGCTCGAAATAATTTTCAGAGAATGCGTTTAGCACAATTTCGGATGATGTATTATGCGTACCTCTGGATGTAAACATGTATTTTCGCCAACATACCCAGGATAAATTGAAGTCACCACCAAGTATAATTGCATGAGTCGGGTACGTGTTTGAAACTAGACTCAAGTTGTCTGTGAACCTTTCAGTAATTGTATCACCTGAGTTGGGAGGTCGGTAAAATGATCCAATTATTTTATTCCGTTTGCCAAGAATGACTTCTACCCATACTAAATCGTATGTTGAACGCTGTTACAGAGGAAGAGGCGCCCGCTTTACTGACGTTACTATGCTGTCGGTTTTATTTTAAAAACAGCAGTAGTCCTTAATTTAACAATCAGCCACAATTACTGCAACATCTGTACCGCGTGTGTTTCACAGAGTGGCCTTGTATGCACACGAAACATGCAGTGCTTAGCGAGAAACGGAAACACGTTTTAGCAACGCGTGAAATGATTTATTTCGTCACTCCAAAAGGCGCTCAAAATACACACTCGAATTCGACGCTACACAAGAATGAGTACTTCCTAAATATCTTAAGTTAATCCGCCACCATTAACTGATTTGGTGAAGCAGCTCTACGTGATACACGTGGACTTCTGCATATGTTCATCTGTATGCCATGAAGAACCATATTGAAAATGCCGTGCTGTTCAAATTGAAGAAAGAAGTTTGCTCATTGTGAACATCGTAAGGAATTTGCAGAATTAGCAATGTGAGTGCTGAGAATTTGTGCTATACATAGGAAGAGCCGTTAATCGCCGGTTCTCGCCTTTAGCAGCTAGGCGAACCATGCGCGCTCCTGGATTCGCTCAAATTCTCAATGTCACATACGCTTACCTCCAGTTTCTTCGTGCAAACGATCAGAAGTTCACCAGTAAATACGGTAGTAGGACAGAGGGAGTAGCAGATAGGCTAGAGCAAACGACGTCACAGCGAACTATCTTTTCAAATTGAACAAACGAATTCTGAAGCTAAATATACGTCTAGAGAAAATTTGAGGCAAACGTATGTGGCATTCACAAATTTAGTCCATCCGAAACATCTACATCTATATCTATACTCTGCAAGCCGCTATGAACTGCGTGTCAGGAGGCACTTCCCACTGTAGCACTAGACAGTCTTCTTCACGCACTCCATACACGAATGGAACGGGAAGCATTCCTGGTAAATCTTGTCTTTAGCTGCGTATAGCTTCTGCAGGAATCACATACTTGTAGTACATTTCTAGATTCGTCATCTGAAGTTGCTTCTTGAAATTTACTAGCAACGAGAAGGCCTCAGACACGGCCCACCGATTCAGCTCATATTTGGCGCATTTCTTGGGCACAACCTAGCATGGAAAAACTCTACGATATTTTGGCTCGACACCGCTCCTTTTGAGAAAACCACCTGTAAATTTCATGATACGCAGTCGACTCAAATTTGACAAGATCGGTAGATAATTGAAAACAGAGCATTTTTAATCATCTTACGTAGCGTTCAGAAACGCATATTTTCCTAGAAACAGAGGAAAGAAACAGTTACGACTGCCACTTGCGAATCCATTAGGAAGAGGCTGGTGAACGAAAGCGCCGCTGGTGTAGCGACCAACATTCTGCCGTCGGCAGTGCTACTGAGCGGTAACACGCCAGAGCTCCGCTAGCCAGGCACATGTCGCGTGTTGTGTTTACTTAGGCCGCTGCTAAATGCTGTCTTCCTTACAGACATGGCACGCAGCTATCGCAAAACGACTTTGAACAAAAGGTGAAACACAGGCTTCACCCGTCCCAAGGCGCTTTACGTCGAACGATTTCTTCTCGGCGACATTAAAATATCGCCCCAGGAACTCACTGTAAGCCACCTGTCCATAGGTAGTCAAGATGATTAACAGCGCAGCATGCGACAAGGTGCTACAGGAAACCAAACGTGTACCACGTTTCTGTCATTCCAACGGCACCGTAAGTCCCATTACCGTCGACCACGGCGGTCTCGGCGTACGAGCTATAAGGATATTTGAACTGCCACTCGAACTACCCGCGGATGCCGTCATTTCGGCGCTCCGACCCTGCACAATGTCATGCAACACGTCACTGAAGGATGGGTGCAATTTCGAACGAATCCCATTTTAAATGGTATCAGCCAGGTTTCTATCGATCTGCAGTGTCACTTGCCCTCCTACCATCGTCTCGAAGGCTGCCGTGCCATTATAATTTTTGATGGTCCATCCCACACCCGTTCTGGTTACGGGAAGGATGGCCATTTGAGGTCTGACTGCGCTGACTGCCCTTCCACCAGCTCTCGCCACACCTGTGGATTCTCTCTGAGCGACACATCCTGCCATCCCACCATCCTTCAGACGGTGCAGTCGCTCCAGCCAACAACATAGCCACCACTTAGACTCCTGCAACGGACGCCACGGAGATGGGTATCTCTCTGCAACACCTGCTGCACTCCTTCATTGTACTGGCCTAAGCCTTCGAAACTGCTCGACATACCTTGCAGTATTTCGACACTGAGGAACTCGTACGCAAACAACGCTCACTGCGTTGACGCGAACGTCGTCGCCACTCGATCACGGTTCCTCACGAAACTCTTACCGAACACATTGGGAAGCCATCGAACCAGCGAACAGTACCGCGCTGTTATTGGCACTAGTGATGACCAACACGTTTTGCTGGATGGCAGCCAGTGGATGCTGCCACGAACTTAGGCGTCTCAACAAGCGCACCGGTCAGTACTGTCTTCATGCCAACGCCTGGTGATCTCTCTCACCAGGACCACATGAACATGGACATTGGACAGACCCTCGGCGCAGGGCCGGCCGAAGTGGCCGTGCGGTTAAAGGCGCTACAGTCTGGAACCGCAAGGCCGCTACGGTCGCAGGTTCGAATCCTGCCTCGGGCATGGATGTTTGTGTTGTCCTTAGGTTAGTTAGGTTTAACTAGTTCTAAGTTCTAGGGGACTAATGACCTCAGCAGTTGAGTCCCATAGTGCTCAGAGCCATTTGAACCTCGGCGCAGGGGCGTGGGGTGATGACGTGGAGGACGAAATGCCTCCTTCACAAGACTGTCAACCCCCACCACCCGATGAGGTTGCTCGTCGATATCGGAAATGACGCACAGCGGCCAATTGGACTGAAACTGCCGCCAGCGATGACAGACGCATGTCCACCAATCCTAGCAGAGACATACCAATTCGCCAAATTGAACAACAACATGACATATCACAGAGGAGCTTCAGCTTTGGTGTGGTGCTAGATTTTGGCCTCTGATATCAACGTCACCCTTCTTCAGGAAGTTTGTGTTGCCACACTACCACTGTAGGTGCTCACTCAGGGTTCGGAGTGCCCTTTTACAAACGTGAAGGGATCCTGTTCACGGACATAACTCGACTCCCATCAGGCCCAGTCACAGCTATAACCATCATTGACACGCACATCATCAATATCTACACTCCATCTACCTCCACAAATTGTTGGCAGTGGCCTGTGTTCTTTCCAGATGACGTAGCCCCTATGTTTTCCTGACTCTACGATCACTTTGTTGTGGGTGGCAGTTTCAACTGTCTTCCACCGGGAGGCTCACACACCTAGCTATTCACCGTGCCCAACAAAGTGTATCTTGACTTCACAGTGATGGCTCTGGTTACACCCATTACGCTATGTTCTCCGTGCAGACTCGAGCAGTTTTAAGTCTCTATCCACCTTCATAGTAAAGTCTCCCAAGCAGACGAAAGTAGTAGGACAAACTTCGTATGGGCGCAGTTTGTTAGTGCGGGTTGCCTACATCGAGGGCAGGTATGCACTCGGGGCCAAACCTATTGTTCTCCTTCGATTGACAGGTACTTAACCTATTGTTCTCCTTTGATTGACAGGTACTTACCTTATTGTTTTGCTAAAAGGATCCTTCTTTCTCATTGACAGGTCCTTAACCTACTGTTTCCCCTCCTCCCCCACATCCGCATCAGGAAACCTCCAACTCACCCCTTCCTCTTCACTGCTACAAGTACACATTCAGGTCTTAGTTATTGGAATAGCCCCTCTCACTCTTATCAATTTGACTATGTAATTAAATTGATCAATTCATTAACCCCTCCCCCTCTGGTTCAAAATGGTTCAAATGGCTCTGAGCACTATGGGACTTAACATCTATGGTCATCAGTCCCATAGAACTTAGAACTACTTAAACCTAACTAACCTAAGGACATCACACAACACCCAGCCATCACGAGGCAGAGAAAATCCCTGACCCCGCCGGGAATCGAACCCGGGAACCCGGGCGTGGGAAGCGAGAACGCTACCGCACGACCACGAGATGCCCTCCCCCTCTTGGAAACCCCCTCCACTCCTTCAAAAAATGGCGGGTAGTTCAAATTTTGGCCAGGAAAAAAGACCACTTAGGTTAGTGGAGGTAGCCCAAGTGACCTTTTTTCCCACCATTGTCTTAGGTTATTGGAGGTGACCCAAGTCATCCAACTGCCACCTCTTCCTTGGAATTAGTGGGAAAAGGGGCAGTGTGTGCTGGGCTGCTGGATAAAATGGACAAAGATTTTATTTTGCAGGTAGTTTTTTTTTCTTTTACAATTTGAGGCATTAGCTCCTTCCAGTGTGTTCACCATTAGGTCCAGAGCCCTACTGACGCAGTACACAGTACCACAACCAGAGGGCACTGTCATCTCTTCTGTGACATAATCCAAGACGGCGGTCTGGGTGGCAAAATGGCAGGAAAAGGGCTTAGCCTATTCTGGGCTGCTGGAAAGGAGGAGTGTGCTTTATTTATGTAGGAACAATTTATTTAGGGATGGATTTCACATAGCTTATTTATCACACTGATACAAAACACTCGCTCTGACGTGCTTGGGGCAACAATATACAGCCTACCGATCTGCAAACTACTCATAGTTCACCGAAATATTGCACTGCACAACATAAAGATCTGCAAACTACGCGTCAATCAACGAAATAATGCAGTACACTGATGTACAGACACGAAAACAACTCATAAATTGTCAAAATAATACATGTATAATGCTCTGCAAACAAGCTTGATAATTGCAAACTGTCGAAATAATGCATTGCACAGCCTATAGACACGTAAACAGTTCCTAAATTGTCAAAATAATGCATTTAAAACGCTCTGTACACATGCTCACTAGTTATAAACTGTCGAAATAATACAGTACACTGGTATATGTGGTGTCACCGCCAGACACCACACTTGCTAGGTGGTAGCTTTAAATCGGCCGCGGTCCATTAGTACATGTCGGACCCGCGTGTCGCCACTGTGTGATCGCAGACCGAGCGCCACCACAAGGCAGGTCTCGAGATACGGAATAGCACTCGCCCCAGTTGTACGGACGACTTTGCTAGCGACTACATGGACGAAGCCTCGCTCATTTGCAGAGCAGATAGTTAGAATAGCCTTCAGCTAAGTCAATGGCTACGACCTAGCAAGGCGCCATTAGTAACATTGCATGTATCTAAAGAGTCTCACTTGTATCGCCACAATCTCCAGATGTACCAAAAGGATGGATTAAAGTTAAGTATTCCACAAGCTACGTACTTTTCTTTATAGCATTCATTACGTATCCTGTTTCAGACCTCACGCACCCTGCTTTGGCTTAGCGCGTGCCTTTCGGCTTCCTCTCATTGTGTCTAGGCAGTCTTGTCTAGACACAACAGTATACATACACCCCAACAGCTCGTAAATTACTGAAACAACGCGTAGCACAGGCTACAGACCTGCTCGTGAATTATAATGCAACAGACATGCGAACATCTCATAAATTGTCAAAACACTGTATGTAAAAGGCTCTGCAAACACACTCACAACGCGTAAACAGCCGAAAATAATGTTGTGCACAAACACTCAGTGTACGTAAAACAAGCTTTCAAACTATCGTCAACCGCGATGTGTCAGCGAACTTTTCCATCGGGCGCACATGCAGACGCCGCCGACACTGCACAGGCGCTTCGCAAACGCAGGGAGACGAATGCAGGGAGCGCGAGCCATTGCTCTCACGCTCAGGCCACTTAAGGGGCTCCGGAAAGGCTCAAAATCATGGAAAGTTCAATTTTTACTTTTTTGCGTTTTCTGAATCTGCAGACTATTAGCTTTTAATAGATATATAATTTATTCAATTCCGAAGACTACAACTATTTTTAATTTTTTTTTGAAATGTGTTCTACATGGGCGTGACCCACTGTGGCGCTGTTAAACTGCTGTCAAATGGTGTTATTATTAACGTCCGTGTTCATCAGGTACATTTTAGTGATGTGAGATAAAGTATGTGTTGTGGCTAACCTGTGATGGTTCAATATATATCGCTGGTGTGATTGTCGATTGTTTCATGTTTATTTACTCTGTCGTTATCTCGAAAATATCGTAATTAATTCTGTTTCTTGAGTCTCTGTTTTGTTGAAGTATAATAATGAGTAAAAGTAAAGTTATTAGAAATCCTCTGAAGGCTTTTAAGAAAAGGAGAAATGTTGGAAAGCCAAAGGTATGTGTTATTACTGTAAACAATAAAGACGATAACCAAGTGAGTGAACCTAACCTCTCAAGTACACCTGCCCATAGAAGTCAAAGTGGGAAAGAAAATACTTCACAGAAGAAGCTTGGTTTAATGAGTGAAAACTATGAATGTTTTATGGGCGAATCGGATGTCAATGAAATATTTGATATGTCGGTTCTCAAAGGAATTTTTTCAAACTGTGTAAGATGTATTCATTGTAGTGCAGTTGGTCTGGAACTCTCCATATTAAAGCACGTAGCACTTGCTAGTGAAATACAACTGAAATGTGAAAAGTGTTCATACATGACCACCTTTTGGAACAGTGTTGCAGTAACTGCAACTGAAGAAAATGGTAGCAAAATCTACGAACACAACAACGAGCGATGCTTGCTTTAGACAAGGAACGCCTTCGGGCTGCAGACAGGGCTGTAAAGAGTCTAGAAATACAAGCAAGAGTAAACAGGAGGAGGAACAAGAGGAAGCTGGAGGAGTAGTTTGCAGAGAATGAAGATAATCCATCCTATGGACCTGAATGCACTAAAAAGTTAATCCAATCTTTGTCGCTCGATTCCCAAAACTTTTATTTTCTCATACTAATTACATGTTTTCTAAGGATCTTCCAAACATATTTGTTTCAAACTTTCAGTAAATGTTACACAGTACCTTCTGCATAATTTAACACAGCCTTTTTCCAAAAAACTATATTTTTGAATATATAAATAAAAAATTGCAAAAAAATGTTGTGAATTTTCATTACAATTGAAAAAAAATCATCTTTAATAACTGAACTAAAATTTTGTAAAATCCCTGTTTTAAGTTGTAGCCCATATTCCAATAAATAATCTGTAAAAAGTTCAACTTCCTACATCAAATACTTTGTGAGGAAAGATGTAATTTATAAGCGTTATTTTAACATTGCAAGTATAGGGCGTTCCGGAGCCCCTTAACAGCCAGCAGGTGAAAGTCGCGTCTATTTTCGGGTTTACAGTTAGAGTTCTTAGAGTGTTATACTGGCGTCACATGTCTATGTCAATAAGAGCTAAGTCACCCTCTGGACGCACACGCCGATGCCACCGACTCCAGATGAGAGATGCCTCTAGGCTGCTCACATGTGTTTACCATTGTTGGTGTGATGCCTTTCTACCTGCGGTCCAGTGAAGACCTAATTGCCAAGCGACTCTCCATCGTAGATGCAGATAAAAGGTTGTCAGTGTTATACTGACGTCACAGGTCGCGCTATTGAAATATGTTGCAATGCTTCCCTGAATAGCACAGGTTTCATTGTTCCTAGAGATCCTAATAGGACATGTGGGATGCATCTGGTCACACACATGTTTACTGTGGCTCACACAAAGCTGCAAGTCCACTGTCAAGCGAGAAACGTCTGACTAGCTACCCACCATCACAAGCGAACCTAGAAGCTTCTCAATATGATACTGAAGTTACATGGCTGTGTAAATAAGAGCCAAGTCTACCTCGTGGAATTCGTAAAGTGTCGCAGAAATAGTTAACTGTCGCTTTTGTAGGAACTTTCGTGATGGAAATTCTTGTCCTCGCAGGACCTGTTAACGAAAATAGCCCAGAATAACACCAATTGCATTCTTCCTAATGGTCCTAACGTGGCACCCCGTCTATCACATGGTACCCTTTCTGGAAATCGTCAAGTCCTGCTCTCAGCAAACATCTCCGAAACGCAAACGTTCTCACTGCTATGTAGAGACTCTTATGTCCCAGCGTAAAGTATATCTTCCGAATGAATGGAGCATTCTGATTGGCTCTTACTTAATTTACCTACCAAATCACTGATGCTGTGGGTTTGGAAGGACTGTCCGCCTGTTTCTTTCTCCAGACAAGACTTTCAGTGGCAAAACTATTTTGTACAGATCACCATATTGCACTGACAGTTAAACCCTGCAAAGTGGCCTACAGTTCGACAAATACAGAAAGGCTCTTGCTCAGTTACACTGCTCTGCCACTGAGGATGAAGCTCGAATACTAGATCATAAACCGATTTTGAACCCGGCAATATATCACAGCATACTGTGTCGATGCAGTAAACATAGAATTCGTATCCTGCGCCATCCAGAATCGCCCCTTTTACATAATTCATATAGCTATCGACCGCCAGACATACATATACCGCGAAGGCAGACAGCATAATAATATGCATCGTATATACTCCTTGCAGCACCAGATATTTTCCACAAGGTCGGGTGGTCACCCACTGCAACCGACAGTCACAAGTCATCTGCCCTCGATGCATAACCAGATCACCCTCAGCAGACTGGGGTCACTCTCAGAACTGTTGTACAAAGTCAGGGTCGGTTCCCCTCGGCAGAAAGGTGCTACTGTTCCTAGCCTCAACCTGTTTGCTTGCTTGCTTGCTTGCTTTCCACAGCCATCTCTAGAATATGGGATTACAAGAACATGTAATTTCGCATGGTTTGCCAGAATATCATGGCATTTTCGCGATACTTCTCGACATCAAACACACAGCAATATCGCTTGCTTAGCAGTATCCCTTGCACAGTATAATTCTGAAGATACCAAATAAAGATGGGAAATGTGAAGAAGCAGGCAACCGGACAATTTACATGGGAGGGAATAATGGTCCACAGCAAACACATGTCCGTGTTGAATCTTCTCAAATTTCCACGCAATCACGAAAGCTGTCCAACACATACTAAGTATTAGTTACCTATTCAGCGGTCTAGAGGATGACACTGTTAAGTCAGCTACATTCCTGCATGCCAACAGGGCTTTCCATTCAGACGGCTCATGCCTCCTGCCGTTAATGGGAAACATGAATCATTCCCGCTTCAGGCCACCACCGGCGCGCCACGCACCCCTACACAGAATCATCCTACATATTTGATCGCTGTACTTACAATTAAATGTCACGATTGCGGTCTCAGTTGAACGACATTCGACAATGAACGAAGTATCGAAATACACCCTGCTGCCGGCTGTGACTCTGCAAATATCAATATCTGTACCATTCTTAAGACTTGACATACTCTCCCCTCTGCTACCACAGTATTCCACGTCAAATCCATACCTTCCTTACGACTGGACATAGTAAATTCCTTTGCACGTGTCAGAACACAAACACATAGTTTACAAGCCTGATGCTCAAGGTGAACCTATTACACATCCCCTGCTACTAAGTATAATATATCGACAATAACTGATTGCTAGCGATACGAAATAATACTGACCGAAAATCAACGATGGGTGGACATTACACCTCTCTTTCTAAGACATAGTGGTACCACTCGCAAGAAAATCTTACGAGACATCATCTTACAAACCGCCATATGTTAAAAAAACACGATCGCAACGACCATATTATTATCACAATCGGCCTTGGTTCTACAGGTGCACACAAGAATCCATATTAAAAGCTATACTGGCTTTATAAATCGAGGTATGGCATTACCTCAGAATGAAGTGGTTTTTTTCTTTCAGGTAAATACCGTGACACTGAATATAGACGGTGATCGTCGGAGTGTTTATTATCAGACCAACAGTGCAGTTAAATGTTGCAGACAATGCAACCTTGTAATAAAATTACCGAATTTAGAAAGTGATTTGGCTAAGAAGCGTGGTATGAAAGCGCTATGAAACCGGTATTTGCAACTCTCATGTCGCCGCTAGATATTTCTCCAGTATTTGTAAAGCATTCTGTCTCGATGCCATGTCAGAGGTTCTGCGATGTATCCACTGGGTTATAGGCAATGGTTGATTGTGAAGGATCACAAACAGTAGATGGTGTGCTGATTGAGGTCATAAGAAATGTACATGAACTTTACAGATCTCTAGTGCTACACTTTCTGGTAGAAATGCTGTCTGAGATTTGGAATGAAATCTTTCCAGTCAACCAAATACCTGCATTGTATCCGATGGAGAAGTCCTTGAATGATTACAGCCACTAGTGAATCATATTTCTGGAACTCTCACATCTCGAAACGAGTCACCTTTTTCGAACCTATCTGCTACAGTAAAATTTTAGATAGTCGCTATGCCTCTTGCAACTGCTGCCATTTCTGCAGCTTTGCACATGTGATCCTTCCAATTTATTTAAGTCGGAACTGAGCAGAAGTCGGAGAGAGCTATATCGACCACCTTCTGCAACCCGTGTAGAAACAGAGTGACCCGAGGTAGTGCGACGGACCGTGTGGAAACGGGCACAAGTTATCGCAGCTCTGTCACCAATGTACGATGTGTAAGGTCAGCGCCAAACGAAGCTTGCTCCTGCAACACGAGGTAGTTTGAAGCAGATCCGTGTATCTCAGGGCCCATTCACGTCTGTGTTTGACTGCAGTATCTGTATGTATTTTGGGGATGCACCACAATGCAGTAGCAAAATCCTCGTCCTTCCAGTTCCCATACTATCACCCCAACATGCTATCATCGTTACTCTGTACCATCCAACAGAGAAAAATTACGAACTATAAAGGGTACACTAACTTCATTCGATAGAGAACTCGATAAGATTTTTAACGCATCTCTCTCCTTCCATATATCGAAAACAAATACCATATGCATACCAGCACCGAGCACATGTGGCGATCCTATTAAATATACAGGTATTTATCTACTACTCAGACCAGTTTTAAGTTTCTTCACCTGTACTGTAGGAGGATGACCGTACCCCACACACTGTACTGTAAGTCACAAAAGACACTACCTGTAACACACTATGTACACTGCCATACATTTTGTTTTTCCACCACGACTTCAGGGTCTGCATCAAGTTCTAAGCTGACAGTAACACATTCTGTTCCATTGCCTCTCGCAGAAAACTAGACGTCGCACGGTGTAAATCATGTTGTTACTGCTGCTACAATAATACACCACATACACGCAACTGTTTTTTATTTAAAATCATCCAAACATAAGGAAACTGGAAGAGTTTGGAGGGGTTGTGGAGCGTTTCCAAACTGCAGTTCGAAGGTGAAAAAAAATGGTTCAAATGGCTCCGAGCACTGTGGGACTTAACATCTGTGGTCATCAGTCCCCTAGAACTTAGAACTACTTAAACCTAACTAACCTAAGGACACCACACACATCCATGCCCGAGGCAGCATTCGAACCTGCGACCGTAGCGGTCACGCGGTTCCAGACCGAAGCGCCTAGAACCGCACGGCCACACCGGCCGGCTTTCGAAGGTGACTGAGGACCTCTACATTTCAACTCGTCTGTCACGGTGACAGAATAGCTGATGGCTGTGTGTTCCATTTCGACTGATACCTCATATTGCAGTCATGTATGCGATCACTGTCTCCACATACCGCTCCCTTACAGTAATGAACGCTGATTGTAAAGTCTATGTACACCTCTTAGTGGTGCACACACTACTGGTCTTATTTATGGTTCTTTTGTCGGAATTGACAGCACGTGCTTGTGGGGCTACCCATCAAACGGCTTGAGGGAATGCTGTAACCTCATCGCGATAGCTGCAGTCTGTCACTTCTGTGTGGCACTGGCCTCAATTGACTTTACTAGGGCCTTCAGTTGTGTCTGACACCCATTCCTCCTCGAGGTTACGAAGCGTGTCAGGTTTCCGCAACTCTTTGTGGACGCCCTTTGCTGGTTACTGCTTCCCACTGTCTCCGTGGTTCAGGTCAAAGGGAGAATTGTGGGACCAATTCCTATACGCAGCTCTGTGCATCAAGGGCGCCTCATGTCCACACACTGTGTGCCATTACACTGGAGCCCCTCATCACTGGTCTTCTGACACACCTACACGGTCTCACCTTGTGTGATCGTGCCGGCCATTGCAGGGCCTCTGCAGGTGATAAACTTCTCTACCGCCCCACCCTATAACTCAATAACGCCATCCACTGGATCCAGCAGTACAGACATATTTCGGGTAGCATCCTTAACGTCCTCAAGTTGATGGTAGATATTGAATGTGGACTCCAGCTTGTGGCGCGAGACCAGTTCCCTGTCAGTACTACCCTTTGTTACTTAGATATCGACTTTATGGGCGCCAGGCACTGTGCCATGGCATTGGCTTACTGCCGGCCTTTACAGTTCATATGGCGCCGTGTTCACTGCCATGTTCACTGTAGCATAAACCAACTACAAAGTGTGTCCTACGTCAACATGTATGTGACCCCTAAACTGGTACATGTTGCCCAGATCCTCCCAAAGCCTTCACTCCTTGGTCGCCAACTTCAATTGCCCTTCAGATACTTTGTGTCAGCAGGCGCCCTTTTCAAGATCTGCTACAACACTCTACCACTGCCCACTCTCGAAGGCGGCCTCAGACTTGTCAACGTGCAAGGGCGATCCATAGCGCTCTTTGTAAATAGTACAACGTGACTTTAGCGGGGATCCTCCCCATCTTTAACACACGATCTCTTGGATATCTTCCGACCAGCTTCTCTCCAATCCCCAATTGGTATAGCACATATCTCCCTATTATTGTGCTATGTCGTAACTTATTTCGTAGAACTCAGCTACGTTTGGAACTATCTCCCAGTCACCCACTCACCCTGTGTGAAGGAATTTTATCCTTTATTTATATCATACACCTCTCGCAAACCCGTGGAGTTACAGCACCCAGTCATTAACTGGCAGACAGTTTGGGGGTGCGTCACCAAATCCTTTTTATCATCGATCGTGTCTGCACTCCAGCTTGTTCTTGTAAGCGGTAATTGCGACCAGTCGTGGACTTCTTCATATAGGACTGGCTACTTCGCCACTTTACTCTGATTTCCAGCTTGACGACACCGACGAGCATCGACTGACGTGCCACCTGAAACGGGACATTTGGCTCCTTAACCAACGCATCGTAGGCTGTTACTTCTGTACCCCACCAACGATGGTTACCTCAGAATTCCCACTGTTACCCCATACGTCACACTACCCTCTTGCGAAACATCACGCACTCATCTCGTTTCGAGGACAGACTTTAAAATACCTCTTTCACAATGGTCCACACACCGATATCGACTTCGCGAATAGGGCTGTGATCGTACACAGTACCCTTACCTGGTCGCCCGATTACCAACCAACCTTCTCAGTATATCTCCACAGTGTCTCTCTTGACCCCCCCCCGCCCCCCTCCCCCCAGTAGGGGTGTGCTCCGTCTCCCTGTTTCATGACGCATCCGTGATCATCACCTGTGGTAATGTTCACTGACATGCACAGTCTAACGAACGGATATAACCAAAAAATCCTTGTTGCATTGCTATTGGGATCTCCTAGCCCTCATTCCTATCGCCCTTAAGGATTGGCACTTGAATGACTGGTCATTTTAAGTATCATAGTTTCCTTAGGGGAGGGGGGGAGAGGGGGAGGAGATTTAAGTGTAGTTAGGATAGCAATGCCTGAAGAGAGATCAGTTTATTTATGTTAGGTAGGGTCATAAGTGGCAATGCCACATGCTGTTAGGCCTACTTTTTTTCTTTTTACTAGGTACCCTTAACGCACCAATCAACAAAAAAAAAAATAGAAAAAGAAGTCGGTAGAGCACTTACCAGCGAAAAGTTGCCTTTTTTTCCAAACCGAATTTGGCAGGAATAGGATGGTTAATAAGGTAAGGAAATCAATAAGGAATAATAATAAGACAGGCAAATAATTTTCTCAAATGACTTTGCTTTGTAATGAATTAAAATTTTAAGCATCTTTGTATGAAAACAATTCAGAGTAAGACTTGCGATTTGTCACGAGTGACCATAGACAGGAAACCGCGCGAAGTTCGTTTAGTCAGGTGTGCGACAAAATTTTATTATGAGGATTCAAAATTGCAGTTTTGTTATGGAAACTCAGCGGGAATGACGATTCGCAACATAATTCATGATCAACTATCAGCATCGATTTTTCAGGCGATGTTATCGTATGTCTGGTATTTATCAAAATTAATTCCCGAAAAAAAAATTAAATGTAAACGAAGCCTGTTTCTCTCCGAATTTTCAGTGGGAATAATATAGCTACGCAAATATTGTATTAAGTAGATGTTCTAGAATCCGCAAGCTCATTTGCTTCGAGTGTTTATATGCCAAGCACCATCCATATAGTTGTTCGAAGCAAATTGAGCGCATGTAACAGAGTGAGTGAAAGAGGCCTTGGAAAGCGACCAGGATTAAAATTTTAATTCTTTACTAATCGAAGTCGTTTGAGAAATTTATTTGCCTACTTTTTTATTATTTCTTATTGATTTAATTACCTTATTCACCGTCCGATTCAAAAGCAGAATTCGTTTGAGAATCGAACACGGGTCCTCCACTCCCTAGCCAAATGCCTTGGTCGCTACACATGCGGCGCTTTCGTTCACCAATGTCTACGTTATTGACATGTAAGGGGCAGTCGTAACAGTTTCTTTCCTCGACTTCTAGGATAATAGGCGTTTGCAGACCCCTTATATTTTTAATTAAATACCGATCCCGTCAATTGCAATACTTAAATTCAGAGGTGGTTTTCCCAAAAGCGCCGGCCGGTGTGGCCGAGCGGTTCTAGACGCTACAGTCTGTAACCGCGCGACCGCTATGGTCGCAGGTTCGAATCCTGCCTCGGGCATGGACGTGTGTGATGTACTTAGGTTAGTTAGGGTTAAGTAGTTCAAAGTTCTAGGGGACTGATGACCTCAGCAGTTAAGTCCCATAGAGCTCGTAGCCATATGAACCATTTTTCCCAAAAGCGGAAGATCCTAAAGTCCTTCATTTTAGGTTGCATACAATCTATCTGCCAAATACGCGCTTCCGCGGAATTGTTAGCGCCCGTCTTCAAGCGTTTGCCAGTTCAGTTGTTTCTGCATCTCCGTCACGCTCTCATATGGGTCAAACATATCTGTAACCATTCATGCTGGCCTTCTCTGCACACGTGCAACATCCCCTGTGAGTCGTATTTGGTATGGGTCCCACACTTGAGAAATACTCTACGATGGGTAGCACGAGTGTCGTTTGTAGACAGATTGTATTTCTCTAGTATTCTAGAAATGAACCGAAGTCTGCCACCTGCTTTACCTATGACTAAGCCTATGTGTCGCTCATTTCATATCACTATAAACTGCCAGAGCTCGCGCAGAATTACTTGGCCGGTGTTCAGAAAGGCATTCTCGTTCGCAGCGCTGACCGAGTGCACCCCTCTGTTCCGAAGTGGTAGCAGCCTCAGTTGCCTCTACATAGCTGTGAGCCACATCCCTTATGAACAAAACACACCGTCCGCCTCGGCAACATTGAGAGAAAGGAGGCGTGCGCGACGGCCGGTGTGGCCGTGCGGTTAAAGGCGCTTCAGTCTGGAACCGCGTGACCGCTACGGTCGCAGGTTCGAATCCTGCCTCGGGCATGGATGTGTGTGATGTCCTTAGGTTAGTTAGATTTAATTAGTTCTAAGTTCTAGGCGACTGATGACATCAGAAGTTAAGTCGCATAGTGCTCAGAACCATTTGAACCATTTGAGGCGTGCGCACGCCGATTTCACTGCAACGTTTCTCAAACGATTTTAAAGAAACTATTCCGTAAAAAAAAAAAAAAAAAAAATTATTCTCCCATATCTCATAGCCTCATTCGTCAGCTCCATGATGATCTGCCTATCAATTCGTTAACTGTCATAGTTATTGTGATACTTCTGCATTTAGTAATGTGCTGTACGAAATTCGAATACTTTCCAATGAAAAATATAGGTCACTATGATTTTGCGTTTGGTGCGTGTTAATCCACATATTGCTGCATACGAAAGGAAGCTAACATACTGAATTTTTCTTTCTTTAAATTTGAGACAATATCTATATCTATCGCCAATCCCGTGAAGTTTGATTGTATGTAGTGCACTCACTTCGGATTTTCTGCACAAACGAGAGTTGAAGTGAAATATTCATATTATCCGTCAGATTTCATAGACGGTTCGAGATACCTGAAAGAATTTTTGGCAAATGGTAGCATGCAAAGCGGAGAGTATTTTGTCACATAGCTTACATGCGAAACTTTCGTATCTACTGCGATATTCGAGTATTTACAGCTTTTTTCATGGATATAATGGAATTCTACTAGGGGCTATCGATAGCTGGTGAAATGAGGATTAGTATGGATTTTGTGACACTGTAAATGAAGGAATCACACTTCTTTTATCACACCAAGCATTAGCTTTTCATAAGTTATTAACCCTCACTTGTCCTCAATTGTATGATTAACAATAGATTGCTTCGGGATTCTGTTGCAATTGCAGCTGCATTAGGATGTTAGCGAGGCGAAATTTTGTAAAAACCGTTGGGTTTTGGAAAGAGAAGATAATTTTAAAATGCCAACAAAAGAAAGAAAGAAATGTGTACAAAACAGGGAAAAATAAATCGCTCTCCGTGATACAATTTCGGCGTAATTTTGTTTCCAACGTGTTTCCAATAATAAAAGGTTGGCTAATCGAAATATTTGTCGTACTGGCATAACCTGTTAATGTGATCATTTGCAGACTCGCTAGCTGTAGCTTATAAGTTCTGTGAGATACGCGTTTGTGCGAAGGCTTATGCTGCAGAACTACACTTCCCCTACGGTCTTAGCCAGCGAGCTGCTGAGCTCCACGCATCGCTCCTAATGCGTCTGGTTGTGACTGTCGATAAGTCAAGATGTCTGGCGACAGAAGAAGAGGACGCCAACGGCAAAAAGTGAAAACGTCACTACATGCGGAAGAAGACACGGACGCCGACTGATCTTCCGATGTAGAGGAGACTGTGAAGGAAGAACCGAAGAGAGACAGCCGGAAACCGGCGAGAGTGGCTGGTATACGGCGACAGAAATTTCTCACACGAAAAACGAGGAAGAAAACGCTGCAGAAGAGACGAGAAGTGACCAGCTGCCTCTCTCGCCCACAATGGTGGAAGAAGATCTGCCTCCCGTGTACATCCACTACACCGGCGACATTCTACGGACGGAAATGCGTGGCGATCTGGCACAGCTTGCCGAGGCAGGCTACAGCACCAGAGAAGCCGTGGCCACGTTGTCGAAGTCTGAGTAAAGAACAGCACGTACAGAGAGCGTGTGGCCAGGGGCTTCAGGGAGCACGTAGTGAAAAAGCCGACCCCAAACAACAGCAGCAGGAGCAGAAACGGTCGCCTTCACTTCCCGAAGGCGCTCGTCGAAGGACTGCCGTGTCAAGTCAAGTGTCGAGAAGTGGCCTAACACTTTGAAAATGGATCAAATGGCTCTGAGCACTATGGGACTTAACATCTGAGGTCATCAGTCCCCTAGACTTAGAACTACTTAAACCTAACTAACCTAAGGACATCACACACATCCATGCCCGAGGCAGGATTCGAACCTGTGACAGTAGCGGTCGCGCGGTTCCAGACTGAAGTACCAAGAACCGCTCGACCACAGCGGCCGGCAACACTTTTAAGAACTGGGCTTCTTGTGGGGTACGGTGAAGCTGCATCTTCGCTCAAACCGACCAAGCTATGAGAGTCGCCGTCCACGCCCTCGGGATGGCTACGAGAGGCCCACAGTGGCCTCGAGAAGATATTCAGCATCAACAAAGTCCTGGGGATAGCTGTAACAATCGACAACGTACCCAAACAACTTGGCAGTGCCAGAAATTTCGAGAAGTCGCAAGACACTGACGACTTGTAGCGGCCTGCGTAAAATGCACAGGAAACCGAGACAGCAGATACTGAACGAGGAACGAGGAATCCTGAGGCTGCATCCACGTGTGCCAACTGCAAAGGCCCGCGCTTGGCCAGCTGGTGCGGCTGTAAGAAGTTTCGAGACGCGTCGAAGAAAAATCGACGTCGCAGGCGCGGCTGCAAGGCTGCCGAGAGGCCCAAAGGCGCGGAAACTGAGGAGCCGCAAAAGCTCTACACCAGCCCCCCCCCCCAATCCGGTGGGAGCGGGAGTTAGGGGATGACAGACGTGGAGCGTCACCGCACCGACCACAGAGATGTCAGAGTGACAGTCCCACCCACCGGTGACAGCGGTGGCGCCGACCACCACACCATCATAGGAGAAAGATGAGCCACACGGCGCAAAATCGCCGAGACTGCTGGCGAGCGCGGTGAAAACTACGCCAAGTCGTTGGCAGCTGCGAAACGCGCAGCAGAAATCACGGTGCAGCCACACAGACCGAGCAGATAGCAGTGGGAGCAGCCACCCTGACCGACTTGGAGGCCACAGGTGCCGCCACTCAAACCGAGCAGGCAACTACAAAGGCAGCCGCGCAGTTACAACGTGCCACATAGACACCACGAGTCCCGCAGAAGACAAGACATCGGAGTGCCCGAGGGAAGTGTGGTAGGTCCGCTGTTGTTTTCTATCTGCATAAATGATCTTTTAGATAGGGTGGATAGCAATGTGCGGCTGTTTGCTGATGATGCTGTGGTGTACGAGAAGGTGTCGACCTTGAGTGACCGTAGGAGGATACAAGATGACTTGGACAGGATTAGTGATTGGTGTAAAGAATGGCAGCTAACTCTAAATATAGATAAATATAAATTAATGCAGATGAATAGGAAAAAGAATCCTGTAATGTTTGAATACTCCATTAGTAGTGTAGCGCTTGACACAGTCACGTCGATTAAATATTTGGGCGTAACATTGCAGAGCGATATGAAGTGGGACAAGCGTGTAATGGCAGTTGTGGGGAAGGCGGATAGTCGTCTTCGGTTCATTGGTAGAATTTTGGGAAGATGTGGTTCATCTGTAAAGGAGACCGCTTATAAAACACTAATACGACCTATTCTCGAGTACTGCTAGAGTGTTTGGGATCCCTGTCAGGTCGGATTGAGGGAGGACATAGAAACAATTCAGAGGCGGGCTGCTAGATTTGTTACTGGCAGGTTTGATCATCGCACGAGTGTTACGGAAATGCTTCAGGAACTCGGGTGGGAGTCTCTAGAGGAAAGGAGGCGTTCTTCTCGTGAATCGCTACTGAGGAAATTTAGAGATCCAGCATTTGAGGCTGACTGCAGTACAATTTTACTGCCGCCAAATTACATTTCGCGGAAAGACCACAAAGATAAGATAAGAGAGGTTAGGGTTCGTACAGAGGCATATTGGCAGTCATTTTTCCCTCGTTCTGTTTGGGAGTGGAACAGGGAGAGAAGATGGTAGTTGTGGCACGAGGTACCCTCCACCACGCACCGTATGGTGGATAGCGGTGTATGTATGTAGATGCAGATGTAGATGTAGACACTCCCAGGCAGTGGGACAAACCTTCTGCATAACTCAGCAGAAGGTGGGAGCAGACAACAATTTTCGCGAGCGCCTCCGCAAAGGACCTCAGAACTTCACGTTAACGGAGTGCTGCAGTAGAGCAGCAGACATCCTGCACGAGATGGGAACCACCGTCACGATCCCGAGTAAATGTGAAGTGCTGAGATAAGACGCTATCCTAACCTGCCCGCCAGTCATTAACTTCCCAGGACAGAACTCCTTTCCATCCAATTGATCCTTCCTCGTCTAGCATCCTTGGAACAAAACTACCGATTACACAGGTCTGCAACTAAAAAACTGCATAGGGTTTTTTAACATTTTCTTATAGATTTTGACCTCTCAAAAACAGGAAAAATATTCAAAAAATTCTATCACATAGGTTTTTATGTACATTGCAGCATTTATATTCATTAGTAATAAACCTATGTGGTTTTTTTAAATTTAATAATCATTAAAAATTATATCAATTGGAGGAGGAGGAGGAGGAAACTAATGACCTCGTTGTCGACGGTACGTTAAAACACTAGAGACGGAGCACAAACTCGGATTAGGGAAAAATTGGGAAGGAAATCGGGCGTGCCCTTTCAAAGGAACCATCCCGGCATTGGCCTGAAACGATTTATGGAAATCACGGAAAACCTAAATCAGGATGGCTGGAGACAATTATAATTGATAAAATAAACTTAAAGAATAGTTAACATTGTAAATTTTTAAATTTGTTACCACTTGCAGGTTTTACCTTAAACTCCTGGGCGCCAGAAGCAAATGCAAATAATCTTATTGTTCAGTTTTATCGTGTTGCGACAAGTCAAATGACGATTTGTATTTCGCATGAAATGAAGAGAAGCTCTCAGTAGACATATTGCTGTTCAAGTGAACAGTGCTGCTGTTTCTGTCTAGTCATGGCTACAAGAGGCTGTGTTATTTCTCCAAACAGTTTTTGTTATATCTGTGGTGAATACACTATTAAATGTCAACAGAGAAATATAAGTGATTTTGTGAAGAAAGTTTATTTTGCTTACTTTAAATTAAAATCTGGTGATCAAGGTAAACCATGGTCCCCGCAAGGTGTGTAGAAGATGTGAAGATCTTCGTTTGTGGTTTAAGGTTAAGAAAAACGCATTTCGATTTGGAATTCCTATGATATGGTGTGAGCAGAAAAATAATGCCACTGACTGCAACTTCTGTTCAGTTGAAGTAAAGGGATTCAATTCAAAAAGCAAAAGAAGCATAAGCTATCCTAACCTTGACTCAGCTATACGTCCAGTGCTCCATAGCTCTAAAATACCTATCCCACAGCCACCTTCCAGTTTGGATGAATACCCGAGTGAGTTGGAGGACGAAGTTACATTACCTCCTCAGGGTGAATCAAGCTCAGATTTTTCTTCAGACGAAGATGAAAGGCCTTAACTATTTTCTCAAAGTGAGCTCAATGATATAGTAAGAGATTTCAAAAGATGCAGCCGAACTGTTAGGTTCCAGATTAAAAAATAAAAACCTTTTATCATCTGGCACCTCATTTTTATGGTGCAGACACCGAGAAAAAGAATTTACCCAGTTTTTCTCAAAAGAAGGAAATTTAGTTTTTTGCAGTGATGTGGAAGGACTCATGCAGTGCTTTGATACGCAGTATGATTCATCTGAATGGCGCCTATTCATTGATTCATCCAAAACTAGCCTTAAAGTAGTAGTATTGCACAACGGAAATAAATTTGCATCGATTCCGATGGGACATTCTGTGCATATGGACGAAAACTATAACGATTTGGCCATTATCCTGGAAAAAAATCAAATATCAGGACCATCAATGGATGGTTTGTGGGGACTTCAAAATACTCACGATTCTTTTGGGTCAGCAGGCAGGCTATACTAAATACCCAAGTTTCTTATGCTTGTGGGACAGTAGAGGCCGAGAACAGCACTGGACTAAAAGTAATTGGTCACCCCGAGAAACTTTAAAACCTGGAGAGAAAAATGCTATCAGGACTACTTTGGTACCAGCAGAAACGGTTCTGTTGCCCCCTCTCCATATCAAATGTGGTTGATGAAACAATTTGTAAAATCGCTGCAAAAGGATGGGGACTGTTTTAAATATCTATATACAAAATTCTCGAAGCTGTCAGAAGCAAAGTTAAAAGAGGGAGTTTCCACTGGCCCCAACATAACCCCCCTGCGGGTTCGGGGGTAAGAATAGGCCCGCGGTATTCCTGCCTGTCGTAAGAGGCGACTAAAAGGAGTCTCAAACGTTTCGGCCTTCTGTGATGGTCCCCTCTTGGGTTTGACCTATTTTTTTTTTTCCAAATTTCCGTTGTTAGTGCGTGCCATTTGGGGAAGGACACCTTACGTGGTGTTTTTCTTTTGGTCCATCACGCTCCACCATCTTGCATGTTACCTATTGTCGTGTGGGGGGGGGACTACGCCCAACATCTTCTGGGTTGTCTCCTTCTCGCCTTCTGCGCACTCTTCTTCTTAGCGCCCACGACAACTGTGGACCCTCTCAACACCTAAAATCCAGCACGGTAGCCAGTCCATTGTGGTGGGGTCGTCATGTACCCTCTTGGTGGTAGCCCCCTGACCACGCAGGGATCGCACTACAGATGCCAGAGCTGTTTCCTCCCCATGCATGCCAAGGAGTATGTGCCCATCTTGTCTGGGGCACGGGGACTCCGGGCAATGGGATATCGGCCAGGTACCCGTTGCTTTGGCTGGGTGGCGCCCTTGGGGAGAGCCCTCGTTCGGAGTAGGTGGCATCTGGGCGGATGTGGCGCAATGAAGCGCAATAAATCACACCAAGCTGGTGGTCGCACGGCCACCAGCGTCTCTAAGCGAGGTAGAGTCGACTTTGATGCTGCGCAATATGACCCTCAGGCGTTCCCCTCGTTGGCTGCGCCATGGGAGGGACGCCGATCTAGTGCCAAGCGGGAGCCTTACGTACCGCAATACCTTGTCTGCAGCAGGACTGATGGTGACTCCTTTCTTACGACGAAGCCTATGTTTTTTTGTGGAACACCTGGAGGATAAGTTTGGGGAAGTGGCGGGGTTGTCAAAAATGAGGAATGGGTCCATCCTCCTCAAGACGTCCTCCCCAGCCCAGTCACGAGCGTTGCTCTTGTGTGATAAGCTGGGTGACGTCCCTGTTACCGTCACTCCCCACAGTAGCTTAAATATGGTCCAGGGGATTATTTACCATCGTGACCTCTTGTTGCAATCCGATGACGAGCTGAGAGCCAACTTGGAACGACGTGGTGTGCATTTTGTCCGTCGTGTACATAGAGGGCCCAAGACAAACAGGGTGGCCACCGGTGCCTTTATCTTGGCCTTCGAGAGTGATGTCTTGCCCGAGAAGGTCAAGGTGATGGTTTACCGTTGCGACGTCAAGCCATACGTGCCTCCCCCGATGCGGTGCTTCCAGTGCTGGAAGTTTAGGCATATGTCCTCCCGTTGCCCATCCAGCGCTACATGTCGAGATTGCGGACGCCCCTCTCATCCTGATTCTCCATGTGCACCTCCGCCTGTATGTGTCAACTGTGGGGAGCGCCACTCTCCATGCTCGCCGGATTGCCCCATTCTTCATAAGGAGCGGAAGATAATGGAATTTAAGACCCTGGACTGGCTTACTTATCGAGAGGCTAAACAGAAATATGAAAGGTTGTATCCTGCTTCCATTCGAACATCTTATGCTGCAGCCACGTTATCGTCGCCCACGCGAGCGACGGTTGTCGCCTCATCTGTGCCGCCTTCAGTGGGCCCTCGGGGCCGTGTATCTCTGTCTGCCCCCCTCGTGCCTGGGGGCAAGCCTTCCTCTGTTGCCCCCTTAGCAGTTGGGGGCAAACCCTCTTCTGTCGCTCCCCCCACGCTTACTTCGGGAGTGACATCTGCTCCACAACCGGGAGGCTCGATCCCTCCCCCTCCTTCTCCGCCGGCGTTGCCTCCGCCGGTTCCTCTCTCTCGGAAGGGGTCCCTCGGGGCTCTCCCTTCCTCTGTTTCTTCTCCTACCCAGCCGGATGTCAGCCAGTGGCTGAAGGTTCCGCCACCTGCTGGTCGTAGGGCTTCTGCGTCGTCGTCAGCCTCCGACGCTCCTTCAGAGAAGCTCTCCCAGCCCTCTCACCCTAAGGGCCGACGTGAGAAGAAGGAACGGCATGTGTCCAAGAAGAAGGACGTTCCGGCGGTTTCAGCACCGCCTGCTGTACCTAGTCCTGGCTCCGGGGATGAGGTGGAGATCCTCGCCTCTGCCGCGGATCTCGCCCTCACGGACCCCTTGGGGGCCTCTCCTATGGACTCAGCTGACTCTCCCCCGGTGGCGGCAGTTGGCTCTGAGGCGCTGTCTGCCTCTTAGTTGCATTCACGCCCTCGCAGTCCCTTCCTGCTTCCATTCTCCAATGGAACTGCGGTGGTTATTTCCGCCACCTGCCTGAGCTCCGGATGCTTCTGAGTGATTCCCCTGTTCTCTGCATTGCTCTGCAGGAAACTTGGTTTCCGGCACTGCGGACCCCCGCCCTTCGCGGTTATCGGGGATACTATAAGAACCGCGCTGCCTGTCAACGAGCGTCAGGTGGGGTTTGTCTTTTTGTTCACCACTCTGTCTGTAGCTCGCCAGTACCCCTTCAGACGCCTTTAGAGGCAGTCACTGTCAGGGTTGAGCTCTCGCCGGCTATTACTGTTTGCTCTGTTTACATTCCTCCGGATGGGGAGCTCCCCCGACATGTCTTGGCTGCGCTGCTGGCTCAACTTCCGCCACCTTTGCTGCTTCTAGGCGATTTCAATGCCCACAACCCTCTATGGGGTGGGACTGTCTCCGATGACCGCGGTCGGGCCGTGGAGCATGTGTTGGCTCAGCTCGACCTTAGCCTCTTGAATACCGGTGCTCCCACGCATTTCAGTGTGGCCCATGGCTCTTTCTCGGCCATCGATCTCTCTCTTTGCAGCCCCGGACTTGTCCCATCCCTCCACTGGCGAGTGCATCCTGACCTCTGTGGTAGTGACCATTTTCCCACCTATTTGTCACTGCCCCAGTGTCATTCTTCTGGGCGCCTGCCCCGCTGGGCTCTCCACAGGGCTGACTGGCCGGCTTTTACTTCTGCTGCAACCATTGAGTCTCCCCCCCAAGGTGACATTGACGGGGTGGTCCGTGTCTTAACCACATCCATCATTTCGGCGGCCGAGGCTGCCCTCCCCCACTCTTCTGGACTCCCTCGGAGGAAGGCTGTACCCTGGTGGTCGCCGGAGATTGCTGAGGCTATTCGCGACCGTCGGCGGGCTCTCCAGCGTCATAGGCGGCACCCGTCTCTGGAGACTCTCATCACCTTTAAGAGGCTCCGTGCCTTGGCCCGCCGTCTTATTGCACGGCGTAAGCAGGAGTGCTGGGAGCGGTATGTCTCCTCCTTGGGCTCCCGTGTCTCCCCCTCGCTCGTGTGGTCCCGGATCCGGCGGATTTATGGATACCAGACCCCTATGGGTGTACCTGGGCTCTCCTTGGACGGCGCTGTCTGCACGGACGCTGCCGCCATTGCTGAACAGCTTGCCGCGCACTTTGCTCAGAGCTCTGCGACTGCATCTTATCCCCCCGCCTTTCGCTCTCTAAAGGAGCGAGCCGAGCGGACGCAGTTCTCATTTCACACGCGTCATTCTGAAAAATACAATGCTCCTTTCAGCGAGAGGGAATTCCTCGCTGCCCTCGCCGATTGCCCTGATACAGCACCAGGACCGGACTGCATCCACGCGCAGATGCTGAAACATCTCTCCCGGGACTGCCAGAGACACATTCTCGCGGTATTTAACCGCATTTGGAGCGAAGGCGTGTTCCCGTCGCAATGGCGAGAGGGCGTTACTGTCCCCATCTTGAAGCCCGGTGCGGACCCACTGGCGGTGGACAGCTATCATCCCATTACCCTCACCAACGTTTTGTGCAAATTGCTCGAACGTATGGTGGGGCGGCGTTTGTGTTGGGTCCTTGAGTCGCGCGGTCTCCTCGCTCCATCCCAGGGTGGCTTCCGTCGGGGCCGGTCTGCCACGGACAATTTGGTGCGGCTGGAATCTGCTATTCGTACGGCCTTTGCCCGACGTCAGCATCTCGTTGCTGTATTTTTCGATCTGTGGAAGGCGTATGACACCACATGGAGGCATCACATCCTCGCCACGTTGTATGACTGGGGTCTTCGTGGTCGGCTCCCGGCTTTTCTTCAAACTTTTCTATTGCACCGCTCTTTTCGGGTGCAAGTCAGTGCCGCCTCTAGTTCTTCTTATACACAGGAAAATGGGGTCCCACAGGGCTCGGTGTTGAGTGTGTCCTTCTTTCTAGTGGCCATTAATGGTGTGGCTGCAGCCGTGGGGTCGTCGGTGTCTCCTTCTTTGTATGCCGACGACTTCTGCATCTCATTTACCTCCACGACTACGGGAGTCGCCGAACGCAGGCTGCAGGTAGCCGTTCGGAAGGCAGCATCATGGGCTCTGACTCACGGTTTTCAGTTCTCTGCAGCCAAGACTCGAGTTATGCACTTCTGCAGGCGTCGGACGGTCCACCCTCATCCTGAACTTTACCTCGACGGCCACCTGCTTGAAGTGGTGGACACTTGCCGCTTCTTGGGACTCGTGTTTGATGCCCGGCTCACATGGGTTCCTCATATTACTCAGCTGAAGCAAAAATGCTGGCGGCACCTCAACGCCCTCCGCTGCCTTAGCCACACGTCTTGGGGTGCGGATCGCTGCATGCTGCTGCGATTGTACAGAGCCCTTGTGCAGTCTCGGCTTGATTATGGGAGCCTGGCCTATGGGTCTGCATCACCCTCAGTGTTGAAGTTGTTAGACCCCATACACCACTGTGGGGTCCGGCTTGCAACTGGCGCTTTTCGTACGAGCCCCGTGGATAGTCTACTGGTGGAGGCCGGGGTTCCCCCGCTGCGGATTTGCCGCCATCGACTGCTCGCCGACTATGCTGTCCACGTGCATTGCTCGCCAGGCCATCCCAATCGTCTCCTGCTTTTCCCTGCCATGGTCCTCCATCTGCCCGAACGGCGACCTAGGTCTGGGCTCTCCGTCGCTGTCCGCGTTCAGTCCCTGCTGTCGGAATTGGGTTCATTCCCTCTTCCGCCTCCCTTCCGGGTCCGTGCACCTACGCCTCCCTGGTGTTTGTCCCGGCCGTCCGTCCGTCTGGACTTGGCACAGGGACCCAAGGACTCGGTTCCGCCTGTGGCCCTCCGTCGCCGTTTTCTTGCGCTCCTCGCCTCATTTTCGAACTGTGAGGCTGTCTACACTGATGGTTCCCTGGTTGATGGTCGCACTGCCTACTCTTTTGCTCATGCTGCCCATGTTGAGCAGCGCTCCTTGCCGGCTGGCTGCAGTATTTTTACTGCAGAGCTGGTGGCCATATTGCGCGCTCTTGAGCATATGCGTTTCTGCTCAGGTAGGTACATCGTGATCTGCAGTGACTCCCTGAGCAGCCTTCAGGCCATCGACCGCTGCTATCCCTCCTCTCCTCTGGTGTCCTCCATTCAGGATTCTGTTTCCGCCATTGCCCGTTCTGGTCGTTCGGTGGTCTTGGTTTGGACGCCCGGTCATGTTGGCATCCCAGGGAACGAACGTGTAGACAGGCTGGCCATAGGGGCGATCGACGCCCCGGCTTTGGAGATCGGCCTTACGGCTCGCGACCAGCAGCTGGTGTTGCGCCGTAAGCTGATTGGGATGTGGGCTGCTGAGTGGCGTGGCATGACAGTCCCGAATAAACTGCGGGCTGTCAAGGGGACGACCGATGTGTGGCGTTCCTCCCTGCGGGCTTCTCACAGGGACTCGGTAGTCCTGTGTCGGCTGCGCATCGGCCATACATACCTGATGCACGGCCATCTGTTGCGTCAGGAGGATCCCCCCTTGTGTCGGTGTGGGTCCCGGCTGACGGTCGGCCACATTTTGCTGGAGTGTCCTCGACTGCGCACACTCCGGCAATCTTTTAATCTCCCGGGCACTTTGGCTTTGGTTTTATCCGACGATGCCTCCATGGCTGACAATGTTTTACATTTTATCCATAGTAGTCCATTTTATGGTTCGATTTAGGGAGGTCCTGCGCCTTTCCCTTTCTGTGTCTTTTGTCCTTGTGTCTGTTGCTGTTCTGGTGTGCCATCAGATGGTTGACTCTTTCCCTTTTTTGTTCTCGTGGGCAGTCAACCAGTCTCCGGCCATCCTCCTTTCTTCTGTTTCTTTCTGTCTGGTATTCCTCTGTCCTGTTCTTGTCTGTAGTGTTTGTTGCTGCATTTGTGTTCTTTTATCGCCTGGGGGGACGTCTCCTCCCCCTTTGGTCTTTACCTGCTCCGTAGATTTTCGGCTCGCCTGATTTTGGGATGGGGGACTGATGACCTTCGCTGTTTAGTCCCCCTTAAACATCCCAACAACCACCACCACCCCAACAAAGAAAACTTTAAGCCGACAGTCACATTGTGGAAAGCATGAATGAGAAGGAAAAAGAAGCTTGGATATCGGTCAAGGATGTAGTGCGAAAGTTTTTGGGACATACTAAGGATCCTGACAACAAAACCATTGTTCAACGAATACTAGCAGCATACGAACCTCAAGGCTACAAGATGAGCTTGAAAGTCCATTTTGTACACTCCCACATAGACAATTTTCCTGTAAACCTGGGAGCTTACAGTGAAGAACAGGGGGAGCGATTTGACCAGGATGTCTGTGATATCGAGAGAGGAAGATGGGATGTCACTATGCTTGCTGACTACTGCTGGATGCTTAAGCGGGAAACTAAAGATGGAAATCGGAAAAGGATTGGTCGAAGTACCAAGGAAAAGAAGAAAAGGTTTCATAAAAAACATGAATAAGTATAATATTGTTACTATATGTCTCAAACTAATATTTCACTGGTTGTAAAAAAAATATTATGTTTGATAATTTTGAATAAACGAGTGCTTTTACCAATTTCTTGTGTTTGAATTTGCAAAAAAACCTTATGTGATATAAAAAAAATGGATATCACTTCTGCCGGCCGAAGTGGCCGTGCGGTTAAAGGCGCTGTAGTCTGGAACCGCAAGACCGCTACGGTCGCAGGTTCGAATCCTGCCTCGGGCATGGATGTCTGTGATGTCCTTAGGTTAGTTAGGTTTAACTAGTTCTAAGTTCTAGGGGACTAATGACCTCAGCAGTTGAGTCCCATAGGGCTCAGAGCCATTTGAACCATTTGGATATCACTTCTGAAGTCAGTGCATTCTAAAAGATATAATTCAGTAAAAAATCTCATGTAGCTGACAAAAAAAAAATTTGCAGACCTGTGTTACAAGAGGACAATCCTTGAAACCCATATCTAGATACCAAAAACCACTATCCCAGACCCTGAAGATATTTCAGGAAGTCAGACGGGCAAAGCCCTGTGGTGTTTTCTATTTCTTACAGATAAGCAGAGGACTTCGGTGTGGAAGAGAGCCCCCACCTCTACCGTTGTCCCCTCCCCTAGGGCCCAAGTATAATTGCGTGCACTCTACTCCCAGATATTGAGTTGACTGATTCCCATTGGGACTCATTTACATTCTAGTCATAGGACACTACGTTTCTTCGTTTGTGGAGTGGAAAACTTAATATTTCTGAACATTTAACGCAAGTTTATAATCTTTGCACCACTTCGAAATCTTATCAAGATCTGACTGAATATTTGTGCAGTTTTTTTTCTTTTTTCTCCGGACAGAACTTACTTATAGGTAGTTATGTCATCTGAGAAAAGTCTGAAGCTAGTTTTAATACTGCATGTGTGGAGATTAATATACAACATGAATAGCAAGGGCCCAACACACTTCCTTGGTGCACACTGAAGTTACTTCTACGACTATTGACAATTCTCCATCCGAGATGACTTGCTGTGATCTCTCTTTCAAGAAATCCGCAATCCACTCACAAACGTCGCTGGATATCCCACCTGATCTGCTTTCGATGGTAAGCTCATGTTGTACTAAGTCAAATGCTTTTCAGAAGTCAAGAAGTACTGCATCTACCTTACTCTCTCGATCCGTGGTGTTAAAGATGTCGCGAGAGAAAAGCTTGAGTCGGGTTTCAGATGATCGATATTTTTGGAATCCGAGTCGGTTGACGTGACAGAATATATTCTCAGCTGGAGCATAATGAGGTACCTTGAGCAGAATGACCTCTAAGATTCTGCAATAAATGGATGTCAAAAAATTTGGATGGTAGTTTTGTGGATCACTTCTGTTACATTCTTCCGACTGCTGGGCATGGTTTTTGAAGGACCTACAGTATACTATGGTTAAAAATCTGTTGCAAATTCGGTGTAGATTATGCTAGGGATTTATCCAGGTAGGAAGCCTTGTTCAGTTTTAACTATTTCAGCTGTTTCTTGACGTCACTGAATTTTTTCTACCAGTGAAGATGTTAGTGTCAGTTTCCTCAAGGGAAAGGTCATTTTATTCGTAAGTAATGTGATGGCCAGCACAGTCCAACTTGGTGGCAGAGGCAGCAGCAGTCCCAGCACTCTGGCACGTGGCTTTACGCGTCTGATGGCCCAGTGGGGAACTTCATGTCCACAGATAGGATCTCTCCCTGGTGTGGTGTTTGTGTGAATAATAGAGAGGTGAGGCACAATTTTTTAGACATAGCCCAAGTGGATTTAAACTTAAGGCTAATGAATTATAATGTCATAGGAGAGGGGAAAGCCAGTGATTTTTTTAATTTCCTGCCATTTTAAACTTGGGAACCAGATTCTATACTTAGCACAAGTGACCTGGCAACCATGCACGCCAGCTCAGTATCCTAGGGCATGCCATCTTGGATTATGACATTATACAGGCTACTCCAGTGTCCCAAGGTCCATTGTACAAGCTGGCTCAGTATGCTTGGATCCGCCATGTTGGATTCTGGAGTTGTACTGTTTTTTCATAAAGAGCTGGTCTGTCAGTTCATTATCCGTCATTCAGACCCATTTGACCACACTGAAAGCATCTGCACCGCGAAACCTCTGTGCTATAGGACACAGAGCTGTTGCTGTGCACTTCCACCAACTCAGTATTGATTACTGCAACATTGTTCCCCTTCAAATGCACAAATACAGTAAAAAATTACGATATTCCCCTTTATTGAAAGTCTGCACCATTTTGTTTAAGCTCTTCTAGCGGCAAGCCACTATACTGTTGTTGTTGTTGTTGTTGTTGTTGTGGTCTTCAGTCCTGAGACTGGTTTGATGCAGCTCTCCATGCTACTCTATCCTGTGCAAGCTTTTTCATCTCCCAGTACCTACTGCAACCTACATCCTTCTGAATCTGCTTAGTGTATTCATCTCTTGGTCTCCCTCTACGATTTTTACCCTCCACGCTGCCCTCCAATACTAAGTTGGTGATCCCTTGATGCCTCAGAACATGTCCTACCAACCAATCCCTTCTTCTGGTCAAGTTGCGCCACAAACTTCTCTTCTCCCCAATCCTATTCAATACTTCCTCATTAGTTATGTGATCTACCCATCTAATCTTCAGCATTCTTCTGTAGCACCACATTTCGAAAGCTTCTATTCTCTTCTTGTCCAAACTATTTATCGTCCATGTTTCACTTCCATACATGGCTACACTCCATACAAATACTTTCAGAAATGACTTCCTGACACTTAAATCAATACTGGATGTTAACAAATTTCTCTTCTTCAGAAGCGCTTTCCTTGCCATTGCCAGCCTACATTTTATATCCTCTCTACTTCGACCATCATCAGTTATTTTGCTCCCCAAATAGCAAAACTCCTTTACTACTTTAAGTGCCTCATTTCCTAATCTAATTCCCTCAGCATCACCCGACTTAATTAGACTACATTCCATTATCCTTGTTTTGCTTTTGTTGATGTTCATCTTATATCCTCCTTTCAAGACACTGTCGATTCCATTCAACTGCTCTTCCAAGTCCTTTGCTGTCTCTGACAGAATTACAATGTCATCGGCGAACCTCAAAGTTTTTATTTCTTCTCCATGAATTTTAATACCTACTCCGAATTTTTCTTTTGTTTCCTTTACTGCTTGCTCAATATACAGATTGAACAACATCGGGGAGAGGCTACAACCCTGTCTTACTCCCTTCCCAATCACTGCTTCCCTTTCATGTCCCCCGACTCTTATAACTGCCATCTGGTTTCTGTACAAATTGTAAATAGCCTTTCGCTCCCTGTATTTTACCCCTGCCACCTTTAGAATTTGAAAGAGAGTATTCCAGTTAACATTGTCAAAAGCTTTCTCTAAGTCTACAAATGCTATAAACGTAGGTTTGCCTTTCCTTAATCTTTCTTCTAAGATAAGTCGTAAGGTCAGTATTGCCTCACGTGTTCCAGTGTTTCTACGGAATCCAAACTGATCTTCCCCGAGGTTGGCTTCTACTAGTTTTTCCATTCGTCTGTAAAGAATTCGTGTTAGTATTTTGCAGCTGTGACTTATTAAGTTGATAGTTCGGTAATTTTCACATCTGTCAACACCTGCTTTCTTTGGGATTGGAATTATTATATTCTTCTTGAAGTCTGAGGGTATTTCGCCTGTCTCATACATCTTCCTCACCAGATGGTAGAGTTTTGTCAGGACTGGCTCTCCCACGTCCGTCAGTAGTTCCAATGGAATATTGTCTACTCCGGGGGCTTTGTTTCGACTCAGGTCTTTCAGTGCTCTGTCAAACTCTTCACGCAGTATCGTATCTCCCATTTCATCTTCATCTACATCCTCTTCCATTTCCATAATATTGTCCTCAAGTACATCGCCCTTGTATAGACCCTCTATATACTCCTTCCACCTTTCTGCTTTCCCTTCTTTGCTTAGAACTGGGTTTCCATCTGAGCTCTTGATATTCATACAAGTCGTTCTCTTATCTCCAAAGGTCTCTTTAATTTTCCTGTAGGCGGTATCTATCTTACCCCTAGTGAGATAGGCCTCTACATCCTTACATTTGTCCTCTAGCCATCCCTGCTTAGCCATTTTGCACTTCCTGTCGATCTCATTTTTGAGACGTTTGTATTCCTTTTTGCCTGTTTCACTTACTGCATTTTTATATTTTCTCCTTTCATCAATTAAATTCAATATTTCTTCTGTTACCCAAGGATTTCTACTAGCCATACTGTAGCGTGGGGATTTCATTGTGTGCCAGGATGTAGACATGTACCTGCAAACAAATAAAAAATTAGTTACCTAATTTTATTTTTTCAGTGTGATAATTATAGGTTTATGACTATCCCGCATACTACCTAGTGGCGTTACCTACTTTTAGGCACTGATCCTTGCATCTTCGACGATTTGCACCACTGTTGGAGGAGGTGTCTGGAACAGGATTTCTGCCATAAATTTGTTCCACTAGGCACCATCTACAATAGCTGAACGTTTTGTTCTATCCATTTGAAGCACCTCACAGTTAGAGCTGCTCAATCTCAGGGTTACCAGATAGTTTATATTTGGAACTAAATTCTGGTATATATATATATATATATACCAGGTGATCAAAAAGTCAGTATAAATTTGAAAACTGAATAAATCACGGAATAATGTAGATAGAGAGGTAAAAATTGACACACATGCTTGGGATACTGAAGACAACATCCGACGCCAGTTCCTCACCATAACTCCGGACATGCTTTACAGTGCTGTTCACAACATTATTCCTCGACTACAGCTATTGTTGAGGAATGATGGTGGACATATTGAGCATTTCCTGTAAAGCATATCATCTTTCCTTTGTCTTACTTTGTTATGCTAATTATTGCTATTCTGATTTTATGAAGCGCCATCTGTCGGACATTTTTTGAACGTTTGTATTTTTTTGGTTCTAATAAAACCCCATGTCATCCCAAGCATGTGTGTCAATTTGTACCTATCTATCTACATTATTCCGTGATTTACTCAGTTTTCAAATTTATACTGACTTTTTGATCACCCGAACTTATAAATAAGAGGAAAGATTTGGTATTGTTGGCTTACAGATCCAGTGATACCCAAATGGAGTTCAACAGCAGTTCAGTACCCCACACATCTCTATCCCAATAGCTTACTGGTCGTATCTGACTGCTGTGCGGAGGACACGGCAGACTGGTACGTGCACTGGAATGAGGTACTTACATTCAGCATTGTGGGGCCAGTATAGGAGCTACTCGAACGAGAAGTAGCGGTTCAAAGGTCTGGGAAGAGAACAGTGGCCGAGCAAGCAGTGTGCTGGATCACTGAGCAGTGGTTACAGAATATGATCAGTCACATAAGAATAATGGATAGTAAAATTAAATTTCTCTTTTAGTTAGCGCCACTGCATACTCACATTGCATCCAAATGACGCAATTAGGCAGATGATGAAACGGGCATACTGGAAGCAGATCTTGTAATACCTAGACATAGCTATATGAATTGACTTGGGGTTGCAATCATATTCAAAACAGATTTCAGGTAAAGCACCCAGCAGACTACAGCTCACTGGAAACATACAACGTATGTACAGTGTAACTGTGTAGATTATTTAAAAAGTTCTTGTGAGATCCATCCATGAACACTCTGTAAGTCGATAGGAAAAAATAGCAATTCAAAGAAAGCCACCTAATTGTGCAGAGTGATGATAATGTCACACAGATGCTCAACATCGGTTTATTTTCCATTACAGTCACATATAATTTCAACAAGAATTAACTGGCTTTGGCTGTCATCAGCCATCTTCAAACTGTGAGAGGGAAGCAATAGTCAACTCCGACAGATTCTGAGAAAACCATATTGTGGACAGAGAGTTATAGCTTTGACAATGCGGTTAGTTTAAAGAACTTGGTGGTAAATGACTACTCCCTTCTGCTCTGAAGGTGTCTTGTGGGGCTAAACCGGTATATTTTTGGTTGAATTATGTGTGATTGTGCCACAAGTAAAAACTATTTTTTACAGAAACACTCAATTTCCGCACACTGTCATGACTACAATAGGAATGCAAGAAAATAACATTATTAGGCAGCACCGTTCATCATTCACTGTTCAGTGAATGATTATTCGTATATGAATAGTGGGTAGTAAAATTAAATTTTTGTGGCGTTGAATTTGTATCACTGCATATTCACACATGCATATGATAAACATACAGCGAATTGATGGAGAGCTTTTGATCTGTTACCAAAAATGAATTATTTAAATTCTGTAAGTACTTTACTTTCTTCTTTGCTCAAGTTCCATTGTATAGTAATGTAATGCGAACAAACGACCTACCAGGCTTTCTTAATCACGTGATACTCTATCCTGGTTACGATGTCTGCACTTCACCATTTATTAGGCAGAAGATCATAAGTATAGTAAACCTCTTTTGTAAGCAAACAGCAAATATTTGGTATCCTGTCTGAAGTTGCGTCTATGAATTTTGTGGAAAATTGTGCCTGTTAGTGCCCAAGATAGTCTGAAAGCAAAAGTGCAGCATGTTACGTAGCTGTATGAAACATCTCCTTGAACATTTTAGACACATTTCTTGATATACTTCCCCACTGATGAGCACATCCATAAATGTTCTCTGATAAATTGTGTCATTCAGACAACTAATAACCAGAATAACGAGAACGATCTTGGAGGCTGTGTATTTGGAAGTGTTTAGCTAATAACTCAGTCTTCACATAAAACAATGCACAAATTAAATAAATAAGTAACAAAAACAATAACAGATAAAAATGTCTCTCGTATACAGTTAATACTCCTGAGACATTATCGTAGATAAAAAATTCTCGTTTGTTACATCTGCCTTGGATGTATCGTATGTTGGCAACGCACATTGTAGAAATGTCAGCCAATCACTCTCCATGACTTTGGACCTTCAAAGCTTGATGGATACAAACTAATTGTTATGAAATCAGAGATGCAGATTAGGAGACTTAGTTTAGTTTGGTATACATTTCTATCCTTAAACGAAGTAACTTGCCTGGCATCATGGGAAATGAACACTATGCAAACATGGACAAAAGGGGAAGTCATTTGACAAGGATACTTAGGCAGACAGCAAAAGATGCTGCTGATACGATGAAGGCACACGAAACGAACATGTCAAAAGTAATAAGTTAGTTGTTACAAGTAAGTGAAGAGTTTAAAGAAAATGATACTGGACCAATGGCAAAATATGCTGAGTTAAACAAAATTATTAGGAATACCATTAAGAGAACGTAAAAAGATACAATGAAAATTTTATAAGAGAATCTGAAGAATCAAAAAAGAAAAGAAGAAAGTAAACAAAGAATTATTGGGATAGACAGACATCATATTTTCATATTTTATCACATAAGATGGCATAGTAACTAACAACAGAAGAAAGTACTTCGCCGCGCGGGATTAGCCGAGAGGTCTTTGGCGCTGCAGTCATGGACTGTGCGGCTAGTCCCGGCGGAGGTTCGAGTCCTCCCTCGGACATGGGTGTGTGTGTTTGTCCGTAGGATGATTTAGGTTAAGTAGTGTGTAAGCTTAGGGACTGATGACCTTAGCAGTTAAGTCTCATAAGATTTCACACATATTTGAACATTTTGAAAATTCTTCAAACATTCAAGTATTTCTCTAAATTGTTGTACAGTTCAAGAGCTGAATCACAAACCATAGTTATTTAATCATGAAAATAACGATGTTCCAAAGTAACATCAAATGAGGTGTATAAAGCCATAACAGATATCAAGAAAGGAAAGACACTGGGAGATGATGTTTAAAACTTAATATCAATAGAATTACCAAAGCTATTTACAGAATATCTATGGAGGAAGACAATTCCCCCACAGTGAAACAATGTTCACATAATTATGCTGCACAGTGAAGGAGACGGGCTGGGGATGGAAAAAAAACTATAGCCTATCAATCCTGTCTCTGTTGTATACAAGACATTCATTAAAATTATCAGCAACCCAGTAGGAAAAACTGTTGTGGCGTAACAAGACAGCTACGCCACACTGAAGTAGCCGAACGGCACGCGTAATCTCAAGTAGGCTAGATAGAGGTCTGAAACAGGATACTTATTAATGTTATAAAGAAAACTATGTAGCTGCTGGAATACTTAACTTTTAATCCTTGTTGTATACATCGTTCTTGATGAGACAAGTGAGACTCTATCTTGAGGTACATGCAATGTTACAAATGGCGCCTTGCTAGGTCGTAGCCATTGACTTAGCTGAAGGCTATTCTAACTGTCTCTCGGCAAATGAGAGAAAGGCTTCGTCAGTGTAGTCGCTAGCAAAGTCGTCGTACAACTGGGGCGAGTGCTAGTCCGTATCTCGAGACCTGCCTTGTGGTGACGCTCGGTCTGCGATCACACAGTGGCGACACGCGGGTCCGACATGTACTAAATGGACCGCGGCCGATTTAAGCTACCACCTAGCAAGTGTGGTGTCTGGCGGTGACACCACAAAAACAATAGATTTTAATGCAGCAGAGTGGAAATCCAGCTTTAGCCGCAGATATAGCACACTGGTCCATCTGAAGAAGTGAATAAACTTTTAAAACAGAGAAACAAGTATGAATTACTCACAGGGTGTTGATACAGTCTGTAGTGACCTCAGCAAGCGACCTACCAAACTTGGAAAATGAAACATAATTAATGTGTGATATCTTTAAGATCAATTTCTTTTACTGCAGTTGCCTGACACGCACATCTCTAATTGTGACACGCTTTTGTAGATGTTAAATTATTGTAAAATAGGCATGGGCTATTCAAGACAGTGTTTGGTTCAGTTAGAGTAGGTGTCTACTTAACTTACAAGTTAAACGTCCTACATAGATGAGGCTGTAAAGTGAACACAAGAGTATCTGGGGGTGCTACATCAATGGCTAAGCTCAACACCGGCAACGACATTCAGCAAGTGCAAACACAGCAGAGCACCCCAACTACACTCCTGGAAATGGAAAAACGAACACATTGACACCGGTGTGTCAGACCCACCATACTTGCTCCGGACACTGCGAGAGGGCTGTACAAGCAATGATCACACGCACGGCACAGCGGACACACCAGGAACCGCGGTGTTGGCCGTCGAATGGCGCTAGCTGCGCAGCATTTGTGCACCGCCGCTGTCAGTGTCAGCCAGTTTGCCGTGGCATACGGAGCTCCATCGCAGTCTTTAACACTGGTAGCATGCCGCGACAGCGTGGACGTGAACCGTATGTGCAGTTGACGGACTTTGAGCGAGGGCGTATAGTGGGCATGCGGGAGGCCGGGTGGACGTACCGCCGAATTGCTCAACACGTGGGGCGTGAGGTCTCCACAGTACATCGATGTTGTCGCCAGTGGTCGGCGGAAGGAACACGTGCCCGTCGACCTGGGACCGGACCGCAGCGACGCACGGATGCACGCCAAGACCGTAGGATCCTACGCAGTGCCGTAGGGGACCGCACCGCCACTTCCCAGCAAATTAGGGACACTGTTGCTCCTGGGGTATCGGCGAGGACCATTCGCAACTGTCTCCATGAAGCTGGGCTACGGTCCCGCACACCGTTAGGCCGTCTTCCGCTCACGCCCCAACATCGTGCAGCCCGCCTCCAGTGGTGTCGCGACAGGCGTGAATGGAGGGACGAATGGAGACGTGTCGTCTTCAGCGATGAGAGTCGCTTCTGCCTTGGTGCCAATGATGGTCGTATGCGTGTTTGGTGCCGTGCAGGTGAGCGCCACAATCAGGACTGCATACGACCGCGGCACACAGGGCCAACACCCGGCATCATGGTGTGGGGAGCGATCTCCTACACTGGCCGTACACCACTGGTGATCGTCGAGGGGACACTGAATAGTGCACGGTACATCCAAACCGTCATCGAACCCATTGTTCTACCATTCCTAGACCGGCAAGGGAACTTGCTGTTCCAACAGGACAATGCACGTCCGCATGTATCCCGTGCCACCCAACGTGCTCTAGAAGGTGTAAGTCAACTACCCTGGCCAGCAAGATCTCCGGATCTGTCCCCCATTGAGCATGTTTGGGACTGGATGAAGCGTCGTCTCACGCGGTCTGCACGTCCAGCACGAACGCTGGTCCAACTGAGGCGCCAGGTGGAAATGGCATGGCAAGCCGTTCCACAGGACTACATCCAGCATCTCTACGATCGTCTCCATGGGAGAATAGCAGCCTGCATTGCTGCGAAAGGTGGATATACACTGTACTAGTGCCGACATTGTGCATGCTCTGTTGCCTGTGTCTATGTGCCTGTGGTTCTGTCAGTGTGATCATGTGATGTATCTGACCCCAAGAATGTGTCAATAAAGTTTCCCCTTCCTGGGACAATGAATTCACGGTGTTCTTATTTCAATTTCCAGGAGTGTATATGCCACTCCGACGCCAGTTCATCAACTGATGACTACTTCAGGCTGTTTCCAACATCGACACAAGGTAGGACTCTCAGTCACTTCAAATTGCTGCTATTCTGGACCATGAGACCGGATTTATGGTTCAGGCAATCAGAGAGCATTTCAAACAACACCGCATCAGGGATAGCGTGGATCGATTTCATTGTGCTGTGGACCAGTTAAATGAAACACGAATAGTTCAAGTGGAAGAAGTATTGCAAACTCAGTGTTACATTGAACTAAAAAATGTTTTCGTCAAATATTTCTCATTGACGCCAGAGACATGGCTCCAGAGATTACCTAGCGACGAACAATTAGGAGACAAGTCTCCCAAACAGTTATTGAAGGAGATATTTGTTCCTGGAAAATACACTCCTGGAAATGGAAAAAAGAACACATTGACACCGGTGTGTCAGACCCACCATACTTGCTCCAGACACTGTGAGAGGGCTGTACAAGCAATGATCACACGCACGGCACAGCGGACGCACCAGGAACCGCGGTGTTGGCCGTCGAATGGCGCTAGCTGCGCAGCATTTGTGCACCGCCGCCGTCAGTGTCAGCCAGTTTGCCGTGGCATACGGAGCTCCATCGCAGTCTTTAACACTGGTAGCATGCCGCGACAGCGTGGACGTGAACCGTATGTGCAGTTGACGGACTTTGAGCGAGGGCGTATAGTGGGCATGCGGGAGGCCGGGTGGACGTACCGCCGAATTGCTCAACACGTGGGGCGTGAGGTCTCCACAGTACATCGATGTTGTCGCCAGTGGTCGGCGGAAGGTGCACGTGCCTGTCGACCTGGGACCGGACCGCAGCGACGCACGGATGCACGCCAAGACCGTAGGATCCTACGCAGTGCCGTAGGGGACCGCACCGCCACTTCCCAGCGAATTAGGGACACTGTTGCTCCTGGGGTATCGGCGAGGACCATTCGCAACCGTCTCCATGAAGCTGGGCTACGGTCCCGCACACCGTTAGGCCGTCTTCCGCTCACGCCCCAACATCGTGCAGCCCGCCTCCAGTGGTGTCGCGACAGGCGTGAATGGAGGGACGAATGGACACGTGTCGTCTTCAGCGATGAGAGTCGCTTCTGCCTTGGTGCCAATGATGGTCGTATGCGTGTTTGGTGCCGTGCAGGTGAGCGCCACAATCAGGACTGCATACGACCGAGGCACACAGGGCCAACACCCGGCATCATGGTGTGGGGAGCGATCTCCTACACTGGCCGTACACCACTGGTGATCGTCGAGGGGACACTGAATAGTGCACGGTACATCCAAACCGTCATCGAACCCATCGTTCTACCATTCCTAGACCGGCAAGGGAACTTTCTGTTCCAACAGGACAATGCACGTCCGCATGTATCCCGTGCCACCCAACGTGCTCTAGAAGGTGTAAGTCAACTACCCTGGCCAGCAAGATCTCCGGATCTGTCCCCCATTGAGCATGTTTGGGACTGGATGAAGCGTCGTCTCACGCGGTCTGCACGTCCAGCACGAACGCTGGTCCAACTGAGGCGCCAGGTGGAAATGGCATGGCAAGCCGTTCCACAGGACTACATCCAGCATCTCTACGATCGTCTCCATGGGAGAATAGCAGCCTGCATTGCTGCGAAAGGTGGATATACACTGTACTAGTGCCGACATTGTGCATGCTCTGTTGCCTGTGTCTATGTGCCTGTGGTTCTGTCAGTGTGATCATGTGATGTATCTGACCCCAGGAATGTGTCAATAAAGTTTCCCCTTCCAGGGACAATGAATTCACGGTGTTCTTATTTCAATTTCCAGGAGTGTACCATCTGCATGTTGTGACTCACAAGAATTCCACCTAATATTTGCGCCACTTCAGGTCGTTCTATTGGAAAAAGCTGAGGCCACACCAAACAGCTTACAATATAATGTTTTTAGTGTGGAGACAAAACAACAACATGGCGGGCGGCCCCGGACCCCGCATGATGAGGACGATGCTGCCCAGTGGTCCCTTGTTGTGCATTACCTCCAGCGCGCATACGCCAACAACTGACCAGCTGGTGGCCAGTGTGCAAGAGTTAAGAGCCCACATAGCGACGCTTAAACATGAGGAAGACACAGACACCAGGCTACAACCACAAGTGGCGTACCCAAACTTTCCTTCAAGGACATGACGACAAAGAGCGTTTCAGTTGTAGGAACTGGTGCTGATATCATCAAATATTTGGTAGTAATGTGCAATAATAAGTTGCGCTCTGCAGTCACTGAAACACATCAGACGGCCACTAAGGGGCGCCAGTGGCTGTCGCCAACATCAAATTAGTCGCCTCCGTCCTATGCTCCATCCACAGCTACAGCATTAGGTTTTCAGAACATGGACTCCACAGGCACGTGTGGAAATGTACAACTGTTTGCACCACACAAGAAAATGTTCACTAACAATTTCTCACGACACCCCATCTGTACTCATATTAAGGCACCAGAAGACTAGACGAATGTTTTAGGAAAGATTCAAGAAACGTACAGTATGTTGGCGGCATTGATTCATCTATGAACATTGCAGAAGAGTTGTCAGTTGGACATTCTCAACAGGGTAGCTTTTCACAAACTGCAGAGGTGAATCACACAACGTTCTCTTCAAGTTTTGACAGTTCCATTAATTCTACTAGAACTTCCAATGTGAATTTCACACCAGTCCTGGGTTCTGATCTCACCGTAAAGGATGGAATAACTAAAAAGATCAACACAGGATGCCATTGGCTCACGTTTATGGGCAGATTTGGCAATATAAGCTTCGTGGAACTGCGTTTCGAAGACACGAGGACCTCGGTAAACCTTTAGCATAAGTTCGCAGATAGATTGCAGAGAATTGTTTTCACACATACTGGCACGCAGGAGGAGGGGAAGGGGGGAGGGTGTGCTCGAGATGTCTGTATGTGAAGAACAAACTATCAGAAACCCATTCCTAGTGGACACATCAGCATGCTTCCATGGCACAGTTTCAAAGTTGAAGATATTTCTAATACACAATTACTGACAGCTGCTAACAAATCACATATTCAGACTTATGGTAGTAGGAAGCGTCTAGAAATCGATCTCAATACTAACAGGAAAGTTCTTTGGATGGTGGTGGTGGTTGTTAGGATGTTTAAGGGGGACTAAACAGCTAAGGTCACCAGTCCCCCAAAAGTTCTTTGGAGCTTCATAGTAGCTGACGTCACAGAGTCTATCATTGTGGCTGATTTCCTCCACAACTTTCTATTAGCTACTGATCTCTTACAATGGGCGGGGGAGGGGGGAGGGGGGGGGAGAGGGCTCTCCTGTCATTAGCAGAGATAGATTCAATGCATGTCAACATTCCTTTGGGCTGTATCGTTCAGGAATTACCAGAGATCACATCTGCAGGAAAGGCAGGGTGTACATATAAATGTGATATGATACAACATACTCAGACATTGTCCAAACCACTAGTTGCTGCTAAGCTTCGCCGGCTAACTCTGGAGAAATATTTATCGCCATAGGAGGATAAAGACTGGCAAATTCAAAATGGTTCAAATGGCTCCTAGCACTATGGGACTTAACATCTGAGGTCACCAGTCCCTTAGAACTTAGAACTACTTAAACCTAACAAACCTAAGGACATCACACACATCCATGCCCGAGGCAGGATTCGAACCTGCGACCGTAGCAGTGGCGCGGTTCCAGACTGAAGCGCCTAGAGCCGCTCGGTCACCGCGGCCGGCACAGGCAAAATTCAGGCAGGTATAATGGTACCTTCTGAATGTCAGTTGGCCTCGCTGCTCCATGTGGTTTTGAAGAAAAACAATAAAGGACGTTTGTGTGGTGACTACAGAGCTCTAAATGCAAGGAGTGCCGTGTCGTCCGAACAAGACGCAGCCACGGCAGAAGCACCACAGGTGCAAAGATGCGAGCTGGTGCCAGTACCACAGTGACTCGCCACTTGCGCGAGTTCCAGCAGCGCCACGGGCGGCGCTCAGGATGAAGATATCGACTTCGCTTCGGCCAGTTGCCGGCCAGGTACAATCCGCCAATGACTGTACGACAACGGACAGAAGCCTACTCGGAAGATAGAAGAGCAGCTCTCTCCCACTTGGTTATAGATCATCGTCCAGGGCTGACTTAGACAGGGAACGTCGTTTGAACTCTTAGAAGTGAACAGACAGTTGTAAGTGCATTTGCTATGTTCTGTGAAGTTTACCTACGATTATTTGAACTTAGCCATTAAGGGCCCTTTTTGTGTTATATTACAAGCAGTGTTGCAGACTTCACTATTCGATTAGTGGTAAAGATAAGTAGACCTTTTAACTCATTCATGTGACTTTGTAACCAATTTGTTGGAGTGCTGTATAACCTTCGTTCTCCTGCCCTGTTACCTCACCCTGGGTTGCAGCTGTTTAATAGTGGCCTGGAGAAATTGCCTTAGCGGTGTACTGCACCAGAAGCCGTTTAACGATCTCACAGATTCACCCTACCCCAACAACAGTGGCAACTCAGCCTCCACAGCAGTAGCGACGACACCTTTACAAAGCTGGAGACGACCGTTCACAAAATGGAGAGTGTGCAATAGATAAACTCATTTCACATGTGATGGATTTCAACAACGCAGCTCCGAAAGCACAGGTATTTAGCGCCATTGCGAGAAATCTCACCCGTAGCTTGGGTTTTATATTCTGTTACGTGATTGATATTTTGGCGTTCTGTGCTCCACCAGAACTACGACGCAAGACTCATCTCAGGAAACTTTTTCAAAGCCCGTACAAATACAGTAAAGTGGTCAACAAAAGCATCTTGGGTAGAGACAACGTGAACTTCCTCGGCTTTACCATGTTTGCAAGTGGGCATAGCTCGTATTCCGGTAAAAGTGTCAGTACGTAACAAGCCAGTGCCGAAAATCTACGAGGATCTGAGGCGTTTTTTAGGGATGCTTAATTACTATAGACGGCATACACCCCAATCCACACATTTTGAAAGGTGAATATACGTCAGGCAGACACAGAGTAAAGTGAATTCAATAGCAGTTGGAAGCCTTCCATAAAATCAAAGAATGTGCAGCTCATGCCGTGCTTCTCACTCATCATCGGCATGATGCACCACTGGCATTAATGGCTGGACGCCAACCACACAGCTATTGGAGTAACTGGTAAATGGAGCCTGTCAAACTCAACTTTTTTTTTTTTTTTCGCAAATGCTCACAACGGCGCGACAAAAGTGGAGCGCGATAGAAAGAGAACTGCATCCGATCTACGTTATTATACAACACTTCAAAGGCTGCATAGAAGGTAAGCATTTGACTGACTATACGGACCATGCTCCTTTAACCGCTTTCATTCCAATGATCGCAGCACTCGGCTCACCCAGAGGATGCCGACGGCAGATACATTTCTCAGTTCACCGTCGCACGGCCCACCTAAACAACGTGGACAGGCAGACACATCTCTCAGTTCACCACCGATATGAGACATATCAGCGTCAGAAAAAACATTATGGCTCTTTTCTTCTCATTCTGCTGTGCTAGTATGAAGACCATTCCTTGGAAACACTTAATGGAGGAGCAACAGGATGATAACGACTTACAAGAGTGAGAGCTACTGTCAGGTTGCTCACAAAGAAGGTGATATGGCCGGGCATCAAAAAAGATTGCCATGCGAAACGTGTAAATGGTGCAACATCGGTAGGCACATACGGGCGCCGTTAGGCACCATCAATATGCCAACAGCACGTTTCATGCATGCACATTTGGACCTTGTGGGACCATTGGCGAGTTCCGGTCAGTATAATTACGTTTTGGGAGCCACAGAAACTGGTACACCTGCCTTACATCGTGTAGAGCCCCGCAAGCACGCAGAGGTGCCGCAACGCGACGTGGCATGTACTCGACTAATGTCTGAAGTAGTGCTGGAGGGAACTGACACCATGAATCCTGCAGGACTGTCCATAAATCCGGAAGAGTACGAGGGGGTGGAGATCCCTTCTGAACAGCACGTTGCAAGGCATCCCAGATATGCTCAATAATGTTCGTGTCTGGGGAGTTTGGTGGCCAGCGGAAGTGTTTAATGTCAGAAGAGTGTTCCTGGAGCCACTCTGTACCAATCATGGACGTGTGAGGTGTCGCATTGTCCTGCTGGAATTTTCCAAGTCCGTCGGAGTGCACAATGGACATGAACGTATGAATGTGATCAGACAGGATGCTTACGTACGTGACACCTGTCAGAGTCGTATATAGACGTATCAGGGGTCCCATATCACTCCAACTGCACACGCCTCACACTATTATAGAGCCTCCACCAGCTTGAACAGTCCCCTGCTGACATGCAGTGTCCATGGATTCATGAGGTTCTCTCCATACCCGTACACGGCCATCCGCTGGATACAATTTGAAACGAGACACGTCCGACCAGGCAACATGTTTTCAGTCATCGATGTTCACGGCCCAGGCAAGGCGTAAAGCTTTGTGTCTTGCGGTCATCGAGGCTACACGAGTGGGCCTTCGGCTCCGAAAGCCCATATTGATGATGTTTCGTTGAATGGTTCGCACGCTGACATTTGCTGATGGCCCAGCATTGAAATCTGCAATAATTTTCGGAAGGCGTGCACTTCTGTCATGTTGAACGATTCTTTTCAGTCGTCGTTGGTCCCGTACTTGCAGGATCTTTTTCCGGCTGCAGCGATGTCAGAGGTTTGATGTTTTACCGGATTCCTGATAGTCACGGTACACTCGTGAAATGGTCGTGTGGGAAAATCTGCGCTTCATCGCTACCTCGGAGATGCTGTGTCCCATCGCCCGTGCGCCGACTATGGCACCACATTCAAACACACTTAAATCTTGATAACCCGCTATTGTAGCAGCAGTAACCGTTCTAAGAACTGTCCAGACACTTGTTCTCTTATATAGGCAATGCCGCTCCGTATTCTGCCTGTGTAAGTTTCTTTGAGGCTTCAGTGTAGATTTACTTGCTGTCCTAGGTATGTACAAAATTTTAAAAATTTTCCCTATCCAGGTGCCAAAGGCTGAATATACATGGACATACATGAACATTTCGTTGAAATTTCTCAAAATAGGTTACTATTTCCTTCTGAAGATGATGTTGCTAGCAATGTTGAGACCGTGGTTAAGAAACTGAAGTAAACCTTCCATTTTTAATTTGATTGGCTGTTTATTAATTCAACAAGCAGACTTCATTCTACACTTGCTGCGCCAGCCCTGTATAAAATTTAAAAATTTTTACTTGCCCAGGCCTCAAAATTTGTTTCTACATATATGGACATTTCGTTGAAAATTCTCAAAACTCACTGTTACTATTACCTTCTGAAGAAGACGTTTTTATAAACGCTGAAGCCGTGGTAAAGGGGATTAAATAATCCTTCCACTTTGCAGCTAATTGACTGTTTATTAATTCTACAAGAAAATACAGTCAGAGTAGATGTCTATCAAACTCATCCCGAGCGGGAAGGCGTGCCGGGCTACGGCACAAATCCGCCCACCGGATTAGTGTCGAGGTCCGGTGTGCCGGCCAGTCTGTGAATGGTTTTTAAGGCGGTTTTCCATCTACCTCGGCAAATGCGGGCTGGTTCTACTTATTCCGCCTCAGTTACACTGTGTCGGCCATTAATGTGCAAACACCGCTTCCGAGTACGTGTACACCATAATTATTCTACCACGCAAACATTCTGGGTTACACTCGTCTGGTATGAGACCTTCCTTGGGGGTCCTCTGGGGGCCGAACCGCACAATAACCCTGGGTTCGGTGCGGGGCGGCGATGTGGTGGGTGGACTACTGTGGGCTTGTGAACCACTGAGGGCTCCGGCGGGTCGAAGCCTCTCCGTCGTTTCTAGGTCCCCAGTTTAGTACATACATACATACCTCACAAGCTATAAATTCTACCAATCTATCTGTTGACTAAATAGTTGGGTAGCTAAACGCCAAATAAATACTATGGCAAAACAGAGTATTTCTCTCTCTCTCTCTCTCTCTCTCTCTCTCTCTCTCTCTCTCTCTCTCTCTCTCTCTCTCTCTCTCTGTGTGTGTGTGTGTGTGTGTGTGTGTGTGTGTGTGTGTGTGTGTGTGTTGTCAATACGGCAGCTTCGATGAGTTTTTTCAGTAAAGAGCAAAAATTCTGCAGCTTGGGTTGATGTACCTACTAAAGTTATTAAAGCAGTACACAACATGATTGCATGCCCACTGTCTCAAGTAATCAACCAATGTTTTAGAAAGTACTTCTTCCCAGGTGCACTGAAGTGTTGTTGTTGTGGTCTTCAGTCCAAAGAATGATTTTATGCAGTTCTCCATGCTAATCTTCCAGTCCAAACCTCTTCATCTCTGAATAACTACTGCAGCCTATATTCTTCTGAATCTGCTTACTCTATTCATCTCTTGGTCTCCTTCCATCAGTTTTACCCCTCCCCCTTACCCCACATCTCTCCAGTACTAAACTGGTGATCCCTTGATGTCTCAGAAACTATCCTGTCAACCGAATTCTTCTTTTAGTCAAGTTGTGCCACAAATTTCTTCTCCCTCAAATTCTATACAGTATCTCCTCATTAATTACGTAATCCACCCATCTAATTGTCAGCATTCTTGTGTAGCACCACATTTCAAAAGCCTCTTTTCTATTCTTGTCTAACATTTTTTTTTATCGTCCACGTTTAACTTCCATACATGGCTATACTCCTAACACTGAAATCTACGGTCCATGTCAACAAATTTCTCTTCTTCATATACGCTTTTCTTGCCATTGCCAGTATCCGTCGGCCATCATCAGTTATTTTGACCAAATAGCAAAACTCATCGACTACTTTCAGTGTCTCGTTTTCTAATCTAATTCCCTCAGCATCACCTGATTTAATTCGACTACATTCCGTTCTCCTGGATCTGCTTTTGTTGATGTTCTCATCTTATATCCACCTTTCAAGACACGGCCCATTCCGTCCAACTGCTCTTCCAAGTCTGTTACTGTCTCTGACAGAATTACAGTGTCATCGGCAAACCTTAAAGTTTTTATTTCTTCTGCCTGAAATTTAAGTTCTACTCCAAATTTTTCTTTGGTTTCGTTTACTGCTTGCTCAACGTACAGATTAAATGACATTGACGATATGTTACAACCCCGTCTAACTGCTTTCTCAACGACTGCTTCCCTTTCATACCCCTCGACTCTTATAACTGGCCTTTTGCTCTCTGTATTTTATTCCTGATACCTTCAGACTTTCAGAAAGTGTATTCCAATCAACATTGTTAACTACTTTCTCTAAGTTGTATATATAAGCAGACTGAATAGACGAATGAAAATCTGCAGTACCGCGAGGATTCGAATCCGGGTCCCCTGTCCACTAGACAGATGTGCTAACCACTACACCACCCCGGTAAAGTTGCTTTCAACTACATGGACTACCCTAGCACGCCTCTCTCCTCAATACAGATTCCCATTCACGCCTCGGACCAGTAAGTTTGTTTCGACTTAGGTCTTTCTGTGCTCACTCAAATTCTTCTCGCAGTATCGTATCTCTCATCTCATCTTATGGACTTCCTCTTCCCTTTCTATAATATTGTCTTCAAGTTCATCTCCCTCGTGCAATCCTTCTATACACTTCTATTTTCCTTGTTAAATATTTGACTAGCTGCTGTCCCACGACCACAGTGGATCAACAGAGATTCTATATACTCCTTCCACCTTTCAGCTTTCCCTTCTTTACTCAGTGTTGGTTTTCCATCTCAGCTCTCGATATTCACACAGTTGCTTCTCTTTTCTCCAAAGGCTTCTTTAATTTTCCATAGGCGGTGTCTATCTTACCCCTAGTGATATATGCTTCTACATCCGAATATTTGTCCTCTAGCAATCCCTGCTTATCTTCTGGTAAACCTTCCGGGATGTAAGGTCGTGGTCCATGAAACTCTTCAGCTCCTAAAGTTTCGTCCAGAGCTGCGCTGGACATCTTCAGAGGGGTGTTTCTCCTCCGGTGAGTCTTGCCGACTCACGGGTCGGACGTCTGAGAGCGACTTATACTATAATCCCTGCTTAGCCATTTTGCACTTCCTGTCGATCTCATTTTTGAGACGTTTGTATTCGTTTTTGCCTGCTTCATTTACTGAAGTTTAATATTTTCTTCTTTCAGCTATTAAATTCAGTAGGGTAAGTCAGGGTGATATTGTGAATCGGGTGAAATGGAGAATTGCTTTAATTCTTTACTGGTTAAACAGATGTCTGCATGCCAACAGTCTCTGATCATCTGTGCAGTGTGCACGTGTTGAAAACCAGCTCCGTTTTAAAAACCGTAAGTACTTTGTACAAAACTGTTTTCAATGCTAAATAAATTTTATATGCTGCATGCATTTGTAGATGTTACTTCAGGTAGCGTAGTCAGCGGGGTATTTTTTGATATATTCTGCCTTCTTATACTGCTTATGTACTACATAACCTAGAAATCGTAGCGTCCAGTGTTTTGAACTTCTTGCCGTGCTATTCACCGTTTCACCCATAGCAAATGGGAGAAATGGTGAACTCGGGCAGGGGCGATATGGTGAAGTACTTTCCTTATGTGTAAAGTATAAAGCTTTTATTTATGTACATCCCAAGCAGGGTTTTTGACAAGTCATGAAATGTTATGTAAGGTGTCAGGCAAATCCAACACAGTCCATGAAAACCCTGACATGATATCAAATCTGACAGTATGTCACATATTTCCTAATAAATCCTGACATTAAATTAACCAAAGTAATACGATCAACAAGTGATCAAATGGAATATCACAGACTAACACAAGAACGCCTAAATGCCTGTCATACCTTCCCATCGTGAAACAGACGCAGTTCCGAGGGGAGAAACGAGAACAGAAGCCGAGAGCAGAACCGTGTTAAGCCAGAAGGCCCTACGATAAGGGACAGACACCCACATCGCCGGCCGACCGCCAAGACCACGCCCCAGCCCATGTTAAAAGATAGAGCCCTCCAGAAGAACAGTATAGATCTTATGCTAACACTAAAAAGGCGACACCAGCTGCAAGTTTTAGCGTGAGACTATACGCGTCTCTGTTACGTAGCAAACATTAAAAACATTGCCCCACCACGAAAAGTATAACGTTTCTCATTGGATAGACAGAATTTTTGTAGGCGGAGCTTAAGGTTAACATTGAGACCCTGATTGGTCAGTTGACAACACAGCCAGATAGCTTTTCTTAAACCAACTTCGGTAAATTGTAGTAAGGAGACGTTAGAAAGAGTTGCTTCCGAGACGGCGAGGTGTGTGGAGATGCGCCGGCCGCCGTCCCCTAACGCTACCTAAACACCGACAAGGTAATGAACGCACGCGATGCCGCATAACAGCGCATAAAGCTTCACTGAGAACTGCAGAAGTCTCATCTGTTACATCCCCTTTTTACGTAATACTTGTGTCAATCGTCAATTAAACTTCGTGGTATTCACATTTGCTATTAGAAGTTAAAAATCTGAAACGCGATGATTTTTCTGTTATATAGTTATATGAGAAGCCACATCAGCCACTGTAATTTATGACAAGTTACATAAGTAATTAAAGATAATTGAGGGTCACTGTAGACCATTTTTGATAGTTTTCTCTTTTATGAAACTTCATTTAAACCTAGATTATAGATGTGATATTGCATAGGTCATCCTTCGATCCATTATAGAACTTGGAAACCCGTTCAGGGAATATTCGTCACATTTTTGTTGAAGGCAGTTGGTTTTTATCATCCTGTATTAAAATATTTCCTTTTATTAATAGTGCAATTTATAAACAATGTTTTGTGAGTAGAATAAAATTTCGAATGGTAAACTTAACTGCTTTTTCGATGTTATTTTACCAGCTAACTAAAAATAGGAAAGCCTTGAACCCCTTCCACTAAATTTAGTTAGTATTAAGATTCTTTTACAGGGAGTGCAGTGGAGGTGACGCTGAAATCATTAAGTATTTGATTATATCATCGCTAGTCTCACTGAACTCTTCTGAACTCTACATGTCATGTGTGGTCTGGCGTCTCCTTACCAGCAACAGGTCCCAGGTTCAAACTAGTCAATTCCCTAAAAAACACGCTCAGAGCGTCGTTGCGCGAAAGTGGTAGGGAGACACGACTTAGAACAAACAGACACCACGCAAGATGTTAGAGTTAGCGTTTCCTATCCCATGCGAGAATTATATTCTTTTTTATCCGACGTCTCAATACCATCGTTAATTTAAAAATCGGTTTATATATATTTTTTGCGATTTCAGTTTGGTTTGTCAGTGATTAAAAAAGTAAATGTTCTAACTACCGCCATTGTTCCAGGCAAAGATGCCTACATTTTACAAAAGACAAAAAGGATCCAGCCGTGCTGATGGGACAGAGGAGCAACTTAACGATGCCGTAAAAGCGGTGCAAAATGGAATGAGCCTGAATAAAGTCTCAAAGGAATTTCACGTTCCATGGTCAACGCTGAAGAGACGATTAGCAAACGGGTGCTTTACGAAAAAACCTTTGGGTGGGCCGGCTGTACTAACACAAGAATGTGAGAAAAAGTTGGTAAAACATGTCATACAAAACTTCGGATTTGCACCGACAAGGACAGAAGTACGTACCATGGCATATAAACTAGCTGAAAAATATGACCAACATCACAAATTTAACCGAGAAAAGAAAATTGCTATAATGGACTGGCTACATTTATTCTTAAAGAGAAATCCGGAACTCTCAATCCGCAAATCGGAAGGACTTTCACAAGCACGGTCAAGGGGTTTAAGTACGAAAAACGTTTCAGACTATTTTTCATTGCTCCAGAACATCTTGGTAGAGCATAACCACCTTGATAAGCCGGGAAATATATTCAACGTAGATGAGCCCGGACTTCAGCTGAATAATAGACCAGGTTACGTGTTGGCAGCAAAGGGGTCTAAGAGCGTTCCAGCGATAACATCCGGTGAAAAGGGTGAAACCATATCTGCAATCGCTTGCTGCAATGGAGAGGGCATGTTTTTCCCCCAGCTTGTGTTTTGAAGGGAAAAAATGAAAAGGCCGAGTACAGGGACGGTATGCCACCGGGTTCCACGATTTTCATGTCACAAAAGTCGGCGTACGTAACAACTGTTATTTTTCTTCTGTTACTAAGGAACCATTTTGCACCCAGGAAGCCTGAGGGAACAGTCGTACTTATTTTGGATGGACATAACTCTCATTACAGCAGCGTGGATACATTAGAGTTTGCAGAACAGCCACACCAAACACTATCTGCAGCCGCTAGACAGAGCATTTTTAAAGCTCTGAAATTCTACTATTACAGTGTTTGCAATTCGTACATTAAAATGAATCCAAATAGGAAAATTTCCAGACTAGTGTTCTGAGGACTGCTTACAAAGGCATGGGTACAAGCAGCTACGACAGAGAATGCTATATTGGGGTTCAGAAGCACAGGAATCATCCCGTTTAATCCTGATGTCATCCCCGAATATGCGTTTTTGACATCAGCTTCAGATCAACAGCAGGAAAACAACGAACGACATGAAAACAGACCAAGTTGTTCGCACTGGCAGGAGATACCTAAGACCTCGGAAGAAGCAACTGCAGACGTAGATAACGATCAGGGACTTGAACACATACAAGCTTCACCACAACTGGGATGTTCGTAACGGGCGGAAAATCCACAGGAAAACATTCAGTCTTCATCAGAAGCAACAGATATGACTCGACAGTGGCAAAAGAAGAATCTCAAATAACCCCTGGCAAACTCTTGGGCCATATTTCGCCGATACCTATCCTAGACAAAGTTGCATCTGCAAGGAAGAAGTCCAGAGCTTTATCTGAGGTTTTGACTTCTCCAGAAAACATCGACAACCTGCGAAACAGAAAACGGCAAAATGAGTCAGTGAAGAGTAGAGCAAATGCTAAAAAGAGGGCCAAAGGAGAAACCGTAACCAAAGAGACTACCAAAGGAATTATCAAAAAGAAGCAGCCTAAGAAACGAAAAGTGGCTACCACTGACACCGAATCCGACTCGTCGCTGGATATCCAATTGCAAGACGATGATGACGACGTGGATGATGAAGAGTGTTGCTGTGTAGGGTGCGCTGAACTGTACAGTTGCACTAAAAAGGATGTGGATTGGATCAAATGTATTAGCTGCCAACGTTGGCTGCATGAAGACTGTTCAAAATATGAATCTATGTGTGACGTATGTGGCAAAAAAGCAGGGGAAATAAGTTCACCATTTTACCCAAAGGGCATTTGCCATTTCACCCATATACATGGGTGAAATGGTGAAATTGATAAAAAGAAGTATTGTTTTTTTTTAGCTTTTGTAGTGCCTTAAAGGGGGTGTGGTACTGTTAATGTGTTACTTATGTATTTTGTGAAAGGAGAGTGTTTTTATTTTGTTTAAATAAACAATTTCTTGTCTTCTGCGAGGCCCAAATTTTTTGTTCACCGTATCACCCTGATTTGCTCTATATCTTCTGTTACGCAAGGATCTCTACAAGCCCTCGTCTATTTAATTACTTGATCCTCTGCTGCCTTCACGATTTCATCTCTCACAGCTACCCATTCTTCTTCTATTGCATTTCTTTCCCCCACTCTTGTCAATCTTTTCCTAATGCTCTCTCTGAAACACTCTATAACCTCTGGTTCTTTCAGTTTATCCAGGTCCCATCTTCTTAAATTGCTACCTTTTTGCAGTTTCTTCAATTTTAATCTATAGTTCATAACCACTAAATTGTGTTCAGAGTCCACATCTGCCCCTAGAAATGTCTTACAATTTAAAACCTGGTTCCTAAATCTCTGTCTTACCATTATATAATCTATCTAAAACCTTCCAGTATCTCTAGGCCTCGTCCACGTATACAACCTTCTTTCGTGATTCTTAAACCAAGTGTTAGCTATGATTAAGTTATACTTTGTGCAAAATTCTACCAGGCGGCTTCCTCTTTCATTCCTTACCCCCAGTCCATTTTCACCCACCATTTTTCCTTCTCTTCCTTTTCCTACTATCGAATTCCAGTCGCCCATGATTATTAAATTTTCGTCTCCCTGAACTATCTGAAAAAATGTATGATGCGATAAAAGAAATTATTCAATCTCTTCATCACCTACGGAAGTAGTTGGCATATAAATTTGTACTACTGTGGTAGGCGTGGGCTTTGTGTCTATCTTGGCTACAATAATGCGTTCACTATGCTGTTCATAGTAGCTTATCCGCTTTCGTTCCTTCTTCAACCGCGTCTGTCGCGAAAGCGAGTTCCCATCGCAGTGGCAGGAAAGTTTCCTTGTTCCAGCTGGAACCTGGTAAGAACCCCCTACGGATGGACAGCTACAGCCCCATCAGCCTCACCAGTGTTCTGTGTAAGTCTCTCGAACCGGCTGTGTTGGCCCCTTGAATCTCGGGGCCTCTCCAAATCTGGCATTACGCTGTTCTAACATAGCTCCGAACGTGATCACATCATCTAAGTATATAAATATCCCGTGTCCCTGACGTCTGATTAATACTGTGTTCATGAGTCTCTTGTATGTAGCTCCACTAGCTGCTGTATTATTCCCATTCGTAATATTCTGTGTAATGCCCTTCTTTTATAGAAGAGGCTGCTTTCTCTCTATTATCCTCATTCAAAAGTATCTGCTGGTAACCCTTTGTACAGCCTAAAGCAGTGAAGTTCTTGACTTCTCCTAAGCTATCTAAAATCCGGTCAATATGGGTTAGTGGAAATCAAGAGCTAACGCAGATGTCATTTAATTCCTATTACCCGCAACTATTCTCCACTTTCTCTTCCCTGACGCGTCCATCTCCTTTGCAATCATCAATAACGTGAAATTCCACCCACTTGTGCTCTGTTTAATGATATCCTCTCTTAACATTGCATCTGTCTCGTTTTATAGGGGTTGATTTCGAGCCTCTGGTAGCGATACTGACTGTAGCATGCGCCTCTAGTTTCGACTTAATCCCATGCCTCACCGTCCCAGTGTATGTTAATCTAACTCTGGCCGTGTGAAATACAACATGAAATGCAATACACAGTTCAATAATCGAACTCATTTCTTCTTTGTTTAAGTTATCCACTGGAACAATTTCCTTTAATCTACTAATTCGCTTATAACTTCTTCTTCTGTGGTATTCATAACACTCGTGACTCATGTTCCTCTCTGCACGGCCACCAAGGCTACAGGCAAATAGACGCCCGTTTTCAGCTGCTTCGGTATTCTATACTTTAATCCTTAAGATCTTTTGTTCTCGTCTGCCTACTCTTATGAGATCACACAGGCTCTCTTTCCTTTCCGTCTGCTGCTCATCTTTGTTCCGTGTTTCCCTTAGAGTGGTGTCTTATCGCTTTTGATCTCTTTTGGTTCCATCTTCTCTGTCGGCTCTAAGTGTGATCCTACCTGAGTTCCTGCTGGTAGCTGTGGTGCCACATGTGCCCTCACGACCCTTTTCTCTCTCGGCGCGGCTCTCTCCCGGTCCACAAGATTCGCTGGTTCAGCTCCACTTCCATCTGTAATCGTACCGGTTTTGCCCTTTACCCATAGCATATTAGTTACATAATCTGTGATTACTGTTAAATTCTCGCAGAAGTCTCTGCCTAAAATTCCTTCATACGAAATATCCAACTCGCCCCCTATCTCTATCTGAGATCATCTATCCTCAGCGTCAACATCGCGGCTCCGCGCGGCTCCGTTACTTTTTTAGTGATCCCTTTAAGTTTTATTCTTGCCCACCGTACTCTTCAGTGATGATTTCTTTATTACGCTTACCTGAGCGGCACTATCTGCAATGAAACTTGTGGTTCCCGTGACTCTCTGCTCCTATCTTAGACTTACGAAATTACTCCTGCTCTTGAAATCTACCGGGTATAACTTCGCTGTTCTTTCGTTTCTCGGCTTGTGAGTCTTCGTATTCACTAGCCTATCATCGGCATTACAGTATCGGGTTAAGTGTCCTGGTTCTTTATAAACGCAAAATATCACGTGTCTCGCAGGATCACGCGTTCTGGATGCCCTTGAAGATCTCATCGACGACACACCATCGGTCGCTTGCTTCCGATTTCCTTGTGATGTTCTCCACATGTTTCCTGTGTCCTTTTCGGCGGTGGTAGGCGGTAGTTCAAATGGTTCAAATGGCTCTGAGCACTATGGGACTTAACTACTGTGGTCATCAGTCCCCTAGAACTTAGAACTACTTAAACCTAACTAACCTAAGGACATCACACACATCCATGCCCGAGGCAGGATTCGAACCTGCGACCGTAGCAGTCGCGCGGTTCCGGACTGCGCGCCTAGAACCGCTAGACCACCGCGGCCGGCGGTAGGCGGTAGTGTGTCAGTTTCTCTGTTCCACTGCAACACTACTGGATGCCATTTATTTTCCTGACGTGTTTCTCCATAGCATAATTGCCCACATGATGGCCCCCTCTCTTACACCTAAAAGTATTCTCTCGGCTGACTGGATTCACCGAACTTATCGTTACAAAAGGCGATGGATGCTTCTTCTGTTAGTGCTGGATCTACTCCTTGTGCTAACTTTTAATTCTCTCCTGATGCTACCACCACTGTTTTAATTCTCTCATCTACTATTCCTTATATGAACACTGCTCGCGCCAGCTTCCCGATTAGAGCATGGCTACAGGGAATATTTGATGCCCTCATCACTGCCTGAATGGCTTCTCGAAATTGGTGTTGCAATGTGTCAACGCGACTCGCCCATTCGACCGTACTTTCGGCCCTTTTCTGTCTATTAGAGAACAATAAACACAGATGGTAATCCAAAGTCCGTTTTAACTAACAGTTCTCCAACAAAATTCTCTTTACATCTGCACAAGTTCTTGTCAAATCGCGTTTGAGTAGTTTACACCGAGTTGCAGCCACAATCCTACTTTTAAAAAATTTTAGTAGTACACTATGACTACAGCTTGGTGTTAGATCGAACTCTAGGTCACAGGTGACCACGAATTCGTATTAGATGTGTTTTCGACCTTTGTCACAGCTGTAGACTTCATTTCCATACTCTCTTGTGAACCACTCACCGTGTTTCTCGGTCAGGAGGCGGTGCTGTGTTGACGTCTCGTGCAGGCGTGAGAATGGAATTCGGTGCGGTCAACACACACCTGCCGCTGATTCGTATGTCGCTGTCCCCAAGCCCGGCTGTCGCAAGTGCTGCTAAGACGTACTGCCTCGTTTATTGCTGCGGGCTGCTCGCTGTGGTCTCGTAATTCTTCGACGCAGGAGGGTGAGTTAACTCGATTTCTCCTTGTTGTCTTGTTCCTGCTGAACATCGAAAAGTTCTGCTTTCCCTGCGCACCGTACCTGACCTATCTCAAACTGGCTCGTCCTAAGACGGGCCTTGCTAGTTCTCCTACGAGAAAATCCTATCCTCCGTACTCTAAAGCTGTAACTTCATAGTAAAGGTACTCGGCCAAGAATCGAATCATGAGCCCCAAAGCTGTTCGACGTGGGTCAGGACATACTTACTTTAGAAGCTCACTCTCAAATCAGAGGTGAGGTCATCCGTTTCTTAGTACGTGAGCAGCTACGAGCACGAGGGAAAGAGCGACAGAGTCACGCTGAGATATATCAGGTCTCTGTGGCTGGAGACAGTATGATGGCCGGGGAAATGGGTCTCTGGATCAGCTTGCTGGTCTGCTTCTTATTTCTTCTTCGCGTGTTAACAAGGAACATTCACAAGAGCAGAGACACTGCTTTATAATTTCAGTAAGTGTACAACGCAGACGAGGCTTACGAAACTCTCCAATAAATTACCAGAACAAATTGCCACCCCGGTCGATAATTTTATGAAGATTTGGATATACACCGTAATTTATGGTCTACAGATCACGAACCGTGTAGGTGCCAGATTCTATTGTCCTAATCGAACCTCTAGCTTCAAGTACTCGTCACAGATGGTTCAAATGGCTCGGAGCACTATGGGACTTAACTTCTGAGGCCATCAGTCACCTAGAACTTAGAACTACGTAAACCTAACTGACCTAAGGACATCACACACGTCCATGCCCGAGGCAGGATTCGAACCTGCGACCGTAGCGATCGCGAGGTTCCAGACAGTAGCGCCTAGAATCGCTCGGCCACCCTGGCCGGCTACTCTTCACAATGTGTGTGATACAGACATAGGTACATGTAGACAAATGTACGATTGAAACTAATAACCCTTGCCTATAGGTACTTACAGATAAGCTTTGCAAGTCCTTCTTAGTACACAAAGTTAACTGTGTCTGAATGCTCACTTACATAGCATCTGCTGCAGGCCCGTCCGTGCGGGGCGGCTGTCGCTGGATCTCCACTATTTGCTGGAACTGTCGTAATCTCCAACTCCGCCAAATTCTGCCTTGCCTGACGTTTGAGGGCCTCTATATAGGGTGGCTGAGCTACCGTGCCGGCACCATTCGGCTGCAGCCACTTCATGGTTAAAATGGCCACGCACAGATATGTTTTTGACGACCGAAATTATCTTGCGATATTCTCAGCAACGCTTGAGAAGTACGCGCTACTGCTTACACATTTTGTTGTCATCATGGAGTACTACGAGTGTACGAAGTTTACAGTAAATCCGCGTTCCAAACGTCGTGGCCTCCCCTTGTCAGTGCATATGATCTCTTAATGGACTGAAGAAAGCATTTTGCAGTGTGCGCTTCTACCTTGTGAGGTAACGGGCGAGTCGTCGCGCCCTGAGAATATTCTGAGGAAGCAGTGGAGACTCCCGGCGTGCCTCCTCCATCAACATAGCGTCACAGTGGAATTCTCAGCCACGCGGCTGAAGCCCTCTCGCTTCGGCCAGCTTCTGCCACCACGTGGTCGGCCTGCCGAGCGGCCACTGCTTCCTCCGAACTTAGAATATTTTCAGGGCGCGACGACTCGCCCGTTACAAGGCTTACAGGTAATACTCATACTTAGAAAATTTTTCTATTTTGTGAATGATTCGGTCATTGGATTAGAACTTAGATTATTAAATAGAATTATGTCTTGATCTTCTTTTAGATTTTTTGCTTTAATTTTTTTATCTTTTTTTAGAGCTGTTTGAATTTTATATATATATTCTTATTCTCAGCATGGTAATTATTATTCTGGGGTTTATACTTGTTCTCTTGGTTATTTTCGTCAATACAGGTAAAAGACTAACTAGCCTGTAATTCTCAGTGTTTGTGTTGTCACCTTTTTTCAAGAGAAGAATAACGTCTGTACATTTCCATGGCTCTGCAATCTTCCTTTACTCGAGACATTTACTTAATAGAATTGGGAATCCTTCTTCGTCTTTGCTCCAATGTGGGACAATTGGCACGTGCTCCGATCTCCTGGCGTCTTACAGTTTCTGAGTTGTTTCAGAGCCGTTTCCAAATAATTTTTGTCGTTATGTTCCACTTCTTACGACCCCAAATTCATAGAAAATATTCGTGACTCATAGGGCAGGCTTTGGCTTGAGAGTGATTGACTGTAGAGCTTCCAGTGGAAGTCCACGACAGTTTTTATAATTTTGTCTCTTTCGGTAACAACTTCTCCTCGGCCATTCCAAATGTCATTGATGACAAGCTTGACTGGAACGAACCACTCTCATGTTCACACTGACTTTGATGAGCAGCCTTGTGTTTTGCCTTCACTCATCTCTTCTCATCGCCTTATTTACGTTTTCGTTGACGTCTCTGTGTTTGGGTTCGTCTCTCTCATTGTTTCGCCTTTCCTCTATAAGCTGTTGTATTTCGAGACTGAATCTCGCAATTTTCTATTTTTGAGTGCACAGATATTCTTTACTGTTGGTAATTTATGTCAGGAGTTGGTTCAGTTTCATTCTTCTTAAGTTTTCTGTTGGTAATTTCTTTTCTATACATTTCTTGAACTGACTTCTTTCCTCTTTCAACTCATTTATTGTTTTGTCGGATCTTTTTTTACTTCGTAAATTTTCCCTCTAGTTTAGTGCTAATATGGATCCCAGTTTTAAATAGCCTATATTGAAGTGATTTATTACTGGCACATTTGAGCACAATCGGTTGTTTGGTGTGAGGATGTAATCTATTTTATTCTTAACCGTGCCATCAGGGCTATTCTAGGTCCACTTTCTTTTCGGATTTTTCTTGTAAAGTTTATTCATGCAGTATAAACATTCTTTATTAGGAAAATTCATCGCGAAACAAGAGGGAACAAATGATGACGAAAGTTTAAAATTTCCAATGAAGGGATGGTCTTTTGCGAACTTCACTCCTATCTTGGTATTAAAATCGCCAAGTACTAAGTGAAATGTGATGATTCCTGATTCTTTTGCTGTTGTCAGATCTTCATGTAACTGTTCTAAAGGGGTCTGTCCTACAGGGGTCTGTTTGTTTTTTCCGGTTAGCCCGGCTTTTTTAGTATTTTGAGAATTTACACAGTTTTTTCTACTTTTTATTTTATTTTTTATTTTTGCACTGTAAGATATGGATAGTGTCTGTGCTCGTTGTGTGCGGACAAATAGAAAACTGACCACTGTCCGCAAACAGCTGGAAGCTCCGTTGACCACGGTGAAAAGGTTTCAGGCCACTCCTCAAAGCTTCAACAACATTGGGGCTTCAGTGACGGACTCTGCGACACCTTTGTTGCCACTGGAATCCCCGGTAACCGCGTTGTCGCTGCATCTTCTGATACGCAAAATCCGATCGTTCCGTCTTCAGTTAAGAGTAAGTGGTGAACGATGGTGGGTTCGCGAGTCTGGGCGGAAGGTAAAAGTGGGAACAATCTGCACAGCTGATTATTTACGCCTTAGCAACAGGAATTAGCTGTTACCTAGTGTTGGAAATACCGCTGAGCCAGCCTGGAACGCCTCTCCGTTGAGCCAGTGGCCGACTTTCTTGCCCAGTCCAAACAAGTGCAGAGGCCGGGTATGCTAGTCATCGGAAGCTCCAACGTTAGGCGGGCTATGGAGCCCCTCAGGAAAATAGTGAGTAGGTCGGAAAAGAATGCCAGTGCATGATTGCCGAAGGATCTTGTCTGAGAGTGGAGAAGCCGCCAGCGGCGGCTATCAAACGCACGGGGTGCATCCGGCTGCAAGTTGTAGCTCATGTTGACACGAAAGACGCCTGTTGCTTAGATTCTGTGGCCATCCTTGGTTCCTTCCGGCAGATGGCTGATTTGGTGAAGGCAGCTACCATCTCACGCGGGGTGCAACCCAAGCTCACTATTTATAGCATCGTTCCCAAACTACATTGCCGTCTTCTGGTTTGGAGCATAGTAAAAGGACTAAACCAGTCTCACACGATTCTGCGATGGTTGTCGGTTGCGAAATAGGTCAGGCGGGCACTTCACGCAGGAATCGGTTACTAGGGTAGCGGAGTACAGGTAATAATGCTGCGATAGTATTAGGAACAAAAAGTTGGTTGAAAATGGAAGTGAATACCAGCGAAGCACAAAATTAAGATTAGAATATTTACGATAAGGGTAAGTTACATGTCAAAGGTGGCGTCCTATTTATTGTAGTAAGGAATTCGATAATATCTACTGAGGTTACAATGGATTCCGAATGCGGTTTAATCTGGGTTAAGTTAAGCATCAAAAATGGGTTAAAAATGGTAATCGGATGCTTTTGTAGTTTGCCTACGTCAGGAGCTGTAGCGGTAGAGCGCTTCAGAGAGAGTTTGCAGGATTTAATGAATAAGTTTCCTGACCATGCTATTTTAATAGGTGGCTTCAACTTACCAGGCATAGAATGGGAGAGTCACTAGATGAAAGCTGGTGCCAGAGACAGGGATTCGTTTGTCATTATTCTGAATGTCTTGTCGGGAAGTTACTTCAACTAACACGTGACGTTAACACCTTCGGCCTCCTAGTAACAACAAAATCTGAACTTTTCGAATCAGTTAACGTAGAGGAGGTTATCAGTTATCAGGCAGTGTAGCATCTATGGATACGGGTATTACAAGGAGTGTTAAGAATGATAGTAAAATATTTTTGCTTAGCAGGCAGGATACAAGCTGCTGATTACCTGAGTGCTCAAAATCAGATATTCAATGTTGAGAACGAAGATGTAGAGCACAAATGGGAAAAATTCTAAAAGTATCGTTCAGTATACCCTAGACAAGTATATTGCGAACAACGTCTTAAGGGATGGAAAAGACACGCCGTAGTTTGATAGTCGTGTTAGAAAGTTGCTACACAGTTAAAGATAGCTTCATCGCAGATTTAATAGAAGTCAAAACCTAGCAGACAAACAGGAGCTGAAAGAAGCGAAAATGAGCATAAAGAGTGAAATGAGAGACGCGTTCAATGACTTTGAAAATAAAATTTTGCCAACCGACCATACTAAAAGCCCCAAGAGATTCGGGACTTACTTAAAATCAGTCAGGCGATCGAAATCATCTGCTCAGTCATTCATGGATCATAGTGGCACCAAAAGGGAAGAAGGCAGAGAGAAGGCTGAAATACTGAATTCGATCTTCCGAAACAATTTCACCGCAGAACATCTTAATACAATCGCTCTTTCTAATCATCATACGAATATCGATACGTCAGATATTGAGGTAAGTGATGGCGGAATAGAAAAGCAACTACATTGGCTAAGTAGCGGAAGGGAATCAAGGTCAGGTGAGATATCTGTAACATTCTATAGAGATCATGTGAAAGAACCCAGTCCCCTACTACAACTTGCTCCCTTTCTAGCAGCAGTTTAACGTAGGCCGCTGGAGCGACGAAGGGTACCTTGTGACTGGAAAATAGAGCATGTCATACCCGTTTTCAGGAAGGGACATAGGACAGGTTCTGGAGAAAGAAATTCTCCTTTGGGAAATCCATGCTGATTTTTATGGAGATCTTGCGAAACTCAGCTCGCTCCATCCTTCCATGAGATCGACAGAGCTGTAGGCATTATCGCTCGGGTTGATCCCGTGTTCCTCGACTTCAGGAAGGCATCTGACATCGTCCCGCTCCGCCGATTGGTAGGAAAAACACGAACTTTCCGAGTATAAGATCTGATTTGTTACTGGATTCAAAACTTCCTTGCAGAGAGAATTCATCACGTCAATCTTAACGGAACAAAATCGACAGATGTAAAGATAATTTCAGGAGTATTCCATGGAAGTGTGATGGGACCGTTACTGTTTACAGTTTATATAAATGATCTACTACAGGGGTGGGCAATTGTAGTTTGGGGGCCGCTTTTTGGAAGCAGAGGTTAGCGAAGGGCTGCACGTTTTAAAATGTTTGCATTCATTACTTAACTATGAGTTTCAGAAAAAGTCGATTCTCAGTTGTACACACGACAGTCATCACTGATTTGGAGTTTTTTTCGGAAGTTCGTGATTTCACTGAAGCTGGAGATTTATATATTTGCTGTTGCACAGATTAACTGGAAAAGCGCTGTGCATCGTACTGTACATGACAAACATGTTGACACTCCTGACACTCGGAACGGTGGTTCATGGGAGCGCTTATAAATTGGAAATTCCTTTATGGTCGCCCTTATTAGCCTCTGTGTCGAGTGTCAACTTGGTTTGCGCAAATAATATCTACTCTGCGCATGCATATCAATGTGGCTGTCCTGGTGAAGATCTTCGGTCGGGAAGGTAATCTTGGTCAAGGCAGATTTTTCTGGCTGTCTTGGTGGGCCACACAAAATCCTACACCGTGCGACGTGGCGCAGTGATTAGCACACTGAACTCGTATTCGGGAGGACGACGGTTCAAACCCGCGTTTGACCATCCTGATTTAGGTTTTCCGTGATTTCCCTAAATCGCTTCAGGGAAATGGTTCCTTCGGAAGGGCACGGCAGACTTCCTTCCCCATCCTTCCCAAATCGGTTGGAACCGATGACCTTGCTGTTTGGTCCCCTCCCCCAAATCAAACTACCACCCAAGAAAAACCTTTAGTGGGCCAAATGTGGACCACCGTCTACTATTTGCTCACCTGTGAGCTAATAGAAAATGTCAGAAGGTTATTTGCAGATGATGAAGTTGTATACACGAAGATAACAGTGCCAAAAGACTGCAGTGATTTGCAAAAGGACCTGCAGAGGGTTGATGAATGGTGCAGCGTCTGGCAGCTATTAGTGGATCACTGCAGTTTCTGGCCAAAAATTCACTGGCATCAGCGTAAGCACTTCCTTATCTTCGAGGCCATTCCAGGAATCCTACTATGCTCAGGCAATTGTGTGTCTAATGTTTTGCTGATCTCAACATCAGAACTTCCTTATCTCAGAGGTCATTCCAGGAACCCTGTCCATCCAGATGCACCACAGCCATACTGGGAACCCAGATACTGCTCCCCCTCCTTGTGTCCCAACGGCCCTGCGCCACCACTTGGCAACCCGTTGCACATGCATTCACCTTAGTATAAAACGGATGCTCGAAGGGTGGGGAGCTGATTTTGCATGCATCGTTATTTGCTGTTCAGCATGAAGCACCTCCCGTGGCAGCAATGATCAGCTGTGAAAAAGATGACTATTAATAAGTATTCTGTCAATCCATCTCTAATTATTATTATTATTATTGTATGGATATGCCATTATACTTGGCGCTTTGTTATTATTATTATTATTATTATTATTATTACAGACAAGGACATGTTAGCCGGCCGCTGTGGCCAAGCGGTTCTAGGCGCTTCAGTCTCGAACCGCGCGTCCGCTACGGTCGCAGGTTCGAATCCTGTCTCGTGCATGGATGTGTGTGATGTCCTTAGGTTAGTTAGGTTTAAGTAGTTCTAAGTTCCAGGGGACTGATGTTAAGTCCCATAGTGCTCAGAGCCATTTGAGCCAAGGACATGTTACAGGAGCATCCACTGCCATAGGATGTCTTCCTGTCATAGTGTCACTCAACTATACAGAAGCACAGCTTCGGGAGCAGTGACTCCAGATCTGATGCTGGGCAAGAGCACGCAGCCATTTCCTGCAGCGCCACAGTAGCTGCAGCCCAAAGAATGTATTCCTGACCTATTGGACCTGTTGCCATCCGATAATGTCATAACACAACCACAGCGGCCTGAACCTGAGTCTCATACTGTATGTACTGGTGAGCAGTAGTATTGTCCTGACAACTAGTTAACTGCAAGTGGCTCTCAACACGTAACTGCTGGTCAAGCACCTCACAGTGACTCTGATGTGGTGAACATCAACATACAGAACATCCATCAGCTTCATACTAGAGTGCAGTATGCGTGGTTTGAATGGGCCTACGTGCTGTGTCCTGCTACTAGTGTATGTGCACCGAGAGTAGTGCCGCCCCATGTGTGGCCACTAGAGGCCACCTGTTTGTGTTAGTTCGATCAGTTTCGTGTATCACTGCGTCACTACACTATGTGCGTAGTATGCTCGACTTGATAAAGAGAAAGATGATGACTGAATACAATCCATCACATACTCCTATTAACAATGTCATGTTAAAGCGTGAGGCACCAATTATTTACATTGATAAGGAGTCAGTTCTCGAGTTAAAATCAGGGGGTGCTAACATACGTGCTAAACATTTTGGTGCGGTAAATTTAACTGGTCTGTGCAATCCTTTATTGCTTACTACAGACAGACTGAGCCGTTGGTATTCTTAAATTATAACTCAACTAGAAGAGTGTATAAATGGGTATATTCATCCAGCACCAAAACATGCAGCTAAAAACCCTGTAGGCATAAAATCTTTGGAATCTGAATTTACTAATATGAATGTCTAGGTATGTACACTACTGGCCATTAAAATTGCTACACTAAGAAGAAATAAAGATAATAAACGGGTATTCATTGGACATATATACTAGAACTGACATGTGATTACATTTTCACGCAATTTGGGTGCATAGATCCTGAGAAATCAGTACCCAGAACAACCACCTCTGGCCATAATAACGGCCTTGATACACCTGGGCATTGAGTCAAACAGAGCGTGGATGGCGTGTACAGGTACAGCTGCCCACGCAGCTTCAACACGATACCACAGTTCATCAAGAGTAGTTACTGGCGTATTGCGACGAGCCAGTTGCTCGGCCACAATTGACCAGACGTTTTCAGTTGGTGAGAGATCTGAAGAATGTGCTGGCCAGGGTAGCAATCGAACATTTTCTGTATCCAGAAAGGCCCGTACAGGACCTGCAACATGCGGTCGTGCATTATCCTGCTGAAATGTACGGTTTCGCAGGGATCGAATGAAGGATAGAGCCACGGGTCTTAACACATCTGAAATGTAACGTCTACTGTTCAAAGTGCCGTCAATGCGAACAAGAGGTGACCGCGACGTGTAACCAATGGCACCCCATACCATCACGCCTGGTGATACGCCAGTATGGCGATGACGAATACACGCTTCCAACGTGCGTTCACCGCGATGTCACCAAACACGGATGCGACCATCATGATGCTGTAAACAGAACCTGGATTCATCCGAAAAAAGGACGTTTTGCCATTCGTGCACCCAGGTTCGTCGTTGAGTACACCATCGCAGGCGCTCCTGTCTGTGATGCAGCGTCAAGAGTAACCGCAGCCATGGTCTCCGAGCTGATAGTCCATGCTGCTGCAAACGTCGCCGAACTGTTCGTTCAGATGGTTGTTGTCTTGCAAACGTCCCCATCTGTTGACTCAGGGATCGAGACGATCCTTTACAGCCATGCGGATAAGATGCCTGTCATCTCGACTGCTAGTGATACGAGGCCGTTGGGATCCAGCACGGCGTTCCGTATTACCCTCCTGAACCCACCGATTCCATATTCTGCTAATAGTCATTGGATCTCGACCAACGCGAGCAGCAATGTCGCGATCCGATAAACTGATAAAGGTCGGATTGTAGCCTATCGCGATTGCAAAGTCGGAAACGTGATGGTACGCATTTCTCCTCCTTACACGAGGCATCACAACAACGTTTCACCAGGCAACGCCGGTCAGCTGCTGTTTGTGTATGAGAAATGGGTTGGAAACTTTCCTCATGTCAGCACGTTGTAGGTGTCGTCACTGGCGCCAACCTTGTGTGAATGCTCTGAAAAGCTAATCATTTGCATATCACAGCATCTTCTTCCTGTCGGTTAAATTTCGCGTCTGTAGCACGTTATCTTCGTGATGTAGCAATTTTAATGGCTAGTAGTGTAACTGTTAGTGAGGTGCCCGTAAGGTTAACAAATCTACGTGGCAAGTGGTGATAGTTATTTTCCATTTTTGTGGTGAGCAATAATTTTGATTATCAGAAGTCAGAGCGAAAGACAATTTAATAGGAGCTTACCATAGAGGTCGCCTCTGAACTGCTCATAGTGCTGTTAAGGATAGATATATTGTCAGTGTTAACATACTGAATATTACAATGTTGAGCGTGTGAAACTTTACCAAATATATTTATCAATTAGAACTCAAAATTTTCATTTATAATTATAGTCCTGATCCCGCTGAGCAAAATAGAAAATAGAGACATTTCTGTTAGTTGACTGGATAAGAATGTGGGCTTGTAGACTGCGAACTATGGTCAGTATGTTCTCAGTCGCTTTCTGGCTGACCACATAAATAGTTTCCAGGCTCTCGTAATAGACGGTGAACAATATTTCAGATATTTTCTCCTATTACTTCTGACTGATTATACAGGGTGAGTCACCTAACATTACCGCTGGATATATTTCGTAAACCATATCAAATACTGACGAATCGATTCCACAGACCGAACGTGAGGAGAGGGGCTATTGTATTTGGTTAATACAAACCATAAAAAAATGCACGGAAGTATGTTTTTTAATATAAACCTGCGTTTTTTTAAATGGAACCCCGTTACTTTTGTTAGCACATCTGAACATATAAACAAATACGTAATCAGTGCTGTTTGTTGCATTGTAAAATGTTAATTACATCCGGAGATATTGTAACCTAAAGTTGATGCTTGAGTACCACTCCTCCGCTGTTCGATCGTGTGTATCGGAGATTACCGAATTGCGTAGGGATCCAAAGGGAACGGTAATGCACCTTAGGTACAGAAGAGACTGGAACAGCACATTACGTCCACATGCTAACACCTTTTTATTGGTCTTTTTCACTGACGCACATGTACATTACCATGAGGGGTGAGGTACACGTACACACGTGGTTTCCGTTTTCAATTATGGAGTGGAATAGAGTGTGTCCCGACATGATGGCCACCACATTGAACATCTATTGGCCTGACATTTGCTGCACACAATTGCAATCTCTGGAGTAATGAATGTCGTTCACGCCGCAGTACATTCGGTGTAATGTCGCCGCAGGCTGCCACAATACGTTGTTTCATATCCTCTGGGGTTGTAGACACATCATGGTACACATTCTCCTTTAACGTACCCCACAGAAAAAAGTCCAGAGGTGTAAGATCAGGAGATCGGGCTGGCCAATTTATGCGTCCTCCACGTCCTATGAAACGCCCGTCGAACATCCTGTCAAGGGTTAGCCTAATGTTAATTGCGGAATGTGCAGGTGCACCATCATGCTGATACCACATACGTCGACGCGTTTCCAGTGGGAAGTTTTCGAGCAACGTTGGCAGATCATTCTATAGAAACGCGATGTCTGTTACAACACGCAACTGAACGTCGGAGGTTTCAAGCGTCAACTTTAGGTTACAATATCTCCGGATGTAATTAACATTTCACAATGCAACAAACGGCACCGATTACGTATTTGTTTATATGTTCAGATGTGCTAACAAAAATAACGTGGTTCCATTTTTAAAAAACGTAGGTTTGTGTTAAAAAACATACTCCGTGCATTTTTGTATGGTTTGTATTAAACAATTACACTAGCCCCTCTCCTCACGTTCGGTCTGTGGAATCGGTTCGTCAGTATTTGATGTAGTTTACGAAATATATCCAGCGGTAACGTTAGGTGACTCTCCCTGTATACATTAATCACTAATACTATTACCGAACGAGGTGGCGCAGTGGTAGCACACTGGACTCGCATTCGGGAGGACGGCGGTTCAATCCCTTCTCCAGCCATCCTGATTTAGGTTTTCCGTGATTTCCCTAAATCGTTTCAGGCAAATGCCGGAATGGTTCCTTTGAAAGGGCACGGCCGATTTCCTTCCCAATCCTTCCCTAACCCGAGCTTGCGCTCCGTCTCTAATGACCACGTTGTCGACGGGACGTTAAACACACTAACCGAACCTAAACTAATACTATTAACCTGCCGCCCCACATCATGAAGTTCAAAAATTCAATCCCTAAAGCCCTAAAGTGACAAATATTATCTTTAAAACAACAAAAAATGTATTCTAATAAACAGACATCTGTTGGAAAACATACTGACTCTGGTTTATTCTCAATAATATCCAGTGACCTCCTGGATGTCCCACACAATGTTAAATGCACTTCAATCAATCATTGTTGTGATCAGTGTTACAACAAATGTTCAAAATAGGACAATTCATTTTCGCACAAAGCTGGTATCGACATACCGAGACAACCTGTGTTTGATGGGATATGTGTAGCATGTTCTGTATGTGTGTGATATCTGCAAGATTTCTTGAAACTATTTCTTCCTATGAGAATATACTTCAGTTTTCGTGTAGCCACAGAGCAAGAAGTCCAGTGGCATGAGGTCTGGAGATCTTGCAGACCGACGTGAAGATACTCCCCAGCTGATTGCTGAAGATGATGGAAGCACTTGTTCTGCAAAATGTAACAGGACCACATCTTGCTGGAACCATAGTTTCCTTCTGATACACAGGGGTACCTCCTCTAATGATGTCAGCAGGTGCTCCCTGCCGCCATTGGATAAGCAGCTGAGCAGCAAGTCGTATACTCCTAGCTCACTCGTTTGTTACATAGTTTAATTCTTAATTTCTTTGCGTGTTTTTGGTACTTGCATTGTTTAATTCATAAATTTCGGGCGTATTATAGTATTTGAGAGTTGTAGCATCGCGTTTTAGTACCTGAACAGTGTAAATTCGCGTAGTCGTTTGTCTACTGTTTTTGTTTTGAACGGCCAGTGTCGGTTGGTCACAGTCAGTGTGCTCCCTGCCGCCGTTGGATAAGCAGCTGAGCAGCAAGTCGTATACTCCTAGCTCACTCGTTTGTTACATAGTTTAATTCTTAATTTCTTTGCGTGTTTTTGGTACTTGCATTGTTTAATTCATAAATTTCGGGCGTATTATAGTATTTGAGAGTGTAGCATCGCGTTTTAGTACCTGAATAGTGTAATTTCGCTTAGTCTCCTTCCGCCGCCGAGCAGTGTCAGCAGTGCGCAAGTAGCAGCATTACTGCATTTACTAGGCAATCTTGTATTTTAATAACCGTTTAAATTTTGTCGATTTGTTTGCGCTCTCTGTAGATTAGTTCAGACGTTCTTTGCAAAACAGTTTTTAGCATGGATAGGGACTGCAACTGCTGTGTTCGGATGCAGTCTGATTTGGCATCCCTTCGCTCCCAGCTTCAGGCAGTGTTGGCTTCGGTCACACAGCTTGAGGCTGTTGCCAATGGGCATCACTGTGGGGGTCCGGATGGGGGTTTGTCGGGGACGGCCAGCTCGTCCCACGCATCCTCTGATCGGACTACGACTGTGGTTGCCCGGGATACTGCCCGCATTGAGGCTGATCCCTCACCTGTGGTAGAGTGGGAGGTCGTTTCAAGGTGTGGCAGGGGGCGAAAGACATTCCGGAGGGCTGAACGGAAAGCCTCTCCAGTTTGTCTGTCGAACCGGTTTCAGGCTCTGTCTCAGGCTGATACTGATCTTCGGCCTGACATGGCTGCTTGTCCTGTTCCAGAGGTTGCCCCTCAGTCTGCAAGATCCGGGCAGTTGCAGAGGGTGGGCTTACTGGTAGTTGGGAGCTCCAACGTCAGGCGCGTAATGGGGCCCCTTAGGGAAATGGCAGCAAGAGAGGGGAAGAAAACCAATGTGCACTCCGTGTGCATACCGGGGGGAGTCATTCCAGATGTGGAAAGGGTCCTTCCGGATGCCATGAAGGGTACAGGGTGCACCCATCTGCAGGTGGTCGCTCATGTCGGCACCAATGATGTGTGTCGCTATGGATCGGAGGAAATCCTCTCTGGCTTCCGGCGGCTATCTGATTTGGTGAAGACTGCCAGTCTCGCTAGCGGGATGAAAGCAGAGCTCACCATCTGCAGCATCGTCGACAGGACTGACTGCGGACCTTTGGTACAGAGCCGAGTGGAGGGTCTGAATCAGAGGCTGAGACGGTTCTGCGACCGTGTGGGCTGCAGATTCCTCGACTTGCGCCGTAGGGTGGTGGGGTTTCGGGTTCCGCTGGATAGGTCAGGAGTCCACTACACGCAACAAGCGGCTACACGGGTAGCAGGGGTTGTGTGGCGTGGGCTGGGCGGTTTTTTAGGTTAGATGGCCTTGGGCAAGTACAGAAAGGGCAACAGCCTCAACGGGTGCGGGGCAAAGTCAGGACATGCGGGGACCAAGCAGCAATCGGTATTGTAATTGTCAACTGTCGAAGCTGCGTTGGTAAAGTACCGGAACTTCAAGCGCTGATAGAAAGCACCGAAGTTGAAATCGTTATAGGTACAGAAAGCTGGCTTAAGCCAGAGATAAATTCTGCCGAAATTTTTACAAAGGTACAGACGGTGTTTAGAAAGGATAGATTGCATGCAACCGGTGGTGGAGTGTTCGTCGCTGTTAGTAGTAGTTTATCCTGTAGTGAAGTAGAAGTGGATAGTTCCTGTGAATTATTATGGGTGGAGGTTACACTAAACAACCGAACTAGGTTAATAATTGGCTCCTTTTACCGACCTCCCGACTCAGCAGCATTAGTGGCAGAACAACTGAGAGAAAATTTGGAATACATTTCACATAAATTTTCTCAGCATGTTATAGTCTTAGGTGGAGATTTCAATTTACCAGATATAGACTGGGACACTCAGATGTTTAGGACGGGTGGTAGGGACAGAGCATCGAGTGACATTATACTGAGTGCACTATCCGAAAATTACCTCGAGCAATTAAACAGAGAACCGACTCGTGGAGATAACATCTTGGACCTACTGATAACAAACAGACCCGAACTTTTCGACTCTGTATGTACAGAACAGGGAATCAGTGATCATAAGGCCGTTGCAGCATCCCTGAATATGGAAGTTAATAGGAATATAAAAAAAGGGAGGAAGGTTTATCTGTTTAGTAAGAGTAATAGAAGGCAGATTTCAGATTACCTAACAGATCAAAACGAAAATTTCTGTTCCGACACTGACAATGTTGAGTGTTTATGTAAAAAGCTCAAGGCAATCGTAAAATGCGTTTTAGACAGGTACGTGCCGAGTAAAACTGTGAGGGACGGGAAAAACCCACCGTGGTACAACAAAAGTTAGGAAACTACTGCGAAAGCAAAGAGAGCTCCACTCCAAGTTTAAACGCAGCCAAAACCTCTCAGACAAACAGAAGCTAAACGATGTCAAAGTTAGCGTAAGGAGGGCTATGCGTGAAGCGTTCATTGAATTCGAAAGTAAAATTCTATGTACCGACTTGACAGAAAATCCTAGGAAGTTCTGGTCTTACGTTAAATCAGTAAGTGGCTCGAAACAGCATATCCAGACACTACGGGATGATGATGGCATTGAAACAGAGGATGACACGCGTAAAGCTGAAATACTAAACACCTTTTTCCAAAGCTGTTTCACAGAGGAAGACCGCACTGCAGTTCCTTCTCTAAATCCTCGCACAAACGAAAAAATGGCTGACATCGAAATAAGTGTCCAAGGAATAGAAAAGCAACTGGAATCACTCAATAGAGGAAAGTCCACTGGACCTGACGGGATACCAATTCGATTCTACACAGAGTACGCGAAAGAACTTGCCCCCCTTCTAACAGCCGTGTACCGCAAGTCTCTAGAGGAACGGAGGGTTCCAAATGATTGGAAAAGAGCACATATAGTCCCAGTCTTCAAGAAGGGTCGTCGAGCAGATGCGCAAAACTATAGACCTATATCTCTGATGTCGATCTCTTGTAAAATTTTAGAACATGTTTTTTGCTCGCGTATCATGTCATTTCTGGAATCCCAGAATCTACTATGTAGGAATCAACATGGATTCCGGAAACAGCGATCGTGGGAGACCCAACTCGCTTTATTTGTTCATGAGACCCAGAAAATATTAGATACAGGCTCCCAGGTAGATGCTATTTTTCTTGACTTCCGGAAGGCGTTCGATACAGTTCCGCACTGTCGCCTGATAAACAAAGTAAGAGCCTACGGAATATCAGACCAGCTGTGTGGCTGGATTGAAGAGTTTTTAGCAAACATGTTGTTATCAATGGAGAGACGTCTACAGACGTTAAAGTAACCTCTGGCGTGCCACAGGGAAGTGTTATGGGACCATTGCTTTTCACAATATATATAAATGACCTAGTAGATAGTGTCGGAAGTTCCATGCGGCTTTTCGCGGATGATGCTGTAGTATACAGAGAAGTTGCAGCATTAGAAAATTGTAGCGAAATGCAGGAAGATCTGCAGCGGATAGGCACTTGGTGCAGGGAGTGGCAACTGACCCTTAACATAGACAAATGTAATGTATTGCGAATACATAGAAAGAAGGATCCTTTATTGTATGATTATATGATAGCGGAACAAACACTGGTAGCAGTTACTTCTGTAAAATATCTGGGAGTATGCGTGCGGAACGATTTGAAGTGGAATGATCATATAAAATTAATTGTTGGTAAGGCGGGTACCAGGTTGAGATTCATTGGGAGAGTGCTTAGAAAATGTAGTCCATCAACAAAGGAGGTGGCTTACAAAACACTCGTTCGACCTATACTTGAGTATTGCTCATCAGTGTGGGATCCGTACCAGATCGGTCTGACGGAGGAGATAGATAAGATCCAAAGAAGAGCGGCGCGTTTCGTCACAGGGTTATTTGGTAACCGTGATAGCGTTACGGAGATGTTTAATAAACTCAAGTGGCAGACTCTGCAAGAGAGGCGCTCTGCATCGCGGTGTAGCTTGCTCGCCAGGTTTCGAGAGGGTGTCTTTCTGGATGAGGTATCGAATATATTGCTTCCCCCTACTTATACCTCCCGAGGAGATCACGAATGTAAAATTAGAGAGATTAGAGCGCGCACGGAGGCTTTCAGACAGTCGTTCTTCCCGCGAACCATACGCGACTGGAACAGGAAAGGGAGGTAATGACAGTGGCACGTAAAGTGCCCTCCGCCACACACCGTTGGGTGGCTTGCGGAGTATCAATGTTGATGTAGATGTAGATGTAGAACATTCTGTACATTGGCTACCCGAGTTGAATAGGCAATGAGTAGGGTCCCAGCAAGTAGCTGTCACAATACTGGCCCTCATGTTTACTGTAAACTGTCTATGATGACCTCACATAACTGTTGTACATGGGTTTTCATCTGTCACATACGTGGATGTTACGAGAACTGAACAAGCCTTCCCATCAGTAAACAGATCAACTTCAGAAAACTAAGGGTCTTTGGTAGCCTGTTGCAGAAACCAGCACACTAACTGCAGACGAGGTGTATAATCATCTGGTCCAAAGGCTTATACTCTTGTGGGATGGATAGGAAACAGCAGCTGCTCTTGCAATAAATTCCTCACCAAACTATGATGAACTCCAAATTCAGCAGCAATTGCTCGTGTGTTGTCATGCCTTGAGAACAGGCCCAAGATAAGTACATCTTCTTCAAAGGTCATTCAGAAAGTAAAGAACGTTTTTCTCTACAGAAATTTTTAGATGAAACTATATTTTACATACTGTTTTGATACCCAAAGCTACTAGTCACCATTCAAATTTAGGCACCTGTGGTACCGTTTTACCAGCTTTTCTATGCGTTCTGCATACTCTGTTACCACAAAGTTGTTGAACCACTAACAGCTTCATCATAACTTCTGTAGTATTGTAGACTCAAAAAAAATCCGCATTCGGGAGGACGACGGTTCAATCCCGCGTCCGGCCATCCTGATTTAGGTTTTCCGTGATTTCCCTACATCGCTCCAGGCAAATGCCGGGATGGTTCCTTTCAAAGGGCACGGCCGACTTCCTTCCCTAATCCGATGAGACCGCTGACCTCTCTGTCTGGTCTCCTTCCCCTAAGCAACCCCAACCCTCAAAAAAATCTTTCAATTTGGGGATAAGTGAAAATCACTTGGGCAAAGTCCAGACTGTATGGCGGATGTTGAAAAGTTTCCCACTGAAACCGTTAAAGCAAGTCTTGTGTCATTCCCGTTGAATGTGGATGTGGGTTACCATGAAGGAGGGCGACTCCACTGGTCAGCATGATACGCCACTTGTTTTTAATGGCTCAGCGAAGTCGTTGAAGCATGTGAATGTAGGCTACTGCATTTATGGTCTCACCTCCAGTCATGTATACGTATATGGATATGGTGTCTGTTCTTTCGGACATGTCCGGAAGAACAGACACCATATCCACATACGTATACATGACTGGAGGTGAGACCATAAATGCAAAGTCCAGACTGTATGGCGGATGTTGAAAAGTTTCCCACTGAAACCGTTAAAGCAAGTCTTGTGTCATTCCCGTTGAATGTGGATGTGGGAAAGAACAGACACCATATCCATATAAGTACAGGGTGATCAAAAAGTCAGTATAAATTTGAAAACTGAATAAATCACGGAATAATGTAGATAGAGAGGTACAAATTGACACACATGCTTGGAATGACATGGGGTTTTATTAGATCCAAAAAAATACAAACGTTCAAAAAATGTCCGACAGATGACGCTTCATCTGATCAAAATAGCGATAATTAGCATAACAAAGTAAGACAAAGCAAAGATGATGTTCTTTACAGGAAATCCTCAATATGTCCACCATCATTCCTCAACAATAGCTGTAGTCGAGGAATAATGTTGTAAACAGCACTGTAAAGCATGTCGGGAGTTATGGTGAGGCATTGGCGTCGGATGTTGTCTTTCAGTATCCCTAGAGATGTCGGTCGATCACGATACACTTGCGACTTCAGGTAACCCCAAAGTCAATAATCGCACGGACTGAGGTCTGGGGACCTGGGAGGCCAAGCATGACGAAAGTGGCGGCTGAGCACACGATCATCACCAAACGACGCGCGCAAGAGATCTTTCACGCGCCTAGCGATACTTTTTTTTCTAATAAAACCCCATGTCATTCCAAGCATGTGTGTCAATTTTTACCTCTCTATCTACATTATTCCGTCGTTTATTAAGTTTTCAAATTTATACTGACTTTTTGAGCACCCTGTATATAGTTCTGGCAATACCGGCCATGACCTTCCTCTTCTGTGCGGTACCCGTACTCTTACCGGTCTTGGTAAGAATGTCTCCCACGAGTAATGAGTGTGTTGGGTAGGGACACTACGAATGTAGTGTGTGGACATATCAGGTGAGAAGGCGGGTCTCGCGGGAGGCGTGCGCGAGATAGTCCCTGCAGTCGCACTATCCTCTGTGCCCTCGGTGGCTCAGATGGATAGAGCGTCTGCCAGGTAAGCAGGAGATCCCAGGTTCAAATGGTTCAAATGGTTCTGAGCACTATGGGAATTAATTTCTGAGGTCATCAGTCCCCTAGAACTTAGAACTAGTTAAACCTAACTAACCTAAGGACATCACACACATGCATGCCCGAGGCAGGATTCGAACCTGCGACCGTAGCGGTTCGAGCCCCCGTCGGGACACACATTTTCACCTGCCCCATTGATATATATCAACGCCCCTCAGCAGCTGAAGGTATTAATATATAATTCTAATTTCGTTCCAGGCATCTAGTCTGTTTCTGGTGTGAAATATGATATCCAACCCTCATCACCAGTGACAATGTGATTCAAATATTTGTCCCAATCCCTTTCATATTGACTGAGAAATGTCAGTGCAGCTACCAGTCGTTAGGTTTTGTGTTTGTCTGACAAAATTCGAGGAACCTAACTGGCACACACGTTTTTATAGCCCAGATCTTCACTAACAATGTCGTACAACACAGTTCTTGAAATGTCTTGAAAGAATGAGTACAATCCACCAATTGTGAAACGCCTGTCTTTTTGGATTTTTGTTTAAACCCTTGCTTTGAGTCTGTCAGTCACCACTGTGGCCCAACCCGAGTGATCTTCGTCATCAACATTCTTCCGTCCGCCATTAAACATGATACACCACTTCCGAACTGACGCTTCGTTCATCACTTCACAGTAAGCCTCAGTTATCTGTCTATAAATTTCGATGGGTCGGACTTTATGTGGTTTGAAAATCGGTTAACACAGCGCACCTCACGGTTGGCAGGATCATCAGTTTTATCGCACATTCTGAAGTTGCACAGCTAAACGATGAGCAACCGTATTGGATCTAGCTGCTGCCAAACTGAAGCGGGTGATCACCAAGGGCAGTGGTACTCAGGGACGGATCCCCCCCTCTGGTGCTTGACCGATCTTTTTTTCCGACTGCTTTAGTATCTAGTATGTTTTACTTGAAGTCGAAGACGTAAACAATGGCACGCAGTTTGATGTAACAATTCAAAAAGAGAACTTGAAGCCTCTCCCATTTAGCGAATAAACTACAGAAGAAACAACTATACTTACGAATAAAATGATAATATTCGCTGAGGCATGAGCGTTGTGTGCCTTTTTTAGCACTTTCGCTGCAGTGCGTATGTAAGATTTTGTTTCTAGTGGCAATTTGCAAAAGAGATGGTGTTGATAATTAATCGATGAACACCGAAGGAATACTTGAAAAATTCTCATTAGTTGCAAATAGTGAGAACCTTACGACAGTCCTTTTTATTCTGCAATTGCACGTTTTCGATCTGGATGAACGCTTCTCCCCCATTTTGGCTTTCTTTTCGCTTTTGATGCGGAATGTGAACAAACATTAATTAGCCAAATGTAATAATGTACACGAAAATAACGTCTGTGGATTCATTCACAATCCATTCTCTCATATAGTAAGAATATAAATGTTACGGTCAGCAGATTCAAACAGATATCGAAATCTAGAAAACTCAGATTCATTTCTCTTTCTCCAAAGTGCAGAGGACAACTCTGCCAAAGACTGAGGAAGATGCTTTTTCCTCATCAATATGATTTATTCTGAGGTACTAAGCGTATGCTTCTGCCGCAATCTGAAAAAAGCATGAATTTCATAACAGTGTTAGTTAGAACAAAGCCACAACTCTAAGTTCTGTTTGCTTATTTAGGAAGTCAAATCTTGAGGAAACGAACTGGTGTTCACAAATAGCCAAGGAAATTGCCCGAGTAGAAGGAAGAATCTGCTCTCGAGCTTGCTAAACTGTCATAACTGTATTTAAAGAAAAAATGAGCTCCTGTTGCTAGTTCATGAATTTTTATTGTTTACGTCCTGTTTCTGAATCCTATAATTCCATCATTCCCCACCTGCTTTCCTCCCACATGATTTTATTGATAATATATATTTCGCCACCAGTCCATAAGTATTTCACGGGACTCTGAAAACCCAATGGTACTCGGTCGCTGTAGCGGAACAGCTTTAGGCGTTGTCATGAGCCGCGCGTACGCGAAGACTGTGTTCGTGTCCCCCCTTCGGTATCGGTGTAAGTGATGTATGTAGATTAAGCTACAATAAGTTAGCACTAAGCTGTCTCAAATGACCACATTGTCAACAGGACGTAAAACAACAACGTAAAAAAAACTTAGGCTTCGCAATTTTTGCTTCTCAAATTCAGTGAAACACGATAGTGATAATGTAAGTCACCACTGTAGTAGGCCAAGAAGCGTGATTTGAGAGAAAAAAATATCATATATTAGAAACTACTGCGAACCACTGAAGTCAAGAAGGTTGTGTTGAGGTGCGGTTTAACTGTTAAGAAACTGACAGCGTGCGAACGCTTTGGGTGGCCACCGGCATCGAGCTCAATATTCCTCGCATACCTCGCCACGGCCAACGCCAAGTTTATCGTGACAGCCCTCAAACAAAAATTGGGCAGAAGAATATTACAGAGTAACAGTCTATGCTCGCCTACTGGACTTCATTATAACTGATTTACGAGAAAGATTCTCTGCTGAAACTTTGGATGTGTTCAACCTTTCTGTTTCCAGCCCAGAAAGTATTGTGAAGATCTCTGCAGGTGAAACTGATAAAATTGCAGAGTCCCTCACCAACCGCTTCGGTTCGGTGCTTGACGTGGACAAAGGCATTGCTTCTCTTATGTTACGGGATGAAACGTTGTTGTGGCGAGAGAAATGGAATCAAGAAAAGAAACGACAAAAAGAGCTTCCAATCATCGCCATTGATATATTGGCTAGATGTGATAAGGGTGCATATCCTATAATACGCAAGCTTTTATTGGTCCTGGCAACGCTTCCAGTGACAACTGCATCTGCTGAAAGATCGTTTTCGTCGTTGCGGCGCCTGAAAACTTATTTAAGAACATCAACGAATGAAAACCGCCTCCTTGGTGTTGCACTTATGCATGTTCATTACCAGATTCCAGTAGATGTAGAAAAAGTAATTACAAGATTTTAAAAAAGTGGGCGTAGAAGGAGATTAGATTATTTAAGAGCAGTATTTTGAATATACATATTTAATATTAAATTTCATTTTATATATACTTTTGCATTTTTATTTTATTTCTTATTTTTTTTTACAAGAAGAAAGAAAGAAATTTCTTATTGTTAATATTTACATTCATGAGGAAAAATAGCTTATTATGAGCATAAAATGACGTAATTAACAATATAAGATGATTTCCTGATCACAGTCAAATATCCTATTATAACTTTTCGCAGTCGTATTGTCATTGCTGCGTATAAACACATGCGCGAATTCGATGGCAACATTCTGTCAAATGAAAGAAATTGGTGAACTAATTTCGAAGATTTAAGAATAGTAACAAATGAACATTAGCATTTTTATAGATTATTTTACATTAGCAGACAAACACAGAGTTTTTCAAGTGCACGAGTCGTATTTGACGAATATTTTTTAGGTAATGCAGTAAGTTATTTCATTAAACACACTTAACACATAGCGATACACAATTAAACTAAAAACAAAATATATATATATATATATATATATATATATATATATATATATATATATATATATATATATATATATATATATAGCTTGTTCCACTTATGTTCATGAAGGAGAGATCTAGAGAACGTGCTGGCCATGGGAGTCTCTCAGCATAATGCAGACTGTTCATGAAGGCACATTCCGTGAGTGCATGAGCGTGCATATATATATTAATTAATTCCAAATAAAACCATTAATACTATATATATATATATATATATATATATATATATATATATATATATATATATATATATATATATATATATATATTGGAAGGAAGGCAGGTACCAAAAAATTTGCCCCCCCCCCCCCCCCCCCCGACCAAGATCCTGGATCCACCCCTGGTGGTAGTGGCGGGCTGAGGGCAATCACGAGGCGAAACTATGCGTTCTTTACTTCCCGAACGACCGTCATTGATGTAGTCATTGTCTGCGGTTTGCTTGCATAAGACCTGTGTGCTGTCAAAATGCCAGTATTGTCCACTCAATTCTGAATTTCAATAAATGTGCTATGTTTGAAGAAGGTAATTTTTGTTTGTCTCCTTCATCTTGGGGTACTCATGTGTGCTTATCGATAAGTCAATAAGCAACAAATTATATTTGTTGCTGTCTCTGTCGTAATATCTGTCAATTTAGGTACAAAATTTTTGAACACCCTATATGTGTAGACGTAGATGAGAGCAAGGTGAAAGGTTTTCAACTTTGTCACAGAGATGAATGATATCAGTGAACTTTTGTTTTCATTATTTTGGTAAAAGGTATATAATAACATAACTAAAGAGTCAGTTTCATCTGTGGGATAGTTTTATAATTTTTTTCTGGCTATCTGCATTAGTTGTGTTATGTTACACTGAAATAGATAACATGAAAATTGTGTTGTTACTTTTTTTCAGTTTTCTGTAAAATGAAATTCATTAACATTTGAGGGTTAATAGTCTGATGTTTGGTTTTCAATAATGAAACATTGGTTCTAGAAGGTGAGTCATTAGTAGGGCATCCTGCTACCATATACACAGATGAGAAATGCAGGAAATCACATACTATGATTGGATGATTGGCAGTGGAAGAGTCATAAAATAGCTATCTCCATTTGCATATCACAATAAGTAGTATTCATTGTGCACTTTCCCTAAGGAATCAACTATGAGAAATCTTTGTGCTTTATGGGTACCGTATTTGTTGAATGCTTACCAAGAGCATATGAAAAAAGGAGTCTCTTATCAATGTCTGTAGCATTTTAAAAAGAATCCAAGTTTCGTATGCCAATTTTTTACTGTGAAGGAGATGGGTGTCCACCACTTCATGTGCAGAATAAAACAGTAATCAAAATAAAGGGGTGGCCCTGTACAGAAAAGGTGCAATTGATTGCATCTGCTTCAAATATTGTAGGTAGTGATTTCTGGGATATGAAACAGATTCTCCTGATTAATTTTGCTTAAAAAAACAATAACCAGTAAAGGAAATGCAAATCTCCCACCTACAACTGAACAAGGTGGTTAGCAAACTGGACTCACATTCGGGACGGTGGTGGTTCAAACCTGTGTCCGGCCAATCTGATTTAGGTTTTCTGTGATTTCCCCAACTCACTTCAGGAAAATTCTGGGATGGTTCCTTTGAAAGGGCACGGCTGACTGTGACCTCGCTGTTTGGTCCCTGCCCCCAAACCAATCCTGCCTACAGAGGTGCTCCAGCAGTGAAGGTTTTCAGGTATGACTTGTTAAAACACCAACCCTATTCACCAGACTTGACACTCTCTGACTTCTACATAATACCATATATACAGAATGGCAAAAAAGTTAAGCACCAAGGAGGAGATGAGGAAACAAAATAAAATAAAATGTCATGGATTGAGAGTGTATACGTGATGTGATTACAAATTAAGAGTCAAATTTATAAAGAACTTGGCAGTATGAGCCCATTTATCAGTATGATGTTACACCCACTCTTCCCAGCTGAATTGGTGCATGCATCCAGGACAGTGTGTCATAAAGCCATTGTATCCTGTCCTGAACAAACTGACACACATCTGGTTTAACTGGTTCTTGATCTCCTGGATACTGGCCCTGAGGTGGACCCTTAGCTTGTTCCACATATGTTCATGAAGGAGAGATCTAGAGAACGTGCTGGCCATGGGAGTGTCTCAGCATAATGCAGACTGTTCATGAAGGCACATTCCATGAGTGCATGAGCATTTTCCTGTTGAAAGATGCCACCACAATTATGCCACATGAGAGATAATATGTGAGAATGCAGTTTGTCCTTGATGTACTGTTGCCCCACCAGAGACCCCTCAATCCCCCTCAGCCATGACTTGAGGTCACACCCAATGGGTCCCAACACCATGAGGCCAAGAGTAACATGGCCGTGCTTCTCCATAACACTGGAAGAACGGGATCTTCCCCCAGACCACCACCATTTCTTCAACAGTGGTCATACATTGTAGTGCAGAACTGCATTTCATCACTGACATAGTGTGAAGCCATTTATTAGCAGTCCATGCTTCTTCATTATAGCACCACTCAAAACTCAGTTGTTTGTTTGTGTTGTGGTGATAATAGCAGGTTATTCATGGGAGAGGGAATCCCTAGCCCACCTGCTGTTAGCCTCTGATCACTGATGACAGATGATACGAAATGCTGCAGGGAGTCCACTACTTATTTTCAGACAATAGGTGCAGATGTGAAGGGGGTGTAGCATGCTCAGTGCACAATATGGTGATCCTCTCTTTTGGTAGTCAGATGTGGTCAACAAGAACTTCAATGATGAGTGTGTTTACCTCCACATTTACATGCAATCATGCATTAGGCCACTGTCCCATCTAAATGCCCCACAGTTCTGCATATTGCACGATTCAACCAGCTGGCCAAATGGAGATCCAAAATGAGGGCCATTTGAAAATCTGTTAGTTGTTGATAATGTTGTCTCATTTGCGTACGCACCGTCTCTGTGTCCTTTACATTGGTCATTCAGCACTTGCTGTTCATGCAATTTATATACCATAGCAGACATGATAACAACACAAATGCATTCTGGTGACCATTACACTTGTCACTGAGAATTGTAATTCTAATCAGTTACATACCCACCAATCGTTGTATGTGTACAAAGTTAGATTGACACCAGACCATATTTCATGGCTGCTTCATATTTTTGTCAGTCAGTGTATTATGTAATTTTTGGTTAGAAATCTGACTCCCACATAGTGGTAATGGTAGCCATAGACAGGTATTTAAAGGACTTTCCAGAATCGTGCTACAGTGATGGGATCCACTCAATGCAAATGCTTTAGATAAAGGATATTGGCCAGAAAGATTACACATTTACTGTATTAATACTGGATTGGGATGACATTGGATGTGTCATTGTACTGTGATCTGACATCATAATTCCAGGACCCAATTCTGAATCCTTTATAATGCCTGAGAATGATTCAGGTACCAAATTATATTTCCAAGCTTAAAGCAATTTGCTACATTCAGAAGACAACAGTCAGTTCCTCAATCCACTAAAACTGAGCTTATTCTCAAGTGTGCACACTACTGAAAATAAATTAAAGTAAATCAAATAATGGAACAAAAAAATCATTTTATTTCATACATTGTTTAAAAATTTCATGTTACTTTAGAAGCACTCCGTCTTCAGGCCACGAGTGGCCTACCAGGACCATCCGATCACCATGTCATCCTCAGTGGAGGATGCGGATAGGACGGGCGTGGGGTCAGCACACCGCTCTCCCGGCCGTTATGATGGTATTCTTGACCGAAGCCGGTACTATGCGGTCGAGTAGGCATCACAAGGCATCACAAGGCTGAGTGGCAACAGCGCATGGCAGCTGGATGGTCACCCATCCAAGCACCAGCCATGCCCAACAGCGCTTAACTTCGGTGATCTCATGGGAACCGGTGTATCCACTGCAGCAAGGCCGTTGCCTTCATGTTACTTTACACATAATTAATTAATGTGTTAGTGAAAATGTCATCTGTACAATACTAAGCTGATGAACAAATCACTTTTTCTTAAGACTGGCAGAGAAACACAACAAAAAGGCAGCTTGAATTTTCTCATTTTGAAAAGACAAAGGAACAATCTGTTTTACTTGCTAAAACATTCTAAAGCCAAGTTTGCACAAATATTTCTGTATTTAAAACAACCAGTTTTGACAGACTTCAGGTTCAAATGGCTCTGAGCACTATGGGACTTAACATCTGAGGTCATCAGTCCCCTAAAACTCAGAACTACTTAAACCTAACAAACCAAAGAACATCACACACATCGATTCCTAAGGCGGGATTTGAACCAGCGACCGTATCAGTCACACGGTTCCAGACTGAAGTGACTATAACTGTTCGGCCACATTGCAGACTTCAGGTCTTAAAATGAACATGTTTTGTAACAAAAGACTGTTTAAGTTGGACCTCATGCTAAGTTGTCATGTGGATAAAAAACAACGCACTGTAAAAGGTTTCCCATAACTAAAATATTTAAATACATAAAGCACCTTGTGCAAATTGCCATGTCCATATATACACCACTCACAGATCATTGTTATGTCACAAAAAACACAGTACAAAATAGTACATCTGTTTACATAAGCTGGACCTACATTGAAAAGCCGGCCTGGGCTACCGAGCGGTTCTAGGCGCTACAGTCTGGAACCGCGCGACTGCTACGGTCGCAGGTTTGAATCCTGCCTCAGGCATGGAAGTGTGTGATGTCCTTAGGTTAGTTAGGTTTAAGTAGTTCTAAGTTCTAGGGGACTGATGACCTCAGTAGTTAAGTCCCATAGTGCTCAGAACCATTTTTTTTACATTGAAAATTTAGAGTATGTCCAGCCTATTTAAATAGATGTGCTACTGTGTACTGTCTTTTTTGTGACCTAACAATCATCTATGACTGGTATATACATAGTGGACATTGCCATTTGTACAAGGTGCTTTATGTATTCAAATAATTTACTTATGACAAACCTTTTATAATGTGCTTTCTTTTATCCATATGACAACTTAGCATGAGGTCCAACTTAAAATGAACATAAACAAATGAATAACAAAAGATCTTTTAAAGACCTGAAGATGATAGCAAAGTCTGTTGATACTGGTTGTTTTAAATAAAGAAATATTTGTGGGCTCTTGGCTTTAGAATATTTTTAGCAAACAAAAAAAAAGGGAAAGAAAAGAAAAAAAGGAATACAGCTATACGTTTGAGCTTCGCAATCTATCATTTCCAAACTTCTTTTTTGTTCTTCCATCATAGATTTTTCATTGTTTGTCCCTTTTAAGACAGTTTTTCATGCCGCAGTAGAGTACATCCCAGTAACTCTACTAATTGTTGGCTGGTCCTCATGTATATGCTTGTATATTCATCAGGCATTTGTTATAACTGACACAAAAACAAATCTTCTTTTGCAGATTCTACTTCCTGTCAACAAAAAAACTCCTATGCCATACAAAGATAGTATTAGCATTCTTACTTGAACACGTATTACATACTTACGAAATGTGCAGCACTCTTTCACTTTAAAAAACACACCAGTTATAAAATATGTTAGAAGTCTGCACTATAGAACATGTATTGCACAATGCATGATGAAACGAACAATTGTCAACATCACATAAACATGTGTGATGATCTAAATCTCTGAATAACATAGCACTTTGAAGACTCAGCAGCAAGGTGTAGTTCAAGTGGCAGACACTGTGCATTTTCACAATTTTTCTGAATTTTTTTAGTAGGATACATTTCACAGAACTTAAGTCTGTTTATTGAATTTGAAAGAAGCGTCCTTTTTTTCTATGAAATACTTTGCAGAAACTTAGAATTACACCAATGACCAATTTTATATTGAAATGAAAATGGGATTGCTTTCATAACAAAAAATTAATTTTCATCTTTCCTTTCCAGAGTGGAGATTATTGGTTATTGTTACTAAAAATAAAGCTGTTTGAAAAGACCATTTTTTGTTGAACAATTACTAAATTACATTTGACTTAATATGAAAAGTTTTGAAGCATTTTTAAAGGTAAAGTCCTACATCACATTATTCACAAAATAACTTGGTATCTTTTCTTTCCACTTTCCCAGACTTTAACCTTGCTGCATTCTGTACACATCTTACACCTCCTCTGAGGACATTTTGATTTTTCTGTATCTAGAATAATTTTGGAAAATGGGTTTCACTGAGTCTGCTTACAGGTGAACTATTTTGAGTGGAAGTTGACTCAAACAGACCTCATATGTTCCCAATTCAATGACGAATGCAACAAAATGTTTGCTAGTAGGCCTCACATTTTTATATAAAACATATAAATTTACAATCATCATGAAACTCTTTAAAAAAGCTTTCTTCCACCTCTTTATTTGTTTTCTCTCAAAAGTGTAGTACCCCATTAGCTGGTAGCTGTTGTCCACATCAGCCTGGTTTTTACTACAATCCAAAATACAAGTAGGTTTCATCTTCTCTCTCATTCCTAATTTTGCCCTGACTGATGTTGGATGCAGTCATTTTGTGTTTTATCATCAGAAGAATTATATTCTTACTGTCTTTCCATTTCACAAACAGCAAATGAGTCTCCTCTGTGACATTAAAGCTGATTTTTTGCTGCTTCCGGGCAATTAGACCTTTCCTCTTTTTCAGTACAGTATTGTAAGTCCATCTTGAAAATAAATACAAAGTGTGCAGGAGACAGCAAATCAATGCCCTTTCCACCATGTGGGACCTCGTGAGACACAGTGCATGGCAACAAGGGGAACGCGAATGCCGCAAAGCAACTAACGCATGGTGTTGTCACTCATATTGGCAGAAAAGGAGTGCAGACAAGTACTGTTATCTGTACTTTTTCACTGTAGTACAAGCATCAAAGTGTATCTTTATAAAGATGACAGATTTAATACAAATGTTGGAATACAGTTACAAAGTTGAGAAATGGCTGACATATATTCTACTTCACTTGTGTTTTTCCAGTATAATCCAAACAACATAGGAGCTACATGACTCACTTTCAAACTGTTAATGGGCAGCTTCAAACCCAGGTATGCTATTCAGATGAAGTCTTGACCAGAGATCAGTTTTTCTTTTCTTCATCTAATGTAAAGTTGTGCTAATGATGCTGCTTATAAATGTGTAATAATAAAATGTTTATATGTACACATAGTGCCAGTATATGATTCAATAGCCTTGAGGCATTGATTGTATCTGAAGAATGCTTGTTTCCTTTTAATAGCCTCATGATTTTCCTCAGTAACACAATAAATACATTTATTTTCAGCTTGCACAGTTTCTTGTTTCGTTAATATACTATGTTGATCATCAAGAAACAATACAACTGGCAAAAAATAGACATGAATTACCAGATACTTTTTTCTTCAGCTGACTGTGCCCAAGAATTTTGAAGTTTGTTAGTAAGTTAAGAAAAGCACACAATATTAAGTTCATCATTCTTATTCTGCAACACATTTGATTGTTTGTTGCAGTTATATGGTGTTAAGTCTGGTCACGACTTTGTAATGTCAAGTTATTTTATACTGTCTTAACAGTAGCATCAGAAGAGAAACCAAAATAGTTGTTTCCCAAACTTATTTAGGATCTAGCAATCATAAGAGACGGGAAAACTTACTTCAAATTTAGATATGTGATTGGTGAGAATAAAGGGCTGTAAACACATACTGTGCAGATATTTGTTTTGTCCACTAAAAATGTATTTTTTGAGTTCGGAAAAATATTAATGTAATAGGCATGAAAATTCAAAGCCTCTAACATCTGACAAGGAGAAAACCTCAGACATGGTCAGCCGATTCAGCTCATATTTGAAAAATCACCTGTGTGCAACCAGAAATGAAAGATTAACATATTTTGGATCAACACCCCCTGCTGCACCCCTCCCCCCATGTTTGACAAAACAACTCCTTAAGTTAATGACACACAATCAACTCAGAATTGATGGGATCAACAGATAACTGAAAACTGTTTGTCAACAGGAAAGAAATTTTTCAGCTGCTGCTCATGTACCTATAAGGTACGAGATGTTCAACAAAAGTTCTGCTGGTCTAACAACTGAGGCATCTGGCTGGGAAGGAGAGAACCTGTGTTCAATTCCCAGTTGTATTCTGCAGTGGTATTTTTTTTAATCGAAACTTGTAGGACTAAAAAAGTTAATAAAGTTAGTAAATCAATAAAGAATAGTGACAAAGTACCCAAATAAATTGTTCATATGGCTTTGGTTAGTAAAGTTGCCTACGGGAACAATTCTGAATAAGACTGATGCAAAGATGAGCATTTGATGCACATAATGGAAAAAAGTAACCCTTGTTGCACTTGGTAGTGTACTTCAAATAATATGTTCATTCATGGCACAAAATTCCATCGCAGCCTTTGGAAAATTGTTGTCTAAAGTTTTCTGATGCTTATAAGAAACAAACCTCTGAGTGTAGAAGAGGTCAGTTGTTGAACCAGTTCATAAAAATGTGATTGCATCACTAGATTCAAATCTGAGAAATTGGTGCTTTCAGTCAACTGAGAACTTCATGGAGAACTTTTGTCTCATATTGGATTCCTGGGGTGGGCAAACTAACACTGTCATGTGTGACAGCATGTTTATAAATGATGAGTGTCACCAGATTGGAATGGTAGAAATAACACCACTAAACTGTACACCTGTCTGCCAGCCATGAGACGTTTATAGCATCGCCAAATTAAAAATTTTATTTCAAGGCCTCAAAATTACCGTCTGCTTCTGGAAACCCAGTTGACATTGCACAACCAAGCAGATGCAATAACAATTCACAGCGTAATTCACAATCAAAACTTTCATCATCAATTTTTTGGATAATGTTATGCAAGAAAGAAATACTTTTAAATTTAGACCAATTTGTTTTACTCTGAAGGAATGATGCAGATGCACAAAGACTACATTCGTTAAATCTTCTTGGTGTCACAAGTATATTTGCTTCACATATCTATATGACAAGTACCATCCAGGTAGCTGTTTGAAAAAGAACTGAAGACGTGTAAAAGAGTGAGTAAAAGAGACATTGGAAATCGACCAGGATAAAATTTTTAATTCTTTACTACTCAAAGTCATTTTGGAAATTTATTTTCCTACTTTTTCACTTTACCCTACTCATTTGCTTACCTTATTAACGCTTCTATGCCTACCAGTTTTCAAATGGGATAAAAAGGCAAATAAAGAAGGACTGCTGTATGCAACTGGGATTCAAACACAGGTTCTCTGCCCCAAAGCCAGATGCTTCACTCGTTACACCTGTGGAGCTTTCGTTGAACAGCTCTTAGCTTTTGGGTGCATAAGCAGCAATTGAAATAGTTTTTTCTCATGGTTTTTAGGAAAATATGCATTTGCATATATATATATATATATATATATATATATATATATATATATATATATATTGATGAAAAGTGTTGAAGTTTGAGTCATCTATTTATCCAGCCAATTCTGAGTTGACTGTGCATCATTAACTTCGTGGATAGTTTTCCAAAAAACTTGGAGGGGGCTGTTCAGCCAAAATATCTTAAGTTTTCATTTCTTTTAAGTTGTACACAAGCAATCTGCTTAATATGAGCCAAATCACTTGGCCATGTCTGAGATGTGCTCCTTGTGAGTAGAAATAGCAATTTTTCAATGCACCAATAGACTCAAAAACAAATCTAATGTTCAATCATCTTAGGTCATGAAACGCTAACAAAACATTCACCACTTCAGGATCATATTACTGCTCAATGTTTAGCAACTAAATAAAATTTCTGTCAAAGATAAATCACTTAATTTCTATATATTCATTGAATATGAAAAAGAAAACATCATTTGTAACTGGATACTTCTCTTATCTGAGACTAGGAGTAAAAGTGACTTGGAGGGGGCTGAAGGAGTTGTACGAGAGGAGTGTAAGAAGTGTTTATAATTACAAACAGGCAAATAATTTAGGGCATATGCTAGATCAAATTAAATTTAAAACAGAAAATTCAACTAAATACTTTATTAAATCCTGGGGTGGGAAGTTGTCAGTTATGATACAAATTACACGAATAAGACTCCAACACATAAATGGAACGAGACTAACATTTGTCTTATGTAAAAATAAATTACTGTGTACATAATGAAATACTATTTAAATTATTTATAAATCTGATGTGACAATAAAGTAAACAAACAAGGAAATTATCTAAAAAAGAAAACAAAATACACATTACAAATACTTTGTATGAAAATCTGTTTTGCACTTTGAATGTAAAAAATGTAAAATATTTTACACAATCAGCAATAAAAACTAACATTTGTGCTCATAATCAAACAATTATATATAAATAATTACATAGATTATTTAATACCACTTTAAAGTGCAATATACATAATACAGTGTGTTTCTATTTAATGTCAGTACTATCCCTACAAAAACAGAATAACATTCAGTACACAATATGTAGAGACAATATGACATAGATTTGAACAAAACTAATCTTTGGTAATAAGAAATTTACAACATACATATACAGCTTGAACTCTATGTTATACACTAATCACAATTAATACAATCTCAATTAATAGATGAGATGTAACACAAATGTTGTAATATGGAAGTCTAATGAAACAACCACTGTGACAGACGAAATGTGTATCAGATCAAGATTAAAACATGCAGTGAGAACAGATAATCAGGTAACACAGAACTTCATACACATGACTACAATATTTTTTTCAATACAAGCCTACCATAAATACATGAGAAATTCATTTCAATTATACTGGTATGATCTGAAGGGTCAGCTGATTTAACATTCAATATTTTATATTTTGACACTTACAACAGCACACAAACACAATTACAGAATTTAAGTGCAATGACATTTAAGTAAATGACATGTATTTTCTTTAAATGACAATAAAACAGTACACACACTTCTCTGTTCATTGGCGACACAAATATAATACTAAGAGAGTAATTGTTTTTTATGATTATTTCTTTTTTCTCTAGTTTCAATACTCCTTTAAATAAATTTTAGGAAAAATCAAACTTCAAAATACTGCTTTGTTGTATTTAACATAATATTGATGATATTTGTTCACTGAAGTAAGAACACATGAAAGAGAGACATAAAAGGAAGCTACGGTAAAATAATGCTAGATTGCATTAATAACAGACTTACAAAAATTACTGGATTTGGTTTAAACCATTTACAAGAAGTGAGACATATACTAACTTCCAACTAGTTGTACTATCTTCATTTATAATTTAAACATAAATGCAAAGCACAGAGGAAGAAACTATTCAGAAATTTCTTCATCTATTAAGACTATTTCATGGGTACACTTCAAGGGTCATACATTATGATAGCAGTTCTAAGCATTGGTGCACCTGTTTAAATACACTATTTCTGAAAGTGCAGTTCTTACAGCTAATGCTCTGAGCTGAAAATGAGTCTTGAATGGTGTCTGCAATGATGATGAGAAATGTTTATGACAAGATTTGGGACAAGCCTTTTTTTCTTACAACTGGTCTGAAATCCCTATGACAAAATAACAAACTTCATTCTCTTTCCAGCTTTCACAGCCTTTACCTGAATGTACCATTGAATTCTTTGTTAGCAAGAGAAAGTTTCTATCAGTTTCAAATACATTTTTATCTAACGTTCAGTACAACAGTGAAAAAATATTTGTGCAATGGAAGTTTTGCACAGCTGGTTAGTAAAATACCAATATCTAATATTTGAAAAATACTTTGCACATATTATTTCCTAGCATGTGATATATTTAATTGAAGAATGGACTGTGCAAATAAAATACTGTATTTAAAAAATCACAGGTTTTAAGCTCTGACTTCAAATGATGATTTCTTTTTAGTGAATTATTATCAACACACTTTAATACAATGCATGATGAGAACTGGTTAGCTTTGTACATAATCAAAATTGTTCTCAGAACTGAAACAGCTTTACATGTGATGACTACACGAAGAGAGATGCAGCCTATTTTGAGTGAGGAGCAGCTAATAGCTGCAATAATATTGTAGGAAATAACAGTTATGCAAAAGTGAGAACATTGCAGTGACATTTTCATATATTCCAGATTCACATGGTAAAATTGTTGGTTTTATACAGTGTTGTGAACCCCATTAATAATGTGCAGCAAGTAGCACCCTATTAAATATGGGACAATTCCTGCAAATGTCCATCAAATATTCTTTCACTTCTATTGCAAGCAGCATCACCTTTTCCACCATTCCTTGCTATGACTGATATATGGTTATTACAATGCAAATCAACTTTCCAATTCATACAGGCCAAAACAACAAATAACAGGAAGTGAGATACACAACATGCTTCAGACAAATCAAATTAAGTTAACCTCAACCGAACCACACAAAATTTTGGATGGATTACAAGGAGAAAAAAATATTATTGTTACTGTATGTCCTATTGTGTATAGAATAATGTTATGACTTGCTGTTATGGTCTCTTTTACAAATACTGATACATGTTTTAAATACTAACATAGCCACAAACATTATTAAAAGTATCAAATCCACATGCATGTCCATGTCCCATTTCACTGGATGAGGATACACTATAATATAACTGCTACATGTCTTTTATCACAACATTCTTTCAACATTAGGTCATTAGTTCCTTCAAATTGGTAAGCCATCACTCTCTCAAACACCATTCATCTATTCACATGTTACTGTTTCATAGTATTTCCATACAAAGAGGTATATACCAGCATGACAAATCAGATCTTAATATCCTTGTCCTCTATTACTATCAGGCTGTTATTTCACAATCACAGTAAATATGAGGTGACATCAAACATAATCTCATATGTGAGTGAAACATGGGTGTGAAGAAATGTGAAAAGCAAGAACTGCAGCATGACAATTCTCTTTTTAGCAAGATGAACTCTTCAGTTCACCAAGTTCAGGCAAGAGGTGGGAGCTCTGCCCAGAAGCATGTAGGTCATATTTTTCCTTCAAAGTAGCAAGTGCATTTATTAAACGAGTGTTAGCTGCATCTAGTGCAGCTATTTTGTTCTCCTGTGCTTCAATTACTCGTTGCTTATCTGACAGAACTCTTGACATTTTCTGTTGTTCTCGCTGAAGCTTATGTTCCTGAGCCTCAATAACACGCTGCTTGTCTAGAAGAGCCCTGGACATTTTCCGTTGTTCACGGTGAAGCTCTTCCTCCACAGAAACCAATCTGAGAAGCAAAAATTTTACATTGTATATCATGTGCATGTTCTACAAATAGCTAGACAGTGTTCAACACTACAGAATTTAAATGTACATAAGAAACAAATAAACATGCAATAATCAGATATGCATACAATAAAAATAAAACCATGTGATCAGTTTGCACATAACAGAAGCACAGTGATGAAGTTGAGATGTATCAGTACACATTGAAGAGTGTGTCTTATTTTTTTGTATTCTTTCACAAAGCCTATGGTGTCATTTTCTCAGTAGTTGAACATGGTGATACGAGACATTAGTTCAGAGAAACTAACACAGTTGTTATAACAACAGTACATTTTCTACATTTAAGCTTTGAATCATAGCCACTCGGCAACTGAAGAGGTCAAATGACATAAAGAAAGGAACATGATTCAATAAACATACATGAGGCATTCTGGTCACTAGACACATAGGAACCAGTACATTTCTGAAGTGAATGGCAGGAGATGGAGAAAATACACTGATATTTCTCAGCCGAGATATTAATAACAATACAAGGAGTAACTTTTATTTGTATGTATGAAACAGGACATGTACCTCTAACTGAAATAGGTAGAGGTGTTATTGTAATGTGAAGAAAAGCCTCATGAATCTTCATGCATAAATAGATTCTCTCACTAGGAACTTTGTAAATTTCTCGTAAATAACTACTGTAATATTTTATAAATCACCTTATCAATGTGTATCTTATTATAACTTGTAGAAAAAGTTTATCCTAAAAAAATTCTAAAAATAATTCATATCATTACTGAAACACTTCATTAATCATGGATGCAAATTTCACATGTGTGAGTACTACAATTGTACTGTGTACCTTTGCACAAAATCCTCGGATGTGCATTTAGATAATTAAATCAAACTATAATACTTGAAGTAGTCATTGGAATAAGATTTTGAAACGAGTTATTTTTAAAACTGTGTTCCCTGTATAGCCCCCTGCTCATTTGTAGTATTTTTGAAACCTCATCATTTCTTTTTATTTTACAATCTGGTAAATAACTGCTAGTGCAAATCAGTGACAAAACCTACGTGAAATACTGGACTGATAGCTTGTATTAGGAAACTGGTTGTACTTACCATCTTCCAAGGAATGCAGTAGCTGCGAATGAACAGAACTGAACTACACATTGTTTGTTAATGTATATTATTTGATGTTATTTACACATCAAGTAATGAAACCCATGCCAAAAAATCACAGAAATGTGTGGGAAAAAAATCAAGGTGACAAACAACATGCTCACATTTCCACAGCTCCCACAAGAGCCATTGTGAAGACATAAACAAATAGTTCTGCTGTTTTGGGGAGTTATTTCATTAACATTATCACCTCAGTTTTGAAGCTAATTAGAGCTGTATGGTTGCAGAGGCATTGTTCTGAACAAATACTTATAAATTAATGTTATTCAAATTTCCAAATTATACAAAGGTATAACTTGTCAATGGTGACAAGGAGCTGCTGCCCTTTATGCAACTACATAGATTTGCCTGAAATTATCACAGAAATTTTACATTTAATTTAATTTGCCATTAACAATGAAAACTGTAACAAATATGAATACACATGTTCAACAAATTTATCCTAGGAAAACTCTGCTCACCCAGGAAATAAGAAAAAAGCAGTCTTCAGTTATGCAAAATTGCTCCATGCTGAGGTGTCCATTCATACTACACATTCAGTATATTATGCATATAATTATCAATCAGAGTGATAACATAAATGTTGTTAGAATCCAGTACTTGAAAAACAGCATATTTTTCACCCTAGATGGGAATCTAATACTTTTTCCTCACTCACTTATCCTAACACTGTTCTAGCTCCTATTCTGAGCATCAAACATGTTTATCTCGTGTCATAGCCGTGATGAGAAGATGAAAAAAAGACAAATTTAATTAATCAATTTGTTTGTTTCTGTTGTGGCTTCATATCATTTGTAAATATCTGAATCCACATATCCTATTTAGTGTTTACATTCACCACCAACACTATCAAATAAAATATAAGAATAAGTACATCACAAATAGAAGCCCTTCTTAATGGATTCCTTTGAAAATAAGAAAATCTGTACCACTTTTACCAATGGCTTCCCAATGACACCTGTCGCATCCAGCTTATAACATTACAGAGCACAGCAGTTTCCCTGTGCTCCCCAGGCTGAGCAGTAGTTGTCTTGAATTGTCCCGCACTCAGAATGTGGGCCTATTTGCTACATAAATAGCAAAAATTCACATTCTAATAAAATACAGTGGCTCCCCCATACTCTACATAGGTTGCCTATGCAGGCATAATGAAGGTAAAATACAAGCAATACCACTGAGATCCAAAGTCTCATTGCCACATCCTGCAGTTTCTTAAATTAGCACAACTAATAGTATGTTGGTAGTACATAATGCTTGTCAAGCCAGTGGCGACGGGAAAGACAGCTGTGCCGTACGGAAACAAACAAACTTGTTTCCCATTAGTGGGCTCTTATATCACTAACATTCTGATAAAGACTAGAAACTGTACACAAATTAGTCTCTTCTGGATTTGATAAGAAAATGTATAAAACATGTAAACATTCATAGTATTCACAGTGCATTGATTTACTGCAAAGGATACATGGTGTATCTGTTAAAAATTGTTTTCATGAAGAAACTGAAAGGAGATCTAACAAAGAGGGATGAGATCCACGTTTCCTTTTTAACACCAATGTATCAAACATCTACATATTTCATATCACATACATTGTCTTTCTCAATCCAGATTTCATCAGTACATAGGATGTATTGTACAGCAGTGCTATAATGGCTCCTACTGCTTTACCACTTTAATATTAGAAGCATGTGATAATTTTAATTAAGTGCACAAATAAGAATATAATGTTACTTCAATGTATGATGCAAAGATGCTGATAATGGACAGAACTGTCACTTGAGTATTTTGAATAACCTGAGAAGAAAAAAGTAAAGCTCTTACACTTATTTACTGAATCAAGGTCTTATAGCTACAAAGCACATATATAACTAATTTATGGGACTCACCTAGCTATAATGACTTTCATTTTATTTTCACTGCTGCCAGCATCCCGGTCATGTGAATCAGCCAAGTTTCGCTGTTGTTCAGCCTGCTCCAGTTTCAGGGTCAACAGATGAACATCTGCTTGGAGCTTTTCAATTTCCCTTTCATACTGAAATAATAAAGTTACCTCATTAAATATTATGTCTGTTAAGATTCCAAAAGTTCAGAAATATAATCAATGAAAGAAAAAATACTAATAATCACGGTTATATTTTTTAACATTGACTCTGAACTTTCTGGCTAAGCTTTACTAAGTTAAATAAGAGAAGACTAGTCATCTTCGAATGAATAATTACAGCTTGCATCAGAAATCATTAGGTAACAAGCTTATACATCAGTTCCATTTTAATTACATATAGATTTTGTAAACACAAATTGCTTTACAGTTCTTGTATAAAATGTTGTGGAAGTCAACAGAAAGATGGAACTTACCTCTTCTATACTTTTTGCACTGCAGTTCTTGCTGCATCGAATGTGGCACGTATCTTCCTCTGAAGAGTCAGACAGATCCCGTGTAGAATCCAAGGACAGCCGCCGCCTCAGTATCTGGTCTGTTATAAATGAACAGAAATATGAGTTGTTAGAAAAGTGCAAAAAACATAATGTTTAGATTTGCAGTATTGGCTTTACAAGTTCCCCAGTATTTATGAAAAACTGATGATGTTTAAAAAATTTTTCTGCAGTTTTTTAAATGATGAACCAGTGTACTTCATGTTTATAATAATTACTGGCTCTGTAACTTCTTGACTTTTTTATTTTTCTGATGTTTTCCTTAATATTTGTTTGCCCGTTTAACTTCTTTTCTCGAATTTCTTAATTACATGATATTATCTTCTCTAATAGAAGTTCCTCTTTTTCTTAATTTACATGTCCATTTCAAATTCTCCCCCTTACCTGAACCATACTATTTTGATTCAAACTACACTATTTTATTTAAATGAGTAATTTTGTTTCTCCTTCATCACTACATCACATCTTTTCCATTTTCTTCTTCCATTCAACTCAAAAGTTTTAACTTATCCTACAACCTCTTATTTTATTACACTGACATGCCATGAAAACCTTCATTTGCACTATGAAGATAGTCACCAGTTAAAATTTTATTGTGTCCTCCACATTATTTCTTTATTATAAATTGACAAAAAATCTTGAAGCTACAAAAGCCTGATAATATTAACTTTTCTTATAAGTGTTGCTGTCTCATTCAGACTCATACTAATAATCTGAAATCTGAATTTACTTATTGCTTCAGCTCTCAATTTTGTAAAAAAAAATCTAAGTATACTTTCAAATATAACAATAAATGAATTACTAGACATACCTGTACTTGTACTGTGGACATGGTGATGAGGCTGACCATTGACTGCCCTCCAGTTTGCAGCACTACGCATGCCACATTGTGGGTTTGTACGTGGTACTCTAACGGCCGGTGAAAAATGCCGAACTAGTGGAGGAGGAGTGGCAGAAGGCAGTTCCAAAATACCAGTGTTACCACCAACACAGCCACCATTTTCATCAGAAGAGGAACTGCACGAGCGCCTTCGGGGCACCAGCCGACAGTCTGGAGGTGTTGCATCCATGTGGTATACAGGATTTGTAAATGCTAATGGTGCTGAAGCAGTTGTAGGAACAACATTGTTGTTGCTTTGAGAGTTGCTAACAGGTGCAGGAATATTTGCACTGTTACTGTTATTATTTGCAGCATTCAAGTCAACTGGGCTCGAACTTTGGCTGTAAGCAAAACTCTGGTAGCCTGATGAGGCAACATTTGACAGCTGAGAAATAGATATTTGGCTGCCTTTGTTAACGCAGTGCTCAGGAATAACCTCCTCATCAGCGTAATGAAGGAAGTCGGATATTTCATCTAAATTTCCATTCACAACAGCATTCAATGGCCTCGGGGCAGGCCTCTGTGCTGGAACCACAGCCAGTGCTTGAGGACAGTGAGGACTGCACTGGTGAGCTCCCTCCCTGGTCCCAACAAAGAAATCATCTGACGCAGGCGACATACTCAGTTTTGGCACAAATGCATTACGAGGAAGAGTGGCTGCACGAGGCGATTTATCTCGGTGCACGGAAGTTGAAATATCACTGTTGTTGCTGCATACCGTTGGGTCATTGTACCTGCAAGAAAAGTACTGATTAGTAAAGAATATTATGCATGGATTGGAGATAGAACAAGAGATGTTGTGGGAGGAGACACACCTATTCTAACTATATATGATTTTTCTTGTATAATTTTAGAAGTTTCTTGTTGTAATGGTACTTGAATTACGTAACCATTATGGCACCTCATCTCAACCTCTCGATACCAGCAATATTCTACTATGTTTCTGTAAAGTAGTTTACATTAATGAAATCAAATCTGAATGTTGTCTCAGAAATATGTTGAGGTACTTTGATACATTGATATGTTTATATTGCAATGATATTCTTATGTTATTTGTCACTATGGTCTTAGACGTACTTGTAACTCTGATTTTGAGCGTGTAAGCAGTTATTATTCAATCTGTATATTGAGCAAGCAGTGCAGGAAACAAAAGAAAAATTCGGAGTAGGTATTAAAATCCATGGAGAAGAAATAAAAACTTTAAGGTTCGCCAATGACATTGTAATTCTGTCAGAGACAGCAAAGGACTTGGAAGAGCAGTTGAACGGAATGGACAGTGTCTTGAAAGGAGGATGTAAGATGAACATCAACAAAAGCAAAACGAGGATAATGGAACGTAGTCTAATTAAGTCGGGTGATGCTGAGGGAATTAAATTAAGAAATGAGACACTTAAAGTAGTAAAGGAATTTTGCTATTTGGGGAGCAAAATAACTGATGATGGTTGAAGTAGAGAGGATATAAAATGTAGACTGGCAATGGCAAGGAAAGCGTTTCTGAAGAAGAGGAATTTGCTAACATCGAGTATAGATTTAAGTGTCCGGAAGTCATTTATGAAAGTATTTGTATGGAGTGTAGCCATGTACGGAAGTGAAACATGGACAATAAATAGTTTGGACAAGAAGAGAATAGAAGCTTTCGAAATGGGGTGCTACAGAAGAATGCTGAAGATTAGATGGGTAGATCACGTAACTAATGAGGAGGTATTGAATAGAATCGGAGAGAAGAGGAGTTTGTGGCACAACTTGACAAGAAGAAGGGACCGGTTGGTAGGACATGTTCTGAGGCATCAAGGGATCACAAATTTAGCATTGGAGGGCAACGTGGAGGGTAAAAATCGTAGAGGGAGACCAAGAGTTGAATACACTAAGCAGATTCAGAAGAATGTAGGTTGCAGTAAGTACTGGGAGATGAAGAAGCTTGCACAGGATAGAGTAGTATGGAAAGCTGCATCAAACGAGTCTCAGGACTGAAGACCACAACAACAACAACAACAACAACAACAAGCGGTTATTAGAGAGTCAAGTCTTGGTAATCACGTTGAAAAGACGTAAATTGTAGTCAGTTTATAAAATGTGAACTTTTACAGTGAGGAAGATATTTTCAAGTATGTTTTATATTGTGAAGTGATGTTTTGTGAGTTACGTGATATTGCAACAAAAGTAATAAAAAAAGAAGTGTAACTTAAATTCGGAGTGCTGATTACTTTTTTACATCACCATTGTGCTAACTTGCAAAAGTTTAATCTTCAAGAATGGTTTATGAAACACATCTATAAAACTTTTGAATATCGCAGAATAACACCTAGGCCTCTTTGCATCCGAGCTTGGAATCATCACCACCTAGATTTTCGATGATTGAGCCATGAGTTCACAACGAGACCAGCGTGGGAAACACAAAAAGATGAGTGCCTAGTTTATCCATTATTTCATGAAAGGACTGTAGTAACTGTGCTCTAATGACACCTGAAACATAATATAACTTTTTTGTTGCCCGAAAATGCAATATTTAGCAGTGTGAGCAACACTACAAATCATAATTAATTTTTGACCTTTTGTTAGACTGTGATGGCCATTTTCGCCGCAGTTATATATAAACAAACTGCATTAGTTTCCAAATAAAACTGCCTTTGGCACATTGAACATTAATTTTTTTAAAATTTTATATAATAAATAGAAAACAAAAAATAACATGCAGCATTCAAAATGCATTTTTCTTTTAAACTACTGCAATTTTACAAGTATAACAGTATGCTGAAATCAGGTAAAACTTTCATGATATTTTAAACTAGAGTCTATTTGTTTTACACTGTTCATCATGCACCCAATACTGAAATTATATGGTGCCATTGTACTTTTAACAAGTGAGAGGAAAATGCAATGAAAACAATTTTTTGACATTTATGTTCTTTTGTGCTTTTACATGGATCACAATGACATTAATTGAATTTCTTTCATTTTGATATAAACTAAAAGGTTGTATATTATAAGTATCCAGTCATCAATTAAAATTTATTTGAAGAAACTATGCAGAAAAATATAGATGTGAAATCGATTCATCTTACAGAAAATAGCATTAAATTAGTCTGATGATTTTCTGAGCCAGTTTAATGCTGTCTGCAGAAAATCAGCATTATTTATATCATTGCATTCATAGAATATCAAAAATATTACAGTCAGTTACAAATCAGTACAGACATAGCCATGTGTTTATTGAGAGATGGCTTGTTTTAGCATCAACTGTCCTGCTGAGAGACTGAAATATTTATTCAATGTGTCCTGTCACATCAGAGCTGTAAGTCATATATTCACTTGTTGTAATACATGATCTCATCAAAACAGCAGTGAGAGAAAGAAAGGCTAAAACTTCAATTACTGACAACAGTTTCAAGAGCAGATTACCAACTTTTCACATTTACATTTCAAGCTGATTACTGTGTTCTAAGTAAATTACCTTATTACATATATTGTGTTTCTATGAATTTCAACAACATTACCCTTTCTTTCTTTTTCCTCCAGAAGGTAAAAAGACCAGTTCCAAAATGTCAAGATGTTAAATTGTTTACTATAGTAGCCCCATATCATTTTGTGAACTACCACAGAAACCAAACTAGGTCTGTTATATCTACAAACTTTTAATTTCTGATTAGAATTTTCTGTTTTGTATAAAGGCTATCTTAGATTTTCCAGATTTAATTATTTTCCTCTTAACACACATTTGGTCTTGATTTATACAATTATTACATGTCAGGCTAAAAATTCAAAACTACTATTTCTTTGTCATCTTGTCTAGGGTCTACATCATGGACCCTTTCAAAGATTTTATCTCTAATGACACTGTTGTCAATGGTATGTTAAACTCTACTCCTTTTATTCACAACCAATAATTTCTTGTATTTGTCACTGATGTATGTAATACAGCATATCAAGAAGAAATATAAGTGTCTATGCATTTTTGTTAATTTTAACAGATTTGTTTGAGTAAAAAAGGCAACTACATAAGTGAAAATTTATGGTGGTAAGGCAACATCCAATGAAAATTATCTTAATCTATTACCTGAAAATGTTCCTGTTGAGAGACTGATAATGCATTGGCTCAGAACGCCGTGGGGATGGTAGTTTGCCAACTGGCTGGCTAAGAGCTCCATGAACACGGTCAAGTATATGTTGCAGCTGTTCCATCTCCAGTCCATGGTTGGTCATACCAGACTTGCCTCCACATTCCGCCAACAGTGCTGCCAGAATACTCAGCTGTTTCCCAAGGTCTATATATCCTTCAAATTCCAAACAATTTGGTGAGCCCGCTGGTCGACTCTGAAAACAGAATTGTTGAAAAGTGAATAAAGTGACTTCTCATTTAGTTTATTCAAAACCAAAATTTTGTTTCGTATTTGAACAAAATAAATCAGAGTACAATGTTCTGTTAATGGCATTGTCATTATAGACAGGTTCAACAATTATGAGGAAACTGACCATGGAGAGCTAAATCTGGATACGAGTTGAACCCAATGTCCTAGTGAGTGCAAGTGAGTGCCTTAACAATTGTGACACCTCACTCAGTGGTTCTATATTGATGCAGTACCAAAGTCAGGAAGCAATACAAACTGCCATTGTGACTATCAGCCAAATATTAGCATACTTCTACACTCAAATAACAAGAGGGTGTAATAATGAGATTGTTATATCCCACTAACAGTTCAAAATGGTTCAAATGGCTCTGAGCACTATGGGACTTAACATCTATGGTCATCAGTCCCCTAGAACTTAGAACTACTTAAACCTAACTAACCTAAGGACAGCACACAACACCCAGTCATCACGAGGCAGAGAAAATCCCTAACCCTGCCGGGAATCGAACCCGGGAACCCGGGCGCGGGAAGTGAGAACACTACCACACGACCACGAGCTGCAGACAACTAACAGTTGCATTCCATCATTCACAGAGCAGATGATGTTACTAGCATGCAGAAAAGAGTTCAAAAGTGATGTTTTCTTGGAGTTCAACACTCAGCTGACAATAAAGTTATTAGGACTGAATTATTCTTGAAAACAAATTCTGTATCACTGTCTAAGAAATGCATACTTTTAGTGTTTTGTCATTCACAGAAGTGAATAGGGGAAGCATTACCATGACAGCCAATAAGGCACAAACAAATAATTACAACAGCACTTGCTTGTAATTTTTTCATAGTGCTGAGTGGTAAATGCCACAATAACACTCAACTTCATCATTAATTAACTCCTAGGATACAATACATGGATGTAGGTTCTAATACACACTGTATCTACTGACACCAGCACACAGTCTAGCCAAACAGTGGGCACAAAAATATGTAGCTACAGCTACATTAATATCTTAACCTATCAATTTCATTGATATGATTGTACTGAAGATGCAGGTAGTTAATACTAGGTAGCTCACCGAGATAAGTTGTAAGAAATTTTTCATAGCTGGAGCTTCACGTTCTAGGAAGTCATTCATGAATTCCATAAAATTTTCTTTGCCTTGAAAACGTGTGAAGTTTGCAAGTGTTTGCAGTGTTTTTGCAACCAGAGTAAGATTACGAGCAGCCTTCTCATTGGGATATTCTGAAATATACAAGAGGTTACTGTAATAACACAATGTTCATATAAATATTACATTCCTTTTGCTGTTAGTAAATTCTACTGAAGAATAAGATATATTTAATATGAATTAATTCTACAAAACTGTGTAACTCTTGAACTAGTTATGCCAGCTCATTTTATGTAATACTTATACCAGCAAAATACATGCAAAGTGGCAAAAGGACATGTGTTTCGAAAGTTTTGATTTGGCTGACTCCTTGACCCTGCCTTGAGTAGGCTCTTGTCATTGTTCAAATGAGATTATCCGTGTTTTCTGTGAATGTAACCATTCTTTCTACAGGAACAGACTATAACAGTTATGTGAAAAAACACACACACACACACACACACACACACACACACACACACACACACACACACACACACACACACTCACTCTCTCTCTCTCTCTCTCTTTCTTTTTGTAGTGCCTATCGCAACTCAGCATCTCTGCTATATGGTGAATAGCAACTTTCCTTCTCTGGTACTGTTACATTCCATCCTGGATTTTTCCATTGTTTGATGAGTTTGCCTTTATGTTCTGCACTAAGGACGACATTCTAGATTTTCAGGTTTATATGTCTGATAATTTCATTATATGAAAATTATTCATGAAGGATGCAAAATGAACAAATGAATATTTTTAGTGTTTGTCTGTCTTGGAATCTACAGCCATTTACCTCATGATTAATTACATTTCGGTTTTGTAATGGAATTGGTTTTTACCATATTGATGCATTCCTGATTTGGAACTAATTATTCAAATCAACAGATAATTATGTATTTGTATATTTTCATTCTCTTACAATGTGTATAAACATATGTACTGTATGCATGTAGAAGGATGAGATGAAACCTTCCAATGTTGTTTAATAATCTTCCCTAGAATTGTGTGATCATAATATTTTGTTGTGTGATATATTTGATCCTCTCTTGTGTACTGCAAGCATGTAGCTATAAGAATATTGGCAATGCTTAATGTTCAAGAACACTGAAATACATTAAAACATTACAATAATGACAAACACATAAATTTACTGATTTTTTCCAATTCTGCATAACACCTTAACCTACCATGTGTTATGTTAAATAGGCTCGGAGATAAAATGGCTGGGCATAAGAAGCGTAAAAATATAGATGCTGATATTAGGTTATCACTGATATCTTCTCGCCCCATTTCAGTTAGCCTCTGTCGGAAAGTGTAGAAACACTCACGCAGCTCTCTGAAAAACAAAAAATGAATATAAATGACAAAATGTAGGAGAAAATAGTAATAGGCAACACTATATATATAAAATTTTACAGCTTGTTTCAGAGCTGTTAGTATGCACATTTATTATGGTGTCAAAGTTTAGTAATAAAACATATGTATGTGATGATGTGATATATTCACTACAGCAGACAGCTCCTCAGTGGAAGAAGCTAGTATGTCTATCTCTCTATGGATTTCTTCCACAATATTCGAGTTTTGCACCATACATCAATGCAAGCACTAGTATCAGTTACATCTGGTGAGTAATGGCGTGTGCTGTCAATGTACTTCTAGAAGCCTTGAATGGAAAGTTTAGGAAAATGTTCACCATCATTACCATAAGTAACTGTGCACTGTCAGAGATGATTGAATAAACTGTCAACTGTCACTGTTTCTGTCAGTGACAAACTACCACCAGCTATAAACTGCACCTTTCAGTTAATTCATGGCTTAGTCACAACTTTTCTTCCATTTATGCTTATTCCCATTTTTATGTGTTTCAGTAAAAAATGCTACGTAATAGTACAAAAACATTTACAACTATGTTAGTGAGCTTACGAAAATATCAACCTGTACCTTTATTGTTTGTCTCGAGTAATTACAGCAACAGTTGAAACTACTTACACTGGAAAAGTATTATGGGAAGCCAGAATGCGAGACCAAGCCATCTCGACAGCTGCTCGCAGATTAGATTGCTGGCGATGAAGGGCAGCAACACTTGACACTTTAAGAGGATCGACTTCACAGTCGTAGCCACTCTCAACAACAGCAGCCACAAGATCCCCTAAAGTATCTTGTAAATATCGGTCTCCCACTAGCTTCAAGTAGGCTTCCATTGCTTTGGTAGCAAGTGAATTTCCCCGAAATGTCAAACGTTCATCATCTGGAAGACAATTTACATGTAACCCAGTGGGATAAGGTCATACAGAAGAGTTAAAGAAATCTGTTTGATAAGTATCTTAAAAGTTCACATCTTAATGTGACAGAAATTAAAGGGAATACACTTGGAAGAAAGTTTTAAATCTTCAAGTTTTTTGAAACTCTTACCAATTCGATCAATATCCATCATTACAACATCTGCCAGAAACTCTCTTGCCATTCCTTCACGTTGCATAACATGCACAAGAGCTGTAGCTATATCCTCCTTAGCTTTTACACTTATAGCAGGCTCCAAGACTTCACATAATATACGGTACTCAGTCTTCAGGAACTGAAATAAGAAGAATACATCAGAAAGGTTTACATAAAAATGTAAGAAACATTTAAAATCATCTGCTGTCGTACACATTATTCCAACAATAATTCTATCATATATACATACAATAGTTAGCTTGAACCAAATTAATTCTAAACACATTGAAACATTTTTGGCTTCACAAATTCATGTTATTTTCCTATATTTGGTTGTGTTTATATTTTTATGGTTAAATTTCTCATACCTGTAAAAATTCATCGTAGACATGCACAGGTAGAATGTCAACTGTCTGAAATCTGCATTTCACCCTTAAAGAGGGGGGATCCTTTGAAAATCCTTTATCTGAGAGCACAGGGTACCACTTCTCTGTCAAATAACGTGATGTTACTTCATGAACTGGGATACAAACACTACCTGTAACATAAGACAATGATTCCTGTAATAAGAAATCTGCAATTATCCATGAAAACTTATAGCACAAAACGATACTTAAAACTGAAAAAGAAATTGAGCTCTGTCTTCTATCATTTTAAGTTTACATAAATCTACAAATTTAATCATCACTAACATTTGGTTCAAAAATAATGAAAGAAGGCTTTACAGAGATGCCGGAAGGTTTCATATAATAGTAAGACAGAGATTTTGGAACCATATTTTAAATTTTAAGACATTTCCAGTGAAAGGGTGGACTCTGACTACAATTTATTGATTGTGAACTGTAGATTAAAACTGCAAAAAGGTAGAAATTTAAGGAGACAGAACCTGGGTAAGTTGAAAGAAGGAGAGGTTCCCGAGTGTTAGTGAGGGAGCATTAGGCAATGATTGACCACGACAGGGTAAAGGAGTACAGTAGAAGATAAATGAGTAACTTTGTGAGACAAAATAGTGAAGGCAGCAGAGGATCATATACGTAAAAAAAACAAGGTGTTACAAATCCCTGGATATCACAGAAGATCCTAAATTTCATTGATGAAAGGAGAAAATATAAAAATGCAGTAAATGAAGCTTGAAAATTAAAAAGATCCTTGAAGAAAAGAAGCAGCTGCATGAATATGAGCTGAAAGGTGGAAGGTGTATACAGAGGTTCTATACAAGGGAGATGAATATTATAGGAAGGAAAGGGGAAGTAGGTGAAGTTGAGATGGAAGATATGATACTGTGAGAAGAATTTGACAGAGCACTAAAAGACCTAAGTTGAAAAAAAGCCCTTGGAGTAGACTACATTCCATCAGAACTACTGATAGCCTTGGGAGAGGCAGCCATGGCAAAACTATTCCATCTGATGTGCAAGATGTATTAGGTATTCAGAGTACCCTCAGACTTAAAGAAGAATGTAATAATTCAAATTCCAAAGAAAGCAGGTGCTGACAGGTGTGAACAATACCAGTCTATCAGTTTAATAAGTCACTGTTGTAAAACACTAACATGAATTCTTTACACAAGAATAGAAAAACCAGTAGAAGCTGATCTCAGGGGAGAGCAATTTGGATTCACATGAAATGTTGGGGCATACGAGGCAATACTGACCCTATGACATAAAGGACAACAAAGAAAAATTTGGAGTAGGAATTAAAGTTGAGGGAGAAAAAATAAAAACTTTGATGTTTTCCAGTGTTACTGTTATTCTCTCAAAGACAGTAAAAGACCTGGAAGAGCGGCTGGAAGGAACGGACAGTGTATTGAAAGGAGAATATAAGATGAACATCAAAGAAAGCAAAACAATGATAATGGGGTGTAGTCCAATTAAATCAGTTGATAAAAGAATAAAATCAGGGAATAAAAAATAAAATTAATGGATGACTTTTACTATTTGGGCAGCAAAATAACTGATGATGGTAAAAGTAGAGAGGATATGAAATATAGACTGGCAATGGAATGTGAAGCTTTTCTATAGAAGAGAAATTTGTTAACAGTGAACATAAATTTAAGTGTTAGGAAGTTTTTCTGGAAGTATTTGTACAAAGTGTAGCCATGTATGGAAGTGAAACTTGGAAGAAAAATACTTTAGACAAGAAGAGAATAAAAGCTTTTGAAATGTGGTGCTTCAGGAAAATGCTGAAAATCAGATGGATAAATCATGTAACTAATGAGGAGGTACTGAGCAGAAGTAGGGAGAAAAGAAATTTGTGGAACAACTTGACTAAAAGAAGGGACTGATTGGTAGGAACATTCTAAGACATAAAAAGAATCACCAATTTAGTACTGGAGGGAAGTTTGAGGGGTAAAAATCATAGAGTGAGATCAAGAGATGAATACAGTAGTAAGCAGATATAGAAGTATATAGGTTGCAGTAGTTATACAGCAATGAAGAGGCTTGTACAGGATATAGTAGCAGGTAGAGCTGCATCAAACCAGTCTTCAGACTGAAGGCCACAATAACAACAATAACAACTGTTTGTAAAAGCAGAAAGTTATATACTTACCAACAAGAACATTTTTATCCCGTTTTTTCTTTCTGTCAGCCTCACGAAAGAGATTAATATTTATCATGTTTACAAGGGGTAAATTGTGAAAGTCAAAGTGTTCTCCCCAGAAACACATTTCACCCTTCTGTTTTGATGATGTTCTGGCATAAAGTGTCTTATCAAGACACAATTCACAAAAATACCTGAAAACAGAACACAGTGTTTAAAAATCAGACAATGGAAAATCCAGGATACTGTTACATTGTTTAAAAAGTAATTCTCTTTATCTGCTCTACTTAATGAATGCATCAGTAAACTAACATGCATAAATTTGAGCACTTAATAACTTGCCAAACTATATTTATCCTACAGGATAGGTTCACATAGTGTAGTCAGTAGAGCTCTGTGTGTTAAATGTAGATGCTGAATGGAAATCTTTGGATGGTAAGCCATTTTAATCCACTGTCAATGTTCAACATTGTATACACTCTGTTGTGAGTGAGTGTTATTACTGAGAATACATAAAGCTACTATACAGGGGGCAATGTAAAGAATTACACATTTATTTAAGTCACATATAAATGCAGTGGCATATAAGAAAATTACATTAATAATCCAGGGGAGAAGATACTAACCTCTTCTTATTTGCAAGCCCCTTTGCTTCCAGTATCCATATCTTCATAGAATTGTCAATACGGCGTATGTTCTCTTGGTGTGGCTGCACAGTTTTCCGCACACTGAAATAGTCAAATATTTCTTTAAAATTATTGACAATTGTGTCGAAATTTAAATCATTCACCTCTCACGTGTGTGTGTGTGTGTGTGTGTGTGTGTGTGTGTGTGTGTGTGTGTCCTTTGCCTACTTGCTGTCTAAGGTTTTATATAAATATAATAGAGGGAAACATTCCACATGGGAAAAATATGTCTAAAAACAAAGATGAAGTGACTTACCAAACGAAAGCGCTGGCAGGTCGATAGACACACAAACAAACACAAACATACACACAAAATTCAAGCTTTCGCAACCAATGGTTGCTTCATCAGGAAAGAGGGAAGGAGAGGGAAAGACGAAAGGATGTAGGTTTTAAGGGAGAGGGTAAGGAGTCATTCCAATCCCAGGAGCGGAAAGACTTACCTTAGGGGGAAAAAAGGACAGGTATACACTCACACACCCACCCATATCCAACCGCACATACACAGACACAAGCAGACATTTGTAAAGGCAAAGAGTTTCGGCAGAGATGTCAGTCAAGGCAGAAGTACAGAGGCAAAGATGTTGTTGAAAGACAGGTGAGGTATGAGCGGCGGCAACTTGAAATTAGCGGAGGTTGAGGCCTGGCGGATAACGAGAAGAGAGGATATACTGAAGGGCAAGTTCCCATCTCCGGAGTTCTGACAGGTTGGTGTTAGTGGGAAGTATCCAGATAACCCGAACGGTGTAACACTGTGCCAAGATGTGCTGGCCGTGCACCAATGCATGTTTAGCCACAGGGTGATCCTCATCACCAACAAACACTGTCTGCCTGTGTCCATTCATGCGAATAGACAGTTTGTTGCTGGTCATTCCCACATAGAAAGCTTCACAGTGTAGGCAGGTCAGTTGGTAAATCACGTGGGTGCTTTCACACGTGGCTCTGCCTTTGATTGTGTACACCTTCCGGGTTACAGGACTGGAGTAGGTGGTGGTGGGAGGGTGCATGGGACAGGTTTTACACCGGGGGCAGTTACAAGGGTAGGAGCCAGAGGGTAGGGAAGGTGGTTTGGGGATTTCATAGGGATGAAATAAGAGGTTGTGAAGGTTAGGTGGACGGTGGAAAGACACTCTTGGTGGAGTGGGGAGGATTTCATGAAGGATGCATCTCATTTCAGGGCAGGATTTGAGGAAGACGTATCCCTGCTGGAGAGCCACATTCGGAGTCTGATCCAGTCCCGGAAAGTATGCTGTCACAAGTGGGGCACTTTTGTGGTTCTTCTGTGGGAGGTTCTGGGCTTGAGGGGATGAGGAAGTGGCTCTGGTTATTTGCTTCTGTACCAGGTCGGGAGGGTAGTAGCGGGATGTAAAAGGTGTTTTCAGATTGTTGGTGTAATGGTTCCGGGATTCCGGACTGGAGCAGTTTCGTTTGCCACGAAGACCTAGGCTGTAGGGAAGGGACCGTTTGATGTGGAATGGGTGGCAGCTGTCATAATGGAGGTACTGTTGCTTGTTGGTGGGTCTGATGTGGACGGACGTGTGAAGCTGGCCATTGGACAGATGGAGGTCAACGTCAAGGAAAGTGGCATGGGATATGGAGTAGGACCAGGTGAATCTGATGGAACCAAATAAAGCAAAGGCTTGAATTTTGTGTGTATGTTTGTGTGTCTATCAACCTGCCGGCGCTTTCGTTTGGTAAGTCACATCTTCTTTGTTTTTAGATATATTTTTCCCACGTGGAATGTTTCCCTCTATTATATTCATATCATTAATTTGAACGCAACAATTACGTTTGTTATTGTCACTGTTGCATTTCGGAATCTTTTCTGTCATCTTATTTTCTCTTTCTGTTTTTGCAAGTAGTTTCACTTTGTATTCACGTCCTCCTTTTTACCGTAATCTACCATACAATTTTATCCCGCCTATATATACTCAATAATACGTAACCCACTTCCAAACCACAACCAAAAAATATTTTTTTTCCGCTTTCAACACTACCGCTGCTATAAAATCCACCGTTTCCAGTTCACAAACAGTTCCTTTCACCTATTAAACAACCATTTCGGCTAGTTCTAATAACTTTCGCTTTATTTCCATTTCCGTTTTCCCACATCACTGATCATTTTTATCCGCTTCCCACAGATTTTAACGTCATTATTTCCTCGTCAGACAATTGTTAGCCTCATTTTCATAATCTGCCAATACAAAACCACTCCTTTTAATACATTGGCACGCAGTTTTTTCGAAATTTTCCCGAATTTCTCCACCCTTTAACGTGTTTTGGCGGCAACACAACCACCTAACCTTTGTGCACATCGTTGTTTACCAACCCAGTTCACCACAGGATCAACATAGCTCAGCTTTTACCAACACGTTTTCGCCTTTTTTCACACCAGATCTCCAGTTGCTTTCTAGTTCATCTTTATCTCTCCCCATATATTTTTATTTTCATTTCAGCCTCATGTCACACTTTCCACCTTCTAATACCATGTCACCCTCACAACATCCCCACAACGACCCCTGGTTGCGAAAGTTTGAATTTTGTGTGTATATTTGAGTTTGTTTGTGTGTCTATCAACCTGCCAGCGCTTTCGTTTGGTAAGTCACATCTTCTTTATATATATATATATATATATATATATATATATATATATATATATATATATATATATATATATAGAGAGAGAGAGAGAGAGAGAGAGAGAGAGAGAGAGAGAGAGAGAGTGAGAGTGAGTGAGTGTGTGTGCGTGTGTAAAAAACACCTAACAAACAACTTATGTGGTGGTGCCATCAGCTGACTTTCTGCAAACAAAATTTTCTGTTATCAGATCAGGGATATTACGATACGATTCTAATGGCTGTAAATTCCTACCTCACACATCTTTGTCAAATTGATGAATTGAAGACTTACATAATAATATGTTTTTATATTGCCAGCTATTTATTAAATAAAGTAATAGCAAAAACACCAAATGATGCCACCAACTAGTACTACTGCTTCTAGAAGAAAATGCACAAGATTAAAGTAAACAATTTGCCATGCCTGTAGGTCAGCAAGGCACTGTTACAGTCAAATGTCAGGGAGTGACATCAGACAAATACCACAATGACAATGAATTTCTATTTCAGCACAGAACCATATTTTGTGGATAATGTCTGTTTTAGTAGGAACTCATTTCCTGTTTCCAGTATGAGTATCCTGACAGCAGAGTTCCACATTCTATGATGCTACAGAATGTGACACTGTCATGTTATCAGGTTGTCACATGAGACACTACAGAGTCCCATGGAGCTCTCATGAGCCATGATGCTGATGTAATCAAACAGTCAAGAATCTGACAGATGCAGTGGAAAAACGTCCTCCCATTCCCATGACATGGAATATGAAGTTGCCTTACATTTATAATGGAATACATGTTGCATATTTATTTTTGTGATTCTATACAGTATTTGCAGTTTCAGCATATTTTTAATTGTATTTGACGTTTCTCCACCCTATAAAATAATCAAGTCATTTGCTATCTAGCTGCTTTTAAAGGTGGATTCCATCTCTGATGTCTTTATGTCAACAGGATATTAAGTCCTAATCTTCCTTACACGCCATTTTAAGGTGGATCCCAGGACATTCAACTAATGGTAGATTTCAGGTAATAATAAAAATAATAATGCTGTATGAGCCATCAGGCTGGTGCAAGTCTTTCAATTACATGCCACTTCAGTGACTTGCGTGTACATATGCCACTAGCACCTGGCATACCGAGATGGTCTCTCATATAAGTACTAACTGTGCATGAAGTTGCTTAGCTACGGTGATCAGGAGGGAACCAGTGTCCCAGTATGGAAAGTCCACTGCTTGATTTTGGGTCAAACATTAAGAAATCATTGACATAAATGTTATTCAGAGAATGAAAGACATTCATTGAAGAACAAGATGATTCGATGGCTATTGATGTAGATGTAGTTTCTTTCAATTGCCATCAAAATTCCCTCCACATCTCTTCAAAAATATGATCCCTGATGAGAGTAGGCTACATAAAGCATGCATACAGAAGATAATGAAGTAGAACTGAATAGTTGGAGTGTCTTTCCAAACGTTCTATCATCATCAAGGAATTGTTCATTTAATTTAATTAGTGTATGATTATCATACAAAATTTCAAATCATTGTAATGCTATGACATGCTCACTGCAAAATAACCGTACCTGTGCATCCACTTGTCACGTTCATCTGCAGTGCGGCATGAAATATACCATGTATTCCCATTTGGTGGTGTTATCTGGAACATAGTAAAATTCACACTTAAAATTGCAATCCTACCCTCATTTGATTTACATCTACCATATCTAATAAACCAATAACATGGGTCATTCACAATGATTTTAATCCTTCATGATTAACACGAAGTACGGGAGCAGAACATATTTGTTATCATTAGTTGTTCAGATTGGATTGCAGTATGGCACTGAAATGTAATTAAATGTGTGGATGGCATTCTTAGACAGGAGTCACCTTCTGTGATTTTGGCCGCCTACAATATGGAGTAATCTGCCATTCATTTACTAAATGTCTTTATATTTGATGCCACATCAGCAACTTGTGCATTGATGATGATGAAATAATGATGAGGCCAACACACACACAGTCATGAATGGAGAAAATCCCTGACTGGGCTGAGAATTGAACACGCGGCCCTGTGACAGAGTCAGCAATGCCAACCACAAGATCACTGATTATGCATTCTGCAAAACGTTAGTTGTGAAATACCCTTTGGCATCATGTTACCTCTTCTAACCATCATGTTAATTTTCATACTCTAACAGAGCAGTCATTCACCACAATGGACCCATTTCTCTGTAAATATGAAGACTTATTCTTTTGTTGGTTTTTCTTGCTGGCCTGAATACTTAAATCTATGTTACAGCCTACAATATGGAGCAATCTGCCATTCATTTACTAAATGTTGTCAAAACAGTTTTGACTACCATCTTTAACAACACAGTAGCTTTTACACTCTGAGATTAGCAAGCTGAAATCTGACAAGGGCTCTTCTAATGCATCTTTCCTGTTACAGCTGCACATTACACAAAAAGATGACTTTTGGTAAGCCTTCATACATGTGCTGAAGAGCCTAAGACACTGGAACACCTTACTAATATTGGGTAGGGCCCCCGCGAGCATGCAGAAGTGCCACAACGTGCCATGGTGTGGACTCAACTAATGTCAGAAGTAGTGCTGGAGGGAAGTGACACCGTGAATCCTGCAGGGCTGTCCATAAATCCGTAAGAGTGCAAGGGGGTGGAAATCTCTTCTGAACAGCATGTTGCAAGGCATCCCAGATATGCTCAATAATGTTCATGTCTGGGGAGTTTGGTGGCCAGCGGAAGTGTTTAAACTAAGAAGAGTGTTCCTGGAGCCACTCCATAGTAGTTCTGGATGTGTGGCATGTTGCAATGCCCTGCTGGAATTGCCCAAGTCTGTCAGAATGCACAATGGACATGAATGGATGCAGGTGATCAGACAGGATCCTTACGTATGTGTCACCTGTCAGAGTTGTATTTAGATGTATCAGAGGTCCCATATCACTCCATCACATCAGATGCAAACATATAAAGCTAATTTTGTAATGACATTCTCTTCTGAAACGTAACAAAACTGATAAGGACATATAGCCAGTAACGAAAGTAATACAAAAAATGATGGTCTTGTATTATTATGCAAAGGTATTTAATAGATACCGGTATTTCAAGTCTTACGATATGACTCAGAAATGGAACACAAAAACCATTTTCAGTTAAAAGAGTATAGAGGAGATCAAGAAAACACTATTGTGGACAGACCTGGAAGCAGTGATCTCTTCCCAACACAGATGGGTGCAACAACTTCATCTCGACAGGTCCAGCACCGAGGTCCAGAGTCTGCATAACACTCTGTCCTGACAGGAGTGACTCGTGAGAGCGACTTGTACGTAGTCGTGGTGGTCCACATACCCTGTAATTGAGGTGAAAAATCCCTTAAAATACACTTCCCAATTGCTGCATTGCATTCTTGGGGATTCTTGGCTATAAAGCAAACACGAGAGTAAAACTTTTCCATGTGCAGTACTTACCCTTCAGCATCAACAACCCTCTTCCTCTCTAGTTTTGTGACACTCTTAGTTCTCTTTAGTGGATTGGATCGAAATGAACGTTTGGAGAAGAAATTCTGAAAACAGAAACAGAGTTTGAAATATAGACTTTGATATATTTCTTATAGCAGCTCAGACGAGTACTGCCTATAAACTAAATATCTGTGATCTTGTAATGTATAAGCTAGCTTGAATGCCTTAAATAATTATCATCAGTTTCATTGAATAATGAAAAATGAAATAAACTGAAATGCATCTACATACTCAGTCTTTGCTGATGATGAGTACTGAAAAATTTTGAGTGACTTAAGGTTATTATGCAGGAAGCAGTTAACAGATTTTCATCAGTTACTTAGTGAAATTCATTTACTGTCATGTTTTGTGATTTACATGTGTATGCAGGGCTTATATATTCCTCTGACTACCTGTTACTAACTACACATAACCAATGACCAAGTAACAGAACAAATAGATTATTTAGCCTCATACAGTTTCTCCAGTCAGCAAATTTATGGTTTGGGCATAAAAAGGAACTAGTATACAAGTGACGCTTTGAGGTTGTCCTGCTGAACACCAGTCCATACATAATTTCATCATATCTACGTCCAAAAAACCGCTAGGGAATATCGTGCCACATGAAATCATTAATCATTAGACAATTGTAGTTGGGCAGCGGGAAAAACATACCGCAAGATCTCTCTTTTGGTCATCGACAAACATTAATGTCCTTTGTCATACCACTGTACAGTAATCTAGCACTGCTGTTTTCCCAACCAAGTGCACAGTTAATTGAGCATGGTTCCTGAAAAGATGACGATGTATACCTCTTGCAGCAGTTCACACAGTATGGTGCTTCAAAGTGCACAATTATCCTGGAATAATGATGCAGAAGCAGCATGGTCACTTCAAGAGGAAATCAGTAGTTGATAGATTATGACTATGACTATCTATGACTATATCTATATCTACATCTACATCCACATCCATACTCCGCAAGCCACCTGACGGTGTGTGGCGGAGGGTACCTTGAGTACCTCTATCGGTTCTCCCTTCTATTCCAGTCTCATATTGTTCGTGGAACGAAGGATTGTCGGTATGCTTCTGTGTGGGCTCTAATCTCTCTGATTTTATCCTCATGGTCTCTTCGCGAGATATACGTAGGAGGGAGCAATATACTGCTTGACTCTTTGGTGAAGGTAAGTTCTCGAAACTTTACCAAAAGTCCGTACCGAGCTACTGAGCGTCTCTCCTGCAGAGTCTTCCACTGGAGTTTATCTATCATCTCCGTAACGCTTTCGCGATTACTAAATGATTCTGTAACGAAGCGCGCTGCTCTCCGTTGGATCTTCTCTATCTCTTCTATCAACCCTATCTGGTACGGGTCCCACACTGCTGAGCAGTATTCAAGCAGTGGGCGAACAAGCGTACTGTAACCTACTTCCTTTGTTTTCGGATTGCATTTCCTTAGGATTCTTCCAATGAATCTCAGTCTGGCATCTGCTTTACCAACGATCAACTTTATATGATCATTCCATTTTAAATCACTCCTAATGCGTACTCCCAGATAATTTATGGAATTAACTGCTTCCAGTTGCTTACCTGCTATTTTGTAGCTAAATGATAAGGGATCTATCTTTCTATGTATTCGCAGCACATTACACTTGTCTACATTGAGATTCAATTGCCATTCCCTGCACCATGCGTCAATTCCCTGCAGATCCTCCTGCATTTCAGTACAATTTTCCACTGTTACAACCTCTCGATACACCACAGCATCATCTGCAAAAAGCCTCAGTGAACTTCCGATGTCATCCACAAGGTCGTTTATGTATATTGTGAATAGCAACGGTCCTATGACACTCCCTTGCGGCACACCCGAAATCACTCTCACTTCGGAAGACTTCTCTCCATTGAGAATACATGCTGCGTTCTGTTATCTAGGAACTCTTCAATCCAATCACACAATTGGTCTGATAGTCCATATGCTCTTACATTGTTCATTAAACGGCTGTGGGGAACTGTATCGAACGTCTTGCCGAAGTCAAGAAACACGGCATCTACCTGGGAACCCGTGTCTATGGCCCTCTGAGTCTCGTGGACGAATAGCGCGAGCTGGGTTTCACAGGACCGTCTTTTTCGAAACCCATGCTGATTCCTACAGAGTAGATTTCTAGTCTCCAGAAAAGTCATTATACTCGAACATAATACGTGTTCCAAAATTCTACAACTGATCGACGTTAGAGATATAGGTCTATAGTTTTGCACATCTGTTCGACGTCCCTTCTTGAAAACGGGGATGACCTGTGCCCTTTTCCAATCCTTTGGAACGCTACTCTCTTCTAGAGACCTACGGTACACCGCTGCAAGAAGGGAGGCAAGTTTCTTCGCGTACTCTGTGTAAAATCGAACTGGTATCCCATCAGGTCCAGCGACCTTTCCTCTTTTTAGTAATTTTAATTGTTTCTCTATCCCTATGCTGGACACTGTGGCTGTACTGTACTGTAGAGGGTACAGTAGAAATTTTCTCCATATTTGGAGAGTCATGCATCCATTCTGAAGGACAATAAACATCACTTCCAACATCAGAACAATCACAAAGTACTAAACATCCTTGGATATCACAGTCCACACTACAATTAGTTGAAGAGAGAAATATCTGAAGAAAACTGGTATCCACACTACCCATGATCAATACAGATATAAGAACCTATGCAGAGAAATACAACAGAATTGTAGGCAGGACAGGTCACACATCATTAACAGCATTTGCAATTAGATAGAAGAACATCACAATCACAGTCCAGTGCGTGATCTCTTCAAGAAACTCAAAAGCATCACCAGTGAATTTAATCCTCATACATGGGCGGTAGACAATGAGGATGGCAACCCCATGAGATACAAGGAAGATGTCATTGCAAAGTGGAAACATTACTGTGAAACGCTGTGTTCTGGAATTAACAACAGCATGGTCAGTCAAGTGGTTGATCAACTTATGTTGGAGACTACACTCTTATGTAGTGAAACAGAGAACACAATTCAACATGTGAAGAACTATAAATCTCCTCATTTAGACTGTATACCTGGAGAGACGATGAAAAAAATTTGGCAGGAATGTGCTGATGTGCTGCATTCATTGTGTACAAGAATATGGGAAACTGCGGAGTGGCCACATGACTGGCTGAAGCCTCTCTTCATCCTCCTGCACAAGAAAGGCTCAACCAAGAACTGCTCCAACTACAAACTATAGCTCTCATATACCACTCAAGCCAAATTCTCCTCTACATCTCAAACCAGCATTTGAAGCCATGTATTCAGTCTCACACATCCACAGAACAAGCAGGTTTTGTTGAAAGGAAAGGAACTCGTGAACAGATTCCCAACATACAACAAATAACTGAGAAATCTTGACAGTTCTGTGTTCCTGTTTTCATCTGTTTCCTTGACTGTAGGAATGCATTGACTGTGTTGTTTGGGAGAAGTTGTGGCTAGTGTTTGCAGAGTTTGATGTCCTAATGCACTTAAGAGCTCAGATCAGAAGTCCACACAACCTCACAGCTGTGACAACAGATTCTGGTGCATGTGATTTTATCAGTGTATCAAAAGGCGTCAGAAAGGGTTGTGTTCCAATCCCCTCAACTTTACGACATTTATGAAGAACATATCATTAGGAATGCTCTTCACGGTTGGACTAACGGCATCTCAATTGGTGGCAGAACTACTAACAACATGTGATTTACAGATGATACCATGCTATAGGCAGTAGCAGAGATGAACTTGCTGAGCTACTAACAAAAGTAAACGACATCAGTCAATCACACGGATTAGGAGTCCGATCTCAGTAAGCCCAAACTCGTGATAATTGATTGAGGAGCACGGGTTCTACTCACAGGTCGATTTACAGGAAATGGAAGTAACACAGTCTTTCATCTATCTCGGGTAACCATCTGTGACACGGGAAGCTGTGAAGATGAGATAAGACGACGGGTCACACTAAGGTGAGTGGCTACGAACAGAACTATAACAAACACCACAAAGGTCTGGCTAGTTGAAACACTGGTGTTTTGTGTCTCCTTTTATGGCTGGGAAACATGGACCCTTAAGGCCAGAGACAAACAGCGTTTTGATGCATTTTGAGCTCTGGTGCTGGCACAGGATGCTGCACATAAAATGAACCAAAAGAATGAAAAATGTGTCCATCACTAAGCAATTCACTATCTCTAGGCACCTTTCTTCTTGCATCAACCAAAAAATTCTCCAGTTCTCTGGCCATATTGTGAGACGAGTTGGAGAAAGTCTAGAGAAAATAATCACAGAAGGGAAGATAGAGGGCAAGAGACCGAAGGGAAGTGCAGCGACTACATGGATAGACCAAATCGAGAATATATCCGGTCTATATTAGCAGGAGGGTGCACTGTAATGTGGATGTCGACAAGTGCGGTTGTGGTACTCTGCGAGACATGGTACACCTCCTGGCCTGTCCAAATTTTCCCTCCAGATGCAAACTCGACAATCTGTGGCTGGATAAGAAAGAAGCCACGGACGTGGCTCGCTACTGTGCTGAAAGACTACGATTTGGTTTCCGGACACGAAAAAGCGAAGTAAAGCAAAGTAAGCAGGCTCTATGAGAAGCTGATAACCATCCAATACGGAGACGCATTTCGACAATGCAATCACATAGTCGTAGCATTAAGTAAAAGTTGGTAGTGAGACCCCTCCTGGGTCTGTTCCTACTCCACAGATTGAGAACTTATCCTTCCAAGACAATATGACACTGATCATCGACTAAGGCACAGACTACTTCGGAGAACAATATCGACAGTGTGTCACGACAACAGACGTAACACAAGAGCTGAGCGAGATGGTTAACAACACTTTTTTTTGGGGGGGGGGGGGGGGGGCGCAGGAAGGATGTTCAAATCCCTGTCCCAACAGGTGGATAACAACACAAATTTTTCAACAAGCTACAGCCTGTTCATCAACTGTGCTATTGCACTGTCTCTAACAACTTTGCCGTCGACGAAACGTTAAATTAACTACTTCCCTTTAGATTTATTTCCCGTTTTCATTTCACTGGACTAGAAGTTCCTAGGATTCGAGATCATGGTACATGTCGTAACGTTTCTAAAAGTTACTACTCTGGCGAACTTTTGTACTTTTTTGAAGTACAACTCAGTCTCAAACTTTCATTTTTAACTCGATCCATCATATCATACTGACAACTGCAGAATAAAATACCCAACACAGAAAGCGCTAAGGATTACCGCCGTACCCAACATATGTTGATTAAATTCTTATACTTATGCAATACTCAATCCATGAGCAACTGGATAAGAGATCCCCGTTGTAATGCAGAGAGAGTGGCTCTGTCGCTACGGCGAATGGAATAGTTATGCCGGTCAAGTGGCTGGGATGTCGTCGGACGCCATACTGCCCAAGATGGACAAGAGGCATTTGATTGTGACCAGATTCTGAGTGCTCGTAGTCCAGCAGACACTGGGCCACAATGTTAAGGGTGGATCGCCAGTTTTCGGTTTGGGGAAAACATCACTGCCTCAGTCAAATGCAACATGTTGATGACAGGGATCGCTGTCGACTGTAAGAACAGTAAGAGCAGGGAAGAGGACCACCACAGTCTCGCAAATAGCTGCTGGACAATAACAACTGAGAGCTGACGTCGCATCCAGAACCAGCTAGTCACTATTGCTCAGGCGGCCCTACTCTGAGATGCAATGGTTGCACAAGGAGCGCTGAAGGCTGAGAGCACCACCATCCATCACTAAGCTAGTTTGTACTCAGGGCTAATATATTACTCATTTTATTTTACATATAAGCATGAGCAACACATCCGTCTTACACGAGTGACTCGCGTGTTTATTTGCGCCCTCATTTGAGCTGATTTTGTAAATATGCAATTACAAAAATAAATGGTTCAAACTGGCTCTGAGCACTATGGGACCTAACATCTGAGGTCATCAGTCCCATAGAACTTAGAACTACTTAAACGTAACTAACCTAAGGATATCACACAGATCCATACCCGAGGCAGGATTCGAACATGCGACCATAGCGGTCGCGCGGTTCCAGACTGAAGTGCCTAGAACCGCTCGGTCACTCCGGCCGGCTACGCTGTTACATTTTCTGTAAATGTTTTTATGTTGTAGATGTCATAATGAATTAAGATTCTACGAAATGTGTTTTCGTACTAGTCCTAAGATGAAATTGAAATCTCAACAAATTTTCGAATTAACTACTGAATTCCAACTTCAAGCTGGGGGCGGATGGGCCTAGAAACGTCCTTGCCTACACGAGTACCTGCGCGTATTCCACGTCACATGTTGGAAAGATTAAACACTGTAAGCACGGAAAGGGTGCACGCCGGTGACGCGGAACATTCCACTTGCCAACAGTTCACATTTAAAGAAAATAGTGGATGAAATGACGGTCCTAACACATCCGCCGGCGAACAATACAGGAACCTATTGGCTGGTCATGTGCATCCGTTTGTTTCCCTACCTGTAGGTTGAGCCAAGACAGGGGCCACGCCATCGCTGCAGAACACTTCACAGACATGAGCATTCTTGTGTGGTGCTTCCGCCCCACTTCTCCCCACGTAAGGCCACTAATCACAACCCCGACGACACATCTGGAATAGCAGTGAGCGGGATACATGGCCCTTGGACCCAGCTTGGACAAATATCCGCGATTTGTTCAGTCACGGAGCAGAACAGCTCCCTAACGTGTATTGTGGAGTCGTGTCACGAAGCATCGCCGTCTTCATCGGGGTGAAAATGGGCGCTACCATTACTGGTTAGGTGTGTCTGATTCAGTTTCTCGTGAGTGTATTTATGGATCGACGACACAAAATGTCCTTCCAAACGGGCACAGAATTTTCTGACGTTTCTTTGTATCTTCGTCCTTGATGGTTGGGCGAATGACAACTTTTTGAAGACAGAAATATTTCTCGATTATTTATTCCTGTTCTCTTTTTTGCGGCACTGAACTTTCAAAACGAAGTACAACCGATGGCATGATACGCATCATTTCATGATGTCCCGCATCTATTTGAAGAATTTTACAAGCACTTGCCACGATAAAGGACCTTCCCAGAAAAATGCACTCAACCTGCTATTAGTTAAACTCTGCAAAATGTAGTCAACCGTAGAACTCTAGTAGCAGTGTTTGTAGCAATCGATTTTCCATCTCACCACGTGTATAACTCGTAATGCACTGTATACCTATTATGCCATAAAATCGAATTTGTTCCACAATTATGGCACACGGATTTCTAGACAAAAATGAGTCTTCTTTTTCCTGGTCATTATACTATTATCCCATACCTTTAAGGGGCCAGTATGATAATTTTTGGATTGGCAATGTTAGTGGTAGAGGGATGCCCCACCTGTCTGCATCTAGTGTTAACAATTAGAAAGTGTGCTAATGTTACCTAAATGTTTGCGGATCGCGTAACTGAGGCAGTACTTTCGGACCAGCACAGTATTCACCTTGTCGGATGTGGGAAACCGCCTAAAAACACATCGAGGCTGACTGGCACACTGGCTCTTGTCGTTAACCCGCTGGGCGCATTCGATTAGAGGCCAGTGCCCTTTGCCGAATCCCTGAAGTGGTGGCTTTCTGGACAGAAATAAGGAACTGCCAGAATACGTCCGTCAATTCACTGAAACGGCCGAAGTGAAATATCTCTCATTCAACAATATCAGTTCAGTACAGTATTTCTCAAATTTTGAAAATCAGTTTCTTCGAGAAATCATACCTACATCGCGGACTCCTAAATACAGCCCAGTCTTTAAAGCATCGTAGTAAACCTAACGAATCATTTTGAAAATTAGGCTATTATGATTGTGAGTGCATTTCCTCAGTGCCATATAAGTTGGGTTTAACTAATTTCATTTGTGTCATTTTAACAGCTAGTTTAAATAATTAAAGTATTGTGCCATCCATGATATATAACTGTTGCAAAGCTCTAAAAACTCACGTTCTTTTCCTTCCGTTTGATTCTGAGCAGGTTACGAACATTACAGTTTTGCCACTAGAAATTAATAGCTTAGCAGGAGGATACTGTCTACTTGAAAGGGTAAAGTTAAATAGTCGACTGGTCATTTCGGAATATGTCTACCCCGCCCTCCCACTTAACGATTTGGCGAGCTGTGTTCATTTGAATAATCAAAGAAATGGCTGGGTGATTCTGAACGAGTCAATAGCCGTTCCTAAATTTAGATAACAGCATACAATTCATGAGGGGCATACAAATGAGTGTTATGATGAAAGCGCGCAGCTGGAACTAGCGATAACCGTTATGCGATAGTAGGTTATGAAGCCTCAACTCTGCTCATGACATCAGGGTGTTTTTTCAGCGATCCAGTAGGACAAAATCGCAAATGCTGAACAGACTGAGTCTCTGATACGAAAAACGCATATGAGAAAGCATAATATTTTTCACAGGCTGTCGCCCAGGAAAGTCGAATGAACCTGAGCTACAAAAATATTACGACGATGAGAGAGAAAATATAGGTCTTTAAGGAAAATGACGCTCATGACTGAATGCTTGGTCACATAAGAAATTTCATCTGACCAAGGCTGCCGCATGATACTGCTATTTCAAAAAGTCTTAAAAGACAATAAAAGATAAATGAATGTTTTGAAAGAACGTTTTTGAAAGCTTTCTGCACAAGCTCTCACGTTAACTTCGTAGAAAAACATCGTGTTATCAATTTCGGAAGTATTTTAGATACGCCGGCCACTGTGACCGAGCGGTTCTAGGCGCTTCAGTCTGGAACCGCGCGACCGCTACGGTCGCACGTTCGAATCCTGCCTCGGGCATGGATGTGTGTGATGTCCTTAGGTTGGTTAGGTTTAAGTAGTTCTAAGTTCTAGGGGACTGATGACCTCAGAAGTTAAGTCCCATAGTGCTCAGAGCCATTTGAACCATTTGTCGTTAGGTACAACACCAACCACAGATGTCGTGAATGATAAGGAGTTGATAAGTAGGTCAGTTTTTTATAAAGTTCTAATTACGGGACAACTCTTCTTTTAGAAAGAAAGTTTATATTGAATAAAGCTGTACCATATAAATAAAATATGGTATTCGCCCCCTGTTCTTTTCATAGTCATCTTACTTAAGAGTTGGACTATTTAACTGCAACTTCACATTAAATATATATTTATGTCACGAAATATACTGAAAGTAATGTATCAGAGATCAAAGTGAATTATAAAATCTATAAATACAACACTAAGAAAAAACTTCATTGCTCTTCTTTAATTCTGAATTTGGGCCATATAGTTGCGAATTATGCTGTAAAATTTTTCCATTACCTACCCAGTGATGTAAACTGCCTGATAGAGAGCAAAGTCAGGTTTAAAACTAAACTGAATATGCTCCTTGTTGACAACTCCTTGTAATCCATTAACACACAGCAATTTATAACCTTTTAGTATCTGTAGGGGAAAAGACCGCAACCAAATTTATTTTCCATTTTTGTAGGCTTATATATTCGTTCGCGAATGAAAAAGTTGGGCTTGCATGCAAAAAAGATTCATATATCAAAAGCCTGTAAGCTGACTCGTTCCACATCGTAACCGTATTTCGAGTAAATGAAATCAGTTAGTAAAGTAACTCCACACATGAGCTAACAAGAGAGAAAGCAATTTTGCGGACTTCTTGCACTAGGTGACCTTGAAGTACTTCCTCGTTATCATTCACAACACATCATCGAAATACTAAGCCCTAGTTTCTCATAAGTAAAGAAAACCTGTTTTAGTTTATATTATAGACATACTTGGAACTGCTATTCCTATTCGACAACGACAAAATCTAGCAGGCAGTATATCACCTGCTAGAATTCAGACGCTACTACAGCAAAGCCTTCGTGTGGGTAAATTTCCCAACAACATTGAACACTGCACTAGAGGATTGTGTAGACTGGAACTAAATGTGAGTTTATTTTTGCGAAAGTATACTAGTACATTATCATCACTCCATGACTAACGCTGCGAGGCTTCCGCATCTGGAACCTTCTTTAAGAGAGCTACAGTGTCCCATCTTATTCTGTAGGAAGGAAATGTTTCCAGTATCTGCTGGCAGGGGGTGAACTAGATGTTATTTTTTTGTTCCTAGGGCGAGTACGTGTGCCGGAAACGGTGCTGTGGGAGGCGCTGAAACCCAGCAAAGAAGCTTACCAGCTTGCCGAGGTTTCAAATCTCCTGAGCGCCGCCGGATTCGTTTCAGCTCTTCACTTACTGCCAACCTTCTTCACTTACTGCCAACCTACGAAAGGCGGAGACGTCGCCTCCAGTTATGGCTTTCACTAAGGCTCATTTCATGATATAACCTGCTACACTGTGAGACAGTTTATTCTAGTCGCGTCACAAATCGTCCTAACTTGCATTTAGTTCGCTATTTCTTCCTACAACTCTTTTCCACTTGATTTCAATAATGAATCTAACTCGTTTACTGGAAGCTACGGCTTTCATTTTGTAGTATAGAATAGCGCCTCGAATGAGCAATTACAATTCATTACTTCGTACACGATCGCGATGTGGTCAGAAGAAAAACAATTGAACTGGTCAGTAATGACAGATTTCGTAACTCTCGAGGCGAGCGAAATACTGAATTTCGGAACATTACAAAAAAAGTTATTCTTCGCTTTTAATTTACGTATTTTCCTGGTCTCTTGGGCGAAAGCCGAAATTTTTTTATGACTGTGTGAAGATGATTGTCTGGATCACAGCAATGTCTGTTTCACCATTTAAGAACGTGAGTCACGTCGGTACACACTACTCATGTCGTACAGGATGGAGGCGCACTGGAGGAGCAGAAGAAAAGGACTATGTATTGCGAGAGGACGACCTCAGACACTCCATCTAGTATTGAAATATGTTTGAAGTTCAGAAGCTCAAAAATGCGTCACTGGGTGAAGCGTCAACGAAGACATGCAAACGGTAGTTTCTAGGCGCCGCGTCACTCGACTTTATTCTTCGTCGGACAGCGATAACTGCGGCGTGCGAGGTCAAAAAATATAGAACACGATTAAGGACATAAGCTCTGGATATAATCACTCTACAGAAAAAAATTCAACTCGGCAAATATGAAGCTGACTGTAAATCCGCAGATGGTACGGACACAGACTGACATAAATGAATGCCACAACGACGACTTGTTACTACATATTAGACGTATAGGTTCATAGCACAACCAAAAGCTACGTTGGTCATACAGGACAAAGAGAGAAACGAAAAAAAGAAAAAAAATCTGCAGTCTGTCCACCTTGCTGCTAGTATAGAAACACGCAGAGGGAACTTCAAGCAGGGAACGGAATCCGTTCACTCAAACTGCTCCCAGGTAGAATATATTTCCTATAATGCCCTCTGGGATTTACAGTGTTTCACGTGACGTGAATGTTTAATATTTCACTTATGGTTCGAGATATGGATGAAACGGGTTTCAATAATTACTCATAGGGATTACTATAACGAGGGCATGCTGAAAAGTAATGTCTCCCAGTTTTTCAGGTGAAAACTCTCAAAGCGTTTGAATATAACAAACTTTATCAACATTCTACATCTTTATTTTTCATATCTACATATTAATTCCTCAACATAGTCACCCAGACGACGAACACATTTCTCCCAACGAGAGACAAGTTTGTTGATACCGTTACTGTAGAATGTTTGACACTGTTGACGGAGCCAGAACCTCATCTCTGCCTGTACCGCTTCATCACTATCCAAGTGAAGTTCTCTAAGGTGTTCTTTGATGACGGTGAACCGAAGGCGTCGGATTGTTACAGATGTCACTGTGCTAGTGTGTGACACTGTCATGCTGAACGAGATGGTGCTCCATACGTGGACGAACTCTTCGAATTCAAAACTCGATTACAGCAAGCTGTTCCCCAAATACTGACATAGCTACGTTACACACCGCCATGTTACACGCTACAATTCGAAGCCGTCTACTGGCAGAGGGTCGCAAATATGTAGCCATGAAGAATGAATACAGACGTAGAATGTCAATAACGTTTGTTTTATTTAAAAAGCTTTGAGAGTTTTCTCATAAAAAGTTCGGTGGCATTACTTTTCAGCACGCCTTCGTATTTGATCTACTGTTTAACTGAAACACATAACGAGTTTTTATACATTGGACGACGTCCTTTCTGTAAGGGCACCCGAATGGGTTAAAGATCCAGTCAACGACGAACCCACTGGAGATCAGCTCGGATCTAGACAGGGATATGGAACGTGTCCTTTTCAGAGGAACCGTCCCGGCATTTTCACTGAGCGATTTACGGAGGCCGGCCGGAGTGGCCAAGCGGTTCTAGACGCTACAGTCTGGAACCGCGCGACCGCTACGGGCGCAGGTTCGAATCCTGCCTCGGGCATGGATGTGTGTGATGTCCTTAGGTTAGTTAGGTTTAAGTAGTTCTAAGTTCTAGGGGACAGATGACCTCAGCGGTTGTGTCCCATAATGCTCAGAGCCATTTGAACCATTTTTTTGATTTACGGAGATCACGCAAAACGTAAGTCTGGACGGCTGCTGTTCTCCCGAACGAGGGTACAGCGCAACAGAACTTCATCTTGCTAAGTAAGGAAATTTGAGATTTTTTTAAACGCAAGGACAGTAATATAAGACCTGTCAGTGGGTGTAGTGAAATTTTTCACGGAGAGGCGGAAATCGTGGTAAATGTGAAGACATAGATGGTTCAAATGGTTCAAATGGCGCCGAGCACTATGCGACTTAACTTCTGAGGTCATCAGTCGCCTAGAACTTAGAACTAATTAAACCTAACTAACCTAAGGACATCACACACATTCATGCCCGAGACTCGATTCGAACCTGCGACCGTAGCGGTCGCTCGGCTCCAGACTGTAGCGCCTAGAACCGCACGGAAGACATAGAATAGCGTAGTTTAACCTCAATTGATATCTGAACACAAAAACCCAGGTCACACATTTAGCACATGCGGTCTCTTTTTGGGTAAAGTTTTTCACGTGGCTCATCACGTCTTAATGGCGTTGACAAGAAGAAAAACCAGGAGATGATAGCGAAATAGTTGAGAAGTGTATCTTGTGGTTCAGAAATTCATCAGTTATTCAAATCCACTAGTGGCTAGATATTTGTAAGGTTTACATCAGGATACAGGGTTTCCAACGAAGAAGTCCCTGATTTCAGAATTAAATATCTCGAAATCTAAGATCGATAGACGAATGCAACCCAAAGTATGTTTATTGTGAAAGCTGTAAGAATTTTTTTTACAGAAACTATACAGAAGTTTCGAAATAGTTCGAAAAGCTGTCAACAGATGGCGCTGTACGCTGTGCATCTGGTACAGTTTCTGCGTGCATATTTAAACTGGTTCTCTACAAGCAGCCTTTGCGATCACGTCACAATCTCTTCGAAATGTCAAACACGCGCAGTACGGAGATGGCGCAAGCAATGAAATTTGCCATCACATCCTGTACTATCTCAACGGATATGGACTCACATGACACGCAGAACATTGATTCACGCTCGTCCAGGGTTGTGGGATTGTTCTGGTAGACAGCGTCTTTCAATGTGTCCCACAAAACGTAGTCGCCGGCCGCGGTGGCCGTGCGGTTCTAGCGCTGCAGTCCGGAACCGCGGGGCTGCTACGGTCGCAGGTTCGAATCCTGCCTCGGGCATGGATGTGTGTGATGTGCTTAGGTTAGTTAGGTTTAAGTAGTTCTAAGTTCTAGGGGACTGATGACCTAAGATGTTAAGTCCCATAGTGCTCAGAGCCATTTTTGAACAAAAAGTAGTCACAAGTAGTCAGATCGGGCGAATATGGAGGCCAATCCATCCCTGCGCCAGTAAAGTTGCAATAATCGAACGCAATGATTCTACTCCCAAAGTATTCGCCGAGAAAGCGAAACATCTTTTCGGTGTGATGTTGTCTGGCCCCATCGTCCATTAACCATTCTGTGCTCGGTCGATGCTTTGACGCTGTGTGGCAACAAATTGTTCCAAAATTGCAACGTAACGTACACTAGATATCTCGTGCGAAAAAGGCGCCAGTAATGCCTCTGCTGCATGTCGTAACCCAAACACTAACTTTGGGAGAATATTAGTAGCTTCGCTTCACAAAATGGTTCTTTTTTCTTCCTTTTTTTTCTTATGGGACTTAACTGCTAAGGTCACCAGTCCCTAAGCTTACAAACTACTTAACCTAAATTATCCTAAGGACAAACACACACACCCATGCCCGAGGGAGGACTCGAACCTCCGCCGGGACCAGCCGCACAGCCCATGACTGCAGCGTCCTAGACCGCTCTGCTAATCAGAATGGTTCAAATGACTCTGAGCACTATGGGACTTAACATCTGAGGTCATCAGTCCCCTAGAACTTAGTTTATTTAGGTTTAAGTAGTTCTAAGGACATCACACACATCCATGCCCGAGGCAGGATTCGAACCTGCGACCGTAGCAGCCGCGCGGTTCTGACTGAAGCGCCTAGAACCGCTCGGCCACCGCGGTCGGCTTCGCTTCACACAAATGAGGCTTTTTGTAACCCCAAAATAGCAAATTTTATTTATTCACGACTCCTTTCAGGTGGAAGTGTACTTCATTTGTGAACCAGACGCAGCCAACATAAAATCCTTCATTATTGGGAGAATCTGGTTCACAAAGGCAGCCCTCTGTCCCAAAGCTGGCGGCTTTGGGTTTTGAATGTAAACGAGTGTAGACTGTGTCTCAGTATTTTCTGCGTGCTGGAACGCATGAAATCAGTCTGTGCTGCAATTCTTCCAGCGAATTTCCTTGGATTTTGCTGAATAATTCCAGAAACCGTGGCGACATTTTGAGGAGAAACTACGTTTTGTCTGGAGCCAACGTTAGCCGCTAAGCATTTCCCACGCTGTCCGTCCGTTGGAATTTGGCGAAGAGCTTGCGAATGGTTTTCGCATCGGCTCCTTTCGGAAAATTAAATCCTGTTCGAAAACTGCCCTTTATTGGCGTAGGACTGCGTTCTAACCTGTGGCACTTCAGTACCAGGAAACCACGTTGTTCCATGAAACACATTTTTTCAACCTCTTTCTTAAGTACGCTAATTCCTTTCACGTTTCAAAGATGGAACTGATCCCTTTGAGCTCCGACGAACTATTTATAGGCACTACGTATTGTGAATTATAGCGCTGTCCGTTAGCAGCTTTTCGAACTATTTCGAAACTACTGTATAAATATTTCGAAAACTAAAATCGATAGAGTGCAACAAACGAAATGTTTATTGTAAAAGCTGTACGAATTTTAATTTTGAAATCAGCGATTCCTTCCCTGGACATGCTGCATAAGTACTCACCACAAGCCTAGATGGCGTCAGCTCCAAGCCCCGGCTGTTGAGAACGGGGGTAGCTGGAGCGCTGCCCCGCCGACAAGCCTTCTCGTATGAAGAGTCTGCAAAACGAAACATCCATGTAGTAACACCTACCAAGATGAAACACCACATAAAATTACTATATTAGGCATTCACGACGAGATTTGCTATAGTCGAAGTTAAAATGCTGCGTAGAACGCATGGGACACTTCACAGGGTCAGCGTCTTCGCAAGCGACGGAAAGTGGTGGTGACGCATTATATTTAGGAAACGGGAGAACTTCTGCTGGGCTCGTCCAGTACACACAACGTGCCCAATCTGGTACAGCGCACGTTGACTTGTATGCACGTGCAAACAGATAGGAACGCAGGAAGTATTGGTGGATTCTTTATCTTTAGGTTGGTCAATTCATCACGGCCACAACGTGCTAAAAATTATTGAGTTACTTCTTTCACTTGACAGACTCGAAACAATAAGAGGCACATCAGCTTTGTAATTGCTACCGTACCCCTACATTTTAATGCCATCCACGCGCGCTGATTACTTTATCATTAATCTTTCTGAAGTTTTATTCCTCAGATCTGAACAATAAATATTTACGAACATTTACAGTATCAGGCATTGCACACCCAGTGCAAAATGTAACAGAACAAAATAGCTGCTCAGAGTTGTATTAGGACAGCTGAGGTTGAGAATTTTCATTACTCTCGTTTACCCAATGCAATGAGATCACCTATAACACTTTCCCGCTCCATTTTTACTAGGATCGAGTGAGGTATTGCAGAGATTAAGGATATGGGTTCGTATCCCCCTTTCAGTCATCCAGATTTTGTTTTCCTGTATTATCTGTGAATCGGTAAGCTAATGCCCGCACGAGTGCTTGGTCCATCCTTAAGCAAGAAGCCTTCTGTTTGCAGTGACATATATTGCCACGGTGTTAACTCCCTAATCTTCCTATGCAATTGATTTAATGCATTGCAACAGAGTGCTTAAAAAGCAATTGGGTGCCATATTTTTCAATAGCATGGTATGCCAACGAACGCCATGTTACGAACTTGAGCCACAAAAAATGTTATAATTTTCCTAATAAAAAATGGTTCAAATGGCTCTGAGCACTATGGGACTCAACTGCTGAGATCATTAGTCCCCTAGAACTTAGAACTAGTTAAACCTAACTAACCTACGGACATCACACACATCCATGCCCGAGGCAGGATTCAAACCTGCGACCGTAGCGGTCTCGCGGTTCCAGACTGCAGCGCCAGAACCGCGCGGCCACTTCGGCCGGCAATTTTCCTAATAACCTTGTGCACTGAACACGAGGCAGATTTTTAATTTCACAGATAATTCGATTTCAGTTAACAATTAACAACTAGGATTTCGAAAATATCTTCATTCCGTCAACACAACCTAATCGTAAGGCGGCAACTTCAAGCACGGAAACAGGAAAGATGCTTAATCCCGTCGACATCGAGGTCCTTAGAGATAGGACAAGTAACGTAAATGAAGGACATGACGGAAGCGCGCATTTTTTTGTTGGCACAGCACGGCGTATGAGCAAGTGATTTTCCTATACGGTGAGACATGTCTGTGGATGAACATGTAAGCCGAAGGCATTCATCGTCGGCTGTGCCACAATGCAACCTTACCGTTTCACGTGTGCAGAACATTTATTAACTTGTTCTTACATCGCAAAACGTAGCCAGCCGTGGGAGCAAAGTTTACCACGCCCACTAGATACACAGTGTTTTCCCCTTTTTTTGTCATTCTTCACACCTGTTTGGGCAAACATTGTTGTGATTCCTGTTTTACATCTCTGAGTAATGAAAACATGCCGCTGCTTAGAAACGGAATACGATTCGGCGCGGTTTTCTGCCGGCTTCAGTTTCCTTATTTCGCAACAGTAACAATGCAACAAATGTTTGATAGACGCATGGTGCACTGTTTTCTATATCTGGGAATCGCATCAAGACTCATATCCCAGATCAAAAATGGTTCAAATGGCTCTGAGCGCTATGGGACTTAACATCTGTGGTCATCAGTCCCCTAAAACTTAGAACTACTTAAACCTAACTAACCTAAGGACATCATACACATCCATTCCCGAGGCAGGATTCGAACCAGCAACCGTAGCGGTCACGCGGTTCCAGACTGAAGCGCCTAGAACCGCACAGTCACACCGGCCGCCTACCCCAGATCAAGTGACATATTCAACACATACTGGAAACAGCAACAACAACCATCGGATTACTGACGTTACTAAAAGAATTCGTATACAGTCGTATGGCAAGTACGTCCTAACACTTCACGCTATTTTCTGAGTATGAGTCCAAAAAGTACGGGATATGAGACTGTAACTGAAAAGTTAAAACTGTGTGTCGGACCGAGACGAGGTATTGGTTACGAGTTACACGTACTCTGGACACTATGAAGCTAAGTACAGAAACTCTTGCCGGTCTGTTTCGGAGTGAGTGAGAGTGTGTGTGTGTGTGTGTGTGTGTGTGTGTGTGTGTGTGTGTGTGTTTTTCATAGAGCCAGTCTCCTGTGATGATTATGGAATTTGCCTATGGATTGTTTTTCGTCACGCATTGATAAGCGTTACTGATGTGCCAGAAACTCTGAAGAATAGCTCGCAGGCGTCCCTTAAGATGTAGATCACCAACGAAAATAGTCACGATTTCTCTGAATGAACTGTTAGAGGAAGGTGGTGCAGTGGTTAAGTCGCCGAACTCGGATTAGGGGGCAGGCGGGGGTGGAACTGTTTGAAATGCACGCGTGCTCATTCGGATTATTGAGGTTTCCCTGAAGCGCTTCAAGCTCGACGCCGGAATCTTACTATAAATACGCCACAGGATTTCTTTCCTCCTACGCTTTTCAGCACAGCACGCGTTCAACTACTCTAATGACTTCGACGAATAGTCCTCCTTTACGACAAGCGATGGTGATAGCTGCACGAGAAACAGACCTTAGGAGCAGAGTGGTGCGGCGAGTCGTGGAGGAGGTGTGGCGCGCGCAGCGGCCGCGGGCAGACTGGCGCAACGGGGTCGGCCGAGGAAAGCACGGCCACCGTTTCTCCGTGCTCTCTATCGGGATCCTGCTCTATTTGGCAGCCGACACTCCGCATCTCCGTAGATCGCCTGCTCGCTACGAATATACGAGCGGACCGTAATGTGCTACATAAAACATTTCTCGCCCTGCTGCCGAAAGACTGTGTTTATAGCCCCGTGTATTTCGTACAATGTTTTTCCAGTGAGTTCAGTTCAAATCTGAAGAATGCTGGATCATCAATTACTCGACTCAAAACGTCATTCGGACTTGTTTCGATGAGCAGATAGGAGGAATATAATACGTGGGAGCCACAAGGTCCCAAATCTAGTGAACAAGGGAATGTTCCTTCAGTTCATTTTTCCGAGAGACGTACGTCTTCCTAGATTTCCGAAAGGGGTTCGGCACTGAACCACATCAGTAGACGATCGTACGGACCGTAACATGTCGGTTTAGCCCATACGAAATTATAAAAGAGATGCTCGGAGAACTGGAATGGAAATCTTTAGAAAGTAATTTAGTAACTTTTACTCGAAGACTACAGTGTGGCCGTTAGGCTGCCACCCACATATATCTCGCGCAAGAACAGCGAGAATAAATACGAGAGATTATGGGACGTACAGATCGATAGTCGTTTTCCCTCGCTGTAAACGAGAATAGAACAGGGAGGAAAATCTACATTACTGGTACGATGTACCGTCCGCCACGCACTGTGCATTAGTAGCTATATACACGATGTTTTCACCAGTTATTGTGTTACACATCATTAAGCAGACTCCCTTTCGTATCCAAACGTTGGTCATAGCCTCGCCGGCAGAAGAAATCTACTGTGCCTGCTTCGACTGGTGTTTCGATTTTGACTTAAAATCTCATTCGTCGTAAACCTTTTTTAAACTGGTGTTAACATGGCTGAGTAACTATTTCGAAATTGCTTTTGACCAACATTCAACTAATGCGATGCCCGTCTTTCACAAGCTTCCTCGTAGTTAATTCTTCGAGTGAAATACATTATATACTCACGCCGTTTCGTCCACCTTTAATCGCTGGTCATCAGATACCGTGCTGTCCACTTCGACGATGTTTTGATTTGTGAACGCATTTTTGGGATGTCCTTCACGTGCATCACTTCCAAAAGAAGTACGCCCACGTTCGAATCCAGTCGCCGATTTCTTAACTGCGAAAACGAAGCAGCAGACTATTCGTAAACGTCCACGAAATGTGGAGGAGTTTCCAATGGCTAAAAGAGGAGAGGCTGTACGAAACAGTAAATACTAAATAAGGAATGCGGTGCTAATCTGTCAGCCCTTTCACATTTCTTAATGGTTTCCTTCTTGCAACATGTACACGAGAAAGAGAAAAGCGAGAATTGTGATGGCGTGACTCCAGCTTCCGTGTGACAAGTGTGGTGGGAACTGGGGACGGGGAAAGCGACAGTCACGATTTTTGGACGCAGATCTGGAGCGGAGACCTGAGGTCCCGTGATCTTTGTATCACGTTACATCGCTGCACTTTAACGCCAACAGGGCAGCTGAGGTTATTCCCCTATAACGAACCGGATCCCGATAATTCTCTGATACCAGACAATGGCAATATGCTCGAAAAAAAAAAAGAATGTTTCCGCGACCAGCCATTCCTTCTTTCCTTCGACTTATCAATGTAATGAAATGGTCATTCGTCACACTGCCTGACACTATAACTGAAGCTATGCAACATAATTGAAAAAGGGTCTTTAAGTCTTAAAAATATGCACCCATTATATTGAGGCGAAATTTCATCAAGATGAGACACCACCGGAGATGGCACGAATGAAACTCGTCCGCTTATCATGAAACAGATTTTGTTCAAACCGCGTTACGGCAATACCGGAGGGACTTCCATCCCCAGTTCAAATCGAGGTCACTTCGCAATGAAGGCATAGCCGAAGAGCTGAACAGTTTTAACATAGAAGACACAGCAGCATTCAGGCCAAGGGAAATCAACGGATTTAAATGGCCAATTGTGGCACTAGCATTTCGTCTTACGGCTAAGGTGACGTTCGAAACATACAGGCACGAAATGTATCCGAAGGGCTCATATGGAAACAAATGTGGTTGAACGCACTTGAAAGTCATCTGGAGGTCCCCAAACGTAGACGGATTCAAGTACACAACATACGAGCTGTATGGATCGAAAATTAACTACAAACCGTTCGCAGCGAAAAGCGGGCCATAAATATTGTTCAGTGTCAGGAACTCTTAAGAATTTTTTTTTTCCCCTGTTGAGACTTTGACCAAATCTTTGTGAAGAGCCTAGATGAATGGCCAAATGGTTATAACAGTGAACATCGCTTCAGGAGGAACACGTCTCAAACTTCGGCCTCGACCCACAATTCAGTATCTCATTAGTTGTTCAATCTGTGCAGACAGAGTTTACAGAAGCTGGTGGTGCAAGATGCTCAGCCGTAAATATCTTGCCAGCCTGCATTCCAGAAATTTGCTCGCTTTGCAAATTAAAAGCGTATCTCATTGTATGACACGTTCGCCTGGTTGTGGCCACGAAGTACTGCAGGAGGGACGCATAGACCGTAGACATGTATAATGCAGTGTGGGGCGTCGTCAGCTGATCGAGACCAGCAGAGTTGCGTACAGGGGATGGACTCGGCGTAGCGCTGCAGGTACGGGAATGCGGGCTTTAGAGGGAGCTGCCTTTACACAGGGGTGCCGTCAAGGTCACCCGGTCGGTTCAAGGTCACCCCCAACCAACCAGCAAGGCCTCCACAAAGCTGTAGCTACTCATGTTCTCACGCCACAACCTTATCTTCAGGAACAAGTAGGACTGTTCCTATAATTTTTTCTCATTATCGAGGTGAGGTAAGGTATCAGCGGCCATGATAAAGTCGCATTTGGTAAACAGTCATATTTCCGATGATTTCCCAGCTGAACCTAGTTTTCAGAACTACCATTAACTTCTAAATTCCAATACGACAGGTCAGTGAAGCACATTTAAACTCTAAAAATAAAGTTTCGCCCTTTTATTAGCAAACTAATGGAAACACGATCAAATGAATAATACAATTAATAATAAAATTTCGAATCTAAATGCAGCCAGAGAGATATGATTTAAGATGAAAAATTCTTGAAGAGACACGAAGTTGAAAAGTTTATTTTACCGTAAGTCGGTATTAAACAGCCTCTTAATCAAACGGAGACGTTTAAACAAATTATGGTATAAACATCGCGCATTTCGCCACGATCGTTGTAACTCTCGGAAAAACTTAAATTTGTATGGTTTGCTCGTTATTGCCGCGCTCTATACTCTAACTGAAGAACAGTAAATGTTAATACAATGTAAAGTATATTGCACGGTGAACTTTTTAGTATACATTCTTGGACACGAATAATGTCCTCCGAAGGAGCCCAGAGAATTAATTATTGCACACTTTACCGGTAGGTTCGACATTGGAAGACATGCCAGTGATTATGTCATGACACCTAGCAGCTCAGAGTATGACAATACAGCTTGTTCTTTAGCAAGTTTGCACTATTACGATAGTACACAAGTCTGGCACTGTACGAGCTGATCAACCGTTGCAGCAGCTTTGGTGACAGAATAAGACTGCGGGGGAAGTTCCCGTTCGATACAGGCAACTGCTGCCTGCATGAAGCTGGTTGGTCCATTCGACTGGACCTGCTTGCGCATGGTCACTGTAGGTTGTCAGAACCAGTGGTACAGTCGGCTCTTCCGTACCCCCAGAACCGATTGAAGAATTGTTCGACAGCCATCCTGAGAGTTGCGGGGACAGTTCAGCTGCACCAAGTCACGGGATCGCAATCCAGCCTCTACAACGACGTTCATTCATCGCCCATCATTGTTGGAATGGTGTTACGCAAGAAAGTCAAGGAAACTATACGCGTGTGAAAAGGTTAAATATTGATCGCCATATCATCCCAAGATAATCTGTTCTGATGTGGAAGGTAAATCATAACAATGACACTTCACCTCATCCGAGGTAACTTAAAAGCGTATCGTCATTTTGAGACGATTCAACCACTTACTTCCTCTGTCGCTCGTCACCTCATTCTATGAGTTAGTTTTGTAGCAAGACAGCACCCGATCCTAACACTGCTGCCTAAAAGCCGTGAAAGCCAGCGCCCACTGGTTGAGCTTATCTGTCCACAAGGTGCTCCCTACAGAACGCTAATCCACTTTATACCATAGGTACACTGTTCTTTCGTCTCAAATTTCGTGCATTGTACAAGCGACTACGCGGAGAAAGCTCAGTTTTCCGTTTTTATGTCGGCTGAGGCGCAGCTGACCGGTTCCCGCAACGGCAGCAGGCAGCAGGCAAGCGGCAGACGCGCCGTGTTTCCGGAAGCCACCGAGCAGCGGCGACTGGTGCCGAGCGGCGCGACCGGTCCCGCTGTCCTACTGAGCCCTGACCTCACAGCCTCCCAGACATTCACCTTCGCGCCGACCACCGTCTCATCGCATTTCCAGGTCACACGCTACCGCTCACTCGGCCAGCAGCAAAGTGCGGAGATGGCTCGACCCACGGTAAACGTTTTTTTCCAAATTTGCTAAAATAAACGTAAGATACGTAACAATGACGTATTCTAACGCTAACCGCATTTCTCGACAGAAATGTTACATTAGCATCGTTAGCTTGACTAGACAATTAAATAATTGTATCATCGCTAAAAGACAATTCTGTTTCATATTGCTTTTATTTTGTCACGTTTCGCCGGCTATGTTATAAGCCCTCTTCTTGCCCAGTATCCAAAGAACAGGTTTCAATACGTAATCTGCGACAGACTTAACGTGCTCGTAGGCTGTCTGTTATCGAGCGCTCGTTGTAAGCAGCGTATACGCACCGTAAGGTTTCAGGAAAATATGTCTTAACCACCGTGTAATGATCACAATAGCGGAATATGCATCTCCTCACTTTTTAGACGGTAATGTATATGCAAAGTAGACAAATAAATACAAAGGACGCATACACACTTTCCAAACTGTACATACGATATAGGTCATCCACAAAACGAATCGTGGGAATTCTGCGGAGCGACTGCCATCCTATGTTCTGCTGAATTTGACTAGGTGTATACAGGGTGTTTCACAAATCCTGTTACGGGCTTCTAGGAGTTGTAGAAAGGACTTAATAAAGTTTTGATAAGGAACCCATGCCCAGAAATGTACGGTTTCGATCTAAAATACATCACTTTCAAATCTCCCGCTTCACAGTACGCACACAGCGAAGACCATGAGCTGTGACCTGTGTGCTCCACAGGAGCCCACAGCATGGGCAATCTTTCGAATATTGGTCGTCAGGTTCTCTTCCACGTGACGAAGGACGTCCTCTTCTAAGGCGAGAGTGCGTCGCGTCCCCTAGACGCTTGTAACAAGAATTGCGTGAAACCCTGTGTAAGACAAGCAGTTACCCGTGAACTGTGTAAAAGCACTATCTGTCGCTTGTAGAGATGAGCGAATCGAGATGACCAGTGGAAACCTTAATAAGAACAATCGATCAGGTACTGAACGTCCTCCTCCCGAATATCAACGCGCGTATTCCGTTTGGCATAACTGTTTTATTTTCCCGTGCTTTCCCTACGGATAATTTCCCACTCAGGCCACGGTCTTTCTATTTCAGGAGCCTTGTCCAACAAGAATAGCACTCGACGTCGATGAGAGGTTCATCTCTCACTTGCCGTGCCCAACCGGCTAACTGGAAGTCCGAAAATAATCTCAACACAGCTGGACTTGGCTCGGCGTGTTGTTGGTGCGAGCGGGGCAAACTCAAGAATCGCTCCAAATTTACGCAATATCAGCACAGCGACACCCGTACTCTATCGGTACTTCGAAGGTGCATTTCTGCGTATAAACAAACAACGCGAGTTAGCCGGGTTTGTGAATCACGCAGAAGAGCCAAGATCGGCCAGTTCAAAACAGTCTGATAACCACGTACGATTACTTATACCCAGCAGACAATTCGAACATATCACAGAGCGGGTGTAAAAATTCACTCTATCCAACATCCATCCGGGTCTTCTTCTTTTGCTACTGCCTTTGTCCCGCATCGTGCGCAGTGTCGGCAGGGTAAGTACGGATTTGACATGATTAATTTTGAAGGAGTGGGCGGATACCCTTCCTGCCGCCAACCCATACACCCCGGGACGGAATTAGTGTACCCCAGCTGTCTGCGTCTAGTGTAAATCATGAAATAGTGCGAATGTGTGTCAAATGTCTCCGAGTCGTGTAACTGAGGCGAGACGTGGGGACAAGCCCAGTATTCACATAGGGGGATGTGGATAACCGCCTAAAAACCACACCCAGGCTGGCCGGCACACCAGCTCTCGTCGTTAATCCGCCGAGCGGATTCGATCTGAGTCCAGGAAGCAGCGCATTAGCGCTCTCGGCTAACCTGGCGGGTCCAACATCCATCCGGGAAGATGATACAAAACTACCTATAGTCTCGAATGATGGTGTTTGGCAAAAGGAAGTGTTCACTTTCTGAAATTCAATACGCATAATTTTCAGTATCAAAAACGTACCAGTTAGTGTGACATTTTGTTAATGTGTCAGATACGTAATAGAAAAACTGATGACTGAACATAGATTGATCGAAGATTTATATGACTTCCATCCGAGCGTTCCTTCGAGTGTACCGAGCGAGGTGATGGAGTGGTTAGCACGATGGACTTGCATTCAGGAGGAAAGCAGTTCAAATCCAAGCCCAGCCATCCAGATTTAGGTTTTCCGTGATTTCCCTAAATCGCTTCATGCAAATGCCGGGATGGTTCCTTCGAAATGGGCAAGGCAGATTTCCTTCTCCATACTTTCGTAATCCTAGCGTGTGCTCCGTCTCTAATGACAGCGTTGTCGATGTGACGTTAAACTGAATTATTCCTTTTTATTCTTCCGAGAGTACGAGAACAATGCCAAGTCACACAGTTATTCAGAGATCTTGTTTTATTGAAGTTCCTGTCACCCCCTCCCCCGTCATCAATTACTGCATGGGTGACCCCATGGCAAGTTCATATGAACGAGAGGACGCACTACATCCATTGTGATCGGACCTAATAAAGCCCTGTGTTGGTCAAACCAAGTTTTTATAAATTACTGCTTCACTTCATACGATAGTTACTCTGACATTGGTGAAGAAAAAAGTAGAAATAATTCTCCGGGTTTGAACGTGGCTGCTTCCGAGTGTTTCGGTAGCACGAGAATCAGAGGAAGCCAGCACGGTGGGCGCTGCTATCTCATTACGTACAGGATTATTTCCCGTGCTATTCTGGCGGCTACCGAATGTCCCCAGCAGCATTAACAAGCCAAACGAAAGCTTTGTGCTTCATCGCTACACGTCTTGTGTATTCACTGGACTCTAACACGAGACTGCTACACAGAAATTTAAGTATTACGTGTGTTCGATGAACAGCCTCAAAAGTATTGCGGTATTGTTGATGTAACCGCTCTGCCGCCCCTCTGCAGGACCGCAATGAAGTGCCATTAGCCTAGAACTGACTGGCTGAAGTCCCGATGACGGAAAAAATTATTACCGCCAGAATCTGACTCACCTAAAGGAGTTCTTAATCACTAAATTATGAGCCAATGCCTTAGATTAAATTGTGAATCATTTCGCTGCATTCTGTGGAGTGAAGGCATAGAAATCGCTGTTGCTGCCAGCCCGCGCATGGGACTGTGAATCTCTATGTCCTCCGTGGTACTAAGATTAGTACACTAAGTGCCATCACCACATTTCACTACGATCTACCAAGATTTACTAACGTCTATTCAAGGTTATAGTAGCAAAGTAACTACACATACCACTGACAGTCTCAGCATCAACAAGTAGGAATAGTGCGTACCGCAAATCGGTGACAAAAACATAACTTGGAAAACACAAGTTACAAATAACTGAATGTTAGGTTCAGACCACCACCACTAAAACACTTAGTGTCACTGATAACCGCATAGCTAACAAAAATTACCACCACAATCTAGTGAGAGAAAGGAGATCAGTTCACAGAAGCTGGAGATTAAAATAGTTTTCGAAGTCCCGCAGACCATTTGTACACCGTATTAGTGAGGAAGCAAAATTTGAAGCAAAGTTTGACTTTGCGTCGAGGATACATTCATTAGAGACGGAGCGGAAGCTCGTATTGGGCAAGGATGGATCAGAAAATCAGCCGCCACTTTTTCAAAGCAACCACGCAGTTGTTGCTCTTAAATCATTTAGAGAAACCAGACTAAATACAATCGCTATCACTATCAAATCCAGATCACCAGATTAACATGCGACACCGTGAAGATAAGGGATCAAGCTACGCAAATATACGAGGGCAGTTCAATAAGTAATGCAACACATTTTTTTTCTCGGCCAATTTTGGTTGAAAAAACCGGAAATTTCTTGTGGAATATTTTCAAACATTCCCGCTTCGTCTCGTATAGTTTCATTGACTTCCGACAGGTGGCAGCGCTGTACGGAGCTGTTAAAATGGCGTCTGTAACGGATATGCGTTGCAAACAACGGGCAGTGATCGAGTTTCTTTTGGCGGAAAACCAGGGCATCTCAGATATTCATAGGCGCTTGCAGAATGTCTACGGTGATCTGGCAGTGGACACAAGCACGGTGAGTCGTTGGGCAAAGCGTGTGTCATCATCGCCGCAAGGTCAAGCAAGACTGTCTGATCTCCCGCGTGCGGGCCGGCCGTGCACAGCTGTGACTCCTGCAATGGCGGAGCGTGCGAACACACTCGTTCGAGATGATCGACGGATCACCATCAAACAACTCGGTGCTCAACTTGACATCTCTGTTGGTAGTGCTGTCACAATTGTTCACCAGTTGGGATATTCAAAGGTTTGTTCCCGCTGGGTCCCTCGTTGTCTAACCGAACACCATAAAGAGCAAAGTAGAACCATCTGTGCGGAATTGCTTGCTCGTCATGTGGCTGAGGGTGACAATTTCTTGTCAAAGATTGTTACAGGCGATGAAACATGGGTTCATCACTTCGAACCTGAAACAAAACGGCAATCAATGGAGTGGCGCCACACCCACTCCCCTACCAAGAAAAAGTTTAAAGCCATACCCTCAGCCGGTAAAGTCATGGTTACAGTCTTCTGGGACGCTGAAGGGGTTATTCTGTTCGATGTCCTTCCCCATGGTCAAACGATCAACTCTGAAGTGTATTGTGCTACTCTTCAGAAATTGAAGAAACGACTTCAGCGTGTTCGTAGGCACAAAAATCTGAACGAACTTCTCCTTCTTCATGACAACGCAAGACCTCACACAAGTCTTCGCACCCGAGAGGAGCTCACAAAACTTCAGTGGACTGTTCTTCCTCATGCACCCTTCAGCCCCGATCTCGCACCGTCGGATTTCCATATGTTTGGCCCAATGAAGGACGCAATCCGTGGGAGGCACTACGCGGATGATGAAGAAGTTATTGATGCAGTACGACGTTGGCTACGACATCGACCAGTGGAATGGTACCGTGCAGGCATACAGGCCCTCATTTCAAGGTGGCGTAAGGCCGTAGCACTGAATGGAGATTACGTTGAAAAATAGTGTTGTGTAGCTAAAAGATTGGGGAATAACCTGGTGTATTTCAATGCTGAATAAAACAACCCCTGTTTCAGAAAAAAAAGTGTTGCATTACTTATTGAACTGCCCTCGTATACGGAGCTGTCACGCGCATTTGCTCCATTGTTTCGGCAGATATTTCCAGCTTTGTTTTTGCAATGTATAACTAGAGCCATCCCCAACAAATAATGCTCATCACATTCTTCATGCGACGCCCAGTGTTGACGGAAAGCGTTTGATTTTTTTTCCCCGTTGCAAACAAAATGAATTTTAAAGCGGAATTTTACGTGCAATATAGTGATCCCAAATCAGTCTAGTGGGATTTTCGTGTTATCGATACGTATTAAATGGGACAGTAAAACACAAAAAAACAGGGTATACTCCAGCACTGGTGCATGGCGGAAGCACAAGTCAGCGCGCGCCAGGCCGCCGCTTTCTGTCACTGTTGGCTTTTCTTCATGTTTCACTGTCCCTGTTAATACGTATCAATGATGGCACGGGTGAAGGGGAGAGGGTGGAAGTGGGCATATGTCTGAACATGCATCTTATATAGGCGTCAAATATTGAAATACTGTCACCTGTACACGACACTGTGTGAGTGCAATAAATAAAATATATCATTTTTGTGGCACTCACGTTTCAACGCGATACATTTCTTTTCCATAAGATGAGGCTAAATGTGCCAATTTTATGTAATGCAATGTATAATAACCCATAAAATGAATGTAGTTTGTCAAACTAAAACGCGGGTGTAGCACTCCGTGGCGTTGTTTGATATACAGTAAGGTGGCAAAAGTCACGAGACACCTATCAGTATGTCGGACCTCTTTTGCCTGGCGTAGTGCAGCACCTCGAAGTAGCATGGACTCAACAAGTCACTGCAAGTCCCCTGCTGAAATATTGAGCCACGCTGACTCTATAGCCGTCCACAATTACGAGTGTCGCCGGTCCGGGATTTTGAGCACGAATTGATCTCTCGATTATGTTCCATAAATGTTCGATGGGATTCGTGGAGCGCGATCTGGGTGGCCTACCCATTTGCTCGAACCGTCCAGAATGTTTTTCAAAACAATTGTGACCCGGTGACACAGCGCATTGTCATCCATAAAAATTCCATCGTTGTTTGGGAACATGACGTCCAGTAAACACACAATTATGGACCAACCACCAGCTTACATAGTGCCTTGTTGACAACTTGGGTCCACGGTTTCGTTGGGGTTTGCGCCACACTCGAACCCTACCGTCAGCTCTTACCAGCTGAAACTGGGACTCATCTAACCAGACCACGGTTTACCAGACGTCTGTGATCCTACCGCTATGGTCACGGGCCCAGGAGAGACGCTGCAGGCGATGTCGTGCTGTTAGCAAAGGCACTCGCATCGGTCGTCTGGTGCAATAGCCCATTAACGCCAAATTTCGCCTCACTGTCCTAACGCATAAGTTCGTCGTACGTCCCACATTGATTTCTCGCAGTGTTACTCGTCTGTTAGCACTGACAACTGTACGCAAATGCCGTTGCTGTCGGTCGTTAAGTGAAAGCCGTCGGCCACTGCGTCGTCCGTAGTGAGAAGTAATACGTAAAGTGGTCTTCTTGGTACACTCTTGGCAATGTGGATCGCAGAATATCGAATTCCGTAAAGATTTCCGAAATGGACTGTCCATTGCCGCGTTCAAAGTCCGTTAATTCCCGTCGTACGACCGTAATTACGTCGGAAACCTTTTCACACGAATCACTTGAGGACAAATAAGAGCTCCGCCAGTGCACTTCCCTTTTATACCTCGTTTACGCGATACTACTGCCACCTGTATATGTACATATCGTTACCCCGTGACCTTTTCACCGCTGCAGGTGCCAGTGTATGCATGAAATTGCAGTAAAAAAGGACGAGAACTAGAGATTCCGCGCGTGTGTCTGCAAATCGAAGGGTTGACGAGGCGAGGCGAGCTGATGAGAATGGATCCGTTGGGGCGCCGCCTCGACGTGTGAAGCGGCAGTCAGGCGGACCGCCGATGCTGTGGTCACGCGCTGCCGCGTCGCGCTCGCGCGTCACAAGCGCATTTGGCGATCCCTTTCTACCCGCATTCACGCAACACCAGGCTGTTTAGAACTAGGCGCCTGTTTATATCGCATTCCGCCGCCTACGATGTAGAAGCTAATCGACGAGGTATGTGCAGACAGTCTACCTTTCTCCTATACGAGACCAAATTTCAGAAGCTAAGCGGGTGCATAGAATCCAACACCGCTGTTCCCAATCGTCAGAGGAAAAGTCACCACGCTCGTTGCTTACGTGTTGTTGCAGGAAATCGTACCAGCTTTTTACACAACAGGGTCCGCAGCGAGAAATGTTATTCACCCGAACTCAGCAAGATTTGTGTTGACTGAATACCTAATTAAAATGATCAGGAAATATACTTCACCATCGACACCCGTAAACAATCTAGGGATATTTCGTATTTTATGCCATCCAACTTATTCTTTCGTAGAAGGCCTTCCAAAAGCATTGCGCATAACGGATAAATATATAAAGAAGTTAAGCGTGACGGAAAGCAGATTTGTGAACCCCTTATTTACGATCCCCTTATTTATGGACTACTACACAAAGAAATTTACGCGACTGCTTGCTAGCTGTGCAAAAAAGTTCTGCTTTATAACACAAGACTGTATACGCATTAAAAAGGAGCTACGAAAGATGTCGAGAACGAGAAGAACAGAGCTGAACGCCCAGTACAAACTTTAACAACAATCAGAAGCTAGAGAAAACTATTGATGGAAGATTAAAGTTTATAATCCTAACCGCGTCGAGGTCATTCGAGAATCATCAGCAGCTAAATTATAGGAGGATTGGGCAAAAGGAATCGGCCGTGGCATTTCGTTCGTCTAAAATAATTTTCGGAAACTACAGGAAAGTTAAGTCAGGAAGGCTTGGTGGGAATCTGAACCCCGCTCCTACAATACATAAAAAGCTGCCCCTCCTCGAACGACAACTGTTTCACTGTGCTTGTACATCGTACGACGCTTGTACTTGGCATTATTTCTGCAGTATTTGAAATATACGTAAAGTGTTCCGGCGTAACATCAAGTGCCAGCACGTCGGCCTGGAACGTTACAACAGAGAGGGCTGTGAGACGACGTCAAGACAGGAGCGGCCTCTACACGACGAGAATATAACAGCCGCGCCGACTAGCCGCGGCCCGGCAGCAGGGAACTGAACCTCGACACCAAGCTCCGGCTGTACCTATGGCTCCAGTGCGTGGGCTACGATTAGTCCCTCCTGGATGCAGACCCTCCAGCGCCTGCAGAATAAGGTCCTTCGGTGGAGCCTGCATGCCCCTCCCCTCACGAGGGTAGTTACCCTCCACGAGGAAACGGACAAGGCCACTCTCAAAACGTCAATGCGAGAGAAGGCGAGGCGTCTCTATGCCAAAGTAGAAGCCCTACGCGACACGGTCGCTGGTTTACAAAACATTGGCACCACGACAACCCGGCACTGGCACCGACACCCAGTTCCTCTCAACATGCTTGAGGACTCCGATTCCGACCACGGTTAACGTTAGCCTTCCTACGGCTACTCCTGTAGCGATAGTATTGATTTGACCACTCGATGGGTGTCGACCATCGTAAAGCACCGATATTGGTATCTAATGCCGTTCGTCGTTATGCCTTCAACCTGAACTTTCGCCGTCGGAAGGTGTGTATGAGACTTCAAGTCCCACCGCCACGCCTTCAAAGTGCACTCCGGTGATGTCTTTGGAATGGCACCACTGTCAAATAGAACAGTTTTGCCATCCACCAACACAATAAGATCGTGAGCAACCGTTGAAGCCGTACTTCAAACTGCCACAAAAAGAAGAAAAAGCCGCGGTCGCAGTGGAAGAAAAAAAAATGGCTCTGAGCACTATGGGACTTAACATCTATGGTCATCAGTCCCCTAGAACTTAGAACTACTTAAACCTAACTAACCTAAGGACATCACACACATCCAGGCCCGGGGTAGGATTCGAACCTGCGACCGTAGCGGTCACGCGGTTCCAGGCTGAAGCGCTTAGAACCGCACGGCCACACCGGCCGGCGCAGTGGAAGAAGAGCCGTCATACAAACGCTACACAGTGACTTATGAACTGTACTGTTTTGCTTGCATTGAAATTGTATGTAGCGAAGGACATTGATTATTTACTTGCCGCCATTCGCTTGCGACACATCTTTCTGAATACGCAAAGATAAATATATGTGTGTGTGAAATCTTATGGGACTTAATTGCTATGGTCATCAGTCCCTAAGCTTACACACTACTTAACCTACATTATCCTAAGGAGAAACACACACACCAATGCCCGAGGGAGGACTCGAACCTCCGCCGGGACCAGCCGCACAGTCCATGACTGCAGCGCCTCTGACCGCTCGGCTAATCCCGCGCGGCCAAAGATAAGTATTGTCAATTTAACTTAGAGTAATAAAGTCCATTAATACGATTTGCTTGAATTGTTGTCTAGCGATGCTTCCTAGGCACCCTATATTGCAAGAGTGGGCAGGATACTACATAAAGACCAGATCGTGTTCCTGAAATGTCAACGGCTTACGCTTATTTACAACAGCAAAACCTAAGGCAGCGGCAAATAAAAAGTGGTTCTCACGTTGTCAGCAACGTGACTGCTCGTGCGGTCACAAATTCTTGCTCTAAAAGACGAAAAAGGAAGTGAGGCAACGTAGAAAACCCCTGGAATGATTCCACCGCAACGCCATCCTAACACACCCCGAAGTGTTGCGTGCAGCTGGTCGTGAGTCTTGCACTTCCTGCAACATCAACTACTGGCTGCACGAACTGTCTGCACGCGTTAAGTCGCGGAGGCGGTTTTCTGGTCAGGTTTCCAGCTTCCGTCTACGTGACTGCTGGCTTGGACTCCTTGAGACGTCGAAATATTTTAACAATACACAGTGAATGCAATTTTTTCAGTCGCCTCAAAGGACAGGTAAGTCGGACGTACCCCCTCTCTCTGTCCACCTACTCCTCCTCCTCCTTTTGTCCATCTCCTTCTCCCTGCGCCTAATTCCATCTCCTCATCTCCTCTCCCCAACTTCTCACCTTCACTTTCTCTGTCCATTTAACCCTGTCCCTTTCTTTGCTCATCTCTTCCTGCCCCTGTCTCTGTCCATCTCCTGCTCTCCATTCTCTCCGTCCATTTCTCCCTCCCCCTCTCTCTGTCCATGTCCTCCTCCCCCTATCTGTGTCATTCTGCTCCTTCCCCTTTTCTCTCCACGTTATCACCTTTACCTCAGTGGGAGGCTGGTGGTTTTTACCACCACTGTATCTCTTTCCAGATCGTAACTAATGTGTGTACCAAATTTTGTTGAAATCGTTCCTGGGGCCTGGGATGAGCTTTTTATCCGTGGTTTTGCTGGAGTAGGCGCATGTCAAATATATTCCACATACATTTAACATACTTCACACGTACTTGTACACATCTCTAGCGAATTTCACGCTGCACTTTCATCTTCACGCTGCTCAACGGTTATGACGTCATATCTCCTGAGCTATGTGCCGTACAGTGATATAATTTAACAGGTACGTCCAGTGGTGACTACTGTATGCGAAACGTCTCCAATACAGTTGGTAGCAACGAAGTAATAAACTGAAACGTCCTTTTTATGCGGCAGTTTTACTGCATGAAAAGCGAAAATGTAGTAAGCGATACACTTCGTAAAAAAGTTTAGTAAATGTTTGAAATTATTTGCAAAGTTAGTTGCAAGTCGGCAAGTGCTCACATTCTAAAATAACGGATGAATAAATCGAGGATATTCGCGAATCGTGTACTACATTACTTCTTTACCCCCGCCCCCATCCCTGTGATGGGTATTTGGTTCTTACCCCCATCGCAATTGTTTCCAGACAGTAAGTTTGGTTGAAATCGGCCCAATGATTTATGAGGAGAAGTACGACATCCATCTTTATAATATGGATAGACTGAGAGGACAGCCATTAACTCTCTGGCATATGACAAGTTTTTTTGTGTCACCCATAAAACTTAGTTCTTATGATATGAATATCTCGCAGCTGATAAACTCATTTACATAAAAAATGGCAGTTTTAGAGTACTGTCTCGAAAAAATTCTGTGGGTGCCTAGGGCTGTTTGTGTCCCTAATCCGATCAGACACCCGTTACCACTGTTGTTGTTGTTGTGGTCTTCAGTCCTGAGACTGGTTTGATGCAGCTCTCCATGCTACTCTATCCTGTGCAAGGTTTTTCATCTCCCAGTACCTACTGCAACCTACATCCTTCTGAATCTGCTTAGTGTATTCATCTCGTGGTCTCCCTCTACGATTTTTACCCTCCACGCTGCCCTCCAATACTAAATTGGTGATCCCTTGATGCCTCAGAACATGCCCTACCAACCGATCCCTTCTTCTGGTCAAGTTATGCCACAAACTTCTCTTCTCCCCAATCCTATTCAATACTTCCTCATTAGTTACATGATCTACCCATCTAATCTTCAGCATTCTTCTGTAGCACCACATTTCGAAAGCTTCTATTCTCTTCTTGTCCAAACTATTTATCGTCCATGTTTCACTTCCATACATGGCTACACTCCATACGAATACTTTCAGAAATGACTTCCTGACACTTAAATCAATACTGGATGTTAACAAATTTCTCTTCTTCAGAAACGCTTTCCTTGCCATTGCCAGTCTACATTTTATATCCTCTCTACTTCGACCATCATCAGTTATTTTGCTCCCCAAATAGCAAAACTCCTTTACTACTTTAAGTGCCTCATTTCCTAATCTAATTCCCTCAGCATCACCCGACTTAATTAGACTACATTCCATTATCCTTGTTTTGCTTTTGTTGATGTTCATCTTATATCCTCCTTTCAAGACACTGTCCATTCCATTCAACTGCTCTTCCAAGTCCTTTGCTGTCTCTGACAGAATTACAATGTCATCGGCGAACCTCAAAGTTTTTATTTCTTCTCCATGAATTTTAATACCTACTCCGAATTTTTCTTTTGTTTCCTTTACTGCTTGCTCAATATACAGATTGAACAACATCGGGGAGAGGCTACAACCCTGTCTTACTCCCTTCCCAACCACTGCTTCCCTTTCATGTCCCTCGACTCTTATAACTGCCATCTGGTTTCTGTACAAATTGTAAATAGCCTTTCGCTCCCTGTATTTTACCCCTGCCACCTTTAGAATTAGAAAGAGTATTCCAGTCAACATTGTCAAAAGCTTTCTCTAAGTCTACAAATGCTAGAAACGTAGGTTTGCCTTTCCTTAATCTTTCTTCTAAGATAAGTCGTAAGGTCAGTATTGCCTCACGTGTTCCAGTGTTTCTACGGAATCCAAACTGATCTTCCCCGAGGTTGGCTTCTACTAGTTTTTCCATTCGTCTGTAAAGAATTCGTGTTAGTATTTTGCAGCTGTGACTTATTAAGCTGATAGTTCGGTAATTTTCACATCTGTCAACACCTGCTTTCTTTGGGATTGGAATTATTATATTCTTCTTGAAGTCTGAGGGTATTTCGCCTGTTTCATACATCTTGCTCACCAGATGGTAGAGTTTTGTCAGGACTGGCTCTCCCACGGCCGTCAGTAGTTCCAATGGAATATTGTCTACTCCGGGGGCCTTGTTTCGACTCAGGTCTTTCAGTGCTCTGTCAAACTCTTCACGCAGTATCGTATCTCCCATTTCATCTTCATCTACATCCTCTTCCATTTGCATAATATTGTCCTCAAGTACATCGCCCTTGTATAGACCCTCTATATACTCCTTCCACCTTTCTGCTTTCCCTTCTTTGCTTAGCACTGGGTTTCCATCTGAGCTCTTGATATGCATACAAGTCGTTCTCTTATCTCCAAAGGTCTCTTTAATTTTCCTGTAGGCGGTATCTATCTTACCCCTAGTGAGATAGGCCTCTACATCCTTACATTTGTCCTCTAGCCATCCCTGCTTAGCCATTTTGCACTTCCTGTCGATCTCATTTTTGAGACGTTTGTATTCCTTTTTGCCTGTTTCACTTCCTGCATTTTTATATTTTCTCCTTTCATCAATTAAATTCAATATTTCTTCTGTTACCCAAGGATTTCAACTAGCCCTCGTCTTTTTACATACTTGATCCTCTGCTGCCTTCACTACTTCATCCCTCAAAGCTACCCATTCTTCTTCTACTGTATTTATTTCCCCCATTCCTGTCAATTGCTCCCTTATGCTCTCCCTGAATCTCTGTACAACCTCTGGTTCTTTTAGTTTATCCAGGTCCCATCTCCTTAAATTCCCACCTTTTTGCAGTTTCTTCAGTTTTAATCTACAGGTCGTAACCAATAGATTGTGGTCAGAGTCCACATCTGCCCCTGGAAATGTCTTACAATTTAAAACCTGGTTCCTAAATCTCTGTCTTACCATTATATAATCTATCTGATACCTTTTAGTATCTCCAGGGTTCTTCCATGTATACAACCTTCTTTCATGATTCTTAAACCAAGTGTTAGTTATGATTATGTTGTGCTCTGTGCAAAATTCTACCAGGCGGCTTCCTCTTTCATTTCTGTCCCCCAATCCATATTCACCTACTATGTTTCCTTCTCTCCCTTTTCCTACACTCGAATTCCAGTCACCCATGACTATTAAATTTTCGTCTCCCTTCACAATCTGAATAATTTCTTTTATTTCATCATACATTTCTTCAATTTCTTCGTCATCTGCAGAGCTAGTTGGCATATAAACTTGTACTACTGTAGTAGGTGTGGGCTTCGTATCTATCTTGGCCGCAATAATGCGTTCACTATGCTGTTTGTAGTAGCTTACCCGCATTCCTATTTTCCTATTCATTATTAAACCTACTCCTGCATTCCCCCTATTTGATTTTGTGTTTATAACCCTGTAGTCACCTGACCAGAAGTCTTGTTCCTCCTGCCACCGAACTTCACTAATTCCCACTATATCTAACTTCAACCTATCCATTTCCCTTTTTAAATTTTCTAACCTACCTGCCCGATTAAGGGATCTGACATTCCACGCTCCGATCCGTAGAACACCAGTTTTCTTTCTCCTGATAACGACATCCTCTTGAGTAGTCCCCGCCCGGAGATCCGAATGGGGGACTATTTTACCTCCGGAATATTTTACCCAAGAGGACGCCATCATCATGTAATCATACAGTAAAGCTGCATGCCCTCGGGAAAAATTACGGCTGTAGTTTCCCCTTGCTTTCAGCCGTTCGCAGTACCAGCACAGCAAGGCCGTTTTGGTTATTGTTACAAGGCCAGATCAGTCAATCATCCAGACTGTTGCCCTTGCAACTACTGAAAAGGCTGCTGCCCCTCTTCAGGAACCACATGTTTGTCTGGCCTCTCAACAGATACCCCTCCGTTGTGGTTGCACCTACGGTACGGCTATCTGTATCGCTGAGGCACGCAAGCCTCCCCACCAACGGCAAGGTCCATGGTTCATGGGGGGGCCGTTACCACTAAGCAACACTATTTTGTGACAGCCTTTTAGCCCCCTCCCTATACCGATTCACGGTGGCCACCGCCTCACTGAACGAGTAGCGCTCCTTGTCGGCGCTCGCAAGTGCTGCACGTGGGTCGCAGCGTTTTGGCTAGAGTTCAGCGGAACGTTAACAGTGTGCAGCGTACATCACACAACAGTTACTGGATTTCAGCCCATTTCCTTATGTCACGACCCTGCATTGCGTTTGGCAACATGTCCGTCTCTCTTGTCCGTTTGTTGCACGAGCTCCGTTTTCTGTCATACCTAATTCACTTACTGTAACTTCTGCCACATTTTTTTACAGCACTAACGAATGATGACGTATAAGCTATTGGATCATTTGCCCTATATCTACGCCGAATTGTTTATAAATTTCTTATTACATTTCCAGTTTTCAATATGTAAGAAATGAAGTTAAAATCAACGACAAAGCTGGCTCCATATCTTGGCGTCGATTTTACTCTGACGAATTTAGTGGCGTAGATAGTAAATTGAAAAATATTGTATTCCAGACTGAAATAACAATAGCTTCACTTGAAGTCGCTAACGCATATTCGTGCGGTGGCACGGTGCGGAGGTAGTCGGTTCGAATCCTAGTGGAGGAGACAATTGAAATCATCAGCATTTTGCTGAGAAAGGGAAAACAGGATATGATGTATATTTTATGATCGAATGCCAAATTACGCAGAAGCTTCTCAATGAGTAAGAACACGAGCTAATGTTGATGCCGTTCTGCCCGCGAGATGGAAGAGTTTAGCTCGGATGCATCTTTTGTGATGTCACCGCCAGACACCACACTTGCTGGGTGGTAGCCTTTAAATCGGCCGCGGTCCGTTAGTATACGTCGGACCCGCGTGTCGCCACTATCAGTGATTGCAGACCGAGCACCGCCACACGGCAGATCTAATCTAGCGAGACTCCCTAGCACTCGCCCCAGTTGTACAGCCGACTTTGCTAGCGATGGTTCGCTGAGTACAGACACTCTCAGTTGCAGAGACGACAGTTTAGCATAGCCTTCAGCTACGTCATTTGCTACGACCTAGCAAGGCGCCATATTCAGTTACTATGTCTTCTGAACAGATAATATTGTGACTCATGTACAGTCAATAGCGACGTTCAGCATTAATGGATTAAAGTTAAGTATCAAACTAATTACGTCCGCTTTCTGAATTCTAATTCCTTGTCATGTTCCAGACCTCACGTCAGTATAGTCCTTCCCTCCTCACACCAGCCTGCGTGAGCTAAACGCGTGCATTTCGGCCTCTTCTAGTAACACGGTGTTGGCTCTAATGCCAACACTACATCTTTCATACCACACGACACGCTAGGGCTAGGTGTGGTGGAAAGTTTTAGAATCTCCGTTCCTTTCATTTAAACCACGCTTGTCCGTAACAACGACAAAAAAATACGCAATACTACGGCACACTACACTGGCTGCAAAAATAAAAAAAAAAAGCCTCCATAAGATGACGAGGAAATGAAATGAAACTTGACGGGTTGAGATGGTATATGACGTTATTTCTGTGATTACAAAGTTCGGTCAAATTTAAAAAGAAGTAGGCTGTACGAGCCCACCGGTCAGTATAGCGTCGAACCCCCTGTCCCGGACGCATGCACTGAATCGGTTGGGAAAGCTGCCGTAAATGCATTTTATCTTCTCCTGAGGCAAGCTGGCTCACTACTGTTGTAACTGGTCCTCGATATTCCGGATACTGGCACTGCAACGGAGATGACGTCCGAGATGGTCTAATAGAAGTTGTATCGGGGACAGATCTGGGGATTTTGCTGGCCACGGGAATGCCTCATCATCACGCATACAGTTCACAAAGACACGTGCAACGTGCAGACGAGCACTGTCCTAATGCCCACGAGAGAGAACATACGAGCACGCAGAGTGTCTGCAACGTACCGCTGTGCCGTCAGCGTGCCCTCGATCACAACCAGTCGATTCCTGAATGAATACCCGCTGGCGCCAGGAGTAACACCGCTGTGTCTCTCCAAAAGACTGGACGACTGGCATCTCTCCCCAGATGGCTACCATACTCGCCAACGACGGCCATGCCGCCATTCGTCGCTGATAACAACGCGACGCCATCCGTCACCAGTTTCGCTTCCCGCTCACGGCGCCACTCCAAACTCAGCCGTTTGTATTAACTGCAGCCTACGCACGGGACGTCAATTCCCTGCTGTTAGTCACCGACCAACTGTGCTGGATGACACAGAATGTTGGAGGGGTCGCAAAATACGGCGAAGCTTCCTCGTGACGGTGAGACACAGTCGACGGGGCCCTTGACGAAGAGTACGGTTCCCCTCGCGCTCCCGTGCAGCTCAACTTCGGCCCACTGTCACATCCACGTGACCGACAAAACTGGATACTGCACGAATCGAGCAGCCGGACAAATTCAGACCGTCAATCTACATCTACATTCACATAAAAACTCCGCGAGCCACCGTGCGGTGCGTGGCGGGGGGTACCCGATAACACTATTAATCATTTCCTTTTCTGTTCCACCCGCAAATAAAGCGAGGGAAAAACAACTGCCTATACGCCTCCGTGTTGTTGTTGTGGTCTTCAGTCCTGAGACTGGTTTGATGCAGCTCTCCATGCTACTCTATCCTGTGCAAGCTTCTTCATCTCCCAGTACCTACTGCAACCTACATCCTTCTGAATCTGCTTAGTGTATTCATCTCTTGGTCTCCCTCTACGATTTTTACCCTCCACGCTGCCCTCCAATACTAAATTGGTGATCCCTTGATGCCTCAGAACATGTCCTACCAACCGATCCCTTCTTCTGGTCAAGTTGTGCCACAAACTTCTCTTCTCCCCAATCCTATTCAATACTTCCTCATTAGTTATGTGATCTACCCATCTAATTTTCAGCATTCTTCTGTAGCACCACACTTCGAAAGCTTCTATTCTCTTCTTGTCCAAACTATTTATCGTCCATGTTTCACTTCCATACATGGCTACACTCCATACGAATACTCTCAGAAATGACTTCCTGACACTTAAATCAATACTGGATGTTAACAAATTTCTCTTCCTCAGAAACGCTTTCCTTGCCATTGCCAGTCTACATTTTATATCCTCTCTACTTCGACCATCATCAGTTATTTTGCTCCCCAAATAGCAAAACTCCTTTACTACTTTAAGTGCCTCATTTCCTACTCTAATGCCCTCAGCATCACCCGACTTAATTAGACTACATTCCATTATCCTTGTTTTGCTTTTGTTGATGTTCATCTTATATCCTCCTTTCAAGACACTGTCCATTCCATTCAACTGCTCTTCCAAGTCCTTTGCTGTCTCTGACAGAATTACAATGTCATCAGCGAACCTCAAAGTTTTTATTTCTTCTCCATGGATTTTAATACCTACTCCGAATTTTTCTTTTGTTTCCTTTACTGCTTGCTCAATATACAGATTGAACAACATCGGGGAGAGGCTACAACCCTGTCTTACTCCCTTCCCAACCACTGCTTCCCTTTCATGTCCTTCGACTCGTATAACTGCCATCTGGTTTCTATACAAATTGTAAAGAGCCTTTCGCTCCCTGTATTTTACCCCTGCCACCTTTAGAATTTGAAAGAGAGTATTCCAGTCAACATTGTCAAAAGCTTTCTCTAAGTCTACAAATGCTAGAAACTTAGGTTTGCCTTTCCTTAATCTTTCTTCTAAGATAAGTCGTAAGGTCAGTATTGCCTCACGTGTTCCAGTGTTTCTACGGAATCCAAACTGATCTTCCGTATGAGCCCTAATTTCTCTTATCTTCGTGGTTCTTACGCGAAATGTACGCTGGCGGCAGTAGAATCGTTCTGCCGTCAGCTTCAAATGCCGGTTCTCTAAATTTTCCGCTGACATTCCTCGAGAAGAACGCCGCCTTCCCTCCAGGGATTCCCATTGGAGTTCCCGAAGCATCTCTGTTAATACTTGCTCGTTGTTAGATCGTACTGGTTTTACAGATGAACACGCTTTCCTAAAAATACTCTCAATAAAACGAAGTCGATCATTCTCCTTCCCTGCTACAATCGTCACACGCCCGTTCCATTTCGTATCGCTTTACACCGTTCCGCCCAGATACTTAATGTGACTGTGACAAGCGGCACAATACCAATGCTGTATTAGAACGTTACAGGATTGTATTTCCTACTCACCTGCATTAACTTACACTTTTCTACATTTCGAGCTAGCTGTCATTCATCACATTACTAGAAATTTTGTCTAAGTCATTTTGTATCCTCCTATAGTCACTCAACGACGACACCTTCCAGCACACCCCTGCATCATCAGCAAACAGCCGCAGATTGCTGCACATCGTGTCCGCCATATCATTTATGTATATAGAAAATAATACCAGTCCTATCTCACTTCCTCGGGGCAATCCTGGCGATATCCTTATCTCTGACGAACGCTCGCCATCGAGGACAACGCACTGGCTTCTGTTACTTAAGCAGTCTTCGAGCCACTCTCACCTCTGGGAACCTATTCCGCATGCTCGTACTTTCGTTAACAGTCTGCAGTGGGGCACCGTGTTAAACATTTTTCGGAAATCTAGAAAAATGGAACCTGCCTTTTTGCCCTTCGTCCATAGTTCAATGAGGCCTCTGTCAAACTCTATCAAGTGCTGATAATGCTGTCTCAGAGGGGTAGGCGGCATCTCCGTGTCCTTCACAGTAATCTCAATATCTACGCGCTACACGCCTCTTGTACACTCGGGGCTCGAAGCTTGGCGTAATACACTCTACTTCTGGCGAATGGAGAAGTGGTACAATTCATTAAAACTGACGTCTCCTTCAGAAACCTATGTCTCGTCACTACTTATTTCCGAAGCTGAATTACAAGCCCGGAAAACAAGATCAGGAAAGTCGCCTAGTGTTACTTGGGAACGTGTTCTGAATTTGGAACTCACGAGTATTTCTAGTAGTAGAGCAGCGTTACGAGCGAACTTGCGGTTATCTATGTATCTTGCCCGCAGAATCGCAGAAAGCGTTCCTTCTGGATACTTTTAAGATACGTAAGAACTGACAAAATTACGACGAAAAAGCCTCGGAAATGCTAATCGAATGTTTATGAAACTGGTTGGGAATTTGAAAGTGATGAAAGAAGTGGTAGATGCCACTGCTGCGCTTGCTCCTGTATTCTTACTGACCGGAAGTGGCACACCCTTCCGTGGCTTATCGCCCGTCGCCTTTACAGCTATTATGAACTGGCCGTTGGTGCGTCGCCTCGTTGTGTCCTTGTAATCACCTCGCCGGCCACATACAGCATCAACAAAACACGGCAAGTCTGCGCTCGCTGCCTGGCGCGGTTCCTTTGTGCGGCCGTCCCCCTCTACTGGAGGCAGCTGCCCGCCTTCCTGCTCACAGCCGTGAGCCGCCTGCGGCGCCTCCGGCAAATCACTCTGCTGTTCCTAGCACTTAGCCTTTCTGCCTTTCCTGAGTCGCACCTTTCCAGTAATACATTCCCAGACAATTCCGTTTGGAGACTACAGTTCTTCTTTAACATCCAAACGAGGGAAAGTTGAAATGTGACACTTGTGAGTATTCACCTGGCCTAGAACTGGATTTAGAGGCCTTTTTGATAGGTAACTTCAGCGATAACAGTAACAGTATTACCATTACCACCATTCTGACTTCCAACTCGAATTTGTGAGTATTTGCGAGGTGAGAGCTTAAAAATCGCGATGAGCTTACCTCCTGAAAGTTTTCCGCGATATCCCACATTATTTTAGGAGACCTCCGGAGTGATCCATCAAAACGGTCATAACATGTTTCCTCGTTATCCTTGTCGGTAGCAGGCGGGCCATTTAAACTATCTTCCTTCCTTTCCCTGCAACTAACATAGCACCTTAATTGACAGAGCTAACTGTGACGTCAATTGTGCTACGAAGTATAACTACAAGACAAAAACACACACATTGTCTCACTGGACAAATAGTAAGCCTCCAACAGAGCGGTGACAACATACATTAGAAATCCGGACAGCACTATCAACGCCAACGGTAAAGAACGTTTAATCTAACATAGTCAGAGGGGGGGAGGGAGGGGAAGAGAGAGAGATACTGACTGCTTGCAAAATATGTGGGCGTTAGGATGTAAAGTGTGCTACATAGGGGGGAAAAAAAAACAGTGAACAGAATGACTTTAGCGAAACGGGCACTTATTTCAGCGTCCTTCTTAGGTGATAGGAAGGGTGTGGCTATACTCCACTGTTACCGTTTTCACCGGAACTTTATGATGTACGGCGACCTCTTTGCAGCACTTCTTCTGTGGTAATCTTACCTCTGCAGTCGAGAGTATGCGCTCTCTATGACTTTTACTTTCCCCGGGCGTCCATGGGCGCATAGGGTCCTAGACCTGACGAACAAGGAGGTAAAAATTTCACCACCGTGCATTTCATGGGAAGAAACTGCAGTCCGACAATGCAGCGGGCAGCCACGTTTCAGTTTGTCGGTGAATGTAAAAGAGTGGAATACCACGGGCGAAATGTCACGGCCACGCTGAACCGATGACAGCATTACAACGATGGAAGTCTCACAAGATCACAGGCGATGACTGTGAGGTGCCACGGGATGAGCAATGCACAGGTTCACACCGTGTCTTTTTTTCTTGTGCCCAAAGCTCCCCTATGATATCTGTTGTTTCAGCCGTATTAGAGGAGAGCTTATCTGTAGCTACTTACCGTAGGCTAAGGAGAGACTAAAAATGATTCAAATGGCTCTGAGCACTATGCGACTTAACATCTGAGGTCATCAGTCCCCTAGAACTTAGAACTACTTAAACCTAACTAACCTAAGGACATCACACACATCCATGCCCGAGGCAGGATTCGAACCTGCGACCGTAGCGGTCGCGCAACGAAAATAAAATTCCACATCGTGCACATACTCGCTTCTGGCTAAACTAAAGAGCTACACTTACTACACGACACTCAAGTCTCAATGAGCACCAACTATGAAAACCTCTCTGATTACTACGGCGATGTCTACACCTTAGAACGTCCCAGCCAGCGACGCTGTACGGAGTTTCTTTGTGCCATGGATATTATGACTCTGAATTCTCTTTGTAAATATCCAATTCGCGTTGAGGATGTCAAGAAGATAATCTGGCTACGAGTGCATGGCGAGAGTCAAACTGTGGCTGTGATTCAGAAATAAACGAGTTCCATTCTCGCGCATCTACTAGGGAGAGTAATTGTGAATGTGGCACCTACTACATTAGTAATCAATTAAGTAATGTAACCGTTCTCCGAGTTCACGTATACACAAAATGACAGTATTCCGGGTCACATCACACATTCAAACGTGTCTTCCTTCCACTGAAACTCCGCATCTCGTTCCACTAATGTAACTTCAAATAGTGGGCACCAGTACCACATCCGTTGGCAGATTCCTACATCGAAGTCACCGGAAATTGCTACCGCTCTTTCATCCAGTAGATGAGAGGCAGTAGACGGCATAATTTTATATGTTGGTTTCCGTAGTACGGAAATAACACGTCTACAGATATGGGCTCCTATCCAAACGATTATCAAACCGCAGCCCTCTAGACGTCGCACAAGTTTGTAAGGTTAAATTAAAAACAACTCGTACGTGCCTGGAAACTAGATAACGAAGTTCACTCTGCAAAGTGTTTCTCATTCTAGTCGAACGCGATATCTGGCGCGCTCAGCACCAGTATTGTACTATGGTACGACAGCGAGGTCAGGTTAGTAGTCTCGGAAGGCTGCATGTCTCAAGTAGAAGAACTGCCTCGCGGCTGGGCCTGCGCTGCAGCTGGCGCGTGACGTCACCACAGCCGAGATCCCTGCAGGTAGTAGCTGACTCAGGCGCGTTCTTTGAAGAGGGCGAAAGGAGGCTGACTCAACATCGTCTCAAAGCAGCAGTCCGTAATGTCACACGCGGTCCGATATTATGTTACGGCTGTGTGCCACAGGAAATAGCGCAGCTGTCTTTTTTGTTGTCTCCTTGCGCGTTTCTTCCCACAACAATTATCGCCCAGTGTAATCTTTCGCGTATTCGCATACTTGTGTTCAAAGCATATGTTTTATGTCTCTTCCGCATAACAAAATGTTCATAACTCACGCCACGCCTATTACTACGGTGCTAACTGTTAAATTCCTCCGAAATCTTGTTCTTTAGACGGAACTCTGTGTTCGCGTCATGGAATCTCGAAAACATATAGGCCACCTCCATGATCCTTTTAAATTGCTATTGGTGGCGTCTGAAACTCACTACATAAATTATACCGCTACAACGCTGCAGTAATGCACATAACTTAAAAAAACACTTTCTTAGATCTTGTAACTCTGTGATACTTTGCTCCAAACTTCTCGTAACTGTCACAAAGTAAAGAGCATACAATACTTCTGCCCTGCTGCTGTTATTCTGAGAGCGTATATTGTTGAGGGAAGTACTCTTGAGGAGCCGATTCCCTGTCCCCTCAGTGTTTCTGAATAATACGTGGTCTTTTCTTTCTGGTAGTTCTGAAAGGCATTCATCACCCAGTATTTGCCTCGTTCCTAGACTAAGAAATTAGGTGCTACTTGAGAAAACGACTATTAGGATTTTGAGATGATTGTAGAGAAATGACCCAGTAGCATGAAGCAATGAATTTTGCCATCCCATTATAAGAGCGAACTGTCACATCTAATGAAACAGCGTAAGCAAACATTGTTATGTGTCACTTATCGACATTTTCAAGAAGAAAGAGAAATATGATTTGCTGCCGCGAAATGTTCGAATCCTGTGTAAGTTACCTTTTAAGTTACAAATAACGTATGCTCTCATTTTAATTTTTTTCTTTCCATTTTAATATGGACAAAATGGTGGCATGTTTTCTACAATTCTGTCGTCACTTTCGAAAATTCGTGAATTTGTCGACGTCAGTGACCGCCAGTGAAGGAAGATCAGTGTTTACTGTTGTGTCAACGTCAAGATCATTGATGATGGAACACTTCATTTTTGTAAGTGTAAGAGGGGGAGTAGGTGAAATAATTTCAGAAAATTTCCACACTGCCCCCCCCCCCCTGTCCCCTCATGCTCGACGAAGCTAATGCAAGCTAAAACGTTAGTGCATGGGCACGAGGTAGCCGGTTCGAACTCTAGTGCCGAGAGAAAGAGAGATGATGATGTCAAATTCATGATTATCAGACCGCGTGCCAACCTCTTTGCGAAGTAAAAGGATATGAAATTGTTGATGGTGGGATTAAGCTCAGTGGTCGGCTTGGCGCTTTTCATTTCAAATTCATACACAACCTCACAAGCACTACACTGCGTTAAGTACTTACCACGGGCACCACACGGTAGACATACACTAAACACTTCATAACAGCTCGGTGATGGACAATGACAACCCATCTCTAATACGCACAACGCAATAGTAACTGTCTCCACATCTCGAGGGACTAACAATAGAACTGGTTGAGTTGGAGTAAGGAAACTACAAAGAAATTAAAACCTCGACGGCCAGACGGGATATCTGATTATTAACCTGCTGTGTTGATCACTAAGGAAGCTCGATCAGGTCGTATGTAACAGCCAGACAGTACACAGACAACACCCTAGCGGTTAGTGAAAAATGAACCGAGTTCTGCTCTTGGTACAAATTTGAAGAGTTTCGCATACTTGAGAATGCTGCTGACTGTTGTCCCAGCATTGAAATGGAAAGGCCAGACGAGGTATTAGGGGTCCTGGAGGTGCCACGGCCGAGTGAAAGAACGGGGCCACGCTAGGCGTGCCCGGGTCAAGCTGCGCTATGCTCTGCTCCACTCTCTCTGGCGACCTTCGCCGTGACTGGCTTACAAAGGCATTTCATCACGAGGTGAACGCCCAATGCGCTGTCACACACAGCCTCTAACAAGTTTTGAGCGCTCTGTACTTTCTTTCAACAGCAGCGATATCACTTTCCGCGTCGAATCGTCAATTCCTGAAGACTGTCGTAGTACGGTAGGAATTCTTTAACAGTTTGCCAATTAGATAGCGATGCTCAAAAACCGGAGTATTTCGCTTTTACGAACTGAAAACCTCTTCTGATGTAGCTTACACGTCTCGAAAGAGATAATAATAATGTGTCTGTTTCGTTTTTTGTAGCACCAGTTTTTAAGGTATAGGGCCAGCCTCCGGTGTGGCCGAGCGGTTCTAGGCGCTTCAGTCTGGAACCGCGCGACCGCTACGGTCGCAGATTCGGATCCTGCCTCGGGCATGGATGTGTGTGATGTCCTTAGGTTAGTTAGATTTAAGTCATTCTAAGTTCTAAGAGACTGATGACCTGCCGGCCGCGGTGGCCGTGCGGTTCTGGCGCTGCAGTCCGGAACCGCGAGGCTGCTACGGTCGCAGGTTCGAATCCTGCCTCGGGCATGGGTGTGTGTGATGTCCTTAGGTTAGTTAGGTTTAAGTAGTTCTAAGTTCTAGGGGACGTATGACCTAAGATGTTGAGTCCCATAGTGCCCCGAGCCATTTGAACCATTTTGAACTGATGACCTCAGATGTTAAGTCCCATAGTGCTCAGAGCCATTTGAACTATTTCTAATGTATAAAAAAAAGGTTCAAATGGCTCCAAGCACTATGGCACTTAACATCTGAGGTCATCAGTCCCATAGACTTAGAACTACTTAAACCTAACTAACCTAAGGACATCACACACATCCATGCCCGAGGCAGGATTCGAACCTGCGACCGTAGCAGCAGCGCGGTTCCGGACTGAAGCGCTCGGCCACAGCGGCCGACTCTAAGGTGTAGGAACAACTTAAATAACACTGCCTATCGGGCAAACCTTACGTACGTCGCCATTCCACTAGAAACAAGGATCTGTTTCTGACAACAACTCGCGCAGATAATTCAGTGGTGGAGACATACATCGTAACAAACAAACAGTCAGGCTACAAAAAAGTTTCTGCACAAATAGGCATATCTCCTACAAACCTCGCATACTTGGGAGCGATGGCGGTTGCAGTGTATTGCAGTGGTCCGCGACAGCACTACAACTCCTCCTTTTCCTCACTCAGTTTTAACAAAACAGAGACATTTTCGTTTCTTTCTAGGTTCTCGCCAATCTCTAAGGAAATTCCCAGGTTCTCGACATTAGTTCAAACTGATAATTTTTGAGTTTCAATGATACGAAAGGAAAATGGACACTACGAAAGGTATATGACGAGGGAAAAAAAAAAGAGAGAGAGAGAGAGAGAGAGAGAGAGAGAGAGAGAGAGAGATCCAATAGGTAGGGCTATCAAGTACAGGAGGTTTACACGGAAATGGAACCGCCGCAGTACGGCAGCTGTTTACACTTTTCTGGCTACGAACCTAGCCGCTCACAGTTTCACAATGTAAGTTAGTTAGATAGTTAATTAGTTAGTTATGTGTTCCATACATCATTTGAACGTTTCTTTTATCGAAATTTTGTGAAACGGCTCAGTTGTCATATAATTGATTATTTTTATTGTTTTACGCTATTTGTGGATATATTTTGAAACACTTGAATGTATGAAAATAAACCAAAGTTTGAAAAAAGACTAATACACACAAGACAGATTTACTATCTAATTAATTGTTAAAGCAAATTGACAAAAAAAAGACGTATGTGTGAATTTCTAAGGGACCACACTGCTGAGGTCATCGGTCTCTAGACTTACAGACTACTTAATCCAACTTTAACTTATGCTAAGAACAACGCACACATCCATGCCCGAGGGAGGACTCGAACCTCCTGCGAGAGACGCTGCGCAGTCCGTGACATGGCGTCTTAAACCGCGTGACCACTCCGCGCGGTTCACCTTGACCAGTTTTTAATTGGAATGATTAATCGCTGATAGATGTTACTGGCGGCCTAAAGTTTAAGCGTCTTGCAGCGAATATACATAAAGTGAGAGCGCAACTGACAAATTACCACGTTGGTTTTCATTAGACATCCGTCTATGTAAAAATCTTTCTATTCTCTAACGAGAACCATACGGTAACACTATAACGTAAAATATAATTTTGATTGTGGTACATAGCCTTTATCGATATTTGCAATTTAAGAACGTTATGCCATATGACATTACGACAATAACAGCTGTACGTAGAGAGTAGTGACGGACATAGCATACTTCTGACGAACTAATCTAATCCGAATGTGGACGCCGCGAATAGACACTAGAATGAAAGTTAATCCTGTTAACCTGGTGGTAGCAATTTCCTGGCTTCCTGTGTAATGCTTTTTTTCTGTTACAGGGAAACAATTATCGAACTGTATGAACTAAAACTGTCATAACTTCTGAACAGTTTGCGTTAGGACGTTCAAACTGCACCGCTCGCCGCGGAGCATAATGGGAATTACTACGCGCAAGCGCATTTGGTTTGGCGACGAAGCCCACTAGATTTTGGATGGCTTCGTCAATAGGAAAAATAGGGGTCTGAGAATCTGCATTTCGCGATCGAGAAGTCTCTTCACTCTCAACGGGTGAGTGTGTGGTGTGCAATGTCGAGTCACGGAATAATCGGAGAGATATTCCTTGACTGATGGCACGGTGACTACCGAACGGTACGTGAAGGTTTTGGAAGATGATTTCATCCGCATTATCTAAAGTGACCCTGATTTCGACAAGATGTGGTCAATGCAAGACGGAGCTCGACCCCATCGAAGCAGGAGAGAGAGTGATGTCCGCATTATGGCTCTGGGGCACACAGAGGCCACTGGCATGGTCCTCGATTGGCCGCCATATTCTCCGGATCTCTACACATGGGGTTTGTGGGGTATATTAAAAACAATGTGTTCTGCAATAGCCCCAAAACCATTGCCGAGCTGAAAAAACCATTCAGGAAGTCATCGACAACATCGATGTTCCGACACTTCAACGGGTCATGCAGAATTTCGCTATTCGTCTGCGCCACATCATCGCCAATAATGGCAGGTATATCGAACATGTCATAACCTAAATCCAACTGTAGTGACGTTTACATGTTGAATAAAGTGTGTACACGCCGTAGTTTGTAACTAATTTACATTTTTCCCTATATTTCAATAATTGTCACCCTGTACGTAAACCTTTGACGGTAGCAACACGGCGCTTACAACATACCAAGTTTTGCATATTACATTTTCTTCCATTAAACCCTTAGCATTGGCAGCCTAAAATCCCACACACATAGACGACAGTCTGCATCGTCCATACATGCTGAATTATTTCGCTTTTGTGCCTGATATATTAAGTTGCAAAGGAAGAGACTGTGACTTACACAATGACGGGGTTCCATAAATTAGATGCTGGCTGGGCGACTAAAAACTTAAAACTGCTGTTTCTTTTCCCTGGCTGAGCTAAGAAATGAATCATACCGCAACCATGGTCCTCTAAATCGAAGTAATCAACCATTAACATAAGCGGCACAAAACTCACAACATGGCAGTAGGGCATGTAAATAGCGAGAGAACTACTTCAGTCGAAAGTATGACACTCAGCCCTGTACTTCTTATCGAATAAGTTGAACAAGGCAACGTCTGAGTCTTTTACAGAAACTGGGTGCACGGAGAAAATATGTATGGTGTTGCATTCAGTGAGATAGGTTTATCTGTTCGTAAGATACCGCTAGGGTGCAGGGGAAGTAGTTTACTACTACCTTACTGTGAGGTATTTAGTTTAACCAGTTCTGCATTTCAGCTTGGAGTAGAAGGTACACGCTTAAAGTAGGACCAGTTAAATATATCTGATTAAATCTAGTGATGAATTTGGTACCTAGACCCTCTAAGAGGATACTAAGTCGAGTCATGATATACACTGCTTTTGGATATCCAGCAAATATGTAACGTATCCAAGAAAAACATTTTCGTATCTACATACATCGACTGATTTGTTTCCTCGAATTTTAAAATCTTTTTATAAGTATTGTAGCAATCAGAAGTTCAACCTATTCAAGTTGTCTAGGTTAATAGCTGTCTTCAGCAAGTGTAATGAAAGTCTTATTAAGACCAGACGCGTTCCGTCTTAATAAGACTTTTGCTACAGTTGCTAAAGGCAGCAATTAACCTACACAACTTGTATACGTGCAACTGCAGAGAAAAGAAAATAAGAAAAGGCCGAAAAACAAAGAAGATAACATGTCAGCCTATTCAGATGCCCATATATTATAATCAAAAACTTTTAAAAAAGTAATTCAAAAAGATTCTATTTGCAATGAGCTTTTACTGATTGGATCGGTCATAGATCTTTGACGGCATAGTTATATGATAAGCGTATCCCCAATTATTATCGATGAAATATCTCTAATGCACCACCAAAGAGGTCTCATCCCATATCTCAAGTTCGGCGTGCAAGTAACTCGTGGTTGTTGTTGTTGTTGTTGTTGTTGTTGTAGTGAAGGCGATGACCACGTTCCCGCAAACCGAAACTTCGTCGCGGTCCATAATTATTATTCCGCGACTAAGTATCGTTTCCTGTGAGGATAAGGGCTAACTTTGTTTTGTAGGCTAAACTGGTGATCTACAAAACAAAGCTCTGCCCGTGACTGTAAGCCAGAGCTGAATCGTTTCCATAATTAGTAATTAAATTAAAAGCAAGGGACATAGCAGTAATAAATATACTCGTTACAGTTTTTATGCGGAAGCATTGACACTTACTCTGTCTCTCGCCTCTAAAGGAGTATCAAGATGTCTCTAACGTCACACTAAACCGTTAAAAACATCTAGATTTAAGCATCCGATTTTTGGTAGGCAATTACTGGAAGTCAAGAAAAGTGGATGGAGTACTTGCACGAAACAACTGCAGCGAACATTTGCTACATGAAGCAAACTAAGCCACTGTGGGTGAAAAGCAGACGCTAAATACGTCACAGACGAAGCCTTAAATGAACAACATTTCGAGTACTTTCTTAAAATGTTTTTCGTTTAAAGGAAGGTTAGGAACCCGGCGCCTCTTTTCTGCACCATCAAAAGTGATCGAGACAATGGACTACTGCACTATGGCAGCTAACTTACTCTTCGTCAGAATTATCACTCCAGTTCATGTATTACAGAATTAAAAGATGACTAACTTTGAGCCTCATAGTATAACCACCATGAAATCCCAACTAAATTTCAAAACGGGTATAGACCTGGAAAAGGGAATCGGCGCTTTACAAAGCGAATGTTTCCACATAGAGCGTAGCTAAGATCTCGATAGTAATACTTGGCGGCAACCATCAGGGTCCTGCGTTTCCGCATCTTGCAGGTAACCAAAAGCGACATGGACAAGCAGTCACAATAAAATTAGTATTTATCTGCCACCGTGCTAAAAGCCTTTATATTCAGACGTAGTTTGCTACCAGCAGTTGCTAACGTAGAATGTATAATTAGTATCAAAAACAAAGTCCATAATTTAAAAAAAAATTTACTTTCCAACAAAAGATATTGCCACAAGAACTGTTATTTCAGAACTCTGCAAGTGTTCTACGCGAAAGCATGACGACACGCGCCTTTTTACAATGAAAACTGTTAAAGGCGTTACATTGTTAATATTTGTAGTCGTCTTTCCTCCGTTGCTATTTCAATGTCGTTTATCTTGAAGATAGGAATAACAATTTCTCGACTTTTGCAATTAAATTCCATTTTATTTCTTAAGCGGGTATATTTCTAATAAATATTTAGACATCTTCTTTCTGAAGTAAAGGTGATTTAAATTCACACTGCAGTACCGAGAGTTCTACCTCACCTGCTTCTCCCAGCTTCCTACATTCTGCCTACACTGCAGTTAACACGAGCAGACCCATGCGCCACCTACGAGGCGGGATACAAAATTTGATAGATTTTTTGGTCCGTCTCTCTTCCTATTTGTGTCCACTGACGCATCTGTTAGCAGTTCTGAATTCAAAGTTCCTAGTATAAATACTGCCAATGAACTTTGTATTGCTACAGTGCCTTGTTGTATATGCATTAGACTAGCGAAACGCAGTTCAGTGGAAACTTTTATGAAAGGAAGTTTGAGTCGAGATGTTCTAATAGAAGAGTCAGTAGGCACAGATATAAGATGAACAGACTAAAACCAGGGAACATGGCTAACAAAATTACGTGAGGTCCGTCTGGTTAAAACAATCAGCTGCAAAGACTAGGTATTGTTCTTATTACGTATGAGGTAATCAGCAATATTAGGGAACTTCCATCAACGAGCTCTACACACTGTTCATAGGCTTCAACACTAAAAATACGATCATTACACTGCGAATAGCATACTCATTGACTAGTTTCACAGTATCGAGAAAATCTCGCCATGTTTTCCTGGTAAATTCCTTCTGGACCTGTTAGTTCAAATGGCTCTGAGCACTATGGGACTTAACATCTATGGTCATCAGTCCCCTAGAACTTAGAACTACTTAAACCTAACTAACCTAAGGACACCACACAACACCCAGTCATCACGAGGCAGAGAAAATCTCTGACCCCGCCGGGAATCGGACCTGTTAGTGGCTGAGTGATTGCGTTGTGTAGTGTAGTGTACGGTATGAAAGCGAGGGAGAGGATATAAGCTGGAGCCGTTAAATAACCTACTCTTTTCAAATATGCTCCTATGAGGGTCTACGGAGAGGATTCGCGTTTATCACAGGACTTCGATGCTGTACAGGGATCTGGAACCCTACGCCCCCATTCCGCCCCGCTTTCCGGTTATGTTCTGATGCTGAAATTTTCTTCTCACACAAAGATTTAAAGCGCTAACACAGGATAGAGCGCCAGTGCATTAATTTTCACTAGCAACCTTGGATATGGAAGAGGGAGTCGTCATTAGCACAGGAATGTGGTCATGAGTGTGGATGCTCTCACTTTGTCATCCTCGGCAACTTTCGCAGTTTCCTCGGAGACTAGCCGGCTTACGAAATATGGGCGTCTAATGAGTCCCGTGCCGCAAAGAACAGAGGAACGTGGCAAGGCACATCTACTGCCTATTAAAGTACGACTCATCGCCTTGTCAACATGTACGGGTCACAAAACAAAACATGTAGAGGTCTCAAGAAGTGGTACGGTCTGACAGCCAACCTAAGACCTATAACCCACCTTGTCACCGTCAACAGCAACAAGCATTATGCACCATTGGCCGATGACTTATAGTCTAGCACAGGATGCTTTGTGCATTTCAAGTCCCACAAACAAACATCTTCCATTCTCATTCCCAGCAACAAACACTGATTTATGAATTTCCATTGTGTTAGAGATAAATATCCTCCAATGGATGCCACCTCTCATTTTACGATTTCGTTGTTTATCTTGATCAACAAAGGTACTAATAAACGAACAGCTGCTAAATTTAAAAAATGTGATATTCTAACCTATAGCTGGTTATACGCAGTAGGATTTGTTTGATGGGAATTAATAAATCCTTCAGACTTTCGAAGATTGTTATTATTCGCTCTGGTATTCCAAGCCTCCGTCTGTGCCCTCAAAGGTTAATACAACGTTCCTTTTCATTTCAGACGTACTATATCTGAACGTACTTTTGGATTCAAATGATGAACACAGAGGGCGCATTTCCTCATAATCCTTGGACGAAAAGATCAACAGAAAAATAGCTGTAAATATGTAGGAAAAGGATGAGGAAATAGTCAGAAGTCACCTTCTGCAATGGTTTACGAAACCTATATGGTATTTAAGTCAGAAAGAGTAGAAGGAATCGTAACCTAGTTCCTCTCGAACACGAATCGAGAGGCGTAACTACTGTAACGCTGTGTTTTATTCTGTACTAACTAATAAATGTTAAAGGTGCATAAGAGACGACTTATAAAATGCTGCAAAGTTAATACAAGATACAGGAAATTAGTTGCTTTGTTCCCAAATATCTAAGTATTTTGCAGACGTTAATTTTCATTTACTTAAATTATTAATTCTCCAGTGTGTTTCATTGGCGCTATCACGTCGCTTGAAACTGGAGTAAGTAAACTCTCGCTAAGACCACTTATCCTGCGTTATCTCCATTAAACACAGACAACCTATTTCTGTCGTCTCATAATGTGTGTGTGTGTGTGTGTGTGTGTGTGTGTGTGTGTGTGTGAGAGAGAGAGAGAGAGAGAGAGAGAGAGAGAGAGAGAGAGAGAGAGAGAGAGCTGTGGGAACTCAGTTAAGATATGTCCACAATGAAGATTCTAATCCTTAGCTGCACCTGGCAATATACGATTCAAAAATAGTTCAAATGGCTCTGAGCACTATGGGACTTAACATCTTAGGTCATCAGTCCCCTAGAACTTAGAACTACTTAAACCTAACTAACCTAAGGGCATCACACAACACCCAGCCATCACGAGGCAGAGAAAATCCCTGAGCCCGCCGGGAATCGAACCCGGGAACCCGGGCGTGGGAAGCGAGAACGCTACCGCACGACCACGAGATGCGGGCAATATACGATTCAAGTCTCGAGGTTTGTACCTCGGAAGTTGTAACAATAACAAAATCTTTCGGTAAAAAAGCTGTTTCTGTTTTGGACTGTGATACCGGATGCATTGACAAAGTTGTTATGCAGAGGTTCCCACAATTGGCCTACTATTACGGAATACGTTATCGCTATTATTTCATTTCATTTTTCCCTCTATCTGAGACAATAATTGCATTGTAGGTCATCACAACCCACACAGTTGATGAGCCATTGTGTGAAGATATCATTATTGTATCTCCTAAAAATTAATGGCGTAAATCAGGAGGGAGTTGAGTTTTCTTGGAGGAAGGACAAGGCCACTTCAGAGCTGAAAGATGAAGTACTACGTTAATAAATAACTGGAACTTAACGCGACAAAAAGTCCTTGGCGGGAGCAGACTCCTTAAAAAGCTCCTCTAGCTCCTTAGAAATCTGAGTGGTGCTTTGTACTTTGTCATAGTAACTAATCACTAACAGAAAATCTGATGCTGACTCTGCTGCAACGTCTTCTCCCCCTGCTGGTGTTGGTACATGGCCGGCCGGAGTGGCCGTGCGGTTCTGGGCGCTAAAGTCTGGAGCCGAGCGACCGCTACGGTCGCAGGTTCGAATCCTGCCTCGGGCATGGATGTGTGTGAAGTCCTTAGGTTAGTTAGGTTTAATTAGTTCTACGTTCAAGGCGACTGATGACCTCAGAAGTTAAGTCGCATAGTGCTCAGAGCCATTTGAACCATTTTTGTTGGTACATGCAGTCTCATCCGTTGTCAGCATCCTTTGTCTCCAAATGGCATTAAAATAAACTAACGGCTTAAATAAAGAAACAGTCAGCACGAATCATACAGGGCAATGAGCTATCGTCTATCCTTGTCAGCCGTACATTACAGAAAACCATCTGAGACTGTTGAAAAGTCTTCAAAGAAACAGAAGAGAAAATGGATTCGGATTAAGAAGCCCCAAATGTAGACTAGATATATATTATCTGGCCTTTGCGGTTAACATTGTGATCGTTTCTTCCGAGTAACAGTTTGAAAAACTCCCAAAACTGGCAGCTAAAATAGGACTCAAACTAGCGATCAAAAATGTAGAATAGAGAAACACAGGGGGGTAGCGTTGCCAGTATAAAAATAACTCAGGGCGTTAGTCAAAGAATCTACTCTTTCAAATCCCAGCAGTGCGACTGGGCACGAGAACGAAAGGAAAATATGGTTTAATTAGGGCAAAATGAAATCAGTTTTTATGAAGACAGAAACTATCTAAAACAAGAAAGTCTGTTCAGTAATGGTTACTTTGAGTTGCAAGATCAGACTTCTGTACGAGTCGGTAATGCACAACTTGAGAAATAAGGGTTGAATACAGAACTTGAGAATATCCTGGAAATTAATATAATAGAACTCGTAAAAACGAACAGATGATGTGGATGAATGATGAAATGCGCACAGAGATAGGAAACTGGTTAGCAGAGTGGTCAAGCAACCGCAGCCCAAAAAAGAAACAATCAAATCAAAATCGAGGTAGGGACCAAAATCGAAGGGAAGAAGGAGCATTACCCAGAGGACTGGTCATCGGAGTACAGGTTTCGATTGGACAAGATAGGGACAGGAAATCGGCTGAATCATTCAGGCACTCATCTCAAATGGAAAACCTACATCTGGATGACTGCACTGGAATATGATATTAGAGGATGTAACATCCCGTCGACCACAAGGTCATTGGAGACAGAGCAAAAGTTCGAATTGCCTGCTTTTGGCCTAAGGGATTTAGAATAATCACGGTAAACCTTAATCTGGATGACCGGGCAGTGATTTGAAGCGCCAGTCTCCAGTGTCGTATGGGAACTAGGGCCCCGCTCCTTCCGATGCGAGTCCAGGTATGTGCCTCGCTAATATAAAAGAACATGGACGGTATGGAAACATTTTCAGACACAATATCGAAAACCGGAATATAGCTGAAAATTAAGCATAGCGTGTGAAGTGACAACCGTGGAAAAAAGAATGTTTTTCTTTTTTCCCCCTTCAGCTGAAAGCCAGAACACATATATACAAATCTGAATTTTCCATTAGTTCGAGAATCACACTCGTCAGAAGAATACGCTGTGGACGTCTCAGAGACGAGAAAGGTACAAAATAGTGCGACACGCGGGGAAGAAACGCCGAAATTTAACAAGCAAAATAGTCGGAACCAAACAGGACGCATAAAAAATGCAGGGCAGGTTTTGAGTCGCGAGAAAATGGCTTAACAGCGTGTACGAAGCAAGGAAGCAGATAAACAAAGGGGCGCAGCGCTGCTCGCCGTGTTGTGTAAATGCTGGCGCAACCTTGCCAGCAAATGCCAGCACGCCGCTCACCATTTCATTTCGACACGCGTCACTACGCGCCTGTGCTTATGCCTGCCAAATTGCCAGCTTCGATCTCCACGCCGCGCTTCGAGAAACTAGACGTCTGCTCAAAACACCGCATCCAAATGCGAATGTAAAGCACCGGGCGTGATTGATTTGTCTAGAACGTTCTCCTGCTGTCAGGGGATGGTCATTTAATGATCTACCTTTTAAATTTTGAATTTTATGTTACATTTAAATCCTTACTCTAGAAATCATCGTACAGTTTGTGACTCACTTTCCAGAGTTCGCTCTCATACTATGTGATGCAGCAACTACCACTGGAGATTTATCATCATTTTGGATAACTGTCACGCTGAATGACCGAGCTCGATACGAAGCCTGCACCTCTTCTCTGCTGCTTCGTTAATGCATCTAGGTAACTGTCTCTGGCTGCCGAAGGATATTGCACGATTAGTCCGACGAATTATGCTTTCGTAGATTTTAACCAACGAAGCTCAGTCTGGCATGTCTTTCCCCAGCTAGATTTATGTAGTGGTTTCAGGTGACACCACGGTGAATGGAAGCATCTGCATACCTGCCAGTGTGATCGGCAACACTATCGCTGCTTCTCGCCTGTTTAAGCGTCTCGGATTCCATTTGGATACCTTGGAGATGAGATGCCAGTCTCTTCATACATTATTAAGCATCTGGAGGGATTCACGTTTTCCATAAGAAATTTTAATGCTGCGACCCCTGTAGACAACAGCATCGTTTGTAAATAAGCTCACAGAGACATCGATTTGATGCACTAGATTATTAATGCACACCGCGGAAAGAAACAGTCCTGTTGGCGACGTGAGGAACTGCTTGGAAGACGACCTTGAAATCAAGTAATTTAGGTACGTGAAAGGAGTAGCGTGTTGAGACTATTAATAAAACCTCGATTTACTCGAATGTAGACAATTCGGTTCGAGTTTTAGATTCGAATACCTCGGCCAGTAATTTTCGCATTTGTCGAAACGTAAGCCGACGAGTCGGCAGCGAGGACGATGACATACTATTTCACGCAGCGAAAGTGACGGCATTGCAGTGTGTGCTCTTGGCAACAGGAAGCAACTAATGCAAACGCTGTCAATTGTGACTAACCGTTCCAGCCGAGAAATCTTGCAGTTTCACACCGTCAGAAGCAGTAGGAGAAAGTGAGAGTATTTGAGAACGTCACTTTAAATTGGTGTGCAGGATCAGTCAGGTATTGCGCTGTGCGTAATGCTACTTGCTGTAAAACTGGGGATGTGTGTCTTGACCGCAGCGACTAAACAGTGACTCAGGATAGAGCAGCCTGAGATGCAAAATCCTAAAATATTCGATTGCTAGGAAGGTGATAAGCCAGACTTAAAAAAATATAGTCCATTTTCCTAACTGACATCTTTTCCAAAATATTCGAAAACTTAGTGTACTCAAGAGTAATCCCACACTGAAGCACAAACAAATTACTTGGCTTATCACAGTTTGGTTTCCAGAAGGGATGCTTGACTGAGAATCCTGCTTATACATTCGCTCACCAAATACCATAGCGCAAGCCTTAAGTAATAAAATATCGCCAGTTGGTATATTCTGTAACCTTTCCAAGGCGTTTGACAGGGCAGATAACGTTACTCTCTTCGAAAAATTAAACAAGTGGTTTCAACAGTACGTAACAAACAGAATGCAAAAAGTTATGCTGAATAATTCAAAACATTTAGAGACTGGGGAGAAATCATAAAGGATGTACCACAGGATTCAATTTTTGACCCACTCCCCCACTTAACATTCTACAAACAGATTTGTACTATTTGTAGACGATACTAGTGCTATAATGAATCCCATTGGTCAGAAAGCAACAGAGGAGACTGTACATGATATTTCCCGAAGAATTATAAAGTGGTTCTCAAAAAATGTACTCTCCCCAAATTGAAAAAAAAAACACACACCCTATATTCAGTTATGCATTCTAAATAGAGTCATATCAACAATTGATGTAGCACCCGAGTAGAGGTTAGTAAATAGGGTAGAATGTTCCAAATTTTTGTATGTACTTATTGATGAAACCTTGAACTGGAAGGACCATATTTCTAAAATTTTCAAACAGTTCAGTTCAGCTACTTTAGCTCTTCGTATATCAGCTAATCTTGGAAATAAGTAAATTCAATTTCTGACATATTTTGCGTATTTCCACTTATAACGCCTTATGGAATTATTTTCTGGGGTAACTCGCCACTTGGAAAGGAAGTATTGATTGCAGGAAAGCGAGCAGTAAAAATAATATGTAGTGTTGACCCACGGAGGTCATGTAGTTACCTCTTCAAGGAGCTAGGCAAGAACTAACTTATTCCATAATCTTTCGGACGTACATCTGCCAGCTATTCACTTAACATGGCTTTAACTCTGAGTATCAGTGATTTCTGCCTGAAATCACCATTTTATTAATTTTGGAGCGCCAATGCCTTTCGCACGAAATCACCGAACCTATTGTAAGACAGACACATCTAATGGCACACTGAGATACTTCTACGAATGTAGCAGTCACTTAGAGCGTCCAAAGCAACAGTCGGCATGGAGATCGTGCTATGTGATTGTACGAGACTGTAAGACGTGGATGATTTTTGTAGTGATCGTAACGAGGAGATCACTGAGAGTGAAAGTAAGTATATCTGAAGTTATTGTAACGTAGATTTGATTTTGGTCTATTGCTTTTATGAGTGGTTTCAGGAAGAAACTACTGGGGCAGTATGTAGTTTTGATATAAAATGATTACATTTTTGGCTCAGTTTTCCTTGCTATTTAGATCTATAATTTACTGTAGGCATATGACTTCATGGAAGTTTCGAAATGTGGGATTCTGCCAAAGAAAAATGCCAAATTGCTTTCAAATATATCGTATTAAATGACGGATGGTTAAAAGTGACTCCAAAGCGAAATCATCTACTTAAAACAATTGATTGTTTACATTTTGCGAATTTCTTTTTGTATTCCTTGCTTACTATGATGATAAAGGTCAATTTTCTAAAACATTTTAAAATTAATTATTTTTATATTATTGGGACTCAATGGGATAAGGTTGTCAACCTAAAAATATCGGGAGAATAAATAATACTATCCCGGCCAAAAGATGGAATATTCTATCCGCAGGGAAAACTTCAAGGAACACAGGAACTAACTTCGTGAAATTAATTTTTTTTTCTTTTTTAGCTATCCCAGCCAAAAGATGGAATATTCTATCCGCAGGGAAAACTTCAAGGAACACAGGAACTAACTTCGTGAAATTAATTTTTTTTTCTTTTTTAGCTGTGGGTACTGGTATGGGGTGTGCGAGAGGGAACGTACAGTTTCGTACCCATCGCAGAGTCGTTACGAATCCAGTGTCCTTTTATCGCAGTATTAACCACTACAGAGAGAGCAACTGATATATTGGAAACAAAAAATGAGCGAGCTGACGCATTTGTAAACAAAGAGCCGTATGGCATTGTTGACTGGGAACTCACGATGGATTCAGCCGACACCTCCGAGGTGTCGGTTCAGCTACCTACTAGGGAAGGGTTTTTCTCGTGTGCAGAATGCCCCATTTCCTTGCTATGTGTCAGAGTTGTTTGTAAAGTGTGCGAGTTACTGCAACGGATGAGTGACTACAGTGGTGTCGTGAATATGAGAGGAGGGAGAGAGTGAAACGGGGCGCCAGCACACGCTAGTCAAGACACTGGCCAGTGACCGCCGTCCGCAAACTTAGTTTAGGTGTCCGCTGCTTCACTAAATCCCTGTGCGCGAAAGCCGAGATATTTTCTTGCGACAGGCCAATCCCCCTGTTCCGACTTCGACGTCTACAACGCGCTAAGCTCTAAACTTCTCGTTTCGTAAACGCAGCACGTCAACTCTTCTATTATCTAGCCGTGTTCGCATTACGAAGGGAACCCAACGACGGTGATCCACGAGTGCTACTTTAGTTTAAAGCGCAGTACCTACGAAGACGGAAGCACAGTGTGCCGCATCTGTTGTGTATCTTGACTTACAAGTCCTTCGAGCGTTACGACTTTTTACTCTCGGCTAATTGCTTTTTCTGGTATATTTAAAATGTCGTCGGTAGCGTGGTCACTTCAGACGGAGCAAAGGGATATGCCACGGCCTTGTTGAGAGAACCCTTCCGGCACTTACCGGGAGCGGCTAAATCACAGTTATAGTTCCCTATCATTTAAGGCATCCTCCTATCGCAACAAAAGTGTACACGTAAGTAATAAACAGTTTATATCGCCAGCCGAACGTGTCAAGTCACGCTAATGCAAAGGTGCAAGTTCGGACTCCTGCTGCCTGAATTAGCATAGTAAGAGGAGAAGAGATGGGGAGGTGGACATTTGATGCGCGCCCCCCCCCCCTCCCCCTCCCAAGACCCTCTCCAGGATTTTAATTACATATCTCCCAGTTATGTGTCATCGAGTGGGGACTTGAACCGTTGTTGAGGCTGATCCGCCTATGGAATAGGAACAGTGAGGCCCGCGGAAGCCGTTGCTGCACTTCGAGAGGAGTAAACTATGTGCAGGTGCCGATTTCATCCACTAGCTTCGCATTCTTCGCATAGTTATTTAAGACATACATGAAATGTAATCCCTGTTGCGAATATGGACAACCATCACCTGTATAAGGACAATTTGTACTGGACCAGGACTCAAACCCGGATTTTCCTCTTACCGCGAACGATTGCCATACCATTCGGTTATCCGAGGACGCCCCACGACCAGACTCAGATTTCCATATGCATAACCTGCACTCGTACATCCATTACGTATATTCTTGTACGGGAGAGACACATGTTCAAATGTGTGTGAAATCTTGTGGGACTTAACTGCTAAGGTCATCAGTCCCTAAGCTTACACACCACTTAACCTAGATTATCCTAAGGGCAAACACACACCCATGCCCGAGGGAGGACTCGAACCTCCGCCGGGATTAGCCGCACAGTCCATGACTGCAGAGCCTTAGACCGCTCGAACAGGAGAGGCATTTCAATTGAAAGTCGCTTCGCCGGTATCGACGGATTTGTACGACACTGCAGTGAGTGTGTTTTTCAGAAAAAACTATGCAGTAATTCTGAACAACACATGCACTTCACTATTCTATTACACACACATCAAAATGGTTCAAATGGCTCTGAGCACTATGGGACTTAACATCTATGGTCATCAGTCCCCTAGAACTTAGAACTACTTAAACCTAACTAACCTAAGGACAGCACACAACACCCAGTGCCGGCCGAAGTGGCCGTGCGGTTAAAGGCGCTGCAGTCTGGAACCGCAAGACCGCTACGGTCGCAGGTTCGAATCCTGCCTCGGGCATGGATGTTTGTGATGTCCTTAGGTTAGTTAGGTTTAACTAGTTCTAAGTTCTAGGGGACTAATGACCTCAGCAGTTGAGTCCCATAGTGCTCAGAGCCATTTGAACCATTTTGAACAACACCCAGTCATCACGAGGCAGAGAAAATCCCTGACCCCGCCGGGAATCGAACTCGGGAACCCGGGCGCGGGAAGCGAGAACGCTACCGCACGACCACGAGCTGAGGACTACACACACATCAAAAAAAGTTTTGCATCACCCCAGTTCCCAGAACATCTGAAGATAGACGTTGACTGTGGATATTGCATCACAGACACAGTGCCTTTGACTGTTCACAGATGCCACTAAACCCACCTGAAGTGGACTGACAAGGCAGCCAGTCCACAGTGACGGGTAGCCGAAAGAAAGGCACGCGTACACACACACGCCGACGGGCGTCAAGTACTGGAACAGGCTACGTAATTAATGCTATGAAGAAAAGTACGTAGCTGGATTAATACTTATCTTTAATCAATCATTGTGGTACATCGCTCTTGACGATACACAGGAGACTTTAATTACAATCACTGTAAGGCTAATGGCGCCTTGCTAGTTCATAGCCATTAACTTAGCTGAAGGCTATTCTGTCTCTCGGCTAAGGAGAGAGAAAGGCTTCGTACATCTAGTCTCTAGCTAGGTCGTCCGTACAACTGGGGCGAGTGCTTGTTCGTATCACGAGACCTGCCTTGTGGTGGCGCTAGGTCTGCGATCACACAGTGGCGACACGCGGGTCCGACATGTACTAAATGGACCGCGGCCGATTTAATCTACCACCTAGCAAGTGTGGTGTCTGGCGGTGACACCACACCACCCAAAGATGTAAACAACCATGCATGAGCAGCACCTATTAGACGGAGGGGGTCCGACAGCCGATCAGTTCCAGTCATTCCACCAGGAAAGAGGTAAACGGCTCGTGTTGTCTGTAGTCCAACCATGCCTAGACGGGCATTGCCGCGATTCGATCGCATCCGCATTGTTACGTTGTGCCATGAAGGGCTTTCAACAGCGGAAGTGTCCAGGCACCTCGGAGTGAACCGACTTGATGTTATTCGGACATGGAGGAGATACAGAAACAGGAACCGTCGATGACATGCCTCGCTCAGGCCGCTCAGAGGCTACTACTGCAGTGGATGACCGCTACCTACGGATTATGGCTCGAAGGAACCCTGACAGCAATGCCAGCATGTTGAATAGTGCTTTCCGTGCAGCCACATGACGTCGTGTTACGATTCAAACCGTGCGCAATAGGCTGCATGATGCACAACTTCACTCCCGACGTCCATGGCGAGGTCCATCTTTGCAACCACGACACCATGCAGCGCGGTACAGATGGGCCCAACAACATACCGAATGGACTGCTCGGGATTGGCGTCACGTTCTCTTCATCTATGAGTGTCGCATATGCCTTCAACCAGACAATCGTCGATGACATGTTTGGAGGCAACCCGGTCATGCTGAACGCCTTAGACACACTGCCCAGCGAGTGCAGCAAGGTGGAGGTTCCCTGCTGTTTCGGGGTGGCATTATGTGGGGCCGTAACGGCTGTACGATACGTCAAAGCCATCCTCCGACCGATGGTGCAACCATATCGGCTGGATATTGGCGAGGCATTCGTCTTCATGGACGACAATTCGCGCCCCCATCGTGCATATCTGGTGAGAGATTTCCTTCAGGATACCGACATCGCTCGACTAGAGTGGCCAGCATGTTCTCCAGACATGGAACCTATCGAAGATGCCTAGTATAGATTGAAAAGGGTTGTTTATGGACGACGTGACCCACCAACCACTCTGAGGGATCTACGCCGAATCGCTGTTGAGTCGTGGGACAATTTGGACCAACAGTGCCTTGATGAACTTGTGAATAGTATGCCACGACGAATACAGGCATGCATCAATGCAAGAGGACGTGATACTAGGTATTAGAGGTGCCGGTGTGTACAGCAGTCTGGACCATCACCTCTGAAGGTCTCGCTGTATGGAGGTACAACATGCAATGTGTGGTTTTCATGAGCAATAAAAAGGGCGGAAATGTGTTTATGCTGATCTCAGCTCCAGTTTTTTGTACAGGTTAAGGAACTCTCGGGAAAGAGGTGATCCAAAACTTTTTTTGATGTGAGTGTATGACAATGCGACCATAACACTACGTTGCACAAGCTATAAGTAAGCCACAAGATACAATTACACATCCACAGCAATGGCAGTCCACGCACCCCTCGACCTGGTACACAACACCATGTGGGATGTGTCAGTGTCACGCCGTCATCAATTTCACTGTCGAGGAAGATGAATTCTGTCCGTCAGATTCTACTAAGTTGCAAGTCTGCTTATCGTACGCGTTAATCAACTCGCGTGTTGTCTAATGTGCACGGCAATATCTGATGCCGATCAAATGAGCGCTACGCCACAGCAAGGTACTCGGTTAACAACGAACAAAAATATCGCACGCGAAACAGTTATTCTCGACTGCGGCCATGTTTCGAACCACAGACGCTACTTGTCGATCGGCAGATCAGAGTCACTTGACGTGTGGAAGAACTCTACAAATTTACGTTTTGGACGGAAACTACATCGGAGGCAAATGAGAATCAATGTTGTCTGTCAGCTTTTCTGAGGTCGAAGTGTCGCAATAATATATATGACAACTGTGTAACGAGCTGCTATTCAAAATACACGAAATTACTCGCCAAGAGCACGGCAGCGTCTCTCAGACCTACAAACGGACGGGTGTTTTTACAAGCAGACTGGTTTACGGCCTTACGCGTTAACGCTCACTCGTTAACCGTAACGGTAGTCTTAAACCTGATCCTGAGCAAGGCCATCTCCGGAGTGCAGAACGGCGACAGTTCCGGTGGCACTGCACTCGCTCCTCACCCTCACTAATATTCCTCTCATTCCAGTCTCAGACACTGTCGGAGGCGGGAACTACGTCCACGCAGCCTGCATAGGCATAGATATCGCTGGCGTATACTGGCTACGTAATCTCACAATACGTTAATTAGGTATTGTATTAGGCAACCGTAGCCCCCTTTAGACAGGCGTGTTCGCTCTCTAGAATTGAAGAAAGGCCAACTTCAGATCTCGATAATTACTCACCTATGCGTGGAACTGAGCGCGCTGATTGAAACACTGGGCTCAAATGGCTCTGAGCACTACGGGACTTAACATCTGAGGTCATCAGTCCCCTAGAAATAAGAGCTACTTAAACCTAACTAACCGAAAGACATCACACACATCCATGCCCGAGTCGGAATTCGGGCACGGTTCTAGACTGAAGCGCCTAGAACCGCTCGGCCACTCCGGCCGGCGAAGGAAACACTGGGCTCGTCTTCGTGAGGACGGTGCTTTAAATTTCCATCCGGTCATACCGATCATGGTTTTCCGCGATTCCCTAATTCAGTATTCACGAATCGCGAGAGGATTCCTTCGACAACGTCGCGGGCCGAATTCCTGCGGCACCCGTGTCCAGTCCGGTCTTGTACTTTGTCTCTTAATGATACTGACATCAACTGGACGTTAAGTTATAACCTCAATCCCTTGCTTTGACTTACATCGATCTCTGGAGATGCGTGACAACCCGATGAAGAATTTAATTTAATACAGAGGACGCATAAACGAAGTGGACTTCAGTCGCATTGGAATTCTTTTCTGTTTAATTAGGATATAAGACAGTGAAAAGGACATTTATACAAGTTCACCAGTGTAAGATGAAACGTAGAGTGGTGTGCACGAATGTGGAACGGCATCTCTTCTGTGAAAACGTTCGTCCGGAGCAGCGCGGCCTGATGAATTTCGCCGGCGCTGCAGAGTTGTCCCATAAGCAACAAGCAAGCATGCCCTGCGAGAATGCTCTGCGTCGGCAAACCTTCGAGCGCAACTGGGTGAGCAGGCCCACGGCCATTAAAAAGCACTGACGCCTGTTGCTAATGTTATCCATAAATTACGCTTTAACGACCCACCAACTGTCCAGTGCTGGATTCAGCCTCATTATGGGCGTGATAACGTATGCTCGTGCTAACTCTATCGTGCCTGTATGGAATGTTTTTATTCAGCTTGCGAGACGATGTGATTCGTCACTTCGCGAAATAACAAGAGTGATACATTTCTCTCTACGCGCTAGTGCCCTTCGGCAATGTAAGCACACGTCCAAACGCAGTACTGAAAGGACGATACTGCTTATGCACGAAGTCTGTAGGCGGTTTAACAATTGTTATACGAACAATTATTATCGTAGTATTCTTTTTGTTACCACGGATACTACGGAAAAAAAACTTAACGCTAATACTGACAATTTGCCACCTTTATTTACATGGTACGGCAGAAATTCATCACCATGGACGGACAGAGGATAATGGTGGCACATTCCGGTACGCTGGCTTAAGCAATAACCACACGGCTGGTTGTGCTGAGTCTGGCTAACCGTACAGCGATTATTTCTCCATCATCTGTTCACTAGTTAAGGCCTGCCGTAACTGATCAGGTGAAGTATATGCATGAAAATGAGGGGAGTACCCGGGACAAATATAAAATTCAAACTAATGTACGACTTACTACATTCCGTATTGTTTTCCTTTCTGAAGAAGAATATAAAGGAAAGGGGAATGAAAATGCCATCCTGGTGGTGCCAAAACGCACAGCTGTCTTTCATTGTGCAGATTTCACGCGGATGGACACACGCGGCAGTCTTACACAGCTTTTAATCTAGTTTGTATGACTTCTGCGTATAAACCAACAACACAGTCGCACAGACTGAGTACCCTGATACGCAGCGGGACGTCTGCGAAAAAGGTGCAAGGCGTTCCAGGAATGAAGCACACCCTTTTAATGCGAAATCGTGTTGATAGAAAGGAAAGCTGGAGTCTAACGTGCCGTGTACGGTGAGGTCACAAAAGACGGCACATACTCTGACTGGACAAGGATGGGGAAGAGTATCGACTACGTCCTTTTGAAAGGAACAACCTCGGCACTCGCCTAAATCGGTTTGGAAATGCATAGGAAACATGAATTTTAATTGTGTGATGCAGATATGGACATCCCTTCGCACGAATGTCAAATCTGTGGTTAAACCACTGAACCATCTCGCTGGATTATTTACCTGATATCGGTGATGCAAACACCACACGTTAAGAAATTTGTAAAGAGAAAAAGCTGCGTAAAGAAATCTTGAGACCTGGTGACTGAACAAGATTACATGAGCTTACACAGTTCAGACACATCGAGTGATAAATTTGCTACATAATAGAATTGTGGGGACAGTATCAAGACACTGAGGGTAACAAACGAAATGTGCACGTCTATAAACGGCGTATACGTCGAATACTAGTTTATTCCAGTTCCCTCAGCTATAGATACAGGACTCCGAGTCGAATGTCAGTACGGGACACTAGTGAGGCTGCTACTGCACTAGTGCCACACGCGTGGCAGGAAAGAACTTCACTCTGACGGGAAACGTGAAGAGCGCAGCTTCCGGTAGGCTCTTCTCGCTTTACGAATATTCTGCCGCGTTACCCAGCAAGCGCCAGATGTGCTGCTTCGCTCCGGCTGTCGTCTCATCCGCCCCGAGGTCTCACACGAGATGGAGAACGTTGCCTGACATCCGCTCACAACAGTGGTTCGTCTTACACTTCGAACTGTTACCATTTATGAAAACCACCACAATGTCTTGGCTTACGTTGTTGTAGGTGAACCTTTAGTAAGAACTTCTGCACGTGGTACAAACTTAGTTTTGGTAACAACATGTATGAGTAAGTACATCGTGGAACTCAGATTTCGTTACACTGACTCACCTACAAAAGAAAGTCCTCGTCTTTTTAAGTTGTGTGTCGGCCGCACTGTCATTTACTGATGGCACTTCGCTCACTCTTCTCAGCTCTTCACTCTTTGTTTATTGTATTTTTCCTTCCTCTTTTTAGCATGCTGTAACCCGACTCTGATGCGGCGAGTATCTGACTTAGCCATGACTGCGACTAATGAGCAATTGCAGTTTTCTATTCTTATCTTCGTATAGTAAACAGCCTCTGCCATGCGCTTGCAGAGCATATATGTAAATTTACATAAATCGGCTTCAAAGACAGAAGCACCATTATAGATTAAGTACAAAAAAATTTGAGAGGTTAACGGCACTACACAGGAAGGAAGGAAGGTTCAAAATGGTTCAAATGGCTCTGAGCACTATGGGACTTAATTTCTGAGGTCATCAGTCCCCGAGAACTTAGAACTACTTAAACCTAACTAACCTAAGGACATCACACTCATCCATGCCCGATGCAGGATTCGAACCTGTGACCGTAGTGGTCGCGCGGTTCCAGGCTGTAGCGCCTAGAACCGCTCGGCCACCCCGGCCGGCAAGGAAGGAAGGAAGGAAGGAAGGAAGGAAATCGGCCGCGTCAATTCACAGAAATCATGCTGCTATTCACCTAAATTGATTTACAGAAATCGCGGAAAACCTGTTTCTCGATGGTGGAATGGGCTAGTGAAAACGCCATCTACCCAAGCACTACTACGCAACCTGGCTTGGTACTTTGCCTTGGGGCTGCTTAAATTAATTTTGACACAGATATTTGCACTATACACGACGAACACTAGTGACGATAAAAAGGGCGGAGCGGTGAAAGACGTGAGTCCCTACACATTAGCCCTCAAACAGACGTAATTTGTTGGCGCACAATTGACGTATACTTTGACAAATCGACTGATTACAGCTCATAACGTCATAGCAACGAAAATCAGTGGCGCATTTCCATGGATGAGGCACACTGAGAAACCGGCTTAATTTAAGTAAGTTCCATTTTCTCACTGAAACGTGTGTTTGTATTTACGTATACGTAGGACGAAGTGATTTGTGCTGTTGTGAGTGATTTTAAAAAGGGAAGAGAGAAGGTGAAACACAGTGCGAGCATACAGTCTACTTATCTGGAATAACGAGGTCCTAACATTGCCATCCGACGGCAGGATCAATCGGGGCACAGTCTCGACAGCATGGCGTGAGTAATTAACGTAAATCACAATAAATCTTTGCAAGTTTTTTTAATTTACTAGCTTTCGGGACCTGCATGTAGTGGAGTGTCAATTACGACGATAGGAAAGTGAAGACAACACAACGCCCAGTCCCGAAGCGAAGAAAATCTCCGAGCGGACCAGGAATCGAACACGGGCCACTTCGGTTAGCAATGCACCGTGCTGACCGCGCAGCTATCGAGGCAGACAGCTTTGAAAATTGGTACCTATCCTGCAGACAGGAAAGCAGCTTCCTCTGTGTCGTGAGGGAGATGTGCCAGTAGACGTAGACGGCATCAGCTTCTGACGTCATAGGGGACGGGAACAGGCAGCCACCCTGTGTTTGTTTCCCACCTTTACTCGCAAGATTAGCGCTACATGACGAAACCGCAGAAGGTCTACTTTTCGAAACCTTTGCTGTTCTAGATGAAAATTTGAGCCCATAAAGGTGGATTAGAAGCGAGCGCTGGGTAGACTGCCGAAACCGGATTGCTGGCCTTGGAAAAAGTTCTTTGTCTATTGAGCAGCAGCGGGGACGGAGGCTTACAGCCGGCCAGCCGCTATTCTGACTCATCAGGAGCGCGGCCAACACTACAAATCACGAAACCGTAGCCGCGGGCCACAAGGTGTTAACCCGCTGAACCGCGACCACCACGTCTACATACCATCTCGTTCACACGTCTTGAGAGTTACTCTGTGAAATGTAAACATCCGAGGTGACACAATGTTTAATACGCTGGACTCGTAATCTGCAGGAGCTGGCCTCTAATCTCTATTCTGGGACCCTGATACCGACTTTCTCTCTTTACCCAGAACTAAAAGGCGACAGTACAGAACATGTGAATAAGGGTTAGTTGATTTGTTGGTTGCGGGGGAGTGGAAAGAGTAGGGGAGCGGTGGGGGCTAAGAGGCTCAAAACAGCGAGGTTATCACTCACTTTTTTTTTTCAATTTATTGGCTTCCGGGCCCTGCCCATTCAGCCATCTCAACAGTGTAATGACAATCACGACGATACGAACGTAAAGACAGCACATCTCCGACCCGGGCACGTTCACTCGTTCAAGAGGCAGCCAGTGTGGAGTTAGTGACGTCGGCCAAAAATTTTATCGCATTCTGATAGTACGTTGGCGTGATAAAAATCGAGGGCTTGAAAGCAGTATTGATCTATGTAATGAATTTTTAACAATTCAGTCAGTCATGTAGTTACATGTACATTAACATGACATCCGATGAGAATTATTTGCTGGGTGTGCCAGTACCGTAATTTAACCCTGTACCGAAAGATTCATTTATTTTAGTGTATAATAGACTTTAAATGAACTTTATGTTTAAATAATTTCATTAATGTCCTTACTCACATTTTTACTGGAACTATACAAGAATCATCATCATCATCATCATCACTTAACATTTTCACATTCAGATGTTTACTTCACAAAGACCCTTAACTGCTGAGATAAACTTATGTGAAATATAAACAGACGAATGTGAAAGTTTTAACTGATCTCTTGTTTATTACTGTGCTCTTTGTGGCAAATTTTCTGCAAAAATGTAAGTAAAGACATTAATCAAATTATTTAAACACACAACTCACTTAAGGTATTAGTATACACTAAAATGAATCTTTCTGTGAGGCATTAAATTTCCGTACATAACCCCATTGGCACAATCAGCAAATAATCAAGTGGTTCAAATGGCTCTGGGCACTATGGGACTTAACTTCTGAGGTCATCAGTCCCCTAGAACTTAGAACTACTTAAACCTAACTAACCTAAGGACATCACACACATCCACGCCCGAGGCAGGATTCGAACCTACGACCGTAGCGGTCGGGCGGTGCCAGATTGTAGCACCTAGAACCGCTCGGCCACCCCGGCCGGCAGCAAATAATCTCTTTACACTTCAGATTAATGCGCCTTCAAGCAGTGAAAATTTACTTCATAAATTTATAATACTGACGCCAACCTCAGTCGCAGAGAAGAGAAATAAATTAAGAGGGATAAAAGTATGACTGGGTGTTGTGTGCTGTTCTTAGGTTAGTTAGGTTTAAGTCCCACAGTGCTCAGAGCCATTTGAACCATTTTTGATAAAAGTATATGCGGGGCACAGAACACATGAGTGCTCCGCAAGGACGAAAGACATCACCCACATCTGACTCCCCGCCAACCCAATGAAGAGCTAAGACAGCAGATTTATAACTCTAAAAACGTGAAGAACATCAGGATTGAAAACAGTAAAATAAGGAGAGATGAATAATCAGGTAAGTGGGCGAGTGGGTGGGTGGTTCCGGTCTAACGTCTCGGGGGGCCTTAAGATGCGGCAGGGGTGTCCCTCCCACAACCGCGGCACCCCCGATCCGTTTTAGCAAAGTGTTAAGAGGGGAATAGATTCCACTCTCGGAGATGTGGGGGAAACAGAGCACACGTGAACATACAAACATTCACTGGACACACACAGAACATACACAGACACGAAACTCAGAACGCCAATCCGCGGCAGTCTCCGCGATCCCTAACTCTGCATTAGATTAAACAAAACAGCACAGAAAAATGTCGAACTGTAGATACAGAGTGTGCCTATATCCGCAGTAATGACATCTCTGTGTAGCGCAGTGATGAAGAAACTGCTAGTGTCAATGATAGTGAAAGTGCTGCGGTTCGTTTCTCATAGATTTCCAAGAACGACAGTCCAACGGAGGCAACTGGCTAAAGCTGCAATTCAGCGATAGCGACATCACTGCCACATAAAATCACTGAAGTATTAGGATAGCAAAGTGACAACTGAAACGCTCTTCTTTTTGTACAGTCAGTAGGAATAACAAGAAAACCGATCATTATAGTCAAATTCAAAAATATCGTGAAGATTGTTGACAACACCTCATGAGAACGCCAGGTCACAGAATTCCTCAGAAGATCCTGAACTACAGGCCGAATGGGAAAAGAGATACTGGAAGACATCGAGAAAGATGGGAATGATTTTGTTTGTGAGTTTGGAACAGGTAACAGCCTGAAAGGATGATGATGATGATGATGATTATAGTGTGGACTTGAAGCGAACGTGCAACGGCTGTTGGAGTTATATTTGTAATGTAGATGATCGGTCTCAGTAGGACTGCAGAGTAGATGACGATCGTTCTCAGACCCAACGAAACCAACGGCTTAAGATAAGAGAACATTTGGGTTGCTTGGTGCAATGTATTTCTACTATCTTTCTCGTTCCTTTTGTTTTACTATCGACAACGTTTTTCCTAATTTTTTAAATTTTATTCTTATACGTAAGTTTTCCTTTCCATAGCTATAACTCGATCTTAATCTAAATAGACATCCGGATTCTGTTGCTGTTATAATCAATATTCTTTAAACGGTATATCAAGAGCGTGAACAAAAAAGGAGCAATAAGAGAAATTTCTCTGAATCATTGTAAGTGAAAAACGGGGTGGTGGCTTAAGACAGGCCACGATTGCTCACTTCCGCCGTTGTTGCCCACATGAGCTAGCCCTCCGTCTCTAATGACCTCGACGGGCTCTTTGTCGTTCGTCATAATCTTAATTTAGTCGCCGGCAAGGGTGGTCGAGCGGTTCTAGGCGCTGCAGTCTGGAACCGCGCGACCACTACGGTCGCAGGTTCGAGTCCTGCATCGGGCATGGATGTGTGTGCTGTCCTTAAGTTAGTTAGGTTTAAGTAATTCTAAGTTCTAGGGGACTGATGACCTCAGCAGTTAAGTCCCATAGTGCTCAGAGCCATTTGATGCATTTTTTTTTAATTTAGTCTATCAACGACAGGATGTCTAACAATATGCTCTGGCATCTGACAGCGCTTGACGCTTGAAATTCGAACGAAAGCTAGCATTTCCTTCCTGTTATACCTTAGTCTAACCAAATGATACACAAATGGGTATCAACCAGACAGACAATTCTGAAGTTGTTCGCGGTTTCTGACGATATAAGAAGGCCGTGTTGTCCTGTGGCTCGTTATCGAGTTCTTGCCCAAATTTACCGAGAGAGCGAACGGAGACGTGTGCAAGACATTCCTCATACACGAGTTCCCCAACATGCTATTGGCAGATGTCGCCGCGACAGCCAATTTGCCTCGCTATGTAACAGCCAATACACTTGAGGTGGCCCCGTTCCACGGTCAGATGGTCGCAATTTATTGGGTTGTTGTTCGGAGGCCATGTGAAGAGAATGTTTGACAAGGCAGTGGAACGCTCGGACGTATCTGGTTGCTGGTATTGTCTCAACCGCTAAAGTTTTCGCCGATCTCAGGGGATGCGAACGCATGTATGTCAGTCCTTGATGGTTACCGTACAATCTGTCGTGGTCATACGGATCTAAAAGCCGAATATAACTGCTTTAAGAAGAAAGTTCTTGCGTTACGCGTGTAATCTGGGAAATTTAAAAGCAAGTTTGGCTGCGTGTTACAATTCTAACCAGTAGACAGGTTGATCTATGACCTGTTGGTGTAGCCTAACGCCCAGAGCTTTAATTTCCGAAGGAGACCCGGATTTTACCAAAGCGATAGATTACAATTCTTTGCCTATTACATCTGCCAGCACGAGAACCGTTCTTAGGTGATTTTCTACACGCGCCTAGGCGAATGACTTAAGTTTCCTCTTCTGCACTTCCGATGTAGAACACAGAAACAGATGAAATATAAAACCACACAAAACAATATTAACATGATTTGCAGAATGAGACAAAAATGACGTTCTACGATAAAAATATAATAATAATGCTAAATCCATATGGGAAAGCGCCAATTACTTGTGGAAACCTATAGCAAGTACCAAAGCGACAGGACAAGGAAGGAAACAGAGCCGCGAAGAGGAGTTGAGCAGCGGAAAGAAAGCAGAACGCGAAATCCTGGGGAGAGGAGGGCACAAGTCTAGCGCCTAAAAATAACGCAGAGGCTTGCCCACACGCGGCCACGTGCGCGCACCGCCGTCTCCTCTCTCCTGGCCACAACCAGTCTCCAAAGCAGTCTGTACACCATAACACGGTAGCATCCCCCAATAGTAGCATCTATATGTTTTGTTCGATCGCTGTGGTCTGGTGTTTTTCATCCAATCCACTTGGCAGTCATTTATACAAGATTTTTATGCGGGAAGTTGACTAAGTTTGGGAGGGAAGGGCTACATTTAGTGCAACAAAACACTTCCACTGCTTACGTGCGTCACAAATAAAAGGAGCTGCTTGTTAAGAGTCTCTGCAGTGATGGCAGCAGAACGCGCAGATGCTTTGCATGCAAGTAGGTGAACCTTCTCGTGCCCTTGCTGCTTTCTTTTTATGTTGCACTGAATGAAAATAGCTGCGAGAACAGAAATTCCCTTCGCTCGTGAATTACCGATTCCGACGGGATAAAGAGTAAAGGATTTCTTGCTTCAATACGGAGTCCAAACAGCATCCCGCAAACAGTGGCATCATTTAAATTCAGCAAAGGTGGAAAACCTAAAACAAACACAACATAATCGAAAATGACATCTTTGTTTAAGGACGAAACCCGGCCAATTTCAACGGGTCGAAAAGGAATGTCAGGGTTTAACGTACCCTCTAGAGTGACACGATACGATATTGCAGTGCCTGTCTGATTCCAAATTACGATTGAAAGTTCCTTCGGACAAGCATGGACGTCCGAAGGTACAGGTACAGGCACAGGCATTTATGCGCCGACACCGGGCACGCGACTCTCAAATGAAATGTCTCCCCAGCACAGAAATATACACTACTGGCCATTAAAACTGCTACACCACGAAGATGACGTGCTACAGACGCGAAATTTAACCGACAGGAAGAAGATGCTGTGATATGCAAATGATTAGATTTTCAGAGCATTCACACAAGGTTGGCACCGGTAGCGACACCTACAACGTGCTGACATGGAGAAAATTTCCAATCGATTTCTTATACACAAACAGCACTTGACCGGCGTTGCCTGGTGAAACGTTGTTGTTATGCCTCGTGTAAGGAGGAGAAATGCGTACCATACGTTTCCGACTTCGATAAAGGATTGATTGTAGCCTATCGCGATTGCGGTTTATCGTATTGCGACATATGCTGCTCGCGTTGGTCGAGATCCAATGACTGTTAGCAGAATATGGAAACGGTGGGTTCAGGATGGTAATACGGAACGCCGTGCTGGATCCCAACGGCCTCGTATCACTAGCAGTCGAGATGACAGGCATCTTATCCGCATGGCTGTAACGGATCGTGCAGCCACGTCTCGATCCCTGCGTAAACAGATGGGGACGTTTGCAAGACAACAACCATCTGCACGAACAGTTCTACGACGTTTTCAGCAGCATGGACTATCAGCTCGGAGACCATGGCTGCGGTTACCCTCGACGCTGCATCACAGACAGGAGCGCCTGCGATGGTGTCCTCAACGACGAACCTGGGTGCACGAATGGCAAAACGTCATTTTTTTCGGATGAATCCAGGTTCTGTTTACAGCATCATGATGGTCGCATTCGTGTTTGGCGACATCGCGGTGAACCCACATTGGAAGCGTGTATTCGTCATCGCCATACTGGCGTATCACCCGGCATGATGGTATGGGGTGCCATTGGTTACACGTCTCGCTCACCTCTTGTTCGCATTGACGGCACTTTGAACAGTGGAACATTTCAGATGTGTTACGACCCGTGGCTCTACCCTTCACTCGATCCCTGCGAAACCCTACATTTCAGCAGGATAATGCACGACCGCATGTTGCAGGTCCTGTACAGGCCTTTCTGGATACAGAAAATGTTCGACTGCTGCCCTGGCCAGCACATTCTCCAGATCTCTCACCAATTGAAAACGTCTGGTCAATGGTGGCCGAGTAACTGGCTCGGCACAATACGCCAGTCACTACTCTTGATGAACTGTGGTATCGTGTTGAAGCTGCATGTGCAGCTGTATCTGTACACGCCATCCAAGCTCTGTTTGACTCAATGCCCAGACGTATCAAGGCCGTTATTACGGCCAGAGGTGGTTGTTCTGGGTACTGATTCCTCAGGATCTATGCACCCAAATTGCGTAAGAATGTAATCACATGTCAGTTCTAGTATAATATATCTGTCCAATGAATACCCGTTTATCATCTGCATTTCTTCTTGGTGTAGCAATTTTAATGGCCAGTAGTGTACATAATGGATGTACGAGTAAAGGTTGTAGACTCAGGCTGACGTCATATGGAATTTTGGGTCTGACCGTGTGTCGTGGTCGGGTACCCAAATGGTATAGCGACCGCTCGTGATACGCAGGAAACCCGGGTTCGAGTCCCGACCCTGCATAAATGGTCATTGTCGGCATTCCATTACACAGCTGACGGTTATCCATATTTGCAACTGCGAATATATTTGATGTACCTCTACAGTGAGGTGATTAGAGATCTCTGACAGGCTCGGACTGTGCAAGCAAGAGGAGCTATTACAGCATTCTCTTTGAGTAATTCAAGGAAACGCCGGGAAATCTAAATCGTGAATACCGAACGGGGATGGAAGCCCGCTGGTTACCAATATGAGTAGGGTTTGAATCTTCACAGATAAAAAGTGCATATTCAGGTCAGGGCACATCACCCCACACATAAGAAATCAAAAGTTTTATTAAAAAATTCGTATAGAGTGAAGATTGACTTCCTCATGAGAACTTTCCGGTGAATCAGCGGTATACTTGCGAAAATATTTATTACGGTAACCGATCATCTCTTGTCTGTCTGTACCTTACCATTCATGATAACTTTAACGCTGTCTCGTCTCTTTTTTGTCTTTTCTGTAAGAGGCTCCAAAGTCTTGTTTAAGGTTCGTAATACGATGGAATAAGTTTAATCCAGTATGTGTGACACATTTAATGTTTCGACATGTGGGCAGATGACCATCCCAAACTTGATCGTGCGGTAAGGCATAGCTGAAGGCGTGAGAAGGAACGTTGCCTACACTACGGCCAATACGTATTGTTATTTATTTTAAAAAAGACAATAACCGTTAAATTAAAGATACTGATCTCATTTAACCGTTTATTTACTATGCCACATTATATACATATGCCACTGTTAATGAAAAGTAATGATAAATTGGTCTACAAAACATCACTCCTATCCTACACAATAATATACGAATTATTGTTCAAGATTAAAGCAAGCACAATATTAAGGGGACAGTCGATGCTCAGAAACCATTCTACTGAAACACTTTGAGCCGGGCTGAGCTTAGTATCATAACGTTATTCATTACATTACTGACACTAAGCGTGCAGATCAGTAATAAGTGATATGGAGAATTGTATGTAGTGCGCTTAAGGGGGGACGACCGCGTATGCGACCAAAATTGCGAAAATTTTTTTATTGGGTCTTCATTTACTACGTAGTATTGAAATATGAATTTCTGAATACTACATTCAAATTCCTGTCCTAAGAATGATAAAAATAATAACTGCTAAAAGCTTGCATGGGGCCTGCCCCTTTCTTGTTCTGTAATTCCTCATATTATTTATTCCCGCAGTGTTTGCTTCCTGTTTTATGCAGTCACAATGAGGGGAATATTTAGGTGTTTAGCAGATCCAGAACTTCTACAAAAGTGTGTGCATGGAAAAAATCAAAATCCTAATAAAAGTTACAACTCTCTGATATGGAAGGCACGTCCCAAGACAACATTTGTTTCCGCAACTGCTGTTGAAACAGAAGTGTGTGACGCTTATTCAATTTTTAACTGTGCTAATCTTGGTAGAATACGAGCTGCTCAGAGACTAGGATTTGATCCGTGAGCTTTCACACTTTCGATACTGAAACGAGAACTGCTGCAGCTGTCATTACTGCTACCCAGTTTGAAAATCAGATTAACCTAAGAAGGCAAGCAAACAAGAGACTCTGGTTTGCACTATTTCATCTATAACAGCCAAGGTCTAATATGAACACCGTCAAATCTCTGATAGAGGGGTTCCGTAACTTACATTTGGGAAACTTTATGTACCTTTCCTCACAAACTGCTGACGTTACACAGCACTTAAATATGGCGTGTAACTAGTCAATACTATAGCGAAAAATTCTGTGGAAGGAACTTTTATTTAATACAGTACAGTAAAGTATTTAAATAAGAGAAACGCCCTAAAATTTTGTGTATTTTTTTTTTTTTTTTTGCAGATATTTGGAGTGCTGTAAATATACAGCAAAAGAAGAGATACAAATTATGTTCCACAGCTTTTGGTAATAATGATATACCAAACGTTACACAAAAATGCATTAATTTCGTTCTGAGAGATTTTCAAAAAAAGAACATTCGTACTCCACTTGTTGAAAAATTTCAGTTGCTTATAATTAAAAACTATAACGTCGGCAAACACGAAAATTTACGTGAGTATGCATATTAAGTTCTTAACAACTGAGCTAAATTTAATTACACTGTTTCGAAAACTTTGGATTTTATAAGAAATTTTCAATGATTTAGAATTTCGCGTACGTCTCCCCTTAATGTTACTGCCAGGGCCTGAACTTTTTCGGACACTTGCACAAAATATGCTGTCGAATAAACAAAATGCCTTGTAATTAATTTACGGCATTTGTACGACAGTTTGACCGCATTCATAGCTAAAGCCAATTTTCTGTTTTGTTTTTAACGAATAGCCAGGCTGCCGAGAACACCGGAACTGATGCCGACCAGTAGATGGCAAGGAACTGTTTGTGGTAGCGACGAATAAGGAAGATCCGGACAGTTCTCCTTTAACCGCAATTCGCCCCCCCCCCCCCCCCCGTGCCAGTAGTCCACCCGACAAACGGCAAACGTCAAGTTGTAGGCTGTTATTGCGGTATCGGGTTTAACGAGAAATGATGTAATCCCTTGTATGTGTTGAGCAGTTGGTTCAAATGGCTCTGAGCACTATGGGACATAACATTTGAGGTCATCAGTCCCCTAGAACTTAGAACTACTTAAACCTAACTAACCTAAGGACATCACACACATTCATGCTGGAGGCAGGATTCGAACCTGCGACCGTAGCAGTTGCGCGGTTCCGGACTGAAGCGCCTAGAACCGCTCGGCCACCGCGGCCGGCCAAGCCTTAGAGCAGCAGGAAGAGTTTGAGAACGGCTTACCCACACAGGAGCTAATGTGATTATTACGTACAGGTTGTTACGAACAATGACCTTGTGTCTTCTTTCTAGGCTTTACGCATTCGTTAATACAGTGAATTTAATTTAAGGCAAACTGAGGTTGAAATTCCCTCCCAGACGCCTATATTTACGCTTTTCGTAGGTTTCTTGAACTACTTCGGGCCAACGACGCAATCTTTCTTTCCATAATTCCGATCTGGGTTCACCAAAATCATTCTAGGCGAATTTCAGGATGGTTTCTACGAACAATCCATGACCGAAAACAACTACTTTCCTTACCAACTCTTAAGGCCTGCATATAACATAATTTTTATATTGCACGGTTATTACTACTATCGTTTTACTTTGATTCCGACGTATCACAGATCTACGTTATATTATTCTGTTTTACTTTCTTTCAATGATTCCTATGAAGGTTATTACATATTCTGTGACACTGACACAGATGTTCAATCGAGTAACAGCTACAAGTAAATAAATAATTAAAAACAATAGGACAGTCTAGTTTCTTGGGTAGTTGTCGCGACAAGATGAACTCCGACTGTAAAGAGTTCATCGTTGACAAGTCGTTAAAAGCCTAATGGACGTTCCTTCTACATTAAACTACGTAAATCTTTAGAACTGTCTTAGACAAGCAGACTTTACGTCATAAAAAGGCAAAACATACCCTCTGTTACCAAGGGGCTTTAATTTTCGAACCAACCTTCGTGTTGATAACTACGCCATTTTCGTTATCGATAGTAGACTCGATACCTCTTCTTACCATCTTGAATGTTGATAAGTCAATCCTTTGTCAGTTGAGAGATGCAACGTAAACACAGCAGAAGTTTATGCTTTTGATACGGTAGTACGGTGCGGTGTGGAGACAAGCCAAGTGTAACGCGTTTTCGCACGCGACAGACCGGCGCCGGCGGGCCGCCCCCACCACCGCGCACCAGTAGCGAAGAAAGCTGCCTCCAGCGGCAACACGAAGCTGAGGTTGCCGGGGTTGTGACGTGAACTAGAGAGAAGGGGGGCGGGGGGACTCGGTAAAGGTGTACGTGATTCGTGACGAATTTGTTTAACAACTGCGAGCCCGTCGTAGAAATACTCAACCAATCCCACTGACAGGCACCACAAGTAAAAGTTTGTGCGACGCAGTTGACGAATCAGTCACGTATGAAAATTTACGCTGGACAGGGTCTCGAACCCGTATTTCCCGCTTCACGTATGCGGTTACATTAAGCGCTTTGGCTAACCGTGCACGACTCACAGCCAGAGCTAAACTTCGTATGTCGTGTGTCTACGTCTTACAGTCCTCGGATACAAATTTTATGATTCTCGCACATTGTTTTTGCTCGACAGATTGCCTTGCTTTGGCATTAAATACAGTAGGGCACTGGCTGTATAGTTCGATGCAATACATGTCCGAGGAAACGTTCTTCAGTCTAACTTGCTGCGAATGCATTTCATAATTTAATACGGCTTTATATTTTGCAGTGCCTAATCTACACAGACAGTGCCGTGCAGTAAAGAATACTCTTTATATGATATACTATCTGCTATCTGACGTTAATCAATCACACCCACGTTTGTCCACAGCTCGTGGTGTCACGGTAGCGTTCTCGCTTCGCGAGCACGGGGTCCCGGGTTCGATTCCCGCCGGGGGCAGGGATTTTCTCTGCCTCGTGATGACTGGGTGTTGTGTGTTGTCCTTAAGTTAGTCAGGTTTAAGTAGTTCTAAGTTCTAGGGGACTGATTACCATAGCTGTTAAGTCCCATAGTGCTCAGAGCCATTTGAACCATTTTTTGAACACCCACGTTTCGGCTGCAAATCACTAACTTGTGACACAGAGCTATCCTCTGGCTATCTACAATGTTCGCTACTGTTGTCAGATACCAGTAACAACAAAACTACAGAGAAATATATAAAAAAAAACCGTTAATGCGTTATGACAAGACAGCACTCCAATATTTTAGTACGATCTCTAGCGGGGAGGATAAATCGAGAACGGAAAAGAACACGAATTCACTTTCAACTGACACTGTCATCTCAAAATAAGTCCGAATTACATTTGATACTCGCGCGGCTTTAGTGAACTGAAGCAACAGAAAATTACGACTTACTTCCAACGAAAGCTTGGGAGCTTCCCTACTAAAAGGAAGGTTGGAATGTAACTACTCTTTGACACCGTTGTCATTAAAGAAGGGAGCACTAGCACAGTTGGACAACATCACTGCCCTGGTTTAACAGCACACCAAATGTTATAAAAGCAAGCCATCACCACCCTCACCAAACTTGGCCGCCTCTGACTCCGTGGTGTCAATTAATGACAGTACATTAAGCAGGCAAATGTTAAACACCGACGAAAATAAATAGGTTACCATAGGTGTCCGATGCAGAGGCGTTAGGGTAGAGGGGGGCACGATCAACTACGGGCTGCCAACTACAGCAGAAACTGAAGCCTGGGAAGTAAATGTAAGAACGTGTGACATCGATATACAATAGCTGCATCGCTTTATGTGTATATTACCCTTTTGCCTGAAGAAATAAACTATAATACTCTCTACATTCTTAAGAGTATGTATACTCAATCTTGTGCAATGGTGACAGAGTTGACTAAATGTTAGACATCCACGAGTACTTGGGTGTGTTTACTTACACATACTTTGCAATTTCTGTCGCTATGCTTCCTTTGATACAGTTGGCTTGTCACCAGCTGTTTCCGCCAGAACCTTCCTTGCCTAACTACGCAAGAATTAACACAAAATGCCGGTTATAATACCAACGGCGATGCATATTGAACGGCATTTTGCAACATACTGTCGATCACTTAAAATGGCATTCAGGCTGTAGTAGTAGAAGTTTGTTTAATTTGCTGGCGGTAACCAGTTAATTAACTCTTACTCAGACACTGGATTTAAATGACGCCAGATAAGTGAACGACCTGGTCGTACGAAGCAGCACCCGTTTTTGAAGACTAACGTAAAGTCCACAGGCTTTCAAAAATTTTCAGTATCAAAAATTCCGTAAGCTCGGTAGCGGCATTTACAACCTTCGTGCACTGAGTGGAAGGGGGCCGGAGGTCTTAGGAAGCGGAGGAATATTTGCGCAGCGACAGGGCACGGGAAATACCAGCGCCGCAGGGTGACACCAAAATAGCTGCTGAGCCAGTTTCCAGAGGCTCAAATAAGAAGTAACTTAATCGCACGTGTTAATCTCTGGTGTCACAATTTATCCGAGCTCGGACATCCCGACTCACATGGCGTGGGTCATCGTAGGCACGTCGGCATTTATAGGACGGATTTAGCATCTGACAACCGACAAAAGGAGACTGTACAACAACTCACTTTTACATCACGAACTTATTAGTATAATTATTGTTCTTGGCTCGAGTTTTCAAGTACTTGCTCGTCTTTTTTTTTCTTTTTTCTTTTTTTTCTAAAGTCGGAATTGATAGCCCTTACTTGTATAAATCCAAATCAGTACCGTGTTTTTACTGAGCATGTTAGTTATGATACTTCGCGAACAGTGCTCGAAAAAACCTCGACTGTTATTTATATACGTCGTCCGCTTTCACTCTTTAGTCTTATAGTCATAAGAGAAGCACGGACGAAAAGCGTTTCACGCATACACATGAGATTAATCTTACCGAGGGTTTTCCAACTTCTCTATACTAATCAATATGAACGAAGGGGTGATTTCTCTCGGAAGACCACGGCGATATCCCTTGTCAGGACTGATCCATAGAGCGCTGTATGTGCCATCTGTATTGTGTTCTCAATCGATAAAAAAACCAATGCGGCCACCATAGGCGTCACTGCGGCAACACAATTGGTTTCACACAGGAGAAGCGACTGCCAAACCGCTCTCTCACTGACGAATTACTTAAGTATAATTTCACACTGAGGTTTGGCGTCGGCAGCATTGTTACACCTGTGCGGATTGCTATGGAATTTGTTACGATGTACAGAGCTGTGGCTCTACCATTCTTTTCTGTCCTCTTAGTTTCGGAATACCTTTGTTTGTTCTACCGTACCTACTTATTTTATCTAGTCGCTGTCATTAAATGCACTCTTTGTGCTGGTTTGGACAGTTCTGAAACTCTGCTCCTTACAATGAAAACGTAAAATCAGGGAATATTTTCTGCATGATTTGCTTTGCATTTACTTCGACCTTCTTTAAATTACTACGTAACTTCAAACATATGCGGTTAAAGAAGAACAATAATGAATGCCCTCTGACTGTAAAAGGGGAAATTCATGTTGACAGAACTGTTGATACCTTTATGAACGACTTGGAGAAAGCTTAAGTACTGGAAAGAAACTAGCAATAGTATCAAAAATATTCTAACTAGCCTTGTTTCTTCAATTCATTTACACGGAAACTATTGTTTTGACAGAAGGAAGAGAACGTTGTAAAAATAGCGGCATTTTGTACGAAACAGGGGTCGCGTAGAAACACTACGCTGCGACTATATAGCGCTTCCGCACACGAGCAACATTCGGTACAAGCTTTCCACCCTTTTTAGTGGCCCAACAAAATGTTTCGCTTGTGTTAAAGGAGCATCAGACTTAAAATCTACCAGGATTTGACGACTCCAAAGGTCGTATACAGTGATGAACTTCTTCACGACCTAACAATGAAAGCACTAATGACATTGTTTGGCATTTAACATTCAATCGACTGCAAGCTCGAAGACACACGTCACTTGACTGCGACCCTCTGTTATCTTACATTGGAACATTGGGATCGGAAACGACGTTCTTGTCGTGAAATCGTATTTGTCACGTTTAAAAAAGCAATTCCTGAGACGAAATGAAATCACAGAAATCATTTTTTTCGTCTCCTGAGGACTGCCTAAAGTGACTCTAAACATCCGGATGCAGCTATACGCACAGTAATTCTTTCACGTTTCTCGTTAACTGCAGAAAGTAACAAGCGTAAGTAAAGTAACGGTTATTACGTCATGTTGTAGCACGTGGACACCTTGGATGAACTGGACGAAATCTGAGGAACTGTAGTGCAGCTGGAAACGAGACTGTGTACAAAGCCGTTGCACAACATATTCTTGAGTACTGCTCGAGTGTTCGGCACCCTCACGAGACGCCGATATAGTAAGTTACGAGAATTTACAGTAATACTCTAATCATACATGGGATCCTTCAGAAGGAAGACGAAGTTCTTATCACCAAACTCTCCTTGGCACGTTTTAAAAAAGCCACCTCCTGAGACGAAATGAAAACAAATTCTACTTTTTCGATCATATATTTCTCGAAATAAATAAAACGACAACACGAAGAGTTTTTTATGTAGAACATTAGAAAGTGGCAAATAACGGCACCGAGTGCACTCTGCAACGTGATTTGGGAGTGTGTAAGTGGTTGTACATATAATTTCGTCTTCGAAGGGATGAATTTCGAGTTCAAGGTTAGTGGTGACAAAGTTCTTTCACCTCACTGCCCACACACGTTTCGTCTTGGCCTCGGTTTCATGATTCTTGGAAACTTCCCAATCGCAACACAGACGAATATAGTAGCTTCCACTAGTGCAAGGAAGCAATTCCTTTAAACAGTTTGTATGCAGCGAGGTGCGCTCATTTTCTTTGCAAGTAAAACTGCGCCAAGTTACCCGTAGTGGGAAATAGATGGTGAACACAAATTCACCTAAGTCCTTCCGTTTTGCGTCGTGGCCGAGGAAGAAGGTGGGAGTCAAAATTTCTTTTGCGAGGCAGCTATTCTCGTTGCCCACGTTGCCTTGGCATGGCTCCGTATGTGCAGACTGCCCACTTACATCACTCTATATCAATTTCTAAGTCATAAAAAGTGTAGTTATCTCTCACTGAAGGGTGCAGCTTATAGAAGCAGATTTGTTGAGAGTTGCTAAATGGGCAATGAAAAGAAGTATGTTGCGAGTCAGAAGAAGGGGCACAAGACGAACAAACGTGCAAGAGAATACAGTCGTACCTAAAAAGATTTTGGACACAGACATTGGAATAGATGGGATACACAGACAGACGGACTGATGGGTAACGGCGTTAAGAATTTCTTCGTTGGGTTTATCGTAATAAGAAACGACAGACAGTAACTCTGACGAAGATGGGCATACATAAACAGAATATCCTAATACGTGGGGACGTCTTGAAAAGCCTTCATCCAGCAGTGAGTGTAAAACACGACAAAAATACCTGCTAATTATGAAAATATTACTCGCGTTGACTAAAATAACACGACTATATCATCTTTGGATTAAATTTTCAATTATTTCATTGTAGCAAGTGGGTCTTTTTCCTGGCACTGAATTTAACGTAACGAAATAACCGCTATAAATTCTAGCCTCCAGTCATCCATTTTCATTGTTTCTGCATTACCGTCAAAGCTCCACTGCATACTATGTTAACATATGGAAATTCCAAAGCGGCAGATTCGGAACAGGACCGATAGCGAAAACAAGTGAGAGCCGTGTTGCGTAGCGCGGTGACCGGCGCCAGCGAAGCACGTGTCCAGGTAGGAGTAGGCGGCGTGCGATAGCGCGCAGATAGCCACGTCCGCCAAGATACTGCTCACGAGGTTCCTGCACCACAGCGAAAGCGGACCGTCTCTCACAAATACTCAAGGGATCTGTACGCTACCGTATACGCAACAGCGTTTCCGCTTGCTGCCAACAATACAGGGTGATTCAAAAAGAATACCAATATGACATAGCTCCATTCAGCAATACTAAACAGTCCTCCAAAGTAGTACGTTCAGTCAACGATTTAACAATTGCAAATTTCAGGGAAAGCCTACAGCAGTTAGACTGGGATGAGGTGTACCGTGAACCTGATGCCAATTTAAAATATAATTTATTTCATGACATTTTTGTAAATGCATTTGAAAACTGCTTCCCCAAGAAAATAGTTAAATATACTCGTAAGAAACCTTGTAACAAACCATGGCTTATCAAGGGTATAAAAATATCTTGTAACCGGAAAAGGGAAATGTATCTGACAGCAAGAAAGAGTAGTGACCCAGAAACTATCAAAAATTATAAAAACTATTGTGTTATATTAAGAAAAGTTATTAAAAAATCCAGGAGTATGTGTATCATGTCTGAAATCAGCAACTCTGATAATAAAATTAAAACAATTTGGAATATTATTAAAAGAGAAACAGGTCAACCTAGAGCAGAGGAAGACACTATTACCATCAAATTGAATGAAAACTTTACGAACAAAAAGTCAGAAGTTGAAAATATTTTTAATAATCATTTTCTAAATGTTGTGGATATAGTAGGATCCAGGTGTTCATTAGAAGATGCTAGGCTGTTAATGGAAGAGGCCATACCTATGCAATTTGATACAATTGAAATCTCACCCACTTCTCCCTCTGAAATTAGGAAAATAATAAACTTGCTTAAAAGCAAAAACTCACATGGAATTGATGGCATTTCCAGCAAAATACTAAAAGCTTGTTCTCAACAGATAAGTAAGATTCTCAGCCACCTGTGTAATAGCTCTCTGGAACAGGGCATTTTCCCTGATAGACTGAAATATGCTATTGTTATACCTTTGCATAAAAAGGGGGATAGATCTGATAACAATTACCGTCCAATCTCCCTTCTAACAGCTTTATCCAAAATTTTTGAGAAAGTAATGTATTCAAGAGTAGCTTCACATATCTGTAAAAATGAAGTACTAACAAAATGTCAGTTTGGTTTCCAGAAAGGTTTTTCAACAGAAAATGCCATATATGCTTTCACCAGTCAAATTTTGAATGATCTGAATAACCGAACACCACCCATTGGGATTTTTTGTGATCTCTCAAAGGCTTTTGATTGTGTAAATCATGAAATTCTGCTAGACAAGCTCAAGTATTGTGGCATGAGTGGGACAGTGCACAAATGGTTTAATTCGTACCTAACTGGAAGAGTGCAGAAAGTTGAAATAAGTAGTTCTCGTAACATGCAAAGATCAGCACATTCCTCAAACTGGGGAACTATCAAGAATGGGGTTCCACAAGGGTCAGCCTTGGGTCCTTTGTTGTTCTTATTATATATTAATGACTTGCCATTCTATATTCATGAAGAGGCAAAGTTAGTTCTCTTTGCTGATGATACAAGTATAGTAATCACACCTGACAAACAAGAATTAACTGATGAAATTGTCAATACTGTCTTTCAGAAAATTACTAAGTGGTTCTTGTAAATGGACTCTCACTGAATTTTGATAAGACACAGTACATACAGTTCCGTACAGGGAACGGTATGACGCCATTAATAAATATAGACCTTAATCAGAAGCATATAGCTAAGGTAGAATATTCCAAATTTTTAGGTGTGTCCATTGATGAGAGATTAAATTGGAAGAAACACATTGATGATCTGCTGAAACGCTTGAGTTCAGCTACTTATGCAATAAGGGTCATTGCAAATTTTGGTGACAAACATCTTAGTAAATTAGCTTACTACGCCTATTTTCACTCATTGCTTTCATATGGCATCGTATTTTGGGGGAATTCATCACTGAGGAATAAAGTATTTATTGCACAAAAGCGTGTAATCAGAATAATAGCTGGAGTCCACCCAAGATCATCCTGCAGACATTTATTTAAGGATCTAGGGATATTCACAGTAGCTTCTCAGTATATATACTCTCTTATGAAATTTGTTATTAACAACCAAACCCAATTCAAAAGTAATAGCAGTGTGCATAACTACAATACTAGGAGAAAGGATGATCTTCACTATTCAAGATTAAATCTAACTTTGGCACAGAAAGGGGTGAATTATACTGGCACTAAAGTCTTTGGTTACTTACCAAATAGTATCAAAAGTCTGACAGATAACCAACAAGTATTTAAGAAGAAATTAAAAGAATTTCTGAATGACAACTCCTTCTACTCCATAGAGGAATTTTTAGATATAAATTAAGAAAAAAAAGAAAAAATATTTAAAAAATAAATAAAAATAAAAAATAAAGAAAAACAAAAAACACAAAAAATAAAGTTGTTATATTAACTTAAGTATGTTGTTAAATCAACCTAATTATGTCATGTATTAGAAAATTCGACTCGTTCCACATCATTACGAAATACCGTATTCATGATCCATGGAACTAGTATTAATCTAATCTAATCTAATCTAATCTTAGGAATTTAAAACTCTGCAACGACAAAAGGCAGAGCTAAGCACTATCTGTCGGCGAATTAAGGGAGCTATAAAGTTTCATTTAGCTGTACATTTGTTCGCTTGAGGCGCTGTTGACTAGGCGTCAGCGTCAGTTAATGCTAAGATGGCGACCGCTCAACAGAAAGCTTTTTGTGTTATTGAGTACGACAGAAGTGAATCGACGACAGTTGTTCAGCGTGCATTTCGAACGAAGTATGGTGTTAAACCTCCTAATAGGTGGTGTATTAAACGTTGGTATAAACAGTTTACAGATAATGGGTGTTTGTGCAAAGGGAAAAGTTCTGGACGGCCGAAAACGAGTGATGAAAATGTAGCACGCATCCAGCAAGCATTTGTTCGCAACCCTGGAAAATCGACTCGCAGAGCAAGCAGAGAGCTGCAAATTCCACAATGGAGAGTCCTACGAAAAGGGTTAGTTATGAAACCTGAACGTCAACTACCCGAGGCGATGGATCGGCCGCCAGGCAGCCCGTGACAGAGCACTTCATCACTGGCCTCCAAGAAACCCTGATCTTACCCCCTGCGATTTTTTCTTATGGGGGCATGTTAAGGGTATGGTGTTTCGGCCACCTCTCCCAGCCACCATTGATGATTTGAAACGAGAAATAACAGCAGCTATCCAAACTGTTACGCCTGATATGCTACAGAGAGTGTGAAACGAGTTGGAGTATCGGGTTGATATTGCTCGTGTGTCTGGAGGGGGCCATATTGAACATCTCTGAACTTATTTTTGAGTGAAAAAAAAACTTTTTAAATACTCTTTGTAATGATGTATAACAGAAGGTTATATTATGTTTCTTTCATTAAATACACATTTTTAAAGTTGTGGTATTCTTTTTGAATCACCCTGTACTTGAGATCTACTTCGACCTTCGGTATACGCTTAAAAACTCCCAGATGTGAACCGAGTAATAAACGACAGTTTTATGGCGAGCAATGCAAGCTACTGTACCAGATAAATATCTTTTCTCATGGAATGGTGGTATAACGAGATCAACTGACTACGTGATTCGAATGCTCGTTTGGAGCGCCACCTGAAAAAGGACACACATTCATTCGACCAAGTGACACAGTGGTTACAAGGACTCCTGTTTGGAGGATCCGGGATGCAATTATCTCTATCTGTCCTCATTCACGTTCCTCTTAACTACTTTCAGACTGACTGATGAAATCTTCTCCGGTTATCAACCGAGCTGTGGCGTCGTCATGTTGATGCAACGTTTGACGTCTTTGCCGCTCCTCATCTTGTGGTGAAATGCCGCGCTCATGTCTTCTTCGTCCCTTTACAGTCGCTGGACCGCACACTCCTCTACCGAGGCCCAGTGATTATCACGGAACCAAATGGACACGAACCCGACACTTCGCCTGAACATGACGAGTAGGAAACTCGTCGAAATGTTGCGACAACACGATGCCACCACTTGGCTGAAAATGTTTTATCAATGAAATTGGCCGAGAAATGCTACATTTCCACAGACCACACTTTTAGACTGTTCTCTTAGGCTGTTCGCAGATGGCAGTAGACAATGGGACTGCACCATTACAAAGTTGAAGTGAAATGCAACGAGTGCTTTGCAAAACGACTAACAGCCAACCTTCAACACACACAAATCTAATGGAACAAGCGTAAATAAGCGAAAAGATGCGATACAATGTCAATACAAGGTTGCCAGTTTGTGGTACCAGCCACAGCAGTAAAATATTTAGGAGCACCAGTCCAGATCTATTATTTAAAAGGGAACGAACACACAAATTTAGCTGTCGAAGGTAGTAGTTAGATGGATTCATGAGACGAATACATCCATGACGGTGGTCGCTAACAAAACTCTCATCCTACTGAACCTGACTATTATTTGTATGTCTAGGTCCCGTACCAAGTAAGATTAACGACGGAAAAATGAAGAAGAGTGAGAGACGAGCTGCTGTCTGATTCGTGTACTCATATTTCTTTCAGTGCAAGAAAAATACAGAAATTCGCGGCAAATGGTACGTTGCAGTAAGAGTCTTCCACTACTGAAGTAAACTTAGAGGAGTCAGCGCAGAGACACGCCATCCGCGAATGGCACAGTAGAGAGACTAAGCCTGCAGTCCCACAACGTGCCCACTGCCTCAGCTCCTGGGGGTACACACCTTCATATCGACGGGGTGTTTACTATCGTATTCAATAATCAGTGGAGATGATAAACGCATAATGTTTTATGCTACTGTCTGTGTGAGACTCAGCGGCGCCAGATTTCACCCTCTAGCCGTAGAAATAGATGGAGCCGAGGAAATGTGTCGTCGCCGGAAATGGGATTGGAACACTGGTGTGGAGAGAGACCTCTGCGAAGCCTGGGGCTCTTGGTGGGACGAGCGGCTTTTCGCAAGTAGCGTACAGGCACACTAAGAGTTTGTGTCCTGTCCATCTGTGTAGCAGCCTGCAGCAGATTACGACACAGGTTACAAGAATCAGTTTTAATATATGCTGAAAGGTTGAAAAAATTGCGACCAGTCATCTTTTTACCATAATTTACTTTGCCTTTACCGGTTTCAGTCTGGTTTGTTAATCTTCAGACGAGTTCTAGGTTAAGTTGTAATGTGACAGTGTGGTAGTGATTTGGTGTAGCCAAGTGAAAGAAAGAAAGCTGTTTGTAATGATAGATTGATCTGTAGCGTAGCCCGAGGCCTAAGTTATATTGGAGTGTGACAGTTTGGTTGTGAGTTAACGAAGCTAACTAGCGCAAAGGCGAAAAACTACTCGTGTCTCGGACTCCGCAGACTTATCGAGACATTCCATCTCGGCACAACTGTCGCAAACTGGCCAAAAAGAGCTTGCGGAAACGATCACCTCGACAAGGAAGGAACGGAAGTAGCCGAGAATCCCGGGACGCATCTTTATTACTCAAGAGGTCAAGACGTTGCTTCCACAGAACAGCAGTGGGTTTGTCAGTGACTTCGAGACGTTTCGTTTCTTACATCACTGCTTCGTTTGGAGCTACATGTCCATTTCTCCGCGCGTGTTTTAATTGTTGGATGTAATAAACGACAACAGAAAGTTCAACGCTTTCCAGTAAACCAATATTACGCTAACTCTTAAACAATTCTGAAGGACAAACAGGCCATTCAGCTTTTAGCAACACTTTGATCTGTCTGCTGGAAAACACAAGACAGCTAATGAAATGCGGATATCTTAAATCCGGGGTTAAATGCGTTGTCGCAGTGAAGATATACTACTTTTCCACCGTTCGATTGGGCAGAGGAAATGTGTGAAACTGAAATAATCACAGCCGATATTTAAAAATGAAATAGCTTAATACAAATGAGACTAGGACTTGAAGATATTCCTGTTAAGATATTCCTGCGAAAGCGCCGTCGCTCTTCGCTTATCGGGAGTCTCTAATATAGCAAGTGTCTCAAAAACTGGCTCTGAGCACTATGGGACTTAACTTCTGTGGTCATCAGTCCCCTAGAACTAAGAACTACTTAAACCTAACTAACCTAAGGACACAACACACATCCATGCCCGAGGAAGGATTCGAACCTGCGACCTCAGCGGTCGTGCGGTTCCAGACTGTAGCGCCTAGAACAGCTCGGCCCCCCAGGCCGGCAGCAAGTGTCTCAGGAGGATGGGTAAGGAAACGTATCTCTCCTCTTTAAAATAAGCGTAAAAGGTGATATGCATCGAGCCAAATTGAAATATTTGTAATACTTTTCTGATGAAAAAATCTAAAATAGAGTCTAAGATCGAACGAAGTGACATTCTTTGCAGAAGAAATACAGCTCCATCTCTTCACATAGTATTGCTGATTCCCCCCGCCGGAGGTTCGAGTCTTCCCTCGGGCAAGGGCGTGTGTGTTGTCCTTAGCGTAAGTTAGTTTAAGTCAGATTAAGTAGTGCGTAAGCTTACGGACCGATGACTTCAGCAGTTTGGTGAGATAAGACCTTACGACAAATTTCCAAAATTATTGCAGATTGTTGACGTACGCGAACAGATTTACTTGGCATTATTGACTGCCGAAAAGCCTTCGACATTGTACGAAATTTCGATACGTGACAAGAATGCATGCGTAAGGAGTACCTTCTAAGGTATGTGAGAAGTCAGTAGATAACTCTCGGCAGCAGGTACTCAGAAGTACAACGGTAAGGTCGAGTGTGTCCTAGCCAGACTGAACTCAATGGCGTTATCGTCCTATAGGACATTGGCCATTAGACTATCGCTTCGTAGCACTCTACAAACGTAAACCTGCCCACATCCGGCACGTCGGTTTCGGTGCGTGACAGAGTAAATCTTACATCGCCATGTTAAAACCGATGAAAGAGCACATGACGAATGGAGCGTGCTTTCAAAATGATACATGCCTTTCAGCTTAAAATAATATTCTATCTCAACCATGCCAATCAACTGTCGTCCTTTTTTCAATCAATAATTTTCCGCAAGAATACTCCAGTTCGTAACTGTCACTGGAGAACAGACGACAGTGCTTTCTACGCACTTCCGCATCAAAATACTGGTCTAGCACACCACTTAATTATTCTGTTGATAGTTAATATTCTTGCGAGACATGCCCCATGTTATACGTGTCTGCATCGACGTTTCTACACCTAGTTCTACAGTGACCCTCAACGTAGACACAAATCTTGGAAGACATTCCACAGTACGGTGCTCTGCTCGTGGGTTTATCTATAGAACAGGATGAAAGAGGTTCCGGAAACCTGGGGAAACAGTATCCACTTGCCTGAGTATACTGTAGAAAGAGAAATTAACTTAAGTTTGACACGGCAGATGTTTCTATACTCGGGGATCTTTATCCGAGAGAAAGCTGCACACGCCACAGCAAACAGAACTTAGCGATATCGTCCTCTAACGTTACGCAGAAAAGGAGTCACCTTCTCTTGTAATACTAAATCACTTGCGGGGTTTGCTTTTCATTAAGCTACAATTGGCAGCCCACTTTCAGCTTTGCTGTGTCTCAGTATGGAATCCACTAATGGGGAAGCGGCATTATCCTTGCACCCTGGCTCCTTACTACGTCTCAGCTGTGGAACTGCACGCTACGGAGCAGACCAACCCTCGTATTTTCTTTTTCTCTGGCCCGCTACTGTCCCTCTTTCTTAATGAATTTCTAACGCTTATAAATTACCCTTGCACGCTGTATCACCGCTACGTTATTTCACACGAAAATGATGGAGTTCACTCATTCAAAAATGGTTCAAATGGCTCTGAGCACTATGGGCCTTAACTTCTGAGGTCATCAGTCCCCTAGAACTTAGAACTACTTAAACCTAACTAACCTAAGGACATCACACACATCCATGCCCGAGGCAGGATTCGAACCTGCGACAGTAGCGGTCGCGCAATTCCAGACTGTAGCGCCTAGAACCGCTCGGCCACCCCGGCCGGCCTTCACTCATTCGCTACGCTGCGTAAGTGAGAGTGGGGCGATTAAATGTGTGTTAGTACTTGTGGCAACATAGCCCAAGAACTACCGCCTGTTCGCCGAGGAGAAACTGGAGCAGCGATGTTGGCAAACGCCGGAGCTGTATGGGAAGTTGCGGACTGCCGGTGAAAGTCGCAACAGCTGGCTACCGAAATCCCGAAACATCTCACGTGTGGCGTTTTACCACTACTATACCACAACAAACCTTTCAAGGAAATGGCGTCACTTTAGTAAGCTAGATATCACCTAAGATAGTTTTCGTTACACATATACATGTTAGAATCAGGCGCATCAAACACAATGTCTCTTAGTGTTAGGTAACACTTATATACATCGAGGTATCGGACGTGCGATTCTAAAGCTCATGTACCGTGTTGTCGTGTGATAACTCACTGAAGCACTAGCCTCTCGTGGCCATGCGATGTCCAAATAACAGAGTCACAGCAGCCGGTTTATGCACACTGGTCGCGTCCATCCTGCGATAACAAAGAATGGAGAGCAGAGGTTAACTTACGGTCGTTGACTAAGTCTTTTGAAGGAATCCGCTTCACGTGATTTAAAGAATCCGCGAAGAAACCTAAATCGGAATGTACAGGAGGAAATTTTAAACCCGCTTCTCTTCCATATCAATCCAGCAACCACAGCTCCAGCTTGCTCCGTTCTAGGAAGAGATACAGACGTGAAATATTCTTCCCCAGCTGACCGACTACACTAACCAGAAGAGGCTGCTCCATCCTTCAACGGACACAATTTCTAGCTAGACAATTACTCGAAGACGAGTGGAACTGATATTCTTAACTTCCTATCCGTTTCAGCAACATGCTTACAGGACACAACTTCAGATAAAGTACTAGGAATAATCCACGTCCATGCAAAAGTTATCACATCACAGCGCTAACTCATGCTTTTATTCTAAAAGATGTTAATCTTTAGTATTGGCTACTGCTTAAGATATGACTATTTCTGAAATATATTTTTACTGCACGTTTAGGTGTGTTTATACGACGCACAACGAACTGTGATCGTCATCTTGTTATTTTTCACTCACTTCTCTCTTTCTGAGGTGATACTTCTCGGCGTACTCTGGACGGCACAGCTTCAAATGGTTCAAATGGACTATGGGACTTAGAACTAGTTAAACCTAACTAACCTAAGGACATCACACACATCGATGTCCGAGGCAGGATTCGAACCTGCGACCGTAGCAACAGCGCCTAGAACCGCTCGGCCACAGAGACCGACTGGCACAGCTTCGCCAGAAGCTGAACACGGCGAGAATCCGGGGCAGTTAAATGCTTCCACCTGCTGGAAACTCGATAGCTTTTCGTACAGTGGAAAAGTCTGCACTCACTCAGTGTTTCCTGATGGTATTAATTGTCACTATAAAAAAATATACCTTTTTTCCAACACACAGTATGGCGCTCATCTAGACGGACTCTAAAACATTGGGATTTTCTCCTTGTTGATCAGTAAAGTGGCAGTGTTATTGAAATATATCTCACCACTTAAGATTGAGTACCAATAAATTTTCTTCTTCTTCGTCTCTTTTGTTCCGTGTTTGAGTTATTTATTCTGTCCGGAGTTGCGTACGTTCCGCCCTTTACTATTTTCACTTCAGGCGAAGTAAAGCTGCTATATATTCAAAAGTTAAACGAAGAATCCTCGGATACCTCCCAAGAAACAGGTATCTAACTAACACAATATTCCCACCTTGTGCGGTGATGAACGACGCCAAATACTGCTAATGCTTCTTGAACACAAGAGTGCTCTACTAAACATGGTTGTCTGCTTCCAATTTCTTCCAAGTTTAGAACTGGAGACCCACAGTTTAACGTCGAATCAGGACTCCGTGCACGTCAACACATCTAGGTACTGTTCCCTATATTAGGCAGGTTAATTCTTAGGCCCAACCGGGGATCACAGAAGAAATCTTAGAATATGTGACATACCTCCCACCGGGCCACTAAACCAGGACCTCATTTAAAGAGACGAATATTCAACCTGCGCTTCGTATGTGATCGGTGGTAATGGTGCGAATCACAATAAATACGGTAACGGACGAGCACAGCCGCTCTGAAATAAAAGCAGGATGTGGTAGTCCCAGCAGAGCAGCCCAGCGCAGCCAGAGCGAGGACGGGTTGTTAATGAACCCTTCGCATCCGGCCACAGCCAGCAAGCACTACGCTCAGCTGACTCTTCCAAACCGAACCGTAAATAGCGCCAGCTACGTTTCCAAGCCTATTCACGGACCCTAAGAATATGGCAAATCCGTCTGTTGAGACACAGCCAACCGCAGAGCCCACAAATCTAATGGCCGAGACGTCGCATTCTTTCGGAGGCCTACCTTTTTTACTCGTAACCTGAACGAGTCCGATACAGGAGCTGAGGCTTTTCCACAGTTTCGGTGCGATTTCTGTGCAAGTCGTTCTGAAGTGACGAATTTTTGCTTCTGTATTGCCAGGTGTGGTAGAACGATCCCAGAATCGGTTATTTTACTTATATCAGAAATAGCTACTTTTACTTCTAAGTACTTCTAAATTTTACTCACACGTCCTTAAAAATTTCCGTGCAATTATACACATCCCGGTCGAAACCATTTACCTGAAAATCCGTTTAATTGCGACGCCGAATTTTCCAAATGCTCACAAATGACACAGCGTTAACTCTGTATCCTCAGTTTGAAGGCGTGGTTTGAGATCCAAAAACGCAAGCCAGGTAAAGCTCTCCGCATATAAATATTGTTCTTACATCTAACTGACTGAAAACTATAGCTTAACGTGGAGAAATGTAAAGTTGTACACGAAACTAAAAATGTACGAGGGCTTGCTGAAAAGTAATTCTTCCAATTGTTTCGTTGAAAACTTTAAAGGCTTTTTTAATAAAGCAAACATTATTGACATTCTACATCTTTATTCTTCATGTCTACAAATATATTTCTCAACATAATCACGCTGGCGACGAACATATTTCTCTCAAAGGGAAACCAGTTTCTCGATTCCGTCGCTGTTAAATATTTGACTTTATTGGCGGAGCAACAGCCTCAGTTCTGCTTTCTCGCTCCGTCACTATCAAAGTTAAGACCTCGAAGATGTTCTTTAAGTTTTGGAAACAGATGAAAATCGGATGGGGCGAAGTCGGTGCGGTATGAGAGATGATCGATGGCAGTGAACCCAGATGTGACAGCGCTCGTGTGTGGTCCGGCACGGTCATGCTGAAGGAGAGGCTACTATATGTGTGGACCAACTCTTCGAATTCCTTCCTTTAGTTTCCTGAGGGTCTCGCAATACCTTGCAGAGCTCACGGTGTTGCCTTTAGACACGAATTCGAAATGCAACAGATCTTGAACGTCCGAGAAAATTGTAAGTATTACTTTCTCTGCTGACGGCACGGTCTTTAACTTTTTTGGCGTCGGTGATTCTCTGTGGCGAAAGTTCATTTGATACGCTCTTGTTTTCAGGATCAGCACGGCGAACCCATCTTCCATCAGCCGTCAGTGTTGTCAAAACGCAAAAGAAATTGTTGACAGCTACACAGCCTGCTTAGTTCCGAGGCAGCCACCGTGCACACAGTGCTCTGTAATTATGAGCCGTATGCGCTCTCGTGATATGCCAGCTGTGTCTGTGTTATCCGAAGATTTTCTCAGATGAGTTTATCAACCTGATTCCTATGGGCCTCACCGGTCGCCGTACGCGGACGTCCACTCCTAGCTCTATCTCACACCCCCGTTTCCTTCACTACGAGTACGAACAACCCAACGTCGAATATTACTGATGTCGATACAATCATCAACGTACACAGCTTTCATTCTACTACAGAGATCCATTAGAAACTCTATCACAGCACGCTGTTTCTTAAGCACGACATAGTTACATCCCACACCGCCATGTTGCACGCTACAATTCGGAGCCCTCTATATGCACAGGGAAGCAACTTGCGTCAGCGAAGAGGTAGAGTCATCCGATACTGAGAACAGAATAAAAAATTCTCGGTCATTACTTTTCATCACGTCCTCCTAACAGCCTTTTAACTACGCTATTATTGAATCATAACAACCGTCATATATTATACAAGGATCCGGGACTGGCAATGTGTAGAAATATTAACTGGAACGATTACATAGTCTGCGTTGCTGGTAAAGTGAATAGTGGCCTCCGACTCATCGATAGGACTCTGGCAAATTGCAGTCTGTCTACGAATAATTTTTTTGTATGCCTCATACTTCAATATAGTTCATGTGTCTAGGAGAGAACTAGCACGGTCACGGAACATATCCAGGGTGTCCCAGGAGGAATGGCCAACATTTGAGGATATGTCAGGAACGATCACTCGAAGCAAAAATGTTTAGTAAACATGGGCTCTAATGTATATACTTTAAGATCTATGAGCACTTGTTCCTCTACGCTACTGCGAAACAGTTCTTCTACTGAACAAGTGCTCACAGCTCGTAAGTATGCATTTTAGAACCCACGTTTACTAAGCCATGTTTTACTTCGAATGACAGTTCTCGCCATATCCGTGAATATTAACCATTCCTCCAGGGACTCCGCATATAAACTTGGGTGGCGCGGAGAGTAACAGGCCCGTACGTCTGGCGAGAAAGTATAAGAAAAATAGAGAGAAATTCGATTAAGACGGTAAGTATCTTGGGAAAAAAATGCTACAAAACATTCCAGTAACCGGCTTTCAGGATAGAAAATATGATTATCCTTCAGTTCCCAAACAGAGAGTGAAGATTAAATTAGACCAGTAACATCTCGAATAGTAACGTCCATTTTCCATACCACATCCACGAATGAAACCTTTGCTTATACCGTCTGCCACGAACTTCATGGTGTGTCGTAGACTACAGATATACGATTAGGAGTAGATAAGGTAATTATTAACAAAAGCAGACGCTGTGTATGTTTATCTTCATGGGATGAATTCCGTTCCGTCCCGTCAACATCGTGATCATTAGAGGCGGAGCACAAGCTCGGATTGTGTCAAGGATGGAGAAGCAAATTGGCCGTGTCTTTTTCAAAGGACCCATCCCGGTGTTTGCATGGAGTTATCTTGTAAAATCACGGAAAACCTAAATCTGGATGCCCGAACGCGAGTTTGATCCGTCGTCCTCCCTAATGGTAGTCCAGTGTACTTCTAATTCCGATTATAAACACAACACCTTCTGCATACTGTAATACTGGGATTATTTTTATACCGTGTACGTGTTTTCACTTTTATTTAAAACAAAACTTCGGTGTGTGTTCTAATATATTACACGCAGTTGAAATTATACTTTTCAGTTTTATAACATTTCACATTTTGATTTTTACATGAAATGAAAGGTTAATTACAGTTAACTTTTTGTATGTATAGAAGACCTTTGTCGTTTTTCGCCATGTGACCACGGAATGAGAGTCTAATCTGGCATGTAAAATACCCATCTCAGCATTCGACTCACGCGATTAAAGGAAAACGAGGAAAACTAACCTGTTTACGGACAGACGGAAGTTTTAGTTCAAATGGCTCTGAGCACTATGGGACTTAACATCTGAGGTCATCAGTCCCCTAGAACTTAGAACTATTTAAACGTAACTAACCTAAGGACATCACACATATCCATGCCCGAGGCAGGATTCGAACCTGCGACAGTAGCAGTCGCGCGGTTCCGGACTGCGCGCCTAGAACCGCTAGACCACCGCGGCCGGCGGAAGTTTTAGTCCTGCTTGTCCAGCGTATGAGGTAATAAATCACAATATTACAGCACCACACAAATCGCGTTTTGTTTATAAACGAATATATACAAATAGCTTCCGTGGAATATGGGCACTCCAATTCTGACAATACTAACAATACTCCCATTTTTATTGATTGTAATTAAAGGCGCATATGTCGACAGCCACAATTTATGCATTTTTTTTCATTTACTCGAAACTCAGGAACTACAGTGTGAACAGTTTTCACGTTTCTAATACCACAGATTTCTGATCACATTTTCGTGCGATGAAACGCTATGTAAACCATCGCGAACGCAATAAAAGTTTTCAACGTCTTCATCTGGATGTCACCATTCGTACGCAAGATGTATGTCCCATTTGAGCAGTACGCTAACGGCAGCAAAGGCAGTTACCGAACTGAATGCTGTCAGTAAAGAAGCAGTTCCAGTTTCTACAATAATAATAATAATAATAATAATAATAATAATAATAATAAAACAGTGAGCCAACTGGGACCTTCCGGAGACCTCGAGGTAAAAATGATTCGGGACGATTAAGAGAGTGCGCGCTAGCTGGGGAGAGCTGTGGCAACCGGATGTGAGTGGCGTACAGCGCAGTGATACGGGAATGCACTGGCGCGAGCGTGGGCGTGGTCCGTAATGAGGCAGTTCCCACGGTACACTTCGCATGACACTCGCCAGCCTCACCGGCGTCAGATACAGAGGTCATCAGGAACCTAAATCTTCAGTAATTGTGCCACTTGTTGCAGATTCGAGTTCTACATGCCATCCGCTACCTTTCTACGTAATTACTTCCATTATTAACAAACTAGCTTGAGATGTTTCCGTTTCCTTTGGCGTAGGGAAGAAAAAACACAAGGAAGGAAAATACGGTTTAACACCCGTTCGATTTCGTGGTCACCTGAGACCGAGCACAAGATCTGATTGCGTAAGGCCTTTTGCAAGGTACCATCCCAGCATTCGACTCACGCGATTCGAGGAAAACGAGAAAAACTAACCTGTTTACTGACAGACGGAAGTTTTAGTCTTGCTTGTCCAGAATGTGCGATCTTCTCATATAAAATTTGTCGTTCCTGATGATAAAAATTTGGCGACGCTTTCCTTCACTTTGACATCATAATGGAACGTCGTGCAGCGAGAAATAATTTAAATTTCAGGCTGCATCAAACCAATTCATCAGTTTCTTAGTTTACATGGTCGCCTGTTTCGCTGTTCAACGTGTACATCCTAAATTCCAATCTTAAGGTTTTCGCACTCTTCTACGAACCCTCGCTTCACTCATTGCTCTGCCACCATATATCTCATAGATCTAGAAGCGTGATGTAGGATTATTTAGGGTTGTAAATCATAACGACGGAATAAAATTACGCAAAAAAATTTAGGAATTACGTCACAATGAACTTCTTTGGGAGACTAGTAAAATCTGTCCTTGTACAGCAGAAGTGCTAAAATATAATGTATTGGTGCTCATTATTTCAATTTACAGCCGTTGAGCGGAACCGCAAAGTAAAGCTTGAAAGGTGTTTGACTCACAATCAGAAGGAAACATCACTAACTTGACAACATATGTATGGAGAAAAAAAGCACACATGGACTGTATCAGCCTCAGAAATCGATCACGCGCGAAAATAATTCTGATAGTACCCAGTAGTGACCTTCTGAAAGCACAGCTCTTAAAATTCCGCGTGCACAGGATGTTTGTCACTCCATGTCATTGCAGCCGACTAATATCCGAGCGTCAAGTACTGTACAGTTAAAGTGACATTCGTAGAATGTTGAAGGTGAGGCAATATTTTTTAACAATATTCTTGGATCGCTATTCTGCAGCTAGATATACGCCTCGCAACCAAAACGAATACACCTGAGCGACTGAATTATTATTGAATGACGTTAATGATTCTCCATTTACAATTTAATTGTGCCAACCACGCTGAAGAGTAGCGCATCTCCTGTAAATGTACTCCACTTTAACAGTGCCAGCTTTAAAATCCAAAGAAAGTAACTCACCAAGGCGATATTAATAATTAAACTACTTCTTTAACGACACACTCATTCGTTTCATTCGTTTACAAAACATTTGTGAATCGCAACAGAAAAATTTTTAAAACGAAGATATCTGGCACCAGCTACATGTTGGAAACCGCGCACTTTGACACAATGAACAAAGCATGTTACCAATGATAGAACAGTATTTCACAAACCTCTTACTCGACCCGCTGCACCGTTCATCTCGCTTTGGCATTAGGAGGCTGCAGTGGGGCAGAGTGAGTGAGTGACAAACAAACGCTGCGCGCGAAAGTTTAAAAACTGCACTTTCAGAAGGTCACAACTGCGTACCTATCACAATTATGGCCCTAATTTTCACGCGGGATCGACTGCTGGGGCCGATATCTCGTAAGTGTGCTTGTTTCTCCTTAAAATATAAGGTCAAGTTGATGGTATTTCCTTGTCAGTACGGAAACGAGGCGACAAACATAGCGTGATGGTCAACGCTAAAATTTCAGTAGCCTGTGTTCTCACGGCATTTGAAGAATTTATTGCTTCCCTATTCAGATGAATATCTGGCTGAGGGACACGATTAAAATTAGGGAAATCTCAAAGTCTAGGAAAATGTCACTCCCTGTGCGTATCCAAGAACGGAATATGGAAGGAGTGCAGGTACGCCTACCTACCGATTAGGTATCCTTCTCACCCGCAATGGATTTTAAAGCATTTTCGTAACTGTGTAACTGCCTGTTACTGGGCGCGGGATCAGATATAGGCAAAGTGCCGACCGCCAGACAGTTAAGCCTGCCTGCAGCTGTTACTTGCGGTTGACGACTGTGAGAGGTAGCCAGAAAAAAGACACTCGCTTAGATGGGTAGCTGTAATTTTTCTGCTGCGACCCACAGTAAACAGTACAATGAACAGCCCGAAAAACATGAGGGGCGCGGGTGGCACAAAAACGGTTCCGGGTCGACAACCCTACTCTGCGACCAGTGGCACTTCTGCCACCACTATTCCGTCACCAAGTACTACTTAGCTGCCCGATGTAGTTTGTCAAAATTCGGATGACAATGTAAGGTTGCTGAAACCGGCTCTTACCAGCCTAGGAGATGAGACAGTCAAGAGCGGGTCGGACGGAGCGAGTGTCGGAGACAAGGCTTCTGTTGGTGACACAGTACCATATAACTCACTACTACCCAACTGAGACTAATATCACTACCGCCAACAAGGCAAGAATATTTCGCCACTTTGTAAGTAACACTTCCCAAGTCTTGAGTAGCCGGCCGTTGTGGCCGAGCGGTTCTACGCGCTTCAGTCTGGATCCGCGCGACCGCTACGGTCGCAGGTTGGAATCCTGCCTCGGGCATGGATGTGTGTGCTGTCCTTAGGTTGGTTAGGTTTAAGTAGTTCTAAGTTCTAGGGGACTGATGACCCCAGATGTTAAGTCCCATAGTGCTCAGAGCCATTTTGAATCAAGTCTTGAGTACATAGGAATTAAATATCCAAATTATCCATTAGTTATAGGTGGAGACTTTAATTTGGCATCTATTGACTGGGAAAATTACAAGTTTATCACAGGGGGCAGAAGCAAAGACTCGTGTGAAGTTATTCTAGGAGCGCTCTCAACATACAACCTTGAGCAAATGGTTAGAAAACATATTAGATATCTTGGCGACAAACAGACGTGATGTTTTGAGGAAGTTAATCTAGAAGGAGGTATTAGCGACCATAATGTCGTTGTGGCTTCTATGTCGGTGGAGGTTGCACAAAAAAAAGTGTCATTAATGAATATCTTCATAGTCAGCTCCAAGCATTCGCCGCGGGACACAAAGATACCGAGCATCTGTGGTTGGAATTTAAAGGTATTGTCCACCACGCGCTACAGAAGTATGCGCCTAGCAAAAATATAGGGGAAGGAAAGGATCCACCTTGGTACAACAAATATGTTAAGAAGTTGCTGAGAAAGCAGAAAATTTTGCACAGACGTTTCAGACGTAGTCACTGCCCCGCTGACAAACAGAAATTATGCGAAATGAAAGCAGCTGTCAAATACTTTTAACGAATTTGAAAGCAATATTTTATCTGCAAATTCTAAAAATAACCCCAAAAAATTTTGGTCGTACGTAAAATCTATGAGCATTACAAATAATTCAGTACCTTCTCTTGCTGACAGTACGGGTACTGTAACGGAAGATGATAAACAGAGGGCCGAAATTATAAACCTAGCTTTCAAAAACTCGCTTACGGTAGAGAACTGCAGCACCATTCCCCCTTTCAACCATCGAACAAACACAAGGATGGCTGACATAGTGTTTAGTGTATCTGGGATTGTAAAACAGTTAAGATCCTTAGACGCCAGGAAGGCATCTGGCCCAGACGGTAACCCCAAAAGATTATATGTTGACTATGCTACAAATATAGCACCATTCTTATCCATCATCTATCAGAGATCATTGGAACAGCGGAAAGTTCAGCGAGACTGGAAGAAGGCCCAGGGCATAGCAATCTATAAAAGGTAGAAAATCGGATGCACATAATTACCGGCCAAATTCACTGACATCGATTTGTTGTAGAGTCTTGGAACATATTTTGTGTTCAGACATAATGACATTTCTAGAGTCTGAGAAGGTCATCTGCAGAAACCAGCACGTTTTTAGGGAACAACGGCCATACGATCCACGGCTGGCCCTCTTTGTGCATAACATACAACAGGCTCTAGATACCGGCTCCCACGTTGATGTCATATTTCTCGACTTTCGATAGGCGTTCGACTCAGTTCCGAACTGTCGCTTGCTCCAAAAAGTGTGCGCGTACGGTCTATCTGATGACACATGCGGTTGGATAGAAAGTTTTCTAACAGACAGAGAACAGTCTGTCGTCCTGAATGGGGTGACTTCAACAGAAACAAGCGTAACTTCAGGTGTGCCCCAGGGCAGCGTAATAGGTCCGCTACTTTTTACGATTTACATAAACGATCTGGTTGATGGTACTGACAGTGACATTAGACTGTTTGCCGATGATGCTGTAGTCTACAGGAAAGTAGTATCACACGAAAGTTGTGAACAAATCAATGAGGATTTGTAGAAAATAAATGCGTGGTGTAATGACTGGCAGTTATCTCTCAATATTAGTAAGTATAACCTACTGCGTATAACAAGGCGAATATCCCCATTACTGTACGAGTACAAAATAAATGCCCGATCTTTGGAAGCGGTAACATCCGTCAAGTATCTGGGTGTGACTATTCGAAATGATCTCAAATGGAATGATCAAATTACACAAGTAACGGGCAAGGCGAACTCTAGATTGCGGTTTATTGGTAGAATCCTGAAGCGATGCAGTCCTTCAACAAAGGAAATTGCTTACAATACGTTAGTTCGTCCAGTCTTAGAGCATTGTCCGTCTGTATGGGACCCTTACCAGTTGGGTCTCATTCAAGAGATTGAAAAGGTCCGAAGAAGAACGGCAAGATTCGTGACTGGTGCATTTAGCCATCGCGAGAGCGTTACAAATCTCATAGAAAGTTTTAAGTGGGATACACTTGCAGATAGACGACGAGCTAAACGGAAGGTACTGCTCACTAAATTCCGGAATCCAATCTTCACCGAGGATGTAGAGCATATACTGGGTGATTCAAAAAGAATACCACAACTTTAGGAATTTAAAACTCTGCAACGACGAAAGGCAGAGCTAAGCACTATCTTTCGGCGGATTAAGGGAGCTATAAAGTTTCATTTAGTTGTAAATTTGTTCGCTTGAGGCGCTGTTGACTAGGCGTCAGCGTCAGTTGATGCTAAGATGGCGACCGCTCAACAGAAAGCTTTTTGTGTTATTGAGTACGGCAGAAGTGAATCGACGACAGTTGTTCAGCGTGTATTTCGAACGAAGTATGGTGTTAAACCTCCTGATAGGTGGTGTATTAAACGTTGGTATAAACAGTTTACAGAGAATGGGTGTTTGTGCAAAGGGAAAAGTTCTGGACGGCCGAGAACGAGTGATGAAAATGTAGCACGCATCCAGCAAGCATTTGTTCGCAGCCCAGGAAAATCGACTCGCAGAGCTAGCAGAGAGCTGCAAATTCCACAATCAACTGTATGGAGAGTCCTACGAAAAAGGTTAGTTATGAAACCTTATCGTCTGAAATTGGTTCAAGCACTGTCTGCAGCTGATAAGATTAAAAGAATCGATTTCTGTGATTTTATCCTTGCTCAAATGGAAACAGATGAATCTTTCGTTTCAAAGATTGTGTTTAGTGACGAAGCAACTTTCCACATTAACGGGAAAGTCGACCGTCACAATGTCTGTATATGGGGCACTGAGAATCCGCGGGAAACAACTCAGTATGAACGTGACTCGCCTAAGGTGAACGTTTTCTGTGCCATTTCAGCCAATAAAGTTTTTGGTCCCTTTTTCTTCGAAGGTGCTACTGTAACTGGACTACAGTATCTGGAGATGTTAGAGAATTGGCTGTTCCCTCAGCTCGAACAAGAAGCACAACAATTCATACTTCAGCAGGATGGAGCGCCACCACATTGGCACTTATCTGTCCGTAACTACCTGAACGTCAACTACCCGAGGCGATGGATCGGCCGCCTGGCAGCCCGTGACAGAGCACTTCATCACTGGCCTCCAAGAAGCCCTGATCTTACCCCCTGCGATTTTTTCTTATGGGGGTATGTTAAGGATATGGTGTTTCGGCCACCTCTCCCAGCCACCATTGATGATTTGAAACGAGAAATAACAGCAGCTATCCAAACTGTTACGCTTGATATGCTACAGAGAGTGTGGAACGAGTTGGAGTATTGGGTTGATATTGCTCGAGTGTCTGGAAGGGGCCATATTGAACATCTTTGAACTTGTTTTTGAGTGAAAAAAACCTTTTTAAATACTCTTTGTAATGATGTATAACAGAAGGTTATATTATGTTTCTTTCATTAAATACACATTTTTAAAGTTGTGGTATTCTTTTTGAATCACCCTGTATTATTACCACCAACTTTCAAATCGCGCAATGATCACCATTCAAAGATAAGGGAAATTAGAGCTCGTACTGAGGCGTTCAGACAGTCGTTTTTCCCTTGTGCGATCCGCGAGTGGAACTGAGGAGGGGGGGATATGACTTTGGCACGAATTGTGCCCTCCGCCACACACCGCTTGGTGGCTAGCGGAGTATATATGCAGATGTAGGTATCAAAAGTCCCCTTGGTCTCTGGTGTAATGACATTAAGGTACAGTTGAAGACTCGAGGCCGTGTCTAAGTAGTGCGTATATTTCTTTCACTGTATGGTCAATAAAATGTGCCGAGCGAACCGTATACGCATATTTGCGATTATTATGTATTGCAACGATGAAGAGCGAGTGAATGTGCCGGAAACGTGAATGATAAGCAGTGTTTCACACTCGTCTGCTGGGAAGTTAAACTTGTAGAAGATTAGTTGGTATTCTGAGACCTTCCTTCTCTGCGAGTAGTTTTTAATCTTCCCGATGACCAGAGCATAAGTCAACTTCCTCTACTCAGCGTCTCTTGACGCTAAGGCTTAAAACGCTACTCGTGGAGATCAGTCTGTCGAACCGAAACGTCTGGCCTGGTGGCCTCGGACGTTTGCGAAAGAAACAGTGGCTAGAGGGACACTGAGTTTCGTTCTTTCTCCTTTAAATTCATTTTCCTATTCATCCACAACAAAAGGCAACACTACACGAAACAGTTAACTAGTCATCTAAACAGTTGCACAAGCTACACGAGCTAAATACTGACGGAGGAAGGCAATGGTATGCCATCTCCATTAGATATTGGGCAACCCAGCAATGAGTGGCGTTCCCACGTTCACAAATCGTGTGATAAGAGAGGGGTACGGATCCCACCCATCCACTGCAGCACCCTGCAAAACTACGGTCGCTAGGCCAATATGCCAATATGAGGGCCATGTGGTTCGGGACAGGCTAGCGTCGCACAGTCCTTATCGCATCATAGCCCTCCGGCACTGAAAACGTCCTTTCGGCAGCTAGAAATGTTGGAAAGATTGCACTTACCGATAATCTTGACTGGCGTGCTTGTTTTAGGGAACTGCGCGGATGGTGTATTGACACTGCCCGCCGTTCTACCACTTTTCTTCCTCCCGCTAAATCTGAATCGCAGTCTTCTCATTGCCGTCGCTATAATTGTAGGTGTGACTGGAATAAGCAAAGAAGTAAACATGAGCACTCCTTCTGGAGAACTTTCAGAGACACGAGGTTTATTGCACGAATCTACTTCAATTTGACTGCGATTAATACGGTATTAATGCAATCGAGGAGGAATGACAAATAACTAAGAAAACGGATTTTATACGGACACGCGGAAGAGCGACTCGTCTCTTTCAACTTCGTGCCTGTAGCAGACTGATTAAAAAGCTTATTTCATACTTATCTGTTCGAATGTATCCTGGTACTCAAATCCTTTCACCGCTGCAATGCTCACTAACGCAAAACATATAATTGACTAACAAAATTCAAAAGGTTTGTCGTGAGCCGGAATATGGGCGATGGGTGGTGGGTGGTGGGACCACACTGCTGAGGCCATCGCTCCCTAGGCTCACACACTGCTTAATCTAACTTAAACTAACTTACGCTAGGGGCACCACACACTCATACTCGAGGGAAGACTGGGGAGCCGCGCCCGGAATATGGTTGAAGTCAAGTGAACAAACAGCGAGCTGCAAATGTCGAATGACGATGGTGGCGGATTACAAGAACGACATGTCGTCTCGATATACAGCACTATTACAGAGGCAGCAAAAATATATATAACGCCAAAATATAAAGGATTGACCAATTCCTACGTAACAATACAGCTGCCGTGGGTAGAAGCAGTTACTCAATATAACACTTACTGTCTTAAAAAATCAAGTAGTCAAACACTGAAAACATAAATTCAGCATCAGACATGACTGCCTAGAAAACAAAACTACTGCAACAAACATTGCTGATACTTGTCTTGCCAACACACTTACGGTCATAGGATACGCTGGTTTAATACAAATTTCTAAACACGCAGGAAGTTCGAGAACCGTTACGAGCTGGCGGATACATATGGATAAAAACCAAATTAAGTGTCTCCCTGGGCTAAGTAGCAAAAAGACACAAGGAACAACATAATAGCCCAGCTGCCTTGATTTAGTCTTAAGGCGTGAAGCAGGCAGCTCGGTTCCTGAGTGATGTAGTCATTTTCACACGGGTGTTGGGTACACATCCGCTGAGAAGATTGGCCCTTTACGTGAAGAGCTCTAGTAATGTCCCGCGTGGGAGTATCTGGCGTCACCCCTCCTTTTTTCCCTTTGCCTCGTCTCTGCCACTGGGCGACATCGTCCACAAACGTTACTCAATATAGGCAATAAGACAGCAGGTGAAAAAGATATCTAAGAGCAGGAAAAGCAGACCTGAAGCTCTTAATGGCACACACAATAAACTATAAATTTTACGAAAGAAGTTGTTCTTACTTTTTTTTTTTACAATCGTATTGACCAACTAGGATCACGTTAACAACTTCACTTCCTCTTCTTCCTTTGTTGTTGTTTCCTATTTTTCCAGTATTCCCTCATTTTCTCACCATGAAGTCTCTTCCTTTCTTCTGTCCATGTTGTTCCCGATTTTTTATTTCTTCTGCTTTGAAAGCCTTCCAAATTTTGTATTTTGTTTTTAAAACGGTTTCTTTCTGCTATTTCAGATTCTTTGATGTTGTTTCTTTCAAGATCTTTTCTTACTTCTGTAATCCATGCTATTGTCGATTTCTTCTTCCAGAAATATAGGAGTATTTGTTTTGTTAGTCTATTTCCATCCATTAGGTAGAGATGTGCAAAAAAGGTTAATCTTCGTTTGGCCATTACTTCAGATATTTTCTCTATATTTTTGTAGATCTCCCCATTACTTCTTATTTTCCAACCATCTGCAGTTTTCATTGCAGCCATTATTTTTCTAATAATCCTTCTTTCCAGTACCTCTAGTTTTTCCATCTTATTGTTCATCGTTAGGCATTCAGTTCCATATAAACATTGTGGTCGTACCGCTGTGGTGTAGTGTTTTAGTTTTGTTTTTCTAGATACACATTTCTTGTTGTAAATATTTTTGGTCAAACCATATGCTCTTTCCATTTTGTTAATTCTTACATCTATTGCAGATTTTTCTAGTCCATTCTATTGTATAGTTTCTCCAAGATATTTAAATTTATTTACTCGTTCCATTTTAACTATTTGTGTTTCTATGTATTTTGGTACATTTTTTATATTTGTCATGAATTTTGTTTTTTCAGCTGAAATTTTGAGACCAGTTCTGTTTGCTAATTTTTCCAGAATGCTTATTTGAGTAACTTCTTCTGTGAGGTTTTCTGAAAGTATTGCGAAATCATCCGCAAAAGCCAAGCAGTTTACCTGAATTCCATTTGTTTTCCTTCCCAGAGTTATTGGTTCAATTTTGTGATTTTTTAGCTCCGAATTCCAGATCCTTACAATTTTTTCTAGAACACAGTTAAACAGTAAAGGTGATAAAGCATCACCTTGTCTAACACCAGTTTTTATTTCAAAAGGCTGAGATACTTCTCCCATAAATTTGACTTTAGGTACCGTACCTGTTAGTGTTTCACGAATTATGTTTGCTAGTTTTGATTTAACACCAAATTCTCTAATGACCTTATCTATCGTTTCTCTGTCTATACAATCAAATGCTTTCTTGAAATCTATAAATGACACTAGTATTGGTTTTCGAGTTAACATTCTATGGCGAATTATTGGCTTTAAGTTAAAAATTTGTTCTGCACAGGATCTTCCCTTACGAAAACCACCCTGATATTCTCCTAGTTGTTTGTCTAAAGTATCTACCACTCTGTTGAGGAGAATTTTTGATAATATTTTGTATGCCACTGGCAGAAGTGACACTCCTCTGTAATTACTAACATTTTGTTTGTCTCCCTTTTTATGTTGCGGGTGGATTAATGCTGTTTTCCATTCAACTGGAATCTTTTCAGTTTTCCAAATGTTCTCAAAAAGCAGCTGTAGATCCTTTATGATTTTTGGTTCTGACCACTTCAATAATTCTGCTGTAATGGAGTCTTCACCACTTGCTTTATTGTTTTTGAGTGTTTTGATGGCTTCATGAATTTCTAGCTCTGTTGGCGGGAAATCTTCCTCTAGATTTTGAGGTGTCACTGGAAATTCTAATTTATCTGTTGGAACTGGACAGTATAACAACTTTTCAAAAAAATTTGCTAAAATTTCACAATTTTCTTTATTATTTAATCCTATTTTGCCATTTTCACCTTTGAAACAAGTATTATTATTATTTCTTTCCTTTCTCAGACGTTATGTCTGGTTAAAAATGGAAAGTGACGCGGACCTTGATCAAGCGTGACTTCCTTTTAACTGTACGGTATATGTTACATTGCATTTAGGAACTTTCGGATAATTGAACATGAATCAATAATTACAGATTTCTGTAGTTGTATATATACGTTTGGATGTAGCTGCATTGCGTTGATGTACTGGTGGATATTGTGTGGTGTGACTCCTGTAGTTGATAGTATAATTGGTTTAATGTCAACTTTATCCTGATGCCACATGTCCTTGACTTCCTTAGCCAGTTGGATGTATTTTTCAATTTTTTCTCCTGTTTCCATCTGTATTTTTGTTGTATTGGGTATGGATATTTCGATTAGTTGTGTTAATTTCTTCTTTTTATTGGTGAGTATGATGTCAGGTTTGTTATGTGGTGGTGTTTTATCTGTTATAATGGTTCTGTTCCAATATAATTTGTATTCATCATTCTCCAGTACATTTTGTGGTGCATACTTGTATGTGGGAACGTGTTGTTTTATTAGTTTATGTTGTATGGCAAGTTGTTGATGTATTATTTTTGCTACATTGTCATGTCTTCTGATGTATTCTGTATTTGCTAGTATTGTACATCCGCTTGTGATGTGATATACTGTTTCTATTTGTTGTTTGCAAAGTCTGCATTTATCTGTTGTGGTATTGGGATCTTTAACAATATGCTTACTGCAATATCTGGTGTTTATTGTTTGATCCCGTATTGCAATCATGAATCCTTCCGTCTCACTGTATATATTGCCTTTTCTTAGCCATGTGTTGGATGCGTCTTGATCGATGTGTGGCTGTATTAGATGATACGGGTGCTTGCCATGTAGTGTTTTCTTTTACCAATTTACTTTCTTTGTATCTGTTGATGTTATGTGATCTAAAGGGTTGTAGAAGTGGTTATGAAATTGCAGTGGTGTAGCCGATGTATTTATATTATTATTATTATTATTATTATTATTATTTTCTGTGGGGAAGCAGAAACCAATTATATGAAAAAGTACCTAGAAGAGCCGAGGCTAATAAAGAAAAACTAATCGAAGTATACAGAGAACTGCGATAATTGAGGCAACAGTAGTCTAGCTTTTATCATAGTTTAACATACCAGTGGAACCTACTGCTGGTTAGAGGTTATTAGAAACTCTATACTTTGGCCAGTGTGAGAAGGAGATAGCACGGAATGTGGACAGTGGAGCTGCAGGCTCGATGCGCCATTCCGCTAGCTGCCATCGCTACGCTCGTTTCCGTGCTGTTTATTAGCGAGTACTGCAGTTAGCTGCTTCGCAGTTTGAGCCATTAGTTTGTTTATCTCAGGCAGGAAGACGCGTACCGTTAACGACGACGCTACCCAACGCTGCGTTCTAGCGCCTACTGAACTGCCGTCGGCACGTTCAACAACTCTGCACTTCAGTTATATTCAAAACTGGCGAATGCCTAAAGAAGCAGTACTTTGAAATAATCTGACTCAAAGTACTGCAATGTGCTACTGTGCAGACGAAGGCGCTGCAGCGCAATTTTCGCAGCTCGTTGACAGAGGGGGAGAAAAAATCGTGCACACACTTGCTCAAAACTAGATGAGTGTGTTAGTGCCTAAGAAATTAGCAGAGACGTGACGTGGACAGAGGAATTTATTACAAGAACCATTCACACAACATACGAAACAGCTGCGCGGCAGAATCATTTGAGGCACGAACATATCCAAAAGAGGCATAATTGTGATTAGCTTCAAAGCCCTCAGCAGAGCAACAGCACTACCCAGCTGATAACATAACTGAGTTCATGCGTGGCGCAAGAGTCGTAACCAACAAATTAGTTTTCTGAATTTTGCGTTTGGTTTCAGAGTTCCGTGCATATTTATTTATGTGATAGCAACAACGAGGTGCATTATTTTCTCTGCCAGAGTTGTCACTTTCGGCGCATAACAGACGACTGCGAGTGTCGCCCTGCTGTAAACTTCAGACTACGCAGGTGTTAAGTTGCCTAATCTTGAACTCGGTCCTTATGTAAGGTGTCCCGCGTAACGTGTGCAGACTACACCCCCACTATTTCATAAGTTGTCAAGATACCCAAACGAAATTTTGTAATAAATTTTAGGATGGGCGGAGCGAAAATTTTGCAGTATGGTTAACATCCTCAACTATTTATATGTGTAGTGTATAAGAAGTAACTGTGTCAGTAAAAAAATAAATAAAAAACGGGATTATATAATTGTTCAAAAATGGCTCTGAGCACTATGGGACTCAACTGCTGAGGTCATTAGTCCCCTAGAACTTAGAACTAGTTAAACCTAACTAACCTAAGGACATCACAAACATCCATGCCCGAGGCAGGATTCGAGCCTGCGACCGTAGCGGTCTTGCGGTTCCAGACTGCAGCGCCTTTAACCGCACGGTTATATAATTGTATAATTAGCGTTAGAGAGCCCTTGAAAAGCAGTGTAGTTCAATATGACGTTTGTTATAATTTAGAATGATTGTTCTCGCAAAAAGAAGGGATAAATTTATTAAAGTCACGACTAGCGTCATAAAGTAAATGTGTCGGCTTCCACTTAAACATCGGATAACGGAGGACTGCATGCACTGTTCCTACAGCCTTGGCCTTTCTGTTCACAACACTGTCCGCATTTTTATTGCGAAAAGCTATACTGCAAACATTATCAAGCGTTATAGTACCGTAAGACTTTTTACAAATATTCTCGAATGCTGCTGAAAATTTACATAGTTAAAAATATACTTGCTTCAACTACCTCTCGCGAAGGGTAAAGCTACTGTCATTTCCATATAGCAAAATACTTGGTCCCTAGACGTCCTATCCATGTTTCGGTATGTAGTACGGGTTACGGAATGTTAGAGGTGTGCAAAATACGTTAGCTGCCAGAGAATCGTATATATAAATGCCTTGAACAGTTCATGCTTGAAACGAGGAGACACGCAGCGCTCTGAACAAAGACATAAGCGTCACTTCCACTGCATCGGTGAGAAAACCAAATGTTCCAGCCGGTTCATGAGCGCCTCTTATCGCTGGCAGTGTACGCTAGATAGCACGCTTCCTGCCAATAGCAGCTAAGGCACACTGCAGTGCGAATCTCCGGCCGCTGCGTGCATTGCCATCACGTTCTGCGTTACATCACACAAAACTCGTGTCTTGGAAACTATAGAATGTAAAGCACTTCTTCTAAAAATGGAATACGGAAAGACTGTATGTGCCGAAACCTGGCTTGGCACTCTTAAGAAAGGAGGTGCTCCCTACGAAACCGAAGCAACCTCAAAGCAATTTTGGACTTAATGAACTCGTGAAAGAAGCGTTTGAAGCTTCTGAGACGGGATGGGATGATGGATTGTATGGTTTTGTCATTTACAAGCAAGCGACAGAAAAAAGGCCTGTACGGTATCGACTACTGGTAAATGGGAGCGTCCTGTACTCTGTTTAACGCCAGCAAAATTTTTAATACATCCTGATTAAGAAGGTCCCTGCTATTAAGTCAGAGGCAGTTCAGCAGACACACAGGGGGTTCATCACAACGTCTCAAAAAATACATACTTTTCCGCAAGAGATAGAATTTAAAGGGATGAGTATTTCTGTGTAAGGTTAAAATCCTATTTTAAATACGAATACAAGGTAGACAAATTATGACGAGTGTTAATCACACAGAAAATACACGCCTCTACAAAACCATTTTTCACTCTCTCGACCCGTTCATGAAAAAAAAAAAAAAAAAAAAAAAGGGTTCAAATACCTCTAAGCACTATGGGACTCAACATCTGAGGTCATGAGTCCCCTAGACTTCGAACTACTTAAACCTAACTAACCTAAAGACATCACACCCATCCATGTCCGAGGCAGGATTCGAACCTGCGACCGTAGCAACAGCGCGGTTCCGGACTGAGGCGCCTAGAACCGCTCGGCCACAACGGCCGGCCCTTCATGAAACTTAGAGGTGTCCACATCATGTGGGGTGCCCCATCCTCGTACGTGAAAAGGAAACGAATTAGATCGATTTTACCTCAGAGCAGAAATATTAACAAACTTGGATATTTTCAAAATATCTAGGGTTTCCGGCTTGATTCAATATAAGCATTGAAAACAAGGACACGAAAAATTCAATCTAAAGTGGTGGACAATTTACAGTTTTTAACAAACGTATACACGCCTGTGAAGTGAAAAGGCTGTATCGTACCGTGTATTAATGGGTTATTTACATTATGCTTGATCCGTCCTTCAAAACTCATCGTGAGACAACGATTCTCCGCTACGAAAGGCGACCACTCAATTTGTGCAGTAGATTTTAAAGGATCACATACACTGTCACGCTTACTACATAGAGTAGTCTGTACGATGCATGATTAAGTCATTGGCTATACAGCAGTAACCAAACCTTAACGCAAGAAATCCGCAGAACATAAGCGGAGCTCATATGTTCTGCTGGAACGAAGACAATATACGATATACTGCTACACAAAGATACCAGACATTTCATGACTGTAATAATATATTGAAATGACAACTGGCAAACATGTAATACGAACCATATTCGGTTTAGTCCCTATTTTACTGTCGACTACAGTACACGTTGCTTTACTATAGAACAGCGCTCCGACGTAGTGTGCGTTCTATCCGGGCCTATTGGTGATAGAGGTATTCCTCTAGGGATGAATGGAATGAACCCGTACTCGTTTTTACACGAACACACACGACTCCTCTCAACTGTACAATGGAGCAAGCCGGCCAAGACAGACCATTACAAACAATGGTATCTAATCTGGACAGCCACTAAGAGACAAGTCCAGAAAAGAAGATGGGCGAATCATAAAAATAGTAAGTGGATGAGCCAGTCGTTCTCTAACATATTGAAAGCTTAGACCTAAGAACTTTATGTAGAACGGAAGACAAAACAAAAAATCGTAAAACACGTGCCATATTCAGCTCATTATCAACTAAAATTGAGTACAGGTCTGTCGGTAAATCAGCTTGAACCCTCTCGTCATTCTATAAAATACAGTAGGTTAAAATGTGGTGAGCCATAATCAGCACACCACATGCATCACAAACAGGCGATTCTTCATGTCTGAGAAGGAAGCCATAGGTCAGGGACTGTGTCCTATTCGAAGCCGCGTGAAACAGACTTCATCAATTCTAACTGGCCGGAAGGAGGTGCGCTATGTCCACTCAGTTCCTTTTATCGATCGCAACTTATTTTCCGTCAAGCCCAGCCACTCTTCCTCCAAAAAAACCATGACGGCCCTTCGCGGCAATGACAGCGCAGCGCGTACAGGGATAGGGCACTCAGTTACGTTGGGAAGGGTACATGCCTCTTCGGCCGTGGTATCGGCCAACTCATCCTCACGGATACCCACGTGTGCTGGTACCCAGCAGAATGAGACCTCCTTTTCTTGTCTTTGCAAGTGCAGGATGGCGTCCTGGATGGTCTGGGCAATTCTAATCTGCTGGCGTGATCTCGGCGATGTCTTCGATGTCTTATGACAGAGTCAATATGCTCCACCCCCCCTCTCTCTCTCTCTCTCTCTCTCTCCCCCTCTCTTGAACATATCTCACATATGGTAATAATGTCGAACAACAGTCCTGAGAGGGGGAAGAGGCCTTCAGATACAACGTAATTACTACTTTCGAGATACAGAAATGTAAAAGCTGTACTTTAGAAACAGTGGCATTTTTCTTCGAATTTGACTTGTCAGCTTATTGTTTAACAATAGCAGTATCTAAGAACTCCCAAATTCCAACTCTCGTCAGCATCGAAGTTGATTCGTCCTCATTATATTAAGTTGTGTGTCTTATTAACGCAGTGAATTAGTTAATCTTTAGAGGACATAAAAATAACTCTTCCTCTCTGACTTCCATGCTTACATTTTCTGAGCTACGATATCACGTATAGTTGCTGGATCAATACTTCCAATACGCGATCGTTCAGGCCTCTGAGTGGAGAAATGGTGTCGTCGGTTCCATTATCAAAGAGTATACACTTTCGAAAAACCCAGTGCAAAATGAAGCGGTGAAATTCTTATTACTCCTGGCGAGGGCCCGGACGGTCTTTTTCTTTTTTGAAAACACCAGGACACAATCTTTTGACGTAGAAAAACGGAAAAAAATCAAATACTGTCATATACATTGCAATGCGTAGTTTGTAACATGTCAGTGTGAGGGACTCAAGAAGTAAATTCATGAGTGAACACAGAGATCCGAATTTCCGCTACCTGAAGGCGAGCTTGATTCAAAAGTAACTTTCGGAGAAATATCTGTAAATCTGAACTGAGTGGCTGCTGTTCGTCTTAAGTTTTCATAATAGTCTCGCGACGTAAAAATGCAGTAATCTTTGACTGCACGATAAGAGAATAATAACTAAGATACACGTACAAAAATCCTCTACCAAGTTTTTAGGACAGATATTTCATGGTATCTTTAATGGCTATTGTTGGGAAAAACGAGGTAGTGAAATGAGTGGAAAACTTAATAATAAAATATGTATGCTGTCCTTCCAATGGCGTTTCTACATCGTCAATGTATATGTCGAAGTCACAGCTTCATCATAAAGACTTGTCATGTAAGGACCTTCATTACGATGTCAAGATGCCAGAAACACGTATCCGCAGATTTTTCTGGTTTATTTTGTACACGATATCAAATTGCGGGAACTCTCACATGCTGTCTACACTGTTATATCAGCATACTGTAATGCCACGTACAAAAGAAATCCGCAAAATTAGCGGATACGTGTTTCTGGCGTGTTGACGTCGCAGTGCCACATCATCGCGAATACAGCAAGAGACAACAAATTCACCGCCACAACACCCGAGATCAGGACAGTGGATAGTCGAGACGGCCAGGACGTCGCTTGACCGAAACACAAGACACTTTCCCAATGGTAGCCACCGAAATGATTAGTGCACTACCATACAGTGTTCATTCTCTACCCGTGGAGCTGAATAAAGACAAAAAAACTGTCAAGTGACTTAAAAGGGCATTCATTACACTCGGTTGATGCAATTTTTGCTAGTGACAGAATGTAGAAGTCAGGGTTACGACACTAGCAACAATTGTGGTACTGTGCTTTTAACATTGTTATAATCACCATTCTACTGTTGTGTTATTATTGTACATTAATGTCATCCTAGCGCAGTGCATCCAGTCCTAAGTGATCAGTGACGTAGCATCCGTAATCTGCATTTACAGGCACACTTCGCAAGCCACAGAACGGTGTATGGCGGAGGGTGATCAGTACCAGTACTAGTAATTTCGTTTCCTGCTCCACTCGCAAACAGGGCGAGAGAAAAATGAGTGTCTGTCTGTGTCGGTAGCTGTGCGGTCAGCGCGGCGGATTGCTAAGCGAAGTGGCCAGGGTGCGATGCCCGGCCCGGTCGGTTTCTTTCTCCTCTCGGAGACTGGATGCTGTTGTCCTTACATTCATATTATCATAATTGACACTGCTATTCAGATGGTCGAATGGGTGAGGCCCGAAAAAAAAAAAGTATTTATATGCCTCAGATTGAGTCCTAATTTCTCGTATCTTATATTCGTGGTCCTTACACGAAATGTATGTTGGCTTCAGTAGAATCCTTCCGCAGTCAGCTTCAGATGCCGATTCTTTAAATTTCCTCAATAGTCTGCGACAGAAAGAATAAATGGCGACAGAAATGAGATATCTTCGTAAGAACCGAAGGCTCGACGACGAAACTGTGTACTTCAAAATGTAACTGACGAAGTAAAACCGCTCTCGTATGACAGTAGACGGATCTTATTACGAGTTCGAGCATAGCTTTATGCAACAGCTACAACGGATAAAACTTAATATTCGAGAAACGTGCACCAGCTAATGAAAAATACACCGCTAGGTCTTACACGCCGTGTACAGACAACGCAAAGAAATGAGGCATCGAACGACAAGGATTTATCACGCGATCGAGAAGCGTTACGCTAATGACGCGGAAACGCGAGAATATTACCGGAGGAGGCGTCGTCGGTCTGCGTCGACTTGTCCCGCGCGGACTGCGACGAGGGCGTAGCGGGCGACGCAGGAGGCGGCGTCGGCGACAGCGCGATCTGCGGCGACGCCGGCGGGGCGGCGGGGGCGGGCGCGGGCGGCGTGGGAGGCGCGGAGCTGGCGTCGAGGAAGGCGAGCGGCAGCGGCTGGCGCTTGGGGTCGCGCGCCGAGGGGCAGCGCCGCAGAGACAGCGACTTGACGGCGAGGCGCGGCGTGGGCAGCGTGCGGGTGCAGGCGCGCACGGCCAGCGGCTGGGGCGGCGCCGGCGCCGGCGCCATCTTGCCCGGCTGCAGGTTGGTGAGCGACCTGCTCAGCGCCCGGTCCTCGCACACCCTGGCCGCCGTCGTCGCCGCCCGCAGCCGCAGCGTCGCCGACGAGTGGCTACCGTCCGCACTCCGTAGCTTCATCGACGACGAACTCTTCAGGGCCTTGCCCGGGCTCGGCGTCTCGTCTCCGCAGACGTCGCCTTTCTCGCGAGGGCTCCTCGACGCCTTTCCCGGCGACAGCGTCTTGCTCGGGAAGTCCTTCGTGCTACATCCTTTGTCCGTAGCTTGCCTCACACTACCCGTCCCGTCTCGGAGCATTCGTTTCTCAGAATTCGGCCTGAGCGTCGACAACCAGTCCTGCTTCTTACTCGGCGTCTTGTTCGGCTGATCCTTCGGTGTTTGCGTTACCTCGCGAGTCTCTTTGTCAGTCTTGTCCCCTCCTTCACTCAGAGACACGTAGAACACGGACCTCCTCTGTCCCGGTGACTCGTTACAGCCACCGCTGTTGTCGAGCATGGTTAGTCCTCTCCGAAACACTCCCGACTACCGAATTGTGGTACGAGGCGCCGAAACTACCGAGGCGTTCACTCTGCGCATCGTTCACACAGGTACAGTGCCGTAAGGCGGCTGGCAGAAACCGTCACTTCCTCTCCGCGGACACCACAAAAGTGCACACACAAACAGGAAGCGGCACGACGACGCGAAAACGGATACCGCGAAGGTGGTGTCACACTCAATAACAGCGAACGACACTTGCACAACTCCGGTACGGTGCCCGCCCGCTGCAGGCTACTACTACTATTACTGCTTCTTACTAATGTCGAGTCGAACAACGAACACGCCGTCCGAAGCCGTAAACAGTTAGCACTCCGCCACTACGTCCGTCCACCGCACCCTCACGGCCACTGACTGATCCCACCGCTGCCACAAAAACACGACCAGCCTCCATCCCCACTCCAGCCTCCGCGCGCCACACCAAACACTATCGGCCGCAAAGATACACCCACGGGTTGCGCGAGCGCGCGCGCTCAGACCGCGGCTGCACTTTCTGTCGTGTACACGTAGTTCTAGAGGACATTAATGAGCAACAGGCATATCTTCGGTACGCTGTGTGGAGTGTGCATCTAGAGACACACCGCTGTCACACGATTCAGCCTTTAGGGCAACTAAGAGATTGAAGTTTACGGTCAAGTCTCGGTAGTAAGCTCTTTGCGTCAGTTTTCACACGCCGCTGTGGACCTACAAATACAGTCTGCAGCGTATCCTTCTTTACTGTTGCGTTTCATTTGTGCAGCAATTAATATCGCCCTGCAAGTTGTTTTCGACTTTCTCGTACTGCAGCACAAAACTATAGCAAATTCGGCGAAAGATATTATTGTACAAACCTGAACTGAGTTCGTGAAAAGCCTGATCACAGTACAGGTAGAGGGTAGGCCTCGTTCCTGTAAACCATTACATAAAGTGAAATAAACCTACCACATTTAGGCGCTACAGTCTGGAACCGTGCGACCGCTACGATCGCAGGTTCGAATCCTGCCTCGGGCATGGATGTGTGTGATGTCCTTAGGTTAGTTAGGTTTAAGTAGTTCTAAGTTCTAGGGGAATGATGACCTCAGAAGTTAAGTCCCATAGTGCTCAGTCTGACTCTTGGGTTAAAAAAATTGCCTATATTGATCTGCTAGCTCAATAGACCTCACGAGAAGCTGAAAGGATATTGTACAACAGCGTCTGTTCTTATTTTATGTTTCGTGAAAGACTGTCTACTAAATTTAACTTCTTGTTTCATTGTTTCCGTTTATCTGTAACGTATAAGAACTCTTTCTGACGGCTTCATAACAGATGAGTTATACAAACATCTCTTAATATTAAATTTTACAATATCGAACCTCCTCTGTCCAGTATAGCGTTTTAAATGCCCAACGCTTTCCGGAGGTGAAATTTCTTTCTCAGTTATCATATTCTACTTTTTATTCGTAAGCCTCTTTCACGTTCCGTCAGTCGATGGATATTTGCCACCAGAATTATTGAAAACTGTATTCTCTTTAAACGAAACAAGAAGGCGTACTTTAGTACATCGTTATAGCTGTGGCAAACGCTTCTGTCATAATTGCTTCAACTCATTGGTTTTCACAAGAGATTCTCGAAAGTGGATAGCTCAATATATATCTATCGGAATACTCCGTGGCCAACACGAAAAAAAAATCATGAACTGTTCCACAATTCGCGTTTGAACTACTGGTGTTTACGCAGTATTGTAACAGAGACTGTTTGTAGAATAGAATCCATTAAGTGACGTTCTATTTCTTTTGCCAAATTGCATTAAACAATAACAAAAATGCGAAAACACTAGCGTTTCACATAGTACTGCACTTCTGAGAGAGTATTTTTTTACGCTTCAAGAATAGAAGTAGGTTAGGTCTGATTGTTTCAGGTTAATAATATTTTGTTATTGGGTACATATTTCGGAGACGCCTTTCCAAAACAAGTTGTTCTGTTTTAATGTCTTCCATTCAGTAAATATCGTCGATATTTAACGGAGTCTTTTTAATAGTTCTGAGACTGTGGGCAATTTGTGTTGCATTTTACGTCACACGATAAAGCGTTTGCAGAAAAAATATCATTTCGCTAAACAAAAATCTATAAAAAAATACTTACAATAAGATCGTCATACACAAAGCAGAGAAGCTTCCGCGTCTCACGGATCTGGAAAAGATGTTACTTTTATCTAATAGGCCCCTACTCGTATATCGTCAACATTTTTACTTTACGTCAAAAATCATTAAAGCGAAAGGCTCTGATTTGTGTTGTGGAAAATTGTATTTCAGATACAACTTGTCCCAGCATGCTTCTGTGAAGACGCTGAATATACAGCAGGAATCCAACTGACTACTTAATGAAAGGAAAGTAAGAGTTGGTGGCGTATCGATCGCTCACAACCAGGTTGCGAAAGGAAAAGTGGGTGGAAGAAAGAGCGTTTCGATTGCGGTGATTTGACACTGATGTTCCGTTCACAAGTAATAAACCCGGACTGAAGACTGGTAGATTCCTTAAATTAGAGCAGCAGATAATTATTAACGTCCCTCGGCTCTGTATTTCTCCTCTGTAACGTACTGCTGCAGACACAGAACTGCAGAAGTAAGCCGCCAGCAGGGAGACCGAGAATATTTGCTAGAAACGAAGATGCTCCGTTCTGAATCGGATTAGAAAATAACACACGAGTTCAGCGACATTAGTCGCAAACATCCAAGACACACACACAAAACAGTAAGAATCGAAACAATAAGCGTACAAGTAATATAGGTTTTAACCATCTTCTCGATTGTAATAAAAGTCTTATTTCTACCATACGAGTTTTACTTTGTATTAAAGCCTCTTCAATGGTCAGGTTTTTTGCTTTCTACATCGTCCTAACGTTCTTCCACACATAGGTCCTCGATATTTTAGAAGATTGCACTTCACTAATATTGGATAGGGAAATCAATGTCATAAAAAATGGAGCACCTACGCGGGAAAAAACATAGGATGAAGTAGGAAGCAATATGTCTGACCACTGAAAATGCTCTGAAATAAAGATAAACGCATATGGTCTTAATAAGATTCTTAGCATACAACCCATCCTTTATTACCTATATAACTGCGACTGCGGAATAAAGGAGGCCTAAAAACACAAAGGACAACATGCAATAAGAATCGTGTTGTGTGATTTACAAGTGCCAGAAAGAAACCACAAATGAAATGAATGTATTATAGACAGTGTTTTCAGTTTGCCAAAGTACATCGTGAGAAGTCTCTAAATGCTGAATAACTGTTCTGCGGAATGTAGATAAATAGATGCTGACGAAATGAAATGTGCAGTACCGAATTACAAGCAGCAAATGAAAATCAACATCCAAACTCGGGAGGGCTATGTAATGATTTAATCAAATGAAAATGATTGGTTCCAGAGGCCTTTTCAAGTCTCAAACATCTATGATATATTTATGTAGACTGAAGCGACGAATGAAAATTTGTACAAGGCCGGGTTCGAATTCCTTAGTAAAATAGCAATCACATGCGAAGTAATGATTTTGTTGAAGAAAATATATCGCTCGATTTGACATGAAAAAGGATGGACTCACCGCCTAGATTAGAAGCAGTTAGTGTAGTGAATGAAATTGAATATTGTTAAAATTATTTCATTTCATTTCGGTATCTTTTCTGTACTATACAAATACTGTCCTTGACGTTGTAAAAATCACTTTCGTATATTTCTTATTCTGATCTCGTGGCCTTGTGACGTACCGTTACCGCCGGCCGGAGTGGCCGAGCGGTTCTAGGCGCTTCAGTTAGGAACCTCGCGACGGCTAAGGTCGCAGGTTCGAGTCCTGCCTCGGGCATGGATGTGTGTGATGTCCTTAGGATAGTTACGTTTAAGTAGTTCTAAGTCGTAGGGGACTGATGACCTCAGAAGTTAAGTCCCATAGCGCTCAGAGCCATTTTAGTACCGTTACCGTTAAGGTAATTGACGCAAATTTCAGAGGAGCACGTTCGAATTGCGAAGGGAAAACTGTGATTAAGGGTTCGTGTAGTTTCGTTCTCCATAGTTGTCCAATCTGAAATTCTGCTCAGTCTCTAATGATATTATTTTCGATAAGACAAATGCCTTTACCGTATAATAACAAGATTTCTGTATGAAATGGACATTTATTTTGTACTGTGAGTTACAAGTGCTCTTGGTACAGAGTTCGCATCTATAGTCTGGCACTGTTTTTGAAAAAGATCCTACGAGTGCTTTTTACCATTGTACATATTCTTCGATCTCTGATACACGAATATCGATTTTCGCTGGCAGGCTAATCCCATAGCTGAGTTGTGGACCATCGCGATTCGACCTAGAGGCGGCAAGGCCAGCCTCGTCCAAGGCTACTCCGGTGAAAGAAAATGTTGCAGTGATCGCATTGCGCGTGTTGTACCGCGCTCACCTGCTTTGACCGTTGCTCGGGAACGCTTATTCTCATAAGCGGCTCATTTGTCCAGAAAATCTAACTATGTTACGATATTGCTCCATTTTCCTTCCGGAAACCTCACTATTCATTTTTTATTACTGTGGCCTGTAATTGCCACAGCGTCTTCTAAAAATTTTTATTTAATTCACAGACTAGTCTCAGGCACTTTCGACTTCTTCGCCAGTACCTGTTATCAAAGGGAGAAAAATGTTTTTGTCGATTGTGTGTCACAGCTTTCATAAATCTTAGTTATTAAGTATCGCAATATGTGAAGCTGTATGATTTTGACATTTGTTTTACGATTTTGTATATAAACATTTGCTATCGCAAAAATTGTACTTGAAAATGAACTCTGACTGAAAGCTGCCGTAAATTAAAAATATAGACCAGCCTCACGTGTTACAAAATGTCATTTCTACGAAAAAAAAGTCCCCTAAAGCGCAGGTATTCAAGCTTCGCAGTTACAATGTTATCGTGTCAGTAAGGACTCTAACAGAATAACAGAGTAAGCGTACCAAGAAATGTAATTTTAATGATGAAAGAGAGCGAACAAGTAATTGTGCCCGACACGATTCCTTTACACATGCAAAACGGCCGCTTTCAGCTTTGTACTCTTCTACCTTTATGTAGAACATTTGTAACAGAGAGAATTTTGTTTGTGAAATTTGACAGAGTGCGTTTCCAGGTACAGCGGCTGAGGTATGAGTCACCGAACGAAGGTCGTTGGAAAGGGGAGAGTAGAACCCCTCAGGCAAGAAGGATCGGTGTTTACCTCGCGTTTGTAGATAAGGCCCGAGTGCTACTAGCGGTGTTGACAATCTTAAACAAACATGTGGAAATTGCGAAGGACTGGAATCCGGTCGACTTAACTGACAATCGCGAAAAATTTTTCAGTGCAAGACGGCGGAGTTAACCACATCAAGATGCGTTATTTCTGATACTTGATAAAAATATCCTCTGTAAGACAGGACGGGGGAGGCGGAGATCAACGTGATACAATCCTGATCACATTATCAATAGTGTTTTCGATCGTTTTGGTATAGAATACTACATACTTTATAGTGTAGAATAGTTTGTCATTCGTCCTAGCCACGAAACAAAATAAATTTGTTTTTGTTAAATTTGCCTTGTGATTTCAGATTTAGCTTAGCTTCTAGTAACAGACGACGACAAAATTACTGAAGTGTTTCCGACATTTCACTCCCTTTCTGTCGTTTTTCTACGAAACAATTCTGTACTTCCTCCTCGCTGACTTGACAAAATAGAAAGAATAAGAAGCGAAGTATAAATTCCGGTAGTTTCTTTCCTATGCACGTCCATGAAGTAGGCGGTATTTACAGAGACTATGTCGTTATAAGCGTAGTAATATTTGGGGATTACTGAATAAGTTTCTGTTCACTTTCAAATGTTCACAAGTCCTCCATGTGGCTCAAATGGTTCAAATGGCTCTGAGCACTATGGGACTTAACATCTATGGTCATCAGTCCCCTAGAACTTAGAACTACTTAAACCTAACTAACCTAAGGACATCACACAACACCCAGCCATCACGAGGCAGAGAAAATCCCTGACCCCGCAGGGAATCGAACCCGGGAACCCGGGCGTGGGAAGCGAGAACGCTACCGCACGCATGTGGCTCACGAAAGTCGCTAATCTGAGATGATTTTCTTTTTTTTTCGTTTTTTCGTTTCGTTGCTGTCGAAGTCAGCTCGTTGCTCTTTCCGCAGTACGAATGGTTAGAAAAAGAAGGTGTCCAGTGTGCTTATTGATGAAGCAGCCTAACATTTTATCTGTGAAGATTAGTTTACAAACAAATAACTTCATTCATATAACCGTCCTCAGAAAACGCAAGCAACGCCTGCAGAGGATACACGACAGTGCAAAACTGTGACTGAGAAAAAATTCGGATGACTGCTAACAACATACAGGGTTTCCCAGGAGGAATGGTCAATATTGAGTGATATGACAGCAGCCGTCATACAAAGAAAAGTAAAGTCTAGTAAACGTGGACTCTAGAAAACATACCTTAAGAACTATGAGCACTTGTTCATCTTCGCTACTGTGAAATACATCTCATCTACTGAAGAATTTCTCCTAGCTCTTAAGTTATGCATTTCAGAGCTCATGTTTACTAGACTTTTTTGCTTCGAATGATAGTTCCTGTCATATGTCTGAATACTGACAATTCCTCCTAGGCCACCCTGTAAATGTATTATTTCACCAATGAAGATCATTGACCGTCACCCAATGCGTTAGCTCTATTGAAATAAATGACTCCTACTGTCTAAAGCCGTCGTTGCTACGAACACTGAGACAGGTTACCGGTAACCAACAAGTTACCAGTTCGAATCTTGTTATAGTAACAGATCTGAACGTTTATTACCTTCGTCTGTATGATGCCTTGCACTGGTTATCTTCATGCAGGTATCAGGAGATTCGTTGTATTGTCGGTGCCTAATGTCGTCCAAAAGACATAAAATAGTTTGCGTCAAGGGAGCAGCAGTTGAAAGATTTGGACGCTATAGGGCAAGAGCAACGAACGGAATCTGCAGAGGTTCCTGTCTGCAGCATTAGTGATTCACTCGGTGCCAGCTCAGCCGCAGCCAAATGCTTCCACTGCCGAGGTTACGGGCTGAGCAATCTCACCGCCACGGCGTTCTTCCTCCGCCGCCAACCCGTACCCACTCTCTGTATAATCAAACAATTCTTTCAAAGCGACCATTGATTTACGTATCAGATGTCTTTCTTCTCTCTCACTTCAAACTGTAAGATCAACGTGAATGAGTATTTCCAATTTCCATCTGTTACTTCTTTGTGGTCTTACTTACAGAACGTGCCCAAATTAATGAAATCACTAACACAATACTTTGTAGAGTTTTCGATCAATATTTTTACAGGAATAGTAATTCACCTACAAATACACCAACAGAGAAACATTAACTTATTTTAAAGTGCATATGGTCAGATACTTCTGTTCTGAGAGTAACTACGAATCAGCCTTTTTTTTCTCTTCTGAAATGTATTGTTTCAGCATTTCAATAAAGGTGATGTCCACAAATGCGATGCTGAAAGAATAAATAGCCTACTCTGTTCTTTGGAAACTCTACCTTTGACTAAACAAGGATTGAAGCACACAGACACTGGCATTTTTATTATCTACTGACGACATACCATTTCCTACGGAGAGCACAAACTACCATTAGACGCACATTGAAGTTGTTCTTCCACGACAATGTTTCTGTACTATAAATGAGTTCTCGAATAAAAGTATAAATGTTGCAAATTTTTGCACAAAGTATAAGTTCGGAGGAAATTACGTTGATCGTGAGTACAATATAGAGAAATGTAACTACCTAGTTACAGCAACCTATCTATCAACCAAGTTAATGCGAACACGAGACTGAACGAATAACTGAAAAATACGGTTAATCCAAAATACACATGTTTTTACGGGAACTTACATTTACCGTATTTACAAAACATGTTCCACGTCACATTTGAAAGGCCACTGCATTATTCAAGCTTTAGTAGAAGGAAAATGAAAAGTGACAACTCATTTACAAATAAGCACTTTAAACAAACTGTATTTCTTACCACTTACTTCCAAGTCACTTGCGGGAAATAAGCGATATGTTCTTTCTGTTTCCGTTTTTCAGGAGTCTTAAAACATCGGCGTAGTCGAATCAACTTTGCCCTGCATACTCTAATAAAATATCAACGCATTTCCGCGTCTCAGTGTCCTAAGATTAACTAAGAATCAGTCGTATTATTCTCTGCGGAAATGTATTGTCTGATCATTTCAATGAAAGTGATGTCCACAAATACGATGCTGTAAGAATAAGTAGTCTACTCTGTTGTTTAGCACGGTGCCCCACTGCAGGCGGTTAACGAAGGTGCGAGGATATGGAATAAGTTCACAACTATGTGACTGGCTAGAACCCAGTATGTTTTCTTCGACGGCGAATTTTCATCAGAGACAAGGAGTGCCCCATGGAAGTGTGATAGGACCGCCGTTGTTCTCTACATATGGCGGACAGCGTGGGCTGCAATCTACGGTTATTTCCTTATGATGCTGTGGCGTACGGTAAGGTGTCAAAGTTGAGATACAAGACGACTTGATAAATTTCTAGTTGGTATGATGAATAGCAGCAAAGTCTAAATGTGGAAAAATGTAATTTAATGCGGATGAGTAGGAAGAAAAATGTGTAATGTTTGGATACAGTATTAGTAGTGTCCAGCTTGACAGAGTCAAGTCGTTTGAATACCTGGACTTAGCGTTGCAAATCGATATAAAATGGAACGAGCATGTTAGAACTGTGGTAGGGAAGCAAATGGTCGACTTCGGTTTATAGAGAGAATTTTAGGAAAGAGTGATTCAACTCTAATGGAGATCGCATATAGGACGCTGATGTGGTCCATTTTAGAGTACTGCTCGACTGTTTGGTAAACGTACCAGGCAGGACTAAAGGCAGACATAGAAGGAATTACGAGGCGGCTGCTAGATTTGTTACCCGTAGGTTCGAGCAACACGCAAGTGTTACGGAGAAGTTTCGGGAACTCAAATGGGAGTTCCTGGAGGGAAGGTAGTGTTCTTTTCGGGAAACACTATTGAGAAAATTTAGAGCGCTAGCATTTTGGAGTTCACTGCCGATTGATTCTACTGCCACCAACATACATTACGCGTAAGAACTACGAAGATAAGAGTCGAGAATTTCGGGCTCATACGGAGTCTTTCCCATGCGAGTGGGGCAGGAAAGGAAATGACTAATTCTGGTACAGAGTACCCTCCACCACGCATCATACGGTGGCTTGTGGAATATGTATACGAATGTGCGTGAGGACAGTTTCCTCGATCACCTAATCTTCACTCTTTTCCTGTAGCGAACACATTTCGTTCGTTACACCCGCGTCATTCGCCACTCGGGAGGCATATCCCTGTTAAACCACTCTACATCTTCACAACCATACATTTGCACTCTAAATGAAAATATTCGGTCTAATTTTGTCAGAATAAGCCACGCTTTGTTTTTTCATTTTGTCAGAAATCGCTGAATAGTGCACGGATAATCTGCAAGCCGGTAATAGGGAGCTTGCTACACTTAGTTATCCATTAGCTGCTTCAGCTTCCATTCGCCAACTATAGAAATGCAGTGCCCTATTGGGTGAAATTGTTCTATTCTTTCACACAGATGCCTCAATGAAGATCGCAGAGGAAAAAGGTTACTTAGCTTTATCTTTAACATGTGCTTACTGGCTCATTAACACTTAAGTCGAGGATAAAAGTTCATTGTAATGTCCATCAAACGATGAATGGATCTATTTGGCAATAGAGATTTGTACAACGTTTTAAGCTACACTCTTGGCATGGAAGAAAATCACTACATATGACTACACAACTGAAATTACCTGCTTACATAATTTCTCAACTAAAAACAAAAATAAAAAAAATAAAGAAAAAGGAAACAAGGCAAGAGCTTGTAGGTGGGTCCCGCGCCTCTATCCTCTCTCGCAGTTGTTTGTGATGGCCGCTTGCGATACGTCCATTTTATAGTGCACTGTCTCGGTTCTGGAAATATTGATGTACGATACAGATAAAATCCGTAGCCGCGCTGTTCCCATTGTCATTCCAGTCAGTGCCCCAGTAAGTGGCAGGAGCGTAATTATGGGAAGGCTATAAAAGCGGGAAATTTACGTGGGAGGCGGCAGGAACTGAGTCAGGGAGTCAGCGGATGGACCGGTTCCCATCAAAAGCACCTCTCCTCCTCTGCTGCAATGTGGTGCTTCTGTGTATTCCTTTCCGGTGTTCCTAGTAAATGTCTGAATGCAGTCGGTGATGAATAAACAAAAGCCTTCGTTTCAAGTACGAAATTTCCTTAGAAAATATATTTTTCGTAATCGACGATTTTCAGAGCTTTGAGCGAGTCTCTATCCGAAGGAAATGACTGCAGTATACAGATGAGAAATCAGCAACCTCTACTGTTGATTAAATTTGAGTAGACAAAGTTTACGAATCAATTATTTTGAAAAATGTAAAGAAACGTTTCTGGTACAGCCCCCTGACTTATTTCAAATACAATGCTGCGCAAAATTTAAGTAGGAAAATAACTTTGGCATGATATGTTATTGCCAAGTAACACAGCTCGAAGAAACTTGTTCCTAACTCTGGTCATGTGATAGTACGTAATACACGCACGAACTTTGTCGAACATGATGGTTTTGGAAGTACAGGTTTGGAGAGGCTGCCCAGTCAACGTCACTGTGACACTACTCCTTCCCATCTTCTTCGTGGACTGCCCGTTGCCCGAACTTGAATCCTATCGAGCACGTGTAATGGGAGTCGTATTGCTGTCCACATGCAACAACGACCGTCTAACAGTTGTCAACTGTGCTGGCGGAGGAATCGTACGCCCTGCCACGAGAGCGTGGGAGCATGCATTACGTCCGTGGTGATCCCACTGCCTATTAAGAACCATATCCTGTCTTTTGTAGTGTCCAGGGGGCCTTTACAAACCGCGGCGATTTCAGTGGGCGTAATGTCTTTGAATATAAGTGTCATTTCTGTTCGTCTCATTTGCGCATTTCTTTCTGTTAAAAATGTTTGTGAATTCCTAAGGGACCAAACTGCTGAGGTCATCGGTCCCTAAGCCTACACACTACTTAACCTAACTTAAACTAACTTACGCTAATGACAACACACACTCACCCATGCCCGAGGGAGGACTCGTACCTCCGACGGGGGCAGCCGCCCGGACCGTGGCAAAACGCCCTAGACCGCGCGGCTACACCGCGCGGCTCTTTCAGTTACCTTCTGTACTATACTATAGCCGTCCTTTCTACAGGGTGACAATTATTGAATTATATAAAAAAAAACGTAAATTAGTTACAAAGTAGGGGGTGCACACACTTCATTCAACACGTAAACGTCACTACAGACATTCGGATTTAGGTTATGACATGTTCGATATGTCTGTCATCTTTGGCGATGGATGATGTGGCACAGACGAACAGCGAAATTCTGCATGACCCCATGATGTGTCGGAACATCGATGCTGTCGATGACCACCTGAATATCAGTTTTCAGCTCAGCAATGGTGTTGGGCTGTTGCTGTACGCCTTGTTTTTAATATAGCCCCACATAAAGGAGTCGCATTTGTTCAGATTCGGAGAATATGGTGGCATATCGAGGCCCATGCCAGTGGCCTCTAGGTACCATAGAGCCAGAATGCGGTCACGAAAGTGCTCCTCCAGGAAATCAAACACTCTCCTGCTTCGACGGGGTCAAGCTCCGCCTTGCATGAACAACATGTCGTCGAAATCAGGGGCACTTTGGATAATGGGGATGAAATCATCTTCCAAATCCTCCGTGTACCGTCCGGTAGTCACCGTGACATCAAGGAATATCGCACCGATTATTCCGTGACTGGACGTTGCACACCACACAGTCATCCGTTGAGGGTGCAGAGTCTTCTCGATCGCGAAATGCGGATTCTCGGTCCCCCCAAATGCGCCAATTTTGCTTATTGACTAACCCATCCAAATGAAAGTGGGCTTCGTCGCTAACCCAAACCATGCACGCGCATACTAATTCCCATCATGCCCCGCGGCGAACGGTGCAGTTTGAACGTCCTAACGCAAACCGTTTAGAGGTTATGACGATTTTATTTCATAAACTTCAATAACTGTCACCCGGTAAGTATGGTACAATATTTACCGAGCTATGTTACTTGCCAGTGACAAATCATGTGGAAGTTACTGCCAATCTTAAGTTTTGCACATCAGTGTACGTTACATATCTGTAAAAGGAGGCGAGTTCATAGCTGAACAGCGTGATCCTGTTTTGGTGAACAGCTGTGCAGAGAATAATACATACGGGTGAGATGGTAGAAATTTTCAACGATTTGTCTAAACAACGTTACCAGAGATCCCAGACAGGATCAATTGAGTAACTAATTGAACACATAAGTGAAGCACTAGGTCTGACTCAGACGGCAGGTACGCTGAAGAAGATGTCAGCACTGCTGCTGGCAACAGCGAAGAAACATACAAATAACACACGACTATCAGCGACGAAAAATAGATGGAAACCGTTGTTGGAAGTCCACATTCACAATCGCTATTAGAAACATGTGATGTATGTATTCGAGTACTCCATTGTAGGCTGATGTTCAAGTGTGTGCCTATTCTAAGACCACATAATAGTAAATTTATTCCTTCGTGGAGTTATTGGGTAATAGTAGGAACCTCAAGCTACAGCATTCATAACCCCGAGAAAATGAAAGAAAAAGGTCTGTACCTGCATAACATTTATTTAACCAGTTAACACCTAGATGTTCGGCAGCACTCATTTCGAAATGCCATCGAACAATAGTGGAACTGTGTGAGCGCTAAGTCACCGATTTTCAAATCTACGATTAACGGCTTCCTCACAACACGCTCCTTTTACGCAGTATAGTGAAAAAAGTGGCAGTTGACTCTAAATAATGAAAAGAATGAAGTCATCCACATGAGTACTAAAATGAATCTGTTACTCTTCGGTTACACGAGAACTCACAGAAATCTAAATGCTGTAAATGCAGCTAAATACCTAGGGATTACAATTACGAATAACTTACATTGGAACGATCACATATATAAGGTTGTGAGGTAAGCATACCAAAGACTGCGATTTATTGGCAGAACATTTAGAAAATGCAACAGGTCTACTAAAAAGAAACTGCCTACACTATGCTTGTCCGTCCTCTTCTGCATCATTGCTGCGTGGTATGGGATCCGCATCACACAGGATTGATCGAAGGACATCGAAAGCTTAAAAAAAAAGAAAAAATGGTAGCTCGTTTTGTATTATCGCGAATTGGGGGAGAGGGTGTCACGAATACGATAACGAGAATTGGGGTGGCAATCAGTACAACAACGGTGTTTTTCGTTGCAGCCGGGTACTGTTGAGAAATTTCAATCTGCAACCTTCTCCTCCGATTGCAAAAATATTTTGTTGGCGCCCACTTACAGGGGGAGAAATGATCATCATTATTAAAATAAACGAAATCAGAGCTCGCACGGAAAGATTTAAGTGTTCGTTCTTCCTGCACGCTGCTCGAGACTGGAACGGCAGAGAAACAGCTTGAAGACGTTTCGATGAAGCCTGTGCCAGGCATTTAATTGTTAGTTGTAGGGTAATCATGTAGATGCGTTGGTGCACGCTGCTATGGCTAAATACGCTGGAGTCTCATTTGGGCGGAGCAGTGTTCAAATCCTAGTTTGGTAATCAAGATTTAGCACTTCGGCAGTTTATTTAAACCACTTAAGGCGATCTTAGCGATGGTTCCTTTGGAAACAGCACGTCTGATTGCTTTTCATATCTTTGTCAACTCCGAGCTTGTGGTCGGTCTCTGACAATTCGGTCGTCGACTGAACGTTGAACCGTAACCTTCCTTACTCTCTTCTTCGCAGTACGTCGTCATTCGTTCCGCTGCTTGCTGTGGACTAGGGAGGTACGAGTATTGTAGCAGTCGCGTGCAACTACGTTGAATAATTCGAGAGCGTTCCTGTCTGTTACCATAATAATCTGTTTCATGGGAATTGTTTATAGTTTCTCGTCCATCATTTCTTACTTGGAGTGCAGTTTTTACACATGCCTTAAATTTCGTGCAGCTGCGTAAATTTTGTGCTATTTATGACTTGAAGATATGGAGTGTGAAGTAGAAAGGAAAAGATCACCATAATTGCATTCCTCTTTATGAATTTATTACAGAATCAATGCAGCGAAAGTGACTGTAAACATCTGAACCGTGTACGACCAAATTAACTGTAAACGAAACGCCAATTGATTCATGTCAGTTACCAGACAATTAGACGATTTGATGATTTGTGAGGAGCCGATGTATCAAATGAGCATTCTCGGAAAAAAAAGGCTACGCGAAGTCCACAGAATCTGGCGAGTAATCATTTAAGCATCTGTCCTCCTCTTCATTAGTAGCTCATAAACAACATCGTATATGCTTATCCAAAACTGTTACTTACGACTAAGAAAGCTGCTTTTGTGGCAGCATCAGAAAAGAAAGAGAATGGAATAGTTGAGCCCAAACAAGAAAGCAACACCCGCACAAAAGTTTCACTCCGCCGACATAAGTCTGACATTTATTGCCAACAAGTCTGGCGTCTTACTGCCGCTGTTGAAGATAAACGATCGACATGGCTATATTAATAGCTACTGCACATCCGCACACCGTTGACATGACAAACGCAAACACCCAGAGACTAGGTCCGGAGACGATACCAATACTCCACATCCCCTCAATCGTGCATCCCCAAGTTCCAACTCTTCATTTGTTTAACACCCTTCTACAGAATTCTGTTACCAACGAAGACACTATTCAGTCCCGATCTGACGACTCAGCTCCAGACCGGTATATTTCTTCAGGAGTGTAGTTAAGAAACTGACCCCTCTTTGGGAAGAGAGTCATATGTGACAGAGTAGAGAACACATTACTTCTGTTCATATCAAATAAAAATTATCGTGACATCCTACGAAATTTCGCTTCGAATACTGGATAAACGAAACCGAATGACCGATGCTAAAGTGTCCTTGCTTGCCCCGGCGGCACCTTATCTATGGCCCCAGCAGAAAACACAAGGGTTGTCTGGCGGAATAGAGTACCAGGGTAGGCAGCAACACACGCTCACCCTATCACAATACTGGCATGACGCACTCAAGTTACCACTCGGTGAGTCACATGAGCTTTTGCCTACCGTAATGTGTTATGTTCTGCTGTAAACCGGAGACTGCAAACATTGTTCTGATAAATTCTCCCGATGACTAAGAATCGCAAATGTATCGGTTGATGACTAATAACTCAAGTTACATGCACCATTCGCTGCCAAATTAACGAACATTGCGGAACTAACATAACTACATTGTTGTTCTAAATTTTGGCTGGCTAAGACTAACACCTTATTGCGGCTGATAACTACTCGTAATATCCACGATAAAACGTCCCAGCGTCGTTGCTAGGTTATATATCTTGTCTCTCCCCCACCACCCCCACCGCTTTCTTTCGTGTAACATGACCCTGAAGCATCTTGAAAACTATAAAAACTCTGTGCTACACCGCTCCCCTTGACTTCGGTGACCAACCAGGTGGTAATGTGTTTACAGCGTCTCAAAAAAAAAAAAAAAACCTTTGTCGGATGTCCCCACTGTCTCTTCTGAAACTCCGTAACGTGCACCGCCAGAATGGTTCAAATGTCTCTGAGCACTATGGGACTTAACATTTGAGGTCATCAGTCCCCTAGAACATAGAACTACTTAAACCTAACTAACCTAAGGACATCACACACATCCATGCCCGAGGCAGGATTCGAACCTGCGACCGTAGCAGTCATGCGGTTCCGGACTGAAGTGCCTAGAACCACAAGGCCACCACGGCCGGCTACCGCCATACTGTTGCAGAACACTTCCTAATGCCAGAAACTTCCTATACCATTCTTTAATTGTTTCCACATCAGGTGGATCACATTCAGACACACGACGATAATTTCTTTGAACAGTAATCGGCAATTTTGTTTCTGCAAACCACACTACTGCTTGCGCGCGCTGTTGTGGAGTCGCGACCATGCTGCACTGTGGCAACGATAGTACCTAACACTTCTGACGCGGGAATATCAATTCTTTGAGATGCTCTACAATGTGGTGCATTTTTCATTGTCGTACCTACTGTGGGTTCTTTATCCTGGGTCCTTGGAATCAGGGAGGTTTGAATGGGACACCCTGTATATAATACATAATTATATTATACAGGGTGATTCACGAAGATATTAAAATATTTTAATATGTTATTCTACAAGTAAAACTAAAAAAAGTTCGTATAAAGACAGGTCCGTAAATATTTAGTTACGGAGTTACGGCTAATAAAAGATTTTGCCTGAAATTTAGCAACTTCGCTAATATGAAGCCATCGCAAAACTGTATGAGGTTAAAGTAAAGCACGATTTCCATTTATTTTGTTGTTATTGATCTGGCGAATCTAATAAAACATGTCCCTGACAAGTATCTGCAGTAGTTTTCTAGAACACCCAGAAAAGCAGAGATATTATACAAGTAAATTCGTTTACTTCCCATTAAGAATGCAGAAACGTTTATGTCATTGTTGGCAACCATTAGTGAGTTTTTTCAGTCGTTTCCTAATCTCGAAACGAGTTAGTTTTCTGTATTTTTCAGTGAAAGAACGTAACAACAACAGTGTATTTAAGTGAAACCACATAGTAACTGTTGTAGTTTGTAGATTATTTATGAAATAGAGATGTCTTTCAAATTTACGACAGAGGATTACGCCGATGTGACGTTTATTTATGGCAAAGGTGATGGTAACGGTACAACTGCAGTTAACGAATATCGTGTACGTTATTCAAATCGGAGGATTCCGAATGCAGGAACCATTAGCGGAGTATTTGGAATGTTATGGGAGACAGGTTCTCTACCTAGCGTTCATAACCAGTACAAGCGAAGACGATGGTGAGGATGTTATGGATGCTGTTCAACGTAGCCCTGGTACCAGTACACGACGCATCTCTCAACGATTAGGCATTTCACAATCTAAGGTATGGCGTACACTGAAGTACAATAATCTGTATCCTTACCATAAGCAAAAGCGCATCATTTACATCCGGGAGATTCTGCCCTTCTCTTGGAGTTGTGCAACTGGTTAAATACTAATCGGCAGTTACACAGATACATTTTATTTACTGACGAGGCACAGTTTACTGGAGATGGTACAAACAATTTACATAACGAGCACGTATGGTCTGAAGCAAACCCACATACAACAGTGCAACGCAATTTCCGCACCGATTTAGCATAAATGTTTGGAGTGGTATAATCAACACACACTTTATTGGACCATCCAGTTTCCCAGGACGTCTAACTGGCGAGACGTACTTCCAATTCCTTCAAGAAGAAATGCCCCGCTTGCTCGAAGATGTTCCACTTGCTACAGGATTTCAAATGTATTTTCAACATGAGGGCGCGCCTCCACATTTGACCAACGGCGTTACTACTCATTTAAATGAACATTTTCTACAGAAATAGACTGGTCGTGGTCTGTGACCACCCAGAGAGCCCGATTTAACACCAATGGATTTTTGTGTATGGGGATGGATGAAAGACAAGTTTAAGAGGACAAAGTCAATACATGTACGGCATTACTTGTTCGCATAGACGAAATTAAGAACAACCCTATGAAACTGAAATGAGCAACAAAATCTGTTCATACACGTGCAGCCAAATGCACTGAACTCGGTGGAGATATTTTTGAACATTGATTGCAAATGTATTGTGAAATTGTATGCACCGTGAACAACTTCCTTAACAATGTGCTTTGCTTTTTCCGGTTTAACATGAATTCAAGTGTGCTATAGTATTAATAAAAGCATATTATCTGACACATTCATACAGTTTCAGTTAACATTATTACTATCATTTTTCCAAAATTAAATTCTCTACGACTTCCGTTGGAAACTTCGTGCAATTGTCTGGAAGTTAAAAAACAAACTGGGCCAAGTAGTTAATAAATTAAAAATTTTACGAAATTACGTCTTTGCTTCTCTGGGTGTTCTGGAAAATTGCTGCAGATACACGCCTGGGACATGTTTTATTAGATTCACCAAATCAATAACAACAAAAGTAATGGAAATCGTGCTTTACTTGAACCTCGTACAGTTTTGCGATGGCTTCATATTGGCGAAGTTGCTAAATATCAGGCAAAATCTTTTATTAGCCATAACTCCATGTCTAACATATCTAAACATTTGCGGACCTATGTTTATACGAACTTTTGTCTTTAGTTTTACTTGTAGAATAACATATTAAAATATTTGCATATCTTCGTGAATTACCCTGTATAATATATAATAGTTATATAGTATATAATTATATTTGTATACTGATTTCAAAGCATTGCAGCTTCATTCTCAATGTAAACAATTTCGTTCGGGGTTGTAGAAGCAGTTCACTAACTCTACATCACAGCGTCGTCCAATAACCATCCTTGAAAAATCGTAAATGTTGATCCAGGTGCATTCAGGAAAGAGAATACAAGTAAAAGATGAAACAATGATGGCCATTTGCAAAATACTGTGAAGATGTATTAGGTATGAATGACAGATGGCGTTCTAGATTCCACTACTACAATGTCTATACTCCGCAAACCATCTTATAGTAAATAGCGGAGGGTACACTTTCACTTCCCCCTTTTCCTGTTCCAGTCGAGAATAGTGCACGGGAGGATCGACTGTTGCTCATCTTCCCTGTAAGATGGAATCTCTCTAATTTTATCTTCATGGTCTACTCGCGAGGTATACATTTAAGTAGGCAAAATGTTGGTTGACCCTTATAGGAAAGTATGCGCTCGGATTTTCTGAACAGTAGTCTACATCCTGATGCATAAAGCTTCTCTTGGGACGTCTGTCACTGCAGTTTTTGAGGCTTGCCCGCTTGCTCACTCCGTTGATAATTACTCCTCTCCTTTTTGACCACGAATTGTTTCTTAATTATCATCATTTGGTGATCAGCTAAAAGGAGTACATTAAGCACATTGGGTGGAGATATCACTACTAGTTTATTATAACCTTTGGCGAAAACTATTACTGAATTATAGAATCATACTATGTTACGACATTTATATAAAAGCCGCGCGAGATAGTCGCAAGGTCTGAGGCGACTTGTAACGGTCTGTGCGGCTCCCCCCGTCGGATGTTCGAGTCCTCCCTCGGGCATGAGTGTGTGTGTGTTGTCCATAGCGTAAGTTACTTTGAGTTAGATTAAGTAGTGTGTAGGCTTAGAGACCGATGACCTCAGCAGTTTGGTCCCATAAGACCTTACCACAAATTTCCTAATATATATAAAGCTACAGCTTTCATGAATGCTTCAACCGTGGACGACATTTCCTACTCGCTGATTACAGCTCAGTATTGTAATGAGACTCTGCCCGACACGCGACCGTAGTATTTACTAATCGGCTATTATTCGACTACTTTCTCCGACCGACTGTTCACGATAGACCACGTCTGTAGACACCACTGTTACGACTACAGTGCGATTAAAACCAAGCAACCATGAAACTCAATGTTGAATCCAAAGATGCTTAATCACACGTTATTGCTCCCCAAAGGGGTTGTATTTGTTCTTGTATCGATCGAGATGCAAGTTGGATAAGTATCTGCGCGACACTTTTTGTTTAATATCCTGATCTGTAACGAAATGCGCTGCTCTTCTTTGGATCTTCTCTGTTTTCTTTATCAGTCCTATCTGGTATGCATTCCAGGTTGACCATGTAACTTAACTGATGTGCACGACCTGTTAGTTAAATTAATTAAGTGTATTGTTAGCATTGACAATGGACCAATAATAGTCTTGATATCGGTATGTAAAATAAAAACTGTTTGTAGCTGCACGATGGAAATTATTTTGCCTTATACGACGAGTATCTGTAGCTGCGGGCCCAGTGTATTCCATAACAGTGTGAAAAAGCGCCGTATTGAGAAAAATATGCGACGACAATTTGTTAGTTGTAGATATTATTTTTGGAGTAGTGGCAACGTTCAATCTATGGTTAACAAGTGGTACTGGTGATTGCCGGTAGGGTTGTAGTTTGTCGCTATGAGATGGCCTGGTGTGTTTAAGATGGATGAGAGGACAGACTGCTGGGTGGCGGCGAGCGCTGCCACCGGTTCAAGGTCCTGCTCCCAGCTGTACCACGTGCCGAGATCCGCTATGGGAGCCTATACGACAGACGCCAGTGGCGGTTTACAGGTATGCATCTGTAATATGCAGCCAGTCGCCCTTCGAATTTGATACCTATCTATTGGACCATTAACTAGTTTTCGAGCCTCTACAGGCTCATTCGTGTTGATTGCACTGCCTCGTGGTATCAATGACAAATTCATACCCGTAACGTACATTTTGCTAGCAGTGAGCCACGTTATGTGTGTGTGTGTGTGTGTGTGTGTGTGTGTGTGTGTGTGTGTGTGTGTGTGTGTGTGTGTGTGTGTGTGCGTACTGGCAAAATTACGAGTACGTTATGGGAATAAATTTGTCACGGATACCACGACACAATGCAATAACCGTGACCCCAGCGTCTAGCTGCACACGGTCCACATAATGTTCCAATAACGCCTCAATTTGATGATGAGTCTGCACTGGCTCGAAAAGTAGTTAACGATACAGAAAATCGTATCAAATTCAAAGAACGACTAGCTGCATATAATATCTGTGTAAAGCCGCCTATTTAAATCACAGTTGCAGTTCATCATCCACAATGGATGTAAAGAATTTGCCCACTAGTGGTCTGTATGTACACTGGTTTCGACTGGCGCATAGTCTCGTACTTCAGGCTACCTCCACGAAATATTGCGCCTAAGTAATAGGCATATCGTACATCGGGCTGGTTTTTTTCCCTCACAATCACATTCTTTTTTTAACTTGACCTCCAGAGTTTGTACTCTATTTAGTTATATAAAACACGAGTTAACGTTTCATACAAAGCTGTATGGAGAAAATACATAAAGGCATATTTACAGATTTAAAAACTCAAGTTGTCAATTTTTCCTACAATAAATTTTTAAAAAAATAGCTTGACAAGTAAATTAAATTTCCTTATTATCAACTCACAATTAAAACCTACAGATTTCAATGTCTTAACTAAATCAAGAGACACTTTAATTAGGCGAACGTCTTAAACAGGAGAAGCTGATTGAGGGGGTAGTATCCCATGCTGATCAGTGCTTTCGGAAATTCAAATCTTTCAGTGTCAGAGTTTGGAAACGAAAACTAGATGCGGTTTACATCAGCGTCTAGCTCAGCACACTCAAATGCACGAGAACCGTAAAATGGTTCAAATGGCTCTGAGCACTATGGGACTTAACATCTGTGGTCATCAGTCCCCTAGAACTTAAAACTACTCAAACCTAACTAATCTAAGGACATCACACACATCCATGCCCGAGGCAGGATTCGAACCTGCCACCGTAGCAGTCGCGCGGCTCCGGACTGAGCGCCTAGAACCGCTAGACCACCGCGGCCGGCCGAGAACCGTAAATGTTGGTTCTATGTAGATGTGAAGGAAAAGAGGCGTGGTTAAAGCGGAGTGGAAATCGTTGATCGGTCCAAACGTGTTCTATGAAGCCACGTCCATTTAGCTATTTCTGGTTGTAATACTGCATATTATCCACCTTTCGTTTGTCGGTATACGTGCCGTATTTCTCGCCATTGATGTTTTTTGAGGCTCTTGACCTCATATAAGTGGTCCGTATAGGGCAATTTCAAATCGAAGACAGTTCCTATGAAGGCAACTTGCTTCGTTAATGCGCCAACTTATTCATCATAGCTGATGCTAGCGTGGGAATGTCCCCACAGCAGATGGATTGTCTGCCCTTTCCGTTTATTCCTAACATATTCTAGCACCACATCCCTCTGGCGATGAAAATTTTTAATGTCACTCTGGGAGTCGGATATGATTAATATTTTTAAAAAGGGAGTTGAAAATACAAACTTGAGTACTTCCCAAATTGTCACTGCTTCTGCGACAAAAATTCATACACTTGGATATGAGAGCATATTAAAGCACATCCAGTGTAATCCTCTTGAGGAATTCTGGATCCATCTGTATGTATAGAGACACAATCAGGTCACTGAGCTTCAACAAGACGACTAAATCTACAATTTATACAGCTTGTCCGAGGAGGAATGGTCAATATTCAGAGGTGTGACAGGAATCATCACAAGCAAAACAGTCCAGTAAACATAGGCTGTAAAACGCAGACCTGAGGAGCTACGAGCACTTGTTAAATAGAAGAGAGATATTACGCACAAGTGTTAAGATTTCTTAAGATCCCATGTTTACTGCACATTTTGTTCTTGTTCTGGTTCATGTTTACTACACCGTTCTGCGTCGAATGATCATTCCTGTCATATCCCTGAATGTTGTCCATTTCTCCTGGGACACATAGTCTTTACACTATCTTAGTTTATCGTATTAAAATAATAGACTGTAATGTGGCACATGAGTTTGTCAATATCATATCCAAAGAAAGACAGATGCGAAGAATATCTTATAAAATGTAAGACAGAAGACCAAATGTCCAAGCTAGTACAAACGGCTGGAACTTTATTTGTTCTATTGCAGGGAGTCTGTAACTAGTAAATGAAGTCTCTATTATTGTAGGCAGAACTATTCAAGAAGACCTAGAATGAAAAACAAAATTATCTGCCAGCATTTAATGCTCAAGGTATCTTTCCAGCCTACATTAGAATGGCGTTTGTTGGAGTCGAATGGCTGCAAGAAAGGTACGAATGGTTCTCTATTAAAGAGTGTCTCATTTGGTGAGACAAATCTTAGGTGCACTAGGATGCAGTGTACAGGCTACATCGAATAACCCTCTGTAAACTGATGCGGTCCCCGTCACATACGGTTGAGTGAGCGAAATGTTGTATGTGAGGCGCCCAGCTTACCCGTGAGTCAAAAATCATTCCGAGCAATCTATCATTAGATTTTATCTATAAAGTACATTTTCCGCATGTGGCGTGGCCGTCAATATGAGCAGCGTTTGGTTTGTAAAAAAAGGTACGATCACCAATTTATCAGCCGAAATCTCCAGCCCACTGGCAGGCAGCCATTTAGCGAAGTGTTCTATGGTAGTCAGTTATTCCGTTTTCACCTGAAGATATGAGTCTGCAGTTGAACAAACACGTACATCGTCTCCATACTGCAATATTTTGTGCGGAGATGATTATTCGTTGCAAATTAATCAGGTGACAAAAGTCACGGGATAGCGATAAGCCCAGATGGCGGTAGTATCGCGTACACAAGATATAAAAGGGCAGTGAATTGGCGGTGCTGTCCTTTCTACTCAGCTGATTCATGTGAAACTGTTTCTGAAGTGATTGCGGCTGAACGACGGGAAATAACAGTCTTCGAACGCGGAATTGTAGATGGAGCTAGACGCATGGGACATTCCGTTTCGGAAATCACTAGGGAATTCAGTATTCCGAGATCCACAGTGTTAAGCGTGTGCCCAAAACACCAATTTTCGGGCATTACTTCTCACTACGAACAACGCAGTGGCCAAGGGCCTTCACTTAACGACCGAGAGTAGCAGCGTTTGCAGACATTTGTCAGCGCAAACAGACATGCAACACTGTATGAAATAACCGTGAAATCAATGTGGGACGTACGATGAGCCTATCCATTAGATAGTGCGACGAAATTTGATGTTAATGGGCTATGGCAGCAGACGACTGACGAGAGTGCCTTTGCTAACAGCACGACATCGCCTGCAGCGCCTCCCCTGGGCACGTGATCATGACGGTTGAACCCTAGATTACGGGAAAACCGTGGCTAGTCCAGTGAGTTCCAGTTTCTGTTGATAACAGCTGATGGTAGGATTCGAATGTGGCGCAGACCCCACGAAGCCATGGATCCAAGTTGTCAACAACGCCTGTGTAAGATGGTGATAGCTCCATAATGGTGTGGACTGTGTCTACATGGACTGGACTGGACTGGCTCCTCTGGTGCAACTGAACCGATTACTGATTGGGTTTGGTTATGTTCGGCTACTTGGAGACCATTTGCAGCCATTCTCCAATGTGCCATGTCAGCGAGTCACAGTAGTCTGCGATTGGGTTGAAGAACATTCAGGACAATTCGAGCGAATGATTTGGCCACCTAGATCATCCGGCATGAATCCCATAAAACATTTATGGGACGCCGGTAGTTGTGGCCGCGCGGTTCTAGGCGCTTCAGTCCGGAACCGCGCTGCTGCTACGGTCACAGGTTCGAATCCTGCCTCGGGCATGGATGTATGTAATGTCCTTATGTTAGTTAAGTTTAAGTAGTTGTATGTCTAGGAGACTGATGACCTCAGATGTTAAGTCCCATAGTGCTTAGAGCCATTTGAATTTATGGGACATAATGGAGAGGTCAGTTCGTCCACAAAATCCAGCACCGCCAACACTTCCGCAATTATGGGTGGCTATAGAGGCAGCATGGCTCAATATTTCTGCAGGGGACTTCCAACGATTTGTTGAGTCCATGCCACGTCGAGTTGCCGCACTACGCCGGACAAAAGAAGGCCGGACATGATATTAGGAGTTATCCCATGACTTTTGTCACCTCAGTGTAAGTCTATAGAGTATACAAGAGGAGTCTAAAATTGCACGCTGAGGAAAGCCGTGCGTGACAAGAAAAGGTCTGAGCTGGTTTCCTTTGAATCTGACATACAGGGTGTTTCAGCACAGTTGCTGCAAATTTTCAGGGGAGACTGAGTACACCTAGACGGTGGAACATCACATAGCAATGCATGGTCGGAAACACTTTCCTGGCGCCGGAGTGACGACACAAAACACAAGAAAGGAAGGACACGAACAGAGTTAGAAAACATGTTTATTATGCTTAGTACAGCACAAACCAAAAAATAAGAACAAAAACAGACAACGATCATCACCAAAAAAGGAGATCACGGAAATTCATGCGCCGGAGATATGAGCACTGCATTACTGTCTGGTGCTCTTTATTTCGAACATCATCTCTGATGACGACCATTGTCCGTTTTTGTTCTTATTTTTTGTTTTCTGGTGTACTAAGCATAATAAACCTGCTTTCTAACCCTGTTCGTGTCCTTCCTTTCTTGTGTTTTGTGTCGTCACTACCACGCCAGGAACGCATTTCCAACCAAGCATTGAAAGGTTATTTTCCCATCGTCTAGGTGCACGCTGTCTCTCCTGAAAGTTTGTAACCGCTTTGCTGAAATAAAGTGTAGAACGTTCTTTAAGCGAGCACGGCACTGATACCATCATCCTCAAAGGAATTCCGAATTTCGTCAGGTTGACCAAGGTAATCGGTATGTGCACGTGATTATACCAATGTCCCTCAACGTCAAAAAAAGCGGTTTCTCGTTTGGAAGACGGAGCTGATATTTATAGCTAGCGAATACAGATTGTTCATAGGCCTTTGCCTTCCCTGAATCCGAATTTATTCAGAGGCATCGAGTTACTATTTTGAAGCTATCATTCTATTCTTCTTTCTACCATTCAGTCCAATTGGCGCGTTAGATCGTCAAAATCCCGAGCTGGTTGGAAGGCCCCGCCCATAAGGGTCCAAACGGTATCAATTGGGGAGAGATCTGGCGACCTTGCTGGCCAAGATACGGTTTGGCAAGCAGGAAGACGAGCAGTAGAAACTCTCACCGTGCGCAGGCCGGCATTGTCTTGCTCAAATGTAAGCCTAGGATTGCTTCCCATGAAGGGCAACACAGCGGGGTGTAGAATATCATCGACGTACCGCAGTGCTGTAAGGGTGCCGCGGATGACAACCAAAGGGGTTCTGATATGAAATGAAATGGCACCAGAGACCATCACTCCTGGTTGTCGCGCCGTGTTGCTAGTGAGAGTCAGGTTTCAACTGGTTCAACTGGTTCAACTGGTTCTGAGCACTATGGGACTTAACTTCTAAAGTCATTAGTCCCCTAGAATTTAGAACTACGTAAACCTAACTAACCTAAGGACATCACACACATCCATGCCCGAGACAGGATTCGAACCTGCGACCGTAGCGGTCGCGCGGTTCCAGAGTCAGGTTTGGTATCTCACCACCGTAAAGGGTGTCTCCAGACACATCTTCGCTGGACATCGGGGCTCAGTTGGAAGCGGAGCTCATCTCATCGTGAAGACAACTATACTCCAGTTAATGAGATCACAGACCGAAGACGTGTCTGGAGACGCCCCAGACAGCGGCGGGATACCAACCCCACCGTCGCCATCCATATGTCTCGACAACCAGGAGTGACGGTCTGGAGTGCTATTTCATTTCATAGCACGACCCCTTTGGTTCTCAACCGCAGCACCTTTACAGCACACCGGTACGTCGATGATGTTCTACGCCCCGTTTCGTTGGCCTTTATGAGGAGCAATCATGGGCTTACATGAGTTTCTACTGGTTGTCTTCGTGCTTGCCAAACCCTAACACGACCAGCAGGAACGCCGGACCTCCCCCCAATTGATACCGTTTGGAGCATTATGAGGAGGGCCGTCCAACCAGTTAGGGATTTTGACGATCTAACGCACCAACTGGACAGAATCTGGCAGACCACCCCTCAGGAGAATATCCAAGACCTCCCTGTCAAACAGTGCCAATCCGAATAACTGCTTGCATAAGGCCCAGAGGTGGACCATAGCTTTGTGAAGCTCTTTCTCTTGAATAAATCATCCTTATGAAACAGTAATTGTTTGTCTGTCTGTACATCTACATCACATCTACCGATTTCCGTCCCATTCGGATAATTCCTCCGTGGTGTGTCGGCTTTTTTCCCTTAGATAGTATAACTTGCATCCTCCATGTTTCCATTCGATCCTGTCTCATCTAATGCTGACTGAAATGAACAACAGTAAATCTCTCGCTTCCATGGGCAACTCAAGTGTATCAGTATTAGCACAGTGGTCACTCGACGATCTAATAGCATCGTTCAGTTCATTTTTAGAGGAGAGATGAAGCTAGATACGATGTTAGTCATCTTCGACAGGAGATAGTTTTGGATTGGGATGGTGTGGGGAGCGAGCACATCGATAAATTCCACTATCCAAACAGTTGTAGTTCGAAGAGTGGATGGCAGTCCGCTGTTTCTAAAAGCCATTGTTTTATATCAGATGATTTTCGTGCTTGTTGCTTTATTGAGTGAAGAACATAATTTAAACCAATTTTCATTTTTTTCAATAATTCGTTAACAAGGGCATTTACTTTTTTCACTTGCAAGAAGTTATACTATGTAAAATTCTGGCGATGGGATTTCAAAAAAAGTCTGCGTTTTGCAATTTATCTACAGCTTTCGTGATTCCACCAAGGATGGAAGTGTTTCTTTATAATAATAAACTATTTTTTTCTTTGGAGTATTAACAGCCGCTGCGACTTCCATACAGTTTATTAAAACTTGGTATGTGTCTCTTTCTTGTAAGCCATGCCCTGCAACTTCGAGTTCCCTTCGATCTATTTCCTTGTATTTGTCCCAGTTTTCTTCTGCAGTTTTTCTATTAGCGCAGTATATATGGTTACTATCAACGTCAGCGGTAATTTAGAACTCTACTGAAAGATGATCGGATTCCATGGAGACTGTTCTAACTTGGCAACTAGGAAGTTCAGTAAAACAGAGGGTGCAAAGCCTTACATCTAACGCAGAACTTCTACTGAAAAGAAAATATACCATAGTAGGAGCCCCATCGTTGAATATCATTAGGTAGTTGTCTTCGATAACAATCGCCAAATCCCTACCGGTTTTGTCTGTTATGTCCTCTCCCCACGGTACATCACGGGAATTCAGCTCTCCAATGCTGGCTTCTTAGCCTTCTCGTTTTGAGAACAGATTTTATTTGCACGGCGACTAATTCGAGTTCGTTATTTCTTACATGGACGGGTATTTGTTACACAGCAAAGAATATTTTAAAAATATGTAACGCCACCGTCCCCACCGAGACGGTTCTTCCTGTATGCTTGTGACCGGTAGCGCCAGAAAGAGTTGTACGTTTAGAAATCTGGAGCGCCGTAGTGTGAGTAGTAACTGTCGGTACAGGCAAGCAATGCTGTCCCGCGGTGAGGGAAGGGTTAAGCTGGCATACGAATAATGTTCAGTGCATCCCCGATGTCCATGTTATCATAGAGCTCTTGAGCTCCTCGTCGTCTATGATACTTCGGGAAGAACCTACCCCTGGATGAGTGTTGTACCCCATAGTGAGCACAAATGGCAACACGTGAGAACCAAGATTCGACAGAATGAGGCACACTACATTTGACGCATCACATCTGGGACCAACATTGTTCGCTGATATGTCCGTATCGAGCCATTTAAAGCACTGCCCGACAACTGGCACATAAGGACTTACAGGACATTAAGTTCCATAAACAGACACAGCATTCAGGAAAGTTAGAGTGTCGAACGTAGAACGTTATCCTTTTGTCGGTTATTCATCCTTTTTCTCATTGTCACCTCCCTCTTGGCAGTCGCCTCCCGGAGATCCGAATGGGAGACTGTGGTGTCACCGCCAGACACCACACTTGCTAGGTGGTAGCTTTAAACCGGCCGCGGTCCATTAGTACATGTCGGACCCGCGTGTCGCCACTGTCAGTGATCGCAGACCGAGCGCCACCACAAGGCAGGTCTCGAGATACGGACTAGCACTCACCCCAGTTGTACGGAGGACTTTGTTAGCGACTACACGGACGAAGACTCGCTCATTTGCAGAGCAGCTAGTTAGAATAGCCTTCAGCTAAGTCCATGGCTACGACCTAGCAAGGCACCATTAGCATTACATTGCATTTATCTAGAGAGAGTCTCACTTGTATCATCAAGAACGCTGTATACAAATGATGGATTAAAGTTAAGTATTCCAGCAGCTACGTACTTTTCTTTATAGCATTCATTACGTATCCTGTTTCAGACCTCACGCCACCCTGCGTGAGTTAGCGCGTGCATCTTGGCCGCCTCTTTCTATTAGTGTACGTAGTGTTGGCAAGTCTGCCGACACTACAGAGACTATTGCGGAATCTTTTGCCAATGGAGAGATGATCATGACACTTTTTCCAATTACTGGCGACATGTCCTGAGCATACACGTTGTGTGTCTTTAATGCAGTGGTTTCCATTGTCTTCTGCATCCTCATGCAGTATTATATAAGAAGTCATGGTTGTAATATACTGACACAAATCCTGTACAGAAGGATGGCCGACATAGGGCAAGGTGAACTTTGGGCTCCGGGCGAATGTACGAGCACGCAAAGCAGTAGTTACCCTACGACATATTTTAGAAGATAGGATGAATGTAGGTAGGCCCACATTTAAGCATTCGTCGATTTAGACACAAAACCTTTGACAATTTTGATTGCAATACACACTTTCAAATTTTGAAGTTATCAGGGGAAAAACACACGGAGGGAACTGTTATCACGAATTTGCACAGAAATCAGACTGTAGTTATAAGGTTTGGTGGACATGAAAAGGAGGTACTAACTGAGAAGGGAGGAAGACATTGGTGTATTCTAAATTCTGAAGTTAAGGTTTGCTGATGTCATTTTAATTTTTTCAGAGACGAGAAAGAACATGGAAGACCAGTTGAACGGAAAGGATGGTGCCTTGAAAAGAGGTTAAAGACGAACATTTACAAAAGCTAACAACAGTAATGGAATGTAGTCGAATTAAATCCAATGAAGCTGAGGGAATCAGATTAAGAGATGAAACAACGGAACTAGCAAATACGTTTTTCTAAGTGGGGAAGAAAGTAACTGACGATGGCAGATGTATAGAGGAAATAAAATCCAGACTTGAAATATCGCCGGCCGTTGTGACCTAGCGGTTCTAGGCACCAAAGTCCGGAATTGCGCTGCTGCTACGGTCGCAGGTTCGAATTCTGCCTCGGGCATGGATGTGTGTGATGTTCTTAGGTTAGTTAGGTTTAAGTAGTCTAAGTCTCAGGGACTGATGACCTCAGAAGTTAAGTCCCATAGTGCTTAGAGCCATTTGAGCCATTTTTGAACTTGAAATATCAAGGAAAAGCTTTTCGGAAAAGAAACATATTTTAACCCATAATATAAATTTGTATGTTACTAAGTCTTTTTGACAGTGTTTGTCCGGACTGCCGCCTTGTACGGACGTAAAACGAAGACGATAACCAGATAAGAACAGAAGCTATTGAAATGTGATGCTACAAAAGAACGCTGAGGATTGCGTGGGTAGATCGAACAACTAAAGAGGAAGTAGTGAATGGAATCGGAGAGAAAAACAATTTGTGGCACAATGTGACTTAAAGAAGGAATCTATTGATATAAAACATTCTGTTCCCTCTTTCAGTGCAATCATTTGTGTCGCTAGGCTGCTCTCACTCATTGCAGTGAAGACAACGGGTGCCTCTACCACATTTTTCACAAATTCGACAACCTCTGTAACACGCAATATTGTATCAGTCTGTACATGTGCTGAGATGCAAACAAGGTACGTCCCAGTATCTTGTCAGTCACTTCGTCGTCAACCTATTGAGGCTACCATACACCTTCCTCGAAATCGGTTTTACGAATGGAGTATTCGGCACGATGGAGCATCATGAGGCAGCACGAATTCTAGTGGCTGATGGATGGGGTTGTGCTTCTTACGCATGAGTTATTCCTGATAATCACTGATCCGACTGCGCTATCCGCATGCAAATCGGGCGTGAGTCAGTGCTGCCGTCACGACAGCGCTCTCAGACTGTGTGAAATCTCCAGCCGACGTCTTTCCGGTCGGACAGCGGAGAACAATAGCACTCGGCAAGTTTCACAAGTCCTCGCGTCGTATGGCGTTCAAATCAACCGTACAGAATATGAGAATGCGATTAAAACATATGCGTCAGAGATAACGTTCTACAATTTCCGACACAGTCGAGGCACTTTCTTGTCATTACATTCACTCCACTGTGCAAGGACAGCTAATTTTTCCGCCCAAAGCGAATGTATACCTGTCTTGTTTTTTCAGACCATACGAAGAAAGAGCTGGAAGTGGTAACCCAACACAGTTTTTCACACATTCGCCCGGGACATACGTAGTTCTAGTAAGGACTGAACTCATAACGGCGTCGAATGTTACAGAAAATATAAAACGAAAGAAATAACAATGGATGTATGTGGTACTGAACATTTTTAGAAGACAAAATTTCTACTTCATCCGCCCTACGCTCGAAGAGTAGAGTTGGATCATTATCCTAATACACAGTCATCAGTTTTGTCGCCCCCATTGTTTGGATTGGATTACATTACATCGCTCTAGTACTTACAAAGCATACGAGAACTTAATTCCTAATATGCAGTCTTCAAGAACCTAAGTTGGTACCTCTCTTGTTACAGATACTACCTATGTGCGCAAGAAACCCATTTCCAACAATTTTAGTCTTCATTTCCGTGATACGGTTTCAGTAGAAACTAAGGATCCACCAGTGGCCAATCAATAAAAATTACGGACTGAAATCGCAGATTTCGATTACGACTTGCATTCTGAGCGACAGTACTCGAGTTTGTATAATCAGGTTCTACAAGATTTCGCCGATAGTTTGAAAATGCCGCAAATAAGTGTATGCCGAACGTAATGCAGTACTGACGTCGCCTAGTAAGCGTTCAAAGACTGAAGTAGAACTTGCAGCTAGCTAACGAGTAATCTCACGACTGCATTTATGTTTATTCTTGGAGACGTGGTTCGTCTACGAACGCAACTAAATGAAGGGCTGTTTGTATTGTCATAAGCAACTAAGGAACGACGGATAGAAATGACAGTGTAAATGTATACTGAGTATTTAATTATTCAGTGTATAACGGAGAATAGTTCCAATGATGATGATGGTGGTGACGACAATGACGATTACGGTATGATCTGATCAGGCAGAAACACTGTCCTTAACACCGATCTTAAAAGAGTTCAGTATTCGTGTTTGATAACCTGTTTCGGTTAATCAGCCATTCTCTTACCACTTGAATATCCACGGTGAGGAGCAGCATCGGCGAAGTAACATCTTCTGGTAGGTATCAGTCGCCTCCAGTCAGTCTCTATTAGACTACTGCCGCCTTACCGCGGATACCAAGCTATTCTGAGGATGGTAGCATAACCCCAACCGGTTACCAAACGCAAATAATTAATGGCTGCATTACTTGGACGCTATGGGCTATACTAAAATATTACTGTTTTGACGTGAGCGCCGAAATAAGGTTTAGGTTCCGATAATAAGGTATTAGTCTCGCATTATGTATGGACGACCAAGGTTACAAATGGAGATTACAACCCGTAGGAGGCAAAATCTTTATAGTTCTTCTCCGACAATGTTTGCAACGAAACAGGAATGAAAAGCAATGTCCGGTACAACACGAACGTCTCTGGGGCGCAAACGTATGGTACTACATCACAAAAAATTCCATTGTGACACCTCCCTTCAACCTAGGCGTGTTTAAAGGAAATACCTATTCACACTTTGCTACGAACATTCTATATGTTCCTCTAGAAAAGATACCTCCGGATAAGCGACAGTGTGTATAGTTCCAACACCACGGCTTCTCAACTCAGTCTTCCCGTGTTGTGTTGCCTCGCCGTAGGACAGGACGGAATGCTGCAGTACAGTGGTCGGCCAGTTCCCCTTTCACTCCTCTTTATTTCTTTCTATGGGGAACACTGAAAGATGCAATCTATCATGAAACCCCCAACTGCGCCAGTCGATATGCGCCGTCGAATAAATAATAAAAATTTAAGGAAAATGTTCAACTGTGTGTGAATTCCGAAGTGACAAAACTGCTAAGGTCATCGGTCCCTAGACTTACACACTATTTAAACTAACTTATGCTAAGAACAACACACACTCCCTTGCCCGAGGGAGACTCGAACTTCCGGTGGCAGGGGCCGCGCAATCCACGACATGGCGCGTCAAACCGCACGGCCACACCGCGCGGCGCCGTCGAATCGCCATAGCATGCAACGGCATATCATTCAATGTACTTTCATCTGTTCATCTGTCTCTCGAAAGGCGAACGCAAATATGCCTTGTGGTCGATGGTAAACAATTTAAGTACATTCTTAAGTGCAACACTATGTTTCTTTAAAAAAAGTACTTATTTTGTAGGTGACATTAAACTGTTTAGTTTATATTACGTGTATTCCGTCTAATTACAATTTCGAGTATTATATATAGATACATTTGTCCGACAGCAGGTTGTTTACTTTATGCAGCATTCAGGTGTCTACGGGCAAAGACAGGTCATGTTTTTTTTTCTTTTTTTCCATTGTAATAAAGTTAATACAGTAGTTTCCTTTTTCCCTTAAAGAAGGCTGTTTATCTGAAGTATGAATGACAGACGTTTCTGTTTTAGCTTGAAAAGTAAGCAGCAACAGTTACGGTTTAAATTGAAAACTGCCTGAAGAAACTATAGTTCCTTCATTCCACAAAAACCTGGAAACGTACACACATCTGAAATAGTTTTCCTAAGCCCCATCTGATAAGCAAGAAGCTGACATATGCCTTAGTTCCACATACAGATACCACAGCTGACCTGGTTTCTATGTCGTATAGGGAATGTGGTTTTATCTTAGCGTAGATCTGTCTTGCTGCATACAATTACTTCGCCGGCCGCGGTGGTCTCGCGGTTCTAGGTGCTCAGTCCGGAACCGCGCGACTGCTACGGTCGCTGGTTCGAATCCTGCCTCGGGCATGGATTTGTGTAATGTCCTTAGGTTAGTTAGGTTTAAGTGGTTCTAAGTTCTAGGGGACTGATGACCACAGATGTTAAGTCCCATAGTGCTCAGAGCCATTTTGAACAATTACTTCGTCTGGCGTAAGAGCTCTCCTAGGCGTTGTTTACATCGCAATAGCCGACTCTCGTCGCATTGCTTTACAGTTTTATTATACTTCTCAGAAAATTTTCAGCATCAATATTAACAAGCTCTGTACCACTGTAATTATCTCTCCAACAGCTACTGAATGCAATTATGAAAAATATACGGTTCCATTAAAAAAACCATACTTGCTTCACTATCTCGTTCTACACAAGAGTTAAGACTCTCTATTACGTAGTAAAGTACGTGCCCCTTAGCATACTACCATTTGTCGAAAATCTCATTTCCACGCCTGGAACCGTTCACGAAATAAAATGGGTGTTGCGTCTTACGTGACTCACCCTATATACACATTAGTTACAATTAAGACACTTTGGCGACGGGAAGATATTAAAGTGCCAAGCTCCAGCACTGATAATGGGCGCTCATCAGCAGGAGCAGCAAGTAACACCTACATGTAGGCTAGCACACTAAGGGACCACTTCCGACCTGCTACTGTTGCTGCATACCGTACAAAATCTATATCTACATCATTACTCTGCAATTCACAATCAAACGTAGAGGGTTCATCAAACCACCTTCAAGCTATTTATTTACCGTTCCACTCTCGAATAGCGCACGGGGAAAACGAACACTTAAATCTTTCTGTACGAGCTTTGATTTCTCTTATTTTACCATGATGGCCATTTCTTCCTATGTAGTTGGACGTCAACAAAATATTGTAGCACTCGGAAGAAAAACTTGGTGGTCGAAATTTCACGAAAAGATCCTGTCGCGACGGAAAGCACCTTTGTTATAATGACTGCCATCCCAATTCGCGTATCATATCCGTGGTACTCTCTCTCCTGTTTCGCGATAATACAAAACGAGCTGCCTTTCGCCAGTCAAATACGCCAGAGAGTATTCGTATCGCCCTTCTTTACATGATCTCCGCAAGTCCGACATGATACGGCACTCATATGCCTGAGCAGGATACACATGTGTGTGTTCTGCTGTGTGCGATCTCTTTTTGAAGTTTCCCAATATCCTGGTAATTAATCGTAGTTTGCCATTTCCTTTACCTACAACTGAGCCTATGTGGGTGGTTCAACTCCATAGTTCTGTAAATTGTTACATTGTGACTCTGGCTGTGATGTAATCAAAGGATAACTTCCTCTTACCTACAGTGAAGCGCTCAACTTTGTTTTCACCTACATTAAGAGCTAGCCGTCTGTCTTTGTACCATCCTGACTGATTGTTGAGATGTAACTGGCTGCTACTGCAACTTGCCCCGATAGATCACTTCATCGTATGCGAAAAGCCTAAGATTGTAATCAACGCTATCCGCTAAGTAATTAACACATAGTATGAACGACTAGAGTCCTGTTAAACTCCCATGAGGCGCACCGGATAACAATTCAGTGTCTCTAAATGACTCTCCATGCAGTACAAAGTTCTAACAGTAAATTTTCGAGCCATTCGCTAACTTCATTACGTATCTGATGAGAACGTGTTTTCTCTAGAAGGCGTCGTTATGGTAGCTCAGTAAAATATTTTCGTAAGTCAAGAAACAATAAATCAACCTGGTTTCCTCTATCCATGGCATTGCAGAGTTTTCCATTATAGATGTTTCCGAGATCCATATTTAGTTCAATGGAAAAGGTCAGTTATGCTTCAGGCAGGCCATTATGTTTTAAATCAGAATATATTCCAGGATATTATAAACAGATGTAAGCAATATTGGAAATAAATACTTACGGGATGAAATTCGTGGTTCAAATTTACATGTTTAAGAAATAAAGCGTACAGTTTTTAACAACTTTTTATGAATATCGAAATGATGTTATAAAATACTTTCTTAATTTATTTTTCTTTCAGCCGCATATCTTTCAGCAAAATATGTACTTTTGTCAGTGTGCTATTAATTTAACTTCTTGTTGAAAGGGTAAAAACCATAACATAGGGACAATATTTGTAGATCATGTTTGAACATGCAGATGAAGACTGAGAGATACAGTTGGTGTTATACTATGGAACATCAACACTTTTTATGAGAGTCTTATCAAAATTACGACTAGAAAATTACTTTGAGAAATAAAAGAATGAAACATTCAAAGTTACATGAAATTAGCTACTGTGTAATATCGACAATGCCACAAGGTACACACTTTTACAGTCTTGCGTAGAGAGAGAAAAAGTAGTGTCTTGTATGGAATTACAATACTAACTTTTTTGTATACTAGGAAATCAAAAGATTAAGACCCGAAAATTATTACTACGGTATTTTCCGGCCGGGGTGGCCGAGCGATTCTAGGCGCTATGTTCTGGAACCGCGAGACCGCTACGGTCGCAGGTTCGAATCCTGTCTCGGGCATGGATGTGTGTGATGTCCTTAGGTTAGTTAGGTTTAAGTAGTTCTAAGTTCTAGGGGACTGATGGCCTCAGGAGTTAAGTCCCATAGTGCTCAGAGCCATTTGAAGCATTTTATTTGAACTACGGTATTATCCACGGATTGCTGGAAGTAGATTAAAGCTTCCTTCCAATTTAGATGACAGTTTGGCGTACAACATCAAAATAATGCATTTGAGTGTGTACGGCCGCCAGAACATGTCCAGGTAGGGCAGTGGCAATGCCGTGCACAGCTTCCGCTTTAGCAACCCTATACGTGTTTACCGTGTGGCCCACATAATAGCACTTATGACGATGACTAACGCTGCGCTGACTCAGCAAACGGCAACAAACAGAACAACATACAGCCAATAGGATAACTTCTACGGTGAACTGTGACATCGCAAGGAAAATCTTGCTATTTACCAGGGAAAACACGGCGAACACGTGCTATTCTTAAATACTACTGGTCTAAGGCGAACTTACGTTGGATATCATGTATAGATACCATGTATCATTTCAATTATCCGCCATAATTATTACTATTGCCATTGTTCCAAAATATCTTGTGAAACTCCTCCCGCCGGAGGTTCGAGTCCTCCCTCGGACATGGGTGCGTATTGTCACTAGCGTAAGTTAGTTTAAGTAATGTATAAGTCTAGGGACTGACGACCTCAGTAGTTTGGTCCCTTAGGAAGTGACACGCATTTGAACATTTTCTTGTGAAACTCTATAACACGCAAAACACAGAATACGAAGAACGATTCGACACCCGAAGTCATTCCTTTTGCGAGCCTTAGGTTTTTTCCCTAAATTTAAAATTAGTTGGTTTCTACGGAAAGAAAATTTCTGGTCACTCGTAAGACATGAAACAGGTACTGTTTTACAAAAATCATCAGCGACTACAAGTAATTCGACACTCATTGCAGTCACGCATCCAAAAAAAGAACAAAAAACAAACACATTATTGACGTTCTGCACACTTTTTAGTTATTAACAGATCGTCATTTCTGAGTTCATCATCAGGTGACAGCGGACTGTCGCAATGGCAAATAAAGTTAGTTAGAGCAAGCAATCTCAATGGGAAAATATATGCGAGTACATGCCAACATTAAAATTACGTGTGCTGGCTACAGTTTTTTATAGCGCTCTCTAACTCTGCAGAAAATATTTCACAATTTTAGCGTTCATGAAAGGTCTAAAATGTTGTACAATACACGAACAGTAGCCATCATTTCCTGTACGAAACTGCGCTGATTTTGTGAGAATTTTCAAGGTTTAAGTTACGGTGGTGTGTGGAGAGTAAGACTCCGAGTATTCTTGGTACTGGCAGTAACTGTAACTCATCGTGAACATCTTTGTTCAATGTGAGATGGGATTATTTATAGGAGAAGTTAAGCAACTTTTACGACGATAAATAGTTTCCGTTAACTAACTTGCATGTTTATCGTAGAAATGACATATTGTAATGCGTGAAGTTGTTGAATGATTTATTTTTAATTGTACGACCGGCTCCGGTCAGACACGATTTTCCAATGCCAGTTGTACAACGTTATAGATAAAGGACAAGTTTCAAGCAAAAACTATATTTGAAAATTGTGGTCAGATATATATAACACGCAATTAAGTAAGATATGCACAATACATACAGCTTTTGTTAATAACAGGTGTCACATACCTCTCATAAAACAGTTGTTAAAATATAACATTTGTAAATAATATTTTTTTCTGAAAAGGTACATGCATGGAGTTTCCATTACACAACTATCCAAAGAATATATAAATGACAAGGCAAAAAATTGCTGTTAGGACCAGTATAATCTTTGTCATACAATATCACGAATATTGTCAATACATTTTTATTTTTGCTGTTCAAGTTGCTCGTTTAAAATTAAATTCGTTGTTCAGTATAATGCGAAGAATTTTGAATTCTTTCCACGAGATCCATATATCTACCTCTATCTGTTTTGTGTAGAATAGTAGCACTGTTTTCCATTTTGTCTGTTACTTGTTTTTCGTCCTTGTAACACATTTAAGGGATGAAAAGCATGCATTAGACAAGATGGAAATCAGTGTTACTATTCTACACAAAACAGAGAAAGGTAGATGTACGGTGCTCGCGGAAGAGATTGAAATTTTTTTCACATTATGCAAAAGATCCAGATTTCGTATTAAATGAACAACCGACAAAAAAGTATTTGAAATTTTCGTGACACTGTATTACAAAGCGAATACTGGTCATAATAGCAATTCATTGCCAATTCATTTTATATTCTTGGGATAGTTCTGTTTGACACTCCATCACAACAAAATATTACTGACAAATGTTATAATCTGGCAACTGTTTTACGACATGCATGTGACACGCGTTAATAACAAAAACTGGAAGTATTGTGTATTATCTTACTACACGGTGTATTGTGTACATCGTAGTACAATTTTCAAACGATGACTAACTGAAAACCTCAGCTGCCGACAGGGGTTGTTGATATACCTCGATGTGGACAGCTGAAAATGTGTACCCCGACCGGGACTCGAACCCGGGACCTCCTGCTTACATGGCAGACGCTCTATCCATCTGAGCCACCGAGGACACAGATGAATAGCGCGACTGCAGGGACTTACCCATTGCACGCCTCCCGTGAAACTCACATTCCCAACGGTCCACAATTCTACATATGTATTGTACCTTATAGACATTTGCCCTCACTGGAGGCGTGCAAGGGATAAGTCCCTGCAGTCGCGCTGGATAGAGCGTCTGCCATGTAAGCAGGAGATCCCGGGTTCGAGTCCCGGTCGGGGCACACATTTTCAGCTGTCCACATCGGGGTATATCAACAACACCTGTCGGCAGCTGAGGTTCACAGTTAGTCATCATTTATTCCAGGGAAAAGCTGCACGGTCATCAACAGTAACTGTTCTTTCGAGAACAAAGTTACTGTCCTTGTATATACAATTTTCAAATATCCCTTTTGCTTCAACCTTGTCCTGTCTCCAAAATGTTGTACAACAGGTGCTGGGAAAACGCCTCTGACCGAAATCAGTCGTATAATTAAAAAAAGAAATACATATTGAACAGCTTCATGTGTTAAAAATATCATTTCTAAGATTTATCAAAGCTGTTGAACACATCCAACAAAAACTATTCCAAGGTTATATACACTAGTCAGTATAATTATAATAGCATCGAGGATCAACATTGCTATGTCTTCTAGAGCCTACATTCTTTAACAGTTACACCTCAAAGACACGTGTTAGCCTTCACCATCGGAAGCTTGGTTAGTTTGTCAGTTGCTTCTACATGATTAGAACACAAACAAGAATTAATGTCTGTGTCAATCCTCAGCTCGCCAGATTGAACTTTCCTCTTCCGAATTCACTTCCATATTCTCTGTATAGCTCTTTTCCAGAGAGGGGGCGTATGTGTGATACTAGGCGCAGCTGGCGGCACGCGGCGAGCTTACAAGCACACGTGACGGGTATGGCTGCTTCGCTTCAGTGCCACTTCCAACGAGTGCATCGCCCCTACTGCTTGCTGTTCATTAAGCGAAGCTGACGTTTACAGAACGGCTTGCTCAGGCATAAAAAAACACGTTGCAACCATTAATTGTCCGTTGAAAGCCTATAAGCATCTTTCTTTTATTCGTACGGTAACTGTGCTCGTATGCTATTCATGTACACAAACAACAACGATATACTTTTTCCGCAATTTCATTCACTAATAGGGACCATTGTGAGATAATGACACGCCTATGTAACATAGTTATTACTGCGTGCAAGTGAAAAGGCTTTCCAGTCATCTGTAAGTGTTTCAACGCTGGTGATGGATTCTTTTTTCCAACCTTCACCCGTATTTGGCCGGGCAGAAACAGACACATGGTGGAATACAGTTCCTTTGTTACCAGACTGTGCGCCAAATGTCTACGTTAAATCGTAAGCTTTTTTTTGCTCCGTCTCATGACAGAGACTTAGTATTTGGGAGTTGCGTGGTGCTGCATGCTACGTGCCGGCACGGGGTTCACTCTCTGTCACTAGACGGCACTCTACTTGCTCCCATCACTATCATACGCACTCAATAGTTACAACAAAATGAAATGATCTTACGGCATTACTGACCGGCGTTATTCGGCCATCTGGCGGAAGTCTTTCTATCGGACTTCACTGCGGCCAGCTGCTCGTTTTTGTGATGACGATGAGATGAAATGATCAAGACAACACAAACGCCCAATCCTCGAGCAACGAAAGTCTCTGCCTCGGGCGGGCATCGACCCGGGACCCCGTTATCCAAACGTTAGCGACGCTAACAACGAGCACCGGACAAGGGCAACATTTAAGACGCGTTAATCACAATTGCGGATGAGGAAGGTGGCATTCCACGAGATCTGAAAACTATTGTAGTTTGGAGACGGAATCCATACCTTCCCGTCTCCCAGCCAATAGTGCCATGATAATTCATTTACTTTTATCAAGATACTTGATATAGAACTATGGTGGACAGTATGGTCATTAGGAACTGAACAGCATGATGTCTCTCTCCTCGGTAGCCACAAATGATGTTCTTTTTCTCCAGTACAGAAAATCGAGTCAGCCTCCATTCAATGAAGCACCATTACAACACAGTAGGTTCTTCATCTCAGCTACGGAAACGTGATGCGCGAAATTTTGGTGCTATAGAAATTGACAATTTTGTGATGCACTGTTTAGTTAATGTTTCGCCAGTAGCGTCAAAAGTTACTCAATGTGTAATTATAATTATATTCATCATCATAATCAGAGGTCAGGTTGGAATTCACTGACACAGGGTAACACAATCGAGTCTGACTAAGAATGTGAAAATTTAACTAGACGTTTAGAACATTTAGAAAGACTCTAAATACTTAATTTAGGTTCATAAGACTGCGGATAGGAAATTCGGCTAACATATTATAGAATTTTTCAAGATCTTATTTCTTTCCTTAGTTAATACTTGTTCTAACAAATAAACCTACCCAATGGATACACTTCGAGTTTGATCTGCCGTGAATATGTTGTAGTGTAGAGCAAAATAAGAGACACATTTTTTGTATGTGCCCATTCGGCTGTTAAAGGTGTGAAACACCCCCATAACAAAAATTGAGTTTAATATTTTTGAATGAATACCATCGAAACGGTAGCAGACACAAAAAATCTTCAAATAAAAACTGTATGGTTTTTAACGTACGCTATAACGGTACACCCATATTTGTCGAAAACGTCATTGTTTTTCTAAATCCCCTCCCACTCCCGTACTATTTTGTTTTTCATTTCGACATTTGACTAAAACAAGACGTACAGCACCGTTAATACAAAATTCACTTGCATATGAAGAATTGGAATACCAAAGAAGAATTTGGCAGAAATAAGCTAGAGATATCTCTATAACGCTGTATGTGACCCCAGTATGCGTCCGCTTCAGTGTCAGCTATAATATTGGATCTTTCATAAGTCTTCCCCAGATAAATGCGCTTTGAATGTATATTACACACACACACACACAAACACACACACACACACACACACACACACACACACATATATATATATATATATATATATATATATATATATATATATATATATATGTGTGTGTGTGTGTGTGTGTGTGTGTGTGTGTGTGTGTGTTTCATGAAATCAAAAGAAATATATATATTTCTTTTAATTTCACGAAATATCTTGTGTTGTATTTGTGCTTTCTTTTTACATTTGGTGTATTTTTTTATTTTCAAGTTGCAACATTTCAGATTTAATTATGTTATATTTGAAAATGTTTGTATATTTTTGTAAATCTGTATTATAATGAGAAAGGCGCAGAACTGTTCGAGTCAAAAACTGCTGAATGTACTTTGATATGGAGAATTTCTGACTTTCTTCTAACAAACGTGTCTTTGGAATACCACTTCATCATATATAACTGAATTTGGTATTAACGATGCTATACCTTTTGAAAACGTCGAAACGAAAAACAAAATAATGGGGGAGAGAACATTCCGAAAAAAATGACTTTTTCGACAAGTCTGGATGCACCATTGTAACCAACTTTTAAATAAAACTTTTTTTTCTTATTCATGTGCGTTACCGATTCAACAGTATTCATCCAGGAATATCAAACTCAGTTTTTTCTAGGGGGTGTTTCACATCTTTGACGGCCGTATGGGCACGTATAAAAACATATGAAAGACGATCAAAATCGGAGTGTGTCCCTTAGGCAGGCTCACTTGTAAGCTGACAAAGAGTTCTCTGAAGGCACACACAGAGACAAGTCGCCCACTACAAAAGTGTTTAGGATATAATCCGCCCAAGACAAACGATGGTAGATTTCTGATGTGAAACTGTATCTGTTTTTCTCAGCCCTGCCAGCCACACCCGATACTAACGCTTTTCTTACCAGTATTCGCATCACTCTGACTGTAGCTATAATATATTGTCCTAAGCATAGTACATCCGCAAAATTCTTCCTTCTTCCCTACTTTTGATAAGACTGTAACAGAACTTTCTCGAGGGATATAAGATATATTGCACAGTGGCAAATTACTTGAGACCACGTTAACGATATGACATTGGCAGTGTACGCTCTACGAACTCGTACAATGAGTCACAGAGTGGGCTACCTAACAACACACAGCACCCGTGTGAATCATCCGCTATCAGCGAAAGTCTCAGCGCTGGAACTGGGAAATGTGTCTCTCCCACCTTCTTCCTGTTTGGTGCACGCGTCCGAACATTCAGACGTACTAGACGCAGTCCAATTCCCCGGTGACTCAGCCTTATTCACAGACAGCTGCCAACGCAGCACAGAAATAGACTTTCTTCAGCTTCAAACTACTCAACAGAATTTTATGAAGAAGGAACGAAACGAAAATTAATTTCAGCTAATGCACAACTGTTTATTTTACTTGTTACATCCTCCTCCGACGGTGTAACTTACTCTAAATGGACTCTAATTACCACCGAGTGACTCACTGACGTACTTTGTAAGTTTTACCTAAAGTGATTTATCACTAATAAAAGTGTAACGAAATGAAAAAAACACAAGGAATGGCGAATTCAGAACTCACTTCTCTCATTCCGTATCAGCACAGATATCAAATAAAGTAACACAAATTAGACATTACAAAACAAGCGTTTTATTAACTACGAGTTTTAGCTGTTCCATCCAGAGAACCAGCAGAAGGATCATTATACAGAAATTACATATTGTTCAAAACAGAGCTGTAAGTTGATTTTACATGCTCTTCTTTGAGAAGAACATTGAACGTACATTAGAAAATAAACTCGCCACTACTGATAGTAGTTATCAAAAAGTAAGAGAAATTATACAAAAACGATTTACATAATTAATTTCTGCAGTTTGTCAAAACTGTGGAAACACAATCAACAAAAAGCGTTTCAAAACAAAAGCATCCAAATCAATTACAAACAGATTAAAAACAAGATTTCTTCCATATTTCCAGAACGACAGCAAAAAAGGAATATCCTTGAGCCGGCAAGAACTCTCCGATATTATCATTAAAAAGCAACAGTTTGAATTACTAAAGAGAAACAAAGAATCTTTCCCACAAACCAGAAATCATAATCAAATCGACAATCGTAATGGAGCTGTAGAACATATTTCGGGAAAGAATACCCAAAAAACAGTTAGTACATATGGTGTGATTCTATGACCTACTGAAGAATCGTTACTACACTGCACAATAGAATTAAAGCATCACTTTGTCGAAACCCCACAATTGTCTCCCATTGCGACGCATTAGGTTGAAATTCAGCTCAAGGATACCTACACGACTCCTCTGTAATGGTACAAACGCGTGGTGCCCTGCCACGTTACCCTCGGGCTCGACGACGCTTTAAACATAGTGTCGACATATGCGAAAAAAAGGCCAGAGCTCATAACTTGATGTAACGTGTAAAGGGGTTTAGTGATGTCACATTGGCACCAAATCTCACCACGATTCTGCCGAACGCCAACGTGGACCTGCCACACGATAGGAAGGTCGTCACAGCCCCTCTTACCGGACACCCAGCGTCGAAATCACGCAGTTTTCTTACGAGTGGCCGAGGAAAACATTTCAGAGACACCGCCGCCGAAAATCGACACGGAGAGGCCTCACGGTATGGCATAAATGGCTCAATGAAACCACTTCTCTCGAGCCGTCGATCCCCCCACAGCCAGCATCTCGTGGTCGTGCGGTAGCGTTCTCGCTTCCCACGCACGGGTTCCCGGGTTCGATTCCCGGCGGGGTCAGGGATTTTCTCTGCCTCGTGATGGCTGGGTGTTGTGTGCTGTCCTTAGGTTAGTTAGGTTTACGTAGTTCTAAGTTCTAGGGGACTGATGACCATAGATGTTAAGTCCCATAGTGCTCAGAGCCATTTGCACCATTTGATCCCCACACATTTCGCGGTTGAAAACGACAGTTTTCAGTGTTATGAGCAACACTACGACGTTCTCCACAATATTTGGTATTGCTTACATGTCCCTACGCTTCATCCCTGCTCTAAGAATATCGTGGAGTAGCAACTCCACTGACAGTAATTTCTCGCCTTTGGAGTGCAGCGCAAGCGCAGTTTTTGCGATGGTGTGCAGGTGGAACCACTACGGACCGTTGAAAACCATTCGACGAATTTCAAAGGTGATCCGAAGCAGTAAAGGGTCCTTATGCTTTTTCAGTGCTCCTGCATCACGCTCTCATGTGGCGTGATACCGGAGGGGTGCGACATTGTAAAACTCCCCAGTTCTGCGACGCCCTCAGTGACACCCACATGTCTGCGTTCAGCACGTGAAAAATATGACTGTCAGAAACGTCGACACCAGTTCTGCTTCGTGGCTGCTCTTGCGTGTGAGGGTTAGGTAACATCTTCGAAAACTGTTAGGTGGGGTTTGCCTATCTGCAGGCGGTAGAGCAGCCGCAACGCTGCATTGGTGTCGAAGTTTCTGACTGGTGCATTTTTCACGTGTTTAACAATGGAGCGTGGGTGGCACCGAGGGTATTGCCGAACTGGGAGGTCTTGGAGGGATCTTTTGCCGTCTTATTCAAGCACATGTTAATGTTGAAACCCCCCGCCCCCTTCACCGCGCGAGACAGGAGGGATGAAAAAGGCAGAAGTTCTCCTTGCTGCTTCTGATCACGATAAAATTTCTTCGAATGGTTTTGAACGGCACATAGTGATTCCACCCTGTATACCAGAGACATGCGGTGACACTACACTCCCAGGAAGTCAGATTAGGTTGAATGAGGTTACAGCTCTACAGTGTCCTTAGGGTAGCGTTGAAACGCCCAGAGGTTGGCAGCAGTGTCAAGAACGTCGTACTGTTGCTCATCGCACTGCTTGCTTTCGTTTTCGACGGCGAAACGTGTGGGGATGGATGCCCCAAGGGAAGAGGTGCTTTCACTGACGCCCTTTGTGCCACCTCCCTAGGTCTTTCCGTGTCGATTCGGAGCGGCGGTGTGTCCGAAATGTTTTCCCCCGCTACCAATATGAACACTGCGTGATTTGAACGCTGGGTGTCGCGGTTCTGACCTTCATCGCAGAGGCGTCAAAAGAAGGGGTGGAATGCGGGTACGAGGAGCTGCGACGACCTTCCCATCGCGTGACATCCACAGTGGCGTCGGGCCGAATTGTTGTGACGTTTGGTGCCAGTATGACATCATTAAACCACTTTACACGTCACGAGAATTTCTCGGCTGTGGCCTTCTTCCCGCATATGCCGACACCTTGCTATTTGAGGCGTCGCCGACCCCGAGGGTTTTTCGCAAGGCACCACGCTTTTGAAACATCACAGAGGAAGTTTGTAGGCACCTTTGAGTCGAATTCGTGCGTCGCAGTGGTAGACAATTACGAGGTTTCGTAAAAGTGATTCTTTAATTTTGTTGTGAAATGTACAATACAGGCACAAACAATACAAAAAATAAAAAAGACAACATTTACTTAATTGTTCTTTCTCTGAGCAATCGTAGCACTTTGAGACTTTTAAAGTGGCCACCACTCAGCTCGGTGGTATAGGAGAGAAGAGTGTCCACCCAACGAAATTTTGAGCCAGGTTGCAAGGCATGCTCGGCTAGCTCAACTGGGAGAGTATTTGGTGTCCCAATACAGATTACTATCTTAGCCCCGCAGGAACATTTACTTCAGTACTAACTCAGAAGAGCTAGAAATCAAGCGATAGCAAAATTTTCCGCATTCACAGCGTTTTGTTGAGTGGATGTGTCAAAGAAAGGATAATTGTGTTAGGGCAAGGGGACAACAATGGCCTTGGTAACCTTCACCTAGGATGAAAATATTTGAAAAGTAACAGAACGGATCTCATCGTTATAAGAATGCAACACGACATGTCAGTTAGAAACCTTCGCTCCCGCCAGGAAGTTACACATGAGTTACTTGGTAAACAGTATGCTGTTTTCCGCACGAAGTCTGACTTTCTTATCACATATACTTTATTTATTTTGGTTTTGGGCAGTTATGACCATACGGCCAGCATTAGTAACAACAGAGTCGTGTTTACATAATCGCAAATTTCACAGTGGAACAATAATGAGACTTTGATGTAACTTACCGATGTAAAATAAAAACTCTAAACGATGAACGACGTACAGATAGAAGTCGTTAAAATAGTGCAACGATAACAGAATCGTAAATTTCACAACAGAGGAATGATAAAAGTTTGAAGTACATGGATAAGTTATTAATGTAAAATAAAAACACAAAATTACGACTCAGCTTTCGAGCCGGGTTGGTTCCATGTGTAGACTAGATCCACGGCAAACTACAGTTCAAAGTTGGATAAAAAAGTCTAGTAATCATGAGCTCTAAAATGCGTACCTTAAGAGCAATGAACGCTTGTTTATCTTCGATATTATGAAATTCATCTCCTCTACTTCGATCTCTATGCTTTCCATATTTTGGGAGGAGGTGCTATGGACCTAACAAGAAAAAAAGGGTAGTGAACATTGGCTCTGAAATGCTACCTTAAAAATTATGAGCACTTGTTCAGCAGAAGAAATGTGTTTCACACTAGCGAAGATGAACAAATCCTCATAGCTCACACAGTGTGCATTTTAGATCACACGTTTACTGGACTTCTTTCTTGTTTCGGTGCACGGAACTTGTCCCTAAAGCTTGTCGGTGTTTTTTTGGGACACCCTGTGTATCAACCCGGTCAAGTAAAGCAATGACACTTGTGAGGAGGAGGTAACCCTCGCAACGAATTTCCTGTACGGGACCGCTTGAGCGGTCGTGCGCTCGGTACACGCCAGTGTGACGTGGCACAGATCCGACACTACCGTCCTTATCACAGTGTTCAGAAGCGATAATTTTCAACCGGTGTAGGTGGGCAGGATAACGCCGCTGCCCCAGCTTCATGTGAATGATAGAAGTCACACGACGTCTCCTAAGATGCACAGAGGTGAACTGTGGCCGGGAAGAGAAGTTCTGTTGTATGGCTGCCAGGTAGCCGCCCTCAGAGTGCTAGGATACATGCCATTCACAGTTTCAGTAGTGATAAGCGGCTTTCTTAATCACCGGTATAAGGGATCGGTGTAGGGTGTAAGTGTCCTTTTGGCGAGGCGGTCAACAGTTTAATTATGGCGAATGCCATTGACATCCTCTTATCGAGAAGTAAGCGGATATCTGTGCCCAACGTCCGCGCGTCTGATGTGGCCTCCAAGACATATCTGTTAGTCTGTTTATCAAATGCCGGATGTTACAGTTTCTGCAACACGACTTGGGAGTCCGTGATTAGTACGAGGTTGAACGTCCTTGCGCCATAACAAATGGATTCACTGATGGCCAGTAGCTCCTCCGGGTTAATCACAACTACAGTGTACTCGCAATTACACCCCTCCTTCACCCCCCCCCAACCTCTCTCTCTCTCTCTCTCTCTCTCTCTCTCTCTCTCTCTCTCTCTCTCTCTCCCTCCCCCCCCCCCCTAGAAATGTAGAAAAGTGACGCTGACACTACCATCGAATAATTCCATTGGATTTCTAGCCTGATCCCTTTTGAATGCATCACTGATGTCACGTTAAAACAAGATTATTCTGTACATAATCGAAAAGCTAAATACACTGACGGAAAAATAGCGACACGAGAAAATAATTAATGTAGAGTAATGAAACTTCGAGAATACATTTGTCTAGGTAACATACACTCATGTTCAGAAGAAAACCGAACACCTTGAACGACTAGATATACGACGTTCCTATACACAGGACATGTACATTAGTATGCTCTGCAGAAATGATTAGCATTTGAAGCGTGTCGGCCCGCGGATTCGAGGTCAACATCGATATCACGGCACCAACCGCCTACCGGTAAACATGTGCCTGCGGGTCTCGTTGTCGCTATAAACTGAAGGTAATGGATTAGTGTGAGCGGATGTGCACGATGCCTCGCAGACGAATGCGCGATCAGTAGGTCTGAAAGAGGGCACATTATGGGCATGAGAGAATGTGATGCACCCTTTCGGGAAGCTGCTGCTCGTGTGGGACGAAGTGCAACGGATGTGTGCAGAATGGTTGACGTAAGGCCGCAGGACACGACGAGATGCTTCAGGTGGCACCACCCAGACTATCCCCCGTGGAAGATCGACATCTCATCCGAATGGCAATGCAGGACAGATATGCGCCCTCCTCGGCTATGGCGTAAGAGTGTAACAGTGTAACACATTGTTACTATCAGCGGTAACAGTGCGTCGCTGTTTATTACGGCATTGGTTACCTGCGCGCCGTCCACTTCTCCGTCTACCTTTGACGAAAGTGCAGAAACATGCTAGACGGCAATTGTGTATGCAACGACGTCACCGGGGACAGTAATGGCATCAGGTAGTGTTTTCGGACGAATCCACGCTCCGTTTGTTTGAAAAAGATATCCGTATTTTGGTTCGCCGCCGAGAGGGGGAGCGGCATCACAGTGACTGCATTCACACAAGACATATAGCCCCAACTCAAGACCTTATGGGGTGGGGTGTTACTGCGTGTAACTAAATATCACAGGTGTTTGTGTCCAAGGCACTGTGACTGACCAGTGTGACCTACGTGAATGAAATCTTACGACCCGTAGCCATACCCTTTCTGTACAACACCCCAGCCGCCAATTTTCAGTAAGACAACGCACGACCACATGTTGCTGTACGAAGGCGTGCCTTCTTGGTGTCACAGGATGTCAGACTTGTCGCCAATCGAAAATGTTTGAGATGTGGTGAAACGGGTGGTGCAGCACTGTGACCAAATGGCAGACACCACAGATGAATGCAGCATGGACGGCTATACCACAGAACACCATTCGCGCCTTATAAGCGTCGGTGCCATCACGCATGGAACAAGATATTAGGGCCCGTTGCGGACCCTGTGCCTACTAGGCAACAGCACACATGCTAAACCGACGTGACTGAAATGCTAATCATTTCTGCAGAACATACTAATGTGCATGTCCTGTGAACATGGACGTCCTATCTCTAGTCGTTGAAAGTGTTTTTTTTTTTCTGAACATGAGTGCATTTACGTGATTAACATTGCAAGCTCATAGGTTAATGTAAGCGCGAGATAAGTCATCGCATGCTGGTACATAAATAACCGGTCTAATCGTCAGAAGCTTCAATGCAAGCATGTAAGCGTGCATGCATTGTGTTTTGGTTGGCAGGAGAGCCAACACCGTGTTACTAGAGGAGGCCGAAAGGCACGCGTTTTAGCTCACGCAGGCTGGCGTGATGTCTGGAACAGGACAAGGAAATTAGAATTTAGAAAAACGGACGTAGCTGGTGGAATACTTAACTTTAATCCGTTAATGGTGAACGTCGGTCTTGACGGTACATGAATCAATATCAATAGTAACTGATAATGGCGCCTTGCTAGGTCGTAGCAAATGACGTAGCTGAAGGCTATGGTAAACTATCGTCTCGGCAAATGAGAGCGTATTTTGTCAGTGAACCATCGCTAGCAAAGTCGGTTGCACAACTGGGGCGACTGCTAGGAAGCCTCTAGACCTGCCGTGTGGCGGCGCTCGGCCTGCAATCACTGATAGTGGCGACAGGCGGGTCCGACGTATACTAAAGGCTACCACCTAGCAAGTGTGGTGTCTGGCGGTGACACCACACATTGTATTATACAGGTGCCGGACATCAGTTTGTGCGACGGAGTTTCATGCCTGTTGCAGCTGGTCGCTCAATACAGGGACGATTAATGCTGTCTGTGGATGACGCTGGAGTAGCCGTCCGATGATGTCTTATATTTGCTCGATTGGAACCAGAACTAGAGATCCGGCAGGTCAAGACAACATGTCGACACTCTGTAGAGCATGCTGGGTTACAACATGTGGGCGAGCGTTATCCTGTTGGAAAACACCCCCTGGGATGCTGTTCACGAATAGCGGCACAACTGGCCGAATCTCCAGACTGACGCACAATTTTTCAGTCAGGGTGTGCGGGATAACCCCGACAGTGTTCCTGCTGTCGTCCGAAATCGCACCCCAGAACGTAAAATGGTTCAAATGGCTCTGAGCACTATGGGACTCAACTGCTGAGGTCATTAGTCCCCTAGAACTTAGAACTAGTTAAACCTAACTAACCTAAGGACATCACAAACATCCATGCCCGAGGCAGGATTCGAACCTGCGATCGTAGCGGCCTTGCGGTTCCAGACTGCAGCGCCTTTAACCGCGCGGCCACTTCGGCCGGCCCCAGAACGTAACTCCAGGTGTGGGTCCAGTGTGCTAGCACGCAGGCATGTTGGTTGCAGGCCTTCAACTGGCCTCCTCCTAACCAACGCAGAACCATCACTGGCACTGAGGGAGAACCAGCTTTCATCTGAAAACACAATAGACCACCACCCTACCCTCCAATGAGCTCTCGCTTGACACCACTGAATTCGCAAAAGCTTGTGGCTTGGGATCAGTGGAATGCACGCTACAGGCATCTGGCTCATAGCTGTCCTAGAAGTAACCGATTTGTAACAGTTCGTTGTGTCACTATAGTGCCAACTTCTGCTCATATTACTGCCGCAGATGTAGTACGATGCGCCAGAGCCCCACGATGAACATGCTCGTCTTCCCTCTCGGTAGTGTCACGTGGTTTCCAGACCCCGGTCTTCTCGCGACCGTACATTCTTGTGCCCACCGCTGCCAGCAATCGTGTACAGTGGCTACATTCCTGCCAAATATTTCTGCAGCATCGCAGATGGAATATCCAGCTTCTCGTAGAACTATTACACGACCTAGTTGAAACTCAGTGAGGTGTTGATAACGGCGTCTTTGTCGCCTTAAAGGCATTCTTGACTAACATCAACTCTCTATGTCCAACCTCTCTCTGATGCGACTGGCTCGAAATCTGAATGGACATCATCTTTGAAATGTACAAGCACAACTACCAACTTTCGTTTATGTCGAGCAACTTCTTCTCGTCCGCAGCTCGTGGTCGTGCGGTAGCGTTCTCGCTTTCCGCGCCCGGGTTCGATTCCCGGCGGGGTCAGGGATTTTCTCTGCCTCGTGATGACTGGGTGTTGTGTGATGTCCTTAGGTTAGTTAGGTTTAAGTAGCCCTAAGTTCTAGGGGACTGATGACCATAGATGTTAAGTTCCATAGTGCTCAGAGCCATTTGAACCAACTTCTTCTCGGTGTTGTGATTTTTTTTCCGTCTGTGTGTTTATTTCTCAATGTAGCCACCATCACGACGAACATATTAATCGCAACGAGACCAGTTTGTATATACTGTCACTGTAGAATGTTTGACCCAGTGTGATAAGCATGATGAAAGACCAAAAACTTTTCTTATTTTTATTTATCTGAATATGTATATGTAGGAAAAAGCCCGTTACGCCACGGAGCGTAAATGTAATCTGTATGCCTTAGAAAACGTTTGAAATCATGTGAAGAAATGTTGGGAGCGTATGTCCATCACTTCTTCTGGCACCATCTTCAGTCCAACAGACGACAATGCGGTAGCCGATTTTGTCACATGCATTTGTCAGTTTTCGCATCCAGGTATCTACTGTTCGGAATATTAAATTTCCTCGTATTACCTGTGCGATCACGAGGGTAGAGAACTTGGTCGCAAGCGTTTTGAGATATAATTCTCTGGAACTCAGACGAACAGAATCTGCAAAAGGGTGTAACTGAATTCTCTACAGTTTTTTCAGTTTAGCTTTGTACACTCATTCCAGATACTGCAGTTACTTGCAGTCAAGACAGACAAACTAACTAACTGCAAAAAAGAATTTCACATCCAGAACAATCGTTTGCACATTTACGTACACATAAAGCTGACGTTATTCTCTCTATTGATAAATGTCCGACATTGGTTGATAGTGCGAATCACGAAGTGCTGCAGATCTTTAGACTTGACGCCGCTTTCTAAGCCTGTGCGCTTAACCGCAACTGAACTACTTGCATTGAGGTGACAGATGTCATGGGATAGCGATATGCACATATACAGATGGCTGTAGTATCGTGTACACCAGATATAAAAAGGCAGTGCATTGGCGGAACCGTCATTTGTACTCAGGTGATTCATGTGAAAAGCTTTCCGACGTCATAATGGCCGCACGACGTGCATTAACAGACTTTGAAAGCGGAATTGTAGTTGGAGCTAGACGCACGGGACATTGCATTACAGAAATCGTTAGGGAATTTAATATGCCGCGTTCCACAGTGTCAAGAGCGTGCCGATAATATCAAATTTTAGGCATTACCTCCCACCACGCACAATGCAATGTTCGACGGCCTCCACTTAACGACCGAGAGCAGCGGCGTTTGCGTAGATCTGTCAGTGCTAACCGACACTCAACACTGAGTGAAATAACTGCAGTAAACAATGTGGAGCGTACTACGAACGTATCCATCAGGACAATGCGGCGAAATTTGGTTTTAATGGGCTATGACAGCAGACGACCGACGCGAGTGACTTCGCTTACAGCAAGATATCGTCTGCTCCCCTGAGCTCGTGACCATATCTGTTGCACCCGAGACGATTGGAAAACGGTGGCCAGGTTAGGTGAGCCCCGATTTCTGTTGGTAAGAGTTGATAGTGGGTTTCGAGTGTGGCACAGACCCCATGAAGCCATGGACCCACGTTGTCAGCAAGGGACTGTGCAAGCTGGTGGTGGCTACATAATGGTGTAACCTGTGTTCACATGGAATGGACTGCGTCGTTGACTGGAAATGGTTATGTTCGGCTCGTTTCAGACGATTTGCAGCCATTCGTGAGCTTCCTATTCCCGAACAACGATGGCATTTTTATAGATGACTATGCGCCTTGTCACCAGGCCACTGTTGTTACGCGATTGGTTTGAAGAAAACTCTGGAAGCTCTAGCGATTGATTTGGGCGTCCACATCGCCAGACATGAATCCCATCCAACATGTATGGGACATAACTGAGACGTCAGTTCGTGCACAAAATCCTACACTGGCAACACTTTCGCAATTATAGACGGTTATAGAGGCAGCATGGCTTAATATTTCTGCAGGGGACTTCCAACGACTTGTCGAGTCCATGGCACGTCAATCTGCTGCACTACGCCGGGAAAACGCAGGTGCGACACGGTATTAGGAAGTGTCCCTTGACTTTTGTCCTCTCAGAGTCATCTGCTGTACTGACGCAGCGCGGGCCTGTTTGAACAGTTCCAGAACGTAGTAATTATTATTCTTTTAAACTGGATTTCGGGCCGTATTCATTCAGCCATCTCAATAGTAATGTGAATCAAGACGATACGTAACTAATAACAACACGACACTCAGTCCCCGTGCGGAGAAAGTCTCCGACCTGGCCGGGAATTGGACCCTGGCCCCTTGGCTTAGCAATCCACTGCGCTGACCGCGACGCTACCGAGGCGGATATGTAGTAATTCTAGTAACAAGGATGGAGGATTCACGTTGTGAAAATGGTCGCCTCATTAAAAGGGCTTGTGTGAAGCTCCTCTCATTATTATTTCGAATGGTCATTAGAGACGGTAGAACTAGTAAAGGGAAAGGAATCGGTCATTGCTTTATAGAGGGAGCTGTCTCTGTAGTAGCTCAAGTAATTCAGAGAAAAGATGTCATATTTCGATTATGGCTTCAAAGGTTTTATTGTGCTATTGCAAATTCGGCTAGCCATTATCGAGCAGTCTGACCACCAACTCCGAAAATGTGCTAACACATCATAGCACAGATGTAAGTTATAAATAATGGTACCATTGTTGGGTTACGTTATCATTAACCGTAACTTATATCTGTACTGTGACATGGCACCTACTATTTTAAATACGTGTGTTTTACCCATGCCAGCCGAAGTGGCCGTGCGGTTAAAGGCGCTGCAGTCTGGAACCGCAAGGCCGCTCCGGTCGCAGGTTCGAATCCTGCCTCGGGCATGGATGTTTGTGATGTCCTTAGGTTAGTTAGGTTTAACTAGTTCTAAGTTCTAGGGGACTAATGACCTCAGCAGTTGAGTCCCATAGTGCTCAGAGCCTTGTTTTACCCATTCTCGACTCTACTGTTCTGATTACTGTTGTCACCCATTATGTTTTCCTGCTACGTTGTATTATGCGAATCTGGATGCTTGACAAAGGCACAATGCCAATATTCAAAGCAGCAAAGTAAAACCTTGACAGTCAAAAGCGGAATCTGACGTCCTTTCAAGAATTCATACAGGCTGTGGACCCATTTTACAAGAAGTTAACGATTCAGAGAAACCACGAAAATTCTGAACCGTGGAAAGAGGAGGAGGAGAAGATTAGTGTTTAACGTCCAGTGGAGTACGAGGTCATTAGAGACGGAGCCCAGGCTCGGATTAGGAAAGGATGAGGAAGGAAATCAGCCGTGTCCTTTCAAAGGAACCACCCCGGCATTTGTCTCGAGTGACTTAGGGAAATCACGGAAAACCTAAATCAGGATGGCCGACCGCGGGTTTGAACCGGCGTCCTCCCGAATGTGAGTCCAGTGTGCTAATCACCTCGCTCGGTAAACCACGGAAAGAAATATGAATCTCGGATATGAGTTCATCATCGTACCCACCGCAACATTTGTTCTTCACTGGAGAAACTGACCGAGGTGGCGCAGTGTTACGACACTGGATTCACACTGGAAAGAACGGAGGGTCAAATCCGCGTCCGGTCACCCAGATCTGGCTTTTACGTGTTTTCTGTTAAATGGCTTAAGGCAAATGCCGAGATAGTTCCATCGAAAAAGACACGGCCGATTTCCTTCCTAATCTTTCCCCTACATCGTGATCGTTATCGTTATCATCATCATCATCATCATCATCATCATAATCATAATCATCATAATCGAATGAACTATAGATCGGGATACCGACACCGGCATTCGACAGGGTAGGACTTGTATTCGAGAAGGCTGGAGCTAATCGCTCCATCGAATGTCCGCGTGGGGGAGAGTCCCCTTAATATCACGGCCGATTCCTCTCGCATTCTCATATCCATCTGATGTTGCACTCCGCCTCTTATGACTTTGACTTGGACGGGACGTGAAACCCTTCACTAGGTACTCTCCCCACACTGGTCCAATACAAACCCAGAGTCCTCAGTAAGCGGTGCTCGTCCTCATTCGACGTCTCAGCAAGAGTGCGCCGTTACACATTATGGCGCTGTAACCCCAGAGAAAGTGGCAGCGAGTGTGTCGCGTCGAGCAGTTAACCGAGCGTAACTTTCGCAGGCAGGTTTCGCAAGGGCCACTGGCGAGGCTGCGAGCAGGCTGCAAACAAAGCTACCCTCTCACCTCACCTTCGCCTAGGTATGTTCTGCGCTGACAGAGCGGAACCACGCCAATTCTAGAAACCCAACTCGATCACGGAGGTAATCTGTAGGTCCCGCTGGTGTCCTCATGACAGATAACAACAGACTGTAAATGGTTACAGTTAATATTCAATTTCTAATTAGTTCAAGCCACCTGAACAGTTCCATCTCTTTCCTCCAAAACCTGACACGGTATGGTTCAACATTTATGACAGGCTACGATGTTCACAAATTTAGTGAGTCACGCTATACGCGATGTTTATAATCCAGAAGCTTTATTTTTTATGTATCACGCTTTCACGGCGAAACCGACGAGTCCAGATATTCGGTATTCCCGATGTATGTAGAGCACAGACCTCGGTTTCTCGCTGTCTCAGTTTCGATCTAACACTGAACTGGATCACCAGCACGTCGCCTTCTATAATACAGATTCTCAGAGCCGACAGCGTCGTTCGAGCACAAAAACGACTAGTTACCCGTGTGAACTAATATGATTCCTGACGATATCTAAGAAAATAGAGCTCCGGATCGCAAGGTTTATTGAAAAACGACCTCCGTTCCTGTTTATTAAACGGTCCACCACTCTTAACCTCGATAATCTCTTATATTACAGGGTCCTTGAAGTTCGTCGCCTGCACCATGACCCATGTCTTTTTGTTTCAGTTCATGCTAACAGGTGGAATAGTACTTAGCGATGGTTGATTTAATTGGCGCCTTGAAATGGTGTAACACTGTTCTTTAAACATTTTTTCTTGCAGTTCTTACAGTTGTCCAACACACAACGTACCACACTGGAACGATGTACGACGTACAGCACGCTTTAGGAGGCCTGAGGCTTTTTAAGAAAGCATAGCTCATATGTTTTAGTATAGTTGGAAATACCTAATAACATTGGGCTTAATCATTTGCACTTTTTCTCTCACGCATCCTGGAGACTGAGCTAGTGATGTGGAGGGGGAGGTGCCCCTCAGGCTATTTCTTCCTCTGCAGGCGCTGTTCTGTCTTACTGCAGCGCATCTTCTATTATAAGTTTTATAATCTGTCTCCGGTGACACGATTCTTCAGAGAGGCTCTCTGTCTACCAACATATGCGCTTTGTGGACCACTGTCCTAAGCATGGATATGTCTATGAAGGATGGTGGTTAGTGCTATGGAAAAATGGGTCAGTTTATAGTGCTTACCGAAAGTCCACAAGGGCTGAGAAGCTTTGCCGGCCGGAGTGGCCGAGCGGTTAAAGGCGCTACAGTCTGGAACCGCACAACCGCTACGGTCGCAGGTTCGAATCCTGCCTCGGGCATGGATGTGAGTGATGTCCTTATGTTAGTTAGGTTTAAGTAGTTCTAAGTTCTAGGGGACTTATGACCACAGCAGTTGAGTCCCATAGTGCTCAGAGCCATTTGAACCATTTGGTTGAGAAGCTTTATAAATATCGTATAAGATTACAAAATTAATTTAGCTACAAATTCCAAAAATTTGTACATAATAATTCTCCTTTCAGCCGAAATTATGATAGGCGTTCTAAAGACGATCGAGTCTAGGAAAGAAGGGTAGAGAGATGAGGTAGAACACAGATGAATGAATCTTTACGTATGGAAACTAGAGGAGGAAGGGGTATGCTGATGATGGGCTGAGAAGTTTGATCGAGTAGTTGATTCCGTAACATGACGGACCGTCGGATAGTTTATGGCGGTCAGGAGGCTGCCTGGGAGGGGCGTTAGTGCTTCATCTAAAGCGGCCAGGGCGACAGCCGGTGGGACGATTACATGTCAGGTCGCATTTTTGGGATGGCATATGAAGGGCGTGGAGGTGGAGCGAGTGGACGATATGTTGGTACTGGCGCGCCACCAGCCCCTGACTGCAGTGGATTTGGGAGACAATGAGTTTGCGGAATGTATAGGATTTGTGGAAATGTTCGAGGATCTTTCTGGCAGTCATAAACGATTTCGTGTGTCATTCATGGTATCACAGAAGGGGGAAGGATTAATGTAATTATTTTTGGAGACTCAATGTAGAAATGTCGATGTACAGGTGAAGAAAAAATGCCACTCTTGACGGTCGGCATGCGACTCCTCTCCCCATTCAAGACAAAAGTGTCTCCAGCAAAACCTAGTCCAGCTAATAGGTGTAATAGAAATGCGATTTAAAAAACGAAGCTCTCGCAACGCTGTAACTGACTGCAGCGTGGCCAAGAACAATTCTGCGCTGTGCGTAAGCTGTTCCATTTGCTTTGTGAAACGAGGCAATGCCGTGAGGAACGGATATGTAGACTTGCCCATGTTTGAGTCGCGTTCGCTCCAAACTTTTCTTTTCGGTTAGAGCATTAAACCTCCACAATGCGGTATCTTGTGCATTTCTTTTTATTACAGTTACCTTTACTTATTAAGACACATGATGAAATTCTTACAGACGTAAACGACCACTTTGTTTCCTCTGTGACACAAATAAAGCCAACAGACAAAAACAGTGGCTACAGTAACATCGTATGTATCCAATGAGGTTCAAAAACACAATAGGTAGGCTACAATCTTGCACGTTTTAACGCGCACAATAATTCCATTCCGTAAGTTTGACGTCCAAGCTTATCTTCACAGATTCAGTACTCACAGGTACGAGCAACGCTCACTTTAGATAATATATTCGATGTTACCCCACTGCATCTGGAAACACTTCACCACTCGCTCGCTCATACTTTGCTGGACCCGACTCAACACGCATTCACCACTGCCGAAGTGGTATGCACGCGACCTATTAGGTCGCGTACATCCGTGGGTGGAGTACTATAAATCTGTACCTTTAAGTATCCTCACAAATAAAAATCTAGTGAATTAAGGTCCAGGGAACGTGGAGGTCAGAACATTGGGGCTCCACGATCAATCCATTTCCTTGGAAACAGTTCATTTAAATAGTTACTCACATGCACTTCAAAGTGTGGCGGTGCACCATCACGCTCAAATCACAGCTGTCACCGAACCCCGAGTGGAACGATATCTAATGCGTCAGGCAAAGCATTGCAAAAATTCTTACGATACAGGGGTACAGTCATCTTCTCCAGCAATAGCAAAAGCACTTCTCCCACTACTCCAGCCCACGTGTTTATGCCAAAGCGTGACTGAAAGCCACGTTTACAGGTGACACGTGGGTTCTGTTCCGGCCAAAAATGCCTGTTGTGGAGGTTGAAAATACCTTCACTTGGTGCAAAATCCATTCACAAAACTGTACTCGTGGAATGCGGTCTTCTGGCCGGATGCAGTTCTTCATCGTGCAACACTTTAACAAGCAATCTCCGACATATCTGGAACTGCCTTAGAATATCACGGGCACTTCGCCGATGTGACTGATGAATGGCTTCAACAGTCGAGTCCTCTGTTTGTGGAGTACATTTAGTCCTCGGGCGACCACTGTTCATTTCTTATGGACGAAGATTACCAGTCTCCCGAAAGCGTTGCTCCAGGCGGCGAAAAACATTCGTATCGAGATGGCGCCTTTGAGGGTACCGTACAGAACACGCACGAGCAGCAGCAGCTTGGTTGTACCGAACACAAAAACCATATCGACGTATTCATCATTTGTGTACCCCCATCAGGAAGCTGCCCTATATGAACCTGACAGGACAAGGGATGGTCCTGCACTGCGCCGTTAATAAACACAGGCATGCAGTTTAATGGATGTGACAAAATGATACCCTGCTTATAAACGATGATAACTTGGGAACGGACGTCTAAAAAATTAAAAAAAGGAACCTGACGAGGATTCGAACCATAGGTTGGTCGTTATTGGTTGTTGTATTTGCTCGGGGCGGACGTCCCATGACGCTTGTTCAAGTTCATCGTTTGGACTGTGTAAAAACTGGGACTTTGTATGGGCGCCGATGACCGCGCAGTTGAGCGCCCCACAAACCAAACATCATCATCAAACAAGTTCATCGTTGACCCATTCACTCCCTTCTTTGTTACAGAGGGCAGCTATCCCTCTGACCGAGCACGCTGAGCTACCGTGCCGGCACTCACGGAGCTACGACGCCGGAGATACTCGTTCCTTTGTACATTCCGACGCGGTACACTATGTGACAGTGTCACCAGCTTCTCCTTTTCATACACGTGTTTCCAAAATGCACCCGATCTGATTTTGCCAGATAAACTTCTGACTTGAATCTGCATGAGCAATCGCAAGCCGATCTGCAAGTGCGCCATTATTTCTTCAGCCTGTGTGCTTACTAAGTCTTCTGCCTGCAGGCAACGCGTTCCCCAGCGTGCCTGGTGGGGGTGGCGCCGGAGGCAGCGGGAAGCTGGGGAATCACGACGCCGGTTGGGCGCAATATCCTGCCAACTAACGAAACGGCGCCGGTTTCTCTGCACCACACAACACAGCCACCAGGAACATCGCCACTGTAGCTCTTGTGTGATGATTTGTCGGAGAAAGGAATGGCACCTGCATATAGCAGTGTTTCTGAGTAGCCTCCGATGTTAGAACAGGCGCCAGAAAAACACTACAGGCACTGTATGCATGGCGAACGAAAAAAGTACGTTCTATATCGGTACATTTCCCCCATTTGCTGCCAGAATGATTTCCCTTCGTATCTGCTCCGCTTATACAGAGTGTTCACTTACATGTGCGAAACCTCTGGGGAATGGATGGAGGACTTAATTATCTATAAATACATTTTTGTTTATTTTTATCATTAACTTTTCATTTTCTTAATTACAACCACATTTTTGCTGCTAAGTGTTTGCTTTGTTTCTTCCCTTTTGTTCTCAGATTTCCAGTTTCATTCCACGGGTATTTTTTTCTTTTCAAAAGTTGTCTTATGATGGATAAATAAAATGCTCCTAATGTCTACCATTAGCTCTAACACAAGCTTCTAAACGTCGCATCTTGGATTATACGTTCACAAAATTTAAGTGTCTGCTGTATCTGCTAAAATCCTTCTCGAACACTCTGGGGAAGAATGTCAACATTTGCAATACGTCTGGAATACACTATGTACTTTAAATGCCTCCAAAAATAAAAGTCCCATGGATTGAGATCACGAGATCGAGCAAACTAAGATGCTGCTTCCCCAAGACCTAGCCATTTGTTTGAGAATCGCTGATTTAAAATTTTTCTTACTTGCATGGGCATGTTCTGACTTAAGTGTAGTGGAACGCCTTCCACCCAAACATTTAGATGCTCTAAAAATTCACCGTTTGGTGCTCGAGCCAGTGTTCCAAGGAAAATGAAAGGTATGATATATCTGTCTTCACTTACACCAGTCCATACATTAATGCTTAACTGTTGCTGACGTCTCCTTTCCAAAACTGAAAATGATTCTCATACACCCATACGCGAGTCCTATGAAAATTCTGCACTCCATCTCTCATCAACTTTGCTTCATACGTGAACAGTATGATACCCAGGTAATGCTGCTTCTGGCCGCACATCCCCAGAAACCAAGTACAAAAAGCTTTTCTGGATTCAGAAACAGTAAGATCTGAAGGTGGCACGGATAAAAGAGTTCCTATCGTAACAGTTTCCGCACAGTTGCATGACTCAATTTCTCAGTTTCTGCTATTTCTCTGGTACTGCTGTCATGATTGTCCTCAGTATAATGTTGCACTCTATCTTCTAAATCAGATGTTCTTCCACAGAGCACTGACCTTTTCTCAAAAAGCTTGTCTGTACAAGACGTTCATGTATTCTTATTGACCGGTAAATATTTATTACGAAACCTTTCAGCATACAAACGTATGGCTTCAGACGCATTACAATTTGCAGGTTCATACATCTAGGGCATGTCCGGCATGTGCCGATTAGAATACGTTTTAGCAAGAAATAAAAAGCACCCACAACCAGCTGCTGTTGTTGCGACCCTCAGCTGACGCAGCTCTGTACGCTAATCTAACCTGTGCAATCCTCTTCATCTCTGACTACTACAACACATACGGGCTAACTCATCTAAGAGTCGTAACGAGCATTTTCTCTCATTTTTCGGCAGATACTTTCGATTAAGCTTTTGCAAAGTGTCTCTGGAGTCAGTCAAACAAATATTGCTAATGTGACCCCAGCATCGATTCAAAGCGTCGGTTTGTTTCCCGTTACAAACAAAATGAGTTTTAAAGAGGAATTTTACGTGCCCATTCGGCAGAGCGGTCCCAAATTAGTCTAGTGTGATATCCCTTTTATCGGTAGGTATTAACAGGGAGAGTACAACACGAAGAATAACCAGTACTGCACCAGAGACAGCACCGCCCTGGCCTACGCTGCCTGCTATCGCCGTGCAGCAGCGCTGCTTCGTCGCTTCTGGAGTGCTTCGTGTTTTACTCACCCTGTTAATACATATCGATAAAAGAAATATCATACTAGACTAATCTGGGACAGCTCTGTCGAATGAGAACGTAAATTTCCTCTTTAAAAACCCGTTTTGTTTGCAACGGAAAAGAAACCGACGGTTTCCAGTTTCCATGGACAATGGCCGGCCGGTGTGGCCGAGCGGTTCTAGGCGCTTCAGTCCGGAACCGCGCTGCAGCTACTGTCGCAGGTTCGAATCCTGCCACGGGCATGGATGTGTGTGATGTCCTTAGGTTAGTTAGGCTTAAGTAGTTCTAAGTCTAGGGGACTGATGACCTTAGATGTTAAGCCCAATTGTGCTTAGAGCGATTTTCGATCCATGGACAATGGGTGTCACATGAAAGATGTGGTCAGCAGTATTTCTTTAGGTTGACTGCAGCTATACGTTGGAAAAACACGAGAGAAAATGCGCCTGACGACCCACAGGAGAGAGACGCGGTATACGAGGTCGTGCCCAAAAGTGATCCCTCCGAATTTTTTATGTGAAAACTCTTAATGTTTTTTTTAAATAAAAGAAAAGTTAGTAACATTAGACATCTTTATTCTTTGTGTCTACATATTTACAGCCCTCTGCCGCTAGAGGGCTCCGAACCGTAGCGTGTAACATGGCAATGTGTAACGTGACAATGTCGCTCCGTTAGAAACAGCATGTAGCAATCGAGTTTCATATACGAAGAGTTCGTCCACACGTGGAACACCCTATCTTTCAGCAAGACAATACCAGATCACACACGAACGCTACGACATCTGCAACAATCTGAAGCTTTGAGATCACTGTTATCGATCATCCTCCGTACAGTCCCGACTTGTCCACATCCGATATTCATCTGTTTCCAAAACGTAAAGAACACCTTCCATGACTCCACTTTGATAGTGATGAAGTGGTGAAAGCAGAGATGAGATTGTGGCTCCGTCGACAAAGTCAAATATTCTGTAGTGACGGTATGGACATGTTGGTCTCTCGTTAGGTTCAAATGGTTCAAATGGCTCTGAGCACTATGGGACTTATCATCTATGGTCATCAGTCCCCTAGAACTTAGAACTACTAAAACCTAACTAACCTAAGGACATCACACAACACCCAGTCATCACGAGGCAGAGAAAATTCCTGACCCCGCCGGGAATCGAACCCGGGAACCCGTGCGCGGGAAGCGAGAACGCAACCGCACGACCACGAGCTGCGGACCACTCGTTAGGAGAAATGTGTTCGTCGCCAGGGTGAGGACGTTGAGAAATAAATTTGTAGACATTAAGAATAACGACGTAGAATGTTACTAAAGTTTGTTTTAATTAAAAATCTTTAACAGTTTTCACATAAAAAATTCGGAGGCGTTACTTTTGAGCACATCCCCGTACATATGAACGTGCTTACTGTGGTCAACCCTTGCTTTCCCTGTACAATACTTACCCCTCCAGTACCATGTTGTATGTTGTAAGTTAACCGGGGACCTAGAAACGACGGAGAGACTCCGTCCCCGCCGCAGCCGCAGTGGTCCACAACCCCACGACGACTACCGCAGTCCACTTCACCCCTCCGCCGCCTCACACCGACCCCAGGGTTATTGTGCGGTTCGGCCCCCGGTGGGCCCCCCCAGGGAACGTCTCACACCAGACGAGCGTAAACCTTATGATTGTGTGGTAGAGTAATGGTGATGTACGCGTAGGTGGTAACTTGTTTGCGCAGCAATCGCCGACATAGTGTAGCTGAGGCGGAATAAGGGGAACCAGCCTGCATTCGCCGAGGCAGATGAAAAACCGCCTAAAAACCATCCACAGACTGGCCGGCTCACCGGACCTCGACACAAGTCTGCCGCGCTCCTTCCCGCTCCGGAAAGCCATGCGTTAGACCGATCGGCTAACCGGGCGGGCTCCAGTACCATACTGACGATTCCTTGACGTCTCACATGTCTCCTGTCAACGGTTTCCTTGCTGTATGTCAAGTTACGCCGTAAATTTCTTTTTCCCCAATTCGATTCCGTAGCTCCTCATACATTATTCGATATACTAATCTCAACTTCAGCATTATTCTCTAGTACCGTATTTCAAAATCATCTATTCTTCTCGCGTCCGAACACTTTATCGTCCACGTTCAGTTCCATACAATGCTACACTCCAGACAAATACCTTCAGGAAAGGCTTGCTGGCGGGCCGCTGTGGTTGAGCGGTTCTAGGCGCTTCAGTCCGGAACCGCGCTGCTGCTACGGTCGCAGGTTCGAATCCTGCCTCGGGCATGGATGTGTGTGATGTCCTTAGGTTAGTTAGGTTTAAGTAGTTCTAAGCCTGGGGGACTGATGACCTCAGATGTTAAGTCCCATAGTGCTTAGAGCCATTTGAACCATTTTTTTGAAAGACTTGCTAACACTTATATCTATATTCGATGTTCACAAATTTCTCTTTTCAGAAGTTCAAATTTCTCTGTTGACAAATTCGTTTGCTGCTATTGCCAGTCCGCTTTTTTGGATCCTTTCTATTTCAGCTATTATCAGTTTATTTGCTTCGGAGATAAAAAAGACTCATCTACTATTTTTAGTCTCTAATCTTCTAGTCTCATTCTCCCGCTACCGTCTGATTCTGTTCGACTGGATTTCATTAGCATTGTTTGGCTTTTGTTGACGTTCACCTTATTTCTTTTCAAGGCATTACGAATTCCTCTCAACTGCAGTTCTAAAGCATTTACTGCCTCTGAGAGTATTAAAATGTAATAAGAAAACGTAAAAATTATCATTTATTTTTCTATCGGGATTTTAACTGGTATTCCGCATTTGTCTTTGAGCTGTTTTTCTGATGACAACAATCTCCGGAGTAGTCTCGGATCCGAGGATCCAGAATATTTTTTCGAATAGGATGCAATCATCATTCGGCCATACAGGAGAGCTGCATGTCGTCGAGTAATACACTGAGGTGATAAAAGTCATGGGATATCTCCCAATATCGTGTCGGACCTCATTTTGCCCGGCGTAGTGCAACACCTCGACGTGGCACGGACTGAACAAGTCGTTGCAAGTGCCCTCAAGAAACACTGAGCCATGCTGCCTCTATAGCCGTCCATAATTGTGGAAGTGATGCTGGTGCAGCATTTTGTGTACGCACTGACCTCGCCATTATTTCCCATAAATATTCGATGGGATTCATGTAGGGCGATGTGGGTGGCCAAACGACTCGCTCGAGTTATCCAGAGCGTTCTTCAAAATCGCGTAACGACTGTGCCCCGATGACACGCCCTGTCACCCATGAACATTCCATAGTTGTTTGCGAACATGAAGTCCATGAATGGTTGCGAATGGTCTCCAAGTAGCGGAAAATAACCATTTCCAGTCAATGATCGGTTCAGTTGGACCAGAGTATCCAGTCTATTCCATGTAAACACAGCCCACAGCATTATGGAGCCACATCCAGCTTGCACAGTGCCTTGTTGACAACTTGGGTCCATGGTTTCGTGGGGTCTGCGACACACTCGAACCCTTCCATCGGCTCTTACCAACTGAAACCGGGATTCACCTGACCAGGCGACGGTTTTCGAGTTGTCTAGGGTCCAACCGATAAGGTCACGAGTCCTGGAGAGGCGTTGCAGCAGGCAATGTCGTTCTGTTAGCAAAGGCACTCGTTCGGTCGTGTGCTGTCATAGCCCATTAAAGCCAAATTTCGCCGTACTGTCCCAACGGACACGTTCGTCGTACGTCCCACATTGATTTCCGCGGTTGTTTCTCGCCGTGTTGCTTCTCTGTTAGCATTGACAACTCTAAGCAAACGCCACTGCTGTCGGTCTGTAAGAGAAGGCCGTCGAACACTGTGTTGCCCGTGGCGCAAGGTAATGCCTGAAATTTTTGTATTCTCGGCACACTCTTGACACTGTGGATTGCGGAGTACTGACTTCCCTAACGATTTCTGAAACGGAATGTCCCGTGTGTCTAGCTGCAACTATCATTCCACATTCAAAATCTGTTAATTCACGTCGTGCGGCTATAATGACGTCGGAAACCTTTTCACACGAATCACCTGAGTGCAAATGACAGCTTTTTTCTACCTTGTACACACGATACTACCGCCGCCTGTATACGTGCATATCGCTATCCCATGACTTTCGCCGTCTCAGTGTATCACTGCTGTAATTCCTCCTAGCTTTCAACTGTTCGCAGTATTAACATAACAAGACTACCTTGGGCTAATGTTAAAAGGCCGGATCAGTCAATCATCCAGACTGTTGTCCACGTAACTACCGAAAAAGCTGATATCTCTCTTCAGGAGCTATAGGTTAGTCTGCCCTCTCCCCCATGATACTACTCCGACGAGGTTGCTTCTACATTATATAGTAGGCCCATCTGCATCGTTGAGTCACGGAAGCCACCCCATAGCAGCAAGGTCTGTGGATGGTGCTGGGAGGAGGATGGGGGCGTCTACTGATGAATAATGCCAGCGAACTCTAGAAAACAGTGAAATAATGGCTAGTGCAATATTCCACCAAAAGCACATGAGCCTTTCATAACTGCAGCTGAGGTGGTTATTGTCTTCTCTGGTTTCCAGTGTCGTAAGTCTCAGCATGGTATGTCATTAATACGGTAGTGTCACTTTTTATTAGCGTATGTGAGTTGTATAAACAATACAGAAACACGGACGGCCGCACTCTAAACGCTTAATTGTGTTATTGGACCGATGCTACAGAAGCTAGACAAACATTTGCGGCTGCCGACAGATATAATTACGTCACTGAAAATACAAACAGCAGCAGTCAGTCGAAGCCCGGCAGTCTGGGACACGTACAGCATAATCAGCCGTGCACGAGGGGAGCCATACCAAATAAAGGCATTCTCGATTGTGTCACAACCTGCAAACTAGACCCCGGCTGCGAGAACGTTAGGAAACAAAATCAGGCCGATGCAACCGCGTTGATTGCTGCAGCAGGTCTGACTGGTGTCTGAACACAGCCTGCTTCTCTTGTACAGCAGCACACATTAAGCCACGAAGCGATACACAGGTCACCAGCGACTGTCGTCTGTTCTTACACAGCAAAGATACTGCGGAGGTGTATCCGATAGAAACCAGGACGCTGGTGATCAGCAGAGCCCGGATGTTACGTAATATCAAATTAAGAAATAAGTACATAAATATCTAACAAAAATTAGTGAAATGTGCAGCCGGCCGGAGTGGCCTAGCGGTTCTAGCCTTTAGTCTGGAACCGCGCGACCGCTACGATCGCAGGTTCGAATCCTGCCTCGGGCATGGGTGTGTGTGATGTCCTAAGGTTAGTTAGGTTTAAGTAGTTCTAAGTTCTAGGGGACTGATGACCTCAGAGGGTAAGTCCCATACTGCTCAGAGCCATTTGAACCATTTTTGAACCTTCGTTTCGTCTACTTCTTGCTCTCCAATTTTGATGTTAAGTTTATTGCGGCCCCCAATTCTGCTATTCCTCATTACTTTGGTCTTTCTTGTGTTTACTCTCACTCCAGCTTCTGCGCTCATTCCATTAAAGGGGTCTTGCAATCCTCTTCATTCCATTGACGACAGCGATGTTGTCTGTAAATCTTATCACTGATAATCCCACTCCTGAATTTTTTCTTTATATCCGTCACTGCGTCGCCGATATAAAGACCGATCAGTAATGGAGAGGGATGCATCCCTGTGTTGCGCGCATTTCGTCCTTGGTGATCAATTATTATTGTAGCCTCTTGGTTCTTGAACACGTAAGGTAAGCATAGGAAACCTAAATTAGCATCGAATACGAGCCCAGTGCCTTGACCACTGAGCCAGATTACTCTACAGTCAAATTCAGAGGAGGGATAGTACAGTTACCATGACTTTTTTCCACATCAGGACGCTTATTATTTTTATTACTCAGATGTTGCAAAATCACTGAAAGCAAAAATTTCTGCGTAATTTTTTTGATTTCTACTGAGAAGACACTATCACAACATCCCATTCCAGCAAATCTGGATTCTGCGACACATAAGTAATAAAAATAATAGCTTTTTGACCCTAAAAATATTGCATTATTGAATAAGCTACTGAAGATAAAAGCAAAGTGAAAAAGTAATATTTGTCTATACAGCATCCGTCTACACATCTTTGTTCTATTGGATCAAAGTGCCGGTTTTACGCTTTATGGGAATCATTACTAATAAAAACGAAAGATGGAAGGTTGGCGTTTAACGTTCCGTTGACATGGAATTCATCAGACATTGAGCATTGTCCCAAGCTAGAACACGCGAAGGAAAGCGCACGTCTCTCTGAAAGAACAACACTAGCCTTTGCCTGAAGTGGTTTATGGAAACGGAGTAAATCCTGAGGCGGGATGGTCGTTGGGAGATATAAGGACTTCTCCCCATAAAATACACAGTAGCCTATGTCTACAGTACTTGCAAAACTTACGTCTTCCACAGTGCATTGTTGTTTAAATTCCTGTTCCACCTGTATGATATGTTTCTTCCTTATCACTAGACGAGTCTTTAAAACTGAAGAGTAATGCGCTGAGCAACTCTCAAGTACAAATCTTCCCCACCAATCGTTATAGTTAGTACACAAAGGATAGCAGAAACGATCACTCACCGCTAATCGACAAAAATTTCGTTCCAGCACAGCGGTTATAACATAAACGAACGCCTTCCATCATTTATAAGTCTTATAGCTCACGTGTTAGTGTGCACCTTCACCCTGGCAGTTTTCGTGCCGTTACACTTTTCCGTTTCTCTCGTTGACAGTTCGTCATATTTCGCAGCGTTATGCCAACATCGACGAAAAATAGAAAGTTGTACCTTATACCCCGTGTACACTCGTGTGGGGGTTCGGCCTGTTTAGCGTAACGTATCATCGCTTAATTTGTATTTCGTTGTCAGCGAAATCGGGCAGTTTTAGATGTAAAATATGAGACAGTCAGGCGACAGAAACTGAATTTCTTGCCTGTATTTGGACGTTATTAGAAAAGTCGCAGTCCAGGTTAAACTACAACGGAGGATACGCGAACCAGGAAGACAGCCTGGCACAGCTGCTGGCAGAGTGCCGGCTCTGCCGACACAAAGGAAACTCCCGGCGCTAAGCTACGTAGCAGTACTTAACAGGAACTTTTCACTGTAAGCGAGCGGGAGATAACAAGTCTTATGATCTGAAACACCAAATATACTTCTTCTGTAGTAAGACTACTCGGCGACGCAACGTATACAAATTATATACGAAAAGCTAACCACTGTAGCGCATTTTTCAATATCCCATACAGGCCAAAGAATTTACTCTGCGCCGGTTTTCAGGATGAAAACAGTGTAAAATATTGGCACTACAACGGGATCAACATAAATATCAACGAATTCGTCACTCGGGAGCGTACACCACGTAACATTTCTGCAAATTATATGTTAATCAACTTGTTTGACCATTTCAAGTACGATCCCTCAAAATATAAGTCTTTCCCAGATGTTTATTTTTATTTAATTAGTACTTTAGAACGCCAAACAATTAACGAGCACAAAGAGCGGTCCCAGCACGGGAGCTTGTAAGAGCCAGCAGGCGACGGACTTTTAAAAATCCGAAACCGCTAATGGTTAAATGTTAATAAACGTTTTTACAATGCTTGTGGCTGGTTGCCTTATCTAAGTTGTAATTCTTTCGCCTCCAGTCTTTTTCGTAAGTGTGCTTACGAAAGGATTTGCATTTTGTGTACGGCAGTATGTACAGTTTAAAATATTTTTCTTGACAAAATACTAAATTGTCTGAACTCTTCAGCTTTTAATGATCCTGTTACCGAGTGTCCTACAGAAAGCCTACGTGATAGTTTCACGTAGGCTTCACGCTTTGTCATTCACAGCTATTTACACCAACTGTCTGACTCCAGTTGTGACTACAAATTCTCTAGGGAAAGCAAATGCTGCAACTTTTTTTTCCTGTTATACATAACTTTACATTTCTCAACGTTAAAAGCTATACCAACATTTGCACCGAGTTGATATTGTGTCCAGACTTGACGGGATATTGCTGCTATTCTTACGGAATAACATTTCCGCATGGTTAACCGTGATATCCGCGAACAGCCTGAGACTGCGACTTGCAATATCTGCTAAATCATTCACACTCGACACGAACAGTAATGTCCCTATCAGACAAACCTGATGTTACTTGTGTGTCTTTGGGCGGTATTTAATCTAGGACATTAACCAGCTAGCACTGACTAGACATCTTGTGCGAATGTATCTGCCATATTAAGCTTCGGTTTATGTAGCTAATCTATATCGTGGCTTTTGTGATGTGTCTTACAGAAAATATTGTGTGCATTGTTCTTTCTGCCTGCAATACTCTTAAGTAAATACAATAACACATTACAGACAGACCTCAACACTACTGTGTGCACTTAGAATAATAAATCCTTCCTTTGCCGCTTCGAATTTGGCCAGGTTTTAATTAATAATTTCTTCTTATTTCCTGACACTTAATTTTGCTACTTGTATTTAACACCTTACCAATCTTCAGGAAGCGAGTTATCATTACTTCGGAGATCGGACGCCGGTGGAGGGGGAAAAGGGAAGGGGAGTGGGGGTGGGGGTGACGGAATGGAACGTTGCCTGTCGCTTCATAAATTCAAATGTGTAACGTAACGCTTTTGCAGACTGAACCATTAGAAGCAATTTCAAAAGCGTTACACTGAACGCTTTGATGTGCACTGAAATTGTCTGGCAATTAAATGTCACAGAAAATTTTGAGTGCTGGACATTTGTCAAGAAGTCCAGCTTCAAACACTTCTGATTGCCTAGTCGCACTGATATAATTCAGATTCTAACTAAACCAACTGCAAAATTATGATTATCCTTTTAAGTAGCGTAATCTTCATACCGCAGTCGGAATTGATCAACAACGTTTTCACGCGGTAATCTGAAGGTTGAGGGTTTTCATTGAGGATCAGTAGTTCTCAGTTTACAATGAGAGTTAACATTAGGTTTCAGTTGATATAGACGTCGCCTTCAGTTCATGCACTCTATGCGTAAGTAGATAACAATTCCGCAGGGTTCAAATATCTCGAATGCAGCATAGCAGGTCGTTACATAGAGAAGCATTTTGTTGTGAATCTTACTGCCATCATGCACTCGGGAACGAAGTTAAGGACTAAAACGAGATTTTGGCTACTTTATGAGAATTGGCTTCACCTATAACTTTTGCATTTTATGTCCTTAAAGGGGCCGTTTGCGTACTGATATGGTGGAGTATGCTGCATCCGTACGCAGCGAATTTTCTGATGAAATAAGCAGGAAAACACAACACATAAGAATGGTCAGCAAACGTGTCGGCATCTCCAGAGGCGGATCGTTGAAGTGTTCTTTCTGTGTTGTGTAGAGGGCAGGTTCTTTCTTCATATCATTTCCCTGTACTTATTTTTCTGCTTTAGCCGAAAGACTGATGCATGTGGTCGAGTTCTTATCTCAGTTCAAACAACTTAGCAAAGTAGTAGTATGGTGGCAGGCCAGAAGTTAAGCTCATCCAGCCTCAAACTCTTATAAGCCGCTGTTTGGGTTGATGGCGTGAGTATTTCTAAATACCTCTAATTATTTACTTTAGACTTTTCACGTGTAGTCGCTGAGATGGCGTGTGTGCGTTACAACAAGTGCCGACATTTACCGTTTGGAATGTGTCCGACGTGAACTGTATTAAATTCTGCTATTATGATAGTTTATGTACAACAATGTGAGAAATAGACAAAATTACCTTATATTTGTTCTGCATTGTAGTTGGAATAAGTAGACGGAAAGAGTTACGCATATTTGTTATTATTTCCAGTTATTCCATTTCCGATGTATGAGATCTGAGAGAAGTTGAATTTTGCATAGTACCGATCAAAGCAGGGCAGCAAGCGATCAATATTAATATACGGATTTTAATTGGAGCTCGGCTTCTCTCAGCTTGCTTTACTTGAGTTGCATTTGAGTGAAACTTCGCAGACAGTGTTGACTAAGAGATTTATTACACACGACGATGGACGACAGGTTCCTACATCGTCATCACACCATAATTTATTATGTCTAATGTTGCTGTATGTGGGGACTTAAAACGAAAAGAAATTACGTAATACATTCTTATTTAAGGCGGTGATGTATTACTGGAGTTACCATAATTACGCCGTAAGCCACAATCTGTCCCAAAATATGCATCGTCAAAAATAATTAGTAAAACAGTTCACGCTAAAAACTAGAACGTAATAAGTGGTCTTCTGTTGTTCTTGCACTCTGCAGCTCCAAGTGTTTTCTGTGATTAAAATCCTTCCTTGCAAGTGTACAACAAATAAGTATAGTGATTCCGTGGGAAGCTATCCGGACGCGCTACTTGTTGAAAGAACGGCGCGAATCAAAAGATCTCTGGACAGAGTATTACCCGAGGCAGCAAGCGCCTGCCATCTAGCGGTCATCTGCACGACTAGCAGCGCGCCATCCCTTCCACGACGACTTCTGCCTCTCTCCCACCTGTCAGTATTCTCCCTCTCCAACCTCTGCTCTGCCCCTCCCCTCCCCCCCCCCCCCCCCCCCCCGTCACGGCACCTTTTCCATCGCTCTCTCACTCTCACTCTCTCTTTGTGCGTGTGTGTGTGTGTGTGTGTGTGTGTCAATTAGTCACATTGTTTAAGTTGTGTTGGCTTTAGGCCAGCATCAACTAAAGACGGAAACCTGAAGATCGTCTTTATTAGTCTCAGAGGCGGTAACTAACTTGGCATCTCTCCTTGCAAGCAACTGGACACTACTTTAAATAATATATAGGTCACGTAAACAAATACGAGTGGTTTTCGGATATAGATCTTCATTCCCCACTAGGGGTGGTAGTTACCGCTGAAACAATCGGTTTTCGGTTGTATCTGCTGCTGTTGTTGTTTTTCACACCACTTTAACCTGACCGTTAAAACCACTCAAAATAATCAGTTTCTGAAACAACGGAAGTTTCGGTTTTTTGTCCCCACTATTTCCTGCAATAAACGCAGAAATCGAACAAAGTTTGAAGAACTCTGACACTCTCAGTTTCAAGATGTATAGAATCAGAATATTAGATTAAACAAACAAATGAAAGAAAACTTAGTCCGTCCACCAATGGCAGCTTTTCTCAACAAGTGAAAAGTGGCTGAATACCAGAAAAAGTCACCAGATTTCTCCCACTGATTTTAATTTCTTGAAATTCTGCTCAAAAATGTTGTAATCGGGGATCATACCACTATTTGGGCATTATGAATAGGGTGAGAACTGAGGCTGAAGAACTCTATTTTAATTTGTCCGTTTTCAAACGCTACAAGCAGATAAAGGCATATATTATGTAGACGCAGGTAGCAGATCAGCTATTTTCTATTTTTATTGTACGCTATGAATGCATTGTTAAGTTTTTTTATTTATTGTTGTTACCATAATTTTCTTCCTCTTATTATTTCACAGAAATGAAAGACCGATCTATAATCTTTTATAGTGAATGAGGCATTGTACTTGATTGTTAGGTTACTTGGCAGACTAGGGTTGGTGCCATGCTGCAATACAGCGGACGAGGACCTACCGCCTAGACCAGGCTGGGCAAGTCTTGCACGCTGCACGTACACGCGAACTGCAGCGTAGCCACTATTGTCTCAACAAAACCAATTTTTATGTGATGTGTTTGTTGCTCGCTTCTGCCGGCGTTGTTATTAAAACGGTACTGGTCAGTTATCCCATTTTCTATAATAACACAATATTTGAAACCAATGCAGATTTAACGAATAAAAATTACTCCTTTTGTTAAAAAGAAGGTTTATTTAAAAACAAAAAACTTCAGCACTGCTGCTATTGCTGACTGATGTATCTTCTTTTTACCCGGTTATTAGTAGAAACTAAAAAAAACACCAATTATAACCGAGAACAGACAAATACCGAAAAAACCGGCTATTCAGATTTAAAATATCGGTATCGGTTTTAACCGGTCGGTATTTGCCATCCCCATTGACGACTACTCATACCTGTAACGGATTTGAAAAGAAGCTTGTCGTGTTGAGCGGCTGCTAACTGCAAATGAATAGCTCTTTTTTTTTCATCCGTGTTGACCTCAGTAATAGATCAGGAGTAAATACCACACTTTACAATTCTAATTGTGCCGAAAATAATGTACGTTACTTAACAATAGCACCACCTGGGCGCGTAGGCAGCTTGTGTGTCCCCAGTGCTTCGCGTATTGTCGCTCGCCCGTTTTTAGGGGCAAATCAGGCAACTTAACGTGATTTTCGCATATGTGGACACAGGCCTGTACGTAAAGGATCCCAAAATATTGCGGGCTGTTGATGCGTACACGTGAGATTAGGTCGACACAATCAGTTGTTTACTCTGCTGTAACAGAGTCGTGTCGGGACTTGCAGAGGATTACCAATTGCGCTCCTGGTGGCTTCAAATGGTTCAAATGGCTCTGAGCACTATGGGACTTAACATCTGAGGTCATCAGTCCCCTAGAACTTAGAACTACTTAAACCTAACTAACCCAAGGACATCACACACATCCATGCCCGAGGCAGGATTCGAACCTGCGACCGTAGCAGCAGCGCGGTTCCGGACTGAAGCGCCTTGATCCGATAGGCCACAGCGGCCGGCTCCTGGTGGGAACAGACTCCCCCGGTCTGTGCACGAGTCCGCTTAATTTCTTTTAGTTTGTCATGGGCCACTGGACCAGCATTTCCGTCCGATCCTCCCACCTCCGTAGCATGTGACAGGCCACAGTTACCTATCCTGGTAACTAGCCGTGAAGCGGGGGAGGGGGAAACAGAAACGTGATATTTGCACGACGCCGTGTTAGTTGTTAGAGACTTGTAGATATGACGTTAATTGTACAACGAAATATAGTACAATATGAGAGCTACAACAGAAACGAAGTTACACTAGATGGTTCGTGGGCGTACTGGAACAAACCACAGAGACTGGGATGGAATTATTTGCACCAATAACGCCAAGCGCCGCTCTCAGCAACAGTTTGTTGTTAACAGTACGGTTTCGTTTAGGTTCATTAGCAGCAGTTTCATCCCGATTGTATACAGTGCCTGAGGATGAACTCCCAATTTCAATAATGCAGCCTAAATAGTTAAATATAGCAAATTTTGTCAGTGTGAGGTTTATAGCAACTTAGTTACTTTATTTTATTTGTGGAATGATGTTTTTCCACCTTCGATTGTAATTATTTTTAATTTTCCGCTATTGGTCAATGTTGGCTGTTATGTCACTTTCAGCGGTACTGCTTGAAAATGGCGAAACGGTCAATGCTAGGTTATATCGGAAAATGATAATAATTAGCAGACGGGGGATAATTTTGCCATCGTAAAAATTTTGTACGACTGTGGTACCTTCTCAAGGCATCAACTCCTCGTATAACTTAAAGACTGTCGGTTATTATTACAGAATATTAGCCGCGCGGGATTAGCCGAGCGGCCTAAGGCGCTGCAGTCGTGGACCGTGCGGCTGGTCCCGGCGGAGGTTCGAGTCCTCCCTCCGACATGGGTGTGTGTGTGTGTGTTTCTCCTTAGGATAATTTAGGTTAAGTAGTGTGTAAGCTTAGGGACTGATGACCTTAGCAGTTAAGTCCCATAAGATTTCACACAGAATATTAATTCAAATCGGTCACATTTATACCAAGTCTGTTTCAGGTTCAGTTACGTTGCGCCGAGACAACTCAGAATTGTGATTTTATGGAATGCAATTCCGACGTACTGCATCGTGTTGGCTACTGGTAGCTCGGAAAAGAGTAGGCTGGGAATTGCAATCAGTGTTTTACAAGGTACAGGGAAATGAAGAAGTAGAGGTACAAGAAAGATTAAATGTATGGGGCGAAGTAGTGGCAAATTATGGATTGAAATTTAATGCAAGGAAGTGTGTACTGATTGTGACAGCGATGAATAAGATGAGAGTAGCAAATGAATTATTAGAGGGTAAATACTAAAGAAAGTGGAAAGTTTCAAGTACCTGGGAAGCCTAAGAGAAGACAGAGCGAGTAATGACAAGGAGATTAGTGAAAACGGAAGGCAAGAATATGGATTTCCTGCAGAGTGTAAGATGCCGGATCTGGGACAAGGGTGTATCACCAAAATTAAACAAATATTGTAACGAGAATACTACGCTCCAATACTCAGTTACACATCGGAAACGTAGGCAATGAAGAATAAGCAGATGAGCAGGGTACAAGCTTCGAGATGAAATTTCTAAGAACAAGGGTACGTCGAACGAGAATGGACAGAGTAAGGAATGAAACGCCGAGAAAAACAATGAAAGAGAAGCCCATGCAAGAGAGCGTAGAAAAGACAAGATTATGATAGCACGGACATGCTAAAACAATGGGAGTTGGCAGAATATCAAAGCAGGTCCAAGAAATAACACTCGGAGGCATGAGACCTAGAGGAAGACAGAGACAGATGGATCGCTGGAGCGAAGGAATGTGAGAAGTAGGGAGGAGAGAGAGAGTGGAGAGAATCGTGCTGGGAGGAGAGGCATGTTCCGAGCGGAGGCAGCCAGAGCCTGCATACTGCACGCCGCGCTCAGAAACCAACTATCCTGGATTTTGAAATATGCGATTCAGGGAAATGACGGAAAACCAAAATATGGATGGCTGGACGGGACTTTGCACCCCACTCGTCCTGAACGCGGTTGCATCACCTTAATCACTACGCCACTTGGTTCAGTGCAGTAATTTTCCATTCTTTTGAGAAAGTAAGGTGAGAAAATACAACAGACGACTTAGCGTGATGTATCGTGATGTTTAACGCCTCGTCTATGTGATTTCATTCTCAAGGTAGTATACCTGTCACTGCCAGTCTTTAGCCCGTGGTTCATTCTATTTTATTCTGTCTTGCTATCGCCTATAGAAGTTACCGTACTTGTACTCATTGTATAGATTCAACAACGCCACTGAGAAAAGATATCTTATTAGCTTTGGCCATTTTTTGTACATTATTTATTTAACGCTTATTGCAGTATGCAGTCAGGACAAGCACAGAAGCTGGAATGAAATTAAGACGGCTACCAGCAAAATTAAATTCCGATACGTTGAAGGGTGACAAAATAAGTGAATCCAGAAGCTAAAAGGGCGAAAATTCTATAAAGCAGAAAGTAGTTGTGGCTGACGTAAGGAGACTGCAGCATTTACAGTACTAGATATTGATTGAAACATGAAAAAAATTTCTTTCTTAATCATATTTAGTACTGTTCGTTTTCAGTATGAAAACCTCTTTATTTGCGACAGTCATGGAAATCAAACAGGGAACGCTGAAGGCGGAATAAAATAAACTGGTGTCGAATAAGCTATTGCATGTGGATTTCAAAAATACGAGCAACTAGACCGAGACAAAGATTCGCCTGAGAAAGGCCGTCTGAAAGTAGTCACTTTAATGATCGCGTTGTAAGACGCGGTTATTTAGTTCATTCTTCGAGTAGGGGTCAGTTTTCTGTTGACCTTACAATAACAGTATGCGCCTAGAAGATAGCTCGCTAATTAGAGAGCAATGCGGCATCGATGAGTTGGTACATATCGAGTTGAAAACAAAGGGAAAGAGAACGCTTATAGCTGGAGCCAGCAGTGAGGACAGCATTGATCCGTGTTTTGCTTCGGAACGAAGACACTGGACTACTTGGCCACGCTACAATTGCAGCTGGCCTCCCCTGGCCGTTAATGGAAACACGCGTTGCCGTTATACTGAACAAATACAGTGGTGACTAAGAGAAGCACATCGCACTGTGAACTATTCAAAGACAGTTGTGCATATACTATATCAGCTGGTTCATCAAATCCTCGTGAAATATCACGATAAAAACACACGATAAGCCGACCGAAGCGCCTTCACTCCCAGTTGCAGTAATATTGTGGTACACTAATAAATATTCGTGTACGAAATGCAAGCGGAAGATGTAAGTTCGTACAACTTTTTAAAGCCCTTATAAGTCAACTCCTCGAATAAGAAATATAAAAGAATGGGACCGGAAGACGCCGTGGCCTTACTGCGCTTCCACCAGTTTTTAGAAAGCAGCGTTGTCCCATTCACATAGTTCCCTTCGTCTAACAATAGAACTGACAGACACTTTCGGGTAATAATACGGATAAAAATATTTTAAACTTATTTTCATACTGCGGTTATTTGTTTTATATTCGAACAGTGACACGATGAGCAGTTGGATATAACACAAGTTAAATACGAGTCAGCTGTGAGGTAATTATAACTGCATTCAGGTTAGCGTTATATCTTCCATTTAGCAAATTAAAGCGGAACGCAAACACACTTAATACGAAGAGTGAAAACAATGTGGAAAAGATTCAGTTAAAGAAGAAGCAGTCTCGGTGGCTCACGTGGCGCGTTATGTGCGGAATGGGCAAAAGGTGTTGGTCGGATGCCAGCTAGGCCAGCTCGACTCACAAACACCGCCAGCTGCTGTGTGCTATCCGCGCTCTGCAATCGGCCGCAGTGTTTCTGCCTTAACGTTTCCTTAAGGAAGTGCAACTAAAACCACTACAAGCTTTAAATCTGTTCATTGCATAATAATGATTCGTATCGTTATTTTGGACCTATTCTAAATTATTAAGGATGTCGGCCTTACGTGCGCTACTCTGTATGTTCGTAAATTACGCATTGTATTTACGCAGACTGCGAGGATTAGTGAAACTGCTTTGCGCAAAATGGGAAAGGGGCTATTCACTTAAACGCAGTGTTCGGAAACCCCGTTACGAACTTCTACGGGTTGTAGAGGGGAGTGAGAACACAATATTTTGAATTGAAATCCACGTCAGGAAACGCACCGTTTCTGTGCTACAACCATTTGAAAACATATTGGTAATGCGACTACTTTTTCAAGTAACTGATTAGGCGTGACACAATAAATCACTTGTTTTACAATTCTACTCATTAATAGCCAAAGAAATGACTTGTGTACTCGTCGACGGGTCTTCTTCAACACGAAGCAGTACGCCCTCTTCCAATTCAGGCGTGCGACTCACCTCGGATAGCCACAGTCAGGTATCCTTTCTCGAAGCCGATGCGTAATTGCGGCGAAAAGTCGGACGTTGTGGAAAACGATCTCGATAAAGGCGACGAGCAGTTGTTTTATTGCAGTGAGCTTCACCATTCAGAAGGATCGTGTCGGTATCTTCTGCAAACATGTACTCAACTGGTTTCCTCTAACATTCACAGACACGTCAATGAGGCTCGATCCAGACCAGAGAGGTACGACATGTGTCAAATGACATCAGCTGATCCGACGTAACCACCCCGTACCATAACAACCCTGTTGCATATCGAACTACTCGTAGCAAACATGTTTTCAAACGGCTGTAACATTCCGGGCATACGTTCCTGTTCAAAATATTATTCATTCATCCCCTCTAGACGTCATAGAAGTTTGTAACGGTAATTTCCGAACATCCTGTATAATGTTATTGAGACATGGTTACAAAGCGAGTAGATAATTTATACCGAGAATAAGTAACTAACTGTGCACATAAATCTTGAGATGTTTTCACGTCACGGAACGCATGGCCCACATATTAGGAAGGGTGACATTGACACCAACATGGTAGACAATGAAAACCTCGTAACTCCATCTATCTCTGAAAACTCTTAGTTCCAGTAACCAGTAACTCTATAATCAAAGAGAGATTTGAAAGTGTATGGATTTCTCTACTCTGTCATAAATAGGCTTGTACTATGCAGTCACACATGTAACAACTTCCTGTATGAGTTTATATTATTTTTTAAGAAACTTTTTTTGCTTCATCTGCAAAATTTAACAAAATGGCGTTACGAGGCTTTCACCCCCTACCATCGATATGATATTATCTGAAAAGGTTGAGAGAGAAAACTCACCGTCGTCGGGCTGCGGGTCGCACTGTGTACGCGGCAGGGAGAACGACTTCAACTTACCTGGAAAAGAAACAACAAATAGCTTTGATAAAGTGCTGTCATCTTATTAAGGAGTGCCTACCATTTTCGTTCATTTACACATCAAATGAGTATCTTTTGTAGCTGTGAATTAGACTTATATACCACATATTCAAATTAGTTTCATAGACAGAATCCGAGAAGTTTTAATTTCTCTTGAATGGTAAGTGCACAATAACAGTTGCACAACGAAAAAAAATACGTGTGTTTATAGATTTATGAGAACAATGATCTGCCATATCGAAGCAACCATTTGTACGAATAAGCTATTGAAAATAAAAGTTCAAAACTATCCACTCACCTTTCACACATCCTGATGACGTACTGATGAATTTAATATCTTGCGGATCAAATTATGTGTTAAATAGTTTGACATACCCCGAAGCAAGTTTCGTCGAATAATCTGGAAAATTTTACAATAACCTTTCCTAGCAGAATCATCTGATGATGGTGACAGAGGAAAGAGTTTCTTATTTGTGTACTAAGTGTTTAGTCACTGTGTTTGTAGGTCGCAGCGTGGAGATGATGCTTCCTGCGTGAATGAAAGATAACCGGAAATTTATGCAGCCGGGAGACAAAAAAATATTTACATTTCAGACACAGACCTAAGGAAAAATACGAGCAGTAGGGGCTACAAACAATAAGCTGGAATCCTTGTTCTCACTTCACGATTTAGCTATTCCGTCATTTAATCCGACACTACTCTCCGTGTCAACTGAAGCTCTTTTAGTGAAACAGAAAATTGAAAGAGAATGCGTTATTAATATGAAGGGCACCGTTCATTGTTATCATGTCCGAATAGTTTTAACACGGAGAAAAGAGCTTGCACGGAAAAAGTGATCGTGCGTGGTTATTCTCGGCTGGCAGACGGTGTCGACTGTCGACCACTCGCAGATGTGTGTCTTATTACTTGACGTCTTTCTGGCCACGAGAGCATAAGAGTCGAGTATTTTGTGCTCCGATTACGACATATTTTAGCGGAAAGAATGAGTCACGGATCCAGATTGGTCGAGGAAATGAAAGGGAAATATCCGTGGCGCTAACTGCATCGTGAAGTGCGCGGACGTGCGCTGTACATCAGCCCTCATAATTTATTGATCCCTCTACTTCTAGTTTAATGACTGGCTGACCTTCCACGGTCCACAGTGTCTTTCATGTGACAAAAAACCACGACATTTTACAGTTTCATCTACAATCAGTTTATTATGTGGCTCGACTTTGTACAGATTTCGCAAATTCAAGCCAAGTGTAGCAATATTTCTTACAGCTTCAAAACGTCATTTAATATGCAGTTATTTATACTGAATGAGTACTTCTTCGATGTCAAATTTCAGTTTCATTTATAAACCTTGTATAGCGTATGCATACCTTGCAAACTGTCGTAAAGTGAGACCACACAGACAGATTGTGATCCTACATCTACATCTTGAATATGACAGAGTGGCAGAGGGTACCTTGTACCACTACCTGTAATTTCCTTTCCTGTTCCACTCAGAGTGAGGAAAAACGACTGTCTATATGCCTCCCTATGAGCCCTCTTTTCTCGTATCGTATCTTCGTGGTCCTTACGCGAAATGTATGTTGGCGGCGGTAGGATCGTTCTGCCAACCTCTCAGCAACAAGTCCCTGGCTAACATCTGCTTCTCGCCATGCAAGTTCTCCAAAATGTGCTACGTGTGTGACATTTTCATTATGGGTACCACAGATAAGTGAACCTGTTGCGCCTCCTCCTCCGTGTGTTATTAATGTGTGGACACGCACAATCAGGGGAACCAAGGGCAGATACACCTGAGGAATAAAGTTATGATCCTCACAAACAAAACTTGTATCCAGCTCAGATACGACAGCCGCTGTTCTACTTGTAATTGTGTATTTCATACACATCTGAATTCTAAAAGCTGCCAGCAGCGTTGTACCTTCGATCCACCACGTTTTTTTCTTGTATTACCAGCCAATGTCAAAATGCACGGAAATGTAAATATAAAAACTAATACTAATCGCATATAGCTGAATGTTACCTACCTTCCAGTAAAATAGTAGAATATGCACAAATCTGGTACAAATTCTATTCTTCAGTCATATACGTTACACGTTAGTAAGTTCACATTATAAAATGTTAAAATTATTATGCTTGATGATCAATAAACACAGTTTAAATTGTGCGTCCTTTTCTCCACCACTCCCCTCCCCCCCCCCCCCCCCCCCCCCCGAAACAAACATTGCATCCACTCCCCTATCTCCTATCTTAGATTCTGGGTGAGCTCTTGCGTATGTAGCTGCCAAACGATGGTGTCTTGAATAATTTACAACAAATTACTGTACCATCGTTTAAAAACCACCAACACTAATCCCGAGAAAAATATAGTTTTTAGAAGGCATTCACATACGTGTAGTATGTGAATATGACTTTCAATTCTCCGTATCCTCACTGAAGGAGGCATCCCTACATGCACTTGGAGTGATCAGGTAAACCACGTGTAACCTAAATAGAAATGGCAGAGTGGATTAGAACGGAGCTCAGTTTGTACGGTAACGCTCTTTTTATTCGGGAATAACGGAACCCTTGTTTCCTTATGGACAGCCTAAATAATATTTTCGGTCGATTCTCCGAATCACAGCTAAAGAATTACGAGAGCTTTCTTCTGACAAATCGTCAAATGATTCTCTCGCCCGTGCTCGCCCATCCAGCCATCTACATGAACACTTATCCACCGCAAGCCAAATTACAGCACATCGTACCAATATCATCAATTTTCTTTTCAATTCCATTCGCGAGTTGACTGGGCAACATACGTCTCTTTATGTGCCGTATTCTCTGTTTACTCACAGTCCCCACGCGAGTGACAGTGCAATGGTCGCCGCCTTCTTCGAACACGGGTTCACTAAATTTAGCGACTACATGCGCTAGAACTACGTCGTCTTTCTTCCAAAGATTTCCATACAAGTTCTTAGAGCATTTCTGTTAGAATTTCGTATGCGATATACCGCGCCTCTGAACTCGTTCTGTCTCTCTTGTTATGCCTGCTTCATAAGGACTCCAAATATTAGAACAATATTCTGGAATTGGTCGCATTAGCAACCTGTACGCGTTTTCCTAGAACCCTTCCAACAAATCTAAGTCTTCCACTATCCTCCCCTAATACTGATCGCTCCCTTTCATATCTCTTTTTAGTATTTCCCCTAAATGCTTATATGATACGACGCGATCAATCCTGTAATCGGATACTAATATTGTAATCAGACACTACCGTGTTCTCTCTCTTTGTTGTAGGCATTATCTTTCATCGAAGCTAGTGTTCAGTCTCTTATGATTTAGATGCCGACAGAACCTTAAACTCCCCCTTCCCCTCTTCATCCTTCTTTCTCTGCTGGTTATCGTCCTCCGAACACAACTATATTTACACATTTACTAGCGACTTGCCCCAGCAGGCAGCAAAACGGTACTCGGGGCAATCCACCGTACTGTCTTATTTCTGGTATAACGTCCACAGCAGTTAATGCCAACTCCTGAATGTTCAGAGCTTCCATAGACGTCAGAGAGCCTATTAACGGGAAGAAAATGGACGAGTATGTGACGAAGCCACCGGGTGGATTTCTTAGGCAATGATAGAGGCGCAGAGATTCAATTTTCGTAACTCACGCGAATGTGAGACTGGCATCTGGCGTGTGGCTGTCGGCACGTCTTTAACCCCCAGGACGCGAAGACGGCAGCGCAAATGGTGTCGAGTTCCGCAAGGATAACGTGTCGGCACGCATTCCTCGCGGGGGCGCGCCGTGGCGTCGCATCTCATTCAGCTGCAGTTTCATCTCATCCGCACCTTTATCTCGGCACAATTTGTCTGAGAGTTTGAAACACTTTGTATTTGTAATAAACCTAATATTAAGTAAACATATTTCACCATTTTGAAATAAATATTGAGGCACCTAGTTAATACGTTTTCTCAGTAACAAACAGGATTAAATTTGATGCCGTGAATATTTTAAGAAGCCTTGCATGCAAACTGCTTACGTGACCTAGAGCGCAATGTCGACTTCATCCGCGTGTAAATGTTGTTGTTCTCGATGGCTGAATGATCGAGCAGGTTACAGAACGTTCTAATGATAAAGTACTGTATGTCATTTCGATAATCGTCAGTTCGAGAGACTTCTCCACTCATATCAATGTACAAGAGAAAATTAGAAATGAGGAGTTTAAGAAAAAGCCATCTACGATACACTGTTTGGTTGTATCAGATAAACATTAAGGATGTAGTATTAAATCCATTAACATTTCTGAGAGCAAACAGCGTTTTAAATGTTTTTTATTCCAGTCTCTGATCACAATATCAATTCTTTAGACGATGACCGGTTTCCGTCCGTAATGACCATCCTCACATGTAAAATATATAAATATATACATCTAGTGAGCAGTGTGTCTTTCAACATAAAACAGCAATATGTATCACAATATACTGTCATACAACCAGGGAAATGTACAGATAACATACGGTATAACGTACCTTTTTTACACCATGTCCTGAAGTGATGAGGCCATAATGGCATATTCAAAACATATAAATATAATCAGCACAGCATCGTCACATAGATCTAAAATAAGGTGTAGAATAGGCCACATCGTCTGTACAGTGATTATTGCAACTGGCTACTGAAGTACAGTAGCAACCAGAAACCTGTTTACCTACATCCTCCCTAGATGTCGCTGCTGTGGGCTTGCTTAGATGTAGTCATCATTTACGCAAAAAACATAATCTGATAAAAACAAATTAGGTAAAATGCATGTAGCAGACTTATTAAACTTGATGCCTATCATAGAAACCAATTGTGATACATTAAAAGATGAATGCAGTTACCCATATAAAATTACTAAAAGGAAATATACGAAGAGAATAGGTCCGACCCTTTTTTATAGTGAATTTACGGTCAACAATTAATATAGGTAATACATTGCCTGTGGCAACCTATAAATTGCTTATGAAAGATAAAATGTCTATATGACAGCTGAAAAAGAGACAGATCAATGATCAGCGCCCTCTGTTGGGTAGGCCGCTAGGATGTTACGTAGGCGCGCACCGATCGTAAGAACTTAACCACTAGACATCGTGACATGTCTCCCACAGAAAACGTTTAAACAACATATAAGCGTTTTACCTTCCTAACCTAGCAACACGTACACACTACAAACGGTACCTTTAAATACTAATACGGGATATAAATGCATGTAACTGGCAGGAGTATGTTACAGTGAAATTAGAATTTACCAGCGGACGAAAAGAAAATAAGAGTTATTTCTACCAACGTCTCAGTTAACTTCTGTGAGATTAATACATATTCACAATGTGTAACCTTCTGGGATAACTAACAACTGATGGCTGAACCATCAATTCAGTGAGAACCTTGAAAATACTGCGTCACTATTGCCCTAACATTCACAAAGTAGAGGGAGTACATTTCAGAGTACCAGTGACTTTGGCCGGCCGATGTGGCCGAGCGGTTCTAGGCGCTTCAGTCTGGAACCGCGCGACCGCTACGGTCGCAGGTTCGAATCCTGCCTCGGGCATGGATGTGTGTGATGTCCTTAGGTTAGTTAGGTTTAAGTAGTTCTAAGTTCTAGGGGACTGATGACCTCAAATGTTAAGTCCCATAGTGCTCTGAGCCATTTGAACCATTTTTTGAACCAGTGACTTACTGTGCAGTTATGTGTTTACTTGAGGGGAGTCAAGTCAACCACTCGCTTATTTCCTCTCCTTGAAATGCACGCGACCCCTGCCCATGGGAAATATGCTACTGCAAGTCACTTGAAATCGTCTTACTCACGCAGCACACGAGCACAAATGACCAGGGAACTATGCTACCCACTCAGTTTTTCCAAGCGCCAGGTGACTAGACTTACTGTGCCACTGGAAGAGCCACGACGGATTTACTTGAAGCTTTGTACTCCGTTAGTGGGCCATTAAAACAACGTAATGTGCAAGTAGTAAGGTGCACTGCTCTGGGGCCGGCCGGAGTGGCCGTGCGGTTCTGGGCGCTACAGTCTGGAACCGAGCGACCGCTACGGTCGCAGGTTCGAATCCTGCCTCGGGCATGGATGTGTGTGATGTCCTTAGGTTAGTTAGGTTTAATTAGTTCTAAGTTCTAGGCGACTGATGACCTCAGAAGTTAAGTCGCATAGTGCTCAGAGCCATTTGAACCATTTGAACCACTGCTCTGGAAATCCCGAGAAAATCGCGAGAGACGTTTTACGCATCTATTGTAACTGTGTGAAGGTACCATTAGTAAGAAGACATTATGGTCAAGCTGTTGAGCTCGCGCGATGCAAACGGGTCTTGGAGGGGCGGTGGTTCGAATTATTGTGCCGCTTAATTTTTTAATCAATAGTTTTTCACCACTGGTCACATTATTTAATTTATATGACATTTGAGACGTAATGTAACGAAAAAACACGTGCATTCTCATGAAGTTGTAGTGAATTCCATATGTTATTTGACTATTTACTATTTGTAATTAAATTTTCAAGGACAGGGGACAAGCTTGGAAAGCTCAAATGCGAATGACGTTATTCACAATCAGTAGTACAGCAAGTCACAATTTGCCAGACAAGAATGAAGTAGAATTACTCGTCGGATGTGCTCTACACATCACACAATGCAGGATGGTATTTGTCATACAGACATGGAAAATATAAATCGAAACTTCATACAAATATTTCACGAGAAGACGCCGGTTTTTTTTTTATTATATTATCTCTCAAATGTCATATAAATAAAATAATAGTACCAGTGATGAAAAAATATTGATTAAGAAAGTGTCGCCAGTGATGAAAAAAGTAACTGATTATAAAGTAAGTGGTACTAGGTTTCGAACTATTGCCTCCTGCACGACCCGCTTGTATCGCACTGATGCTAACCGCTTGACCACAATGACCTCTTACGACCGATACCTTCGCACAAATACATCAGTTGCTTAATAGACGCGTAAAACTTCTCTTGTGATTTTCCCGAAATTTTCAGAGTAATGCACCTTATTACTTGCACATTATTTTGTTTTAATGGCCGGCTAAAGGCGTGCAAAGTTTGAAGTCAATCTGTGATCCCAACGTCGTGGCCTCCCCTTGTTGGATAACGTTTTCTGCTGTTCGCTCATGATGGTCCAACATGCTATTTAGTCACCTAAGAGCAGTTACAGCTACATATTAAGATACATAATACTATAAATAGGGATGCCAGCTGAAGCAAATGCACATACATTTTCATATCTGTCCCTTTAAATCATACTAGAAGTAAGTTACCTTCCCCCGTCCATCATTGCTTCGAGGAAAGCGAAACTTACGTGTGAGGAATAATTACTCTCGTTTCTTTTTAATCAAATTCCGATAGGTTGCATGCTATTCAAGGCGTTCCTTTGTTGGTGCAGGTTACATAGGGCAAACAACAAGAGTATAACAACGACTCAGTCACTTGTATAGACATGAACTTGGAATATGTGAAATCCAGATATACTTCTGGAGACACTGTATTATGATAGGATGAAAGTATAGAATAGACTGGATATTTTTGACTGTCTCGTTTGTTTATTAAGGGAAGTATAAAGTTGTATATTTTTCGCCAAATAAGGCACATTTCTAATAAACTGTTCTCATTCATAAAATATTTCATATTAGGTTCTAGGCTTTACCACAGATATTTGCGGCTCTCTGAATTTTGCTTCTTTCATAGTTTAAAGTATGTAGTATAGTTTCACATGAGAAAGATCGAAAAGAAGTAAATTAAGAGAGGAAAAAAGGTAAGTACCTACGGTAATCCAATAACAAGTGTCCCTCGCCCTATTTTGCATCTCTGAATGATTTGTCAACTGCAATAAAATTATATTTATCAAGCAATAAGCACAGATCCGTCTGTGAACTATGGGTGTGTAGACGTCGTCATACATATGTGAGTGACACAGAAAATATAAAGTTCACGGAACGATAGTGAAATCATGCTTACTGCAGCCTCAACTGTGAACTGCAATCAGCTTTGTAGTTGCAAACAATGAGTGAATGTTTGCCTTGCTGAAGAGCACATTTTATCCTTTCAGATAACAAAATTATTGCAAATCTATCTCTCTCTCTCTCTCTCTCTCTCTCTCTCTCTCTCTCTCTCTCACACACACACACACACACACACACACGTAAGTACATTACTTTGGGAACTTCCATTCAACTGAACATTAATAAAAAATCTAACGAATTTTACAAAGGATAGATTATGACATATCAGAAATTACTGCACGGCAGGACTGAAACTATGATGATTAGCTCCGATAAATCCGCGCCGGTACTTCAAATTAATTGGCCGTACATCTCAGTGGAATTGCTTACAACCTGTGAGCGGACATCTGGAATTAAGTGAATGCCAAAATGAATCAATGGTGAGAAATACACTACGCTGACGGTCTGTGTACAGGGGCCAGCTGTAATACTCGTCCTCTAAAAGTGGAGCAGTCATGATGGTAGGCAAATGTGAAGACGAATTTCGCAGAACAAAGAGCTACTTTATTGCTTTCTTTCTTCCTTTCTTTCTTTCTTTTCCTTGGCGTTTATCCGTCTAATGCTAGATCTGCTGTTTCGGGATGTGAAATTTTATTTTAGCAAACAACTTTGCGGCCAGATGCCATTCCTGACGCTACAGTAATTAAGGTAACCTTAAGAGAGGGAAGGTGTGTACACTAGCTGACTGTGAATCGTATTATCTGTGGAGGAATTTGGGGAACACTCAGCCGAGCGGTTCTAGGCACTGCAGTCTGGAACCGCGCGACCGCTACGGCGCAGGTTCGAATCCTGCTTCGGGCATGGATGTTTGTGATGTCCTTAGGTTAGTTAGGTTTAAGTAGTTCTAAGTTGTAGGGGACTGATGACGTCAGATGTTAAGTCCCATAGTGCTCAGAGCCATTTGAACTGATGACCGTTACTGGCCGACCACGAGAATAAAAAGGAAAAGCCAGCCACTCTGCGACACATCCACCCTAAAAGCATTAGAGTGGAGAACAGAAAGAGCCAATGGACATGCGCTAAAACTTATATAGAATGAAAAAACCCACTGTCACGTATAAAACGTAAAACTAAATTAGCCGATGAGGCGTTGTTAGCTAAAATTAATGGCAACGAGTCTGGTAACAGAAGAGTCTGTCGCAGGGCAGCCAAAGAAGGATAGATATGGGGCACTGTCAGCGGGGCACCGCACCGACACTGAGGTGGGTCATAACGGTGCAGGAGGTAGCCGTGTGCCATCCAAGCGTGGCCAATGCGGAGCCGGCACAGAACCACAGAATCCCTGCGAGAGGCCCGCATTGAGGACTGCCACACACTCGTAGTCTCCTTAATGGCACAGTTTGTTGTGCGTGCGAAGTTTATGCCATTTCGTCTCCCAAAGCCTCAAAACCTTGCGGCGTAGTACTGAACGCATATCAGTTGAAGAGAAGCCGATCTCCATAAGCGGTTTCAGCGTAGCCTGTTTGGCCAGCCTATCGGCAAGTTCGTTACCTGGGATTCCGACGTGACCTGGGGTCCACACAAACACCACTGAACGACCGGACCGTCCCAGGGTATAGATGGACTCCTGGATGGTCGCTATTAAAGGATGACGAGGGTAGCACTGATCGATAGGTTGTAGGCTGCTCAAGAAGTCAGTACACAGAAGAAACGACTCCCCAGGGCATGAACGGATGGGCTCAAGAGCACGAGATATAGCCACCAGCTCGGCAGTGAAAACACTGCAGCCATCAGGCAAGGAATGCTGTTCAATATGTCCTCCGTGGACATATGCGAAGCCGACGTGAGCATCAGCCATCGAGCCGTCGGTGTATACCACTTCGTGGCCTCGGTACATGTCAAGAATCGAGAGGAAGTGGCAGCGGAGAGCCGCGGGGTTAATTGAGTCCTTAGAGCCATGTGAAAGGGACAGGCGACGCCGCGGCCTAGAAGTACACCATGGAGGTGTACGAGAATGGACCTGAAGTATAGGTGGTAAAGGCAAGGACTCCAGTTCGGACAGAAGGGATCGGACACGAACTGCAATCGGAAGCCCTGACCTGGGCCGCCGATGCGGGAGATGAACCGCCGTGGGTGGGAAAAGGAGATGGTGATTCGGGTGCGCAGGAGAACTACGAACGTGTGCGAAGTAACTGGCCAGCAGTTGTGCACGCCTAACCTGCAATGGAGGGACTCTGGCGTCCACAGGGACGCTGGTCACCGGACTCGTCCTAAAACCTCCTGTCGCTAGGCGAACGCCACAGTTTGAGTACACGCAAAGCTGAGGGCGCCGCCGAACCATAAACCAGACTCCCATAGTCAAAGCGGGACTGAACAAGGGCTCTGTAGAGCTGTAGCAGCGCAGAGCGATCTGCACCTGAGTTGGTGTTGCTCAGGCAGCGGAGGCCGTTGTACCAGCCCACAGTCGTCAATTCGCCACGCGGATTCGATCCGCGTCTGGCTCACTTCCCTGTCTCGCTACGGCGTTGAGCGTTACACGACCAGATAAAATGAGGAGCTACAGACAGGCGTAATTATCAAGGCTCACAGTAGAAAACTCTGAACCACCCATTTGCAACGTAGCCAATCGGATACAAATTTGGTCATCTTATTATGTTCATCACTAAAATCTTGTTTATTTTAGGAACAGCGTGTGCGTGATAATGAAGTAGAGGAGCGCTGCGTTAACGCAAAGACCTTCGTACCTAAAGCGCAGAACATACATCTTCAACATGTCGGTGGCTATTTGGGTCAACAAGTGCGATAATAACAAGTAATACTAGGTCGACGGTAGATATGCATATTAGCTAGAACGCATTTTCAGTTTACAGGACGAGGAAAGCGGAACTCAAGCAATACTGACAAAACAGTACGGACATGGAGAAATCGCGATGTAAGAGTAAGCATTTGGTAACGAGCGTGAGAGAAAGGCTGTCATAAGAAACTTCACACACGGTAATTAGTTTGTATCCAAGTTGTGTAATGTGTGGCTGCATTCTCAGAACCACTTTCTCGGATCGTGGAAAATACAGCTGTAACATCACGTCTCTGGGTCGTCGCATATTGTAGGCAAAACATTACTGCTGTTTTGAGCACTGCGAGCTGAGAAACTTTCTCATTTGCTGGCACTGAATCCACGAGGCAATAAAGAAACAGAAGGCTTCATATTCCCACAATACTCGCATACGCTGTCACACTCCCAGCTCTCACTTCTGCTTCAAATTATGGGCATCTGTTACTGTATTCTACAAACCAGTAAAACTGTGGACAGAGGAAAAAGGAGAGTTGGACTAAGTTGTAGAGAGGGCGTTATGTATCCGACGTAACGGGCCACGCGGCCCAACATATCGGAGCTGCCGAGTTGAGTTTCATAAGCAGAAATTAGGCAGGCGGCGCGAAAGCGTGGGCAGCCTATATCGAGGTCGTGCCTGTGCCTGCGCTGCTCGGAGCCTCTCGTTCAGTGCCTGCCCCGATCACTGCCACGCCCTCACTCTTAATCCTCCATTTGTATCGCAACTATCTGCGCCTCCGTGGCACAGTCGTTGGCTACTATGAAGCGGTCTCAGTTTCAGTTCCCAGCGGCTAGCTCGGGTTTTTCTGGCATGGGGTAGATCTGGAAGGACGCTCACTTAGCCTCTTGAGGCCAACTAAACAAAAGCATTGTGTCAGAAGCAACGTAAGTGACGTCATGTCGAAAGGCTTGCACGAAGTTGGGAGGTGTAAGTGGTAATTTAAAGAAGACCGAGGCGACAGTGAAAATTTGGACCGAGGAGGAAGGCGTGCCAGAGTAATCCGTGCAGTTGTGTGAACTGCTCTCCCGAGGTGGATTGGTGGCTAACGCACCTACCTTGTAAGCAGGAGGCCCGGGTTAGATTCCCGGCTTAGGTACAAAGTTTCACTCGCCGCTTCGGTTTGTGTACATGAATGATATTTGGTTACTGCATTTAGTGCGGGTTTGGACGACATACAGCGATTTCCTGACTGACTCATCATCGCCCATACCAAACTGCTAAGGACAGGAATTTGAAATTTCGAAAGGATGTTGATCTTATACTTTAGGCATCGTTTAAAAAATTACGCTCCTCATGGAGTGAAATAGGGGATGAAAGGCTTTTTGAAAATACATCGCTATTAAGGCAGTTTTTAAGCTAGAACTACTAGTATTTGGTTTCTCAGTCAGAAATAAAAAATACTTATTTCAGAATTTTCTTAAATTCAGTTACTAAGGGAGTAAAATAGGGGGTGCAAGGTTTTTTGAATATATATTATTAAAGAACTACTAAAGCATTTTTAAATCTACATCAACGAAAACTCGTATCTGACTTCGCAGTTAGAAATAAAAAATATCTCTTTCAGTGTTTTTGGAAAATGAGCCCCCTTAGGGAGTGAAATAGGGGAAGAAAAATTTTATGAAATTATTTCACAATGAAAGTATTTTCAAATCTTAATCTTTGAAAATTTGTATTTGGCTTCTCTGTTAGAAATAAAAAAGAAATAAAAAATACGTGTTTCACTGCTTCTAGAAAGTCAGCCTCTAAGAGGGTGAAACAGTAGATAAAAAAATTTTTAGATGTTTTATTTCTACATCTACATCCATACTCCGCAAGCCACCTCACGGTGTGCGGCGGAGGGTGATGTATTATTTCGATGTATTAAAAAAAATTAAAGCTTAATCTATGAAAACTGGTATTTCGCTTTTATATTAGATATAAAGATATGGCCTTAATTAGTGTGAAAAATTTATAAGGGTTGCAATTTGTGAACAACATAAAAAGTCGATTAAAGAAAAAAATCTTTGCAGACCATACAGTTTACGCAAGCAAAGCAGTGGGCGCTAAGCTAGTAAGAAATAAAAAAATACAGGAATAAAATAGTAAAGGTTTGTAAAAACAATATATTAAAAGGAAGAATGGATCAACTGTCCAATGATTTGACTGTGTCTGGTTGATTACTAACCACAACATGACAAACTGTGAGACACAAAATTCTCCTACCAGGCGATACACAAAACTTTATAATTTTTTCCTCTACCGTCGATTTGCGTAGCACACGTAACTAGAAGCACATGTCTCCAAGTCTGGCACGGAGAAACTCCTGCACCTGCCCACGTTGGCCTCTGTGCACAATTCAAAAGCATGCTTGACTTTGCATCTGTTCATGCGCCTCCTTGCCTTTTTGTACAACGGCCGTACGTACCTAGTGCGCACGGAAAGTCCCAAACGCACCTTAAGAGTACGTGACTGCCAACCTCGCGCAGAACGCGGACCACCTACTTACGCGTGTAGCGGGCTTTATTGCAAGAGGGGCGTATGTGAGCGTGGTGATCAATGAGAAGCGTCAGATTACAAATCCAAGTACTCACGGTTCCATTGCTGATTAGCTCTACTTTTTGCCTACGTTTTAACCTGATTTTTAACTGAAGTGTGCCATGTTGTACCGTCCTTGATTCCATATTAAATCTACGTGTAATCTATTCTATGAACTGTTTCACAGGTCGCAACAAGGAAAAGGCATGCCATACAAAATAGCACCAGGCCTAGTAAGTTCTGTGTTGTCAAAAGTAGCTTCCTGGTTATTGATACCTTTTTACGGAAAAGTATATGTTGCGAGCATGGTGATAAGAAATTCAGTAAATCTCGTGGACTTATTTAACGAAAACACTTGATATAAGTCGAGATGGTTATTCCGGTATTTGCAACGGCTTTACCTAGCTTATTTCAATTTGGCAACGTGTGGTTTCCTTTGTATTGACATTAAATGTTTATGTTCAAAAATTTCAGAACTGGAAAGGAACGTGAACTATATTAAACTTAACTTGATTCTCTATCAGCAACACCATGTACTGGACCCAGTTTCATGACTACTAAGAAGAAACTAAATACGCCGTCTTTGGCAGCGTTAGCTCTATTAATAAAACACTTCACTAGCAGAAATCTGTGCAAACACTACATAAGGATTATTTACACAAAATATGCATATTATACTCGTCACTCTGATAATAATTGGAGATGGAACTCCGACCTGAGATACAAGGACGCATACACAGTCATCTAAAAACAAAGTTTTCCTGATAGAAGACTTCCAATTGCGGTATTATTCATACATCGTATTAATTGAAACATTCACCGATACCATCTGGTTCAAGAGAAATAGCCACAAGTCCCTTTTTATAATTAGCACTGTCTGGTCACTTTTGCTTCCCTCCCACACACAAAAGCTTTCTTGCCATAGTGAGTTTGTCAGTCACAGTAGACGCGGAAGTTGTGGCAACTCGTCTTCAATTTCTGTTCAGAGTTTTCACACAGCAGCGAAAGTATACTGCCTCATAATTCTACGGAGCTGCACCTGTCTGTCTGTGACGTACCACACGAACACGAGCTTTTGATTCCTACATGTTTCCACAACCTTAAAAGTTCCTGCGGTAGATTCGTTTTGGTATTCCAAGTAATTTTGCAGTACTCTCTTACTTGTGTTTTCTTAATAATTTTCCAGATGTTTGTCAACTGGCGCGATATGCCCACTAGCCTCTTCAATACACTGGAATGTGCTGGACGTGCAATAATTATGGAAAACTGGAAGGTAGAATACGCTTTACTGCCCTATTGACGAGGAGGTCATTAGAAATGGAGACCACACTCGGATTGGCCAAGGATGCGGATGGAAATCGGCCGCGTTCTTTGCAAAGAAAGCATCCGGGTCTTAACCATTCGGGGATTTGAACCGCGACTCTTCCAATACGAGTACGGTGCTTTAAAGATTGCGCAACCTCGCTCGTTGGCTTTTATTAAGACTAGTCTCAACACACAGAACAGACAGAGCAAAGGAATACTCTAGCTTCGAAGACATCCCAAAAAAGCAACGAAAATATTGAATAAACAATTTATCACTTCTGTATCGTGTGACATACAAAAAAGGAATAAGTAAGTGTTTCCGATATTACTTGCATTTTAAGTACCAAAAATAGTGTGTGTACAGTTAATAACCCTGTTCAGCGCTTTGTTACAGCTCAATTTATCGAACGCTTTATTCGTGGATGACATTTTTCTCTATCAAATGATGGTAAAATTCTCTAAACTGATTCAGCGTGTGCAAATATAATTTTTAGGTAACTGTTTCCACAATTTGATCCACCTATTTTTTAGGAGAGAGTAGTCACCTGTAAAGGAGACAGCATGTAGGACACTGGTGCGACCTACTCTTGAGTACTGCTCGAGTGTTTGCGATCGGTACGAGGCCGCAGACATCGAAACGATTTCGAGGCGGGCTGCTAGATTTGTGACCGGCAGTTTCGAACAACACGTAAGTGTTACGGAAATGCTTCGAGAACCCAAATGGGAATCCCTCGAGAGAAGCCGGCGTTCTTTTCGAGGAACGCTATTGAGAAAATTTAGAGAACCGGCATCTGAAGCTGACTGCCGAATGATTCTACAGCCGCCAACATACATTATCGTAAGGACCACGAAGATACGAAAAATTTGGGCTCATACGGAGGCGTACACAGAGTTGTTTTTCCTTCGGTCTATTTGTAAGTGGAGCAGGAAAGGGAATGACTAGTAGTGGTACACGGTACCCGCCGCCACGCACCTTACGGTTAATTGCGAAGTATCTACGCAGATGCAGATGTAGATCTAGATCTCGAAGTCGACGGGACGTTGAGCTTCACTGTCAGTATTCTGCATCTTTAGACGCACAGATGCGACGAGACCGGATATTTCGGAAAGTTCTGGGTGGGCACCCTGAGTGGCGGTATGTGTTAGATGATTCTACTTCGAGTACCCACAGACAGGAAAACGTCTCCTCTTTTCGCAATGGTGAGTTTCACGGCAGTTTGCAGGTTGCGACCGAGTGCACAAAGGGGGAAGGAGGAGGAGGAGGAGATTAGTGTTTAACGTCCCGTCGACAACGAGGTCATTAGAGACGGAGCGCAAGCTCGGGTGAGGGAAGGATGGGGGAAGGAAATCGGCCGTGCCCTTTCAAAGGAACCATCCCGGCATTTGCCTGAAGCGATTTAGGGAAATCACGGAAAACCTAAATCAGGATGGCCGGAGACGGGATTGAACCGTCGTCCTCCCGAATGCGAGTCCAGTGTGCTAACCACTACGCCACCTCGCTCGGTCAAAGGGGGAAAAAAATGCGTCTTATGTCGGCTCCGATAGTTCTTTGGTTTCCTGTGTAGTGTCATAAATTTTCTCAAAATCAACAATATTTCAAATGAGCTCTGAGGGGCCGTCGTTTGCCAGCATTTTTTACGTGTTTTGCCTGAAAAATTATGTAGTTTGCACGTAATGCTACTCCGACGTTATCATCTTAGGTACATAAAAAAGGAACTTTCCATGTACACACTCTGGTTTGTTTAACGCCTCTAACATACATGACATGTCCTTTCCAACGAACGAATACAAAAAATGGTTCAAATGACTCTGAGCACTATGGGACTTAACATCTGATGTCATCAGTCCTCTAGATGTTAGAACTACTTAAACTTAACTAACCTAAGGACATCACACACATCCATGCCCGAGGCAGGATTCGAACCTGCGACCGTAGTTGACGCGCGGCTCCAGACTGAAGCGCCTAGAACCGCTCGGCCACAACGGTCGGCCGAACGAATACATTTAACATTTAAGCTTGTACGGAAATCTTGCTGCATGTTGTACTTCTTTTATCCTTTTAAAACAGATTGGGTACTAGGCACCGGGAGTGCTCGAAAAGGCATTAAGGTTCTTGCGTTTTCATGTTCCCGACACAATTGCGAAGTCAACAGTATGTCGAGCTTACTGAGTGGCTGCACAGTCAAGTAATCACCGGATAAATTAAGAAAGAAACAAACAAACATAAAGAAAGACGTGTTCGCTGACCGTGACTGTGGACGAGTTCGTGCACTTTACAGTCGCGATGTATTCACATTTACAGTATATTCGTAGGAATAAAGCGTGCATTTTGTTCTGGAAGTCTTTATCTTAATTTGTCTTTTACATAGTGTTTCTCCCGAAATGGCTTGGACGGGCAGCTAATCAATCCCCTTTCCCTGTTCGCCGCTGGGTTGCCCTCATCTATAGAGGCGAATGATACTATAAGGTAATCTGGTTGCTATCCATCTCAAACTCGGTTAAGTGAATAAGTACGCGTCTTATTGCCACTGTGACCCCGCATGTATGTGAAGTGAAAGGATCGGCTGCAGTCTTATGCAGCACACCATCAAATCTGCCTAAGGCAATTTGCCGGGCGAAGTGGCCGAGCGGTTCTAGGCGCTACAGTCTGGAATCGCGCGACCGCTACGGTCACAGGTCGAATCCTGCCTCGGGCATGGATGTGTATGATGTCCTCAGGTTAGTTAGGTTTAAGTAGTTCTAAATTCTAGGGACCCGATGACCTCAGAAGTTAAGTCCCCTAGTGCTCAGAGCCATTTCAACCATTTGAGCCTAAGGCAATTTAAGAAAGCCACTGCAAATCCAAGGAGGAGGACTTGAACACAAGCGTTCGCTACTAAAATGCGAGGTCGCATCAGCACTTGGTAATCAGTGCAATTTGGCGAGAGAAGACGCTGTTGTGGGAGGCTGCAGGCCCGCGTCGCCTGTCTGCACGTCGCGGGTGGGCGTCAGCGCAGATAACCGCAGCGCTAGTATTTCACTGCTGGCACGCGTGGCCCCTTTAACCGCTGCACGCCGTGAGGGCGAGCAATTACTGGTCTGCTATACTGAGAACGGCTCAAATACTACAGCCAGCGTTAAGTGTACGGCAGGAGGGCACTTCTCATTCCCGCGCTATTCGCACATGGAGCGCGGATACCGTGCCTGCTTACACGCCTCTGCGCACGATGTAATTCGTCTAATATTATCTGTGCGGTTCCGTTACGATGAATAATTAAGGGGCTGTAGTAAATGCCTGGATTCCTCGCTTAATACTGGTTCTCGAAAGTTTAAAATAGTTGTACTGTTAGTCAGTTTTCAGCCTTTAAACCGTACTTCTAAGCTCTTTTGTAGACAAAATGTTACCCTGTCTGCTGCTGTCAGATAAAACATTACCTTTTACTTCATGTAGTAAATAATGTTCATCATAATATTCATCTACCTACATCTGAATGTTAAGTAGCTTGTTTGTAACTGCGGCTACTATATGGCACTCTTGGTGTAATGTTCACCTGCCCGTAATTGCTAAAGCGGGCGCCTCAGTCTGTTGCTACCTGTGGCTCGACAGGTGTGAACAGCCAATAGTGGCTTGCCTTCCATGTATTCTCTTTCAAAATTTTATGACTAAATCTTTATCGCTTGATATTTATTTTATATGTGACATGTAAGTACTGTTTCTTTCTTGTACTATGAATCAGTACTTACATTTATTCAAAAAAAAATTTCCCACAATTTTTGTACTTACGTTACACGCCAGTTTGAATTAACCTAGGTCAAAAGACTTAATTTTGCGACCGAGGGCTTTTATTGTTTTAATTTTCTCGAAAGTTTGTAAGTAGGCGCAAGCGGCATTTTCAAGCTTCCGCCAGTTGAGGTTTTTCAGCAGCCCCGTGAGGCAGATAAACATGGGTGCTCTTTTCCACTAACCTGTGAACTATCCGAAAGCCGCTGCTACCTGCTTTATATATAACTGAGTCTACGTGATTATTCCATATCATATCTCTACTCGTCTATCACCATATCAGCAAACGAGGTGGAGCAATCGACTTTTATCCTCCCGCCTGGACCCCTTGCTGTAGGTTCTTCACAGATTTTCGAAATAATTTTAGTCGCTTTCCTCCAAACTCTTGTTCAGCTTTTCCCTCTGTAATGACCTCTCCTCAGACGAGAAATCAGAATTTAACGTTTCTCATTTGACATCGTTACGTACGTGATTTCTAAATTGTGTTTCGGTTTAGTGACTTCAGAGAAACTGATTTCATTCGGTTCAGTTGCTCACTCGAACTGAATAATGTTTAGGGTATTTATTTCATCTGCAGATCTTAGTTCCGCAAGAAAGTTTCAAGTAACGTAATGATTCCAACTATGTTTTGCTTGTTCTCGCGATGCGCCGAAGTATTTTTGTGCAAGCTCCATGGCAGTTATACAAAATCTTGCACATCTAACATTAAAGGCTTCGTGTCGGGTTACATTTTTCTCGTTTTCGCAAGTGCATCTACGTACAACAGTGTCTACCATACCCACGTAACTGATTTTGTTTCTAAAAAAATTTGGTTCAGAACCACAATATTTGCATTACCTAGTAAGTCTGAACAGTTCCGAACACATTATTTCAATAAGAAATGTTTATAGTATTATTCCAGCACTATCGAAGTTTAATAGCCAGACATCGTTCCTAAATAATTAAGACTGTAATAAGTTCGTCAGTAGAAACGGTTCTGTCGAAGAAGGGAATAAAATTGTCACAATCAAAACGACAAAGGAAGTTCTGCAGTGTGGGGACTAATTGGTTTAATTCATGTTTTAATGACAGAACAACAACAACAAACATTAACGTAAATAATTAACTAGTAATCAACCCATTAAAAATGTAAAGGAACCCAATAGGATGTGTTAACATTTTTGATAGATTACGTTTCCCTCTGTACCTTCTGGCCGAATGTATTCGCAACAGAAAATTTTATTAAGATTTAAGACAGGATTTTTTTAAAAAAAGTGTTTCATGCGTAACTTATGCTAAGCGTTTTATGCAGTATACCGACGGAAGCAGTCCACTTTTTGAACGAAGTTTGCCACAGGTGTGCAGTATATTCACCGTTTGGAAGTCCGTTCACAGTTCTACCAAAACGAGAGCCAGTGCCGCTGTGAGTGACGCTTTAGTTGTCTCATTCGATGCTTCTCTCTTGAAAACTTCATTCTTTCCATTATGCTATAAAAATTATGTTTCTTATGACTTGTGCGTGTTTATTACCTAGAACTTGTTACTTCAGCTCTTGACTGTGTTCTGTAAACTTTCGTAAATGTCACATTATGTCATTTTATTCCCATTCACATCGACGTCTTGTTTATGATTTTACGTTTCGGAATATGAGTTAGGAATGGAGTGTAATACCACATTGTACAAATACATCTATAGAAACACCCGAAAAATTCGTCATTTTTCTGTTTTCCGTCATTCCTTAGTTGCTTCAAAATTACATTCCGTCTGTGCAACTAACTGAAGGCAGTTTGCTTATTGCCATACACGTTTCGCTTCCTTTATTCATGATGATGCTTCACAAATAAAAGAAGGGAAACGCGTATGGGAACAAACTGCCTTGAATTAGTTGCACAGACAGAGCACATATCCACGAACACGAAAAATTGTTTAAGAGAGTGTCAAAGAATAAGAAGATGCAAGGAATGCGGTTGTAGCTCGCTCCTAGAGATCCAAATGATGAAGTAGCCTACTTTCCTATATGATAGATCAACAATTTGGTTCATAAAAACAGAATTTAAAAAAATCGCCTTTTGAAGAGCGTGTGTCGAGTGCAGCTACAGAAGTTCGTTGTAGTTTATAACGTGCATCTGATGAATCAAAATGTTTCATACATGGTGGTATAGGCTCAAAATATTGTGGCGGGAACCTTTCATGTCTGTCTACTGTTGTCACGATTCGACCTCAGATAAATACTTGTGATAAGCTAGAGTATAAAGACGATTGCTGCTAGTTTCATTCGCAGTAATTTACGTTGTGCTCTTATATTCCTGTCTGACCACACTCTCGGAAATCGCTACGTATTCCCAAAAAAATGGTGAATTATTTGTGACGATGTAGTATAAATGACACTGTCAGTTGTTTCACGCACAGTAATTTCATCTTTCATTTCTTAAACATATGGAAATCACGGAATCGGAGAGACTCGTTGCTGAGAAAGCACGCACTTACGTGTAAATTACAACGAATATTTCAGAAAAATGCTTAACTTTGACGATTAACGAAGTCTCAGAATGTGTTGCAAACACGAAGACGGTAAAAAAGTATTTTCGCACCCACCTGTATACGAACCTATGCCCCTTGCCACAGCAGTTAGTCGCCTTACGAACTTCACTACTACAACTCACATGCTGTCACTGCTTTATTTTATGTAATTGCATTTGAGAGAGACACAGGCTGATATCGTCGCCAAATGATGCCGGTGTAAGCCGTAAATGCATGAAATTTTGTAAGGTTTCCTCAATCACACTTCACAAAATTGCTTTGCATTGTTACTTAAAAGTTTTAAACGCATTTCGATAATTAATAAGTAAACCATATGCGGAAAAAAGTATGCGAAGTCACTACTAATTTCAGCTAACACTCACGTAATATACGTAAGCAGAGCTGATGTCTTGATATTTAATGATCTGTAAACTCTTAATTGCATAAAATAACAGGTATTTTGAGAGAATCCCGACCTAAAACGTTTTTTTTTTTTTTTTTTTTTTGTATGTTGTAATCATTCACAGTGACAACCTAACCTAACCATATTTCTAACAAAGGAAAATAGTCTACCATGAACTGACTTTACAACTGGGCGCGTCCTGTGGCGATTCTTTAGTAATACAATCATTAAATACAAAGCTAAACTAACTCAATATGTTTAAAATAACAAATTATGGGTATAAATAAACGTAAATAAACCACAGCTAACCGAATGACAGGGTCATACCGAAATCCAAAACCTCTCGGTACAGTTGTCGAAAAATCGAAGGGAAGAGCGTTCGGCAACAGGTCTCAGAAGCTTACTGAATAGGAAATTCGGATAAAGAACCGGAAATGACGTCACTACCGAGACTAACCTACTGCACCGATCGGTATGAATTATATAGAATAGGGCCCCAATTACAGTGCACTGTGTTGGTGTTCTTCAGTACAACATGGCCCAGAGACAACATTTGGATGATTTCACATAGGGAATAGTCATGGCGGACCTGGTTGAAAAGCGAACTGTGAGCAGCGTAGGGCAGGAGTTTAGTATGGCTCACAGCACTGTTTCACGTGCGCGGGGAGCGTGTCGAACCAGAGCCACTGCTTCCCGAAGGAGATGACCGCCACTTGACGAGGGTCCCTTCCTTCTGTTGCGCAAACAGTGTGCTATTGCAACCACATTTAACAGTACTGCTGCCCGCATCTCGTGGTCGTGCGGTAGCGTTCTCGCTTCCCACGCCCGGGTTCCCGGGTTCGATTCCCGGCGGGGTCAGGGATTTTCTCTACCTCGTGGTGGCTGGGTGTTGTGTGCTGTCCTTAGGTTAGTTAGGTTTACGTAGTTCTAAGTTCTAGGGGACTGATGACCATAGATGTTAAGTCCCATAGTGCTCAGAGCCATTTGAACAGTACTGCTAGGCACGCAAATCTCACATTCCACAGAGGCACAGCGACTACATGGAGGTTATTTCTTTGCCCGGTTACCAGTACGTTGAGTTCCTTGACGCCTTCACATCGGCGGCCATGTTTTTGATGGTGCTAAGAGCATAGGCACTGGGCCGACGAGGAATCGGGTCGCTTGCCCTTCCCCGATGAGAACAGATTCAGTATAAGCAGTGCTGCTGAACGTGCCCTCATATGGCGAGAAGTGAGAACACGTAATGCACAAGGAACTCTGGCTGTTATCGTCGTTTTTGTGGTCCAGAAGTTATGGTGTGGAGAGGCGTAATGTTGCATGGGCGTACTAGCTTCCCAATATTTGAACACGGTACCCCATCGGTCATCCGTATTGTGAGACTGTGCTCCATCCCCACGTTCGTCTTATCAGGGGTGCACTAAACCCTGACTTCATTTTTATGAATGACAATGCGCGACCGCATCGAAGAGTGCAGGTGGAAGAACTCTTGGAACGAGAGGATATTCGGCGAATCGTTTGGCCCGCCCGTTCCCCCGACTTAAATCCCATCGAACACGTGTGAGATGCTTTGGGAGACGTAGTGCCGCGCGTCCACATGCGCTAACAACCATCTAGCAATTGTCAACACTGCTGGTGGAGCTATGGAACGCCCTAGAACGAGATCTGATTACCAGCCTTGTGGCCAGAATGTGAGAACGTACTGCCGTCCGATGTGCTCATACACACTATTAAGAACAATGTTCTGTCTTTTGTTACGTCGAGGGGACTATCATATCGCGGCGACTTGTGTGTGAATATTTTCTTTGAATAAAAGTGTCATTTCTGTTCGTCTCATTGCGTATTTCTTTCAGTTACCCCCTGTACTACACTTTGGCATTTCCTTCTATGTATAGCCCAAATTTCATCAAGTTATGTTACTTAGCAGTGACAAATCATGCGAATGTTGCTTTCATCCTTGAGCTTTGTACACCAGGGTATTATGGCCGTTTTTGATAGGCTTCCAACTTTTAGAAATGTCCAAAAACCCGATTTTGTTTTCGGGTTGCAGTTCAAACACGTTGACGGCACGTTGAACTGAAACCTACCTTCCTTCCTTCCTCCAGACTATGAAGCTTTTTTTATCAGCGCATGAAGCGAACACAGTTGCGGAAGTATGATACCAAGAACGTAAGTGAATGAAGGACAGTTGATATGCCAACAGAAATCAGAGTCAAAATTCGGTTCAGTAGGCCCAAAGTTGTTACTCTAAGCGATCTGACGGATACAGTGAGCAGCAGTTTATGACTGCTGATGACGCTCTAGTGTACGGACAAGTGTCGTGGTTGGGAGTTTGTATGAGAATATGGAATTTCTGTTTGGTGTAATCAATGACAGCTTGCTCTAAATGTAGGAAACTGGAGTTAATGCAGACGAGTAGGAAAAACAACCCTGAAATGTTCGAATACATCAATGATGATGTACTGCTTGTCACGGTCACGACGGTTAAAAATCTAGGCGTACTGATGCAAAGCGATATGAAATGGAACGAACATGTAAGGTCGACAGTAGGGAAGACGGTTTATTAGAAGAATTCTAGGAAAATTTAGTTCATCTGTAAAGCTCGAGTGTTCGGGACCTCTACCAGGGCAGATTTAAGGAAAACATGGAAACAACTCGGAGGCGTGCTGCTAGATTTGTTGCCGGTAGGATCAAAAATGGTTCAAATGGCTCTGAGCACTATGGGACTCAACTGCTGAGGTCATTAGTCCCCTAGAACTTAGAACTAGTTAAACCTAACTAACCTAAGGACATCACAAACATCCATGCCCGAGGCAGGATTCGAACCTGCGACCGTAGCGGTCTTGCGGTTCCAGACTGCAGCGCCTTTAACCGCACGGCCACTTCGGCCGGCCCCGGTAGGATCGATCAACATACGATTATTACGGAGATGCTTCTTAAGGTCAAGTTAGAATCCGTGGAGGGAAAAAGGCGTGCTTTCCACGAAACGCTATAGAGAAATTTTAGAGACCGGCATTTGCGACAGTCTGTGTCTCGCCTAAGGACTGCGAACTGCGAAGACAACATAATAAAGATAGCAGGGCTCGTACGGAAGCATATAGACAGTTGCTTTTCCGTTGCTCCCTTTGCGAATGGGACAGCATCTCGCATCTCGTAGTCGTGCGGTAGCGTTCTCGCTTCCCACCCCCGGGGTCTCGGGTTCGATTCCCGGCAGGGCCAGGGATTTTCTCTGCCTCGTGATGGCTGGGTGTTGTGTGCTGTCCTTAGGTTAGTTAGGTTTAAGTAGTTCTAAGTTCTAGGGGACTGATGACCATAGATGTTAAGTCCCATAATGCTCAGAGCCATTTGAACCATTTGAATGGGACAGGAAAGGGACTGGCTAGTACTGGTACAGGGTACCCTCCGCCAAGCACCGTATGCTGGATTGCGGAGTATTTTAGTTAGTTAGTTACATGTTCCACAGATCTCTTGAACAATTCTTTTTTCTAACTGATCTGGAAAGAGTTTAAAGGATATGTATACACGTTTCATGTTAACTTTAATGAAGACACAATTTTTTAATCCTATTCATGCAGCTAGACTTGAAAACCATGTTCTCTTTTCTGGCTACCAATTTTTAACTAGGCAGACCAGCACAGGGTAGACCAGCGTGGATAGCTGCATCAAACCAGTCATCAGACTGAAAACCACAACCAACACCACCGCCACCAACAACAACAACAACAACAACAACAACAAGGATACCGTAAAGGGCTTGAAATTTAATTACGTCGACGCTGAGATCGTTCTAGAAGGAATACAGAAGTAGACAGAGGAAGTACAGATCTCAGCCTACTTAAGGAACCGGCCTGACTTTCATCTGATAGGATGTAGCGTAATCCTAAATCGCAGAAAAGAATCTAAACTCCACTCCACCCGAATACGAGTCCAGTGTCTTAACCATTATGCCAAGTCACTCGGTGGCATTTGAAGTGGAATACTGGCGCACGATATCAAGACATAAAGTTGCTAGTATGCAAAACCCTAATTCGAAAGTCGACGTCGAACATTTTTTCAAACCGGCTTAGTTCGTTTAGAGCGCCATCATGTCATAGCGATTTAATAACTTTCTCCATTGAGGCGGGTCGTTGACATGAGAAACTGCCGGCCTTTGTGGCCGAGCGGTTCTGGGCGCTTCAGTCTGGACCCGCGCGACCGCTACGGTCGCAGGTTCGAATCCTGCCTCGGGCATGAATGTGTATGATGTCCTTAGGTTGGTTAGGTTTAAGTAGTTCTAAGTTCTAGGTGACTGATGACCTCATCAGTTAAGTCCCGTAGTGTTCAGAGCCATTTGAACCATTTTTGAACAAGAGGAACTGCATTTTAATTCAGGTATTACTAGTTTTGCTACAAAAAACGATTTCCACCGCTTTTGGTCTTTTGTTTATGCTGAGACATTGTGAGGTAGCTAGGGGTGAATTACCTTTCTCTCACTCATGTCTCGTTTATTTCAGTCACACATGTACCATAAAAGGTGAACGCGAGTTCTACCGACAACATTTCAGAAGTTGTTCATAGACTTCTTTGGGTATTTTGTACATGGGGCGCGTTGTTTCCGGTGACTCACTACAGAGTAATTGCACTTCGCTTGACTTCTTACCTCCATTTATATTTTTACGTGTATTGCACGGAAAATATCTACACAACAGTGGTAATAAACTTGTTCCATTCACTCACGACAGCTGTAATGCATACTTTACTTTTCGCCCTTGTATTCTATACTGCTCTGTTCTGTTTCAGGTTTGTTTTTACGGCAAATTATAGTTACATATTGACGGTGATACAGAGTGGTACAAATAGATTTACTGACTAAGAGTTGGCTGATACTCCTCTCGTGTTTGGATTCACTAAATGCAATGGAAGAACTGAAATCACTGAAGCTACGGCGGGCCTATCACAATACAATTGCTTCTGTCCATAACCACCTAAGAGAAACAGGATCCTTCCGTATTAGAATGACTGTATCAAACATTTTTTCACTATTGTGAAGGTATTTTCACAGAAACAAAGTTAATTTGGAGCGGGAAACGCAGTAAGTCGTAATTACATTATTATTCTGTAACGCGTCACGGGAGACCACCAGTTCCTTGTAAACTGCTCAGAAAATGTCCCCGATTGACCCCCGTAATTTTATCGGTGCATTTAGGGTTCACCACGTCTATACTTGAGTGTTAACAACGGTTAGCACGAACGACGTTTCTTTCGAGATGGCCGCTATTTGGGAGGCGACACAACAGTCACTGCTATCGGAGTGAGTCTGGGCTTCGAGTCAACCTGCAGGTGGCAGAGCTTACAGTTATCGAGGTGAAGGCGCGGGCAGTAGCGACAAGAGTGAACAAAGAGCCGCCGGCGCGGTAGTTGCCGCCCACGCAGTCGCCCACGGGCTGTCCTCCGGAAGGAACCGGCGATAGGCGCGCGCCGCTCTGCCCCAGCCTTCGACTGAGGCCGCACCTGCTTTGCCGCGCACGTCTATTGGGGAGCGCCGTGCGGCGCCGAGTCCCAACATCGTGCCGGGCCACACGCCTGTGCAGAAATACCAGGCTCTCGTCAGCCATTGTCGGTCATTAGATGGAACACCCGTGGTTACCCGCCGATCGAGTTGGCACTACAGCTCACACAGTGGACTCGTTCTCGGCAGGAGCGACTTTAAAACCACTGTACGATCCGTCCCAATGTAGGAGTTCCGTGGCTTCACTGAATCACTTGACCGGTCTCTCGACTGCGTCGCCCTTCTTCTCCGACCCAGCGCTCCTTCAGTCTCTGGGGACGTGATAAACCCCACAGAAGTATTATCCGCAGGTTCAAATTTCAACAAATACAGCCGGCTTTCACAAGAGAATTTTACTATTTTTGGTAGGAATGAGGCTTCCGAAACACGCCTGTGAAGGGTCTTAATGGGTGAAATTTCGATCTCCCAATGTGAGCCACAACTTCCGAATAACAATTCTCTGACGTTCGGAGGAAGACTCAGCAGTAAAGTCCAGTAAAGTTAATGCCACTTTGACATTGTATGACATTTAAGCTTGTTCCATTCATTTACAATTCAGTATAAACCACGTCCGTATTCATAAAAGCGTGAGATATGTACGGCTATGAGAGGTGTGCTCTTTCTATCGTAGGGAATCCTGTGAACACTTTGTAGTTGCAGTCTCAGAGCGGTTTCTTTAATTTATACTATCCTCCGGGTGTTCGCATTTTGGTTAGTTACACTGACCCCTCCGTATCGATTACATCCCTGGGCTTCTAAAGTACTGCGATGCCCATGCCTTAGAGCCTGTGCCCATGTTGACTTTGGCACCTGTTTCTGTGGCCACAGTGCCTTCGTGATGCCACTGCGTCACCTGAATCTGGAAGAAAGTATTCCTGTTTTTGTATTTTGACTGTGTGCTGTGTTTGTGGTGTGAATAATTACGGTGACGCGTCACGACATTCGCCTTATCCTGTCCGACAAACCGCCAAAAATACAAGTACGTCCTGACTGGTCTACCAAATTAGGGGTACAGCGATACAATCAGTTATTCCTCACCTGCCTGCCACATAGAAAGTTGATTCGAATCCTAGTAAACATGTTTGCAATGTCTTGAAAAATAAGTTCGATTTGTTAAAGCAGTTTATTATGTTCACTAGTCTTGTAAGAAGCGCCTTCCTTGGGACTTGACAACAAGGTCCTCCTTTGAATAACTACCGCAAAACAACGTTTGAGTAGCCGGCCCCGGTGGTATAGCGGTTCAGGCGCTCAGTCCGGAACCGCGGGACTGCTACGGTCGCAGGTTCGAATCCTGCCTCGGGCATGGATGTGTGTGATGTCCTTAGGTTAGTTAGGTTTAAGTAGTTCTAAGTTCTAGGGGACTGATGACCACAGATGTTAAGTCCCATAGTGAAAAAAAAAAGTTTGAGTACCAGTTGCGAATTGGCTGGTGATGCTGTCCACGCAGGATGGTTGCGTAGCCTCACAAGAAATAAGATAAAGAAAGACATTTGCTGCCCTCCACTTCATAAAAATGCCAGGGAAGCATGTCGTCGAACACTGGTAATATATTATGTCCAACGTTTACACAGAAAGAAGTTCTGCTGTTGAACTTTAAACTCAACCTGCTTTTTTCCCCCTTTTTTTCTATATTTCTTCTGATTTACAGGCCACAAATGTAGAAACATTTCAAGTCGTGAACACTAAAATTATGTCCAAGTTGCGATTCCACGTTTCTGCGTTCTGCTAACCAGTACTGGAGAGAAGAGGGAGCCGCAATCATTGTGCGAAGATTTGTGTATGAAGAACACAGCACCCTCGCGGAAGTATATGAGCGATATGGACGTTGCAGCCGAGCGGAAACGCGGGTAATCATCGTATTTCTTCCTGCTAAATGGAAGTGTCAGAAGAGCGAGCTGTGTTATTTGCTAAAACGTATGTGGGGTTTGCAGCTGTCGCGGATGAATTTCATTTCACCTTCCGTAAAGTAGAGAAAATCTGGACGACTCTCTGTATGTGGAAAAAAATAGGAGGGGGAGGGAGAGGAAAGGGGACTGAAGCAATTGGAAATGCAACGTGTAACGAGTATGAAGGGAACGATAACGGACTTAAATATAGTATATTAGACAACAGAGATGGAATAAGTTCTAATACGTCACGACGGTTTAGTTTCCAGTCCCAGGCAACGAGACTAAAATAAGAAACATATTTCAAAATCTAAGAATGACCATATCGGTTCCTGTACAGATGCCCATGTAGTTTTTTTCACCGCGGTGTGAAATACTTCTGCCGGCCGACGTGGCCGCGCGGTTCTGGCGCTGCGGTCTGGAACCGCGAGACCGCTACGGTCGCAAGTTCGAATCCTGCCTCGGGCATTGATGTGTGTGATGTCCTTAGGTTAGTTAGGTTTAACTAGTTCTAAGTTCTAGGGGACTAATGACCTCAGCAGTTGAGTCCCATAGTGCTCAGAGCCATTTGAGCCATTTTTTTGAAATACACTCCTGGAAATTGAAATAAGAACACCGTGAATTCATTGTCCCAGGAAGGGGAAACTTTATTGACACATTCCTGGGGTCAGACACATCACATGATCACACTGACAGAACCACAGGCACATAGACACAGGCAACAGAGCATGCACAATGTCGGCACTAGTACAGTGTATATCCACCTTTCGCAGCAATGCAGGCTGCTATTCTCCCATGGAGACGATCGTAGAGATGCTGGATGTAGTTCTGTGGAACGGCTTGCCATGCCATTTCCACCTGGCGCCTCAGTTGGACCAGCGTTCGTGCTGGACGTGTAGACCACGTGAGACGACGCTTCATCCAGTCCCAAACATGCTCAATGGGGAACAGATCCGGAGATCTTGCTGGCCAGGGTAGTTGACTTACACCTTCTAGAGCACGTTGGGTGGCACGGGATACATGCGGACGTGCATTGTCCTGTTGGAACAGCAAGTTCCCTTGCCGGTCTAGGAATGGTAGAACGATGGATTCGATGACGGTTTGGATGTACCGTGCACTATTCAGTGTCCCCTCGACGATCACCAGTGGTGTACGGCCAGTGTAGGAGATCGCTCCCCACACTATGATGCCGGGTGTTGGCCCTGTGTGCCTCGGTCGTATGCAGTCCTGATTGTGGCGCTCACCTGCACGGCGCCAAACACGCATACGACCATCATTGGCACCAAGGCAGAAGCGACTCTCATCGCTGAAGACGACACGTGTCCATTCGTCCCTCCATTCACGCCTGTCGCGACACCACTGGAGGCGGGCTGCACGATGTTGGGGCGTGAGCGGAAGACGGCCTAACAGTGTGCGGGACCGTAGCCCAGCTTCATGGAGACGGTTGCGAATGGTCCTCGCCGATACCCCAGGAGCAACAGTGTCCCTAATTTGCTGGGAAGTGGCGGTGCGGTCCCCTACGGCACTGCGTAGGATCCTACGGTCTTGGCGTGCATCCGTGCGTCGCTGCGGTCCGGTCCCAGGTCGACGGGCACGTGCGCCTTCCGCCGACCACTGGCGACAACATCGATGTACTGTGGAGACCTCACGCCCCACGTGTTGAGCAATTCGGCGGTACGTCCACCCGGCCTCCCGCATGCCCACTAGACGCCCTCGCTCAGAGTCCGTCAACTGCACATACGGTTCACGTCCACGCTGTCGCGGCATGCTACCAGTGTTAAAGACTGCGATGGAGCTCCGTATGCCACGGCAAACTGGCTGACACTGACGGCGGCGGTGCACAAATGCTGCGCAGCTAGCGCCATTCGACGGCCAACACCGCGGTTCCTGGTGTGTCCGCTGTGCCGTGCGTGTGATCATTGCTTGTACAGCCCTCTCGCAGTGTCCGGAGCAAGTATGGTGGGTCTGACACACCGGTGTCAATGTGTTCTTTTTTCCATTTCCAGGAGTGTACTTCTAGTATGGCCACAGATACGCGAAGAAAATTAATGTTGGCGATTCCTGACACACAATTAATTGAGATACACGGGGAAATTAATTTCATATAACGTAATAAAAAACAGCTGTACAGTATCACTCCTAATCTTATGAACAAGAGCACCACGTCACGAATCGCGCAGCCCCTCCTGCTGGAGGTTCGAGTCCCCCCTCGGTCATGGATGAGTGTGTTGTCTTTACCGTAAGTTAATTTAAGTTAGTTTAAGTAGTGTGTAAGATGACCTAAGCAGTTTGGGATTTCTACTATTACGTTTGGATTAAACTTGAAATTCCAGGCAGATAATATCTGAAAAGTGCGTTTGAGGAAAGCGGCCTGTACTCTTCACTCCGCTTTTAATGTTCCAAATGACTGACCGCATTAAATCGTGTTGTATGTACCCGTTTGTGCTCACACAGAGAATCGCGCTATTTGCCTGACATGTTCGTATTCTGTCTCCTTGGAACGTTTGTACTATACTTCCTTCGTGGCTCTTGCATTAATTACTGTAAGAAGTTCCCAAAGAAAATTTGGTTGTACCTTTTCTTAACTGCCAAGCCTACGTTAAGAAAATGTGTTTTTCTTGCACAGCAGAAAAATAAAAAGTTTTGAGATTGCAGTAAACTAGAGGACTGTGACAGTTGATAATAAAACACACTGAGGCTTTCACACATTTAGGCGAACCAGAACTGTCATCATATTACATATCGTACACTAATTCCGTCTTAGAAAGAAGCGGTCTACAAAGGACAGTGCGGCGTTGCAGAAATTTAGCCGCCAATAGTTGGAAAGTTTGTAGTACATTTGGGCGGCAGAACTCAGCTCAATACTCGGGTGTTTTATTACAGTATTGAACTTGTTCGCTCGATATTCGATTGCGGCTACATTACGGCGATATCTACGAGTGCGAGAAAAGTGCGCGAAACAGGAAGACAACTGCGTGCTCGAGACAGATCGAACCTCTTTTGTTATGGCAATGAAATCCTCCTGGTAAATCGGCTTTGAAATGAGACAAAAGTTAAACAGAGACGTAAAACTGAGTTTTTGGACAAGTCGTCATAAATATCAATTAAGTAATCGGAGACTGCCAAGGAAAAGCCTTATCTAACGCCGTGCAGTTGGCTACTTTCACCTGACCCATATGAAAAAAGAAAGATGCATTCTCCAGACATTGTAGAACATTTTTTTCCGGAACATGAGACGAGCCTGTCCAATTAAGAACACGAGTTCATATGAAATGGATGGGCCGAAGTAAGATATAACTTTACGGCAAGTTGAAGATGAGAGGGAGAGATGGTGATATACAGGGCGGCCCATTGATCGTGACCGGGCCAAATATCTCACAAAATAAGCTTCAAACGAAAAAACTACAAAGAACGAAACTTGTCTAGCTTGAAGGGGGAAACCAGATGGCACTATGGTTGGCCCGCTAGATGGCGCTACCATAGGTCAAAAGGATATCAACTGCATTTTTAAAATAGGAACCCCCATTTTTTATTACATATCCGTGTAGTACCTAAAGAAATATGAATGTTTTAGTAGGACCACTTTTTTCCCTTTCTGATAGATGGCGGTGTAATAGTCACAAACATATAGCTCACAATTTTAGACGAACAGTTGGTTCAAAAATGGCTCAAATGGCTCTGAGCACGAACAGTTGGTAACAGGTAGGCTTTTAAAATTAAAATACAGAACGTAGGTACGTTTGAACATTTTATTTCGGTTGTTCCAATGTGATACACGTACCTTTGTGAACTTATTTCTGAGAACGCATGCTGTTACAGCGTGATTACCTGCAAATACCACATTAATACAATAAATGCTCAAAATGATGTCCGTCAACCTCAATGCATTTGGCAATACGTGTAAAGACATTACTCTCAACAGCGAGTAGTTCGCCTTCCGTAACGTTCGCACATGCATTGACAATGCGCCGACGCATGTTGTCAGACGTTTTCGGTGGAGCACGATAGCAAATATCCTTCAACTTTCCCCACAGAAAGAAATCCGGGGACGTCAGATCCGGCGAACGTGCTTCGACGACCGATCTACCTGTCATGAAATATGCTATTCAATACCGCTTCAACCGCACGCGAGTTATGTGCCGGACATCCATCATGTTGGAAGTACATCGCCATTCTGTCATGCAGTGAAACATCTTGTAGTAACATCGGTAGAACATTACGTAGGAAATCAGCATACATTGCACCATTTAGATTGCCATCGATAAAATGGGGGCCAATTATCCTTCCTCCCATAATGCCGCACCATAAATTAACCCGCCAAGATCGCTGATGTTCCACTTGTCGCAGCCATCGTGGATTTTCCGTCGCCGAATAGTGCATATTATGCCGGTTTACGTTACCGCTGTTGGTAAATGACGCTTCGTCGCTAAATAGAACGCGTACAAAAAATCTGTCATCGTCCCCTAATTTCTCTTGTTCCCAGTGGCAGAACTGTACACGACGTTCAAAGTCGTCGCCATGCAATTCCTGGTGCATAGAAGTATGGTACGGGTCCAATCGATGTTGATGTAACATTCTCAACACCGACGTTTTTGAGATTCCCGATTCTCGCGCAATTTGTCTGCTACTGATGTGCGGATTAGCCGCGACAGCAGCTAAAACACCTACTTGGGCATCATTATTTGTTGCAGGTCGTGGTTGACGTTTCACATGTGGCTGAACACTTCCTGTTTCCTTAAATAACGTAACTATCCAGCGAACGGTCCGGACACTTGGATGATGTCGTCCAGGATACCGAGCAGCAAACATAGCACACGCCTGTTGGGCATTTTGATCACAATAGCCATACATCAACACGATATCGACCTTTTCCGCAATTGGTAAACGGTCCATTTTAACACGGGTAATGTATCACGAAGCAAATACCGTCCACACTGGCGGAATGTTACGTGATACCACGTACTTATACGGTTTGTGACTATTACAGCGCCATCTATCACAAAGCGAAAAAAGTGGTCCAACTAAAACATGCATATTTCTTTACGTACTACACGAATATGTGATAAAAAATTGGGGTCCCTATTTAAAAAAACGCAGTTGATATCCATTTGACCTATGGCAGCGCCATCTAGCGTACCAACAATAGCGTCATCTGGTTTCCCCCTTCAAGCTAGACAAGTTTCGTTCTTTGTAGTTTTTCGTTTGATGCTTATTTCGTAAGATATTTGGCCCGGTCACTGTCAATGGACCACCCTGTATATGTGCGTACGATAAACTCCTTCCCTCGAAAATTTCCCTCCTTCATACCTCCTCTGTGTTACCACAGATGACGTGTCACTGATCTCATTTGTACAAGGATTGCAGTACACGCGAGATGCCTATTTGCTTTCCTCGTTCTGAATGGAATGCGTAAGTTCTAATAAATGTTCACCAACCAGCAGTCTTCCATAGTTGTTGTCCCCTGCACAGAAGACAGCACGTAGGTCCTGAATCCGTTATCTTGAGGCTGTAATAAATTCTTAGCGACAAACTGATATTATGTGATTGATTAAATTTTCAATTAGTTTATAAGGGATGCCATTCGCTTTTTATTAGCAGAACACGAGAAACTTCATAATAACATTCCACCTTACAGTCACAAATAATTTCCATTCAACAAAATAATGAACTGCGTATTTCCGTAATGATTATCACAGTGTTCTCAACTACATGTCCAGATAACCATACTTTGCTAATAAAATCTTAACATCGACTGCGATAGACGACATGTCTGGAATCCGAGACTGCCGAACCAGTTCGCCCGCCATCCAAGTTGGGCGCGATCCTGAGATCACCGAAGTGCTTCGTTCCCATTTTCGTTTAGCAGTTGTTTATTATTCTGCTGGTTATTAATACTTCTGAAATAATGTAATGACAGCACGCTATTGAGAGATGCTTAAATATGAAATATAAGTAAATACGCTGTTTAGTTTGCCTAATATTAATAACAGAAGAGTATCATTTTGGCGCGCAACTTCCCAATGCAGTAGCCAATCGCGGATAAGGACCACAATTTTAGGTGGTCTTTCTGATGATACCCGTACCTAACAAACCATGTGTCATCGGTATCTCACGCCTCGTTACGTCATCTTACCACTGCTGCCGTCTCAACTGCTCTAAGAAGCGCTTCTTGTAGGCAAATACGATGGCTGTAAAGCCACAAATATTACACCGTTACCACCAAAACGAAAATTACGTTGTACGAGGGCAATTACAAAGAAGAACATTGAACATTGGTAGACATTACATCCATCTACAGCGCTGCGGATTAATGCACAAAATCTAATATTTCTCTCTCTCTCTCTCTCTCTCTCTCTCTCTCTCTCTCTCTCTCTCTCTCCCTCGTCTGAAATAGACATCTGTGTCACTCTAAAGACATCAGCATACTTAAATATGACCACATGTGGGTAGCGTATTTGGAGTACAGATCTGCATATCAGAGGACGCACTTTAGTTGTGGGTGGACTGTTACTTTTAACATTTGGCTGTCATTCGGAGAATGTGCCGTGGGAGTGAGGTAACAAGAAAGAGCAGCGGCCTTCCGCGTGCAGCCTACACCCGTTCCTGAAAGGCAGCCGGCTGGCCGTCAAATGCTCATACGCCGCATACCTACACCAGTTCACCGTCTGACTCCTTTTTCTGAAGGCATTTTTTACTTCTGTTCGTACATTTCAAGTATAAGATATAGGATTTTTCGACTGTCTCCATTATATCAGCTTCTCGCCCTTTGTGTAATAGTAACATACTAATTACGTTCAAAATAACAGATTTTTGTCTTAAAGTAAAATTACAACAGAAATATTTTGAATTTTCATATTTACACAGCAAAATTTTATATTTCGCCGGTTAGTCGTAATACGACTAAGGCTGGAATGAAAATTTCGGTTACTGCATCGCACCTCAAATACTCGTCGACTACTAAGCATAATTTAAAAAATAGGTAGTTTCTAAATGAATGTACGGGTTTTAAAGCTTTATAACATGTATTACATTCAACCTACAATTATAAATAACACATCAAATGAAAGAGAAACTCAAGGAGTTTTTCTTACAAGTGTTTAATGTGAGCACCATTCGCCACACATTGAGTCGATGGGCGAGTTCTTCCCAAATCCCGATCAGTGTGTCTGGAGTAATAGTTTCTAAAGTCGGATAGATCAGCTGGTACCGGAGGCACATACACACGATCCTTTATGAATCCCCAGAAGTAAAAAAGGCATGGCATAAGATGGTGTGTGTGAACGTGGAGGTCATGCAAAGCAAGTTCTGTCACCTGGCCCCTTGCGGCCAATCCAGTGTTCGGGTACTACGACGTTTAACCAACCACGTACTTATGCCAGTGAGGCGGCGCACCATCTTGCTGCCAAATAAAGTTCTGTGATTCAGTTTCTTCCAGTTCAGGCAAGAGACACAGTTCTAGCGCATCAATATAAAAAAAACACTAGTTATAGTTGCTTTGCGGAATACGAAAGGCCCTTAAAGTATCGGCCGGAACGTGGCACAAAGAAATTCAATTTAGAGGAGGCTCGTACCATCTCGTGGGGATCTGCTGACCCCCAGATGCGCATACTATGTGTGTACACATTTCCACTTAGGTGAAATATCGAGTCTTTAGGCTTTAGAGCTTGCAACAACTGCAAACGATGATAAATTGAAAGTGTATCCTTAAAAGTTTCCCCACAGACTTTACTAGAATTACTAATTCACGACTAGCCTTCCGAACTGATTTTTTTGGAGCTGCACATGAAAGACTCTCACTCGTTCAACACGCTCTTCACTCACTCTCGGTCGTTATACATTCATCCCTTGGGTCCAGGTATACAAACAAAACTGTTTGAGTTGCCCTGTCATTTGATGTATTATTTATAATTGTATGTTGACTGTAACAAATGCCAACTGCATTTAAACTCGTATCTCCATTTTGAAACAACCTGTATTTGTTAGAACTGACACTGTATTCGTGTGTCTGCGAGTAGATCTATGCTCCACCAGCCACCATATGGTGTGTGGTGGAGAGTTCTTGTGCACCACTATCGCATACTTCCTTTTATGTTCAGGGCGCCAAATATACGTAGGGGGAGCAATTATACTGGTTTCCACTTCCGGGATCACACGTTCTCGGAATTTCAACAGCAAACCGCGAGTCGATGCAGAACACAACGTGTGTCACAGGGGCTCCGTGAGCACTTCTGTGGTGCTTTTGCGATTACTAAACGATTTCCGCGACGAAACGCGCTGGACTTCTTTGCGTCTCACATATTTCATTTAGGAATCCTGACTGGTAACGGCCCTTACTGAAGACCAATGCCCAGGAATCGGCCTAAAAAGGGTTTTGAACACTACCTCCTTCGCTTACGTATCGTCCTACAAACTTTGGGCGCGAGCCGTTATTTATTTAAGTGTACCGAGGGCGTCACAAGAACACTCCTATTGTCAGGTTCCATTTTGCTGCGCCTCTTCCACTAGACGAAAGTGATTAAGAGCTTTGCCCAAAGTGAAGTCATCTGGAATTATAGTCTCGATGACTTCCGAGGGGTAGGTTCAGGTAGCTAATTGGAGAGATTTTCTCCTTTCGCGCACTTTGGCGAACCTGGACCACATAGCAAAACGTGCTGCATTATAGCACAGAAGGTAACTGAAAGAAACGACACTTTTATTCACAGACAATATGTACGCTGAAGTCACCGCGATTTGCGATCGTCTCCTGGACATTACAAAAGGCGGGAGATGTTTCGTAGTTTGCTAGTAGGGTGTGTGATCATGCTCTGCAGCGTGCTCCCATTCCTCCTCCACAATTTCTGGCTGCTCTTTGGTGCACGTGGACGTGCTGCACTACGCATCCCACACGTGCTCGATGGGATTTAAGTCGGGGGAAAGGCCACGCCATTCCATTCCATTGGCCGAATGTTCTCTCGTTCCCAGAGCACCTCCACCAACGCTCTTCGATGTAGTCGCGTATTGCCATCCATAAAAAGGAAATCAGTGTCGAACAAATACCTGAAAATGATATTTTCACCCTGCAGCGGAGTGTGCGCTGATATGAAACTTCCTGGTAGATTAAAACTGTGTGCCGGACCGAGACTCGAACTCGGGACCTTTGCCTTTCGCGGGCAAGTGCTCTGCCAACTGAGCTACCAAGCACGACTCACGCCCCGTCCTCACAGCTTTACTTCCGCCAGTACCTCGTCTGCTACCATCCAAACTTTACAGAAGCTCTCCTGCGAACCTGGCTGTGGCTAAGCCATATCTCCGCAATATCCTTTCTTTCAGGAGTGATAGTCCTGTAAGGTTCGCAGAAGAGCTTCTGTAAAGTTTGGAGGGTAGGAGACTAGGTGCTGGCGGAAGTAAAGCTCTGAGGACGGGGCGTGAATCGTGCTTGGGTAGCTCAGTTGGCAGAGCAGCACTTGCCCGCGAAAGGCAAATGTCCCAAGTTCGAGTCGCGGTCCGGCACACAGTTTTAACCTGCCAGGAAGTTTCAAATCCCTGAAGAGACGCACTTGGGGAAGGAGTAGAGTGTCACAACAACGTTGACCGGTGAGTGCAACACGATGCCTCCCGACACCATAACAAATGGACCATCAAAACGCCAGTGTTCCTAGGTGTATTACGTATTCCCACCTCTCGCCATGTGGGGGTAAGCCCAGCATTGTGGAACACGATTGGAACGAGAGGATATTCTGCGCGTTCCCCCCGATTTAAATCCTATTGAACACGTTTGAGATGCACTCAGGAGAATGTCCAAATGCACCATAGGCCATCCAGCAATTGTCAACCGCGCTGGTGTAAGAATGGAACGCCCTAATTCAGAACTCCTTGCCAACCCCGTGGCTAGCATGAGAGCACGTTGCCAGGATGCACTGCTGTTCGAGGTTCAAAAATGGCTCTGAGCACTATGGGACTTAACTTCTCACGTCATCAGTCCCCTAGAACTTAGAACTACTTAAACCTAACTAACCTAAGGACATCACACACATCCATGCCCGAGGCAGGATTCGAACCTGCGACCGTAGCGGTCGCGCGGTTCCAGACTGAAGCGCCTTTAACCGCTTGAACACATCGGCCGGCCTGTTCGAGGTGATCACACACCCTATTAAGAACCATGTACCGCCTTTTGTAATGTCCAGGGAACCACCATACATCGCGGTCACTTTAGTGTAATTACTGTCTTTGAGTAAAAGTTTATCTCATTGCGTGCTTCTTACACTGTAGCAGTTCTTTCTATGTATGGTCAAAGTTTCATCGAGCTATGTTGCTTGGCAGTAACACGTGATTCAAACGTTACTTTCAACCTTAAGTTTTGTAAACCACTGTAGTTTCCTTCTGTCGAACAGCATAACGGAGGCAGCATGCTAACACCGTTATCCTATAGACTGATAATACCAAGTGACAGATTCTCTTACTGCATGCGACGCTGTGGAAAGACCTGGGATTTAGCCCGGATCACTGGCGTAAGCTGCAACGATTAGGATCTGTACGTCATCAACCCTTCTCCTCTGGCTTTTAAATACTACTCCTAAAATTATTTCTACCACTAGGATTCGAAAAGGCTACCCTCGGGTCAAGCATCACGACACTCGGCGTATTTAAGTGAGCTTGGCTACAGAGGCAAACGGAAGGGTAGGGAGCATTTCCGAAATTTTGCGGAGTACCTTCGAAACTGTAAGAATCCAACACGCTTGACTTCCAGCGTGAAACAATTTTTCTCCAGTTCAACCGTATTCTTGAATTCAGTAATTATACAATGAAGTTTAGAAACGAAGAAGGTTTAGCACACCAACACGCTACATCACTACGGCAGACTACCACGCAATGGTGCTGGCAGATCTAACGCGAATAATGACGTTGCAACATCAACTATCACTGTTACCTGACGGGTTTCTTGTTAGTCACAGTAAACGTGTAGCCTCTATTGCCACCACAAAAATGCACAACCGCAAAATGAGACAATCACGACTGATTCTTACATTCATTAACGCTGGTGAGCTTTAAAAAACTGCGATGAACTTTGCTAGGTAGAGAAAGAAAGCAGGATTTATGCATTTCAGTTAGATTATTACTTCAAATGAGAGTTATTAAGTTATGCCAATGCTTATCTACGGAGTAATGCATTATTCGGGCAGAAGAAATTTCATAATAAGTCATAACAGATATTTGTTGCGAAGCAAAAGTCAAGAGCAAAATGGAACATTTTCTTAATCTTCCTAACCCTTTTAGGCTAAAAAATAAATAAACTTTGTCAATAACACAAACTTTTAAATGGCTGCACCATTTAAAACGTGAAGTGAGAAAAAGTTAATAAAGACTCAAGGAAACTGAAAAAACAGAAGTGACTGTACCGTTCTCGACAGTACAGACATGCAGCATTTGTTACGAGTCATGAATGCAACTGCAGCAACAGGGATATTTGCTTCAACAATTAACTCACCAATATCTTGTAATCGCTTAAAGTAAGATTAGTGTTAGTAAGAATGTAAGCAAATATGATGCAGTAACTGTTAATCTGAAATCAATTCTAGTTACACAAACAGCAGAAGAATTAATACCGGCGTAGAATTTGTTAATTTCTTTTAAGACTCTAGCGCTTGTATGTTAGCTACCGTTTTCATCTATCAGTGCCAGAATCATTCACAGCAGGAAGGAAGAGTCTATATCGAATGGCTGACGTGAGATTCGGGACATTGTCCTATCTCAAGTACGAGTACAGAGTTTCTAAGCTCCTGCATTTTGTGCCACAGACAAAGAAATGAAGTAAAACCAAGGACTGGTTGTGAGAGGCAGCACAGCTTACGTGGCAGTGCTATCACGTGCGTGGAGTGCATTGAATGATGACCTTCGTGGAGAAGGGAATGCTAAGAACATTAGTAAGGAAGGCGTCCCAGTGCAGCTGGCGAATGAGAATTCTAATCGTCCTGCGACGGAGGTAATGATGCGGCAGGAAGGCGAATGGGGGAGGGGGCAGACGACTATCGACTGACAATGGGGAAAGAGCCAACAGCACAGTTGAAATTGTCCGACGTGACTACCTCGTGATGACTGCGAAAATGACCAAAGCAGAAAGCTACGAATGTGCAGATTCTGTAAGCATTTTTGTCAGTACGCTGAGAAAGAACACATGCTTTGCACGTATTGAAGGAAAGTGAACTTCAACAGAATGGAAACATCTGTGTTCTACGTAGACGAAGAAATTTCACGTAAGCTCTCAACAGGCACATCATTACTAACGCAGCCCTGTCGTTCTATGATAGCACGCAGTGTGAGATGGAAGCGTACTCTGATTTGGTGCGGACACTTTTAGCAAAGACTACACAATAACACGTCAACTTATTGCCGTATAGTGCACTGATATATCGTGAGGACTCGAGATTGGCCGGCCGCGGTGGTCTCGCGGTTCTAGGCGCGCAGTCCGGAACCGTGCGACTGCTACGGTCGCAGGTTCGAATCCTGCCTCGGGCATGGATGTGTGTGATGTCCTTAGGTTAGTTAGGTTTAAGTAGTTCTAAGTTCTAGGGGACTGATAACCACAGCAGTTGAGTCCCATAGTGCTCAGAGCCATTTTTGCCTCGAGAATTATACATGTGGGATGGCTATCACAGTGCTGTGCATAGGTCAACGCCCCTTCACCAACGGGAATAATTCCTAATAAAGAAGCCCGACAACCTGTCCGAAACAGAAGCGCAGGCGGGGGATTGGATGATTGAGAGTGTAATGGCCACGTCGTCCTTAACTGTTACCCTCAGGAAAGTTAACCCACCTGTAAGTATGGCCATAAGAAAAATCGTGGCTACTAGAAGAGCCCACGATCGATGTGAGTCATTAATTTCCATTTGATTTTTCAATTTAAAAAATTAACGATGATGTTCATCTTAGGACATCGCATCTCAGGGAGAAGGGGGGGGGGTAGGGAGGTAGGGGGGAGTTGAAGGCTGCAGCAACCCTCTGGTGGATTTTCAAATTCGAAATTGCTTACGGTGTCTTTTAAATAAAATACTTAAAGCTTACTTGAAGCTGGTTGCAATTTTTAGCCCACAATTATTATACAGGTACCACAGCCACATGCCGGCCGCGGTGGTCTAGCGGTTCTAGGCGCTCAGTCCGGAACCGCGCGTCTGCTACGGTCGCAGGTTCGAATCCTGCCTCGGGCATGGATGTTTGTGATGTCCTTAAGTTAGTTAGGTTTAAGTAGTTCTAAGTTCTAGGGGACTGATGACCACAGATGTTGAGTCCCATAGTGCTCAGAGCCATTTAGAGCCACCACAGCCACGTTTCCTCAGTCTGTTTGTGACGAGGTAGCGGGTAGTGGCAGTAGCCCCCAGGAAGTCAGTTAACATCTACATGTACATACACACTCGGCAAGCCAGCACATGGTGCATGGCGCAGTGTATCTGAAGCCATTACTAGTCATGCCCTTCTCTGTTCCACTCGCAAACGCAGCGAGGGGGGAGAATACTGTGTGTATTCCTCCTTATGGGCCCTAATTTCTCTTAACTTGTCTTCGTGGCCCTTAGGTTAAATGTACGTAGGCGGCATCAGTATCATTCTATAGTCAACCGCAAATGCCAGTTCTTCAAATTTTCTGAACAGTATTATACGAAAAGATCGTCGTTTTCCCTCAGTCTAGGGATTCCCACTAGAGTAGACGAAACATCTCCGTAACACTCGCGTGTTGATCGAATCTACCGGTAACAACTCTAGCACCTTGCCCCTGAACTGATTCACAAGATTCTTTTTCATATTCATCCGCATTAAGTTACACTCCTGGAAATGGAAAAAAGAACACATTGACACCGGTGTGTCAGACCCACCATACTTGCTCCGGACACTGCGAGAGGGCTGTACAAGCAATGATCACACTCACGGCACAGCGGACACACCAGGAACCGCGATGTTGGCCGTCGAATGGCGCTAGCTGCGCAGCATTTGTGCACCGCCGCCGTCAGTGTCAGCCAGTTTGCCGTGGCATACGGAGCTCCATCGCAGTCTTTAACACTGGTAGCATGCCGCGACAGCGTGGACGTGAACCGTATGTGCAGTTGACGGACTTTGAGCGAGGGCGTATAGTGGGCATGCGGGAGGCCGGGTGGACGTACCGCCGAATTGCTCAACACGTGGGGCGTGAGGTCTCCACAGTACATCGATGTTGTCGCCAGTCGTCGGCGGAAGGTGCACGTGCCCGTCGACCTGGGGCCGGACCGCAGCGACGCACGGATGCACGCCAAGACCGTAGGATCCTACGCAGTGCCGTAGGGGACCGCACCGCCACTTCACAGCAAATTAGGGACACTGTTGCTCCTGGGGTATCGGCGAGGACCATTCGCAACCGTCTCCATGAAGCTGGGCTACGGTCCCGCACACCGTTAGGCCGTCTTCCGCTCACGCCCCAACATCGTGCAGCCCGCCTCCAGTGGTGTCGCGACAGGCGTGAATGGAGGGACGAATGGACACGTGTCGTCTTCAGCGATGAGAGTCGCTTCTGCCTTGGTGCCAATGATGGTCGTATGCGTGTTTGGCGCCGTGCAGGTGAGCGCCACAATCAGGACTGCATACGACCGAGGCACACCGGACCAACACCCGGCATCATGGTGTGGGGAGCGATCTCCTACACTGGCCGTACACCACTGGTGATCGTCGAGGGGGCACTGAATAGTGCACGGTACATCCAAACCGTCATCGAACCCATCGTTCTACCATTCCTACACCGGCAAGGGAACTTGCTGTTCCAACAGGACAATGCACGTCCGCATGTATCCCGTGCCACCCAGCGTGCTCTAGAAGGTGTAAGTCAACTACCCTGGCCAGCAAGATCTCCAGATCTGTCCCCCATTGAGCATGTTTGGGACTGGATGAAGCGTCGTCTCACGCGGTCTGCACGTCCAGCACGAACGCTGGTCCAACTGAGGCGCCAGGTGGAAATGGCATGGCAAGCCGTTCCACAGGACTACATCCAGCATCTCTACGATCGTCTCCATGGGAGAATAGCAGCCTGCATTGCTGCGAAAGGTGGATATACACTGTACTAGTGCCGACATTGTGCATGCTCTGTTGCCTGTGTCTATGTGCCTGTGGTTCTGTCAGTGTGATCATGTGATGTATCTGACCCCAGGAATGTGTCAATAAAGTTTCTCCTTCCTGGGTCAATGAATTCACGGTGTTCTTATTTCAATTTCCAGGAGTGTATATTTTTCTAAATTTACAGAAAGCTGCCATTCATCCTCCCAAAAATAATTTTTTTCGAAGTATCCTGCTACAATCACATAACGATGGTACTTTCCCGTAAACTACAGCGTCGTCCGAGATCAGTTGCAGTAGTCCGCTGCTCACGCTGTCCGTCACATCGTTTATCTATAGAGAGAATAAAAGCGGTCCTATCACACTTCCCTGGGGCACTCCTGCCGATAACTTTGTCTCTGATGAACACTCGCCGTCCGGGACAACGTATTGCGTTCTGTTGGTTAAGAGAGAAGTCTTCGAGCCATCCACATGCCTAAGAAACTACTCCGCATTGCTCGGACCTTTGTTAACAGTCTGCAGTGGGGAACTGTGCAGAACGATTTCCGGAAATACAGGAATATGGAATCTTCTTGTTGTCCTCCAACCGTGGATCACAGAATATCATGTGCGAATTCCGTGCTCATTTGTGGGCAGAAACTTTTCCGTCTCAAGTAGATTTACTATATTTGAACTGAGAATATGTTCGAAAATTCTGCAGCAGATCGATGTTAGGGAAACTGGCCTGCAATTTTGCCGGTCTGCCTTTTACCCTACTTAAATACAGGAGTGATCTGCTCTTTTATCCGGTCGCTTGGGACTTTGCTCTGGACGAGAGATTTACAATAAATGCAAGCTAATTAAGGGGGCAAATGCCTAAGAATATACTGACGAGTTCATCTTGCAGCTAGGAAGGAAAACATCTCATTATGTGCTTCCTGCGCCCAACTTTTCGATGAATCGCATCTAAGGCATAAGATGGTTTCGAAGACTTGGGCAGAGAGACATTACTGCGGAGCATGGGACTCTTGCTGGGATAAGCGGCTTTTAGCAGATGACATACAGGCACACTAAGAATTTGTTTCCTGTCTATTAGTGCCGCACTGCGTGCTGCAGTCTATGCCATGTTTACTACGAATTAGTTTTAATGTACACTGACGGAAAAAAAAATTGCAACACCAGGAAGGAGATGTGTGACACAAACGAAAGTTCGTAGACATGTTTCTGCATCATCTGAAAGATGATGTCTATTCAAATTTCGCACCACTATGAGCATGCAAATCAGGTTCGCATTACATACACGCTGTAAGGGTTGTGAGCGTTGGATATCTTTGAAATTGGACGTTGTAACTTGATGTTAACCAAGAATGCCTTTAAGGCGACAAAGGCACCATTGTCGACACCTCACTGAGTTTGAACGCGCTCGTGTAAGAGTGCTACGAGAAGCTGGATGTTCGTTTTGAGGTACTGCAGCCCGCCGCGGTGGTCTAGCGGTTCAGGCGCTCAGTCCGGAACCGCGGGACTGCTACGGTCGCAGGTTCGAATCCTGCCTCGGGCATGGATGTGTGTTATGTCCTTAGGTTAGTTAGGTTTAAGCAGTTCTAAGTTTTAGGGGACTGATGACCACAGATGTTAAGTCCCGTAGTGCTCAGAGCCATTTGAACCATTTTTTTGAGGTACTGCAGAAAGACTTGGCAGGAATTTAGCCACAGTACATTATTATTATTGGCAGGGGTGGTCGTGAAAATGTATGACCACAACAAGAGTGGGCTCCCGATGGCCAAGTGTAACTACCAAGAGGGAACACCATCGTGCTCAGCGTATGGCTCTGGAGCATCTTACTGCACCTGCGGCAGCAGTTTCAGCAGCAGTTGGCACCACAGTGAAATAACGAACTATTACAAATCGGTTAGTCAATGGACAGCTCCGAGTCAGACGCCCTGTAACGTGCATTCCACTGACCCTAAACGACAGACATTTGCATCTGCAGTGGTGTCAAGTGAGACCTCATTGGAGAGCAGGGTGGAGGTCTGTTGTGTTTTCCGATGAAAGCTGGTTCTGATTCGGTGCCAGTGATGCCCGTATGTTGGTTAAGAGGAGGTCAGTTGCATGCGCAGGCTGTTTGCAGTGCTAGACACACTGGACCTACACCAGGAGTTGTGGTGGGGTCCGACTTCGTGTGACAGCAGGAACACTTTCGTGGTTATCCCGCGCAACCTGACTTCAAATTTGTACGTCAATCTGGTGATTGGACCTGTTGCGCTGACATTTATGAACAGCATTCCAATGAGTGTTTCCCAACAGAATAACGCTGGATCACGTACCGCTGTTGTAAGCAAACATACTCTACAGAGTGTCGACATGTTGCTATTGTCTGTTCGATCTCCAGATTTGTCTCCAATCGAGTACATATGGGACACCATCGGATGGCGATTCCAGCGTCATTCAGAAATAGTATTAACCGACCCTGTACTGACCAACTAGGTGCAACAGGCACGAAACTCGATCCCACAAACTGATATCCGGCACCTATACAACACAATGCATGCGCTTTTGCATGCTTGCTCTCAACATTCTGGCGGTTACACCGGTTATTAATGTACCAGCATTTCACATTTACAATGTCTTACCTCGCGTTTACATTAACCTGTGTTCTTCCATTGTTAATCACTTAAATATGTTACTTAGACAGAAGCATTCTCTAAGTTTCATTAATCTACATTAATAATTTTTTGGTGTTGAATTTTTTCTCCGTCCCGTACACTGAAAGGATGAAAAATGGGACCAGTCACTTTTTTAAATTTATTTTGCCTTTACCAGTTTCAGGCTGGTTTCCCCATCTTCAGACAAAGTCTAGGGTAGGTTGGAATGTGAAAGTCTGGCTGTGCGTTGGCGAAGCCAGTAAATGTGAAAGCAAAATACCTGGTTGTGTTGACAGATTGATCTGTAGCTTAGCCCGAGGTCTACGTCAGATTGGAAGATGGTAGTTTAGCAGTGGATTGGCGAAGCCAGCGGGTGCGAAGGCAAAAAAAAAAAAAAAAAAAAAAAAAAAAAAAAAAAAAAAAAAAAAAAAAAAACCTTGAAATGTCTCACACTTTCCACCTCTGAACTCCCATAAGAGTTCGTCCCGTGGTAGACCTGACATTCCTGTGTCCAAATCACGAACATCGACCTCTGCATCACGAAGTGCAACAATAGGAGAGCATCAGTATAGAGAGCGGCTGAAGGCCGGCCGGTGCAGAGCGGCGGCGGGATGACGTGGGCGCCCGGCGCGCTGCAGCCACGGTCCAGCAGTCAAAGCGCCGCTGCGCACAGCCTCAAATGCCAGCCGCGGCGCACGATTGCGCTTCTTCCTCGCCCGCAGGGCAAGCAGTGGCTACTCTCTCCTCACATTCGTTACACGATTATTTCCCTTGAGTAGTCAGCTGCGGTCAACAGATCGTGGTCTCGTGGTTATTGTTGCTGACTCTCGATCTCGGAGCCCGGGTTCGATTCCCAGCTGGGTAGGGGATTTTTCTCCCCTCGGGACTGTTTGTGTGTGTGTGTGTGTGTGCGTGTGTGTGTGTGGCGCAAGCTGCTGCAGTGGCGTCAACTAAAGAGACTTACACCTGGCGGCCGAATTACCTAGCAGGTGTATCACGGCCACAAAAGCCATACGCACATTTCAACGCAAAATGGGCGTGCTCACAATTCTTTTGCTAGTGATGATATGCACGCGAGTTTCTTTTAACGGACGTCAGATTTTTTTCGAAAAGCTTCTGAAAGTGTTTTATTTTTTCAAAAAAGGGGGAATATATGCTAAACGAGGAATCTACGGGACGTCAGTAGTGACACGAAGACAGACGACAAAATTTCACGTCAACTATGTCCGGAAATGTCTGTTTCCCACGATACGAGGTAACAGTCTTAAATTTGTAACTAGACTCATTTCGTCTGAAAACTGATTTAGAGTGAATGTTACCAAGTGCAGCTTCACTATGCTCCGGTATCGACTGAGATGATTACTACGTACGACTAAGGAATGGAAATACACACAAAAAAAGAAAGTTTTGCATCACCCCGGTTCCCAGAACTCCTGAAGATAGGCGTTGAATACTGTATCACAGACACAGTCCCTTTGACTGTTCAGAGGTGTCACTAAACCCGCCCAAAGATGTAAACAACCATGCATGAGCAGCGCCTATTAGACGGAGGGGGTCCGACAGCCGATCAGTTCCAGTCATTCCACCAGGAAGGAGGTACACGGCTCGTGTTGTCTTTAGTTCAACTATGCCTAGACAGTCAATACCGCGGTTCTATCGCGTCCGCATTGTTACTTTGAGTCAGGAAGGGCTCTCAACAACGCAAGTGTCCAGACGTCTCGGAGTGAACCAAAGCGATGTTGTTTGGACATGGAGGACATACAGAGAGAGAGAGAGTTACTGTCGGTGACGTACCTCGCTCAGGCCGCCCAAGGGCTACTACTGCAGTGGATGACTGCCACCTACGGATTATGGCTCGGAGGAACCCTGAAAGCAACTCCACCCTGTTGAATAATGCTTTTCGTGCACCCACATGACGTCGTGTTACGACTCAAACTGTGCGCAATAGGCTGCATGACGCTCAACTTCACTCCCGACGTCCATGGCGAGGTCCATCTTTGCAACCACGACACCATGCAACACGGTAAAGGTGGGCCCAACAACATGCCGAATGGACCGCTCAAGATTGGCATCACTTTCTCACCACAGAGGAGTGTCGCATTTGCCTTCACCAGATAACCGTCGGAGACGCGTTTGGAGGCAACCCGGTCATGCTGAACACCTTAGACACACTATCCAGCGAGTGCAGCAAGGTGGATGTTCCCTACTGTTATGGGTGGCATTAGGTGGGGCGTCGTACGTCGCTGGTCATGGAAGGCGCCGTAACGGCTGTGCGATACGTGAATGCTATCCTCCGACCAATAGAACAACCATATCGGCTGCATATTGGCGAGGCATTCGTCTTCATAAACTACAACTCGCGCCCCCATTGTGCACATCTTATGAATGACTTCCTTCAGGATAACGACATCGCTCGACGAGAGTGGCCAGCATGTTCTCCAGACATGAACCCTATCGAACATGCCTGGGCTAGATTGAAAAGGGCTGTTTATGAACGATGTGACTCACCAACCAATCTGAGGGATCTACTCCAAATCGCCATTGACGAGTGGGACAATCTGGACCAACAGTGCCTTGATGAACTTCTGGATAGTATGCCACGACGAATACAGGCATGCATCAATGCAAGAGGACGTGCTACTGGCTATTAGAGGTACCTGTGTGTACAGCAATCTGGACCACCACCTCTGAAGGTCTCGCTGTATGGTGGTACAACATGCAATGTGTGGTTTCCATGAGCAATAAAATGGGCGGAAATGATGTTTATGTTGATCTCTATTCCAATTTTCTGTACAGGTTCCGGAACTCTCGGAACCGAGGTGATGCATAACATTATTTGATGTGTGTATTTGGGACGCCGTCAATATTTAACCCCGTAGACAATACCATCTGAATCATTAAAAAATTGCAGTCGTTTTAGGCATCTTTTTGGAAAAAGAGAAACTGCGTTTCAACGTGCCATCGACGACGAGGTCGTTACAGACAGAAATAGTGTGAGTCAGTGTTCTTTGAGAACTTTGACGAGCACAAAGCGGAGGCCACCTGGAGTTAGTACACCGGAAGTGAAACAATAGCATCAAAAACCAGTGGATACAATAGCAATACAAACTGGAGGCAAGTTATTTGTTAGCACGTTGGGGATCGCAGGACTGTGTTACGTGTTCAGCAGGAAAACTGCTACTATCTCTATATCGACTGGTGTGGTTCAAATGGCTCTGAGCACTATGCGACTTAACTTCTGAGGTCATCCGTCGCCTAGAACTTAGAACTAATTAAATCTAACTAACCTAAGGACATCTCACACATCCATGCCCGAGGCAGGATTCGAACCTGCGGCCGTAGCGGTCGCTCGGTTCCAGACTGTAGCGCCTAGAACCGCACGGCCACTCCAGCCGGCCGACTGGTATGTGTGCGTGTATTATTGTGTTACGTTTTCCTTCACAGTAAAGGTTTTTCCGGTGGCTTTCACAACACGTTACCTCAGTTCTAGGGTTCACACTTTCCTCGTTGTTTGCTATTTAGATATATGCCAATTACGAAGGAAAATAAATCAAACTTAACTTCTTATAGACGTATAGGACACAGGAATGGGCATCACGTTGTTCGATCGAGGATGGCAAAAGAAATCATCCATGGTCTTTTGGAATGGTCCGGTCCAGGATTTGCTTTAGAACATTTGGGAATACATAGAAAACCTAAATCAGGATAGTCGGAAGTCATGTTAATACCTCTCAGACAGAATACGGGTGCAGTGTCTAAGTACTGCAACACGGCCCTCATGAACATCGCAGCACGGGTTACCACTGTTTCTACGTACAGTAGTCTGTATTCACCTTTTCGGTAGTAACAGAAAAGGTCTCCCTTATTTGATAACATTAAGCAAGAAATGGGAAGCATTATTGCTAGGAAGGTATTTCTCATCAGCATGTTACAGAAAATGAAATAGAAAGATAAAATAAAAAGGAAACGAAATGGCGGGATGGAAATACGGAGTAGGTGACTCAAAATACATATCTACACGCCACTTTCATATACCCTTGATTTAACTACCCCAAATATATCTTACAAAAGATGGTAACTTGTCACGATCCTCTTTTTCTAGGTATATTTGATCTTCTGGAAATATTTGTGGGAGAAAAAAGGGAAGAGGTGAGCGCCAAACCACTAACAACGTCGTTTACTTATGGAAATGAGATCAACGTTAGTTCACTCGGTTAATGGCAGTCATACTCAGGTCAAGCCATACACGCTCAGTGGTCTGATATTCTGACAGGCGGGTAACTTTCTGACACAGATGTACTGCGATTAAACAATAACCAAATAGTCATATCATCGCACACATAACGACCGTGGACTGTAGTTGTTCTTGTAATACTGTCTAAAATCTTCCAGGCATCAAATTAGCATCACAACGCTTCTACTCGTATCGCCCTACAGCGAATCTGTAATACATGTGGAAGGTAACTAGCATACATGGAAACCACACACGGTCTCTTCCGAACGCAATTCTAACAACTTGGACGCATCCCGAAACTACCAATAAAGGTGTGCAGATAAGAGCGTAACTGAGGTGTTGTTCACGACACTCGCGTTAATCTTACGCAAGGACGCTCTGTGGCATCAGAACGCGTTAGGCAAATAAACGTAACGTCTGTGCAACACAGCTGGGCAAACTTCCTGCGCCCTCCTTGCGGCTTTCTAGGCACCCGAAGTCACTTACAACGTCTCGACCCGCTTTCTGTGCTGTCCTTCCGAAATCAGAGAAAGAATTATTTGACACTGTCAAGAATGAGAAAGGGGCTGCTGATGTTGAATTTACAGAGCTTTAGTTGCTCTGTTGTAATCGCAATTTCATTACACAACCCATATTAGAAAATGCCACCGCTAACTTTACTACTTTCAATTGTTCCTGTAACAGGTGCTGTGTTACTAAGCGGGGGTGGTGTCTCAGTTGTTCTATAATGTGTGCACAGGCATCCGAAACACGAGGAAGTAATAGTTCATTTATTTCCTCTTTTCACTGTAGGCCTCCGTGTTTAACGTTTTTCGCAAAACGATGGCCGAATTAGAAATTAAGTAAAACGCATAGTGGCAGTAGGGAGAAAAGCGTTTCTGAGAAAGAGAAATTTGTCAACATGGAATGTACACTGAAATGTCTAAAAGAATTTTCTGATTTATTTGTATCGAGTGTAACCTAATACGGAAACGTAACGCGGATGATACAGTTCAGAGAAGAAGAGAATAACAGCTTTCGGAATGCGGCGCTACAGGAGAAAATTGAAAATCTGATAACTAATGAAGAAGTACTGAAAAATAAATTTATGCTACAACTTGAATAAACGATGGGATTGGTTGATAGTGCGCCTCCTGCAGCATCAAAGACTCGCTCTTAGGAGAAAGTGTGAGGGAGAAAAAGTTGTAGAAAGAGACTAAGGGATGAATACAGTAAGCAAGTTCAAATTGACGGAGGTAGCAGAAGTTGTGCAGAAAAAAAGAGGCTTGCATAGGAAAGCATGGAAAGCTGCATCAAAATGGTATTTTATTTCGCTTGAAGGAGAAGAATACCACCACCACCACCACCACCACCATCACAAAATAACAACGACGACAACAACAGGGTGCAACAATAATCGAGAAACGTCAGGTGACCTATATGGCTTTGTAACAACAATGCCAACGCTTAGAGCAGATCTAATTCAGGTCCTGTGCCACTGCTGTAAGGGATCAGCAACAAGTGGGGGGGGGGGGGGGATTCCATTACAAGTTTATTAAGAGACCTTGTTGTCAAAGGAACTGTTTCGAAACACTCAGGCAACGGATCTGGCGTCAACTGCAGAAACCAAGTTCCATTGAAGGCGCTTGTATAGAATAATGTCATCAAAGACTTTTGAAATCAGTTTTACAGCAACTCACGTTAACTCAGAAATCTACTAGATGTTAGATCGGTCTGTTATGCAAATATTGTTTTTCATATAAATCCAAACGTGTTTCAGCACCTTTGTGACATAGTCAATGGGTATTCTTTTATATCAGTTTGCTATACAAAGAGAATGTGAGAGTTATACAAGTTCTGGTGACGTATCGTGAGAGTGCAATACCCACTTGTACAACTGCGTGTTGGACGTCGTTCCACCGCTCCAGGGCCGTAGTGAACTTTAATTACATCCTATGATGAAACTTCACGAAAACACTGTTATGGGGAGCAATGTACATCTGCCATTCCTAAGACTGGTTTGATGCAGCTCTCCACACTATGCAAGTTTCTTCACTGCAGCCTACATCCGTATGAGCCTATTTCCGGAGGTGTCTGTAATTTTTACCCCCCCCCCTTCCACTACTCTCTCTTACCAGATTAACTGTTCCTTGATGGCTTAGGAAGAGTCCCATCAAGCTGTTCCCTGTTCCTTCTTTCAGTACAGCTGTGACACAAATTTCTTCTCTTTCTGTTTGATTCCAAAAGCTCTTGATTTCTTATCCGATCCCCCTACCTAATTCTCAGCATTCTCCTATTCACTTCTATTCTGTGCTTTTATTGCCTACATTTCATTTGAAAACAGATGAAAACAAAGCGTATGTTTATTTTTTCACTTTAAAATAGTTCATATTGTCGGCTCGTCATATTTCTCTTGAGACATCAGTCGCATCAGTCGTCTGCCACATTTTACCAGAATGCATTTACTGCTCTTGGCCTGATTCTCGGGTAATAGATCTTATTTCACAAATGTTTCTTTTTTTCTTCAGAAAGCAGCATACCCAGATAATTGATTATAAAATCAGTGTAGTCGTGAAAATGAGCTGCAAGGCCACATACCGAGCCGCGGTGTCCGAAACGTGGTATGACATAAGATAGAAGTCAAATTCACTAATAGAAACATATGCGGAGTGTCCCAAGAAAATACCGACAAGCCCTAGGGACAGGTTCTTCCATACATGAAAACAAGAGAAAAATGTACAGCGAACATGGCCTCTGAAATGCATATCTTAAGAGTTGTAAGCATTATTCAGTAGAAGAGATATGTTTCACACTAGCGAAGATGAAAAAGTGCTCGTACTTCCTAAGGTATGCATTTTAGAGCCCTTGATTACTAGACACTTTTTTCCTGTTTTGGTACGTACTACCTCCTCCTAAAAAATGCAGAACAAAGTCCTTCCAGTAGAAACGGTCTGTTTCACCTATCGAGCTAATCAAGCGCGCCTCCCGACTCGGATTTTCCACTGATCGGTCTCCCATTTTCCAGTTCTGCTGCAAAACTTGCTGAAGCAACACTTGTGATAATGCCATGCAGGACAGATCGTGAGGAGTGTGGATAGCAACAGCTAGTCTACTACAGATCGAAGCTGTGAGACCTCCGGCAGATACAGTGACGGGGAAAAATCTCAACACCAAAAAGAAAATTAATGTAGAGTAAGGAAATTTCGAGAATACATTTGTATAGGTAACATATTTAAGTGATTAACACTGCAAAATCAGAGGTTAAAGTAAGCGTGAGATAAGTATTTGCAAAAGTGAAATGCTGGCACACTAACAACCGGTGTGAACGCCACATTATCGAATGCACGCATCCAAACTTGCATGCATTGTGTTGTACAGGTGCTGGATCGGGTTCCATGCCTGTTGCACTCGGTCGATCAGTATAGGAACAGTTAATGCGAATAGTGGATGAAGTTGGAGTCGTCCGATGATGTCCCATATTTGCTCGACTGGATACAGATCTGGTGATCGAGCAGGCCACAGCAAAATGTCGACACTCTTTAGAGCACGTTGGGTTACGACAGCAGTATGTGATCGAGCGTTATCCTGTTGGAAAACACCCCCTCGAATGCTGCTCATTAATAGCAGCACAACACAGTTACCATACTGACGAACAAATTTGCAGTGAGGGTGCGTCAGATATCCTCGAGAGTGCTGTTGCTGTCGCGCGATATCGCACCCTTGGCGATAATTCCAGGTGTAGGTCCAGTGTGTCTAGCATGCAGACACTCTGGTTGCAGACTTTCAGCTTGCTTCCTCCTAACCGACACACGGCCCATTACTGGTACCGAGGCAGAACCAGCTTTCATAGGAAAACACAACAGACCTGCACCCTGCCCTTCAATGAGCTCTCATTTTACACCGCTGAAGTCGAAAATGGCGGTGGTTTAGGGTCAGTGGAATGCGCGCTACAGGACATCTGGCTCAGAGCTGTCCTCGAAGTAACCGATTTTTAACAGTTCGTTGTGTCACTGTGGTGACAACTGCTGCTCGTATTGCAGTACGATGCATCAGAACCGTACTCTGAACACTGTAGTCCCTCTCGCTAGTACCACGTGGCTGTCCGGAGCCTGGTCTTCTTGCGACCGGTGCCAGAAATCATATACAGTGGCTACAGTCTTGCCAAGTATTTCTGCAATATCGCACAAGGAAGATCCAGCTTCTCGTAGCCCTATTACACACCCTCGTTCGAACTCAGTGAGATGTTGATAATGGTGCCTTTGTCACCTTAAAGGCATTCTTGACCAACTTCAACTCACAACGTCTAGTCCCAAACGTAACTAACGCACACGATCGTTCTATCGCCACTCTCATACGACTGGTACGAGATCTGAATAGACATCATTTTGCATACGCAGAAACACGCCTACAAACTTTTGTTTATATAGCACAACTCCTCCTTGGAATTTTTTTTCCCGCCAAGTTAATATCGGGATAGCTCAAAAAAAAAAAAAAATTGGTTCAAATGGCTCAAAGAACTATGGGACTTAACATCTGAGGTCATCAGTCTCCTAGACTTAGAACTACTTAAATCTAACTAACCTAAGGACATCACACACATCCATGCTCGAGGCAGGATTCAAGCTTGCGACCGTAGGAGCCGCGTGGTTCCGGACTGAAGCGCCTAGAACCGCTAGGCCACCGCGGCCGGCTTGGATAGCTTGATCACTGAGAAAGGACCATTTTGCGTTCCAGTGCGGCACACAGGTTCAATCTGTCAGTGAGTTTCGTAGCAACATTTGCTCCAGATTAGCGTGGTAATGCATTCTGGATACATCCATCTACGTATCACACACAGATTTCAGACGCACGGAATACAAAACTAACTCCAATGAACATTGCCAAATACATTCAGCACTGGTTAAGAGGATGACGTGCACATCTAAGATATACACAAAAGTGTTTACAGGTAGCAGGTTGAGCAGAGCGTGGGAGCGAGGCGGGTGGCTCGCGTGCAAGAATGGGAGCGGTGGCGTGAGTCAGCGCCGTGTCGTGCGTGCACGACTGCCCGGCGCTTCCTGTCGCAACCCTCCAACAGCAACACTTGCCTCCTAATTGTCCAACGCGTTCTGCTTCACAGCAACTAGCTTTTGCCAACGTACACCTGGAGCCGCAAACACGCCACCATACGTCACACTCTTTCGAGCGAGACATTTTAGGGCGAAAAATTGACAGCATCGAAAGTATGTTGACGTCATATTGAACGGTAAGCGCAGGTCCAGTCAACAGCCGTAAGAACCGTACGAAGGTGGCACACACGAATGAAGCAGAGAGGTCTACGAACACTTATTGGAGTCCTGTCCTCGTCAAGAGTCAACTGATATTAAGAGAAAACAATAACATCCCTAGCGCCTTAACAAAAACTCACATTTTGTAATGCCATCACGTCTGAAGTTTAACGCCGAAACCGACAATCATAATAAAGTGCACATGCGATCAGTGGCTCAATAAAAACTGTACTAAAAACGTTGCTATGATCGTAGGCTCTGAGTACCACTCTGACCTATCAATCAAAAAAATAGTTTAGTATTCTTGGACATCTGCAAAGCAGTAACACTTGGGGTCTATCAGATGATTTAATTTACTAATAGCCTTCCTCCTCCAACACGACTCCCAGTTGTTTTAAACCTAACGTCATTAGTCTATCTCGTCTAAGCTGACGCTGCCGGCTGTCTTCCGTAGTCATTCGACGAACCCCATCGTTCCATATTACTTCAGTACTTCTGGGGAACGAAGTGTACCCGTCCGGATGGCCGCACTCGTTACCGCGCCAATTCCGCGATTCCGGGAGGAGCGTCGGCGGCCCATCGAATCCGGCACATTAACGACGAGAGCCAGCCTGGGTGTGGTTTTTAGGCGACTTAATGAATACCTGATTGGGTCCCACCCCGCCTCAGTTAGAGGATTCACAAAAATTTCGAAAATGTTCCCACACTTTCACATGGAATAACACTATGCGCAGACAGATAGGACACACACACTTTTGGAGAACTGAGAAAACTGTACGTACTGCCATATTACACTCGGTCGTAGATCCTGACGAATTTGCTTCTTGGTCATAATTCGGGCCTCGGTTGCGACTTCATCTACTGGAGTACGTAGGTTTCTATTCACTATGGAAAGCCACACAGCTACGAAGGGGAAGTACTCTCACACGCAATTTCGAGGCTAGCGTTCACATCCAAGGACATAAACGGCTCAAAAAAGTGTGGCACTATCCTCGTGAGTTCCATAATTTTCTTTCTTTTAAGCGGATACTCCTTTCCAGTCTTTTTTTGATCCCTACCTTAGTAACAGGGCGAAAAGTATTTAGTCAAGCAATATGCCTCGAAGAATCATTTTGAGCTTAGATCATGCCCACATAGTAACTTTATGGCAAGGAATGTTGTCAGCTGGTGAGGATGTCCACCGAATTGACATTTACCACGGTGACGTAATTTCAAAATTCAGTCGCTATAGTGACACATAAAACATTGAATATTTACCTCGTACTGGTCGCACGTGGTCAGGAACATCAACAGATAACTGCTACCTACAAATTACTTTATACTATATAGTATATACTGATACAACAAAGTATAAAATTTATATTCATAAATTCCCGTGCAGTCAATATAATAGTCCAAACGTATTCCACCGGTACAAGACAAGGATGCCTGGGCGGGGTGAATCTGTGTCAAGCCCCTGCAGTCAGGCCATCAGTTGCGAATGATCCAGAAGCATTGCTTATACAGCAGTCCGGAGACTGGGTTCCAGGGTCGCCTCCGTACGTCTACGAGGGCGAGGTGCAGGACGACAAAGCGGTTTCTTTTTTTCTGCGTACTTTACGAATCGTAAGTGAACAAAGACGGAAGTACGCTTTCCTAAATGTAACCATAAAAATGGGTCTTTCTTTCTGTTGTAGCTTTTTACAGTGATATTACGATGCTGGTGTTACAGGCATATTTCGTTTTCCTTACACAAGAATGTAACGCAGACTTGATGCAGAGTTACGACGAGGAAGACACGTTGGATTCTGATGAGAATTTGTTTCTCTGCATACGGGTAGCTTCATTTTCCCTTCTCAAGAGAACGTAAACTGGAGTTTTATTTTTGAATAGTGAGACTTTTACTAAGTAAATTGTGGCTAGTGATTCTAAAATCCTCGCTCGTTCAACCAGCGCTTTTTTCACAGACACTGTTTCAAACAAATACGGTACGCTGTGCTCACAAGCTGGCGTGGAGTGACGGCTGCGTGATGTAGGAGGTATGCGCGGTCGCTGACCTGTACACATGCGGGCCTCGGCCGCGAACTGTATTGCATCGCCAAAGAGACGCACCGCCCGCCCCTAACGCCTAGCACTACGTTCACATGTTCCGCTTTGCGTCTGACACACTGATTTCTTAATTTGTGATGTGGAAGCCGCCACTTTTCAACTACAATAAATCGTAATGCTAGCATGCGCTAATCTATACTAATAATGAAACTGTAAAATCGTCGTGCCTGTCTGTTTGAACACGCTAATCTGCAAAACTACCAGACGAATTTTAATGGGTTTTAACAGACAATCTGGGCGTAGCTTGGGCAACGTATAGGAGTTATTTCATCAAAATCGGATCACGTGAAACAAGATATTCCGATTTATAATTTTATCTAGAATCGCCTGCTCAGCAGATGTTTCATCATCACGGCGTAATACAACACAGAACAAATAGATGGCACTGTTAGTTTCTTTAACTCAGCGATAAATCTATTTTTGGAAGCTTACGTCAGTGACAGAACTAAGCGCCGCGAACTTACCTTTACAAAGACAAACTAATAGCGAATTTACTTGACTAGGATATACGGGTTTCCTAGTTTCACTCTATGCATTAAAAACTTAACGATAGTGCTTTGTTTCTTTCGGCAGATTTTATTTACATTCTTTGCCAGGAAAAATTTACGAAGAGCACGGAAAGGAAGACACTGCAGTTTCTGTATTGACGATACCACCAGGTGGAACGAGATACTGTCAACCACTAGCTGTATTTGGCTTCCACATATTCGGGGGTTTTGTCCACATGTTTACCAACTCTTCACAACTTCTGTGCGTTGATGTAAACTTCGTACAGCGTGACAACATTCTTAAAACGCTCTCTCTTCTTTACAGGCAGTTGTGTGCACCAGCATTTCGGACAGTCTTCGGGTGCATTTGGTATTGAAGCGGCTGCACCAGTGACTGGCCAAATCGCTTTGAACATTTCGAGAATACTATTTTGACAATGGTAACGAGCTTTATTAATTGTGTCAAAGTGTGAGGTTTCTATACTGTAGCTGGTGCCAGAAATCTCTTTGCTTTGAACGTTATGTTGCGATTCACAAATGCAATATAAATGAATGATATTAATGAGAGTGTCATTAAAGAAGTCGCGTTGAGATATTTAATTGTTAAAATCACTGTTGCGACTTATTTTCTTTGGATTGTAAAGCAGTCACTGTTAAACTGAAGTACATTTGCACGAGTTGCACTGTTCTTTAAAGTGACTGACACGATTATATTGTAAGTCGAATATCATTAACTTCATCTGATAATAATTCTTAAGTTCCTTAGGTTTACTTATTTTGATTTTGAGCTACACATAACTGCTAGAGAACAACACTACGAGAATACTGTTAAAATAATACAGAATTTACATTCTCATATTCTTGCTTCTTTTTCGCGTGTTCTCGAACAGGGTTTAAGAAAATGTCTCTGGAGAGACGTGACCCCCTCTCCCTCCGCTTACCTCGCAAATTGGAGGAGACTGTGGTCGTCACTCCCCTGTACAATACGTCGCGAGTGACCAACAACCGCTTCACACTCATCTTTAAAATCTATGCGTTCAGATCATAACATCTCCGTAGTATCATACTTATGGCCCAACTTTTCGCACGGGATCGATTGCTGGGGTTAATATCTTGCGAGTATGCTTTTTTTTATCCTTAAAATATGAGGTCAGTGTGATGATGTTCTCTTCATAGTTGCAGTCTGACACTCACCGATGAGATGCCTAATTTCTCCCGTTAAACATCAAGGTGGTTCCGTAGTACAGCGAAGCACAGTAGCATGGCATTCCAATTGTCCTTTTCATACTCTTCAGTTAACGATAACGATAACTAACAATTATTTTACAGTCAATCGCTCTAATAGTGTTTTTATTTTATTTCACTTTATTTTATGAACGGCACAAACTGAGTGTGAAGAATCTAAAGGCGACAGTATTATCTCTTGAAACACGTAATTGAATAGCATCAAGTACTGTTAAAGTGTGAAAAGAAAATCCTGTCGTACCAGACGCCATCGTCATGTATGAGCTGAGCGCACTTAGCTTTCTCAACAGAATTTGTAGTTTTAGAACATATTTAAGTGCATATGCAATTCCTCAAAATACACGAATGAACGCAGTGCATCACGAATGCACAAATTTTCTTCTGGAACCTTTTTGTGACTTATATGCTATGACTTACACCATTCACCACATTTTCAGCGAACAAGGGGAAGCGCTAAAAACCCTCTCAAAGGACATTTATAAGAATGCCAAGCTGCAATCTACCACTGTGATGAGCATGAGACTCATTTCCATTCTTTTGAACAGGGCTCTGTTTAAACTGCCATTTACCGTGCTTAATGCATTACAGAAATGCCGGTGGTACAAATCTACACTCCTGGAAATGGAAAAAAGAACACATTGACACCGGTGTGTCAGACCCACCATACTTGCTCCGGACACTGCGAGAGGGCTGTACAAGCAATGATCACACGCACGGCACAGCGGATACACCAGGAACCGCGGTGTTGGCCGTCGAATGGCGCTAGCTGCGCAGCATTTGTGCACCGCCGCCGTCAGTGTCAGCCAGTTTGCCGTGGCATACGGAGCTCCATCGCAGTCTTCAACACTGGTAGCACGCCGCGACAGCGTGGACGTGAACCGTATGTGCAGTTGACGGACTTTGAGCGAGGGCGTATAGTGGGCATGCGGGAGGCCGGGTGGACGTACCGCCGAATTGCTCAACACGTGGGGCGTGAGGTCTCCACAGTACATCGATGTTGTCGCCAGTGGTCGGCGGAAGGTGCACGTGCCCGTCGACCTGGGACAGGACCGCAGCGGCGCACGGATGCACGCCAAGACCGTAGGATCCTACGCAGTGCCGTAGGGGACCGCACCGCCACTTCCCAGCAAATTAGGGACACTGTTGCTCCTGGGGTATCGGCGAGGACCATTCGCAACCGTCTCCATGAAGCTGGGCTACGGTCCCGCACACCGTTAGGCCGTCTTCCGCTCACGCTCCAACATCGTGCAGCCCGCCTCCAGTGGTGTCGCGACAGGCGTGAATGGAGGGACGAATGGAGATGTGTCGTCTTCAGCGATGAGAGTCGCTTCTGCCTTGGTGCCAATGATGGTCGTATGCATGTTTGGCGCCGTGCAGGTGAGCGCCACAATCAGGACTGCATACGACCGAGGCACACAGGGCCAACACCCGGCATCATGGTGTGGGGAGCAATCTCCTACACTGGCCGTACACCACTGGTGATCGTCGAGGGGACACTGAATAGTGCATGGTACATCCAAACCGTCATCGAACCCATCGTTCTATCATTCCTAGACCGGCAAGGGAACTTACTGTTCCAACAGGACAATGCACGTCCGCATGTATCCCGTGCCACCCAACGTGCTCTAGAAGGTGTAAGTCAACTACCCTGGCCAGCAAGATCTCCGGATCTGTCCCCCATTGAGCATGTTTGGGACTGGATGAAGCGTCGTCTCACGCGGTCTGCACGTCCAGCACGAACGCTGGTCCAACTGAGGCGCCAGGTGGAAATGGCATGGCAAGCCATTCCACAGGACTACATCCAGCATCTCTACGATCGTCTCCATGGGAGAATAGCAGCCTGCATTGCTGCGAAAGGTGGATATACACTGTACTAGTGCCGACATTGTGCATGCTCTGTTGCCTGTGTCTATGTGCCTGTGGTTCTGTCAGTGTGATCATGTGATGTATCTGACCCCAGGAATGTGTCAATAAAGTTTCCCCTTCCTGGGACAATGAATTCACGGTGTTCTTATTTCAATTTCCAGGAGTGTAAATTGAGGCTCTTCTAGAGTTGCAACAACTGGCAAAGAGAAAGGAAGGTAGATTAGTGTTTCATCTACATCAATACTCTGCAAATCACACTTAAGTGAAACTTCCTGGCAGATTAAAACTGTGTGCCCAACCGAGACTCGAACTCGGGACCGAGTTCGAGTCTCGGTCGGGCACACAGTTTTAATCTGCCAGGAAGTTTCATATCAGCGCACACTCCGCTGCAGAGTGAAAATCTCATTCTGCACACTTAAGTGTCTGGCAAAGGTTTCATCGACCCTCCTTCACAATCTTCTTTTGCTTCTGCCTTTATCCCACATCGTGCGCAGGGTCGGCAGGGTTAAGTATGGATTCGGCATGATTAATTTTAAAGGATGGCCGGATGCCCTTCCTGCCACCACCCCATACCCTCAGGACGGAATTAGTGTAGCCCAGCTGTCTGCGTCTAGTGTAAATCGTGAAATAGTGCGAATGTGTTTCAAATGTCTACAAGTCGTGTAACCGAGGCGGGATGTGGAGATGGGGACCAGCGCAGCATTCACCTAGTGGGACGTGGAAAACCGCCTAAAAACCACATCCAGGCTGGCCAGTACACCGGTCGTCGTCGTTAATCCGCCGGGCGGATTTGATCTGGGGCCGGCACGCCTACCCGAGTCCAAGAAGCAGTGCGTTAGCGCTCGCGGCTACGCTGACGGGTCGACCCCCTTTCACAATAATTCTGTAGTATTCCACTCGCGAAGAGCGCGCAGAGAAAACGAACACCTATATCTTTCCATGCGAACTCTGATTTCCCCTCATTTTATGATGATGATCGTTTCTTCCTATGGCGTCAACAAAATATTTTTGCATTCGGAGAAGAAAGCTGGTGATTGAAATTTCGTGAGAAGATTCCGCAACCACGAGAAACAACTTTGTTTCAATTATGCGAACACCAAATTCAGTATCACGTCAGTGACATTCTCTCCCCTACTTTTAGATAATACAAAACATGCTGCCCTTCTTTGAACTTTCTCGATTTACTCCGTCAATCGTATCTGGTATGGATCCCACACTGCGGAAGCAGTACGCCAAACGTAGTGTAGGCAGTTTCTTTAGTAGATCTGTTGTATTTCCTTGAAGTATTTAATGTGCAGTTGGCGACAGAGTCTTAGAGATAGTGCAATGAACAATACATTTTACTGAGTGGGGTGTGTACGAATACGTACACCAGATTGCAATATGTATGTCATGGGTTTTTTGAGTAAACATGAAATTGTGTGTGTGTGTGTGTGTGTGTGTGTGTGTGGTGTACGCGCAGACAAATTTGTAATTTCATCGTCTTCATGATATTTGCAGTTCATTGATCTATCGTATTTCTACAGTCGTCTATCATTGTCATTTTTTTTCCAGGTTAAAAGTGAAACACCAGTTATCCACTACTTGTGCCTGCTGATGACCAAATGATCCTAAGTTGAAGTTTCACAGTATATAATGTATTATTAATGGATGCAGGCGCAAGATGCTGAGAGTCTACGGATAAATGTTTCGAGTAGTCTATATGGACATCATCTCGTATAGCATAAGCATATTTATTCTTGCCACAACCGTTGCGTCGCGATGATGCATGGTGATCTATTACACGCCGACTTCTGTTTATCAAGTCAGGTCTTCCTGAAAGTAATGGATGAATGTTGTTGATAGCTCGGTTTATTCAAGAAGTAGAGACCCGTCCCAGTTTCACACTGGTACTTACGGCGAACGACTTGTTTATAATATGTAGTGAGGAGCGAGAAAATGCAAAACTTCCTCAGAGTTACGTCACTCCTCGCTTTCGGAAGAAGTTTCCAAAGTGAGAGTTAAGGCCTGATGAGCCACACCAACTCTTGCCTCTCGAACTTCATTGGATTCTTGAGACTGCATAGTCTTCAATCTTTTAACCATTCTAGTGTAGTGAGAAGGACTCGACAGTTTTCTAGGCATTTTCATTCATAATGAAACCAAAATTAAAATGTAATAAGTAGGCACCTAAAACACACACTCAATAAATTCGGTTTTCTTATCCAAGAAGCCAAATATAAATAAAGCCTTCGAAAGAAATAAACAAGTGTAACGTTCTTAATAAATAAAGTGAAATCAGTAAATCTGTATATCGAAGCCAAGTAAATCCGGTATTGGCCCGCCCGGCTAGCCGCGCGGTCTAACGCGCTGCTCCCCGAGAGGGAAGGCGTGCCGGTCCTCAGCACGAATCCGCCCGGCGGATTAGTGTCGAGGTCCGGTGTACTGGCCAGCCTGTGGGTGGTTTTTAAGCCAGTTTTCCGTACGTCTGGAATGAGACATTCCCAGGGGGAGGGGGGGGGTCCACTGGGGGCCGAACCGCACAATAACCCTAGGTTCGGTGTGGGGCGGCGGTGGGGTGGGTGGACTGCTGTGACCTGTTGTCGGGTTGTGAACCACTGAGGGCTACGGCGGGACGAAGCCTCTCCGTCGTTTCTAGGTCCCCAGTTCAATACAAAATAGACACAAATTCAGTATTAATGTGTATTAATAAAGATAAGATTGGGGCGCTTAATTCTATCACTGACCAACTTCCGAGAATACTTCTGTCACTAGCGCCATCTATTGGTTCGTTGGTGTTCTACGCTGTGATGATCATGTCACTGAGGCAAACATCCGAATTCCTAAGCTGAGTAGACTCCTAGAACTTGAAATTAGAGTATCTTCTTCCTTGATACGATTTTGATAAAATAAAGCCTATATGTTGCCACAAGCTACGCTCAAGTTACCAGTCAAAATCACAGTAAAATTCGTCTAGTAGTTTTAGACATTAGTGTGTTCAAACCCAGGAAGACAAAGTTTTTGAAAGTGGTCTTACTGCATTCTGTTACACTCTCTACATTACCCGCAATCAGTTTTGCAAAATGTTTTCAGTTTACAGACAGGACGATTTACTGTTTTATTATTAGTATAGACTTGATGCCGCAAAAACTGATATGTTTTGTCCTCGCCATGGGGCAACTCTAAGAAAAATATCATCCACACAACTCCTGAATACCATTATATTTAAGTTCACAACTTTCAGAGTCCAGCACTTTATCTTTACAATCCTCCATTCGTTTTTGTACCAACTCAGAAGCGGAAGATATCGACATTCTGTCTAGAAAAGGGAATTTTTGATCGCGAGACGGTTTCAATATGGATAGTGTTTGGAATTAGGAGCTTTCAGTAATCAGTTATCAGAGACAAAGGCACAGTGTCCCCGTAGATAAAGCTTAAATTTATGACCAGCTGTGGAGACCAAAGAAGAACGTTTCGGGGAACATAAAGAAGGGTACTCTATGCAGCCCCAGAGACTTCTGTTTACAGTGTCCGTGGCCGCATGCGCGTTGATGTGTTTCACGGTTTTATAAGGTGTGAGCTGTCAACGGCGAATATGATTCTCTTTCAAAAATTCTACATACCCGTGAACCCCGACCAAGAAACTTAATCATGTTAGTGTCGCGAAAGCGGAGGGGTGGAGAAAACTAAGTCTACTGAACAACTGTATATATTAGCTATTAATCGCAAAACATACTAATGCTTCCGCTGTATAATAGGCAGCTACTGCCTACCGTATACTTAATTTAGACTGTGTAGATTTTTATGAGGTTTATGACTATGCATATTATTTTGTTGTCTGCGGGCATGGTTGTGTGTGATGTCCTTAGGTTAATTAGGTTTAAGTAGTTCTAAGTTCTAGGGGACTGATGACCTCGTAAGTTAAGTCCCATAGTGCTCAGAGCCATTTGAATCAGCCAGAACTGCACCGACAATCTTTCAGAGGTGGCAGTCTGAACCACACAACGAGACAAAAATGTTTAGTAAATATGGGCTCTAAAGTGCTTACCTTATTAGCTACGACCACTTGTTCACCTTTGCTTCTGTAAAACGCATCCCTTCTACTGAACAAGTGCTGTTAGCTCTTAAGGTAGGCATTTTAGAGCCCATATTTACTGGATATTTTTTCTTGTTTTGGTCCATACTACATCATCCCGATACATCGAAAGCAGCGCATGTTTTCTAGGAATTTTTTTATTGTTTTGGTCATTTTTTATTGTTTTGGTCCCTACGATCACAACTGAAAGTACTGAAACGTATTCGGATTTTTGAATATGGACAACCATCGTGCCGCGCGGGATTAGCCGAGCGGTCTAGGGCGCTGCATTCATGGACTGGGCGGCTGGTCCCGGCGGAGGTTCGAGTTCTCCCTCGGGGTGTGTGTGTGTTTGTCCTTGGGATAATTTAGGTTAAGTAGTGTGTAAGCTTAGGGAATAATGACCTTAGCAGTTAAGTTCAAATGGTTCAAATGGCTCAAATGGCTCTGAGCACTATGGGACTTAACATCTGAGGTCATCAGTCCCCTAGAACTTAGAACTACTTAAACCTAACTAACCTAAGTACATCACACACATTAATGCCCGAGGCAGGATACGAACCTGCGACCGGAGCGGTCGCGCGGTTCCCGACTGACGCGCCTAGAACCGCTCGGCCACACGGGCCGGCAGCAGTTAAGTCCCATACGATTTCACACACATTTGAACATTTTTTTTTGGACAACCATCAGCTGTGTAATAGAATGAGACAGTGAAAATTTGTGCTGGTCCAGGACCCGAACCCGGATTTCCCTCTTAATGCGAGCGGTCGCCTTATGGTTAGGCTATCCGAGCATGATCAAGGCAAGACCCACACTTCCATATGTCGTCAAACATGTGTCTACAACCTCCACTCGAACATCCATTATGGTGCTGGTGGTGGTAGTAGTAAGTTCCTATGGGACCAAACTGCTGAGGTCATCGGTCCCTGGCTTACACGCTACTTAATCTAACTTGAACTAACTTACGCTAAGGACAACACACACACCCATGCCCGACGGAGCACTCGAACCTCCGACGGAGGGAGCCGCGCGAACCGCGACAAGACGCCCTAGACTGCATGGCTACCCCTTGCGGCAATTACGATGCAAAGTTCCGTCGGACACTCATGCATGTCGGAAGGAACGTTGCACCGTACTTCTGAACAACAAAGCACTGCAATATCGTATATACTTCTGAAAGTTGTCGGTGGAATTCTGGTTCACCCTATATACTCAGCAATCCAGTTTTTGGTGTGCGGTGGAGGGTGCTTAATGTACTACTGTTACTTCTGCATTTTCCTGTTGCAGTCGTGAATGAAGTGAGGCCAGAACGACTGTTGGAAAACCTTCTTATGAGCTCGCAACTTTCTAACTATACCTAGATGGTCCTTCCACGCATTAAGCTCAGGAGGAAGAAATACATTAGTTAACTCTTTTAGGAAAGTAACCCCTCAGAATTTTATTAGTAAATCTCACAATGCTTCTCTTGTAGCATCTGGAGTTGGATTAACATCTACGTGACGCTTTAGGGCTTACTAAAGGATTCTGGTACCACTCTTCTTTAGATTTTCTCCGTTTCCTCTATTAATCTCATCTACTAGTGGTCCCAGACAGACGTGCAATAGCCGAAAAACAGTCCAAAAAATGTTTTGGAAACTAGCTCTTTCGTGGGTGGACTACACTTCCTGCGTATTCTCCAAATGCATTGGAACTGAGATCTACCTTTCCTACGATCAGTTTTACGAGTATATGGTCTTCCCAGTTTAAATCGTACCGTACGCGTACTCATAAATATTTAATGAATGTAGCTGCATTCAGTGATAATTTGCCAGAAGTGTAAACATGTGACGACTGGGATTTCTGCCTATTTATTCGCAGTTCGTTATATTTATTTGTGGTGAGGGCCTACTTCCAATCTCTACACTAAGCGTCGATACTCTGCCGGTCTCCATGCATTTCACTACAATTTTTTGATGTTGTGACTTCGCCGTACACAACAGCTCCACGAGGAGCTACCGATGTCATCCATTAGGTCATTTACATATACTCTAAACAGTGATGATCTTACAACGCTCCCTTGGGGTAAGCCAGAATTTACATTTAAACTTGTGTAGATTTCTCTCCGCCAAGTATGACGTGCTGTGTTTTATTGCTGGCCGGAGTGGCCATGCGGTTCTAGGCGCTACAGTTCGGAACCGCGGGACTGTTACGGTCGCAGGTTCGAATCCTGCCTCGGGTATGGATGTGTGTGATGTCCTTAGGTTAGTTAGGTTTAATTAGTTCTAAGTTCTAGGCGACTGATGACCTCAGAAGTTAAGTCGCATAGTACTCAGCGCCATTTTGTGTTTTATTTGATAGCAACTCCTCAATCCAATCACAAAGCTGTTCTGATATTCTGTACGCTAATATTTTGTTCGTAAAGAGACAGCTAGGATCTGTATAGAATGCGTTCCGGAATTCGAGGATCGCAACTTCAAACGTGCGTCGGTATCTAATGCCTTTTGAATCTCGTGCACTATACAGGGTGAACATTAATAAAACCAACAAACTGTAGAGACGGATTCCTGAATGGAAAAAAGGTCCTGAGAACATATGTTCGGAATTGGTGTGTGTGCAGAGACAAAAAATCGTCCCAGAACACAGTACAGAGCTGCATCGCATCCACGTCACAACAGATGTTCAAAGTGGCCTCCATGGGATTGCAGGTGATAGGGATAGTAGCGGTTCTCATACAGGATACGAATAAGCGAACTTTGACTTATACCATGTTGGCGGGCCAATTGCCTGGAACTTGTACTAAGGTTCGTCTCAATATTCTGTAGAACCCGGTCCTCTAAATCTGGTGTACGCACAGTCCGTCGCCTCCCTGCACATTTGTGTGTCTGAAAGGGCCCATCATCACACAAACGCCCAAAAATGGCTTGAAATGTTGTGCGATGTGATTGGTGTCTGAGAGGGCGGATAATTCTGTTGCTTACAGTAAGCTTCGTTAATCAAACAGCCTATGACACATAAGGAACACACGGCACGTGCTCAAAGGAACTGTCATTCGTCAGGGCTATCTATCGCGGAAAGACGCATTTCCGGAGACATGTTCACAGGACATTTTTCCTCCATTTCCAGTGAGGAATCGGTCCCTGCAACTTGTCGGTTTTATTAATGTTCACCCTGTTTTATATTTTTAGTTGTTTTTAACACCGGCGGGTAATGTAACACAAAACGCCATGGTTTAAAGGTGCATTTTCGTTACGAGAACTGTGAGTGATTTTTGTCGTAATGTATGTCCACTGGTGTCTTTTCTTATTTGTTTACGTAAGTCTTCCCAACCTAACAACTATTTTCCATTCTATAAGTATACCGCATTTAATAAAAAAATATATTGTTCGAGATTACGTTAGCTGCGAATGCCTTGATTTAAAAGGCGAAACGTGCCTGGAAAATACATAAATATCGACTGCACTAAGAAAAATGAGTTTCAGTTTAAAACATTTTTGGAATATTAAGTAATGTATAAAATGCATGTTTGACAATCAGCTACTTTTATTTTAAACCTAAATATCGACCGGTTTCATTCACAGATCATCTTCACGGGTTAGCGTTAAAACAGTTTAAGCCACAACATCACATCTGCCATTACTTAAATAATAGCCACGTCTCATATGTAGACAATGTCATGAATTACAGTATACAACACAGGACTTTTAGAGGTAAACACACTAATTACAAGTGTAAACAGAGTAGTACTCTGAAACCGGTTCATATTTGGGTTTAAAATAAAAGCAGCTGATGGCCAAACATGCATTTATACGTAGTTTCAGTTTACACTGAGATGATAAAAATTATGGGATTTATCGTGTCGGTCCTCTTTTCGCCCGGTGTAGTGCAGCAACTCAACGTGGCATGGACTCAACAAGTCGTTTGAAGTCACCTGCAGGAATATTGAACCATATGCCTCTATAGCTGTCCATAATTGCGAAAGTGTTGCCAGCGCAGAATTTTGTGCACGAACTGATTTCTCGATTATGTCCCATAAATGTTCAGTGGGGTTCATGTCGGGCGAAGTGTGTGGCCAAATGATTCGCTGGAACTGTCCAGAATGTTCTTAAAACCAATCGTGAACAATCGTAGTCAAGTGACATGACGGATTGACATTTAGAAAATTTCCATAGATGTTTAATAACATGACGTCCGCGAACGGCTACAAGTGGTCTCCAAGTAGCCGAACATCCAGAGGACCCAGTCCATACCATGTACACACGGCCCACACTATTACTGAGCCACCGCCAGCTTGTTGAAAAGTTGGGTCCATGGCTCCGTGGAGTCTGCGCCACAGTCGAAGTCTACCATCAGTTCTTACCAAATGAAATCGGGACTCATCTGACTAAGCCACGGTTTTCCACTCGTCTAGGGTCCAACCGATGTCGTCATGAACCCAGGAGAGGCGCTGTAGGTGGTGTCGTCCTGTAAGGAAAGGACTCTTGTCGGTCGTCTGCTGCCATATCTCATTAACATCAAATTTCGCCGCACTGTCCTAAGGGATACGTTCGTCGTATGCCCCACATTGATTTCTGCAGTAATTTCACGCAGTGTTGTTTTCTGTTAGCACTTACATCTCTACGCAATCGCCGCTGCTCTCGGTCGTTAAGTGAAGGCCGTCGTTCACTGCATTGTCTGTAGCGAGAGGTAGTGCCTGAAATGTGGTACTCTCGGCACACTCTTGAAATTGTGGATCTCAGAGTATCGAATTTCCTAACAATTTCCGGAATGGAAAGTCCCTCACGGTTAGCTCCTACTACAATTCCGTATTCCAAATCTGTTAATTCCCGCCGTGCGGCCATAATCTTGTCGGCAAGCTTTCCATGTGAATCACCTGAGTACAAATGACAGCTCCGCCGATGCACTGCCTTTCTGTACCTTGTGTGCGCGATACTATCGGCGCCTGTACATAGGTATATCGCTATCCCGTGCCTCTTGTCACCTCAGTGTACAAAACTAATATTAATTACAGAATTCAGCTTCCTTTAAACTTACACTCTGTCTGTGTGGCATGACAGTTTAAGAATTTAGAATCTTTTTCTTTCCCAGCTGCTCTCCACTGATTATTTCTGGGTAATTTGAGTAAAAAAGATTGTTTCCGTAGAGGGTAGTAGGAAAACAAAGCTAGCAGCAGGAAATGACGAAGGCGGACAAAGGGCAGGGGAGTGTGGCACGCGGGCACTTGAGGCCAGTTGACGGCCCACGCGCCAGCTGTCCCCGGCTGCGTGGGTCGCCTGCCCTGCTCACACACGTATAAATTTCTTAACGCGTTAACACGCCGCGCTCGTGTTGCAAATCAGTGAAGTTCCATTCTCCACGCACCCATCTCGTTTTAGGCGTGCCCCACAACACGGTGCGGTGTGGCAACCGGCCACTCCGTCCGAAACAAATATACGACCCTCTGGAGTAGTATTTAGGGTTCGTGTTTAACCGAGGAATTTGTAGTAAACGACTGGGAGAGGCTCGGATCTAGTGTCAAACGAAAACTGTCGCGCAAACACAGAACGAGAGTTGTAATTTTGGTTTAGAGAGGAAACACCGAATATTGTGGGACGAACAAAATCAACACGGCCACTTTATTTCTTACAGACAGGAAGATTCCTTTCCAAGAAAGGTAGCAGGAAGTACTTCGACTGCTAAATCGCTGGCTAAGCAACGCCACCTCCAGGTGGTAGGATGACATTTGATCACCACTTATTTCGAATACAGAACAGTGAGAGAACATCTGCCAGTATGAAAGAAATTAAGCGCTGAGCTACAGATTTTATCGCTGCACCTAAGGTGATTAACTTTAAATGCGCAGCAAAAGCTCGTATAAGGCGGTGATGTCGGTCGTGTTCTTATCAAAGGCACTATTCCAGCATTCACTCTAATCGATTTAGGCAAACCACGAAAGACTTACTTCAAGACGGCCGAATGGAGATTTGAATCCCTGTGCTATCGAATGCTATCCAGTGTGCCAACCATTCCACCACCTCGCACACTGCAACAGCCACCCGTAGCGTCCTTCGTAGACGAGACACAGCCGTCGATAGAAGAGGGGTGAGCTGGCTGAAACTCGGGCAGACTAATTGTGAGTTTAGGCTAGCGCCCAGAGAGGGCGTCACAGGCAAAGCTTATTTTATGCGTCCCCGTACGGCACCCAAATACCCGGTCCAGTCACACTTGTCAATAGCTCGGAATAACCACCTCTGTCGGTGCGGACGTCCAGGAAGAGAGTCGTCAAGGTTTTGGAAGTGCCGACAGGGATGTGGAGCCATCCCGACTCAAGTCCCGTGGCCAGCTGCGCTAGGATCCAGGGCGCAACCGGCTACATCGAGGTGCTACCACAAATTCTTGATTGCGTTTAAATTCGGGGAGTCGGATGGCCATGGGATTATGGTAAACTTATGCTGGAGCTCCTTAAACCAGAGACGTACACTGCGAGCTGTGTGACATGTTCCGTTGTCCTGCTGGTAGATGCCATCCTGCCGAGGAAAAACAAACTGTGTGTAGGGTCCCCAACGATATACGCATAGTTGTGTTGCTTCACTGTGACTTCCAGAGTGACGAGATGCTACGAAAACATTCCCCGGACCATAGTGCCCCCTCCTCCGGCCTAGATCTACCGCCATTACAGGGTGTTCACTTTCAGACGTTTCACGCCGTACAGGCCAACGGCTATCCGTCCGATAGAGCATAAAACGTGATTAACCACCTGAAAGGGCCACCTGTCGTCACCCAGTGGGCGTCCAGCTGCAGTATTCGCGTGCAAATTTCAGCCTTCGTCGTTAGTGAACAGCAGACAGATGTGCCCACGAACCATGCGCTTGCTGCAGAGTTCAATATGCAGCAACATTCGCTGAACGGTCATTAAGTCCTTTGGTTCATCTGGGCGGTCAGCTGCTCTACAGTCGATTGTCTGTTCGCCCGTAAATGTGTCAGCAGCCGTCGTTCACCCCTGTCATCTACGGCCCGTGGTGCACCACATTTGGCTCGGCGTCGGTTTTGGACAAAGGCATTTTGCCATGCAATCTATACTTTAACCGTGGCGGCACACAAACAGTTTACAAATTTAGCCGTTTCTGACAGCTTCCACGATTGGCAGGAAAGCCAAAAATCATGCCGTTTTAGTCATCAAACAAATCGCTCCGTTTCCGCATTACGACAACGACTGCACTGTTTTTCCGCATTCCCTCCACACGATTTATATACCCTCCACTGCTAATGCTGCCACCTGCCGTCGGTGAGTGGTTACTGTACTTTGCCGTCCACGTAGGCAGTGGTCACACTAATGTGAATGGACTGTGTAGTTTCCAAGTGGACATCCATTCGCCAAAAGCGGATAAACACTGAGGAGACTAAAGTTATCGGATAGCGCTATGCACATAGACAGATGGCGATACTACCGCGTGCACAAAGTATAAAAGGCCAGTGCAGGGGGTTCGTGTGAAAAGGTTTTCGACGTTGTTATTGCCGCACGGCGGGAATTAATAGACATTGAAAACGGAATGGTAATTGGAGCTAGACGCGTGGGAACATTCCATTTCGGAAATCTTTAGGGAATTCAAAAAATCCTTCCATGATCCACAATGGCAAGAGTGTGCTGAGAATACCAAATTTCTGGCATTACCTCCCGCCACAGACAACGCAGTGGCCGACAGCCTTCACGTAACGACAGACAGCACACAAGCAACGCTGCGTGAAATAACCGCAGAAAACAATGTAGAACGTACGACGAACGCCACCGTTTGGACATGCGGGGAAATTTGGCGTTAATGGGCTATGTGAGCAGACGACCGGCGCGACTGCCTTTGCTAACAGCACATCACCTACGACACCTCTCCTGAGCTTGTGACCACATCGGTTGGCTCCTAGATGACTGGAAAACCCTGGTCTGGTCAGATGAGTTCCGATTTCAGTTGGTAAGAGCTGATGGTCGGGTTAGAGTGTGGCGCAGACCACACGAAACCGTAGATCCGTGTTCATAAAAAGATGCTGTGCGAGCTGGTGGTAACTCCATAATGGTGTGGGCGGTGTTAACATGAAATAGGTTGGGTCCTCCGGTCAAATGAAACTGATCATTGACCAGAAATGGTTATTTTCAGCTACTTGGAGACCATTTGCATTGATGGACTTCATGTTTGCAAACCACGATGTCACCAGCCCATGGCTGTTCGCGATTGTGCTCAAGAACTTTCTGGACAATGCGAGCAAATGATTTGGCCATCCATCGAACATTTACGGGACATAATCATTGACGTTAGTTAGTGCACGACAACCTGCACCAGCAACGATTTCGCAATTATGGACGGCTATAGAGGCTCAATGTTTCTGCAGGGGACTTCTAACGACTCGTTGAGTCCATGCCACGTCGAGTTGCCGCACTACGCTGGCAAAAGGAGGTCCGACACGATATCAGGAGGTACCCCCTCACTGTAAGCAAACGCACGCAACCACTAGCCAGTCAGTATCCACTGCATCAAGAGTACCTTAAGACAGCATTTGTGACTTTTCTACAGCTGCCACGAACAACTAAACTAGACATTCTACAAATGATCATTGTTCTCGTCCACTGGATTCAGGAGTAGATAAAGTTAAAAAGCATACCAGCGCAAGTGAAGTTTGCCACCTACCATCTTCAGACTAAGTTAAGCAGTGTAATATATCTTTTACGAAGTCATTGTACACTGTTGCTGATCCATGTCGCTATAGACTTTTGTTTAGCTGTCGCCTAACGCTGTTTGGCCCAGTGCCGAGGCTGTATAGTTGCCGCATCCAAGCGAGCCACCTCGTAACAGCAACTAATTTCGGTGGTAGTGGTTCTCTTCCTACCGCGTATTTATGTTTGACACCAAGTGTACTTGGCGAATATAATATTCTGATGAAATCCATCCACGTGCTTTTCAGACGGCATCAGTACGAAGAGAGGAGAAAAGGCTACTGTAACTTGTCACAGAGAAGGAGGAAGGGATAGGTATCTGCCGTATGCTTCACGGAGGAACCCCAGTACCACTCAAAATTTCTTATTTTTTGGAAAACTAATCTCAAAGAGCAATGTGTTAATTGTGCTATTATTACAGAGCTACTTGAGTAAGTATATTAGAGTCCTTCCAATGAGATCAATACAGATATGAACTGCATGGCATGATCTTTGAATTTTTGCCGATCTGTTTTATTGCGAATCATGTGTTAATTGTAATTATCTTCTGAGAAGCGCACAGGAAAAAAAGGTGTAATCTCGTCTACGTTGCAATATTTCAGTCAAGTCAGAGTTCGCAGCCTAAACAAATTTCTCGAATGGCGATAATCTGTCGCTCTGGCTCCAATAACTTAAATTACAATACACTTTTGTCTTTTTCTCTGCTGCACAGTTCCGGCGGTGCAGACATGTTCAGCTGTTTGGTATAACCGTGTCTGTAGCACAGATATGTCCATTTGACGGGTTGTACCAAACATTCCAAAATATACTGACGGAAAAAACCGCAATACCAAGAAATAATTAACGTAGAGTAATGAAATTTGGGGAAAACATTTTTCCAGGTAAAATATGCCAATGATTAACACTGCAAGTTCACAGGTTAATGCAAGCGCGATTGCAAATGTGAAATGCTGGTACATTAATAATCGGTGGAACCGCCAGAATGTCGAATGCAAGCGTGCAAACGTGAATGCATTGTTATACAGGTGCCGGATGTCAGTCTGTGGGATGCAGTTCCATACCTGTTGTACTTGGTCGGTCAATACAACGACGAGTAAAGCTGTTTGTGGATGGCGCTGGAGTTGTCGTCCGATGACGAACATGCCGTGTTTCAACAGCGGCATATGTGCGACAGCTATCCTGTTGGAAAACACCTCGTGGACTGCTGTTGATGAATGGCAGCATGGCAGGTCGAATCACCAGACTGACGTACAAATCCGTAGTCAGGATCCGTGGGATAACCACGAGAGTGCTCTTGCTCTCATACGAAATCGCACCCTCGCACCCCAGACCATAACTCCACGTGCAGATCCACTGTGTCTAGCACGCAAACAGGTTGCCTGCAGGTCCTCAACTGGCTTCCTCCTAACCAACACGCGGCCATCACTGGCACAGAGGCAGATGCAGCATTCATCAGAAAACACAACAGACCTCCACTCTGTCCTCCAACGAGCTCTCGCTTGATACCACTGAAGTCACGAAAGGCAGTGGTTTGGGACCAGTGGAATGCATAGTACAGAGCGTCTGCCTAAGAGCTGTAACCAGTTTGTAGCAGTTCGTTGAGTCACTGTGGTGGCAACTGCTACTCAGATTGCTGCTGCAGATGCGGTACGATGCACCATAACCATACGCTGAACACGATGATGTTCCCTCTCGGTAGTGGCACTTGGACTGGGGGCCGGTCTTCTGGCAACCGTACATTCTCTTGACCACCGGTGCCATAATCATGTACAGTGGCTACATTCCCGCCAAGTCTTTCTGCAGTATCGCAGAAGGAACAAACAGCTTCTCGTAACCCTATTACGCGACCTCGTTCAAGCTCAGTGAGGTGTTGATAATGGCGTGTTTGTCGTCTTAAACAGATTATTTTCTAACTTTAACTCACAACGTGCAGTCTCAAAGGTAACTGATACTCACGACCGTTACAGCCCGTATTTAAATAAAACCTGATTTGGATCCTCATACTGGCACTGCTAGCGCCACTCTTATGCGACTGGCACGAAATCTGAAGAGACGTCATCTTTCAGATTTAGAAACACGCCAACCTACTTTTTTATGTTGCCCAACTCCGTCTCTGCGTTGCGATTTTTTCCGTCAGTGTAGCTACACAGCGAAGAAAGACAAAATAAAAGGATATTACCACCGACATTACCGCAGTTTGGGCAGCAGATTATTAAAAAATCATTGAAGTTTATTAGTCTGAAGGAAAAAGTTTAAAATTATGGTTACATCATTACTGGAGATGCAATGACGCTTATTATTACCGGTAATAATCTTCTGCAGTTGAAAAAATATTTACATAAATCCATAGTTAGCAGTGAAGGAGCTATGAGATAGTATTCGTAGGTTAATTAAAAAGAAAATAAGTAAATAAAAACATCTCAGTGTTTGGCTCAAATATACGGGGAAACCGTCGTGATAGACGAAAGGAGTCTGAACCCAACTTTTGCCGAAACAGAGCCAAGGCTTGATATGACGCATTTCTCGTAAGAAGAAATACAAGAAGCACGGTACTGAGGATCACACAGGTTAGGTAACACATCAACTGCAATCGGACTACAAAGATCGTTTTTGTAAAATACTTGTGTGGCGACTGTCAGCACACGAGAAGTCATCGTTGGGGAAACGTGCTCACGTGATTAGCAAATCCGGGGAAGAAAAAAAAAAAGTCTCGGGTTTCAAACCTGGCTCTTCGGGGTGGTTTAACCAAAGCGATCCGCGTGTTACAGACTGGCAAGTTTGTTGGTAATTACGAAGAAATGATTACGTATAGATGATAGAAAGTCTCAGCAGAAATAGCTGAAACTGGTGGGTGACTTTATATGAATATAGGTGGCTGTATGATGAATGAACTTTGAATTTCTGGTAGGTGATTCAGGGACAGAGGTAGACACCGTTTACATGTGATTACAAGAAGCCAACACCATATTTTAGCAATTACTGTGCACATTCTGTTCAGCAGACCTCATCAAGCAGGTACTGCTGTGTGCTCGAAAATTTTTAGGCTCCTGAAAACACGAAATTTTGTTGACCATTTGAAGACGGTAGTTAGAAAAGTTTTGATTAGCGCACCAAAAGGCTGACTCGTGGCGTCTTTGTAAAAACTGGCCAGTTAACCGGGTGGAGCCGCAGCATTTGTCCTTTGTCCCGGCATACAAGGCGGCGCCTTGTTGAGGCACGTGGTGAGCTCCAGCCGCCTGCACCGCTCCCAGCCCTCCGCTGCAGGTCACAGGACTTCCGACGACGGATCGCTGCCCATGTCATCTGCAGTCGGTGGTTCGCTTCAATTCCGCCACGGACCAACGATTCACCGAGCAATTTCAGCCAGTACTATGAACGCCAATGCGTCCAGAACTTCTGTTATGGAAAATGAAGTGCTCTGATTAGCAGCAGTTTCAGCTAATCTCCGAATCTCTATGAATACTTGTAACAGGAAAAAACGAACTGAGATTAATTAAATTTCTTTTGAAACGCTTATCTGGGAACTATAAGTTACTTTACACAATATATTACACACATTTCACCGACGCAAAGTAGGTTGTGTACATCTTTCCAGTGTGCTGATACAATTGGTTTTCCATTCATTCGTCTTTTAGTTTAACTGCAACTGTTACACAAAGGTTTTGTAAGTTCGATGCGCGTAAATAAATGTCAATAGCAGAATACTGATTTCCATAACACTTGTCACCGAGCGAGATGCCGCAGTGGTGGCGCACTGGACTTGCATTCGGGAGGACGACGGTTCAAACGCGCGTCTGGCCACTCAGAGTTAGGTTTCCCGCGATTTCCCCAAATTGCGCCAGGCAAATGCCGGGATGGCACGGCCGATTTCCGTCGCCATCCTTGACACAATCCGAGCTTGTGCTCCGTCTCTAATGACCTCGATGTCCGCAGGACCCAATCTTCCTTCCTTCCTTCCTTCCTTCCTTCCGTAAGTCTTGTCACAAACTAAGACGAAGAGCTAGATTATATAAAATGATAAGGGACTTGATTCCAGTTGCAAAACAGGTTTGCCCTGAACACTTAAACTAAAATGACCTCTTAATATTGTCATAAGTGATTCTGTCTGAAAGTTAAAAGCTTTAATAATGCGTGTAGTCGTTTCATAAATAACTCAAAATTACCAGATGGAGTCCAGTATGTTGTAACTATTACTATGAACTTGCCACGCATTTCTCCTTCTACAGCATAAGCTTCATAATGCTAATCACTGCAAAATGTGAGGGTGTCACTGTTTTTATATTTGTATTACTTATTCATATCCGATGGTTAGCCGCGCATCCATGACACGGCGCCTCAAACCGCACGGCCACTCAGCGCAGCATACGTAACGGAACTCGAACGGGACGTGTGGAGAAAAGGTCAGACAAGTGAGAAAGGCGTAATGTTGATATTATTAACCGCCATTTCCACAATTTGTTCAGTATGAGCAACAGAGACGTCGACGAGATGCTGTACAGCGCCAGATTTGCACCTGCTGGCCAAAATTGAAACTAATATTTTTCAGCGTAAATTGACGGATTAGTATATCTACCAAGTTTCGCTGACATACAACAATGACAGCCCACACTGGACATCCGTGAGTAGCTGTACTTTATTTATAACCACCCGGTATAAATGGCGACCTCAGCCTTAGTTTCAAATCTCAGAGTGCTTCTCCTCCCTAAATAAATATAAATTCAAATGCTAATATCTTACTTAACGTGGGCAAAACTACACAACCACACTTAATAACTGGACAAAAGAATCCTCGTCAGACAGCCATATTATCACAAGTCGAATGCGACCCATCAGATGTACAGGAATTCCGAGCCACCAGCGATCGATCACTACAATATGCGATCTGTCCACACACGTGCGATCTGCAGGCAGATCGCACAACCAGACGGACTGCTACGATGTCGCGCTGGAGAGCTTGTTGCCAGTTTTCCATCGTGCCCCAGCGTTGCCGAATTGTGGGCCAACATTTTTCTTATACAGAGTGTATCATAATTAACAGCGAAAACGGATATGGGTGAAACTAAACAATGTGTGGTTACGAGCAGCCGCTGATTTCAGTATGAAATACACTGAGGTGATAAAAGTCACGGAATAGCGACATGCACATTTATAGGTGGCGGTAGTATCCGTTACACACGGTACAACAGGGCGGTGCACTGGTGGAGCTGTTATTCGTACTCAGGTGAGTCGCGTGAAAACGTTTCCGACACTTCGAATGCAGAATGGTAGTTGAATGTAAACGCGTGGGATATTCTATTTCGGAAATCGTTACGAAATTCAGTATTCCGAAATCCACAGAGTCGAGAGTGTGCCGAGAATACCTAGTTTCAAGCATTACCTCTTACCACGGACAACGTAGTGCCCTACGGCCTTCATTTAACGACCGAGAGCAGCGGTGTTTGCGCAGAGTTGTCAGTGCTAACAGACAATCAACATTGTCAATATGGTACGTACGACGAACGTATCCGTTGGGACAGTTCGGCGAAATTTGGCGTCACTGGTCTACGACCGACGAGAGTGCCTTCACTAACTGCACAACATAGCCTGCAGCGCCTCTCCTGGGCTCGTGACCATATCGGTTAGATCCTAGACGACTGGAAAACAGTGGCGTGGTCAGATGAGTCCCGATTTCAGCTGGTAATCTGATGGTAGGGTTTGAGTGTGGCGCAGACTTCACGAACTCATGGACCCAAGTTGTCAACAAGGCACTCTGCAAACTGGTGGCGGCTCCATAATGGTGTGGGCTGTGTTTACAAGGTGCGGACTGGGTTCTCTGGTCCAGCTCAACGAATCATTGACTGGATATGGTTATGTTTGGATACTTGGAGATTTGGAGACCATTTGCAGCCATTCATGGACTTCATGTTCCCAAATACTGTTTTTTTTTTATGGACAATGTGCCACGTTACCGGGCCACAGTTATTCGCTATTGGGTTGAAGAACATTCTAGACAATTCTAGCGAATGATTTGGCCACACAGATTGTCCGATACGAATCCCGTCGAATATTAATGGGACAAAATCGATAGGTGAGTTCGTGCACAAAATACTGCACTGCTGACACTCTCGCAATTATGGACGGCTATAGAGGCAACATGACACAGTATTCCTGCAGGGGACTTCCGACGACTTGTTCACTCCATTCCACGTCGAAATGCTGCACAACGCCGCGTAGAAGGAGGTCCGACGCGATATTAAGAACTATCCCATGACTTTCTTCACCTCAGTGCATTGTCTACGTACAGATGTATTTCAAATGTAATATTTCCGATTAAGTCCCAATCTAACTGGGTTCAAATATAACCCTTGGCCAATTTTTGCGAACGTCATACGTGCATGATGGGGCACCGGCACATATTTCTGCCGTCGTAAGACGAGAGCTAAAGCATCTGTATGGTCCAGAATGGATAGGGCGACCTGGGTCTGACCTCAATGCTCTGGATTTACTGCCTTCAGTCACCTCAGTAGTGAAGCGCACAGTCCATACGCTTGAAGAACTGCAACAGTTAGCTTGACAGTCTTCTATGAATTTACGAGAAAATCTAGCTATTTTTGGAAACAATTCGTAGCTCGTTCCAGAGAGAAGTGCAGTATCCAAATGCTAGGACGACGCGTGGACATTTCTTTTAACATATACAAGTGTAGAGGAAATTGTAACATGTAACACTCACAAGCATATTGCATATGTTTTTGAGGTAGGCCACGAGTGAAATTTGAGCCCATGTAGATGAGTACTTAATAGAAAAGTTTAAATTTAAAAAACATTTCTACTACCAGGCCACTATTTCAAACTGAAGTTAGTGCTGCTCGTAACCACACATCTGCAATTATCTCGCAAATATATCGTTTGCCGACCCATGTTTACTGGTACGGTTTTGTTTCTACTATCGTAGACTTTCACCCGTACGATGTTCGCAATAAAGATATATGTCCCACTGGAAGACGAACAAGCAAACGTCAATAATATGGTTGATGGGTCCATATCTTCACAATATGGAGTATTGCTTGCAACGAAGAGCCTCGTTATTCCTAATGGATCCCTGACCGCTGGCAACAGACCCTTCTCATTAAAGCTCTACTTCATACCTTAAGAACTGACGGCCGGTCTACGAGCCAAAACAAACCTGAACGGCACGAAGGAACGAATTGAAAAATCAAATGAAAAACGCTCGGATACTCATAAATGTACGAAGTGACTTTAACCCTTCTTAATAAAGATTTCGTCACAAATCCATAGGTGGACATTTCTCCATCTCTCTTTCTCCCGGCTTTTTCACTGTACATATACTACAGGCATTCACCCAGCGCGAATTTAGCATTCCTTTACTCCTGCAGCGAGATACTCTTTCTGACACCACATACAGTGGGTAACAGGAAGTCGTGCACGCCGAGTCTGCGTATCAGGTAACTTCCACGCTTATTTGTATTTTAATTGTTTGTAAGTTTTGTATCGAGGGCGGAGATGCGGAAACAGACTGCACCTACGAAAGAACCCACACGGATGTGGGAAACCGACTAAATCCACACTGAGGACTCATCAATCCGGGGCGCGAATACAGTTCATGTTTGATTCGTAACTCTGGCCCGCAATTTAGCTCTCTCCACTTAAAGCTCTAAGAGCAGATCTTATATGCAATCACGCTAACCGCGAACCACTGTTTCTTATCTCGTATAACGCCAATTACGGCGTCGTGCCGTTTCTAATTACGATAGTTTCCTTCCACTGTATTCACTTAGGCGGTGAGCTCCTTTGGAAAGGTCTTAACATTGTAAAGTGATTACATGACACCCTTTCGACGCAGCTGATAAATAACGGCCTACGCTGACTCCGAAATGTACACATTTGCGGAGTATCGATATAGAATTCAAAGTAAACCTGATCACCATATGTGGCAAAGAGCTCGTACTTTGTGCCAGTGTCCCAGTTTGTACTCTTTCCTATTTAATTCTGGAAATCCAGATGGGAAGGAATTTATCCAATACACTTTTGTTCTTGCCGTTCAACACAGTTAAAATCCGTTCGAGGCACTGTCATAATTTTTGAGCAAAGTTTGATTACAACACATAATATTTCCAGGTTGATGACGCAAACTCAAATCGATGTTGGAGCGGCACAAAAGAAGCAAAATATTCGTATTTTTCGACTTCTGTGTTTCTCGATCACACTCAGTTTTTGTGCCAGCATCATGCTGTGTGTATACAAGAGTACGCTTACCTAAGACCACACATACAAAAGACTGTGTACGGAACGCAGAAACAGCGATGAAAAGTACACTGAAATGATAAAAATCATGGGACACCTCCTGATATGGTGTCGGATATAGTTTTGCGTGGAATAGTGCAACTCGACGTGTCGTGGGCTCAACAAGTCGTAGGAAGTCCCCAGCAAAAATTATGAGCCATGCTGACTCTATAGCCATCTGTAACTGAAAGCATTGTCGGTGCAGGATTTCCTGCACTGATCTCTCGATTGTGTCCCATAAATATTCGATGGGAATCATGGCGGATGAAAAAAAATGGCTCTGAGCACTATGGGACTCAACTGCTGAGGCCATTAGTCCCCTAGAACTTAGAACTAGTTAAACCTAACTAACCTAAGGACATCACAAACATCCCTGCCCGAGGCAGGATTCGAACCTGCGACCGTAGCGGTCTTGCGGTTCCAGACTGCAGCGCCTTTAACCGCACGTCCACTTCGGCCGGCCATGGCGGATGATTTAGGTGAGCAAATCATTCGCTCGAATCGTCCAGAATGTTATTCAGACCAATCTCTTGTGGGTCGGTGACACGACACATTGTCATCTATAAACATTTCGCCGGCCGTTGTGACCGAGTGGTTCTAGGCGCTTCAGTCTGGAACCGCGCGACCGCTACGGTCGCAGGTTCGAATCCTGCCTCGGGCATGGATGTGTGTGATGTTCTTAAGTTAGTTAGGTTTAAGTAGTTCTAAGTTCTCGGTAACTGATGACCTCAGATGTTAAGGTCCATAGTGCTCAGAGCCATTTGCCATATAAACATTCCATCGTTGTTTGGGAACACGAAAGTCCATGAATGGCTGCAAATCTCTCCATGTAGCCGAACATCACCATTTCCAGTCAATGATCGGTTCAGTTGGACCAGAGGACCCAGTCCGTTTCATATAAACACAGTCCACACTACTATGGAGGTACTACCAGCTTGCTCAGTGTCTTGTTGACAACTTGGTCCGTAGCCATGGGGCCAGCGCCACACTCAAACCCTACCATCAGCTCTTGTCAACTGAAATCGGGGCTCACCTGACCAGACCACAGTTTTCACCTCGTCTAGTGTGATCACGAGTCGAGGAGAGGCGGGGCGCTGGCCGGCCAGAGTGGCCGTGCGGTTCTGGGCGCTACAGTCTGGAGCCGAGCGACCGCTACGGTCGCAGGTTCGAATCCTGCCTCGGGCATGGATGTGTGTGATGTCCTTAGGTTAGTTAGGTTTAATTAGTTCTAAGTTCTAGGCGACTGATGACCTCAGCAGTTGAGTCGCATACTGCTCAGAGCCATTTGAGGGGCGCTGCAGGCGATGTCGTGCTGTTACCAAAGGCACTCGCGTCGGTCGTCTGCTGCCACAGCCTATTAACGCCAAATTTCACCGCACTGTTCTAACGGATACGTTCCTCACACATCCCAAATTGTTTTCTGCGATTATTTCATTCAGTGTTGCTTGTCTGTTAGCACTGACAACTCTACGCAAACGCCGCTGCTCTCTGTCGTTAAGTGAATGCCGTCGGCGACTGCCTTGTCCTTGGTGAGAAGTAATGCCTGAAGTTTGGTATTCTCGGCACACTCTTGACACTGTCGATCTCGGAACAGTGGATTCCTTAACGATTTACGAAATGGAATGTTCCATCCGTCTAGCTTCAACTACCTTTCCGCGTTCGAAGTCCGTTAATTGCCGTCGCGCAGCCATAATCAAGTCGGAAACATTTTTACAGGAATCTCCTGAGTACAAATGACAGCTCTGCCAATGCTCTGCCCTTTTATACGCTGTGTACGCGATACTGCCGCCATCTGTATGTGTGCATATCGCTAACCCATGACTTTTGTCTTCTCAGCGTATGTACGAAACGCGGAAAAAGTATGTATGAGTGAAAATGTTTTGAAAGAATGGGAGGTAGGGGATAACTTCTTCTGCAGGCTACCGGACATACGAGTAAGGCAGTGGGAGCAACGGGCGTCGCATTAGGGCCACTTAAGAGGCGCCAGGAATTAACTCCGCAAATGACGGCTGGCAGAGGCCAGGGCAGCGCTTACAGCCTGTCGGCTGCATTGCCGCCCCGATCCTACGTTTTCTTCCTTAGCCAAACAGGCGGCAGGTGAGTCACGGCGTGAGTCACGCGCTTCATCTGGGCCGTGTGTCTTGTCCGTCGCTAGCCACCTTCGGACCTGCTACCCCTACGTCGTGTTCTATGCAAATCATATATATCTCCGCCTGTGCATACACATTGGATATCGTATTCTCTGCCATACAGTGCAGTAAGCGGGAAGAAAAAAAAATTACTTAAGATCTTTACAAATAATTCTGGAAAACCAATCGTAAATCTAGATGGGGATTTTTGAAAGGGAATTCAAATCACCGACTTCCCTTCGACGCATGCCCACCATGGAATTGAGCGCACGGTAAAGCCGGATTTTAACCAAGTCCTTTGCACGGCTGCCGCTCTACAAGCAATAATTTGCAACGAACTAGCTTCGCATTACGAAGAGAAATACGATTCTACGCTTTTTAAGAGCTTAAATTTACGCACTGATATTCGGAAACACTTGCGAGAGAAGGGAAACACAAGGTGGCTTTATTTGCATTGTCTACATTGTGGCCTTCAGTAATTAGGGAGCCAGAATTTATCTCAACTCATTCCACCTACCGAATCTTCACTTGTGCTAAAATGTTACTTCGATACACGATAATTGTTTGAAATCTCACGTTATGTACTTTGTTAGCGTACGCAACTAGACACTGTCAGGGGATAGTCGCTTAGAGTGCTTTTAATTTTTACAACGTGGCATAAGGATCCTATCTCGCTTTAGCCGTTTCCGTGGCGCGAAAATCTATGTGGGCAACAATTGTCGACAGAAAATACTATGCCATACACAGTGATATTGTTTCAATATAGCTGGTACGTCAAAGGATGTACGTGCATGAATTATTCATTAAGTTCTTTCCAATTTTATTCCCGAGACATAGAAATGCAAAATCTAGCTCGTACGGGATCACTGTTACGAGATATCCGTATCAGCTACTGTTTCAAAAGAAAGTAGTTTTAATCTCTACTTTAAGGCGCCTTTGTTTCCATAAATTATAAATATGAAAGAAACTGCGCATTGGAAGTTCGAGTCCTCCCTCGGGCAAGGGTGTGTGTGTCGTCCTTAGCGTAGTAAGTTAAAGTTATATTAAGTAGTGTGTAAGCTTAGGGACCGATGACCTCAGAAGTTTGGTCCCATAAGACCTTCCACAAATTTCCAAATTTTCCAAACTGCGCATGTAATTTCATTAAAGTCCGTCTTGGTGTAACGCCTAGTCATCACGTGAAATGCTGGATATACTAAATAAGCGACGCGTCTGAAGCCTTCCACAGGGCGTTGACTGGTTTTGCTGGAGGTAGGTACTCCAACCAGCGCCTGAAGACCACCCTGACTTCAACATTTCAACAAATTGTAGCACGTATAATGTTATTGTTTTGTAGGCGAAACACGGATGGTGAAATAGTTGTAAATAATTTGCTACGAAATCATTACCAGTCAAATAGACAAGAAAGCTGTCTGAGAGATTGTCATCTACACGCTTAAAAACGTTTCTTACTGAGAATTTGCTTGTATGTATGCAACTAAGAGTGACGTCACTAACAAATAAATCAATTTCCCCTTGTCCCGTGAATTTGGCTACAATTCCACCGCGTAAAATATTAGCTCTCGCCTGTCTAAATGTCTGATTCTGTGGATATGGCAGATATTTGCCTGTGTGGATTACAATTTCGGGCAGAAAATAATTTTTAGGGAGTTATTAAAACTCTCACATCTTTCCATTAGGGGTGGCCACGGGTTTATAACGAGAGGGCTGCTTAACGATGAGGGAAAGGAACAAGCGGAAACCAAATTTTCATAAACGTATTCGTGTGATCCAAAAGCCACAGTGTAACGGCTGCGTTGCGAAGTGTGATATTTTCCTTCCGAGAATCGCGCCTGACACGAGGCCATCTACTCTTCTAGAAATATAATACAGGACTTTTCCTGAATGACTACCACTTCTATCAAGTAGATCAGAAACATCAGTCGATATCTAATTAAATATTTACCTGTTGTCGGTCCTCAGGCACGAGGGGTAGATATGCTGGCAGCCTCGAAGCTGTGAGAGCCGGTGAGAGGGGCCTGGATAGCTCAGACGGTAAGAACACTGATCGAGAATAGAAATGTTCTGGGTAAGAGTCCCGGTCCAGCACACAGATTTCATCTGCCAAGAAGCTTAAAATCACACACCGCCGTGGAGTGAAATATTCGTTATGGAAACTTCGTTAATGATTAACCCAAGTACTAAAATACTGTTTGTGGTTATGGAAGATGTTTGGAACTACCAGAGCAAATAACGTGATCTAGTTTTATGTTTTATGTTGTCGGTGCTTACACGTGTCCTCTATTTTGTTTACAGTTTATACTTACGCATTCAGTTGAATATGAACACGAAAGAAAGGAGCCACGGAACAGTTTCAACAAAACGTTTTAGTTGTAGTCTATAATAAATGCAGTAGATTTATAAGAGAGTGCCTCAAAAACACAGTATTCTCAGTTTAAAGATGAGAATTGCAAAACAATTTCTATTTGGGTTTGATGTTGCTTGGAAAGGATGAGTAGGACGAGGATGAGCACCTTACGGTTCGCAGCTTTAACTCGTTAACAACACTGATAACTCAGCTGTTACTGCGACTGGAAAAACAGCACAAGATAGCTGGTGGCGCGGAGGTCGCCGCGCTGTCTGACAGGCAGCGGATGCGAGCCGGCGTCCGGTCTCTCCATTTGTTTCCTGCTGCCTACGTGCCCACTCACCCACTTCTATGCACATTCTTACGATGCCGTGTCTCTTAACGACATTCTGTGTATCTGCGACCTCACGATGAACCACCCTTACAGCGAATTTCGCAAGTACAATTACACTCTCGAACGGAACACCGACGATGCACACAAACTGTCAAGGTATAGTGGAACTGAAACGCGCACTTCACAAAATCTATACTTTCTTTACATTTTTTTCACGATGTAATAAGTTTGTCGGAATATTCATCATTTCTACTGCTCAAATAACGAGAGAGAGAATGGCGGACTGGGCTTCTTTCCCTCATTTTTGAACAAAGCCAACGTCTCAGTAGAGCCTCAAATTCAAATGCAAGATGAAGCCACAAATCCTGTCCGTTTATCCTGACTAACCGCCATGTAATTTCTAGAACACATTCAGGCATACTGCTAGTTGGTGACTTCCACTAGGTCGCAGCTCATCCTTTTCCTCATCCTTATCCAGCTGAGATAATCCAAAGTCTGAAATGAAATCCACGTCGACCGGACGTTTAGTCATAAATTTCGTACCTTCTTCACTCTCAACCCGACGGAACTTACAGGAATTCATTTACACCTGTAGCCTAGAGTTTCCTTCCGAGTGAAAGCAGTATAATGGGAAGTTTTACACAGGGTGGACAGAAATATGGAAAAACAGCGAGACACGCGAGCTTCACCGTAAACGCAGCTGCTTGCCACGCTTGCAGGTGGCGCTGTTGTATTTGACCACGAAACGCACCAGTGCAATGTCCTCAGTACGTTACAGGTGTCAGTCGAGGCCAGATCAATGTTCTGTACAACCGTGAGTGCATTACGTCGGAGTTAAGTGAATTCGAACGTGGGAGAATTGTTGGTGCTCGTATGTTGGGGGCTTCCGCAAATACGGTAGCCAAAGCGTTTCGTGATTCTAGGGGCACTACATCGACGATTTACATCGCATACGCGGAAAAATCATTCGCTACAACACAGTGCGAACGAAAGTGTGTGTCGAGCGATCGTGACGGACGGTCACTGACGAGCACTGTGACGAAAACTAAGAGAACGACAGCTGCGAAAGTCACTACAGGAACGTCGCACTCGCGAATCCTGTCGACACCAAAACAGCACCAAGGGAGCTCCATACGCAGGGCGACCTGGAATTCCAAAACCACTCGTCAGTGATGCAAATGCTCGTCACAGGAAAACGTGGTGCTGATGCCGTAAAATTTGGAATACGCAGTAAGAAAGTCATTTCACACTGTCCCAACGTCTAGCCGAGTTTACGTCTGGCGTACGCTGTCCCAAGCCTATGACGTAAACTGCTTGCTGCCAAGAGTGAAATATGGGGGGGCGTTCAGTGATGGTTTGGGCAGCAACCTCGTGGTATTCCACAGGTCCCATGGTTACTCTACAAGGATTATGTGACCATTTTGGCTGATCGGGTCCATTCCATGGTACAATATTTATTCCCAAATGGCGATGCTGTGTTCCAACACGACAGCTCGCATTGTCCAGGACAGGTTTTGTGAGCACGACGTGAACTGTCGCGTTTACTCTGGCCACCACAGTCACCAGATCTCAATGTTATTGAGTCTCTGTGGTCTTTAGAGAGAATGGTGCTTGATCGTTATCCACCTCCATTATTATTACCTGAACTTGCCACTGTTCTGCAGGAAGAATGGTACAAGATTCCATCGAAAACCATACAGGACCTTTTACTCGCTACGGGACGACTGGAAGCTGCTTTGAATGCCAGTGGTTTTCCTGACCGTATTAGGCACGCTAATGTGTCGCGTTGTTGGTGTTTCCATATTTCTGTCCATTCCTTGCATATAGTGTCAGACAGAGTTATCGAATAAAGCACCGCAATGTATTTCGCTGAAAATCGTAACGTTTCACATGGTAGACGCTGTGGTGTGTAATGTGCAGTCACGGAATAATCAGTGCGATATTCCTCGATAGCACGGTGACTACCGAACCGTACGTGAATGCTTTGGAAGATGATTTCATTCCCATTATCCATAGTGGCCTCGATTTCGACAAGATGTGGTTCGTGCAAGATGGAGCTCGACCCCGTCGAAGCAGGAGAGTGTTTGACGTCCTGGAGGAGCACTTTGGAGACCGCATTCCGGCTCTGGGGTACCGAGAGGCCACTGGCATGGGCCTCGATTAGCCGTCATATTCTCCGGATCTGAACACATTCGATTCCTCTTTGTGGGGCTATATTAAAGAAAGTGTGTTCAGCAATAACCCCAAAACCATTGCTGAGCTGAAAACAGCAATTCAGGAGGTCATCGACTGCATCTATGTTCCGCCACTTCAGCGGGTTATGCAGAATGTTGCTATTCGTCTGCGCCACATCATCGCCAATGATGGCACGCATATCGAACGTGTTATAACCTAAATCCAAATATCTGTAGGGACGTTTACCTGTTGAATAAAGTGTGTGCACGCCGTAGTTTATAACTAATTTACGTTTTTTGTTCATATAGTTCAATAAATGTCACCCTGTACCCCTCCTTGCATAGTGTAGTCACATCACAATGACGCTGATTAGGTGCTGATATCCTTCAGCATGCTACTTTCTGTTTATAGTACAGTAAATATAGTTGATATTTCTAGCTAGAAACGACTACACTAGACAATTATTGGCGTGAGTAACCCGACAGCGTGATATCTATCATCATAAGAAGAGTAGCGAACAGTTTAAAGCTGTACTAGCTGTTGTTATATCGTAAAAATTTGTCCAAATTTACGAACAGGTTTTCCAGGTCTTGGTAAACTAATTAAATTATTTAACATTGCAGTATTTTTCGAGGTATAATATCATCATCATCATCATCATCATCAATAAAACTGGTAGTACAAAAACAGTTACATCGTCTTAAAGTAGTTGTATTGTCTCTTGAGCCGCTCTGTCCATCTAAAATGGCTGTCTTTGTTGATTTATGAACAGATGTTACAGAGAGCCACTTCAAATGAGCAGAGCACGTCACAGCACATACCAATACTGTCAACTGGTTTTTACAGCCGCTTTGCATGATGATATTGTACCTCGAGGTATGTCGCACTATTAAATAATTTAAGCAAGTTAACAACAAAGTGCGACTGTTACAGGTCTATGGAAAACCTCTTTATAACAGAGTAGCAGCTGCTGAACACTAGCTAATGAAAGCGCTACGTTCCGACGCGATCGGTCCTTGGAAACGGCGGTGTACAGGGCCGCGTTCTGAATGACAACTCACTCTTTCAGTGATGACACACGGCCGCTGTCCACGGGATTTGGGATTAAATGACAGCTAAAGATGCGGCCGGGAACCAGTCATTACGTAGCAGTCAATTCACTGCGTCGGCTTCCGCACTGCTACACTAATTTGTATTTCACTAGTTGTCTCTGTGACGAGAGCCAATTCTCTATTTGTGATAGGACACACAACGACAGGACAACGATTTAATCGTTGCCTGAACGAGGGACAGTTCATACTTACCTTCATAAATGTCACTGTGAGAACCAGTACAGAGTCCCAGACAATATTCGTTCAGTGGAAACAATTTAAATAACATTTGTTTTCATTTGAGAGTTAAAGAGTAATTGCTCTTCTGTTAGTACGTGCACAAAGTGTGGCCCAGTATAAGAAATAATGCTGCAGTCGGTGAATCTCCAAAAGGTAGGTTACAGGATAATGTTCCGTAAACATCGGAATAATTAGTGACGAGCCACAAATTCGTAACGGACAAAGACGAGGTAGAAATGCAAACCATCGCGGCAGTCGCATGAAACGAGTGAGAGGAAACAGCTGGAAACCCAAATGAGAATGGTCAGACGAGGACTGGGAGCTTGGTCGCCCAGCTTTCAGTGTGCCATGTCGCTCAGTAAGCAAATCACTCACGAACTACGCCACTGTTAAACGTGTTATTTTAAAATTTAGCTATTTATCTTCGTTCAAAGCTAAGACTAGGCATATTTGCATTGTAATGGTCAGCGTATTAAAAATTCGTAGCAAAAAGTAGATTTCAGGCAAGTATCAAATTAACAGAAATCGTATATTTTATGAACCGTTTGGATAAAAATATTAATAAATATTGATTTTGCGGCTCACAAAGGCGTAAAATTACCGCTAATCTAAAAGATACAATGCAACTAAGCCTCGTGTAGCGATCAACAGATATTTTAGTACACGATATTATCATAAATGAAAAAGTGGGCGACTGATGCGATGGATCATCAGATGTTATAGAAAACCTCCAAACACTGGACAAATCGAGATCAGCGCTTATAATACAGCTCCAAAGAAAGGCTGAAATAGCCAAACGGAAAGGAAGATGAACTCGCGCGCAGGGAAGGTTGACAACCAATCGCGGAAGGAAAATTTGCCCCTCGGATGCAGTGGCAGCATTAGTAATAAAAAGTGGTTGTACGTGCCAGGGGGCTTCATACCTAACACTTTCGTCTTACGTTTAAGGTAGGTGACGCGTATCCCTTTGCCCTCCTTACGTTTCAGAACTAACAAACACTTTAATTTTCAATGCGAACAGCTTGAGTAACGCTCGTTAATCTTGTAGCTGGTTGCGGCAAGCTGTTGGCAACACTAAATGTAGTATTCGGGAGATTTTCCGCAGATTTTCGGCAAAAGCTGCAGCTAGCTTGTGCGATCTACATGTGTCTCCAGATTTACATGACAGATTTTGTCATGAACAGCTTCTTGCATGCACACCTTAAGAGCAAACTTGGTTTCAGACCCCAATGTTGGACAGCAAGAATTATCTATAAAAGCTACAATCGTTTGATGGTGCTGAATATCCTCACATTGTGTTTTAATCTATGATAACGACATGAATATAATATGACTCCATACTCAAGATCGCTTTGTCGCTAAATGATTAGATGTCGAGGTATCTAATTCGAAACTGGATGGTTGAAATCGATTTAATTATTAGAAACCGTCCACCTGGCGAAAAGTAGAGAGGAGTTGGTAAAGCACAATTTCTGATCAATCGACTAAATGACTATTTAATGGATTCGGTGCTAATCGTCTTTGCAGTGTAAGAACACATGATTCAATAAGCTCTCAGCAGAATGATATTCACCCTTCAGTTACGCAACATACACACAGCTCGGAGTAAGGAACAACTAAGTGAGTTCAGCCAGACCTTGCATGAGCAAGATGTGGTCTCCACAAATATTCACTGAGTAGAGAGACTTGCTTTTACCTTCTTTATGTGAATGGAATAATCGTTGTAGCTGTAGTTTTACTAGCACTGCGTTAACCGTCAACATTCAAGTAACAAGGGACTCAGTACTAACTCATTTGAAAGAGCGTGGGGAAGGAAATCGCCCGTACCTCTTTGAAAGAAGCCTTCACTAGAAGCATTTTAGCGAAACCACGAAAACCTATCTTAAGATAGGTAAGATGATTGGCTAGGGCGCGGCAATTTGCGAGGAGTAGAGACGCGATAATTACGGCCGGTAAGGAGGAAGCGTTTAACAAGTGGCAGATTTATGAAGCTATGGAAAGTACGTCTCACCACAGCAGATAGAGCTGAATTACTCGGCTCCATAAACTCTATAGAGTACTGCTACAGCTGCAGAGGTTCTGCTGTGTCCTAGATCATGGCTCATTCAGCAACCGAATCATCTACTGTGCAACCGAATCATCTACTGTGAAAATCGTTTAGCTTCAGAAACGCATTACAATAGTTGGGCGGGAGCGCTTTACGTCTCGCCGACAGGGCATCGTTATGCCATTCCTACAACACACAGCACATTAATCTGGCGAGACAGTTACGGTAAATTTTACAGACGCGCCTGTCAAAGTGTTGTGAATCGGCCGATAACGCTTTCACATTGCGTAAGATGATGAGAAGTAATGGAATTAACAGTGAATCCGACAACTTGTGCCCCGTTGCCTGCGCACGTACTATTAAGAATGCTGCAATTTTCTGGCATCTTACGAGGCTTTGGGTCGTTGCTCTCAATGAAGTAACAACGCTCCCGTCTGACGACAGCACCGTGCACTTGTACGGCCAGCTTTCTGAGTCTTAACATGTCTGCTACGCAGTTAGCAAGTATACTGGTACCGTAAGAGTGATTACTTGGAAATCTAATGTACATATTGTATGAAGATTTATGATTGTCAAACAACAATTTGCAATCATCGCGAATCAGTTCACGGGTCAAATAAGCTAACATTCTGTAACTACAGTCTGTTAAGTAACAGCGTGGTCGGCATTATACACACTTGTTAAAAGATATCGCCTTAGTTCTTTCACAGCCCACTAGGGGGAACCTTTGCTCTGAATGCAATGGTCATAAACCAGTAGTTTACTGTGAATACTTGACTGAGATTTGCAGGTGTTTACCGACAATTTAAATGCAAAGAAGGCATCACAGATTTATCAACGATGCTTGATGCCAACCGCCAAAAGTTGATTCATCGACAAAAATGAAGATTGGATACTGCAGGAGGACAATGATCCGAAGCACCCCAGCAGGCTTTGCAGCGACTGGAGAAAGGTGTGAAGATACTGGACTCGCCCTCACAGTCGCCTGACGCTACTCACATTGAAAATGTATGATTTGACATCAAAAAGAAGTTGCAAGGATAAAAAATCTTCACTTTGAAACAACTGTCAACGCAAATTCGACGCATTTGGAGGTCTCTCCCACATGAATACGCGGAAAACTTTATTTCAAGTATGCCTCGGATATGCTAAGCAATTATCGGCGTTGCAAGTCAGTGGGCGTATTATTAACTGTATTTTTTTTTTGTTCATATATGGTGTATGCAGAGCTTGATTTGTAAAAAAAGAAGAGTTTCCGATACTGTGACCTTCCTGGGCGTGTTTTTGAAACTTAGATTTCTTAAAACGTTATTTTAACACTTTCGACGTTTGTTTCACATCTTTTCCGTCACAGCAAACGTTCTATCGCACCACATCTCAAAATCCGAGGTTTTAATTTTTTTTTCGTCAAAGGTACTGGGACAGCATACCGGTGGTACCGTCACAAATCAAGTGCTAGATGTACGTTTATGTTTTAGTGTGTTGTCAAGTTAATTTTTCGACTGATTAACCCGACCACGATCTCTTTTAACAGACTGCATATAGCAAAAGCTATAGAAACCACAATAAACTCCCTCTATAGACTCTGCAGATAGTCAGCACGTATTTTCTAACTCGTAAGTTCTGAATTATATACTTTTAAGAGTGACGAGTAGCTATTTGTATTCGTTTCAGCGACTCACTCAGGCCACTCGGACTCTGTTTGTGATTACAATAGGCAATCACATAATGCTCTCTTTTACCGGCTACCAAGCAATATGTTACAGTAGCCAACGCACTGATCTTGTATTCCTGGCGAAGGGCGCCAGGTGGTGAGGTAGAGAGACAGGTTGGGGTGAAGGAGTGGGCAGAAATCGAGTTCGCGTCCGGCCGTCCGCATTATGTTTCACGTGATTTCCCCGGATCACTTCGGGCTAGTTCCAGTATGGTTTATTGATCTGACCGATTTTTCGGTCTTACTCTTCGTCTATGACGACCTCCTCGAGATCTATCGAACACTGAACTCTTATTCATTTATTTTCGTCACCTCTGGTTGCTCTAAAACATTCCAACGGCATCTACCGGAGGCACTGGATAGGGAGAATGGATTTAGTTGTATATCAGCTAGTTTAACATACCTACAGTCACTTTCATGGGGCTTACACAAAACACTTCAGTCGACGTGAAGTACGCGTTCTTTGCACTAATACTGCCCTCTGTTCAAAAATTTCAACGCAGTTCTCGAATTTCAGTAGGAGAGTTACATAGCTCTTGTGCTGTTATATAAGGAGTTTAATTAGGTCCAGTGTAGAAACGTGGAACGTTACCTGTAAAATGCCTATAGTTAGCCTTTAATGAGTCAGTGCTTCATTTGTCATCATTGGTCATGTACGACACGTGATACATCAAAAAAATGATTTTAGTTTACTGACGTAAAAATACAAAACAAATAGGACACGCGAAGGCTTTACGTTAAACTAAGCTCAATGATACGACTGAAACAAGGCTGCAAATTCTCAAGCGACCTGATGGAACATAAGGACTGCTTGACACAAAATTAGTCTTTCGTAGGATTTTCTGTCCCTCTGACTTGTCGAAGAGTCCCCGGCTCAATTTGTGTGCAGTAAGTTCGATTCCTTAGTGTGTGCAAAACGACTGTAGGATGCTTAAATGTTTATGAGAAACAGTTTTCTGTTCTCATCGCAACGCTACTGAAAGTTGAACCGTATCGATGGCGATCAATCACTGCACAAGATCGGGACCGGCGGCTCCATAAAAAGCAGAAGCAAAGCTGGCTCCTAATCATTGCATCTGAAGCGAGACACGGCGAGATCTGGCCGCACGTGCGCACACGGACGCTTTTTAGGATGGCAGGATGTACAGCGGCGTTCGTTGAAATCCGGCGGTCGCCGCCCAGACCTCTGCTGCTCTCAGCACAGACACGACACCCTAGCAGCTGATACTTCACGAACGTACGCCCCAAACTTCTATAACTTTGCCCTTAACGACCTAAATATCGCCCCAGCATGAAATCCTACGTAAAGGGTGTAAGAAGAGAGGCCCATACGATCAGACGAGAAAACAGTGCTACTTTCAGGGTAGGGACAAGTCCAAAAGCGACACCGACGCCCAGAGTAACTTACGCACTTTGTATCAGAACAATAGTAAAATATGCGACAACTTTTAAAAGGCAAAGTAGTAATCAACTGTTCGTTGTCAGCTACTTATTCCAAGACAGGACAATGGCAGGTTTTGAGAGTAACTCACGAAAACTTATAGGAAAAACGAACGCATTTGATCTATGAAAGGGATTTACCTGTTTTTCCGCACTACTTTTTCCGAATGTTGTGAAAGAGTTGGAAGAGAGCCATTTCCCCATCCCATAGTTAATGTGGCACGGCATTTTCCCGATGACTGAGCATACCCGACTCGGGGAAATCACAGCAAGCTTTTGTCTTCTCCTTACCGTGGCAACATAGCACTATCATGCTCACAAGACGACGCATAATCGAGTCCTGGAGAGAAGTCAGTTTGCTTACTAAGACTGCTGTTAACTGAATCGACGCCAGTCCGATGCTCAGCTGCGATGGTCTTCGTGACATTCACATCTAATGCCTTCTTACACAGAAATGAAAAATATTTGCGTTATATTTTTACCACAAAGACGCGTCGATAGGTAAATATTTTTCGGCGATATTTTGCTGGTGATTTATTGCACGTGGGCATGTCCTCTGACTGCTGTGACGGTCGCGTGGCAGTCAGAGATAATACACGTAGTTTCATTACCAAACATATCGCCGAAAAATACGGAAAAAGCGATAATTTCGTTAGTGACTTGCGTGGTTTTAATTCCGAGATGCGTAAAATGAGGGTCAGGGGACAAATCGAATTAACAATAGATTTTATAAAATTAATAATCCATAAGCATTGTTACTGGCTGAGGAATAAACGTTTATATAAATTAAGCTGGGAGTAGACATTTGGATGTCGCAGCAAAGGTTACACTTCATTAAGTGCCAAATGCAGACTTGTCCAGTTTTTTCCACTAACGCAGACGGAACTGTACGGTGGATTAAAGATGGTACTTATCGTAAATTCGATGTCAGAGTTAATTTTTGTGCCCTTAATTTCACGACCGCCTTTTACCGACAACCGCCACGTAAAAAACCAATTGGTGCGGATGCAGTCGGTGAGATGGCGTTTAAGCGCAGTGTTAGAGCGAGGGTGTGGGCGCAGCTCACCGGCAGAGGCGTGTGTGTCGGCGCCGCGCAGGCAGGAGTGCAGGCCGCGCGGGCGGCGGCGCGCGGAGCCACAGGCCGCCTCCAGCGTCATGGCGCGACTGAGCCGGCCGGCCGGCCGGCCGGCCGGCCGCGCCGCGCCGCGCCGCCCGCCGCGTCCCCCACCAGCCGGGCCTTCGTTATTGCCCGGCTCCGTTACGGCGCGCAAACTGGGCGCACCGTCCACCCGACCACACCATTTATCGACGCCTCGATGACCCCGTGCCGAGTCGAACTGCCTAATCGACCTGCTCCCACACGGTTCCCGAAACCGCCTCTTCTGGATGACAGCATACGTCGAGTCCCACCTCGTTACAGCACAGACTCGCACAGTATTTCGCTGTCAGTCGTCGTGTCCACCGTCTTACGTATCCCGAGGGAGTGTTCCGGGGACATTAATGTTCACGCAACATACGTACACTGAGGTGACAAAAGTCGTGGGATACTGATACGGACACATACAGATGATGGTAGCATCGTGTACACGAGATATAGAAGGGCAGTTCGTTGGAGGAGCTGTCATTTCTACCCCGTGATTCGCGTGAAAAGGTTTCCAAAGTGATTATGGCCGCAAGACGGGAATTAATAGACTTTGAAAGCGGAATGGTAGTTGGAGCTACATGTACGGAACGTTCCATTTCGGAAATCTAAAGAATTCAATATTCCTAGATTCACAGTATCAAGAGTGTGTCGAGAATACCACATTTCGGGCATTACCTCTCACCACGGGCAACACAGCCAACTACGGCATTCACTTAGCGACCGAGAGCAACAAACCTAAGTTGTCAGTGCTAACAGTCAAGCGACACTGCTTCAAATAACCGCAGAAATCAGTGTCGGACCTACGACGAATGTACCCATTAGGACAATGCAGTGAAATTCGGCGTTACTGGGCTACGGCGGCAGACGAGCGATCCGAGTGCTAGTACAACATCGCTTGCTACGCCTCTCCTGGGCTAGTGATCGTGTCGGTTGGACCCTAGACGACTGAAAAACTGTTGGCTGGTCAGGTGAGTCCCGATGGTAGGGTTCGAGTATGGCGCAAACCCCACGAAGCCGGGGACCGAGTTGTCAACGACTCGCTGTGCAATCTGGTGGTGACTCCATAATGGTATGGGCAGTGTTTAAATGGAATGGGTCCTCTAGTCCAGCCGGCCGCTGTGACGGAGCGGTTCTAGGCGCTTCAGTCCGGAACCGCGCTGCTGCTATGGTCGCAGGTTCGAATCCTGCCTCGGGCATGGATGTGTGTGATGTCCTTAGGTTAGTTAGGTTTAAGTAGTTCTAAGTCTAGGGGCCTGATGACCTCAGATGTTAAGTCCCATAGTGCTCACAGCCATTTGAACCATTTCCTCTAGTCCAACTGAACAAGAATTGACCGGAAACGGTTGTGGTCGGTTGTTTGGAAACCGTTTGTCGCCATTCGTGGGTTTCATGTTCCCAAACAGTAATGGAATTTTTATGGATGACAATGCACCATGCCACTAGACCACATTTGTTTGCGACTGGTTTGAAGAGCATTCTTGACAGTTCGGGCAAATGATTTCGCCACCCAGATCGCCCGACATGAATCCCATCGAACATTTATGGGACGTAATCGAGAAGTGACTTCGTGCACAAAATCCTGTACCGGCCACACTTTCGCAGTTATGAACGGTTATAGAGGCACCGTGGCTCAATATTTCCGCACGGGACTTCCATCGACTTGTTGAGTGCATGCCACGTCGAGCTGCTGCACTACGCTGGGCGAAAGAAGGTCCAACACGATATACAAGATATCACAACACTTCTGTTACGTCAGTGCACATGTAAATGTTGTCGGTGGCTAGCAAACCCATGAGCGACATTTCAACCCTTCCAAAACTTCCCAAGCAGACTTTTCGTGATATGATTGTGGGCTGGAGACGCAAAGGAACGACCAAAGCTAAACAAAGCCCAGGTAGACATCATGTACTGACAGGCAGGAGTCGACGCGCATTGAGGAGGGTGGTTGTAAAAATTCTCATGCAGTCAGAAGAAGGAATCACTCTCGAGTTCAAAAATTCTACGAGCAATCTTACTAGCATAATGACTGTGCGTAGCGAGATACAAAGAATGGGGTACACTGCTTGAGCAGCTCCGTCTAAACCACACATTTCTGTAGTCGATGCTAAGGAAGGCCTGAAGCGGTGTAATGAACGATGTTCTGCACAGTGGATGGCTGAAAAAAGAGTGATGTCAAGTAATAAATCACACTATAATCACCTGCAATTCGATGAAAAGGTTAGAGGTTGGCGAATGTCTGAAGAATGTTACCTACCATCATATATGCTACCAACAATGAAGTACAGAGGAGCTGGCGGTATTGGGGTGTTTTTCGAGCTAAAGGTATAGTCCCCTTATTGCGTTTAAGAAAACGCTAAATGCGGAAGGATTCAAATACATTTTACAACACAGTTTACAGCTTACAGCAGAGGAACGCTCCAGAGACGATGATTGGTTGTATAAACATGAGAATGCACGCTGTCTTCATGCAGCACCTGCGAAGCAATGGTATGTGGACAATAATATTCCCGAAATGAACTAGCCTGCATAGACCCCGGCGGGAATCGAATGGAACACCTCTGCGATGTGTTAGGAGGTTGACTTCGCTCCAGACCCTACCGCCCAACATCGCGAGTTTCTCTGGTTTCAGCCATTGAGGAAGAATGGGTTGCCATTCGTCCACAGACATTTAGACACCTCAAATGTCTTCAGCAGAGTTCAAGCTGTCATAAAGGCGAATTGTGGTCACATCCCCTATTAATGTCCACTAACAGGTTTCCGGATATTTTTGCTCAGATAGTATACAGTACTATTGGGTGAGATGTCCTCTACCGATTCAGTCAACTGACCGTGAAATATATGCTTCAGTCTCGCCTACTGGGCACATTTCAGCTGCGAAGTGTTAATGCTACACTCATATACAGTAAATGAAATACTCTGTAAATCTCAAATAATTCGGAAACCGTCTAAAATATAACTTTCATAGACGCCGGTAGTAAATTAGTTCATTATTCTTCTTACGGGTTTGCTGTGACCCTTCACAAGAAAACGTCGAGGAGCTAAATCTGGCGAACACAGCGGAGCCGAGGACTTGGTCAACTTCGACCTATCCACCCTTCGCCGTATGTTCAGTTGAGATGTTCGCGGTTGCCACGTCCTAAATGCGAGTGCGCCATCATGGTGGTAACACATTTCCTGCCGGACTGTTAGTGGCAAATCTTGCAATAAATCCAGCAGTACCTCTTGCAGGAATCCAAAGTATCTGAGACCTGTCAGACGGTACGGAAGAACGAACGGCCCAATAAGACGACCATAAATTATACCAGCCTAGAGATCAATAGCGAATCGTTGCTGAAATCCACATGAATGTGTGGCATGAAGATTTTAATCACAAATGTGGCTGTTTCAACAGTTCAAAACATACTCCCTGGTGAAGTGAGGTCTATCCGCAAAAAGAACAATGCGTGGAAACACAAGAATATCGACACAGTGATGACGCGTAGCGGAAAATTTGCAGAGCTAATGCATGCACCTTCTGTCGGTGGCAAGGGAGTAAGATGCTCGCATGGGACACGTCACCGGCATGGGCAATGTTTTGAGCTCGCGCCGTGGAATTCTCTTTTACGAGGGCGTGCTAAAAAGCAATTTTTATCTAAAAACTATTAAATATTTTTTAAATAAAGCGAACGTTATTACCATTCTACGCCTTTATTCTTAATGTCGACATATTTCAGCCCTCTGCCGCTAGAGGGATCCGAATTTTAGCGTGTCACATGGCGGTGTGTAACGTAACTATGTCGTTGTGTGATACACAGCGTGATGTAATCGAATTCCGAATGTGAAGAGTTTGTTCACACGTGGAGCAGCCTCTTCTTCAGCTTGACATTGTCAGCCCACACATGATCACTGCATCTGCAACAATCCGCCGCCTTGGGTCCACTGCCATTCGTCGTCTTCTACACAGTCCCAACTTAGCACCATCCGATCTTCATCTTTTTCCAAAACTTAAAGAACAACTTTCAGGACTTCTCTTTGATAGTGATGAAGCGGTGCAAGCAGGGGTGAGGTTTTAGCTTCGTTAACCAAATCAAACATTCTACAGTGACGGTATCAACAAACCGGTATCTCGTTGGGAGAAATGTGTTCGTCGCCAGGGTTACTACGTTGAGAAAGAAATATGTACGCATGAAGAATCCATATGTAGAAGGTTAATTACGTTTGTTTTATTTAAAAAGCTTCGGGAGTTTTCAAATAAAAAATTCAGAGGCATTATTTTCTAGTAAGCCCTCATACTTCTTAAAGTCGACTGTGCAGAGCGTCCGAGAGCTACATGCTTGGTTACATATCAGTTTGTGGCAGCCGTTGCTACAGTCGAACGAAAATGCTTTGAGATGGGCTGAGGTGATCCGGAGAACGTTCTCGATATGCGTTGTACAGCTCTACTATTGCGTCTAGCTTCACTGTAAATTAACTTTCCTCACTCTTCAAACCAGTATTCCGCCATCCTCTATTGTTTCGGTCGTCCTTAGTCCTCAATGACGGACTGACAAGTAAACGGAACGCTGAAGGTGTGATTGAGAATAGAGTAGAGTCCTCAGTTGCCTGACGTATCGTGCCGCCTGTTTATAGTTCGTGTGCGTACCGTGCAGCGAACCGATATTCAAACTTATTTCATATACAGACGGTATTTTTCCGCCACGAGTTCTTTATCGAAACTTTATGTACAAAGTCCCCATTACAACCCCTGACAGCCTGTATAAAGAATTATGAAACGCTCTGTAAATATTGCAGTTATTGTCTTCGCCTACAATATTTGCCTTCTACCACGAAAGAATTCCCTGACTGCGTAATACGTCTGATCATCATGTCCCTTATTATAGGTAGTATTTTCTTTCCTCGCCTAACCTGCGGAGAACCCTCTCATTTCCTGTTTCACCAGTGCATTTAGTTTTCATCATACTTCTGTAACACTGCATCTCAAACGCATTCGATTCTCTTGTTTTTCGTTTTTCCCGTATCCGTGATTGACTTCCGCACAATTATGTGCTCTACTCTAGACAAAATTATATTGTCTGCTGCTAGTATCCTAGATTTGAGATAAAGGAATGCAACGTGATTTCACTTTCCTAATTACATCATTTCGGAAAAATTAGAGTATTTAAAAATTTAAGGATACGAATAATCAGTCGTCAACTGCAAATTTTTTTATTAAATTAAGTTAATTTAATAAAAATTTGTTTAGTTGACGACTGTTTATATTTATCCTTAAAACGTGCTTCACAGCTGCTGATTGACAGTCACGAATAGTATTTATAAATTACGTTTCACTCCTTTGAACGTCAAAGTGACTGCTGTATTATGCGGACGTTCGTGATTTCATATCCAAATAAAGAAATATATCGCATCGGATACGAAGGAAGTGGACGTATTGGTATAGGTTAATGCGGCGGGTGAGCTTGCATCTGGCTCGAATCGGCGCGGTGGACGACCGTTGGTATGGTGCGCCCGCGAGCCTGACTAATTTCCAGGCCGCTTCCGACGCTCATTTGCACAATTGCTAAGCTATTAACGAATTTCCACAACAGAAAATACGATACACAAACGTCTAAAATACGAAACTACACAGAACAAAGTTTACAGATTCATAGACAGATGTGGCACACGAATTCCCACGCTTCTGCATCTACGTCTACGACTACATCTACACCTATGCTCCGCATGCCACCTTACGGTATGTGGTGGAGGGTGCTTTGTGTACCACTGTCACTTGGCCCCTTTCCCTGTTCCAGTCGCGTACGGTTCGCGGGAGAACGAGAGCTGGTCAGCCTTCATGGTCTTTTCACCAGATATACGTAGGAGGAAGCAATATATTGGGTGACTCTCTTAGGAATGCACAATCTCGGAATGTTAACAGTAGACCATACCGTTATGCAGAGCGCCTCTCTTGCAGCACCTGTCAGTGGAATTGACCGAGCATCTGCGTGATGCTTTCGCGCTTTCTAAATGAACCTGTAACGAAACGCGCTGTTCTTCCTTGCATTTTCTATATTTCCTCCCTGTCTGGTACGGAACCCATACTGAGAACAATAGCCGGCCGAAGTGGCCGTGCGGTTAACGGCGCTGCAGTCTGGAACCGCAAGACCACCACGGTCGCAGGTTCGAATCCTGCCTCGGGCATGGATGTTTGTGATGTCCTTAGGTTAGTTAGGTTTAACTAGTTCTAAGTTCTAGGGGACTAATGACCCCAGAAGTTGAGTCCCATAGTGCTCAGAACCATTTGAATTTGAGAACAATATTCAAATACTGGTCGAAAGATTATTTGTAAGCTATTTCCTTTGTTGACGGACTCCTGAGGATTCTTCCAACGAATGGTTCAAATGGCTCTGAGCACTATGGCACTCAACTTCTGAGGTCATCAGTCCCCTAGAACTTAGAACTACTTAAACCTAACTAACCTAAGGACATCACACACATCCATGCCCGAGGCAGGATTCGAACCTGCGACCGTAGCGGTCTCGCGGTTCCAGACTGCAGCGCCTAGAACCGCACGGCCACTTCGGCCGGCCTACCAACGAATCTCAGTATGGAATCAGCCTCATTCGCGATTAATTTTATGTGGTCGTTTCACTTCAAATCGCTCTGTGCGCATACTCCTAGATATCTCATGGAAGTAACTGCTTCCAGTGATTTTCTTGCAATCATGTAATCATGTAATCATAAAATTAAGGACCCTTCTGTCTATATATTCGCAATACGTCACATTTGTTTACGTTGAGGGTAAATTGACATTCTCTGCACCGAGCGTGGATCCTCTACAGTTCTTTCTGCATTCGCTACAATTTTCTACCGTTGCGACTTCTCTATCTACAACAGCTCCGCGAAAAGTCTTACGGAACTTCTGCTGTTATCTACTAGGTCATTTATATATAGTGTGAAAAGTAATAATCCCGTAACACTCCGCCGGCCGGCGTTGTCGAGCGGTTCTAGGCGCTACAGTCTGGAACCGCGCGACCGCTACAGTCGCAGTTTCGAATCCTGCCTCGGGCATGGATGTGTGTGACGCCCTTAGGTTAGTGAGGTTTAAGTAGTTCTGAGTTCTAGGGGACTGATGACCTTAGGAGTTAAGTCCCATAGTGCTCAGAGCCATTTGAACCAGTAACACTCCCTTAAGGCATCGCCCAAGTTAGTTTTACGGCCTTAGTGCAACTGACGACCGTGACAACAGGAAAGGCATTAGGCCACAAAGTTAAGTTAAAATAAATTCGTTAAATCGGAAAAACAATGGATCCCGTACTACTTAATAACCACTAAAAAGAGAGGACAGTAAAGACTGGAGTGTAGCGCATGTGTCTCCACGATATCTGTATAAAATTAGGCAGAGAGGAAGTTAATATGTGTCGATTGCTGTATGTCTTTCAGAAACCATCAGTTTCCAATAAAAATTACACAAATACTGTAGCAAATTGAAGTAAGGAAGGGTGAGGTTTAACGCCTCGTGGACGACGATATCGTTAGAGACTGAGCACGGGCTTAGACTAAGCTAGTGTCCGGTAGGAAAATATCCGTGGCCTTCCGAAAGGAACCATTTCGGCGTTCGCCCTAAGCGACTTAGGTAAGTCATATAAAACCTAAATCTGGATGGCCAGCCGAGCACTTGAATCCAGCCACTAAGAATGCTAATCCATTGGTTTAAATGTTACTACCCTCTACATCCGCATGCATGCATGCATGCACGTCCGAAGGAACACTGCATCCTTCTTCTAGCTGTTTTTGTGGTCTTCAGTCCAAAGACTGGTTTGATGCAGCAGAGAAGCAGGAGAAACGGAACTGGCGTTCTTCTTAACAATATCGTATTTATCCGCTGATACCAGGTAGCGACTTTCAATTAAAATAACCCTACATAATGTGTGTACGAGTGTAGGGACGACGACACATGGCAATTTCGGTCTGGCCGTGAGGCGTGCACGGACAGCCGAAGTGGTTAAGGTGACCGCTCGCGTAAGAGGGAAATCCGGGTTCGAATGCCGATCCAGCACAAATTTTCAGTGTCGTCATTCCCTTATACATGATGGCTGTTCCCATTCACAACGTTTCATATATTTAAAGCAATTGTTCCAAACGCAGACAATATGATCACGAGAACATTTGCATATTATGTCGTTTGGACTTTTCGCTCTCGAGACGACTGGAGTGCAACTTCAGCGGCTTTGACAGTCGTAGCACCAGGACCTAGAAAAATGTTGCCGTAAGTCACCTAAACTATACTGTACACATGCGTTGACGCTAATTGGTCACAGAACGAAACCAACACGACACCGAGTAGGGTGTAAATTCACATCCGGCCGTGAACATTTGCTTTTTACGTGGTTACCCTTAGTCAGCTTCACGCTCGTTTCCTTCCGAGAGTGTTCCTCAGTGAGCACGGCCGAGTTGCCACTGCGCTGCTCCACTTCGCTTCCTACACGCGGTATTTTCGATTTCGGTTCTGCGAAAGGCTACCTTTCTCCATTTAGCTGACCATAAAAGAAAATTTACACGAAGTACCAAATGATTCCTCCCAAATATTTATGACTTTTAGTCCTGGTAAACTACTTGGCGTTCAGTGTATGGGAGTGGGCACTTCATACATGTATCCCTACACGATCATTTAGTTTTCCTCTTTTTATGTTTGGTTCCAAGTCATTTGAAGTTTAATGAATATGAGATTATTTACACCGATACTGTATATCTGCGTAGGACAATATTTATTTAAAGCACTATTGGCCAATTTCGACAATACAGCCCTTTTCGAGTGGGAAGTCCACGAATATGCGCCACATAATATCCAAACAACAGCCAGGGCTTTTAATCGTACAGAGTAGCACACAATCAATAAATACGTAAACGTTACTTCCGCAAAACAAATCACATTTGTTTTTAGTGTAAAAATGTCTATATTGCAATAACTGGAAAAAGGTGGTTGAAATAAATACCGTTCTATGAAAATATAAAATTTCGGCGAAAAAAACATTTTTCAAAATGTCGCTGTCTGTGGAACAGTCTTGGAATACATACGCACTACTAGGACTCAGAATTTTTCTACAGGCTTTTCACGTGACAAATATTGTCTCTATTTCCTTGAGTGTTCCTTTGTGTGTCCTATGTATGTACGAATGGTATATGAATCGTGAAATTTATCAACATTTTAGATACACTTGCAATAACCGCAACCTGTCACATCTGTTGTTTATTTAAAAACCACATCTAATTCTCTGTAACTTTGGTACATGACATGATAAAATAGAAACATATGACAGGTACGATTATAGCTTTAACTCTGCACGTATTATTACAGTCGATACATCATAATGACTGACTGAGTTATTTATTTTTAATATAAAAACTAAATTTTTCGATCCTAGATACATTACATGTCTAAAATATCAATATTGAGTTACTAGATACCTAATCAGTGGAGACGATAAGTTTCACCTATCAAACCACCCAGTAAACATGTCTGAAAAAAATCTGTAAATATGTCGGTGGAGGTCTTATCCGCCCATGTGGAGGTGGGAGAAGTAGAAAAGAACAGTGTTTCTTTTTTCGCTGCCGACGATGTTGGGAGATAAAAAATTTATCGTCGTGCGTCGTAACACTTCATGGCACGTCCGCGTGTGCTGCTGTGACACTGCAAGACGACACGCACGTTGCAGCAGTACGGTTGACGTCATCGTGCGGGTGGATGGTCCTGTCCAGGACAACCGACGTGTCCTAACAAAAGAACTCCGTCATTTTCTGGGTACATGCATTCTGCTAGCATGCCCCAATTTTTCACTGGTAGGATTGAGACACAATGAAACTTAACTCTCTGAAAGTAGTGTTTCACCTCCATTTGTTCATTTAGCTACATGTAAAACTTAATTTACACTAGAGTGAAACACTGTGTAGCACTTTCTTCCGAGACAGAGCACTGAAAGAAAGCTTAACCCGTACATTATGTCATCCACGAGGCTTCTGGAACAGCGAGCTAGCTGAGATGTGTTTTCGGCGGTTTGCATACCCGCCCAGGCGGAAGCTGTAAATGGCCTTCTGTTTTAACAGTGACTAGCTACAACGTTACGACGGCCTATATCTCGGCTTAAATAACTAAGTGACTGACAGTCGAGCTTGGAAGGGGGCGATGGCGGTTTGCGGGTACCCACGTGCGCAATATGTCTGCAGCAGCGACAACTGTACATTTCTGTTCTTGATACATTCACACGCACTCCGTTAACGTGCAAATTTTCAAAAGAAATTTTAAAAGAACATACATTAGTGGCAAAGTACATAAGTATGATGTTTTACATTCTTATTGGAACATGCCAATACTACATGAATAATTAGTAACGCAACAGGGGATTAGCTTCTTTATACAGAACACTCCCCCGTATATTGATTGAGAATGTGGTTTTCATAATTGCAGGATTGAACCATAACATCGGTTTTATACTGTGATATCAATTTATTTACAGTATTTTAATTGTGATGTAATTGCATAAAGTCTTTTAACTCTTAAATTTATTTGTGTTGTAGTTTTGAGAATGGCCGGTAACAGCCGAAATCGGTCATTTCGTTCTGAATTTTGTATGATTTTGCTGGACATTAAATTACTTTTGAAGTAATCATTGTGCGTCTCTGGTTCGACTCGAATGTCGTTCTTTCCAACTGATTTTGTATTTGCTTAGTAGTATGGTAATAGCTTATTCCTGTGGCATAAAATAAACACATACAAAGAAACAATGTAGAGCACAAAATCTAACAACTGTCACCTTATCAGTCACAGGCGGTGTCTGCAGCCGCCTATAGTAACCGACACTTGATGAAGAAGAAGAATAAGAAGAAGAAAAGCGACATGACAGCGGTTAACAGAATAGACGGTGGGACGAAACACGTTCTCTGACTGGGTGTTGCTATGATACCTCCCCTGAAAACAAATTTCTGTCAGTCACTCTTACTTTAATCAAGTCATACCTAATAATATGATGTCCCACCTTCGGAAAGAAAAGTAAGTATAGTTCGTCGTGTCTTTTTTTTTTCTTCAAGTGTTTCGTACGTTGTGACAGGTAAAAGGCACTCGATATCATACAAGACTGCACACTTCTAGTAGATTTCAAAATGGTGGTTAGGAAGTTTAAAGCTGGAACTATATGAGACTCCAAATTTGTTCGACACGTTAAGATTCTCCAGTACCGATGCTGAAGAACTCGTGATTGTTTGTTCGATGTAAATATAGAAAACTGCAACCAGTCACTTTTTTAAATAGTTGTTTGTGCCATGAACCGGTTTTCGAACATTTTCGGGCTGATCTTCAGTTGGTGCATAGGAGGTTACATAGATCTATTTCAAAGCTTAATGCTTGACAGTATGTGCAGCTATGTTGTTAACATCCATCTGTCTGCACCCATTGTGATGGACAGTTGGTAACACAGGCATGCATGTCCAAAGAAGCTTTGCATCGTAATTCAAAATAGCACAGGCACTGTAATATTGTATTTATCCGCCGATACCGCAAGCGACTTTCAAGTAAAATGTCTCAACTGTACGATAATATACCCAATAGATATACGAGTACAGGTTGCAGACGCACGACTGAAGACTTATGGTATTCTGAGTGAGGTCCTGAGTCGTGCACGGATAGTCAAATGGTAAGGTGACCGCTCGCGATAACCGGGAAATCCGGGTTCGAGTCCTGGTCCGGTACATATTTTCATTGTCATCATTCAATCCTACAGATGATGGTTGTCCACATTCGCAATTGCAGAAATACTTGGCAAGAATGTAGCCACTGTACATGATTGCTGGCAGCGGTGGTCACGAGAATGTACGGCCGCAAGAAGGAAGGGCTCCGGACGGCCACGTGGCACTACCGAGAGGGAAGACGATCGTATTCAGAGTAGGGTTCTTGTGCATCGTACTGCACCTGCAGCAGCAATGCGAGCAGCAGTTGCCACCACAGTGACAAAACGAACTGCTACAAATATGTTACTTCAAGGACAGCTCCGAGCCGGATGCCTGTAGCGTGCATTCCACAGACCTCAAACCGCCGCCAATTGCGACTTCGTTGGTGCCAAGTGTGAGCCATTGAGGGACGGGGTGATCTTGCAGTGTTACCCACGTAAATGCGTTACCTAGACAAATGTATTCCCAAAACTTCATTATTCTACCTTAATTACTTTTTGGTCTTCCGATTTATTCCGTCAGTGTACGAACAACGTCATTAACATCAGAGGCGCAATGTGCTGTGAGTATATAAATAGCGCTGTACGCCGCGAATACTCATGGTAGGCATCCATTCTCTATGGGAAGACAAGTGATGATTTATTATGCACCCGTCACTTGGAATAGTAAATAGTTTAAAAGGAGCGTGTAGGTCTCTAGAACACGTAGTAGTGAGCTGGTGCAAACTTTGCCGTCTTCTAAACTGATTAAAACGACGTTGACAATGGTGTTTTCTGATGAAAATGTGATACAGCGCCAAAGCAGTTACGATTTCGGTTCCCATTTTGCAACTACATATTATTCTTAAAAAGTCCTTGCATTTTTACAGGGATGTCCTGAAATTTAAGACTACGTCAAAAATTTGCAAGTTGTTATACGTTTTCTGCTCACAATGGCAAGGAATGTTAAGTGTGTATTTTAATATTCGTTCACAGCATCACAGAATTTGTGGGCTCGCACTTTCCTAACATCGTTTCTACATCGCTTTTTGTGGGCTGAATTCGCGCAACGAGTAACATCCGGCCGGAGCTAACGTTCACAGCTCAATCCCCGAAGCTGGATGTGGTGGCTTGCCCGACCACAGTATTTGTCCACAGTGCATCAGACTCCAGTTTTCGACGAGAACTGGAAGTACTACTTAAAGAATGAAATAAGGAATCATATGACTGTAATAAAAAAAGTTACGAACACCATTATATCGTGGAGCTGTCCATGCGGGCACGCAACACGGCGAGAAAACTTACGAAATGAGAAATATTTCTGTCGCTTTCGTGTCCAGAGAAGTCAGAGCTTCACCAAGCCGCAGGCAGTGATTCTCTACCGGCTAAGAACTAGTCCCACACAAACAGCGATGTTCGTCCAATATTGTTACTGCAATAATTAGTAGAGGAATTGCGAAATTGTTAGTAGACGTCAGTTCTTCGTCACAAGACCATCGACGTAATAGATTTTTCACATTCTGCAGCACAGAACAGGCACCAGTCTCTAGTACAAATGACAGCAGGGCTGGAGATTTCTCTTGTAGGAGAACACAGCAACGCTAAGACAAGTGGAAACATCATTATGCTAAACGGCGCAACAGAAACACTGCTAACATGTTTACTGATAACCATACGCACGTCTTCATGGATATATTACCCATACGAGTGAAAATTTTCCAGCAGCACAACTGCCGCAGGGCCTGTGATTTGTGTAACACTCTGAGTCATTACACTTCCGGTCCAAGTCCTTATTTGAGTATGGATTTTAAATGCCACTTAGCCCTGGCCACTTATCAAGGGCCACAACGAAATACGGCTCCTTTTCTAGTTAAAGATAGAGCGAGGAGGTATTAGGTGGATAACAATAAAATAATCGTTACGATGACGAGAATAATATTACTATTGTTAAGCATGTAAGGTTTTAGAAGTATGGCTACGTTTCACTGGAGCAGGAACTGCTTGAAATCTTGAGAAGAATTCGAGGAGATATGAATACAGAAATAATTAAGCAAATATTGTAGCACTTCATACAATACGAAATTATTGACAAAAATCTCTGAAGAATTTGAAATTAAAACTGCAGTCAAGCGGGAAGATAGAATTTCACCGATTACTTTTCATTAGTTACTGAAGAAACTAACCCATGAATGGGATACTGAATGTCACCGGAAGGTAATATTGAAACAAATCCATACTGGAATGCGACGAACGATGTCAAGATAAGCTTCGGCCGGCCGGTGTCGCCGTGCGGTTCTAGGCGCAACAGTCTGGAACCGCGCGACCGCTACGCTCGCAGGTTCGAATCCTGCAGTTCTAAGTTCAAGGGGACTGATGACCTCAGACGTTAAGTCTCATAGTGCTCTGAGCCATTTGAACCATTTTTTGATAAGCTTCTTATTGAAATAAAGCCGCCCCAGTTACCAATTAACTATATTTCATTTACACGACCAGTTTCTATTAAGTTATGAATTATTTTCAAGTGTGTTGTGGAAATTACGGCGAAGACAGCACGGTTACATAGACCTGATACCCTGTGGAAAGTGATCTCATGATCGCTACTTCAGTGTTAATTCCAACGGAGAGTTCCAGTTCAGTGACTGTTCTATTTCCGCAGACATGCACCCACACCGCTGATCGAGTTGGTCTCTGGCATAAGGAAGTCGTGCAGTAGAATCTACGAGAACTATTTCATCATACCATTTGTTGTGATACTGATGCCTCTGTTTTATTGCACATCACCCTACCGCCCTGAAGTTCTGTTACTGAGTAAAAGTGTATTTTCACTTGCATGAGGCGGATACTCGTGGAATACAACTGGTCATGTTACTGATGGAAGAATTATTTAACCGGATTTTGTGATCTGCAAGTAGGGCCGTGTCTTATCCGCATTTTGAGTACATTTGAGAGTCTCCTAATACATGTATCTACAGCTACAGCTATATGACTGCACTGCAATTCACACTTAAGTGCCTGGCAGTGTGTTCAAACTATTCTTGGACCGTTCCACACTCGAATAGCACATGTGGAAAACGAACAACTACATCTTTGCGTGATTTCTGTCCGAGCGACGTGGCGCAGTGGTCAGTAGAATGAAGTCGCATTCGGGAGGACGATGGTTGAAATCCCGGTCCGGCGATACAGATTTAGGTTTTCCAGATTTGCCTAAATCGCTTAAGGCAAATGCCAGGATGGTTTCCTTGGAAAGGGCACGGTCAAGTTCTTTCCTTAACCCGAGCTTGTGCTCCGTATCTAATCCTAATCTTTCTTCCGTCTGATTTCTCTTATTTTATTGCGATGGTCATGTCTGTCTATGTAAGCGGGAGTCAACAAAATATTTTGGCACACGGAAGTGAAGGTGTTAGTTGAAGACTAAAGACCTCACTGTAATGAAAACCCCTTTGTTTTAAAAACTGCTACCCGTACTCGCGTACCGCATGGGTGACACTCTATCCCATATTTCACAGTAATGCAAAACGAGGTGCCCTTCTTCAAACTTTTTCGAAGTCATTCGTATCTGGTAAGGATCCCATACCACGAGGGAATAGTCCAGAACAGAATAGGCAAAAAAAAAAAATGGTTCAAATGGTTCTGAGCACTATGGGACTTAACTGCTGTGGTCATCAGTCCCCTAGAACTTAGAACTACTTAAACCTAACTAACCTAAGGACATCACACACATCCATGCCCGAGGCAGGATTCGAACCTGCGACCGTAGCGGTCACGCGGTTCCAGACTGTAGCGGTCACGCGGTTCCAGACTGTAGCGCCTAGAACCGCACGGCCCCTCCGGCCGGCACAGAATAGGCACATTCTTTAGTAGATCTGTTGCATCTCGTTAGTGTTCTGCCAATAAAGCGCAGTCTTTGGTTCACCTTCCACACATCATTTTCAATGTGATGTTTCCAATTTCAGTTGTTCATGACTGTAGTCCCTAGGTATTTAGATAAATCGACAACATTTAAATTTATGTGATTTATCGTTTAACCGAAATTTTACTGCTTTTTTCTTTTTTTGTACTCTGTGGAGGGCATCGCACTTTTTATTGATAATCTTCCCGTAGCTTCCGCCCACAGTTCATAAAACAATGATTAAATGAAAGTTCAGCCATTTGATTGCATAGATTGTTTATTCTACTGCACAATCAGGATTTCGGCCTTTCGCTATTTTCAAGTACCACAATGTTAAGAATGATCAGACTTCTGCAAATGAAGTCATCGTCGAAATATATTAAACGCAAGTGTTACAGCATGTAAATGAGAATATACATTTAACAACTGTGCCACAACATGTTCACCAAAAACAGTCATTACATGTGCCGGCACCATTATCTGAGGCCACACTATGGCCACATTGTGGCTTTAGACTTCGTTTACAGAAATCTTATCATGCTCAACCTTGCGGTACTTGAAAACGGCCAAAGGCCGAAATCATGACGGTAGAATAGAATGAATAATCTATACAATCAAATGGCGAAACTTCCATTTCGGGCCACATTTCGTACCATACAGATAATCTGTCTAAATCATTTTGCAAGTCGTTTTGATCTTCTGATGACTTTACTAGACTATAAACGACAGAATCATCTGCAAATAATCAACGAGGGCTCCTCACATTGTCTCCTAAATCGCTTATACAAATTAAGAACAGCAGACGGCCTGTAACGCTGGATTGGGGAACGTCAGATATCACTTTTGTTTCACTCGATGACTTCACGTCAATTATAACCAACTGTGACCTACCCGACAGGAAGTCACGAATGCAGTCGCACAACCGAGACGATACGCAATTTGATTACATGCCGTTTGTGAGAAGCGGTGTCAGAAGCCTTCCGAAAATATAGAAATATGGATTCAATCTGAGATGTGTCCGCCTCGGTAGCTCCTCGGGTCGGTCGGAGATTTTCTCCGCTGGGGAACTGGCTGTAGTGTTGTCCTTACATTCGCATCGCCGTAACTGACGAAAAAAATCGTCTCCAATACGATACCGTAACGTCTTTCCATGGCTGAATGGGCACGACCCGAAATTGCCTCTCTGCTTTCCTAAAGCCAAACTGACCGTCATCTAACACATCCACAATTTTATTTTCCATTCTTGTGCATATTACTCTTGTCAGCAACTTGGATGCGTAAGCTGTTAATCTGACTGTGCGATAATTCTCGCACTCGTCAGCTCTTGCAGTCTAAGGAATTGTGTGGATGAGATTTTTTTGCAGAAGTCAGATGGTATTTCGCCAGAAACTGAAATAAAAAACGAAAAATTGAGATACCTTGTCGATAGAATTCATTAGTTCGTGCGAATAAAAAGCGAGTTCTGTTTCACAAGAACGATATTTTCTGAATCCGTTCTGGTTATGTATCAACAGATAGTTTTTTTTCTAGGTCTTTCATAATGTTGAAATATAATATACACTGCCTGATCAAAACTACCCGTACACATATTAGTGGACATTAGTAGGGGCTGTTCCCACCCTTCGCCCTTACGACGGCGTGAACTCTGCCGGGAACACTTTCGATGAGGTGTCTGAATGTCTATGGAAGAGCAGCGGCCCATTCTTCCTCGAGAGCCGAAACCAGAGAAGTTAGCCATGTAAGACGCTGGGGTCCGGAACTAAGTCGACGTTCTCTAACTCATCCCAAACATGTTCCACTGCATTCAGATCAGTATTCTGGGCATGTTATGATATGGTCTACAAACCATTGCATCACAGATTTTGTTTTATGAAAGGGTGCCCTGAGTTCCTGATTCAAACAGTCGTCGTTTCTACTGCACGCACTACACAATGTGGTGAAATGTCTTTATATCCTTCTCCATTTAACGTTTTCTTGAGCGCAATAAGGGAACCACAACGTGAAACTCCCCGCACCGTAACACCACTGCTGACGCTACACACAGAATTGCAGGTAGCTTTCTCCGACGGACTGCCACAGTGTACAGCGTCATTTATCACTTGATATCACTCGTTCCAGTTATGCCCTGCTCTTTGCACCTGCGTCACTGGCACCGCCTACAGAAACGTGAGGCCCACGAGGAGCTGCTAAACCATTGTTCGCCATTGTTGTTAAGTCTCTACGCACAGTCAATGCGTAGTTGGACTGCTCTGGAACTCACCAGTGATTCCTTCTGATGATTAGGTGCGACGTTTTAGAATCATCCTGAAGCAATGCTCGACGGTCCCTGTGCTTGACGTCTACTAGGTCTTAGTGCAGCTGTGTTTGTTCCCTGGCGTTTGCACAACACTGTTTCATCACTAACAGCCGACTCGGGCAGCTTTTGAAGGGTCGGAATGTCCTGATGGATTTGTTATATTCGGCGCCACCCAGTCGCAGTTATCTCTCGAGTGCCACGTGCTCGCTATTTTGCAAGTTTCATGCAGCGCCTTGTGAAGCGTGGCTGGCAAAGCTGCCACACCCTCCCTCCCCCTCCACTGCTATATGTCAATCACAAAGTAATTTTAATCGGTGTCTAAATGTCTATGGAAGAGCAGCGGCCCATTCTTCCTCAAGAGCCGAAACTAGAGAAGGTACCCATGTTCGACGCTGGGGTCCGGGACTGAGTCGACGTTCTCTAACTCATTCCTGACCGGCCCATTCTGCTGCTGCTGCTGCTGCTTTTGTACTGAACACTGACATCACAATGTCCCGGTGTCTGTGCTTTGTCTTTGGAAGCACCACAGGGCCACGCTCGTCAGACCTGCAGCATGGCTTTTATGATTAATGAAAAATGCTATGTTTGAGTATCTGATATATGACTGTTGCCTGTTAGCCTAAACTGTTTGTTGAGTGTGGACAAAGATCTCTTATTTGAGACATCATGGTAATGTGTATCTACCTGATGTATGAGATAGTGGGGCGAAGTGCAAGCCTTCTCATAGAGGTTTTCAGACTTCTTTGTGTATGTGAAGACGGATGGTTCGCCTAATAGGTCGCTAATAGGTTTAGCGTGTATCGTCGGCGTCTGCGATGATACGAAGGGGTTTTCTCCGTAAAGACTGCAGTTCGTTCAGGTGTGTACTCACAGCCAGGGAGCATACCTCTGAGCCGTACAGGACCGTGGGAATGATGACACCCCTGTACAACCTTAGCTTCGTGTCTATAGATAGCCTCCCACCCTTTAGGAGCGGATATCGTTGGTAAAAAGCAGTGGAGCCCTTGCCTCTCGTCCTGTTAATCTGTTTAGCGAACGTCAGACGCCTGTCGAGCTGCAAGCTCAGATACATCGCCCAGCCGCTCCATTCCAACAGTCTGCTAGCAACAGACATTCGTCTGTCAGGCGAATCATCTAATTCGTGAACATAATTGCGACGCTTCTTTCTAAGTGTATCTTCACTGTCCGAAGATAACATCAGTAAGTGATAGCGTCGAGATGCTGCTGCAGCTTTCGGGTTGTCGAGTTTAGGTTGCTGCTGCTTTTATACACCGCCGTGTCATCTGCGTACAGCGCAGTTTCACCGCCTGCCAATTGTGGCACATCGCTGCTGTGGAGCGTGTACATTACGGGGCCCAGAACGAACCCCTGCGGGACCCTGGCACAGCATTCCTGACCGCACCGACATGTCTGCCACGACCAACAGAGTACCGCCTCCCTGCCAGGAATAAGTCACTCGTGATGATCGTGTGTCCTGGAAAAATCTGTAAATTAAGCCGTAATGCCAGAATGTACTGAATGATTTCTCGATGTTGAGGAAAACCGCTCTTTTATTGTTGCCTATGCCTCGCCTTGCATATCTATTCCACCAGACGGATGGTACTGTGTTCTGGAGGGAAGCCAAATTGCTGGAGGGCGATTATGTCGTTGTCTCTAAGGAAATTGTTAAAAGAAAAGCGTTTTTCGTTGCGACGGAATCTTCTCACGAAATTCCAATCACCAACTTTTTCCTCCGAATGCGAAAATATTTTGTTGACACCGACCTGCATAGGGAGGAACGATCAGCACGATAAAATAAGGGAAATCAGAGCTCGTACGAAAAGATATAGGTTTTCATTCTTTCCGCGCGCTGTGCGACATTGGAATAATAGAAAATTGTGAAGGTGGTTCGATGAACCCTCAGCCAGGCACTTAAATGTGATTTGCAGAGTATCGATGTAGATGTAGGACTGTGTGGATAAGGCACGCCAGTACTTTGCTCAAAATGCACAAAAGTGAAATGGGTCTGTAGCTTTGGGGAAGGACGAGATCCTTAATAGGATCGGATAGGGTTGTAACCTGAGCAATTTTCCAGACAGTTGCGAAATAGGTTAGAGACAAGAGGCATTGGTTGTAGATTGTGGTGAGGTAGGTGACTACAGTAGATGATACGTGCTGGACGTGGGGGACGTGAACCTTCTCGGGACTGAGGGATTTGTTGTTGCCTAGGCGCCTGATGTAGGCACACTCGTGCCGATTGGAAACCAGTGTGACCTAATCTGTCTCAGTTGAGTCACTCGTCCGATTATTTCTCCCTCCCGTCTTTCACTCTCATCATCCTCGATCACGCGAGTTCAGAATGGTGACTAATGATGTAGCCTGTACTTCCGCTTCCTTTTATACTGGCAGGTCCGCCTCTCGAGACATCTAGTGGTCGATTCCGTATTACATACTCCGTCTGAATAGGTTTCGGAAGACCCAATGGTACCGACCGACAATCGTGTCATCCTTAGCCGAAAGGCGTCACTGGATGCGGATATGGAGGGGACATGTGGTCAGCACACCGCTCTCCCGGTCGTTGTCAGTCTCCGTGACCGGAGCCGCTACTTGTCAATGGAGTAGTTCCTCAATTGGCCTAGCAAGAGCCGAGTGTACCCCACTTGCCAACAGCGCTCGGCAGGCCCGGACGGTCACCCATCCGAGTGCTGTCCAACTCAGAGAGCGTTTAACTTCGGTGATCTGATGAGAACCGATGTTATCACAGCGGCAAGGTCGTTGGCACTCGTATTATATACGGGAGTCGAATACCTTTGTTCAGACTGTGATGTTCCAAAATCGTAGGGCAAATCGATGTACGATAGCGTCTGGCGGAAGGGAAGTTGGATGTGACGCGTTCACCAGTACTAGGGTTCCAGTGAACGCTGGAGGTAGGTCGAGTACGTGAAGACGGCCGTGCAGCGGGTGGTGGGAAGTGGGAAAGCGAGCGCGACCGACACAATGGAAGAGCGTTGCCGCGGCTACGCCCCCTAATTAGCTTCCTCTGTCGGCGGAGGCCAACCGACCACCCGGAAGCGCTCACGCGGCCTGTTGTAACTGAAATCACAAACCTGCCAGTCACAAATCACCTTATTTTTAGAAGGGGACTCTGCTCGAGCCGAAACTTGGAAAGCAATAACTCGACGCGCTCGGCACAGCCTACCAGTTGTAACACTGACGTTTTATTATCTGTAATCTGTAACAAAGATGTTTAAGGTTTTTAGATGCACACACATTTACTGTAGAAATTTTATACATACGGCCATTAGCGGAGCAGTTATTCGAGGCGTATGTTCTGTAGAAACAGCACAGCTTTACTACTAAACAGATGACTGAAAGCTAAATTCGAGACGCAATAACAGCATACTGATTCAAAAATCTTCAATTACTTGACGTTTAAGAACAAACTTAATTTTCCATCTAAAACGTTAATTGCAGTTTTGACGGTTGGGTGCGTTGCATTCCATAAATCGTTGAGGGTCGTTGCAATGGTTTTCAGTACCAGGATAACCTTCGCAAATAGTAAACGAACTGACAGAAAATAATGGTGCTTGCTCTGGAGAGCTGCAAGCTACACCTGTTGCACCTACGTTCAGTTACACGCCATTGTTGCAATAAATTACTTATTGGGTAATGTTGGAAATTCGGTGAGGCCGTAGCGATTGATGATGTTGTATATAGAGAAGTTGCAACAATATAAAATTGTAGCGAAATGCAAGAGAGCCTGCAGGGGACCGATACTTGTTGCAGGGAACTGTATTTGATTCTCAAGTCGAAAAAAAAATGTAACGCATTACACATAAATAGGTCGAATGAATTGTTATTGTTTGATTACACAGTTGCCAGAGAATCACTGGAGACAATCAAGTTAATTAAACATGAAGTGTGTGTAGTGAGCGATGAGGAGAGGAACGACAACATAAAAGTCATAGTAGGAGAGGCACATGCCAGACAGATTCACTGAAACTATCGTTAGCAAATATTGTCCCGCCACGATGGAGTTAGGTTACAAAATTGTCGTTCAGTCTACACTCGAGCACTGCTGGGGCCTGTAGAGCTTAAAGCTAAAAGAAGAACACCACGTTTCGTCACGGGATTCGGTTGGTAAGTGCGAACGCGGCAAGGAGATTCCCGCGGCCCGGAGATGCTCATTCACCAGTGGCAGACGTTACAAAGAAGGTGTGCTTTAGTGTTAAAATTCTGCAAACGTTAGTTCACGGAAGAGTCACCCAATATACTGCTGCCTCTGAGACATACCTCAAGAAACGACGGTGACGGTAAAGTTGGATTTGATGTCACGCGGAAGCTTACCACGGTCATTCTTCCCTCGCACCGAAACAGGAAACTGGGGAAGTGACACTGCAAACGAAGTACCCTCTACCCCGCACAATAAGGTGACTTGCGGAGTACAAATGTAAAAGTAGAAGCAGAATACACAGCCCGAATGGTGGTGGAGAGACCGAGGGCTGCTGGGAAATGCGTCCCTCAAACTTTCTGATTACTATTAGCCGCGATATAACGTTTGCTTTCAGGCTCAACATTTTTCCACACAAGCGACAAATCATTTGGCAATCCTTCCCCTCTCCTCCCGATATATTAAATGTTTTGCCTGGGGCTCTTAGCAAGGTCTTTAAAAATAACCTAAATCTAGTGGTCGGGGAAAGAGGATGCATTTTCTTTTGAAATAACTATTACATTCATATTCCTCGAGAACAGAAACAAGTATTTGACCCTTATTATAGTGTTAAATGTTAAAAGGAGAAACAATTCACTTCCATCTTACGTAATTCCTGAGATCCTTCAAAAATGTTCAGATGTGTGTGAAATCTTACGGGACTTAACTGCTATGGTCATCAGTCCCTAAGCTTACACACTACTTAACCTAAATTACCCTAAGGACACACACACACACACACACACACACACACACACACACACACACACACACACACACCCATGCCCGAGGGAGGACTCGATCCTCCGCCGGGACCAGCCCCTGAGATCCTTCAACGATTTTGGTGAAAGCAGGAAAAACTAGATCTAGGGTACTGTATTATTCTAGCTTCAATAAAAGAGTGTTACCTATCAAATTGAGTGGAAAGAATGGAAATATAACATTTCTTACTTTTTTAGTTTAATAATTGAACATTTTAATTATATAATTTACCAGTTGTTTCACTTTCCATCAGAAAAATTGGGACATACGCTATATGACCAAAATTATCCGGACATCCGGCTGAAAATGAGTTACAAGTTCATGGCGCACTCCATCGGTAATTCTGGAATTAAATATGGTGTTGGCCCTACCTTAGTCTTGATGACAGGTTCCACTCTCGCAGGCATACGTTGAATCAGGTGCTGGAAGGTTTTTCGTGGAATGGCAGCCCATTCTTCACGGAGTGCTGCACTGAGTAAGGCAACAATGTCGGTCGGTGAGGCCTAGCACGAAGTCGGCGTTCCAAAACATCCCAAAGGCGCCCTGTAGGATTCAGGTCAGGACTCTGTGCAGGAAAGCTATTGTCGTGTAAACACTCCGCCACAGGCTGTGCATTATGAACAGGTGCTCGATCATGTTGAAAGATGCAATCGCCATCCCCGAATTGCTCTTCAACAGTGGGAAGCAAGAAGGTGCTTAAAACATCAATGTAGGCCTGTTCTGTGATGGTCCCACGCAAAACAACAAGGGATCCAAGCCCCTCCATGAAAAACAAACCACACCGTAACACCACCGCCTCCGAATTTTACTTTTGGCAGTACACACGCTGGCACATGACGTTCACCGGGCATTCGCCATACCCACACCGTGCCATCGGATCCCCACGCTGTGTACTGTGATTCTTCACTCTACGCAACGTTATTCCACTGTTCAATCTTCCAATGTTTGCGCTCCTTACACCAAACAAGGTGTCGTTTGGCATTTACCAGCGTGATGTGTCGCTTAAGAGCAGCCCCTCGACCATGAAATCCAAGTTTTCACACTTCCCGCCAAACTATCATACTGCTTGATCTAGTTTGGAATTCCTGTGTGATGGTCTGGATAGATGTCTGCCTATTACTCATTACAACTCTCTTCAACTTTCGGTGATCTCTGTCAGTCAAAAGACGAGGTCGGCCTGTACGCTTTTGTGCTGTACGTGTCCCTTCACGTTTCCACTTCACTATCACATCGGAAACAGTGGACCTAGGGATATTTAGGAGTGTGGAAACCTCGCTTACTGACGTGTGACACAACTGACACCCAATCACCTGACCACGTTCAAAATCCGTGAGTTCCTCGGAGCGCCCCATTATCCCCTCTCACGATGTCTAATGACTACTGAGGTCGCTGATATGGAGTACCTGACAGTAGGTGGCAGCACAATGCACCTAATATGAAAAACGTATGTTTTTGAAGATGTCCAGATACTTTTGATCACATAGTGCAAATACAAAAAGTATGCTCTACCGAATTTTACACCGAAATGTTGAACATTCGTTTTATGTTACATGAACAGAACACTCAAAGTAAATTGTAACATACTGAAATAGTATTGTACTGCCGGCCGGAGTGGCCGTGCGGTTCTAGGCGCTACAGTCTGGAGCCCAGCGACCGCTACGGTCACAGGTTCGAATCCTGCCTCGGGTATGGATGTGTGTGATGTCCTTAGGTTAGTTAGGTTTAATTAGTTTTAAGTTCTAGGCGACTGATGACGTCAGAAGTTAAGTCGCATAGTGCTCAGAGCCATTTGAACAATTTTAGCCAGTATTGTTCCTCTTATTAACGTAGGCCTTGGCTGAAAAATTTGAGTCGGATTGTATTGAGACTTAATCGAAAAGTTGACATATCAAATACATTTACACTAACCAGGAGAACTTTCAGTACTGAAGTCGAGGGTGGCTCGTAACAACATATTCGTAGTTATGTAGTAAAAGGCTCGTTTCCCGACCCATTATTACAGGATCGTTTTTCCTTCCATTACGGTAGAATTTCACCCGTGTGACATTTCGCTGCTAATTATGGCACACCATGCATACATATTCTGCATTCGGGCGATCCTCTGAGCGTGGCGCCGCAAGGGACTGCTTGTGTCGGTTGGAACTTAAATTGGTCACTGTGTGCTTTACAATGAACTGAAGCTACGAGTACTTGTATACGAGGGCAGTTCAATAAGTAATGCAACACATTTTTTTTCTCGGCCAATTTTGGTTGAAAAAACCGGAAATTTCTTGTGGAATATTTTCAAACATTCCCGCTTCGTCTCGTATAGTTTCATTGACTTCCGACAGGTGGCAGCGACTTCCGACAGGTGGCAGCGCTGTACGGAGCTGTTAAAATGGCATCTGTAACGGATGTGCGTTGCAAACAACGGGCAGTGATCGAGTTTCTTTTGGCGGAAAACCAGGGCATCTCAGATATACATAGGCGCTTGCAGAATGTCTACGGTGATCTGGCAGTGGAAAAAAGCACGGTGAGTCGTTGGGCAAAGCATGTGTCATCATCGCCGCAAGGTCAAGCAAGACTGTCTGATCTCCCGCGTGCAGGCCGGCCGTGCACAGCTGTGACTCCTGCAATGGCGGAGCGTGCGAACACACTCGTTCGAGATGATCGACGGATCACCATCAAACAACTCAGTGCTCAACTTGACATCTCTGTTGGTAGTGCTGTCACAATTGTTCACCAGTTGGGATATTCAAAGGTTTGTTCCCGCTGGGTCCCTCGTTGTCTACCCGAACACCATAAAGAGCAAAGGAGAACCATCTGTGCGGAATTGCTTGCTCGTCATGTGGCTGAGGGTGACAATTTCTTGTCAAAGATTGTTACAGGCGATGAAACATGGGTTCATCACTTCGAACCTGAAACAAAACGGCAATCAATGGAGTGGCGCCACACCCACTCCCCTACCAAGAAAAAGTTTAAAGCCATACCCTCAGCCGGTAAAGTCATGGTTACAGTCTTCTGGGACGCTGAAGGGGTTATTCTGTTCGATGTCCTTCCCCATGGTCAAACGATCAACTCTGAAGTGTATTGTGCTACACTTCAGAAATTGAAGAAACGACTTCAGCGTGTTCGTAGGCACAAAAATCTGAACGAACTTCTCCTTCTTCATGGCAACGCAAGACCTCACACAAGTCTTCGCACCCGAGAGGAGCTCACAAAACTTCAGTGGACTGTTCTTCCTCATGCACGCTACAGCCCCGATCTTGCACCGTCGGATTTCCATATGTTTGGCCCAATGAAGGACGCAATCCGTGGGAGGCACTACGCGGATGATGAAGAAGTTATTGATGCAGTACGACGTTGGCTCCGATATCGACCAGTGGAATGGTACCGTGCAGGCATACAGGCCCTCATTTCAAGGTGGCGTAAGGCCGTAGCATTGAATGGAGATTACGTTGAAAAATAGTGTTGTGTAGCTAAAAGATTGGGGAATAACCGGGTGTATTTCAATGCTGAATAAAACAACCCCTGTTTCAGAAAAAAATGTGTTGCATTACTTATTGAACTGCCCTCGTACTTGTCCCTGTTGTCTAACAATGGCTCTCCAGGACTGGCGCCTACAAGGATATGTTTTTGCCACCCAGCTTCAGCAGATCTCGCAGATTACGTACACAGAGACCAGCGAAGATGGCAAGTGACTGAAAATACTCACCGTACTAACGTATCTAAGTTAAACATAGTAACAAAAAAATCAGGGTGTGATACTGTCAATGCTTGTCATGTACTGTTTATTAATTTTCTAAACAAACAATCAATTTCAATTCAACATTCTATCTATTTTCTCAAGAAGAGTGTACAAATAGTGTGCAAAAGAACAAAGCCTCCTGTATCTGTTTTCTTCCCTTTCTTCATTTAGCTTTGTTTCTTAATCTGCTCCCTTGCAGACCGTCAGTAAGGTTGTCTGCAGGAAGAAAGATTAGGATTTAACGTGCCGTCGAAATCGAGGTCGTCAGAGAGGAAATCCAAGCTCGGAATGTTTCAAGCACGGGAACGGAAACGGCCGCGACCTTTCAAGAGGACCATCCCGGCACTTGCCTGGAGCGATTTAGGAAAATCACGGGGAACCTAAATCTGGATGGCTCTGAGCTCCGAATGTGAGTCCAGCTTGTGCTGAGTACTGCGCCACTTCGCTCGGTGCGGTTCTTTGAGCTCAAGATGCTGCCCTCTGACTTTTTCGCAGTCAAGAATAGTGCGAGAATCCAGAGCACGATATTAGTCTCGATGCTACTGTAAGCCAATGACATCATCGGAAGAGTGAGTACAGTGAAAATAAAAGCCGGATATTCGTACGCGGCACGTGGTGCTGTCTCGCTAAGACGGCTGGGAGCTGCGATCCTGTGGCCCTTGTGAATCACGCGACCAGCTCCTCAACGACCTTTATGAGGAGTGAATAGCGAGCAGAGCAGCCAAGGGCGTCCTCTGTCCTCTGTAGGCTGTTAGCAGCACGTGACGGAGCACAGGTTCGCTCACCCAGCCACACACACACACACACACACACACACACACACACACAGACTTGTACTTGGCTGCCGCGGCGCCGCTCATCGCTCCCAAATAAAGACACAATTGTAGCTCCTGGCTTCTTTTCAAACAGGCAACTACCCTACATGCAATTCCTAACGAAATGCAAACGAGGAATCTTTTCATTTTTGCACACAGAAATAATGTGACTGTAGTGGTGAATCTGTCTAGAACTATACATGACTACGGCGCTAAATATTACTTAATTAAAAAAAAACTGAATCTAGCAGCCTTTTTTGAATAAATGATTTCGTCCACAGTACAAAACTTTTCCTCAAGTAAGTAAAATGTGTACACCTTGAATACAATGTAAAAGTACAGTACGACGAACACTGTTATACAGGGTGTTCATAAATGAATTGTACAAAAGTAACTTTTGATCATTAAAAGTTAAATAACTTGCAGAGCCGACGGCCATACCGCAGTGGTAACACCGGTTCCCGTCAGATCACCGAAGGTAAGAGCCGTCGGGCCGGGTTAGCACTTGGATGGGTCACGGTCCGGATCTGCCGAGTGCTGTTAGTAAGCGGCGTGCACCCTACGTCTACATCTACGTGGACACTCTGCAAATCACACTTAAGTGCCTGGCAGAGGGTCCATCTAACCAAATTCACAATAATTCTCTATTATTCCACTCTCGAACAGCGCGCCGAAAAAACCAACACCTTTCCGTGCGAGCTCTGATTTCCCTTATTTCAATATGATGATCGTTTCTCCCTATGTAGATTGGTGTCAATATTTTCGAACTCGTAGGAGAAAATTGGTGATTGAAATTTCGTGGGAAGATTCCGCCGCAACGAAAAACGCCTTTGTTTTAATTGTGTTCATACCAGGTCCTGTATCATGTCCGTGACACTCTCTTCCTTATTTCTCGATAATAGAAAACGTGCTGCTCTTCTTTGAACTTCCTCGATGTACTCCGTTAATTTTATCTGGTAAGGATTCCAGACTGCGCAGCAGTACTCCAAAAGAGGACGCACAAGCGTAGTGTAGGCAGTCTTTTTTATAGATTTGTTACATTTTCTAAGTGCCCTGCCAATAAAACACAGTCTTTGGTTATCCTTCCCCACAACATTTTCTATGTGTTCCTTCCAATTTAAGTTGTTCGTAATTGTAATTCCTAGGTATTTAGTTGAATTTATGGCCTTTAGATTTTACTGATTTATAGTGTAATCGAAGTTCAACGGATTCCTTTTCGCAATCATGTGATGACCTCACCTCCTTCATTATTTAGGGTCATCTGTCAATTTTCGCACCATTCAGGCATCTTTTCTAAATAGTTTTGCAATTTGTTTTGATTTTCTGATTACTTTACTAGACGATAAACAACAGCATGAGCTGCAAAAAATCTAAGATCGCTGCTCAGATTTTCTCCTCAATCGTTTATATAGGTAAGGAACAGCAGAGAGCCGACAACACTACCTTGGGAAACGACAGAAATCATTTTTGTTTTACTCGATAACTTGCGGTCATTTACTACGCACTGTGACGACTCTGACAGGAAATCACAGATCCAGTCACGTAACTGAGACGGTATTCCATAAGCAGGCAATTTCACTACAAGCCGCTTGTGTGGTACAATGTCAAAAGCCTTTTGGAAATCAAGAAATACGGAATAAATTTTAAATCCCGTCAATAGCACTCTACACTTCGCATGTGTAAAGAGATACTTGTGTTCCATAAGAAGAATGTTTTCTAAATCCGTGTTGACTGTGTGTCAATAGACCGTTCTCTTCGAGAAGACAATATATGTTCCACAATCCTGCTGCATATCGACGTTAATGATATGGACCTGTAATTTAGTGGATTACTCCTACTTCCTTCCGTGAATATTGGTGTGACATGTGCAACTTTGTAAACTTTGGGTACAGATCTTTCGTCGAGCGAGCGGTTGTATATTCTTGTTAAGTATGAAGCTATTGCATCAGCAAACTCTGAAAGGAACCTAATTGGTATACAGTCTGGACCAGAAGACTTGGTCTTGTTAAGTGATTTACGTTGTTTCACTACTCCGAGGATATCTACTTCTAAGTTATTCAAGTTGGCAGCTGTTCTTGATTCGAATTCTGAAATATTTACTTCGTCTCCTTTGGTGAACGAATTTCGAAAGGCTGTGTTTAGTAACTATGGTTTCGCAGCACTGTCGTCGATAGTATCTCCATTGCTATCGCGCAGAGAAGGCATTCAACCTCGGTGAGGTAAACTGAGGAGCTACTTTATTCAGAAGTAGCGGCACCGGTAACGAAAACTGACAACGGCAGGAAGAGCGGTCTGCTGACAACATACCTCTCCGTACCGGCATCCGGTGACGCCTTAGGGCTGAGGATGACATGGCGGCCGGTGTTGTCTTTTTTTTTTTAAAAAAAAATAACTTACAGAAATGTTTGTTACAACACTGAATGACGTATGTTTTCAAGTTTTATTTATAAATGTTCAGTGTGGCTATCTTCTGTAACAAGGCTATTCCACCACATCCAATCCATGTCGGCACATTCCTAAGAAGGTACGCGACATCAAAATGATGATGTGGTGGCGCACTATATTGCTGCAAAATAAATTCTGTGCCCATATTTTGTTGTAATTGAGACATTAGATGAAGTTCAAGCATGTCCAGTTACGATATGCCAGTTACAGTTGACTCGGCAAAAAAGAAAGGACCATGGTTTCTGCTCACACTATATCCGAATATTATGTCGATTCACTTTACCGTAGGTATGGAAGGTGGCTTCGTCACTGAACACAACTTTATTAAGAAAATAGTCTCCATTCTGCATTTTGTTAAACATTTCTACACAGAATTCTGCTCGTGTTTGTCTGCCACTTTCTTTTAAAGCTTGCAACAATTCAAGTTTTCTGGGGTTGAATGACGAGCATTTCCATAAAACTTCCCACACTGTAACACTAGGCATACTCAATTCTAAGCTGGTACGTCTCGTTGATTTACCCAGGCTACGAATGTAAGGCTGGCGAACTTTGCGTCAGAGACTGCTGGCCGGCGCTGACCCGGTGTCCTATGTGATACACAAGCAGTTTCGGTGAAACGACTGTATCAATTAATAACATTTTACCTTTTAGGTGGTGGCTTGAGATATTTAGTCCTGAATTCTCCCTGAATTGTAGTGGCGGATTTGGATTCATGACACCGTAAACAAAACTGCGGACGCTCTGCACCCTTATACGATTCCATGATGGCTGTTATAATAACTCATTCGCGCATATCACCTAGCGGGAACGCCGGGAACTAACAACGCTAGGCGGGAATAAAATTCGAAGATACATTTCAGTCAGTGCCGTATCAAACTTTTATGTATGTTATTTACTTTTTTCACAATTAAAGGTTACTTATATATAACTAATTTATAAGCACCCTGTATTGTAAGGCAAAAGTGTGAAATTTGCACCAGAAATCCTCGCTGTGCCGTTTCACGTTGGGTCTAACCCCGAAAATATAGTTACGGTGAGATAAACACTGTAATTCATTCAAAACGTGTGGCTGGTTACCGTTTATTGTTCCGCAGACAGCTGCAGTGTTCTCAAACAATCATGGATAAAAAACAGCAGGACATCTTTAAATGCTTTAAGTATCGAAAACATGGTTTATATGCGTTGAGTAACAGATCGCTGTTAAAAATTGCATAGAAGGAACAGCGAAAGTTTTTACCAATCATCATCTTCATTTCGCGCTCACTATTACTGATTTGAAATTATCATTACTTATACTCATGATAATAATAATATTAATTATTATTATCCATTACATTTTATTAAAAACGGTTCAAATAGCTCTGAGCACTATGAGACTTAACATCTGAGGTCATCAGTCCTCTAGAACTTAGGACTACTTAAACCTAACTAACCTAAGGATATCACACACATCCATGCCCGAGGCAGGATTCCAACCTGCGACCGTAGCGGTCGCGCAGTTCCAGACTGAAGGGCCTAGAACCACTCGGCCACAACGGCCGGCTGCATTTTATTACTTTTCACTTAACATAGTGGGATGATCCATAATCCAGGGGAAATATCACAATGGTACTGTGCGATTAAAATAAAAATAATGAAGGCAGGACAACGCAAGTATGCTCAGCTACAATCTGGAAATGGAGTTTAGCCTCTTTGCCTCCGACCTAGTGGAAGATGTGTCAGATGTGTGGCAATATAGGGCGGAAAATTACGGAGCGCTTGCGACATGTGTTGCGCGCACATTTATCGAACGCAAACGGAAATGAAACTAACGGAGAGGCTCATGCAGGAACCATCGACAGTCCCCCACTGCCTCACTCAGCAGGTCACTTCGGAGAAGTTAAAATGTTATCCAAGGAAGTGGAACACAATCGAGTGAAAATGAAACGAATGTCGCCATTCCTTTGTTCTTCTCCAGGTTCTTGGAACCGTACTAACATTGCACCACTGTCTTATCGGCTACAGATGACCCACATGGATTTTGCATTCCTCTCTTCGTGGAAAGGCGAGGAATACGCTGAAAACTCAAACTGAGTGCCTCGGTTCTTCAAGTCAAGCTTGTCAGATCCGGCAAGTCACGGTATCCACATGGAGGTAAAGCGAATCGCTGAGTTGCGCCACACCAACCCAAAAGAGCTAACTTTCTCCGTGCTGAGAAGCTTTGTAGGCGTTCGCCAATTCTGGCCGCGTTTTAAGGTAGCTGGTGTTGCCTCACGGGGCCGAGAAATGCCGGATCCGCCCATGCGACAACAGCCTGAGTAACCTCGCGTGCTACCAGTTCTTACTTTCTTGCAAATAAACCTCTCAAAATCACTTTTATTTTCTCCGATATGTGTACTACATTTTAATACAACCCTACACAAATGAAAAGTAATAGCACGTATACAGGTTAATTCTTACAAAATAGTAAAAACAGCAACCAACCACTGTTAATAATGCTATAAATTAAAAACAAATAGCGCTGTTACCGGTTTAGGACCGACAAGTTTATCCTGAGATAGCTATTCCACGTTTAAAATTACATGTCGTTCATGATGTACATGTGATGGTGGTGCCTTCGAAAATCCTGCGTCATGAGTACTCTGAAGAAATTATTTTGGAAAAAATGATTCAATATCCGCAGAATTCTCATCCGTAATATTGTATCTGGCTGAGTAGCGGATTCCGACATCCGATCGTCCCAGAGGCAGCTTCTCTTTCATTCCCTGTGCAGGGGCGCCCAGCGTACCATTGAGGGCGATATCCAACTCGCACTGACGTGAGCAAGTTAAACTTTTAACAGTTTTCGTGATAACAGTCTCTCGCATCTTCAGAGTTCAACCGGATCACAGATGGGCGGGTGAAGTACGTTTACTGAACCTGAGGGTGATTTTGTCAAAAACTGTCTAACAGCTATACAGCAACACAAGATTTAACAGCTACACAGTAACAATGACAAGAAATCTCTTTAAGCAAGTTTGCAGTGGTCCAAGAAGAGAGACTATTGGTTCCTGTGAAAACAGCGATGAATGCGTGAAGAGTATCACTTTTCAGTTAAACATTTCGAGTCAGATGGTTCACTGGGAGACACTGATTGGTGGAGATGTTGGTCAACCGAACACTGCGTTCACATTAAAGGGAAGATGTGTTTGCCGTCGAACAAATGCCGCCTTGGGTGGAAATCGGGCATAGACTCGTCAGCAAGACGAATCCAGAAAGCGACGGCGATTTGGAGACTTACTTAAAACAATTGGAAGGAAGGGCGGAAGCACCTGTCTCTTCACTGCAATTCACGAACACGTTACACAGTGTATCTACACAGTAGCCCGTCGGATCGATCATGGTATGTTGTGAAGTTTCTATGAAACTCTAGTCCCACATTTTAGTCACGCGACATCTGGAAAATCTTGGTCTACTGAGGTCCCTCGTACGATCAGTAGGATGAAACTAGCAAAGGATGTAAGGTATTTCACACTTTATAACGCAATACATCAGATAATTTCAGGCTTTGGTTTTTTATACTTATGTTCAGAGCTTATTTTCAGACGCACGCAATTCTATTGTGGTGCACACGACACGGAACATACAACAAGAAAGTCAGCAGCGGAGGATTACTTCGACAGAGCGAGAGTAAGCGACTCAGCAGAAAGTGTCCGAAATAATATATAAAACGAGAGAAAGACGCAGGAAAACAAAGTTTCTAGCAAGCTATTACAGTAACAATCACGCAAAATCAAGCCAATGCCCTTCGACAAGGTGGGGAAAAAAGTAAAATATACTGGGTTATTCGGTTGTTAAGACTCTGGATAAAGTAAGTACAGTATTACACCAGATACATGTACCTAGCTGATTAGTAAATTGACAACGGTTAAGACAGCCACTCTGCAAAACTCTAAAGCCTCCAACATAAATGTTTAGGCTGGAGTTCTGACACTTCCCATAATTTTTTAATACGCACTAAACTCATCTCATCGACGGGAGGATATAACATATGCCTTGGTAGGCTACCACTACGTAAGAACATGAGGCGCTTCCTGTATTAAGCGCATTTTCTCGCAGCACTGAACAGCAGACAATTAGGATGATTTCAAACGTAGTTTTGCTCATCTCAGTCTCTCTCAGCGTTCATCAGGATCACTGGTGGGCGGATGAAGGCAATCGAAATCCGGTTACTGAAGCTGAGGGCGATTTCGTCAAAAACAGCAATAGCAGACTTAACAGCTGCAGCGTAACAATGATAAGAAATCTTTTTAAGCCTTAGTCTAAATCATGTATGTTTCCTTTGATGTATTAAAATTACACCATCGAATTATCCTAATTACTTAGAAGATACCAAAAGGTTAATATGCTATCGTTAGTTGCAGTCTACTCGTCAGATCGCGGACTCATTCATAATCTACTTGGGACTTACGAAAGAGTGAAAGGTTTCGTACGCTTACAATACGCGTTGGAAAAGAGTGTCTATACATGGAATACAGAACAGACCTATCATGTAACGCGGGGAATAGAGCCCACAATATCTGAGGTCATTTGAAAAACGACAGGTTTCTATTTTAGGGAGTCCATTTGCTATGAAAGAAATATTCTTATAACATTTTAGACAATAAATGGTAATTTCCTCTCCAGTGATTTCGCAGTCCCAGGCCAGAAGTCTCTGCGTAAATCTCTGCTGGAGGGTGCATTTTTAAGGAATTCAAATATGCCAGTGCTAGCCTCTTTCGTTTTTCGTGTATCTGACACTCCATTCATCTATTTCGACAGTGACTACCTATGGCTCACGCAGTTAAACCTAAGAGACACTTCACATAATACACTAATTTCTTCTCAGTCATCTAATCTCGAGACCTGAACGTATCACTACCCTCTTTTCACGTGAAAGGCAGGTTTACAAACGACTATGTTCTACTTTATGGTTACAATACATACGAGATTATGCCAGACTGAATCGTTACGAAATCCATGCATCTTACTCTGTCGCACTTGGAAACTAAGATTTGGAGCAGCACCATTAAGTGTTGAATTGAGTCTTTTCATCGTGTACAATTTTCTCTGCCGCTGGCTGCACTTACCGCCATCACATTTCTTACCAAGTAACCTACATATTAAGAGAACAATAGTACCTAATGAATCTTTTATTGCCCATATCACTCTCTTTTTAGCCTTAAGTTACAATGTTAGAGGCCGGAGGAAAGCTCTGGTATTACTTAGCTCAACTCGACTAAGTTTCTCATACTTACATAAAGAAGAAATACTTGTTAGCAAAATCTGTGATTCATGACAGCCGTTGTTGCATAGTCTGTCTGCTGTGGCCATATTTCTAACTGATGCTTTGAAGAAACATTTCCATACCGTAGCAGAAGCAAAACTGATCAGGCTATTAGCACAATGTAATGAATGTCTTCCTTATGTCAAGCCAATGAAATAATATCCCACGAAACTCCTTAGTTTAGCAACAGGCTTCACATTCGCCTCTTCCAAAACATATTGCAACTACGCCACACATTAAATCACTGTTCGGTACACTCTTCTGAGTAAAATGCTTAGCGCTTAATGGGGAGTCATTAGCAGTATCCTGAGCGGAATTTTTATACCGTATATTTGTCAGTCGAAGAAAATAAGAACTCTGTCTATCTATTTACGTCCGTCCAAAGGAAGCAGATGACTCGTTAAATGAAATACGCCTCATCGTCACTGGGTTGTTAGTAACTATCCCAGTGGGGTACCGCTGTTTCCTACTTCGTATACCTCAGTCGACAAGGAGGGAAATCGCACGGGGACTGTGTCTCCACACAATCAACAATGACGTTCAACACCTACTGTACGGACAATTCAATCTATGAAGAGACTCAGAATTAGAAGCAGCCTCCCAGTAGCTACTGTCTGAATCCAAATTTGGAGTAATAAAGGTAAAACGGCTTCATGATGACTCCAGCTTAAAAAGGAGATGATATACGGCGATTAATTATCTCTTGGGTCATCCAGTAAGTTATGGTGTCGATAGAACAGTAATTCGGATGTGTAAAAGAAATTTCGTCGAAAACGGAGATAGTACATCCGTGCGTATGGTGAACAACGGACTATACTGCACGATGCAAACTGTTCCGATTGTCCTCACTGACAGTGATGGGCCGACATGCGCACTAGATGTAGTCAAATTCTGGTCGACTGTTAGTAACATCACTCAGATGTGTTCTCCCAGATCAGATACTAGCGTCAGCCTTCCGTCAAATCTGTCTTACGGTACACGGAACTGAAGAAGGTGAAGCGAGGTGGCGCAGTGGTTAGCACACGGGACTCGCATTCTGGAGGACGACGGTATAAAGCAGCGTCCGGCCATGCAGACTTAGTTTTCCTTGATTTCCCTAAACCGTTTAAGGCAAATACTTGGATGGTTCCTTTGAAAAGGCGCGTCCGATTTTCTTCTCCGTCCTTCCCTAATCTGAGCTTGTTCTTCGTCTCCAGTGAGCTCGTTGTCGATGGGACACTAAACACTAGTCATCTCCTCCTCCTCCTAAATGTCAGAAAGATTTGTGCAAGATGAGTGTCGTATGTACTGAAACGAATGCACACGTATGATGTGCGAAACGTGTAACGGCAAGAAAATTAGTTGTTTGTCGCTGTTACTGTGGCATCACGTATTGATACCATCCCACGAACGTCTTCACAGCTGGCAACAGAACTGCAAGTTTTTGTAGACGTCTACAGCGGTCGCGTGGGGTCTGGTGGACCCAACGGTGTGCGCCCGCTGAGCCACACCACTACCGGCTCCGTACCACGAGCGCCTTCTGCCGCAATTCGGCCCACGTAGGCTCGGAACCTCTTTCTATATCGATAGCCGAACTCTATTTCTCGCCGAACTATTTGTAACGAACCTCTGTTCTCTCGGAGAAATACGAGTTAACTAAATCTCGCGTCATCTCGTTAGCTTATCATTTCTGCTCCCGTCCAGCTTTCGTACGACGACAGTTGTCGCACCACTCTGTAGGCCACCTCTCCTCACTGTCGTTTATAAAGTTGTACGCGTCAGATATAAATCTTATTTTAACGCATTTTCACTAAAAACCTCACCTCGTTTAGGCTGTGGCAATGGACACGAGGCTACTTTTATTTTTCAAACCAATCGTGGAATCAATACTAAAATAAGAATAGCCTTCCCAAATACTCAAAATCTTTTTTTTTTTTTTTTTTTTTGCCTAGAATGGTTCATTATTCAGGAGCAGAGATTTTCAATAACTTTTCAGAAGTCACAAAACGCTTAACTAGTGAGAAAGTTCAGTTAAAGATGAGTCTAAAGGATTTATCAGTAGTCAACTCCTACTGCAATGACAAATTTTTCAGTGGGGTAAACTGCTGTATATATTACCAATAATATCGAATAACTTGATACTTAAAGTCTGACTTCTGCACATCTTCAGTGCAGTAATGTGACAGACAAAAATATCATACTGTTAAAATTATCGTATTGTACATTCACATGTTTTGTGAAACGTTTGTTATTATCACTTTGAACGTATTCCAGTGCCGTGAGGACCATTTCACTTTGGACCTTGTAATGGTACTTGAATTACGTAACCATTACGGTACCTCAACTCAACCTATCGATACGAGCAGTATTCTACTGTGTTTCTGTAAAGTAGTTTACATATTTCTGAGACAACATTCAGATTTGATTTCATTTGTGATACATCGATATGTTTATATTGCACTGATATTATTCTTATGTGTATTCTTTCTTTTGTCACCTATGATCTTTGACGTACTTGTAACTCTGATTTTTGGGCGCGTAAGCGATTATTAGTTAGTTGTGTTAGAGAGTTGGACCTTGAAAAAAGTCAAGTCTTGGACGTCATGTTGGAAAGACAGTGAGGAAGATGTTTTCAAGTATGTTTTGTATTGTGAAGTGATGTTTTGTGTGTTACGTGATATTGCAGCAAAAGCAATAAAAAGGAAGTGTAACTTGAATTCGGAGTGCTGATTATTTTTTTATATCACCATTGTGCTAACTTTGAAAGGTTTAATCTTGAAGAATGGTTTGTGAAGCGCATCTACTAAACTTTTGAATATAGCAGAATAAAACCTAGGCCTTTTTGCATCCGAGCTTGGAATCATCACCACCTAGATTCTCGACGATTGAGCCATGATTTTACAACGAGCGTGGGAAACACGAAAAGATGAGTGCCTACCTTATTCATTATTACATGAAATGACTTTATTAACTGTGCTCTAATGACACCTGCCACATAATAACTTTGTTGTTGCCCGAAAATGCGGTATTTAGCAGCGTGAGCAACACTACAAGTCATAATTAAATTTTGACTTTTGTTGTGGTAGGGTTGTTAGAACCTGTGGAGGGGACATTAGCATCTGCCTTTCTTTTGTAAATATATATTACGTATTCTCGGTTTATGACGAGGATCTCGTGTACACAATGTAAGCTTACCTTGTAGCGGCGGCGGGGCCCTGTAAAGCAGAGAGAGAGGGCAAAAAGATAGGAATACTCACTGTCGACCGGCTGGTGCGGCGTGTGCGTGGCGGGCCACTCTGCGTCGAGCGTGTGCCGGTTGCTGGCCGCTGCGTCCCTCCGCCGGTTCGTCACGGCTCGCCGCAGCACCGGCGCTGCGAACACACTCTCACTGCCACAGCCACCATCGTTGCCACTCCCCCTTCCATAAGGCTATATTTTCACGAATTAACTGCTCCACAAACTTGTGAAACCACTTGCCTATCTGCGAATGTGTGCGGGCGTAGTTTCGAGGGGAGCAGCGCTTGAAACCATAAGGCTTATTGAATTAAAAAGTAACTTTACTACGAAATAAAAACAAAACAATAGCCTAAATAATGGCTGTCGGAAAGTGTTCGTTTTTGCACTTCGGCAAAATCAGAGACTGCTGCTAGATAACATCGAATACCGCGTCGTAGCACCCTGTGCACGGTAGAACGAGCGGACCCACCTCGGCACGCTATTTAAAAGGTGGTGGAAACGTTGTTGTCCCACTGTTGAGTAGTGTCCCTGCTGAGGTTATTCAGTGTGTGGACGGGGTTCCTGCGACAGTGCAGTACGAGTTGCAACTGATCACAAACACACTCAGCGGTTTTCGGATTAAGCTGCACGACATTCCATTCGGTCGATTCGTGCCTCCTGCAGGAAGGAATTCGCAGTGTGCTCGTGTATTACCGAAATGTTGCCTGTAGGCTCCGGCGGGATCCCCTCCTATAGTGCGCGTCATTTACGATGGCGGCCGAGTTTAGGTTCGTTCTGCGCATATGACGTCACAAAACACAGTCAGCCAATGAACAGAGAACGACGTTGCCAGAGCTCGAGTGCAGTGCAGAGCACGGACGAGTGTCTTCAGTTTTAGAAATGTTCAGTCATAAATAAAATAATTGAACAAAAGCAAGGAATTAATGGCAGACTTTCTTTTATAGAAAGTTTGGAAAAAACATTCTTTATACCAATCGCTTCATATTCTATCAATTAATTAAACCAAACAAGCAATAAGCCTTCTAATTCAGGCGATAGCAAGGAAAGGTGTCTGTATCATTCTCACTAACCGCTTCTTCACAATAAAGAACAGTGGTAATGGTTTATTTCCTATTGTACTTCGACGAAACGTGAGTAATTCATAGTCATACCAACAGTGTTTGTCGATATTTTGCGTGATATTTTAAAGTCCTCTGCCGGGAGAACTACTGAATGATGATTTGCGTTAGCGTAATGGTTAAAGCGTATGGGTGCTAAGCGAAAGGTTCTGAGTTCAGACCTTGTTCGGTGCTATATATTTTCTTTATTTAAAAACAATATCGAAGTGTCTTACTTCATGAATTTTATTCGTTTGAATGTAATTTTTTGAAATTTGTAGTGGCAACTAAACTCGACCATACGGAAAGTATACGCTATGGACTTTTACCTCTGCAAACTCTTCAAAATTTCGTACAATGGTTTACTACATCTAATGCTGCACAATAACTGCGTTGAACATCGAAACAAAATTAAGTCATTTATTGGGGGGGGGGGGGGGGGAAGGTATCAGTCAAGAAGATGTGTAAAATCAAATTTTTCGGCCAAATGGTTTTTGTGAAATCGAATGATAAAGTGTGTCAAAGCAGTCGAAACACCATGTGTCTGCACAGACGAGCAGAGCAGTGATGACAAAATCGCGCACAGCGCGGAATGCGGGGAGCACGTCTCTGTTGCAGCGAAACGGTTAATGCGGCCGTGGTGGCTTTACTTCATAAACTGTGCGCTCCCCCTAAACGTAAGTAACTATTCTATGGCGCTGCTTCTCTTGGCGTGTACAACTGGCAACGCAGCAATCTCCTGCCTCTGGGCGGGCATGCGCGAACCGCCAAGATAAAAGAATTGAACTATAGTACTACAGTGCCTTCAGATTACTCTGGACGGCTACGAGAGGAGTCCAACATTTGTACGTGAACCGGCTCAAAAAGTGTGAGCCATCTCTCTCTGCTGAGACATGTATTGGCTTCTGGCTGCCTCCACAGTCTCTACCGACCATCGTCAGCTATCTGAAAAACTCTGCATTCGTCGCTAAAGAGAAACCGACGAAACTGACTGAAATGCCATTCTAAGTGCGTTATCTTCCTTGCGCCCAACGGTGCTGGAGGTTCCTACTGTTGCTTGTAATGGACGCCTAGAGGCCAAATTGATGGTGTGGAGTGGGTTGCATACTGTCAGGATTGACACGACGTTCCCAGTTGCTTGGGAGTCGTAGCGCATAGTTTTGTAGCAATATTCTCGGGTTAGTTACGAGATATAACTTTTAGGCAGCGGTCATCAGCTGGTATTGTTGACCGAGGGCGACCTCTACGAGGCACGTCTTCAATGTTTTGTGTTTGGCGATAACGGTTCAATGTTCGAATTGCGTCGCTGTGTATACACCCGTCTTGAAAACCATTCTTGCTTTAAACCGGCGATGAACGCACGGTTTAAGCTCGAACCGCCCCTTCCGTCACGGTGTTTTCTACTTGTGAGAGACCGTTCTAATGAACTGCACTAGGAGCGCAGGTTTACTCCTACCTCCTTGCGTAGGTGGCTGTACGCTGTGATTTCCTGTGACTGAAAGAGTGACGAGAAATAGTGTTACGACACAAAACACTTGCCCAAGTCTTTAGGGCGGTGCAAAACTTTTTTCGAATAATTTACGTATCGTGCAATCATCTCAAAGAGAGAAGTCTGAAGTCGTGACGGGGCATATGAGATCATATTCCAGAGAGTGGGAAACATGTACGCTGTTTTCGATGCACGTAATGGCTCCCGTAGTTGGTACAAGTTTGAATTCGCGCGAAAAAATTGTGTCGTAGCTCAACGCACGTGCAGACGACAGTTGCGACACGCTTCTCTTAAGACGGAAGATGACTTTATCATAAAATAAATCGGCATAAAAGGTAAAAATGTGTTCGACATACGTCTCCCGCCGAGCACGTGGAAATCAGTGTACCGAGCGCGCCAGCAGTTGCTCGTAACAGCGTCAAAGCGGCAGTTTCAACGGAAGGGTTTGCATTGCCATCTCTACTAAATGCAACTTTTACACAAGCTACAACCCAATGATCCCGCAAAAGACCACACCTTCTGTGAGAGGATTAATGTATTACAGATTGTGATGAGGGCCTGGAGGAATGAGATTTGGTGAGTGATAAAGTGACATTTGTCTGAGAAGGTCGATAGGCTTCATAGCCAGACGTGGTCACAGAAACCCCTAGCTGCGATTGAAATCGAACGTGAAAGTTGAAAAGTAAACATGTTTCACTGCATTTCTTAACGATGTCTTTGGACTACATAACGAGTGGTTAATGCCAGCGTGAAGGACGGGTAATAGTGGCTCAATTGTCAACAAGACTGTGCCGCATCAAATTGACACACTAAGTCGGCACCATACTATCGCTGGACGGCTTGCGCATGGAATGTGTAACAGCGCTCTACTTACAGCAATATAGCCAGAACCGAGAAGGTACGTACATTACCACAGCTGTCGAGATCACGACAGCCGGCTTCAAGAGAATGAGGATACTGGCTGAACAGCTTCCATACAAGTGGCGCTCAAATGGAGCGCGTCTAAAAATGTTATAAACTCCATTCTCTAAGATGATACAGTTATACAATTGTGCAACGTTCGTGAAAATATAGCCTTATGAAATCGCTCAGTAGTTAGTCTCACTCAATATTACACACACACACACACACACACACACACACACACACACACACACACACACACACACACACCATGGGTGTCCGAAAGGTTCCTAGAAGACTGCTTTTGTACAGTAGCTCATAACAGACAAGGTACGTTTCGCTGTTTACAGGATGTGGAAATGTGGAACTGAGCGAGACATGCCGCGCTGTCATTAAGTTTATTTTCAACTCGGAAAAATTTCCGAGATGTTGCCGAATGTTTGTGGTTACTACAGATAACCGGATTGTATCCGAGTAGTACGAAACATTTCGTGCAGAACATTAACATCGCCAAGAGGTAATTAAACGACTGGATTCTCTTTCACCAGCAACACCTACAAAATGAGCACCCAGCCTTGAATATTCCTCTTCGAGATTTGCGCCTGACGTACGTGATGGCTGCCAACGCTTTGACCATTTGTAAACCATTCTGTACGTCATTTCAGTAAAGTAAGTCTGCACAGTGCTTGTGTCGTACTTCCTTGTAACATAATGGGAAAAGAAGATGAATGTGTACATTTTTATGGGTTCCACTGGTCTGACTACCATAAAATTAACATGGCATCTGCTCCGAAAATTTAGTGCACTCAGTATGAGCTGCCCATAAAATGACAAACTAGCTAGTGGAAGACGATACAGACATGAGAGACTCCACTGTTGAGCAAGATGGAGTATCACGATGGCCACTGGCAGTTCGTGACTCAAGGCCAACTTGTTTCTAGAATTTTCTACGTGGCGGACCGTCTGCCGTAAACAACGAGATGTTTTAGTCAGTATCTGCTCCGAAGCGGGAAATAGTTCTTTCTCCACAATAAAGATTTGGCAAATGCATCAGCGAGTTGCTAATGAAAGGCGGGGCAATCAAAATTCCCTTTCCCTACTCTCCCCCACTGCCGGATATAGCTTCGACGGATTCCTCTCTTTTCCATGAACTGGAAGCAGACTTGAAACAACGTGCGTGCCACTGATTCTGAACTCTCGAACATTGTAATGAACATCTTGAACGCCATTCCGATAGAACTAGAAGGTTGTCGATTAAAGAATCTGTAAATTAAAACAACAACCGATTATGTGAAAAACTGCTACAAAGTTTAACTGTGAGAACAGGTATGCAAGGTGCATTGAAGTTAGTGGTCAGTATTTAGGGATAGGATCCTCATGTAAAGAGAACGAAAAAAATTTGTATTAACATGGCTCCGAAAATACCTTGTTTGCGAGTTGCGGGACAGTAATTTATGGCAAATGAATCATCTGTGTGTTTCAACTGAGCCCTGAAAGTTAATGAACTGGATAATATATTTCTAGTAGTCTGTCAAGGGCTGTACTTCGTGCAGGACGTTTCCCGTGTGACCGTGTACACCTGAATGCACATTACTCTTGAAAGTCAATAGACAAGAGTTGGATCAATTCCTTTGCTTCCACAGTCGTTCTATGCAGTGGGTTTTGTTCTGCTGTTCACGTGACGTTGACGGTTTACGCAACACCTCTCAATGATGAAACATGTTCTATTGCACAACTTGTAGAACTAGGAAACACAGCACGCAACACGCAAGGTACATTCGAGCGTGCTTGATATCGACTTGCGGGTTCGATGTGAAGCCAATTTTCACGCGGAATGTAAGCATTTGTATCGGGTGTTGTGATCCATTTGTAAAATGTAGCAAATTATGAGTGTAATCAATAACTGTTTCATTTGACAAGCTGTAAAGGGCAGTCTCACAACGTTACAAATTCATATTTTTACATGAAGAATTAGATCCTTCAATATTACCCACTTTTAGCTATTTTAATAAAACCTGTATAATAGCTGACACAAACTAGTACATACAACGTTTCATGCAGCAATCAACGGCCGGAGCAACGCCAGTCCAGATACACTATCGGGCTCTTCAGCGAAACGTTAGGGACTATACGTTGGCCTATTGATCATGGCCGTAGAGGTATTAGGACACCGTGGGCAGCTCTGTGAATTCCGCCCGGGACGCGGAAGACAGTAAGTCAGGATTTACGTCTGGGATTTTTTCTATACCCATCAACGTGAGTGCTGAGAAGGTCGCCAGAGTCTTGTTCATTTGAGTATTTATCAAAGACCTTTCTGTAGCTCACATTTTAGCAGAGTTTATATGGTTCTCGAAGGAAACGATACTTCTCTCGTCGTATTATAAGGTAAAATGAGCTATAAATAGATTATTCTTAAAGACAAGGATATCGTCGGCGTTTTAAAAGAAAAGCAAAAATGAGAAATATTTTATCCGCGGTGTTAAAACAATATATTTTCATACTGAGTTGCCATTTCCGAACGGTGCTCTTTTTGACACGCTTTCCTGGTTATGATTTAAAACCCAATTGACAGCGAGAGCATTTGCACTAGCTAGAATAGCAGCAGGTGTCTGCCATGGTCTCGCCGAAGGAACCGCCTTGCCACCGTTTTGAACTGTTTCCTGGAAATCGTAAGCCGGCTGAGGGAAGTGCATTCTGCTACTGCGTGCCTTATCGTTGCGCCACCTCACACGGTTATCTTTTATAGCAGCCCTTAGATGCTCTACGACGGCTGTTTCTGTAATACAGAGCCTTCTGTTTCCATGTGCACACTTCCATCAGTGTACCAGACAGTGCCGACAGGGAAAATACGTACAATAGCCAATAATGGTATAGTATTTTAACTTTCTATGTTAGTTTTCATATCAAGTATCAAGACGATATAACTGGGTCCGCAAGGTTTCAACTTCCCTAAATGTATCCACGTGAAAGAGTACATTTACCATGAAACAGAAGCTATTCACATTTTAATTTATAACCGTTACCGATTTCGAATTAACTTATCCATTTTTTGTCGGGATGCACGGTTCGGTGCTAGTAAATCATAGTGCCTACTTTTGAAAGATGGTGTCCTGAGGGTAACAGATACACTATTGATCAAAAGTATCCGGACACCCGCAAAAATATACGGTATTCATATTAGGTGCATTGTGCTGCCACCTACTGCCAGGTATTCCATAACAACGACCTCAGTAGTCATTAGACATCGTGAGAGAGCAGAATGGGGTGCTCCGCGGAACTGACGGACTTCGAGCGTGGTCAGGTGAATGGGTGTCGCTTGTGTCATACTTCGCTACGCAATCAGTCGATGAATTGTTTCTATTCGAAACTTTTAAAAGAAAATGATTGAAAACTGAGTTCTTTTAAGATGAGTTCAGCCATGCTTGAAGCATTCTCTGTTATATAACGTGATCTTTTTGTGAAATAAAAGTGCAAATTAACTGCTTTCGATTTCATACTGAACTGGGTACGTGACGATGTCTACACTATAAAACCGTGCAGTGATTCTGTCCCTAAGTACTGTCAATGACAACATTTCTTTATGTTCGAAAGAGATTATATTGTTTCATTTATGAACAGGACAGAGAAAATTTTCTTCTAAGTTTTTGAGGTATTAGGATTTATCCTTCAAAAACAAGCGCTACATTTCTTGATTATGTTACAGCCTGTCGACAGACTTTCTTCCCAAGTCTGTTAGTGAAGGATAAACGTGTATAGAATATAGTTTCACACTTTATGTCTGCAGCAACAAATTGCGATTTTATTCAAAATGTACGACATATTTTCTCATCTTAACTTCAGTATGCCATCTTTGGTTGCAGAAAACTGGCTTAGCGCCTGTAACGGGTCAGTTTAGAAAAAGAGTGTAACACCTTGCTGCACATTTACTCTTTGACATGGTCATATTTTTATAATGTGCGTAGTTATTAGAAGTATTATCACGTATAACTAACCACAGCAACGTGAGAACTTTGTTGTGTAATATAAGTTATCTGTGCCTCAGTTCTGTTCAACTGCTATTAGACCTGTAAGTGGATTTTGTGAAAATAGTTATCTTAGTCAAAACTTCACAGTCTTGTGTTTCTCTCATGTGCGTCCAGCAGGAAAAGTGAACACTGGTGCATACAAAAAATAACGAAAACCTGACGTTAGGCACCCGAAGATGAAACCCCTGCGCCTGAAACACATTTTGAATTGTGACGGAGGACGAACTTTTTTCGAATACAAAGTAATACCGTCTACAACAGATGAACGGAATTTCACAGCACCTAGCTTCAGTGAGTGAGCGAGCAGCAAAGCGTGTTGCACGCCTCCCTTCCCTTCCCTGCCCCTGCGCCACGAGACTGCCAGTAAGTTGTGCCTACGCACAGCGCGTATGTTATAATCGTGACACAAGTGAAGTACGTAAAGCTCCCCATATATTATGCGTCACTTTAGGTGACGCAACTGCTTCGCATTATGCAGTGCCTTTACACTGACAATTAAATGTTCTCTGTCGGCAATACGCTTGCAGCAATAAAGAAAACATGTAGCAAAAGCAGACACAAGAGTAACTCCACTGTACACGCAACGACTGAATTAAACTTAATCTGTCTTCGGCTGTAATCTTAGTAGGCTCTCTATCCTTTCAGAGATATGTGTATACACGGCTAATTATTACTTACAATTATCGACTTTTTCAACTTATTTTTTGCATTGTCAGTCGGTCGGAACGCCCACGTGAACTTAATTACTTAATAGCAGAAGTAGAAATACTTTATTCAGCCATATCCGGTTGGTGTACGACTTTTCTTGTACAAGCTAAGTACTCTAAGATATATTAAGATTCTGGAAATTACAACACTCCCCAAGGACACAAGAGGTTTTTTGTTGCAGGTATAAGTATGCTTGCCAAATAAACACAGGGATACTACCGATTCGTGGGAAAAATTAAGAAGCAAAAACATCTCAACTGGAGAAGTTTTTCTGTGTTTCACTTGGCTGTAATTTGATTCAGTTGGTGCAGTGCGATGTCTGGTAAAAAATACTTAATGCTCACATGACGCTTCAAAAAAGTAAGTATTCACCCTGAAACAACAAATATCAGCAACCTTGACAGAAATAACCACAAAACGAATGAAAATATAGGCTCATCGTCGTAATTTGTCCTTAACCGATTCAGACTCTTGCATTAACGACGAATCGATGGAAAAATGCCTTCCCATCCTCTCTTTTCGCAACTGCTTAGAATGCTCACTATTGTGTCATGACCTGAATACGGCTGCTCGCAGTTACCATAGCGGGAACTGAAGGCCTCAGCTTGACACACGCAGGTTTCACTGCACGTCCATTTTTGTTTACACGACAAGGTGGTTACAAATTATTGGATTAATTACAAATTACAGAAACACAATATCTTAATAGGATTCCAACAGGGAAATTTGAAGTTTTGACGTTTGTATTTATTTCTAGGGTCCATCTACAGTGAAAAGCGCGCATTGTTGCTGCTTTTACTGAATAAAATACGGCGTTAGCACCCGACTGGATAGCCCGATCAAACTTAACGCGTGTCTGTAAGTGCAGCAGTGTGTTTTGGAGCTCGCAGGACACTTTTTCTTTACTCCACTGTGTTACTTGTCAAAATAGGACGATAATATGGAATATTAGTAATCCATTTTTCATTTGTTCCAGGTAAATGATTAACAGGATATGTTTCCTCCGAAGCACAAGACGACCCGAGGCTCTACTCATCAGCAGGCACACTCTACGATGGGAGTGCTCTTGAATACACGCGAAGTCACTCTTGTTTTGGTATGGGCCCCAATTTGAGCCTTGTGCTCCTGTTGCAATTTCGGTACGAAGATGGCACGAACAATGTAGTGACGGAAAATGTATTTGTCACCGTGGGGCGCCCTGCCACGGTTCGCGCGGCTCCCCCCGTCGGAGATTCGGGTCCTCCCTCGGCATGGATGTGTGTGTTGTCCTTATCGTAAGATAGTTTAAGTTACATTAAGTAGTGTATAAGCCTAGGGATCGGTGACCTCAGCAGTTTGATCCCACAGGAATTTACCACAAACAAACAAATGTCACCGAGGGAAAGGACACGCAGGGGGCCAAACGACAAGTGAAGCTTCGGTCGACATATAAAACATATCCGACACAACCTGCAGAAGTCAGTGTCAAGAGCCAGCCAACGGTTGCATCATCCATACTGAGGGACATTTTTGGCAGCAGTTAAGTCGTACTGTACAAAGGCATTTAGTTCACAAATTTAGCCTAGAAGCAGCCGAAGCGTGAAAATGTTACGATCATTACCGAATAAAATGAGCGTGTGCCAGAATGAGTTTTTATGAGTGATGATGGGACACTTCGTTTCCGTAGTAATTTCAACAGGCTTAAAGTTGAAGTATGTGGTTCCGAGAAAACCTTTATTGTCACAGTGATCGCAATAACAGTCTGAAAATAAGCCCGGTAATTACCATTTTAACTGTGTGTGTTTCGCCTACTCATTTTTGTCGAGAGGGAAGGAAGTTGCACGTACATTCGACGATGAGGTCGTTACAGACGGAGGACAAGCTTGTGTTGGACAATGATGGAATACATACCGTTCATCTTAAGCGAATTAGGGGAATCCACAGAAGACCTAAATCAATCTGTCTGCGCGGGGAGTTACATGCTGTTCGTGAATTAGAGTGCACAGCCTTAACCACTGCGCTGCCTCGTGCGGTAATTAGCCCCGGAGAGCGTACATGGCCGTATTACGAGGGGATTTCAATAAGTAATTCTGAAAGTAGGTTGGTTTTATTCAGGATTCACATAAATCATATTATTTCGCACTATTTTGGCTACATTTTTTAACGTAATCTCGTTTCAATGCGACGGCCTTACGCTACCTCACTGGTACGGCCTGTATGCCCGCACGGTACTACTCTAGGTGTCGATGTCGGAGCCAACGTCTTGCTGCAGCAATAACCTCCCCATCGTGCACCTACTGCTTCCCCTGAAGCGCACCATTCATTAGGTCGAACAGTTGGAAGTCGGAAGGTGTGACATACTGTGTCGGCTGCACGAGGAAGAACAGCCCAATGAAGTTTTGTGAGCTCCTCTCGGGTGCGCAGACTCGTGTGAGGCCTTGCGTTGTCACGGAGAAGCTGTTCGCATTTTTGTGGCGACGAACACGTTAAAGTGGTTTTTTCGATTTCCTGAGGGTAGCAGAACACACTTGAGTGTTTCTCGTTACACCAGGGCCCTAGAAGACTTTACCTGCTGAGGGTGCGGCGCCACTCCGCTTCCGGTGCGAAGTGTTTCGTCGCCTGTGACGATTTTCGCGCAAGCAATTCCGCGCAGATGGTCCTTCATTGCTCTTTACTGTCTTCTGTTAGACGGCGAGGAACCCAGAGGGGCACACACCTTTGAGAACCTCAACTGGTGGACGAGTGGGTCAGCGCTATCAATAGAGACGTCCAGTTGAGCAACGAAGTTTTTGATTGTGGTTCGTCGATCACCTCCAATGAGTGACCGAACGTTCCAACGTTGCAGGAGTCACAGCTGTGTGGCGGAAGATGGGACAGGTTTGCGCGACCTTGTCGTGATGAAGCCAGACGCCTCGCCCATCGACTCACCGGCCTCTTGTTCACTGCCAGGTCTCCGTATTCTGCAAGCGCCTACGAATGTCTGCGATGCTCTGGCTTCCGCGAAATGATAGCTCTCTGCTTGGAACGCATCTCCGTTACAGACGCAATTTTGAAGGCTACGTACAGTTCAGCCACCTTTCGGAACTTCATGAAACGACATCGGTTGAAGCGGGAATATTCTACAATGTCCCACGACAAATTCCTCAGTTTTCAAAAAAATGTGTTGCATTACTTAGAGAACGCCCCCCGTACATCCGGTAACTTTAAAACTCCAGGTGGAGGGGAAAAGACAGGCATTCATTTTCCCCTCACACTGACACTCGATAGTCCGGCTGTACCTTAAACAGCTTCAGCAAGGCTGACGACTTGTTCGCGCGTCGTCAGCACCCGCCTTCGGCACACAGTCAGCCTGCTATCGTATGTCTGTGTGCGAATTCTCCCTTCGTGGTTTCGTCGAGGACAAAGTATGCAGTCCACAGCGTCCAGCCAGAAATGAGAAGGCGTGTTCCCACAGCCACAGAGAGCGTCAGCTGGAGTGTGAGGACTCCCGTAAGTCTGTCGTATTACATATACCGCAAGTATCGAATAATCTATGGCCGGTACCGAGCGATGTGGCGCAGTGTTAAGACAATGGATTCGGAAGGACGGAGGTTAAAATCACCGTTCGGCAATCCAGATTTAAGTTTTCCGTGGCAAATGCCGAAATGATTCCTTTGAAAAGGACACGGCCGATTTCCTTCTGTATTCTTCCGAGCTCGCGTGCCATTTCTAAGAACCTCGTCGTCGACGGGATACTACAACACCAATCTTACTCTCTTTTAATGTCTGTAAGAAGAATGCAAACTTCCCTTTCTTGTATGGTGATAAGATTGTGTAAATATACTATCAAGAAATCGCTCAATAATTTGTAATAATTACACAAATTTCTGCTTAACACGATATGCTGTGTGGAACAGTCAGACACTTCGTTGTCAATACCCTTGATAGTTGAGCTAACAACAATACAAATGTACAGAGTGTTTTGTCCGTAAACTAAACTTTCCTCACTGAAGTAGCTCAGTGTTCAGATCTTCACGACTATCACGCAGTGAAATTACGCGCTGCTCACTCCTTCGATTACCTTTTTGGAGCTTACATAACATTCTCCACAAAATTTAAAATATTATTAACGTATGTCATTGTTTCCGGGGAACTGAGCCAGTACCTAGTTTTTGCAGCTTTAGTCTGTACCGTAATTTTTGTTTTCTGGCCCGGTTATTCGAATTTACGGTACGCATACTTCATTACGTTCTTTTATATCGGTGAACCGTCATTTCGTAACACATTCTCACACTATGTCCACCATCCCTTTCAAACCTGAAAAAAAAAGTTTAGCTAACGTTGAACTGAGAACGTGGCGACCGTCTCGGACTTCAAACTTGATGTACGAAGCTTGTTAAATACATCAAAACTTAGTGGTGACTACGCTACAGTCAACGTGAACTACAGTTGTCTGTCTCTGGCTAAATGATTACTGTCCAACGCTCACCGGCCAGCAGGTGATGTTTGAAGAGATCGCTGTCCCACGTAGAAATCTACGGATAACAGTCTTTGAATACTGGCCACTATTTCGACTGAACCAAAGGTGGGAATCTTCCTATACGGCCTGAAGGTGGCGTACTATATCGCCGAAACAGATAGACCAATAAAATAACAATATGGAAATTTAGACAACTACTGAAAGGTTTTTGATTTGACATTACACGGTGTGATCAAAAGTATCCGGACACTTGGCTGAAAATGGGTTACAAGTTGGTGGCGCACTCCATCGCTAATGCTGGAATTCAATATGGTGTTATTCCACCCTTAGCCTTGATGACAGCTTCCACTCTCGCAGGCATACGTTCAGTCAGGTGCTGGAAGGTTTCTTGGGGAATGGCAGCCCATTCTTCACAGAGTGCTACACTGAGGAGAGGTATCGATGTCGGTCGGTGAGGCCTCGCACAAAGTCGGCGTTCCAAAACATCCCAAAGGTGTTCTATAGAATTCAGTTCAGGACTCTGTGCAGGCCAGTCCATCACAGGGATGGTATTGTCGTGTAACCACTCCGCCACAGGCCGTTCATTATGAATAGGTGCTCGATCGTGTTGAAAGATGCAGTCGCCATCCCCGAATTGGTCTTCAACAGTGGGAAGCAAGAAGGTGCTTAAAAGATCAGTGTAAGCCTTAGCTTTGATAGTGCCATGCAAAACAACAAGGGGTGCAAGCCCCCTCCATAAAAAACACGACCGCACAATAACACCACCGCCTCCAAATTTTACTGTTGGCACTACACACGGTGGCAGATGACGTTCACTGGGCATTCGCCATACTCACACCCTGCCATCGGATCGCCACATTGTGTACCGTGAATCGCAACTCCACACAACGTTTTTCCACTGTTCAATCGTCCAATGTTTACGCTCCTTACACAAAGCGAGGCGTCGTTTGGCATTTACCGACGTGATTTGTGGCTTATGAGCAGCCCCTCGACCATGAAATCCAAGTTTTCTCACCTCCCGCCTAACTATCATAGTAGATCTTGATCCAGTTTGGAATTCCTGTGTGATGGTCTGGATAGATGTCTGCCTATTACACATTACGACCCCAATTCAGCTGTCGGCGGACTCTGTCAGTCAACAGACGACGTCGGCCTGTACGCTTTCGTACGTGTTACTTAGCGTTTCCACTTCACTATCACATCGGAAACAGAAGACCTAGGGATGTTTAGGAGTGTGGAAATCTCGCGTACAGACGTATGAGGCAAGTGACACACAGTCACCTGACCACGTTCGAAGTCCTTGAGTTCCGCGGAGCGCCCCATTCCGCCCCCTCACGATGTGTAATGACTACTGAGGCCGCTGATATGGAGTACCTGGCAGTAGGAGGCAGCACAATGCACCTAATATGAAAAACGTATGTTTTTGGGGGTGTCCGGATACTTTTGATCACAGTGTATATACTGAGCACCTGAGACCCCTCTACCTTCTGTGAAAAGATGGATGTACAGATTCTTCCCCAGTGTTCCCAAACTCTTGGCAACTCCACTACACGGTTTGAAATGCTTATATTTCTTAATAAGAGGGACGAATGATCCCTGGAGACCGCTTCAGCACTCACCTAAGCGGAAGAAGAAAGTACCTACCGGCGTTGCTAAGGCCGTGTAAATGGCTGACTACCACTTAAGTTAAAGATTCGACTAGAACGACGCCCATTAAGTTTGCCTTTGGGAAGCTTTAGCTGACGAAGCATTTCCCACAGCGCGAGGTAATGGATAGGAGTTGAGACTATATGAGCTGCTTAAGCAGGCATTTTCAGTATTATAGGAGGTGGATGAAAGGCAATTCCGATGTTCATGCAAACATGTGGCCAATTTTCAGTCAATGTGAAGATATAGCGATTGAAAGTTTATGTATACACCTCCCAAGAGCACATTTTTCGCGAAACAAGTACCTAAATTTCCCAATTCTATGTCCTACTCAATCGAGACTGCTGTTGCAAGTTAAAGGTCGCTGATAATACAAATAATTAAAGTAAAACTGTACATCATTTAGACATGCCGAACACAAAACCTTTTTTTCGTATTACGTAATGGAATGACTCTTGGTGCTACAACAAACAACATACACGGTTTCCCACCCGCAGACCACCAACATCGAAAACGTTTACGCGTGCTTTCATCAAACTTCAGGAGTACGGTTCAGCTACCAGTACAGATGTTTCCTGTGCATACGCAACCGAACTAAAAGGAATGGCCAGTCTTAAGGATACAGAATGTAACCCTACGATCTGAGCTTGGGTCTATAAAAGCGTCGGTGTTTCACATAGAATTTTACGTGAACAGTTTCACCATCAGTAGTGCAACTTCCCACAATTTCTCTAATATGTAACATATGTCGGTGAACCACTCTTTCAACGATAAGTCAGTTGCACAGGTAGTGTTCCTTGGCCACCAAGGTCACCAGAAAAAGACTCACTGGATTTTTGTTTGTGAGAGGTGTGGACAGAAAAGTCTGTAGAGTAAAATCAGCACAAAAGACGCGTTATGAAAAGAGATACCCTCATAAAAGTACACTAAGATGTCAGAAGAACCACGCGCAAAGTTAGCAGGAAGGTGAAAAGTGTGTTGAAGTCGGCGGTGACGTATTTAAACGTATGTATGTTATTAGCCAATCTTTGTATTAACCAAATATTTCAAAGAATTATTTTATATTCTCTGCCATTTTTAGTAGGTACATTGAAGGCATGGAGGGAGAAAGGAAAGGGAGGAGAAGGACTTACTTATACTGGCTACATAGGGACTTTATGCAGAATCAGTGGCGACGAGCGAAAGAGCGTGCTGGACCAACACCCGAACCCGATCTTCTGTTTATTAAGCAGCTGCGTTAACCACTGCACCACACAGAACTGTGTTTATTGCAAAGTGCGCAGACTACCTCGGCACGCTTCCCAGCCGACTCAGACTCCAGCTTAGCTCCACCTATCCATGTCCTACACGCTCGTTAATTTAAGAGTCCCGTTGGAGCTCGGACGTAAATGTGCATCCACACTGAAGGGTGTGGATTCATTGCCCATCGAGGTGAATCTGTTATATGAATGGTGGAAGTTCTTTCGGACATTCATGAAGTTTATTAGTTTTCACACAACCGTATCTCCACATCTGCACAAACTACGAGGGCTATTCGGAAAGTAAGGAACGATAGGTCGCGAAATGGAAACCACAGTGAAAATCAAAACTGTTTATTTGTAACAGTTAGCTACAACTTCCAGCTTCTTATCTCCATAGTCGCCAATCCGACTTAGACGTTTGTTGTAGCGTTGTACCAACTTTCCAATTCCCTCATTGTAGAAGGCAGCCGCCAGTGCTTTCCGCCAATTCTCTACGCTGGCCTACAGCTCGTTGTTTGTGCCAAAATGTTGTCTTCATCGGCAGCGGTTCATGTGAGCATACACGAAACTCATAGGAAGACAATTACGGGCTGTATTGTGGGTAATCAAACATTTCCAATTGAAAACGATGCAGGAGTATCTTCATTGGCCCTGCAGAATGCGGTTGAGAATTGTGTTGAAGAAGAAAACGCACGACAGTTATGTAATGTTGGTTGCAGGCCCTCGTACTTGGCGGGAGACACTACTGTTCTAGGTATCTTTATGTGCTCCCTGTGTGCTCAGAACTAAAAAGAACCACGTAACGCGATCGACGGGCATACTAGAAACACTGCCCAACACACCTGTGCAAAACTTCTTCAGATTTTCACTGTGGTTTCCATTTCGCGACCTATCGTTCCTTACTTTAAGAATAGCGCTCGAATTTAATTCATAGCTGTCAGTATCAACGCTTCCTCAAATAATAATAAATGAAAAGCACAGAATCTGATGATGGTCCTGTAAGCCGAGAGCTGGTTAACAAAATAAATAATACTGCAGAAAATACACAATATTGTGCTTTTCATTTATCCTTACGAAGTTGCTCTGCGTATAAGCGACGGAAATATTTAGTACTACCCCTGAAAATCCCAATATTTAAACTTAAAGGTGCAGTTACTCATGAGTGTAAGTGTGAATAGTTAAAGGAGCATCATATTCCCACAATCGAATAAGATGTCACATTTACAGATCAATTCACGATTAGGAAGTTGGTTGAGAGAGAAAGTTAGATACGTTACGAGATAAGGGGAGAGACTCACAGTGCGAGGAGGTGCTGGCGGTCTTCCGGCGGCGCACCAGCGACTGCCAAACGCGTCTGCCGCCCATCTCATCGCCTGTTTGCAAAGGAAATGCCTCAAAGTTAACCGTCACACTCACTCGTTCTAAGCCCACCTCGTTTCTTTTATCATTAAAAACAACATACTGAGTGATCACTTTATTATAAACGCCGAATATAAGCCGTGAGATTTGCTTCCGTTTGAGAAACAGTGGTCGCAAAAAAAGCTTTACACAGTTTATGTTTCTGTACGATCGTACGGTGTAATGGACCGTGCTGTTTTTTTTTCCTTATGACTGTATATTTTAGCAATTCACAAACAGACACGGCATACCGAGCGAGGTGTCGCAGTGGTTAGCACACTGGACTCGCATTCGGGAGGACGACGGTACGAACCCGCGTCCGGCCATCCTGATTTAGGTTTTCCGTGATTTTCCTAAATCGCCTCAGGCAAATGGTTCCTTTGAAAGGACACGGCCGACTTCCTTTCCCAATCCCATAGAACCGATGACCTCCCCCAAATCAACCAACCAATAAACACGGCATAAATTGTCTGCGACATCGAGCTTTTGTTCGACGTTGTACTGTTTCCTATTTAGATAAACCGTTTCAAAATTCATTTACTTAGAGTTTTCGTCTTTTGCAGTCTGAAGTTTTTTTTCCTGTAGCGGGATGCGATTTCAGTATTACTTGCAATCTAAAATTCGATTAAATTTTGTTGTCAACCTTCGTGTTTTAATTTTGTGCGTGTTGTGTTTCTCAATATGAAGTGCCAAAGCAGTCAAAATGTGGCGCTCTTTAGTGTGTCGCATAGCGCTGTAATTCTACAATACGAGCATGACTCACGGTACCATAGATCTAGCAGACAGAATTCCGAAGCCAAGCATCGAAACGGAATTAGGTTGGGGTTGTTTGGGGAAGGAGACCAGACAGCGAAGTCATCGGTCTCGTCGGATTAGGGAGGGACGGGGAAGGAAGTCGGCCGTGCCCTTTGACAGGAACCATCCCGGTATTTGCCTGGAGCGATTTAGGGAAATCACGGAAAACCTGAATCAGGATGGCCGGACGCGGGATTGAACCGTCGTCCTCCCGAATGCGAGTCCAGTGTCTAACCACTGCGCCACCTCGCTCGGTGAAACGGAATTGGAAACGTGAAATCTGTCTGAACTACGTTCCATTACATCTATACAATTTAGCTTCATACCCGTTTAACAGTATTTTTTCCTTAGAGTTACTGTGTCACATTACTCAATCCCAGCAGTAGGTATAGCCAATGCTTGGCTAGAATATAATTTATATCAGATAGATTATATAATGGTAAGACAGAGATTTAGGAACCAGGTTTTAAATTGTAAGACATTTCCAGGGGCAGATGTGGACTCTGACCACAATCTATTGGTTATGACCTGTAGATTAAAACTGAAGAAACTGCAGAAGGGTGGGAATTTAAGGAGATGGGACCTGGATAAACTAAAAGAACCAGAGGTTGTACAGAGATTCAGGGTGAGCATAAGGGAGCAATTGACAGGAATGGGGGAAATAAATACAGTAGAAGATGAATGGGTAGCTTTGAGGGATGAAGTAGTGAAGGCAGCAGAGGATCAAGTAGGTAAAAAGACGAGGGCTAGTAGGAATCCTTGGGTAACAGAAGAAATATTGAATTTAATTGATGAAAGGAGAAAATATAAAAATGCAGTAAGTGATACAGGCAAAAAGGAATACAAACGTCTCAAAAATGAGATCGACAGAAAGTGCAAAATGGCTAAGCAGGGATGGCTAGAGGTCAAATGTAAGGATGTAGAGGCCTATCTCACTAGGGGTAAGATAGATACCGCCTACAGGAAAATTAAAGAGACCTTTGGAGATAAGAGAATGACTTGTATGAATATCAAGAGCTCAGATGGAAACCCAGTTCTAAGCAAAGAAGGGAAAGCAGAAAGGTGGAAGGAGTATATAGAGGGTCTATACAAGGGCGATGTACTTGAGGACAATATTATGGAAATGGAAGAGGATGTAGATGAAGATGAAATGGGAGATATGATACTGCGTGAAGAGTTTGACAGAGCACTGAAAGACCTGAGTCGAAACAAAGCCCCCGGAGTAGACAATATTCCATTGGAACTACTGACGGCCGTGGGAGAGCCAGTCCTGACAAAACTCTACCATCTGGTGAGGAAGATATATGAGACAGGCGAAATACCCTCAGACTTCAAGAAGAATATAATAATTCCAATCCCAAAGAAAGCAGGTGTTGACAGATGTGAAAATTACCGAACTATCAGCTTAATAAGTCACAGCTGCAAAATACTAACACGAATTCTTTACAGACGAATGGAAAAACTAGTAGAAGCGAACCTCGGGGAAGATCAGTTTGGATTCCGTAGAAACACTGGAACACGTGAGGCAATACTGACCTTACGACTTATCTTAGAAGAAAGATTAAGAAAAGGCAAACCTACGTTTCTAGCATTTGTAGACTTAGAGAAAGCTTTTGACAATGTTGACTGGAATACTCTCTTTCAAATTCTAAAGGTGGCAGGGGTAAAATACAGGGAGCGAAAGGCTATTTACAATTTGTACAGAAACCAGATGGCAGTTATAAGAGTCGAGGGACATGAAAGGGAAGGAGTGGTTGGGAAGGGAGTAAGACAGGGTTGTAGCCTCTCCCCGATGTTGTTCAATCTGTATATTGAGCAAGCAGTAAAGGAAACAAAAGAAAAATTCGGAGTAGGTATTAAAATTCATGGAGAAGAAATAAAAACTTTGAGGTTCGCCGATGACATTGTAATTCTGTCAGAGACAGTAAAGGACTTGGAAGAGCAGTTGAATGGAATGGACAGTGTCTTGAAAGGAGGATATAAGATGATCATCAACAAAAGCAAAACAAGGATAATGGAATGTAGTCTAATTAAGTCGGGTGATGCTGAGGGAATTAGATTAGGAAATGAGGCACTTAAAGTAGTAAAGGAGTTTTGCTATTTGGGGAGCAAAATAACTGATGATGGTCGAAGTAGAGAGGATATAAAATGTAGGCTGGCAATGGCAAGGAAAGCGTTTCTGAAGAAGAGAAATTTGTTAACATCCAGTATTGATTTAAGTGTCAGGAAGTCATTTCTGCAAGTGTTCGTATGGAGTGTAGCCATGTATGGAAGTGAAACATGGACGATAAATAGTTTGGACAAGAAGAGAATAGAAGCTTTCGAAATGTGGTGCTACAGAAGAATGCTGAAGATTAGATGGGTAGATCACATAACTAATGAGGAAGTATTGAATAGGATTGGGGAGAGGAGAAGTTTGTGGCACAACTTGACCAGAAGAAGGGATCGGTTGGTAGGACATGTTCTGAGGCATCAAGGGATCACCAAATTAGTATTGGAGGGCAGCGTGGAGGGTAAAAATCGTAGAGGGAGACCAAGAGATGAATACACTAAGCAGATTCAGAAGGATGTAGGTTGCAGTAGGTACTGGGAGATGAAAAAGCTTGCACAGGATAGAGTAGCATGGAGAGCTGCATCAAACCAGTCTCAGGACAGAAGACCACAACAACAACATATGAAAATATTTCTCACCTAACTTTGTTGTGATCATTACTTGAAATAATACTCCAAAGAATAAGAATATTCAAAATAGCCTAAAACAAAAGCTATCCTTCATTAACATATCGCAGTCTCTCAGAATTTTTCTTTCAAACTGCGTAGCACCGCTCTGTTCTCCAACAATCTCCTACTATTGCAAAGGATTTGCTAGGCAAGGCACTAGTAATGGGCCAGGATGCTACTGGGTGGAGGGGGAGGTTGTCTATTTCGTGAGCACTTCCTCAAATCCATACCCTCTTTCTTCATTTTTCTTGTTTAATTTCTCATTATTTTCGTAAAACTCTTTCCTTTTTGCAAACAAAGCCGAACGAACTGTCCTTTGAAGTAAACCGGCAAAATGACTCTCATGTTTTCCATTCGTGTTTAGATGAAATCATAGGACAAAAGTGCCTGCTGGTATTTATGAATAACGTGACCACTCAGTGATTACGTAAAGTTATTTGACATCTCGGTCAGCCTCAGACTCAGCTTTCTTTTTATTCCCTGGCAATTGATGAGGATGAAACGCATCGAAATGTCATTGTGTACTGACATTTTCAATTTTGCTCGACCAGGGAATCTACTTTTCATCATACAGTAAGAACAGGCTCATGCATGCGTCTTACTGATATTCGCAGCTTCAGTAATTGCATTATGGACCACCATAAAATGACCCCCGTAATGCTGTATGTTACTCTAAAATGTATTTTTCGAAAAAAAAATTGAGGCTCTGGATCTCGACCACTTATCAGCACATGGACCCGGATAACCTACAGATACTGCAGAAACAGTTGTTGATGATGGTGAGAATACCATCTTCAGTCCGAAGACTGGTTTGATGCAGCTCTCCACGAATATGTATCCTGTACAAACCTCTTCATCTCTGCGTACTACCACCCACACCCACTCGATCCTGCTTGATACAGTGACACCTTGGACTCCATCGACAATTTTTATGTCCCACGCTTACCCCCCGGCGCGCCTCAGTGGGTGCCTTATCAACCGCTGCCTTCTTGCAGTCAAGTTGTGCAACACATTCCCTTTCTCCTCAGTTCGTTTCAGCACCTCCTCGTTATCATACGCTCTATTCGTGTAATCTTTGACTTTCTTCTTTAACTTTTATACTTGAAAATTCCGATTCAATTTTTGTCGGATCTTTTATCGATCACATTTTCATTTGTACAAGGCGACACTCCAAACAAATGCCATCCGAAAAGACTACCTAACGCTCAGATAGTTACTTCTTTCTAAAAAGTAGACCGGTTTCCTCGCGGAATGCAGACTGCACTAACCATACGGTTGAAGATATCGAAATAAGGTAACCAATAAATGACACTGCATAAAGGGGCGAGTATTTTGAAACACAGTTAACACTTGAAACTTTATCTACAAAGACACTGAAGAAAACATCTACATGTAAATGGAATTATGTACTTCGGCACTGATATCTCGATAAATCTTAAAGTGAGAATTATACAGGTATAATATTCGTTGACGCATACAGTTAAACATGTCGCAAACATATAATTGGAAAATGAGTTACACGTACGACCCTAGCCTCCGAGCGTGGCGTAGTTACACATTCATTGCTACGTGAAACGTTGCAGAAGGGGGGCTAAAACTGAACTGTTTCCAGCAACTTCCACCTCATGTTTAATATAACTTCGTGATGTTGCTGAACGTTGTACTATGTATCACAGATGTCAAGAGTTAGGGAAATCCTTAAGAAAAACGACCAGTACGCCATTCATTAGTTACTCTCCTGACCCTACAACCCGAAGTCGTTTTTTGGCTTCCTCAAGTAGTCTCCTCCATTACAAAAATTATTATTTCTGTACATCTCAGTATATAAAGGAGTTACCCGAGTTAAACATACAGCAATAACTTCGCCCATGTACATATTATCACTCGTCAAGAATTTTTTTTTCGAAATGTACAACGGCTTTTTGAATACTAGCGTTAGACTTATGTATGTGTGCCACAACTTCTTCGGCCTTTCAAATTTCATTTTTCTCTGGTTACTGGTGCAGTGAGTGGCCACCGCATGGAGAAGAATTAATGCACGATCCCATCCACTGGAAACCTTTTCCGATTTTCCACTTCAGTTTCCGTTCTCATGGTAAGCAGCAGGAACAAAATTTTCCATTTTACGATTCATAGCGATGTACGAGCAACTGAGAAGAGAATTCTACAGCTAGTGGTACATTAGATTGCTGTTAGATTATTAGCCATAAAAATCTCATTGGAAAACGTCTTTACTTCACTAACGACTGCTAAAACGCTCACACAGTGAAGTGGAAGTACATAAATTTTATGGTCTTAAAACCAACGAAAGCGATCAGCAATGACAATCCAAACAACGTATGACTGAATACAGTTTCAAAGGCCATTAGTCACGTAAAACGACATAATGCCTAGTAACTATTTCGAGCTGTGAAGAAACACTTGATGAAAAATGTATTAAAAATCATTTATGAATTTTGGTTAACAGTCATAACCGCCCGTGCAAACTACTCGTACTATCATCTGTCTATCCAGATGCATGGCTTGGCTTTGGCTGAGATCCTTCCGAAATATCAACTGTCCAGATAAATCTACAATTTTCTACCGTCATTCAGCGAATGGAAATTATCTAGACTTACGAGAGAATATGTTTGTACATCTCAGTGAAGCACGTGACGAGGAAAGAAAATTTAAATTTATTGTAACCATCACTACGTTTGATCCCTCGTGGACTTCGTGGAGTGCACCGAGCGGCATTTCGAGAATTTTCGTTACCGTTTTCTTTATCTGTATTACCTGAATTCTCTCCGAATGGGCTCCTTTCCTATTCAGACCAAGCGGTTCCGGTCTTCTTGGGATTTTCTCTCTGTCCAACAGCCCACTTGTTAAAATTTCCTGTCTTTTATTTTCTGCCGTGTTGTCCCTTTCAGGACTTTTTTACTGCTGCGATCCATTATATGGTCTTAATTTTAGTTTTACCGGGATATCCGCAGAACTGCATATCCCGTATATTTAACCTGCTAGGTTTCATATTTTAGTATACCCAAAAGGGGCCGCGCGGGGTTCGAGTCCTCCTTCGGGCATGGGTGTGTGTGTTGTTCATAGCGTAAGTTAGATTAAGTAGTATGTAGGCTTAGGTACCTATGACCTCTGCAGCTTGGTCCCATAAGACCTTACCACAAATTTCCATTTTCCCAAAAGTTCTTTCGTACCATTATAAATAGTGGTATACTTCTAGTGTTCCTTATTTGGTCTTAGTCTTTATGTTCCTTACTCACTTCATTCTGGACCTAAATTTTTCCGTTTACGTACATCCAGTGGTTCTCCATTCACAGCTTCTGAGAGAGACAAAACTGCTTTAAAAAGGAAAATAATTATCTGGAAAAGTATATGGTTGCGGGTATACGTGGCACGGACAGCATTAATATCAAAGCGTTCCAGACATCAGAACAATGGTTTCAGTCCGTTGTAGTACACAAAGTAACCAGCATTTTGCTGTATGGTTAACAATCTCACCTTTTATCGACGACGACATTACGGGGCGATGCACTTTTTTTGACTATATTTAATCGTTCTTGAAAAGTGTTAAATAGCGATCGATTTAATTCTTGCTGAAGATTAAACTTAAAATATCTACGGAAATATCCGCCAAATATTGTAAATGTGAGACGCAAATAATTCATCGAAGAGCAATTACACCTCTACTGCCAAGCAGACATAGCATAATGGACTGAAACTTAAATTCGACACAAAATCTTCCCATGTAATTAACATATTTTTGCGACGTGTTTAATTGCAGACACCAACTAGCTTTATTCAATGTTTAAGAAATATGAGGGATGTCCACATTACTCGGAAAATATCTGCAGTGCCTTTAGATTACTCCCAAGTCCGGAAGCTTAACTTGGTCGTCACCAAGAGCCTTAATTTTCTGCATAAGTACAAAGAAATCAAGACGTATCTTTGAAAGGGATGTTTTCTGTTGATCCACAGTTACCGAAGTGCAAATTCGTAACTCGCATGCCTGAGCGTTTGCTCTGTCACCATTATCGCTAAGTTGGTAGGGATGTTGCGAGCAGTTGCAGCAGCGAGTCCACAGAAGAGCAGGAAACGGGAAACGGGAAGGGTGCAGCCCGTGCAGCGCTCTTATACGGAGAGCGGCGCCACGCCATCCACTTGCGCAATGCATAAACGCAGGCCCTCGGCCCACGCCGTCTGGGAAATGGTCTTCTGCGGGAGGACCTGCTCGTTTCTCAGGCCGAACCGTTACGGCTCCCTTACGTGTTGCAGCACATACACGGCTTCATCTCGTGCGCTGCAGAAGTAGCACGTTCAGTGTACACTTATAGCTCGTGTCGCATATGGATGAAAAAAGTGTACGAGATGTAGATCAGAAGTGATCAAACTACTATTATTTGTTCTTGGCTGAATATTTGTTACCGCCAGTAGATTCTAATTTCTATAAATAGGGAAAATAAATATGAATGGTCACTAAACAGGGTGTTTCGAAAATCGATGGCAAAACTTCGGCACTGGATTCTTCATATAAAAAAAAGGAGAAATAGGCTATGTCAACACGGGTCCGGAAAAACATAGTTACCGAGTTATTCGAGAATGTTACTGTTCCGCAGTGCATGGTGGCAAGTGCTCTTTGACAGAGGAAAACAGACGATGCCGGTTACAATTGTTACATCAGTAGCCATTAACAAAGGTGTGTACGCGGTCGTTTGTAATTGCCTGTGCCTGTGATTTACAAACTGGAAACGTACACCAACCAAAAGCTTGCGACCGTGTACTACATGTACGGTCTGGTGGATTTTTTTTTTTTTTTTTTTTTTTTTTTTGTTTGTGGTTTTAGGGCGCAAAACTTCTATGGTCATTAGCGCCCAGCCCGTGACGTAGAAAACCGGAAAAAAACGAAATTTAAAATCAGCAGCAATGGAAACAAAGTCAGAAAATCTGAGAAACTAAAGGCAGAAGGAATGCTTAAAAGTCCACTATAGAAATGGGTTGGTTGTCCCCAAAAAAAAAAAAAAAAAAACTTCAAATGACTGACGTCATTGCACTGTCACTAATAAACTGTAAAACACGGTCAGCTGAGCGCGTGTCATCTGCTAAAATCGACGATAGATCAGGCGATAGCTGTAGACGGGAGCGTAACGGATTAAAATAGGGGCATTCAATTAAAAGGTGTCTGACCGTCCACAGCTGAGAGCAGTGGGGACAGAGTGGGGGAGGATCACCGCTTAAAAGATGTCGATGACTAAAAAGACAGTGCCCTATCCGGAGTCGAGCTAAAATTACCTCCTCCCGACGACGCGTTCGGGAGGAAGAGGTCCAAGCGCAAGGAAGGGCTTTCACTTCCCGCAATTTATTGTGGGGAAGTGTTGACCAATGCGCATGCCATAAAAGAGTAACTTGGCGACATAAACCGCTCCGTAGATCGGTAAACGGAAGGGACTGAAGAGCTGGCCGAGGAAGAGAGACTGCAGCCTTGGCCGCTATATCGGCCGCCTCATTTCCACAGATACCAGCGTGTCCCGGGAGCCAGAGGAACGCCACTGAGATGCCCCCCAGGTGGAGCAAGCGCAGACAGTCCTGAATCCGGTGGACCAGAGGGTGCACAGGGTAAAGAGCTTGGAGACTTAGGAGAGAGCTGAGAGAATCTGAGCAGATTACGTACTGTATCCGCTGATGGCGGCGGATGTAGTGGACAGCCTGGAGAACAGCGTAAAGCTCCGCAGTATAAACCGAACACTGGTCGGGAAGCCGAAAGTGATTTGGGGTGTCGCCAACAATATAGGCACTCCCTACACCTAACGATGTTTTCGAGCCATCTGTGTAAATAAATGTGGCTTCCGTCATTTGTGCACATAGAGCAGCAAATGCCCGACGGTAAACAAGTGTAGGGGTACCATCCTTGGGAAATTGACATAGGTCTCTGAGAAAGTCGATCCGGGGACGGAGCCAAGGCGGTGCTGTACCCCAAGTTGTCAAGAAGGTTTTAGGAAAGCGGAAGGAAAGAGAATGGAGCAGTTGACGGAAGCGGACTCCCGGGGGTAGTAGGGAGGAGGAGCGGCCGGCATACCCGACATCAAAGGAGGCGTCGAAAAAAAGGTTATGGGCTGGATTAGCAGGCATGGAAGACAGATGGCTAGCATAACGACTCAGAAGGACTGCCCGCCGATTGGACAGCGGAGGTTCAGCAGTCTCAGCATAAAGGCTTTCCACAGGGCTGGTGTAAAAAGCTCCAGACACTAAACGTAATCCACGGTGGTGGATAGAGTCGAGACGCCGAAGAATAGACGGCCGAGCAGAGGAGTAGACTATGCTTCCATAGTCCAATTTCGAGCGCACTAAGGCGCGATAGAGGCGGAGAAGGACCACTCGGTCCGCTCCCCAAGAGGTACCATTCAGGACACGGATGGTGTTAAGGGAACGCAGACAGCGAGCCGAAAGATAGGAAACGTGGGAGGACCAGCACAGTTTTCTGTCAAACATAAGACCCAAGAATTTAGCGACGTCGGAAAACGGAAGGTTGACAGGACCTAGATGTAAGGAGGGCGGAAGAAACTCCTTACGTCGCCAAAAATTAACACAAACGGTCTTACTGGGTGAGAAACGGAAGCCGGTTTCGAGGCTCCACGAGTGGAGGCGATCGAGACATCCTTGAAGACGTCTTTCAAGAAGGCTGGTCCGTTGAGAGCTGTAGTAGATCGCAAAATCGTCCACAAAGAGGGAGCCCGAGACATCAGGTAGGAGACAATCCATAATTGGATTAATGGCGATGGCAAACAGTACAACACTCAGCACGGAGCCCTGGGGTACCCCGTTTTCTTGGGAGAAAGTACGGGAGAGAGTAGTGTTCACCCGCACCCTAAATGTGCGCTCTGCCATAAACTCGCGAAGAAAAAGGGGCAGCCGGCCTCTAAAGCCCCAAGAGAACAGTGTGCGGAGGATGCCTGTCCTCCAACAGGTATCGTACGCTCTCTCCAGATCAAAAAATATTGCTACCGTTTGGCGTTTCCGGAGAAAATTGTTCATGATATAAGTGGAGAGAGCAACAAGATGGTCAACAGCAGAACGATGCTTTCGGAATCCGCATTGGGCTGGTGTTAAAAGACTGCGGGACTCCAGCCACCAAGCTAAACGGTAATTCACCATACGCTCCAAAACCTTACAGACACTACTCGTGAGAGAAATGGGGCGATAGCTAGAGGGGAGATGTTTGTCCTTTCCAGGTTTCGGAACGGGAACGACAATAGCTTCCCGCCATCGCCTGGGAAAGGTACTGTCGGTCCAAATTCGATTATAAAGGCGAAGGAGGTAACGCAGGCTATGGGTTGATAAATGCAGCAACATTTGGACATGGATACCATCCGGTCCTGGGGCGGAGGAGCGAGAAGAAGAGAGGGCATGTTGGAGTTCGCGCATGGAGAAAACAGTATTATAGCTTTCGCGATTTTGAGAGGAGAAAGCAAGATGTCGCACTTCCGCTGCACGTTTCTTCGGGAGAAACGCTGGCGGGTAATTTGAAGAGCTCGAAATCTCAGCAAAGTGCTGACCCAATGAGTTAGAAATTGCGACGGGGTCCACTAAGGTATCATGCGCGACAGTGAGCCCAGAGACCGGGGAGAAACTAGGCGCGCCTGAGAACCGTCGAAGCCGACTCCAAACTTCCGAGGAGGGAGTGAAGTTGTTAAATGAGCTAGTAAAGAATTTCCAGCTTGCCTTCTTGCTATCGCGGATGACGCGACGGCATCGCGCACGGAGCTGCTTATATCGGATACAGTTGGACAAAGTTGGATGGTGACGGAAAATGCGAAGAGCACGTCGCCGCTCACGTATTGCGTCACGGCATGCCTCGTTCCACCAAGGGACTGGAGGGCGCCGGGGCAATTCGGAGGTGCGTGGTATTGAACATTCCGCAGCTGTGAGAATAACGTCGGTAAAATGTGTGATCTCATCGTCGACGCTGGGAAAGCGACGGTCATCGAATGTCGCTAGAGACGAAAAAAGTGTCCAATCGGCTTGGGCAAACTTCCAGCGTCGCGAGCGCATATATGGCAGTTGAGGCTGCAGTCGAAGAACACATGGAAAGTGGTCACTCGAGTGTGTATCATCAAGGGCGAACCATTCGAAGCGCCGAGCTAGCGGAACAGTTCCGACCGCAAGGTCCAAATGGGATAAATTTGCCGTGGAGGCAGACAAAAATGTGGGGACCCCAGTGTTGAGGCAGACTAAATCCGCTTGGTGGAAGACGTCTAGCAATAGTGAGCCACGTGGACAAGGATGTGGAGATCCCCAAAGCGGGTGGTGGGCATTGAAGTCCCCAACCAGCAAATAGGGGGGTGGAAGCTGATCAAGAAGATGAAGGAGATCAGCTCGTGTCATTGGTGTAGACGATGGAATGTATACCGTACAAAGAGAGAACGTGTATCCAGAAAGGGAAAGACGGACGGCGACAGCTTGGAAGGAAGTGTTTAAGGGGATTGGGTGATAATGGAGAGTATCATGGAGCAGAATCATGAGTCCTCCATGGGCTGGAGAGCCTTCAACAGAGGGGAGGTCATATCGGACGGACTGAAAATGAGGGAGAACAAAGCGGTCATGGGGACGCAGCTTTGTTTCCTGAAGACAGAAGATGACCGGCGAGTAGGATCGTAAGAGGATCGACAATTCCTCCCGATTGGCGCGAAGTCCGCGGATATTCCAGTGGATAATGGACATAGGGTGAACAGAAAATGGAGGAACGTGACCAAGGGTGCTGTCAACTCAACGACTGCTCAGAGCTTGCGACCGACAGCATGGAATGGCATTCAGTCGAAGGCAGAAGATCCTGATCCATAGGTTGGTCAGGAGCAGCTCCTGCCACCAACGATCGGCCAGTTGACCGGCCACCAACAGTGCGCCTCGGCGACACAGAAGATGGCCGAGGGCGATTTCCGCCAGGTGGTGCTGTAGATGGGACACGCCTTGGCGGAGAAGGAGAGGAACTGTGTTTCTTCGTAGCCTTCTTGGAGGTATGTTTAGATGCTTGAGGAACCGATGGTTGTGAAGTTGCAGTACGTAAAAACTCTTCACGAGAATGCTCTTTTTTTGAAGACTTGGCGTCTGACTTTTGGGCTCGAGATTTAGCAGAACCCGACGAAGGGTGAGCCATAGAGTGGGCAGGCGAAAGAGGTGAGGTTGAACGGGCGATCTTTGCGCTGGCCGATCTGACAACCGTGGTACTAAATGTGAGGTCGCAAGTCTGCGTGGCCGCCTCCTTTGTTGGCCGAGGAGAAGCAAGGACAGTGCTGTATTTTCCTTTCTGAGGCACGGTGGGCTGTCGACTGGCGAGTAACTTTCGAGCAGCAAAGGTCGACACCTTTTCCTTCACTCTTATTTCCTGGATCAGCTTTTCGTCCTTAAAAACAGGGCAATCTCGAGAGGAAGCAGCGTGGTCACCCATACAGTTGATGCAGCGAGGGGATGGAGGTGGACAAGCACCCTCATGGGCATCCCTGCCACACGTAACACATTTGGCCGGATTGGAACAGGACTGGCTGGTGTGGTTGAACCGCTGACATCGATAGCAACGCGTAGGGTTTGGGACATAAGGGCGAACGGAAATTATCTCATAGCCTGCTTTGATTTTTGATGGGAGTTGAACTTTGTCAAATGTCAAGAAGACAGTGGGGGTTGGAATGATGTTCGAGTCAACCCTTTTCATAACCCGATGAACAGCCGTGACGCCTTGGTCAGACAGATAGTGCTGAATTTCTTCGTCAGACAATCCATCGAGGGAGCGCGTATAAACGACTCCACGCGAGGAATTTAAGGTACGGTGCGGTTCCACCTGGACAGGGAAGGTGTGGAGCAGAGTAGTACGCAGCAATTTTTGAGCCTGGAGGGCACTGTGTGTTTCTAACAACAGGGTGCCATTCCGTAATCTGGAACAAGACCTTACAGGACCCGCAATTGCGTCGACACCTTTCTGAATAATGAAAGGGTTGACCGTGGAAAAGTCGTGACCTTCGTCAGACCGAGAAACAACAAGGAACTGTGGCAACGATGGAAGAACCGTCTGTGGCTGAGACTCAGTGAACTTACGTTTGTGAGCAGACATAGTGGAAGGTGAGGAAACCATTGCGGAAGAATCCCCCATGATTACCGGCGTCTCCGATGGCGCGCTCCTCCCTTGTGGGGGCCCTCACCGAGGGCACACCCGCCTTAGGTGATTGTTCACACCTCAGGTCACACCTCCCGACAAACGGACGGAGGGACCAATCGGCACTTTCGGAAGGTATCAGCTCGGGTAATCACCCCTCCCTGGGCCTGGCCTTTACCAGGGGGTACGTACGTGTCCTACCTGTCTACCCGGGGCGGGGAATTACGCGTTACCCCGTCACCGGCTACGCATGGAAGTGCGTGGGTCGGCCTTCAGACACGCACAGGGAGGAAGAAAGAGACAGGGAAAGGAAAGAAGAGAGGTCTCAAACGCCGCAGCGGAGAAAAGGGTAAAGAGAAGAGGTAAAGAGAAGAGGTAAGGAATAGAGAAGGACGAAGAAAGATGAAGACATACAAGCAAGGAAGGCGAAGAGTGCGGTACATTTACAAGCGTCCGTCTCCGGACGTAGGCACAAACCATACTCCCCAGAGGGGGAGAAAGGGAAGGAAAGAGCCAGAGGTGAGGGGGGGGGGGGGCGAAGATGGGGAACGGGGAAGGATACGGATAGGGAAGGTATGCAGCCCGGAAAGGAAGGAAGGCCACATTAGCTCGGGGTCCCGTGCTCGCTACACACGTATCCACAAAAGAGTTGTGGATCCCCTGGGGGGGGTCTGGTGGATGACAATACACTGGAGGCACGGCGCTTGTACGAGAAACGTTACCCATTGCGCAGATTACCAGACCGAAAGACATTTAAAGGAATTCATCGCCGTCTCTGTGAATACTGGAGCTTCACACGTCCACCAGGGAGCGGGGACAGCCACGAAGTACAACACCAGAGGATGAGGAAGGATGGAACTCCTAGAACCAGAAAAAGGCGATTAGCCTTGCAGAGGAATGCGCCGCACGTGACGATATGGAGTCGTTCACGTGAAAACGTGCTGTATTCATAATATCTGCAGCGTCTACAGGCCTCGTCTCCTGCGGATTATCCTCCGAGCGTAACGTTTTGCCAGTGGCTCCTGCTGCAATGTGTTATGACGCCCATCTCTGCAACTGTCGTTTTATTTACAGATGAACTGACATTCATAAGGGACGGAATCTAGAATTTGCGTAATCGGGGCATGCGGGAGGAGGCAAATCTCCATGCAACAATACAATCGTCTCACCAACAGAGGTTCTCCATTACTGCCTTGCCAGTCGTTACTGGCGATTGCTTTTTGGGATCCTACTCCCTACCAACGAGACTTACTGTACAGAACTACACAGATTTCTTGCGTACTGCATTGCCCGACTACTTACAAGACACGCCGTTTGCATTTTCATGCAGGATGGTGCTCCAGCACATTTCAGTCTGCCTGCCCGGAGGCACCTGAATGCATGTTTTCCTGAGCGCTAGATAGGTAGAGGTGGATCAGTTGCTTGACCATTCCTTTCGCCTCATTTAAAATCCCTGGACTTTCACCTGTGGGGACACGTAAAGTCTCTTGTATTCGATTGCTGTTGCGGATGAACCTACTCTCCATGCGCGCACTGTGGCAGCCCTTCAGACAGTGCGAACAACAACAGGCATTTCTGACCGTGTGCGGAATTCAGTGAGGCGACGAACAAAGGCCTGTATTCAGGGAGGAGGAGATCATTTCGAACAGTTCCTCCGATACGTTACCAGAGTACACCAGCTGGCGTTACAGACGCACAGTGCAGTTTACAGGGACTGAAGGTCGAATAAATCTGTAATTATGCATTTGCGGACCCATGTCGACACAGCTTTTTTTTTCCTGCTTGTTATACGACGAATACATTCCTGAAGTTCTGCCATCGAGTTTTGAAACAGCCTGCATAGCAGCGATGTAGAGACGACGTCCCACCACTAATCTGTTTGTGTCCCGCCCCACGCCGGCTGCTTTTGCATTCTTTTCTCTCTCTTTTTACAACAGCGTCTTTGGGTCAACTTATTTTAGTGGACAAACTCTTTCCAAAACGACCAACAAAAAATCAAAAAATAGGAACAGCTTGACGATGACAGTTTAGAGCCCATTTTGCACTCCACTATTAGAAACATTGAGCCAAACACAAAGCTATTGTGAAATCAGTGGTGTATCATGTTTCAAATTAAACAGTATAAATAATGTTTCTGTAAAGATAAATTGTTGCAATTATATTTGTTATATAAAATGAATTTTGTGGAACAAATGATGCGAGCCTTTCTTTCTTTTTGGGGCCCTTACTTAGAGTGAAGGGTTTAGAGCCTGTGGTACTAGCAAGTCTGTTCAGCCCTGCTACATAGTAACGTACTGACAACAAATCACATACCTTTCTTTCATCAACTGTCACAGCTTTTGGATTCCCAAATGATACAGGTCCTATATTTGTATATAAAACGTGTAATCTACGACATGAGCACGAGTGTGAGTTTAGAACCTAACTGTGGTATCGTCCAGAGATGACGGTGCCACATCAAAGTAGGCAACACAAATCGATACCACAGACGTCACCAACGTTTCACTGCAATTCGCAGCGACGTGTGGGAGATGCTCCTAAACAACAGGCATCGCCTCTCAGCACAGCAGCACGCTCACATCGGTGGTCAATATACAGCCAGGTACGGAAGCACTCTGCCCCAGTTCGTCACCTCGTCCGGAGTCAGCATTGTAGAGTAGGACCACCGAGTTGTTAAAGTTTCAGATCAACTTGTACTGTTGTCAATGTCCGACATCACTCTTCAAGAGAATAGTTTATTACTTAGTGCATAAAGCGATGCTTTAATAGCCACTGACAGTTGTACATTATCGAGAACTGCTGTGGCAAAAACTGTGTCAAGTAAATCTTTTTTTTTCATTTATGTATTAAAGTGAACTAATATCTCGTGTGTTCCACTTCCTATGTGCCACCTCATCGAGGAGTCAAGGCATCCACAGTTATGGCCGGACAACTGTAGTTCCATCTGGCCATAACACTAACGGAGGTAAAAATACATTTTTCAATAAAAATACATTGCATTCTCCAACGTATCTTAAAAAAATACCTCGAATGTAATACTGAAGAGATTTGAGAGTACACTGAGGTTTACCAACAATCATTCTTCCCGTGCACCATTCGTGACAGTAATAGGAAAGGGGAAAGTGACGGCGGTACGATACATCGCAAGTATAGATGTAGATTTAGATGCAAATTCTACATTTCGGAAATAGAAGCACCGTGATGATGGCAAAACTTTCACCAAACTTATTTTGGTAAAGACAAAAATGCACCGTTTTGCTAAAGGGAGCCAACAAATACTACATTGATATGCTGATTACTGAGTACGGTATCAAATGGATCGAAAATAAAGTACTTTGCCAGCGCTTTTCGTAGTGTAATGAATTTGCATCGAAGCAAATTCCTTGTTTAATCGCAATGTCTTTGCCACAGCGGAGAAAACTGACAAGTTCGGTACACAAGCGTCTCTGAAGGCAGCATATACAATCGTAGCAAACACCGAACGTACTGTCTGTTACGCAAAACAGCGTCACAAATACGCAGAGCGCCAAAATAAAACGATGTCTGTAGTTTATACAGTATAAACGGAGTGGGAGGCGCTTTACGTATTATGCACATAACCTTCTTTGTTCAAGATGTTTTACAAAGAAGGTAATTGGAGTCGACCAAATAAACGTCTACCGAAGTTATGTGACGAGTTTCACGGCTTATGTAGATATAAATGGACAGTTTGCGAAATTCTGCTTGCGTGTATTAGAGATCTTGCCCAGTAGCGGCCACAATACTCGCTTCCCTATGCGAGGCAGTAGTTTCGAGTGTTTCGGGGCGAGTGGAGGTTGTGTGTCTAGCGAAATAAAAAGAATCTGTGGGCGAAACATAAAACAGGTAACTAATGTGCTTCATAGCTCGCCGCTATGAAGATGGTACAGGTGAAGAAGATTAGTAGGTCGCTTGTGCTTAGTGACTTTAATGAAGCAAAAAATATGATAACCTTTTAAAAGAATAGTGACGCATCTCGAATGTTATGATGATAGCGATGACAGTGGCATCTCGTTACAAATGTCCGAAGAAAGATGACGGAATTAACCATAACGGTGTTTGGCCACTAGACGCAAGAAGCCATTTATGATGAATATTAAATTCGAAAAATTTTACAGACACGATGCTCTCTAAAAATGATATACGGAAAAAGAAGAAACTGTAATATCGAAATCGTGCTGGACTCTGTGGAGGATAAAGAAGCGAGAAACAAAATACACGGCCTGACAAAAAAAGTGAAGCAGTCGAAAAGGAGGGGACTGGGTGTTTGTGTTATCATCATCATCATCATCATCATCATTCCTGATGATGGCTAGATTGCACTGTGAAAATAATCGGACTGTGTAAAAATTCGGACTGTGTAAAAATTCGGACTTTGTACGGGGCGCTGATGACCGCGCAGTTGAGCGCCCCAAAACCAAAACATCATCAACGTCAAACGGAGTGGGAGGGGGGGGGGGGGGGACAAAGTTAAACTTCACGGGTCGAGAGGGTATGCGATATTATTTCAGTGATTACAAAATCGAGTTCAGTGTACAAAGAATTATACGTGGTATGAGCCCCCTTATCAGTACGACCACGGTTCCACTCTGGCCTGTGTGCAAGAATTGATTCGGTTGGGAAAGGTGTCACGAAACTGTCACGTGTCTACTGACGCAAGCTGGCCCACAACCGGTTCCCGATATCCTGGATACTGCCACTGGGACGGAGTCGGCATCCGACACGTGTGCTTTCGGGCACAGATCTGAGGATCTCGTAGTCCACAGGAGTACCTCAACATAACAGAGACACGTGACATGTGTTGACGAGCACTACAGCATGTGAGGTGGCACAGAGAGTTCCTGACGTACGGTTGTGCCTTCAGAGCTCCCTCAATCCCTAGCAGCCGTGACCTGGTCTCATACCCGATGGCCCCCCTCAACACGACGTAACATCGCTGTGCCTCTCCAAAACATTGGATTAATGAGACGTCTCCCCAGGTCGTCGCCATGCTCGTAGGGATAGTGCACAACCGCGATTCGTCGCTGATCACAGTGCGACGCCATTCGTCAGCACTTCGTGCATACCAGTCACGCTACAACTCCAAACAGAACCGTTTGTGCTGTGGTGTTAGTAGCAGATGACGCACGGGATGGCAGTTCCCTACTGAGGCTGCCGCCAATCTCCGCCCAGTGGTGCGGGATGACACAGAATATTGCAGGGAATTATTTACTCGCTCTCGGATGGCAAGCACATACGTGAAGAGCTTTAAGATGTGCTCGGTGCACAATACGGCCAACCTCCCTCGGGGTTTAGCGAGAGCGATCGTTGTCTGCAGGGAAAACAGCGACTGTTGAAATTAAGTTCGTAGGATAACTACAGGTTGCATTCAGTATCCTTTATTGATTGATTTCGCTTAATTTAACACGAGCATTGTCAGAAACTGAGGAATTTACAGTTCAAAGAAGTTGGCTGATTACACTGGTAATGTAACTGTGTCCCACAAATCTGTATACTGCACGATTCGACCATCCGCCCAAATGGAGCCCCGCAGCCACTTTAAGTTCTATCAGGTGGTGCCAAAGCTGTCTCACCCGAGTATACGGTATCTCTGTGTGCTTCACAAGGCTCACTCAACATCTGACGCTGTTCTCACCTATCGTATACCGTAGCAGGCCTGATAACATCACTAAACACTAACGACTCTACCTGTAACAGAGAATTGCAGCTCTACTCATTTACATAGCTGCCGGTGGTGTGCACCTGTGCGAAGTTACAGTGACAACCGACCATGTTTTACGATCAATGGTCAACTTCTTTTGTCAGGCCGTGTACGATTTGTTAACATTACGTTAAACAATCGATGAGACAAAGGAAACCGGGTCTAGCCTTCACTAGCGGTACTTCCATTTTTCCCGTGATAGATGTAGCTAATGACATTGGGTTAAATGATTTCAGAATATCACTGCACTTTACGCTGGTTTAGAAGGATTTTTGAGTAACATAACGCCGCGTTATCACGGTCCAAGCACAAATACGTAAGAAAGAGATGAGTAATATGATGAAGCAAACTGAATCATGAATTACGAATGGTCATTGGTATATTCTGTGCGGTTGTGGATCCGTCAGCAGCCGATCGTATTCTACGAAACGGGAATTGATCATCTCCTCTCCCTGTGGGATATGTGGCTTAACGCGTGTGGTGATTACTTTTGAATGAAACCTTCCCGTGGTCCCATTGTGGCGAATGTTAGATTTTCATTTGACTACCCCATATATATTGAAGGACAGGTAATAGGAAAAGCAACTGCTTGTATGGTTTCAAGAACAGATGCGGAATTTTGAATCACTTGTGTTTCGAGAGAAATAGGACGGAGATGTCCGCCACACATTTTGGTAGACTCAAGTATCTGCGGAGAGATGGCAAAGGAAAATTTTCAGGCCTTTGTTCTGTTGATTTTAAATTCAAACTTATCTGAAAACTCACCGATAGCTCCTTTCTGTGAAATCTGTTCAGGATATAAAGAAGAACAATTATTCCTGGAATCCTCTCGAGGTAGTTAGTGGATTTCAATATTATCCCAGTAGAATCTATGTAAGTTATTAAAGTACGTTGTAATCCTCTGTCAACAATACCACCAGGCGTATTTTATATCCTATGTTACATTCTGTCATTCAGAATCAAATATCAACGAATATCTATAGATTAAATTTCGTCACGCATATTAGGTAGATGGTGGCTGTTATATCACACTTAGTTACCAGTAGAGGCATTACAGTGTGTTAATTTGTCGTCTTTGACCCTCTGATATCTGTCACTTCCATTTTCTTTCCCATTTCAGTGTTTATTGCATGATCTAATACACATTTGTAAGAGACATATAATAATGGGGCGTTCAACAGTGATTATGTTTCAATGCTGTCAGTTCTTTACAGAAAAACTGCTATCACGATCTGCTTCAGCAGGTATCACAAGATTTTAGTAATCATACGCTTGTCCGAGCCCAAATACTGCCCTTGTTAGATGTTTGGCGTCCATTTTTGGAACGAGAGTTAAATAGCTTCACGACTCCCTCACCAAAACACCGAATACAATACCAGAAGACAGGTTTCCAAATTTTTATTTGTTATATCCGGGTACATTTAATCAGAAACGTACTTCAACAGCATTAAGTTTAAAACTTGGATGTACTTGAAACGCGTATCGGTTAAATGAAACAATATAACATAGCATATTAATTTCAATGGAATATATTTTATAGCACTGAAGGCCTGTGGTGCAGTACAGCAGACGTTTGCGTGACCACCTCTCTTGACCGCAGGACAGTGGTTTGCAGTTCTCTTCGCAGACACGTACCACTTAGTTATCAAACGTTCAAAATGCTAGCGTTATTAGTCAGACCGCCACGTTGCTTGCTCGATGTATTTACATATATCTCGGGTAGCTTGTCTTAGCTGCCTCACCCATAAGCCCTAATACTTCTTAACCGTCACTATTGCACCAGGTGTCGTATTTTGAAGGTCCCAAAAGCTAATTGTGTTTGTGTGTGTGTGTGTGTGTGTGTGTGTGTGTGTGTGTGTGTGTGTGTGTCACGGTGCCTCTGGGATACAAAGTAAGCGAAAGTGACAAAGAGGATGGAGCCATATTTCTATTCGTGTTACCACGGGACAAGGTTACCGACTGTTGTTAGACACGAAAAAAACTCTCGCTTTTTCTGCTACAAAACGGCATGCACAATTTAAAAATCGGCTTTCCTTACAGACGCTGCAGAATGAACATGTAATTTCCTGGAAGAGACGGCTTAGCACGAACAGCGTTATGCGAAAATCACCACGACGACACGCGTAATGCTTTTTAAACGACTGTTCTAAGAGCTGTCATCAGATGGAAGCTGCCGTCGGAGACCGAGATTATGGTAGTTAAAATATGGCGCGTACTACGAGTTAACTGCCATGAGAAGGGAGGGAGTGAAGATTAAAGTTTCACGTCCCGTCCGCAGAGTGCGGTGTGTGAGCGGAGCTCCACACAGCGCCGTAGCTGCCATCCCAGTCGTAAACAACAATTCATTCCAGCAACCAATTCCATTATTAGATGGTCTGTTTGAGGCGACGCATAATTTTATAACGAACTGGATAAATCATCCAATAAAATAGTTTCTTGTGGTTGTCGGACAATGTCTTAAATTTTTAAGAACTTCGTTAATAATATGTAAGACTTGATGGCTAAAGAGAAAAGACAAGCTACGAGTATAAAGTTGACTGCCCGTCCGTTTCAAGAGTTTCCTCGTACTTGACTTTCCTCTTTCGAAAAGCTTTGCTTCTTTGGAACAAAGTAATGTTGCACCGTGGTTCGGATACGATGTTAAACTGTATCTACATATATAACAAACAAGAAGATCCAGTTACCAATTTGGAGAAAGGCAGAACCTAACACAAGACTGTCTTGTTCGAACCCACCTTCGGGTTGATAAATACTTGAGAGTTTTCCATAGGCTATTGTAGATGATACAGCATATGGCTAATAGTTTATTAGAGCATAGCAATGCATACTAGTAACGAAAGTCGAAGCCCATATGACGTGACTACAGTAGTATTAATTTTGTATGTAATTTCAGCTCTTGCGAGAAATGTATTTCTGCACCAAGTCGCTATTAGTGCATTTATTATTTTATTTCCAATCTCTATTACACAGTTGCAGACTTTCAACATGAAGTAACACTCCATTCACGACAGCGCTGATACAATTAACTACTCTTGCATTTAGTTTAATACCGCGCTGTTGATACGTAATAATGTGTCTTTAGTGATAATTGAAGCTCTGTGCCAGAACACGGCTGGAACACCGATTTCCTGCCTTTCGCGAGCAGTCGCCTTAGCCATCAGACTCTCTCCAGGTCTTATTCCAACTTCCATTGTCACTGATGTGTCTGCCTATGGTTTCCGAAAACTACTATCAGAGATCTATTACATTTCTGCAACTGCAAGCCCGAAACCTACTAGGTCAACCAATATGCCTTGAAAATATGAAGATGCCCAGCAACTGCTACCAGAGGGTCTCCTACGGAAAAGCAGCAGTGGGAGGCGGAACAAGTGCAACACAATGGCTTACTCCAACACAAGAGATACGTGTGAAATAAATTAAATACACCCCAAGAAACGAATGGCTCGATGACGATATACAGAGTGTCCGCGCTAGAGGTATACACAAACGCTTATAATGAAAGAACTCAAAATTTTATGTTGTTAGCTAAACGTGCAGTGGATCGAGACACTCTCCAAGATGTGCTCCTCAATATTTCATTAAGAGGGCTGAGTCGTATGACGCATGCGCACAAGTGATTGCTGTGCAGCAGACATACATACATACTCTTGACAGTCAACATGTGGACGCCACAAGGACAGGTGGAGTTTATGCCACGGTTAGCAGAGTTAAAATCTGTAACACGTGTTCATCCGTGTGCAAGAAGAGAATAGAACGTGGATCCTCTCACACGTGAATCAATTTATCAGAGGGACAAAACTCTTCGAGAAACGAGAAGTTTGATTTCAAACGCTGCAAAACACTCTAAAACACACGTGACTGAGGTGATCGTGGAATGTGTGAGCGAAGCATTCCATAGAAGCCCACGTAAATCCATTAGACAAGCTAGTCGGGAACTAGGCGTTCCCCGTTCGACGGTGCACGACATTATGCACAAACGTCTCCGGTTGCGTGCTTACAGACTCCAAATTTTGCATCATATTAAGCCTGAGGAACACCACAGACGATGTGAGTTTGTTGCTGAAACGTTGCATCGTATAGACGAAAACAACGACTATCTCAATGCAGTGCTGTTCAGTGATGAATCCACCTTCGACATCTGTGGCAAAGTTAACCGACATAACTGTCGAATATGGGGACGTGAGACTCCAGGAGAAGTGACTGAGTACGAAAAGGGCACACCAAATGTTAATGTGTGGTTGAGACTACATAAAGATGGTGGGATTGGTCCATATTTTCACCGATTCTACAGTGACAGGGCACACCTATTTCGACATGTTGGTGAACTACGATGTTCCAGAGATGGCTCCCGACATCGGTGCCCGCACCACACAGTCACGGGGATAGGGGATATTATCACATTTCTCCATGAGACGTTACCTGAGCGTCGGATCGGAAGGTGGAGTACAGTAGTCTGGTCCTCTCGGTCGCCCGATCTGACGCTGCCGGATTTCAGTGCACGGGGGTTTATCGAGAACATTGTTTACAGAACAAACGTTCGAGAACTGGTAGATTTGAGACAACGGATCTACGCCGCAGCAGAGGTCATAACGCCTGTCACGCTTACGAACATGTGACAAGAAGTGGAGTACCATTTAAATAACGTGTCGAGCTACAAATGGTGCCCATATTGAACTGTACCACCACGCACAAAAATGTTTGTGCGCCCGTGTACAATGTTGGACAAATACAGTTATAAATCTTAATAGGTATTGAAATACAAACAAATGTTTAACTTCTATCCCGGACACCCTGTATTTCTGGGGGGGAGGATTTGTTAATATCTGTACTACGCTGTAACAAACGCTGGATTCATATTCTGGAAGAGATGCATTCGAATTCTCATTTAGCTTTTGCGCAGCTTCCCCGAGTCATTTGGGGTGCAGAACAGACTACTTCCTTAAACACGCCACCATCACAGTGCTCGCGCTTCCTCTCGAGAGACATCGGCCACTATTTCTAACCATTTTCCTTAGGTAATCTCTTCGAACGTGAACATTCTAAAAAAATTGAATACTAGGATTTAACGTCCGGTTGTCGACGAGGTCCTTCGAAGCTGAGCACAAGCTCGGACTCGTGAAGTATGGGCACGTTTCCTATACGATTTAGGAAAATCGTGAAAACGTAAATCTGGATGGGCTGACGGAGACGTGAAACGATGCTTTCCTGAATACAAGCCAAGTGCCATAAGCACTGCGCCAGCAGGCCGAGTCACTCTTAAGAAAATCAGCCATGTATAGAGGTGTTTGTAGCGAAACGGGTTAGTGGCCGTGGCAGGTAGCAGAAAACGAGCCGGAGCGGCGTAAGAGGAGCGCGCGGTGACGCACGCGCGCCGGACACGCTTCCGGCGGCCGCTGTGGCTGCACTCTGGAACCCCTGACAACGCCTCTCTTCCCGCACACACGCCTAGCGCCTCCGCGTCGAATTAAGAGGCTCGCTACTATCGAAGTAACTCGTACAGAAACAGTTATAAAAATCCTAAGTGTGCCTGAACGAAATCTGGTACACGAGCTGGATGGGGGTCCTGAAAATGTGTAAGGACAAACAATAACTAAAGTCATTACAGTGATCTATCCAGTTCTAGTGACTGTCGGTGACCGACAGAATCAAAAGGATTGTTATACAGAACGTCTCTCGTACCTAAAACTGCATACGTGCGGTAATTCAAAATTCACTGTAAAGGGCGTAATGGAGAGAACACGATACCAGTATTAGCCACTATGCGTTCTGTTCCAATCGCGTATGTGGCGAGTGTAAAATTACTTCGTACGTGCACTGTTCTCTCTTATGTTACTTTCGTGATCGCTAGGCGAGACTGAGGAAGAAGAATTGTTACATACATTATTTCTAATACTGATTCTCTAAATTTACCCAACACAGATCCGTGACAACAAAATCACCTTCATCCCAAATTCCCATATAAGCTCCTTGAGTTTCTTCGTTAGAGTCCTGCATGGGCTATACTTACTATAGCGATCCTAGCAGCACGTTTCTGAATTCCGTTAAAGTCTGTTATCTGTTCTAGCTGATAATATCACCAACCGCTGTAGAAATAATCCAGTAGCGGCCTATAGGTCAAACTAGCGTCTGGCATGGGATTTTCTCAACGGTCTTCATTTCCCTTTCCACAAACGCCATTATTCTGTACACGTAAGGCTAGATAGTACGTTAAAGGGAGAGTATTTTTCTATCTGTTTCGTACTCGTCTGTTTAAAAGACAGTGAAGTAAAATATTTTTAAGTGCTACGATGTACGTCATCAAATTAACTTTACAGTTCCTGAAACGAATACAGTATTATAACGATGTTCACTCCGAATATTTTCGTTGAAACAGACGAGATGATATTCGATGTGAGAATTAAGTCCACCGGCACACGCAGCTATAGTACGTTTTCATGACAGTGGCCATCAAACTACATTGTTCCGGTGCATTTAAGCCACACATGTACTACTTACGTTTGTAAGAACATTCTCACCAAACACTGACACATGACATATCAGTCTACTCCCATTTTCACGACTTTTCCAATACCACAAAACGAATGCACCGTTCATTAAAAACAATTTGCCATGTCTAAATATGCAAAGGGGTCACGGATGATAATTACACAGCAAAACACGCACCCCTTTGCGTAGTCTCTCATAGCAAACATCTTATTTCGTTTGCTTGAACAGTTTATGAAACATCAGGGGGGGAGCGGGGGGGGGGGGGGGGGGAATCCACGTTATATGGTACTTCTTTCTGATGCCGAGGTAGGTTTTTTTTCTTGTTTTTGTGTGGTTTAACATGAAGCTATTAGGGGGGCTAGTTTGAACAGGGCAAACATTATCCTTAAACGATACAAGCAACAAATAGTCAAACCGACTCAATACGTCTGGGTATCTGTATCTCCAACCGCACTACCTCAATCGGTCCAAATTATAGCTCCAAAAATGAAACATAGTAGTTCTATCTCTTTTTGTGACATCCTTCAGAATATTATGATAATAACGTCAGTCTAGCTCCACCAAGTCAATTCTGGAAGTAACTGGCGAATCAATATGCCCAGGGTGTTACTTGTTTTACATTTTTATATTTCATACACGGATAAAAACTGATACATAGTGTTATTCATTTAATCTGTTGTGGGTAGACGACCGAAAGACGCAGCGCACAGTTTAACGGGAGAGGGTTTCAAATCTGCGCTCGGACATCCTGATTTAAACTTTTTCGTGATTTCCGGAAAAACTTTTGGAAAACATAGAAACTGCTCGTTAAACAACGTCACGAACGGTCTTATCCTTGTCCAGCTGAGTCTGTGGTCTGTCTCTACTATCCACAATGTGGACAGAAAATGAAAACCTGACATTCCTTCCTTTCCTCGAGTAGACAAGCAGCTCGATCTGCCCTTCTGGAACACCATACGGCATATTGTTTTTCACATCGACAGGTACGCAGTTCTCCTTTCCGCGTTATGCCGTAGCCTACATCCGTGTTTGCTTTCTACAAAACGTGCTCTACTTTGCTCTTTCTCAAACGGCAATTGCAACCCAAAATGGATCTTGCCTTTCTTCAGAGCCTCCACGTTCTACAGACGACATTATGGGTGTTTGAAACTTATCTATCTACTAGAATGCACACAAGTGCAAAATAGTGGAGTCTTTTGGCAATTCAATGTACACTGTTTCTTCCCGAATCGAACAGCAGTTGCGAAGTGTTGGATCACTTGCCACGAAAGGTTAACGAGCATAAAATATATTGCACATCGAAGTATTACGCAGAGATTCTAATTTCAGTGAGCAGTCAGTCGATATTAGCGCTCTGGAATGACCAGCAATCTAGACAGGGTGTGAGCGCCAGTGTGTGAGCCGGCAGAAGGCACAGGCGCCCGCTGCCGCCAGCACTGCCAAATGAGGAGCGCCTATTCACAATGTTACGAATACAGAAATGACGTTGGCCGAGGCGCGAGCTGTTATCAGAGAAGCTCGTAGCGCATTAGTGTCGCGGACGTCCTCAGTTCCTCCCGATAAGGCTACGGTTCTTCCCTGAGGCGGCGGCGCGCACAACGGGGCCTTTCACCGCCTGCGAGCTTCTCTCCCCTCCAGTCCGGCCGAGCCTCTTACGAACAGCACACCCTGCACCGCGGATAACCGAACTAACCAAGTAACCGAGCCAACGAACAAAGGGCGCGAATTAACGAGAGGCGAGGGACAGCAATCGCAGATCAGCGTGACTTGCCTGTTAGAAGCTGCTACGAACATCGCGCGTTCAGCATTGTCCTAAACCGGAAACGCTTTTTCAGCGTTTAATATGTGACGCTAATTGATTAAATACTAGTGACCGCTAACCATCTGTAAAGAATAGTGTCCCTTTTCTGAATAAGTTACTAAGCAAAGTCAGTTCTGACAGAGACGCGAAACATTCCATCACTTCGATCGTGGCAGTTGGCGATGAGAGAAATGCTTTCGATCCGTTTTACAACTGACAAGACTTGGTCGTAGCGTATTTTATCCCTGCAGTCCATCACGAAGCGTAACGCGGTAATGAAATCTCTTACCCATCCTGTTCAGTACAAAATATTCTCCGGGCTTAAAATATCACTCCACTATTTCACTTCCTCCTCGCCTTCTAACCCTGCCCCCCGCCCCCCCCCCCCCCCCCTCTCTCTCTCTCTCTCTCTCTCTCTCTCACTCACACACACTCACACACACACACACACACACACACACACACACACACAGAGAGAGAGAGAGAGAGAGAGAGAGAGAGAGAGAGAGAGAGAGAGAGAGAGAGAGACTCCGGCTCTAACCGAGTCAACAATGACACAGACTAGCCAATTGTTGAAATGCAGTTCGGAATTGCACCCTTAACCTTCGCTTAAATTCGTAACACAATTTTTCCGCGCACTTGAGCTGCGGCACAATCACAAAAGCAGTGAGTTCTCGCTGCTGCACGGCTCGCTGGCGGCGGGGGTGCGGAGTGCAGTAGCGGCGGCAGCGGGACTTGCCAGAGGGCTGGAACAATGGCGGGAAGCTCCACCCAGGGCGGCGTCGGCTGAGGCTACGCTGGGCCCGTGCGGCCCGCGCGGCGCAGTAAACACGACTGAGGCATCCTGCGCTGCCGCCGCCGCTAACCGCAGCGCCGCTTCCGCCGCCAGCTCATCCTGGCCCCACGCCGCGCCGCGCCACACTCGTCCGCAACAAACAACTCGCTACTCTTTCCATTCCACCTCGTCGCATCGTAACGTCCTTCCTCGTTTAATCGAACAGCTCCCCACGAGACACCGCAAAACTAAATATTTTACCAGGGAAAACTCCGATGAGGTCACTAGCAATCGAACGTAGTACCCACGCGTCTGTGTTAACCACTACCGTATTTTACCAACACCGACTCAAAGGAAGGTCTCGGCACTTGTTCGTGACGTCACGTCAGCTAGGCACGGCGAACGCCAGGTTTGTTGCAGGCGTAATCATAATGGTGGTGTCTCCCTCCATGACACAGGAAAATGTGAAACTATTGGCGGTAGTTGACCAAAACGCATTGTTCTGAGAGGTTTCTGCAATCAATTAATTGTGCAATTCGTTACACTTCTTAACAAACAGTGTACTCCTGAACTTAAATTTCCACCTGTTTTAAGGACTGGCATACAAAAACAACTTCATGGTCCAGCAGCAACAGAATTCGTGCTTCTTTAACTTATTTGTAAATCTGAGGAAGTTACGTTTTTACTGGGTTGCTTTTACAAGAAACTGGGAACATATTGGTGCTCTTCTTTAGGTATCTTGGTTGACTATGGGGTGAGGAGTACTGAATGTTAATGAAATATCTTGCGATTGTGCACATTGGGGGAGGGGGTGGGGGACAGAAGAAGAGGCGAAAGAGAGATACTCGTTTTATCAAATAAAATTTTTTTATACTATAAAGTTTCTCCTTTCAGTTGCAAGAGGGGAATATTTATCTTTTCTAATGTGCATGTTTAGAAAAGTTTAAGCTCAGCAGTATTTTCGATGTATGAAGCTATTTTGTTTCCTGTTTAGAATTCCTTTCGTTGAAAACGGCTGTAATCTAATGACTGGCAACAGTTGGACATTTACACATGTAAATTACTTCACATTTCCAGTGACGATGTAAAACGAAAATAAATAAATAAATAAATAAAAGAAACGAGTTCATTGTAAAGGGGTTGGGCTAAGTTTCGATAGCCAAATGGATCAAGTAAATATAGTTACTTGAATGTAAAATTTCCGAAGCTTGCAATGGGGCAAAGCGTCTTCTCCTATGGATCAAAGTTTGTTTCGACAGGATTCAGTAATACAGAAATATGATCTTCATTTGTAGCTTTACGATAGTAAGAAAATCTTTCATCTAAATAAAACTGCAGAATCCAAAACAATACCAAACATTTTGTCCAAAAATAAGAGATTTATAGTGATTAGCACACCCAGGCGTTTCTACCTCCAACAGACCTGGCGTTCGCCGTGCCTAGCTGACGTGACGTCACCAACAAGCGCCGAGGCCTTCCTTTGAGTCGGTGTTGATTTTATGGACTATAAGACGCACTTTTTTCTTCGAAAAATTGCCTTCATAATCCGGGTGCGCCTTATACTCGAAATCAATATAAAAATATCCTGTGTTCTATTTAAAATTCCCGTCAATCTTAAAAATGGCCGTATATTCGATGCCGCGGGAGACATACCTCTATCCGGCACCATTAATTCGACTGGCACCTGCAGTGCTTCAGTCTGGAACCGCGCGACCGCTACGGTCGCAGATTCGAGTCCTGCCTCGGGCATGGATGTGTGTGATGTCCTTAGGTTAGTTAAGTTTGAGTAGTTCTAAGTTCTAGGGGACTGATGACCTCAGATGTTAAGTCCCATAGTGTTCAGAGCCATTTTTGAACCTGCAGTGCCCCGACGTGACGAACACGAGTTGCGGAGATTCACAAGCTTGCTAACACTGTTTCCCTCCCGCTCCGTCATCACAAACCCAGAAACTGTCTAGCCTACTATGCGTCACTGCAAACTACGGTGCCAGTGACCTTGTACTGAAAATCATTTGTGTTACCGGTAACAGTAGAATATTTTTCTTAATAACTAGTTTCCTAACGAGAAACAATAAAAGGTATTCGTAAGATGCTAGCTATAAACTGAAAGTAATAGCATATGCAAAATAACACGGAAACAGAGCAGCTGAGCGACATTTCGGGCCTCCACCGACAGAAAAAACAATTCGCTATTTTCGGGCTAGTAAAGAACAACTGAAAACTAAAAGTGCACATAGAGGACTGAACGCGCAAAATGGCTAAAACTAGAAGATGATGTACTGAAATCGATTCAAGGACTCCGTCGAAATAGCGTTGGAATTAATACAAAAATGATTCAAATACACGCACGTAAGCTGCAACTACAGTGGAACTTAACAGACTTCAAGGTTGGAGTTGGCTGGTGCCACAGGTTTATACAGCGTCACCGACTTAGCACGCGGAACAAAACCAAAATATGTCAGAAAATGCCTCAAGAGTATGAAGAGAAAATATTATCTTTCCATCGCTTTATTATTCAACATCGAAAGAAAAGCAGTGTGGAACAGCCAGATAACGAATATGGACGGAACTCCTCTGACATCTGATGTGCCGAGAAACAGAACTGTTGCCATTAAAGGCGCTAAAAGCATAAAAACAAGTGGACATTAAAAAAATGTTGTGCTGACGATACCAAACTTAATCCAATGATCATTTTCGAACACAAAACAATGACAAAACCTTCTTAAATACCACCAGGCGTTGTTGTTCGTGTACATGACAAGGACGAGGTTGGTATAAAATTATGGATTAACAGAATGTGGGAGAGAAGGAAAAGTACTTTATTGAAGAAGAGTTCTCTCTTTGTGCTAGATCAGTTAAGTAGTCATTAGAAAAAATCTATGCAAGAGAAATTGAGACAGGGAAATACAGAGCTTGCTGTTATGCCGCGAGGACATACTTCACAACTGCAACCTCTTGATGTCCCGATAAATAAACCACTTAAAGTATAAATGAGAGAGGAATGGAGCAAATGGATGATGGATGAAATACAGCATGAATTCAGGCGAAGGAAGTTGAAAACGACCCAGTAAACAGTTGTGTTCTAGGGTAAGAGAAGCCATTGTTAAATCTTTCAAGAAGTGCGGCGCAAGTACCGCTGTCGAAGGTAGTAAAGACCATTTATATATGAAGAGGACAACGATGACGAAGAAGAAGAAGAAAGCTCAGATGATGATTTTCATGGATTTTAAATGTCAATTCGGTTTTATAAACTAAGAACTTCTTTTTAGTCTGGCTTTGCAATCTAATAATAAAAATGATAATAATATTTTCTAAAAAAATTGCTTAAAAATAAGGTGCGTCTCGTAGTCCGTAGCGTCTTGTAGTTCGTAAAAGAAGGTAGTCCCCGGAATCTGTCTACGGAATGAGAAGAAGTGCGACATAAAATTAAGGCCCAAAGAACAGAGATGCTCCAGTACGTAGTACGCCTCGGCACTTCTCTACGACACGACGGAACCGAAAGTGGAAACTCGCTTCATATCAGATGGCTGACAAGTGTGACGTGCCCTCAAATTACCGTTTACAACCGCACACTTACTTAATTACCCTGCGTCCCTGGAATATTACAAGTCTTGGCGCCTTCCTTGAATCCGTTTAATAATTACAAACATTCGAAAGAAAGAGAGAGAGCTTCACAAATTCAGCAAGTTCAAAATGGTTCAAATGGCTCTGAGCACTATGGGACTTAACATCTGAGGTCATTAGTCCCCTAGTACTTAGAACTATTTAAACCTAACTAACCTAAGGACATCACACACAACCACGCCCGCGGCAGGATTCAAACCTGCGACCGTAGCGGTCGTGCGGATCCAGATTGAAGCGTCTAGAACAACTCGGCCACAGCGGCCGGCCAATTCAGCAAGTTAGCAACGCGCTGGTCCACCTCTGGTCCTTATGCAAGCGGTTTTTCTTTCGCCTTGGCATTGATTGACATAGTTGTTGGATGTCCTCTTGAGGGATATCGTTCCAAATTCCGTGAAACTGGGACGTTAGATCGTCAAAATCCCGAGATGGTTGGAGGACCCTGCCCATAGCTCCAAACGTTCTCAAATGGGAAGAGATCCGACGACCTTGCAGGCCAAGGTAGGATCTGACAAGCACGAAGACAAGCACCAAAATCTCTCGCTGTGTACGGGTGGGCATTATCTTACTGAAATATAAGCTCAGGATGGCTTGCCACGAAGGGCAACAAAATGGGGCGTAGAATATCTTAGCTGTGCTGTGCAGGTGATGCGGATGACAACCAAAGGGATCCTGCTGTGAAACGAAATGTCACCACCGAGCATCACTCCTGGTTGTCTGGCCATCCAGCGGCCGACATTCAGATTGGTATCCCACCGCTGTTCGGGGTGTCTGCAGACTGGTCATTGGGACTCATTTCGAAGCGGGACTCGTCACTGAAGACAGTTCTGCTCCAGTCAACGAGATTAAGCGTGTCAGGAGACGCCTCGAACAGCGGTTGAATACCAATCTGACCACCGAGCGAGGTCGCGCAGTGGTTAGCACACTGGACTCGCATTCGGGAGGACGACGGTTCAATCCCGCGTCCGGCCATCCTGATTTAGGTTTTCCGTGATTTCCCTAAATCGCTCCAGGCAAATGTCGGGATGGTTCCTTTCAAAGGGCACGGCCGACTTCCTTCCCAGTCCTTCCCTAATCCAATAAGAGCGATGACCTAGCTGTTTGGTCTCTTCCCCCAAACAACCCAACCCCAACCAACCTGACTGTCGGCCGACATCCAGGAGTGATGGTCTGGAGTCCCATTTCATTTCACAGCAGGACCCCTTTGGTTGTCATGCGCGGCGCTCTTACTACACAGCGGTACGCCGACGATATTCTACGCCCGTTTTGTTGCCCTTAATGGCAGGCCATCCCGGGCTTACATTTCAGCAAGCTAATGCCCGCCCGCACACGCCGAGAATTTCTACTTCCTGTCTTCGTGTTTGCTAAACCCTATCTTGTCCCGCAAGGCCACCGGATCTCTCACTAATCGAGAACGTTTGGAGCATTATGGGCAGGGCCCTCCAACCATCTCGGAACTGTGACGATCTAATGCGCCAGTTGGACAGAATATGATACGATATACGTCGGGAGGACATCCAACAACTCTTTCAATCCATGCCAATCCATGCATAAGGGTCAGAGGTGGACCAACGTCTCATTAACTTGTTCAATTTGTGAAGCTCTTTAACTTCAATGAATCATTCATTTTTCTCTGAAATTGTAATCATTTGTTTGTCTGTACATATAAATCACATTTACTGATGTCTGTACCATTCGGATAATTCGTCCGTGGTGCGCCATTTTTGTCTTAGAATGTATTATAAATCAAACTCCCCCGCCGCGTTTTTCTGTCTGTATGTGAATACTAATCTGCGGAAGTACTTGCAAGGATTTTGATAGAGTTTTCAGTAATATATAGACAGATTCACGAGGAAGGTTGGTGTACATAATTTATAAATCCACCCTGCCGTCCAATGTACTCTCGCTTGACACCACTGAAGTCGCGAATGGCGGTGATTTGGGATCAGAGGAATGCACACTACAGGTTGTCTGTCTCAGAGCTGTCCTTGAATTAACCGATTTGCAACAGTTGGTTGTCACTGTGCTGCCAACTGCTGCTGCAGATGCAGTACGATCCGCCAGAGCCATACGCCGAACACAATGCTCTCGGGTAGTGCCACGTGACCACCCGGAGCCCGGTCTCCTTGCGAACGTACGTTCTCGTGACCACCGCTGCCAGCAATCGTGTAGATGTACAGTGGTATATTCCTGCCAAGTCTTCCTGCAGTATCGCAGAAGGAACACCCACCTTCTCACAGCCCTGTTCACGACCTCGTACAAACTCAGTGAGGCGTTGATAACGACGTCTTCGCCGCCTTACAGGCATTCTTGACTAACATCAACCCGCCACGTCCCTTGTCAAAGGTAACTAACGCCCACGACCGTTACAGGGTTTATTTAAAGTAAAGCTGATTTGCATCCTCATAATGACGCTACTAGTGTCACTCTTTACGCGACTAGTTCGAAATTTGAAGAGAAATCATCTATCAGACGTAGGAACTCGCCTACCAGCTTTCGTTCATGTCGCAAAACCCCTTATCTGTTAGTGTATTTCGTGCAATTTGGCTGAACTATAACGATGTTTGACAATTAAGTCGTGTTTCGTGAGAACTTTCCTGATGTGTACTGCTTAAATCGTTTAACTTACATCAAAATTGATAGAATTCGGAGTCACATTAAGTTTCCTAACGTTTTTCTCTTAATTTTGACAACTCTAAGAAGTGGCCTATAAAAAAAAATTACTGCTGAGGCAGACAAGTCATCCAGCTGTAGATACTTTGTGCTTCCCGTGCGAAAGCAAGGCGGGTCGTTAGTCTAGAGCAGGGCTTCCCAACGTGTGGTCCGCGGACCCCCGCCGGCTCTCTCTAGGGGATCCGCGGCCACCTTTCACCAAATCGTGTAAAATAATGAGTAAAATTATTGAATAAAAATGTAAAAATCAGATTCATAACTATTTTTTTTTTTCGCGTGAAAAACATGTGTACTTTTACTTCAGGTCGTATTCCCAAGCAGCCTTTGCTGTTCCTAAGTGAGAACGCACACACAGTTTAGTGCTGGGAGAATGCGGCTTCTCTGATCGATTGTTTCGCAACAATACAGCGGTCGTTTGTGCGCCGGCTCACGGCGCTAGATGCGCTGAAACCTTTTACGCATGCGCGGAGCGAGCTTTGTCGACCAATCACAGCGCTTGCTGGTACGTATGCGATCCCAGGCATCATTAAATGTTAAGCTTGCTTTGTCAGTGCACTACCTATTTCATAAGTCGATTTTTGACCAGTTTATTACTTCTAACATGGATCCGTGGCTGAAGTCAGGATCATTGAAGAAGGGTGCAGTTTCTCCATCGCCTTCACAACAAGGGAAGTTTCCTGTTGAAATGAATGAGGAGGGAGGCCGACCAAAGGAAGACTTTACATACATTTGAACATTTCTCTTCGAATTTCGCGAAAAACGACACACACACACACACACACACACACACACACACACACGCACGCACACACAAACACACACACGACTATTACGAAATATCCATGCTCCTTACACAACAGTAGCCAAATAGTGGAAGTGAACAGACTATAAGCGGCAGCTTGTCAACAGCGAACAGTTTGGACGTGACGTTGATTGCTCTTGGAGGAAGACAGCTCCATCGTGTAAAATTTCAATTAGCAAGTAATTTTAATAAGGCTATAGTGTGTTGAACAAAGGGAGTAAATTCACTAGTAAGTGTCTGGATAATGTGGGAATTGAAATTGGATCGTTAATTTCAAGTTGTTTTCATTCATCTCTAAACCAAAGACTATTGATACTTCGGGGGGGGGGGGGGGGGGGGGAAGGGGAGGGGGAGGGGGGAGGGTCATTGGAAACATGGCACTTGCATTAAGAAGCTTTCAGTTCCCATGGGTTTCGCTCTGAAATTTAAAGTTACTGTGCTCTTGACTGACTAGGGGTCCGCCATGGATTTTCGACTGAAGAAGGGGTCCGCCAGCTGAAAAGGTTGGGAAGCCCTGGTCTAGAGAACGTCTAGACATGCCGTATGTAGGTAGAATAAAAAAAGATTTCGACGGTGGTTCATGAAAATTTACTGAGTGTTTCATTATAAGGGACCCGTGGTCTCTGGTGGCTCGTTACAGAGCTGTAATGTAATTACGATTTTTCCGTTTTTTTACCTTTTATTCTTGAAAATACCTCCACAACAGCGAAAAAGCCGGTAATATCGGCATCGAAACATACGACACAAAACAAATAGTAATGCAACAACCCTGACGTGCAGAAGTATTGTGATGCGGTTTCCGTCGCTACGAGAACAACTTAACATAGGCTCGTTGCGTTGTTCTTCCATTGCATTCAGCGAACTAGTGCACCAGGCGCGTATCAGAGAACTCCTCATTAACAAACGATCCATACTACTGTGTACTAGTGTTAACGTACCACTGACACTGCCGGAAAACTGCAGCACTGGATGCAGGCTTCAGACTGGAGAGTAAATTGGACATTACTGTTGTAAAAGTATAGAACAAACAACTCAAACAGAGCATACTGTCGAAATTTGCACTGCTGTGCATGTATTTCCCGTGAAATACGGGCATAAAGGTAGATGATGAAATGAGACACCGGCGACCACGAGTCCCTAATTAAACCTAACTAACCTAAGGACATCACACACATCCATGCCCGAGGCAGGATTCGAACCTGCGACCGTAACGGTCACTCGGTTCCAAACTGTAGCGCCTAGAACCGTACGCGTTGTGCTTCCTATTAGTTTGATTCCCGGCGGATCAAACAGACTATAATGTGCTCAAGGTGTGAAATAAGAAGAAATGATAGTTTATACGACAGCGGCTACGCACCACGGCTGCAAATTCTTTCCTTGCAGTTCAACTCCCCCACCTCGCAGCGTCGATTTGGCAACGTCTGACCTAACTTTACGTAGTGTCAGGAGATAACGTCTGGGTAGTGAAAGGTATACGACTTACTTGACAGTGCACGGCGGTCTCTATATCTCTACCTGCAGAGCAGATGAGGCGTAACGAACCGAGCCTTTGGCCAGGAAAGTGTGGAGGATCGTTCACGTATTATCTCTATCATCGCTATCCTCTCCCTTCCTTTCTGTGTAATTTGTTGTTAGGGTCTTGAATGTTCTGCGTTCCCCGCCAATCCGAGCGTAAAATAAATCTATGTTATACTTGCTAAATAAATAGTCGGACACGATGTAGACGTGCAAAGCCAAAATTTAAATTTCGCTCGCGGTACTGAAATAGCTTGTCGGAAAAGATAATCCCAGTCAACAGGCGGAAAGGCCGGCCGGTGTGGCCGTGCGGTTAAAGGCGCTTCAGTCTGGAACCGCGTGACCGCTACGGTCGCAGGTTCGAATCCTGTCTCGGGCATGGATGTGTGTGATGTCCTTAGGTTATTTAGGTTTAATTAGTTCTAAGTTCTAGGCGACTGATGACCTCAGAAGTTAAGTCGCATAGTGCTCAGAGCCATTTGAACCATCTGAACACGCGGAAATTGGGAACCAATTCACATCCAGGTGCAACCGGTGGCTTCTAGAGATCGATACCTCCAAAAACTAGGTAATAATTACAAGACGAACTACCTGCAGTTTACGCCTCCACGACTATTGCCTTACCGTATACGACCGTCCTATTCCAGTTAACAAGTACACTAAAATATCTCGGACTAATTCTTGATCCTGAACTAAGATGGAAACAGCACCACATAACCATCCAACAGAAAGTTTACAATACATTAAAACTACTAACTGTCTGAACACGACGATTGCATCGCTCTGCCATCCTTCACATCTAAAAAGCCTTCATCCGACCAATCCTCTCCGACGCATATGTCGCCTGGGTATCTGCCAGAAAAACATTCTATCAATCCCTCTAAATCCTTGAACTCTACGTACATCGCCTAGCTTTCAGAATCCGCCCATCCTCCCTTCCTTTATCAGCTTATTTCTTTTCTCCATCACCTCCTCCCACATTGAACACCTCCGTCTATCCTATACTTCCCATAAATTCGACTCCGTCAATCCCATTGTTTCCCGCCTAATCACAAATCCCAGTGTGCTGCCGTGCCTATATAAAGACACCCCCCCCCACTCCACCCAGCGCAATCCACGTATTTACCTCTGTTATCGGATGTAACCTGGCCCTCCCCATCCCCTCCCAGTCTCTCTCCACCGTCTTTCCTCCTCTTGGCCACGGTCTAGCTATCTGAACATCGAATCGAGTGCTCTCCAATCAGCCGTCCTCGCACATTATACCTAGCCATACCACCCAACCCACCTGAACCTAGTAGCCCCAAAACGCTTAAAGTACACCAAAAGACCAATCCACCTCTCCTCTCCCGATTATTCCTCCCTCATATCAAGTGGTGGTGAAGTGTAACACAGTGCAGTATTTGTTTTAACTTTTTCGCAACTTATTGTTTTTAAATGTCATACAACGTTTTCCTATATGTTATTTTTAATGTCATCAGTGAAAAGCGTCCAATTACATATTTAAAACCTTTGCACATATTTCATCCTTCTAAAATTTTTATCCCATTTTTGTATATTTTCGACTCCTTTGGCTGATGAGCGGCCAATTGTTCCGCTGCTAGCCCAACCTCGCGATTCTGGGACGAGAGAATTACAATAAAGAAAAAACCGGGCAAGTACGAGTAGGACCCGCACTCTGTGGGTTCCGTACAAACTTAATTATGTATACAGACAGTCCATCTATGGGATTTGAAGAGTGAATTTGCGAGTATCAAAACGTGATATACATGGCTGTGTCTCTTGATTGCATTCACTTAAAAGCTTAAATTTTTTACACCGCTAAGGGACCTTGGACCTTAGTATTTGACATAAATTTCAACTTGATACCTCTGTCCATTTGGACAGACAAATAGGTAGAGGACAATAAAAGACAAAAAATGATGTAATTATAAATTAACAATTTTCAGATTTTTTCCCTTTATTGTACTGTGAAACGTTAGTTCTTGTCAAATTTAATGATTGAAGGTCAACGGGAAGTTCCATACAGGTTCTGATAAGTTTGCGAGTATCAAAACATGTGACACAAATCACCGTATCTTTTGATCGTATTGACTTACAAACTTAAATGTTGTATACCGCCGAGAGACCGTACACCTTAGTATTTGCCATAATTTTCAACACGATACTTTTGCCCGTTCCTGAAAAAAGGGGTCACAACTGACACACAGACGAACATCAAAGAGACCTTATATAGCTTCCATTTTTACCGATTGATGTGCTGAACCTCAAAAAAGGAAATTGAGAAATAACAGATATGTCCCGCGTGTCAAACAAGAAAGGTGTGATGTCTTTTTGCTGAAACATGACGCCCCCACCATAAAAAAGCGAGCTGGCTGGCCATAACACGATACTGCGACAAAACCGCAAGCCAACAGGAAACAGCTCTCCACAAGGTCGGCAGTCACTGGTGGTAGGTCAGCGTTAGTATTCGTGAGGTTAAGTTCTCTTCCGATCCCTCAGAATTACAGTGATCGTATTCATATACCAATGAATGTACACACTCTGTGGTGCAAATTAGAAGTAGTACAAACGCAAGCTTGAAAGAGGAAGACAGTATCAACAAATATCTGGAGTTTTCGGCATGTTGCAGTTCCTCGAATTTCTTTTTCCCGATGTGAGTGACTGCTACGTTTGAAAAAGCTATTTTAGGACTCTTACCTTCGGAATCTTCTTCCTTTCCTAATCGATTTCCAGTTTATCCCTGATCTGAAAGAAGCTCTAACTGAATATTTGCACTCTTTACTGGGTATTATGATGTCTCGGTAAGATCTAGCAAAAGTGATTTTCCATTACATTCTTTCGACCTGTAGATGATGTTTCAAATACGTAACTGTGTTGTCTAGATGACTAACGAATATCTGTGTAGTTTAGTGTTGTATCTTTATTGTGAATGCTTCTGCACATGAAAAAGAAAGGCTGAGGACAACGTGGTCTACTCACCGAGCTTAACGTCCCCATGAGACGGAGAGACGAACACCAACAGAGTGCCATCCCCTCACTCCGCGAGATACTGACAACAGCTTTGGAGTCGTGAGTGCAAAGCCCAGTAATTAAGAATTGTCCGTTGCCATCTCTCTACCTTTTGCTGTCAGATACTTTCGATGAACATTTCTTCCACTACCAGGGCTTCGACCGTCTTTCTCCGGATTGTTGGTAAGTAAGGTCTACAAGAACGGCACACCCCTCTTTTCTAGTTCAAAAATTCACAGGATACAGATATTATAAAAAGTCTACTAACAGATTGTTTAGTTTCTTTGAATCCTGTTCTAAACCGAGCATTAGAGTTAAACGTATGCTGTACTTACTTTGCGGACTTACCCAGCAACTGGTTAGCTCTCACTGCCGTGTCGACGGTAATCACACTACAAGTCTCCATTCTGCCTGCGCTACCTTTATCTTCTTATGTAAGCCGGTGTGTTTCCTGACCAGAGAGGATCGAGTTGGGTCTCTGCTACAGTCTCAAGTTTCTCCAACGTAAAACCCACTCAGAATACAACTGTTAACGGGGTGAGCAGAGGCAAGCTGCAGTTCCTGGGATCACTTCTCAACGGAACAGCTGCACCGCAGGGCTCAAAGTCCAGAAAGAGAACTGTCTTGATTGTGATCAACATCAAGGTCATTAGGATAAGATCATTACATCAAGTGTGGAAGGAAAACGAAGAACGAGTTTTGGTACTTTCTGCGACGACCTGGCTTCGATCATAAGAGGGAACAACCACGCGGCGGTTGTGGCAGTCAAGTCCGACAAATTCCGAGAATCGCCAGCAGAGAAACATACGAGGAATGAAACATGTGACCGCAGTAGGATATCCTCTCCTTTGGTAGGCAAGCGAAGGACGAGCGGAGTCCTCTTCCTGCGCTACATCGTGCCATCTTTTTAAGCCAGATCAACGTTCAGTCGCTTACCACACGAAACAATTTTACTGCGTACAGTTAAACACAAAAAACCACTTCCGATTTCCAGAACTGGAGTTACGAGTTGTTTTATAACGGTTTTTGTGCTGCAAAACATGAAGCTTCCAAGTTTTGCGTTACACGGAAAATAATTATAGAGGCTATCCTAAAAGCCTGTTACAGATTCTTTGTGTAAAATTCGTGAAGAATAATTAAAGTAGAGTTAATATTACATATAAGCATTTTCGTTGAATCTGGTATTAACCACAAACGTGTCGGATAAATTATGTAATAGGTGAACTTGTTATGTAGAAGAATGTACAGTTACAGATTACTCATAACCAAAATAAATACTGAAGGTAGCCACATAATTCAGTATTTATTTCAAAAACGTTTTTATTTAAGGAAATTCGTAAAATTGCCAAATTTCGTAAATAATATAACTTCTTTACACAACTAATTCTCAGCGGAGTGCCTCAAAACGTAAATAGACATTTCCTTCTAAGAAAAGTCTTTAACATAATCTAGAATAAATATACTGTTCAACTGTATTGCTTTTTGTCGTCCCCAATTTCTTTCTTCGTCAGTGCCGAGTTTCCTAGAAAAGGCTTCACTCGAAGAGGGCTCGTAAACTTGCGAATGAAGCGACAGCTAGCGCACAGTCATAAAGCAGGTTCCGCAGCTGCCTGGGTTGCATCCGAGCAGAAACGCTCCGTTTGGAGCGGCAACTGGGTAGCAGTTCTGGGAATCGTTGCCACAGCGGCACGGCGCCCAGAGCAGGGCAACTGCAACGTAGACATACTTGCTGCTTTAGTTCTAACTGTTGTTACTACATTCTTCCACACTCTACTTCTTAAATGTTTTATTCGTATTCAGTGAGATCACCGCAGCAAGAGTAACGTAAGAGTACCCAATGGAGGCAGACGGTGCTTGCAAGGAAGTGGCGTTGAATTTTGTTGAAATGCAGCTGCGAACAGAGCGTCTCAAACTGCTAGTCCCATCGGCGGAGCTTTCATTAGGAGCTGGAGCTCCAGCCTAGTTGCACATAAACTTGGTTTGATGAAGACAGCCGGCCGCGGTGGTCTAGTGGTTCTAGGCGCGCTGTTCGGAACCGCGGGACTGCTACGGTCGCAGGTTCGAATCCTGCCTCAGGCATGGATGTGTGTGATGTCCTTAGGTTAGTTAGGTTTAAGTAGTTCTAAGTTCTAGGGGACTGATGACCATAGATGTTAAGTCCCATGGTGCTCAGAGCCATTTGAACCATTTGATGAAGACAGTGACCTATCCTAAGGAATCATCGTGTATTCGTCTATAGAGGCGTAATGAAAATACACAAATTACGTCTAGGGACTCGGACGGGCATTTGAAGCTTGCTTTTGCCGAATACATTGCACATGCACGAAGCTAACTTACAAAACAGGAACATTAGGTTTTAGGGTTCCATTGACGAAGAGGTCGTTAAAGATGGAACACGAGCTCGAAGTAGGAGTAGATAGCATAGGAAATCGACCGTGAACTTTTAAAATTAAATGTCTAGTTATTTGTCTCAAGCGATTTAGGGAACGCTAAATCTGGATGGCCGAATGGTGATCTGAACCGCTGCCGTCCATTGTCTTATCGCTGAGCCGCTTCGCTCGCTGTTGCCTCTGAAAGTGACGTAACGAAGCTCTCGTGGATAAAGTTTATTAGCAGACATATCATTTTCTGCAGTACTTACTACATAGCCCAGTCACAATAATGTGACCACCGCCTATGTTCGACGTCAACGTGCAACAACCACACACACGGTAGGTGACAACACTAGAAGTGGAGAATATATAAAGCGTGTCAGCGGGACGCGCAAAACAGTGCAGTCGTTACCGTAATGCGGAGTGATTTATCTGATGCCCAAAAGAGCGTAATCATTGGATTTCGGGAAAAGGGTAGAGTCATTTCCGAAACGGCTACGTTTGTACACTGTCCGCGAGCCGCCGTGGTTGAAGTATACCGCGTATGTCAAAATGGCGCTATCCAAGACCGGTGCCGAGGTAACTGTGGTACACCACGGGCCGTAAATGGCAAAGGTGGACGACAGCTGCGGAGATGTGTACGGGCGAATACACGTGCAACTGTGGAGCAACTGACCGCCCACAGGAACCGAGGGGCTACCGGCAGTGTCACCTCAACGGATTTTGAGCGAACACTGCTGCGTATGGGCCTCCGCAGCAGGCGCCAGGTTTATCCACCCATGCGGCGGCGAAGGCTGGACGTTCACAGGGGGGCTGTTCAGATGCTCCATTGGACAGATGGCTATTGGCGTGTACGGCCCTGCAACAATTGTTGTAAGGAGCCAGGCCGGAGCAGGGAGCGTTATGGTCTGGAGAATGTTTTCGTGGCATTCCCTGAGTGATCTCGTCATTCTGGAAGGCACAACGGATCAACATAAAATGGCTCAAATTCCTCTGAGCACTATGGGACTTAACATCTGAGGTCATCAGTCCCCTAGAACTCAGAACTAATTAAACCTAACTAACCTAAGGACATCACACACATCCATGCCGAAGGCAGGATTCGAACCTGCGACCGTAGCGGTCGCGCGGTTCCAGACTGTAGCGCCTAGAACCGCTCGGCCATTCCGGCGGCTGGATCACCACAAGTATGCATCCACGCTTGGGGTGCATATAATTTGTTTCTTCCTCAACAAGATGGTAACTACCAGCACGACAATGCAACGTATCACACAGCTCGCAGTGTACGTGCGTGGTTCGAAACTCCTCGTATTTAAACCCAGTCGATAATTTGTGGGACCACCTGGATCGGGTTGGTCGCATCGTGGATCCTCAGCAGAGAAATCAGCTGGCCACGGGCACCGGAGTCGGCATGGCTCCACATCCTCCAGAGCCTCACTGATTCGCTTCTTGCACGCCTCACATTAATGTGAGTACCTTTCCTATGTGTTACTGTACTGCTGACAACCCTACCCTTGTCCGTCGAGGGATAGAGATTCATTTCTACGATGCTCATCACACCCAACAGCGCTGTACATTGATTTTTAAGACAGAGTCACAACCCTAACAAAAGGCCTTTCTAGAACTAACGTTCGAATGTATACGTATTAAAGGTATTACGTACAGTTGCATGTTACAGATACTTTGATTGGGCTGTGTATGGAGAATAAGATAAAACTGCAAAGGAAATTGAGTAACTGTGTGGGTCGACGTTCTTCGGAAGGAAATACGACACAAATCCCATTTACTAACTGTGATACTAGGTGACCAATACAAAGTATACACTCGCGAAACAGCATCATGAGATATAATGAGATGGAAGAGACAAAATGGGAAGCGCACATTATTGATTAGAAGTGTAATTGTCAAAAAAGAAACATGCTATTATCTTTCATAACGATAGTAAATTGTTGGCTGATGATGGATTTTGCGTACCGTAACCGTTTTAAATATTAAGCTATTTTATCGCCTCGTAAGGGAAGACTCCATATATAGATAAGACTTCCATCTTCAATAAAAAAATTAAAGACGACGAGAGAGAAAATGGGGGCGGGAGGGATCACGTGCTTCAATACTGTGCACTTTTGTAAGAGATATCTACGAGTGCAGCTGAAGATCTACGAAGTCTTACTAAACAGGCCGTAAGATGACTCTTCGGGCTACAGCGGCCGATATTAGCGCGGTGTAGGGCACCACGCCTGCAGCATTTCTATTTACAGTCTTTCAGCATTTTCATATCTTCAACACAAAACTCAATGCAGCAAAAACATACAATGTGTGTTACGAACTTTTGTAGACTCTCGTCGTCCCGTCCAGATTACAAGCAAACGATACCTTATTAAATGTGACTGAACGCTAGATAATGCATTTTATTGTTTTTGATTACAAAACGTGAACCGTCAGAAATTGTGGCACTGGATTCGTTTCCGCGAGTAGCGGAACTCAAACCTCCGTGCGATAATTCTGATTCAGGCGTTTCCGCTGTTTCCTTGAACCACTGAACATTAATGCCCGGATTTTGCCTCCTGTAATGCCATTATACAATTGCTACTCCACACTTCCCCGTGCATTTGCTCCCTTTACAATCATCTAGTCTTCGATGGCCTCTGGAGAGCTAGTGCTCGTAGAAGTGCTTCCAGCATGAGGGAAAAATTACGTGCGAGAGTATCCAAGAAACTAGTATCCGAGAAACTAATCAGTTATAAATCTACAAAAACTTGGACGAACCGTGACAATGAAGCTTCTTAGCGTGATCGAAAGTAGATTAAAGCCCTGTTATCAGCAAATGAAGGACGATTAAGATTTAACGTCGTAACGACCACGATGTCGTAGAAACGAAACACAGGCCAGATTTCGAGAGGTAAGTGTCAGGACATTGGCTGTTATTGTCATAAAGTGATTTTTGGAAACGAAGGAAAACCTACAGTTAGGTGGCCGGACATGGACTTGGATCCAGATCTTCAGAATACCAGGTCAACGTCTCTACACCGTACCACTTCGGTCGGTACCAGTCTCGGAATGAAATGGATCTACTCCCGAACGCTGGGTCGTTGCTGCCGCTCGATCTCAGTTTCTTGTTTGATATCTGTACCTCGAGACAACGCAACGGTGCTCCAACAGCACTTGTAGGAATGGCATCGCTCAGAGGATTCACCAGTAATGTCATCTACTGGAGGTGCGGATCTGAACTGGAATACTGCAAGAGGATTCAGATATCCTGGCTTCGAAGGGACTAAATAAATAAATAAAAAGATAGAAAACAACGGCGGCCTTAATTTGTAAGTGTGGCAATACTATGGAAGAAAGTGCTTTTCGCACGGAGCCGTGAGGATGGTGACGCACCTGTTGGGCTGGAGGCTCGAGTTAATCCTGGGAGCGGGCTAGCGGCTACCCGCGGCGGGCCCCCGGCCGTTATCAGCGATAAGCTCGCCTTGCCAGCCATGTCGCTCCCGGCTGTCCCCCGTGTCACCAGCAGACAAACAAAACTTGCAAAAAATCGCAAACAGTGGCTCACGGCCTACAAGAGTTTCCGAAACAACGCGCAGTTTCAATTACAGGATTTGGGGGCGTTTGTCTTGCTCATCGCAATGCAGTAGCTGAGCGAGATTATCTTTTTGTGCTTTTAAATAAACACAGTCAGCGTATGTAACGTTAGTATCCAAAATTATTCCACTCAAATTAGGATAAGCAACGTCAAGTAAAGTTGAATGTTGTTCTGATCTTCTCTTCAGTACTGCTCTGTTGCTTCTAAAAGTCCTGTGTCGTATACCGGAATTCGTGACATGCTCTACACATGAGACGTGGCCATTGCTTAAGAAATGACAGATGTGATGTTGTGGCTTACACTGTTTCAACCCTAACCCGTGAAGATGATCTGTGACGGAAACCGGTCGATATTTGGGTTTAAAATAAGAAGAGCTGAGGATCAAACATGCGTTTTGAGTAAAATAGTTTCATGGCACTGTAATCTACACGAGTTGTTCAACAGCTTAATTAGAAACATTTCTTTCTTCGCGCAGCTGGCCGCTGTGACCGGGCGGTTCTAGGCGCTTCAGTCTGGAACCCCGCTACTGCTACAGTCGCAGGTTCGAATCCTGCCTCGTACATGGATGTGTGTGATGTCCTTAGGTTAGTTAGGTTTATGTAGTTCTAAGTCTAAGGGACTGATGACCTCAGATGTTAAGTCCCATAGTGCCTAGAGCCGTTTGAACCATTTTTTTCTTCGCGCACATTGTCATATTTACTTTGAGTTGCCGGCCGCGGTGGCCGTGCGGTTCTAGGCGCGCAGTCCGGAACCGCGCGACTGCTACGGTCGCAGGTTCGAATCCTGCCTCGGGCATGGATGTGTGTGATGTTCTTAGGTTAGTTAGGTTTAAGTAGTTCTAAGTTCTAGGGGACTGATGACCTCAGATGTTAAGTCCCATGGTGCTCAGAGCCATTTTCCTTTGAGGTGAGTGAATTTTGTAATTCAAATGCAACGGCTTAATGCAGAGAAATGCCATTAATGCGAGTGCAGAGTAGTGTTGTGCTATTGTAAAACACGTGACAAAACTTATCATACTTGACTTGAATAGCAGCACAGGGGGAGGGAGTAGGCAGCCGATCTTAACATTCCCATCTGACACAGGAGTATTGTATGTTTATTTTATAAGTCACGTCAAAATAGAGAAATTTGTGATTCTAGTCATTCAAGAACGGTACAGTACCATCTCTTCGAAGCAACAAGTTACAGAACTATAACAGACAACCGTTTTCGACGTGATACGTCACTGAAATTCACGGCCTATAATGTGATCAATTTGGCCAGCGTTCAAATCTTCCGTTTCACTTAATCTTTCAGGAAAGAAGTTGTCAATGAAGCTGTAGAAACACAAATAATGAATGTTTAAATTATCGTGATGATGACTTTTGACTCGATAAATCCCGGAATCCAGCTGTATCTGGAAAGCAGACATTGCTATAAGGTTGCGTCCAACAACAGCTCGATGTACACTGTTTTGCCGAATAAATAGTATGCATGTTTAAACAGCCCCACCATTCGTTACGCTTCTCACTTTGAAACCTCTCTGGTACAGTTATAGTACATATATCAATGTAACAAATGCTACTCTAGTACGATGAATTTCTAAGCGTTTTCTAGTTGAAGGCCAAGCAAGAGCGACAGCAGTCCAGCAGCAGCGTTAACGCAGCTGGCTAAGGTCACAGACTAGAAAGTCCGCCCATACTGTGTTCGTGTCAGTTTTTTCTTCTAATTTCTACCCGACAATTGTATCGCCACAACAAATCATGTTCCTTCGGAAAGGAACGATACTAATAACGAGAATCAGTGTGGTGTGGTGTATGTATAATCCAGATACACACTGAGGTGACAAGAGTCGTTGGACAGCGATGTGCCTGTATACAGACGGCGGTGTATCACGTGTACAACATATAAAAAGGCAGGGCATTGGTGGAACTGTCATCGGAAGTCAGGTGATTCATGTGAATGGGTTTCCGACGTGATTGTAGCCGCACGACAGGAATTAACAGACTTTCAAAGCGGAGTGGTAGTTCGAGCTAGATGCACGGGGAACTCCATTTCGGAAATCGGTAGAGAATTCAATATTCGGAGATCCACTATGGCAAGGTTGTCCCGAGCATACCAAATTTCAGGCATTTCCTCTCATCACCGACAACGTACTGGCTGACAGTCGTCACTTAATGACCGACGGCAGCGGCGTTTGCGTAAAGTTGTCAGTGCTAACAGACACGCAACACTGCGTGGAATAACCGCAGAAATCAATGTGGGACGTACTACGAACGTTTCCGTTAGGATAGTGCGGCGACGAAATTTGAGGTTAATTGTCTACGGCAGCAGACGACCGACGCGAGGGCCTTTGCTAACAAGACATCGCCTGCAGCGCCTCTCCTGGGATCGTGACCATATCGCTTGGACTCTACACGACTGGATAATCGGGCCTGGGCAGATGAGGCGCGACTTCAGCTGGTAAGAGCTGAAGGCAGGATTCGAGCGTGGCGCAGACCCCGTGAAACCGTGGACCCAAGATGTCAACAAGACCCTGTGCAAGCTGGTGGCGGCTCCATAATGGTGTGGGCTATGTTTACATGGAATGGACTGACTCCTCTACCTCAATTGAACCGATCAATGACTGGTAATGGTTATGTTTCCTTCTAGGAGACCATTTGCAGCCATTCATGGACTTCATGTTCCCAAGCAAGGCTGTCACGTCACCAGGCCACAGTTGTCTGCGATCAGTTTGAAGCACATACTGGAGAATTCGCCTGACATGAATCCCATCGAACATCAATGGGACATCATCGAGATTTCAGTTCGTGGACAACATCCTGCACCGGAAACACTTTCGCAATTACGGGCGGTTAGATAGGCAGCACGGCTCACTAGTTCTGCAGGGGACTACCAACGACTCGCTGAGTCCATGACACGTCGCGTTGCTGCAGTAAGCAGGGAAGAAGGACGTCCGACACAATATTAGGGGGTATCCTATGACTTTTGTCACCTCATTGTATTAAGGAATCGCGATGAAATGAATATTTATTTATCGATATATTCATGCGCGTATTCCAGTGAAGTCACACATGGCCGTACCTGCATGGTATAACGCACGGTGTACTTGTGACACGCGCACGAATATATTGACAAGTAAATGTTTATTTCATAGGTATTCCTTGTATACCTCGATTATACCTCACAATGAATGTACCACAATTATTACAGTTATTATCATTACTGTTCCTTTCCAAAGAAATATTATTCGTGGTGGTGATACAAATGTTGAAACTTAGGAATATTAGGAAACAAATGCGTCGATTGGAATGCAGTAAGCGCAGACTTCTAGTCCGTCCCCTTGGCCGGTTGCGTAGATACCGTCGCTCGATGGATGGAGCTCTCGTATGTTATTCATCTCGCGCATAAAACTTTGAACTTCGATTTCTCGAAAAGGTTTGAAACGCGCATCGTATTGGAACAGCTATCGTTAGACCTAAATATGTACTAATATCGCGCGAGAGATGAGCAAAATCGGAAGCCTCTGTGTATATGCTCCCCTTGCCAGGATTAATTGTGTGAGGTTTTGTACCAGTGACGGCGTATGCTTTCTTGTTGTCTGTGCATATACTCTGCAGAGCTGTGATTCGACACATTCTGAGATAGCTGGGAGGAATGCAGCCGAAATACTAGCAAGCAAGGATTCGTGGTTGGGTTCTGGGGGGAGGTGGCTCACACTGTTTCTTACTTTCTCCTTCCGCTTCCGCAAATATAATTTGCTGTGACTCTCACTTTTAACGTACCACAGCTGCTTAGAATGTAAAAACAATAATAAAAATAATAATCAACACTGTGCGTGCCGCTAAAACTCAGAAACGAGTCGCGGTTCGATCAAGGGAGTTGCATGGTGTGGTAGTCCTCTACCTCCCATCCATGGAGAAGGTTCCCGTTTTTACCTGAAGGGCGTGCTTTCGAAGATGTAAGCACTGGGAAGTTTCACCCTCTAGAAATTTCCAGAACATTTAGAGAGTATTCTAGAACACTCGAGGGTATTCAAGAGCATTCCACAACATTCCAGAATTTTCCACAATGATACAAGATAGTATGGAACATTCGTGAAGATTCCATAATGTTCGGGAACATCTCGGAACATTCCGAAATACTCTCGAATGTTGTGGAGTGTTCTGGAACATTGTGGACCTTTCGACGAATGCACAGTGGCACATACAAATTTCTAGAAGCCATGGACAGAACGTTAAAAGACTTGCGAGGAAACTCTGAAGTCACGGGAGGAGCTCTACTCATACTCTCAGCAGATTATCGACAGACATTTCCAGTTATCCCCAAGTCCACACCGGCGGACGAAAACAATGCATGCTTTAAAAAATCATCTCCCTGGCCACACATACAAATAATGTGACTAACAAAAAATATGATAGTTGAACTATCGAAATACGAAACAGCAGCACATTTTGCACAACAGCTATTACAAACAGGAGAAGGTACATATCCTACTGACCAGACGGGCGACCTCATTAAACTCAACAGTGATTTCTGCAACATAGCCACTCGTGAAAAAAAACTCATCTACCAAATTTATCCAAACATTGTTCACAAATATACCAATCGGGACTGGCTATTTGAAAGGGAAAGTTTGGCAACTAAAAATAATATTGTCGACGATATTACTACTACTACTACTACGTGATCAGGCCCAGTGGACCGCACGCATCTACAGGTTTCCTCCTCCACTGTATTCTGTCCATTGCTGCTATCCGCCATTCGTCCAAATCTATTGAAATTTGTTTAAAAATCTTCATGGAGTCCATCCCTCCAACGCTTCTTGGGTCTCCCTGGCGGTCTCTTTCCTGTAGATGTGAAATACAGGAGCTTCCGAGGCCATCTGTGATCCTCCATCCGGGCCACATGGCCGGCCCACTGCATTCGTTTGGCTTTGACAGCTCCTGCTATGTTGGGCTGCTGGTATAGTTCCTCAAGCTCTTGGTTGTATCTGATCCTCCATTCCTCTGTATCTGCATCCAGAACCGGACCGAAGATCTTCCGAAGCACTTTTCTCTCAAAGACAGGGAGCTTATGGAAGTCCTGTTTCCGGATACTCCATGTCTCACAGCCATATAGAACAACAGGCTGGATCAGGTTTTTGTACAGTCGAATCTTGAACTGTCTGGAGAGAGATTTGGACCGAAGCAGTTGTGCTAGGCTGTGGTAAGATCGGTTTCCTGCTTGTATTCTGGCATTGATCTCTGCTTCACATGACGAGTTCTCAGTGAAAAGTGCCCCTAGGTATTTGAATTCTTGCACTCTCTTGTAGGAATGGTCCCCAACCTGCAGTGATTGTAGATGATCAGCAGTCTGTCAATGATAACGAGGTACTCTGTCTTAGCTTCGTTTATGTTTAGCCCAAATTTGCTGGCAGCCTCCTTTAGTGCCTTGGTCATTTGCTCCAACTCCTCTTTCGACCTAGAGAGTAAACAGATGTCGTCTGCATAGGCTAAGTATGCCAGTCTCTTTCCTTCGATTTCAATCCCTTCGTTCTCTTGGAAGATCTCGCGTACGATCTTCTCGAGGGCAAAGTTGAACAGGATAGGGGACAACCCATCTCCTTGCCTGAGTCCTGTCACAATTTCAAATTCCTCAGTTATGCTATTTCCCATCTTCACCTTTGCATGTGTTTCGTTCAGACAGATCTTTATCAGATTGATGCGTTTCTCTGCTATGCCAAACTCCTTTAAACAGTTGAGCAGGCTCTTGCGATGTATGCAATCATAGGCCTTCTTAAAATCAACGAATAAAATATGCAAATCTTTACCATATTCACCCAGTTTCTCAGTGAGCTGCCGGAGACTGAAGATCTGATCTACTGTTGACCGTCCTGGCCGGAAACCTCCCTGGTACTCCGCAATCACCGATTCTGCCACTGGCTGAATTCTATGTCTGAGGCAATTGGACAGGATCTTATAGCAGACGTTAAGCAGGGCGATTCCTTGATAGTTGTCACATTTCAGTTTGTCGCCCTTCTTATGTATTGGACAAATCAGAGCTGTTTTCCATTCTCCTGGTAGTTCTTCTTTGGTCCATATTGCCTGTATCAGTCGGTGTATTTTTTCTGCAAGTTTCTCTCCTCCTGCCAGGATCATTTCAGCCTGTATTCCATCTTCACCTGGACTCTTATTCTGTTTGAGGTGTCTGATTCTGGTTTTTATCTCATCCAGGGTAGGTGGGGGATAATCTGCATCGGCTGTAATTGGGTACTGGAAATCAAACTGCAGTTCGGGTTCATCACAATTTAGCAGCTGTCGAAAGTACTCTTTCCATCTCTCAGCTATGTCCCTATCGTTCGTCAGGATCTTATCACTGGAATCTTTGACAAATTTCTGCTTGGCATGGTAGCCATTGCAGAGGTACTTCACCCTCAGAAACATTTACCTCGTCTTTTGTCCTCTGAAGTCTGTTTCTGCTTCAGTGATGATATTCCTTATGTATTTCCTCTTTGCTCTTCTCAGAATTGCTTGTGTAGTCTTTCGGACCTCCTCAAATTGTGCTTTGGCCTGTGCCAGATTTGACCCCTTCAGCCATTTGTTCCTGGCTTCCTTTCTCCTTTCCAGGGCATCTGCACATTCCTTTCCAAACCAGATCTTCTTGCCCACTGGGTTTGCCCACTGGTTTGTCGACGATTTCAACTTTAATATTCAAAAGAAAATTCCTGCTGAAGACAGAGTATACAAATAGATCGACACGTTGGTAAACTTCGAAGAAAGTGTGAACTTCCCTACAGAATTTCTGAACTCTTTGCGACTACAAGAAACACAATTACACTACCTTCGACTTAAAATTGGATCTCAGATGATACTATTCAGAAATCTCAACTCACCAAAACTATATAGTGGAACAACGGTGATCGTCAAACAGCTGGCGAATAACACCATCGAAGCCGAACTTATGACTGAAAAGTACAAAGGACACACACTACTTATCCCCAGAATACCACTGATCTCTACTGAACTGCCATTCCAATTTAAAAGACTGCTGTTTCCAATCAAATTAGCCCACGGTTTTACAATTAACAAGGGGCAAGGACAAGCATTAAAATATTGCCGCATCAGTCTCAAAGATCTCTGCTTCTCTCACGGTCAACTACATGTACCGTGCTCTCGAGTAGGAAATTTGATAAATTTGTACATATATACCCCGGATAACAAAACGAAGAATCTTGTTGATAAACAAGTATTCTAAAAAGTGAGAATATGTTTTCAATTAAATATGTTTACCTCTTATCCTTTATCAAGTATTGTAAATAGTTAGAATGTATTTTCAATAAAAAAATTATCTCTTGTACTCAGTTTATCCTTTTATTCCAACTACCACACAGTCTCATATCAACTCCCTCAGCGAATCCGGGTACCTCAGCTAGTAATAGTAATAGTATATTATAATAATTCACATAAAATTTTTTGTAACGATACTAATGAACTTGGTTACTTTAATGTTAAATACATTGCTTTAGCTAACTCACAAGAATAATACAGTAATTTACACGATATAAAATCATTACCAGCATTTCACTTAGCACTACGATTAGAAACAGTGGTGTGCAGACTATGACATGTAAATGAGAGGAACGTTGTTTGTCTGAGTCACTTCCGCTACGGTCAGGAAAGTCAGTGTTTTTGTCAGTTTTTTCCTTATAGGAGAGCCTTTCCCTTTCTGTCATCGTGTGATTTCCCGGCTCCACCTGTCGACTCACCAACCGTGTCGGATTTCCTGTTCATAGCAGGTATTAGCAGCTTTTACATGGCTTCAATGCTCTCTACGCAAGCTCGTCAATGGCGGCTAGACCTCAAGCGAGGAACTGACAAGTGTCCTGTGTGAAACGTAGCTCATAATTTTTCTAGATTTCCATGGCATTTGCAGACTGTTTTTGTGCTACTTCATTTGCCAAAATTTATCTAAGGAGCTGTGTACAAATATTAAAGCTTTTAATTAAAACGTTCCTTCGGTTTGAGGGAGGATTCATGATAGCCTCGTACGAACCCCCTGGATCCACGCCCGAATACTACTGCCGGCCCAAAGTCTCAGCCACTTTCCACTAGCTGATAACTATAGCACAACAAAATTTAGCATATGTATGTTTGAAAACGATCATTTTAATTGTAGGATTTATGTAGCTTTCCGCAAGGTACGAATGCTTTTAGGACTCCGTGTCTCAGTCGGTAAAAACGGAGCCCGTACAAGATCACTTTGTTGTCCGTCAGGCAGTCTGTGAAGACCAGTTTTTTCAGGAACGGGTCGAGGTATCGAGTTGAAATTTCATGTCAAATACTAAGGTCTACAGTCCATTGGCGGTGTAAAAAATTTAAGCTTCTAAGTCAATGAAATCAAAACACACCATCATTTAACATAAATATACTCGCAAATGAACTCATCAAGAATTATTGACCTAGAATCATGAAATCTGCCAAGAAGCAAGGTTTCACAGGACAAGTAAAAGAAAAAATCCAAAAATTGTTAATTTGTTATTATATCATATTTAACAAAAATTTCCAGTTGTTCTCCGTCTATTGAGGCTCAATTTTTCTCAAAAACAGGTAGAGATATTAATTTTATATTTACGTCACATACTGAGATCTACGGTCCCTCGGAGGTGTAAAAAAGTTAATCTTGTAAGTCAATGTAATTTAAAGTATGGCCATTTATGTCACATATTTTGATAGTCGCAAACTCACTGAACACCACGAGTCCTACTCTCACACGTCAGGTTTTTCTATTTATTTACCTTTTTTTAAAGAAGCTTTGTAACCAAAGAAAGCGTTTTTCTGTTGGGCCAGACCGTTTCACGCTGCAGTGGATCAAGTGTGACAGTGACATCACGGCGCCGTCGGGAACGGTAAGAGCGAAACGAATTTTGAGAGCAGTGCGAGGCGGCAGCTTGCGGCAGGAAACGCTGCAAGCCGCGCACTTACGCAACATCCTCGAGTGTACACGGGGTGGCCCGTATTAGGTTGCCACACGTCACCGCCCCACGTGGCTGGCCTCTGCAAGGGGATCGCCAAGTGCTACCAAATTGCGTTCGGGGCCCATCACCGCCACCGCTTAGCACCTCATTTTCGAGCCGTAATGACGTCGTTAGCGCACGGCCAGCCTTTCCATTTTGCTGTAGCTAATGTCTACGTAAATACTACTAGAAAAATATAGGTTCGGACACACTACATCATTTAGTTTGGAAATTAATTTCTCTGTACTGCCGCTCGCATTCCGTTGAAGTTCAGCGTACAGTCTCAGAGACTACGTACGTTTCCAGTGCCGACAGATCGGCAAATCTACAACGAAAAAGCTGAATTGAAAATCTATACCTGGATCTGAACAACAAGAGTTTATCCCTTGCAGATTTGCTACTTCAAACACAATCAAACGCAGATCGTGTTATATAGTAAAAGCGTCTAAACTGCTACACGCTCATAAAAGCTAAAGAATCAGTTTTTGCTTTAAATTTGTCAACACACAGCACAGAAAGTCTTCTGTTAGCGAAATGCTCGAATGATATCGTGGCCACAGACTCAGAAATCTAACTTAGCTGGACAAGGGAATGGACTGAAATAGCACGTGCTATTTCAACCGTAAGCAGTACAAGAAAAACACATCAAATCAAACGATGATGCCTAGACTGAGACTGACAGCCTGCTCCTCCCAAGGTTAAGTCCAGTCAATGTATTTTAAACAGTGTCGCCTTACGCAGTTGTTCGGAACCAGCTACAACACAATTTGTGCAGTCATTGCAGGCAATTACGACGCGAAAGGCTCAAAAGCGAAAGTAACAGACAGTCTTTATAGATAGTCGTTACACATTTCAAAACATCAAGTCTGATGTTACACACAAATTTTCCGCCTTACGTCGTGAAAATGACGATAGGAAAATGAAAGTATGATGTGCAACTATTTTTAGGGCTACAGCAGCTCGTTAGACAATACCACTGCGTTCCGGTATATTATCTCCTCGTGGCGGTCATACACGCGAGTGTTTTATGAGTTATGTCTTACGTGTTAATGTCGTATATTGACAGGTGGCGGGTTGGTTTCATGTTGTGTTAGTGGTTATAGTGGCGTTTCTGTATCAGTATATACGTGTATCCTGTGTTGCGCAACGGTGAGTGACGGGTATAGGTATTTGTGTTCTGGGGTGTTTCCGTTTGTTGGTTTTTCGATTACGTTGTGACCCATGTCTCCTGATTTTGCAACACATACAGGAAAGCTGGCCATCCTCTGTACACACCGAAGTTACACAGGTCAAGAACAAACAGTGCTTCCCGTCATCCGTATCTATTGTACACAACATTAACACTAATAATATTTTCTGCTGGGCGTTGCGCAATCTGATGCCGTACAGCTGCACATCATCCGCGCAGGTGACGATCCGTCATGAGAAGAACACGTACCCTTCTGCCGTTCACCTACTTCCAGATGACGAAGGACCAGACTTTCCCGCTGGTCAGCCATTCAGGAAATGGAACCCTAATTATGCGTCGGTTGTTAAGAAACAGCTGCGTATAGAAAATCTATGTCATGTTACGTAAGGACCGTGAAGTAAATACTCAAGCTACAGGAAAAAGCGGTATCTCTTGTAAGGAGACGTAATCCTGAAAATTACTTGTAATACACGAACGATACTTGTTTACGTACGTAAATTATTGGGAGAGCCTTGGGAGTTTGCAGTCTTGTCGTCGCTATTAAGGTTATTGATAATTTGGAGAAGAGGGGATCGCTATTACATCCAATTGCACCGCACACCACAAAATCCGGTGTTCGTCGCATAAGATGCTCTCTGAAGATTACGTTCAGCTCAATATCATGTTGTGCTTAGTCAACCACTGAATAGAGACTCACTGGAAATTGGAATATGTTGGACAACCGGTGTGCCATTCCGATACTGAGGTCACATTTCCTGCACCCGTCCGGTTATCTTCGTCTCTATTTATTTCCCACATAAAACTTACACGAGCAGAATTACGCCTCGTATGGACTGCAGTTCAATTGTACGACAAACATCATTCACTAATGCTCATCATTCGTACTCATTCAGAGCCTGTAACTTGATTATATGAATCTATTTCATAGAAACCTCTCGTGGGTCATTTACCATTGGCGAACAATTATAAATAACTTTCCGTGCTTGCACTATCACCGTAAAATTAGTAATTTTATTTATTTTTGTGTCACTCCCTGCTTCAAAAGTCCCATAAATTTTGTATCATTTATATTCTTCCATTCCGGTATTGTAATTTCCACAAACAGTAGTTTATGTCATGAGTGGAGCGAACCAGTCACACAGCGTCTGCTTTTGCTTTGAGCATTGGTACGCATGTCATCAACGCTGCAGTCAACACCATCTGCACGAAGAAACGGCGCCGCACCGTCTGCGTATCGAATTTCACTTCAGACAGATAGCAACCAATTATCTCATCACGACACAGCACTCAATACTAAATTACGGACGTGCAGCAGTCCAATGTGTTTTCGTTTATGATCTGTAATCATACCCTTACAATGGAGATACGCAGTATCCTAGGCAACTTGCAATCACAGTCATCGATCCTCTTTGCTGCAATTTTATCCGACAAAATAGTTACCCAGAGCGCTCCACAGTTCTTGAAATCATTATTTACCCGGAATGCTATCCACTTCTGTCCTACGAAGAAAAGTCCTATACTTACAAGTTTGTTTGCAGAAAGGGTGGGAGGTTGTAATCAAGCCTCTATACTTCGTTTTCCTTATGTTATAAGCGCAAACGATGTCTAGGGAAGTGACAAATCTTTTTTTTTCCAACACTACGTCGTAACCAAGCTGGCGATCTTTTAATTACGTGGTAGAACATTCAATGACCGTATGAGTACTTTCCTCATAAACAGCCAGTTTCTAAGCTGATGTGTGACTTGAGGCGAGCTTAGAGGATTTGGTAATTTCAGAACATAGAGGTGCCATCGAGCAGACCTTAAAAGGAAAAGGGTGGATCTATGGGGCTGCAGCTTCCTCCCCCCCCCCCCCCCCCCCCCCGCACGAGAAGCACACCTGCTTAAAAATCGCTTAAAATGATTCTTTGCAACACAGCTTTCAGATTTAACAGCCTCGGAAATTTTCTCGCTATTGTAGTCGGTTCAGTCTAACTTGTAGTGTTGAACTGCTCGGAGACATCTTTCGGCTACACCTTCGTCATTGCAAATTTAGTGCAAATGTAAACAGTATTCACGAATTCTTCCGCACCATGTATTACCTCATTGCTGGTACAACCCACCGATGGGGAACAACCTCACTATGCTGTGCCAAACCAACTCTCGCTTCACATTTCCTATCGATCATCTGCGATGATAGACATAACACACGGAAGAAACGAAGTTCCGTGAAATTTCAGTATAGAGACTTTTATGTTCGAATGTGGTGTTTATATTTGCTATGAAGATAAATTAAACCTGTTGTGACACAATTATTCACTCGTTCGCTGTCAACAGTGGTACCTGGCCATAAGTTTGGCGACTTCTACCCACCTGTTCCCATCAAAACTAGCAAGCCATGGCTCTTTGATTGGTGTACTAAGTTTTCAATGAACGCGATAGTACAACGATATTTGAAATAAAAAGTAGATGGCTTAAACGTTGAAAACTACGATTAGCAAAGACCTTAAAGACTAATGCTTTAGAGTGTCTCAAAGTTTCATTCACAATATCATAACAAAAAATACCTAATATATGAGTAGGTCTATTTCCAGTAACGTAACAACAGCGTCTGCTATGAGCTATGATCCCTGGCTAATCGTCAAGCGTGCTTTTGTTTATTTGATGGTTAAACGAAGGATGAACAGAGTAAGGTATACACGCTGCTTCTACAGAGATGTTGCTCGGCCCCTTAGTTCTCCTCGATACCTATGAGTACAAGTCGATAGTCTTCGTGATATCTGCAGCGATCTAGAAGTTATTGTAAGTGCTACAACAGGCTTAATTTAATTTCATATATTATATCAAACTGAACATGAATGTGTATATAATGCGCAAAACTTGTTACTTCAGTGTGTATTTTCTGCGACAGTATCCAACGGATAAATTGCACCTGAATTGGCAGCAATGCACATGAGAGTGAAACACTTCCTCTGGTCACAGCACGGTGGCCATTATCATCTTTCTATGCTACCCCCCTCAAGCAACAGCTCGACGGTGACAGACTGGGTAATTTCATTGCGTTTTCATTGAAATATCGAACATATTGTAGTGTCCTTTATGAGTCTTAGTGTGAAGTGAGTAAATAAAATCTCTGAAGTTAAAGTGTTTTATATGAGTAGTTACTTGGCCATTATTTCTCCTGTAGTTGCTGTTTAAACGCTTCATTTCATATTTATAGGTTTCTATCACTAGTGCAAACTGTAAAACAAAACACAAATAGGTTTGGACCAGATGAGTTTCCATTTTATTTTAAACACTTTCTTCGTGTACAAAATTTGTTTACACAATAAATGTTCAACATAAGTATTTCCTTTGGCACACTTTGTAAACAGGTCGTCCGTCACAGTTGGTGGCGTTAAATGACAACTGTGTTGGTGCAGACAGCACTATTTCACCATGGGACGTTTATTGCTTTCTTCATAATTTTTCCTCTTGTGGCAATAACTGCTCCTGTGCCACCTTGAAAAACATTGCCAAACAGTGTTGAAAGTTTTTGATCTCCCTGCGAGTTTATTATTAACAAAAATTCTTTCACTTCAACATATAGAACCATGATATACCTTTAAAAAAATTTCGAAAACTGGAAGCAGAAAATGTTGGCAGTGTGCTTGTTAATGCCCTCAATCATTACATTTTTCATTTTGTGTTTATTTTTTACATGAGTAATTATATTAGCACATTTTCATTATTCCAGATGCCAAAAACAAGAAATGGAAAGACGAAAGAAAGCTCCTCTGCTACATATTTCCAAGGCAAAAGATCAAAAAGTATTATATTAGTGTAGGCCAAACCAATCAAGAATAGTGGTGTTGGTAATGGTGGTGATCATAGTAACTCCTTATTAATAGCAGATAGCTGTATTACACTGATGGGTAATGGCGTACCTAGTTCCAGTTGCTGTGGTAGTCATAGTACTAATGATAATGAGAACAACGAGGAAAACTGGTTGTGTCGCAAAATTTAATTACAGATAACAATGACATTGTGCTACTGAAAAAAACTTCGAAAAAACTCAAATTGTTTGGAGTTGTAGAAACGTATGTGGAAATCATACGAAAATTGCTATTTCTCGTCAAGTAGCGCGCCAAGTGAAAAGTTTTCCAGAAAATTTCAGAATGCATAATTTAGAAAGTACCCCTGGTTGGCATACCCTAAACTGGAAGAAGCAGCACACTGCAAATACTGTATGTTTTTTGTATGAATTATGCTGGACATACAACTTCACAGCCTCTGGGCTGGTTAGTGTACGAAGGATTTGGGAAAGGGAAACGCGCCTTACAGTACTTCAAAAACCATGATATGCTGGAATATCATAAAAAGTCTTTTTACATTACAGCAACTTAAGGCAAATGAAAGAAACAATGGGTACCGTACTGGAACAAAATAAAATCAAAAAGGCTAGAGAACCAAGAGCTATTAAATTTCAGAGCTCTTTTAAGATTTGCCGCCTACTCTGAGACAAATTCCTGGGAAAACAATTTAGGAACTGCAAAGAAATATGCTCCCCACAGAAGTTCTGTGATACAAAACGAAATACTTGAAATCTGTGGTTTTCTGATACAAACAAACATTGTAGAACAAATTTAAAAAATGTAAACAGTTCTCAGTCATAATTGATGAGACAATTAATGTTATAACTACATAGCAATTGTCTGTCTGTCTTAGATATTTCGAGGAAGAGTAGATGAAGAGATGTGAAGATTTTTTTTGTTTCGTTACTCTTACATCAACAGCTGCACTAAGTATGTCTTGGGCAGTTTTGAAAATTTTGAAAGATCTGGGTCTGGATGTCAAAATACCTTAGAGGACAAGTTTATGACGGCGCTCGTGTTATGACCGGAGAGTTTAAAGGGACACAAGCAGATATTGCTCAATTACAACCTAAAGGTATTTATGTACATTGCACGTCGCACTGTTTAAAAGTTGCAATCTCAGAATTTTGACAAATCCAAGACATCAGAAGTTGTTTCAGGATTATTGGAAGTACATATTCGTTTCACCACGCTGCCAAGAGGCAAGGCATTTTATCAAAGTGTACAAAAAAATGCATCTAAAGAAATTATTCGCGACAAAGTGACTGGAGAGGCATGGCTATAATCCTTTTTTTCGAACTTCTGGGTGCTTTTTGCGAATGTCTGGATGACATTAGCCATTTGATCGATCGTGAAGCGTCGACTGGTGTCAATAAATTAGTGAACTCTGTCCGCACGGTGAAATTTATGGTTCCCGTTTTTGTAAGTGAATTAGTTTTTAGAAACAGAATTTTATTAACTAGATACGTAAAAGAAGAAGATTTGCGCAGTAAAACATTCCTAAATGCTTCAAGATCAGTTTCTGGACATCAGAAAATGTACAAATGTCATTTTGAGAAACTTTTCACTAAAGCAAGATCGAAGTGTGAAAAACATGAGATGCCAATTATTGTTCCAAGAACAAATAAACGGCAAGCAACGTTCAAAGTCTCCTCAACCATCGATATTTAGCTATTCATACAGAACTTAAAAATTTTACTTTCTAGAGAAAAGGAAAGGTCATAGGATTCCATTCTCAATCCTCGTCCAATATGTGCGTGTGCTCCCACTGTAACGACGTCGGAACGTTAAGTTCTAATTTTCCTTCCATCAAGAACTTGATCGAATAAAGTCCGGAGGAATGCTTACCCTGGAAGATCGAATAGTACCATCTTTCACGAGGTGAAATTTATTCTTTAGATTGAATTTTTTTCTACATGGACAAACAATTAGATATTATGGTGTTAATACTGAAAAAGGCAAAGAAGTAGTATCTGAGAATAGAAAAACCGTACCATCCAATATGCATAAAAGATTTCTTGTGGATAATTCAAGCGACGCACGTGTTTCGACAGTCAGAAAATCAAAGTTCTGTAGGACGAAAATGCCAATCAGTGTAATTTCAGAAAGACCTAATTACCGGACGAGGTTATGAAAGGTGCCCTACGTCTACTCAGAAGAGCAACAGAAAAAGATTTCTCGCGTAATACCGGTGAAATGGCCCGAGTACTGGATAACCTGTGATGACTACCCCATTGCCAGGGCAGCAGGAAATCAGATACTCACGAGCGTTTGTGAACAGCCTCAGAATTATTGCCCTGCCAGAAAAATCAGAGTGACTTGTTCTGTATAACAGCGAACAAAAAGGTAACTGGGCGAATCCTGCAAAGAGTCGTTTGGGATCTATTCTTGGGATGTAGCCCTTTATCCAGTCTTGAGAACGGTAGGACACAAGAGAAAGGGATTGTAGTATATGCAGATGACCTCCTTCTGATTAACTGGAGGTCACAGCACACAGCTAAAAGGTAGCAGCGAACATTTGCTGCTCACACTACAGAACTGGTGTACACACTATATCTGACTACGTACAAGGTAATATATACGACGCTCAAATTGAAACTATCATGAAGCGTGAAGCGGGAATGAAAGCTGTGTCGCGAACAATTGACAAGACAAAGACAAGATGATACCAACGATTTATGAGAATGAAAAAGAAATATCGATTTTTCCAGTTTTGATAATGATTTACGTGTATTCTCAGCATCGGGATTTCTGTGATCTACGTGTTTGGAACACAAAAATCCCAGTGTGAGCCATTGACGAGTACGAAGAGCCCAGAAGCTTGTCAGAGGCGATGGCCGCAACCTTGGTGCGGGGAGAGCATTGTCCTTCGCGCCTACTCCCGCCGGATGTCTTAATGGTGGCAACACCATTTATCCTCTAGGCTAGGTACGCGTCCGGCAATCTTATACAAAGTGAAATTCCTCGCACTACGGGACTGGAAATTCTCATAATATTATCTTCCAATTTTAACCATTTGGACTGAGGTTTGTAACATATTTCAACTCCAGTGGTCACGGTAACTAAGTGAAAATTAAGTTACCTAGTTTAATGAAGTGGATAAGAAAAAGTCTGGACCGTGCTGGAAATTTAATACTATATTGTTTGGGAACAGTGTTCCTTTATAAGATCGAAAGCTGTTTTACATCGCGGCAACTGACATGAAACTTTTCACAGTTATTGTAAAATTACTTATGCATGAATCACAGAACCGAAATCAATTTCAGACGATGTGGTTGACAACACCTGCTACGGCATTACATTATGTTTATTCCATTCGTGTCGTCTCTTGGTGATGAAAGTTGTTTTAATTGAAGAATCGCCTTCGTTGACACTAGTACTTTTTTCACATTGTTGTTGCTATACACAGCAAAATCATTTGAGGTTTCTGGAGCGGCGGAAATTTAGAATCGTGTAGAATGCAGGACCTTTCATGAACAAAGCGAAGATTCTCTCGGCAAAAAACGGCCTGCATTTAAGATGTTGAGAGGTATCGTGCCACCTTGAAATACATGACCAACAAACGCTCTTCATTTGATCTACAAACATAATACACCCCGTGTTGCTTCTCTCAATATGACGCTAAAAGTTTGAGGAAAAGTATTACGCACAAAAAGGAGACCAGTATGAAATAATAAAGCAGTTTATTGTCATCCTAAATAGTTTAGGTAGTGAAGCAATAAAGCAGAAATTTGAACGATGACCGAAACCAAAAGTTGGCAGTTCACACCGCTCATGTGAAGGGCAGAAATATATCGAGTACTTACTGTAAGAACTTACGTGATAATTAGAGGAAATCAAAGGATTTAGGAAAACAGCGAACAATAAGTTAACAGATAAAACACACGAGAAAAGTAAATCTGGTTGTATCAACACCAGATAAGATACGGCAAAATAGCCTACCGTTCAAAAAGTAAGGAAAAAATGGAAATGAAAAGAGAAAATGTTAGCTATTGTCGTATATGGTCGTCAGAATCCATCAAGAAATCAGATACTGGATGTTTGTATAGAGAAGCGGACATGCCGCGAATATGCACGTTGTTCATCGGGAATAAAAAGCAGTGCATTGGCACCATAATGTCTCTGTCATGTCTGCAGTTTCACTGAGAACAGTGTGTAGTCACCTGGCAGTGTTTAAATGCCACAAAGGCACCGTGGATCCTGTTTTGAAGCGCTGAACCTTCGGTCGCCGCGAAGTCGGTCAGAGACAAGCTGCCTGCTCAGCAACGTGGAATTTGCAACGAAGGGCCATATGAAGGTTTGGGCGACGGTTTGGAGGCAACTGGAATTTTTAGCGCGGTGCAGTACGAGGTCGATCAAGAATAACAAGTGAATTCCATATATTAGTCTTAAATGCGTAACGAAAGTCAACAGTGTTTACCAAGAAATTGTCTGCACAGCTTACGGTTGTTCACGACATGCAGTTTCTTGCTAAATGTGTGTCGGAGGCTGAGGACCGTTGTTTCTTATGGCAGACGCCCGGCAGAACAGACAAGGGTCTATTTATCATAGTCGCCAACATGGGCGAATCTCCAGAGATAAACCTCACCTCAAGTTGCAGAATATTTCTTGAATGGTATGTGGAGGAAAAATAGCATTAATGGAAAGTGACCGCTTTCGTGCAGAAGTGGGGCCGTGGTGTGGGGAGGCATCATTTCGTAGTGGCGTGTGGAGCTTGACACCGTCGTTGGTGGTCGGAGGCACTCTGTTAACACTCTTGACTCTACATCACATGTGCGATTTTTTAGAAGTGCAGTTGGTGCAGACTTCTCCTTAGCGAACAATAATTCCCGATGAAGTGGAGCCGCTGCATGGACTGGGCATCGAGGTCTGTGGCTTCTTTGATATGCATCTAGGAGTAGCACCAAATCGCCAATGACGACATTTCATGACCTGCGCTCAGTTCTTCTAAAGAATTTATATATATATATATATAATTATACCAAGGCACTGCTATTTTCTGAAGCTTTATTCAAGAGTTGTACAGTTAGGCGATAAGCTTCTTTCGGTTCCATTGCCAATTTCAAGCGATTTCCATATCTCTTCGTTGACGTTGTAGATGTCAAATATTTCTGAGTGTTGTATTTGTATCGCAGATTATGTGTTTATATGTAGATATACGGTAGATGTTGTTGTTGTTCAGTATGTTTTGTTGAAAGTTTTGTCAAGTAAAGCTGTCAAATAAACAGAAAATGAAAATGTCAACAAATATTACCACAACAACATCCACTGTTGAGAATATGTATAACAAAAACAACTAAATCTTTGCCACATATACAACACGCAGAATAATTTGAAGCTACGTCAACGATGAATTATGGAAATCGCTTGAACATGGCAATGCTGCTTATCGCGTAAATGTACAACTCTTGAATAAACCTTCAAAAAATAACAGTGTCTCGGAGATTATATATATATGACGTCTTTACAGGGTATCTACTGCGCTGCAAGCCCTAAGGAATACAAAATCCGCCCAGCTCGTTCTAAGGAATGAGGTGGACTGCCAATAGAGCTCTCGAACCATTCCGCAGGGGGCATGCAAGTTTATTTTGGTCACGTGCGTGTGAGAGCCAGGGGATAATCACACAACCAGTTAATTGTATTCTTGTTGTTGAAGAGATTTTCCAGTCTTGTTAGTTCCCATTTAGAATCGTATCTTCTGCTTCAGTTCGCTTCTGATGCGTGTTTTGGGCAGTTGTATGCCAAATGCCTTGTGATTAGATTTACCTTGCCCCCTAACCTTTCCAATATCTCTTTCCTAAGAGTCTTTATGCACATTTTCTTCGGCGTTCTGGAAGATATTTGCAACTGCGTTCTTGCTATGCGCAGCTGGAGTGAGCCCAGCCCAAACAAATCCTGCCCATCGAGTCTTTCATGCGACGCCCAGTGTCGACAGAAAGCGTCCGTTTGTTTCCCGTTACGAGAAACATGATTTTTAAAATACAATTTTAGGCACCCAAGAGATTGAGTGGTATTTGTTTTATCGATCTGTACTAACAGGGTCAGTAAAACACGAATAATAACTAGTGCTCCAGCACCAACTGAACAGCGCGGCTGCTTGCCAGTAACAGTCAGCGCAGGACAGGGCAATACTGTCGCTGCCGGCGTACTTGTTATTCTTCGTGTTTTACTGTCCCTGTCCATAAAACAAATGCCACCCTAGTCTCATTTGGGACCGCTTTGTCGAATGGGCACATCAACGTCCTCTTTAACAATCATTTTACTCACAACCGAAGAAACCGACGCTTTCTGTCTACACTGGGCCCTGCATGAAAGACTTGATGCGATGTATTTGCTTGGGCTGACTCCAGCTATACACTGCAAAAACGAAACTGCCCTAACGACCCATAGGAAAGACATCCTGAATGCTCTCATTTCTTTATTATGCCGTAATTTTGGACGCTATGGGTACATAAAGAATGTTCACAACTTCGAATGTAAAAACATACACAATGGATGTACCCAATGAGCCATAAAATTCGATTAGCGTTGACTTCGACAATCAAATTTAGCGATAAGTCACAAGAAACTACGCGTACGGAGGACAGAAGAATGGCAGTGAGAGGTGTACAGAAAGTACAGCACCGCAAGCGTTTTAATGCAGCTTTAGCTGTAGTATAACAGAGGCAAAATATAATAGACTAATGATCAATGAAACAATTTCTTATCATAAATGGACTAAATTTGTAACGGAAGGAAGACTGCAAGTGAAATAGGAAATGCAGGCCACTACCATAAGGCACGTGAGAGCTATTACTGTGGACATTGTATATATTTATTAATTAACAATAGATACAAGAGAGACGCAACGCCTACGTTGAGATACTTACAAGATTTTCGAGTTAAAAAAACGGATGCGCGACACAGTCAGTTCTAGGCCTATACGTCAGGAGATTTAAATGAAATATAATTTATCGCTTATCAGAAGAAGAGAGCTACAAAGACCGTCAAATCCAGCTATACAGAAGTAAATTCGAAAGGAAACGTGAACACATGAGTACTGCCCATGTAAAAGATGAATTGTCTGGCTTTTCCAAAGCTTTGTGAAGCACGATTTTGGTAAATGATTTCATTACAGAAGGAATCCGTAAGAACATATACCTTTTGACTTCGGAACGGCGTATTTATCTGCGAATAGAAGGATAGTATTTCCCAATAACGATTCTGCATAAAGAAATGTCACTGCAGAGAGCACAGGAAATACTAATAGCGCGTCCGTGACCTCGATGAACAGCTAGCTACACTGAGGTGACAAAAGTCATAGGAAACCTCCTAATATCGTATCGGACATCCTTTTGTCCGGCGTAGTGCAACAGCTCGACGTGGCGTAACCTCAACAAGTCGTTCGAACACCCCTGCAGAAATGTGGGGCCATGTTGCCTTTATAGCCGTCCATAACGCCGAAACTTTTGCCGATGCAGGATTTGGTGCTCGAACTGACCTCTCGATTATGTCCCATAAATGTTCTATGGGATTCGTGTATGGCATTCTGAGTGACAAAACCATTCGCTCGAATTATCCAGAATGTTCTTTAAACAAAGTACGAACAATTGTGAACCGGTGCCGTGACATCATTGTTTCGGAACATGAACTCCATGAGTGGCTGCAAATGGTCTCCAAGTAGCCAGATCTAACCATTGCCAGTCAATGATCGGTTCAGTTGGACCAGAAGTCCCAGTCCATTCCATGTAAACACAGCCCACACCATTTTGGAGTCACCATCATCTTGGGTCCATGTCTTCGTGGGGTCTGTGGCACACTCGAAATCTACCGTCAGTTCTTGTCAAATGAAATCGAGACCCACTTGAACAGGCCACGATTCACCAGTCGTCTGTAGTCCAACCGATATGGTCACGAGCCCAGGAGAGGCGCCGCAGGTGATTTCGTGTTGTTAGCAAGGGCACTCGCGTCGGTCGTCTACTTCCATAGCCCACTAACGCCAAATTTCGCCGCACTGACCGGACAGATACGTTGGTGGTGCGTCCCATACTGATTTCTGCGGTTTATTTGACGCACGCTTGCTTGTCTGTTAGCGCTGGCAACTCTAAGCAAACGCCGCTGCTCTCGGTCGATCAGTGAAGACCGTCGGCCACTGCGTTGTCTGTAGTGAGAGGTGATGTCTGAAATGCGTTATTCTCGGCACACTGTTGACACTGTGGATCTCAAAATATCGAATTCAACAACGATTTCCGAAATGGAATGTCCCCACTACCATTCCCCGTTCAAAGTCTGTTAATTTCCATTGTGCGGCCACAATAACGTCGGACACCTTTTCACATGAATCACCCGAGCACAAACGAATGCTCTGCCAATTCACTGCCCATTGGTACCTCCTGTACGCGATACTAATGCCATATGTATATGTGCACAGTGCTATCCCTTGACTTCTATCACCTCAGCGTATAAATTGGCTACATGCGTGCTCGATACACTAGGCAGCGTACAACGCAGTATTGTGAACGTTGTCTGATAGAGCAAGTTATTACACTCCTTTGAGTAATTTCGCTGCGATGCACTTTATTTTACGCAAATTAAATACAACTACAGTAAACAGAATGAGATTTTCATTCTGCAGCGGAGTGTGCCCTCATATGAAACTTCCTGGCAGATTAAAACTATGTGCCGCACCGAGACTCGAACTCGAGACCTTTGCCTTTCGCGGGCAAGTCCTCTACCATCTGAACTACCCGAGCACGACTCGCGACCCGTCCTCACAGATTCAATTCTGGCAGTACCTCGTCTCCTGCCTTCCAAACTTCACAGCAGCTCTTCTGCGAACCACAGTTCGAGTCTCTGTCCGGCACACAGTTTTAATCTGCCAGGAAGCTTCATCTACAGTGAAGTTTACGAACGAATGATGTATGTGATAGATGTAAAATAACACAGCGTCGGTTCCAGACTTCATAACGCATCGAGGCAGATGCTGAGAAGCACACACGAGGCAAATAAGGCGTCGGGCGCAGACATAAGGGCATCTGCGCAACAGCAGGAACTCCCACTCGGGAGTCGCTTCCTACGGAGGAACGCATCCCTGAGCACGAAGCCACAACACACGCGAGGCCACCAACGACAAGCGTACCATCCTCGTTTCATCACACGGATGACTCTGTAATACAGCAACCCTCCTTTACTTGTGCGCAGTAGACCAGGAAACCTCTCTGCTTAAACAGCTACGGTAAGGGATGTTGTGCATTGTCTTCGAAACAAGTATTTCAGCTGACAGAAAATATCACGATATCTAATGAATCTTGTAGAAGCACAACAGGTCAAACATTATAGGAGTAGACTTTTTAGAACACATAAAAGCGGGTGGTACAACATGGGGCATAAAGATGATGAAGAACACTTCGAATTGCCTGAAGAAACTGCAGGTGTTCCGTACGGGAGACAAGATGAAAATATTAGTGAAAGTTATATGGAAAATCAGAGTAAGAGTCCTGTTACGTACGTCTGTTGTAACAAAGTATATAATGGGTAATGTCGAAATAAGGAACAAACTTCTGTGTCGACACGATTGATAACTAAAGCAGTTAAGCACATATGAACAACATTAGACATACACGCACGACAATCACTCTAGGCAAAAACACATACATAGATGAATTACTGAGTGGGAAGGGTGAAGTCGATAGTGTCATGCACAGTCTGTTAAGTAACAGCGTGGTCGGCATTACGCACAGACGGTAAAAGATATTGCCTTAGTTCATTCGCAGCCCAATGGAGGGAACCTTTGTCTTTCATGCAATGTCCATAAAACCTTAGTTTACTTTGAATTCTTGACCGAGGAACAAAAGAAGAGATATAAGTGCAGCTTACGCATCGCGTTTTGAGGCTGTTTTTGTTTGTAGCTACCCAAAGATACGAAAATGAGTCATGCTGCGGTGTCCAAACATATGGGGAAATCAAAGTGACTTGTACAAAAGTGGGTAACACGCTATAAATTGGTTAAAAGCGTGGAGGACTTCGAAGAACGTTTCGCAATCGGTAAAATGACCCAAAAAGTGGAGAAAATGATTATTAACCTTTCTACTGAAAACCCATTGGTAGCATTGCGTCAAGCGCACGCAGAATTAACTTTTAAACAGCTGTCAGCGCAAATTCGATGCATTTGGAGGTCTCTTCCATGCGAATACGCGGAAAACTTTGTTTCCAGCTTGCCCCGAAGAAGCCGAGCAATTATCGACGCTGCGGGTGACTGGACATATTATTAATTGTAATTGCAGTTTTCTATTGTTACTTATACGTTTGTGACTATTACAGCACCATCTCTCACAAAGCGAAAAAAGTGGTCCAAATAAAACATTCATTTTTTAACGTATTACACGAATATGTAAAATAAAAATGGGGGTTCCTATTTAAAAAAAAAAAGCAGTTGATATCCGTTTGACCTCTGGCAGAGCCATCTAGCGGGCCAACCATAGCGCCATCTGGTTTCCCCCTTCAAAAAAAAAAATGGTTCAAATGGCTCTGAGCACTATTCGACTTAACTTCTGATGTCATCAGTCGCCTAGAACTTAGAACTAATTAAACCTAACTAACCTAAGGACATCACACAAATCCATGCCCGAGGCAGGATTCGAACCTGCGACCATAGCGGTCGCTCGGTTCCAGACGGCAGCGCCCAGAGCCGCACGGCCACTTCGGCCGGCTTTCTCCCTTCAAGCTAGACAAGTTTCGTTCTTTGTAGTTTTTTCGTTTGACGCTTATTTCGTGAGATATTTGGCCCGGTCACTATCAATGGACCAGCATGTATTTATACATGTATATATTGTTTACAGAAACTGTCAGAATCACTGACAAAGCTAGGTAAACAGACTAACCGTATGGGTTCCACAAAACGGAAAGCATTATTTTATTTTCTCTTCAATTTTTGTCTTATTTGCGTACAAAAGTTCTAGTTTGTAGTTAGTTTCGGACTGCATTGTTCATTCTCCAACCACAGCCTTCGTTGTGAATGTTAACGTACATTTCCACCAGTACATACAGTTGCAATACCGTTAACTTGTATCTTTATATATGAAGCGATGAGAACGGCCATCGATTTTGAGATTATAGCATGTATGTTCGCTCCTGACATCTGTAGATCTTATGGCGAACCAGATTTATGTATGTCTGTAGCCCACACTCTATATACGAATATACACGAAAAGCAGTCTCACCGATTTTTCGGATATTCATTTCCATATGGACACAAAGCACAATTCTGTTGGTCTGCACTGCTCAGTTGTTATCTAGGGTTGACCACATAATTTAGTGTCTACATCATGTGCGTTGTGGTAGTACTTCACAATCGTAGGTGGATCGGCAGTTCTATCTGAACCTCATGTCACAGAATATGCTTACTGAAAATTATAACAAGGATCATGAAGTGCTGGAATAGGTCATAGTTTTGTGTGTGTCGTGCATTTAGTACCTGTTCTTTATGTTCTGATTCTAGTTTCACATTAAATACAAACCTTAAAACAGTCAAAAGACGCTACTGTCACGTTTTGTGAATTAACGTTAATAATAAATATAACCGTAAATATTAATTAATATTTCATAACATAAAATGGGTACACTATTTTTTTCATATGAAATGTAAGATACTGAAACTTGTTTAAAAAATTATTCAGATGTATGAGACGTGGTTTGTCTACAAATCTGATTTTCACAAACATCTGTTTTTCTCCAAACTTTGTTTCTGTGTTTTGGGCACTTATAGTTCGTAGTGCTCATATGTACAGAGTAATAATGCATATTCAGGATCCACTAACTTCACTAAGACAAGCAGGGTAAATTCCCTCTAAACATACGTGATATACTGAAGGCCAATATTATGATCGTGTCGAAGTCAATTCGATCGCGTTCACTTCGACATATATAAAAATACCAGTTATGGCTATTGTGTGTATGCACTGATGGAAATGTACGATAATATTTCCATTGAAAACTGTGGTTTGAGAGTGGAGAACGTAGTCCTACACTAGTCACCACAAAAAGAAGTATTTGAAAGTAACAGTGACAGAAACTGAAGAAAAATAAAATTTAGTAATCCAAGTTGCTGGTCCTCGCTCCTACATTATGTTGGAACTTCGTAGAAAGCACACGTCAGCCAAACACATTATTTCAGACACTAAATAAAATTCTGGAATGAACCATGCTGTGCGTTTTTTACTACTCAGCATAGTGCGCAATGCAGCTTCCGGCACCGATGATCTACGAAGACTTGCCGAAAACTTTTTCTTCGTATAGTAAAGAAGGCCTTGTCTTCTTTTAACTCCACATAATTAAGGTTCAAATTCACCACATTATTGTGCCTAGCCACGTTACGATACATGATTCTGCCGACATGTGAAATTGCGTCTTTAAACTTTGAAATTATTATTCTCCTTATACACATACTGCCGTCACGAAAAAAGATAGTATTCAAAGGCAGGCAAACATTATGTTCCATTATTTGTTAACAAACACATGACAACATCTGTCCCGTAATGGTTACCTTCTGAGGAATATCAACGCAGCGTGATTATAAGCTAAGCACTTCCTGTATTGGGCAACCGTTGGAAGTAAACAAGTCGTGGTCCATTCACCGAAACCACCTGCACATTCACCTGAACTGATTTAGGACCACTACAGAAACCCTAAATCCGAAAAGCCTGATCGGGAGTTGAACCCCGCACCTCCCGCCTAGTTTTCTTTATATAGTGTTCACTCACATAGCGAGACCAGCGGTACCAGTGTCATCAAATACATGAGTACGAGACATAGTGTTTGTGTGTTAACAGGGCGCTCTTCTAGATTTTTCTCTCTTCTTCAAAAAAAATTGTTCAAATGGCTCTGAGCACTATGGGACTTAGCTTCTAAGGTCATCAGTCCCCTAGAACTTAGAACTACTTAAATCTAACTAACCTAAGAACAGCATACACATCCGTGCCCGAGGCAGGATTCGAACCTGCGACCGTAGCGGTCGCGCGATTCCGGACCGAAGCGCCTAGAACCACGCGGCCACAACGGCCGGCTGTCAAAGAAGAAACACGAGAGAAAGAGAGAAGAAATATGTATATGGCTCGTCATACATCTCGTTCTATCTTACTCAAATATACTTCACCGCGAGAAACGTGGCGATGTTCGTGAGAGAGACGATTCAGTAATTGTTACGTTGCAAAATACACAGTTCTGCGAGCTTCTGTATAATCTAGATGCCAAACATCTCGCAGTTTTGCTATAAATTCAGACATACGCTGACAATGCTTCTGCCTTGAAAAATTCATACACAGTAGCAATAAAGGCGCACTCTCAGCATTTATTAAACAAACGTAAACTCTTCACACTTGCCGTTCTGGAGCATGATCGACCAAAGCGATTCATAAACAAATCTCTTGATCATTGTAAAACCAACTTAACTAGGTTTCATCACTTTTATAATCTATTTTCCGCTAACCGCAGTATATCACATTACTCATACGCCGCATTAAGAGACCTGAACATAAATATTTATATAGCAGTCTCAAGATGGATTTTTCCAAGCTCAAAACTGGTCAATGTGGGTAGGTCGGAATTTTGTATCTTGTTGCAAGGCGGAGACGAACGAGGCAAGGATATGACAGAATTCGTCACGGCATCCATTTGAAGTGATTTGGGAACTGAAGTGTCGCTCGCCTAAAGCAATAGTGCAGTGTGTTGACCATTATGTCAGCTCGATCGATCTCTTCATCTGCGACAAGCACGTTTTGTGTGTTTTTTGAGTTTAGAGCAGGCTGGCGAAGGGCGGCGGCGGCAGTGGCAGTGGCCGACGGCGAACGTGCTGCAGCGTTTAACCTCTCCGGGAGCGGGTCACCACAGCCAGAGTACGTGTCAGCTCTTCGGGACAGACACGGCTGCCAAATGTCACCGGCTCAGTTGTTTCACGTACATTTAACATCGTGCATCTACGTAGACATGCTTACAATAATCTCACCTCTTTGTTACGTTTCTAGGCAGGGGGCATCGTAGCTGTCGTGCCTGGTTAGTGAGGTAACAAGCCAGTAGGTGAAGGTGTGTTCGTAAGATTCACGAAGAAAGAAATTGGCATTCGTAGCCGAGGTCGCAAACGCATGCTAGTTCGTAGCCTGGAGTTCGGTTCGAAAAGTGTAAGTAGATGAAATTTAAAAAATTGAATTTGGCCGGCAAGGAGAAAGTTTTGGCGGCTTTAAGCCACGAAAACAACACATTTCTTCTACATATGTATCGTAAGTAAACAGTATAAATTCTGCTCGACTAATGTAGGTGCTGAAATTCTCTCAGACAATAGTGCGTTCCATGCAATTTAAGTGCTGAACTACGGATTTCATGTAAGAGAATGTAAATGGAGCGCAATGTTGATAAGATGTCGTCATTCTGGTACTGTTGATGACTATAATTAGACATACTGTGACTGTGTCGTTTGTGGTCACACAGTTTGTTACAGACCGTAATGCCGTTGAAAGGACCGACGAAAATAATGAGCTGCACCTCCTTACGATAATCTTAAAACGTTAGATTGGAAAGTAAATCTTAAAAAAAACATATATTTGCTTCACAGGAAATGAATGTCACAATGGTTCTTTATTAACTGTCGCCCAATAAATTGCAGAGAATTAGAGGCAGACGACAGTTAAGGTGCTTCTGTAATCCAGCGACCTGAAGGCCGGGTGTGGTGTATAGTCTGCGGATGGGAGTACTGTTTCACAGCATCCTGTGTTGATCTGGCGTCCGCACTGAGATCGCCATCAATGTGGAGAGCTGTATCAAACCAGTCTCAGGGTTGAAGACCACAACAACAACAACAAGAGGACACTTGGGTGACCAGGTTAGCTAAGGAGGGGTGCGCTGGGCCAGGCAGGATTTGACAGTTAAGGACAATCTGTACAAGTAAATCGAAAATCGGAGCTTCTCCCTGCGTTACAATAGCAAGAAAACTTCACAGTTTTCTTAGATACATATATTCCTTTGTAATTTATGCGTTGGTCATTTTATTTATCCTTAAGGGTATCGGGTTTTCAGTATACATTCTGTTGCTTTTGAATCCACAGGTGTTAAAAATTAGAAAACAGGTTCTGCTTCTAGAACACAGTTTCAAGGCCAGAGTACAATGGACAGTAATTGTTGATCGTCATTCATCAAGCAACAAATGCTCCATGAATGCCACGAGCGAAATGCTGTCAAGAAACCGCAGCATGCCAGTTCACTGACGTCTTGTAATTCTGTATATGTTTACTACCGTAAAATGTTAATGTTGTCTAAACGTTTACCTGACAATAACCTGTTGCTCGAGTCGCGCAATGTCATGCTTAACCCAATAACAAAATGCAGTTTGCGTAGCTACTGCCTGTTCTGTGACTGGTGCGGGCATAATAAAAACTTACTCTTCACTGTACAGTCGCGGACAGGGCAAGAGATTAACCTAAAGAACGCTATTTGAACACAATGAAGCTCGGTGTAAACATGATGAAACTTATGTAATATACTCGACAATGATTGACGTTGGTTTAATTACATCGACAGTCTGTTAGCTACGTGTACAGTAGGATGATGGCAGCTCTTGGTACTCAAAGAAAAACTGTGGCTAATTTACCCATATGGATCATAACATTAGGAAGTAAATAAACACACAATACAGAAACAACTCCCACTAACAAAAAAGCCTCAGTTTTTGCTCCTTTAACATTCTCAGCGTGCTCATACGCTTGACTGAGAATCCAAAATACCTTATGCTGATAGAAAAACCTAGAGTGTTCATGCCGTTTGTGATTTGGGACCTTAGTTAATGGACAAACCTACAAACGATAAGTTTTCCACTACTTCATTTTATTGTCATCCGAAGGGAATTTGCTGGTCTAAGAGTCATAACTCACGTCGAAGACATCTTGAGAGCAGCTAAATATAATACTAACATATTTTGTTCATCCGAAAAAATCTTCAGAACAGGCAGCCAGCACGTCAATCAGAGCGTCGCAATCAACAAATACAGTACGGATGAACATTTCTTAAATATCTTTGGCAGTATTTTTTGGTATTTCAGTTTTACACAAACTGTAATGTGTGTCCATCAATTAGTACATGCGACAACAGAGCATGTATAAAACAAAGTGAAGATAGCCACACCTAAAACAGCCGTCACCTGTTTCAATTCCTCGCAGGGAATACCTTGTTTATAACTTCAACAGAGCATGTATAAAACAAAGTGAAGATAGCCACACCTAAAACAGCCGTCACCTGTTTCAATTCCTCGCAGGGAATACCTTGTTTATTACTTCACCATATTCTTTTTTCTCCGTTTGAATCCGATTTCATTCAAATTAGAAACATATACCCAAATTCAGCAGAAAACTTGAAATGCTTTTTTAAAACAGTAACAAAAATCAAACATACATTATAACAAATGTTTATATTGTTACGGAGCGGTGGCTATGAGATTTTAGAATGTGACTATGGAGCTAAGCATCATTATCCGAAAAGTTATACGATATATAAGAGAGTTAATTAAAGAAACAATGTCGCCAATATTGCATACGGTCTCAGTCGTGAGTATCTTTGCTTAATGAGCATCAGCATCCTCTGGTTCACGGAAGGTTCTTACGAGATCAACTAAGATCGTCGTTTACAAGTGTACTCGTTTCAGCGTCTGATCGCAAAATGTAATGTGTCTCACGTCTAGTAAAGCAGTGTGATTTTCTAACTAACCATCCGGTTCTAGACAGCTCCGTCTTTGGAGATACATCTGTGTTATAACAACCATCTGTATTATAACAGCCCAGGTGCCAATAGTAATCTTTCTTGAATGACACAAACATTCTGAAAACCATTCCTGTTCAGAAATAGCTATTTGGTAACATCACGCTGACAGAACAACGTTTTCACTAAGTGCTAAACGCACCACAGATGTCAACTATTGAGTTAGAGAGACATGTCTAGCAGCGGTCTGCGATTTGAAGAAAGCATTTGAGAGCTATTCTGATTGCTGACCCTCAGCCAGCACCGTAACTGGCTCGGTTCAAGGTGCGCATGCCTCGCTCAATGGAATCCAAGATATGCTCAATAGGATTCGCGTCAGGTGATATGGGTGGCCACACAACGACTCTTAAGCCCGTCGACTGTTCCTCAAACACATTTCGGGAGCCACCGGATGGTTGCTGCTCTGCAGGTACAGATCGTCTGCGGAGTGGGCAAACTGAACCACACGGCTCCTGCCTCCTAAGACGGCGAGAGAGGTTAGCAGACTATTATGCGCCTCAATTCATCACAAGTAAATATCCAAAAAACAAGAATACCACTGCCTGAGTAGTGCCCTACGGGCAACCTGGATGCATAGTATCATGCGATTCTTTGCACGCTCGTATGCTGCCACCCATTGCGATTCATCAATCCGCCGACCATTCCTGTTCTTCTGGCAACAAATTGTATTGTTCCTGCAGCCATCCTAATTTCCAAACTCACTCACATGTGGTCAGCTAATTACAGCTTCTGTACTCCACAGTGAGGAGCCCTTTCTCGATAACAGAGCTGTTCACATGCTGTTGTTGTTGCTGTTGCTGTTGTGTTGTCCAGCAATGAACTGGCTGTGCCGGCCTGTGTGGTCGAGCGGTTCAAGGAGCTTCAGTCTGGAACTGCGCGACCGCTACGGTCGCAGTTTCGAATCCTGCCTCGGTCAAGGATGTGTGTGATGTCCTTAGCTTAGTTAGGTTTAAGTAGTTCTAAGTTCTAGGGGACTGATGACCTCAGATGTTAAGTCCCATAGTGCTCAGAGCCATTTGAACCATTTTTGAACTGGCTGCCACATTCACCAAGTCGACGGCAATCCATGTAATCAACACATTGCTTCCTTTTCGCGAGTCAAGGAGCACACGGCACACCGTCGACAAAGTGTGACGAGAAAAATTGAGCAACTGCACGACCTCCGCTATGAAACTTGCTGTCGCAGTGCGTCCTTCCCCGCTTGCGCTCGACTGTTCCACCGACTGCCCGAAGATGATCGGATTACAACACAGTCACAATCACAATGACGCTGAACTATTGTATTCCTGAGAGCGCTTTCTCTCTGACACAGTACGTGTATCCACTTCAGTTGCTCACGAATGCCGTGGCAAATGACAAACGGGTACTCGTTAGAAATTTTCCGATAAAAGTTGATGGGTTGGTTGATGTGGGGGAGGGGACAAACAACGAAGTCTTCGGTCCCATCGGGTTGGGGAAGGATGGGGAAGGAAGTCGGCCGTGCCATAGATGAAATTTTATTCACAAATTGTATATGATCACCGTCAGATGGTCATATATCCATGGAAAGTTTGCCTTGGACAACATTCTCATTATCTTGCTCACCCTTCTTTACCTACAAGCAGTCTTTCAGTCATACACACATACAGAGTGAACATTAATAAAAGCAGACGAACCAGGGACGGATTCCTGACTAGAAATAGAGGAAAAAAGGCCCTATGAACATTTGTCCGGAAATGCTGTGTTGCCACGGTAGATGGCGCTGATGCATGGCAGTTCCCCTGACCACGTGAAGTGTGTTCATTGTGTGCTGCAGGCTGTGTGTTTGACGTAGCGTACTGTAAGCAGCAGAACTGTGTGCAATTCATGTCGGAACAAGCCGAGACGGTGTCTGTGTAGGGCCAAGCAGATGGGAACGGTCGAGCGGCAGAACGGCTATGCCAAAACAAATACTCCGCGAGACACCAACCACATCACATAACAACTCAAACCCTTTGTGTGATCATCGGTCCTTTCAGATCGACGAAAATGCAGTGAGGCGGCAGATTGCGTACACCAGATTTGGAGAACGGTGTTCTACGGGATATTGAGACGATCCGTAGTATAAGCTCCAGGCCATTGGCTAGCCAACATGGCGTAAACCAAAGTATGATTTGTATATCCTGCACGACAACCGCTATTATCCCTACCACCTGCAATTCCACGTAGGCCACTGTTAACACCTGTTGTGACGTGAACGCGATGCACCTCTGTACTGTGTTCCAGGACGTTTTGTTGTCGCTGCATGCAAACCGGCCATTTCCGGACACATGTTCATCGGACCTTTTCTCCTTCATTTCCAGTCAGGAATCCATCCCTGCAGTTTATCGGTTTTTATTACTGTTCACCCTGTGTAATCATGGAGATGTCGAATGTCACCTTGGAAAACAATATTCCAGACTACCTGCACATCAGAGGACACCATCGCCGCATCATATACCACACATCCTCAGTGGATCATAGGTCTGCAAAGATATTGGTTAGCGTGTTGCCCAGTCCAAAAGTGTGTGCACGAGCATTGTCCTAATGGAAGAGCATATCGCTCTAACGTTGTAGGAATGACAACTGATTGTGTTCGATGAGGTTCTCGATGTGTCCCTTACCGTTTATCATTGCTTCAAGATATACTCGTGTGTACGTTTGTTGTAGGCTATGGCTCCCTTTGCTCTCCTTCATGAAAAGTAATAGATAATAATGTTACCAGCTTTATATCTGGCTCCCTTTGCTCTCCTTCATGAAAAGTAATAGATAATAATGTTACCAGCTTTATATCTTTTTCCTCTCAGCAACCAGTATTTCGCTGAAAGACACTGACAAAAGAAAATTGCAACACCGAGAAGGAGCTGTGAGACGTAAACGAACGTTGGTAGGCGTGTTTCAACTTCTGAAAGACAAAGTCTATTCAGATTTCGCGCCATTCGCATAAGAGTGGCGCTAGTGGCGCCACTATGAGCATGCAAATTAGGTTTGGTTCAAATACGCTCTGTAACGGTCGTGTGCATTAGTTACCATTGAGATTGGACGTGGTGACCTGATGTTGGTCAAGAATGCCTTTACGGCGACAAACAGGTAATTATTAACACCTCACTGACTTTGAACGAGGTCGTGTAATAGGGCTACAAGAAGCTAGATGGTCCATCTGCGATACTGGTGAAAGACTTGGCAGGAATGCAGCAGCCACTGCACACGATTGCTGACAGCGGTGGTCACGAGAATGTACGCTGTCAAGAAGACCGGGCTCTGGACAGCCACGTGGCACTACTGAGAGGGAAGAGCACTGAGTTAGTTGTATGGCTCTGGCGCGTCGTACTGCATCTGCAACAGCACTTCGAGCAGTAGTTGGCACCACAATGACACAACGAACGCTTTCAAATCGGTTAATTCAAGGGCAGCTCCCAGTCAGGCGCCTGTAGTGTGCATTCCACTGTGCCCTGAACACCGCCATTTGCGAAGTCAGTGGTGTTAAGCGAGAGCTCACTGGAAGGCAGAGTGGAGGTCTGTTGTGGTTACTGATGAAAGCTGGTTGTGCCTCGTTGCCAGTAATGGCCATGTGTTAGTTAGAAGGAAGCCAATTGACCTACAAGCAAGCTGTCTGCGTGCTGGACAGACTGGATCTACACCTGAAATTATGATCTGGCTACGATTTCATGTGACTTCAGGAGCAGTCTCGTGGTTGTCCATCGCTCGCTGGCTGCACATTTGTGCGTCAGTCTGATGATTCATGAACAGCATTCCAAGGGCTCTTTTTTTCAACAGGGTAACGCTCGCCCACATATCGCTGTTGTAACCTGATATGCTCTACAGAGTGTAGACATGTTGCCTTGTCCGTCTCGATTACAAGTTCCGTCTCCAGTCGAATACATATGGGACATCATCGAACGACAAATCCAGCGTCATCCACAACCAGCATTACCCGTCCATGTATTGGCCTATCAAATGCAAGAGGCATGGAACTCCATCCCACAAACTGACACCCAACACCTGTACAACACAATGCTTGCCCGTTTGCATGCTTGAATACAACATTCTGGCGTTTAAACTGATTTGCAATGCCTTATTTCGCGCTTGCATTAAACTGTGATGATGCAATGCTAATCACATAAATATTTTACCTAGATAAATGTTTTCCCGGAATTTCATTCCTCTACATTAAATATGTTTGATGCTGCGATTTTGTTTTCATCCGTGTATATGAGCGAGTCTTTACAGTTTATGTTTCTCTTCTAAGTAGAAATAAGATACCAAATACAGGCGCGAGTGCTTGGGTTCGTATGCGTGTGCGTGTTTGTGAGCGAGCGAGAGAATGACGGTTAGTGAGAAGATATGTGTCGTGACTCACACAACAGTGCTGTTACGGTTATATTTTTCTGATAGTTTCCACTCCGGGAAGTAGTTGCAAGACCTTTGGAGGCACCACAGGATATGTTCCACGGACCGCCAGAGTTAAGAAATCAAATCAGAGAACGTGCGAGAGGCGGGAGTGGAGGAGTGAGTGTTCGCAGAATTCTACTGACAAGGGAACCTCCCCATTGCACCCCCCTCAGATTTAGTTATAAGTTGGCACAGTGGATAGGCTTTGAAAAAGTGAACACAGATCAATCGAGAAAACAGGAAGAAGTTGTGTGGAACTATGAAAAAAATTAGTAAAATATACAAATTGAGTACTCCATGCGCAACATAGGCATCATCAAGGAGAACGTGACTTCAGGAGCGTCATGGTCCCGTGGTTAGCATGAGTAGCTGCGGAACAAGAAGTCCTTGGTTCAAGTCTTCCCTCGACTGAAAATTTACTTTCTTTATTTTCGCAAAGTTTTGATCTGTCCGTTCGTTCATTGACGTCTCTGTTCACTGCAATAAGTTTAGTGTCTGTGTTTTGTGACCGCACCGCAAAACCGCGCGATTAGTAGACGAAAGGACGTGCCTCTCCAATGGGAACCGAAAGCATTTGATCGCAAAGTCATAGGTGAACCGATTCCTCCACAGGAAAACACGTCTCATATATTCTATACGACACTAGTGACGGTGTGCGTCACATGACAGGAATATGTTGTCGACCCACCTAACTTGTACACTTAGCGAATGGGTAAAAAGATTCTTCTACCTTGCCCGATTTAGGTTTTCTTGTGGATGTGATAACACTCCCAAAAAAGTGATGAAAACATAAGAGTTTTTCACATAAACTGAAAACAAAAAAATTAAAATTTTCACTGGAGGGAAGACTTGAACCTAGGACCTCTCGTTCCGTAGCTGCTTTTGCTAACCACGGGACCACGGCGCTATTTGACTCACATTCTCCTTGATGTTTCATATCTTCACACGGACTATTCAGTATGTATATTTTACTAATTTTTTTCATAGTTCCACACAACTTCTTCCTGTTTTCTCGATTGATCTGTGTTCAGTGTTTCAAGGCCTATCCACTGTGTCAACTTATAACTAAATCTGACGGGGGTGCGATGGGGAGGTTCCCTTGTGAGTAACTTTGTAGGCCACGTTAGTGTGCGAGGAACCAAGGTGTTCAGAACTATAAACAACCCGACAGAAGACAAAGAAGACATGAACAGAAGACAGACACAAAGATTTACCTAAGCGGCTGCCCTGGTATGCAGTAGGAGGAGGAGGAGGATATTAGCGTTTAACGTAGGTCGACAACGAGATCATTAGCGACGGAGCACGAGATGGGATTGGGGAAGGATGGGGAAGGAAATCGGCCGCGCCCTTTCAGAGGTACAATCCTGGAGTTTGCCTGAAGCGATTTAGAGAAATCACAGAAAACCTAAATCAGAATGACCGGACGCGGGTTTGAATCATCGTCCTACCGAATGCGAGTCCGGAGAGTTAACCACTGTGGCACCTCGCTCAGTGTTGTCATGCAGGAACCCACCTGGGGTGCTATCTGACACTTAATTTTCTTACTTTTTTCCACTTTCCATATACTACATTTCTGACAGTTTCATGATTACTTCTGTTAACCAAATGTTTTCTCCCGCAAGTAAACTAGCAGCTCTGATAAGACGGAGGGAAGACTATTAAATGTAGAGAATGTTGTGTGTTGGTATCTGCTAAATTCCCTATGACAGGGACTTCAGCAATAATAATGGAATTCAGTCAATGCGAGGATAAAATGTAGCTTTCCGCTAAAAGAGAGTTGAAACACTAGTCCTGTATTTAAGTACGAACTTCATGCACTCCGCTTTGGTTGTGTTATGTTATTATTATGCCTTGCGTTTACGCCTTGCGTTTATTTTCAGTTCTTGTTATAAAAGTGTCCAGGGGAACAGGTGAGTAATGAACGATCGGAAATTATCAGTTTGCTTCAGTTTCTGTGGCCGAAGACTGCTGTCTTGACATACCTTCCAAACCAAAGGTAATGAGAAATGGTGGCTGTCGATTAGTGTTTAAATTGTTTGTTTATCACATTTCTAATTCACTTCTGTATCACCTAAAGTAATGGCACTGAATCCTTCCAACGTGGTAGTAGAAAAAAATGTTGTAAAAACCTAAGCAACTGAAAATGGGTCCATCTTGGCTTATTTAAAATGAACTTGTTTACCAACAATTGATAGTCTTTTGGGCCCTCTGCTTTCTGTGTGTCTTCTTAGAACATTATGCAATCACGATTCTAAAAACGCTACTAAGGAAGGTCGTTTTATTCGTTAATATAGACCTATTTCGGCAAAACAGCCACCGTCAAGTTATCTGTAAGGAAATGGTACACAATTTTGGTGGAATATTTCTAATATCATAGGTAAATATTGATTATAAAACATTTGTTACATACGTCAGAGGGGTCTGACATTCGTCCGTCATCGTAGTTCTGTCACTGTCTCTTTGTTTTAATTACACTCCATTAGTTTTCTTGAAGTTATAACGGTTGCTTGTAATAGATATGCCTTGTTATCTGATATACTTCCCCGATTGTTTTCCTTTTCTTTAGAGCAATAATTGTGTGACAGCGTATTTGACAGATGTACCAGCGATACTGTACGGTTACAATCGGTTTTGTTTATTATGCTGCAATTTCGGAAATCTTTGCTAGTGGCATCATTGGTGGCTTTGTGTAATCTTTGACTGTTTTGTAATTTTGTGTCTCTATCCGTTTTCTTGGCTGAAAACTTTAATCAAGTTTTCGATGTATTTTTATGTTTTAGGTCAATTTGCTCATTAAGTATTTTTAATGGGTATTTGTGTGTATGTAAATAGATTTCTATTTATTCCGTAATGTTCATTAATGGCCATTTGGAAAGTTACATGTAGAATTTAGATTTTTTAGATGGTTTAGTCTAAATTATCTTCTGTGTGTTGGTCGGTTTCTAACTGGTGGAAAAGAGTTGATGGATTGTTGTCGCTGTACCTAATGTGTTCGCGGTATCTGGAGTTTCTACTCAAGTGGCCTATGTTGAACTTATCGCCGTCTTTGCATTGAATTTTGGTTTTACGCGATTCAATTTGTGAACTAAAAGTGTGTTGTGTGTGCTGAGCGAATTGTATGTTTCTATTTTTTAGTAGCGAGTTAATTTTATTAGATATCTTTCATAGGTATGTATTAGGTACGTATGTGAATATCTATTTCACTGGTGTTTCTCTTGTAAGTGTGGTTTCTTTTCATACAGTAGTTTTTACTGGTTTGGCATGTTTATTGTATAGATGAGAGACTGTTTGTGGATTGTAAACATTTTTCTGTGCACATAGTGTAGAATTTTAATTTCTTTTTGTAAATAGTTGTGTTCTAATGGTAGTTTTATTATTGTATTTATCATGACGCGAAAGTAAGCGTATTTATGCAGTACATTTCCTCGAGCTAATTATAAAAAACATTAACAACAAACACAGATTTGGAATCTACCGAACGCCTGCTACAATAGACAATATTATTAACAGGCATTCACGTCACCCAAAAACGCACAAATACGCTTACCTACCGTTACAACACGAGTCTATACAAAATGAAATTAAAATCCTACGATACGCGGCACAACAAAATGATTATAATCCACGAATAGTCACTCACCTAGACAACACAGGTACCAAACTAGTAAAAGCTACCACTCAAACAGAAATTCTCATACATACCTACTACATGCCTAGGAAAGATATCTAATAAAATTAACTCACTACTACAAAATACAAAGATAAGATTCATTTACCATTCACGACACAATCTTAGTTCACACACTGAATCGGGTAAAACAAAGTTACCAAAATTCAATGCAAAGACCGTGGTAAGTTTAGCATAAAGCAGATGGGTAGAAACTTCAGTGTTAGAGATCACCAACACATTGGGTACAGCGACAACAATCTATCTATTTGTTTCCACCACCTACAAACCGAACAACACACAGGAGCTAATTTAGAACAACCTATCCAAATTCTACATGTAACATTCGAAGGACCACTAATGAACATTATGGAAGACATGGAAATCTATTTAGATACACACAACTACCCACTAAATATGCTTAATGAGAAAAACGAAGTAAAACACAATAAATACATCGAAAACTTATCGAAAATATCAGTCAAGGAAATGGATAGAGACATAAAATTACGAAACAATTACACATCACACAAGACCACCAACGATACACCTAGCGCACATTATCGAAAACAGCATGATAAATAAAATTGATTGTAACCATACAATATCACTGGTGCATCTGGCAATATGCTGTCACATATTTATTGCTCTAAGGGAAAGAAAGATAATCTGAAAATCTAATATAACCAACCGCTATTACTCGAAGTACTAACAGAGAGTAATTAAAACAAAGAGACAGTGACAGAGTCACGATACCGTATAGATGTCAAACTCATCTGACGAACGTCGCAAATTTTATAATAATGTTTCCTAATTAATATTTACCTATAATATTAGAAATACTGTACCAAAATTATGTACCATTTACTTACAAATAACCTTATGATGGCTATTTTGCAGAAATAGGCCTATTGTAGCGAAAAAAACGATCTGACTTAGCAGCGTTTTTGAAATCATAATTAGAAATGAACTTATTTTTGTGACTGAAGGAGCACTCTGTAGAGAAATTCATCTCAGTGACCACAGCCACGATTATTTTCAACACAATCGGTGAGATTAAGCAATAAGCAATACGCTGCTGGACTGTATTTGAAAATGATGCCATTGAATAGGGCACCAATGAGACATTCATACCGACTGATTTACGGAAACTACTCGTACAAAGGATCCTAACTAGTCTGGTCGACCTTGGATGACAAACACGGCTACTTCGTAACGAGTCCACTGCATATACGGTGACACTGAGCAAGATCACACAGTATTTAGGGTTTTGTAAGAGTTTAGGTTTTCTGTCGTTTCCTTGACTCACTTAAAATTAATACTGAGATGCTTGTTTGAAAAACGCCACGGTCAGTCTTCGGCCCCTTTTTTGCCCGAGCCGAGATAAAGCTCGACATCTACAAATTTAATCTACAGGGTGTTAAACCCAAATCTTCCTTACTTTCTCACATACAGATTGACATTGCGAGCTCTAAAAGAATTAACCCGTCACTCTTTGTGCTGCAGTCGTCAGCCGCGACATACAAAGATATTGGAAGTTACTTTTACGTAAGTACTTACGTCACCGATACACAGTTGTTTGGTTGACAGTCACGATACTTTCGATTTCTTTTCAAAGAGTGCAGGGACGCTTGTGTCATCGTGCACTTGCTGCGTACAGTGGAGTTACATTTTTTAACCCAGCAAGTTCGGGATACACTTTTACACCTGCAAGGTGGGCGAAGTCAGAGGTAAAGGTTACAACATGGGCAGCTCAGAATGTTGCTTTCATCTTCAGTTAGGTTAGTACGTCGCCGAACGTAGTGAGGTTTTTTACTGTAGCTTATTATAGTTACCACAGAAAAAACAACGCAATAGTAGCTTATCGAATTTGCTGCGAAGAAGACAGTTCCATGGAGTAGCCCAACACAGGACAGCAGTAGCCTGTGATGTTGCAAAAATACTTTCAAATCAGTGCAAAAGCCTGTAATACACAATCAGCAAAACGTACAACATAAAACACTTCGTACCATGGACGCCTATGCAACATCGTACGAAAGAAAGTTCTAGGTTTAAAGTTAATATTAGTAAGGGGACATTTGTGTGCGCTACAACTAGGCACCAGTAGGGGGCAACGGCGCCATCAGTGCACTTTGTCACTTCGGGCCGCTTACATCAGGAGCAACTATACTTTCAGGGTCAAACCAGTTTTTCTCCTTTGATCGACAGGTCCTTAACCGTTTGTTGTGCTAAGAGGATTATAATCCCCAGGGGATAATCCGTAATTGACAAGTACTTAACCTACTGTTCTCTCACCCCTCCCCCTCCTCCACCCAAACCCTCAGGAAATCTCCAACCCTCCCCCTTCCCCGTCGCTGATACAGGTACACTTTCAGGCCTCAGTTATCCAAATAGCCCCCTCTCATTCTATCAATTTGACTGACTACTTAATTAAATTGATCAATTAATTAACACATCCCCCTCTAGGAAACCCCTCAACACTCCCCTCCCCTCTCTGCTTCCCGTACCTAGAAACTGGCGACTTTGTGCTGGAGACGAAGGACCTCATGACAGCAAATTCAGTTACATAACAGAGGGTATATTGTTTATTTCATTTTGCAGAGGTTGGATCTCTCTTGCTCACATTCGCTGCCGTTTGGGAAGATACAGGTCTTGTAAAATACATCGAAAAGAAGTAATTAATCGATCGCTACTTTTTATGCCGATCGCACAAGGAGTCAGGGTGCACTGCAGCCCCGCGAAGCGACTTGACCATCAGCGGCCGTGCCACGCGGCGCTGTCCAAGAGGTGTCCGCTCAGGCCCCGCCACTGACAGACCAGACACGTGCTCTCTCTCTCTCTCTCTCTCTCTCTCTCTCTCTCTCTCTCTCTCTCTTTGTCCTCCTGTAACGTCCCACTGCCGGGCCTGCACGCGCGGACGGTCCAGTCCGACCAAACCGCAAACAAAGCAGCGTTTACCCGATAAATCCCTGCAGAATAACGACACATGCGAGAACTCCTTCCAAGGCAAATGCCTGACTGAGAATGAATTGCGCCATGGGCTCTAACCAGCTGTCTGTGCTGGAGAAGAAGGATCTCACAATAAGAAATTCAATTATATAGGATTGGATATAATGTTTGTTTATAAAATTCAATTCGCAGGGGATGGATCTCACTTTTACTTGATGGAAAATGCTCACATCCAGCAACTACATGTCCTCATTATATAATTACACTGCTGCAAATTGGAGGTGTCATTTTACTGGAAATGTGTGACATGCAGGGATCGACTGAGTTAGTGCACAGTGCCACCACCAGGAAACGTTTCAACCCCTCCCTCCCCATCTATCCCAGAAAAAAATTGTAGGAAAAAGACTCACCCTGTGCTGCAGAAGAAGGATCTCACGACACGAAATTCAAATCAAAGCCAATAATATATTGATACATATTCTTTATTTAATCAGTTTGTGGGAGACAGGGTTCCCCCACTTGGGTAGACATTATGACTGCATTCCCCACGCTTTCTCCAAATGACATAATAACTGTAATCACCAGGGAATGGAATGAAGTTGATATCCCGTATGTGTGTCTATCTTCAGGGCACCGCCACGACTGTGATAACCGCCCAGTGTCTTAATTACATATCATGTTCCTAATACCACCGACGCAGGTCCGGATATCAGTCTCGTTTGATCTCGTAGCCCCCAAACAAAGCATCAAGTGCCGCCACTGTGTTGATCAGCAAATTCCAGAACCACTTCCTGTCTCTGCCTCTCTCAATAGGCCACTTCCTGCTTGTCTGTCTGAACCAACGTCTCCAAACTCGAAGACAGAGCTTTTCGCCTCTCCTCAGAATACTGTATTCCTATTGGCTAGTGCTGGAGAGAAAGGCGAAGCTGACGCAATTTCGATCTCAAAAATAGAATGAAATAATCCATGAACACTACTCCATTAACAATTTACACGAGCCAAATACGGCGCTTAGAACACTCGTTTCCACCTTACCGATGATCCGTCTTCTCAATAAAACATATTTTCAACATCTGACTATCTCACACAAACATTATGCAAATCAAGCAGCGAAATTTCCGTCACAAATAGATCGTAGCACTAAATATATCCGACGTCTTGTACACATCGACGTCCGATAGCATAAACTGCTCCATCACACCGTTTCCACTAAGCATATGTGGTGAAAAAAAGAAAAAAATCCCGACGATCACACTAACTCACGATCAGAAGCACGCCGTCCGCCAGCTGCAGGGTAGCCGACTGGGAAAGGGAGACCCACACCCGCGCCGGCCATACCCGTTAATACCAGCCGCATGCGTGCACGCAATACAACTACCAGAAAAAATAAATTGATCAGTCGGGACTTTGACATCGCAATTGGATTTTTAAAAGTACTGTAGAATTCCTAAACTGGTTCTCTCCGCTACAGTCGGAAGGAAGGAGGAAGGTTCCACTGCGTTACAGAATAGAGACAACAGCAAATACCACTGCAGGACACGGTCCACTGCGATGAATTGAGGAGCACTAAACATGACACACTCGAACCACGATCCAATCCGAAGTACTAGTAGTTGTCGTATCTAGACGTTGAAGATCGCTATCAGTCGAAAATTTGCCGTCGCGACTACATTTTTAAAGCACTATAGACTTCATAAATTGGTTCTCTACACTATATTCTGAAGAAGGAAAACTCTACTGCTTGATAGGATAGAGACAGCAGCAAATACCACTGCAAGATAGAATTCACTGCGATGTATTGAGAAGCGCTAAACACGACATGCTTAACCACGACCCAGTGCAAATCCTGTACGAGACTGTGGCGTGGGCTATATTCCCTGTAAGTATTCTCTCATCAGTTAGAAAAATATATTTTCTTATCCGTCATGTCCTGCATCACAGGACTAGAATATTAAACTCATTTTTGGCTCATGACTCAGAGCTAACATCCACCACTGTCACAGGACGCCTCCCCTCTTCAGACTCTCTCTTAATATAAGAGCACAGAGAAGTTGTGAACATAAGGTTTATACTAAGTATCATTTATACATTCCGTAATGCATCCGATTTTATTACGATGGTCGTCTCTCCTTGTGTAGGTGAGAGATTCAAATATCGTTAAAAGATATCATCCGAACGAAAAAAACACCAAGTAAAGAATCATATCCGTGGTGCCCTAGCCATCGCCTCCATCCACCAGGCGGCATGTCACTGATATCAAATTGATAGGCTAATTAATTAAATTGATCATGAGCATGGCGAGAAATTTTTCTTTTTCAGTAGTCGGATTACACTCACCAGGTAGGTGAAATGGGAATCCCTGGAGTGAAGACGGTGTTATTTTCGAGGAACACTATTGAGAAGCGACATTTGAAACCGGCCACAGAAGGATTCTACCGCCGGCAACATACATTTAGTGTAAGGGCTGACTATTAAAAGTGCGATCACAACGACTATGTTACTGTTACCCTGCACAAAAATCAGTTTTGGTTCTATAGGTACACACACGAATCGCTGATAGCGTTACGCTTTCTGGTAGAAATGCTTTCTCTGATTTGGAGTCAAGTGTCTCCATTCAACCATATATCTGTGTTGGGTCCTATGGAGATGTCTTAATGATTACAAACACTGGTGAATCATATTCGTGTCAGTCTCATATCCCAAAACGAGTCACCTTTTTCTAACCTATCTGCTACAGCAAAACTAAAACGTGGATTTTTAGGCACTCCCTCTGCATGTTGCAACTATTCCTCAGTCTGTGCCAGGCCCTCTCTGCAAATTTGGAAATGTGATCGTCGTAATTTAAGATGTAACTGAGCCGAAGTCGGACAGCGCTATACCTACCACCTTCTGCAATCCGCGTAGAAACAGGTTGAGCTGAGTTAATGCGACAGGGCCGTTTTTGTGACCACTTGGTGGAAATGGGAAGATGTTGTCGTAGCTCCGCCCACAATGTGCGGTGTGTAAGGTAAGCACTATACGAAGCTTTCTCCTGCACCACGAGGTAGTACTAGAAAAACGCAGTACGGGAACTGGAAGAAGGACAGGGGTTTTGCTGTTGCATTGCTGTGAACCTCCAAACTACATACAGGTACTGCAGTCTGAAGGAAATCTGCATCCCTCAAGGTGCATTCCCAAAGATTCTCTCTATCATGTCCCATCCACCAGAGAAAAACTACAAACTATAAAAGCTACGTCATCCGGCAGAGAACTCGACAAGATTTTTCCACTTCTCTGTCCTCCAAATACCGTCTACATGCTGGCATCGAGCATATGTGCTGATTCCATTAAATATACAGGTACTAATCCACTCAGTGATCGAAGTTGCCTGCACAGACCAGTGTAAAGTGACATCGCCTGTACTGTAGGGAACTATTGTGAATTACTCATATGATCGAAGTGCTAGAAATATGTAGGACACTGTCTGGTATACTTTGGTATATATATACGTTCGAGAATTAACAATGAATGGACATGCTGCACGCTCGTCTATCTACATTCGCAATCTATTATATGGTTCTCGCAATGTAGTTGTGGGGTGGTTTAGTGATGATACAGAAACTGGGAACCCTCTACCGTGTCACTGGTAGGCGTTGGGATGACGTAAAAAACTGGTAAAATTGCTAAAATTGATCGCGCTATCAATTGTGATGCTTATTACAGTACATCGACAGCGTCTTTTCCCTCCCACCCGTCCACTGGTACACTGTTGATTGACTGACATCACTTGTTTGAGATGGAGAAAGAGTCTTGGTGGAGGGGAAACGCCTTCCGGGCACCAAAACAGTGATCGTGTACATGACTGCAATATGAGGAATCAATCGAAACGGAACACTGAGCTATCTGCTACCCTGTCACTGTGAAAGATGAGTTTAAGTGTAGAAATCACTAATCACCTTCGGACAGCTGTTCGAAATGTTCCACAATGTTGCAAAACTCTTCCAGTTTCCATATTTTGTGAATGTCTTTTATCTAAAATCCTGCCCTGTGCGTGTTGTGGGAGCAGCAGCAACATTATTTACACTGTGCGATGTCCAGCTTTCCGTCAGAGCCAAAGGATCGAAACATATTAATGTCAGTATAGAACCCTCGAAGTTGTGGGGGGGAAAAGCAAAATGTATGGTGGAGTACAGATTGTAGGAACACAATGCTTGAACATGTTACAGCAGAAAAAAGACAATGTATCGGACAACACAACAGGGACCCTCTCTTGCGACTGATAGTCTGTAGGATATGGTCCTCCTACAGTACAGACGATGTCACTTTACACTGATCTGTGCAGGCGACTTCGATCACTGAGGGTATCAATATTTAACGGGGTCAGCATATATGTTCGATGCCAGGATGCAGATGGTATTTGTTTTCGATATATATTGGAAGACAGAGAAGTGGAAAAATCTTATCAAGTTGTCTGTTAGATGACGTCGGCAGTGCTTTTATACTTCGTAGGTTTTCCCTGTTGGATGGTCCATGATAGAGAGAATCTTTGGATGACAGACGTGAATGCACCCTGAGGGATGCAGATTTCCTACAGTCTGCAGTACCTGTATGTAGTGTGGAGATGCAGAGGACTGCAGGAGCAAAACACTCGTCCTTCTTCCAGTCCTCCTTCCAGTCCCCATGTTGTCTCTTTCTAGTACTACCTCGTGTTGCAGGAGAAAGTTTCGTTTAGCGTTGACTTTACACATCGTACACCATCCGCGGAGCTATGACAACATGTTCCCATTTCCACCAAGTGGTCACAAAAGACGGTCCTGTCGCATTAACTCAGCTCAATCTGTTTCTACATGGGTTGCAGGCCATGGCAGATATAGCGCTGGCTGGGGGGTGGTGTACTCTGGCATACACGCGGGTCCACGACTGCGGCTGCGTCGCTGAACGTTGGCGCTGGCTGTGCACGAATGGACTGGCGCGCTCTGTGTGGACGTTTGGGAGGTGAGTGCGCGGGTTGTGCGAGTGTTTCAGCGCTCTCCGACATCTACCCGCGGCAACTAATGCTACGGACTGTGTTGTGGTAAAGTGCGTTGTGTTTAGCGCTTCTTAATACATCGAAGTGAACTCTGTGTTGCAGTGGTATTTGCTGTTATCTCTATCCTATCAAGCAGTAGAGTTTTCCTTCTTCAAAATGTAGCGGAGAGAACCAATTTAGGAATTGTACAGTACCTTTAAAAACCCAATCGCGATGTCAAATTTCCGACTATCACTTTATAGTTCCTGATAGCTGTGTTGGGTGCACGCAAGCGCTTGGTACGGGAGGGCATGGCCGGTGCGCGTGCGGGTCTCCCTCTCCCAGGCGGCGCGGACGGGGCTGCCCTGCAGTTGGCAGACAGCGCGCTTCCTGATCGCGAATTTGTGTGAGAGCCAGGACTATTTTTCTACCAGATAGATTTAGTGGAAATGTTGTGGTGGAGGAGGGTGTTTATACTCACAGATGTCAGTGCCTACAAAACCTCCGATATATTTAGCGCTACGATCTATTTGTATCAATTCATTGCCTGATTTACATAATGTTTGTGTGAGATACTCAAATCTTGAAAATACGTTTTATTATGAAGAAGGATCATCAGTAAGGTGAAAATGAGTGTTTTAAGCACCGTATTTGACTCCTGTCAATTGTTAATGGAGTAGTTATAATGGATTATTTCATTCTATTTTTGATATCGAAATTGCGTCAGCTTTCTTTTGTCTCCAGCATTAGCCAATAGGAATGCAGTATTCTGAGGAGAGATAAAAAGCTCCATCTTCGTGTTTGGAGACGTTGGTTCAGACAGGCAAGCAGGGAGGGGCCTCTTGAGAGAGGCAGACACAGAAAGCGGGTCAGGAATTTGCTGATCAACAGAATGCCGCCAGTTGATGCTGTGCTGGGGACCACGAGATCAAAGCAGATCGAGCAGACCGATATCCTGTCCGTGGTCGTTGGTATTTAGTAACGTGATCTGATTTTGGGGAATTGGGCTGCTTCGATATTCGTGGAGGCGCCCTGACGATAGATACACATGCAGGGGATTCCAAACGGTGGCTACTGTACCGCACTTCATTCCATTCCCTGATGGTTACAGGTATTATGTCATTTGGTGCAAGAGTAGGAGTTGCAGTCATGAAGCCTATCCACGGTGGGGAACGCTATCTCCCGCAGACTGATTAAATAAAGAATATGTATCAATATAGACTTTGATTTGAATGTCTTGTCATGAGATCCGTCTTCTCCAGCACACAGTGAGTCTTTTCCCTACCATTTTTTTCTGGGATGGGTGGGGAGGGAGGGTTGGCTCTAAGTACTATGGGACTTAACCTCTGAGGTCATCAGTCCCCTAGACTTAGAACTACTTAAACCTAACTAACCTAAGGACATCACACACATCCATGCCCGAGGCAGGATTCGAAACTGCGACCGAAGCGGTCGCGCGGTTCCAGCCTGTAGCGCCTAGAACCGCTCGGCCACTCCGGCCGGCGGGGAGGGAGGGGGCGAGGGGAAGGGGATGATACGTTCTCTGGTGGTGGCTCTGTGCACTAGCTCAGTCGATCCCTGCATGTCAAGGTGAGCACACACATGAAAACTTTCCAATAAGACGACACGTGCAATCTGCTGCAATGTAATGATGTAATTAGGACTTGTAGTTTCTGTATGTCAGCTTTTCCCATCAAATGAAAGTGAGATTCAGCCCCTGCGAATTGAATTTTATAAATTAACAGTATATCCTACGCTGCATAATTGAATTTCCTGTCTCCAGCATAGATGTCAGCTTATAGCCCACGGTGGAATCCATTCTCAGGCAGGCATTTGCCTTGGAAGGGTTCTCGCAGGTGTCGGTGTTCTGCAGGGGTTTACCGGCTGAATGCTGCTTTGTTTGCTGTCCGGTCCATCCATGACCGACGGCGCGTGCAGGCCCGGCAGTGTGGGACGCTACAGGAGGACAAAGAGAGAGAGAGCGAGAGAGAGAGAGAGAGAGAGAGAGCACGTGTTTGGTCTGTCAGTGGCGGGGCCTGAGCGGACACCTCTTGGACACCGGCGCGTGGCACGGCCGCTGACGTACACGCTGCTTCGCGAGGACTCCTGTGGATCCCGAGCCTGGGCAGCCTACAGGAGTGGCGCGAGCCGGCATTTGTGCGTGCGGGATGGTGAATGGTGCGTGCTTTGCGATCAAAAGATTTTTAACAGTGTAATTACGTGTGGTCGGTGTTTCATTACGGTATTCCTTGCGCAACCGGAATAAAAAAAAAGCGATCGATTTAATTACTTCTTTTCGATGTCTTTTACAAGGCCTGCATCTTCCCAAACAGCAGAGAATAATGAGCAAGAGACATCCAAGCCTTGCAAAATGAATTTTTTATAAGTAAACAATATACCCTCTGCTATGTAATTGAATTTCCTGTCGTGAGATCCTTCCTCTCCAACAAAGAGCCGCCAGTTTCCAGGTAGGGGGGGGGGGGGGGGCAGAGAGAGGAATGGAGGGTTGCGGATTTACTGAAGGGGAAGAGGTTAATTAATTGTTCAATTTAATGAAGTAGTCAATCAAATTGCTAGAGTGAGAGGGGGCTATATGAATAACTGAGGCCTGAAAGTGTATCTGTATCAGGGAGGGGGAGGGGTGAGGTTTGGAGGTTTCCTGAGGGTTTGGGTGGAGGAGGGGGAGGGGTAGGGGAACAATAAGTCATGGACCTGTCAATCAAAAGGAAGGATATGTTCGAATTATAATCTTGCAGATGTGATCATGAAGTACAATATTGTTAGGCGTTTCGATGTTAGGTTAGAAAGTAGTTTAGCGTGATCCAGGAATAAGGGCGTGGTTGCAATAGTTATCTGTTCCCACTGGGATGCTTGATGTCGGAGTGTCCCTTTGCCTCTCATTATTGGGCTGCTCGATTTCGGCGGGTCCCTTTGAATCTCACCGTTGTGGTGCTTGATTTCGGTGAGTACCCATCGAACGTGCGCCTGTCACTAACACTTGATGGACGTTTTAGCTAATTATAGTGGTTGTGGTTTGTATTCCGCCACTAGCCGCTTAGCAGCTAGTGTGAGAGTTACGGCAGTTATCCGGAAACACGCACAGAAGTCAGACACCCAGATGGCGGGGTTTGAGGACAGTCGCCGAAATTAAGCATTCTGATGGTTTGGGGACTCAACACAATCAACCCTGTAGCGAACAGAAAACTATGTTACCATACAAGTAGCTTATTTGCCAGAAATAAAAATTTCTGGCCATATTATTTGTACTCTACAGTCACATTTGCAACACTCAAATAACTTCTGAACATCAAATCAACGGTTAGAACACAAAGCTTTACATGTACAACGTAAATGAAATGTAGAATCAAATGCACACTGGATGTAGTGCCATCTACAACGAATGGGAAACATTCGTTTGAGTAAACCGTACATATTTTATGGCGTAGAATCCGAATATGCAGTAAAAATGTTGGGTTATCATTTTAAAACGCAAAGCTGACCCCGTCCACGCAGAAGGGGTGGTTCGGAGGTGGCCAGTTTTAGCACAGACAGATGTTCCCTTTACTGATATTAACTTTGCACCTTGAGCATTTTTTTCATACGATTCTAAACAGAGGAACAGCCGCTGCTGATAGAGGTCTTCTAGCATCTAAATACTATCAACGTCTAAAGTTACAAATGTTTTTATGGAGCAAATAAAAGCTGATATTTTCGTGTCTTGAAATCTTTGTACTACGCTTCTTCCCTTCTTTCAGTTTATTGCAGTGTGTAGAATTTACCCTCATTTATACTACTTTAACCATAAAAATGCCACTTCCTTCATGCTGAGATTACCTCCTGGCTAGGCTTCCAAGTTACAGCATCACTTTAACCGTTCAGCGCTAAGTGAATCCGACGTAAGGCTCCTGTGCACGATCAAATAATTTGTCAGACATTACTATGTTTGTCAAATGTTTGACCGTGCACGGTATAGTTTAACGTGTTTGTCAAGCATAGAGCGTGTCTGACGAGTCCGAGAGAAATCCTGATTGACGGAAAATTTGAAAAGATGGTGAACGTTGTTTGTGTTGACGTTTCGCCGCACATCTACACCTACATGGATTCTCTGCAAATCACACTTCAGTGCTTGGCAGAGGGATCATCGAACAATCTTCACTATGATTATCTAGTATTTCATTCTCGAACAGCGCGCCGAAAAAACGAACACCTATATCTCTCCGTGCGAGCTCTGATTTCCCTTATTTTATTATGACGATCGTTTCTATCTATGTAGGTCGGCACCAACAAAATATTTTCGCATTCGAAGGAAACAGTTGATGACTGAAATTTCGTGAGAAGATTCCGCCGCAACGAAAAACGCTTTTGTTTTATAGGTGTCCATCCCTAATCCTGTCTCATGTACGTGACACTCTCTCCCCAATCTCGCGATAATATAAAAGTGCTGCTGTTCGTTGAACTTTCTCGATGTACTCCGTTAATACTATCTGGTAAGGATCCCAGACCGCGCAGTAGTAGGTGGTGGTGGTGGTGGTGGTGGTTAGTGTTTAACGTCCCGTCGACAACGAGGTCATTAGAGACGGAGCCCAAGCTCGGGTTAGGGAAGGATTGGGAAGGAAATCGGCCGTGCCCTTTCAAAGGAACCATCCCGGCATGTGCCTGAAACGATTTAGGGAAATCACGGAAAACCTAAATCAGGATGGCCGGAGACAGGATTGAACCGTCGTCCTCCCGAATGCGAGTCCAGTGTCGCGCAGTAGTACTCCAAAAGAGGACGGACAAGCGAAGTGTAGGCAGTCTCCTTAGTAGATCTGTTACATTTTCTAATTGTTCTGCCAATAAAACGAGTATTTGGTTTGCCTTCCCTACGACATGTTCCAAGTGTTTTTTCCAATTTAAATTGTTCGTAATTGTAATTCTTATGTATTTAGTAGAATTTACGGCCTTTAGTTTACACTGATTTATGGTGTAACCGATGTTTGAGAGTTTTCTTTTAGCATTCATGTGGATGACCTCATACTTTTCATTATTTAGGATCAATTGCCAATTTTTGCACCATTCAGATATCTTTTCTAAGTCGTTTTGCAATTTATTTTGATCTTCTGATGACTTTATTAGACGATAAACGACAGCATCATCTACAAACAACCTAAGACCGCTGCTCATATTGTCTCCCGAATCATTTATATAAAGAAGGAGCAGCAGAGGTCCTATAACACTACCTTTGGGAACGCCAGAAATCACTTCTGTTTTACTCGATGACTTTCCGTTTCAGACAGGAAATCACGAATCCAGTCACATAACCGAGACTATATTCCATAAGCACGCAATTTCACTACATGTTTAGCGAAAAAGAGTTTCATTACAATTTATCTCTGTGTATCATCAGTTGCCTATGGAACCTACGATCAAGGAAAAAAAAAATAGCACAGGCAATTATCAAAATGGTAGACACGTCGCATCTTTCCCAGCCACATTTCACGCAGGACGAGGTTAAGAAGAGAATCAATATTGCAAGTACAGCATACAAGCGGGATTGGAATAAAATAAAAAAATCTAAGTTCTCCAGGTTTCCACAGACGATGTAGGCTGTATGTTCCCCATGTTATCGTATATTAATGAACTGTCATTAAAGAACAAAGTAAAAGAGAATAAATTTTCGCATACTTTTGCCTTCATTTTCAAAGTGAGGCCTAATTATCTTTCACGGGTTATTGAAAATTTCACTGTCAATCCAGAGAAATTTGGTGTAATCGTCTGGTTCCGAGTGCAACACTTCCTTTAACAGGCTTTCATGTGTATATTTCTCTCTCAGTAAAACCATTCCCTGGACCAGCGTCATGTATTATCCTGCTTCTTCTTTAAAGACGCAGAGTCAACGGCAGAAATGCTTTATTTGCATTTGTAGCCATTCTCACTACTGTCAAAATACAGCCTACACGAACAGCCTCTGCTTCAACAGTGAGGTAATTGATGAACGTGTACGGGCTCGTTTGACAAATCCGTGGATAGGTAAGAGCGAGTTTTATAGTATGTTTGATCGTGTACTGAGCTTATGCGGTTGACTTCCAATGTGAATGGACCCTTACAGCGCACTCACTGTCTGATTCCAGCGGATAGGTGTTGGCGCCCAGCCGCAAAGCCAGCAATGCTAGAGCCTAGCACAGGCATCTAGCAGCCAACGGATATACAATGTGAAGGATACGTCCACACAGATTGTTGCGAGCTATACGCTCTGCGGTTGTGCTGGACGTGTCTGAACTGAATTTGTATTTTTGTAACTGAATTATTTTTTTGGTAGTACTGTTTCCTTTAAGCATCGTGTGTGTGTGTGTGTGTGTGTGTGTGTGTGTGTGTGTGTGTGTGTGAAAAGGGAGGGGCGGTCATGAAGACATTATGTGATCGTTAAACGATTTTGGAACACATGGACGGAGTTTACACAACGTGAATCAAATACTAGGAACGGATACTAGTTTTTTTCTTAACTTTTGGTAATATTAATTAAATAACGTGTCGACAATTTTTGAGTTTGGGAACTTGACAGTTATTACGATAGGTATATTAGTAATGACTGGAATCTACACCGCTTAGCCAGCTCCTGAAGCTCCAGGTGAAATTGTAGAGCATAACAAGCGTCCCGCTATGTTAGAGCTAGTGCTTGGATAAGTTTCACGCCAATGGCAGTAACTATAGACGAAAGACAGTGAGTGAGAATTTGGGTGAACCTTTAGTGTGCAAAAAGCGACAATTAAGGTCTTTCAAACTACGAACGAACCTACAAAGAGAAGAACGCTAAATACGCGAAAAAGGCAGATGACACTGAACCTGTATTAGCACACCGCATTTATGCTGAAAACAAGTCCAAAAACAAATTTGTGTCGAAGAATAGTTATGGACTTCATTCACGAGATAAATGAATTCGAACAGTTATTTCATTATGTTAGACTAATGAAATAGCGAAACAAGCGGGCAAGACATATACGCCGGCGGTGAGCTTAAATTTCTCGGAAACCCAATGTTTGAGAGCGTTCTTTTGGCAGTACACTAAGATAATTATTTGTCATTCTTGTTTTAAGAAGATTGCCTAATATCTTACAAACATTCAACTCTCAGAAATAGCAAAACGTTCATAGGTCGAAAAACTATTTCGAGAAGGATTTCATTAATCACAAATCACTGCGCTGAAATATTTTAAACCAATGTATCACAGAAATGGATGCGTATACGTATCAGTACGCGAAGTACAATGCATTCTAATTTTCTGCATTGTACTCGCCGTTTGTCGTGTGCAACAACTGCAATCAACACGTCACGAGAGCAACCCACAGTGCCAGTTAGCGGCATCTAGCGACCCACCGCACAACTAAGCTGCAACGACATCTGGCGATCTCACTCTGAACTGCTACGAGTCACTCTGCGCTGAGGCGCGCATTTGTCCTTCGCTGCTGCAAACGTGATAACTACGAACCTTCCATTACGAAAAAACTGAGCTTACAAGAACACAATAACATAATGTGCTGACGGGACCCACATTATGCATTTGTTCGTCACAGAATGATATGATAAGATGGATTTAAATTCGTGGTGGAAACAAATGTTATTCCCGCATACGTAAGATGAGAAAGTAATCCCGACATTCCATATTTTTTCGATGATAAACATAAAGTTATTTCAGCTTTTAATTTTATTCTTATGTTCGACTATTAACATTTTCTTCAAATTTAACGTGACTACTTTTAATTTCAAATAGTCTTCACCTTTAATGGATGTAATGCTGAACTTTTACATTTGCGTAGGAATCTCGAAATTATGTAGTCACTAGAAATAGAATCTTTCCCCGAGATGAAGTACGTTTTAGTATCAGGTCTAGCAACAGTGTAGAAGTTTACAGTTTTTTCTGGAGATGGTAATCAAACAACCAAGTTCCATACCGGTATCTTTTACATACCTTTTTACTCTTTTTGTTACCTTATCGACGTGGTTATGCCGTCAGCTATGCCTGGTCATGTATCATGTGATAAAGCTTACCTTAAGCTCGAAGCACCGGCGTACGGTCTTGCGTCTTCGTACGTACCTGCGGCTGTATACCTGCAGTGGACACATCTTCACAAAAGCTTTATTCGCTGTCGGAGGAAAACAAGAAGCAAAAAGCACACCTTCTTTCCAAGTAAACAGATACAACAAAAAGGGTAAGCATGTGTACCTCACTCCGTTACTTTTCATTTTCGTTTACGTTATTGTCCCGAATTCATCTTGTTATTAATCACTCAGTTTCCTGCAGTGACTCACAGAAATTAAAGAGGAAACGTGTCTAAAACTAACTGAACAAGTGTTACTGCTTCACGACACTGGAATATAGTTCGACCGCCCAAAATCAAAATGGTTACTTCGTTTCGCTTTCTACTTAAATGCTTCCACTTTATCATTGTTCACTGATTTTTTTTATTGTTAACGTTTTAACAGTCTGTAGACGCACGCATCATTAGTCATTGTTTGTAGTGCGCTAACGTACAATAACCTAACTCCAGTAATGAAAGAGTGAGATTGATGATTTAAGAGAAAATCTCTCGCGCTCACATTTTATTTTACAAATAGCTGTATTGATATGCTGTGGTGTGACACTTGTACACATTACTTTTCGAGATAGTCATGTTCGAACAAGCTTATGCTACATGTGCGTAACTAGATTTCGATGCAGTACAACCCATCAAAGTACTTCGGACAACATACGTACATGTAAATCTTCATATATACTCCGGAAGTCATAATACGGTGCATGGTGGAGGGTACCTTGTACCACTACTACTCATTACTTTTCCAGTTCCACCACTTGCAAATGGAGCGAGGGGAAAACAACTGTCCATACTGCTCCGTACGAACCATAATTTGTCTTATTTTGTCTTCGTAGTCGTTTCGTGATATTTACATTGGCGGCAGTAGAATCGCTCTGCAGTCAGCCGCTTAAGCCGGTTCTCTAAGTTTTCTCAATAGTGTTTCGCGAAAAGAACATTCTCTTCCCTTCGGGGATTGCCATTTGAGTTCACCGAGCATTTGCATAATACTTTCTGGTTGAGACCGGTAACAAATCAGTCAGTACATCTCTGTATTGCTTCGATGTCTTCCTTTAAGTGAGTACTTTGGAGGTACGGTACATACATTCGATATGAGAATTAGCTGGCTGTTGTATCGTGGTTGCAGATTCAGTCTACCGCTGAATGGTAGCTCTTGAAAATTAACAAGTACCAGGGACACAACTTTTGTTACCTTACTACTGGAATTGCATGGGGAGAAACGACGCTGCACAAGTGTAGCGTTTCATCAATGAAAGTTTTTTATGTAATAAGCAGATGCCAGTCACAATTTTTAACTTATAAACCTTGTTTTCCAATCATGCAATGGGAAAGAATGGCAAAATACAATTAAACAGAATTATCTATAATAGCAGCGCAGATCGCTCAATTCCAGGAGGGAAGGAGGACAAAATTGATTGTGTACGAAGCACGGGCTCGGCGTTAACCTTCACTGATTTAATCAAACCACAGGAAACCTAAATCTGGACTACACGGGATTTTGAAACTACGTAGCTCGTCCTAAACACGGGTTCAGAGTTGCAACCATTGCACCACCTAACCCGGTCGCTTCACCTAGGTGTGTGACAGTTTTGTGGCGTACAACCAAGAATAACTTAGCAGCATATGCATAGAACACTTGAACACGTTGCAGCTTGGCGACAAAGAGGTTAAATGTGTGACTGCAAGCACACCGATTGGGGATTCAGCCCCCTGTCGTCCCGAAAATTGTTTCTGTCACTTATTGCTTTCTCACCTCTGGCAATGGTTTGTATATGAGAAAAATGCCCATGTTGTATCGTGTACTTTAAACAGCAGGTCACGCTATAGGCCTTGTAGAGCGTTCTTGTATTCCAATCATACTTAGGGTTGATGCCAGGTTGACCATTCTGAGCGAGATGGTGCAGTGACATGACAGGGAACTCTCATTTGCTGTTTATTTCACCGCCCGGCCATTCAAAATTTGATTTACATATATTTCCCTACACAGCTGAAGACGAATCCCGGGACCTTTCCTTTGGAAAGGACACTACAGATTTACTCCTCATTTCTTGTCCTTCTGAACCTCGTCGTCGACTGTACGTTAAACCATAATATCTCTTTTTGAGAAAATATGCTGTCGCAAACATCGAGTGAAGCAAGTACACCAAAAAAATCTAGCATAGACAGGAAAACTATTAGATTTTTTCGTCTGTGGGTTTGAAGTTTGGTATAACAGTAGACAGTGAAATAATAACGCTAGCCGTTAAAATCCTGAGTACGTTTTACGAATACAGCTGACGCATCGTTACAACAGTGAGGCCTCTACATTCCTACTTTCAGCATTAAAGAAAAGTATATTTCTAGGGAAGGAACTATCGGGCTTTAACAACATTTCTAGCATTTGCCTGATACTTTCGGAAGTCCCAGGAACTCGAGCTATGAATTCTTCCAATGTCTCTATATGTTTGGAATACATCAAACTTTTAAAAGTACCAAAAGAAATCAGTCAGCTAGGCCTTGCCGTAGTGCTAACACCGATTCCCGCCAGATCACCGAAATTAAGCGCTGTCGGGGTTGGCTAGCACTTGGATGGATGACCATCCGGGTCTATCGAGCGCTGAGGGCAAGCGGGGTGCACTCAGCCCTTGTAAGACCAATTGACTCTCGATTATCCGAGGGCCTATTTCTCCCGCTTTCTTTATGCTGAAAATTTCCCATTAACGCGGGAGTCGTCGTGGGTGAAGTAAACAATGTGCTGCTCGAAAACTGCAAGAGTTGGACTGTATTTTGTTTCAAAGTAGTGTAAGATAATGTGAAGTTGGAGTGTACTTTATTTGTTGCAAGTACCCAATTTTCACATATAATTAATTTGATGATTAAAATAGAATCTATTGTAAGAATTAGTGAATGGTTTTAATTATCATATTGTAATTAATTTTTGTTTTCGAACAACCCTAATACATTACAGTGAACTTTAATTGCGGGTTATTCGCGGTTTTCAAGTCCCCAAGTACAGCGGATAATCGAGAGTTTACTGTACTTGACTGAGACGTAGCGGCTGCGCTCACGAAAGCTGAACGACCGGGTGAGTGGTGTGCTGGCCAAATGCCCCTACTTAACTGCATCCAGCGATGCCTGTCGGCTGAGGATGACACGGGGTCGGTCGGTAGCGTTGGGTCTTCTGAGGCCTGTTCGGGCAGTCTGAGTTTTTGAATGCCGTATTTCGTGTGATCCGCTGGTACTAAGTTGCAAGAATTACGGTGTCTATAGAAGCGTTTGCGACCCATGACTTGTAGTCTTTTGTAGGAATAATTTCTTTTGGTGTTTTTTGTCATGCCTGAAATTTAGTAAAAGTAGATTTTAGGCATCCCGTATGCTGTAGAGAGCAGGGCTATGCACTCGCTCCCACAACAGGCGGCGTCACATACTTGCAGCAGGCACCAAGCACAAAACAACGGCCTGCGGACACGCCCTCCTTCGTCACGTAATGTCACATGGCATGATCCCGTGGTCTTAGAAGCGGAATGAAGCGACAACAGCTCACTCTCGTACTTAGTCCATATGCTTACCAACCCATCACCAGATAACGACACCAACGACTACCAAGCACATTCGTTATACCTAATGTCCCACAGTTGCAGTACCGCTCGCACTTGAAAGTTCAGCATTTCCAGTTACGTTAGCCGACATGAACAACTCAGTCCTCGTACTCAGTCCATATATGCGTCGGCTGTCATTCTGTTGGCGACCGACGCTGGGAATCCAGACTGTGGCTGGATTTCTCATAGCATTACGACAGCACTGGGCGTCAGTATTTCAAAGTGTAACCTTCCCAGCCAGAAGCTTTTGTTGTGCTCCAAACTCTTTATCTGTACAGAACTTGTAACTGGTGTTTGTGTGCAAATAATGGGAATAGAAACACCGTTCCAGCATTGTGCACAACATACGAGAACGAGGAGAAAATTTCTCCTCCTGACAGTAAAACTGTTTGAAATTTTATTTTTGTTTTTCGTAAAATGTTTCGACATAGTCCCCTTAGCAGTTCATTCCTCAAGTGCGGTTCTGCAAAGTCTGCATCAAAACTCTTTCCAGCTAAAAATTTCTTACGTTTTTGCAGTAGGTGGTAATCATAGCGTATCAAATCACAGAAATAGGGTGATGCAGAACAATTTGTACTTCAAATACAAAAGTTTTTCCTTGACGTTCTTCCACTCTATGGCAGAATGCGATGGGTCGGCACCTGCGTTCTTAATTGAACAAAGACTTCTTTTTGTTTGGATACCGAGTTCAAAGCATAAAAACTCCAACTTCAATGCAAACGATTCATTTAACTTATCTGAAGTAACGTAACTTAAAACATGAACTGTAATGAATAATTATTAAAAATAAGTATATAAATAAATGTGGTGTCAGCTATTTCATATAGATTTAAATGCCGAGCTTCCGATACCACGTGCGCACTTTCTTAACGTTTCCATCTGCCTTAGCCGTACTGCGGCATTTCCACGCGAACAAGTGTCAAGAGTACATATTCGAATGCAGTAACCCATTTCTTATCTGTTGAAAACGAGGGGGTGGACTCCTGCCGTATCTGCACACACACACACACACACACACACACTCCGAAGTCACAGTAGAGTACTTAGCGATGCCCTGCCGTATTACATTCGCATACTGCGGGCTATCCATATTTCTCTGAACGCTTCCTAATATCCCTAATCTTATTCTCACTACCCTTACACGAGATATACGATGGTGGTAGCAGAACGGAAGCATAATTTTCCTCAAATACAGCTTTTCTAAATTTTCTCAACAGGTTTCCGCCGTAACTATTTCGCCTTTCTTCCAACAAATACCCATTTAAATTGCTAGAGCATTTCTGTCACCCCATAGTATCGGCTACACCGACCTATTGCGATCGTAGCAGTACACTTCTCATTCGTTCGTAGTTTATTATGATTGCTACTTGATACGGACTCTAAACGATGGCACAGTACTCCACGATTGGTTGCGCCGGCAGTTACCTTTACACATGCCCTGCGCTCTCCAACAACCGTTCCAATAAATCTAACTCTTCCATTCACCTTCGGTCACACTGATTTTGCCTAACTCTTAAATACTGACACGATGCAAACTGCTCAACATGTCGAGCACGAATCCTTTTTTATTTTTTTATTTTAATGGCTTTCGGGCCGTGCCCATTCAGCCATCTCAATGATAATGTCAATTATGGCAATAAGGACAACGAAACACCCAGTTTCCGAGCCGAGAATAGAACCCAGGCCCCTTGTGCTATCAATGCGCCGCGCTGACGGCGCAGCTACAGAGAAAGACGAGACAACTAACCTTACAGTTGGATACTGTCCGATTCTTTTCTCTTCGTTGTAGGCATTATCTTGCACTTATTCTCATAGCCAGTGCAAAAGCCGCCTAACACTTCGGCAAGATCAAGATGACGCTTGAGTGACGGACTGTGCATGATGTACTAAGATATGAAAAACAGAATCTAATTGACGAGAACGCCATTGCTATACCACACCGAAAAAATTACTCTTAAATCTACATACTGGATTACTTGCTAGACGATGGACAAACAAGCCTGAATCCCATAATGCAACTGAAAAATAAATTTTATAAGTCTAAAATTGTGACTGGCAGTTGATAACTACACACTTTATACAATGAAGAGCCAAAACAATATGACCAGTGCCCAATGCGAAATCCAACGCCACCTGGCGTCGTTGCGGGCAAGTCACGTGCTAATGAAAGTATATAACTCGAGCAGACAGGAATGGGGAGTCTCATCTGTTACGCCCATCCTACCTGGATCTCCGCCCCCCCTACCTTTTACAAATCCCTTCAGATCCTTCAACGCCATGCTCTGTGCCTCGCCTATCGCATCCGTCTCCCGTCCCCCACGCGGACCCTGTACGACCTCATTCCGTTCCCCCACTTCCTCCTTTTCCTTGAAAGGATACGGATCCTCTATACCTCCCGTAAACTCGATCCTTCTCACCCGCTTGTCTCCCCCATCCTCTCCCACCCCCGCCCGCTGCCGCGCCTGTATTCCCACGTCCCAATTGCTCTCCATCTCTCCACCCTCCTTACCCTCTCCCAAGGTGGCTTTCGCCAGCTCCCCCTCCCTGATGATGCCCTCCTTCCCTCCATCTACCCCTCCTACCAACTTTCATCCTCCCCCCCTCTTCCTGTGTTTGTTCCTTTGGGCACCTTCCCTCCCTTCTCTCCCCCTTTCATCCCTCCTCCCTTTCTCCCCACTCCTCCCCCGTGCTTTCCCTCTCCCGTCCCTCTACTCCTCCTCCCATCTCCTCTGCCATTGGCGTCTTTGTTCTCCCCTCCCCCCCACATCCTTCTTCCCCTCTTGGCAGGTCCCTGAACTCGCACGCATTACGTGGACATTCGCGCGCCGGAGATCATCGCCATCCGTGTCTCGTGTGTGCCGTCGTGTTTTGTGTTCAGTGTTCACCGTCACACTCCATCATTCACGTGTACCATCAAAGTTATCAGTGCTTGTGCGTCTTGTCAACAGTTTGTAGTGTGGATTGTCATCGAGTGTGAACGGCTTCATGTTTTTTATGTTCATGTGTCTACTGTTTTTTCCCCGCCGTTTTGTTCCAACCCATGTGTCTTCTCTGTTTTATCATTGTACTATCTTTGGCTGAAGAGCGGCGTATTGTGCTGCTGCCAGCCTACCTGTTTTTACACGGGTATTAAAATCACAATAAAGAAAAAAAAAGAATGGGGAGTCACTGTAGCGGCGATACGGGCCGCCAGTGGGGAAATCCACTGACATAAGCGATTTGGCGAAGGGCAGATCGCTACGACCGGGCGCCTGGAAACGAGAGAAGCTCGTCCGCTACTGCCATCAGCACGTACGGAAAACAGCTGAAGGGCGGTGAAACCACGTGGAAGCGACTGAGTGCCGGACGACCACGCGTCATCACACAACACGGAAGTCGGAGGCTCGCCTGCTCTGTCAGGCACGACAGGCCGCCATCCGCGGTAAATCTGACGACAGAGTACAATGTTGACACAGGCGCGAGTGTTTCGGAGCACACCGCTCAGCGCAGAAAACTCGTACGTGCTGCCGTGCTGACCCGACGACACCGTCACTTCCAACTGCAGTGTCGCGCGGTCGGATGAAGTACGTATCTTGTCACACGAAGTCGACACACAGTCTTGCCTCGAAAAGTGCATCGCGCCGCGAACACAGGCCGGTCGTTATAGTATTATGCTACGGACTACGGTCACACGAGCTTCTGTGCGACTTGCGGTAGTAACCGACGGGACCGTCACTACTGCGGTCTCCGTGGACGTTATTGCCGACGATCTGTATACCTTCACCCTCGATACATCTACATCTATGTGATTACTCTGCTATTCACAATAAATTGCCTGGCAGAGGGTTCAATAAACCACCTTCAAGCTGTCTCTCTACCGTTCCACTGTCGAACGGCGCGCGGGAAAAACGAGCACTTGAATTTTTCTGTGCGAGCCCTGATTTTTCTTATTTTATTTTTGTGTGTCTCCCTATGTAGATGGGTGCCAACGGAATGTTTTCGCAATAGGAGGGGCAGACAGGTGATTGAAATTTCGTGAGATGATCCAGTCGCAACGAAAAACGCCTTTGTTTTAATGACTGTCACTCCAATTCAAGTATCGTGTCTGTGGCACTATCTCTCCCATTTCGCGCTAATACAAAACGAGCTGCCCTTCTTTGTACTTTTTCGATGTCATCCGTCAGTCCCACCTGATGTGGATCCCACACCACACATCAATGCTCCAGAACAGGGCGGACAAGCGTGTTGTAAGCAGTCTCTTTAGTAGACCTGTTGCGTCTTCTAAGTGTTCTACCAATGAATCACAGTCTTTGGTTTGCTCTACCCACAACATTATCTATGTGATCGTTCCAATTTAGGTTATTTGTGATTGTAATCCCTAAGTATTTAGTTGAATTTACAGCCTTCAGATTTTTGTGACGTGTCGCGTAATCTAAGATTTAGCGACGGCGATGACACGTTGCAGCGGGACAACTGTCTCTGTCACGAGGCCAGAATCGTGCTACAGTGATTTTAAGAGCACGACAGTGAACTCAGTTTCGTGTCTCGGCCACCAAATTCACTCGATCTGAATCCGACGGAATAGAGAGCCTGTATAGGGAGAGAGTAGCCAACCGGACGATACGGCGGCCATTTTTCTGCCAAACTGCGGGCGGGACTTTTAAATGACCAGTAGTGGAATCACCGAATCAAAAGCACAAGACAATATGGCGAAATCATTCGTTAAATGCCTTTCTTTACAGCTATAATATACTCATAGTAGCCTACTATGTACAGCACAGGAAAATTTCATATTATTCGTTACTTGCATTTATCTCCTTTAAAGTTCGTTTACTAGACATATTGCAATGAAAGTAACGTAAATAAAAAAATATAGTTTATAGCATTTGTTTTGTATCGGAAGTGCATGACGCTAAGGATTTAACGTACCTGTATTACGTCAGATGAATGAAAGTCGTAAGCAGTTGCTTACTTGTGACATGCAAAAAGTGTGAGACGTATTAGTACTTCTCTTGTCACATCTTCAAACTTTTTGCATGTCAGAAGTAAACAACCGCTTACGACTTTCTTTCATATATAAACGAAAAAGATTACAAAAATCAGGTAATGTTAAATGTAGGCTACTGTAATAACGACCAAATATAACAAGAAAACTACCGTATCCCTTCTACCCCACAGTAAGTAGGCCTATTAAAAACTGTCTTCAAGAGTATCTACAATAATTTACCACGAATAATGTTTCAGCAACCACGACAACTGCGGTAAACGTGCTTACAACTTGCCTGCGTCAACAGTCAGGCAACAATACTGATATCAAAATAATGCCCAGTGTTCTGATTCGGAACGAAATAAAGTTTGACGCTATAAAGTCGAATGAGCGTGGCACAACAGTTATAGGAACTTTCCGTTTCCAGCAAGGACTGTCAGATATTGGCTTCAGGAATTTTGTGATGCTACCAGTATGCACGAACTGTTAAAGAAATAAGAGCTTAAAAATGCAGCCTACCTGTTTTGCGTGACTAAAAATATTTTAAAAACTGCCCACTGCTTTCGTCTTTTTCATTGCGTGGAAATGCTAACATGCGAAATCCACCTTCGCCTCTATTGGAACAACCTAATGCAGCAACGTTTACGAACGTCTCACCAAACGCTTCATTATTTCAACTCGTATTTAAGATCGCAAACGCTAATTACGTACTAAAAACGATATACAACTAAATCAAACATGCATGCACAACGCATAACAATCTCTCAATAATTTAAATACCTTTTAATCGTTTCCAAAAGTCCTCTGAACTTCTATTGAACTCAAAAGCACGGCGAACATAGGAAGCGCGAGAGACGTTTGGCAGAAAAATGGCGCCAAAGCTAATCAACCAATCACGGGCGACTTCACTGTCTCTGTATACGAGCTTTGTACGACGGAACGGCATCGGGCGCAGCCGTGTTACATACCTCTGGGCGGGGTGTGCAGCGTGCGCAGCGCGGCGTCCTCGTGCAGCGACGCGGTCTCGGGCGCGCCGTCGGAAGCCTCGTCCTCCTCGAGCAGCGGCGGCGGCGGGCACGGCTCGTAGCCCCAGCGCTGCCGGAACGCCTTGGCGCCGCCGTCCAGCCGCACGCGCGGCAGCTCCACGAACAGCGCGTCTCCGATCTGCGCGCCGCACACAACACACGCACCTCTCACACACTGCCTTCACAGTCCGTCACTAACGTGCTCGTCCGTGCCGCATGCACTGCGTGCCACAGGAGTACAGCTATTACCGAGGCAGGCATACAAAAGGAAGGAAGAGGTCGGTGACCCGCCGAGGACCAAGTTGTAGGGAGCAATGCAGCTGGAAAAGCAAATAAACGCTGTAGTTTCCAAAAGACGCAGCGTAAGCGATTTACGGGAAGCGTGGAAAATACTAAATGTCTGCCCAGACGGGAAAAGTGGATTCAACTCCTGGGAATTAGCGTGCCAGAGAAGTACCTGCAAGTCATTGCTCACGTCTCCTAGTCGACGCTTAAGCCGTCGGTACACGGACCGTGCATCCGAACGTTGAGCGTTGAGCGTGCCACGTCATAGCGTGGAATAGCACGTTCGGCAGTCTTTCTGAACGTGCAGAGCAATATCTGGCATGTTAGATATTCTGAGCGTACGTCTGACCGTGGACCAATGAGATGGCACAACGCCACCTACGTCACACGCACGCCGACTCCTTCAGTAGAGAGTTGCGAGGCGCCATATTGGCACTAATTTCAAGCCTATACTTATATATGCCGTTTCTGACCACCACCAAAATCAGAATCACTGGAAAACCCGTTGTTAACTGTGTGATTCGCTCCAATAAAATAATGAGAAACATCATATTCGTGGCAAAAGAATTATTGTAACTTGCGTATTATGAGAATAGACTATTTGAAGGCAGCGACACACTGAAGATCTACCCAAACGCATTGTTCTTGGTACAATTTGTTATAATTGAACTTCAATTAGCAACATGTCTACGACTAAGGTTTTCTGCACGAACTAAGATACTGTTGTCAGACAACGGAAGTATGTTATTGCTGTAGCGTAGTGACTAGCGTCACTACCCTCTCTACATTATTTTGATGCGGCGGTGGTTCGCGTCTTGCCACTTACAAATTTTTTTTTCGTAACATGCGCGTGTTATTGGCTTCTGATACTTTATTATTAGTTTAATATAAGTATATACTATAATATTTGATGTTATGTAAATATAAGTTCACCTTTTTTTTGAGGGGTGACTGTTCGCTTGGCTTAATCTACAGGACAGCCTGAGCTACTTGTATAAAGATATTTTGCTCCTTTTTCTTTTACGCTTCGTAATTCACATGTTACAATGATTCTGCTACTGGGTAGGAACAGTGATCAAATAAGACTGACCTTGGTGTTTTACTAAAATGTGGGAATGATGAAATAATGTTTATCTTATGCGGAGAAGTATTCCAAATTTGTACCGCACTGTTTGTAATGGAATTTTTATAAGCCTGTGTCCTTATTGATCGGACATGGTACTTTCCTTTTCGTGGAGGATGGAGGAAATGTGCGTTTTAACAGAGCCAACGTGGGAATTTTACGCGCGCCCGTTGAGTAAACAGAGTGGGTTACGAACTAGAAACATCCCTCAACTGCCGCTGGACAGCGTTGCGATCGTGTATACCACGTTGGGGTCCACGTACCGTATGCACGAGTCGCAACGTTCCTGAGCGTTCAGCAGCACGTTGAACTTGGCACGCTCAACGTTAACGTTCGACAGCACGGTTCGTGTGCCGACGGCTTTAGTTCCTACGGTGAATCGTATAGCTCTCTTAGAAAGAGCTTTCCGACGCTGTTAGCTGAAGTACTCCTCCGTGCTACTCACAAGGGGAGGACCGAGTCAATAATTAAAGGTCTCTCACGGATGTGACGGAGTATGTACCAGAATACTAGAGTACTATTCCGCTTATGTTAGCCTAGTACTTAGCCACATCTGTAACTTTTCCTTTCCGAATAATCAGTTTCCTGACCGATTAAAATACTCAGTAGTGAAGCCACTTTATAGATAAGGTGAAAAAGATAATGAGATAATTTTAGAAATAATTATGAAATTCCGCCTTGATTGCACAAACTACCTGGTGTTTACCTAGGTTTCAGTGTGGGTAACCACGCCTTCTTCAGAACAAAATATAAAACAGCTTGCCTAAATAGGCATAGTCAAAGGCTAAAATCAACACGGTGGCTGGGGCGAGGCAGCACACACAGTGAGATAAGTAATATTATTGACTTGGTACATATGTACCGTGTATTTGTAAACATTTTTATGGGGTCTTGACGCTGTAGGTGTTGATTTTAGCCTTTGAGTATGCCTATTTAGGCAAGCTGTTTTATATTTTGTTCTGAAGAAGTCGTGGTTACTCACGCTGAAACCTAGGTAAACACCAGGTAGTTTCTGCAGTCGAGGCGGATTTTTCATAATTATTTCGATACTTACGATGGCTGACGCGCTGCAATGCTGAAAGTTCTTAGATAATTTTAGACCTACTTCTATGCCATCGGCGTTTGCCAAAGTTATTGAAAAGGCTGTATACACCAGGGTAATTCACATAATTTGCTGCCAAATGTACAGTCTGGTTTTAGAAGTGGTTTAACAACCCAACTGTTCTATGTGAGGCTATGGGTGGATTAGATAAAAAGTTACGAATGCTAGGCGTCTTCTTTGATGTAACTAAGGTTTTTGATTGTATCGATCGCAAAATATTACTGTAGATGTTGGACCATTTTTGATCAAGGGGAGTAGCTCACAGTTCGTTCTTACTTTAAGAGCAGCAGGAGGTCATTCTCCGCATTATTGAGAATGGCTACGGTGTGCAGTCCCAATGCGGCACAGTTAAGTGGAGGTGGGGGGTGCCCCAGGGGTCGGCGCTGGGGCCGCTACTGTTTCTTATTTATATAAATGATATGCCTTCTAGTATTACAGGTGATTCTAAAATATTTCTTTTTTCTGACGAAACAAATTTGGTAAAGAAGGACGTTGTGTGCAGTGTTGACACACTACCGAACTATGCAGTTCAAGACATAAGTTCGTGTCTTGTAGAAAATAAATTGATGCTAAATCGTGGTAAGACTCAGTTTTTACAGTTTCTAACTCACAATTCCACAAAAACTAACATACCGATTACACAGAATGGGCCTATGATAACTGAGGCTGAACAGTTCAGATTCCTAGGCGTTCAGATACATAGTAGGCTGTTGTGGAAAGCCTATGTTGAGGATCTTGTTCAAAAACTAAATGCTCCTTTATTTTCCATAAGAACAGTATATGAAATAAGTGACAGTTCAACACGAAAAGTAATCCATGCTTTATTTATTTTCATTGCCTTATGACGTACAGTATTATTTTTTGGGGTAACTCTTGTGATTCAAAAAGGGCACTTTTGGCTCAGAAACGAGCGGTTCTAGTAATGCGTAGTGTAAGTTCACGAATCTCTTGTAGACCCCTGTTCAGTAATCTGGGAATTCTGACATAGGCCTCTCAATACATATTTTCTTTAATGTCATTTGTTATTAACAATATTAGCTTATTCCCAAGAGATAGCAGCTTTCACTCAGTTAATACTAGGCAGAAATTCAATCTGCATCAGGAACACACATCCTTGACTCTTGTGCAAAAAGGTGCGCAGTATTCTGCTGCATCCATTTTCAATAAGCCGCCACATGAATCCAAAAATCTTAGCAGTAATTCACGTACTTTCAAGTCGAAACTGAAGAACAGTCTCATGACTCACTCCTCCTATTCTGTCGAGCAACTCCTGGAAAAATTAAACTAATTTCTGTGTTACGTCGTTGATTATGTTTATTTTAACTTATGGCTTGTCGTCTTCATAGAATTAATGTACGTTTCATTTTATCTATTATTACAATGGAGACTTGCCCCTCAATTTGGTCCTACGGAACATAACACATAAAATAAAAATAAAAAATTGATACTGCTTCACTTTTAACAAGTATTTATACGGTTAGCACGTCGTATGAATATTTCTAGAGTTCGAACAACTATTCTCTCGAAATCAACGCGGATTCCGTAATCACCGATAGTGTGAAACCGATCTTGCTCTAATATTTTAGTTGTAACAGGATCCACAGCCAGCACAACTTGCACAGTACGCTCTTACGCCCCTAAGTGAAATAAATGCTACGTCGCTGCTGGTCTAGATACATTTGGTATCATGTCTTTAATTCTGATGCCCGGTCAATAGCCTACGTATGTACCATTGTGTAATTCAACGATTGCTTCGATTGTAATCCAGCTGCATCCATTTCGATGGTTTATACCATATAGTCATTTGAAAATGGCTTTACAAACAAAACTGTGTAGTGATGAAGGCCCGGCAAGAGATACAGACGGAAGAAATGTTGACTGTTTTTCTCATAAACGACCTAGTGGGTCAACGTCTGCAGGTGTGTAAGATGTGACGCAGTTGTATGCAGGCGCTTCAGGTACCAAATGCAGGAAGGCTTGCACAGGGTCAACGCTTGGCGCAAAGAGTGCCTGTTCACCTTCAGTAAAAATAAATGAAATCGGAAGACTCGTAAGGAAGCGTAAATCATGTACGAAAGACTTCGCTAGCAAAACCGCAGTTCGACCCCTTTTAGAGTATTGTTAGTCGGTGTACGATCCTTACGAAAACAGATTAACAGGAAAGAAAGAGAGGAGTTAAAAGAAGAAATCACTGATTCGTCTTTGATTGTTTAGGCAGCGCAAGAGAGTCGCATAAATGTTCAACAAGCTCCAGTGAGAAACGCTGAAACAGGGACTCTATCGCAGAGAGCCTTTTCTCAAAATTTGGATACGCAGTGTTCCAATACGAGCCAAGACAGACATTAGTTCTCTCAATATCCATTTAGTGTTATGTGCACGATGGCAAAATTAGATGAATTTGGGCCAACACAGAGCGATACCGACAATCTTTCCTACAATGAACCATGTGCGAACGAAATAGCGTAGGGAAGGTGTGTGTGTGATGGGAGGCTGTGAGTTTGGTTGGGGGGGGGGGGGGGGAAGGGGGGGAGGAAAGGGAGGGAATGTGGTAGTGATCGAGGGAACTCTGATTGCACACAACGATACGTCGCTAACACCCTACATTCTCATATGTTACCTCTCATGCGACAGTACCCTACTGCCATTTTCCAACAGCGTGATGTTGAGGTACTTCCGTGGCCAACTAGACCCCCAGATCTGTCCTCGATTGAACAAAGGTGGGTACAGGGAACAGCTCGGACATGAAGTCCACCCCAGTGTCAGTATCCGGGATATCAAGTACCACTTGCAACAGTTGTGGGCCAGCTTGCATCAGAAGAGGATACTAGGGATTAATGACACTCATCCCAAACGAGTCAGTGCCTGAATCCAGTCCAGAAGGAGCGCAACGTCATACAGATAAGTGGGCTCATACTGCCTAGTTCTCTTTACATTTCACTCGGTTTTGTAGAGTAATATTTCTGCGTATGGCGGCACGTTAAAGATGAAGTCATTGCCTATCCTCTACCGGCGCATATTCTGCAACTGGAGCAGCGTATCAGAGTCTCTTTCCGAAACATCAGCGCCGACATGTTGGTGTGTGTAGGAAGAGACAGAATACAAAAAGGTGTGCGTCGAGTGATAAAGGTAATACGTATTAGGCACTGTAATGTATTTCAAAAACTTTGTAAAACTATGTAAAAAACTTTATGGGTCACAGTTCACAATCAGATTCGTATTCCTACAACAAATGTACTGCGTATTACGATCTTTTGGAAAAGTGACAGTCATTTAGGAACGTACAGTACAAGGCATCGATGGCTCTGAAAATGAAATCTCCATGAAGCCTCCGCAGCTTTGTAATTAAGGCGTAGTGAACGTCCAAATCGATGGTGTTTCGCCAAACACAAGTTATTCCTTGATGGTTGAAGTGACAGGAATCATTTGCCTATACTCTCCATTAATAAATTATTGATCTCGTTTCCAGATGGATTTATTAATGGTCTTCGATTTCATTACGAATTTCTATTAAAACCATCATAGTACACAGGTTTACTATAAAAACATTTCTGTATTATTATGCGCTGCTTTACAGCAGTAAGTTGGAAAACATAAACGTCAGTATACGCCGATTCAATTGTGCAAGTCTTAAAGGTCAGCGCCTGTTGCTATGCAACCCTCCTACCGCAGCAGCTCACCGGGAGACACACGATAGCTAACAGGCGCTGTAGCTAGCAGAGTACACTCTGCATTCTCTGTACTCCTTCACCCGTTAACTGCTTCGTTTCATCGCACCATTATAGTCCAGGGCTGAAGGTAAAATACGCGAATAAAACAGAGAGAAGTGAATGCTTCTGCCCCTTCTTAAACATGTAATCCAAACTTCGTCTTCTGACCGCCTTCGTCGCCGTATTTCGCAGTATCCTCACCGAATTTCGCGGAATAGCAACTTTCTGTTTCTAAGACTGTGTTGATTTTTCGTCAATGTTTAGAACAGGCGGTGCTAAGTTAAATCATAAGGAGAAAGTTCGACGCAGCAGGAGTCTAAAGGGAAATGAGGAACAACTCAGTTACTGAGTAATGTTGTTATTGAAAAGAATTTGTGGTAGAGATGATGTAAGTGTGCAAAAGCTTTCTGTGTTTATAAAGAAGTAAAGGTGATTGGAACACAAGTAGTCAAATGACAAAAGACACTTATTCAAACCTAATGAAACAAGTCAAGCTGATTTCTGTAAAGAAAGTCGTGCATTAATTGTCTGACAGCGAGTGTGCTGCTGTTTTTTGACGCAGAAATCAGGGGAGCGCAGATACACTCAGTTTCACAATATTATAAACGTTGAGAAATCTTTACGACAGGTTCGGCTTGGAGCTTTTACCTCTAGATGACGCTGTCTTCAACAACGTCGCTACTTCCTACAACGACACGACGTGTTTCCTCCCGTATCACGTATAATACAGCAAACAACTAATGCGAAATTCTTTGCTAAGAAAACATGACAAATTGTGAAATTTGCGAAATGCTTACGATTTGACGATTATTTTTTTCATAATGCTCGCTTGTCGAAATACAACAACTGTCGCAACATATCTTTATCGAACGACAATTTAAAAAAAATGATTACTCGTTATTTTTAAAACAGTGAATCCCAGGGTCTATGAGATACGGTAGCGGAACGTGTTCGTATATATCTGGAACTGTTTAAGCGAAAAATATGCATCTAATACATATTTTTTACTGCTACAGACACTGAGATTATATTGCACAGAAGAGCCGAAACAATAAAAGCAACAAGACTTTTTCGTATTCTAAATGGTCCTTCAATACTATATGGGCAACAACAAGCACAGAACGTATCGTACATTCTTGTAGATTCGTAAATATTCATCAGAAAATGACTCACCTATATGCACGTGACAACATGTTTCTTACATGATCTGTAACAATACGACTTTTTTTAAATATTTAAAGTCATCTGTCGATGTGACATCATACTCATAGTCCCTCAAAATTTCTAACGTTCTCATAATAATTTAATCTAAAAAGTGACTGACTGCTTAAATTGTCTGCCCATTTATATTACTAAACGGCTATCCCGGGACCTGGGGCGCGGTGAACGGATCAGTTTGGAGGTTGCCTACCCAACGGCTCTATTTTCAAGATTTCCGTAATTATTGACCGAATTGAAATATTTAAAATGCTGTGATAATCTACTCATTAAGAGGTAAAATTTTATGCTAAATGTTAACGTAGTAAGGCAAGTATTACAGTTAGAAACTCAAGGCAACCTAACTGACGCTGCGCCAATGACCGGAATTTATTCATCCAGCGTTTCATAGTAAGAAGACTTAGCGACTTCTAACAAACTTTAAGCATCATTCCAGATCTTTCCTGAACTTTTTCTCGCTTACAAACATTCAAGACATTAACTCAAACGTACAGCAATCAGACGTTTAAAGCTGTTTTATACATGGGAGTTCGATTCATTGAAGATCAGGAGCTTGCTGGATTCACATATTTGTTAAATCTGGTCCGTGTGTATTCGATCAAGATTCTTTCCATTCGTCGAATTCGTTATTTTGAGATGCAATGTGTAACTATAAACTAAAACAGGCGTCCAATGAGCAATGTTTTCCTTATTGTCGAAAGATGTATAGATAAACTTTCAAAACGCTGGAGAAATAACACCACTGGTCAGAATGACGTCAAATTGCAACGGAATATTATCGGAGAAGGGGGGAAACGTAAGGCAGAAGAAAAAAAACAGTGTGAAGACTGATCAATAGATGGCGCTGTATGTGTCTGAATACGTAAATGAAAACACGTGTCATGCTCACGACCCTTTGACGTTGTTATAAGCGTGCGGGTACACGCCTTTTCCTCCATTCACGTCTGTGATGTTCTCCATGTCTGTCTCAATGCAGGATAGCCCTCTGCTTGTAAAGCTGTATTACAAGAATGCACACATCGCTCTGCAGAAGTTCTGGACACTGAATGGTTTGAAAAAAGGTGTTGGCTCCGTGATTACCGTGGGTCTGGAGCAAATGATTCGTAAATTCGAAAAGACGGGTTCTTTTGGTGTGCAACCTGGTAGAGGGAGGAAACGAATTGATTCAACGTCAGTGGAAGCAGTGGCCACAGCAATGCAGGAGGAGACGAGCGGTGATGTGCAAACGTGTAGTGCACGGAGAATTGCCCGAACATTGCACATACCCGGGAGCACGGCGCGTAAAATCCTACAAAACATCCTTCTTTGCAATCCATTCAAAATTACCCATGTGCACGAGTTCCTTCCTGTTGACCTGCCAGCAAGAGAGACCTTTGCTTTAGAATTTCTTGTTCCCATGGAAGTGGACAATGGGAAGATTTTTGTGGACAGACGAAGCCCACTTCCATCTAACAGGATACGTCAATACACATATTGTCGAATATGGGCAACGGCAAATCGACACGCAAATCAACCAATACCACTTCATCCTGAAAAGGTCACTGTGTGGTGTGCGCAGGTTTACTGCATCATTTATCATAGGGCCATATTTTTTCGAAGAGACAGGTGCTTCCGGTCCTGTTACCTGCACCGTCACTGATAAGCACTATGGGTGTCTTCTGCGCAACCACGTCATTCCAGCTCTCCAACAGCGTGGATGTGTGGATGGGATCATTTTTATGCAAGATGGCGCATCTCCGCCCATTGCACATCCAGTTAAGCAGCTGCTGAAGCGCCATTTCGGAAATACTAGAATTATCAGCCGCCATTTCCCTACAGCCTGGCCGTCCGATCACCTGATCTTAATCCGTGTGACTTCTGGCTGTGGGGCTATCTGAAAGATGTTGTGTTCAGTGTTCCGATTAAAAACTTAGGTGCACTGAAGGCACGCATTGCGCAACACATTCTGAACATGACCCCGGAAAGTTCAGTTGTGGGACATGCTGTTTCTCGATTTCAACTTGTTGCAGAAAACGGTGGAGAGCAAGCTGAATATGTTTTGCGCCAGTCACTCGGAAATTAATAACCGGACTTGATTTTGATTGATGCTTTTCATGCGGATTTTGGCCTCAGGAAAATTAAAAACCGGTGTGATTGATGCTTTTTATACGGTTTTTGCCTCAGGACAATTAAAAACCAGTTTTTTTTTTCATCCGATGTGATATGACCTTGCCGTGGTGGACGGGCTTACGTAACTAACAGTATTACACCTGTACACCCATGCACACTGAATAGTACAGTTTGCCGGCCGGGGTGGTCGAGCGGTTCTAGGCGCTACAGTCTCGAGCCGCGTGACCGCTACGGTCGCGGGTTCGAATCCTGCCTCGGGCATGGGTGTGTGTGATGTCCTTAGGTTCGTTAGGTTTAATTAGTTCTAAGTTCTAGGGGACTGATGATCTCAGAAGTTAAGTCCCATAGTGCTCAGAGCCATTTGAACCATTTTTGAGTAGTACAGTTTGTTTAACGTCAAACGTGCACCTTAGGCATTGTTATATGATCCATTTGTCATTTGCAGTCGACTACTATTAAATTATGATGCTTACAGCGTGATCTATTGCTACATTTTGTAACTACTTATTTTTCTTCTCCCATACGTTTTCTCCCTTCTCAAATAATGTTCCGTCACAATTTGACGTCATTCTGACCAGTGGTGTTATTTCTAGAGCGGTTTGAAAGTTTAACTTTAATTATAATCACCATCTACATCGAAATACGAGCGTAAAAAAACGAGGAAAAACAGTCTTTTTCGATATATTTTGATGATGGCTCTGAGCACCATGCGACTTAACTTCTGAGGTCATCAGTCGCCTAGAACTTAGAACTAATTAAACCTAACTAACTTAAGGACATCACACACATCCATGCCCGAGGCAGGATTCGAACCTGCGACCGTAGCGGTCGCTCGGCTCCAGACTGTAGCGCCTAGAACCGCATGGCCACTCCGGCCGGCTATTTTGATGATCCATCTCCTGTTTATGTGAGGACCACTAAACCACACTGTCGCCAACTGCTTTAGCTCGAAACTTGTGAGATTGACTGCATTATTTTGCAAAAATAAAATAAAAAATCAGTTATATAAATGATGAACTTTAAAAACTTATTCCTTTATTTTTAATACGAAGTGTACCAGCTTCCGTTATCTAGCAGTTCATTGGGTTATCGAGCAGCTGGCCGCTGTGACCGAGCGGTTCTAGGATCTTCAGTCCGCAATCGCGCTGCTGCTACGGTCGCAGGTTCGAATCCTGCTTCGGGCATGGATGTGTGTGATGTCCTTAGGTTGGTTAGGTTTAAGTAGTTCTAAGTTCTAGGGGACTGATGACCTCAGATGTTAAGTTCCATAGTGCTCAGAGCCATTTGAACCATTTTGGTTATCGAGCGATGGAGAAAAGGAGGAAGCTACAAATAAGATGTCATCGACTAATTCTCTCCAAAATGCGATATTGTCAGTATAGCCATTATTCCGCAGTAGTATGTATAGGCTACATAATGAAAGAGAAACACCGACGTCAGCTGCATGAGGTTAATGAAATAATTCAATGACTACAAGTGAAAATTTGGATCAGACTGGGCCTCGAACCCGGGGTTCCCGCTTCACGCGAGCGGTCGCCTAAGCGCTTCGGCTATCCGAGCACGCTTTAGGCCCGACCAAAATTCCCAACTTGTTGCACACTACTGTCGTAGTGCCCCCTATCGATTTCCTGACGACTGCCTGCAGTATCTAGCATGATTCCCACAAGGGGTCGAACCTAGGGTGCATCCACATTGAAGATGTCGTGAACTGCCGTCACTATTGTACGGGATGTAGCGCGCATAAGGGCAGATATTTTTACATATGGTACCTTAATATGTACACACGTCAGTGTGTTGACTGTTTTTCTTCTCTCTGTCGAACAATCCTCCCACAGACACGTCACGAACTTTATGACCTCATGTTTCCTGCATGGCCTTAATGCACCGCTAAGTGGACTATGGCTGCCCGTATAGACCAACCATTTTGCGTCGACACGTCCACACGTCAATACCTGACCTGCTGCCCAGGGGAAGTTAAGCATTAATGGCTTGCTATTGCCACATGTATTGGAGCTACTGAACAACCTAAAAACATACGACTTGTAAGAGCTATAATTATTAGTCTGCAAATGCCGTAAATGCAGATGTAATGTTGTTCAGCATACACACTTCATTGTTATTTTGGTCTATAGTGTCATCAGTAAACAGTCACACACTGCTGTTCACGTTACTCAATAGCCTGTTTATGTATGGAGAGAGCAAGAGCGTTCGTATCATACTACCCTGGGGCACTCCTGACGATATGCTTGTCACTAAGGAACACACGTCGTCCAAGACAACGTACTGGGTTCTGTTACTTAAGAAGTCTCCGAATCATGTTGAATGCAAGCATACGAGCGTGCATCCATTGTGTTATATTGGTGACGGATGTCAATTTCTGGGATAGAGTTCTATGCCCGTTGCACTTGATTAGTCAGTACAGGGGCGGATAATGCTGGTTGTGGATGATGCTGGAGTTGTCATCTCATTATGTCCGGTATGAGATAGATCTGGAGATTGAGCAGACCAAGGCAACATGTGGACCCCGTGTAGAGCGTTCTCCTGTTGGAAATGGCTCTGAGCACTATGGGACTTAACTTCTGAGGTCATCAGTCGCCTAGAACTTAGAACTAAGTAAATCTAACTAACCTAAGGACATCACACACATCCATGCCCGAGGCAGGATTCGAACCTGCGATCGTAGCGGTCGCTCGGCTCCAGCCTGTAGCGCCTAGAACCGCACGGCCACTGCGGGCGGCTATTCTGTTGGAAAACACCCACTGGAATGCTGTTCATGAATGTCAGCACAAAAGGTCGAATCACCAGGTTGACATTTGAGACAGCAGACCTCCAACCTGCTCACCAATGAATACTCGCTTGACACCACTGAAGTCGCAGATTGCGGTGGTTTGGGGTCAGCGGAAAGCACGCTGCAGGGCGTCTGGCTCGGAGCTGTCCTTAAAGTAAGCGATTTATAACAGCTCTTTGTGTCACTGTGGTGCCAACTGCTGCTCAAATTACTGGAGAAGATGCAGTACGATGCGCCAAAGTCATATGTCGAACACGTAGGTCTTCCCTCTCGGTAGTGCCATGTGGCCGTCCAGAACCCACTCTTCTCGCAACGGTACCTTCCCGTGACCAAACTGCCAGCAATCATATACAGTGGCAACAGTCCTGCCAAAAGTCTTTCTGCAGTATCGCAGAAGGAACATCCAGCTTCTCGTAGCCCTATTACACGATGTAGCTCAAACTCAATGAGATGTTGATAATGGCGTCTTTTTCGCCTTGAAGGCACTCTTGATTAACATCAAGTTTTCACGTCCTGTCTCAAAGGTGCTGTCGCCGGGGCCGAGGTCGTTTCCGCACACCTGGGCCGTGGTGCTCGACCTAGAGGTGAGCCGGTTCGAATCCTAGTGGTGGAAGGAATATTCACTTCCAGTATTTGGCCAGCAGGGGGAGGAGAGGTGGTGACATGAAGTTTCTGATCACAGACTTCTGGTTTAAATACCAAACCTCTTCGCAGACTCTGTTGACGGTGATCCTTGGCGTTAAGCTCGGCGGCCCTGTTGGTGCTCTTCGAGAGGTGTAGGCTGTGTGCTGTCACCGCGTCTCATCCTCTCCCTTCTGTCATTATCTCCAATACAAACATGACTGTACACTACACACACAACCCTTCCAATCACCTACTCATAATAGATGCACTTACGCAAACACTTCTCATACTGCCGGCCGCGGTGGTCTAGCGGTTCTAGGCGCTCAGTTCGGAACCGCACGACTGCTACGGTCGCAGGTTCGAATCCAGCTTCGGGCATGGATGTGTGTGATGTCCTTAGGTTAGTTAGGTTTAAGTAGTTCTAAGTTCTAGGGGACTGATGACCACAGATGTTAAGTCCCATGGTGCTCAGAGCCATTTGAACCATTTTGAACTTCTCATACTCTGGAACCGCACGACCGCTACGGTCGCAGGTTCGAATCTTGCCTCGGGCATGGATGTGTATGATGTCCTTAGGTTACTTAGGTGTAAGTAGTTCTAAGTTCTAGGGGACTGATGACCTCAGAAGTTACGTCCCATAGTGCTCAGAGCCATTTGAACCATTTTGATAGCTGAATCGTCAGCGTGTCGGACTGCCGTCCTAAGGGGCCCGGGTTCGATTCCCGATTGGGTCGGGGATTTCCTCCGCTCAGGGACTGGGTGTTGTGTTGTCTTCATCATCATTTCATCCCCATCCGGCGCGCAGGTGGCCCAATGTGGCGTCAAATGTAATAAGACCTGCACCGAGGCGGCCGGACCTGCCCCGTAAGGGGCCTCCCGGCCCATGACGCCAAACGCTCATTTCATTTCATGCTATACGACTTTATTTATTTACATCAAAGGTAACTAACGCTCACGCCTATAACACGTATATTTAAAGCAAACCTGATATGCATCCTCATAGTGGCGCTACTATCGCCACTCATAGGCGATTGGCGCCAAATCTGAATAGACATCATCTTCGAGATGTCGAAACACGCCTACTAACTTTCACTTATGTCACACAGCTTCTTCTTGGTGTTGGGATTTTTTTCCATCAGTGTAAGAAAAGACCTTGAAGACTTATCTAACGGATGATGGGTGGAGGATATGAAGAAATAAACAGGGCGAACGTGGCTGCGAGGAATATGGATGTACGCGATTGCTAAATCGTCACGAATTTCAATTCGTCTGTTACGAATTGCTTACGTGTGGGTCTAAATTTCCAGATGTCATCAGCCAAGCCGGTGAGAGGAACGAGAATAAAAATATTTGCTAAAGACGACAAGAAAGAGAGCAACTAGTTAGAAGGTGGGAGAGGAGGCGGCACGTGGGCGTCTGTCCCGCTGGCGGGACACCGTTAGGGCCCGCGGCTGCCCCACTGCCGGGGTCAGCCACTGCGGGGATCCGCCAGCTATCAAACGCCGCTTCCGCATTCTACCCACTGCCGCTTTTCACTACACTACGGAGTATGCGAGCAGCGTCAAAATTACGCTCACATGTGAAGGGATTCACACGAGCCATCGAAGTTACGTATCGTTTCCGGAATGAAACGTTCACTCTACGTCGTTTTGAAATTTCCCGAACGGTACTCACATCCGCGAGCAATGTTCTTATATCACTACACTGGGATATAGAGCTAAGACCCGTCCTCAGGCCTTCATCTCTACATCCCCTGTTTCCTGCTTTTTGATCTTCACTGAACTTCTACTGCATACCTTGCGGCAATAGCATTCGTGGAAGAAATGCTATTTTGGATAAATTGCTTAGCCACAATCTACAGGGTTGTTTCGAGAATACACAAGACCGCCACGGTGCGAAGAGCCGCGCGGGGGAACAATCCCTGCCTGCCTCCCGTACTGTAGGCAGCTTAGCCAGTGGGTCCTGCTTCCGTGAAGGAAGGAGTCTCTCACAGAGGTAACATTTCACTATGCAGCGAAGTATGCGCGGTTGATGACCACGTGTCACCAATCACAATGGACATTATTCGATCATTTTGCATGCCTCGTGATGTTGTTTACCGTCAAGCTACAGCCTGCCCACCACAGCGAGTAATGCTACTACACTTGTGTGTGTGTGTGAGTGATCAATCCAGAAACAGAGTACAATACGTGTCGTTAATACAACTTGCACGGCCTGCCACATTTTCTACATCTACATCTACATCTACATCTACATTGATACTCCGCAAGCCACCCAACGGTGTGTGGCGGAGGGCACTTTACGTGCCACTGTCATTACCTCCCTTTCCTGTTCCAGTCGCGTATGGTTCGCGGGAAGAACGACTGTCTGAAAGCCTCCGTGCGCGCTCTAATCTCTCTAATTTTACATTCGTGATCTCCTCGGGAGGTATAAGTAGGGGGAAGCAATATATTCGATACCTCATCCAGAAACGCACCCTCTCGAAACCTGGCGAGCAAGCTACAACGCGATGCAGAGCGCCTCTCTTGCAGAGTCTGCCACTTGAGTTTATTAAACATCTCCGTAACGCTATCACGGTTACCAAATAACCCGGTGACGAAACGCGCCGCTCTTCTTTGGATCTTCTCTATCTCCTCCGACAACCCGACCTGGTACGGATCCCACACTGATGAGCAATACTCAAGTATAGGTCGAACGAGTGTTTTGTAAGCCACCTCCTTTGTTGATGGACTACATTTTCTAAGCACTCTCCCAATGAATCTCAACCTGGTACCCGCCTTACCAACAATTAATTTTATATGATCATTCCACTTCAAATCGTTCCGTACGCATACTCCCAGATATTTTACAGAAGTAACTGCTACCAGTGTTTGTTCCGCTATCATATAATCATACAATAAAGGATCCTTCTTTCTATGTATTCGCAATACATTACATTTGTCTATGTTAAGGGTCAGTTGCCACTCCCTGCACCAAGTGCCTATCCGATGCAGATCTTCCTGTATTTCGCTACAATTTTCTAATGCAGCAACTTCTCTGTATACTACAGCATCATCCGCGAAAAGCCGCATGGAACTTCCGACACTATCTACTAAGTCATTTATATATATTGTGAAAAGCAATGGTCCCATAACACTCCCCTGTGGCACGCCAGAGGTTACTTTAACGTCTGTAGACGTCTCTCCATTGATAACAACATGCTGTGTTCTGTTTCCTAAAAACTCTTCAATCCAGCCACACAGCTGGTCTGATATTCCGTAGGCTCTTACTTTGTTTATCAGGCGACAGTGCGGAACTGTATCGAACGCCTTCCGGAAGTCAAGAAAAATAGCATCTACCTGGGAGCCTGTATCTAATATTTTCTGGGTCTCATGAACAAATAAGGCGAGTTGGGTCTCACACGATCGCTGTTTCCGGAATCCATGTTGATTCCTACATAGTAGATTCTGGGTTTCCAGAAATGACATGATACGCGAGCAAAAAACATGTTCTAAAATTCTACAAGAGATCGACGTAAGAGATATAGGTCTATAGTTTTGCGCATCTGCTCGACGACCCTTCTTGAAGACTGGGACTATCTGTGCTCTTTTCCAATCATTTGGAACCCTCCGTTCCTCTAGAGACTTGCGGTACACGGCTGTTAGAAGGGGGGCAAGTTATTTCGCGTACTCTGTGTAGAATCGAATTGGTATCCCGTCAGGTAAAGTGGACTTTCCTCTATTGAGTGATTCCAGTTGCTTTTCTATTCCTTGGACACTTATTTCGATGTCAGCCATTTTTTCGTTTGTGCGAGGATTTAGAGAAGGAACTGCAGTGCGGTCTTCCTCTGTGAAACAGCTTTGGAAAAAGGTGTTTAGTATTTCAGCTTTACGCGTGTCATCCTCTGTTTCAATGCCATCATCATCCCGTAGTGTCTGGATATGCTGTTTCGAGCCACTTACTGATTTAACGTAAGACCAGAACTTCCTAGGATTTTCTGTCAAGTCGGTACATAGAATTTTACTTTCGAATTCAATGAACGCTTCACGCATAGCCCTCCTTACGCTAACTTTGACATCGTTTAGCTTCTGTTTGTCTGAGAGGTTTTGGCTGCGTTTAAACTTGGAGTGGAGCTCTCTTTGCTTTCGCAGTAGTTTCCTAACTTTGTTGTTGTACCACGGTGGGTTTTTCCCGTCCCTCACAGTTTTACTCGGCACGTACCTGTCTAAAACGCATTTTACGATTGCCTTGAACTTTTTCCATAAACACTCAACATTGTCAGTGTCGGAACAGAAATTTTCGTTTTGATCTGTTAGGTAGTCTGAAATCTGCCTTCTATTACTCTTGCTAAACAGATAAACCTTCCTCCCTTTTTTTATATTCCTATTAACTTCCATATTCAGGGATGCTGCAACGGCCTTATGATCACTGATTCCCTGTTCTGTACATACAGAGTCGAAAAGTTCGGGTCTGTTTGTTATCAGTAGGTCCAAGATGTTATCTCCACGAGTCGGTTCTCTGTTTAATTGCTCGAGGTAATTTTCGGATAGTGCACTCAGTATAATGTCACTCGATGCTCTGTCCCTGCCACCCGTCCTAAACATCTGAGTGTCCCAGTCTATATCTGGTAAATTGAAATCTCCACCTAAGACTATAACATGCTGAGAAAATTTATGTGAAATGTATTCCAAATTTTCTCTCAGTTGTTCTGCCACTAATGCTGCTGAGTCGGGAGGTCGGTAAAAGGAGCCAATTATTAACCTAGTTCGGTTGTTTAGTGTAACCTCCACCCATAATATTTCACAGGAACTATCCACTTCTACTTCACTACAGGATAAACTACTACTAACAGCGACGAACACTCCACCACCGGTTGCATGCAATCTATCCTTTCTAAACACCGTCTGTACCTTTGTAAAAATTTCGGCAGAATTTATCTCTGGCTTAAGCCAGCTTTCTGTACCTATAACGATTTCAGCTTCGGTGCTTTCTATCAGCGCTTGAAGTTCCGGTACTTTACCAACGCAGCTTCGACAGTTGACAATTACAATACCGATTGCTGCTTGGTCCCCGCATGTCCTGACTTTGCCCCGCACCCGTTGAGGCTGTTGCCCTTTCTGTACTTGCCCAAGGCCATCTAACCTAAAAAACCGCCCAGCCCACGCCACACAACCCCTGCTACCCGTGTAGCCGCTTGTTGCGTGTAGTGGACTCCTGACCTATCCAGCGGAACCCGAAACCCCACCACCCTATGGCGCAAGTCGAGGAATCTGCAGCCCACACGGTCGCAGAACCGTCTCAGCCTCTGATTCAGACCCTCCACTCGGCTCTGTACCAAAGGTCCGCAGTCAGTCCTGTCGACGATGCTGCAGATGGTGAGCTCTGCTTTCATCCCGCTAGCGAGACTGGCAGTCTTCACCAAATCAGATAGCCGCCGGAAGCCAGAGAGGATTTCCTCCGATCCATAGCGACACACATCATTGGTGCCGACATGAGCGACCACCTGCAGATGGGTGCACCCTGTACCCTTAATGGCATCCGGAAGGACCCTTTCCACATCTGGAATGACTCCCCCCGGTATGCACACGGAGTGCACATTGGTTTTCTTCCCCTCTCTTGCTGCCATTTCCCTAAGGGGCCCCATTACGCGCCTGACGTTGGAGCTCCCAACTACCAGTAAGCCCACCCTCTGCGACTGCCCGGATCTTGCAGACTGAGGGGCAACCTCTGGAACAGGACAAGCAGCCATGTCAGGCCGAAGATCAGTATCAGCCTGAGACAGAGCCTGAAACCGGTTCGTCAGACAAACTGGAGAGGCTTTCCGTTCAGCCCTCCGGAATGTCTTTCGCCCCCTGCCACACCTTGAAACGACCTCCCACTCTACCACAGGTGAGGGATCAGCCTCAATGCGGGCAGTATCCCGGGCAACCACAGTCGTAGTCCGATCAGGGGATGCGTGGGACGAGCTGGCCGTCCCCGACAAACCCCCATCCGGACCCCCACAGTGATGCCCATTGGCAACAGCCTCAAGCTGTGTGACCGAAGCCAACACTGCCTGAAGCTGGGAGCGAAGGGATGCCAACTCAGCCTGCATCCGAACACAGCAGTTGCAGTCCCTATCCATTTTCTGCCGGAGTCAGTCGCGTCGCGGACTGCGTGTGCAGTTCTTTACACATCGTACTAAATCAAAAGTGGCTCTGGCTACGAAGACCTCGTTAATGCTGCTAGCGTCATTCCCATCGGCACTCAGCCGTCATTCTCGTCTACAGAAATGGCGGAGTACGCTTTAACCGTTCTTAGAAGACAGACATTACGCATATTATACCAACCACCGTCGCCAAGTGTTGTGGTGGTCTCTGCGTTCCCATCTGCTCTGAATTACCGTTATTCTCTACAACAACTACCACGTCAATACACCGTTAATCTCAAAATGTTACTATAATGTAAGTTCTTTCCTGACGCTGTATTCCGAGACAATGATGTTTGGAAGGAATGTTCAGGACATCTGTACAAGACAGAACGAAAGTATTTCTTCTTCCTTGGCCTGTACTTCCACCTGCCATTTAGGACATAGAATATGTCATTTATTCATCGGTGGGAAACCATCTCGTAGATTCTTCTGGCAGACAATACAGCTGAACTTGAACCCAAACGAAAACTATGTGGAATGCCATTCCTTAGGGCCATACTCGAAATCTGAGATTTCGCAAAGCAGTGTAAACGAGCATATCGTGTCGTTTTGTATCTTGGAGGGAGAAGAAATTAAAATTTCGAGGATTGCTGATAGCACTATGATTCTATCAGAGACAGACAATTACTTGGAATACAAGTTGAACGGAATGGATACTGTATTCAGAGGGTATATGTGGTGTGTCAGGAAAGTACTGAGTGATTTTTTTATCTAGCAAAGTTTTTATTTTTTTCAAACAACAATATTGTCCTCTTCGGCAGCTGTACACCGGCGACATCGTTGTTCACAGTGTTGGTAGCAGCGCCGAAAGGCTTCAGCTGGTAGGGCCTTTAACTTGTCGGTTACGTTCTTTTGAATGTTCTCCAGAGGCCCAAAATGACTTCCTTTTACGGCATTTTTCAATTTAGAGATAAGAAAAAAGTCACAGGAACTCAGGTCAGGTGAATAGGGGAGCTGCGGAAAAACAGAAATGCCTTTCGAGGTTAAAAATTCCGAGAAGGATGTGGCCGTGCGACATGGGTGTTGTTATGACGCAGCACCCACTTGGCTGCAATGTACCGTCTATCTCGATTCACCCTTTTCCTCAAGCTCTCAAGGACATCTTTGCGAAACACTTAGTTGACAGTTTGTTCTGGAGGAACAAATTATTTATCCGCGATACCCCTACTGTCAAAACAAGCATGTCAGCTTTGTTTCGATCTTTGGCTTGCTCATTCGAGCTTTTTTCGGTCGAGAAGATGTCTCAGTGTGCCATTCCTCAATTTGACACTTTATCTCAGCATCGTACTCAAAAAACCAGAATTCATCACCTGTGATTTGGGACTGAACCATTCATGGTCACTGTAAATCCTCTCAAGAAGATCTTCGATTGTTCGTCTGCTTAGTTATGAGATTCTTCGGCACCATTTTGGCACTAACCTTTCGCAGGTCCAAAATTTCGGTCAAAAATCTGATGTATGATGAAAGTGTTAAGTTTAACAGGTCACCCATCACCCTTACTGTTAAACGTCAGTCTTATCTAACAAGAGCACGCACACGTTTGACGTTTTCGTCAGTTTTTGAAGCTGAAGGTCACTCTCAGCGAGGTTCATCTTCAATGCGTTCTCGGCCTTCCAAAAATCATTTGTGCCAGCGAAAAACTTGTGCTCTTGACGTGGAGTGTTCCATTTAGGCCTTTCAGCTTCTCAAAGATCACACTCGCGAGTTTCCCATGTTTAACACAAAACCTGATGGCATAATGTTACTCAAAGTTCCGTTGTTCCATTTTGTAACACACAACAAAAACACAACATCGCTGATGGCTCTCTCAAAGATAACCTGATAGCTGTACGGAGCTGTAACTCGGACTGAGCATCTCGAAAGGATAAACACAACGGTCTGCACAAGTAGACAGACACAGCGTTACCAAATCGCTCGTAGTGTTGTCTGTCTAGTAACGTTTCTCACACCTCGTACGATGAATAGTAACAAAAGTAAAACTAGGGTAACTCAAAGTAGTCCAATAAAATCAGGCGATGTTAAGGGCATCTACATCTACATCTACATTTATACTCCGCAAGCCACCCAGTGGTGTGTGGTGGAGGGCACCTTACGTGCCACTGTCATTACCTCCCTTTCCTGTTCTAGTTGCGTATGGTTCGCGGGAAGAACGACTGCCGGAAAGCCTCCGTGCGCGCTCGAATCTCTCTAATTTTACATTCGTGATCTCCTCGGAAGGTATAAGAAGGGGGAAGCAATATATTCGATACCTCATCCAGCAACGCACCCTCTCTAAACTTGGACAACAAGCTACACCGTGATGCAGAGCGCCTCTCCTGCAGAGTCTGCCAATTTGAGTTTGAGTTTAGGTTAGGAAATGAAACAGTAAAAGCAGTAGATGAGTTTGGTTACTTCGGCGGCAAAATAACTAATCGTGGCTGAAGTAGAAAGGATATAAAACGCGATCTGAAAACAGCATGAAATGAATTTCTGAAAAGAATTATTCGTTAACGTCTAATATATACTTCAGTGTTAGGAAGACTTTTCGGAATGCAGTCGTATGAAGTAAAGTGAAGGGTCGACGACAAACAGTTCAGGCAAGTAGATAATTTTGGAATGTAGTGTTGCAAAAGAAAGTTAAAAAATTTGATGGGTGAATGGGATAATTAATGAGAAGATACCGAAGGAAATTGAGAAGAAAAGAAACTTATAGCTCAGCTTAACTAAAAGAAGGGATCGCTTGATACGACACATCACGAAGCATCAAGGAAAAGTGAATTTGATAATGCAGGGACGTGTGGGATGTAAAAGTTGTAGTAGAAGACCTAGACTTGACTCAGTAAATATGTTCAAATGGATATAGGTTGCAGAATGATGAGGCTTTAACACAACAGCCTAACATAGAGAGCCGCATGAAGCCGGTCTTCGGACCGTCATACTTTCTTTGTACCCCTACAGATTATCTTTACATTCTACTCTCGAAATCACTATAAAATATGTGGCAGAGGGTCTCTTCATTGCTTTATATACACTGGCGACCAAAATTAAAGCAAGATACGAAAATTTTGCACGATTGCGTTTATTTTAGCACAAAACAGTGTAAACAGGTGATAGTACAGTAGAAACAATGTAAAGATTACAGAACGTAAACAACTTCAACGGTAGACAAAAACGTTCTTCGTTTTTTTGCAACTCAAAGAATTTGCACACACATTCTGACAACTGTCTAATGTGTTCAGTGTAGGGTGTCCCCACCTCTGGCAGCATTACGGGCATGACAACGACGTGGCACGCTGTGAATAATGTCATCAATCCCATGTTGAGGCAATAATGTCCATTATTCTTGCAGAGCTGCTCTCAAGTTTTGGAGAGTGGTTGGTGGATGCTGATACGATGCAACCCGTCTCCTTAGTGCATCCAAGACATGCTCCATGAGATTGAAATCTGGAGAGCGAGCAGGCCACGCCATGCGTGCCACTTCTTCCGTTTCCAAGAAAACATAAACCACCTGTTCTCTTCGAGGTCGAGCACTATCATCCATCTGGGCCGACGGCATCTCGCAACAACCGCACATGAGCTCCCAAGTTTCGTCACGATACTTGACAGCAGTTACACCTTGCCGATTCACCCGTACAATTTCATGGAGGTGTTCGAGTGGACAATGTAATCCCTGCCCCCAGCATTAGGGATCCTTGTCCATATCAGTCTCTTTCCACAATGTTTGGATCCCAAAACTGGGTTCCACATTCCCTCCAAATGAGAATCTGTCGAGAATCACTCTCCAGGCCGAATCGGGACACGTCTGTAATAAGAACATCTTCGACTGTCCAGGTGGCATTTTGACGACTCCACCCTGGACGTTCCCTTATGTGAAGACACTTCAGAGGTACACACACAGCAGGTCTCCGACAGTAAAAGCCACTCTGCCAAAGCCTTATGTACACCGTTTGCCTTGATGCAGCATGTCCAGCGAGTGCTGCGATCTCAGATGCCAGTTGCCGTGCAGTACTGAGGCGGTACCGTCGTGACCTTAAGCCAAATAACGGTCCTCTCTTTCCGATGTCAGACGCGGTCGACCCAGCCCTGGTCTTCGGGATAAAGTTTCGGTCTCTATTAACAGTCTTCACATCCGAGAAACAACAGAACGATTCACCTTAAGTCATCGGGCCATATCATTTTGCAACTGTCCTGGTTCTATTCTTCCTGTGTCCCTCCACAACAGAGAGTCTGGTAGGTGTCTTCTCTGTGCCATATTGCACCGTCTGTGACTGTGTACGCAGTGATTGTCGATGTGGAACTATCCGTCAAACACCACACCGTCTGATGGGTGCCCTGACGTCATCGTTGGCGTGATTCTCTGTTGGCCGGCATGCCATCTTCCGTGCAGAACACTATCGTACGGACATCTGTTGACAGTTTGTATGGTTATATCGTGAATTAGACACAGGATGGATAAAACGTGATTTGTTACTTTAATTTTTTACACCACTGTATTAAGTTAATAAAATTTTCTCTGGCTTGTTAAAATCCCACGAGCTTTCGACCGAGCTCTCCTCAGTCATCGTCAAGTGGTACGAATGACTGCTGTGTCGCCGTAGCCGCGTCGTTATATTGCCGCACTGCTGGCTGTGACGTCACTGGTGCTCTCTTCCTCGCCATATATGGTAATATTTACATCCCGCGTCCATCGCACCCGTTTTAACTTCGCGATGGCCGGGTCCCAGGCTGTACTGAGCTGCAAACCGCCGTCCTTGTTCATGATATTTTCAGAGGTTTTTATTTCAATTGTAAGTAGGCTGTTTAGGTTTTTTTATTGGTAACGCCACCTGTGTGCAGTCTGTGGCTAGTTTGCATTGTTGTCTGCCATTGTAGTGTTGGGCAGCGGCAGCTGGATGTGAACAGCGCATAGCGTTGCGCAGTTGGAGGTGAGCCGCCAGCAGTGGTGGATGTGGGGAGAGAGATGGCAGAGTTTTGTAATTTGTGATGAACTGCTATATATATTATGACTTTTGATGATATTAAGGTAAATACATTGTTTGTTCTCTATTAATATCTTTCATTTGCTAACTATCCCTATCAGTAGTTAGTGCCTCCCATAGTTTGAATCTTTTATTTAGCTGGCAGTAGTGGCGCTCGCTGTATTGCAGTAACTTGAGCAGCGAAGATTTTTGTGAGGTAAGTGATTTGTGAAAGGTATAGTTTAATGTTAGTCAGGGCCATTCTTCTGTAGGAAATTTTGAAAATCAGATTGCGTTGCGCTAACAAAATATTGTGTGTCAGTTTAAGCACAGTCATGGATAATTGTTCAAAGGGGACGTTTCATATATGAAACGTCCCCTTTGAACAATTATCCATGATGACACACAATATTTTGTTAGCGCAACGCAATCTGATTTTCAAAATTTCCTACAGAAGAATGGCCCTGACTAACATTAAACTATACCTTTCACAAATCACTTACCTCACAAAAATCTTCGCTGCTCAAGCTACTGCAATACAGCGAGCGCCACTACTGCCAGCTAAATAAAAGATTCAAACTATGGAAGGCACTAACTACTGATAGGGATAGTTAGCAAATGAAAGATATTAATAGAGAACAAACAATGTATTTACCTTAATATCATCAAAAGTCATAATATACACTCCTGGAAATGGAAAAAAGAACACATTGACACCGGTGTGTCAGACCCACCATACTTGCTCCGGACACTGCGAGAGGGCTGTACAAGCAATGATCACACGCACGGCACAGCGGACACACCAGGAACCGCGGTGTTGGCCGTCGAATGGCGCTAGCTGCGCAGCATTTGTGCACCGCCGCCGTCAGTGTCAGCCAGTTTGCCGTGGCATACGGAGCTCCATCGCAGTCTTTAACACTGGTAGCATGCCGCGACAGCGTGGACGTGAACCGTATGTGCAGTTGACGGACTTTGAGCGAGGGCGTATAGTGGGCATGCGGGAGGCCGGGTGGACGTACCGCCGAATTGCTCAACACGTGGGGCGTGAGGTCTCCACAGTACATCGATGTTGTCGCCAGTGGTCGGCGGAAGGTGCACGTGCCCGTCGACCTGGGACCGGACCGCAGCGACGCACGGATGCACGCCAAGACCGTAGGATCCTACGCAGTGCCGTAGGGGACCGCACCGCCACTTCCCAGCAAATTAGGGACACTGTTGCTCCTGGGGTATCGGCGACGACCATTCGCAACCGTCTCCATGAAGCTGGGCTACGGTCCCGCACACCGTTAGGCCGTCTTCCGCTCACGCCCCAACATCTTGCAGCCCGCCTCCAGTGGTGTCGCGACAGGCGTGAATGGAGGGACGAATGGAGACGTGTCGTCTTCAGCGATGAGAGTCGCTTCTGCCTTGGTGCCAATGATGTTCGTATGCGTGTTTGGCGCCGTGCAGGTGAGCGCCACAATCAGGACTGCATACGACCGAGGCACACAGGGCCAACACCTGGCATCATGGTGTGGGGAGCGATCTCCTACACTGGCCGTACACCACTGGTGATCGTCGAGGGGACACTGAATAGTGCACGGTACATCCAAACCGTCATCGAACCCATCGTTCTACCATTCCTAGACCGGCAAGGGAACTTGCTGTTCCAACAGGACAATGCACGTCCGCATGTATCCCGTGCCACCCAACGTGCTCTAGAAGGTGTAAGTCAACTACCCTGGCCAGCAAGATCTCCGGATCTGTCCCCCATTGAGCATGTTTGGGACTGGATGAAGCGGCGTCTCACGCGGTCTGCACGTCCAGCACGAACGCTGGTCCAACTGAGGCGCCAGGTGGAAATGGCATGGCAAGCCGTTCCACAGGACTACATCCAGCATTTCTACGATCGTCCCCATGGGAGAATAGCAGCCTGCATTGCTGCGAAAGGTGGATATACACTGTACTAGTGCCGACATTGTGCATGCTCTGTTGCCTGTGTCTATGTGCCTGTGGTTCTGTCAGTGTGATCATGTGATGTATCTGACCCCAGGAATGTGTCAATAAAGTTTCCCCTTCCTGGGACAATGAATTCACGGTGTTCTTATTTCAATTTCCAGGAGTGTATATAGCAGTTCATCACAAATTACAAAACTCTGCCATCTCTCTCCCCACATCCACCACTGCTGGCGGCTCACCTCCAACTGCGCAACGCTATGCGCTGTTCACATCCAGCTGCCGCTGCCCAACACTACAATGGCAGACAACAATGCAAACTAGCAACAGACTGCACACAGGTGGCGTTACCAATAAAAAAACCTAAACAGCCTACTTACACAATAGCTTCTTTTATGACGCTATCCCAAAATCCCTTCGTCCTCACAACGACAGATGTTTCGTCGAATAGAATTCGGTGTCCGTTTTCTAAGGCGTGTTCTGCCACGGCTGATTTTTCTGGATAGCGTAGGCGTAAGCACCTCTCGTGTTCCGTCCGGCGTATTGTTTGGCCGACGTAGTAACAGCCACACTGACATGGTATCATGTACACTCCAGTTCTAAGCCTTAGATAGTCCCTCACAGGCCTCATGAGCTGTGGAATTTTTGCTCTGGGCCTGAACACCGATGGAATGTTGTATCTCTTCAGGAGACGGCCAATCTTCCCCGACACTGTACTACAGAAAGGCAAAAACACAAGTTGCTTTCTTCTTCGGTGGTATTCTCTGTTGGTATGTTTCTTTCGTGTTACACCAGATATAGCCTGTGACACCTGTCCGTGGCTGTGCCCGTTTTCCCGGAGGACTTTTAGGAGGTGTCTCAGTTCTAGTGGCAGACTTTCAGCATGTGAGACGACTTAAGTACGATGGACGAGGGTATTCAGAACGCCACGTTTTTGTGCCGGATGATGGTGGCTGAGAGCGTACAGATACCGACCTGTGTGCGTCGGTTTCCTGTAGTCACTGTGGCTAAGGTGCCCATGGCTTTCCGTCGAACGAGGACGTCAAGGAAGGGTAATGCACCATCTGTCTCGACTTCCATCGTAAACTTGATTTGGCCGTGAATGCTTTTCAGGTGTTCTACGAATTCTCCCAGTTTTTCACGACCATGGGGCCTGATGATAAAAGTGACATCGACTTAACGATAAAAGCAACTTGGCTTAGCTGAAGCCGTGTCCAAGGCGATGTCTTCAAATTTTTCCTTAAAAAGGTTGGCTATGGATGGAGCTAATGGGCTTCCCATAGCCACGCCGTCCAACTGGTCGAAATACTGGCCGCCATGTAGGAAATACGACGATGTCAACGTGTGCTTAAACAGCCCCACAATTGGTTCAAATGGCTCCGAGCACTATGGGACTTAACATCTATGGTCATCAGTCCCCTAGAACTTAGAACTACTTAAACCTAACTAACCTAAGGACATCACACATATCCATGCCCGAGGCAGGATTCGAACCTGTGACCGTAGCGGTCACGCGGTTCCAGACTAAAGCGCCTAGAACCGCACGGCCACACCGACCGGCAGCCCCACAATTGTGCTATCAAATAACTGGGGGAGGAGATCTATACAGTCTTTGACCGGAACACGTGTAAACAGGGAGACCACATCAAAACTAACCATTATATCTCCTTGACTGAGACGCAGTTGTTTTAGTCTGTTGATAAAGTCGTCGGTGTTCTTGATGTGGTGCACACAACGACCCAGATGCGGTGCAAGGAGGCTGACCAGATGTTTTGCCAATCTGTGAGTGGGTGACCCATTGGTGTCCACAATGGAACGAAGAGGAGAATCCAGCTTGTGGATTTTTGGTCGTCCATAAAGCGTGGGTGGTCTCGGCGACTGAGGGAGGACATTCTTAATAACGCCCTCTTCCAGTGTTGACTTTTAGAAGCTCTGATGCCTTCCTCACTATTCACTATTCTTGACGTCGGGTCCCGTGGCGGTTTCCGGTATGTATCCTCTTCAAGAATCAACTGAATTTTGGCGTCGTAGTCAGCTTTTTTCAGAATAACGGATGGATTGTCCTTGTCAGCTGGCAGAACCACGATGAGCGGGTCGTTGCGGAGTGCGTTAAGACCGTTGCGTTCAGCCCTAATCAAGTTAGACCTCGGTGGTTTATATTTTGAAATGATACGACACGTTTCGCGACGAATTTCGTCTGCACTCTCACTAGGCATCTTGCGGATTGCTTGTTCAACCCCCTTTTATAATATCACAGATAGGGATGCTCCGAGGCGCTGGTGGGAAGTTAAGATCTTTCTCAAGCGCCGAAATGACACCCGCGTAGGTCTCTTTCTCCGTCATGTTGATGACAGTTCGTTCCGTTGATTTTCGTTCTGCACCGTGTTGTTGTTGACATAGCCGCGTGAACTTCCCTTTCTGTTTCTCTGTGGTCTTCTTTTGCGATGACACCTGTTGTGCTGTGGTGGCCGCGTCTATCCACTCCCAATCTACTTGCGAGAGTAACTCTGTCAATTGCAGATGGATAGCCAGCAGCTCGCGACCGTTCAAATCCAGCTGCCTCCTAGTGAAGTTTATCCTTTCCCGCAACAGGGCAGAGCTGGCACGACGATAGATTCTTCTGGCTGCCGAGGTGTTCGTGTGATGGCTCACCATCGTGGAATTGTGTTCTCATATCGAAAGCGTAGCAGGAAGGCTAGAGAGCGTAACAGTTTAGCCTTCTTAACACGCAGATTCCCTAGGCGTTTAATGCTGCACCACGTTTCCTCCCCGTAGAGGTACGTCATGTATGAATGCATGGTTTCGCGGCGATATGAATTAATAAAAAAATTTTATTTACGTTTCTTACTGTTCATTTTCGGAAGGAGCAGAGGAAGAATGACTGTGAGTACAGGTCTGTGCAGCTCATATTTATCTTCTGGATTTCTAAGAGATCAATGGATTCTCGGAATTTTCTAAGCAGGTGTTCGTGAAGTACCCTGACGCAAAAAAAATCACAGCACCAAAAAAAAATTAATGTAGAGTAATGAAATTTCGGGAATACATTTGTGTAGGTAACATATGTCAGTGATAAACATTGCAAGATCACATGTTAATGTAACCGCGAGGTAAGCCACTGCCTATGTGAAATGTTTGTACATTAATAACCGATGTAATCGCCAGAATGTAGAATACAAGCATGCAGATGTGCATGCATTATGTTGAACAGGTGCCGGATGTCAGTTTGGGGGATGAATTTCTATGCCTGCTGCTCTTGGTCGGTCAATAAAATGACGGTTAATGTTGGTCGTGGATAACGCTGGAGTTGTCGTCCGACGACGTCTCATATGTGCTCGATTGAAGACAGATCCGGTGATCGAGCAAGCCAAGGCAACATGTCGACACTCTGTAGAACTTGTTGGGTTTCAAAAGTGGTATGTGGGCGAGCGTTGTCCTGTTGGAAAACAACCCCTGCAATGCTGTTCATGAATGGCGGCACAACAGGTCGTATCTGTGGTGTCACCGCCAGACACCACACTTGCTAGGTGGTAGCTTAAATCGGCCGCGGTCCATTTAGTACATGTCGGACCCGCGTGTCGCCACTGTGTGATCGCAGACCGAGCGCCACCACAAGGCAGGTCTCGAGATACGGACTAGCACTCGACCCCAGTTGTACGGACGACATTGCTAGCGACTATACTGACGAAGCCTTTCTCTCATTTACCGAGAGACAGTTAGAATAGCCTTCAGCTAAGTCAATGGCTACGACCTAGCAAGGCGCCATTAGCCTTACATAGTTTGATAGTTATCGTATGAAATGTCTCATCAAGAACGATGTATACAACAAGGATTAAAAGTTAAGTATTCCAGCAGCTACATACTTTTCTTTATAACATTAATAAGTATCTTGTTTCAGACCTCTATCTAGCCTACTTGAGATTACGCGTGCCTTTCGGTTACTTCAGTGTGGCGTAGCTGTCTTGTTACGTCACAACAGTATCACCAGACTGACGTACCAGTAGGATAACCACGAGAGTAATCACAGCCCAGACAATAAGTCCAGGTGTAGGTCCAGTGTGTCCAGCAAGCACAGAAGTTGGTTGCAGGCCCTCAGCTGGCCTCCTTCTAAGCAACATACGGCCATCAACGACACCGAGGTTGAACCAGCTTTCATCAGAAAACACAACAGACCTCCAACCTGTCCTCCAATGCGCTCTTCGCTTGACACCAACGAAGTCGCAAGTGGTGGTGGTTTGGGATCAGTGGAATGCACGGTACAGGGCGTCTGGCTTGGAGCTGTTCTTTAAGTAATCGATTCGTAACAGTTCCTTGTGTCACTGTGGTGCTAGCTGCTGCTCAGATTGCTGCTGCAGATGCAGTGCGATGCGTCAGAGTCACACGCCGTACGCGATTGTCTTCACTCTCGGTATTGGCACGTGGCTGTCCAGAGACAGTTCTTTTTGCACCCGTACCTTCTCGTGACCACCGCTGCAAGCAATCGTGTACGGTGGCTACATTCCTGCCAAAAGTCTTTCTGCAGTATGGCAGAAGGAACATCCAGCTTCTCGTATCCTCGTTCAAGCTCAGTGAGGTGTTGATAAAGGCGTCTTTATCGCATTAAGGGCGTTCTTGACTAACATCAGCTCAACAAGTCCAGTCTCAAAGCTAACTAACGCTCACCACCGTTACTGCGTGTATTTAAAGCAAACCTGATTTTCATCCTCATAGTGCCGCTTCCAAGGCCACTGTTATGCGACTGGCGCGAAATATGAAAAGACATCATCTACGAAATGTAGAAACACACCTACCAACTTTCGTTTATATTACACAACTCCTTCTTGGGGCTGCTATTTCTTCCATTCGTGTATTTAGGTTCCATTATGGATGGAGCGCGGGGAGAATGATTGTGTACAGTTGTGTACGAGCTCATATTTATCTTCTGGATTTCTAAGAAATCGACCCGAAGGCGGCGGGGGAGGGGTGAAGAGTACTCGTCATCTTCGCACTGAAAGCTGATTCCCGGAAGTTTGTAAACAGCTCTTCATGAAATATACTGCGTCTTTCTGCGAGAGCCTACCAACTAACATTTTCCAGTATTTGTACTACTCCCTTCCGGCGGTCAACCCACCGTGTGAACGAATTTTTTTCCATCATGATGAAGTTAGTGTTAGGTAAACAGCTGCACAATTGAATAAGATAAGCAATTTATTGTTTTTACAGCAGCTTAATTTAACTCTTTCTATGGCTTGGTATCCGATATTAAAATGACCACAAACATACAGTCAACGCCACTAAGAAGGAAATGCAGAACCCTCATCACAAATCAGTATCGGTAATAGGCACACAGTCACAAACATCTGTCGTATGTCCATATGCTTGACATTCTGTTCGTATCTGTGAGTTATAAAAACCTCGTTCGACGAATTCTTCGTTATCAGTCTAGGAACCATACTAGGCAGGATTCGTGGAGGAGATAGAGACGATCACAAGAAGAACAAGTGTGTGTGTGTGTGTGTGTGTGTGTGTGTGTGTGTGTGTGTGTTATCTTTGTACAAGTGAACAGTCAACAGAAGGAATGGCGGTTTTCAACATATGACGAGCTCCTGCAACGTGGTATGATGCCTGCAGTGAAGTTTTTTTTTTTTTTTTTTTTTGGAAAAGTAACATAAAGGAGGCCCTATTGCATAATTTTCCTACTATCCGTTGCATATTACAGAGCAAGACGGCGCAGTGGCTAAGTAACTGGACTCAGATAAATGTAGGGATGATGCGCTTGATTGGACTGATTTCCTTGTAGGCGCTGAACAAGTGCTGTTCTCTAATGAATTCGCTCTCGATGGGAAGTCAAAGTCGCCCGTTGTTAGCATGACACGGAGGATCAACTTCAAAATTTTGTTCATCTGATATTGTTTGCATTTCCGAGAATTTCTACGACGTAGCATAATATTTGTCTAAATCATTTCTTTAAAAATAACTGTGACAGGTTGTTGTAAAAATATTGAAGCTCTGTCTCTTACGTATATTGGTTTGCATTTGGTGCGTATTTTATGCTATAAGTGAATATATCGGTATACGGTAAGAATGTAACCGGTGTTCATACATTCAATATGGTATGGAAGTATCGGTGTTATTTATCGCTACCCGTAATACACACTTCAGTTTTCAGTAGTCACCCTCTAAATATGAAGTCTGTAGACCACAGGTGAAGACAACAGTTTCTAAGTAGAAATTCTGTTCCTAAGTATCATTTTCTTGGTGTGGGCTGCAGAACAAGTCGGCAAAGAGAATTTTCTTGTGACCAGAGTGACTTGTACTCTGTGTGTTTCTGTCCTCCAATCTGCATACGGTGCATATAAGGCAGAAGCAGAGAACCATAGCTACATATGCCCAAATGGGTGCGGAAAACCGTATGCAGCATTTATGTAGGCAAACCCCTATCGGACTAATGGCTGAGTAATTAATGATACGGAGCGTAGATTCCACCCACATCCTGTACACCTCCCCGTATTGGAGAGAAGCACTTAGCCAGATTATGACATCTGAGTGCGTCATCTGCAAATATGACAGGTAAATGGTACGTCTGAGTATCAGATAAACATTGCCAACGCCCTACTATTTAAACATTCCTACTTCACTCACATTTTATCTTTTACTTCAGGAGCTCAGTTTTATTAAAAAGACCTCTTTTCATTTTTTTGTTCTAAATAGAACTCCAAAGCGAAGAGAATAAATGAAACAATTCCAACCACACTCCAAACCTATCTACATTCAAACATAAATGTCTATCGTCGATGGTGTAAGAAACCAAAGGCGAGTCCGAAAACCATAATCTAATTTTAAAAAAAAGTTTCCCAGAATCTCAGCACATTTCCCTGCACCAGCTAGAACAGACACTGGATTGGAGCAAGGACGCTTCTACATCCACAGACACAACGCACGCCACCGTACGGTGCTTGGTGGATGGTACCCTGTATCACTACCAGCCATTTCCTTTGTTGTTCCACGAGCTAATAGAGCGACGGAAAAACGACTATCTATATACTTCCTGAGCCCAAATTTCTCGTATCTTACGGGAAATATATGTTGGCGGCAGTAGAATCGTTCTGCAATCAGCTTCAAATACCGATTCCCTAAATTTTCTCGATAGTGTTCCTCGAAAAGAACGTTGCCTTCCCTCCAGGGATTCCCATCCGTGTTCCCGAAGTATCTCCGTAATACTTGCGTGTTGTTCGAACACACTGATAACAAACTGTAACTTCCTACCTCTGAATTGCCTCGATGTATTCTTTCAATCAGACATGCTGCGGATCCCAAACACTCAAGCAGTACTCAAGAATAGGTCGCACCAATGTCCTGCATGCGGTCTTCTTTACAGATGAACACACTTTCCCAAAATTCTCTCAATAAACTGAAGTCGACCATTTGCCTTCCCTACCACAATTCTCGTTTTGCAACGTTACGCCCAGATATTTAAACGACGTGACTATCATGCACGACGCTACTAATGCCGTGTCCGAACATTACAGCTTGGTTCTTTCTACTGATCCGCATTAACTTGCATTTTTTTCTATATTTAGGGCCATTCATCACACCAACTGGAAATTTTGTCTAACAAGGGGAAGGCCTCAGACACGGCCAACCGATTCGGCTCAAATTTGGCAGGTCGCTTGTGCACAACCTAAACCGAAGGACTCTAAGATATTTTGGGTCAACACCTCCGCGTTTTTGAGAAAATCACCCCTAAAGGTTATGACGAGCAATCGACTCAAAACTGAAGGGATCGATAGATAATTGTAAATAGAGCATTTTTCATCATCAGGTACGGAGTCCGCAAACGCAAACTTTTCCAGAAATCGACGAAAGAAACTTTTACAACTGTCGGTTCTGTACCGACATGGTAAACGCTTTAACACATTCGTACACGGCGCAATATGCCATCACAGCCTCTGAAAAAGTGTTGCCTAAGGTTTTCCTGTGTACAAGAAACGAATATTACATTTGGTCCTCGGGTTATAGAAGAGGTCAATCGTTTATCCGTCTCGTTGAAAAATGCTTACGTTACCTGCTCCAAATCCGGGAAACTGACGAAAGCGATTTACGGAACATTTCTCGAGAATGTTTCAAAACCATACGTTTCTGATAATAAGTTTTCTCTAATATTGGATTCCTGGAGAGGACAAATTATTACTACAATATATGAGACAAAGGTTATAGATGGCGTGGGTCAGCCGACGTGCACAGTAAAAGTAATGCCGCCAAACTCCACACCTGTCTGCCAGCCGTGTGATGTTTATTTCTATCGCCAGGTTAAAAACTATTTCCAGGCTTCAGAATTGCAGTGTGCTTCTGGAAACCCAGCAGGAATTGCACAAACGCACGGATGCAATAACTATTCACACTATTATTCATAAACAACTTTCAGCACAGATTTTTCAAGGCAATGATATCGTATGCGTGGTATGCATCAAATTAATTCCCGAAAAAGACATTCTTAAATATAAACCAAGTTTGTTTTCCGCCGACTCTTCGGAAGGAACAGTGTATCTGTCGAAAGATTGCATTCATTAGACGTTCTTGGGGCCGTGAGTATATTTGTTTCGAATGTTTATTTGACAAGTACCATCCATCTACTTGTTCAAAGAAAAGTGAGGACACGTAGCAGTGACTGGAAGAGCCATTGTAAAGAGACATGGAGTAACATTTTAGTTGTTGACTATCCCAAGAGGTTAGAAAAATTTATTTTCCTATCTTATTATTATCATTCCTTATTAATTTACTTACCTTATGTACCCTCCTATCCCTATCAATTGAGATATGGAAAAATACAAACGAAAAGAAGAACATCCGCTAGGGTTCTCCGATTCCCAGCCAGTTACCTTGGCCATTTCGCTATCGGTGCTGTCGGCGAAAAAGCTTTTACCATGTAGGTACAGAAGCGGCAGTTGTAAAAGTTTCTTACCTCGATTTCTGGGAAAGTATGCGTTTTCGGACCCCATACCTGATGATGAAAAATGCTCTATTTACAATTATTTATCGATCCCGCCAATTTTGAGTCGATTGCGCGTCATAACATTAAGGGGAGATTTTCTCAAAAGCGGTAGCGTTCTCGCTTCCCACGCCCGGGTTCCCGGGTTCGATTCCCGGCGGGGTCAGGGATTTTCTCTGCCTCGTGATGGCTGGGTGTTGTGTGCTGTCCTTAGGTTAGTTAGGTTTAAGTAGTTCTAAGTTCTAGGGGACTGATGACCATGGATGTTAAGTCCCATAGTGCTCAGAGCCATTTGAACCATTTTCTCAAAAACGCGCAGGTGTTGACCCAAAATATCTTAGATTCCTTCGTTTTAGGTTGTACACAAGCAACCTGCCAAATTTGAGCCGAATCGGTTGGCCGTGTCTGAGGCCTTCCCCTTGTAAGTCGTCTTGTATTCGCCTACAGTCACTCAACATCGACACCTTCCCGTACACCACAGCACGATCAGCAAACTTCAGCAGATTGCTGCCCACCCTGTTCGCCAGATCATTTATGTACATAGAGAATAATAGCGGTCTTATTACACTTCCCTGAAGCACTCCTGACGCCATGCTCGACTCTGATGAACACTTTCCGTCGATACTGCGTTGTTTTGCTTAAGAAGTCTTCCAGCCACTCACATTTCCAGGAACGTATTCCATATGCTCGTACCTTTGTTAACAGTCTGCAGTGGGGCACCGTATCAAATGCTTTTCGGAAATCTAGAAATATTGAATGTGACTGTTCTCCTTCATCCATAGTTCGCAGGATATCATGTGAGGAAAGGGCAAGCTTAGTTTTCCATGAGCGATGCTTTCTAAAACCGTGCTGATTCTTGGAAATAAACTTCTCGGTCTCCAGTAAATTTGTTATAATGGTTCAAATTCTGGGTTCAAATGGCGGTGGCGCTGGTTTCAGATCTCAATCTAGCCATACTAACAGAAGTTTTCAATGGTTTATCTAGCCTGATGGCCATTAAAAGTGCAACGTTGTGAAGGTGGCATGCAACAACCGTCAAACTGGCATCACGCGGTCTACATGCCATAATATGTAAATAGTCAGCATTTTAGCACAGCTGCACAAATAAAAACGGTATAAACTATTTATTATTTCAAACGTAGAAGCGATAGCTTTAAATATATTAATTCTACTATGAGACAAGACGGACAGTGTCTTCATGGAAAAATGATTGCGGTTGCCTACGGAATCGTGGTTGTATCCAGGAGTGCACCTCTTCGCCCGAAGCAAATCGACGGCTACGAATATCCTTCTTCAGAGCTCCGAAATTATGGAAATCGCTTGGGGAGAGGTCGGGACCGTTTGGAGGATGTGTAAGAGCTTGACAGTGAAACTTGTGTGCCAGCTGTTGAGGCCGAGCTGTTCTAGGCGCTTCAGTCCGGAACCGCGCTGCTGCTACGATCGCAGGTTCGAATCCTGCCTCGGGCATGGATGTGTGTGATGTCCTTAGGTTGGTTAGGTTTAAATAGTTCTAAGTCTAGGGGACTGATGACCTCAGATGTTAATTCCCATAGTGCTTACAAGGGAACCTCCCCATCGCACCCCCCTCAGATTTAGTTATAAGGTGGCACAGTGGATAGGCCTTGAAAAACTGAACACAGATCAATCGAGAAAAAAGGAAGAAGTTGTGTGGAACGATGAAAAAAATAAGCAAAATATACAAACTGAGTAGTCCATGCGCAAGATAGGCAACATCAAGGATACCGTGAGCTGAGGAGCGATGTGGTCCCGTGGTTAGCGTAGGGAGCTGCGGACAGAGAGGTCCTTCGTTCAAGTCTTCTCTCGAAAGAAAATTTTAATTTTTTATTTTCAGACAACTATTATCTGTCCGTCCGTCCGTCCGATGCGAGGTAACTGCGCCGTAGTATGTGCCCACAAGAAAACCTAAATCGGGCAAGGTAGAAGAATCTTTTTACCCATTTGCCAAGTGTACAAGTTACGTGGGTCGACAACATATTCCTGTCATGTGACGCACATGCCGTCACCAGTGTCGTATAGAATATATCAGACGTGTTTTCCTGTGGAGGAATCGGTTGACCTATGACCTTGCGATCAAATGTTTTCGGCTCCCATTGGAAAGGCACGTCCCTTCGTCTACTAATCGCACGGTTTTGCGGTGCGTTCGCAAAACACAGACATTAAACTTATTACAGTGAACAGAGACGTCAATGAACGAACGGACAGATCATAACTTTCCGAAAATGAAGAAAGTAAACTTTTCACTCGAGGGGAGACTTGAGCCAAGGACCTCTCGTTCATCAGGTGCTCACGCTAACCACGGGACCACGGCGTTCCTGAGCTCAGAGTATCCTTGATGTTGCCTATCTTGCGCATGGACTACTCAGTTTGTATACTTTGCTTATTTTTTTCATAGTTCCACACAACTTCTTCCTGTTTTCTCGATTGATCTGTGTTCAGTTTTTACAAGGCCTATTTACTGTGCCAACTTATAACTAAATCTGAGGGGGTGCGATGGGGAGGTTCCCTTGTTAGAGCCATTTGAACCATTTGAAACTTGTACAGCGTGGTCTAAACAACATGTAGGCGCGCATAGCCTGCAACAGACATGCCGTATCCAGTACGTTGCACAAGTCTCGCTAGAAAGCCCTTACACAACCTGCATACAGATCCGATCCCTCCCCATGCGACTTCTATATTTTTGGAGTCTCGAAGGAAAACACTCGTGGCTGTCGATTTGCTTCTGCTGAAGAGATGCAAGGCTGGGAACAGTCACGGTCCCGTAGGCAACAGCAAACATTTTTCCGAGAAGGCATTGACTTTAATGTGTGGGATACATGTGGTAACAGCTGTGGCGATTACTTTTGAAATAGTATACAGTTTGCTTACTTTTTCTATCTATCTCATTTTCATTTGACTGCCCACTATAGAAGAAACGCCATATATGTTCTGTATTTAGAGAAAGATTATGCAGTGCGTTTATCATTCAGAATTCACATTTGAATATTGATTGTTTGTGAGGATGTTGCTTTATGCTTCGTGTAAAATGGTGAATCGTCTAATAGCACGTGTCGAAATTCGCAAGCGACAAGATCGCGGCCTATGGAGACTGAAGTTTATAGTTCCGCGATATTACTACTCTCGTTTATCTGAATCCCACGATTGTGATGCGAAACGATGGATTCAAGGGAGCCATATTCACCGTCTCGCAGGAACGCAGCGACCACTCGAGACTAGCGCCCGAGAAGGCAGGCAAATTGTTCGTCAGCCCGTGCAGGATCGTACAGCCATGTCATACACCTTGAATCCGAAAATGGACTAGTTTGCAGCAAGGCAATTATCCACACGGACAGTGCGTCGACATCTGGATCAACACATACTGTCACCATGGCGACCACTGCTGCAGCCTCCCGTGACGGGGCAGCAGACAAGTGCGCCAAAGGACGACAATGGACACACGGGTGGCACCACGTTGACTTTTGAGACGAGTCAACGTCATTCAGTCCCAGCATGTGGCGCGATGGCATGGGACGTACTGGGTACAAAACACGATCAACTCTGGTGCGTATAGCCGGTTATTTGGACTGAAGGCGTTATAACTGTGACATGTTGAGGCCAGTGGCTGTACCTCATTTTCGAGGTCTCCGTGACGTTATTATTCAACAAGATAACGTAAGACAACATGCTACCTGTGCTGTTCTGAGCTACCTCGATATATTGGGGGTTCAACTGTTTTCATATCCAGAACGTTATTCAGGTCTCTCACCCACTGAAAAATCCGGTCACTGGATGGCGAGGGACCACTCTGCAATAGAGCTACAGCAGCTCGGAATGACGTTTCCGTATCTGTAACACAAACTGAGTTCGACCGGACCGGTTTTGTTGCTGCCAGAGTTCCCAGCTCTGTGTACTAAACTTCCCACCGTGCATATCGCTAAATAACCTTCACATTTAATCGTGTATTCTTCCTGCTATACTTTATATGCACAATAATAAAAAAATCGTGATTTGCTATCCTACCTTGTGTTGCAATTTTAATGGCCAGAAGTGTAATTCTTATACAGAGAATGATGGCATGATTCCTTGCCCGGAATCCAGGGAAATTTTCTACCCTATCTTGGTCCAACAGAACTAGTGTTCCGTCTCTAACGACCTTGATGTCGATTCGTCGTTAATCTACAAGCTTTCTTCATGTCACAGGTGACTATGGCATCTTCACAACCCATCTCACAGCCAGTTAGAATAGTGTACAATCAGAACTTCAGCGTGACAAAACACACAGGAGTGGTGCTCGATAAGTAATGAGTACATTTTCTTCTCGGCCAATTTCGGTTGAAAAAATGCGGATTTGCTGTGGGACATTGAACAATATTCTCGCTTCAGCCCCTATAATTCCATGAAGTTCCGATAGGTGACGGCGCTACATATAGCCTTCAAAGTGGCGTCTGAAACACAGGTGCGTTCCATGCAGAGAGCAGCGGTTGAGCTTCTGGGGGGAAAACAGAGTATCGCAGATATTCGTAGGCTCTTGCAGAACGTCTACGGTAACTTGGCAGTGAACAAAAGCACGGTGAGTGGTTGAGCCAGGCTTCTGTCATCATCGTATCAAGGTCGCGCAAACCTGTCCGACCTCCCGTGTGCCAGCCGGCCTCACACCGCTGTGTTCGTCACCACAAAAATGCAAACGAACTTCTCCTTCTCCATGGCCTCACAGAAGACTGCGTAACCGAGAGGAGCTCAGAAAACTACACTAGACTTCTCTTCCTTGACCACACTACAGACTGGATCTTGCGGGCATAAAGGCCTACCCAGTATGGCGGTATAAGGCCGTCGCATTGAACGGAGATTATGTTGAAAAACAGGATTTTGTAGCCAAAAGAGTGGGGAATAATATGGTGTATTGTTATCCCGAATAAAACCAACCTGCTTCCAGAAAAAAAGATGTCTGTATTACTTATTGAACGCCCCTGGTACAATTTTAGTTGCTTTTCCAAAGCGGTCTAATTTCATTTTTCCCATTTTTCCCATCACCGTGTCACTGATTTTATTGAAGGTGATAACGCGAAAGTGTAGAATTTCGTCCAGTGCGTAGTCTTTAGGCTTAAAAAATTCTCTCTTTTAGCTATTTCAATTCAGGTCAATATTGTGACGCTGTTCGAACAGCACTGGCACAGATTAGCCCTATTTTTTCTTTGGCACTTTCGTCGGCAACATCAAAACACAAAGCAACTCGAGAAGATAACTTTAAGGAAAGGTGACAGGACTGGAAGCTGAGCCGCATGTTTGGCTGAACTGTAAATCGCTCCGTTCGAAGGTCGCACTAGCTCCCTGCCTACATGTTGGTGCTTATATACTCAAATTGGAGACGCGCTGGGTTGTATATACGCAGCAGCAACGCCCTCAAAAGCAAACTGGTTCAAATGGTTCAAATGGCTCTGAGCACTATGGGACTTAACATCTGAAGTCATCAGTCCCCTAGAACTTAGAACTAGTTAAACCTAACTAACCTAAGGTCATCACACACAACCATGCCCGAGGCAGGATTCGAACCTGCGACCGTATCGGTCGCGCGGTTCCAGACTGTAGCGCCTAGAACCGCTCGGCCACTTCGGCCGGCAGAAGCAAACTGCTTGATAGCCCCTTTTATAGGTTGGTCAAAAACAGTCTGAAAAGCGTGTAACTGTGTTGCACGGTAGGTTGCGCCTAAAACAACTGTTAAGAAAAAAATTCGATACGTTGCGCCGTTTCCAAGTTAATTAGCACTGAAGTTAGCCAATCACGCCGTTGCACGCGCAAATTCAAGCGTGTTCTTTGTTTTGTTACCAAAAAATGAACATGCGAGCGATGTAAAAATTGGTCATAGGACGGTGGTAAGGATCCAACCCGAGCCAAAGACTGAGCAGTCCCGTGCGTAATCGTCTACGCTATGAGAACAACAGACACTAACTGTATCTGGCGGGTCACTTCAATTTGCGCTCGCTACAGCCTGATTGGCCAGCTTCAATGCTGATTATCTCGGAAATGGAGCAACGTATCATATTTTTTTTCTTAACACTTATTTCTCAGCACAACCTACCCTGTAACACCTTTATAAGCTTTTCAGACTCTTTCTAGCCACTTTGTATATATATATCTATACGTTGCGCCATTAGTCTGCATATATCTTCGCACGAAAAGGAATTTAAATTCAAGCAGACAGTTTCAGATGGCGGACACAGTTTCGCCATTGTTGTTATATTTTGGCAAGTGGGTACGTCTAAGGCGCTGCAGTCATGGACTGTGTGGCTGGTCCCGGCGGAGGTTCGAGTCCTCCCTCGGGCATGGGTGTGTGTGTTTGTCCTTAGGATAATTTAGGTTAAGTAGTGTAAGCTTAGGGACTGATGACCTTAGCAGTTAAGTCCCACAAGATTTCACACACATTTGAACATTTTTGGCAAGTGGGTACAATGATACTTTACCTACATACTTGTTCACATGTGTCACGAGTCACTTCATGTATGCAAATCCGAATTGCTAAGACCTAGCGTTACACCCGCAAAAATTTACTTAGAAGGCATAACATCTTCAGTGCACCGTTTAACTCTTTTAAAGGGAGAGGTTTTATTATGACAGTGAAGCTTTGTCTTTCACGCACGGAAGGTTGACAGATTAGCATTAATTATACACTAATTCTTATTTTCGTTCTATCTGCCCACCCTATCATGATTTATAGACATTAATTAACGCCTGCATACTCTTTACACGTGTACTTGCTGCCTCCTGCGGTCGCTACTCAGGGCTGCCAAAACAGCTTAGCGGGGATCAGAAACCAGAAATTAGCCTTCTCGACCTGAAACAAGCGAGAACTGGTTCTGGAACCAACGGTATCTGCCTGTCGATGCGGATTAGCGCGCACATCTCAGCTTCGGGAATGAGCGAGGTTTAAAAAGTTGGAACTATGTAGAATCCTGATGCAGTTTCAAAGTCGAACGTGGTAATTCGACTACGATTGCTGAACGCCAGTCTATTCTAGAATAAGCCCGAGGCCATAAGCATTACATCTCAGAAACAACTCTAGGGATATGGAGAAACCAAAGTCCTCTCCACATCAATTCACTGGAGGTTCTCGCCACGTATCATCGCGGGATAGCTTCTCCGGCGTTCCCGAATATTGGCAGTGGTAGCCTACTTCTTTTCTGTAAGAGTTACGTTTCTGTGTACGTGAGAATATGCACGCGTCAGTTTTGGCGCCTCGTGTCAAACCGGCGGTCAATAAATGTTAATAAGTCTACATTTGAAATTGCAGGCCCATGCACGGTTGTTTCTCCACTTTGTAGCGAAAATAAGGCAAAATATAAGATACCGGTTCGTGAGGAAGAATGTATCCACGAAGTAAAAAAAAGAGACAAATGTAGAAGAAAGCCGTTTCGCATTCGAAAATTAAGCTCAACTCCGAAACTCACGTTGTGTAGCAAAATAAACAAACAAACATGTAAATAGTAAATAATGCATGCTTCTCAGTGAAGTTTGTATGTGTGTATGAATTCTATTTCCCAGTCAGTAAAGTAAGAAATAAGCAAGGTTAGAGTACATAAACTAGTTTAGGTTGAAGTAGGAAAAAATTTTCCTGAGAGAACATGACAGGTGTATGTACACTGACAGAAAAAAAAGGTCGCAGCACGAAGAAGGAGTTGTGCGACATGAGAGAAAGTTTGTAGCCGTGTTTCTACATATGAAAGATGATGTCTATTCAGGTTTTCTTTAAATACACGCTGTAATGGTCGTGCGCGTGTTTAACACCTCACTGAGTTTGAACGAGGTCGTGTAATACGGCTACGAGAAGTTGGTTGTAGCTTCTGCGATATTGCACAAAGAGTTGGAAGGAATGTAGCCACTGTACATTATTGCTGGCAGCGATGTTCATGGGAATGTACGGTTCCGGACGGCCACGTGACACTAGCGGGAGGGATGGCCATCGTCTTCGGTGTATGGCTCTGGCTCATCGTACAGCATCTGCACAGTGACACAACGAACTATTAAAAATCGGTTAGTCCAAGAACAGCTCCCAGTCAGACGCCTACAGCGTGCATTCCACAGACCCCAAACCACCGCCATTTGCGACTTCAGTGGTGTCAAGCGAAAGCCCTCGGGCGACGGGGTGGTGTCTTTTTGTTTCCTGATGAAAGTTGGTTCAGCCTAGGTTCCAGTGACAGCCGTGTGATGCTAACAAGGAGGCCAGTTGAGTGCCCGCACGCAACCTGCCTGTGGGTAGACACACTGGACCTACACCTGCAGTTATGGTCTGGGGTGCGATTTCGTATGACAGCGGGGGCACTCTCGTGGTTAACCGACGCACCCTGACTGCAAAATTATACGTCAGTTTAGTGATTCGACCTGTTGTGCTGCCATTCACGAATAGCATTCCAGGAGATGTTTTCCAACAGGATAGCGCGCACCCACACACCGCTTTTGTAATCCAAAACGCGTTACAGAGAATCGACATATTGCCTTGGCCTGCTCGATCATCAGATATTTCTCCAATCGAGTACATACGGGACATCATCGGATGACGACTCCAGCGCCATCCACAAACAGCGTTAATCTTCCCTGTATTGACCGACTAAGTTCAACAGGCACGGTACCCCATACCACAAACTGACATCCGGCACCTTTAGAACACAATGCATGCACATTTACATGTTTGCATTCAACATTCTGGCGGTTACACCAGTTACTAACGTACCAGCATTTCACATTTGCAATAGCTTATGTCGCGCTTACATTAACTCGTTTTTAAGAACCTTCAACATCGCAGTGCGTCAGCAATTGTTGGTTAATATATGAAAAAGCCAAAAACCCGCCTTGATTGCGAAAAAAACACCTAGTGTTAAGTGTTAAACCAGGTTTCGGTGTAGATAACTACACCTTCTTCAGACCAACAATAAAACCCACAAGTGCCTAAGAAGACCTTTGTCAATGATTAAAAGAACACCATAGCTATACATTTATAAACGCAAAATAAAAGGAAAACACGAACAGTACATATGTACAAAGTCAAAACCACTACTTAACTTAATGGTATACTTGACTTTGTACATATGTACTGTTTGTTTTTTCCTTTTCTTTTTCGTTTATAAATGTATAGCTATGGTGTTCTTTTAATAATTGACAAAGGTCTTCATAGGCACTTGTGGGTTTTATTGTTGGTCTGAAGAAAGTGTAGTTATCTACGCCGAAATCTGGGTTAACACTTAACACTAGGTGCTTTTTTCGCAATCGAGGCGGGTTTTTAGTTTTTTTATATATTAACTCGCTTTCTTGCAATGTTAATCACTGACATATGTTACCTAGACAAATGTGTTTCCGAAATTTCAATATTCCACATTAATTATTTTTCGGTATTGCGATTTTTTTTCCGTCAGTATATTTTAGCGCATCGCACGGAACGCACGTGAGTACACTGATTCCTGAACAAACACCAGTGAAGTTGGACCTATTTACCGAAAATCTGAGAGTGGCTGAAACGGCTCAGCGTTCCTCGGGAAATGCAATGGTCAGGTACGAGTCCTCGAATTAGTCTCTCAGAAAGGCTGTACTTCAGACCTCAGTCCACGGCGGTAACAGTATAACGGGAGCGGCGACCAGGGAAGCAGGGAACGAGACTGTGTTAACGAGTGCAACGGGAATGGCTAGGAGACAACGTGGTCCCCAGAGTTGTGATGTGAGTGGGTGTGTTGCGGTAGATTCCTGGGAAGCAGCGGCGGCGCGAGTGAATGGGCGCGCGGTCAAGGCCATGCGGCCAGCGGACAGCGACGGGCACCCTCCGCAGCTGCCAGCCTTCGGCGGCGACCTCGACCAACTACCCAGCAGGCGCTGCTACATTTCCCTGCCTATTTCCTTCTGTCGCTTCTCGTCTAAAGTACCACCGACACTCAAATCGTCCACTAGAACCCGTACTGTACCAGGTTCCACGAGGAGGAGATGGGAAAAACCGTGAGGTTAAAACCGACACCTGCATTTCACTTCTGAATATCTCGTATTTTTCGGTATTTTTGTGCTCCGTTATAACAGGCGATTTTATTGTTTATTAATAACCGGGCAGAAAAAAAATTAATTAGCCACGGCAGCAGTGCTGAACTTTTTGTATCTAAATTAACGTTTTTTAAAGAAAGATTAATTTTTATTGGTAAAATTCGCATTTCATAGAAATATTGAAAAATTATTATAGCAAATGGGAAAAGCTATCAATAACAACGCCAACAGAAACGAGCAACAAACACGTGGCAAAAGAACTAGTATAGCATTGCTGAGACAATGAAATATCTTTTACCATATTGCGTCGCCTGCTAGATGGTACACGTGTATACAGGGTGTTCTGAAATTCCGGTTAGAGACTTATAGGACTTGTAGAGGGGAATGACTAGATAATATTTTGAATTAGAGCCCATGTCCGGGTACGTTTCGTTTCCCTGCTGCAACCATTTGAAAACATGTTGGTAACGCGACCAGTCTTCCAAGCAATTGATTAGGCCTGACCTTGCACATCACTTGTTTTACAATTCCACTCATTAATACCCGAACAAAAATGCGTAATTTCACGTGCACTCCTCAGCGTGATGCATTACGGCCTCTTCCCGTTCGGGTGTCCCGCGTCTCCTTGGAGCACCACAGTCACGCCTGCTGACGGTCAAGATAGCCCTTTCTCGAAACCGTTGCATAATTTTGCTGAAAAGGTTATGCGATGAAGACGGAGGTTGTGGAGAACGATCTTCATAAAGACGACGAGCAGCTCTGCCACAACCGTAAGCGTCGCCATATAGAAGGATCGTGTCAATATATTCTGCAAACATGTACTCAACCGTGTTGCTCCAACACTCAGAGACACATGAATGAAGAGAAGTAGGACAGACAACAAATGACACCAGCCGATACGACGTAACCCCCCCCCCCCCCCCCCGCCGGTGTCTACCCTGTTGTATAGCTACCTAGCAAAGATGTTTCGAACATGGGTTCACGTTCAAAATATTATGTTTGTAACGGTAATTTCCCAACATTCTGTGTGCAGTGTGTATAAGACTTGCCTCATCTGGTCTGTGGCGCCGTCGCCGTCATTGAACATTAATTGTACTACAGAATGGAACCATCCGTAGTGGGTTGGGGATTTTCTCTGCCCGGGGACTGGGTGTTGTCCTCATAATTCCATCACAATCATCATCATCATTCGTCACAGTAGCTACGTTGGATTGTGTAAAAACTTGGACTGTGTATAAATTGGGACTTTGCGCGGGCGCTGATGACCGCGCAGTTGAGCGCCCCACAAACCAAACAACATCATCATCATCACCACCATCACCATCCCAGATGGTAAAGCAAAAAACTCTATCCCAACAGCTACCGCATGTTACTGTCACAAGCGGTCTTCGTTCTACAGGTGCACACAAGTATCCATGTTAAATGCTATACCCGCTTTACAAATCGAGGTACGACATTACCTCTGAATGAGGTGGTGTTTTCCGGGCAAATACCGTGACAGCGATCGTACGAATACGTATGTAAATAAGTATGTAAATGCGGTATCAGTTTAGAAATGCTCCGTTTGCTTTGAAAGAATAAAAACGGGAGAAGCCACAACAAACTTGGGACATAACGTAAGGACAAAATTTAAAACTTAACAGTTCATTAGTAGTTTACAACAAAAGAGAACGCAGCTGCACTACTGCCTGTGTGTACACAGCACTCCTTTATTCACTATTAGCCCTTGAAAACGGACAAATTAACACGAAAAACAGAGTTATGTTCCCCTACTACAACACGAGGTTTGAGCAGAGTTTAAAAAAATTAGAATCAATAGGAGAACACTGTTTTTCGCGTGAAGTCATTCACTTATCAATTTTAGAGAAAAGCAGCGAGGTTTTCTTTTATTTGCCTATTTAATTTAATATTTTGATTCTATGGATCTTGCAGCTGAGCGAGTCAAAATTTTCCAATTTTTGTTCGATTTCTACGTTTATTACGGGAAATAATAGGAATAATAAAAAAGAAATCAGATATTTCTGAAACCGGTTATTTTGAGCGGTTTCAACAACCCGATTAAACTGACATTGGAAAAAAAAACGATATGACTGAAAACCGGTTCTTTCAGCGATAACCGCCATCCCTACCACGAGAACAAGAACAACATTTCCGAGCCTAGTACACAGATGGCGATGAAATTAATTCTTTTTTTATATTAATAGATATTACGTCATCACGTAAAACAATTGTCAACTCGATACCCAGAAAGTTTAGTTTATGAGGTGTTTTTTAAAGTAGGCATCTTCTGTCTGCTTAATTGAAATGGGTAAATAGGAGTATCGCGCAATCATAAAAGAACTTTTTACGACTAACCACTGCCAGAAACTCATCGAAAATGGTGAAGCTTGGAAAGAGGTCTGAACATTAATTTCCAACGCTTAAGAAAGGCAGCTTATATCAACAGGGCTGTACATAACATCTCTTGAAGATGATACACCTGAAAGGTCCAAAGTTGAAAGTTTGGGCCGGACAACGATTCGAACCCGGGTCTCCTGCTTACTAGGCAGACGCACTGGCCATTACGCCATCTGAACACAGTAGTCACCAGGCGGACAACTCTAGCACGCCTCCCGTCTGACCCAAATTCACAACTAATATCATACACTACTGATGTAGTGCCCCTGCTCACTAATCACATTACTCGCGGCATCTCTCCGATTCCCGCAAGAGTTCGGGCTTGAACATAAAATTTTGTTAAATTTGAACTTAGACTACTTTTATGAGGCAGTAAAGATATTTGCAAATGTGTGTGAAACTATCTTGAGTTGTAAGTGTTGTTGTTGTTGTTGTTGTTGTTGTGGTCTTCAGTCCTGAGACTGGTTTGATGCAGCTCTCTATACTACTCTATCCTGTGCAACCTTCTTCATCTCCCAGTACCTACTGCAACCTTCATCCTTCTAAATCTGTTTAGTGTATTCATCTCTTGGTCTCCCTCTACGATTTCTACCCTCCACGCTGCCCTCCAATACTAAATTGGCGATCCCTTGATGCCTCAGAACATGTCCTACCAACCGATCCCTTCTTCTAGTTAAGTTGTACCACAAACCTCTCTTCTCCCCAATTCTATTCAATACCTCCTCATTAGTTATATGATCTACCCAACTAATCTTCAGCATTCTTCTGTAGCACCACATTTCGAAAGCTTCTATTCTCTTCTTGTCCAAACTAGTTATTGTCCATGTTTCACTTCCATACATGGCTACGCTCCATACAAATACTTTCAGAAACGACTTCCTGACACTTAAATCAATACTCGATGTTAACAAATTTCTCTTCCTCAGAAACGCTTTCCTTGCCATTGCCAGTCTACATTTTATATCCTCTCTACTTCGACCATCATCAGTTATTTTGCTCCCCAAATAGCAAAACTCTTTTACTACTTTAAGTGTCTCATTTCCTAATCTAATTCCCTCAGCATCACCCGACTTAATTCGACTACATTCCATTATCCTCGTTTTGATTTTGTTGATGTTCGTCTTATATCCTCCTTTCATGACACTGTCCATTCCGTTCAACTGCTCTTCCAAGTCCTTTGCTGTCTCTGACAGAATTACAATGTCATCGGCGAACCTCAAAGTTTTTATTTCTTCTCCTACTCCGAATTTTTCTTTTGTTTCCTTCACTGCTTGCTCAGTATACAGATTGAATAACATCTGGGATAGGCTACAACCCTGTCTCACACCCTTCCCAACCACTGCTTCCCTTTCGTACCCCTCAACTCTTATAACTGCCATCTGGTTTCTGTACAAATTGTAAATAGCCTTTCGCTCCTTGTATTTTACCCCTGACACCTTCAGAATTTGAAAGAGAGTATTCCAGTCAACATTGCCAAAAGCTTTCTCTAAGTCTACAAATGCTAGAAACTTAGTTTTGCCTTTCCTTAATCTAGCTTCTAAGATAAGTCGTAGGGTCAGTATTGCCTCACGTGTTCCAACATTTCTACGGAATCCACACTGATCTTCCTCGAGGTCAGCTTCTACCAGTTTTTCTATTCGTCTGTAGAGAATACGCGTTAGTATTTTGCATCCGTGACTTATTAAACCGATTGTTCGGTAATTTTCACATCTGTCAGCGCCTGCTTTCTTTGGGATTGGAATTATTATATTCTTCTTGAAGTCTGAGGGTATTTCGCCTGTCTCATACATCTTGCTCACCAGATGGTAGAACTTTGTCAGGACTGGCTCTCCCAAGGCCATCAGTAGTTCTAATCGAATGTTGTCTACTCCCGGGCCCTTGTAGGTCTTTCAGTGCTCTGTCAAACTCTTCACGCAGTATCGTATCTCCCATTTCATCTTCATCTACATCTTCTTCCATTTCCATAATATTGTCCTCAAGTACATTGCCCTTGTATAGGCCCTCTATATACTCCCTCCACCTTTCTGCTTTCCCTTCTTTGCTTAGAACTGGGTTTCCATCTGAGCTCTTGATATTCATACAAGTGGTTCTCTATTCTCCAAAGGTCTCTTTAATTTTCCTGTAGGCAGTATCTATCTTACCCCTAGTGAGCCGGCCGAAGTGGCCGTGCGGTTAAAGGCGCTGCAGTCTGGAACCGCAAGACCGCTACGGTCGCAGGTTCGAATCCTGCCTCGGGCATGGATGTTTGTGATGTCCTTAGGTCAGTTAGGTTTAACTAGTTCTAAGTTCTAGGGGACTTATGACCACAGCAGTTGAGTCCCATAGTGCTCAGAGCCAACCCCTAGTGAGATAACCCTCTACACCCTTACATTTGTCCTCTAGCCATCCCTGCTTAGCCATTTTGCTCTTCCTGTCGATCTTGTTTTTGAGACGTTTGTATTCCTTTTCGCCTGCTTCATTTACTGCATTTTTATATTTTCTCCTTTCATCAATTAAATTCAATATTTCTTCTGTTAACCAAGGATTTCTACAAGCCCACGTCTTTTTACCCACTAGGTCCTCTGCTGCCTTCACTACTTCATCTCTCAAAGCTACCCATTCTTTTTCCACTGTATTTCTTTCCCCCATTCCTGTCAATTGTTCCCTTATGCTCTCCCTGAAACTCTGTACTACCTCTGGTTCTTTCAGTTTATCCAGGTCCCATCTCCTTAAATTCCCACCTTTTTGCAGTTTCTTCAGTTTTAATCTACAGTTCATAGCCAATAGATTGTGATCACAGTCCACATCTGCCCCTGGAAATGTCTTACAATTTAAAACCTGGTTCCTAAATCTCTGTCTTACCATTATGTAATCTGTCTGAAACCTGTCAGTATCTCCAGGCTTCTTCCATGTATACAACCTTCTTTTATGATTCTTGAACCAAGTGTTAGCTATGATTAAGTTCTGCTCTGTGCAAAATTCTACCAGGCGGCTTGCTCTTTCATTTCTTAGCCCCAATCCATATTCACCTACTACGTTTCCTTCTCTCCCTTTTCCTACTGCCGTATTCCAGTCACCAATGACTATTAAATTTTCGTCTCCCTTCACTATCTGAATAATTTTTTTTTTATTTCATCATACATTTCTTCAATTACTTCGTTATCGGCAGAGCTAGTTGGCATATGAACTTGTACTACTGTAGTAGGCGTGGGCTTCGTGTCTATCTTGGCCACAATAATGCGTTCACTATGCTGTTTGTAGTGGCTTACTCGCACTCCTATTTTTTTATTCATTATTAAGCCGACTCCTGCATTACCCCTATTTGATTTTGTATTTGTAACCCTGTATTCACCTGACCATAAGTCTTGTTCCTGCTGCCACCGAACTTCACTAATTCCCACTATATATAACTTTAACCTATCCATTTCCCTTTTTAAATTTTCTAACCTACCTGCCCGATTAAGGGATCTGACATTCCACGCTCCGATCCGTAGAACGCCAGTTTTCTTTCTCCTGATAACGACGTCCTCTTGAGTAGTCCCCTCCCGGAGATCCGAATGGGGGACTATTTTACCTCCGGAATATTTTACCCAAGAGGACGCCATCATCATTTAATCATACAGTAAATGGGCATGCCCTCAGGAAAAATAACGGCCGTAGTTTCCCCTTGCTTTCAGCCGTTCGCAGTACCAGCACAGCAAGGCTGTTTTGGTTAGTGTTACAAGGCCAGATCAGTCAATCATCCAGACTGTTGCCCCTGCAACTACTGAAAAGGATGCTGCCCCTCTTCAGGAACCACATGTTTGTCTGGCCTCTCAACAGATACCCCTCCGTTGTGGTTGCACCTACGGTACGGCTATCTGTATCGCTGAGGCACGCAAGCCTTCCCACCAGCGGCAAGGTCCATGGTTCTCGTGGGGGGGTTGCAAGTGTTAAACTACGAATTTTTACCACACTTTTTAACGTTTACAATGTTTATGATCGGAAAACTGTTTGTAGGCAATGTCAACATAAAAAAAATTGAATTGTCTCACATGAAAATACCGCCAGTTGTGTAGAGAATATGCAAATATAAATTGAATTGATTTAGAAGCCCAATTTGTGTTTTACCCGAAAGTATGTGCGCTTCCTTGTGAGTGATGACGTAAAACTACAGGGTGAATGTAGGCAGCACGGAACCAGTTTCATGCCAGATGATCATAATCACGACCAGTAGTAAACGATGCTCTACTCAGTATTGTAAGATCGAGAGAAGACATCCACCAATCGACTTATATTGTTGTGTGAGGGCTAATTAGCCTGTAGGTATCCGCTAACGAACGCACTCGGCACAGCACTTGTGTTCTGCGAAACGCACCGGCTGCTTATACGGGTGACATACTGTAACTAACAGCGCCGACTGCTACCATTTTCTGGAAGTGGCCTTATTCGTGTACAGAGGGAGAACAGCTTTACAACTGAGTTAGTGTGCAGCAGGTTAGAAATAATATGCCACACGTCGTATATTCGCTTTAGTAGAATCTTTACGCAAAAAATTTCGAAGATAGGAACCAAGGTCGGAATTTCCAAGATCATCCAGTATCAGCTATCGCCCAAAAGCTTTTATGTTCCCCCACACCACTTTAAGACTCACGCAAATATCTATCTATCGTTCGTGGACAAATGGTTTTCCAGTACTAATTCCGTTGCACTGAGCTCTCTCTCTCTCTCTCTCTCTCTCTCTCTCTCTCTCTCTCTCTCTCTCACACACACACACACACACACACACAACTAAAATAAGAGAGGGGGACGGGGACGAAAGTCAACTTTGTCATCTGTGGGTGGCAGGATACAAACATAAGCGCCGATGAATCTTTTTGCTTACAAGGTACAGTTATGAGGTAGTGGTGTCCTCCTATGGAGAATGTTTACGCAGTAGGATAGAAGACTTTGCCTCGCGATCTTCATCCCTAAGAAGTGAACATTACATTGACCCAGACGGCTGAACCGTACCAGTGTTTTCGTCTACAACTGAATGCAGGAAGATTATAAGCAGCATTGACTGCGCATAATTGTGGGTGCAGTTTTGTACGACCGCTACATAACGGTGAGGGTGCTTGCTGTCCCTAAGATCCACATTCTTATCACGTACGTACAGAACATGACTGAAGCAGCGTGCCCACCTTCAACTTTTCTGTCCAATCTTCTTCAATTGTGGTGGCTCTTCATTGTTCAAGAGTCACCACTATCGTTGAGGGCTTTTGGTCACCTATGATTTAGTCGCGACCATTATCACTTCATCATCAGTTACTACTACTAATATCACTATAGTTACTACACCAACTAAATGGGTATCTCGCTACGGTACGTAGAGTATCAGTATCATTTAACCCGTTTCATATTTAGAGGTAGCGCTTAAAAAGAGCTATCAGTACGCCTTGGTATCAGGCTAATTCTATACATTCTTAATGTATAGCGTATGTAAAAGGAAGTATTTGTTTCTTTAAACTTTTTTGGGATGTCCACTTGCGCAAGAGTAAACATTTCCGTGACAAACAATGTCTTTTTTGTGCCATCTACCACTGACATTTGTTCAGCGTTTTTTGAGGCTAAGTAAAGCAAAGTAGAAAGTAAAATATATTTGTGTGCGTAGCTCGGGCCCGCGCAGTAGATTTTTCGTGAAAATGTCGGGATAAAATCAAAACAAGCGTAAACTGTTTCGTGTTAGTATGTACTTCAATTACCAATCTCCTTAATGCAACAGTTACACAGAGTAGTATAACGGTTACAAAACAGACGAACCAGAAGTTTGGACGGTCGCTGGCCGCTGTACTCGTGTGCCTGATGGGCCAGTTACGTAATCACTTTGCGCCCTCTTCTTCCATTTCCGCCGGCCGAAGTGGCCGTGGGGTTCTAGGCGCTACAGTCTCGAACCGAGTGACCGCTACGGTCGCAGGTTCGAATCCTGCCTCGGGCATGGATGTGTGTGATGTCCTTAGGTTAGTTAGGTTTAATTAGTTCTAAGTTCTAGGCGACTGATGACCTCAGAAGTTGTCACTAGTGCTCAGAGCCATTTGAACCATTTTTTCCATTTCCTTTTCGAGGCTGCCGTAGCTCTCTCATTCGATCAGCACTGGAATTTTCAGGTTTTTCGACGCGAGCTTTCCCCTGACTTGCATTTTCTGTAAGTATGAGCACATTTACGAGTCATATGAGAAAACATCGCTCATTTTTTGTAATTTTCAATATAATACCGATTTCTACTATGTTCCGGGTCCTAGTAGTGCTCTGAAAGCTCTTCACAATAACACCCGAATCAATATACTAGCTAAACGTGTTTCACGTTACACCAATTTATAATTTTACACAAAGGTAATTCGGGAACAATCACACGCATGCCCCTACATTGGTACTATGACATCACAGGGAAAATAAATACTACATGACAAACAACTATAGACACGGTGCATCCGTTGTGTGATCAACCACTGTTTATGCATTATTATTCTCTTAGGCCTACTAGCGATTCGAATCTGACGGTATTTTGTCGTCACACAAGGAAGTTAGAACGACGAACGAACAGAAGTTTTCACGTAAAAAAACTGTGCAAAACGAAACTTCATAATTTCTTACTTCGAGCTTCAATACCCAGATTAAGAAAAATATCCAGCGTCGTCAACTACATAATGAAACTTGCTACATTTGTGTATCACAGCGCACTGCGTCCTACCAACATCGTTTTACCCTCTTCATGATTTAATAAAGACGTCTCACGATTTACACAAACAAGACTGAAAAAATTCGGGCAACTGCTTATGCAACGTGGGCTAATCAGCATATTCTCCACGTCGCACAACTGACATGTATTACAATGTGATTTATTATGTAAAAGAATCACACAGATCACAGTTCTGTGAGTGGTGGCGGATACTGTCTCTCCTAGATATCAGTATCCTTCGATGATGACAGATATATATTCTATGAGATCACTGAATCGTCTAAAAAATGATTTATTTAAAACATTTCTCCCAATTTGACAGTCTGTTGCCTTAACTGCGACGTCCGTCGGACGATATGCCTCGTTCCTACAGACGCCCCTGTTAAATTCTTCTGGTTTTGCCATTCCCAAAATACGGGTTTTTGTGACATTAAGACCGATTATTATATTTACTAATTAACTCAGAAATAAACGCTATGAACAACAGCGTGAACACCATAACAATAAGACTGTGGTCACTCGTCACAACAGTGTTAGTGGAGAATTTACAATTAAATTTTGCTATGTTTGTTAGCTACGATAAATTGACGCGGTAAAAATATCGGGCCAAAGACGTAGATACACCACATTACACAGGGAAAGAACTCGTCAAACGGACGTATATACAGGGTAACAATTATTGAACTATATGAAAAAAACGTAAATTAGTTACAAACTACGGCGTGCAGCTAATTTATTAAACATGTAAACGTTACTACGGATATTCAGATTTAGGTTATGACATGTTCGATACACATGCCATCATCGGCGGAGATGTAACACTGACGAATAGTGAAATTCTGCCATGACCCGCTGAAGTGTTGGAACATCGATGCTCTTAATTTTTATCTAAGAAATGGAAAATTAAGGGATACTGTTGAATTACTAGAGCGCTTCACTTGACTTTACCGCATATAACAGAAATGACAATCTTTGAGCTTGATAACACATACACTTGGACATCCAAGCTGAAATCTTTCTATGGATTAGAAATCCGTTATATGTCGTGTTCGTAATTAGAAGGTGCAGACTTTAAACCCAATGTGATCCTAGCAAGATCTCAAGTTCGATGGAAGCTCAGGGCTGCTCTCTGCGATAGATCCATCAATGACGTTGAAAGCATCTTTCATGTTGTTGATGGTTTCACTATTTCCTATCGATTGACTGTGTTGAACGCTTCACTATTATACCTATGTGCTGGTATATGTGTTATTCTTTCGCAGACAAGCCGTGATACGTACGCATCAATTTCATACAGCTTTTTTTCTCGTTCAGCAGTATCGCTAAAAATCTGAGTAGCATGGCGAAACTTCGTTAATGGAAATATTGAGACATTTTTTCTCACTTACCACTTCGAAACATGCTTCAAACGAACACGACGATGTGACGATAGCAGTTTGGGGACCAAATACAAGAGATCTGTTTTGAGGGAAATTCTGCAAAACTCCTGAAAGGAGACAGGGGCGTTACGAAAGACCAACAACGGATATCTTCACTAGCGATCATGTATTCTGTAGTAGTACTATCACGTTTTTCACGCGTTCACTTTTCAGAAATTTTACTTTTCTCTACGACTGATACAGGTGACGTTCTCCAGACGTGATTTTCGCTACTCTTCACAACCTGTGAGATGGAAATTCAATATCCTCTGTGATTTTTGCAAGAATGTCCTCGTGTGAATGAATTTCCTGAAAATATCGGACAGAGCGGAGAGACAGACTACAGGACCTTGAGATAATTCTACTACTTTTTCTGAGTCCATTTGGTGACTTAAGTAAGGCAAGTTCACAGATAGTTCAACAAGCAGAGAAAAGCATGCTCTTGTGATTATTTACTCATTGCCGAGTTTTCTTTCCCAGTGCTATGTTTGAGGGTAAGAGTGAAATTAAGGAATGACTCCATTCTGTCGAAATGCAGTGACAGGGTCGACAAGAGTATATCCAAGGCCTTACAAGAATGACGCTATGACAGGATATTTATCTCTTCAAAAGGGAGACAAGTGGGCAATGCCAAACACTGGATGCTGTTGCACGCGGTGATAACCCAAAACTACTGCACCGTTTGGTGATGAGCTAGAATTATTATTCAACATGAGACTAAATAGTTTATCGGTCATCACCATCAACTCTTTCGATATCGCCGAGCTGCGTAAGTCAACAGCACGTACTGGCAAAGCGGCCATTTCATTTTTATTTTTATTGTAGTACGAATACCATTCTACTAAAGCAGAATATTTACTTTGGAGTAAGAGAATCTGGCAAAGGCCTCGGCAACGACACAGGTTTTCGTGACTGCCAACGTTTCTAATGCAGTTCGATCATCCATTCGAGAACCACATTTTACGTAAGTCTAGGAAAAACAGATAATGCTGTCTGAAACTAGGGTAGCACTTGTCAAGACGAATAGGGAAAACAAAACTTTCCTCAGGTAACAAACTACGGCGAATGGTATTATCAGTCACAGATCTTAAGAGTCTCTTCAAACCTTTGAAAGTTCAAAGGAAAATGTGTGTATAGGAGGGAGTATGCGGGGCTGGTGTTGTTGGAAGAGAAGAAAAGACTTTGAAAAAACTGTTCATGAAGTTAGTGGTTGAGAAGAAGAGAAACATACTCACTTTGAATATCTTTAATAACGAATAGTTGTGTTCAAGTTTCGGAGTTATTGCAATTTTCTTATAAGCTTTTCAGTATACATCAAAAGCGTGTCGCACATCTGTCCTTCACTGGAACTGATTAACGCATGATTAATTGAAAAGACTGAAAGCAAGCCTAAACTTATTCATACACAGTGAGGTATGCAACATACATGAATATGTAAGAAAGTTATTTTTGTTATTTATGGCTAGAAGAGATTTAATTTGGCCTGATTCTGAGATCGTTAGCATCTTATAACGACTTCCTACTGTATAATAAAGCATGGACTTCAAAAGGCACTAGACATCCAACGGGACAACACTGTCATACTTTCTTGCAGTTTACAAATGTTACAACGCTAATATCTGTGTGCCGGCCGCGGTGGTCTCGCGGTTCTAGGCGCGCAGTCCGGAACCGCGCGACTGCTACGGTCGCAGGTTCGAATCCTGCCTCGGGCATGGATGTGTGTGATGTCCTTAGGTTAGTTAGGTTTAAGTAGTTCTAAGTTCTAGGGGACTGATGACCACAGCTGTTAAGTCCCATAGTGCTCAGAGCCATTTGAACTAATATCTGTGTTATTTCCGATCCCTCGTAATTTAAGCACTTAGAATGACGTACACGCCTTTGAATTTTACGCATGTTTTAGATTTCTGTCGTTGCTGTCCACAATTCGTAGATTACGTGTATGCGACGACATACTGCTAGCGTATGTAGCGTTAATCCTATGCAGTGGGACGTACTGTTAGGCTTTGAGGCTTTCTTACGGCCACTTGATACGCAGCACTCACTACGACATTAATATTACATAACTGTACATATACGACCATAAGGACACACGGGACATCAGAAACACATAGCAACAACATATTATTAACACAATAATACTAAATTTGCAATGGAAATTACGCTATCATTGAGAACATACTTCAGGGAACTACATTCCAAATAAATGCATCAGAAATTACTACAACACATTCTCCCACTAAATTCACAAAGAAAGCGGAATATTAGAGAAAATCAACGATTACTGTGGTCAGTGCCAACTACAACAGAGAGACACATAAGTAGTAGCGAGCGAGGTAGCGTAATATAGCGGGATGCAAATGAAAGCGTACGTGCTGCTGTAACATTTCTCTCTAACTGGAAATCTCCAGTCTACAAGAATTCTGCCATCCAAAAATGGTATGTCAGTCTACTGATTTTCCCAGGCAGAGGAGGCTAACATTTACTTACAATCCAACTGTTAAGAAGGCACGCCTACCTACCACAATGTTACTTCAAATAGATACGTTCAGTAGAAGTCAACACACACTTTATCAACCGATGTTTACTCTTGATTAACATCAAACGCAAGCTGTGTCTCAAGAGTTGCCAACATTATGTAACACAATTGCCGAGCAAATATTATGGTGAAGCACGATCATAAACTATATATAATTCCTTCGCGAGAGAAATAACATCTTTTCGGCGATCGTGCATCAGCAAAGGGAAGACTTGAGCACCATTCCGTGAAAACTGGTTAGAAAGCAAAGTTATATCACTACAGTCAGCAGTAGAGCTTTCCAAGGCAAAGGTAATGTCTTTGAAGGAGATGGAATGGCTGACGTAAATTGCCAGCCTGCCGAAACTGGCGACTACGGTATGGGGTTTAAACACACAAGCACAGCAGCGACTACGGTTCTAAATACAATAACAACAACATAAGAAGGCACAACACCTACTACAGAGCTTTGACAACCCACCTTCTTCTTTTGACCTCGCGGCCGGCATGGTGTTCCCGGGAAGATCTGCATGGCAAGGAAAAACATCACATCAAGATAACAGCCACATCTCTTTATAAACTTAGCTTACAGCCACTTCCTGCCTGCCAGTCCTCGGTTTGTTAAATTCGTCCGAAATTAGACTAGTCTCAATTACGTAACTGCCAGCCTTGGGCCATTCAGCACACTTGTGTGGGGATTACACATTTGGGGATGTACATAAATCTAGTCACCGTACAGTTATGCGTTCTCAGAGAAGTACAAGCCGTTTAAACAAGAAACATCGCTCAATTTTTATCCAAACGGAAGTAACGCACCAAAATGTCCACAGGGCACCGTGACCACTTCCAATCCACAGACAAACACCGTCTTGGTCACTTCTTTATTTTATTGGCTAACCTGTTCCGACCCTTTTCTAGGTCATCCTCAGATGCAATAATGACGAATTACCATGAAGCGCAGATCGTCAATTGGCAAAGTATTTTAGTAGCTTTAGCTGAATCTTTCCCAACAGACGACCTAATTTATGGCTCTGAGAATGACATAAAAAGGGTCGCAATAGGTTTTTCAGGAAAAAACAGATATAAGAAGATTACTATTATCTGATACAGTTCAAAGTATAATTATCTATTTAATAACAACGAGAAATATCAAGTAATGTACCAAAATTAATAGCTCTTAACACAACGAAATATTCTACAAAAATGTAATAACTCTGATACATACACAAGAAAGTAATCCTTTCATATTTTTCAAATGTATTTTATCACACCTTTCTGATAATTAAGTTCAACATGATGAGCGTCTCCATACGAGATGACTTTGAATGAAAGTTAAACGTGAGACTGTGTTAACAATTGTTATACTAATAGAATGTTTGTGAATGACAATGAGAATTACCTTTTGGAGAAGGACCACGAATCATGAATTGCATGTGCTAACAAGCATTTCAATGACGTATTGGTACATAATATGCCAAGATAGAAAGACCATAAAGAATTAAGAACATTTGATTTATAGTTAACTTACACACTACCACCAGTCGTTCACGGTCTCGCAAACCAAAAGCTACTGATGACATAACATGAAGGATACGATCGTCTGCACTAGTGGAGCTAATACTATTTTTTACCCTCGGTTGACGACTGAGCAGAGTAGGGACGGATATAAGACACAGAAGCATTTTCCGCATGCAAATGAGCCACAAATATGGGACTTACAGCCTTACTTTCAGTTCTGAACAACTTTTCTTGATATCTCGAATGTTCAATACCATCTTCAACGTCTTCTCCAACTTGTGTGAGCGAGGTGTTGTCGTATGGGCCTCCTTATGCTTCTGTCCTCTAAGTATCTCAGGACAACAATGTTGTGAATCTCGCATAAATGCTCAGACAATCGCAGTCGGTCTTTTCGTGTTTCCTCCTCCCTAGTCCGCTTGCTTAGCTGAGTGGTAACGTGCTTGCCTCCCATGCAGCGGTCCCGGGTTCGATTCCCGGCCGGTTTGTAGATTTTCTCCACTCGTGGAGTGGATATTGTGTTGTCCTCATCACAGGCACGCGAGTCGCCCAATGTGGCGTCGACTGAAATAAGACTCGCACTCGGCGGTCAGGTCGCCTCCCGCCTACTGCTAACTTTGGATTTCTACCGACCCTGCTAGTTTCTTCTAAGGTACAAACGATCACAGTTTTAAAATTCCTTAACTTTCCCGAATCGAGCTTCGCCGTCAGGAGAAAGAAGAGGGTGTCAGTCAATGGCCGATACACAACACAAGTCTGCCGCTATCGAAATGATCGTACAACTGTAATTACTGCAAAAGGAGAACAGCGCAAAACTGAAAGATGTTCGAGAACGGTAGCGCTGGAAAACACCGATGTGAAGAACCTGAACTAAATTGGAAACTGCGAACGCTGCAAAAAAAGAAAATTGAGAGTGGATAGCGTAGGCGGGCTGCTTTGTGTAGGACGGGTCACGCACTGCCACCAATTGCGCTAAGAGCTGGTCGTGAATAGCACCGCTCGATGACACACATAATGCCCGCCACCTGGTTTCATCGTTCATCCTACTACATCACATGACTTCGCTTCTACAGACAAACAATATTAAACGCCATATTTAGTTTTATTTTCTAGGGTGGGAATAAAATGAACAATCAGCCGATATGCCGAATATTACACGTCTACCGAGGCTATTGCTGACCAATTGATGAGAAATGCTCTTTGATTCAGTTAGCCATCCTGCTGTCGTGCAAGCATTGGCTGAGCAAGGGACGGAGCTGGCCTATATTAAAATCCTGTACCATATAAGCGAAACTTCTTCAGCTTTAGCTTTTGTTAGTGACAGGTAACCGACTCAAGAGCTCCCAATTCATAAAGGAGTGTAACTAGATGATCCCGTCTCTCCCAAGGGGTCCTCTGCCGCCCTGGAAATGTCAGGCAGGGACTGAACATAAACCTTTACAAGACAAAAAGTTATATCTGATAAATGAAGCACGACAGCAAACGTACAGCTGAAAAATGCACTACTGGACACTGTCAGAGGATACATCTGTCCTGCTCACGTTGCAAATATGAATGGAGACATAAGATCGGAAATCTTTCGACGCTTCAAGCTTGGCTGCCTAGCCTCTGGAAGACATTCAATTATTTGCAGGTCAAATACGGCAGTAAAACTGGGAAAGTCCTCCCCGTGTTGACATACAGCTGCGAGATCTGGACAAATGAATATACAAGACAGAAAGTTAGAGCTGCACAGTGAGGCATGGAAAGATCTATGTTGGGATTTTCAAGGAAAGACAAACAAAGTGCAAAACATATCAAATCAATTACCGACGCCAAAGACATCTTGGAGAGAACAGCCATTATGAAATGGCAACGGGCCGGCCATGTCACCAGAAGGAATAACGCTGATGGATAATGGAACGGAGTCCAATAGACAGAGAGAGTTCACGAGAAAGACCGCTAGGCCGATGGGACAAAGACCTGCGGAAGGTCGCTGGAGTTAACTGGCTGAATATTTCCCACGGCCGTTGAAGACATCAGTGTCTGGGGAGGCCACAACATTTGATGGAAATAGTTGATTAAAAATGTTAATGGTGATGGCCTGTAGGAAACAAACCATTACATAGTTTGACAAAATGTCTCTCTACAAACCGTACCCCTGGCAGGGACAAGAAAAGGAATTCCAAATGTAAGGTAGGTTAAGATTAAACACCCATCGATGTCGGGATGATTCGAAAAAAGATAGAGAGGAAATCGGCTGACGGAAGTGATTTGGCCTATAGTTTGTTTTTTTTCCTGACAACTTGCAAATTCATGATGATTTTATCATTAAGGATTTGCGGGACGATCGATAAGCCTAACAGACTCTTCAGATACCGGCCTATCAACTGATCGCCGTTCTATAAATTCGAATGAACTTCCGTCAGCATCTGTATACATCTGGAAATGTCACCTTCTCATTAAGTGTGTTACAGCCAGTGTACGATAAATATTCACCGCTCCCACAAAAGTAGATGGGAGTGAATGATATGACAAAAAAAATGTATAAGACGTCTTGTCAACGAAACTTTAGCGACAAAATCAATAAAACAACACCAAGTCGCTCAGTTCTTTCTCACAAACTGAGAAAAGCGATGAGACTGAAGGGGAGTTTTTTAAAATTAGGGATGTGATTATGGCAGCCAAGATACACGCAGTGGAAGTTTAGCTCCATGCAACTCTGTTTTACCGGTGATAGTGTTCAGTAATGCAAAAAATCATAGCATGCAAAACATCATGCAGTTACTTAAATAAAGTAGAAAGCAATAAACTTTCCATAAGTATCATGTCTAACGACCTCACGGCTCCTGGACGCTTAACATAAAGTAAACAAATAAAAGGAATCTATAAGCCACGCTAAATTTGTGTAATTTTTTAATGCGGAAGATGTAACAGCGACTGCTAATTTCATAATAGATGTTGCGCATTTAACGTGAAAAAGAGAGAATAATTATACCTTATTGTCGGCGAAGAGTACCTGACAGTTCTTTTCTTTCTGATGTCCCATTTTTTTTATTGTTAGTGATAGCTGTTTTGTTACGTTAAATCAAGAACAAACAACGTCTATCAGGTATCTAGCTAAGTAGTGGGATTACGAGGAATTAAAATCCGTGCTGTCTTTCCCTACTGTCTCCGTTATTTGCATCTTTCTGTATGTAGACACACATGTCCTGAGAATGGAAAAGAGCGTCCATCTGCCTTCAGTAAAAGATATGCTACGCTACGGTTGGACGAAAACGTAAATGTCTAACCTACTATGAAATCTATAACGAAAATGACATCGTCAGCACTGGAATTTAGATGAAGGTTATCTTTCAGAAATTATTCGCGAAGTAGTGCGTTAACGTGATGGTTTTGTTGTCGGATAGGCAAGAGGAATATCACTGATTATTGTATCAACATCTTCGTTGATAATCGTCCAGCCACTGGCAAGGCGAGTGTACAACAGAGTTCGATATTAGTTTACAGGTATATCTCTGATATATTTCACTTCATTTAACTCACTTCTAAGCATCGTTCATTGCATACAGACTACCTTTTACATCCTACTTACGTCGAATACGTCCTTCCAACTCTGACATGCTGTTTGTATGAGACACTACGACAGACGTAGAGATAGATCTTTAAACTTATTATTTCCATGCTTTTCACAAAACAATAAAAATACGAAGGGGAGTAGGAAAGTAAAGAAACTTTTTATCTGGCAAATACGATTGAAAGTAAAATCATTTCTCTACACAATCTCGCTCTAGCTCTATGAACTTAGTCCATCTCTTGAAAAGCTTCCGAAGCTATGTGGCATCGAGTACACTGCCTTCACAACATTGCCATCCTATTGAAAATGAGATTCACGCAGGTGAAAATCAGTTGGAGTCACGAATGTTCGATGGGCACCAGCAACTCTAACCAAGATTTTGAATGAACTGGGTTGTTTTTTCAACTGTAGGAGCAAAATCGCTCTTTTTGAAAGCTCTCTCTTCTTTGTGTTTTGATTCCGGGTTTCATATCTGACGGTAGCTGTCACTGTTCAGTGTTTAATCGCCAGGAGTGTAATGAATCAGCAGTGGACCTATCATATCCCAAAACAATGTCAGCATCATCTTTCCTGGAGAAGACTGGCTTCTGAACATTTTTGCTGTAGGCGAAGATGGACGTTTCTACACCATGCTCTGTAGTGTAGTGATAGACCATGCCTCATCATCAGTTACCATATGACTGAGAAAATCTTCTTCTTCCTCTTCAAAACGCCGCAAATGTGAAGGCGATTTCGACATTTCCAAATGTTTCTATTTGAATTTGACTATCAGCACAGAAAAATTGCAAATCTAGCTCTTGGGAAATGTTCAGTTCGTGGCCAGTATTATAAATTCTGGTTCGGCAATCACCACGAATCATTTGCTCATTTATTTCGCTGTTCCTGCCAGTTTTAGAAGTGGTTAGCCGATTCGAACTCTATCCGTCGCAGACACATCCTATTTTAAAACGATTTATCCACTCGCAGTTTTCTCGTTCACTAAGACAGCTATCACTATACAGCATGTGTAGTCTGCTAATATCTTCCCAGCTTTATTGCCTTTCTGAGAACAGAAAACGATTCAGGCGCCTCATTTCCTCATTGGTGCATTACGGACAGCGGGGTACTCATTATAAAATGCTCTGAAATTACGATGAGCAGAGCTGTTAGCTGAACCGGCACACGTAAACCACAAGAACAACAGTGGAGATAACGTACCTGTTTCATTGCTGAGTGAGAGCTGTAAAGCTATGGAGCATAAGAAATTACCTTTACCCATTGACTTGCCTTCGTAATTAACGCTTAGATCGACACTGTTTCCCACGATACAACTCTTCAGCCGCCTATATAATAGTACTCCGTAGTTACTACGACCGTAATATACTATCGAAAGAAATAAACACGCTCAAAGAAAGTTTTAATTTAATGAAGACTGAATACAGAGGCAAACTGTGTGATAACAAAAAGTCTCATTAGTACACAGCGTTCCCCTCGCACTCAGCCAACCGTACAGGTGGCTAATGGCAACTTGCGATTCAGTTCTCCAAGTATCTCGCATCTGCAGTTGCATTTCGGCAGCGGCTCAGTACTAGGCTGTCATGACACAGAACCCCATCGTATTCTGTACGCGAACAGAAGGTCCGCTGAACTTGCACGACTGTTTCTTCAATACAAGTAATACCTAGGTAAAGCAACAAAGTGCCATTTCATAATCCTGTCGGCTCGGTGATTACGACACACCAGAAATACACGGTGGTGCTGTGGCGCGGTTGTCAACCTGCTGGCACGGCTGTTTTTTTACTCGCCTCAACCTCTTCTTCCCTGGATACAGTTCGTAAAATGCATGGCCAGGATGTGCGTCTATGCTACGTGGTCATTCAAACTTGATCAACGGCTGTGGTAATGTTCCATAAATCACTGCAACAAAAACACGATGTGCCTAGGGTGAATAGAAATTCATAGAGCAGCGAGCACGGTTAAGACGTGGAAATTCAGTACTGGCCAAATCCGGTGTGGGAAATCGCATCTAGACGGGTTTGGGTGCAAGAAGACAACCGGAATGGCCTTCATCGACAATCAACTGCATAAACCACCATCAGCCGAAGGAAGCTGTTAATTATAAATTATACGATCTGATGAGCGGCCACCGCCAGACATTTTTCGATGACATCCCTTTTCACACTGCGAGGTTCTGCATCAGCCTCTGGTGAAAGAACAGCAGGAAAATGAGCCAGAGAATGGTCTAACACGTGGCAGCGTCCTGGCCTGACATTGTAAAATGGGACACAAATGCCAAATCAGTGCTAAATCACACCAAACACACTGAAGTGACAAAAGTCACAATGTCGTGTCGGACCCAATTTTGTCTGGCATAGTGCAGCAGCTCGTCGTGAAATGGACTCAAAAACTCGTTTGAAGTACCTTGCAGAAATATTGAGCCGTCCAAGTTTGCGAAAGTGTTGCCGGTGCAGGATTTTGTGCACGAACTGACCTCTCGGTTACGTCCCATAAATGTTCGATAGGATTCATGTTGGGCATCGCAAACAACATGGAGACAAACGGTGACATGGCACGTTGTCACCCATAAAAATTCCATAGTTATTTAGGTGAATCAAGTCCATGAATGGCTGCAAATGGTCTCCAAGTAGCCAACATAACCATTTCCAGTCAAAGATCGTTGCAGTTGAACCTAAGGACCCAATCCATTCTATGTAACACAGCCCATACTATTATGGAGACACCGCCAGCTTGCACAGTGCCTTCTTGACAACCTGGGTCCATGGGTTCGTGGGGTCTGCTGCCACACTCCAACCGTACCATCAGCTCTTGCCAACTGAAATTGCGATTCATATGACCACCTGGTGTAAGGTCCAACCGATATGGTCACGCGCCTAGGAGAGGCACTGCAGGCGATGTCGTGCTGTTAACAAAGGCACTCACGTCGATCATCTGCAGCCATAGCCCATTGACGCCAAATTTCGATGCACTGTTCTAAGGGATACGTTCGTCATACGCCCCACACTGATTTCTGCGGTTATTTCTGTGCTGGCGTACGCGTTCGCCAGCACACCGGTCGGCACTAGGAAACATTATATAGCAGGTGCCGAACTAGGAGAAGACCAAGACACGCCCCCAGGCTACGCGCCGATAACGCCACCTTGGCAGCGTGCACATAGGTCGCCGCCGACCGAGCTGTCTCAATTTCTCTCAGTACCTCAGTACGTCGCTTCGGGACTCAGTTCGCTTTGCACCACAATAAGTAGCACTGTGCTCTAGTCTTCCACAGTGACAGCCGTCGTCTCACACCTTAGCTAATTGACTGGGTGTTGTGTGATGTCCTTAGGTTAGTTCGGTTTAAGTAGTTCTAAGTTCTAGGGGACTGATGACGTGAGATGTTAAATCCCATAGTGCTCAGAGCCATTTGAACCAACCTTAGCTAATTGTGAGGGAACGTCAGTCACTCTATATAATTGTGTTATGGACACGGACAACATTCAAGAATTAGTAAATGGTATTTGATTGCCGTTAACCACAGAACTTCAGATTGGACATCACTGAAGTTAAGAACTCAAGTGGTTCCTGTAATAAAGTGTTGTAGCGGGAGGAAACCGACCACCCACCTATCATACTACCCTCTCCTCATCCATCCAGGAAGCACAAAACATTACAAGAGGGCACAGCCATAATAATTTCACGCAGTGTTGCTGGTCTATTAGCACCGACAACTCTACCGGAATGCCGCTGCTCTCGGTCTTTAAGTGAAGGCCGTCGGCTACTGCCTCGTCCGTGGCTACAGGTAATGCCTGAAATTTGCTATTCTCGGCACAATCTTGAGAATGTGCGACTTGCAAGACTGAATTCTCTAACGTTTTCGGAAATGGAATCCCATGCATCTAGCTCCAACTATTATTCTGCGTTCAAAGTCTCTTAATTTCCGTCGTGCGGCCAAAATCAATGACATCTCTGCCACTGCACTGCCCTTTTACACCTTGTGTAAGCGATAGTACCGCCATCTGTACCTGTGCATATCACTATCCCATGACTCGTCATCTGAGTGTAAATCTTATACGCTTACGGCAGCATTGCTTGCTGAGGTTCAATCATCGAGAAGTCAGAAGAGAAATTATGCGAAGTTTCGACATTCTTTGTCTCTCTTTCGATGCTTGAAAGTCGGATGTTCATTCAGCACTTCAATTTCTTCCCATTATAGTTTGCTTTTAGGAAATCGTGACATTTTTTCTTTGCAACATTCGCGCGAATCTGCTATAATCAGTTTCGACTGATCGACCTAAGCACTGTAGCAACCCCTGTGTACGGTCGCTGAAGTAATTTTACATCTTTGGGGAGTCATTTTTTCCGAATAATGAGAATCGTGGGTTGCATGCCACGAGGTCGTTATAGCTTAAAAGAGTATTCGCCACTCTATGTTGTACTCCCGGTTTGGTTGGATGCTAGTTTCTGGTGCCGTGTTTGCAAGAAGACTGTGTCGTCCAAGGCAGACTGCTGGAGCTCCGCGCCATTGTGCAGATTCTAAAGTGAATAAAGAACTGGGTGAGACTATTTTAATTTACTTGCTGTGGTGAAGTTTAGCTCAAGTGGTGAGATTATATTGGCCTCGCTTGGTCGCGTTTACTCCAGGAACGGAAACGGGGCCATGAGCTTGTGCACAGTAAAACCGTATCTCACAGGCTGCTCAAACTTGCTCGAATGAAACCTGATGATAGCGATGCACATTATCTTTTCATTTCGTCGTACTGTAAATTCAATGTTGCTACCCTCTCCTGAAGTACAAAATAATTTTGCTTTGTTCAAAACCGTGAGATGAGAACGTAATGTTCCAATTGCTTGTATCTGAATCTCAAAGTTGTAGGCTTGAGTACCCACACGGACTTTTAAAAGCAGGTTCTTGTCCTCCGTAACAATACAATCGGTTAAAAATCTATTCCTTGGGATTTATTTTGACTTACAGCTTATCATTCTTTCTTATCAAGACACTAGATCGAGCAACGTTGCACGGCAGCTGTCTTGTTATATGTCGTGGATACGCCTCACGACCCACGGGCTCTCTGACGCATCGACAATCACATATTGAACTGCAGTTACGAGACATTAGTGATACGTAATTCTTGGCTCGCTATCACGTTGCAGATTCTGCCATATGCAGAAAGCTAACACTGATTCAATTTCGGACCATTGATTTGGAAATTTGGAAATTTGTGGTAAGTTCTATGGGGCCTAACTGCTGAGGTCATCGGTCGCTGGGTTTACACACTACTTAATCTAACTTACGCTAAGAACAACACACACACTCATGCTCAATGGGGGACTCGTACCTCCGACAGGGGTAGCCACGCGAACCGTGGCAAGGCGGCTTGACCGCACGGCAACCCCGTGCGGCCGATTTGGGAATCATTATTCACAGTACTCAAAATAGTAGCTATGCAAGCCCATTTTTCAGTTGCGCCGTACTATAGAAGTACGCGTGATTATTTTACACTTCACGAGTCAGACAGCGTTTCGAAATTATTTTCTGGGGTATAAGAATTATGCTTTTGCGTAGCTTGGAGGTTTCACTGTTTAATTATAAATACTTATGGGAGTAGTCATTGTTATTTATCAGCGCATACGTCTTTCGAGCTGAAGCTGAATTCCAGAAAAGCGTCGGTATGCGCTTCCTATTTCCATAAAAGTGATGCCTTACAAGAAGCAAGAAAAAGGCGTTCAATTCATTAAGAGAATACTAAATAGAAAGAGTGCAACAGGAAGACTGTCGTCACGTGTCGGACGAGTAGGACGCGAGATGCAGACTGAGAGCTGCTGCTCGACGGTGTGTAGTATGTGCGACTGCTGCTGAGTACCCAGCGACGGCGATCACAGTAGTAAACGCACCACTGCAAATTGCCAAATTCTGGCACGGTAGCCCGTTCTGATGACTGTAGTCCTGAGTACTCGGACAACCGGTCTCCTCTAAATCCAGCACAGTGACAATCTTCATGAGTTGCATTCACAAGCCTGTTCGGGGCCATATTTTCTTCGATTAACGCTTCAATCACTCTCCCAAAACCATTCTTCTGCAAAATAACGCAAAGTTCATGTAACGATGATGAAGTGGTATGGTGATCACGAACGCTTCTCTCCAAAGTGGGCCACAACGGCACAATGATGTTGAAATCTGGTGACTGTGTCGGCTAGGGAGATGCGGCAATTCATCCTCGTGCTCACAAAACCAGTCGTGTTGTGAGAACATGGGTCCCATCGTCTTGGAGCACATCACCACCAGAGAACAAATATTGTACCGTGGATCAGCCGAAATTTTCATATTATCCTTGGCAGTAACGCAGCCTTGCACATAACCGTGGGGCGTATGGCGTACCACGATACGGCTGTCCACGTAATCACAGAACCCCCACCATGTTTCACTCTTGGCAGCAAGCAGTCTGTACCGTACGCTTGGAACAGCGTACGCCAGACGTAAACTTAGTCTCAAGTTCGTAGCAGTGTGAAACAGGACTCAAGCGGCCATTGACTTTCTTCCATTTTTCCTTTGTCCAGGTTTCATAGTTCGGTACTACGTTTTCCTTCTACCGGCGTTTACATCACTGGTGTGTGATTTGGAACTGCAGCTCGCCCTGAAATTCCTGGCTCATGGAGCTCCCTTCTAATTGTTTTGGTGCTGACAGGGTTTGCGAGTGAACCATTCAGCTCTGCAGTGAATTTTACAGCGGTCGACCTCCTTATTTTTCGTCACAACCCTCTTGAATGGCCGTTTGTCACGATTACTCCACATTAGTCCGCGGTGTGACTTAGTGGAAGATCTTTTCCCGCTTTCCTTCTATGTGGTATGAATGTTCGACACGGTGGCTGTTTAAAGACCAAACACTTCGGCTCCCTTGGTTACGGTAGAACCCACCATACCAGCACCAACAATTTGCCCACATTCGAATTCATTGACCTCTGCAGCGCTGGGTAGCCGCGCGGTCTGAGGCGCCTTGCAACGGTTCGCGTGGCTCCTCCCCGTCGGAGGTTCGAGTCCTCCCTCGGGCATGGTTGTGTGTGTGTTGTCCTTACCCTAAGTTAGATTACGTAGTGTATAAGCCTAGGAACCGATGACCTCAGCAGTTTGGTCCCATAGGAACTTAACACAAATTTCCAAAATTTAGCTCTCCAACGTGTTGCGCTCGGAACTACAGAGGACGCTGTTCTGACCACGACTGACAAATGAATGGTAAGAGGGCACTGCACGGTGGCCGTTCCTGGGCAAATACAGCGGCACCACCTGCAAGCTTGGTTTCTGGTCAAGCACGTACTTCTCGCGGCGTTTCCATATTTTTGTCCAAGCCCTTTATGTGAAGGGACGAGATCTGGTGGGTAACGCTTCAGAAAATGAAACATCTGCTAATGGTTCACACATCATCATGAAGCGTCAGTTTGTTCCTTTCCCTGTGAAACATTCAGTTTAATAAATACTTGCTTGAGTGCTACTCATGAGTCTGATATCAAATGGACAAAATGGGGACCTCGCGCACATACACTCCTGGAAATGGAAAAAAGAACACATTGACACCGGTGTGTCAGACCCACCATACTTGCTCCGGACACTGCGAGAGGGCTGTACAAGCAATGATCACACGCACGGCACAGCGGACACACCAGGAACCGCGGTGTTGGCCGTTGAATGGCTCTAGCTGCGCAGCATTTGTGCAGCGCCGCCGTCAGTGTCAGCCAGTTTGCCGTGGCATACGGATCTCCATCGCAGTCTTTAACACTGGTAGCATGCCGCGACAGCGTGGACGTGAACCGTATGTGCAGTTGACGGACTTTGAGCGAGGGCGTATAGTGGGCATGCGGGAGGCCGGGTGGACGTACCGCCGAATTGCTCAACACGTGGGGCGTGAGGTCTCCACAGTACATCGATGTTGTCGCCAGTGGTCGGCGGAAGGTGCACGTGCCCGTCGACCTGGGACCGGACCGCAGCGACGCACGGATGCACGCCAAGACCGTAGGATCCTACGCAGTGCCGTAGGGGACCGCACCGCCACTTCCCAGCAAATTAGGGACACTGTTGCTCCTGGGGTATCGGCGACGACCATTCGCAACCGTCTCCATGAAGCTGGGCTACGGTCCCGCACACCGTTAGGCCGTCTTCCGCTCACGCCCCAACATCGTGCAGCCCGCCTCCAGTGGTGTCGCGACAGACGTGAATGGAGGGACGAATGGAGACGTGTCGTCTTCAGCGATGAGAGTCGCTTCTGCCTTGCTGCCAATGATGGTCGTATGCGTGTTTGGCGCCGTGCAGGTGAGCGCCACAATCAGGACTGCATACGACCGAGGCACACAGGGCCAACACCCGGCATCATGGTGTGGGGAGCGATCTCCTACACTGGCCGTACACCACTGGTGATCGTCGAGGGGACACTGAATAGTTCACGGTACATCCAAACCGTCATCGAACCCATCGTTCTACCATTCCTAGGCCGGCAAGGGAACTTTCTGTTCCAACAGGACAATGCACGTCCGCATGTATCCCGTGCCACCCAACGTGCTCTAGAAGGTGTAAGTCAACTACCCTGGCCAGCAAGATCTCCGGATCTGTCCCCCATTGAGCATGTTTGGGACTGGATGAAGCGTCGTCTCACGCGGTCTGCACGTCCAGCACGAACGCTGGTCCAACTGAGGCGCCAGGTGGAAATGGCATGGCAAGCCGTTCCACAGGACTACATCCAGCATCTCTACGATCGTCTCCATGGGAGAATAGCAGCCTGCATTGCTGCGAAAGGTGGATATACACTGTACTAGTGCCGACATTGTGCATGCTCTGTTGCCTGTGTCTATGTGCCTGTGGTTCTGTCAGTGTGATCGTGTGATGTATCTGACCCCAGGAATGTGTCAATAAAGTTTCCCCTTCCTGGGACAATGAATTCACGGTGTTCTTATTTCAATTTCCAGGAGTGTACAAACGAGGAAAGAAGGGGAGCGAGAATGGTCCTTGAATTGTGCGACTGGCGGAAAACTTTTGCAGAAGTGCTTAAAAATCTGGTCTGGCAGGCAGTGTAAGAAAGGTGTCAATCATTTCTTACAAAATTCTGAGAACTTGGTTTACGAATATAATACCCAGATATTCATTTCTATGTGCGCCGCTGCCGTAGAGACGACAAACAGCTACACTGAATGGCCAAAAGTCATGGGAAGGCTGTTGGAGCATATGCGGTGCGTTTGCATCCATACAAATACGTTCCTGACGCCTCGCGCTGCAGACTTGTGCTCGTACTGTGCGACAGTTTACACTGTATGTGAGATACCAAGCAGCGTGTTACTTGCTACGGGTAGGAGATAATGACAAGGTGCATAAAATTACTGGCATTAGAGCAAGCAGCAAACGGCAGTCGAAGAACTGGAGAATCGAGAAGTGGCAGCATAATTGGGATTCCGTGGATAGGGGCAGAAGGCTATACAATTACTTTCCAAACATTAGGGACCGCCTCAGAATGAAGCATGTCAGCCTCAGCAGGGGTAGGATTCACTTCATTACAGGCCACGGTCCGTATCCAAGCTATCTACACAGAATTCAGAGGCGAACCACAGACCTATGTGACAATGGAAATGCGGGCAGCGCCGAGCACACCGGCTCCATTATCACAAGTATGACACAGACATTAGCAGCAAAATAAGGGTATATAATACAGAGAAACATGTATGTTTGTAGAGTCTTGTAGATAACGTAGGAAATAAAATATCAACGCTTGAGATGGTGAAATATTATCCAAATCATGGCACATAAAATTTAAGAGGTAAAAGACTAGGTGGGGTAGCACGTGGGGAAATGTCATCAGGAGGAAATCATAAAGAAATGCACTTAAACGAAACAGTCACTGCCGGTAGCAACAATAACGTGAGAGCAAGTACAAGAAGAGGAACTGCGGACATGTCGCATTTGTCTCAGTCTCATCAACCATAGACACTGGCGCCTGAAGCAGCTAACATGAGACCATTCCCATCGATTTCGCTAAGAGGGTGTGCGCGTTTTACTGCACCTGGCATTCTTCAAGATACGGTCTCCAGTTCTGATGAATATGAACCTAGTACTGAAGAACGACTACGTGAAGAATCTGTACTAAAATAGTAGAGTTTGTGGAGTTAAACTTACAAATGACTATCAGATTTGAGTGTTGCCTGTTGTCTAAGTTTGAAAATATGTAGTCTGACTTTTATTACTATGGCAATTTATAGTTTTCTGAGCCATTATGAATTAAACTTTTAGAATAGAACCGACCACATTTTGTGTGGACCTGAGTCTTGTCTACTCACACAAAATGGTGTCATTTTACATCAACAATGTGTTTTCAAAGAGTTTACTGTGTGCCTTACGTTGCAGTAAGAGAGAGAATATCAGGTTCCACGATTTATTTCAGTAGTTTCGACTGCAACTCTGTTGACTTCAGTACTCTCAAGTCAGACAAGGAAGAATGGTACATTGGAAACACTATAGATAATTACATCAAGTTGCATTTGTGGTACTATGGACTCGAGGTAGTTCCGGGAAGGTCATGTACCGCATATACATGTACACATTATCAGAATTAGTTAGGATGTAATGTTTCCTTCTTTTTTTAGTTTTTGAGTTAACATTCTCTTGTAAAAATATATAAATGGAGAATTTAGGCTGAATGTTTAGTAATGCAGAAGTAGGAGTAGTCGCTCTGTGTTCACGCTCCTAGGGACGGGGAACTCTATAATAACACCCAAATGAAGAGTTATCGAAGAAACACTATGTGATCAAAAGTATCCGGTCACCTGGCTGAAAATGACTTACAAGTTCGTGGCGCCCCTCCATCAGTGATGCTGGAATACAATATCGCGTTGGCCCACCCGTAGCATTGATGACAGCTTACACTCTCGCAGGCATACGTTCAATCAGGTGCTGAAGGTTTCTTGGGGAATGGCAGCCCATTCTTCACGGGATACTGCACTGAGGAGAGGTATCGATGACGGCTTTCCAAAACATCCCAAAGATGTTCTATAGGATTCAGGTCAGGACTCTGTGCAGGACAGTCCATTACAGAGATGTTATTGTCGTGTAACCACTCCGCGACAGGCCGTGCACTATCAATAGGTGCTCGATCACGTTGAAAGATGCAGTCGCCTTCCCCGAATTGCTCTTAAACAGTGGGAAGCGAGAAGGTTCTTAAAACATCAGTGTAGGCCTGTGTTGTGCTAGTTCCACGCAAAACAACAAGGGGTGCAAGCCCACTCCATGAAAAACACGACCACACGATAACACCATCGCCTCCGAATATTACTGTCGGACGACACAAGCTGGCAGATGACATTTACCAGGCCATCGCCATACCCACACCCTGCCATCGGGTCGCCATATTGTGTACCGTGATTCGTCACTCCACAAAAGGTTTTTCCACAGTTCAATCGTCCAATGTTTACGCTCCTTGCACCAAGCTAGGAATCGTTTGCCATTTAGCGGCGTGATGTGTGGCTTACGAGCAGCCGCTCGACCATAATATCCAAGTTTTCGATAGATGTCTGCCTGCTACACATTACGACCCTCTTCAACTGTCGGCGGTCTCTGTCAGTCAACAGACGAGGTCGGCCTGTACGCTTTTGTGTTGTGCGTGTCTTTTCACTTTTCCACTCCACTTCCACATCGGAAATAGTGGACCTAGGTATTTTTAGGCGTGTGAAATCTCACGTACAGACGTATGACACAAGTGACACCCAATCACCTGACCAATTTCGAAGTCCGTGAGTTCCGCGGAGCGCCCTATTCTGCTCTCTCACGATGTCTAACGACTACTGAGGTCGCTAATATGGAGTACCTGGCAGTAGCTGGCAGCACAATGCACCTAATATGAAAAACGTATAGTTTTGGAGGTGTCCGGATACTTTTGATCACATAGTGTAAGTAGACCGAGATAGTAGTGTTAATAAATACTTATAACGCAAAAAATTGTACTGCTATGAACCTATTGTTTCAATTATATAATATTTACCACCTACTGTAAAGTTTCTGGATAGCAGGTTAATGGGTAATAATTAAACATTAAAATTTAAAAATGTCTGTGTGTTGCTGAAGATCCACCCTAGACACGTTTGATCTCGGAAACCTTTAAGTTTGAGTAATCTCCGATATGCGAAAAACTATACCTCTTGGACCGATCATCATCCCACATTCAAAGTGAGTTAACTTACGACTTGCTGCCATGCTCACTACACAGCTGTCTGTAACAGACGGCTCGTACATTGTGTCCACAGTTCCGTCCTACGCCGCATCTAGCCGCAACATTCGGTCATCATTCACGGCACCTGTTTAAATGTGACAGTCCTTCCCTTGACTTTTGACCATCTACCTTAAGTTAGGAAGGGAGACTAAAGTTAGACGTCAAAGTCGTGGCTTAAGACGTAAAAGTTGTGGCCTTAAGGACTCTTTGACAACATACGGCACTGCTGACACTCCCGGACCATTCAATCAAATGGCTCTGAGCACTATGGGACTTAACATCTATGGTCATCAGTCCCCTGGACCATTCAATGCTTTTCTAAGGATATCGCGGTATACTCCTTTGGAGTACACCACGATCGCAGTTTTTGCACTGATATACAGAGTGGAACCACTAGGGACCTTTCAAAACCTTTCGACGAAACGGGAACGCTATCCAAAGCAGAAAAAGATGTTTACGCTTTTTCAACCCTCCTTTTCAGCGCCCTCTTTTGGCGTCTGCACTCCACGGAAGAGAAGGAGCCTCTTTGGTTTCCATTTTTTTTTTGGAGGAGATAGTATGAACCAAAACAAAAAGGTACAGTAAGCACGAGCTTTTCCGTACCTTAAGAGCTATGGGCACTTATTCAGAACAAGAGATTTATTTCACAGTAGCGAAGTTGAACAAGTGCCCATAGCTCTTAAGGTATGCCTTTCAGATCCTCTGTTTACTAGACATTTCTTTCTTGTTTTCGCCTCTGAAAGTTAGCTTCCGCACAATCTTAGCAACAACGGTACTAGTTGGTGTATTCCACTGTCAGAGGTAACAGAACGTTTTCGCTTATAACGTTCGAGTCGCTCGTTTCCGGACCAGAGTCCCTTACCTCAAACTGATACATTTACCCTTATCCGTCATCCCTGGAAGTTTGTATCATCACGGAATCATCCTGTATAATCATGCTCCCCAAACCACTGTAACAAAATTCTGGTTTTGTGATACGAAAAGTTATCCTGCAGGGAGATTCAACAGCAGTCGGGGAGAGGGTATGCAGGTGGTGTCTCGATTTGCCAAAACACTGTGACGTGGACCTGAATGCCAGCTGGTGGCGTGACACTATAAGAGAAATGAAATGAAATGATCGTATGGCCTCACGGTGAAGATGCACTACAGCAGTTCGTCGATCACATGAATGGTGTCCATCTCAACATTAAATTTACTGTCGAGATGGAGAAGCACGGCAAGCTACCATTCTTGGATGTTTTGGTTGAGCGGAAGGCAGGAGGCCAGCCTGGTCATTCAGTGTACCGGAAACCGACACACGCTGATCGGTACTTGAACGCCAATTGTTTCCACCACCCTGTACGCAAGAAAGCGGTCCTGAACGCGTTGGTTCATAGAGCCAAGATTATCTCTGACGACGACCACCTACAGTCTGAATTGCAGAACTTAAAACGTGTTTTTGGGGAAAATGGATACAGCAAAAGAGACATCGCAAACGCTTTCAAGGGTCGCCGACGAAAGACACCTGGTGAAGCAGTAGAAGAGGCCAAACGGATTGCATTACTGCCATACTGTGGAGCAACTAGCAGCAAGTTAGGACGTCTGCTGCAGAAACAAGGGCTAAGACCAGTGTTGTGGCCCGCCCCCAAGATACGAGATATGTTGTGCCCCGTTAAAGACGACACTGCTCTTCGAGTGTCCGGAGTGTATGGTGTACCCTGTGAATGTGGCAGCATGTATATCGGGCAAACAGTTCGCACGGTTGCGGAGCGTTGTACTCAGCACAAGCGCCATGTAAAACAAAGGGAGCTTGACAAGTCGGCCATAACGGAGCATTGCCTAGAAAACGGACATAAAATACAGTTCGAAAATACAGAAGTGTTGGCTCATCCGTCTACATATTGGGACACCGTTATAAAGAAAGCGGCGGAGATTCGTTTAAACAACAACAATTTCAACAGAGACCAGGGCTGCACACTCAGGAGGGCATGGGGGCAGGCGTTGGACATCGAAAGAAAGCAAAGACAGATGCGCGACGCGGGAGAGACAGTTTCAAACGTGGCGCCTGCCCCTGGCGCCATCTGACGTTACCGGTGCTGCCAAGAGCAATAGCTCCGCTAGCTGCCCGGGTCGACTTACACGCGCGCGCGCCACATTGGGTCTATCTGATTGGCTGCTGATGATGTCATCATGCCTATATAAGCGAGAAATCGTAGCAGCCCCGGCAGTCAGTGAACCCCTGACGACGATGGCGGGGATGGTCATCGAAAGCTCGAGAATTTTATTCGAATTGACGCGGCTTGAAAACCGAGAACGTTTAATTCATGTATGCCGTCGCGAAAGACTCCGAGCACACATCGTGTGGCATTGTTGGCCAGGAGGCCCCGTGCGGGAGAGTTCGGCCGCCGTATTGCAAGTCCTTTTTAGTTGACGCCACTTTGGCGACTTGCGGATCAATGATGATGAAGGACACACAACAACCAGTCATCTCGAGGCAGAGAAAATCTCTGACCCCGCCGGGAATTGAACTCGGGACCCAGTGCGCGGGAAACGAGAACGCTACCACAAAACCACTATACAGGGGAAGTCAGGAAGGAAAGTACAAGGTTTGTGGGGTGTCAGTATTAGTAATTATGGAACAAAAAGCTCCATATCGACAATCGCCCTATTCCGAATTGTTTCCGAGATAGTACACATTTATTATCACTTTTGTACGTTTTCCTTGTTACTCAAAAACCGCAACATGTCGCATTAAAGACAACATTAAATTATCTACAAAATGGTCCTATTCATTTTTTCCGTAGAACAAAAAGTTTGCGTGAAGAGAGTGCGAGAATATTGAAAATCTCGTGCGACGTGCATACGCTGTAGCTTACGTAGTTTTTGTACGCCGATCTGAGGTTGTTTCCCGACTTGATAGAGCACAAGTGTCCTGATAATGACAATATTTGAATAGTAGGCAAAATAATTAACAATGTAGATTAAATGTGTTCTATCTCGGAAACCATTCGGAATAGGGCATATTTCCATATGAAGTTTTTTTGTTCAGAATCACTAATACTGTCACCCCTCAGAGCATGTAACTTTCGTTCCCGGGAGGGAAGGCGTGCCGGTCCCCGGCGCGACTCCGCCCGGCGGATTAGTGTCGAGGTCCGGTGTGCCGGTCAGCCTGTGGATGGTTTTTAAGATGGTTTTCCATCTACCTCGGCGAATGCGGGCTGGTCCCCCTTATTCCGCCTTAGTTACTCTGTATCGGCGATTGCTGCGCGAACACCGTTTCCACGTACTCGTACACCATAATTACTCTTCCACGCAAACATTGGTGTTACACTCGTCTGGTGTGCGACGTTCCCGCGGGGGTCCACTGGAGCAGAACCGCACAACAACCCTGGGTTCGGTGTGGGGCAGCGGTGGGGTGGGTGGACTGCTGTGTCCTGTTGTGGGGGTGTGAACCACTGGGGGCTACGGCGGGACGAAGCCTGTCCGCCGTTTCTAGGTCCCCGGTTTAATACACAATACACACAATGTACCTTTCCTCCTTACTCACCCTGTATAGGCTGAGCAGAGACGAATGGGGAATCATTATAGCAGTCATACGCGTTGCAAACTGGGAAACCCGCTAATAAAGAGACTTTGACAATGGGTAAATTGTTAGTCCGGTGCCCGGAAAGAGCATTTCGAAAATGGCGAAGCCGATAGGCTGTTGGCTTGCTCCTGTCGTCAGAATCTATGGGAAGTGGCTGCTGCACGGTGAAACGATAAGTAGACGACAAGGTATTGACATCCACGCCTCACGCCCAGACAAAAACCCGAGAGAACCGAAATCTTACAGGCCGAATTACTTGATAAATGCTCAAGCCAAAGTACAGGAATATTGCTGTGCTGCCACCTGAGGGACCACAGATAGTTAATAGGAATGAGCCCACTACAGCACGAATTCGGGAAACGGAACTCCACCGAGGATGCTAGAAATCACGCAGTGAATACTGCGAACGCTTCAGACGACAAGTATATTATAGGCATAATGATTGATATTTTTGGGGTGTTTGATTATTTGTACTACATGCATAGTGTAATAGACTAGTAACGTGTGCCTTCTGGATTTCCGATGAACAGACATCTGTGCGCCAGACGGCCAAATGGTGAGTATGCAGATTTTTTTAGTTATTGTTGTTATTTTTTGTTTTAATGTAGTTATTCTGTGTAGATTTCCCTCTTAAATGGCATAATTCTTCGGTATTAGTAATACATTTGAAATTATATTAATATATTATGGGCTTTATTCATGTCCATTCATGTGCAACATTCGGTCTGTTCTTTTATACAGATAACAAACAGAAAATAGCAAACAAATGATAAAAATAATAATAATAAATATCCCATCACAGTAGATATTACAGGTCGGGGGCTTGCCCACTTTAAATCAGTACAGCCAGCGATCTACAGCAGACCTGAGGCAAAGTGCAATTCTAGTGTAGACAGAAGTGTTTCAGTGTACACTGTTGAACACGGTGCTCCGCAGCAGACGACCCCCAAATGCTCCCAATTTGAGCCAACGACATAATCAAGGGAGATCGCTGTGGGAACGGGATCATCGAGATTGGACTGCCGATCAGTGAGAACTTGTCGCCTAGTTGGACAAGTCACGATTCTTGTTGCACAAGGTCGACGATTTCGTTCGGATGCACCGTCATCCACGCGAATGGCTGCTGGAAACACGCACCCTGCCACGGACACAGGAAGATGACGTCAGTGTTATGCTATTGGGGGAAGTCTCCTGGGACCTCGTGGGGATAATCGAAGACACTACGAGAACTACGTACCACTTGAACGTTACTGCGATCGACTCACATACCTTCGTGCTTGATGTCCTCCGCGACGGCGGTGGACCCTTACAGCAAGCCAGATTCGCGCTGCAGTGGTTTGTGGGACTTGATAGGGAACCCACTTTGACGTCTTGGTGACCAAATTCACCTGATTTGAATCTTATAAAACACGTATGAGATGTTATCGGGCGCCAGTTCCGCGGCCAGAAACTACTGGCCCGTTATTTACGGGATTTGTGTGACCGAGCGACGTGGCGCAGTGGCTAGCACAATGGATTCGCATTCGGGAGGACGGCGGTTCGAACCCGCGTCCAGACATACTGAATTAAGTTTTCTGTGATTTTCCTAAATCGCTTCAGGCATTTCCGGGACGGTCCCAGTAAAAGGGCACGGCTGATTTCCTACCCTCGTCCTATGGGACCGATGACCACGTTGTGTGATCCCCTCCCCCAAATCAATCAACCAACCAAGGAATTTTGTGACCTGTGCACACATAATTTCGGAAACCTACCAAGGATTGTCGAACCCATGAGACGTAGAATTGCTGTTATACTACCTTCCAGCTGTTGACCAACACTGTATTAAGCAGGTGGTCATATTTTTTTGGCTCATCAGCGTAGTATGTATAATACAGCTGAGTGGGTAAGTGACAAATTGTAAATCTGTGAGTCGGGAGTTCAATTGTCATTCGGTGCAAGGAATTTTTTCTTTCACTTATCGTATCTTCTATCTCTGGTAATGATTTGTATGTGTGAAAAATGCCAAGACGAATCGTTGTTTGGATTGATGTGAAATTGTACGCCCCATACAGCCAATCTGTTCAAAAGTAGGAGGACTGGAATTGAATATCGCCTCCAATACAGCTTGTCTAATAAAGCACAATGCTGTTCAAATCAACCTTCAGGTGGATAACTGCATTACCTTACATAATACACTGAGGTGACAAGAATCATGGTTCAAATGGTTCAAATGGCTCTGAGCACTATGGGACTTAACATCTACGGTCATCAAAAAAATGGTTCAAATGGCTCTGAGCACTATGGGACTCAACTGCTGAGGTCATTAGTCCCCTAGAACTTAGAACTAGTTAAACCTAACTAACCTAAGGACATCACAAACATCCATGCCCGAGGCAGGATTCGAACCTGCGACCGTAGCGGTCCTGCGGTTCCAGACTGCAGCGCCTTTAATCTACGGTCATCAGTCCCCTAGAACTTAGAACTAATTAAACCTAACTAACCTAAGGACATGACACAACACCCAGTCATCACGAGGCAGAGAAAATCCCTGACCCCGCCGGGAATCGAACCCGGGAACCCGGGCGCGGGAAGCGAGAACGCTACCACACGACCACGAGCTGCGGACAACAAGAATCATGGGACAGCGACATGCACATATACAGATGGCGGTAATATCGCGTACACAAGGTATAAAAGGACAGTGCATTGGTGGAACTGTCATTTGTGCTCAGTTGATTCATGTGAAAAGGTTTCCGACGTGATTATGGTCGCAATACGGAAATTAACAGCTTTGAGTGCGGAATGGTTGTTGCAGCTAGACGCGTGGGACATTATATTTCGGAAATCGTTAGGGGATTCAATATTCCGACATCCGCAGTATCAACAGTGTGCCGAAATACAAAATTTCAGGCATTAACTCTCATCGCGGACAACGCAGTAGCCGACAGCCTTCACTTAACGACCGACAGCAGCGGCGTATGCGTGGAGTTGTCAGCGCTAACAGACAAGCAACAATGCGTAAAATAACCACATAAATCAATGTTGGACGTACAACGAACGTGTCGGTTAGTACAGTACAGCGAAATTTGGCGTTAATTGGCTACGGCAGCAGACGACGCGAGTGCCTTTGCTAACAGCACGAATCGCCTCTCCTGGGCTCGTGACTATATCAGATGGACCCTATACGAATGGGAAACCGTGGCCTGGTCCGATGAGTACCGATTTTACTTGGCAAGTTGATGACAGGGTTGGAGTGTGACGCAGACCCCACGAAACCGTGGATCCGAGTAGTCAACAAGGGACTTTGCAAGCTGGTGATGTCTCCATAATGGTGTGGGCTGTGTTTGCACGGAATGGGCTGGGTGCTCTGATCCAACTGAACCGATTATTGACTGGAAATAGCTACGTTCGGCTACCTGGAGGCCATCTGCAGCCAAACAACGATGGAATTTTTATGAGTGACAATGTGCCATGTCACCGGGCCAAAAATGTTCGCAAATGGTTTAAAGAACATACTGGATAATTCGAGCGAATGATGTAGCCACCCCGATCGCCCGCCACTTATCCCGTAGAACATTTATGAGACATAATCGAGAGGCCAGTTCGTGTACAAAATTCTGCACCGGCAACAATTTCGAAACTGTGGGCGGTTATAGAGGCAGCGTGGCTAAATATTTGTGCAGGGGACTTTGAACGATTTGTTGAGTCGATGTCACGTTGAGCTGCTGCGCTACGCCGGGCAAAATGAGGTCCGACACTTTAATGGGAGGAATGCCGTGACTTTTGTTACGCCAGTGTATACTATAGATCTCTTCTCTTTCGATAAAACATCTAAGTTGCGTAATAACTACCAACATAAGAGCAAAAAGAAAAAAAATTGTGAATAATCAAAAATGTGAGTTATAGTAGGCGAGGACATATAAAAAGGAGCTGACCGAGAGCTCCTCGCTGCGGTAGGCCGTGAGCGTCTGCTCGTCCTGCAGCAGCACGCAGAAGTACGGCTCCCACGCCACCAGTGGCACGCGCTCCTCCTTCAGCACGTTGGCAGGCCGGTGCCCGATCTGTGGCTCCTTGTCTGCAACACACAACACCACACTCTCATTACTACCTTCTTTTTAGTTCGTTTCTGGACAAAAAGGTCTTTTGGTAGGGCACACTGTACACCGTCATTCGATACTTGTTTATGTTGTTTCAAAAACGGTTCAAATGGCTCTGAGCACTATGGTACTTAACTTATGAGGTCATCAGTCCCCTAGAACTTAGAACTAATTAAACCTAACTAACCTAAGGACATGACACACATCCATGCCCGGGGCACGATTCGGACCTGCGACCGTAGTGGTCGCGCGGTTCCAGACTGTAGCGCCTAGAACCGCTCGGCCACTTCGGACGGCTATGTTGTTTCGTAAAACTCTATGTTGTGAGACATACAACGATTTTCAACTGAAAATCTATTAAAAACTGTGGTAAAAATTCAGATGATTAACTATAAAATTTGAGTTTTTTCTAAACATGAAGTTTAAAATGTACCAGCTCATTCATTTTTTCATGAATTAAATAAATTATAGAGTTTCATGCACCTGTAAGTACGGTTTGTACGATGTACAAAATTCCTCGAAGAATCTCTCTTACTTATCAAGAAAAGTGTACCTATAGCAACAAATGCAGCCAATAGCAAGTGAAAAAATGATGAAATCTCACATGCAAAAAAAAAATAAATTATTTTGTTACGTTCTGAACTTCCACTGCTATGAGTGTCAATCCTGAATCCTTGCTGGTCATGCTGACAAAGTTTTATGAATTTATTTGTAAAAGTATAGACAGTGGAAATTAAAAGTCCTGTGGTGCCTCTCCCGCTTCAAGTCGCTCCGTTTCACGTCCTGCTCCTCTTAATAAGTTCTGGACCTAGTGTCTGAGGAACACAGCAAATGATTGTTAAAAATGTAGGCTCAGTCAGTGTCACCCGTTCACAGGAATCTGTTGCATAACGATCGGATTTACGATTCCAGTTTTATGGCACCATTCGATAAGATTGTTAATACGATAATAGCATATGGGGCCTGAAGATGGCAATATTGAGTTGCCGAAACTGGTACCATTTGAGATATAAAATAAAAGAAACCAAAACATACGGCTGTTGGTACAGTTTTTTGAATCAAGAAATACGTACCAGCCTATGTCCCCCAGGCCATAATGGACCGATTGAAACTCAATATTAAAACAGTCTCAATGGCTATGTATTTTATTTGTTACTCGGTTTCGATTATACAACGATGTTCAGATCAATTTAGTATCCACGGTGACATGTTTTTGGCTCTCCACAACTGCTCCATACCTGATAGGAAGCGTTTTGTCAGCGATGGTTTGAAAGCTATTGTACAACTGATTGCAAATCATGCGGTTACAGCGTTATAAAGGAAGAGTTATTTAGCAATGAAAATAGTGTTTGACTGCCCCTATGAATTATAAGTTTCAGCGAGAAATACTTATCAATTTTAGGACTATTTGACTGCCCAGCTCTGTTCTCCGTAGTTTCACACCACTTCACCATAATATATTCCATAAAATAAATTGACCAGTTACTAAAAAAAGGTCCATAAAGTTTCAAATATTTTGTCAACCATCTAAGTTTGTAGAAGAAATAAAAGCTCTTTACTCAAATGGTGGCTTCAGGGAGCTTGAGAAGAAAAATGAGGTTCTTCGAGATTCCTAAACGGTTCGTTATTCAGTACGACGAGATCGTTTTTTTCTTTCGCATAATTAGATACAAAATTCGTAACTGGTTCTCCACCCTTTAAACGTCGATAAATTTAATTCCCTGTGCTTCCTTCGTTTACTTTTCTCTGCTGATGCACTAAAATACGGCAAACTGGTACGAGTATTTGTCGAGCTGTGCTGGTTACTACTTACGGGTTGTACCCGCGCTACAATGAAGACGCACGCGATGTGGATAGCAAACGGAAGGGTCATTTGAATTCAAGGGGAGGACGAATACGCAACACTTTCACTTAAGTCCTACTTAGCGTTGCGATACACTTCCTGTGGTAGTGGTAGCACTGGTGGTGGTCTGACACCTACCAACGTGACAGACGCTCCGTTTCATCAATAATGGAAGTAAACCGACACTGTCTAATGCAGCACAAGTTCCACAGAATACAATGGCAGGTGACGCTCTTGAAAATATTTGAGAGAGGAAAATGATAGATCGTGACACTTTATGGTGTTTGGTAACTTCGATATCTTCATTTATAGTCGACAAGTCAGCGTGGGTACGTCTGTTCTCACTGTCATTTTCTTATTCTCGGCTGGCCCAAATAAGGACCACCAGGCAATTTTCATTCCGTATTTTTTGTTCTCTTCTTTTCTTCCAGTCCTCTTTCATCTGTTCACTACGCTCTTTCTTCCACACACGCACACATGTCATACCAGCTTTTCTCACTCTTCTACCTTGCAATCCTTGCATATTGAATACTTTTTGACAAAACACTTCTGTCAGTTGTTCCTTTAGCTTTTATACCTTTTTTTTCCAAATCCTGTTTTATATAAGGGATCCATCTTGTTATTGGTATGTTATCCCACAAGATTTGAAGTTCTTTTTGACTGATCTACTGTCTTGCATTCGACATAAATGTCCAAAGAGTACAATCTTCTTTTTATCGTTACTTCTGACATGTTTCCTATGTTTCGATAAATTATATCATTACTACGTAATTTTCATTCTTTCATAGTTTTTCGTGGGCGTAATATTTTCGTAATGATTCGCCTTCCTAGAATTCCTAATTCATGTAAATTATAGTTTAATGCTACACATTCACTTGGCTATAGTCATACTGGCTTCACTGTTGCACTGTAATGACTAATTACTCAGTTTTAGACAGAAATTTTTTGTTGTACAAGCCTTTGGTTTCACCATATGCCCTTCTCATTTTATGTATTTGTTGTACAAGTCTTTACTTATATCATATGCCCTTCCCATTTAATGCATTCTTTCCTATATAGAAAATTTGTCCAAATTATCTTCTTGGATTAATCCCCCCCAAAGACACATTAATATTTTTTTATGTTTTCTGTTTGGCAGAAAATTCGGGGCATTTTTAATGTTTCTAAAAAACTGGCTGTGTCTGCAGAAATTCTTAAGTCGGTCCTACCGCTGTTTCTTCTAAATTATTTAATTGTGTTACATCAGATGCCACATTTCGAGAAAGTATAGAAAAATCATCTACAAATGCGAGACAATTTATTCCATTATTTTGGTTTCCTCGTCCCAATTTTATTGCTGAAATCTTCATTCAGTTTTTCATTCCAAATTCTCACTATTTTTTTCTAAAGCACAACTGAAAAGAATTGATGATAGGCCATTATCTTGCCGTACACCTGTGTTTTATTTCGAAGGGCTGAGATATTTCTCCCAAACTTTTCACCTTAGACACTGTACCTGTAAGTGGTTCACGAATTAGTTTTGCTAATTTAGACTTCACACCAAACTATCGGATTATTTTATCTACAGTTTGTCATTCCAGCCCTCCCCCCGCCACCCCTTCCATGTTTCATTCACAAATGGCGCGTGGCCAGAATGATTGTAGGTAAACCCCAGTTCTGGTCGTGATCGTTTCCTCTGTACGTGTTGCTGCGGGTCGCTAGTCTCCTGCCGTTGCAGGCTTCCTGCAGACAGCAGCATCGAACGTCACTAGCCACAATCGTTAGTATACAGGGTGTTACAAAAAGGTACCGCCAAATTTCCAGGAAACATTCCTCACACACAAATAAAGAAAAGATGTTATATGGACATGTGTCCGGAAACGCTTAATTTTCATGTTAGAGCTCATTTTAGCGTCGTCAGTATGTACTGTACTTCCTCGATTCAGCGCCAGTTGGCCCAAATGAAGGAAGGTAATGTTGATTTCGGTGCTTCTGTTGACATGCGACTCATTGCTCTACAGTACTAGAATCAAGCACATCAGTACGTAGCATCAACAGGTTAGTGTTCATCACGAACGTAGTTTTGCAGTCAGTGCAATGTTTACAAATGCGGAGTTGGCAGATGCCCATTTGATGTATGGATTAGCACGGGGCAATAGCCGTGGCGCGGTACGTTTGTATCGAGACAGATTTCCAGAACGAAGGTGTCCCGACAGGAAGACGTTCGAAGCAATTGATCGGCGTCTTAGGGAGCACGGAACATTTCGGCCTATGACTCGCGACTGGGGAAGACCTAGAACGACGAGGACACCTGCAATGGACGAGGCAATTCTTCGTGCAGTTGACGATAACCCTAATGTCAGCGTCAGAGAAGTTGCTGCTGTACAAGGTAACGTTGACCACGTCACTGTATGGAGAGTGCTACGGGAGAACCAGTTGTTTCCGTACCATGTACATCGTGTGCAGGCACTATCAGCAGCTGATTGGCCTCCACAGGTACACTTCTGCGAATGGTTCATTCAACAATGTGTCAATCCTCATTTCAGTGCAAATGTTCTCTTTACGGATGAGGCTTCATTCCAACGTGATCAAATTGTAAATTTTCACAATCAACATGTCTGGACTGACGAGAATCCGCACGCATTTGTGGAATCACGTCATCAACACAGATTTTCTGTGAAGGTTTGGGCAGGCATTGTTGGTGATGTCTTGATTGGGCCCCATGTTCTTCCACCTACGCTCAATGGAGCACGTTATCATGATTTCATACGGGATACTCTACCTGTGCTGCTAGAACATGTGCCTTTACAAGTACGACACAACATGTGGTTCATGCACGATGGAGCTCCTGCACATTTCAGTCGAAGTGTTCGTACGCTTCTCAACAACAGATTCGGTGACCGATGGATTGGTAGAGGCGGACCAATTCCATGGCCTCCACGCTCTCCTGACCTCAACCCTCTTGACTTTAATTTATGGGGGCATTTGAAAGCTCTTGTCTACGCAACCCCGGTATCAAATGTAGAGACTCTTCGTGCTCGTATTGTGGACGGCTGTGATACAATACACCATTCTCCAGGGCTGCATCAGGGCATCAGGGATTCCATGCGACGGAGGGTGGATGCATGTATCCTCGCTAACGGAGGACATTTTGAACATTTCCTGTAACAAAGTGTTTGAAGTCACGCCGGTACGTTCTGTTGCTGTGTGTTTCCATTCCATGATTAATGTGATTTGATGAGAAGTAATAAAATGAGCTCTAACATGGAAAGTTAGCGTTTCCGGACACATGTCCACATAACATATTTTCTTTCTTTGTGTGTGAGGAATGTGTCCTGAAAGTTTGGCCGTACGTTTTTGTAACACGCTGTATATCACAAACCGTAATGGCCGTGTAACACTACAGCGGGCTTAGCCGAGCGGTCTTAGGCACTGCAGTCATCGACTGTACGGCTGGTCCCGGCGGAGGTTCGTGTCCTCCCTCGGGCATGGGTGTGTATGTTTGTCCTTAGGATAGTTTAGGTTAAGTAGTGTGTAAGATTAGGGACTGATGACCTTAGCTGTTAAGTCCCATAGGATCTCACACACATTTGAACATTTTTGTAACACTACTCCCTTGTAATACCTCAGATATTACCGTTAATCTACCAATTTGGTTTTGTTAAGAACGACGTTAAGAACTTCGTTCAGTCCCAGGTTGGACACGAACAAGATAGCAACCAGGTTTGTCGTATACTAGAGTCCAACTCCTCCGCAATGTTTTACGTCGAATGCATTGCAAGTAATTTCGCATTCGAATACCTAATATTTTATTACTGCTTCGTTTCATTGGGACCAGTCACAAATATATGCACATTTTTTACTGTGTGCATTATTCTATTTCTTGTTATAGTAAACGATTTAGAACTAAATTAGTGAGGTGATGTGATCTTACACGTCACAAGTTTACTGTTATTACTGTTCATACACAGATTATTATTTAAATTCAAGTATATTGTTTTAACATAGGTACGCAGCTAGCAATAAACAATGTAATATACCCTGAACATAGAATTGCTAGGTAAGAAAATTTATAGTACATCCAGAAACACAGCCACGCGGAGTGGCCGAACGGTTTGAGGCGCCATGTCACGGAATTCACACTTTTTCAACGAACATAGATTCTTCTGAATAATACAAGGGGCGTCTAATACGTTTCGTTAATAGAACAATATCTACACAGAAACGTTTATTAAAAACGTGTGCACCCGTATGATCGCTGGAACATGCTTATAAGCGCAGCGCATAGCGTTCAGCAAAGTAATGCTGCAGTGCAAGAGAGCACCGCAATGAACCTAAAGTTTTCTCACAAACTGAAAAAAAAAGTCGATGGAGATACGTAAAAAGCTGCAGCTGACCCCATTGTCCCATCCGAAGAACTGACTTCACATTACCTACACCCACAACTGAACAGCAAACGATTACTTCATGGAGGAAAACATCTGCAGCCTCGGGAAATTCTATCTAAAGCATGTTACTTGCAATACCGTCAAAAAAGCCATCATGCGTATCACATCATCACCTACTGGGCACGCTGAGATCACAGTCCAAATGAAGAAGCGTACCAATCGAGTTTCTCGTAAACATCGCAGCACGACTTCTACCTTAATAAAGGTAAAAGTGGACGTGAAGCTTGCCATGGACGCAGAAGAGGCACTTTCATGTGCTTCTTAGACTTCGGCAAACCCTTGCACACTGTCGTGATCGACATTTTAGTTGCCAGATTTAACAACCTAAATTTCTTAGCACTGCAATGGTTTGGCTCACACCTATGCGTCATGTCCGGCACCATGAAGTCACAACGGAGGCAAGTAGTATTAGATGTCCCTCAGCGTTCTACATTAAGTCCTATACCCTTTTCACTTATGTCGGTGCTAACACTACGTATACGTTGATGGCCACCAGTTGTATTTAAGTGCAAAACCAATAATCCTGAAGACAGCTATCGAGAATCTTAATACAGACTAGTTTGTACTATCAAACCGGCGCAGGAAATTGGATTAAAGCTCAACCGATTAAAAATCCAAGTGGTACTGGTTGGACATCCTAGGCTCATTAGTCCGAAATATCGGGATTCCCTGAAATTTTTAACGCTAAATGGGATAAATATCAACTTCTCCTCTTCAGCAAAGAGCTTAGCATAAACACGCACATTTGCAAATACTTATCACAGAGATGTTATCCTGCAACGCTTTTCTCACGGCGCCTGAAACTGATTATGAACGCATGTGTTCATTATATCTGCGATGTTCGGCTCTTTGATCATCTTTCACAATCATACAAGCCTGTCTTTAGACAAGCGCAGAGATTTCCGTACCCTCTGTCTTCTGTATTGTCTTGTCAACGTACACTTTCCCCATCTGTCTCCTCGACCTTGACGCTCTTGTCTGTACAACTTGGCAAAAACGCCAGTTCCCATCAGCGCAAAATCCCTTCTGTTCCATTCCATCGTTCAGTCACTTTCTCAAAGTCCTCCTCACAAGGGAACCTCCCCATCGCAACCCCCTCAGATTTAGTTATAAGTTGGCACAGTGGATAGGCCTTGAAAAACTGAACACAGATCAATCGAGAAAACAGGAAGAAGTTGTGTGGAACCATGAAAAAAATAAGCAAAATATACAAACTGAGTAGTCCATAAGCCAGATAGGCAACATCAAGGATAATATAAGCTCAGGAGCGCCGTGGTCCCGTGGTCAGCGTGAGCAGTTGCGGAACGAGAGGTCCTTGGTTCAAGTCTTCCCTCGAGTGAAAAGTTTAATTTTTTTTTATTTTCATACAATTATTATCTGTCCGTCCGTCCGTGCGATGCGAGGTAACTGCGCCGTAGTATGGGGACGCTACACCTAAACAAACATCGAAATAAAACATATGTTTTGACAGAGCCCAGGGAAAATTGTGCGGCTGTGAAACTGTTGCATTCATTTGTTGCAATTTATGTGACAAACTCTTATGTTTTCATTACTTTTTTTGGAGTGATTATCACATCCACAAGGAAACCTAAATCGGGCAAAGTAGAAGAATCTTTTTATCCATTCGCCAAGTGTACAAGTTAGGCGGGTCGACAACATATTCCTTTCATGTGACGCACATGCTGTCACCAGTGTCGTATAGAATATATCAGACGTGTTTTCCTGTGGAGGAATCGGTTGACCTATGACCTTGCGATCAAATGTTTTCGGCTCCCATTGGAGAGGCACGTCCTTCCGTCTACTAATCGCGCGGTTCTGCGGTGCGGTCGCAAAACACAGACACTAAACTTATTACAGTGAACAGAGACGCCAATGAACGAACGGACAGATCATAACTTTGCGAAAGTAAAGAAAGTAAACTTTTCACTCGAGGAAAGACTTGAACCAAGGACCTCTCGTTCCGCAGCTGCTCACGCTAACCACGGGACCACGGCGCTCCTGAGTTCACACCCTCCTTGATGTTGCCTATCTTGCGCATGGACTATTCAGTTTGTATATTTTGCTTATTTTTTCATAGTTCCACACAACTTCTTCCTGTTTTCTCGATTGATCTGTGTTCAGTTTTTCAAGGCCTATCCACTGTGCCAACTTATAACTAGATCTGAGGGGGGTGCGATGGGGAGGTTCCCTTGTCAGTAATAGGAACCCGACTCTGGAATAACCTCCCGCATTGTATTAGAGAATTGAATAATATTTCCAGCGAATACAGTTAGTAGTGAACAAGCAATAAATTATATCGTCATGCCTCATGAGGTACTTTTACTTTACTGCATGAACAGCCGAAAAGTAGTAAACGATGAACTTTTTTTCCTTTCATTATTTTGTAGGGGTTGCGAGTGAAAAAAAAAATTCTTGAAGGTTTGAAATTAGGAGTAAAGTTTGTTGCTGAGTGCTCTCATTCTCAAATACTGGGTAAATAAAGTCTGGGCGTCGTGGGCCGCACTACTTTCTCACCCCAACCCTTTAATAAGTAGATGGTCACACAAACATGCAAACAAATATTTTCATAATGTATGTGGATTATTGCGGGCAGCACAATCTGTTGGGTGGTGACTTGAAAGGTTCTCACGCAAGGAAGTGGATTCCGGGACATCTCGTTTTTAGTATAGAGTGTGACAGACAAAGCTAGCTTCAAGTTGGGTGTTATTCTGGAGTGGTTCCCAGGGTCTGCTCGGCGTTTTCGGAAGTTGCGGCTTCCGGGCGTAAATACCTGACGCATAGCCACAATGGTGTATTAGCCCCGAAGTGCCCACCTAAGATGTAGGAAGTATCCATTCAGCAGGGCTGTCGACAAGAATCCTGCCTTCCCCTTCCCACGAAAGGTGATAAATTTCGTATAATCTCAACAGTATTTCTGTTTGTTCAGTCCTGTGTATTGCCATCCCTACTAGACACTGCGTCTAGACCATTCAAATTCGGCAACAACTTTATAAATTGTTTATGTGTACTTGTATACCATCTGAGATAACATTTTCAAACGTTCACTTCTATTTCAATGCTTCGAGGCATTTTTGTTCCGTTGAATTGGCTACAAGCATGTTGTCACCCCTCCAAGAGAGTTTGGGCTGAGAACGTTGAACTTCGAATTCTTCTCATTCGTTTCCTGGGAGACATCCTGTACCGACTATCGTTCGCTTCATGGCTTTCATTCCGTGCTGATGGTGCAGTTTGAAGATGTAAGAGTCGCTTTCTTCCTATGGCACGAGATGTCAGTTTCATATCTTAAGAGTCCATACTCAGAGAAGCTCGCATTTATCTCGTCGTTTGTGCATCTTGGATGCGTAGCTCATTGGGTGACTTGTCTTTTTAATTTGAAAATGTGAGTTGTGCAGTTGAGGAACTCTGATAGACATCGTTAGGAAGACTGAAAGAACAAAAAATCAAAGTCCCGCATTATTAGCTTCAGTTTTGCATGATAATTTTATATCTTTTGGTTTCTCAAGAGTAACATTGGAGTGGGATCCCATGTGGTTTTCAAATTTGAATAAAACTGTGAAGTCGCCTCCCATTTATGAACCTTACTTCCTACAAATTTTCCAATCATCAGGCGACACTTATTTAACAAATACAATTAGGAATGCACAACGGTGTTCTTTCAGTGTGATGGGGGTTCAGATGTGCGGAGTGGCCTGATTATTAATGGAATGTTGCATAGCATGCGAAGCTGTTTATTGTGGTGTCAAATGAGTAGCGTTCACAGGTTTTTTTTCCGAGGCTTAAACCGCTACTAATGCAAATTAGTTTCACGGTTTCTGTAGCAAAGGACTGAGATCTGGTACACTCGCAACAAGCTGCTCTACTAATATACTGGTCATTGGATCAAAACGCACTTCTTCAGTTGGTCTAAAGTTTCACATTGTTTTCTATCGCCATAAGTGAGCTTATTAAGGGCTGCTCACAGGTTCTCCCAGAGGTTCCCCCGGGAACTAGCTGACTGCTCAATTAGAGCGACCATTTTACGAAAGAAGTATACCCTTGTGGTTCTGGTGGAGTGCTGAAATGTCTACAGCCGGGTTGTTAGGCACGCAGGAACTAACAACATACGATCATGAATAATTTTCTGTAAATCAATATCCTTCCGTCCGACAACACGTGATAGGCGCAAGTTCTCACGAACCGTCGTCACTGTTTTCACTTTGAAAGTACATAATCTTCTTTTTGCATTTATCAACCATCTGAAGCATCTAAGTTGAAATTTGTCGTTGAAAACGACACGGTTCCATTCGTCCTTAGAGTTCAAATGGCTCTTAGCACTATGCGACTTCTGAGGTCGCCAGTCGCCTAGAACTTAGAACTAATGAAACCTAACTAACCTAAGGACATCACACACATCCATGCCCGAGGCAGGATTCGAACCTGTGACCGTAGCGGTCGCTCGGTTCCAGACTGTAGCGCCTAGAACCGCACGGTCACTCCGGCCGGCTCGTTCTTATAGTGAAGTCAGTCCTTCCCCGTTCGTGCTGTTGGCGCTTTCGTTCCTGTAACTTTGCGACACTGTTTTGCACTTTTTGTCCACTCTACACAGCGTGTAACTGTGTTCACTGATAGCGATGTCGCATGTAAAGGCCGCGAGTAACGTTCCACGAGTATTAACATTTCCAGGCATTTTTCTTCGAGGTAGCGGCAGCTTACGTGATCTTCAAGGCTGTCTCTTATTTCCTAACATCAGAATATTGCTTCCCATAAATGTCGATATCTAATCCCAGTTATTGATCAATGATCGTTTTTCTGGAATATTGGCCAATCTGAGTGTGATTTTTAAGTAATATCCTTCATCAACAAAATCAGATGCTGACTGTGTCCACATCTTCACCTCAGAAAAAAAAAAAAAACCACGCCGTTACGAAAAGAAAACGGCACAAAATTTAGAAGACAGAAAACGTCATGGTGCACACAACTTACCCTCGCCTTGAGAGTACGGGCAATTGCGGCGACAGGAATGACACACAGTTGCACATACAGAAACAAATTAAATTCAGGACTTAAAGAAATTATCCCTACAACAATCCGAAACAAATTTTAGGGGAAAGAGATTGTCCCCTTTCTTGTTAGTTGTTATGTTTATCGACATTGGGTTCATTTAGTTCTCTTGCCGTTGCCAAACCACTGTATCCTTTTTTAAGACATCAAAATATCTGATGCGAATGTAAGCGAAGGCTTCCGCGGACGTTGTCACAGTCAATAAAATACTTCTGGTTATGTGACCTTGTTGTCAATGCGGAAAATTCTCAACGTTTCGGTCACTGTTGCAAATGGCCGTCCTCAGGATGTTTTTGCTAACGATGGATAATTTTATTTTGACGATGCGGTCACATACCCAGAAGAGTTTTATTAACTGATGAGAAGTTCATCGGAATGGTGTTATAAGCTAATGGGGATTGCGTCATGTTTAAACATGCAGATTTAAGTGCGTAAACAACAGATAACAAATCAGCCGTACAATTTCGTAACAACAGATTTTGCCGTGTCCAAATTTCTGAGATTTACCCGGCAAGATGTGGGTGTTATAAGCTAATGGGGACTGAGTCATGTTTAAACATGCAGATTTAAGTGCGTAAACAACAGATAACAAATCAGCCGTACAATTTCGTAACAACAGATTTGCCGTGTCCAAATTTCTGAGATTTACCCGGCAAGATGTGGTCTCTGACCACAATCTATTGGTTATGAACTAGATTAAATCTGAAGAAACTGCAAAAAGGTGGGAATTTGAGGAGATGGGACCTAGATAAACTGAAAGAAACAAAGGTTGTAGAGAGCTTCAGAGAACGATTGACAAGAATGCGGGAAAGAAATACAGTAGAAGAAGAATGGGTAGCTTTGAGAGATGAAATAGTGAAGGTAGCAGAGCATCGAGTAGGTAAAAAGACGAGGGCTAATAGAAATCCTTGTGTAACAGAAGAGATATTGTATTTAATTGATGAAAGGAGAAAATACAAAAATGCAGTAAATGAAGCAGGAAAAAAGGAATACAAACGTCTCAAAATAGAGATGGGCAGAAACTGCAAAACTGCTAAGCAGGGATGGCTAGAGGACAAATGTAAGGATGTAGATGCGCATATCACTAGGGGTAAGATAGATACTGCCTACAGGAAAATTAAAGAGACCTTTGGAGAAAAGAGAACCACTTGCATGAATATCAAGAGCTCAGGTGGAAACCCAGTTCTAAGCAAAGAAGGGAAAGCAGAAAGGTGGAAGGAGTATATAGAGGGTCTGTACAAGGGCGATGTTCTTGAGCATAATATTATAGAAATGGAAGAGAATGTAGATGAAGATGAAATAGGATACTGCGTGAAGAGTTTGACAGAGCACTGAAAGACCTAAGTCGAAACAAGCCCCCTGGAGTAGACAACATTCCATTAGAACTACTGACAGCCTTGGGAGAGCCAGGCCTAACAAAACTCTACCATCTAGTGAGCAAGATGTATGAGAGAGGCGAAATATCCTCAGACTTCAAGAAGAATATAATAATTCCAATCCCAAAGAAAGCAGGTGTTGACAGATGTGAAAATTACCGAACTATCAGTTTCAAAAGTGGTTCAAATGGCTCTGAGCACTATAGGACTTAACATCTTAGGTCATCAGTCCCCTAGAACTTAGAATTACTTAAACCTAACTAACCTAAGGACATCACACACATTCATGCCCGAGGCAGGATTCGAACCTGCGACCGTAGCAGTCCTGCGGTTCCGGACTGCAGCGCCTAGAACCGCTCGGCCACCGCGGCCGGCGAACTATCAGTTTAATAAGCCACGGCTGCAAGATACTAACACGAATTCTTTACAGACGAATGGAAAAACTGGTAGTAGCCGACCTCGGGGAAGATCAGTTTGGATTCCGTAGAAATGTTGGAACACGTGAGGCAATACTGACCCTCCGACTTATTTTAGAAAATAGATTAAGAAAAGACAAACGTACGCTTCTAGCATTTGTAGACTTAGAGAAAGCTTTTGACAATGTTGACTGGAATACTCTCTTTCAAATCCTGAAGATGTGAGGGGTAAAAGACAGGGAGCGAAAGGCTATCTACAATTTGTACAGAAACCAGATGGCAGTTATAAGAGTCGAGGGACATGAAAGGGAAGCAGTGGTTGGGAAGGGAGTGAGACAGGGTTGTAGCCTATCCCCGATGTTATTCTATCTGTATATTGAGCAAGCAGTGAAGGAAACAAAAGAAAAATTCGGAGTAGGACTTAAAATCCATGGAGAAGAAATAAAAACGTTGAGGTTCGCCGATGACACTGTAACTGTGTCAGAGACAGCAAAGGACCTGGAAGAGCAGCTAAACGGAATGGACAGTGTCTTCAAAGGAGGATAAAATATGAAAATGAACAAAAGCAAAACGAGGATAATGGAATGTAGTTCAAATTAAAACTGGTGATGCTGCGGGAATTAGATTAGAAAATGTGACGCTTAAAGTAGTAAATGAGTTTTGCTATTTGGGGAGCAAAATAACTGATGATGGTCGAAGTAGAGAGGATATAAAATGTAGACTGGCAATGGCAAGGAAAACGTTTCTGAAGAAGAGAAATTTGTTAACATCGAATATAGATTTAAGTGTCAGGAAGTCGTTTCTGAAAGTATTTGTAAAGAGTGTAGCCATGTATGGTAGTGAAACGTGGACGATAAATAGTTTAGACAAGAAGAGAATAGAAGCTTTCGAGATGTGGTGCTTCAGGAGAATGCTGAAGATTAGATGGGTAGATCATATAACTAATGTGGGTGGAGGTATTGAATAGAATTGGAGAGAAGAGAAATTTGTGGCACAACTTGACTACAAGAAGGGATCGGTTGGTAGGGCATATTCTGACGCGTCAATGGGCCATCAATTTAGTATTGGAGAGCAGCGAGGAGGGTAAAAATCGTATAGAGAGACCAATAGATGAATACTCTAAACAGATTCAGAAGGATGTAGGTTGCAGTAGGTACTGGGAGGTGAAGCTTGCACAGGATAGAGTAGCGTGGAGAGCTGCATGAAACCAGTCTCAGGACTGAAGACCACAACAACAACAAATCAACTCTTACGATCGTCTGTTTGTACAATCTGTTTTCATGTGTAGGTACAACTACTGTGGTACTTTAGGGTAGGATTACCAATGACGTCCACCTCCGTACCTGAGTGGTGAGCGCGTCTGCCTCCAATGCGGAGCACCCGGGTTCAATTCCGCTACTGCCAGGGAGTTCTCTCGGTGTCAGGACTGGAACGGTCTGCGCTCAGCCACGTGATGCCAACTGTGGAGCTACCTGAATGAGAAGTAGTGGTCGGCAGAGCCGTATGTTGACCCCATTCCCTCCACAGCGCATCCGCATGACGCCACATGACACACGGCGGCCGATCGACATAGCGTGGTGTTCAGGGCCTGATGGGTGAGTTATTATAATGATTTCACAGTACAGTCTATCGTAGCTTCCTAATACCTTTTAAAACACAAGTTCTGTGACGAACTACCTAGTATACGATCGACTGCATTGCATCTGAGCTTGGTATTTAACGCCTCATCGTCCTCACATCATTCCAGACGTAGCAAAAGTTCCGATTGGAGAAGAAAATTGTCCGTATCCGTCCCAAAGCAAGCATCCTGGAATCGGCCTTAAACGATGTAGAGAATCCTTGGGAAAACTGAATCTAGATGCCCGGTCGGAGGTTCAGCCACCGTTCTCCCGAATACGACTCTGGTGACCCAACACCTCGCTGGGTCTGGCGTACAAAATGCCCCAGAGGCCTAGATTGGTCTACGTGTTCTTCGCCGGTCTAAATGACAAGTACAATATTTTGTTGCAGCCTAGTCGATTGTTCAGTCGTTCGTTCGTCGTATAATAAGAGCTTAATTCCTGTTCGTAGACGAGTTTTTAAAAGACTGACTAGTAGCATGCACTTAACCCAACAGCTGATGACACATTTCTCGCGTCATCAGCTCTACAATTTGTTATGCTGAGAATTTGGACTGAATTACTGTAAAAAGGAAATGCCAACGGCGACATGCGCTAGGCGAGGTAGCACGACTGTCGTTCACGTGAGGGGGGCATGGCTGCACGCTTGTGCCGTTCGCCGCGATGCCAGTGAGGCAGCACTACGGTGCCCGTTCTCGCGGCAAATAAAAGAAATCGACGTGCTTCTTAACGAAGACTGATGACTCGTAATGACCGTTCGAATCGCGTAAACGTAACTGACCCAGTGACGGCAAATTACTGCCGAAACGAGCCTTTATTACCACTGAATGTCATACGTTAAGCTGCGCTATCCGCTGTCACCTCGGCCGCCACATTGTACTTGTGAAATGAGAAAAGACAACTGTATGAACATGATGTCCAGTTTTATTCTGCCTCTACTGTCCTCTGGAGAAAATGTTGTCATCTCATTCTTACGAGCCGGCCGCGGTGGTCTAGCGGTTCTAGGCGCTCAGTCCGGAGCCGCGCGACTGCTACGGTCGCAGGTTCGAATCCTGCCTCGGGCATGGATGTGTGTGATGTCCTTAGGTTAGTTAGGTTTAAGTAGTTCTAAGTTCTAGGGGACTGATGACCATAGATGTTAAGTCCCATAGTGCTCAGAGCCATTTGAACCATTCTTACGTTGCTATGTTTCGGTGGCAGTTTACGAGCTACATGATAATGAATTTCCTCAATATAAATCCCCTCACTAGTTAGCAGCATGTAGAGTTGTGCTCTGAGCTACTTTACATTCTACATACCGGTCACGTGATCCACTTCTACGAATAAACATCTACTGTTGCCAGACAGTGAAAGTAACATCGTTGTTACATCCAAGTTGCGTTCTGAGAAATTTTAATATGTATGAGAGTATGAATGAATGTGCAGTACGCTGAATCCTTTTCTCTTCAACAAAAATATGAGAGGTTGCGTCATAACTACACTAATAACTGAGTTTTTGAAAGAGAACTTCTTCTTGAGAATGTTAATAGTTCATGTAAGAAGATTTATTCAACAGAGGTATCACCAGGATCCGAAGATCATTTCATTCATAAGGACAAGCTCAATTGTAAGGGATGTGGTAACTTCTAAACAAAGTCTGTCGGTTTTTAGCCTCTTTCTTCACTGTCTCTCCAAGTTCATCTGTTAATAACAAATGGTTCAAATGGCTCTGAGCACTATGAGACTTAACTTCTGAGGTCATCAGTCCCCTAGAACTCAGAACTACTTAAACCTAACTAACCTAAGGACATCACACACATCCATGCCAGAGGCAGGATTCGAACCTGCGACCGTAGCGGTCACGCGGTTCCAAACTGAAGTGCTTGGAACCGCACGGCCACACCGGCCGGCTGTTAATAACAATACAGCAGTATCAACAAGTACGAAAAATCTAGACATTTACATCACGACCTTACATTTCACAATATATTTTCAGAATGATGACAGTCTACGCCTACCCCTTTGTAGCGCCGTCCAAATATTAGTTTCCCAGTAACCTCAACTTGCAGTACGTTCTTACGGTTCGTAAACTATGGAGGGCTTTACTGTTATGGGTAACTAGAAGAAGAAGAAGAAGAAGAAGACGCAGCTGTGAAACGCCGAATAATTTTTCTTGGTTATCAAACTGAAGAGTTTTTCTTGTTCTCGGAATAGTGTGCGCCAATTTATTGATATTACGTAACTTCTCTTTTCTTTCCTTATTTCGATTCACCCAGCTGAGTAGAGTGAGTCGCTATATTTAGGAGAGATTTGTGACGCTGCGAGAATATTTTACAGCGCTGAATATTTAGTATAGAAAAATATGTTTCAGGTATAATGGGAGTGTGAATCAGCCCAGAAAGTACCTCGTTTATCTGTCGAGAGCCACGTAACACTAGGAACTATTAATGCAACAAGTGAGCTGGGCATCTAGCCACAGTAATGAGCTAGGCTTAATACACACACACACGAGTAGGCAACGCCCATGCTAATAGCAAACGCAGGTAACGTGAGTTGCACAACAAATAATCCTTATTACTTTAGCTTTATACGCCACTCGCTTCCTTTCTCTCAACTGGAGCTAATTTATCAATTAGTTCGTAACAAGCATCACTTGTTTTGTAGACTGTAAACGTGGCAAATACATCAGTCACTTACCACTAAAAAGTGATAAGACAGATACTGCTGTAACTACATACACTAAAATGGACACAATAATAGACTACTAAGGTTTCTCATTGGCATATGAAACAGATTGTACCTACTTCTGAAGAATATTACACTACAGGAAGGGAAAGTAGGAAAGTACTCGTCAACTCGAAGGGTTGCTTGAAAGCCGTAATAACTCTCTGGGCAAGACGCTGCAAGCTGAGGAACGTTTAACCAGCCAAGTGGAGGACCTACAGTTTAATGGGGAATCCGGTTCTTCCTAAAAAAAAGCTCAAAATTTTTAATTGAACGCATCACTAACAGAGCGAAAGGTTTCCTAAGTGGCATCGAATCATTAGTTTTGGAATCACCTTTGGGGTGCAGATGCACAAAACAGGGAAAACATTCTAATGGGGGTAGGTCGTCAAACGGGCCGACTTGGAGCAGGAGAGGCACCACATGACATTTTAACTTCCACTGTCTATACTTTTACAAATAAATCCACAAAACTTTGTCAGCATGACCAGGAAGCATTCAGGATTCACACTCATAGCAGTTAAAGTTCAGAACATAACAAAGTGCAATTTTTTTACATGTGAAATTTCATCATTTTTTCACTTACTATTGACTGCATTTGTTGCTCTTGGTACACTTTTCTTCGTAAGTAAAAAAGATTGTTTGATGAATTTTGCACAGCATACAAACCATTCTTACAGGTTAATGAAACTCTGAAATTATTTAATTTATGAAAAATGAATGAGCTGTTACATTTTAAACTTTGTTTAGAAAAAACTCAAATTTTATAGTTAATCATCTCAGTTTTTACCACAGTTTTTAATAGATTTGAAAAATTCTGGAGTTTCATACATCTGTAAGTATGGCTTGTTTGCTGTGCAATGTTCATATATGAATCTCTCTTTTTTATGAAGAAAAGTGTACCTATAGCAACAAATGCAGCCAATAGTAAGTGAAAAAAATGATGAAATTTCACATGTAAAAAAATATTTTGTTTTGTTTTTGAACTTCCACAACTCCAAGTGTGAATCCTAAATCTTTCCTGGTCATGCTTACGAAGTTTTATGAATTTATACAAATAAGTATAGACAGTGGAAATTAAAATGTCCTGTGATGCCTCTCCTGCACCAAGTCGGCCCGTTTGACATTCTACCGCCATTTAGCTGCTGAAAAAGGTACGGAAGACAACAGTTAATAATTGGCCTCATTTAGGACCTATTCAAAAGTTTAGGATGTTAAATGCACAATGTGAACGCCTCCACAAAAGTGTAGTGTACATTAAGTAGGAAAACACAGATAACTGCTCTGAAAATGGTTCTCGTTCCATGATCTTATATGGAACTAAGTACAGAGAAGTTGACTATTAGAGGGTTTGACTATGTTTGCCCATATTGGTTGTGATATGCCCTAGGCTTCCTCTTACGTGAGAAACAGCCCCACGGTACAAAATGTCTTCTGTGATTCACGCAAACCTCTCCCACAGGTGAAAGTGACCCAGAAAATGCTGGGGTTAATCGAAGACAGAGCCCCAGGCCTTTGGACACCTGTGGAGCGGCCAAGAAATATAGTTTACAGTGGAAATTAATAATTAACCACTGACTACACATATTACGTTCTATTGTGGAATAAAACTTTTGAATATATATCCGTAAGAGATCTATGCATTGTCCAAAATAGGTACCTCGAAGCCGGCCGGTGTGGCCGAGCGGTTCTAGGCGCTTCAGTCTGGAACCACGCGACCGCTACGGTCGCAGACTCGAATCCTGCCTCGGGCATGGATGTGTGTGATGTCCTTAGGTTAGTTAGGTTTAAGCTGTTCTAAGTTCTAGGGGACTGATGACCTCAGATGTTAAGTCACATAGTGCTCAGAGCACTACGAATACGAAAAAGTTTCAGTTTCACACCATGGATATACTACAACTTCTCTTTCAATTTGCCTATCGGAAATATATATTTAAGAAAAGAAATGCAATTTCTTTTGTCTCAGGCGTTTTCTCCTCCACGTAATAGCTTTGACACAATACTGAAGCACAATTTTCTATGCGAGATTATACGATCTGCGTGCGAAATCGACTGTCACCTGAAACATCTGTTCTATCGAGCAACACGGTCCCCTGTTGAATTAATCTCCTGGATTTTTAAGCATTATGCAAGTGAAACGAAAACCTCAATATAATATTTGCAAAATTCTGATGCAAGCGTAGGAATCTACAATGGGAAAAGTTGCAACTTTCCTTTTATGATAAAAATTTATATTTAAGTCTGTGTAACAAATTTTAGTTCCAACAGATATTCAGTGGCTACAACTTGAACGCAGTCACATAAGGGAATGGGAAATACTCATCCACTTTCCTGACATCCAGGACGATGATATCTCAGCACTATATACTGCTGTAGAAAATTCAGTTACTTAGCTGTAATCATAAACACTTAACATTTTTTCCTTCTGCTGAAAGTAAATTCGGAGAATAGCTTTAGGTTACTTTTTTCACAACTATTTTATAGAAGACTATACTATGATGGTTAATGTTCTAAGCAGACATAAAGTATGTGTTATATTGGGTCAATAGCGTTCTCAGATCGTTCACTGACGATGGTGTTAGTAACCGATTACAACATCTATGGTAAGCTTATGGAGGCTTTCTCGTCTTTTAAATAGTAGTGTTTCATACTAAAAGCGATACGAGCCCGCATCTCGTGGTCGTGCGGTAGCGTTCTCGCTTCCCACGCCCGGGTTCCCGGGTTCGATTCCCGGCGGGGTCAGGGACTTTCTCTGCCTCGTGATGGCTGGGTGTTGTGTGATGTCCTTAGGTTAGTTAGGTTTAAGTAGTTCTAAGTTCTAGGGGACTGATGACCATAGATGTTAAGTCCCATAGTGCTCAGAGCCATTTGAACCATTTGAAGCGATACGAAACAGAAGGAAGACGAGAAATCAGTAACACAGATAATCATTAAATGACTTATACTGGTTGGAAGTATCTTCGAATGTTGAACATCTGTTAAGGAGACTGCATAGAAGACGCTAGTGCGACCAGTTCGAGAATACTGCTCAAGTGTTTGGAGTCATACATACTGCGAACGTCTTCCATTAAATTTCCGACACCCTACAATGAAGAAGAGTGAAGAAACATAATAATTCCTTCCACATACAGCTTATACAATATAATAAAATCAGAGAAATTCTGAATTATACGCGCATTCGGGAGGACGACGGTTCAAATCCGCCTGCAGCCATCCAGGTTTAGGTTTTCCGTGATTTCCCTAATCCGTTTCAGGCAAGTGCCGGGATGGTTCCTTTGATAGGGCACGGCCGATTTCCTTCCTCACCCTTGGTGCAATCCGAGGTTGTGCTCCGTCTCTAATGACCTCAAATGTCGGCGAGAAGTTAAACCCACTCTTCCTTCCTTTCTTCGGAATTACACGAAGGCAACCAGCACTGTCACATACGAAATTTCTTACGTAGCGCCAATAATCAATAACGGCCATCAATACGCAGCAGAAGAGATTAGTTATGCGTCAGTGGGAAGGAATAAATACAGCTGCCCCGCTCGGTAGGCTATGCTTAAATATTTGCTAATGACAGGGAATACTAAGATCTTAAAAATGTCATTTTGTCTCGGTAAGCGAGTCAGCACGTGGAGATCAGTTCAACATTCTGATGGAAGCAGCTGCCGTCTCTCCCCATATCAAGCCCACGACACACACACACACACACACACACACACACACACTGACACACGCCACGAAAATTAAGTATCAGTGGTATCAACGTCACCGGTTAAATAGCTGGGATTGTTTTGTTGGTCTCTTTAGCTGCTGAGGTCCGCGTGAGTCATGGAGCACGTAGGAGAAGACGAGGTCGCCAGCGGGTCTGTGGGCTGGCGGAGACAAAGGCGCGCTGACCGCTTCCTGTGCGCTGCTGGCTCCTTCCTCGGCTCCACTCCTCAAGTCATCCACTCTGCGCTAAGCTTGGCAGTTGAACCACAATATAACACGTGTACTGTAGAGGCTCGGAAAACGCCGAAAGGACCCAATATTACTTGCAACTCTGGACTCTGTCGACCATTATCTCAATACTACCGCTATGGAGAACTCTAGTCTCTGAACAGAGATCTTCTGTGCAGTGCTTTGCATCTTCCGCCATGTTATAGTTGGGCAAAAGGTTCCGATCGATCTGTATCGTGATTGTTTCAGATACGAAATCGTGGACTTTAAGAGTAACTAAATCAGGTAATTATCAAATCAGCAGGATACTGCAGTACTTCCTTGGAAGACACGTACATAACCGAAATCATTATTTCATTGACGTATGCTGTAAATTTTACCGTCTTTCTCTCGTGGTTTTGTCCTTGCAGATGATAACAAAAAATTTAGTGCTCCAGACATATTTTGTGCACTTTGTATCTTCACTGAGTATATCCTGCGGCCGGCCGCGGTGGCCGAGCGGTTCTAGGTGCTTCAGACCGGAACCACGCGGCTCCTACGGTCGCAGGTTCGAATCCTGGCTCGGACCTGGATGTGTGTGATGTCCTTAGGTTAGTTAGGTTTTTAGTAGTTCTAAGCCTAGGGGACTGATCACCCCATATGTTAAGTCCCATAGTTCTCAGAGCCGTCTGAACCATATATCCTGCAGCAAACTGACAAACATTCGTAATACAAATCCCGAAGTCTGTCACGTTGTACATGTATCTATGTTGTCAAAACAGATCACATGTAGCACTCATAAATGTAGATAAATTTCCTGAAAACTCGATACTTAAAACCTGCTAAAGGAAATATTTTGTCGCATTTTGTCTATGACATTGACTAGCAACATAAATGCTAGTAAATAATGCATAATTTCAGATAACAAGTATATAGAAAAGTATTTCGTTTCAGATTGTGACGTAGCTGTAATTTCAGATTTTAATACCACTTCGTATTTAATAAGTTTGTTCATATGTAGTATTTATTTGGAAGTGGTATGTCTGAGCAAAAGATGTCTACTTTGTTCAAGAGACGTCTCGAAATACACGTATTTTTTGGCGAATATACTATCTACTTTATTGATTTCTGTTGCATTTCTTGTCATTTTGCACGACAATGTAATGCATCAGTAAAATGAAGGTGAAATAAAACAGTTCAATTTTCTGATCATGCTGTCAATTGCCGAAACACAGTAGATTTCAGAATTGATACAGTGCAATTATCACTTTTTTTCCACTAGTCTTGAGAGAGTCCACCTTGTTCTTCTCCAGAAATCTGGAAAATGCGATGTTAGTGGATAATCGGAAAGTGTTTTCTTTTGCATGCTAGAGTGACTGCCGTACTGTAATTGTGAAAGGCGCCATGTATGAGCAACTTGGCCAGCACGCATTGGCAGCTAAAGTTCCATATCCAGTTTAGTTGATTACTGTTGCCGACACACTCCATGTGGCAATGAAACACCTTGGCACCGTTAAACAAATACATTACGTTAACAGCTCTTCATAGAACCTTGAAGCACGCCCTGATTCGGTTAACACCTGTTTTCTGCTGCTATGGCAACGACGTCATTCGCGATGCTCTCCTTTCCAAAAGTTCTCGGTTCGTTGGCTGCTTGGCATTCGAATAAAATTTTGAGATTTTGACAATTGCTTTGATAAGGAAAATACGCTCCAATGTCTAGAAATTCGAGTGAGCGGTGATGCTGAGGGCGTACGACACGAGGCGCTGCTTCGAAACCTTGACATTTAATTCGAATTTTGCGCACTGGTATAATGCATATATTACTGCCGGCGGTTGACACTTGAGACACCTTAAGTTGATGCTATATGGCGAATGTTGATTTTAGTCAATAAAAAACTAATTATTCACTTGCGGCCATTCGTTCCTTATCTCAAAGTCCACGATATAAGAACCTATATCATCTGTACAATTTAGATTCTAAAGTTTTAAGGTATCTTTCAGTACTACGTATAGAAATGAAACACCAGATACAACTAGCAACGATGTCTACAATTCTAAGGAATATACATTGGAAAGGAAAGCCGAAAGCAGGATAGACGGAAGATTTATCCCTGTCAAAAACATAATTACGTCTAGCGGGATCGACAGAATTCTTAATGTGAAATTTTCCGGCTCGAGTGACATGTCAGAGGTGAATCCAAACTTAAATTTGTATCTTTCTACCAGCCGTGTATTTTAATGGAGGAACAGATTGACTGCTTGTAAGAGAAACTCGAGAACATTGCAAGTAAAATTTCTGATCTTTGCAATAGTAATGTAATTACTATTTGCGAGCTACTGAACGAGATAATTCTTGATTCTCTCTGAACAGATGCAACTATTGAAATTGAAGAAATACTTGTCTGCGTAAGCGATTAACACACTTGGGGAAAAAAACAGTGTTCGCTGACGGGTACCGCACACGCACCGAGCCTGCTTCCACTTCTACCGAGCGGTATGACAATCTTCACACACTCGACTCTTTATTCGGAAGGAATATGTTCGGAGTACGATCCAGTCATCCTGTTTTACTTTTCCCCGGATTTTTTTAAATTGCTACGATGTTACGGACTGCGCCATACAGCTAGGCCTTCTTCCTCATTACTGTCCAACTGAGCAAGTAATCTACTACCGAAATTCATGGAAGTGAACCAGACAACGTCTAACGTTCCGTTGGCCTCCTCCTAGATGCGGAAGAAGCAGGGAGTCCAAGATAGTAGCTATAATTTGTTCTCGATAATGGGGACTTTCTGAAACGCTCCGACGAAATTCTTATGGATTTAGGAAACGACATTCGTTTGAAACACAGCTCGCTATCTTTATGTACTACAGCTAAATGATTTTTGGTTGTCAGGGCGGTCAGGAAACGCTGCATCCATGTAAGACATGTATTCCCGCACTATTGTCCGATAACTGTGGTGGGCACATCGAACTGTCTGATGATATATGGGAACAGATGCAAGGTTTAGTATTAGGAACAATCCTAGTACACTGTTTCGATATATTAAGAGTAATAGCACGAAACAAACACATGATGGAAGTGTTATGGGATCACTGACAACAACACGTGAAAAGTACTTGGTAAATAACGTCAGTAGTTCTGTAAGATTTCTTGCGAACTATGCCGTTGTTCATAAGAAGCTGATATTGCGAGATATGCATTGTGTTCAGGAAGACTTGAAAGAATCAGTACTTGGTGCAGTGCGTGGCCGAGCGGTTGTAGGCGCTTCAGTCCGGAACCGCGCTGCTGTTGCGGTCGCAGGTTCGAATCCTGCCTCTGGCATGGCTGTGTGTGATGTCCTTAGGTTAGTTAGGTTTAAGTAGTTATAAGTTCTAGGGAACTGATGACCTCAGATGTTAAGTCCCATAGTGCTTAGAGCCATTTTTGCGTGGCAACCGAAACAGTGTGTCAACAAATGCAGCATAGTGCGCATTCCGCTCGATACCCCTGTTTCACTCGAATGCAGCGTCAGCGATAAATCAGTGAAATCAGTGACGTGAATCTAGTGCTATGGCGTGACCACAGAAAACGACACGCAATGGAAGGTGACACGGATCTTGTAGTCGGAAAGGCAAAAATCCAAGTTGCGGTTCCCCTAACAAAAATTTGAAATGAAACACGCCAACTAAACCGGCAGCTTACAAGGTATTTATGTAGCCCATTAATGATCTGTTTGGGATCTTGTTCAGGTCAGAATGAATGAAGGCACAGTTGAAAGAACAGCTGCTCTCTTGGTGTCTTTATTCGTTGAATCGGCAGGTCACTGTTACGAACAGTTTCGTGAAATCCCGAGGGTTCGAGAGCTGGGAGGCGGGGGTGGGGGGAGTGGGTTGCTAAAATTTAGGTGTTTTTCACCTAGAGAAGGCTCATTATTATTGTGCAGGAGCTCCATCGTGCATGAACCACATGTTGTGTCGTATTTGTAAAGGCACATGTTCTAGCAGCACAGGTAGAGTATCCCGTATGAAATCATGATAACGTGCTCCATTGAGCGTAGGTGGAAGAACATGGGGCCCAGTCAAGACATCACCAACAATGCCTGCCCAAACCTTCACAGAAAATCTGTGTTGATGACGTGATTGCACAATTGCGTGCGGATTCTCGTCAGCCCACACACGTTGATTGTGAAAATTTATAATTTGATCACGTTGGAATGAAGCCTCATCCGTAAAGAGAACAGATGCACTGAAATGAGGATTGACACATTGTTGGACGAACCATTCGCAGAAGTGTACCCGTGGAGGCCAACCAGCTGCTGATAGTGCCTGCACACGCTGTACATGGTACGGAAACAACTGGTTCTCCCGTAGCACTCTCCATAAAGTGACGTGGTCAACGTTACCTTGCACAGCAGCAACTTCTCTGACGCTGAAATTAGGGTTATCGTCAACTGCACGAAGAATTGCCTCGTCCATTGCAGGTGTCCTCGTCGTTCTAGGTCTTCCCCAGTCGCGAGTCATAGGCTGGAATGTTCCATGCTCCCTAAGACGCCGATCAATTGCTTCGAACGTCTTCCTGTCGGGACACCTTCGTTCTGGAAATCTGTCTCGATACAAACGTACCGCACCACGGCTATTGCCCCGTGCTAATCCATACATCAAATGGGCATCTGCCAACTCCGCATTTGTAAACATTGCACTGACTGCAAAATCACGTTCGTGATGAACACTAACCTGTTGATGCTACGTACTGATGTGCTTGATGCTAGTACTGTAGAGCAATGAGTCGCATGTCAACAGAAGCACCGAAATCAACATTACCTTCCTTCATTTGGGCCAACTGGCGCTGAATCGAGGAAGTACAGTACATACTGACGAAACTAAAATGAGCTCTAACATGGAAATTAAGCGTTTCCGGACACATGTCCACATAACATCTTTTCTTTATTTGTGTGTGAGGAATGTTTCCTGAAAGTTTGGCCGTACCTTTTTGTAACACCCTGTATTTACGTAACAGCGAATATTATAGAATATTATAGAATATTTTTCTATTAAACTGATAAGGACGTATCAGAACCTATTAGAAAACACGAATATCAGCAGAAAAATATTTGGATCGAGTGGTGCGTGAACCAGTATCACATCGGGTGGTACATTTTGTAGTTGCATCTATACTCATTACGTTACACCGATCATAAATGAGTTATGACCACACATTGTATCTTACACCTCTTGGAAGCTTTAATACTAGACACGTTGTTAAGTGACATTTAATTATAACAAATTGTACCACGACTAATGCATTCCTGATGGATTCTCAATATTCCGTTGCCTTCAAACGGCATACTTTCATAATACGCAAGTTACAACAGTTCTTTAACCACCAATATGACATTTCCCGTCATTTAATTACAACAGACTTTACAATTAACGACGGATTTTTGAGACATCCACAATTTGTTGGTGCATAGAAACGACATATATACGTAAGGGCTTCAGCTGAAAGTCAAAATGGCGTCTCGCAACTCTGTACTGAAGAGAAATGGCGTCGTCTGACGTAGGTGGCGCTCTTCCATCGTATTTGTCTACGTTCAAACGCACATTCAGAAAATCTGACATGCTAGATATTGCCCTGCACGTCCAGAAAGAGTCCCCAAAGTGCTCTTTCCACGCAATGACGTCAGAAACTCCGCACACTCAGCGCTCAACGTTCGAATGCACGGTCAGTGTGCCGACGGCTTGGAAATGTGGGCAGTGGGGGAAGGCACGCTCCCGAGCGCGGTGGAAGCGGCTGCATCAGTCCCAGGGCATACTGCGATCTTCGGGTTTGGAGCCGAATGGAAGACTGAAAGCAGAGGTTCGGACGATTCTGTTACGCGGATGCGTTATTGTTAATCGGGCAGAAAATTGTATGACCAATGTTAATCACTGCACTACGCGCTGGAAGTGGCTATTAGGTATGTACGGCGTCCACACTTTTTTTTTTCAGGGAATAATGTCAGGCTCATTAATTAAAGAGGGCAGCATTCGTCATGACAGACTGGAGGAAGAAATTGTTAATATAATATTAGTTAACTGCAGTATCGTCCATGGAAAGTTTCCAAAATTAGTCTCGATTAGAAACTGCATAATGTCCACATTATACTAAGAACGAAAAGCTGTCTGAAACTACGTGTTAATAGCAATGAAATACTAAATTCTGCTTTGAATGTTACCTCAAAGATCGGTTGAACGCCGGTGGTGGAGACTTGTTTATAGCCGTGAATGTTACGATAGTATCTAGTAAGGTTATTGCAGATTCCGAATAATTTAGGTTAAGATAATTGTTGAAGGTGCATCAAACATGGTAACTGGGTGTTTATGTATCTACTTGCTCAGAAGCAGTTTGAGAGACAACGTGGTGAAGCTTGCACGTAAGTTTCCTGGTCGTGCTGTGCCATTATGGGGGAATTTCAACTTATCAGCTAAAGACTGGGAGCCTCAATCAATTAGGACGACTAGTAGCGATAGGGGATCGTGTGAAATTGTTGTAAAGGCTGTATCCAAAAATTAAGCAGTTAATCACAGAATCAACTCGTGAAGGTAGCACGTTAGACGTAGTGGTTACAAACAGCTCAAAGTCTCAAAGACAAGCAAAGACTGAACGAAGCCAAATTTAGCGTAAGGAGACCCATGCGTGAAGTATTCAACGAATTCGAAAGAAAATTCAAGCTACCGATCTGACAGAAAATCCTAAAAAGCTGTAGTTAACGGATCAAAGCCATCAGTCCAGACTCTCTGCATCCATAATGGCATCGAAACAGAGAGTGACAGAGAGCAAGCCGAAATGCTAAACGCCGTTTTCCAAAACTGTTTCGGTAAGGAAGATAGTGCTGCAGTTCCTCTTTAAATCGTTGCACAAACGTCATAATGACCGATAAAGGTAACGAATGAAGTGACCGCGGGATAAAAAAATCATCTGAAATCGCTTAACACAGGAAAGGCATTTGGACCTCGTGGGATATGTATACGATTCTACACAAAGTACGCCAAAGAACTTGCTCCTCTTCCAGCAGCAGTGTATCGCAGGTCGTAAATCGCCGAAGAAGCAAAGCGTTGCTAATAATTAAGAGCAATTACAGCTCATACGGTGGTTTATCGACAGTTGATCTTCCTAGATAGTATTCACGAGTGGAACAAGAAAGGAGGAAATGGTACGAGTAGTTGTTCTTCGCCAGCTTGCGGAGTACAGGCGTCGATGCAGGCGCGAATTGCTCCTTGAGTTGCGTTTTCATTTTGACTTGGTAACAGGCATGTGTGGATTGTGCCATTCATCCTACAAACATTTACAGAGCATGTCTTACCACTCATTGTTCATTAATAAGATCAGGCACTGTCAGTGCAGCCTCAGTAGGCCAGACTTGAAAATCAAACTGTAATGTTCGAAACTAGTCGCCTAATAAATATTGCAAATGTTGACAGAACTATCAATAAACGCTTTAAGGAGTTTTTAAAACAAGTAAATGATTATCCCTTGCAGTAAGTATTTTCATTATGCTTGCCAAACTTTCTATCTCTTCTCGAGTTTTATCTTTCCCCGGACATATGTTAAACAAATGTCCCATCTTTGTCACAAATGGCCATATAGCCCATTAGGAGTTAAAGCCGTCCAGTCATTATTTGCTATAATTACGGGAGCCTGTTTTTGAAGTTCCTTCTCGAGATAATCCAACAACGCTAGGTTCCCATATTTTTCATAATTTTTTCGTTCTTATCTCTGTCTTATTGGCGAAAATGATGATGCCCAAATCTGACGATGAGAGTGTGGTTTCGAATAACCCACAATAGAACCCCCTATTTTTTAAAAAAATCTAGACCTATGCATACTTTCTTCTCCAAGTTCATTCATTTGTTCTCTCCATCCCGCAATAACAATTCCGCCCTCCACTTCAGTCAACAGTGAAATGGTCACATTAGATTTTGAATGGAAGCATATAACCCTACAGCTACCTTCGGCCTTTTTCATTTCAAACAAAGTATCATCACTTTCTAGTGGTTCTGGGACGTCTTCCAAGAAAGCAGAAGGATCATTTGTAAAAAGAAACGTTGAAATGTAGTGTGGATTTATCTGTCTATTAGACATTGTTACATCTGGCGCAATGGGTTTTTTGGATCATGTTCTGGAATTTCCTTCTCTCGAGCACGCCCATTTTGAACGTTCAATGGACGTTTCATGCGATGAGGTAACAGGACGACCCGTTCATCTTTTAGTAGATTGTAGTACATGTGTTGGTGATCCTCTGCACTGAAATCCATTCTTCAGATAAAGCCAAATAACATTTGAAAAAAATACCTTAGCAATCAAAACAACTTTTCACAGCACAGATATCCATAAGCTCCCGTCCGTTCAACGTACAATTACAGTCCTAACCAGTTAGTCAGCAACCAGCACACTTGTAATTTTCGTTACTGATCTTGACATCTATTATACCATTTTCTGAAAACTGGCTCTCTTGTGTTCCGCCATGCTTGGTGTCGACTGCAACGAGGTGCTGGATGTTGGACAGTGATGAAGAGAGCTGTAGCTGGGTTGCGGGCATAGTGTCGTTGCTGCTTAATTCTTTTCTCGATTCGCGGAACTGTAGTACATTTCACGTGCTGGACTCACGTCTCACAAGTGATTATAAGGCCTTAGTGAGGCGACTATTTTCGAGGCTCAGTACAGAATCTGATTGCTATTAATTCATCCCAATGGTGGTACAGTCAATTTATTCACACTCCCTATATATTGGATCTTCGTAAATTATTTGTGATTTTTATTGGTTCATATTTTGTTGGTTTTTCTTACGTTTTGGAATCTGAGTGCCACGTGTATTCTGCGTACAGTTAATACCTGTGTAACTTCAATTACTTTTTATCATAAAGATGAGAAAACTTCTGTCTTTTGCAACTGAAATTTATTCCTGAGCACCAGACAGTGTGTGTGTGTGTGTGTGTGTGTGTGTGTGTGTGTGTGTGTGAGAGAGAGAGAGAGAGAGAGAGAGAGAGAGAGAGAGAGAGAGAGAGAGAGAGAAATAGATAGATAGATAGATAGATAGATAGAGAAAGAGAGAGAGAGAGAGAGAGAGAGAGTGTTGCAACGAAATTATTACTAGCAGAAGATTTTTTCACAAACGATGCATATTTGCGTGACTCTTAAGTGAAACTGGAAGAACATAAAAGCGTATAAAGGCGATAGCTAGTACTAGACGATCTTTTACAGTAGCTTGGTCTCTACCGCCGACATTTTTTACATGAAGAATGTAACAGAGTGTGAATCTATAACGTGTGGCACATTATTTCTAACCTGCTGCACACGACGTCAGTTGTAAGACTGTTCTCCCTCTGTACACGAATAAGGCCACTTCCAGAAAATGGTAGCAGTCGGCGCTGTTAGTTACAGTATGTCACCCGTATAAGCAGCCGGTGCGTTTCGCAGAACACAAGTGCTGTGCCGAGTGCGTTCGTTAGCGGATACCTACAGGCTAATTAGCCCTCACATAACTATACAAGTCGCTTGGTGGATGTCTTCTCCCGAGTTTACAATACTGAGAAGAACATCATTTACTAACGATCGTCTGTTGTTGCCCTTTTGGTCATTGAGAATATTTTCATTTCTGTTTATGGCCTTATGTATGAAATATTCTTGCTGTACAGTGAGCATTCCCTTTCTTCTGTTAAAGGCGCTGCAGTCTGGAACCGCAAGACCGCTACGGTCGCAGGTTCGAATCCTGCCTCGGGCATGGATGTTTGTGATGTCCTTAGGTTAGTTAGGTTTAACTAGTTCTAAGTTCTAGGGGACTAATGACCTCAGTAGTTGAGTCCCATAGTGCTCAGAGCCATTTGAACCATTTTTTTCTTCTGTTGTTATGACATAAGATTGCCATTTCTGTTTTTATCAGAGTGAAATGGTGATTTTCTTTTATGTGATGTTCAGCATATGTGGAACGGCCACGGCCACGGCCACGGCCACTCTTCATTGCCTTTATATGTTCTTTGCACTTCGACTTAAAATTTCTTGTAGTCATTCCAATGCATTTAAAGTTGCAGCTATTACATGTTAATTGATTTATACCTGAACTGGTTTATTTATCTGCCTTTTTGTCACACTTTTTAGTTTCTTTTGTGTTTTTTTATTTGTCTTGAAGGCTATATTAATTTATTTTTGTTTTTTGAATATGTCACTAATTTTGTGTGTGAGCTGGCTGTGGTATATCATTTTTTGTTGAGGGGTGTGTTTCTGGTGTGAGCGTGCCTTTTGTGTGATTGTTATTTGTTAGTATATTTGGATTGTTTCTCTTCTGTTTGTATTTTTTTATGGTGTGATGTAATTTGTGTAGTGTGTTGCTGTTGCATCCAATGCTTTGTGTTAATGACCATGTTTAGTTCTTTTTGCTCAGGGTATTCTGCATAATCTGTATCTCGTATGTGTGACGACTGCAAGCTCTTGAGAATGCAGGTGGTTTGGTCCCACGAAATAATCACGTATGTTGCTGTTTCCTTCCTGAAAATGTTGAATCTGTGTCTGTTGTTAGATTTTATGAGTTTGAGGTCAAGGTAATGCACTGTCTCTTCTGTTTCTATTTCCATGATGAACTGAATGTTGTGGTATATGTCATTTATTTGTTTATGTAAACAGTTTGTATATTCTTATGGTTCGTCTAAGAGGCACATGATATCATCTACATATCTGTAATAGTACATTGCTTTGTATTTCTGTTTTCAACGTTTCTGCTTCACTTAGTTGTCTGTCTGCGAGTTCTCCACTGAAATGTGTGTGCTGGAATGTATTGTGTGTGTGTGTGTGTGTGTGTGTGTGTGTGTGTGTGTGTGTGTGTGTGTGTGGGTGGGTGTAAGAATATCTAATAAAAGAAAATCGCCATCATATTGGGATGAAAAAAGGTAAGGCAGTCTTATGGCGTTAAAACGAATGAAAGGGAATGCTCACTCTGCAGGAAGAATATTTCATCCAAGACTTTTAATAAGAATTAAAATATTCTCAAGGACCAAAAGAGCAACAGCAGAAGACCATTATTCAAACTAATTCACAGACTACCATAAAAATACATTTTAAAAAAAATTTGAAAAATGAAATAAAAATAAATAAATAAAACAAGTTAATTAATTAATTAATCATACACACACACACACACACACACACACACAGACTGACAGTGTCCCACCACCTACCCTTTCTCCATCCTTAACAAACACCTCACTCCACTCTTCCAAGACCCGTTAGTCAGTTCCCATTATCCCTTAATCAATTCTAAAGCATGTGACCAAGAGCGATACTAGCATCTGTAGTTTTATACGGTGTAGGTTATGTGCAAATAAATATTTTCTGGAAGAAACCTATACCAAATGCATTTAGCACATACAGAACAACAAATGGCTGTATGAGCAGGACACAAAAAATGAATTTAAGTAAAAAACAGAAACATATAATTGTAAACGGAAATAGCTAGAACCAAGCAAACTGTCAAAGAATCACTACAGATCTCACATCAAAATACCAGTATGTATAATTAAATAACTTTATATGTATGTCTAACATGAATCCGTAAAACTTGTCTTATACTCGAGAATAAATTTCTGGGCAAAAGACGAAGTTTTCTTATCTCTATGATGAAACATGATCGAAGTTATTATTATCAACCGAGGAAAATGGCTGCGAATATTAACAATACACGTATCATTGTGACTTCCACTTTTATGATGTCAGTTACAAGAATTTACAATCAAACATTGTTTAGAATCATTCTCCTTGCCGTGCACAGAATGGAATGGCACAGTGGTTAGCACACTGGGCTGGCATTCGGGAGGACGACGGTCCAAATCCGCGTCTGGTCATCCATGTTTAGGTTTTACATGATTTCTGTAAGTTGCTCCAGGCAAATTCCGGGATGGTGGCCGATTTGTTTCCCGATCCTTTCGTAATCCGAGCTTGTGCTCCGTCTCTAAGGACCACGTTGCCCACGTGTCGTTAAACTCTAATCTTCTGTCCCTGCTTCCTTGCCATGTGTTTCCATATTTAAACGAATTAGGCCAATTTGCACTCAGCAGCTGGTACATGATAACTGTACGTGAAACGTGCTACTTTGCAAATGGTAGGATTTTCCGATTTTCTCGTTGCAACAACTGCAGTTATCACAACGAATACTACACTTCTGTGCATGTTTTTCAGCAAACAAGGTAGACTTTGGTGCTGACGCAGATGACAGGGACGCAGTGCTCTGTTCTACAGAAATTGTGTTTATTCGCTGCCTTATAATTGACTATTATTGTATAAACTGGGTCCACATACCCAGTTGCATTGGAACTGTCTATAAGCCACGTTGCTTGAACCTTTTTATGCTTTGTGAGATACCTGGTTGCTCATATTCACTTACATTCGTTTTTCCTTTGCTATGCCCACTATAAATCGCTGCACTAATAAAGTGAGAGTTCACTGCCTAGTTAATTTTCTGCGAACTATTTGCAGTCAGATCGTATAACTAAAACTGATTCTGGATCAAAATTTTGTATACGATACGTCATAATTTTCAAATCAGGGCATATTCATATTTGATTTCACAGACAGTCTATATTCTTAAACCTAGCAGGACACTTAGAATTTCTACTGCGTCCTTGGCATGGTGCAGAAGATATTCCACAATAGTGTAAATAGCTGTCGTTGAAGCTTTTGGCAGAACACATGACATCCAGTATAAATCTACAATTTCGCAGAATCTCCGCCTGTAATGTGTAACGTATACGTATCTGCATCAGTATTTCCCTTGCAGTGATAAAATAAATTACCAACAAAGCCAAAACATATAAACTGTAAAGCACATCCAATTCGTAATTCGAGATAGATCACCGCCAACCTCCCAAACTGGCTTTCCCCGTCGGAGGTTCGAGTCCTCCCTAGGGCATGGCTGTGTGTGTCGTCCTTAGCGAAAGTTAGTTTAAGTCAGATTAAGTAGTGTGTAAGCTTAGGGACCGATGACTTCAGCAGTTTGGTCCCATAATGCCTCACCACAAATTTCCACTTTTCCTCCCAAATGCTTGTACAATCGAACTAGATTTTAATGAATTATTGGTTAGTAGAATATGTGTTATGAACGATACTATGTTCTAATTAAGAATGGTTGTAAAAAAAAAAAAGAGAAAAGAACAATCCGCCAAACAATCTGCCTATCAAGTTTACGTCTTAAATATTTTATTTCCTTAACTTTTTAATTAGTACATTAAATTCAGCTGGTAACAGTAACAAGAGAATCTGGATGGATCAGCCGGCGTAGAATGAGATGGAGCTTTCAATTTATTAAATTTAGGCTTCGGTGCTGGTATGCCGAGGAGCTGCGACTAAGTGACATGCTTGTGAATGTTGATGAACCCCAAGCAGATAGAAATATAATAATAATAATAATAATAATAATAATAATATAAACACTGTTTCTGAAAATAGAGATGCATATTTTTGACATGAGTCGCAGAAATCAGCTTCCGTTGGTTTTCATTAAAACCCAGTGAAGTCCACTAGCTGCTAAACGAGAAATTCAAGCTCCCAGAAAGTTAGTCGCAGATGAGACTCCCCAGCAATACGTCTTCTGGAGCGGACCCGTGTTGACACGGCAGCTGATAAACAGTCACGGAGTCCCCGACGTTTCCCCTCCGATGTTTGATGCTGCCCCAGGCCCTGCCTTTGCCCTCTGACGGCTTCTTGGCTGTTACTGTACATCTTCCGAAACGCTCTGACAATGCATTACAATTTCCTAATTTTGAGCTGATATATCTCGGATGAGATCTGTTGCTGCGCCAGCTTATTGAAACTACATCTCTTCACCAATTTTCAGTGGCACACCTTCCAAGAATGGTGCATCTTGTAAGAAAATCGTGGTCTGGTGACCAATTAAGCAGGGAAGGAGGACGTACAGCGTATTCAAAATGTGAACTATACAGCTGTGCTGAAATTCGTGAAATAAGGCGAGGAAACGATTATATGGAAAACACAGACTAGGATAATGGACAGAATAATAGGACGTATTAATACATCAGAAAATAACTTTCATGGTACTAGAGGGAGCCGTAGACGGCAAAAACTGTATGAGAAGGCAGACAATGGAATACACCTAACAAATACCTGAGGACGTTGGGTATGAGTGATACTCTGAGACGAATAAGCACAAAAGTGATGTATTGAAATCATAATCCACGTATACAGGGTAAGTCAAAATTAGGTGAAAAAACCTTAATTTTGTTCCGTTTTCTATTCCAGGTTGTTAGTACCCATGGCTGACAGACACACACTGCAGTAGGGAAGAGTGACTGCAAGCTTAATAAGAGTTGTGCAGTCGGCGAAAGAAGTGAGTCGAATGTTTGCAGAACGATTTCCACATAGACGGCCACCAACTCGTTGTAACAATTTAGCGCACTGACCAGAAGTTTGCAGCAACTGGATCAGTAGCAGACAATCATCACGGAAATGCGCGGCGACCTATAGCTGGCATAACTGAAGTAAACATGCTCCATACTTTGGAGTCCATCAAATCGACGAGACGTTGCAGTTTGCAAACAGGGATTCCGTAGAGGACAATGCACCCAGTTCTACCCAAGGAACTTGGCATGTGACCATATCACCTACAAACTCTTCAAGGTTTGAGTGCTCGGGAGAAACAGGTACGAGTAGAGCGCTATGAGATTCTGGCACAAACGTCACGGATGCAGCCGGACATTGTTAGGCAAATTATTCTCAGTGACGAATCTACCATTCATATCAATGGTCATGTTAATCGTCATAACACAATCTTCTGTGGTACTGAAAATCTACGCGTCGTTCGTGAGCATGAACGTGTATCCCGAAGGAAAACGTGTGGTGTGCCGTGACCGCTGCTGGTGTACATGGCCCATTTTTCTTGAGAACCCTAACGGTGTACGCATATGACTACTTGCAAATGCTGAAAGAGTTTGCCATTGCTAACATGCCCCAACAGCTTAGGCAAGAAGGGTATTTCTAATATGACAGTGCACCGCCACATTCTGCCCGTTCCGTTCGTGCTGATCTTGATCGAACGCTCGCAAACCGTAGGACTGGTCGCGACGGATCGCTGTTATGGCTTCCCCAACTTCCGTATCTCACACCCTGTGACTTCTGGCCACGGGATATGATAAACGAGCGCGTGTATGGTACAAAAGTGAGATACCTCGAAGAACTCGAGGACAGAATGAAATGTGTGATATCCGACATTCGTCCAGAAATGTGTTTTCTGTCAATAATTTGTACTGCTGAAAGTCGGTTTGAGTCCATTAATCGTGCTGGTAGTCAAGTTGAAACTATGTATGCCGAAAACTCTGAGTAAATACTTTCTCTCAAATATTGTTCACATAATTTTGACTCTCCCCGTATATCTACGATTTTCTGAAACGGAATGATACCGACTGATAGTAACAATGGAGGAACTTTCAACTGGATATCACAGGTAATATGAGGGATGGTGACGCGAAACCGCTAGCCACTGAACGTGGGCGGCAGTAAACACGAAACGAAACAGAATTACAAATTTGTGTGGTAGCTCACTCGTGGACAAGGGCCGAGTGCGCAAGCGTGGACCACCCACGGCCGCCATTGTCTCTGTTTGCCGCGCTCGCCGTCCGGCTGCGCGTCGTTCACTCGTCTACACAGATCCCGCGATAACTCAGCCGTTAGCTCTTAAAGAGTCCGAAGGGACTTCCTCAGAGCACCACAGCAACTATCTCAGATGTGTACGGACACACAGTCCAAGAAGTACGTCACGCACTATGAGACACATTCTCCATCACGTTGCGTTCGATTTTATTTTATTTTGTTCCATAGATCCTAAGTGAGGATGTAGAAAACGTCGTGGGTGAAAAAGTAGATTTACCAGAGCTGCAGAATGAAATGATCTGTGGCTGTCACTTCATAACTGTAGGAAACGCGTAGTTCACACAAACATCTATAAGCTACTACCTTATGGAGAGAAATGGCGGCACTGTGAGTAGCAGGCAGGTAAACTGCGGAGAGCTACGTGTCACTTATGTGACAGGATCCGATATATGGCTCTGCTTCTAACTTAACCGTGGTGCTACCACATGTTTAACTGAAAATATACATAGGCGGATCCTGTTGGGGATAGTGATAGCGATCATTGACGTCGTGCCAGTTTACATGTACAAGGTGAACTAAAGGTCATAGGTTGATTCTTTGCAAACTGACAGTACAAACATAACTGTTAAATAATATTGTTCCGTGCATATTGTCGGTAGATAATGGAAGTCAAAGAGAGGTAATTTGCCAACACAGTAATCACATGTCCGACAAGAATCTACCGTCAATAAATACAGCCATTCAGCCCAGTTAGCGTAGTGGTGAGAGTTTCGCTTTAGAATACTGGAGTTACGAGTTCGATTCCGGGTAAAGTTGCATGTTTTTTATTTTCTAATTTTGATCTGTCGAATAATACTGTAGCATATACTGTTTATTAAATGTTTAACATAACAACTATTGGCCAAGCATGTCAGAAATATTGATGAAAAGTAATAGTCGGTTAAAAAATAAATTACCTGTCATAGCACAGAAATAATTATAAAAACTTACCAATCAGGATTATGTTACACATACATACTACATTCAGATAGAGCGATCAGTTGTAATATTTTAAATACACTAACATTGACAGCATGTCTTTCACAAAACATATATATAATCTGTAAATCAGGTGCTCAAACCACCCTGCATCTCCAAACGTTTAGCGACTCACCGGTTTATGTCTCCCTGCATTATTCGTTTTGAAGTGGTACTGAAAACGATTGTGCTCTCCTTTCTGTGTTAGTATCAAATAATTGCACGTCTTTTGTATAATAACTGCTTTAATTACCATATAGCGATTAAGAAGCCAGACATCATATCATGCAACCTACAAACATGAAATTTAAAAAAAAAAATAAAAAAAATAGATCTAGATCCGGAATCGAACACGAACTCGAGTATTCTAACGTAAAAGTCTATCCACTGCCCTAACTGGGTAGCAGAGCTACATTCTACTGAATGAGGATACTTGGTGTCCATGTGCGCCAGTTTTGGCATCCTTTCCAGTGTGCTTGATAGCAATATCATTTACCCCGAACCTTTTCCAGTCAGGCTTCCGTATGAACTGTAATTTCTCTCATTCCCTCGACGTGTTTATTTCGTGAGACGTACTTAGAAGGAACTAATATGTCGCCCGACGCTTCGTGGAATGTACGCTCTCAGAATTTCTGCAGAATCTCTCCGAGACGCACAACCCTTCTTTTTCAGCGTCTGTCGCCGCAGTTTGTTGAGCATCCCTCTAACGCTGTCGCACCTTCCCTACAGGATCCAATGACGAAACGCTCCACTCTTTATTGGATCTTCTCGGTCTCTTCTATTAATTCAGCTTGGCAAGGACGTCACACTTACAGACTGTACCCAGGAATCGGGCACTCGAGTGTTTTGTAAGCCATTTCTTTCATGGGTGAATTACACTGGAGCGTCAAAGAAACTGGTATAGGCATGCGTATTTAAATACAGAAATACGTAAACAGGCCGAATACGGCGCTGCGGTCGGCAACGCCTACGTAACACAAGTGTCTGGCGCAGTTGTTGGATCGATTACTGCTGCTAGAATGGTAGGTTATCAAGGTTTAAGCGAGTTTGAACATGCTGTTACAGTCGGCGCACGAGCGATAGGACACAGCACCTCCGAGGTAGCGACGAATTGGGGATTTTCAGGTACGACCATTTCACGTGGGTACCGTGGATATCAGGAATCCAGTAAAACATCAAATCTCAGACATCGCTGCGGACGGTAAAAGATCCTGCAAGAACGGGACCTATGACGACTGAAGAGCATCGTTCAACGTGACAAAGTGTAATCCTTCCGCAAATTGCTGCAGATTTCAATGCTGGGCCACCAGCAAGTGTCAGTGTGCGAACCACTGAAATAACCATAATCTATATGGGATTTCAGAGCCGAAGGCATACTCGTGTACCCTTGATGACTGCACGACACAGAGCTTTACGCCTCGCCTGGATCCGTCAACACCGACATTGGACTGTAGATGACTGGAAACATGTTACTTGGTAAGACTAGTCTCGTTTCAAAGTGTATCGAGCGAATGGACGTATACGGGTATGGAGACAATCTCATGAATCCATGGATCCTGCATGTCAGCAGGGGATTTTTCAAGCTGGTGGAGGTTCCGTAATGGCATGGGGCGTGTGCATTTGGGGTGATATGGGACCCCCGATACGTCTAGATACGCCTCTGACAGGTGACACGTACGGAAACATCCTGTTTGATCACCTGCATCCATTCATGTCCGCTGTGCATTCCGACGGAACATTATTGACCATATCTGGGATGCCTTGCGACGTGCTGTTCAAAATAGATCTTCACCCCCTCGTTCTCTTACGGATTTATGGACAGCCCTGCAGGATTCATGGTGTCAGTTCCCTCCAGCACTACTTCAGACATTAGTCGAGTCCATGCCCCGTCGTGTTGCGGCACTTCTGCGTGCTCGCGGGGACCCTACACGATATTAGGCAGGTGTACTCGCTTCTTTGGCTCTTCAGTGTACATTTCCTTAAGATTCTTCCCACGAACCTCGTAAGGGACCCAGGAGCCTCACTTACCGTAATTGCTCGTTTATTCACAAGTCACGAGTACGTGTAGGTATCGATTGGCGAAGTCGAAGCGAGGGCACGACGGTGTCAGTGATATTACGAGGGGCGTTAAATAAGTAATGCAACACTTTTTTCAGCCAGTTGCGGTTGAAAAAATGCGTAGTTTGTTGTGGGATATCGTGAAATATTCCCGCTTCAGCCCTTATAATTTCATGAAGTGTCGATAGGTGGCGGCGTTATAAGTAGCTTTCAAAATGGCGTCTGTAACGGAGAAGCGTTGCCAGCAGAGAGCTGTCACTGACCTTCTTTTGGCGGAAAACCAGAGCATCACACATAGTCATAGTTGCTTGCAGTATGGCTACGTAGACCTGGCAGTGAACAAAAGCATGATGAGTCGTTGGGCGAAGCGTCCGTACGATATCGCGCGCCGGTCGATCGCACACACCTGTGACTCCTTCAAATTTGGAACTTCAGCGTGATCGTCGCAACAAAGCTGCAAACGAACGTCTGCTTCTCCATGAGAACTTAAAGCCTCACACACGTCTACGCACCCGGATGGAGCTCACAAAACTTCATTGAACAGGTCTTCGTCATCCACCGTACAGTCTGAATCTCGCACCATCCAACTTCCATCTGTTTGGCCCAATCCAGGATGCACTCGGTCAGAAGCAGTACGTGGATAATGGGAAGTTACTAATGCAGCAAGACGTTGGCTGCGACATCGGCGAGTAGAATGGTACCTTGCGGGCGTACAAGCCCTCACAGCAAGGTGCCGTAAAACCGGCGCTTTGGACAGAGATTATGTTGAAAAATAGGTTTTTCTAGCCAAAAAATGGTGAAACATATGGTGTATTGGAATCCTGAATGAAACCAACCCACTTCCAGAAAAAAAATGTGTTGTATCACTTATTGAGCGCCGCTCGTACTTTGGCTTCCGAGGCTGTTGTTGAAACACATATGTTCAGCATATCTCCCTCCCAGTGGACAAACCCTCAGAATAGACGTAATTGCTGTCATTAGCGGGAAGGTTTTTATTGTGAGTGGTTAGAAAAGGAGTGTTCTATGGATGTAATATGAGCGAATGTAATGGCAGTGTTCGTGTCTAACGAGGGGGTCGACATGAATTGCAGAGAATTTTGGGTTGCAGACTTGGAGATGCAAGTGTCAAAACGTTGGTGCAATCCTGGAACAGCTGTGTAACACCTACTTTTCTGACTAGCCACGCTCAACAAATAACTTCAGGTTGCTTTCCTTTTTTAATTAATAGGAACTTAAATACGATAGAGGATGTTGCAACCTCAGCTTGACATCTGTTTCCTCACTTTATGCCTCCGCGGACGTTTACTCCTAGGTATTTTACGGTTGATACTGTTTCCAGTGGTTTATTACCAACGCCGTAATTAAACAGTAATGGATTCATTTGTATATTTATACAACGTATGTTACATTTAGTTACTTTGAGGGTCAGCTGTCAGCCGCTGCTCCTATGAAAGATATATTGGCAGACTGCTAGCTATTTCCTTTCTGCTCCACTCGCAAAAAGAGCGAACGGAAACCAACCATCTACTTGCCTCCGTACGAGCCCTAATTTCTCTTATCTGATCTTCGTGATCCTTCAGCAAAATGCATTTTGGCGGCAATAGTATCATTCTGCAGTCAGCTACAGATGCCGGTTCTCTAAATTTTCTCAACAGTGTTCCTCGAAAAGAACGTCGTATTCCGTCCAGGGATTCCCATTTGAGTTCCCAAACCGTCTCCGTAATAAGAACGTGATGATCGAACCTACTGGTAACAAATCCAGCAGCACGCATCTGAATTGATAAGATGTCGTCCTTTAACCCGACCTGGTGGGGGTTCCAGACACTCGAGTAGTATTCAGGAATGTGTTCTACACACTGTCTCCTTTGTATATCAGCTGCACTTCCCTAAAATTCTCCCAATAAACTGAAGTCGACCATCGGCCTTCCCTACTTTACGCCTAGATATTTAAACGAGGAAACTGTGTCAAGCAGCACACCACTAATGTTGTATTCTTAAGTCACACCTTCCCGTACACCACAGCATCAGCAAACAGCTCAACCTGTCCTTCAGATCATTTATGTACATACAGAACAAAGAGCAGTCTTATCACACTTGCCTGGGGCACTCCTGACGATAACCTTGTCTCCGATGGACACTCGCCGTTGAGGACAATGTATTGGATTCTGTTACTTACGAAGTTTTCGAGGCACTCGCATATATGGGAACCTATTCCGTAGGCTCGTACCTTCGTTAACAGTCTGCAGTGGGACACCGAGTCAGACGCTTCCCAGAAATCTACGAATATGGAATCTGCCTGGTGCTCTCCGTCCTTGGTTCGTAGGACGAAGGGGCAAAGTGAGTTTCTGACTTTCCTGTCTCAAAGAAATTTATAATATTCGAACTTAGAATATGTTCAAGGATTCTGCAGCAAACCGATGTTAAGGGTACTGGTCTCTAATTATGAGGGTCCATTCTTCTTTGATCTAACATACTGAGCTCTCAAGGTTGCAGTAGAGAAACAGCTCAAAAACGTTCTATGACCGTTGCTGGAAGAATCTTAAATTATGAGAATTGCCGCAAATTTCATAATTTTACAAGAATTTAGCCATCTGGAAGGGCTCTCGACCGATATAATTATGACTCCAGCCTTGCTTATAATGTGCATCGGTACACGCTAATACTCTTCTACAAGCCGTACGATTACTTCACAATCCATGACAGCATATCACTCGGCCAGGAACATCAGACAGCTGCAGGGAACACATTTGAAAGTAATACCTTACACCAATGTTCTCTAAAACGTCACTGACGGATGTCACACACATTCTCAGTGTCGATCATGTCTGGAGATCGTGCTAGCCGGGGAAATTGGAAGATATGCCGGACAGCGTGAGGGGTGACGAGAGAAGTTTGTGGACTGGCATTGTCACACTGGAAGAGGGTAAGCCCTTGCCATTGTAGGAACGGGAACATTGTATACTGTGTGATGCTCTGGATATGTCCTACACTCTTCAGTGTTTTCTGATGCTTGCGTCAGTGGAGATCATAGCTTCCCTCACAATAATAATGCGTGGACCTGGGCCCGCATCTCATTTCCTAATGCAGTTCGCTATTGTCGTTCTCCTGATCGGTGCTTCACCCGAAAGTAAGCATCACTGCCACCTGGGATGAATCTAATGTCACCACTAGATCAATTTCTGCGTCATCATCCCTTCAGATGCAACACTGGAGAAGGTAGTACGCTGATGAAGGATGCGAGAAAGTATGGTGAACGACCCTCTTGCTGGTGACGCAGCTTCCAGAGAGCCGTTCCTTGTGCTCCTCGCTGATATTTTGCTCTTCAGAGTAGGCTTTTAATATAAGAAAAACGATACTTATGATGGCTGTTTTTTGAAACTGTCGCTAAATGTAACTCGCTCTTCACTTATTGCTTCGGGGCCGGCTAGAGGGTATGTAATAGTAATCTCTGTAGAAAAAAAGGTATATTGTTTATTAGGGGCTGAGAGCTGTTACATATGTATCAGTGAGACTTCTCTGAGAAGTAATATGATGAATAATCTTCTTTAGACAGAGCGAGAATATTTTTTTGCGAGTTTAGCTCTGGAGGACATAATTTTAAATGTGGCTCGGTGCAGGTCCAGCTGGCTGAGCCCCACAGACATCGTTTTTAGTTTTTCAATTTATATTACAGTTTAACTGAAAGTTGGCATTTATTATTTTCCTCCCTTTTCAACTTTTAAAAAATGTTGATGAGCGAACTATGGCAAGCCATGTCATTAGAGATGGAGAATTTAGTCTAACAACCGTATGGAATGTAATAACGCTGTAAGAGAAACGGCAGTATTTTTACAAAAATATGGCGAAAAGAGTTTCAACTCAAAAGATTTTGAAAGATGATGACAGCAGAACAAAATTGAAAAGAGTTCCCTCTAACAGCAGACATTAATTATTTATCTTTGAATTTGGTACGATCGACTGCTACAAAGATGAAGTGATACGTTCAGATGGTCATTATTTCTCTTACCATATGTGAGTGTGAGCGTAGGTTTTAGAATACCAGGTTACTGCTGCCTGTAAAATGACTCCGTCACGTTTGCATTTTCGCACATGAAACAGCGAAAGAGCAACTAAGGTCGCCTCCACTGCAGCGCTATTTAATAACCAAAAGTGCAAAGAGCGATTTTTTGGCGTCATTGACTGTCTGGGAAAAACTCCTTGCGTACAGGCTGTTATTTTTCAGAGAAACAGTGTGTGTGGGCGCGCGGCTCTAAAAGAACTTATAACCTCCATTTCTTAGCTCGTATGTATCGGCATTACAGCGGAGAATGTCGCTGCATTTCGCATTGCTGTTCTCTCTCTCTCTCTCTCTCTCTCTCTCTCTCTCTCTCTCTCTCTCTCTGAATGGCGAAGCGAATACCGTCGTAGGGACTGGGTTACAGAGAAGCTGCGAAGAATCCGATATTTCTAACACTGCAATACTCATGAAGAATTCAATATATCCACAGCAACAACAGCCGAGGGAGTTATTTCTGAAGAAGCTCTATGTCATTGTTATCTACAAACAAAAATATTCTCCCTTTTCATGCTTCCCAGTTCTCTTGGCAATAACATCTAAGTAAGCCGACGCTTTTCATACTTCCCAGTTCTCTTGGCAATAACATCTAAGTAAGCCGACGTAATATCGTTGTATGTTGTCGCGAAGTTCTTTGAGTCTAACATAGCAACATTCACAGTTCTGTTTTTCCGTCTGTGACTTTATAGAAACAGCCTGAGTTATAACAAATGGCATGCTAAAAGACATTTCATGATGAGAGCACTTCCAATACTACCTTCTAGTTTGAGGTTGGCGGACGTCATTAGCCGTAGTTCCCTACACGATAACATAAAATTAACGATAACCATCTAAATTATAAGTGAAACTTTTCTATACATGTGTATGCTTTCTAATGATTCTGTACTGTCGCAAGCATTACGCACAAATGTTTGTAACCTTTCTTTTTACGGAAAAAGCTCGTGAAATTAATATCAACTGCAAATTTATTTCGTCACAACTCACCATTTCCAGCTCGTTCGTGTTGCTGCTGCTTTTCTAAAGAACTTGCAACTGTACACTGGATGCACATCAGTAGTGTATCATTAACGAGAATTCGGATTTGCAGAAAAAGTTATTTTTTACGTACAATGTCGATGGCGGTTATTAATTTTAAGTTGGCGATATGTAAATAGCTGTACATAATGATGTTGGCAACCCCAAAACTGGCAGAGCAATATTAAATATATTTACCATCAATTGGCTAGTGCCAGTTCTCGGTTGTAAATGTGAATTTTATGACTCTACCCATATCATAACTACATATGGCTGAATCAAAAACTGATGTTTGACACTTCATAAATGAGAATTCCCGCTGCAGAACGAACTGAGAATTTTTCTGATCTCCTCAACGGCGTAATTTTTCCTTCTTGTTGTCTCTAAAGTTCAAAATGGTTCAAATGGCTCTGAGCACTATGGGACTCAACTGCTGTGGTCATAATTCCCCTAGAACTTAGAACTACTTAAACCTAACTAACCTAAGGACAGCACACAACACCCAGCCATCACGAGGCAGAGAAAATCCCTGACCCCGCCGGGAATCGAACCCGGGAACCCGGGCGTGGGAAGCGAGAACGCTACCGCACGACCACGAGATGCGGGCAGTCTCTAAAGTTATTTTTCGTTTCTGAGACTGCTGTGTGGCAACCAGATTCCATTCCTTAATCAAAATTAAGGTGTGCTGGTGAAAGCTGACGCCAGCACACCAGGAAGTAAAGAGGTTGCGAGAAGATCGATACTAGGCGCAAGCAACGCGCCTGTCAGGAGAGAGGCCAGAAACAGACTCGCAAGCAACGTGCCGCCAACGCCCTCTCGACCGCCAGTATTTAGATCGCCGCCGCCAACCGGAGGGCCCACCCAGTCAGTCATCCGCAGCTCATTGGGAGTTACACTCGCTGTTAGCTCAGCCTCTAGCTCAGAGTCAGTCAGTACCTAGCGACCAGAGAAGTGTAAATAGCGGACTTGTACTTCACCAGCAGTGAGGCTAACGTGGACTATTACAGAGAGCTTTTACAACACCTGGACTATCTTAAATAACTTCTTGTCCTTATGAATAAAGAACTCTGATAATACATGCAGGCAGCTTGTGTTACAGAAGAGGATACCGGCCACCAAAGAACGTCCTCTCCTTGCTTCCCATGGTACAAGCCAACAGTGACAACGAGACGACACAAAAAAGGAAACCTTCACACATGCAATAGATAGCTTCCGACTCGATATTTACGTAACTCTTGTTGCACTTGCAGTAGTCAAGAGACGTGAAGTTCTTTACTCGTTTGCCCGAGAAAAGATGTGGGTAAATAGGATAGTGCAATATAAAAGCTTTATAACTAAATATGCTGGTCACCTATTGTAGGAAAAGCTCACAACACGAATATAGAGTATGTCTCTACCGTAGAGATACGGCAAAATCGAACCAGAAGTGCCGCGATCTTCTATATGCGAGAACAATAAATAGACTCGCTATAACACCCTGTGTCACCCCTCACCATTGATTGGAGGCTAGCTACAGCCAGACTAGTGAATTACCTGACCGTGAGAAGGCTGTCGTTAATATCACAATACAAACGGCTGCGTTTGGAGTGGTACCGTGAACGGCTAGCATGGACTGCTTACGAATTACGTCGCACTGCGTTCAGAGACCTATCGAGACTCTGTACTGCCCTGGACGACCCTGGTCGGCGAGAGTGGTGGCGATCTGGGAAGAAGACCCATTCTTCCAATGTTTTGGAGAAGCACAACAGTGTTACTCTTGCCACGGACTTCTGCACTCACCTAGCATGCGACAGTATCGTTGTGCCCTTTTTCAAAAGGCCAAAACGTGTCCAAACATAGCATGTGTCTCTATGAACTGCGTGCCTGATGATACTCCCGTGGCCACTAATAACCACAGCTTTGTCGGCAATCAAACATGTGGGACCAGGTGGGATGTCAACTCTACCCCAGAGCTGTTATCTAGGACACCGAGGACCAGTCAACAGTTGTGGGCCAGCTTGCCTTAGGAGAGGATACCCTGGCTTTAGGAAAACCTTCCCAGTCCAGATGAATCAGTGCATACGTCCAAGGCAGAAGAGGTGTAACGTCATACTGATACGTGGGCTCATGCTGTCAAGTTCTTTGTAAATTTGACTCGATTTTCTAATCAATGCAATCACTTTTCAACCTTTAAAGTTTCATTTTGTTTCCTCTTCCCTTTCTGATGCTTCACCTCTTTTGTTAAGCAGTATATATTTTGAAGAGAAGAGCAACTGTGCTACTTAAAATGCTGTGTAACATTATTATTGTTTAATAATCCCTTGGGTTGGTTATACTTTTTCTTAAGGAGAAAATTTAAAAATTTAAGTGATATCTGTTGAACCGTATAGGTGATGAAATAATTTTATTATTCTACTGAGGCATAGAGATAAAAAAATCAAAGATAGGGCAAGTTAAAATGGGCAAAAAATTCAATATGTGCTAACTAGCTTTTGCTAGTCTCATATGGAACAGTATTTCCTAAAGCAGTCGTGGCAGTGGACCCCTGAGCAAAAGGTTTGAGCAGCCTCTGCGCGTTTTGACGTGTTCCTTGCTTCCACCACCCCTGCAAGTTTCAACTTGTTCACTGCCACCACTGCTCACATCACACTGCAATACATGCATCGGTGAGTATGTATTCTACATGTGTGGTGGAAGTGTCAATGACCTAATAATAATAATAGTAGTAGTAGTACATCATACCAGAAGCTATAGTTCGCCTAACAGCATAATTGTTCCATTTTATTGAAGTCAATAAGGTACTGTGATAGAGCTTGGGACTCAAGATAAAAATAAAATTAAATAAGAACAAGGGTACACCGTAGCGTATTATTTTGTTGATTCATTTGATGCTTTATAAAAAATGGCTCTGAGCACTATGGGACTTAACATCTATGGTCATCAGTCCCCTAGAACTTAGAACTACTTAAACCTAACTAACCTAAGGACAGCACACAACACCCAGCCATCACGAGGCAGAGAAAATCCCTGACCCCGCCGGGAATCGAACCCGGGAACCCGGGCGTTGATGCTTTATACTCAGTCTGCATTTGAATATACATTCATACAATGCAATTACAAAAAATTTCACAGAGAAACAGAACAATATATACAGAACAATTATAGACAGAGACGATCTCTTTCTTTCTCTTATTCTTAAGGGCATCAGTAGGAAAAAAAAAAAACTTAACCTATGCTATGTATCTTTCGGAAGGGGGATACAAGAAGAACCTCCACGCAATGAATCATAAACATATGTGCTTATTTCCAACCACAGAAGTCTATTTAGGATTTTCCCTAACCCTCGTTCTTCAATTCAGAGATCTAGGTCTATATCTTGTATTTTATGGATTTTTCATACCATTCAGCAAGCGTAGTGCTACACGATATCGCACCAATCTGCCTCCACAAATGTGTGGTTAAAGCAAAAACGACCCCATTCTTCACAAAGGCAAAGTCGCAACGTAACGTGACACTGCACTTTATTTTGGGACATCACGGATCATTAATGATACTGGAAATCACCCATTCTCAAACACGTTGACACGTAATGAGAAACAGGACTGCATCGTGACACCCAGTGCCTTCGACTGTTTTTGTTGTAGTTAGGGTGGGCTGAGGGCTGCTCCTGGTTGACTCGATATTACTACAATAAACTGCTCCCGATCTGCTGGCAGTCGGTTCCATCGCCTTTTACGGATCAGGCGCCCGTAATGAGGTGCTGCGCTCGCCAAATACATCTTGTGCTATTACTCTTAATTTTTAAGCTATAAAGTCCTGAAGTGTACCTTGTTTTTTAACAGAAAGAGGCAATAGCGAGAATTAAATGAATTTCCTTCAACTCTCCACAACTAACTGTGGGCAGGCCATATAATTAACAAATAATCTCTAAATGCTTTTGCGCAAAGTTAAATGGATAATACGAAAATTACGTCCCTAGGCTTGGCTCTTAAAGTGGGGAATTCGCAAAACAAACGTTTCACTCTGATTAACGCTTTATGACTGGAGTAATATGTTGGTGATTATTTTGATCTGATTGCTAATGTCTTCCAGGATATACACTGGAAGCATAAAACTTAATGACTGTGAAAGGCCGGCCGAAGTGGCCGTGCGGTTAAAGGCGCTGTAGTCTGGAACCGCAAGACCGCTACGGTCGCAGGTTCGAATCCTGCCTCGGGCATGGATGTTTGTGATGTCCTTAGGTTAGTTAGGTTTAACTATTTCTAAGTTCTAGGGGACTAATGACCTCAGCAGTTGAGTCCCATAGTGCTCAGAGCCATTTTTGAGTGTGAAAGGATCGAACAGAAAGTACGATTAAGCTCAGTATTCACATTTATGAGATCAACATATAAATGAATAATCGATACCTCTGAAAATCAGCTCTGCCCAAATTTATATAAAGATTAAAAGGAAAGCAGTGCCACTCCCGTGCAGTTATTACTTCTTTCCCTCCTAAGAATTCACTTTCTCCCAATGTTTAGTGATAACAGACCACTATTAAATCCCGTAATGCTCGATCGGAACAGTGACTGGAAGTTGGCGACTACAATCCAGAAGACCACATATTCATTACCAGTGCAAAGGAGATGAGACAGGCGATCGTTCTGGATTCCACAAGTTCGAAATCAGTTCAACTACTCTGCAGGTGCTGACAATTATACTCACCGCAAATAAGACTGATGCACCAAAGTTCACTGTGTAGATGTGCAAACCCCTTCGCGAAGATGGAATCGTCAGCACCGGAGCAGGACTCCAAGATGAGGCTACCTCTACCACGCTGCTACTCCAAGTCGATCTGGAAACTTTGGTGTCCTACCAGCAAGAGCTTCCGTGAGGTCGGCCGCATCGTGTCCTACCGGCCAGTTCTTCTCATGCGACGCTCACTTATGCCCTGCGTACTTCTTGCCGCCAAAACGGGTTCAGTCACCAATGAAAGAATTACAAACCACTGCAGTCCAACCACGAGGATTCCTTACAATAGACAATCCCACCAAAAATAGCACGTCTTTTCCGGCCTGCAATGACAACATGAAACTCTCCCCTACTACCAAAAAGGATTCATTTCAGCGCTGTGATCTAATGTCAAACTTCTTTACGCCAACTGCACGTTCTCCCGCCAACGTCCATAGCGTCGCAACAAGGTTCAAGAAGCTCAGAGAGGACTACTACGAGGCTAGAGTTTATTTCCGGTGGCTTGTTCTTTCTACAAGTGGCAGATACTAATCTTCTAAAGAAGTCAGAAAAACATTGAAAAGTCGGTCTCGACTGCAGCACGCAGCGCCGTACAGCCCAAGGCCGGACCTTAAACACCAGCAGTCCTTGTGAGAGGACATTGCCGCCCCCTGTAGGTTCGTACCCGACCTCACGTCTCAGAATCTTACACTATTTAGGCTGCGGTCCCGTACACCTGTCGCTGACCTGCTAGGCCGAAGCGTTTCCTAATTCCTCGAATCCTCTGCACATCTGCACGCACCCTGGACACATTAATCCATTAAAAACCGTCACCGAGTTATTAAGGAGAGACATGTAAATTACAGAGGGCACCCTACTGCCAGTAATCACGTTTTATGACATCGGTACATTTTCCATATCGAATTTCCCTGTTGTCAGCCTCGGAATGATAAGTATATTCTAATTATTAATGAAACCGGCACGTAAAATGCTTGCAGCATTTCGCCGAGGTTTATGAAAACAAATCTTGGTAAATTAAGTGATACAAAGGAATAAAATTTGCCGGCCGGAGTGGCCGAGCGGTTCTAGGCGCTACAGTCTGGAACCGCGCGACCGCTACGGTCGCAGGTTCGAATCCTGCCCCGGGCATGGATGTGTGTGATGTCCTTAGGTTAGTTAGGTTTAAGTAGTTCTAAGTTTTAGGGGACTGATGACCTCAGCTGTTAAGTCCCATAGTGCTCAGAGCCATTTTTTTGAATAAAATTTATTCGTAGTTCCAATTTACGACGGCTCCATTGGGCATGACGTAAATTAAGGAGTGGGTGAGTTTAAGGTTACATAAAGCCCTTACGTAAACGTCACTCTTCCGATGGATATCAGGCTTTGCGGAGGCGGACGGCAGACTCGTAAAAGTGGACTTTCGTGGAAGCGTGCGTCTTTCTGACATGACGGGCACCTAGCGGCGCAGTTGGCCTCTAAATCTTCACTGAACTTCGACCACAAGTGGCCGACAAGGTCACAGGACAATACTACATCATTTATCCAAGTCATATTCATAGTCAGGACGTAATTCTCATGGTACTTCTAGATTGTACTTTCTTTTACCCAGTGACAGCATTGAAGTAACAGCTTGTATGCATTATTGAAGAGCACACATTTTTTTTCACACTATTTTTGGCTTTGTAACATAGTGTAATCGCAGTAACTGAGTCTGAGAGCACCCCTCATAATGAACTAGATCGTGCTTCAGCTCTAAAGAACTGTTCTCTAAATAGTGTTTCTGAATTGATAGGAATACCAGAAAAGCTTTTGGTACACGAAATGTATTGGTCAAAAAATGGTAGATCATCAGGCAAAGGAAACAAGGCAGACTCGAGTTTGTCTTGTCGTCACTGAGGTCATTGGAACCAGAAGTGTTCAGATGATGTTCTTTCCAGGTACACCATAATAATTATGTTGTAACATATAGATTTAGGTGTTCTTGTCCACACGGACACAGCCGTAAGATTACAATTTCTGTATTAGTTGATTAGCTTACTGATAGATAAAGCATGAACAAATAATGTGTTGTAATACGGTGTGAGGTCACATATAATGGATGACATTGCTTCACACTTTCGAGGTAGAATTCAGTGAGATCACTGATGAGGTTGTGAGTGATATTTTGGCAGTCCACAAGAAGGACAACCTGTACCTACACAACAACAGTTTTAGTTGCTAGTCTAGTTGCAGTAAGTTATCCACAGGAATCACAGACATATTTAGTATCCTGTAAGTCCGTAACTACCCTGGACAAGACATCTAGTATTATCCATCGACTGAGCTCCACTACAACGAGCTTTGTTGCGAATGGAAATGAAAACGCCGTGTGGCTAGGGCCTCTCGTCGGGTAGACCGTTCACCTGGTGCACGTCTTTCGAGTTGACGCCACTTTGGCGACTTGCGTGTCAATGGGGATGAAATGATGATGATAAGGACAACACAACACCCAGTCTCTGAGTGGAGAAAATCTCCGACCCAGCCGGCAATCGAACCCGGGCCGGTAGATATGACAGTCCGTCGCGCTGACCACTCGGCTACCAGGGGCGGACTTTGTTGCCAATGAAACTGAATGAAAGCTCGTCAATGGTAGTACCAAGAGGCACAAGAAAAATTCGGTTCAAAATGGCTCTGAGCACTATCGGACTTAACAGCTGAGGTCATCAGTGCCCTAGAACTTAGAACTACATAAACCTAACTAATCTAAGGACATCACACACATCCATGCCCGAGGCAGGATTCGAACCTGCGACCGGAGCGGTCGCGCGATTCCAGACTGAAGCGCCTAGAGCCGCTCGTCCGACTACTTTTGATCATTTTTCAGGTGCCGCGTACGTCTCGGTGACATAACCAGTCTGACATCGCGATAATTGGATTTTTTGCACACAAACACGATACTGATATTTTTTGCACTTAAATGACTGTAGTTTAACGTTCCATACATTTATCTCGTGCAAACGCACCGACTGACATGTTCAGTAGAAAATCGAGAGCCGTAAAGGAATAAAATTCAACTGCTTATGGGCAGTACAGAGTGTTAATGCAATGAGAGACATACTATGCTCATGCATGATGGATGGATGGAGGATGGAGAGGTTTGTATAGGCGCACGACGGTAAGGTCTTTAGCGCCCGCGCAAAAACAGATTCAGACGGGCGTCAGGAAAATAGCCAGAACAGGAAGATAAAACAGAACGTAAAACACAGGTAACAAAGGTTACAAAACTGTGTGCGTAACCACACCGAAGCATCAGTCAGTAGTAAAACATGAACGGCACAGGAAGAAAGTGGTAGAAGGAGCTAAAACAATACAGCAGATGGATGTGGCTGGCTGACTGCAAGGACAAAAGGGAGGAGGCAGCCATTCTGCAACACACTAAAAGTTCGAGCCTTAAAGTTTAGACGATAGGCCAGACAAATCGAAAAAGTTTAAAACCCTAGATACACTTCTCTCATCATCAGCTAAAATAGAAGGCAGATCCCCACCAATTTTTGCTTCTGCCCTTGCATCACGGTATAAAATGCATTCCGTTAAAATGTGGCGGATAGTGATAAGCACATCACAAAAAGGGGGATCCTCCGGCCGTAATAGAAAGCTATGTGTGTGAGGACAGTACCCAATCCGAAGACGCGAGAGGCTCACTTCATCCCGCCTGAGCAACTGGCAGGAGGAACGCTACGGCCGAGTTGTTGACTTCACCAACCGCAGCTTATTGTCCGTCACCGTCAGCCATTCTTTCTCCCACAACTGCATGCACTTCCTGTGGAGTGCAGAAATGACAGACTGCTCTCTGCAGGCCTCCTTGGCAGCCCGATCGGCCTGTTCATTGTCCCATATTCCGACATGACCTGGCATACAGCAAAATGACGCCTGCTTACCCCGCCGCTGGAGCAAGTACAGTTGGTCATATATCAGCTGGACCAACTCCTCAGCTGGGTACAGATTCTGCGGCGATTGTAAGCCACTAAGGGAATCGGAGCAGATGAGAAACCGATTGCCCCGAATACGAAGCATCTGCTCCAGTGCCTTCAGGATCGTGTGGAGCTCCGCTGCGAAAACGGTATATTCGTCAGGCAGGCGAATCTTGGTAACATGATGTAATGTCGTCAGTCATACGAGCACACCGCCGCCTGAGAGATCGATCCGCCGGATGGGATTCTCTCGAGAAACGGAACAGAAGAACGGCGGTGTTAGCCGAAGAGTACACAGCCAGTCGCAGTACTTATGCTCGCCGCAAGGCGCCGATAGGCCATTTCATGTGCAGCAGGAGACTAGTGCAGTTGTGCCAGTCTGCAGTAATTAGCCGCGCTCAGTGGTCAGCCAGCGCCGATGATAGTCATTGTCTGAAGCTCAGTCATTGCTGCCATCAAGTCTTTGTAGCTCCGTTCCCCGTTAGTCTTCAAATTTACCGGATTCGACATTCAAGACTACGAGAGATTAATTCGTCACTACAAGACTTGTAAATTATGTCATTCTACAGACGCTTAGTCCAGTCGCATCTTCTATAATTGTCAACCAACTGATCATGGATTACAGCAAAGTTAAGTAATAAATACTTTCTTATTTTGTACTCCTGCTAATTAATTGTGTTTTCCTGTTGTAGCTACCAAGCAGCCTTGGCATAGTAGAACCCACGTTTCCACCTCCTTGGCTACCTCATATTTGCCACCTCATGTTGATGGACTCTATTATGGTGGAAGATCGAGAGCCATCACATGATTAGGAAACACTACAGAAGAGTCAAGGGAATTCCCTTGTTTGGAGCCGTCAGTGTAAATGACTGTGAAACCGTGATGCGCATCTAAAATGTGAAAAATCTGAGATTGGACTGAAAAATCTGCAGTACTATCTTTCTTAATATTAGTCAAATCTAAAATAAGTCTGGGTCTCTGGAGGAGCCAAGGTGGAAATCGTCTGTAACCTCGACCAGCGATATTATCCATCTCGAAAAGGCAATCCGATGCGCGAATCCCATAGGGCCACGTTGCTTGTTGCCGGTTATGAAAAAGCCGTGCTAGTGGAAGCTGAGCAACGGAATGGTGTGTATGGTGTGGCCATTGTTTTATACGCCTGGTGCACTGTAAGTAGTCGTCGCCTTACATGAAGTTGCGGTTTACCAGCCTCTGCACAGAGGCTTGGTATGGGGCTTGTTCTGAATTCCCCAGTAGCTAAACGAATCCCTTCATGGTGCACCACGTCCAACATATTTAAAAGTGCCCTGTAAAACTGAAGCAGGCAAGTCCTGTCTGCTCCCCATGTACTGTAGCTAAGACGTTTTAAAATACTTAAAGCCTTAAGTGACCGTTGATTCAGGTCATTAATTTGTGGTAATCACGGAAGTTTAGAGTCAAATATGAGGCCCAGAAATCTCACTGTGTCCTTGAAAGTAAGGACTGTGTCCCTCATCCTCAACTCAGGAAAGGTTAAAATCGAACGAGAACGTTGAAAAAGAACACACACGGACTTCTCGGTCGGAAACTTAAAACTACTCTTCAGCGGCCATTCATCTAAACGACTAAAAGTGAGTTGCAACTGACGCGTTGTCAAAAATGATTCAAATGCTCTGAGCACTATGGGACTTAACTTCTAAGGTCATCAGTCCCCTAGAACTTAGTACGACTTAAACCTAACTAACCTACGGACATTACACACATCCATGCCCGAGGCAGGATTCGAACCTGCTACCGTAGCGGTCGCGCGGTTCCAGACTGTAACGCCTAGAACCGCTCGGCCACTACGGCCGGCGATGCGTTGTCGTTGCGAGGCTTGAAGAAGAGCAAAACACAGAGAAGTCATCCACAAACAAAGAACACTAGACAGTACTTTTCACTATGGACGTAATGCTATTAATAGCTAAGGCAAAGACAGCCACAGTAGTAACAAGAGGCACAAGAAAAAGTCGGTTCAAAATGGCTCTGAGCTCTATGAGACTTAACAGCTGAGGTCATCAGTCCCCTAGAACTTAGAACTACATAAACCTAACTAACCTAAGGACATCACACACATCCATGCCCGAGGCAGGATTCGAACCTGCGACCGGAGCGGACGCGCGGTTCCAGACTGAAGCGCCTAGAACCGCTCGGCCACAACGACCGGCCTTAGTTAAAACATAGGTTGGTATTCGGAAGGAGCAAGGCTTAAATCCCCACTGAGAGAATTTTTTCGTGGATTCCCTAAATTACTTCAGCCGATTTCTGGAACGGATTCTTCAACAGGCCACAAACTACACAATTCCCCAGCTGATTTTGAAGCTAACAGAACGGGAACGCTTAACCTTCATCAGTAGGAGACACATAACGTCATTTTAGTAGCCAGCTCTTCTGTTAGGTCAACAGTTACTTAAAATGTTTCGTGAAGTATATACGAAGATAGAAGTCCAATAAGAAATGTGAAAGTATTACTTGCGTAAATGTACCATTGTACTGTTTCAAAAGCCATGTCTTACAATAAAGTATCTGAAGTAGCAAGGAATGTGTATACTTCGTTATCCCCTATGCAGACGATTGCTACATCAGCACTAGACGTGAAATGAAGCGAAAGACATCTGACACCACCTTCGATCAGCCACAGTTGGTTGTATATCGCCATGAAACGTACGAATAGGAAAAATAGGTATTTATTCAACATACTAGAATCAACACTCGATAGCAGCGTACACCGATACAAAAATTAAGACGAAATCGACTCTTTGCTATAAATGGTGAGTGATGGAAGAATAGTGTGAGAGCCAGACGCGTCGTGGTGAAATTTTAACCCAATTATATCTAGACTTCATCTGAACCTTTACATTTCAAATACATACAAACTAATTAGGACAACAGTTCATTCTGAAGCCAGTGGCAGCTATCAACCACACATTCGTCTGTATCTCGTCCAGTTCAATGAAATGTTTTTGCTTCATTTTCGTATTTTTTCACTCGTTTCAGTTTTTGCAATGATAGAGGCTCTCAAATACAGTTAAACATCTACGCACCCTCTACCAGCAATTACAGGTAATACAACAACAACAACAACAACAACAACCAGTTATCTCACTTTCTCGCCAATACTAACGAGAACATAAACAGCTAAACAGAGTCTGTACTTACTGTAAATGTTGACCGGTTTTCTATAGCTATTATGTAAACCAATAGCTGTAAACCGTGACCCGCTGTACAAAGCTGAAGGGCAAGTTTTTGGAGTTAAAATCGCCAAATAATGAAAAACTAAAATCTACAGGAAATGTAAATAATTTCTCGGGCAAAAGAAGACACCGAAATCATAGCCAGCGCAACAAATGAGAAAATATGAAGCCAGCCATTTGACAAAAAAGGCTCTAACAGATAGCTTTCCTGAGTCCCTGCTTCACCGGGCTGCTACTACCACTGCCCATTCTCTTGCTTGCTGTTCTTTAGGCCTGCTACTCTTTACGTGCGCTTGCTCTCTGCAGGGGGAAAAACTCGAGCGGCAGCGCTTCTCCACTACAGCAATGGTTGAAGTCTTTCTTTATTGAGGACGAGAAGAGAATAAGGCACAGAAAATCGTGTCCCTCTACTTAGATATTTTTCAAGTAGAGATTTTATTGTCTGATTAAACGTTTTAGTATGAAATTGAGCGCGTATACCACAGCAGTGCCGACTGCTGTAAACGAGCGTTTTTTTTTTTTTTTGAAACTTGTGGTAAAGTCTTAAGGTCCCTTACGCACTACTTCATCTAAAGACAACACACACTCCCATGCCCGAGGGAGGACTCGAACCTCCGACGGGGGCAGAGCCGCGCGGGCCGTGACAAGGGGCCTCAGAGAGCTCGGCTACCCCGCGCGGCCGCGCGGTGTTTTAATTGGCAGTTTACGCAACGGCAGTTGTTATGCTAACGATTCGGCGAGACACGAAATCTAGCGCGATGCTGTTCATGTATGCGAATCATCGACTTCTACCGAGTTCTCGTATAAATCAACCTCGATACCCTAACATACGTCATAATCAAGTTATTACAGTTTTATCCCCCACGAAGTCAAATAACGCGTATTTATTGCACGAGTACTGTAAAGCATACTCGTAAAAGCCCAACAGTGGTGGAGTGATATTCTGTTGCCTTCCTGCCGCCTATACACGGTGAAACTGAGCTCCAACGACAAAATTTAGCACATTGTTCACGGGTGCTTTCAGAGTATATCTGCAGTGGATCGTTACAGAGTAATTCCATTTGGTTTGATTTCTTATCCTCATTAGCCTTCGCGTCTGTAGTGCATTGAAAATGTATGAATAACAGTGCAAATGTCGACGGTACCAGCTGTGTGGAAACAAATCGCTCCACTCACTCGCGACGTGAGAACAATAATAACACCGAGCGAGGTGGCGCCGTAGTTAGCACACTGGACTCGCATTTGGGAGGACGACGGTTCAAACCTGTGTCCGGCTATCCTGATTTAGGTTTTCCATGATTTCCCTAAATCGCTTCAGGCAAATTCAGGGATGATTCCTTTGAAAGGGCACGGCCGACTTCCTTCCCCATCCTTCCCTAATCCTATGGGACCGGTGACCTCGCTGTTTGGTCCCTTCCCCGAAATCACCCAACCAACACTAACATCCACCTTACTCTTTGCCTACGCCTTTGCATCCAGCACTGCTCGAGTCTGCCTTTCTGCCTGTGGAGTGTTTTTCCGTCACCGTTAGTTGTCTGTTAACTGTATTCGTAACAGTATGGACAGGGTTACTGATGAAGAGTTGGCCGATATGACATCGCACATAGGTTCACTGAATGCAATGCAAGGGCAGTGCAACGCCATGGCGAGCTGTTCCCGCAGCAACAGCAACCACATCACAGTACTTCTGCACCTGTACACGGGCACCTACGATAAACTGTTTCGTGTTACGCTTTTCCGCTGTTATGAAGGTATTCTCACAGAAACGAAGATGACTGGGGCAATAAACCGATTAAATCATAATGACTGCCGACCTGCTGTCAATATAAACCTGTCCTGGCGATAGCAGCGTCACCGGACGAGGAATGACTTGCCAGTCAGACACACACGCACAGTGAATGTAGCAGTATCAGTGAGAGCGCTGTCCGTGTGAAGAATGGGGAAGGGGCGCGATCTGTCTGAGTTTGACCGAGAGCAGATTGTGATGGCCTGGAGGCTCGGCAGGAACTTTTCGGAAACTGTACGAGTTGAGTGTTCGAGGAGTGCTGTTTTAGCGTCTTTAACATGTAGCGAAACCAAAGCGACGCTACGTCCAGGAGTCGTGGGGTCGGGCGGCCACTCTTCATTATAGACGTCGTAGGTTGGGCAGACTGGTAACACAGGACAGGCGGCGAACTCTGCAGGGACTATCATCGGACTTTAATGCTGGTCAGAGTACAAGTGTGTCTGAACACACAACGCACCGAACACTCGTAACTATGGGCCACCGCAGCCGACGACCCACGCATGTGCCGATGTTAACACCACGACATCGACAACTACGACTGAAATCGGCACGTGCCCATCGGCACTGGTCGTTGGCGCAGTGGCAGAGCGTTACATGGTTTGATGAATCCTGATACTCCATCATGCCGATGGGAGGGCGCCAATCCGCCGTCTTCCAGGATAACAGATCCTTGACCCCCATACTGCGGGACAGAGACAAGCTGGCGGCGGCTCCGTTATGCTCTGGAGAAAATTCACGTGGGCATCTACGGATCTAGTGGAGCTCTTGTAAGGCACCATGACAGCCAAGGAGTATCGTACACTGGTTACAGACTACGTACGCCTCTTCATGACGATTATGTTTCCCGACGGCAGTGGCATTTTTCAACAAGATAATGTGCGTTTGTCACAAGACCAGGAGTGTGATGGAGTGGTTCGAGGAACACGGTGGCGAGTTCCAATTGATGCGCTGGTCCCCCAACTCGCCAGATGTGAACCTGATCGAACACATCAGGGATGTGATTGAACGTGGCGTCAGAGCTCATCGCCCCCTCCCCGGAATTTACGGGAATTAGGTGGCTTGTGTGTGTGCAGATGTGATGCCATCTTCCTCCAGCGACCTATCAAAGCCTCAGTGATTCCATGACACGACGCGGCGCCGCTGTTATCCGTGCGAAAGGTGGTCATAATGTTCTGGCTGATCAGTGTATGCAACGAGCTGCCAAAGATCACGTGTCTCTTATACCGAAATACTCAGAAAATATCTCACAACAACATCAGAAATTTTGTAGGTGGAGTTCATTTTCCTCTTGCATACAAAGACCTAAACGTATAACACGGTGATAGGGAAGACTATAAAAAGACACTTTAAAAATTATGCTAAGGTCGTGTTGTTTCAGTGACTACACAAATCACTGGCAGGAAGAGTAAAATTTGTGGGTCCAAGATGTAGAGTAGCTAAATTGTTTGTTAGAACCTGAGCGTTGTGAACCATTTTAATATGAGTTTTTAGGGTGTCTCATTTCCTTCTTCTTTCTCGCTGTCCCTAAAGAGAGCTTCATAGACAGATCGTATAATCCTTAGCTTGCTTTTTTGTCCCTTCCATGGTGTGATCTGTCAGACTTGGGTTCCCTTGAGTAGCAAAAGACCAATGATGTTTACGGCATTCGACGTCCCACATATTTTCTGACACGCAACCACAATATTGGCTGCTAATGGCAACAAGGGGCGGGGCTGGAGGTATCCAATGGTGACCACAGCATGAGGCTACGTAGCGTATTTGAGCTGCTTCGTCGACGATAACTCGCTACAGTGCTAGTGGTGTTGATACAAAGCAGAGCAGTGGCAACGAAAAACGAAACAAACATTGCATTGTATCTACAACAACAGTAGCCGGAGTTGACATTTCGTCCGAAAGAAGCCCAAAGAATGCCGCATAGTGAGAAAGAAGTGGCAGATGAAATTTTAGCGTCTCTGCAAGATGAGTCAGTGGGATGTGTGGTGTCGTATACGCTCGACTGAGCGGACAATGTGCATGAGGAGTAGAATGATGACGATACGTGATTAATAAGTGAAAGCGATAATGAAACAGGTGTTGAGCCACGTAGTTCATCATCCTTGTCGGACGGGAAGCCATAAATCCCGTCTCCAGTGAAACTTACTAAAGATCAATCGTTGTTCACGGAATGGGTACTAAACATAATTACGGACATGGAAGATCAACCGCAGCACAGTAAAAAAAAAAATTATGAACAGTTTTCGAATAAGTCCGTAGCTATATGACAGTGTAGTGCATAAGAAAAACTACGGATATTTAAGGGAGGGCAGGTGTACTTGTTATAAAAACTGGTGTTTTCGCGTTTCAAGGATACTCGACACAGTTTACAGGAAGTGCATGATACTTCCCTCCTACGTTATGCACCTCGAATTGCACGCTAAACAGATTACAGTGATTTCAAGGGAAGCAGTGGATGGTTGCATACTTCAAGCAGTCCTACAGAACTGGAAGACGTAAGATATCTAAATTTCAAAGCGCGAACTTGACGATGCACAGAAAACTGAGGAATCGGCCCAAAAATTTGTAGATGAGATAAACAATCTTACCCGTTCGTGCAGTAAGGAATTTGCTTTCAACTCCGACCAATCGGGATTTGAAGAAGAAATGTATATGAAAGGAACCCTGGAAATTAGAGGTACCAAGGCAGTTGTATCACGATCAACTGACATCAATGCTTTAACGCATTCGTATATGACTATGTTGATTGTTAATCTGGATGGTAAATTGGCTGGAAAGTTATTTTTGTGCTGAGAGAAGTTGGAGCTACTCTGCCCCCTACGATTCTTCCTCGTGTGCGTCATCTTGCAAGGGCAGTAGGGAATATTTACGTCCATGCCTCTAAAACATATTATCACACTATGTGCAGCTACGCCTTAAAGGATAGCCAGTTTCACAATAAGCTGTTTTGCATTTGGTTGCATGCCATCACATTCCATCAGTTCTCATCACCTCGTTACATCAATACGATTCTATAAGCATTCTTTAAGAGTGGATGCCTAGCTGAACGTCTTGCGTGATTTGAAACTCCCAAAAAGTTCGCCTTCGATATTGAATGTGCGAACCTTTGTGGTCACTGTGGTGCGCCAGTTTTCATTAAATTCTCATGGCGTAAGATAATGGTTTGTTTCGGACATTTGTTGAATGTCGATGATGTTCATTTTTTTTAAAAGTGTGATACATATAAACACTTAGAAGGTTGATCTCTGCACCTACCGGACACTCATTTTCTGTCGCCCTCTTGATGCACATGGTGAGTTATTAGCAGCTAATATTTTTCCTGTCATAATTGTTAACACAACACTTTCAAACGAGCCTTACTAAAGTGTTTCCTTGTCAGACGATCACCGCGCTATCGCGCCTTTAGAGACCATGCTATAGAGGCATTCTGCTATTAATTGAAGCAACCGTTTCAACGTTCACCGGTACTGAAAGCAAGTAGCATTTTAGCTGTAATGGTTAAAGTGCAGCAGGACATTCGAAAACGTCGACATATGGTGATAGTGACCTGAGTACCAGCTGATACGGGACTACAGACAGTACATGAAGGGAGGCTCAGTATGTCTGGTTTGTCTTTGCAAGCTTAAACTTGGCGTTTCTCACAGAGTACTCTGTACTGAGACCATCAATAATGCTCATTCTCCCAACGAAAGGAGCGAGTGATACGATTGTCACAAATATTCTCTTTCCCCAGGAAGATCCTAAAGAATGAAAGGCAGGCATGCCTCATTCAACAACAATATCAAAATTGAGAGCGAGTAAAGTCTCGTTTTTCACAGCTGTCAAAGAATATTGCACTAAGAGTGTGTGCACAAGAGCTGACGAAAAGCTCTGACGATTTGACGTTGGTTGCACCAGTGTTTACTCCAGGCGGGTGGGGGTCGGACAGGAAATGACGGCCGTTAGTAGTATTACTTCAGACGCAGTGGCACAGTGAAATGCTATGCACCTAGCTTTTGTTGTGCAGCCTTATTTAAAACCAGACAACTTCGCGAGAATGAAGAGTTGGTTGTGAAAATAGTTCTCCCGTGGACGTCACGCAATCTTCTTATGGATGCACAGTTATTCCACCACCACGACTGCAGCAGGGAGGCTATAACCACATGCACGCCACAGAGGGCGAAGGTCCTCGCACACTGGTTCTCAGCCTTCATCAGCTCAGTGCGAGGGGACTCTAGGGATGTCAGATCGGTCGGCAAGAATGAAAAAAAAACAAAGGAAGATTAGTTTTTAATGTCCCGTGTCCCGTCGAGATCAAGGTCGTTAGAGACGGAGCACAAGCTCGGATTACGGAAGGTTGGGGAAGGAAATCGGCCGTCCCCGGCATTTGCCTTAAGTGATTTAGGGAAATCAAGGAAAACCTAAATCAGGATCGGAGACTATCTGGAAAAGATGGATGCTGACGCTGATCTGATAAGTGATGGAGCACTATTTCGAATATCTAGCTGCGTCTGCAAACACATCCAGCACACTGTCAGACACGAAGAAGGAACCAGCGAGTATGTCGCTAACAAATATCATGTAACAGCCAGCTCGCTTCGTTTGTTCACGGGAACTAGAAGATTTATGCTGTGTTGTTTGGCTTCCGGAAACCGTTCGATACAGTTCCGCACTTCGCCCAATGAACAAAATACATGGGTACGGAATATCATACCAGCTTTGTGATTGCACTGATGAGTTTCTAGCAAATACAATACAATATGTCATTCTTGCCGGACAGAAATGCTCAGCCATAAAAGTAACTTCAGGTGCAAAACGACAGAGTGTTATAAGACTATTAACTATTCACTAACTACAGAGCACATACAGACTCTAAAAAACTACGTGTACGTATCTGTAGAGGTATTAGAGTAGATAAAAGGAAACACTTTTGCTATGCGACACAAAATAGTTTGACGTCATTACTCATGAAGTAATGAGTGCTATCGATAGGAGATGTCAAACTGATTCCATTTTTTTAGGTTTCCAGAAGGCTTTCGACATCGTTCCTCACAAGCGTCTTCTAACCAAACTGCGTGCCTACGGAATATCGCCTGAGCTGGGAGACTGGATTCGTGATTTGTCAGAAAGGTCACAGTGCGTAGTAATAGAAGGAAAGTGCCGACGACTTAGGCTAATCGTGTGTCCCAGCAGCAACAGATATTTCCCATAAATGAGTGGACTGTTGATTGGGTCGTATCTTCTGCGTAACACGCTGGGAGGCGGAAATAACCGAATCTTTCTTCGTAAAGTATTACCGAACTAGCGCTCAGGCAATGATTACAATTCCACTATTACGGGGCCCCACCACCATCGCCGTTAATGTCATAGAATATTTGTCCAATTGTTGGATTGGGTGGCGTGGGCCAGTAACGAGGTCACTAAGTTCTCTCGGCTGCACTTATATGGATTTCCTTTCTTTGGAAAGGGGGGGGGGGGGGCGGCGGGGGATGAGAGGGGAAGGAGGTGAAGCGTTCGGTGTACGAAACACCGAAAGATACTCCATAGAAGTTGGTTGTCCGTTTCCATTATGCAAGACACACCTGCCTCTTTTGAGAGTGCTGACAATGATTAGTACGCAGATGCCAGTTATGTATTAATATAAACGGAATACGTTGGCGCATGAGATACTGTGAGGGGTTTGTCCGCCAGATGGGGACGTTAAGCTAAGGCCGTTATTCAAGGTAAGTAATCTATGTACTATAACATGTTACACAACATACCTCATATACTCATCCACAAAAAATATACAGTTATCAGCGAGACACCGATACACTACCGGACCACTACACTCATAAACTCTGTCTCGTGATGGCTGGTTGTTGTGTGATGTCCTTAGGTTAGTAAGTAGATAAGTAGTTCTAAGTTCTAGGGGACTGATGACCATAGATGTTAAGTCCCATAGTGCTCAGAGCCATTTGAACCAACACTCATAAAACGGAAGTAGCCCATTCACATTATTTTAGTATGAGCCACGAGTGTACCTGAGAATGATTATGTAGGCGTGAAGTTGGCAGAAATGTATAACGTCCGTTGTTATTAAAAATTTCTTTTCCATCGAGATACTATCGTTTGAAGATTGAATCCCATGTTAGACGTTTCGAGCGTAATAACCTGACGTCGATTAGTATAGTTGGGATGCCTACCGAATAAAAACACGGGTACAATATTGTGACCAAAATTCAGTAAACATCTCTTATAGCCCTCACTTGTAACTGGCAGTGTTGGGAAGCGGCGCAGTTGCGCGCTCGGCGTAGCGCGGGGAGGATGCGAGCTGTAACGACCGCTTTGGGCGTCGACGGTAAACCCACCGGCAGACCAAGGTCGTGCTACTCGCACACAAATTAACCTGCGCGCTGCTACCAGTCTGACCGTTTGCACTTGCGTGCAACTTTTTGCGATAGTAACACTCACTGGAAACCGCTATAACCTATGCAATTAACGTTGCACGTAAGAAAACGGAAATCACTGTTCAACCACAATACTATCGAGAATATCAGTTTTACAGTTCAAGAAACTTGTCAAATGAGTAAGGATCAACTTTTTTCATTGTAAAATGAGAATTTCATATGTTCGTGAGACATTGGGAAAGTTGAGGTAGGGCCTGTCTTCTTTCTTCAGCGTATTATGTTCGTAATGCAATGGCACCTGTGAATAACAGATTTTTCTCGATTAGTATTAAAAGTGTTCCAGTCGACGGACGGATCACTGCCAACTGTCACACACAATACTAGTTCACAGACGCTAACGATAAATTGGTTCCTAGACAATGACGTACAGTATGGTGATTCGAAACTAAACGCGTAACTGGCCAAATACTGATAAAGTTAGTCCGCAGCTCGTGGTCGTGCGGAAGCGTTCTCGCTTCCCACGCCCGGGTTCCCGGGTTCGATTCCCGGCGGGGTCAGGGATTTTCTCTGCCTCGTGATGACTGGGTGTTGTGTGATGTCCTTAGGTTAGTTAGGTTTAAGTAGTTCTAAGTTCTAGGGGACTTATGACTATAGCTGTTAAGTCCCATAGTGCTCAGAGCCATTTGAACTGATAAAGTTATGTGGATGGAAGGACCAGCATTTAAACCACGGTCCTCCTGAATGCGACTTCCGTGTCTTAATCGCTGCACCATCTCAATCAGTCCTTCACAGTCAGTTCCAATAATTATAGACCCTGACATAAGCACTTGTAGAACGCAACGTCTAGCGGCTCGTTGGTTCAGAGTTAGTATGTCACACTATAGATCCAAATTTTCGAATTTTACTGTCTTGTTGGCCCTGGAATCTTTTTTTCATCTTGAGCAACGCTTAGCGTATAACAGAAAAGATTAAATTGCACCATTGTTCAGATCACATGTTGTTATACTGCAGGTGGCTGGATGAGCGAGTTCTTGGATGAAGGTGGTCATCAACACAGTATTTACTCTGAACAGTAAAGTCCATAATAAAGCTACTGGATGTGGTAGCTAATATTTATTGTAAAATCATACGCAGCATTCTCATGTCGTATGGAAGTTGTTATTTCAACATGTGATGGCTTTACCGAACGCTTATTTTGAACAAATAATCTGTCTGCATTGATGAGAGACTCTGTTTACCAACATGGATGAACAAGTTACCTATAAACACAGAGAAACTGTAAGGCGAAGCTGCTGACTGTGCTTGAGACGGTTTAGAAAAAAAAATCGTGAAAGTCTCCGATATTAACTTCGGAAAAACAGTACAGATTTGAATCAGAAACGGTACATCAGCATTGGAGCAACAGCCCTTTCGACGATGAATTCAACAAAAGTTTTCTAGTTCGTCAGATGTTACGTAAGGCGTGACCAAAGCTGTACGTTGATAAAGAAACGTGAGAAAGCACCTGGGTCACAGAATTAATTTATTAGCGATCGACTTCGACCGACTACGGTGATTATGAAGTGATAAAGTGGCCAATATGCTCGTTTGGACGACATTCATATCGCTGCGCCACCCCACACTGCTGAACAACTACCTGTCCCATTACGTTTAATCACGAAGATTTTTGGCTCACACTCACCATATTGGAGGCAATTACCAACTTTTCACCTGGATTAAAATGGAAATGAGTAGAAATCAGTTTTCTCAATTATTATGTCGCCTGAAAGTAGAGGTTTCCACCTATGCTCCCATTCCGCTGCCTTTGACCGATCTCATTATTAATTTTTTTTAAATTAAAACATACTTGCAAACTGATAAGGGATCTCTAGCTATAACACAGTAAGGGGAAATTATAGGACAATCACATAAGCCTAAACTACTTCAATGGATCATAAATTCCCTTCGAAAGCTCGTAGAAAAGGGAAAGGTGTTTTAATGATCACAGTTGCTCTGGGAGAATCAGAAGAACCGTCCTTTGTTGGCAGTTGATTGTTATTTCTACTCGTGAAGTCCTTTGCAAGGTATAATGCCACGCTTGTTCGTCACGTGTTAGTTCGTCATCGTCTCGTCGGTCGCGATTTGTGAAGTCTTGAGTGTGTAGTTTAGGCCGCGTGACAATAAAGAGCTAGTTAGTGATTCGTTCGCAGTTTCCCACTGGCAGAAACATGCAATACACACTTCGAGAGCGTGTTTTTCATGTGAAAACATATTGGAGGACAGACTCATTGATTACAACACAACGTGCATTCCGGAGAGGCTTCAGTGTACACGTGATCCAATAAAGGTAACAATTTTATCGATTGTAAGGAAGATGGAAACAACTGGTGTACTAAAACAGTGACAGTGGTACACATAAAACATGATGCAAGCATTGCAAGAAACAGATCATGAGAAAAGAATGTGTTACTGTCGATTGTTTCAACGTCCAGACTTTATCTCCATAACTTTATTTACAGATTATGCATGATTCCATCTGTCAGGTTACATCAACACACAAAACAGCAGATACATGCAACTTGTAACCATTTTATTTTGTGAGCGAATAATCTTACAAAACTTGTGGCCCCATCGATCGCCCGACCTATCACTCCACCCCTCCCCCAATCGGATTTTTTTATTGTTGGTTATCTTAAAAGCCGAATGTACAAGATAAAAAAAAAAGGTTCAGATGGCTCTAAGCACTATGGGACTTAACATCTGAGGTCATCAGTCCCCTAGACGTCGAACTACTTAAACCTAACTAACCTAAGGACATCACACACATCCATGCCCGAGGCAGGACTCGAACCTGCGACCGTAGCAGTACAAGGTCAGACCACGATCAACTGCAGAACTCCGGGAGTCCATTACACACTAAATAAGCCACACTGACAACGATACACTTCACAGAATCTCGCGGTACATGGTGAACGAATACAGTTTTACATCTATGCTGGTGGAGAGGACTTCCAACATTTGCTGTGTGTACGTACGTATGTATGTAATCTCCCAGTAGTGTACTATCCATTATTGGTTCAACGGTTACTACTCATTAACGCAGATCAGATTTATCGACTGCCGCGCGGGATAGCCGCGTGGTCTCAGGCGCCTTGCCACAGTTCGCGCGGCTCCCTCCGCCGGAGGTTCGAGTCCTCCCTTGGGCATGGTTGTGTGTGTTGTCTGTAGCGTAAGTTAGTTTAAGTTACATTAAGTAGTGTGTAAGTCTAGGGACCGATGACCTCAGCAGTTTGGTCCCATAGAACTTACCATAAATTTCCAAATTTTTCATTCTCTCGAATGGTCCAGAACGTTCTTCAAACTAATCCCGAACAATTGTGCCCCGGTGACATCTTTGGGAACATGAAGTCCACCAATGGCTGCAAATAATCTCCAAGTAGCTTAATATAACCATTTCCAATCAATGGTCAGTTCCGTTGGACCAGAGAACCCAGTCCACTCAATGTAAACACAGGCCACACCACTATTGAGCGATCACCAGTTTGCACAGTGCCTTGTTGACTTATTGGGTCCATGGCCCCGTGAGATCTGCGCCTCACTCGAACCCTACCATCAGCTCTTACGAACTGAAAATCGGGACTCATCAGAGCAGGCCATGTTTTTCCAGTCGTCTAGGGTTCAACCGATATTGTCACGAGTCCAGGAGAGGATCTGCAGGTGATGCCGCGCTGTTAAAAAGGCATTCGTGTCGGCTGGCCGCTGCCATAGTCCGTAAATGCCAAATTTCGCCGCACTGTGCTAACCGCTACGTTCGTCACACGTTCCACATTGATTTATGTGGTTATTTCAAACAAATGTTCAACTGTGTGTGAATTCCTAAGGGACCAAACTGCTGAGGTCATCAGTCCCGCCGGCCGGAGTGGCCGTGCGGTTCTAGGCGCTACAGTCTGGAGCCGAGCGACCGCTACGGTCGCAGGTTCGAATCCTGCCTCGGGCATGGATGTGTGTGATGTCCTTAGGTTAGTTAGGTTTAATTGGTTTTAAGTTCTAGGTGACTGATGACCTGAGAAGTTAAGTCGCATAGTGCTCAGAGCCATTTGAACCATTTCATCAGTCCCTACACTTACACACTACTTAAACTAACTTATGCTAAGAACAACACACACACACACCAATGCCCGAGGGAGTACTCGAACCTCCGGCGGGAGAAGCCGCGCGATCCGTGACATGGCGCCTCTAACCTCGCGGCTGTAGTTTTTTTCACGCAGTGTTATTTATCTGTTAGCACTGACAGCTCTACGCAACTGTTTCCGAAATAAATTAACCCATGCGTTTAGCTCCAACTACCATTCCGCGTTCAAAGTCTGTGAATTCCCGTCGTGCGGCCATTATCACGTCGAAAACCTTTTCACATGAATCATCTGAGTACAAATAACAGCTCTGCCACTGCATTGCCCTTTTATACCTTGTGTACGCGACACTACCGCCATCTGTATATGTGTAATCGCTGTCCTGTGACTTCTGTCACCTCAAGAGTATACAGGCCTCAGCGTTAGGGAGCTGCTACACTTAGAGAGAGGGCGTATCTTCTGGAGTGCTTCCCATTGGTTGTTGCAGATTGCAGCGAGCCCTCGCTAATGTCTACATCTACATCTACATTTATACTCCGCAAGCCACCCAACGGTGTGTGACGGAGGGCACTTTACGTGCCACTGTCATTACCTCCCTTTCCTGTTCCAGTCGCGTATGATTCGCGGGAAGAACGACTGTCTGAAAGCCTCCGTGCGAGCTCTAATCTCTCTAATTTTACATTCGTGATCTCCTCGGGAGGTATAAGTAGGAGGAAGCAATATATTCGATACCTCATCCAGAAACGCACCCTCTCGAAACCTGGCGAGCAATCTACACCGCGATGCAGAGCGCCTCTCTTGCAGAGTCTGCCACTTGAGTTTATTAAACATCTCCGTAACGCTATCACGGTTACCAAATAACCCTGTGACGAAACGCGCCGCTCTTCTTTGGATCTTCTCTATCTCCTCCGTCAAACCGATCTGGTACGGACCCCACACTGATGAGCAATACTCAAGTATAGGTCGAACGAGTGTTTTGTAAGCCACCTCCTTTGTTGATGGACTACATTTTCTAAGCACTCTCCCAATGAATCTCAACCTGGTACCCGCCTTACCAACAATTAATTTTATATGATCATTCCACTTCAAATCGTTCCGCACGCATACTCCCAGATATTTTACAGAAATAACTGCTACCAGTGTTTGTTCCGCTATCATATAATCATACAATAAAGGATCCTTCTTTCTATGTATTCGCAATACATTACATTTGTCTATGTTAAGGGACAGTTGCCACTCCCTGCACCAAGTGCCTGTCCGCTGCAGATCTTCCTGCATTTCGCTACAATTTTCTAATGCTGCAACTTCTCTGTATGCTACAGCATCATCCGCGAAAAGCCGCATGGAACTTCCGACACTATCTACTAGGTCATTTATATATATTGTGAAAAGCAATGGTCCCATAACACTCCCCTGTGGCACGCCTGAGGTTACTTTAACGTCTGTAGACGTCTCTCCATTGATAACAACATGCTGTGTTCTGTTTGCTAAAAACTCTTCAATCCAGCCACACAGCTGGTCTGATACTCCGTAGGCTCTTACTTTGTTTATCAGGCGACAGTGCGGAACTGTATCCAACGCCTTCCGGAAGTCAAGAAAAATAGCATCTACCTGGGAGCCTGTATCTAATATTTTCTGGGTCTCATGAACAAATAAAGCGAGTTGGGTCTCACACGATCGCTGTTTCCGGAATCCATGTTGATTCCTACATAGTAGATTCTGGGTTTTCAAAAACGACATGATACTCGAGCAAAAAACATGTTCTAAAATTCTACAACAGATCGACGTCAGAGATATAGGTCTATAGTTTTGCGCATCTGCTCGACGACCCTTCTTGAAGACTGGGACTACCTGTGCTCTTTTCCAATCATTTGGAACCCTCCGTTCCTCTAGAGACTTGCGGTACACGGCTGTTAGAAGGGGGGTAAGTTCTTTCGCGTACTCTGTGTAGAATCGAATTGGTATCCCGTCAGGTCCAGTGGACTTTCCTCTATTGAGTGATTCCAGTTGCTTTTCTGTCTGTGGTATGGATTCGCGTGCCGACTTTGGTATGGCACCGTGATCTCTGGACGATATCACAGTCATCGCGGCTGACTGCCATGCAGGGGCCTGGGTTCAGTTCCCGGCCGAGTTGGAGATTCTTTTCCGATCGGGCACTGGGTGTTATGTTGTCCTTATCATCATTTCATCATCATCGACACGAAAGTCGCCGAATTGGCAATAAAAACAGTTGTAATAGGCGACCGAACAACCCCAGATGCGGTCTCCCGGCCAGTAACGCCATACGAACATTTCTAATCATTTTTTATATTATCCATGTTATCGCAATCGATTTATCTACATCTACATCTATACTCCGCGAGCCACCTTACGGTGTGTGGCGGAGGGTACTTATTGTACCACTATCTGATCCCCCCTTCCCTGTTCCATTCACGAATTGTGCGTGGGAAGAACGACTGCTTGTAAGTCTCCGTATTTGCTCTAATTTCTCGGATCTTTTCGTTGTGATCATTACGCGAGATATATGTGGGCGGTAGTAATATGTTGCCCATCTCTTCCCGGAATGTGCTCTCTCGTAATTTCGATAATAAACCTCTCCGTATTGCGTAACGCCTTTCTTGAAGTGTCCGCCACTGGAGCTTGTTCAGCATCTCCGTAACGCTCTCGCGCTGATTAAATGTCCCCATGACGAATCGCGCTGCTTTTCGCTGGATCATGTCTATCTCTTCTATTAATCCAACCTGGTAAGGGCCCCATACTGATGAGCAATACTCAAGAATCGGACGAACAAGCGTTTTGTAAGCTACTTCTTTCGTCGATGAGTCACATTTTCTTAGAATTCTTCCTATGAATCTCAACCTGGCGCCTGCTTGTCCCACTATTTGTTTTATGTGATCATTCCACTTCAGATCGCTCCGGATAGTAACTCCCAAGTATTTTACGGTCGTTACCGCTTCCAATGATTTACCACCTATGGCATAATCGTACTGGAATGGATCTCTGCCCCTATGTATGCGCATTATATTACATTTATCTACGTTTAGGGAAAGCTGCCTTACTTACACTTAATAGGTAATTTACTAAATGACTAATGCTGCAGACCAAGTATAAACATCGAAAATCAACCTTTCTGTGTAGACATAGACGTTTCATAAGTAGGTTGTCTGTAGTCGGTCAAAAGAGTCACGCGTGTGTGCAACTGATGGTGTGTCGTGAATATTTAATAGTTTTACTGTTACATTTATTTTCATCTTGCCAACTAATAACAGGTAATTGCTACACTGGCACACTATAAACAGTATTTCACTTCTGCATGACGTCGTCGACAGCCGCCGAAATTTCGACAGGACCACATCCCGCCATTTTCAAGGCGTAACTGCAGTAAGTAAGTGGTGTGCATCGGCATTTAAAACCTTGCACATCGCTTACTTGCTGCAGTTATGCCTTGAAAATGGCGGGGTGTGCTCCTGTCGAAATATCGGCGTCATCGGGCTGCATTCCCATAAGTTTTCTGAACATCGTATACACCGGAAGAAACTGAAGTCTCAGTGTTTCATTACCTCACCCCTCCACACACACCCGCGGTCAAGGAGCACTCGTGAAGATTGCGAGCAGACTGACCAGAACGGCAAGAAGGCGCGAAGCGGACGTGCTGAGGAATCCGCAGAAAGTGTGCTTCTGGTGAGAGTGGCGGCTAAGTGGCGATACTATCGGCTGCAGAACAGGTTCCTGCGTCCCGGCGCAGCACTCTCAGCAACCACACAAACACATCGCAGGCCACCGCGTCCCAAACACGACGGCGGCATCTGCATTTATCTTTCTCTAAATAATTTCAGTAAAATAGTAGAAAGAGTTTCTTGCCCAGTCGCGTCACTGATTATCCTAATGATAAGTTTTACTCCTTAATCTTCTGCTCGATATGGCTGTTCAGGCGCCAAGTGTTAGTCCCACAGTCGTTCAAACAACGACACAGTTTTCCTGGAATGAATTTATGGAGAGGGAATGCACAATGGTTAAACTATTGTAACTGTATTCTGGCAATACGACGCCGAAGTCTCCATGTAGAGACCCTGGTAGGTTGTCCGCCGTAAAACTAAATCTGGACCTTCAGAGAGACCGCCCAATTTGTCTCACCCTTGTCCAGCTCGAGCTAACTGTCCGTCGTCTTTATGCCGACTTACATTAAGCCGACTTACAATAATTGTACTACATTATGTGTTATATAAAAACGAGACGCATTACACCAAGTATGCTCATTTTTTTTTTTACTTTTTTATTGTCATGGAAATGATATCGATTCAAGGGAACATAATATGCTGTAAAAACATCTCTAAGTAACTCATCTGTAACATGAATATTATACTACACAAACGTATTATAGAATAAATAGTTATGAGAAGATCCTGACGATGTTATAATAGTAGTAATACATTTTTGGGTAAACATAAAGTATGCGTCTAAATATTTATGATAGAAGGATAATAGAAGATTCAAAAAGAAAAGTAAGATTGGTATGCGGTAGTTGGCTGGGAACTCTAGCGGTTATTCAGCCGCCTATTCAGAAAGCATTTATGTCCTACGCGCACAATGATATTTTCGACGCACGTGTATCTGGTGTGTTTAGGGGACTGTAATGGTTGTGTGTACAGTTGTTTCTGTTGTATGATAATGAGAGAAGGGAGGGGGTGAAACGCAGTGGAAACACATAGTCTACAATTCTGTAATAACACCAATGGGCCTCCGGGCTTAACGTCCGACGACAGGATCACCATCAAGAGAATAACATGCATTGCGGAGAGGTTTGGAAGTTAATCCAGGACATTGACGCAAAGTCTGCAGCTTCACGCTATCGCCCATTTTCCTGTTTCTGGCCAAATAAAGATGATGAAAATATCTTTCATCACCACGATTCGATTCGGCTACCTCAGATTCGAACGCCACGGCACACACATGCGTTGGCGACGTCAGCTTCGAAGGCAGGCGAAGATTAAAAAAAAGTTTTCCCCCCTTCAAACCAACCTCCAGTTGGCACAGAAATGCTGTTAAAGCTGCACGAGACTGTCGGTGAGGGTTTCTTTTGCAATGGGTCAAAGTACTGAGGTGTCATATATTTGGACATCAGTCAAAACGTGGTGCAGACGCCTATTCAGCGGCTCTGACGATTTACGACGATACTCTGAATCCAACTCGTAGTAATAGTCAGATTACATGTACCCATACTTTGCAGAAAACGGGCCTCTCGGTCACACGATTTTTCTATTCATGTTGCCTTTCCAATCGTCAGTCAATTTCTGCGGCACAAATTGTAAACAGTCTTCCCACTTATCAACTTTTTGGTGAATGGCGATTTTAACATGCCCTTGCCATTCCGTAATTCTACAGATATCAATCTCAGGAACAGTTTCCCATTTTACGCCAGCATCTATCAAACTTGCTTGATGATCTCTATAGTTATATTTTTTGACGGCCAGTCCAGACGCTTCGATATTGACGACGCTGGTCTTTGGTTTTTGGATGTAAGACCGGTGGAAGTCAAGTGCTAGTAAATTATTTTCGTTAAAAGCATCCTTTGCAGTCGTGTCATTTGGTCCCTTTCTCTGAACTCCCATGTGACCCGGTACTTAGAGGAATAACAGTTCCTTCCTTTGCTGCGGATGATGTTTTATATGTTCTGTGTCATTTTGCCTGCTGCGCAGATCAGACGAATGTTTGACGGGCTCTTAGGGAACCACAGCAATTTTATAATTTTCCGTGGAACACATCTTCTCTTGGCGCATCGTCGTTTTCTTTTACTTTCCGTACCTACAGCTCACAACTTATCTACTCACAGCTTCTGCTTCATAAAATTGTACCAACATCTCAGGTATATCTGTAGCCACTTTGCACAGTTTGCTACAAAATTTGATATTTCTGCACTGCGCCAACTGACAATAACATGAGTCTTCACTCGCAGTACGTTCGACTGCCGGCAACAACAAATTATGCTTCATCTTATGCAGGGGCCGCACGAGTGGAATGTTTCCGCAACGGGAGAAGTACTGCGGTGAGACGCAGAGACCTGTAGCCATTTGGCCAGCTACGGAACAGAATCCGGGGAGGCAAATATCCAGCTATCTGCTGTGTATCTTTAAAGAAAAAAATATGTAAATGAAGTACTTCTACATCCATTTCTTGTAGTTAATTTCTCAAAACTTTTACTTTTCATGTAAGAAACCAAATACCACTCTTTTGAAATTCGTGGATGTTCTCTGTTTTTCTCATTCTATATCCAGGACACTGGTCAGTAAAAAAAAAAATTGATATTTTCGCACCTTACAGTCTCGCATCACGGAAATGAAAAAAACAATCGATGCACGAAACTTATTTCTTTCTTCGAAATTATGTAACCCACTGCATAGATTTCGCCGACCGCGGTGGTCTAGCGGTTCTGGCGCTGCAGTCCGGAACCGCGGGACTGCTACGGTCGCGGGTTCGAGTCCTGCCTCGGGCATGGGTGTGTGTGATGTCCTTAGGTTAGTTAGGTTTAAGTAGTTCTAAGTTCTAGGGGACTTATGACCTAAGATGTTGAGTCCCATAGTGCTCAGAGCCATTTGAGCCATTTTTTTGCATAGATTTCAAAATATTTACACTTAAAGAGGAAGTTGATGGCCAGTTTACGATTGATACATTTTAGGTCATATATTGCTGTGTAGGAAATATAGTTAAAGTATCGATATTGTAGAGCTGAAGGGAGATCTATACTTCCTCCCAGTCTCCAGTAAATGGGTGATATATGTTGACAGCATAATAAGAAATACAAGCAATGGCGATCTTGTAACAATTTACCTTGTGACTAAATGACAACAGAAACTGCAAGAAAAGTGAGATATTTGCGCTGTACTGTTGGGAAGTGACGAAACATTTGGGCTCACAGAACACATACTACGACCTGGAGATAAAACGTTATCACATGACAACAGCATTTTCAACTACCATATACAGTATCTAGGAGTTGTAGGTACGTTGAATGTTCCAAACGTATATTGCCGAACAAATGGGATTTGTTCCGGCTAGCAATGAATTTGAAATCGGATTTTGTTGTTGATACAGCTAAAGTATGCTTTGGTCAGCATAATTACGTATGTGAGATGAAGGAAGATTAGGGTTTACCGTCACGTCGACATCGAGGTCTCATTAGAAACGGTGCATGCGAGAGGAATGGTCAACAACTGGAAACATATTTACTGTGAATGGATATGAGTTTGGCACAAACCTGGATGAAAAAAAAAGAAACGTGTCAGTAATAAATGACAAAGATGGAACTGTTAACTATTTTGTAAGTGGTGCTAGTAGTAAAGTGTCTTGCCAGCACAGAAAAATCTGAGCTGTTACATACGGCAGAATATGAGCTGCCATGAGCATTTCCCTTTAAATGTACAGTTTTCTTATTATTTTCATTTACATTTTATTTTTATTTTGTGTACTAAGACGCTTCAGCTGTGTCGTCATTCTCAAGTAAATGTTTAACTCGTAAATTACGCATGTTTTGGGTTATAATCATACAATTTCACGCAGTTCGTGGTTGGCCAAGCTTGGGAGCTGCATGCATTTGAATGCTTCCACACGATAGAAAATGGCTTTACTGCGTGCTTCTGTTCATGCTGAACGGAATATCATGGCTACAGTTCTAAAAGCCTGGCCAACCACAGACTGACCATAAAATTATAAGACGGTAACCCAGAGCATACATAGTTAATACGTTAAAGTCACACTTGAGAATGGCTAAATAGCCGAAACCTTGTAGTACACAAAACAAAAATTAAATGGAAATGAAAATGAAAAACACCTGATGCTGGAAACTTATTTCTTTCACGACGTTTATCATGCATAGCTGAGAGCCCTGTTGCAACTAAGGTGTTGTAGTTTGATCATTATTTTATGTAGTTGTACCTGTAAATTCGTCTGAAACATAATAGAACAAAAGTAATCCGCTACTGCAGACTCTTTCTCACACTATCCAGTAATCAGGTTTAGAGCAGCGCTTTCTGAACGTCATATTTTTATTGATATATGTATCAGACTTTCCAGTAACATAACGAAGACTTCTCAAGTAATAAAACGCAGAATGTCGTTCATCAGAGACAAGGAAGTGTGATCGTATCGCTGTTATTTACTACATACATAAATAATATAAAGGACAGAGTGGGCAGCAACCTGCGACTGTTTGCTGATGATGGTGTGGTGTACGGGAAGTTGTCGAAGTCGAGTGACTGCCCGAAGATACAAGATGACTTGGACAAAATTTCTGGTTGGTGTCATTAATGGCAGCTAGCTCTAAATGAAGAAAAATATAGGTTAATGAGGATGAATAGGAAAAACAAACCCATAATGTGCGGACACAGCATTAGTAGTGACCTGCTTGACACATTAACGTCATTTAACTATCTGGGCGTAACGTTTCAAAGCGATATGAAATGGAACGAGGATGTTGGGACCGTGGTAGCGAAGGCGAAGGCGAATGCTCCACTTCGGTTTATTGTGAGATTTCTGGGAGAGTGTGGTTCATGTAAAAATGAGCCGGCCGGTGTGGGCGAGCAGTTCTAGGCGCTTCAGTCCGGAACCGCGCTGCTGCTACGGTCGCAGGTTCGAATCCTGCCTCGGGCATGGATGTGTGTGATGGCGGTAGGTTAGTTAGGTTTAAGTAGTTCTAAGTCTAGGGGACTGATGACCTCAGATGTTAAGTCCCATAGTACTCAGAGCCATCTGAAGCAATATGCACAGATACACATAGCGGGAGCATTACGCACAAAAGGTATAAAAGAGCAGTGCATTGGCGGAGCTGTCATTTGTACTCAGATGATACGAGTGAAAAGGCTTTGACTGCGGCCGTACGACGGGAATCAGTACATTCTGAACACGAAATACTAATTGGAGCTAGACGCGTTGGCGTTCCATTTCGGAAATCGTTAGTGAATTCAATATTCTGAGATCCACAGTGTCACGGGTGTGTCGAGAATAAAAAATTTCAGGCATTACCTCTCACCACGGACAGCGCTGTGGCCGATGGCCTTCACTTAATGACCAAGAGCAGCGGCGTTTGCGCAGAGTTATCAGTGCTAACAGACAAGCAACACTGCTAGAAATAACAGGAGAAATCAACGTGGGACGTACAACAAACGTATCCTTTAGAATAGCGCGGCGAAATTTGGCGTTAATAGGCTACGGTAGCAGACGACCGACGAAAGCGCCTTTGCTAACAGCACGACGTCGCTGCAACGCCTCTCCTGGGCTCATGACCATATCGATCGGACCCTAGACGAATGGAAAACCGTGGTCCGGTCAGATGAGTCCCGATCTCAGTTGTAAGAGTTGATGGCATGGTTCGAGTGTGGCGCAGACTCCACGACGCCATGGACCCAACTTGTCAATAAGGCAATGTGGAAGCTGATGGTGACTCCAAACTTGTGTGGGCTATATTTACATGGAATGGACTGGGTCCTCTGCTCCAACTGAATCAGACATTGACTGGAAATGGTTATGTTCCGCTACCTGGAGACCATTCGCAACAACTCGTGAATTTCATTTTCCCAAACAAAGATGTCATCTCACCTGGTCACAATTGTTCGCGCTATGTTTGAAGATCATTCTGGACAGTTCGAGCGAATGATCTGGCCATCCAGATCGCCCGACATGAATCTCCTCGAATATTTATGGGGCATAATCGAGAGATCGGTTCGTGCACAAAATCCTGCGCCGGCAACACTTTCACACTTATGGACAGTGCAGCGTGGCTGAATATTTCTGCAGGTGACTTTCAACGACTTGTTAAGTCCATGCCACGTCGGGTTACTGCACTGCGCCGGGTAAAAAGAGGTCTAAAACGTTATTGGGAGGACTTTTCTCACCTCAGTCTATAACAATGCCGACCGCGTTAGAAAAAGCGGTATAAGGCAAAGGAAGACGAAGAAGTTTTTTCGTGGAAATAAAGTGCGGTGCGAGATAATGCAGCTCGGGATGTGACCTTAGTTTTCATTGAAACGAAATTGTATTCTCCGTAAATTTTCTCGCGCACGTACTGGTACGTTCCCTTTTATTGTTATTTAACTTTGCGGTGGCTGGACTTTCTTAATGTGATGATAGTTGGCTTTCGAGAAGCTTCGCAATGCACGCTGAGTGATGTTACCGGTGCTAGTGGACAGGGAAAAGTGTCATGCCACGGAAATATCTTATGCTTCGATTAAAATAGCTTTATGGCTGACTTTTCAGGGAGTCGTAGTTCTTCCTCGAGCTGTCCGTGCCCGCCGTGTTCCTTGTTTGTAGACAGATGCAAGCTGCACACAGGCGACACCACCCTCCCGTCACTGCTGTCTCAAGTCACGTCGTACCTCAATCTGATGGTGAGTAAAAATGAGGCGAGAGGTCCTGTCAGGATACAGAGAGTTACATTCGTGTGCAGTTAGCGCTACATGGAGCAGAGTAAATTGGATTGGTTGTCGTTGAAGCAAATGCACTCTGACTGGTTAAAAGGTCAAAAGTTATCATGAGCTACTTGCAATTCGAAAAACGGTTTTTGAAGGTAACATAGTTGATTTCCATCTCCATTCCCCTCCCAATCCGATCTTGTGCACCGTTCCTTGTGACTCTGTCGGCGAGACGTTGACCCCTAATCTTCCATTTTTCGAAAAATCGGGATCGGCCACAGACGCTCTAAAATCCTAAGGGATGCTGATAGTAATTTTCAGTAATTTATCAGTTCAAGAGACGAGAAATCTGATGTACTGAGGTCGGCAGAGTAACGTATTACGTTCGGGAGATCAGCGTGAAAATGCGGTTACATTTGATTTTGCGGGCCCGAAGTTTTATCGGTAATTAAAAAAAAAAAAAAAAAGGTTCAAATGGCTCTGAGCACTATGGGACTTAACATCTGTGGTCATCAGTCCCCTAGAACTTAGAACTACTTAAACCTAACTAACCTAAGGACATCACACACATCCATGCCCGAGGCAGGATTCGAACCTGCGACCGTAGCAGTCGCGCGGTTCCGGACTGAGCGCCTAGAACCGCTCGCCCACCAAGGCCGGATTTATCGGTAATTCAGATATTTCACGGCGACTGTTATCATTCTGTGTAGGAGCTCGTGAATAATGGGCGGCAGCCTTGTGCTAGATTGTGGGGTTAAAAGGTACCAGTGTTTCTCCTGTAATTCACTTCTTATGACGGGAATTTACTTTCCAAAGACATCTAGAACGTTCAAGGAGCCAATATGCACGTGAAATTGAGATAGTCTGTGGTGTATCGTTTCTGGTCTAATAATTTCAATTAGAAATTTAAATGCAAATCGACTGCTACAGGAGTATACTGAGTTGACAAAAACCATGGGATACCTCCTTTTACCTGTCGTAGTGCAGTAACCCGACATGGTATGGACTCAACAAGTCGTTGAATGTCGCCTGGAGAAATATTCAGCCATGCTGCCTCTATAGCCGTTCATAAATCCGAAAGTTTTGCCAATTCAGAGTTGGTGCACGAACTGACCTCTCGATTATGTCACCACGCTGTATTAGTTGCAGCTGGTAGCCCGACGCCTTTCCTGATGACACCAATCTCTGCGTGACGGAATTTGTGTACGCCATCTGTCTGCGTATAGAGTAAATCTATGTCCAGGTGTGAGAACGTTCTATGTAAATGTTAGCGTAGGGCGTATCTGAGGAGAGATATTGGTACCAACAAGGTATTTACGTAGTTGGATTTGGGAATCTCAGAAGTGGCTCTTTAACGTGCTCGGCTATGCGGGCGAGCGTTCGTGAAATAACTGTTTGAATTGAAGTATGGACTGTATAAGCTATTGCTACGACGGCCAGTCCGGTGTGTTATCAGACTAACGTGTTACGCCAACAAAATCAGAAATTCGCCTCGAACGTTGTAAAAATTGGGGCACGGGGAGGACAGAAAAATATTACGAGAATTGCCACTGAATTGTAGAGAAGCACGGATTTACTAAGCATTGCTCGTGCGAGACCCAGCCCTTTTGCCGCACGATATTCTGCGATCGAGGATGAAGGGCAACGGAGAAAATTCATATTGCATTGTATTGTACGTTAACCGGGGACCTAGAAACGACGGAGAGGCTCCGTCCCCGCCGCAGCCGCAGTGGTCCACAACCCCACGACGACTACCGCAGTCCACTTCACCCCTCCGCCACCCCACACCGAACCAGGGGTTATTGTGTGGTTCGGCCCCCGGTGGACGCCCCAGGGAACGTCTCACACCAGACGAGTGTAACCCCCATGTTTGCATGATAGAGTAATGGTGGTGTACGCGTTCGTGGAGAACTTGTTTGCGCAGCAATCGCCGACATAGCGTAACTGAGGCGGAAAAGGGGAACCAGCCCGCATTCGCCGAGGCAGATGGAAAACCGCCTAAAAACCGTCCACAGACTGACCGGTTCACCGGACCTCGACTCAAGTCCGCCGGGCGGATTCGTGCTGGGGACCAGAAGCTCCTTCCCAATCCGGAAAGCCATGCGTTACACCGCACGGCTAACCGAGCGACCGGAGAGAGGGATACTGCCACGCCATGAATGGCGCAGCATTCTGGCATGGTGTGTGACCTTACACAGCTGACAGAACTGTGTTAGACAGCACGGCCAGCCGGGCGGGCAAATTCATATTACTCAACGTACAGAAAGCGTCTGGCACAGTACCCCACTGTACGCTGTAAACAAGGCTCAAGTATAAGGAGTATGTTCCCAGATATGAGGGTGGCTGAAAGAGTTATTATGTAACAGAAGCCAGTATGTTATCCTGGACGGCCAGTGTTCATCAGAGAGAGGCGTTTCGTCAGGAGTGTCCTGGGGAACTGTGAGAGGACCGCTTTTATTCTCCATATACAGAAACAATCCGACGGACCTAATACAGATCAGCAGGAAAAACAATTCTGTAATTTTCCAATACAGCATTACTGGTATGCTGTGTGACAGTCACGTCGATTAAATAACTACGCGTATGGTTGAAAAGCGATATGAAATGGAACGAGCACTTACGGCCGGTAGTAAAGAAGGCGAATAGTCGATTTCGGTTTACTGAGCGAATGCTAGGAAACTGTAGCTCATCTATAAAGAAGCTTACTTCATAAAACACTAGTGCGACCCATTCTTGATTTCTGCTATATGTTTGGGATCCCCATCAGGTCCGAAGGAAGAAAGGTAAGATAGGAATTTAACGCCTTGTCGACGGAGCCCGAGTTCGGATTACAAAAGGATTGGAAGGAAATCAGCTGAGCCCTTTTCAAACGGACCATCCCGCGGGAAACCTAGATCTGGATAGTCGGACGAGGATTTGAACTATCGTCCTCCAGAATGTGAATCCAGTGTGCGTCGAGTAAGGAGGACACTGAAGAAACTGACAGATGTTCTGCTAGATTTGTTGCCGGCAGGGTCGATCAGCTCGCAAGTACTGCGGAAATGCTCCGTTCTTTTCGCGAAACGCTATTGAGAAAACTTACAGAACTCACATTTGTAGTTGACTGGAGAACGATTCTACTACCGCCGACGTATATTTCGCACAAGGACCGCAAAGACAAGATATGAGATTAGCGCTCGTAGAGAAGCATACGGACAGTCGTTTCTCCGTCACTTCACTTGCGAGTCGAACGGGAAAGGGAATGAGTGGAGTGGTTCAAGGTACCCTCCACGATGCACGGTGCGGTGACTTTCGGAGTAGGTATGTAGATGTAGACTTAACTGAGTGCAAATAGGAACAGCCTCGGTAAGTGGTGTCCAGCCCACAGAGCGGCGACTCCGCGGCAGCCTGTGATTCGGCCGGCGTCCCGTTAGAGCGTCGTCGCAAAAAGAGCAAGACGCTGACCCGGTTCTAGCGGTGGCGGCTGGACAAAGTGGCGCCGCGTGTGTATTCATCGCTCATCAACCGGTCTCCCTGCTTCTGCCGTAACAGCACTCGCGGGGGACATAACTGCGCGGGGACCGGCGTCGCGCAACGGCTCTATTCATAATTAAAGGGTCTCCTATTAGCATGCCCTTACCAGAGACTAATAGCCATCCCTGTGAGGAAGGACGGCGATTCAACTCCCCTTGCGACTACCCAGACTTAGGTTTCCGTGGTTTACTTGAAAACTCCGCGATGGTTTCTTCCCTAATCCGATCCCGTGTTCCGTCTCTAATGACCTCGGCGTCGACAGGGCGTTAAACACTAATCTTCCTTTCAGTAGGAAAAGATCCGTCGATGTTCATTTGCGCCACCAACTACAGCCCGTATGATTATAAGCTGGGAAGTTAGAAGGGTCGCATCGGATCCCTACGGCGCCAATGGAGTTAATGGCTGCAGTTACGCTGCATCTTCAGTGAGTACCAGTCTGTTCTGGAGAGAACGCTCTCGTGTTCTCTTGGCTACATATCTAAGCCTAGCTCGCACTACGACACGATAGACGAACTATCTGTACTGTGCAATAATTTTGCGAAAAATACAAAAGCAGCAACCTAAATCTGCATTTGGGAAAACTCTGTTTCGCACTAGATAGCCCAGCCTACGTGCTTCGGCAACAAGATATGCCTCGGCGGCACGAATTAAAGTTATTTGAAGACGGCTACGACAGGTTTCCGGTATAGAGTGGCTAAAAGGCTCTATCCAGCCTGGAGATGACGGGACGGACTTTCCATAATCGTAGTGATCAGGGTCTACTAGGGCGCCTAAAGGACTAGTGACTTTTGGATGATGCCAGATTCTTTCCAGATACTGCTGTGGACGCCAGACTTGATTTCCGGTATCCATTGGCTGAGGGCCTTTGTCCAGACTGAATGCACGTTCCATAATCGTATGTGATTCTGGCCTACTAGGCTGATTTAACGACTAGTGACTTTTGCACGGAGGCAGAAGCTTTTCAGCACAAGTTGGAAAGAAACGTTTGAAAAGTAACAGCAGAAAGCAGCATTTTGCAGAAGAACGCTATCAGTCGGAGCAGGAAATGGATAACATTCTGCTCCAGAGGCTGATTATCTGGAAGATCTGGATGATGGAGAAACTGCGTGTAGTGCTCTGAAGCGTGTGTCAGCTGTGAGTCTGGTGGCAGTCGCCGGAGGCGCGTGGAGGGCCCAGTGGGGGCGGATGTGATGTTTTGACAGTACTGTGTACATCACGTAGGGAGTGAGTGATCCTCCGTGATCCGTAGTTATATTTTCAATACGGCCAGCTCAAAAGAGTTCACAAGTGCATTCCTGTGTGAGGAGTAGAGCCCTGATTGATAATTTTCTGGTTAAGTAGTTGAGTGTGCACCGCCCTCACGTAAAATCGCGGTACCAATAACTAACTAGCGGTTGTGTTTGATCATCAAGGTGGATTTCATGAGGTCCAAGTGAGGACACATATGTTGCTGTGGAGAAAAACCGTAATGTTTTTGTAGGACTTTTTTCCTACTGACTTTGAACTGCTTTGTGTGAAGACTATCGGAGGAAGTTGCCATACGCCAGCTAGAGGTGGCGTATCAACTGTTAGCAGTGTAAATTTTCCAGTCTAGCAGCTTCATCTCGGAATCTTGCTGCAAATATATAGATGCAGGGCTTTAATTGTTGCCTCTAGAGCAGTGATCAGTTTAACCCCGTTTCGCGAGTCAAATTGAGGCTGGCGACCCTTATTTACATTGGTTTTAATATCGCAACGGTGCGGAGAACTAATCCAGACCCGCTAATAAACGTTGCCGACTAGACCTGCGGAGCAGTACCTCACGTAATTTGTCCCTGCGCGCTCATCGCCGAGGGTAAGTGGATTCTGGCCGCAGCCGCAAGTCGGATGTCGCACTACGACATGGGCGCTCTGCGGATGTAATAATCCAGTAGCACGTGTAGAGAAACGTCTCAAAAATAACACTCCGTCTTTCTAGATGAGACTGGTACGTTGCTATGGTCATGTCAGCGGGCTTGGTAAGTAGCGAAAATAAACGTCCGGGCGCAACACTGTATGGAAGCGGTCGTACGTATCTCTGGTCCCAATACAAAGCAGAGAATTTGTGTGTTTTATTAGTCTTGTGGTTATAAGATCAAGCGAATCCGTTAATTAAAATCGTACATCAACGAAGCTGTGCTATGCAGTACACATTTAAACATGTTTAATGTGTTATTATTTGAATCGCGAAGGCGGTTACCAATCAGTGTCGCCGTAAATCGCCTTCTCGCCACATGTGGATAACTATAGAGCCATATTTAGAAGCTTTGTATGGATGTCCGATGCATGAAACTTTGTAAATATGCAATAAGCTGCTAACTGCATCACACATTTAGCGGTGTTGATTGTAATTAACAATAGTCACATTCCTAGTGGTTTACCTGCAACGTATAGCTTACATTAATGAGTCTACAGTTTCACAGCTGGTATAGAACACTGTTCCAGTAATTACGTCACTACGTATTTTCTATTGATAAGTGTATCCATCTGATGTGGCTAAGAGGCAAGTGTTGCAACCTGACATGAGGGGAAGGGGGGAGAGTGGAGAGGGGGAGGGGGGAGAGAGTGTGGTGGTGGTGGTGGTGGTGGTGGTGGTGGTGATGGTAGTGACACTGATCAAGTTGAAGCTTGTAGGGGATTTACTCAAACTTTTTGCTTGGGAAGTCACGGCAATGAACGCTTTCGAAAATACTGTTCCACATGACGCGAGCACCGTACATTCCATATATTTAATTTGTCAACCATTTGAACTTAGAATATGTTCTACATTTAATTTTCTTTTATTTCTATGCCACTGGTGCTCTTAATCAGATTAACTTCCATTCTACAGCTGATGGTTGTCCATATTCGCAGTTGCGAATATGTTTAACGTACAAGGTGTTTCACTAAAGAATCATCCAGTTTGGCACGTCTATATTTCTGAAACTAATAAATATATTCAATGAATTTTGTTTTTTGATGAACGGGAAACTGAAAAAGTTTTTTCATATCTTTTCAGAATAGGTGTTCAACATACCCCTCTTGACAAACACGGAATATGTCGATGGAGTATTCAAATTGTTCCCACACTGCAGCGAGCATGTCTTGAGTTACAGCTTCCACAGTTGCTGAAATGCGATGTCTTAGTTCATTCATTGTTGTTGGTAACGGAGGCACATAAAAAGAGTCTTTTATAAACTCACTTAAGAAATAATCACATACAGTCAGGTCCGGTGACCTTGGAGACCCGTAATATAAGAATGAATCATTTCGACCAGTGCGACCGATCCACTGCTCAGTAGTTCTTCAAAACTTCCGGTCCTTACAGATGCCAGTGTGGTGGTGCCCAATCCTATTGGTAAAAGAACTCGCTCGAATCAGTTTACAACTGTGGGAAAAGAAAGTTCTCGAGCATATCGAGATATATGCTTCCTGTAACAGTGTTCTCGGCAAAGAAAAATGGACCACCTTTTCCCGTGAAACTGCACACAACACATTAAATTTTGGAGAGTCCCTCTCATGTTGTACAATTTTATGTGGTTGTTCCGTATCCCATATTCTCACATTATGACGGTTCACCTTTCCATTTTAATGGAATGTTGCCTCGTCACTAATCACGGAAGAAAACTGTGATCCTCCACCTTGCCAAGAACGAAATTACAGAACTCCATTCGTTGTTGTTTGTCACCCTCACGAAGAGCTTGGTTCAAATGGCTCTGAGCACTATGGGACTCAACTGCTGAGGTCATTAGTCCCCTAGAACTTAGAACTAGTTAAACCTAACTATCCTAAGGACATCACAAACATCCATGCCCGAGGCAGGATTCGAACCTGCGACCGTAGCGTCTTGCGGTTCCAGACTGCAGCGCCTTTAACCGCACGGCCACTTCGGCCGGCACACGAAGAGCTTGCAGTAGTTGAATTTTGTATGGTTCCATGTGTAAAAGTTGACGCAATACACGCCAGACGGACATCGGGGGCATTTTGAGCAGTCGAGCTGCACGGCGAACGGATTTCTGCGGACTATTTGTGAAAATATGGCGGATGCGTTCGACGTCTGTGTCAAGACACTCGGGGACGGCCCGGCGATTTGCCTTTGCACAAACAACCTGTTTCTCAGAATTATTCATGCCATCGTCCAATGATCTGTGCTGTAGCTATCCACACCATACCTAGTACGAAAGTCACGCTGAACAGTTATTACTGACCCGCACTGCGCAAAACGTAGAACACAAAACGCTTTCTGTTGTCTCGACACCATTTTCACCACTACAACTGAAGTGGACGCACACTGCTGCTATCTAGCGGGAACCATGTATAACTCGAGAGTTTGCTCTTTCCAACAGTACGTTGATCACGCACATAACACATGTAACATAATAGTCATGATTTTTTAAATCGGATACCGTATGTATTTCATAAAGACTGTAGTCACCGCTGTGCCTGTTCCTCTGGACATGCGCGGATGTCCAAAGGAACATCGCATCGTTAATTCGGAATAACACAGCACAGCAATATCGTAAGAAACTTACCATTATATGGTTCTACAGATTCCGCTTACATTTATAAATTTTGTCTATGAGGAAATGTATAACGAAATCATAATATTACTCAAAATTAAAAATGTTATATAATATTTTAAGCAGCACAAGTGGGCTATTCCAACATACATTAACTCATTAAAAGTACGTGGACACCTATCAGTAGACATTATTAAGGGATACTTCCGCCCTTCGCCTTTATGACGACTTCAACTCTTCTGGAAACACTTTCAATGAGATGTCTGAATACTTACGAAGGAGTGGCAGCTCATTCTTCCTCAAGAACCGAAATCAGAGAGGGTCGTGATGTCAAACTCGTCCAAAAGGTCTTCCATTGTGTTTATATCGGCATTCCTGGCAAGGTAGTTCGTTTCAGCAATGATATTTTCCACAAGCTATTGCTTCACAGATGTTCTTTATGGAAGAGTGTATTTTCAAGTTAATACGAACAATCATCGTCTCCAAACCGTGTTTTCGTAAGTGCAATATGGGGCCACATCCTAAAAACGGAAGACATCCATATGCCGAACAGCATCTCTTCTGTGCATCACGGTTACCACTAAACATGACGGCAGGTAAGGTTCTCCAGGCATTCCCCAAACCCAAACCCTTCGACTGGATTGTCACAGGGTGTAGCGTGAATTATCACTCGTTTCCATTTATCACTCATGCGATGTTTCAGAACAACACTCCTCAGCGCTCGACGGTCCCTGTCGATCAGTATGTGAGGTCTGGCTGGTCTTGGTTTAGCTGTGGTTGTTCCTTCACAGTCACGTCTTACGCAGCTATATCAGGGTTGAAATGCCCGTGATGGGTTTGTGACAGTGTCTAGTCCACGTTCGAAACTCAGTGACCTCTCCTGACTGACACATTCTGCTGTTACTGCTCCTCTGCTTATCTCGTGCTCAGTCCGCATTACCTACAGTTTAACACTGACTCCGGACCACGCCGCAACAACACGTATTTTTCCAATCAGCTAATACTCCAGCCTTTCTTTTAAAAACTAAAATTATTTCGAAACTTCCTGGCAGCCCTTGCCACTTTGTTTCTGCCAGCCAGCCAAGTTCGCTCTCCTACTTTGCAACTCTACAGCAGTTTTCCTACGCGATCTTTTTGAACTAGCACTCCTGTAGGCTACGATATCAGGAATAATGCCTTTCCCGCAGCCTAGTGGTTGTTTCCAGAATTAATTTTTACTCTGTATAGAGGTCTTCCCGGTTTTCTCGCTAAAGGCAAGGGTCTGTGATCGACTACTCTCCCGACACCCTGTTTTGTTCTTCCAAGAAGTTTCAGAACGGCGTACTCCCTGCTGCAGCGTAAAGGAATGGATCTAAAACTAATTTCGTTCGGCTGGACGAATGATACGCGTCAGTCAGCCAACTGCGACTCAGTCTCAATATTTAGCGACTGCAGTCTCAGTGGGTGTTAACCGTTCGTGAACGTCATGTCGCTTGCGACTTCCAGCAGAAAATACAGTAGGCAGCTCGGAAGAATGCCTGCGGAGGGAAAGGCGGGGAACGGCAAACAGGTCTCCTCGCTACCTTCCGCCCACGGTCTGTCTTATTGTCAGTCCAAAAAATATTGCCATATTGCCTTACTATTCGGCTTTATTGTCACCATTGTTCTGTTTTGTTGTTCGCCGTTTATGGTTTCCCATTTCTTTTATTTACCAGGTATAAAAGTATGAAACCGGAATTTGGTTGCAATAATTACACGTCTGTTGTTTGAAGCAGATAAATAATATTTTATTCAAAATAATCTCCATTGCTATTTATACATTTCTCCCACCTCTCCGGCAGGTTGTGAATGCCACGACAAAAAAAAAAAAAAAAAAAAAAAACTGTTCTTCTTTTGAAGTGAACCAGTCAGCAAGCCATTTTCGTACGTTTTTCAGCGAGAGCATGTCCCAGTTTTGGAAACAGACAATAATCGGACGGAACCAAGTCTGGAGAATAAGCCGCATGCCCTAGTATTTTCCAACTGAACACCTCGATCGTTTCCCTGACCCGTTTTGCTGTGTGTAATGGGGCATTACCATGGAGCAATATGACTGTGTTGCCTTTTTCCATATTCCGGTCGTTTTTCATGTAATGATCGATTTAAATCGATCATTTGCTATTGGTAGCGATCAGTGTTAACGGTTTCACCATGTTTTAGCAGCTCATAGTAGATGACACCCTTCTGATCCCACCAAACACTTTCTTTCCAAAGCGATTTGGTCTTGCAATGGACGTCGATAGTTTGGCTGGATTCACCCATGATTTACGACGCTTGGGATTCTCAAAATACATCCATTTTTCATCGCCTGTCACTATTCAATGGAGAAACGTTTTCTTTTGTATCTGGCGAGCAGCTGTTCATGCGGAACCCATTTTACCACCTTCTGCACCTTTCCCATAGCTTTCAACCGAAGAGAAACGGCTTTCCGCGTCACATTCAATTGTTTCACGACTTCCTATTGAGTTTGAGTATCATATTCATCAAATAAAGCCTGCAACTCGTTGTCTTCGAACTTTTTCGGTGGTTCCTCTAATCGTTGTTTCTCACGTCAAAATCACGACTTCTGAATTTTTTGAACCACTCGAAACACTGTGTTTTCCCAAGAGCATGTCCGTCGAAAGCTTCGACAAGCATTCTACGCGATTCTGCAGCTAGTTTCTTCAAATGGTAACAGAAAACCAATGCTGCCCGCAAATCGTAGTTCGTAGGCACATGTTTACGGGTTTGAAACAGACAGCCGGCCGGAGTGGCCGAGCGGTTCTAGGCGCTACAGTCTGGAACCGCGCGACCGCTACGGTCGCAGGTTCGAACCTGCCTCGGGCATGGATGTGTGTGATGTCCTTAGTTATGTTTAAGTAGTTCTAAGTTCTAGGGGACTGATGACCTCAGAAGTTAAGTCCCATAGTGCTCAGAGCCCTTTGAACCATTTTGAAACAGATACCGACGTATGGAACGTGGGTTAGTGTGTGTTGACATTCGTCGTTAGCCGTTACAGGAAGCAGAAGGCTCTGCAGACGCGGTCTCACGGGTCCTACACTGACGGCTAGCATCGTCTATAGGGAAATTCTGGTTTAATACATCTACACCTCGTATTTCACACAGCACCAATGCCAAAGAGAAAGATATAGTGAAACTTGTATGCATACAACACATCCAATTCTAAGAAAGATGTTTTAATAAAAGAAGACGAAACGTGTGCTGTGGCGAAAAAACAAAATGCCAGTAGTTCCTGCTGATACCGATTATACACAGGGCAAGAATTTGGCCGACGTAATTCCATTCATTAAGATACTTCTAGAATGTTGTGTACTACTCTGGTACGTCACAATACATACCGGACACGCTGCCACATTCCTGTGGGGAATACATGGTTTTTGTTTGGTTAGGCAATTTGCTGGTCCTTGTGGATATAATAATCTTGTGGTGCGGGACGTGCATTACCAGTCACCCTGTGCCTACTCCTTGTTGCCTGATATGTTCAGTACATACCATATCTATTTGGCACGTATAAAATATGGGTTCGATTCCCGGTGTTCCTTAAAAAGTTCCCTTGCTGAGAAGGATTGAACAGAGTCATCTTAACCTCCTGGGTGTGTATGAAGAATTACAGGACAGGTAAGTAAAAACTCAGATTTCGAAGGCCATGTTTAATAGCTGGGAGAGCAATGCGCTGGCAACATGCAGGTCGTAGTCGGCTTGGGCAGAGGACAAAACAGCGGTCGATTGAGTATCATGTATCATGTATCATGTACGAGCAGAGCGCCACGGTGTGTGCGATAGTTCTGTGTGGTTAATGTTAACAGACCGCAACGATTTACCAACCGTTCTAAAGCTTTTTGAAGCAGTCAGTCTCCCGTACCGGTCATTTGGAAAAATTGGAAATTTGTGGTAAGTTCTATGGGACCAAACTGCTGAAGTCATCGGTCCCTAGTTTACACACTAATTAATCTAACTTAAACTAACTTATGCTAAGGACAACACACACACCCACGCCCAAGGAAGGACTCGAGCCTCAGAGGGGGCGAGCCGCGCGAACCGTGGCAAAGTGTCTGAGACCGGACGGTTACCCCGCGCGGCGCGTACCGGTCATTCGGCAACAACTTCGGTTATGAAGCCACCAACCATCGGCATGTGCTGGACTCAATCAAGATTTAACTATTAAAAAAAAACTAAAAAGACGCGTACGCTATACTGGTTTACATCTTCAAGTTAGCAGGAGCAAACCGCTGCCGAAAGCTGCACCAGTGATACCATAATCGACGTGTCTTTCCATTGCAACGGAATTTGTGCATTTGGTTCCATGGAAACAGAACTAATGAAACATTACTTTGACGAATTTCATACCGGACACATTACTAAGGATGAAGAAGTTTCCCAGTCTCCACGTCTTTCGACGTACCACTACGAAGAGCATACGCTGTAGGCTTGTATCCAGTACATGTCTGTTTTGTTTAAGGTATTCAGTTTCCTAGCAAACGGCGACGCAAGCTACATACACCGAGCCGTGGTAAGGCACTAGACTTCTTATTTAGAGGACGACGGAGCAAAATCGCTTCCAAACATCCAGATTTATATTTTCCGTGATTTCACTAAATTGCTTAACGCGAATTCCACGATGGTTGCTTCCAAAGGTCACAGCGCTCTTTCTTCCCCGTCCTTTCGCAATGCGAGCTAGTTTCCCGTCTCTAATAAACTCGTCGTTGATAGGCCTTTAAAACCTAATCTTCTTCCGTTCTAGCTAAACACGACAACTGTGCAAATAGCTGAAGCTGTATCTTTCCAATCCGTGCAGTGGTAGAGTTTTTTCTTTCTCCAGAAGGCCTGTGTCTAGCTTAGTAAACGCAACTCAAAGTCTGTGTTTGAGTGACGACAGATTCAAGCTAAACTGCACACAACAGCAGGAGCCTAAGACATCAGTTAACAAGTTTCCTTCCCAGTCATCGTGCCTCTTTCCATTTCCGGTAATTTCCTGTAGCGAGCGATAACAGCCAAATGAGTGCTGCATGTGTCCCATAGGAGAGAGATGTACTGATTAAGGCATAAGTTTAGTATTCCGTAGAAGTGGTATTCAAATTTCAAGTCAGCAATACTAATTTAAAGTTTTCTGTAGCTTTCCTTTTCCATTTCAGGTTGTAATGTCGCGTCCCGTTCCTTCTCCTATACGCTTCCAATTGAGCAAATGCCTCGCACCTAATGAACTCGCGTACACATTATAGTCACGAACTGCGTTCCGAGTAAGCTACTCAAGTCTTCCGCGGAGATGGAGTAATCTTCACCCTAAATAAAAATCTTGCCACTGACATCGCTGGTACTCTCTGCCAAGAGAAAAGTTGCTCCAAGGCGCAGAACGGTGCTTGCCAAACAAGGAATAGCAAGCTGCGTGCTGCTGCCTATCTGTTAGCCACACGTCTGGAATTCTTTGATTTGCTTAACAAATTAGAATGCCAATTGTGTGTGCCACTTGCAGAAAATGCTCTCTCGACGAATGATCACAGAGATCACGAAGGCCAGATTTGGTAGCTCCGCACGCAGAGGAATGTCATCGTCGCTCATCTTGCAGCTCAGGTACGCAGTTGGAAGCGCTTCGTTTCTACATCTAGACTATGTGACTCACTGAAATGCGTCGCAGAGAGAACTTTTTATTATACCGTGTATTCACGATTCTTCCCGTTCTATTTACCGATGGAGAATGAGTAGACTGATTGCTTGTAAGCCTGTGTGTGAGTTATTAATTGCAAAAATGAGTCTCCACGATACAATATGGGATTTTCCGGTCTGCCTTGATCCGACAACTTAATTACCCCACACTAGTTTCAGAGATAACTCGCCATCAGCACTAGGTTTTTAATTCTTTACTTTCAACATTCCTTACATGTCGCTTCTTTGATAACCTGTTGTGCCTTCCTCAAACAGCATTTAATATATTGGCTTCGATTAACTGGACCTGCCTCGAGAACACAAAATGTCAGCGACCTTCTCAGGGACAGAAAGCCGACCAAAAGACATGGTGGCCAAGCTAAGTGTTACCATAACTCACAACTACAGATGACTGTTTATCTGCATTTACATGCATAAACATGTTTTCACAGCAGGAATCTAGTAAATCAAGACCAATATATGACTTTTGTACGAGGAATCCACGACAGGTTATCAAAGTAGCAACGCGTAAGGAACGTAAGAAGTTAAATAATAAAAGCCCATGATGATGGTGCGTTATCGCCGAAACTTCTTTCGGGTGAGTGAACGAAGTATTTGCCTCGAGGCAGACGCACAAACACTATAGTGTTTTTCTGCAGACACACATCAAGGAGAAGTGTACAACTATTACCTAAGGGATACATTCGTGTGCAACTGAAAAATATTCATAGTTTCTGCCACGAAAAATGGTTCTACAAGTTTTTAAACAGGTTCTCGCGAGGTGAACGGCGTATTTCTTCCATTATTTGATACTCAATGTTTTTAACATTTCTGCCCCATAACCAGTTTATTGTAGATATTTCCCTATTATGCTTACCTTTTGGTTGCTATGGAAACTTGTAAATAAGAAGGGAGGTGCGTAAAGCAGTGTCGCCAGCCAGTGCGCTCTGTCTCACGCCACACGCTTCAGGCATTTCCTACCTTGCTGCCTGCCAATGCTAGGGTACGCGCCACGTTGGGTCACGGTTTCTGCTTCTGAACGTCTGCAGAACAATTTATATCCTCGGAAAACAATCGCTGTCGCTTCCTAACGTAGTTCTCGTCATATCTGCGTTGATGAACACTATAGTGGTTAAATCCGTTGACGATGTCTACAGACAGACGGTGCAGGCTGGAGTGTCACGTGTTACTCTGAGCAGTGGCCCGCTACCCACCTTCGTATGAAGCAGCGTTATTATACGTCGATATATTTATAATTGAGCATCTACGAGGTCCAACGTGTTGAGAAAGTCATAATACTTGTGCCGAGCGTCAAAATGTGTGCTGCTACTGTCACTGCCACGGAAGGGCTCCAGACGCCGAACATTGTCCGCCATTAAGAAGCACGAAGACACGCGATTCCCTGCGCGCAGACGTTGCCCCTCAGTCCTAAATTAGCTCCCCGCAGGTGTGACAAGCCTACTCTGGTCACGCAAGGCCATGTCGTTCACGTCAATGAAGCATTACGTTGTTCAGATGTAAATCGCGTTATACATCTTCGGGACTTGCTCAGCAGTCACGAGAACATCAGTATTCTCCGAACGACCGATTTGAACCGCGTTACGTCGCACCTTCCACTATCTAGGTCGAGGTGTTGTGTTTCAGATCGCTTTTATGCGTTCTGCTTGAGGCATATCGACTTAGCGCAGCTCTTATGTTGCAAATGTCGCATCGAAACATAACAGGACTTAGATGCTTCCCTAGACACTAGTACGAAGCTCACTATAATGATACAAGTGGAGGGCATGCGAGTGTTTGATCTTTATCGCACAAAAAAATGGCTCTGAACACTATGGGACTTAACTTCTAAGGTCACCAGTCCCCTAGAACTTAGAACTACTTAAACCTAACTAACCTAAGGACATCACACACATCCATGCCCGAGGCAGGATTCGAACCTGCGACCGTAGCGGTCGCGCGGTTCCAGACTGTAGCGCCTAGAACCGCTAGAACCTACCTCGGCTGGCTTATCGCATACGTAATGTTGAATACAAGACGATTGTGTGCAAAATACACACACACACACACACACACACACACACACACACACACACACACACACACACACACACACACACAGCTATAAAATGTTTTTTTCTTATAGCAACATGTGTATTAAAATAAGGAAATATCAGTAAACCAACTGTAAAAATAATAAGTCGAAATTGAGTTGGCAGCTGATCACTTACAAATAACTGACGTCCCGTTCAGCCCGTCCGTACGTTAACATTGCTTCCCAGTCAATTTCATTACTTACGAAACCAGACAAGCTAAACCATTTGCACACGGGTTACTTTGTAGCCTAAAGTGTAAGCCAGGTCTCTATCTTCGTCAACGACTGTCCTCCTGTCAGGGTACAAAATAGACGCACTAATACTGGCACGCTAGACGCACCGCAAATTTGTGTGGTCTCCTGACCGAAGAGGTTCTCAGTAATTACACTATTGTTCTGAAGCGTTGCATGCCCTTGATTGCAATGATGTTCTTTTGCAATTTACACATCTTCACACAGAAATACATATACAGGTATGGAGAGGGGTGGGGAGGTGACTTGCGATAATGCTAGCAGCTATGTGATCTCGGACTGCCTATTACTGCCTAAGAAAGTGCTCTGTGTTAAGTGAGGTTTTGCGTTCGCTAGTTCTGCACTGAAAGTATTGCTGCACTTTTTAAATTTTCGTCCTACTGTGCGTGTGTGCATTTACTGTCATGTTGAAAACTCATGACTTAACCCCTAAAAAGAAAAAGTGCATCGAGGTTTTACACAACGAAGACTTAAACAACATTGAAATTGTGAATAGATTAACCCGTTCGAGGCCAGTTGTAAATCGAAATCTGCAGAAGCTGACGGCTAAAGAAAATATGGAAAATTTACCACAAATAGGGCGTTCACACACTTCATCGTCCCAGGAGGACAGAATACTTCGTCTACTAAGACGGAAAAACAGGAGTGCTATTTTAGTTTAGCATGGCAAGAGGCAACGGGAGTTGATACCAGCTCTACAATGTTTGGAAAAAGACTGTGTTTAATGGGAATAAAGGCTAGAGTTGCCAAGAAGAAGCCATTTTTAACTGTTGCTACGAGGAAAATGTGTCTTGCATGGGCCACACTACATGTCAAGTGGACAAAAGAGCAGTAGAGAATTGTGGTATCTCTCAGATGAAAGCCGATTTTTCGTGATAAGTGACAGACCACAGATCGTCAGGCGTGAAACAAATTACAGTATGGATCCTAACTGCCTTGTGCGAACCATGAAACATACTCCATCGGTAATGGTACGAGGAGCAATGACTTATCAGGATGTTAGAAAGCTGTACTTTGTTCAGTGAACTGTGGCCAGTATGAAGTTGCCATTCGACGTCCTCTGATGTTCACTGCACATAACTCTTTCCTGGATGTGCAGTGGGTTTTCCGACAGGATCTGGCTCCATGCCACAGATAAAAAGGTGACATTTGTTTTTTTTTTTTAATTTTTGTAATACAATTTCCAAGATTACTACTGTTACACATCATCCAAATCTATAATTTCAATTGTGTATCAGATAACTTCTGTGGCCAGGAATTCGCCAGACTTTAATCCAGTTGAGAAAACAAAATGGTTCAAATGGCTCTGAGCACTATGGGACTTAACATCTGAGGTCATCAGTCCCGTAGAACTTAGAATACTTAAACCTAACTAACCTAAGTACATCACACACTTCCATGCCCGAGGCAGGATTCGAACCTGCGACCGTAGCAGTCTCGCGGTTCCGGACTGAAGCGCCCAGAACCGCTCGAATGGTTCAAATGGCTCTGAGCACTATGGGACTTAACATCTATGGTTATCAGTCCCCTAGAACTTAGAACTACCTAAACTTAACTAACCTAAGGACATCACACAACACCCAGTCATCACGAGGCAGAGAAAATCCCTGACCCCGCCGGGAATCGAACCCGGGAACCCGGGCGCGGGAAGCGAGAACGCTACCGCACGACCACGAGCTGCGGACAGAACCGCTCGGCCACACCGGCCGGCCCCAGTTGAGAATTTGTGGCTACTGGTTGGGAAAGGGGTTCAGAAAAAGAAGTCCCTAACAAAACAGGAGCTGTTGGAGGTGACAGTAAAGCGTGGCACCACGAAATTGACATCAGTACCATTAGAAAACGGATCGACTCCATGTCTGACAGAGTGAAGGCTGTTGTAATGGCCAAGGCGGGGGGGGGGGGGGGGGGGGCGGGCGATATAATACTTAGATCATTTAAAGTATGACTACTGAATAATTCATTTGTGATACACTGTATTTTACACTATGACCAAATTGAATTGAAATATCATCAAATATTTAATATTTAATTTCAAAATCATCAGTATCGTGGCATGTCATTGTGCAGATATGTACGTATTGTTGACATATTTCCTAGAATTAAAATATTAGAAAAAATCTTCCCCTTCATTATAATGTTCCTTATCACTTGTAGAATATCCTTCTTTAATAAATATTTGAAATTTCGAAGACTTTATAGAAGTTCTGTACCAAAAGTCTCAAAATTCTATAGGAATGTTCAGTACCTTAGAACAGTGATGTATATGTCAATTTCTCATCGTGTTGGAGCTTGATAATCCGACAGTGATTCTAATTCCGAGTATCGACAGGGAGTACACGTCAGAGATAATGGGGCTCCAGGTGACAGCCGCGGCTTGCGCCCGCGCGAGGCGCAGCAGCCGCGGTAAGCACTAGAGAGCCTGTATAGGGAGAGAGTGGCCAACCGGACGATACGGCGGCCATTTTTCTGCCAAACTGCGGGCGGGACTTTTAAATGGCCAGTAGTGGAGTAGTGGAGTACACACTCACCGAATCAGAAGCACAAGACAATATGGCGAAATCATTCGTTAAATGTCTTTGTTTATAAGAATAATGTGTTATAATAACTTTCACACAGCCAATTTACAGGTCTGTTTTCAAAATTAACTATGTATATTGCAAGTTGTTTTATATGCAGTAAAAAGCAAGAACGACTTACTTCGCATAGATAAGAGTACTTGGTTGGTTTACACAAGGCTCATGTTTGATTTATGTCAGCCCTGTTGACTGCGACTTCCCACTGCTTTCGTCTTTCTTCATTGCGTGAAAATGCCAACATGCGTAATCGACCTTCGCCTCTATTGGAACAACCAAATGCAGCACATGCTGGCATCGTTTACTTACGTCTGCAGAACGAATTACACATGTTAAAAACAATACTTTATAATTACTAACGTGTTTACTTCAAACATGTAGGCCTACCGACTTCATCACAAAACGCTTCATTATTTCAACTCGCAAACGCTAATTACGTACTAAAAACGATATACAACTAAATCGAACATGCATGCACAACGCATAAGTCTCTCAATAATTCAAATACCTTTTAATCGTTTCCAAAAGTCCTCTGAACTTCAATTCAACTCAAAAGCACGGCGAACATAGGAAGCGCGAGAGACGTTTGGCGCCATTTTTCTGCCAAAGCTAATCAACCAATCACGGGCATCTTCACCTATGGCCACTCTTTCCCTATACAGGCTCTCTAGGTAAGGAAGGGGTGGCGCCGCCCTCTGACGAGTGTTTACAGCTAATTACCGGAGCCCGTCTACTGCTAAACAGTCTCTCGCTAGTCGATGAAGCCTTCCATTGTGCGTCATTGTATAGTAGAGTTTCGACCTTGCCTGATTTACGTTCGTGGTTTGTATTGCTCGCAGAGTTGTTGTATATGTCTACGGGGACTTTGCGACTCTCTGTACTTGGTTTGATTATTCGTTCACTCCGTAACCTCCACTGTCATTTATCTCCAGAACGATCTGCTTCGTTCCACCGGTCTCTACGTTGCTACCCGTGCGAGTTATCATAAACTGAGTTCAAGAGGACCCAGTATCTTTTTACGTTTGATTGACGGTAAGGTCGTTCGCCAAAGCAAAACAGATGGTTAGACCCGCTGTAGTTTGCTATTCTGTACCTCTAGCTACTCATATATCCATAACACATCACCTTTCTCCCAAATAAAGGGATATAATCGCGCTAAGAGGTGGCGCATGGGTGTACCCGTGTAACTTGTTGCTGACCTGTATTGTTTAGTGACGTTAGGGAATGCTACTCCGTTTCCATAGTGTTGATGTGTTTCATTGGTGACTTAAATGTTGAGAACCCTTACGGGAAGACATAATTACACTTATATTTCAGTCTTGGGTGTTCACGATTCCTGTTATCACTGCAGTACTTGCTTTCACTATGTCACAAAAATGCTACATATTTACATTAATTTAGTTATAGCTGATCGTGAAAAACATTTTCTTGGGTTTTCACGAGACACATCGAAATACTGGGGTAGGACCCACTTAATTCCTCGACGTTCTGTGTCCAGAGAGTGTTGTAGAAATCCCATCTGAGGTCCCACCACTCGTGAGAGTGGTTCAGCTCTCGATGGCGGGTTGGTTTTCCCGAAATAGTGTAAGATAGGCATTTTCAAAACTGAAAACTATAACTGCAGTGATAAGGGTTTAGAGCCATTTTCATTGAATTATCCATGTGTCTGCAACAGAAAGCCGCAAATTGTACAACTCAGCTTGCAGGGGTTTCCCCTTTCTCTTCATTTTGGTTCCCTTCATCTTTTGGATCTGCAGCTCTTGTCTTTCTTTCCGTGTTTGCAGTTAAGTTATTGGATATAGGTTCCGACTTTTATGTAAAAACACTGTTTTTTCTTGTTGCCCAAACTTGTTTCGGCACATCTGTGCCATCATCAGTGGGTTTTGTTTATTGATAACTGTAAAAAGTGAACATATTTTAGGTATTAACTGATCTCACAAAGTGAGGTCTAAAGAAAGTTTTTGTTCATTTTCTTCTTACCGTCAGTTTACATTATATGGTTTTGCAGGACCATCTGTATGGTGTCCAGTGCTGATAGTTTGCCATCTGAAAGCCAAACGATATAATAAGAATTTCTTCGGCGAGTTAACACATCCTTTGATTTTTAAAAACCGTTATTTTGGTGCGGAAAATGTTTTACATATATATTCGTTATTACTCACGGTTTTTTTTGTGACTGATCCTTCTTCTTTTGCGTTCTGAGGGCACTGCACATAAATATTTATGTACTTGGTGTAATTTCGTTTTTACTTGAATTTATCTGTGGGTGTCTCATGTGTTCTGAGTTATCACTGTGTTGTGTTGTCTGTCCTGTATCCTATTTAAAATTCCTGTTTCTTCAATATGTTGAGCCGGCCGGTGTGGCGAGCGGTTCTAGGCGCTTCAGTCTGGAACCGCGCGACCGCTCCGGTTGCAGGTTCGAATCCTGCCTCGGGCATGGATGTGTGTGATGTCATTATGTTAGCTAGGTTTAAGTAGTTCTAAGTTATATGGGACTGATGACCTCAGAGCCATTTGAACCATTTTCAATATGTTGCCTATTCTGTGGACAATTTTGTCATTGTAGCTGAGTATGTACCATTTAGCCCTCAAAGAACATGACTTCCAGAAAACGTTTGACCAGTGGCAGAAGCGCTGGGACCGGTGTGTACGTGCGGATGCGAACTACTTCGAGGGTGATGGCGGCCATTAGTGCAAAAGTAAAGTTTTCAACAGATGGCAGCACCAGTCCCGAAAATTTTGGATAGCACCTCGTATCCTGTTACTTTCGTCTCCTCAGAGTATACGTACAATATGTAAAATTTCGTCTTGCTGGTGTTACAGCTTTAATGGGCAGCACAAAGTTTTAGGAAGGAGGGGGTGGTGTGCAGCGCTGAGCGACAGGAGGCAGGAGGTAGAGACGTAGGTGAGCGGACAGGCTGCGAGATGAGGTCAGTTCATAATGAGCAATATCCCCTGCCTGGCGCGCTGCGGCACACATCCCACCACCGGTCTTTACTTTCTCACCAGCTCCCGCCGAGCTACGCTAAACGTTTATTTTCGTTTGTCCACATCGTTCGACGAAATTCACGATATTGCTCTCTCTGCGAGAAAAAGGAACTTAGCATATTCGTCTCGGCCAGAGACCTCAAAGCGTCGATCTATGAAACTGACGGCCAACGGTTTTCTCTACAAATTTACCTTTCTGTCTTCAGTTTATGATCGTCGCAAGTCGATTGCTTACCCCTGGCGTCAAGTTCGAGGGATATTCTATCAGCTATCAGCTATACTTACTATGAAATGAAACAAACGCATAACAGAAATATTACTCCTAACAATAGAGGAACGACTTCTCGGTATGACGACGTTACAGTACGTTAGGTGCAGAATAAAGGGGTAGTGCGTTGTAAAGGAAAGGAGGTGGTTGCTGAGCAGCAGGCAGCGAGTTACACAAGACCCGACGGAGGCCAGACAGAGAGGTCATTGCTCTCTCCAGAAGCGCTCATTGTGTGGTCGCTTCCATGGCAATTACGGAAAATTCCTCCTTTTGTGTCAAACGAATGCGATTCTGGCGCGCATCTGAGGAGAGTGTAATGGCTAAACGACAAAATCTGGCAGCGGCGCCACTTGAAAGCGGGGGTAACGAGCGTAGCGTGTGGTAGGCCCTATTACGGGAACAGGCGCCACTCGTTACGTGGAACGCCGCCAGCACTACCGACCCCTACCTCACTACCACACACATTTTCCACTATTCCTGCGCATACTTCACGACAAATTTCTGTTGTAAATATAAAGAGTGGCGATCGTTCGGCTACAGCGTCATTTATCGTGACTACATCACCTCCCGTACTCATCCACTTCAGGATTCTAACCGATATGCTCATCGCAAAACCTGTTATCTGGATGTTGAAAACTGGAAAACGAGTTGTTGATGATGACTCTGAGCACTATGGGACTTAACATCTGAGGTCATCAGTCCCCTAGAGCTTAGAACTACTTAAATCTAACTAACCTAAGGACATCACACACATCAATGCCCGAGGCAGGATTCGAACCTGCGACCGTAGCGGTCGCGCGGTTCCAGACTGTAGCGCCTAGAACCGCTCGGCCACTTCGGCCGGCAAAATGAGTTGTTCGGTAGAAGCTTCTGTCGAATATTTCTTTCTATTTACCTACTTAAACTTTATAATAGGATGTATAAGTATTTTGAGTGCATAGTTGCCTGATAAACCTACCCAGTATATACATTGTGAAACATTTCCTTGTTCTTCTTTACCGCTCTCGTGTAAGTGCCATGATGTTGCTTCTTACACTCGGCTCACACGATCTTCGAAACTTGTCCAAAACTGCTCTTACCGCCGGTACATTGACTAAGTAACTACGCAACTTGCAGAAAGCCTGTGGTTGTCTCTTGGCTACTCCTCACAACCCGTCAGTGAGCCATTAACGTACGAGTGTAGCAACGTTGAGCTGAAGAGCACTATTAAACTTTTATTACAAAACTTAAAAAAAGTAAATTGTTATCTTAAATATTCTGACAGGAGAATGACAAAGGAGTGTTGAAAGAAAAGAAACTATATAATAATGAGCTTCAGTTGCAAGTACTGTAATTCACCAAATTCAAATACAATCAGCGGCAAATAAACTGATGAGCCAAACAATTATAGCTACCTGCTTAACGATGTATTGGCAAACCTTTGGGGCGCAATACAGTAGTGTTGCTACAAGAGTTCAGGTGGCGTCTGCACCACTGTCACATTCACATTTCCCTCTCCCCTCTAGGGTGTTGTGCACTGCCGCTGGTTTTCCCCCTCCTCCCCACATTCCTCTGATATAGGCCAACTGCCCTATGAATAAAATCGCAGGAAATTTGAAATTAGCCTGATTTTCCAATGAAGCCCAGTTCTCCTACATGTAAATTACCAAGAAACTCAAGATGGTGCATTGTCCTATTGGTTGAAGATATTAGATGACTGACCAAGGAATACTGGCACAGCTCTATGACATCAGAATAAAAGATGGCTGAACGGGGAATACTGGCAAAGAATCGAAGAGAGTGACCTGGTGGTACGAGAACAGCCTATATGACATCAAAATCCGAGATGGCGACCTGGAGATACGAGAACACTCTACGTGGTTGCCAGGTCACCTAATTCCAAACTGGTGGACCTAGGGAAAAAGAGTACAGCCTGCAGGGTTGTCAGATCACTAATGCTGAGTTTAAAATGGTGGGAAATTCAAAAATCATTGGTGTTCCCCCACTCCTATGACGTTACGGTTCACCTGTAATATGTATAAACAATTTCCCCCACTCTTACGATGTCACCGTTTAAATAATTATCACTGCACATTTGATTCACAGCAACTGACTTTTCCTAATTTTAAAACTGTATAACTCGTATGGTTGTCAAATACTAGTCACTGTCATATGTAGAAGGTTACGGCGGGGTCAAGGATTTTCTCTGCCTCGTGATGACTGGGTGTTGTGTGCTGTCCTTAGGTTAGTTAGGTTTAAGTAGTTCTACGTTCTAGGGGACTGATGACCATAGATGTTAAGTCCCATAGTGCTCAGAGCCATTTGAACCATTTTGTAGAAGGTTAGGACTGAGAAAGATATGCATTTGCATCTTTATTATTTCAACAAACACCATGCCATGGAGAGCAACCTTCTGTAATCACGAAGTTTTGTCAGCTGTGTAAGGTCACACACCATGCTAGAGTGTTGCGCCATTCATAGCTTGGCAGTATCCCTCTCTCCGCCCGATCGGTTAGCCGTTCGGTCTAACGCGCGGCTTTCCGGATTGGGAAGGAGCGCCTGGTCCTCGGCACGAATCCACTCGGCAGACTTGTGTCGAGGTCCGAGGTCCGGTGAGCCGCCAAGTCTGTGGATGGTTTTTAGGCGGTTTTCCATCTGCCTCAGCGAATGCGGGCTATTCCCCTCATTCCACCTCAGCTACACTATGTCGGCGATTGCTGCGCAAACAGGTTCTCCACGTACGCTTGCACCGCCATTACTCTACCACATAGGGGTTACACTCGTCTGGTGTGAGACGTTCCCTGGCGGGGGGCGTCTACCAGAGGCCGAACACCACAATAACCCTGAAAGAGTGGTTCGGTGTGGGGCGGCGGAGGGGTGAAGTGGGCTGCGGTAGTCGTCGTGGGGTTGTGGACCACTGCGGTTGCGGCGGGGATGGAGGCTCTTCGTCGTTTCTGGGCCACCAGTTAACATACAATACAATACAATACAATACAATACAATCCCTCTCTCCACAGACGAAATGTGTGGTTCAACTATTCACATTCTACACACTTTTTGTCTCTTCAAATAATTAACTATGTCCAACAACAGATGAAAAATGCATCAATTGAACTGTTAAGTTTCATCTCATGTAAAATGTGTGAAGTTCTATCATCATAACAAAAATTTAGACAGTAAAGTTGCACTGTAGGTGTAGTTTTGTGCTTTTGCATCTATTATGCAGTGAATGTCTGATATAGGTAGTTCTCAGAGTTTTTTCCATAAAGCTAAAAAACGTGTTTCATTTTTGACAGTTGGCAGTTTCTTATTCATTCGCCTACCCCGAAACAGATGCCCACTTCCTGACTGCTCATGCCTCCTCCATATACAGTTTGACAACCATACATGTTGCACAGTTGTAAAGTTAGGAAAATCAGCTATTGAGTTTCAAGCTTGTGGTGACAACAGTTTAAAGTACAACAGTGGAGGGGTAGGGATAGGCAGGGCGGAAATTGTTTCAACATGGTACAAGTGACCTTAAGCTTATGGCAAACGAACTGCAACGTCATAGGACTAGGGAACACCAATGATTTTTGAATTTCCTATCACTTTAAACTTATAATAAGTGATCTGACAACCATGCAGGCTCTCCTCATGTACCTACATCCACCATCTTAGGTTTAAGTGACATGGCTACCATGTAGACTGTCCTCATATCTCCAGGTGCCATCTTGGATTGCCCTCCTCGATTCAGACATCATTCAGACTCTCCTCGTGTATACAGGTCGCCATCTTTCATTCTGAATTAGGGAGCTGCCGAGCCCCAAGTTGAACAATGTTATTTGAATGGTGTGCTCTGAAACACTAGTGCTTCCATCAGCATTGTATTCTCCCATCGGATCTGTCACAGAACATCACCAATCCTGTTTTACAGAGACGGCAAGCCTCCAATCTCCACATTCTACGATGAGGCGTTGTTGTCGAACATGCCATCACAATGGTATCAGACAGCATTCAGTCCCACGATGGGCAGTGGTAATAACGTTTTGGCTCAGGAGTGTATATTCCCAATGAAGTTTATATACCATTTTTTATATCTAAAATCGTTGGAAAACTGAGGCAATTACATCTACTTTTCTAAGAACTTGTTACTGCACAGTATTTGTTAAGATTTATGCAACATTTTCTGAATAAAGTTATCTGGATATTCAGATATGAAAGTAGATTCCTGGTTTGAGTAGTGACATAATAACTGCGAACCTTTAGTCATTATTAAGTTAGTAATAGCGTGAGATGCCGACTGTATTATAAAGCGACAGGATTTCCCTGGACAGTCATTTTGGATCGCCATATTGTATTATGGGACCACAGAATTGTGCCGGTATTTCTGGTCAGCCATCTTGTATTTTCAACCAATGGAATAATACACCATCTTAGGTTTCCTACCAATTTACACTTAGAAGAAATAAATGGTTCAAATGGCTCTGAGCACTATGCGACTTAACTGCTGTGGTCATCAGTCGCCTAGAACTTAGAACTAATTAAACCTAACTAACCTAAGGACATCACACACATCCATGCCCGAGGCAGGATTCGAACCAGCGACCGTAGCGGTCGCTCGGCTCCAGACTGTAGCGCCTAGAACCGCACGGCCACTCCGGCCGGCACTTAGAAGAACTGAGATAGGTGTGCCATCTTGGATTTCATTATTTTATACGAAAGGCGATTGTGCTATTTTTTAATTACTAGGAATTTTATTTCTAATTTCTCACCAATTTTTGAATTTTCCATCATTTTATACATAGAGAAATTGGCCTTTGTCATAGGGGTTTGGGGAGGAGGGGCAGAAACGCAACAGCACAATGTCACAGTGGGGACAGGGAGGGGAAAATCTGGCAACAATGCAGGCTTCACTGTAACTCACCTAGCTACACTACTCAATACAGCAGTGATTCTGCATGGCACGAATTCTACAAATTCTTGGAAGATATGTGGTACCAGATGTCTATGCACTGATCATGCAATTTCTGTGAACTTCGGCCGATGGTTAGTGGGCATAGAACTGACACTTGATGGCGTTCCAGAGGTTTTCTGTCAGGTTCAGATCAGGTGAATTTGGTGGCTTAGACATCAACACAAGTTCACTATCATGATGGATAAACCTGTGTAACATGATTATGGTCATGCCATCGCCATTGGTTAAGTCAGAGCATAAAAGTATGCAGATGTTCTACAATAATATCATCGTAGACCACAGCTATCTTAGTGCCTTCAAATACTGCCGCACGTCCTACGAACGCCCAGTTTAATGTCCTCCATAGTATAACAATGCCCTCAGTAGCATGCCTCTGTGGCTTGGTGCATGTTTTGGGCAGAAGTTTGTGCGGATGATGGCATATCTGCACATATCCATATCCCTGTTGTAACAAGAAACGTATTTCATGGTATGACGTGACATGTTTCGACTACCCTACGGTTCAATCTCGATGCCCACATCATTGGGAATACATAGGGATCGTCTTCTGCAGAGCCCCAAGTTGAGCAATGTCAGTTGATTTGTGTGCTCCGAAACACTAGTGCATCAACTGGCAGTGTATTCTCCAGTAAGATCTGCCACACAGTGTCACCAATCCTGCTTTATAGAGAGGCCAAGCCTACAACCTCCAGATTCTACGATGAGGCCTTGTCACGACGGCACCAGACAGCGTTCAGTCTAGGGATGGCCAGTCGTAATAATGCTTGGGCACTGGTTTCACTAGTGCCATACTAACTGAGAACTTTTAATCACTTTCATGTTAGTAATAGCGTGATATGCCGACTCTATTATAAAATGACAGAATTTAGTGGGTAGCAAGTGTAACGGCCCATGTTACAGATGATGTGGAACTGTTCAGTTTCATATGAAGAGTCTTATAACTTTGAAACATCCTATGTGATTTTGTAAAGATGTCCTATATAACTGATTTGAACAGTGTGGTGTTTATTATTATTTCACATCTCCATCTAGTTTTACACACCAAAAACCACAATTCGTGTCCAGTGGGGATTCATAGTAAGTAGTATTAGTCGCCCATCTGTTCCGTTTATGAAAGATGCTATACTGTATAAACGAGACATTTTACAACTTTACTGTGGTATTAAAAATCCGATACCACCCTCACTGGCGTCTCACTGTTTGCAGTCTAAATGCACTTTCCGACAGAAGCCGATAGGCGCCGTGTGAAGTCCTGGTGGATCAATAGCCTTCAGAGACTCCGACCACGAGCGCCCTCTGTTGCCGCGATGTGCACTGATGGAAAAAGTCACAACACGGAAGAGGAGTTGTGAGACATGAACTAAAGTTGGTGTGTTTCTACATCTGAAAGATGACGTCTATTCCGCTTCCTCGCCACTTATAAGAGAGTGGCGCTAGTAGCGCCTCTATGAGGATGCAAATCAGATTTGTTTGAAACACACGCCGTAACGGTCGTGAGTGTTAGTTACCTTTGAGACTGAACGTGGTAAGTTGCGGTTAGTCAAGAATGCCTTTACGGTGACTAAGACACCTTTATCAACACCTCGCTGGCTTTGAACGAGGTCGTGTAATAGGTCTACAACAAGCCAGATGTTCCTTCCGCGATACTGCAGAAAGACCAGGTAGGAATGTAGCCACTGTACGTGATTGCTGGCAGCGGTGGCCACGAGAATGTAAAATCGCAAGAAGACTAGGCTCCAGACAGCCACGTGGCACTACCGAGAGGGAAGAGAATCCTCTTCGGCGTATGGCTCTGACACATCGTACTGCATCTGCACCGGCAATCTGACCAGCAGCTGGCACCGCAGTGAGACAAGGAACTGTTACAAATTCGTTACTTCAAGGACAACTCCGGGCCAGACGGCCTGTAGCGTGCATTCCACTGACTGCAAACCACCGCCATTGCGACTTCATTGGTGTCGAGGAAGAGCTCATTGGAGGGCAGGGTGGAGGTCTGTTGTGTTTTCTGGTGAAAGCTGGTTCCGCCTCCGTGGCAGTCATAGCCGTGTGTTGACGTGAAGGAGGCAGATGCGGGCCTGTAACCAACCTGTCTGCGTGCTAGGCACACTGGACCAACAACTGGAGTTATGGTCCGGGGTGCGATCTCGTATGACAGCAGGAGCATCACGTGGTTATCCCACGCACCCTGACTGCAAATTTGTACGTCAGTGTCGTGATTCGACCTGTTGTGCTGCCATTTATGAACAGCATTTCAAGGGTGTTTTCCAACAGGATAACGATCGCCCACGTACCGCTGTTGTAACCCAACATGCTCTATAGAGTGTCGACATGTTACCCTGACATCCTCAATCACCAGATCTGTCTCCAATAGAACAAATGTGGGACATCATCGGACGACAATTCCAGCGTCATCCACAACCAGCATTAACCGTCCCTGAGTTGTCCGACCAAGTGCAACAGGCACGGAACTCCATCTCACAAACTGACATCCGGCAGCTGTACAACACAATACACGCACGTTTGCATGCTTGCATTCAACGTTCTGGCTGTTACACCGGTTATTAATGTACCAGCATTTCACATTTGCAATGGCTTATCTCGCGCTTACGTTAACCTGTGATTTAGCAATGTTAACCACTTGAATATGTTACCTAGAAAAATTTATTCCCGAAATTTCATTACTCTACATCAATTATTTTTTTGGTGTTGCGATTTTTTCCGACAGTGTAGGATGGACAGCGGCAGCTACACAGCCCAATCTGAGCCGTTGTCTTCGGACGTAGTCAACCTTCGACAGTTCGCTCGTGCAATAGCTGCGGGAACCTCACACAGCACGACGCTTCTAGTTTTCTTCTTGTAATAATGGACTTTATTGCTGTTTGTTCTTCCGTGAAATTTCTTCGCAACGCTTGGAGAAAGCTATAAGTTAAGTAAAACTTGCGTTTACTGCATTTACGTGTTAGCTTATCATTTCTGCTCCCCTACGACGATAGCTGGTGCACCACTCTGCAGCCCACCTCTCCTTACCGTTGTGTACGATATAGTACACAACATTTTCTGTCGTGTTTATTAATCGAAATGTATGTGGGAGGTATTAATCTATTTCTCGAGTATTGCTAGAAGATGGTTTCTTAAAAATTTTAAGATCGGTTCTCTTGGTTGTGCACAAATGATATGCTTTTGTCCTCCGCTTCCAATCACTTTGACTTTCCTGAGGATATCTGTGATGCTGTGAGAGTACAGTTCTTAGTAAACACATCAGTGTCCACTTCTGTAGTTATTTTGTAAAACTTCTGAGATTAGAGTTTAATTTCTGTCTAAGTAGAGCACATTAGAGATAGAGAGAGAAAAAAGAAGCTCGTTTCACAGCTTCCTTTAGATAACTATTCAAAAATTCACCTTAAGTAACTTGCAGGAAACAATGGAAAATCTTAGTTTGGATGGCTGGACGTGACACTGAACACCTCTCATCTTCTTATACGGACAGTACTAAAAATGAGTGATTAGCTATGAGGAAAGAGTGGTTCAAAAATGGTTCAAATGGCTCTGAGCACTATGGGACTTAACTGCTGAGGTCATCAGTCCCCTAGAACTTAGAACTACTTAAACCTAACTAACCTAAGGACATCACACACATCCATGCCCGAGGCAGGATTCGAACCTGCGACCGTAGCGGTCACGCGGTTCCAAACTGAAGCGCTTAGAACCGCACGGCCACACCGGCCGGCGGAAAGAGTGGAAGCTACCATAATCTACATCCCTATAACCGTCTTCTCCTCTCTGTCCTTACTTCTCGTGTGTAGACAGTCTATAGCGATGTACTATTACCATATAACCATGCCGAGGTACTCGAATGCGGCCGTATAGACAGCGTAACATATGTCTGTGCTTCAAATACCCTACCTATAGTGTGTAACAACCCACTCTTATTTCTCTTTCATAGGGGCCATGCAGAGAACATACGAAACGTTTTGAGTGATTATTCAAAACATTAAACAGAGCGAGGTGTCGCAGTCGTTAGGATTCTGGACTCTAGAGTAGCGCGTACCGAGCGAGGTGGCGCAGTGGTTAGACACTGGACTCGCATTCGGAAGGACGACGGTTCAATCCCGCGTCCGCCCATCCTGATTATGTTTTCCGTGATTTCCCTAAATCACTCCAGGCAAATGCCGGGATGGTTCCTCTGAAAGGGCACGGCCGACTTCCTTCCCCATCCTTCCCTAATCCGATGAGACCGATGACCACGCTGTCTGGTCTCCTTCCCCAAACCAACCAACCAATCTAGAGTAGCGGCATTCAAACCCTTGTCTGGCCATCGGGTTTAAGTTGATCTCAGCTTATCTACAGTGATAAGGGTTAATCTCAAAATGGTTTCTCTGTAAAGGACACGGTTGACATCCTCTCCCTGGTCGAGCTTATGCTCCGTCTCTAACGACCGTGACGTTTCTTTTGTATGATTTCCTTTCTGGTGTTAACAGGTGTTCCAAACGGATCTGCAGATCAAGATCAGCTTGGGTACCTGGACTTATCTATGATCCTTCGTGGTACCTCATTCGTGTTCTATGCGACCCAGTTTACCTAGGCGGTGCCAGTACGGTAAACAGACGCAGGTCCCTAGGTGAGATGAGACTTTCCAGAGCAGCGCGCCATTAATTCGAGGCTGTTATAACACTAATTAAGCGAATCGTGATGAGAGAGCACCGGTCAGTGGTTTGTTCCCGGCGCGGCCTCAGAGGCGGGATCCAGGTGAAGTCAGCCTTGACTGGGAATTAGAGGCTAGCCCGTCTGCAGTTGTGCACGCCCCACTACCTCACGTAATGGACGCGGCGCTCTCGCCGCCCTATTGTCTCGGGACGCAGCTGCAGGCGGCGAAATTTTGTGCTCCTGCTTCCCAGTGCTCCTACAACTTTGGGCTGACACAGGCCGAGCGACTTGCTCTATGAGAACACGATAGCATGTCACACACACAAGCGACGGGACTGTTCAACGATCACAAGTTCTGCTAAATAATTCAAGAAATGTTGGAAAGAGAGAAAATTTTAGTTACTGGGAAATAATCAGGAAGGTAGGCCGGCTGAGTTCAGTTTTGGGTCTACTCCTATTCATCAAATACTGACGAACGAAAGCAACTTTCGCATAATGTACCACTGCCAAGTAACATAGCTCGATGGAACCTGCACTGTGAATAAAAAAAAACTGCTACATTAGAGAAGGCTACTGAAAGAAATACGCAATGAGGCGTTCCATTTCTCCAGCAGCGCTGTTTACAATTGCTGGATGGTCGTGCAATACGTCTCCCCAACGACTTCCACACACGTTCCGTGGAATTCAAGTCGGAGGAACCGTTAAATATCCTCCGTTCCAAGAGCTGCTCCGCCTGCGCTATTCGATGCAGTCGTGCCTTATCATCGAAGTGGTATCACATTTCCACAGCCTTTGAGACACGGCAGAACTGCAGAAATTAAACAGTAGCAATATTAGGAATGCTGTAGCATATATCCAAACAGTGGCCGAAGTGCTGCAGTTTTCAAGCCTGTAGATCCATATTTGGAAGAAGTGGGGCAAAATACTCGTCTGGTCAGTAAGATTCGGTTTTAGATGACATCGCTAAATCAATTCAGGTGACTGCTAATGCGAAGGTATAGAAGAGGTGAAAACTGCAGAGCCAGACAGAAATTACAAAATGCTGAACAGGTTCTCGACGATGTTGAACGTAGTAAACGTGAGACTTTTTACAGCTGTACTATTCAGAACGTAAATTTTCACTGACAAATAAATGGGCAACATTTTCATCGTTATCAATTAAATCCTCTAAGGATCACGCAGAGCCGGACTACGCTCGACTTACAATCGCGCAGACAGTAAGACAAACCGAGAGATGCCTCTTAGTGGTAAGAACGCTGGGAGGAGCGGGGTTCAACTGACTGCCCATTCTCATTTCGTCTCTGTATGTTCTTAAATTAGGAAACGTGGGGTGACTGTTGAAAGTACAGCTTCGCGCCAGTTGCAAGTTGGCTGCTGATGTGGTCTGTGTCCCTGGAGCAGCTCGCTCCTTCATTAAGTGTTCTCAATTCGCGTCGATTCGAGATGAAGATAATACAGCAACAAACGGCGTTTACCTTCTCCGTTTAAACAAGTGCAGTTCAGTTGCCACTTTGTAGCCCGACTACGGCACAGCACCTCATATAGCTGCAAACATTTCACGTTGGCACCAGCAAGTTCAGGACACTCGTCGTTTATGTAATGGAAATACCGCCTGCTCGTTCGAGATGTACAACGCATTCAACAGTGTTCTGCGTGCAACCCAGAAAAATCAACTGGTCGTGACAGAGGAGACTTAGCCATTTCTCATGAATCTGTCTGGTGTGTTTTTCGGCAACATTTCTAAACCGTACAGGGTGCGCAGAATTCGTTCGCTAAAAGCGCTTCACGATCATAACAAACAATAGGACGTAGCGTTTCGTGAATTTAATCTGAGACATGGAAGGTAAATATTTACATCCACTTTCAGAGTGTAGATTACGTTCCATTTAATGTGAAAGTGAACCACCATAACGAAGGAATGTGGGGAAAACAGAAATCATCATAGTCGAGCACGAGAGGGACTTTCCAAATTCTGCGATTATTAAAAGATTATTAGAAATTAGGTATTACATATCATTAGATAGCGTAGGTTAAGATTTTCTGTACGTCAGGGAAAGCTCTGTTGGACAATGCGGTTAACTGGAGCAATTCAGCTGTGACTGCTCTGGACGTAACCCTTTGAGTTTGGCGACACCAGGACGCATTACACATAAGAAGTGTAATTACAAACTCGACGTAGTTTTAACTTTGTTTCATATAAATAATTTATAATGCTTCTCTTGAAGTAGATCAGTAACAGATTATTTCGGAGTTTATCTAACTACAGGGACGGTATTATATAACTACGGTATACCTTTCTTTTTTATGTAGTACTAGCTGCACTGCCCGGCGTTGGCCGGGATGTGCAATGCCTGCCACACAAAGTGATTGACCCTGTGCCTTGCTGATGCCCATATCGAATGCATACCGCATGGGAAACTGCAATCGCTTTAAATGGAAGGGCATATTTAAACCACTGGGTATCAACGGAATGCGAGGAATGAATACTACTTCACCTGCGGCATACCCCTTGATGATGGTGACCTGTGTTAAGTTCGGCAATAGTTTGTTCACGGCCAGCCTTTTTCTAATACATATGTAACAACGACAACTAATCAACAAATAAGAGTTTTAAATTACGTTTCTGCCAGATTCTCGAGATTTCAATCGTCTCGCGATTAAGTGACGTGTGATGGTACTGTCTCCCAAGAGGAGTATTGCCAGTGTAATATATTCTCGCGATAGGAATTACAGTCAGTTTACCACGATATATTTAGTTTGTTAGGCACTTTACTTTTCATTAATTTTGTTCATTGTTTCATCAGAATGCAGAAATTTGAAGTAAATCGTCCAAGAACTTTAAATCGGTCAAGTACTTTTCGAGAAGTTTGGTAACAACATTTCTCCTTTAGGTATTATATATATATATATATATATATATATATATATATATATATATATATATATATATATATATATATTGTGTGTGTGTGTGTGTGTCCGCCGAAATGTCCATTAGGCGAACGTGTAGAAATATGAAGTAAATCGGCCAACAACTTTTAGAGATGTTTGTAACAACTTTTCCCCTTTATATATCACACACATATGGAAAAACTGGTAGAAGCCGACCTCGGGGAAGATCAGTTTGGGTTCCGTAGAAATGTTGGAACACGCGAGGCAATACTGATCCTACGACTTATCTTAGAAGATAGGTTAAGGAAAGGCAAACCTACGTTTCTAGCATTTCTAGACTTAGAGAAAGCTTTTGACAATGTTGACTGGAATACTCTCTTTCAAATTCTGAAGGTAGTACGTGTAAAATACAAGGAGCGAAAGATCATTTACAATTTGTACAGAAACCAGGTGGCAGTTATAAGAGTCGAGGGGCAAGAAAGGGAAGCAGTGGTTGAGAAGGGAGTGAGACATGGTTGTAGCCCATCCCATGTTATTCAGTCTTATACTCAGCAAGCAGTAAAAGAAACAAAAGAAAAATTTGAAGTATGAATTAAAATACAGGGACAAGAAATAAAAGCTTGAGGTTTGCTGATGACATTGCAATTCGGTCAGAGACAGCAAAGGACCTGGAAAAGCAGCTGAACGGAATGGACAGTGTCTTGAAAGGAGGATATAAGACGAACGTCAACCAAAGCAAAACGAGGATAATGGAATATAGTCGAATTACGTCAGATGATGCTGAGGGAATTAGATTAGGAAATGAGACACTTAAAGTAGTAAATGAGTTTTGCTATTTGGGGACCAAAATAACTGGTGACGGCGGAAGTAGAGAGGATATAAAATGTAGACTGGCTACGGCAAGGAAAGCTTTTCTGAAGAAGAGAAATTTAACATCGAGTATAGATTTAAATGTTAGGAAGTCTTTTCTGAAACTATTTGTATGGAGTGTAGCCATGTATGGAAGTGAAACATGGACGATAGACAGAGTAGACAAGAAGAGAATAGAAGTTTTCGAAATGTAGTGCTACAGAAGAATGCTGAAGATTAGATGGGTAGACCGCGTAACTAATGAGGAGGTACTAAACAGAATTCGGGAGAAGAGGGGTTTGCGGCACAACTTGACTAGAAGAAAGGATCGGTTCGTAGGACACGTTCTGAAGCGTCAAGGGATCACCGATTTAGTATTGGAGGCAAGCGTGGAAGGTAAAAATTGTAGAGGGAGACCAAGAGACGAATACACTAAGCAGATTCACAAGGATGTAGGCTGCAGTAGTTATTCGGAGATGATGACGCTTGCCCAGGACAGAGTAGGATGGAGAGCTGCATCAAACCAGTTTCTGGACTGAAGACAACAACAACAACAACAACAACAACATATCACATTTTTTCAAGTCAGGTTACGAAATTACTTAGAAACTGTGGTGTCACCGCCAGACACCACACTTGCTAGGTGGTAGCCTTTAAATCGGCCGCGGTCCATTAGTATACGTCGGACCCGCGTGTCGCCACTGTCAGTAATAGCAGACCGAGCGCCACCACACGGCAGGTCTAGAGAGCCTTCCTAGCACTCGCCCCAGTTGTACAGCAGACTTTGCTAGCGAAGCCACACTGACAATTAGGCTCTCATTTGCCGAGACGATAGTTAGCATAGCCTTCAGCTAAGTCATTGGCTACGACCTAGCAAGGCGCCAGTACCAGTTTATATAAAAATGGAGATTATATTTGTACAAGAGCGATTTACACCGATTATGGATTAAAGTTAAGTATTACAAGATTTTCGAACTTTATTGCAATTCTAAAGACATTGTCCTGTTCCAGACCACAAGCCGGTCTGCGTGTATTTAAACGCGTGCCTTTCGGCTACCTCCGAGTGGCGTGGCTGTCTTGCTACGCCACTACAGAAATTCTATTCGCAACGTTGTATTCCTCCGACATATCGAACAGGGGAGTACTCGACGCGCCACAGTGGCCGTGGCTAAAGCCAAAAGCTGCTCCACTTTTCCCTTTTACAGTAAGCGTTCAAGCGTAATACCGCCAACTTCAATACACTTAGTGATCCGCTTTTCAAATGAATGTATACAGGACAGGCGTTTCTGACGCGGTCGATGGTACATGATATGCCTACAGAAAGAAATCCGGCGACGTCAAATCCAGGGACCTAGCGGGTCAATTAACAGGGCGACCTTCGTCGATCCACCGACCAGTGTAAACCCGGTCTGCTACCTCCCGTGCTTCAATCGCATAATGCACTGAACAACGGTCATGCTGAAACACATACGTTGTCGAACGTCCAGGGCAACATCCTGCAGTAGTAACGTTAGTTCCTGTTCCAAAAACGTTCGATATTTGCGTCCATTCAACGTGCTGTCGATAATATACGGACCAATTAGTTGGTTCCCTATGATGCCACACCCGACATTAATCAAACGAGGACGTTGATGGTCAACTTGCCGTAACCAGTGGGGAATATCTACACTCCAGTAATGAGTGTTAACGCCGGTTAACGCTACCTTGGTGTGTGAATGTAGATTCATCGGAAAATAGTACCTCGGTAAAGAACGTGGGGGCCGTTGGCATTTGTTGACGTGCCCATTCACAAAACACTACACGGTTGATGCAGTGACACGTAGTATTGATGATACTTATGACAGTAGAGTATTGTGACAATACTACCAACGGACATACCGGAATCGCGGTGTAATTGCCGGTCGCTCATCCGTGGGTTGTGGTACACTGCTGCAAGTACAGCTACTTCATTAGCTTGTTCTGTAACGCGTTTGCTTAATTTCCTTTTGCTGGTCTGTACGCTGTCATTTGACATAAAGGCGTTCACAGCCTTGTAAAAGAACGAACGCGAGTTTTCTCTGGAAAACACTCGACATACAAGGCAACAGCAACCTCAACACTTCTCCTACATCTCAGTAAATCAGAATCATCTCAATTTTTTTTCTGTGGTTGCGACATTCATCGTACACTTGCACGTCTGTTCCTCAAATGGTAGGTAGCTGTGCAGGTAACAAACACAGCGCAAGTATTGTAACGTTTAGGGCCGCTATTAGTTCTACGTCTGCATGATGAGCTCTGGTAACAGTGTACTACCTGCTATGATACGTCGTAGTTCGCTACACAGCCCTGGTGGCGCAATGAGTAGTCCCCTGTTCGATATGTCGGAAGAAGAGAAGTTGTAAAATGCTGGCTTGTCCTACCGTCACTGTATGGGAGTGGGGTCCCACGTGCTATTGGATATTCAAGGCCTCTGAGAAGCATGTCCTAAATTACTTTTGTGTACCCATTTCTATTCCTCCAATTACAGCGCCGTCTGTGACGAAACGAAGAAAACGCTTCAGACAAAACGTATGTAGATTTTCCCGTAGAATCGTAATCTGCAATAAAAAAAAACTGGCGTTCTAACAGAAGATTTCAAAGTTGTCCCCCGCCAGCCACGGGCGGAGTGGGGTGGCGGGTTGAGTGTGGTATTATTGGATATCCCCCTCAGAGACAAACAAATTAGAATTCTTTTTTTGGGTCCGATTTGTAGTTGTATAGATAGTTAAAATGAACTCCCTTTATATATACTGTAGCTATAGCACGGTTTAATATCGTCACTACAAGGCTAACGTTAAATAAATAATCTATAACAAATAAATAAATAAAATTCGCGAAAGTTTAATGTGTTTTGTGCCCATTCTCAAGAAGATATTTACTGTCCGTTCTCATTTGCGTAAAAGGAGATTACGTGAATCACATATCTGGAGATTTTGAAGATCTGGCTTTCTTCGCTACTGCGAGCACACGCCGAAAATTTCATTTCTCGATTGGACGGTGTCCAACCGCTGTAGCATCTGCATGTTAAACTACGACCTGCCTCACCGATGGATCGGCCGTACAAATCTCGTATTGGATTACCGGCATCCAACGCCGGTTCATGTCACGGTATGATGGGGCTTCTGAAAGAAAGATTCCTATGTGCCTCTTTCAATACACTTTGGGAGGACTAGGACGCCGCATAGCAAGAGCAGCAACTCCCCGGACGTGATGTAGAAGTATGGGTGGAGCTCGTTTATCGTCTGCATGTTTGTCGTGCGCCCACTGGAGGATACACTGAATATTTGTGAATGCTATATGAAAACAACGGTTCTAAATGTAAGTATCCCTTGTTGTACGTGCATGAATGTTATAGAGACACCCTTGTAAAATCGTACTGATCTTCTGAAAATGAAAACTTCGTATTCTTATACGTAAGTTAAATTTTAGGCCAGATTTATATCCTTATTCTTGTAGAGGCTGTAGAATTCGGACGAATCTTGATATAACCCACGTACTGATAACCATGTGCAGTGAAAAGATTCGGCTGACGCTTAGTTATTGAACTCGATGCCGAGATACACGTGTGATATCGGGCACGCAGCAGAGCACGGGATGAGCACGGGGAAAGGCAACGGCCGGCAGCTATTTCTGAACGGCGCCAGCCCCTGCCGCCAACACTCTTCCGCTCCTATTTACCCCTTTCCGCCCCTTCCTCCCTTCGAAATTTGATTATGTCACCCTTAGTTTGTGACAGCGACGTCCGCTAAAAGAGCCAGACGCAGAAGTTCCGGAAGCACGAATTTTAGCTGGAAAGCAGAAGCAGAAATTGATTTACGATGGGGCTCTCGTAAGTCGAGTGTTTTATCAAATTATATCGCTTCGTGGAATTTCGGGTTCATTATTAAGCTCTTGCGCATTTTGGATATCGTGTCCCTAAATAGAGTAGGAGTATCATACAGAACTTATATTTTCACCACAGAGGATACAATGTCTAATTCGTCAGCAAAGGCGAAGAATTCTAAATTATTGAAGTACTGGACGCGAAATATTTAACAGTATAACACTAACCAAAAAAGAAAAAAAGCTCCGCTTTGAGCGACTGCCAACGTAGAGGTCATCAGAGACGGGGCATAATCTAGACTAGACAAGAATCGGAAAGAAAATCGGCTGTGTTCTTTTCACAGGAGCCACGCTGGCACATTCCGTAGAGGATTTAGGGAAACAGCAGAGAACTTATACCTCGATGACCGGACAGAATTTTGAACTCCCGTGCTCTCTGCAAGCGGTTTCAGAGTCTTAACATCCGTGCTACGTCGCTCATTAACAGCGAACTTTAATTACAAAGGTTGGACAGCAATTTAGAAAGGTTTTGTTCCAAAAATGTGTCCAACCTGCGACTGCTTTGCCATCCGACTATTTTAATGCTTCCGTGCGCGGACTTATAAACGTGTCTACACTTACAGTTCGGCCAAGGGTATGTACCCGGCGATACAGCGAAGCACTGTACGCTCTTGCACTGCGCTCCGTTGATGTGAAAGATTGAAAGCTAGTGGAGAATTCAACAAATATGAAAAATGCAGAAGTCGGAATTGTTGTCCGTCAAGGAGAATGAATAAAGTTGTATAAGTAACGTTCTTCGATTGATGATACAGCCGTCCACCTATACCCCACCCCCATATTCCTGCCCATGACTCCTTCCATCCAGTTGTTTATCCAGAGATGATAATTATGCCCCACATAGACCACCTCCAGCAGAACTACATCATCTCCAACATAAACATCTTCAGTGACTTACAGGGAGGTTATAATTAAAATTTCGCTACTTGGGAGCCTTCATGAAAGACGAGTGATCGTTGGACATTGAAACTTTGGGGAGACATTTCTACGATCATGCGGAAGAGAAATAATGAATAAACCACTGATGAAAAGACATTTTAATTTCCACCTAAGAGGGCTACAAACGTTGCTCTGTGTGACAGCCATCTGCATCCACGACAGCATGGAACCTCACTGGACCACTAGTGATCCCACTTCACCATCGTCAGCAGCACTTCTCGAACGGTGGACCATGTAATGTTCAGCTGTCGTGACACAGCACGTGCACTGCTTGATGAACGCCCATCTCCAGCACTGTACACTATGGCAACAGCAACTTCTTCAACAATTTGTGTCGCAATTGGTCGTCGGCCTCTCGCAAGAGCATTTCCCATTCGCCAGTTAATTCGAATAAATGAATAAATTCACTCAAAAGTAGAATCTCACATGGAATTGATGGAATTTCCAACAGAGTACTAAAAGCTTCTTTTCAACAGACGAGTCAGATTCTCAGCCACATATGTAGTAGCTCACTGAAACAGGGCAGTTTTCCAGATAGACTGAAATATGTTGTTAAACCATTGCATAAAGAAGAGGATAAGTCTGATGCTAGCAACTACCGCTCTTTTCTGACACCTTTATCCAAAATTCTTGAAAAAGTAATGAAGTCAAGAGTAGCATCACATATTTCTAAACATGAAGTACTAACAAAATATCAGTTTGGTTTCCAGAAATGCTTTACAACAGAAAATGCTATATATACTTCCCCTGAGCAAATATTAAATGCTATGAATAGGTGAACATCACCCACTGGGATTTTTTGTGATCTCTCAAATGCTTTTGAAAGTGTGAATCATGAAATTCTTCTAGATAAGCTTAAGTATTGTAGTATGAGTAGGACAGAGCACAAATGGTTTAATTCATATTTCACTGGAAGAATGCAGGAAGTTGAAATTAACAGATAGTCTGCAAAAATCAGTAGAGTCCTCCAACTGGAGAGATATTCAGAATGGAGTCCTACAGGGTTCAGTCTTGAGACCCTCTTATTGTTCGTATTATATATTAATGACTCTATAGTCATGAAGATGCATAGCTAGTTCTTTTTGAGCCGGCCGGTGTAGCCGAGCGGTTCTAGGCGCTTCAGTCTGGAACCACGCGACCGCTGCGGTCGCAGGTTCGAATCCTGCCTCGGGCATGGATGTGTGTGAGGTCCTTAGGTTTAAGTAGTTCTAAGTTCTAGGGGGCTGATGACCTCAAATGTTGAGTCCCATAGTGCTCTGAGCCATTTGAACCATCTAGTTCTTTTTGCTGATGGTACAAGTAACAAACAAGAATCGGCTAAGGAAACGGTAAATAATGCTTTTCAGAAAATTATTATGTGGTGCTCTGAAAATGGACTATCACTAAATTCTGAGAAAACACAGTATATACAATCCTGTACAGTAAATGGCATAACACCATTGATAAATATAGACTAAATGATAGTCTGTGGTTAAGGCAGAATATTCAAAATTTCTGGGAGTTTGCACGGATGAGAAATTGAATTGGAAGAGACACATTGATGATCCGCAGAAATGGTTAGGTTCAGCTACTTGTGCTATTAGGGTCATTGTAAATTTTGGTGATAAACATATCAGTACATTGGTCTACTATACCTATTTTCATTCACTGCTTTCATATGGCTTCATATTTTGGGTAATTCATCATTAAGAGAAAAAGCATTCATTGCACAGAAGCGTGTAATCAAAATAACAGCTAGAGCCCACCCACGATCACCCTTGCAGACATTTATTTAAGGAACTCGGGATATCCACAGTACCTTCACAATACATATATTAACTTATGAAATTTATTATTAATAACCCACCCTAATTCAAAAATAATAGTGTAGTGCATAGCTACAACACTAGAAATAAGAATGACCTTCACTATTCTGAGTCAAATCTGACTTTGGCACAAGAAGAGGTGAATCATGCTGCCACAAAAATCTTTACGTCATTTGTCAAATGGCATTAAAAGTCTGACAGATAGCCAAATAACAGTTAAATACAAATTAAAAGAATTTTTGAATGGCAACTCCTATGCAATATATGAATTTTTAGATTTGAAGTAGTAACTGTAAAAAAGTTGTTAATTTAAATGTATAAAGAAAACTATGTTAAACTGACAAGTTCCACATCATTACGAAATGCATTCATGACCTAGGGAACAAGTATTAATGTAATGTAACTTAACTACTGCACAATAGTTCTCCATATCAACGGGCCCTGCAATTTTGATTTGGTCCTTCTAGTGGCGTGCTACGGTGTCGCAGGGCGGCAGTGTCAACCTGTACGAGGGTTACAGCGACGTACATGCAAGCAAACCGAATGTTAACACGTCAACTGTCAGTGCGTGAAATTTTCCGTAGGTCCTCATCCCATCAGTCGATGAGGTACAATTTCTCCAGCGTTTAAATATGAAATCACCCATGTTGACAGCGCGATATGTTTCCATTGTGTTTCTAGAGAAATTTAGTTTGTAGAACAGATCACGGCTGATCTGTCCGGTCAGAGGATTTCCTACGTTGCTTCTGAGCAAGGAATAATTAAATGGAAGGAAGTTGCATTTCGTTGTTTCCTTTTATGTGTCTGGTGAATAAATACATCTCTGCAAGAAAGTATAAAATAAGAAGATAGCAGCGTCTAAATTCACAAGGTATTTCGTGCCGAATTAATAACACGCTGAGACACTCACAGATCGAGTTCTGCTGGGAGCCAGCTGAGCAGGAAACCATTCCCTGGAAAAATCTCCATAACGTAAAACAAGTATCCAGAAGCTGTCGGAATTATTCTTGGCCCAAGGTAAAAAGAAAACACGAAAAGCTGCAAGAAAAGACACTGAATACCAATGCAACACGTGAAAATCACCATGTGGAAAGAACCGTGTTTCAGAATACGTCAGACAAATAATATACTATGGGTAAATTAATGTGTAATATTTCTAGTTAAAGTTTCAGGATGATAATTTTCAGTTATTGAAAGTAGAACAGTAGATTATTAGAACTTCAGTGGTTATCAAAAATGTTTTTGACATTTGTAAACTTTCATAGATTTTGCGAAACCTAAATTCCTTAAAAATATAAGGAAAGAAACTAAACATTCAAAGAAGCTTGTAATATGTAATCCTGGAAAAGACATTTCATGCTCTCACGAAAGGTATCACAGTTAAATGATAGCTACTTTTTACATAAAAAATATTGAAAATCCAAATAAATGTTAGCATTCGAAGAAAGTGTACGGTTTATACGGCTGGCAGCCAAAGTGTCAATTACGTAACTTCATTTATTCCGAGGTGGTGATTAAAGCTTTATAACGAAACTAGCTGTTAGCCACGTCTGCGCTCACATGTCAGTAGTTTTGTTACGGTGAGCAAGTAAGGTGTTGTGCGCGCAATAATGTCGGCTGCCCTCACGTGCCTGCCTGTTCCGGTCCGCACAGCTAGTGAAGTATGCTCCCCCTCACCATCCCCCCCCCCCCCCCCCCCCCGCGCCCCTCCAGTCACTGCCGCGCGCTGTGTGCAGAGGGGCGTGGGCACGAGCGCGCCTCTACACATTGTAACTATACGTCATACAACGCGCACATTATGCGACAAATTTAATAATTTTTATCAGAGTTTATGCTTACTGATGTAGAAAATGATGTTCCAACCCCTACTTCACACTCCTAGTCTTTTTTCCTATGATCTTCTTCAGGGTACAAGCTATCTCCGTAACAAATTCCAGCGAAATCGATTCGGCAGTTTAGTCGTGAAAACTTAACAGACGGAGTTATTTTCGCATTTGCGAGGACTATTCGGAAAGTAAGGTCCGATCGTTCGCGAAATGGAAATCACAGTGAAAATCAAAGATGTTTTATTTGCAACAGTTAGCTACACCTTCCTGCTACATCTCTACATAGCCGCCGCGCCGACTGAGGTATTTGTCGTAGCATTGAGCCAACTTCACACTACCCTGATCTACAGCTTGTTCTTTGTCTTGGTAGAGAACAGAGATGAAAATCAGACAGAGCCGAGTCCGGGCTGTACGGTGAGTGATTAAACACTTCCCATCCAAAACGCTGCAGGAGCGTCCTCATTGCCGCTGTAGCGGGCGACCGAGAATTGTCACGAAGAAGGAAATTCGTAACAGTGACGTTGTGTGAGCTGCATGAAATCAGGAGAAATCTCTGACAGGCACTCGTACTTGGCGGGAGACACTATTCTCTCGGCATCTTTACGTGCTCACTGCGCGCTCAGAACTGAAAACAGCGAGGTGATGCGACCGACGGGTATACTACAGACACCGTCCAACACATCTACAGGGTGTTGCAAAAAGGTACGGCCAAACTTTCAGGAAACATTCCTCACACACAAATAAAGAAAAGATGTTATGTGGACATGTGTCCGGAAACGCTTAATTTCCATGTTAGAGCTCATTTTAGTTTCGTCACCTACGCTCAATGGAGCACGTTAAAACGATTTCATACGGGATACTCTACCTGTGCTGCTAGAACATGTGCCTTTACAAGTACGACACAACATGTCGTTCATGCACGATGGAGCTTCTGCACATTTCAGTCGAAGTGTTCGTACGCTTCTCAACAACAGATTCGGTGACCGATGGATTGGTAGAGGCGGACCAATTCCATGGCCTCCACGCTCTCCTGACCTCAACCCTCTTGACTTTAATTTATGGGGGCATTTGAAAGCTCTTGTCTACGCAACCTCGGTACCAAATGTAGAGACTCTTCGTGTTCGTATTGTAGACGGCTGTGATACAATACGCCATTCTCCAGGGCTGCATCAGCGCATCAGGGATTCCATGCGACGGAGGGTGGATGCATGTATCCTCGCTAACGGAGGACATTTTGAACACTTCCTATAACAAAGTGTTTGAAGTCACGCTGGTACCTTCTGTTGCTGTGTGTTTCCATTCCATGATTAATGTGATTTGAAGAGAAGTAATAAAATGAGCTCTAACATTGAAAGTAAGCGTTTACGGACACATGTCCACATAACGTATTTTCTTTCTTTGTGTGTGAGGAATGTTTCCTGAAAGTTTGGGCGTGCCTTTTTGTAACACCCTGTATATCCGCTCCAACTGCTAAAAGTTCTGTATTTTACTCCACGACTGGTTTAGGCTTTTACATTGATTTTACAATTCGTCTAGTAGTTTTGGAGATTATCGGTTTTACAATTTTATTATCAGTATACTGAAAGAGACTGAAATTATGCGGAGACTTAAGCTATACCGGCAGCACACCCTTAACAAGCAGGTGGAGCTAAGACATTACAATTTATTGTCGATCTCCGATTTCCTTTCATGGTCATAACGGAAGATTTGTTCGACTGCTCGGTTGCTGATCCTGGGCTTGTTGTTATATGCTCTCTCTTCTGGTATAGATGGTTTTAACAATTTTTACGCAGAAGTATTTTATAGTTTATACGGTTGTTATGTGTGACATGAGCCTCAGTCATTTCCAAGAAAAAGTTTGAAAGTTTCCCAAGTACGTGTAGATTATTAGGATACTTATCCGTTTTTCTTTTTTAAAAAAATGTCGATTGTGTGTTTCGTATTGTAGATGCACACGTGAAGATGTGATTTGACACCTGTTCTTGTAAAAGTTGATATACAGCTGAAAGCGGTTTATTTGAGGAACACGGATTACTTTAGCTGCGGCGCCTTACCACGCCTGGGCTTCTTCTCGGTGAGGATGAAGAGCTGAGAGAAGATGGCGACGCTGGGGCAGCAGTGTGAGCAGCACTGGGTGGGCGCGGCGCGCGGCCGCGGCTGTCCGGGCCCGCACGCAGAGGCCGGCGCTGCCGCCGCCGCCGCTGCCGCCGCCGCCGCCGCCGCCGCAGCCACTGCCGGCCCTGGCGGTCCCAGCGGCGCGGCCACCACCACTGCTGCGGCGGCGCCGGCGCACGCTTTGGCCGCAGCCGCGGGCTCGAACAGCGCCAGGTCCAGCCCGTCCAAGTCGCTGGAGCACGAGTCGCTGAACGGCTCGAACTCGACGGACGCGCATTCGTCCTCGTCGTCGTCCTCGTCGTCGTCGTCGTCGCCCGCGTCGTCGCGCCACGAGCCGCCGCTCGCCATCGCCTGCCGTCACACGCCACACCTCACACACTCGTCCCGCGCGCTCACGTCTTCCCAAATGTAGCTGCGTGGCCGTCACTAAAACACTCTCCCCTAATAGTACTGATTTGTCTCGAATCTAAGACAAGCCTGATCGATCCATTTTTCTTCTCAACTATATGTAATTGATTGTTGTATGAGCTTACTCCAGGCTCAATAATGCCCTCGTCAAGCATAGATTGTATTTCTAACACGGTCCCTATAATGTGCCGGAATTACGTATGGTCTAACACAAAGTTTAGTATGCTCAAGAACACGAAATCGGTATTGAAATCCCTCGATTGTTCCTGTTTTGTGGGTAAAACTGTGGAATGTACTCGTAAAATCTCAAAAACGTTCTGCCTATCAGTGTCTTTACAATTCTCAATTGCTCGAATTTTATTCTGAATTAACTCATTAGTATGAAATACGACGTCGATATCATCCCTCTCAATACTTGCAGAGTGGTTGTTAGTGTCAAGTTCCGTCGATAATTCCGAACTGTTGTCTAACAGGAGGTAAAGCCGATTAATTTCCTCGTCACGGTTTGAGACCCAATCTTCAAATTTCAAAGCTGTTGACTTACCTTCTTTCTCTACACTTATTTCAGCATCGTGAAAGTTTAAGATTGCTTTGTATTCACTCAAAAAGTCTACTCCCAATATAATTTCCGTCGACAGTAACAGAACAATAAGAAAGTTCATAGAGAAGCTGTGGCTTTGACAAAGGAATTCTAAGTTGGTTTGTTCACGTACATCTACACTTTTTCCAAAAATTGCACCTTGTAATTTAATCTTACGTAAAGGAAGTGTGGGGTAATCGTTCGATTTGTTGCATTTGCCAAAAGCTGTTTCATTAACTACTGAAATGGGACTGCCAGAGTCAAGTACTGCCGTAAATTTTACGTCATTTACTGTAATGTGAATTACAGCATATGCAATGTTATTCTGTTTTACGTCGTGTTCCTGGAGTAAGATGTCCCTAACGTCTTCCATTTTTACGTAATTACTAGCTACGGCAGTTGCGTCGTCAGTTTCATAATTACGTATTGTGGCTGCCAGCGGTGAGAGTCATTGCCTACTGTCTCTCTGTTGGCGCGTATCGTTATTGGGATTACTTTTCTGTCTGCCCATTTCCATTCGTGTTTCGAAGGTAAACAGATGTGCGCGTAAATACGCGATTTTATCCACTAGTATTCAAATACAATATTAGCGCAAATCGCTGGGAATGTGTCGACGGAAAAAATCTCAACACCGAGGAGGGTTCAAATGGCTCTGAGCACTATGGTACTTAACTTCTGAGGTCATCAGTCCCCTAGAACTTAGACCTACTTAAACCTAACTAACTTAAGGACATCACACACATCCGTGCCCGAGGCAGTATTCGAACCTGCGACCGTAGCGGTCGCGCGGTTCCAGACTGTAGCGCCTAGAACCGCTCGGCCACTACGGCCGGCACCGAGGAGGGGTTATGCGACGTAAACGAAAGTTGGTAGCCTTGTTTCTAAACCTGAAACACTATAGCTATTCAAATTTCGGTGCAGTGGCACGAGAATGACGCTAGTACGCCACTACTAGCAGGCAAGGTTTGCTATAATTAGACACTGTAACGGCCGAGAGCGTGAGGTACCTTCGAGACTGGACGTAGTGAGTTGATGTTAGACAAGAATGCTTTAACGCGACAAAGGCGCCATTATCGACACCTCCCTGAGTTTCAACTAGGTCGTGTAGAAGTCCTACGAGAAGCTGGATGATCCTTCTGCGATACTGCAGAAAGACTTACCAGGAATGTAGCGCACTGTACATGACTGCTGGCAGCGGTAGTCACGATAACGAACGGACGCGAGAAGGACAGCCACGTGGCACTCTCGAGAGGGAAGAACATCGTGTTTGGCATTGGCTCTGGCGTATCGTACTGCATCCGCAGCAGCAGTTGGCAGCACAGTGACACAACGAACTGTTACAAATCGATTACTTCGAGGGCTGCTCCATTGACCCCAAACTACCGCCATTTGGTACTTCAGTGGTGTCAAGCGAGAGATCAATGGAGAGCGGATTGGAGGTCTGTTGCGTTTTCTGATGAAAGCTGGTTCTCTGTGTTTGATCTAGAGTTATAGCCTGGGGTGCGATTTCCCACGCGCCCTCACTGAAAAGTTGTACCTCGATCTGGTGGTTGGATCTGCTCAGGTGATATGCACGAACAGGAGTCCAGGGGCTGTTTTCCAATGGGACAACGCTCGTTTGTATGCTTTCATTCAACAATCTGGCGGCGACACCGGTTATTATTTTACCACCGTGTCATATTTGCAAGGGCTTATCTCGCGCTTACATTAACCTGTGATCTTACAATGTTAATTACTTAAATATTTTAGCTAGACGAATGTATTCCCGTAACTACTTTAAATATTTTTTGGTGTCATTTTTTCTTTTCCGACAGTGAGTACTAAGTGTATAAAAACGCATGAGTAACCACCCGGAGCAACCTCATGTCATGACCACACAAAGTAAACTTAAGGAAAAGCAGACGTCAAGCTGAGGTTCATTGGGAGATTCGTAAGGAAATTTAACTAATCCACAAAAGAAGTGGATCACAAAACACATGTTCGACTGTTTTAGTACTGTCCATCATTTGTTTCTCCGTGTTTGAAGAGCGCTGCTGCTCCACAACTATGTACTGAATTTATATGTATCCGTCATTTTATTCCATAAATCGGTTTTCGAACATTTTCAGGTTTATCTTCAGAGTGTTTCTGTTCAAAAAACGGTTCAAATGGCTCTGAGCACTATGGGACTTAATTTCTGAGGTCATCAGTCCCCTAGAACTTAGAACTACTTAAACCTAACAAACCTAAGAACATCACACATATCAATGCCTGAGGCAGGATTCGAACTTGCGGCCGTAGTGGTCTCGCGGTTCCAGGCTGTAGCGCTTAGAACCGCTCGGCCACCCCGGCCGGCCAGATCGTTTCTGTAGGTTACATCATTAGTTCTAGCATAATGGTGGGTGCTGCCTCTGTGACAAGAAGATGGAACACGCTTTACAGTATCGCCATGACTATTGTTTATATGTCGATATGGGTGTAAATTTCGTTTTTTACTTACTGCGACAGTACGGGCGGCTCGAAGCAGACAGATAGACACTAACGAAAAAAAGTCGCCCATACTGTCGCACTAAATAAAAAACTAACTTTACATGCATATCGACAGATAATCAATAGACACTGCGATACATTAAAGCGTGTTTCATCTTCTTGTCACAGAGCCAGCGCCCAGCATTATGCTAGACATAATGATGTAACCCACAGAAACCATCAGACGATGAACCTGAAAATGTTCGAAAACTGGGTGATGGAATAAAACATAATTATTCAAAAAAGTAACTGGTTGTAGTTTTATGTAACTTATTTACATTCAATTAACAGTCACGGGCTCTAAAATATCTGTAATGGAAAATCTCAATCTGATATACAGGGTGTTACAAAAAGGTACAGCCAAACTTTCACGAAACATTCCTCACACACAAATAAAGAAAAGATGTTATGTGGACATGTGTCCGGAAATGCTTAATTTCCATGTTAGAGCTCATTTTAGTTTCGTCAGTATGTACTGTACTTCCTCCATTCACCGCCAGTTGGCCCAATTTGAAGGAAGATAATGTTGACTTCGGTGCTTGTGTTGACATGCGACTCATTGCTCTACAGTACTAGCATCAACCACATCAGTACGTAGCATCGACAGGTTAGTGTTCATCAAGAACGTGGTTTTGCAGTCAGTGCAATGTTTACAAATGCGGAGTTGGCAGATGCCCATTTGATGTATGGATTAGCACGGGGCAATAATCGTGGCGCGGTACGTTTGTATCGAGACAGATTTCCAGAACGAAGGTGTCCCGACAGGAAGACGTTCGAAGCAATTGATCGGCGTCTTAGGGAGCGCGGAACATTCCAGCCTATGACTCGTGACTGGGGAAGACCTAGGACGACGAAGACACCTGCAAAGCACGAGGCAATTCTTCGTGGAGTTGACGATAACCCTAACGTCAGCGTCAGAGAAGTTCCTGCTGTACAAGGTTCAAATGGCTCTGAGTACTATGGGACTCAACTGCTGAGGTCATTAGTCCCCTAGAACTTAGAACTAGATAAACCTAACTAACCTAAGGACATCACAAACATCCATGCCCGAGGCAGGATTCGAACCTGCGACCGTAGCGGTCTTGCGGTTCCAGACTGCAGCGCCTTTAACCGCACGGCCACTTCGGCCGGCTCCGTACAAGGTAACGTTGACCACGTCACTGTATGGAGAGTGCTACGGGAGAACCAGTTGTTTCCGTACCATGTACAGCGTGTGAAGGCACTATCAGCAGCTGATTGGCCTCCACGGGTACACTTCTGCGGATGGTTCATCCAACAATGTGTCAATCCTCATTTCAGTGCAAATGTTCTCTTTACGGATGAGGCTTCATTCCAACGTGATCAAATTGTACATTTTCACAGCCAACATGTGTGGGCTGACGAGAATCCGCACGCAACTGTGCAATCACGTCATCAACACAGATTTTCTGTGAACGTTTGGGCAGGCATTGTTGGTGATGTCTTGATTGGGCCCCATGTTCTTCCACCTACGCTCAATGGAGCACGTTATCATGATTTCATACGGGATACTCTACCTGTGCTGCTAGAACATGTGCCTTTACAAGTACGACACAACATGTGGTTCATGCACGATGGAGCTCCTGCACATTTCAGTCGAAGTGTTCGTACGCTTCTCAACAGCAGATTTGGTGACCGATGGATTGGTAGAGGCGGACCAATTCCGTGACCTCCACGCTCTCCTGACCTCACCCCTCTTGACTTTCATTTATGGGGGCATTTGAAAGCTCTTGTCTACGCAACCCCGGTACCAAATGTAGAGACTCTTCGTGTTCGTATAGTGGACGGCTGTGATACAATACGCCATTCTCCAGTGCTGCATCAGCGCATCAGGGATTCCATGCGACGGACGGTGGATGCATGTATCCTCGCTAACGGAGGACATTTTGAACACTTCCTGTAACAAAGTGTTTGAAGTCACGCTGGTACGTTCTGTTGCTGTGTGTTTCCATTCCATGATTAATGTGATTTGAAGAGAAGTAATAAAATGAGCTCTAACATGGAAAGTAAGCGTTTCCGGACACATGTCCACATAACATATTTTCTTTCTTTGTGTGTGAGGAATGTTTCCTGAAAGTTTGGGCGTGCCTTTTTGTAACACCCTGTATATCTGCTCCAGCTGCTAAAAGTTCTGTATTTTACTCCACGACTGGTTTAGGCTTTTACATCGAAGCCGTTCTATAGCGGAATCTGGAACTGACATTGGAAATGGTATCAAATGTTTTACATAATGGTAGTATGAATATTAAATAATTTACGTAACAGCACTGGGGTGGTACTGAGCAGAATTTGGGATACAAGAAATTTGTAGCACGACTTCACTAAAACAAAGGATTGGCTGATAGGACACATTCTGAGACATCGAGGACGTAGGTTGCAGTAGTTGAGGTTTGCACGGGATGGATCATCACGGAGAGCTGCATGAAACTAGTCTCCAGACTGAAGAAAACAACAACTCAGCAGCACAACGTAACCCATATTTTTCTTCTTTTGTTTTCCTCTGCTTGTACCGTAAATTTGTAAACTTAGAATGGTTTGATGTCGAAACTCCTACGTTACTGTTATGCAAATTATTTAAATATTCGTTATATTATTATGTACAACGTTTAGTTCCATTCAATGTGAGTTTCTGATTCCATTAGAAAATGGTTTCAATAAAAAGCCGAAACCGGTTGTGCAGAAAAATAAAGAACTTTCTAGCAACTGGAGCGGCTATTCATCAATACTGTTCAGCAATCTGGGCACTAATGGAGGAGATAGATAACATCTGACGAAGAGGGGCGCGTTTCGTCACGGGACCGTTTGGTTGACTCTACTACTTCAGTAGCAGACGGTACAGGAGAGTTGTCAGTAACGAAGAAGGTTACTGTTGAAAATTCGAGAGCCGTCGTTCGAAGAACAGTCTGGCAGCATGTTACTTACTCCCACATACGCTTCACGAAATGATCACGACGAGAAAATCACACAAATTAGAGCTCAAGCGGAACCTTATCGACAGTCATTTTTCCCACCCACCACTGGTGAATAGAACAGGGAAAGGGACAAAAATTAGTGGTTCCAGAAGTGCACTCCGCCACAGCGTAATGTGGCTTCCGGAGCACAGATGTACATGTCGATGAAAGCGCACACCACAAGTCGACGCTTTAATTTTCATTTCCGGAGGATTTCCCTCAAGTTATACCAAGCGAGGTGGCGCAGAGGTTAGCACACATGACTCGCGTTCGGGAGGACGACGGTTCAAACCGCCTCCGGCCATCCTGATTTAGGTTTTACGCAATTTGTCTAAATCGCTTCAGGCAAATGCCGGGATGGTTTCTTTGAAAGGGCACGACCGATTTCCTTCCCCATCCATGACACAATTCGAGGTTGTACTCCGTCTCTAGTGACCTCGATGTCGACGGGACGTTAAATCCAATCTTCTTTCCTTCTTCCTTCCCCCAAGCCCGGAGAAACACCTCACTAACAGACCGTCGTTACGAAATTTGACTGACCAGCAGTTTGACATTTTCGAAGAGTTTTCTTCACAGCGCGGAGGAATTCCTCACTGAGAACTGACCAGCATTCAGTGCATTGGAAAAGCTAGTGCACTTTACATCACGGATTTGCCTCATAAATTTCTGATGTGATTCACTTTTCTGAATAAGGCACTACACGTATCATGAACGACCAACATTACTACCGTCTCACTTTTACCAGAGCTGGTTAGGATGTAGACCAATTTGCATCTTGGAAGGAACTGGTTGTTTACCTCCGGTGGGCTGACACCAACGCAAACCACGCAGTTGTAGGAGTAATAATAAAGAGTTAAAGCGACGTAACATTGTGATGATGAAGAGACTCGACAGAAGAGGCTGACGAAGACAGTCTGGAGCTGTGTGCGTAGAGTACCGTGATAGCAGATAAGCTCCCTACGCCAAGCGAACATAAATGAAAGCTGCTAATGGAGAGATTCCACGCGATGAAGAAAGGGACAACAAAAATAGCTACCATTTAAGGAATTACATTCCATCGTGTTTGATGAATTAACACTGCAAATGCCAGCAGTGTAGAATGCTTATTCAATATCACGGTATTATAATCTTGCAACAGAACGAGGGTTAGCTGTCCCTTTACCGCTAAGTTATCCTTGCACCCGGCGAAACCATAAACATCTTTCGAATCTCACGCACAATGGTTTTAGACGCAGTCCTGTAATTTAATTTGTTACATAGTGTTACCCAGTGTATAAAGGGAACACAGAGGACACTTTGAAGTATGTGAGGCTCAAAGTGGAAAAGTCATATACTACCAATGTGCTTTTAGATCTGCCTATGTAGCCTATGTGCTGGGATTTAATTTCTAGATTTATTCCGATCGGTTATCCCGGACTTGTTGATTAGATGCAACAGAGAGAATCAGAATGAAAAAATGAAATCCGGCGAGCAGTTTTATGCTCCTATTTCTCGAAGACTAATGGTGGGGCAGTGGTTCGAGAAAATGCCTTGTGTCTTCTCAAGACTGTCGGCGTTGATCTACCATTTTCTGATGATTCAGTGAGTTCCAAAGAGTAACATCTGTTCTGCAGACAATCTGTACGCAGAACTTGACTGGCCGCCGCAGCGCGAGAACTAATGGCGCAAGACTTGCGCTTGTCTGAGACCAGACACATGAATATTAGAATCAGCTCACGACTGCAACTCACACCGTTCTGGCTTATTACAAAAAAAATGGTTCAAATGGCTCTGAGCACTATGGGACTTAACATCTATGGTCATTATTCCCCTAGAACTTAGAACTACTTAAACCCAGCTAACCTAAGGACATCACACAACACCCAGTCATCACGAGGCAGAGAAATCCCTGACCCCGCCGGGAATCGAACCCGGGAACCCGGGCGCGGGAAGCGAGAACGCTACCGCACGACCACGAGCTGCGGACTGGCTTATTACAAGAAATTATCAAACTGTTGTTCCTTATCGGCACATCTTCACGCGCAGTGCAAAGTGATGCTAAATATACGGAGTGGCAAATCTCTCTATGTGCGTAGCACTGTTACAAACGAAGTAACCTAGTTTCATTACTGCGTGGTTTCAAGTCGAAAAACAAATATCAAGAATTTGAAGATGAGGGTACACCAACAGCAATCAGATAATCCTTTTCTATTGAGAAGGGAATGGCGGTTGTATTCTAAACTGTCAAAAGAGTATAGAAACATTTTATCCTCTCTCTCTCTAAAATAATAATTGAAAGAAATCACTGCAAATGGTACATAGAGTCATTGCCGCCAGTGGCAGAGGTACTTAAGACCAACATTGAGATCGAACATTTGGATCTTTCATTACGACAAAGTTTCATGAATGGTTAAAAATCTGCACTATTCAGCTGCATAACTTTCTAAGTTCTTCGAGACCCTCTCTAAGGTCATCTTATTGCTTTTGAGACTTCGTCTTACTTTTGTCAAGTTTGGACTCTACAGGAAAAATAAGCCTTTTTCTAAGCATGGTAATCTCCTGTCAGCATTGAAGACGCTTGATAAGACTGTGATTTAGTGAACTTCTTGAAGGATGAGTAGATGGCTAGAATTTATTAGAAGTTATTTTCGTAAAGTGAAATACACTGTCGTCATATGTTACATCACGAACACCTTGACCGAATGCTGCCAATCTGATACTCCAGTATTTCCATACCTGCGGGATATGTTGATTAAAGTTTCATTCGTTCATTACAGAAGAAATTTATTGCTACAGATGAATTGTGCGAGTATGAGATGTGTTCCTTACTGGATCTTTTCGAGTGGAGATCGCAACAAAGCATGTCCAGGGGAAGTTCACGTGCAGTTTATCGCCATGTCTCGGACTTTGAGAAAGGTGGATTATTGGCGTGAGGATGATGGGAGTACTGCACACACAGCTGGCTGCAGAACGAGTGCTGACTCAGGACGACAGTGGGACAACTAGAGTAGAAACCGATTCCATAGGAACTACGCCACGAGAAGTTCGTAGGAATGTTTGACTGGCTATGACGAATAGACAGACGACAACAGATGAAATCTGGGCACAGATTATAGCCAGTGTCATCTTGAATCGTAGGTAACAGATTATTGGAAGCTGAATTGAGCTTTCCAGGGGCCATGCTTCGCTTAACGTCGATACAGTACCACAGAAAACAGACTTACATAGCGTAGAGTCAGACACTGACAAGGGGAGGCCGCCAGTTGTGAAATTCAGATTCGATTCATATTGCGCGTAATAAAAGCTCATGGCCAGAGGAGTAATGTGGCAAAGCACCAAGATGCACTTCTCAGCCGTTGTCGAGAAAATCGACAGTTAAAAGAAACCGTTGCGGTGAAATACTCTCTACGATTAATAACTTTCCAAAGCGTCCTGACGCAGCGGTAAGCGCTCGGGTTCGTAACATGAAGGTCGCCGGATCGAATCCCGCGCCATGCAACTTTTTTTTATTATTAGTTTTTTTGTAATTCAAATATATATATATATATTTATATGAATTGCTTATGCATGTTGGTGAAGGCGGATAGCTCTCCAATTGTACCGCCTCCATTTTTCCGTCTGTTTAACAGGGTGTACCAAAGCTCTCCCGTCCGCACAGATTTTCGACGATGTTATAAGTTGCGCTAGGGACCGCATCTACCTTCTTTCGAAGTTAGCACGCAACTACGCTGTTATGCGGCGGCTCGTTTCGGCCCATTCAACATCTGTCCTTCAAGTGTAACGAGCGAGTAACGGAGTTTATATTTCATACCTGCCACAGCAAATTTGTGTTCGTGGGGTTTCTATTCTAATTCGAACGTTTGACTTACGCTATACGTATTCGTTTCGGAATATCGTTTCTACGTCTTCCGTTAACTATACGTGGTTAACATTATGAAGACAATTAATAACATTTGTGAAATACAACTTTGTTTGCGGAAAACGTAATGATGTTCGAAGTCGCCAGTTTTTCTACGACAAACGACTTTCAACAACTTATTATATGCATAATTGTTGCAACTGACTGCCGGGAATTATATATATATATATATATATATATATATATATATATGAATTACAAAAAACAAATACTAAAAAAAAAAAATTGAATGGCGCGAGATTCGAACCGGCGACCTTCGGATTACGAACCCGAGCGCTTACCGCTGCACCACAACGCTGTAGAAAATCATTAATCGTAGAGAGTATTTCATCGTAACGGTTTCTTTTAACTGTCGATTTTCTCAACAACGGTTGAGAAGTGCATCTTGGTGCTTTGCCACATTACACCTCTGGCCATGAGCTTTTATTATGCGCAGTATGAGTCGAATCTGAATTTCACAATTGGCGGCCTCCCCTTGTGAGTGGTATTCTGTGGTGTTAGGCGTAGAGTCTCGCTTGTGTTTTAGGCGGGTAGATCGACGCCACCGTGTCCGTAAACGACCTGGTAAAAAGGTGACAGGAAGCAACGATTTTCGAGACCGATACCTGACAAACTCCTGGAATCGTGGATATGAAGCAATTAGATAAGACCACAGGAATGGTTTGGTAATTGTTGAATGGAGCTAAATGGTAGGCAGTATGTGGCAAGAATAGAAAACCCTGTTGTCATCCCAATCGTGGCCAGGGTGCAAAAGCGCATTTTCCAATAAGATAATGCAAGATCCCACACTGCTCTTCAAGTCACAAACGCCTTGAGGAATGAACAGATACTTGACAGGCTTGCCCGGTGCCCTAATTTGTCACCCATAGAGCACGTCTGCGACGTGATGGAAAGACGTATACTTTCATACCATCTCCAGCCACCAGCCAGCAATAACCGTGTACTGTAACAGTATGTGTTTTACCCAAAGCGGTAAATTCCTCACGTTGGCATTCGAAGGTTGTTTGCTTCCTTGGTGCAACAGATACATGACTATATTTGTGACTGTGGAGATCACACCAGGTGCTGTTCCGGGGTATAATACTTTCCATTTCCATCAGTGTAAATAACTTGGTCTCGCCATTTCATAGTCTCGCGATTCTACTCGATGTTGGCGGTGCGTTAGAGGTTGGTCGCAAAGTACAAAAGGACTGAGAACAAAGCCCACGGAAGGGTTTTCTCAGCACAGTCGCTTTGTTGGAGAAACCTGTTTTTATACAATGGAATATGTCTGCAGCCCAGTCATCTTAAGAGACAAGGGGAGAAGTGGAGACTTGAAGCAAACGTGTGGAACATACATGACTCAGGACCTAGGCCTAAGTTACCGATAGCGGGTTGGAAAAAACTCAGAAACCGATTAGCTGGCCGTGATTTACTCTGACTACTTTTCCAAGTTCGCGTATGCAAAAAGCTGGGAAATTCAAAAGACTTGGACATCGCCGTAATAAATGTGTAGCTCATCAGTGAGTTTACTTTTATTTACCATTACAGGATTTTATAAAACTTCGAAAGCTACAACAGATCAGCTCTAGTCTCACTTATTTCAAAGCCGTTGTGAAGACAATAGTATTGAAAATGAGAGGTGTAGCCCAAAGTTGTGCTTGCTACAGAAAACTCGTAGTTTTGATTATCTTATTCAGGGTTCTGCAAGGAATCGTGAATGGATAACGAACTTTTTACGTTCCCGTTTCAATAAGGGCTTGCGTCGTATTTACTGACCATTCCCTTGAGATGAAGTAAAGCATTAATGCACACGACGTAAACATCTTCTATTTGTAAAGCTGTGTTTCTGTATGTAAAGGCATTTCGCGAGCCTCCATTATGACCTTCAGGATTGCATTGTCGCGCTCGTCTATCAGCCAAGCTTCAATGTCATTAATGAATCGCCTCGACGACAATTTTATTAAATTTACGCAAAAAGAAAAAAAGTGGACTATATTAAGAACCCGCATTTTCTTTCCCTGCTAATTTAATTTATTTTGCATTCGAATAAGCCGCCTTCAGGACTTCAGAATGCGGCCTGGGATGTGGTGTAGGTAGCCACGCAGCCAGAGTAGGCGCAGTTGACGTGCTGCAACGTCGAACGGTCGATTCAGGGTGAGCACAACGTTTGAAAGGATACGTTGTGCAGTCGCAATAGGCGCTAAATTACAAGTTTTGTAATCTATGTTAAGGTCGATGCAGTTTAGAGAAGTCAACGAATATCGCAGAGAAAGGATTTGGTAATATCAAAATATTTGAGTTAATAGTCTGTTACTATTAACTTGTACTGTCAACCGATCACTTACGAACGTTGTATAGACTGCACGAACATCAAACATCAATTTGTAATCGTAACGACTGCACTGATTTTGAAGATGAACAGCTCGTTGCTCAGACAGCGCCTTGTACACGATTCCGTGTCGGTCGATCCTAATAGTTAGAATGAACAGCGCAAAGTGGTTACGCATGTAACTTCATCATGGTTTGCGTCGAGTCTCGAATTACTGAAAATGGTATGGGAAATTACCTTATTTTGTGGAATATAAGCAAGAGTACACTAATGAGCCAAAACATTATTGTGACCACCTACTTAATAGCTTGTCTGTCCGTCTTTGGAACGAAATACATCAATTATTCTGCGTATCAGGGATGAGAAAGTTTGTTGGTAGGTTTGTGGAAGTATATCGCATTTGATGTCTACGCACAGGTCGTGTAATTCGCGTAAATAAAGGGCCGTTGATTTGCGTACGTGGAGATGGCGCCCGATAGTGACACAGATGGGTCCAATAGGATTTACATCAAGCGAATCTGGTCGCCGAGACATCAATGTGAGTTCACGATAATGCTTTGTAAGCCACTGTAGCACTGTTCAGGCTCCCAGACACGGACAGTTATACTGTTGAAAGATGACATCGCCGTCGGGGAAGCCCTTCGATTAGTACCACAGGAGCAAGCGCAGGAGAATGTCTCTCACAGCATAATACTGCTCCCACCGGTCTGCCTCCTTGGCGTGCTGCACGTTTCGAGCCGCCGTTCACCTCGATGACGGCGTTTGCGGAGACGATCATCGACCTAGTGTAGCAAAAATGTGATTCTCCCGAAGATCCGACACATTTCCATTGATCGGCGGTCGAATCCCCATGCTCCTGTGCCCTCTGAAATCGTAATTAATGGTGTCGTTGGGTCAACATGTGAACACGTAGGGGTGGTCTGCTGCGGAGCTCCATGTTCAACAATGAACGACGAACAGGGTGTTCCGAAAAACTTGTGCGTGTACCAACCTTATGCTCTTTCGGCAGAGATGCCACAGATCTCCAGCTATCCTACTTTACAGAGCATGCAAGCCTCCGACCCCCACATTCTGTGAAGAGTCGTGGACATCCAACCATTTAGCGCATAGTAGTAGTTTCACTGTTCTCCTACATCTTTCCGCAGATGCTCGCGACAGTAACACGTGAACATTCGACCAGCTTTGCCGTTTTCAAAGTACACGTTCACAGCTTCTGTGTAATAGTAATCTGTCCTTTGTCAAAGTCGCTTATCTCAATAGATTTCCCCATTTGCAGCCCGTACCTTCGATACGGTGATGCCCGCCCGAGTCCGCTCCGCTTGCATACTTTTGCTACCGCGTCACGTGCCCAAAGCGCCACCAGGCGGCGTCCAACGTGGCGGTGGGCAGTGGTCACAATGTTTTGACTTATCAGTGTACTTTGCATGTTGCACGGAAATGCACATAGGATGCGGTGCAAAATAAATACGGTGGTTTAAATACTGAGTACGTCACTTGCGTGGTAGTCTACCAGTATTCAGTGAAAGCTATCCTTTATTGTATTTGGTTAGATAGTCAGGTTGACGAGCCATGGAGAAAGCGCCGAGAGGCAAAAAGAAAGAGACTGTTTGGTGTAGTGATTTCATAAGGGTACACGTCAAGTTTCTTTCTTAACATCAAGTTACTACTGCGCTGGTAGGTTGCCAAATATGGTAGTGGATACCTTAAACCAACTTTAAAAAGACACACGAAGTCTATCAGAACAAGGTTATGTCATTACAATTGTTTGCGTAGATGGTAAGTATATTAACAAACATTGTAATTTCGATTACCGTTCCTACGGAACGTTATTATAACACTAACGTTATAAAAGGACGAGACTGTTCTAACCACATTGCAACACGTCTTACTTCAGTATCTTTTCAACATAATTGGCGCTTCACTCTTATGTTTTCTGTCGCGTGATAATAAACAATATACTGCGCTTATTTAGTAATATAATTTTCCTCGATACATGAGAAGAATGTAAACAGGTCCTGACAGATAATTATTTAAGAATTTGATGTCACAATAAGAGCTATAGCTTCTATACTCACGTCTGACAAAGTAAGAGCAATAGATAGTACAACAAATCTAACTTTCAGTTGAGATGATGTCGCGAGATCGCAGAATTTGAATAAGGATGATGCGAACTGTAGCCTAGATAATTTACAGTGTTTTACTTCCACTGGTAATATATGGCAAACGAAGATGTAACACAGTAAGCTATCTTAGGAGAGAATGCGTCGCTACTGTGCGTATCACACTTTGTACATTACTAAGAAACGTAACTGGAAGGACATTTGTGTGTATTACAAATGGTTGACTGTCTTCACTGTAACGTATTAGACTTTCTGACTGTAATCCAAAGTAGAACAATGACTTCTATGAAGCCTACGGCACGAATCTGGACTGAAATTTGAGCTGTCTAGATGAATGCACGCTGACGCTACATAGCATGATAATAAGATGTTGGAGCTCGGATCTGCTCACTTAGAGGTAAACCATCAGCGTATGTCTCACGCCTCGCCTCACAGCTTTAACCTACAGTTTTTAACTTCATCACGATTCTCTGTTAGTAGCAGAACAAATCGCTGTCAGTTTGAATCTGTAAGTTTAAAAAAATGACAGTGTCTTGGAGGTAACGCGATTCATTTTTTTCCCCCGGCACAATTATATGCCAGGCCAGTGTTCATGTTCAAATTAAAAGTATTTTGAATCTGAAGATGAGCACTGTCTGGTCGAAATGCTCTTGTGATTGTCTCGGAAAAAAATATAAAATGGAAAGAACTTTTATGTCGCAGTCCAACGCTGCCCCACGGTTCAACTGCTAGAACAAGATCAGTGGAAAATAAAGACTGCGAGTCGAGTCACAGTCTGACCCGGAATATGAATCTGTTATATGAGACAACGTTTCAGAACTAGCGGTCGAACCAATTCGGAAGTATCCCTGCGATCACGACAAGCTCCCTAGTCACGCCCTCTCGATCCTGTTAGCCACAAGAGTTATCTTTTGTGGCGTTAAAGATAAGTTCTCGGTTGGACACAGTCGGATGAACAGGCAACAGTTGCACTTTATTAACTACACTTTAGAGTCATATAAACAATATTTCACCTTGATGACACACGTTGTGTCAATTACATTCACTTGGCGATTTACACTATCTCATCAAAACTGTTCGGACACATATTAGTGGACATGAATACGGGTTATGTCCACCCTTCCCCTTCATGACGACCTGAACTCAGATGGGGACACTTTCAATCAGGTGTCTGAATGTTTGTGACTGCACATGCTTCCTCAAGAGCCGAAACCATAAACAGTAGTGATGTTGGACACAGTCGTCGACATCTTATCACAAAAGTGTTCAATTGGGTTCGTGTCGGAACTTTTGGCAAGCCAGTCCATTGCAAGAATGGTATCGCCCACAAACCTGATTTATGGCAGACTGCATTGTCATGTTTATATAAACAACCATCGTCTCCGAACTGTTCCTCCACTGTACCAGTGCACAGCGCTGTACAATGTGTTCGTATCCTACAGCATTTTAAACGCAATACGGGGAGCACACCCTAACCACGAAAATCACTCCCACACCGGAAAACCACCTCCTCCGTACTCGACTGTTGGCACTACACGTTCTCGACGCATTCTCCAAACCCAGTCCCTTTCATTGGATTGTCAAAGCGTATAGTGTGATTCACCAAACTAAATCCTCGTTTACAGTCATCCACTGTCGACTAGAGTCTCTGTTTACGCCACCTCAGGTGTCACTTAGCGCTGACTACAAAAATTAGTGGCTTATAAAGAGCTGCTCGGCAATTTTACCCCATTCTTTTTAACTCCCTACACACTAGCTGGACTGCTGGTAGTACTTCGGAACTCAAAAGTGATTTCGTGCGATTTTATACAACCACACTCCGCAATGTCCACCACTACATGAGGTCTGCCTGATCTCGTTTTAGCTGTGATCCTTCCTTCGCGTTTCCATTTCATAGTCACATCACCAGCAGCCGACTTGGGCAACTTTAGATGAGGTGAAATGTCCCTGACTCAAGTGACACCCAATGACTACTCCACGTTCAAAATCACTGAGCTTTCCTGACCGACCCATTCTGCTGTTACTGTTCCTACACTGACAACAGTGTACTCCCCGCCTCTTTTTACAACGGCGAGTACGCCTTTCGGAACATATAGTGGTCAATTCCGCATTAAATGAGGGTGATCGGATACCTTCGATTAGATAGTGTATGTTCGTGATGTGCTGCATTCAATTCGCATCACGGTTAGGCGACGACTGCAACATGAGGCGGGATTAGCAGTGTGTTGTCTCACGTGTGGTCTTCCTGGGGAATCGTAAACAATTATTAATGGAGATTCAAATTTAGGAAACCAGCCTGCAAATAAAGTTCAAAGGACGAAATTAAAGCTGTTCAGTGGGTGTTATTCACCTACCCTACAAAACGGATCATTTAGATCGATGGCTCTTAAAAAGCAAGTTGCAATGATCCAGTTCACGTACATTTCATTATTCACTGTATTTCTTCTCAATTCATTTTTTAATGTTAGCGTTTATCGTGTCATCCTTCAACTGAAATAATACAGCACCTATTAAGTTCCAAAGAATACTTTATTCCAGTGTATTCAAAGTCTCCATTTTATCTGAATATGTATGTACAGGGTGTAATGGTTATACTGGTAAGTGCAGATATTTTTATATGTGGTATGTTACAAAAGTGTGTCGGATGTTTTTCCCTGCGATGAATAGTCTTTTCACAACGCCACGAACTTTATAAGCTGATATTTTCTGTTCGGTCGCCAAGATGACTACGCCTTTCACTATAGACTAAATGTCTTGCAGCCACGTGTTCACACTTTAACAAGTGATCTAATGCCCAGTGGAAAATATCCTGAGGCGACAAAAGTCATGGGATACCTCCTAATATCGTGTCGGACCTCCTTCAGCCCGACGTATTGCAGCAACCCGACCTGACACGGACTCAACAAGTCGTTCGAAGGCCTCTGCAGAAATATTGAGCCGTCCATAATTTCGAAAGTGTCCAGTGCAGGATTTTGTACACCAACTGACCTCTCGGTTATGTCCCATAAATGTTCGATGGGGTTCATGTCGGACGATCTGGATGACCAAATTATTTGCTCGAACTGTCCAGAATGTTCTTCAAACCAATTGCGAACAATTTTAGCCCGGTGAGATGGCGCATTATCATCCGCCACCAGCATCATAGTGCCTCGTTGATAACTTGGGTCCACGGTTTCGTGGGGAGTGCGCCACATTTGAAGCATGCCATCAGCTCTTACCAACTGAAATCAGGACGCGTCTGACCGGGCAACGGTTTCCACTGTCTAGGGTTCAACTTATCGGTCATGAGCCCAAGAAAGGCGCTGCAGGCGATATCGACGTGCCTTTAGCAAACGCACAAGCGTCGGTCATCTGCTCTCATAGCCGATCAACGCAAAATTTCGCCGCTCTGTCCTAACGGATACGTTCGTCGTACGTCCCACATTGATTTCTGCGTTTATTTCACGCTGTGATTCTTGTCTGTTAGCACTAACAACGCTATGCAAACTCCGCTGCTCTCGATCGTTAAGCGAAGGCAGTCGGCCACTGCGTTGTCTGCGGTGAGAGATAATGCCCGAAATTTGGTATTCTCAGCACGCTCTTGACATTGATTGTAGATGTCGGAACACTGAATTCCTTAACGATTTCCGAAATGCAATGTCCCATTCGTTTAGCTCCAACTACCATTCCGCGTTCAAAATCTGTTAATTCCCGTCGTGCGACCATAATGACGTCGGAAACCTTTCCTCATGAGTACAAATGACAGCCGCGGAAGTGCACTTCCCTTTTATACCTTGTGTACGGGATACTACCACCATCTGTATATGGGCGTATAGCTTTGCCATGACTTTTGTAACCTCAGTGTAAGCATTAATGGCTTGCTTCAAAAATGGCTCTGAGCACTATGGGACTTAACATCTTAGGTCATCAGTCCCCTAGAACTTAGAACTACTTAAACCTAACTAACCTAAGGTCATCACACACATCCATGCCCGAGGCAGGATTCGAACCTGCGACCGTAGCAGTCCCGCGGTTCCGGACTGCAGCGTCTAGAACCGCACGGCCACCGCGGCCGGCGAATGGCTTGCTCTTGCCACCTGTACTTGGACGTACTAAACATAAATACGTACGCCTTGCAACAGCTTTAATTATTAGTCTGTAAATGACGTAAATATTGATGTAATGTTGTTCAGTACACTGTCCTCAGTCGCCAAGAGAAATAACTGCACTTATACCTGTTACGACCTGTATATATAAAGATTTATTTTTATTTGCGTATTTATTTATTGCTAGTTACGAAGAAAATGTGAATAATTGTCGCCTGCTAGTGAACTGTACTGGCATTTTACAAGATAGTCTGATAATATATCAGTGCTCTTTGTACAAAATTTTTTCAATGAGTAGATTCCATCCCTGTAGCAAGATGCTGAAAATTTTGTGAAATACAGAAGTACGAATGTCAAAACTTTTTCACTGGACGTTTCGAAACGATATTTCATTTTAGATGTCAGAATAGGTGAAAGTCGCTGGGCGCCGATCCCGGTGAACTGAATGGATGCTGCAACAATTCGTAGTTAAAAACTCCCTCAGTTTTGCCTTTGGCAGAGCGGCCTTCATTGCGAGGCGCCGTAACAGCAGCGGGGTCCGCGAGGGAGGAGAGCGCGCAATAGCAACAGGTACTGGGCAGCCGCGTTGCCTCAGCCCAGCGAGGTACGCCTCTTGCGTGATATTCGAGCTCCAGTGCGTGGAATACGCAATCCAAAGAAGCTGCACAACAGCAGGCGTGCATACTGAGTCGCTGTCCGACTTACAGGAGCGCTCGTGTCGTACTCGTCCTTACGAGGAATATTCACACGGATGAGCTCAACTATCGAGCAGTCTCTCGCAGGTCGGTTTGCTGTACAGTAATATGATGTATTTTACCGTGAATATCGTGAACTGAGTCGAGTGATGCAGTATGTACTCGTCTAACTTATGGTCTCTCAACGTAAGTTAATTTTCACCATTCTTGTCCATTTTAATTAGAGCTCCTGTAATGACGTGAGATATCGTACAGCCAGCATCACTGAACCTCAGTTGACTGATGATACCCACTGAGTCAACAAGGAAGTAAAACTATCATTAACGAGAATGTTGGTTTGAACACGGCTGTGCTTTAGTAGGCATGGTCCTATTACGTATAGCATTGTCCTTCTTCGACATTTGAACGAATGTTACCTGCAGTTTAATGTGGATTTGGAACCACTGTGCATCTGGGGTTTTTGCACGCTGACAAACAATGCCAGAGGCGAAGGAAATAAAAAGTGACAGACAAAAATCCTTGGACTGAGCGGAGATGGAATTACAAACTTATGGATATTTTGTGTGACACCCAGCAACATCAATGGACTTTTAGTCAACAGGAGCGGGGTTCAAATGTCCCTCCGTCTCATTATGATTTCGCTTTTCTGTTCTGTCTCTAAAATGCTTCAACCAAAGAGGACGAACGAGAAATCTAGAAGACCGTCACCGATTCCTTCCAATCGCAGCTACTGCTCCACCTTCAAACAGGCACGAAACGCTTTAACCTGCCTTCCTTCCTTCATGTGTAGTATGGTCTCATTGCTCTGAACTTGAGAATGGCTGTTCGTTCTCCAGTGCAAGCACGGTGACATGATCACAAACCAGGCACAGTAAAGCAGTCTCTTGTCTTCGCAGAAGGAAGGAAGGCAGGAAATTAGGCTTTAACGTCCCGTCGACGACGAAGTCATTAGAGGCGCAGTACAAGCTCAGACTGAGGAAGGGTATTGGCCGTGTCGCATCTCTTGGCTTAAGAGATTGAAATCAAACATGGATGACGATTTTCACGAATTTATCCTCACCGTCTTCGACTGGAAATAATTCGTGACGCACGTTACTGTCTCGAAGATTCGTCCGCTTAAGACGCAAACGTCCATTGACGGTCCAGATGAAGGAAACTATCACTGTCGCTGTCTGGGAACCAACAAAAGTAACGGTAATACCCCTAATCACTTCAAGCAGTCCTTCGTGATTACACGAGTTTTAATTTTAAACATTTTATACGTAACTAGTGTCCCTAAGAAGTGCTCCAGTCTCTGAAATTACATGGGCTCGGAGGGAAGTGAAGTAACGACAGAAAATGCAGCTCTCTCTCTCTCTCTATCTCTCTCTCTCCCCTTCCTCCCTCCCACCTCCCTCCGTCCCACCCACTCAGTTGTCGTAACAATCTCCATTACTATAGATTCCCGCAATTCTTCATGTGAAAACAAACGTTTCTCATATTGATTTCATATGGAGATCGTCACTGGCTCTCGAAAGAAGCCGACAGGAAGGTTCCAATCTCCAGAAGGAATGAATGAATGCCATTTTGATGAGAACGTTTGCCGCCCGAAAGCCGTCAGACTGAAATGTTTAATGTGCTCTTCACTTGTCGACTTCGCGAAGCCCAGTTTACTCCCTGGGCTGGGGACGGGGAGTAACGCCTTTTCCTGGACACGATCCTCTTACGCCGATTAACCTGACGTCAAAGCAGGGTGACCGACGAGCAAAGCGCTGACAACGGTGGGAAAATTGTACTCGCTATCGTAGAGTGCGGTAAATAACAGAGGACGAACTCGAGCCGAGTCACTGCACCTTCGACAACAAAAAAAAGCTGCCTGACGTGAGCTACAGATAGCAGGCCTGTAGAGATTAGCCAGCGGAAGTGCTTTCCGAAACCGTGGCCGCGTGCTGTGTAAATTGTGGGTACCGTAAGCGTAAGGAATGCCGCCGCTGCTTCAGTCGACACCGCGCCACAAGCAACTTCCCTACATGTATTCTCCCAGCGACGCCTGTACGAGTATTTTTTTACAACTGCTGCACGCAAATATTAAGAGTTCTATCCGTTAATCGGAATAAAATACAGGGAGGAAAAGGTTATTTTCAACTTTTACAGGAACCACACTGCAGTTACAAGAGTCGGATGAGATGAGGAGATAGAGACAGTAATTGAGAAGAGAGACAGACTGGGTTGTACCCTATCATCCCTGTTATTTAGTCTGCACATACAGCAAGAAATAAAGGAAATCTGGGGAAAATTTGGATAAGGAATTGACGTTCAGACAGAAAAAAATAAATAAAACTTTTAAGTTTGCCGGTGACACTGTAATTCTGTCAGAGTCGGCGAAGAACTTGGAAGATCAGTTGAGTGGAATAGGTTGTAAGATAAAAATCAACGATAGTAAGACAAGATTAGTGCTGTCTATTCCAGTTAAATCAGTTGACACAGAGAGAATTAGGTTAGGAAATGTGACGGTGAAAATAGCAGACGAATTTTTCTATTTGGAAAGCAAAATAATTGCATTTTATATCCACTTTATTCCTGCCATCGAAACAAGATGAAAAGCTTTCGTGAAAAAGAAAATATGTTAACTTCTGCTATTAATCTGAACGTTAGGACTTTTTTGAATGTATTTTGTCTGGAGTGCAGCGTTACATGGAATGAAAATGTGTACGATAAGCAGTTCAAACTTGAAAAGAACAGAAGTTTTGGAAATGTGAAGAATAGGTACTGAATCGCACCGAGGAGAAAATAAATTCACAACACATTTTGACTGAAGGAAGATATAGGTTGATATGACTGCTAATAGAGGGAAGAGGGAGACGAAAACTTGCCTATAATAAACAGTTTTAAGGGCATATAGGTCGCAGTAGCAAACTGCATAATATACAGCGGAGGGGAAAGTTGCATCAAATCTTCTCCGGGCTGAAGACCACCACAACAAAACCCCTCAATCAGTAATTGCCTAGTTCTGATGATAAAACTGGCAGTGCGCTATCTTTCTTATGGGAGGCGTCGCGTTCGTGTTGCCTACAGTGGGGAAGTACGTTTCTCCTCATCCACCCAACGGACGAAAATTTATTACTTGCCAGGCATGCTAACAACAAGTAAACCAGCAATTAACTTTACAGACAACACTGAAACCAAGACGAAACATTGAAAGAAACGAAGATTAAGAGTTTAAAGTCCCGGTGACGACGAGGTTATTCGACTCGGAGTACAAGCTCGGCTTGGACATGACTGGAACTACACGGAGAGGTTTACAAATGAGCCATGCACGGTTTTGCGGCAAGTTATTTAGGAAAATAACGGAAATTATAAATTTGGATGGCCTAGATGACACATCAAGTAACAATATTCAGAAATCTTAACAAATTACAATTTTGGGATATTGGCAGTAACTGCAGTACGCGACAAAATGTGCTTTGTAAACTTCAATAGGCTTCCTTATAATAAAAAAAAAACAACTTTTAGCATACTGTAATACGGAAACATTTTGTTGATCCAGTCGATATACTTAAACAAGATTATATTCCAATGGCACGATTTAATGCTCTGTGTTATTTGGTTGAAAACAACGTTTTATATAGATTTAAACGGCTGCTAAGTATCTGCGTTTTATATAGCTGCAGGCAAAGTGCAGCTTCTTTCCTACGAAGAAACAATTTTATTTGTTGCCACATGAGGTAGATGCTGCAATAATTTGCTATGTGAGCCTTCAGTGTACAACGGATGGAACATCTATTTAGCTCAGATATTTTATACGGATGCGTTTCATATTTACGTTGTTTCAGATGTACTGGTCAGTTCGTTCCACGTCAAATTCAAATGGTTCAAATGGCTCTGAGCACTATGGGACTAAACAGCTGAGGTCATAAGTCCCCTAGAACTTAGAACTACTTAAACCTAACTAACCTAAGGACATCACACACATCCATGCCCCAGGCAGGATTCGCACCTGCGACCGTAGCAGTCGCGCGGTTCCTTACTGAAGCGCCTAGAAACGCTCGGCCACCGTGGCCGGCGCACGTCAAATGCCTGACGTATTGTTGAACAGCAACGTAATAAACAGATAATTATTTCTGAGGTATGACAGAACGCAAGGGAAATTTGTAATCCGGTTGTATCAAGCTCTGCTTTGTGCCAACATATTCTAATCCTATACGTCAGGGAAGACGATTGTTGCAGTTCTGATAGCTTTAAAGGCGCCTGACTGCCGTAAGAATCTGACAGTACGTATCCCTACATTGTTTTGACGTCCAATTTTTCGGAGGGAACGCTACGAACCGTTTAAGGCCTTTTACCAGCGAAACTATACTCAATGCATTATTGATATATGACTGTCATTACACTCGAAAGATAAAGAGAGAAAATTTTCATTTTGACTTTGTAAGTGAAGTCAGAGATTTAAATGGCACTGAAATATTAGTTTCGTCACGATAATCAGTACCGGTATATGGTGCGCGAGGGGTGTGTCCACGTGATATACTTCGGAATACATCAACAAACTTAAATCTGCTGGATCCCACAGATAGTGTAAGAAGTTACTTTTCAGATCTGTATATATCTCCCGACAAGCACTCTGATATTCAGTGTGACTGGAAAACATGAGTGAAGATTCAGTAAGTTCCAAGTTGTAATGAATTTTGAACTTTTCACCGCGGCTGTTACTGTGATGAGAGCGAGGGCCCCGCAGCTACAAGAGAGTGAGTGATAGAGCAGTACCTGTGAGAGGGCCGGCAGGTGCGAGGCGCGCAGCGAGGAGTCGGCCGGCACACTGGCGGCGCGCGGCCGGCGGCTCGGCGCGCTGCACCTGGCCCACGGACGCGCCCGACGCTTCCCGACCGTCACCGAGCGCCCGAGTCGCCCACAGCACGTGAAACCTCCAACTTCTCACAGTGCCCTGCCCTCACACCTTATCGAAATAAGTTCTCTCGGACCGGTCTAGCTTGCCGCCAAAAATTCAAACCCAACTGAACTGTACCAGTGGTTATCCTTGGAATTCCTATCGCCGAGTACTCATCGTTCGGCATTCGGGATGAAGACACCGGCAAGTTGGGGTAGTGAGAATATTCGATCGCTGTGTAGCAATCCCGACGCTAGAAAGTTAGAATCGTTACTTATCTATTGGGCCTTTCTATTTCTATATCTATATACATACTCCGCAATCCACCGTACGGTGCGTGGCGGAGGGTACCTCGTACCACAACAAGCATATTCTCTCCCTGTTCCACTCGCAAACAGAACGAGGGAAAAATGACTGCCTATATGCCTCTGTACGAGGCCTAATCTCTCTTATCTTATCTTTGTGGTCTTTCCGCAAAATATAAGTTGGCGGCAGTAAAATTGTACTGCAGTCAGCCTGAAATGCTGGTTCTCTAAATTTCCTCAGTAGCGTTTCACGAAAAGAACACCTCCTTTCCTCTAGAGACTCCCACCCGAGTTCCCGGAGCATTTCCGTAACACTCGCGTGATGATCAAACCTACCAGAAACAAATCTAGCAGCCCGCCTCTGAATTGCTTTTATGTCCTCCCTCAATCCGACCTGATAGCGATCCCAAACGCTCGAACAGTACTCAAGAATAGGTCGTATCAGTGTTTTATAAGCGGTCTCCTTTACAGATGAACCACATTTTCCAAAAAATTCTACCAATGAACCGAAGACGACTATCCGCTTTCCCCACAACTGCCATTACATGCTTGTCCCACTTCATATCGCTCTGCAATGTTACGCCCAAATATTTAATCGACGTGACTGTGTCGAGCGCTACTTCAAACATTACAGGATTCTTTTTCCTATTAATCTGCATTAATTTACATTTATCTATATTTAGAGTTAGCTGCCATTCCTTACACCAATCACAAATCCTGTCCAAGTCATCTTGTATCCTCTTACAGTCACTCAACGACGACACCTTCCCGTACACCACAGCATCATCAGCAAACAGCCGCACATTGCTATCCACCCTACTTCTTCTACTCTGCGCCAGCCTCTTCAAACTTACAACTACCAGCTTAGATTTTCGCCTTCTCACAAGATTGCCACTCACTGGGGTTCTCCCTTTAATATACCTAGGAACCCAGGTCTAATTTCTGGCGTTGTCCATTTGTTTCCAGACTACCCGGAATTCTTGGCAGGAGACGACGATTCCTCCCTCAGATTAATCCAACAGGTACCCAATGATCTCCAGAGACTCGATGCCCATGACGCCACACTGAGACAAGATATGGTATAAAATGGTGTATGTAGACGCGCTAGAAAGCAGAGGAGCTGAAGATGGATTTACAGGGTTGTCGTTGATGTATTCCTAAGACATAGTATTAGTATATACGTCATGTTAAAGCATAAATTTTGTGTAAGAAATGTAATTCCACAGTCTACCGAGTTGAATTATTAACTGAGAATTACAAGCGGCTGTTATGGTGGATGTGCATTAGACATAAGGGTAAAGGTTCACCGTTTTGCTGAAATCATTGTCATTATAAACTAAACTGTACAGTGGTGGGAAAACAAACTGCCTTGTTGAACGAACGATCCTGGCATTGGACTAAGGAATCAAGAAAACGTTAAACCTGTAGGGCTTGAGCGTTCTTCGTCAGAATACAAATAAGTCCCGTGTTTTAATCACAGTGAAATCTCGTATCTCCTCATGATATTGTGTTGCGCTGTTAACCAACGCCAGTACACATGAACTAGTGAATCGAGACGTCTGTCCATTAATATCCAAACTCAACTAATGCGTTCTGACATTACAATAATATATTTCCAGGGTGACATTTAATGAACTATATGAAAGAAACGTAAATTAGGTACAAGCTAGGTGGGCACACACGTAATTCCACTTGTAAAGTCACTACAGATATTCGGATTTAGGTTATGATATGTTCCACATGCCTGCCATCATTGGCAATGATGTGCTGCAGACGAATAGCGAAATTCTGAATGACCCGCTGAAGTGTCGGAACATCGATGCTGTCGATGACCTGAATAGCTGTTTTCAGCTCAGCAGTGATTTTAGGGCTATTGCTGTACACCTGGTATTTAATATAGCCCCACAAAAAGAAGTCGCATATGTTCAGATCCGGAGAATATGGCGGCTAATCGAAACCCATGTCAGTGGCCTCTGGGCACCCCAAAGCCAGAATGCGGTCCATAAAGTGCTCCTCCAGAACATGAAACACTCTCGTGCTTCGATAGGGTCGAGCTCCGTCTTTCATGAACCACATCTTGTCGAAATCAGGGTCATTTAGGATAATGGGGATAAAATCATCTTCCAAAACCTTCACGTACAGCTCGGTAGTCACCGTGCCATCGAGGTATATCGCACCGATTATTCCGTGACTGGAAGCTGCACACCACACAGATTTCTCGATCGCGAAATGCGGATTCTCAGCCCCCCAAGTGCGAAAATTTTGCTTATTAACGAACCCAACCACATGAAAGTGGACTTCATCGCTAAACCAAACCATACAACGCATAGTAACTCCCATTATTCCCCGCAGCCAACCGTGCAGATTGAACGTCCTTACAGAAACCGTTCAGAAGTTATGCCGATTTTATTTCATATAGTTCAATAATTGTCACTCTGTAACTTGTAATAAACGGCATCTCTATGGACTCGAGCGAGCGAGGAAATGCAGTGGTTAGCACACTGGACTCCATTCGTAAGGACGACGCTTCAAATCCGCGTTCTGCCACTTAGATTTAAGTTTTACGTGATTTCCCTAAACCACTCCAGGCAAATGCCGGGATGATTCCTTTGAAGGGGCACGGCCGATTTCCCTCCCCATCCTTGGAAACGCTCCGTGCTTGTGCCCCGTCTCTAATGACTCCGATGTCGACGGGACGTTAAATCCTAATGTTCCGTCCTTTTCAGTCCTCCTGCACCTCCCTAGATGACGTTTGGAGCTACCAGTGGCACGTGGTGCCTAGTACTTTCCATACTGGTTAACCATGATACCAAACCACGCTTGTTCAAAAATACTAGCACTTTTCATTTCATAACACAAATTTTCATGGAGTACGTAGTGCCAGTGTTAAATATAAAATATATAGAATGGTTAATAATATGTGAGTTTACCAATCATTCTGACATTACAGGGAGCAGTTATAGGCAAGTTATTTACAACGGAACACGCCTCTGTAGTTGTGACCGTAACAGACAGCCAGGTGGTTAAACGAGTCAAAAAAGTATTTCACTTTCATATCTACCCCGAAAGACACAATACAGTGCATGGCGTAGGATACATCGCACCGATAATATAGATTTTGTTTCTTATTCCATTCGCTTACAGAGCAGGGGAAAAAGTTACCGTCTCCGTACGCGCCCTAGCCTCTCGTCTTATTAGTATGGTCCGTACGAAAGATATACACATACACACTATTGTGGTGTTAGTAATCATTCCAATCTTAGGAGGCATCAGCGCAGAAAAGATGTTCCGACAGCGATCGAAGGACGCCCGTAAAATGAAAAAACAACGACCACAATGTATTGATAACAGGGTGAAGATCTACGAGCTTTCCAAGGTATTCAACAGAGTGTTTAGTAGCACCGAGCTAATAAAGGAGGTTTAGCAAAAAATAGGGGACATTATGGTCAGGAGCTGTGAGGCTGTCACAAGAAATGACTTACGGAGAACAGTAAATGACAGTATCGATAAAACAAGATGGACATTCACAGGTAAAGGTAGAGAAGCGAGAAAAAGTGAACGGGTAAAATGCTTTCCCCAGAACAACTGTGGCGGACCAGTGTGTCTTCTTTCCCCCTACTTTTGTACAACGCACACTTTCTTGACACACTTCCTTTATTCTTCTCATAGTCATCCTTCCAATTCCCCTTTCCTGGAGAGTTTCCAAAATCTAGCTTCTTTTCGCACTATAATACGCTTTAATCACGACAAAAAATTTCTCTTTGATTTTTAGTAATTCTCAATTGTTATTTACCGACAAACCATTGCAATTTTGTGTTAGTGGAATCACCTGGGATTCGAATTTCGTTGTGGGATCTGTAATTATCTCTGCCTAACCATTTTGCGACTTTTAGTCCGAAACATGTTGCCATTTCCCACGTGCTTGATAAATGAGTGCTTTCATACTATTGCGGCCGATTGCACCTAATGCTAAAATGAAGGATTCTTTACAAACATGGTCTATGACAACACCTACGTAACTGAAATGTAGCATCGACCGTCCGTTCTTTTCCACGTAACTTATCGATCCTACAAAAGTCCTCTTGCGTGTCATGACGGGTCACAGACCACGAGCTAAATAGTGTTCTGACACTGGCTCAACTTATCTCTTGGCCGACAATCCCGTCGGAAGAAGAATTAAAGCCGAATTCAGTTCACTGTTCATTCCTCAAGGGAGTAACTCACATTCGTTTACGTCACCAGTTAGATGATCTCATAGAGTTATCTCAGTGTCAACACATGTCGTATTTATAGGTTTTGGTAAATCAACATGTAACATCATGTTACAGACGGTTCGTGTAGTACTGCTGTAGCAAGGAAGATCTGGGTATGTCTTTTTGACGCTGGTGACGGCAGTAGTAGAGTGTGGTTGATTCCTGTGAGCGGTGCACACGACTGAGGGATCACGGAATGAAGGTTATACACCCCCACACATTGAATCTCGAAGTTCGCCAGGTATCAGAGATTTTTACGTAGCAACTTTCCTGTAAAACTGATCTGACTGTTGCTAGCGACACGAAATTGGGACCAGTTACTCACAAGAAAACAAAACAGTGAAGAGTGCATAGGGAGCAAGGTCTCCTTGTACAGCAAAGTATCTGTATACACATTAAGTAGTTATACTTCACACAGCATTGTGCCTGAATCTTAGCTCTCGAAACCGTTCATTCTCCGTGGCGAGAGTCCCGATCCACGCTCTCCACATCATAGTCCAACAACTGTCACAATTCTTTATCGGCTCCACTCACAAACATGTTCACAAGGTCTCCTGGGGATGATCACTAACCAGTCGACAGATGTTGCCTTCACCCGAACAGGGGTACCAGAGAACAATTCTTGCTGATAGATTTAGTGCTTCGTTCAGGGCCGCAGGACCACGTCGACTAACAATAGACCCAGCCAGTCTTAGTCATGTAAATGCAAATAAATAAGTAGCTCGTCGCTGCAGTGCCATAAAACGCTTACAGATCTAATTAGTAGTTTAAAATATGCCATATGTGATCCTAGGCAATAGGAGGCGATACGGAAGAAAAAGAAATTTAGGAGGAGAAAGGATGTCAAAACATGAAATTAAGACATAGCAAACACGATCAAGGAGAAAGAAAAAGCTTACTTTACAAATATACAGCACAATACAGAAATCAGAGCCAATACAGAGGCTTACGGACAATAATTCTTCCCATGCACTATCGCGAGTGGAACGGGGTTGGAGGGCTCAGTTAGTGGTACAAAAAGTACCCTCCGCCACACACCATTAGGTGGCTTGTGGAGTATGATTTAGATGTAGATGAATAAAAGAAAACGCAGTATAAAGAACTACGCTAAGAAAATAGTGAGAGAAGCTCACCAAGAATCCTGGGATACGGTGACAGCAAACACTGAAAATTATCTATGTGGTAGCCAACAGATGGGTTCTAAACTGGAACAACTTAACAAACAAGGAAAAGATTCTGCACGATTACACGTAACAGACAAAGAAGCTTGGAAAAAACACTATCAGGGATTATGGTCAGAAAACAATGATAAAACTGAACTAACGAAAATAGACCAGGACAAAGAACTATATGATGGAATATACCAAGGAGACAACATTACAGTCAAGGAGATACAAGAGGTATTAAAGCAGATGAAGAACACAACGGCAGCAAGACCCAATAATATTAAAGCAGAACTTGTCAAACGTGGAGGTTTACTGCGAGAGCTGAGGCTATTGCATTTATTAAATGTATGTTGAAAGTTGAAGATAATAACTGACTCTTTGAGAGTGGTGGAAGTAATATCGTTCTTGTGAAAAGTACAGAGGAACAAGTCTATTGAAGACTGGCCTTAAATTATAAGCACGAATAGTTAATAACAGACTGGAACGAATAGCTGACGCTCTCTTATTGGAGGAACAAATTGGTTTTAGATAAGGACGATCACGAGACACTGTACTACAATAGTGCGGCAGATAAATGAAAAGAGCCAAGAACATAATCTGGAAACTCATATTTCATTTGTAGATTATGAAAAATCTTTGACTGAGTCAATATGTACTCGTATATGCTGCGGAATACAATGGAAAGACGAGGTTATCCGAAAGATTTAATACAAATGATAAAAAGTTTGTATTTTAAATAACTAAATTTTAATTAATACGGGCAAAGAAAAAAACAAAACCAATAGCAATTAACAGAGGAGTACTACGAGGATGCAGTCTCTCACCCATATTGTTTTATATATTGACGACATTGTTAGACTATGGAAACAAGAAATTAACCCCTGAAAAAAATTAGTTCATAGGTAAACACATTTTAAATACTGTACTCTCTGTTGGTCATCAGATAATTTTACAAAAAACTGAGGATTGTTTACAATGTGCTCCACATCGTTTGGACGCAGTAGGTAAACTCCATAATTTGAAAATAAGAGAAAATAAAACAAAAGGTAAGGATTTTAAAGGAAAATACACAGTGCGTTCTAAAATAATTGTAAATGGAAAATCATTTGAACAGGTATCTCACTTTCAGCTATCGGAATGCAATATAAATTATGAATATGGCAGTTACATCCCCAGTAAGTCAAATAAGTTTCAAACGACATGTGGCACTATACACAGAACATAAGGCAACAAAACCAAGAAAGACACGAAGACAAAACTCTACAAAGTAATGGCAACACCTGTGTTCACATAAGGAAGTGAGACTTGGACAATAACGAAGAAAGACCTGAGTAGGATACAGTCACCTGAAATGAAGTTTTTAAAGAAAGTAACAGGATGTACTCTGAAATATGAAATAAGGAAGGAATTAAATATCTTTTGCATGAATGAGTAAACAGAAAACGAGATAACAAAATGGAAGAAGGATAGGAGCCTACTGAGCCTCTGCCAGGCACTTAAATGTGATTTGCACAGTATCCATGTAGATGTAGAAAGAATGGGGAACGAAAGAATAGTCAGACATGTAGTAGACTATAGACATGTAGGAAAGTGAGATGTAGTAATACCAAGGAAAAGGTGGCTTTGTGATGACGGAACACGCTATAACCCTCCTGCTTGAAGTGAAGAAAAAGAAGAAGGAAAATAAATATATTTACTAGATTGAAGAACGTATTGTTCAGACTAGAAGAGAACAGAAGCTTTTGAAACGAGTTGCTATAAGAGAATGCTAAATATGAGATGGGTAGATCGAGTACCTAATACAGAGGTACTATATCGAACTGGGGAAAGACGAAATTTCTGGCGCAACTTGACTAAACGAAGGGATCGGCTGACAGGACATATCGTAAGGCACCAAGGTATCGTGAGATTGGTGATGGAGGATAGTGGAGCGAGAAGGAGGGGAAAGGTAAACAATGTAAAGGGAGAGCATAGGTCGAGTTCAGTCAGCAGGTTCGAATCGATGTAGGGTGCAGTAGTTATTCTGAGATGAAGAGGCTTGCACAGGATAGAGTAGCATGGAGAGTTGCATCAAACCAGTCTTCTGACTGAAAAGCAAAACAGCAACAACGTTATTCGAAAACTACAACAGCTGCTTTGCCTCAGGCTATGTGTGTTCTTCAATAATACATAATTTCTGGGCGCGTCCTCGGGCTTGCGCAGTTCGCTAGTGTTGACGCTAAAGCCGTTTTGCAGCCTGGAGGTGATGGGATAGTTTTTGGTATTCTATCACAATGGGTCGACGTCTGTGCCTACTAGTTTGCCTAAAGGGTTCGTGACTTTCCGTGAGGGTAGGTGTTGTCCTGCTCCTTTTGGGAAGAAACTCTTCAAATCTTGGCAGGAAGCAGAAGTTTGTAGGCGTGGATTATTACAATGATGGAGAAAGATCGCAGCACCAGGAAGGAGTTGTGCGGCATAAACAAAAGTTGCTAGGCGTATTTCTGCATCTGGAACATAACGTCTATTCCAATTTCGCGCCAGTCGCATAAGAGTGGGGCTAGCAGAGCCACTATGAGGACGAAAATCAAGTTTGCTTCAAATACACGCTGTAACGGTCGTGAGCGTTAGTTACCTTTGAGAAGAAGACCGGACTCCGAACTGCCACGTGGCACTACCGAGAGGGAAGACCATCGTGTTCGGCGTATGGCTCTGGCGCATCGTACTGCATCTGCGGCAGCAATTTGAGCAGCTGTTGATAGCACAGTGACACGACGGGCTGTTATGGAGATCTCATCGGAGGGCAGGATGGAGGTTTGTTGTGTTTTCTGGTGAAAGCTGGTTCTGCCTCGGTGCCACTGATGGCCGCGTGTTGGTTAGAAGGAGGCCAGCTGAGGGTCTGCAACCAACCTGTCCGCGTGCTAGACAAACCGTACCTGGAGTTATGGCTGGGCTGCGATTTCGTATTACAGCAGGAACACACTCGTGGTTATCCCACGCACCCTCACCGCAAATCTATATTTCAGTATGGTAATTCGACTTGTTGTACTGCCATTCATAAACAGCATTGCAGGGATTATTTTGCAACAGCATAACGTTCGCCCACATATCGCTGTTGTAGCCCATCATGCTCTACAGAAATATTTTTTTTGTAAATAAAACCACATTTTCTTTCTGCAATTGTAGTTTATTTTTCCCATATTTGTTTCGCCTTTTTCTTGCTGTAGGGCATCTTCAGTGGGATATGGAACTCTTTCGCCACTAGTTGTAGCTACAACTATAGATTTAGGTATAACTAGTGGCAAAAGAGTAATAGTGCACGAAAAAAATTAAGAGAAATATGGGGAACAGTGTGAAAGAAGAAGTTCGAAAGATGAAATTGTGATTACGTTTCGGAAGTTAAATGGTAATGCGACCTCCCGACCAGATGAGAGGAAATGCACATGCCAACGAACTGTAAGTAATTAGTTATTTACATAAAAAACGCGGCGTGAACTGTTTGATAATCTAAAAATAACAAAACTGTATCAGTCCAGATGCCACTGAGGTTGCCTTAGAATAAGAGAAAGGTGAAACGCGTCTGGCACAAATAAACTATAGTCGCAGCAAGAAAATGCGGTTTTATTTCTGTAATTGGTATGGAGGACGGCAACGCAAACAAACTTGTTATATTGTACAGAGTGTCGACATATTTCCTTGGCCTGCTGGATCACCCGCTTTCAGATCACCTGCTTTGTCTCCAACGGAGCACGTAGGAGGCATCATCGGATTACAACTCCAGCGTCTTCAACAAACAGCATTAACCGGCCCTGTATTGGCCGACCAAGTGCAACAGGCATGGCGCTACATCCCGCATCAAATGGTTCAAATGGCTCTGAGCACTATGGGACTTAACATCTGTGGTCATTAGTCCCCTAGAACTTAGAACTACTTAAACCTAACTAACCTAAGGACATCACACACATCCGTGCCCGAGGCAGGATTCGAACCTGCGACCGTAGCAGTCGCGCGGTTCCGGACTGAGCGCCTAGAACCGCTAGACCACACATCCCGCATCTGTGCAACACAATGCATGCACGTTTGCACGCTTACTTTCAACATTCTGGCTTTTACACCGCGTATTAATGTGCCAGCATTTCAAATTTGCAATGGCTTATCTCGCGCTTGCATTAACCTATGATCTTGCAATGTTAATCACCTAGATATGTTACCTAGACAAATGCATTCCCGAAATTTCATTGCTCTACATCAATTATTGTTTGGTGTTGCGACTTTTTCAGTCAGTGTAGTATGGACTGAAAATGGACAATGAAAATGCCTGCATTCTGCTCCTGAAGCTGTCTGGCAGAAAGGCTAAATGTCAAAAATAATTTCGTGGAGCGGGTTTGGAGCTCGCGAAATTTGGAGACGGCCGAAGGTCCTGGCGAGAGTAGGAGGACGTCTTATGCCCTACGGCGTGGAGATAGTGTCTCTATGCATATTTCTGTTGTCGGTGGTCAGTCATCCTTAGTGATTTTTATATATACGGAACACCTGCAAGTGTCCGAAATACGTTCTTCTGATTTACTGAGCGAGCATGTGCAGGCAGGTCCGTACCCAGATCTCGGAGCCAGTAGCTAGCTCGAGATGGTGGTGCACAAAAGTGACGGACTTGGCGACGTTTAGTTGAATCCAGTACATAACATTTAATTTGTTTCTGCTGTACACTGACTCTTTTTCTTTTACCAACTGACTTTCGACATGTTTCCTGTTTTATAATTGTTGAGGTACAGGCAGCTGTTTCCAGAAGCCTGCTGGTTTTAATGGAGAGTCAATTCAGTTCGCCGAGTAAAGGTTGCGAAGCAAATCTGCGGAGCACTGCGTGACGCAGTCTGGCCGCGCAGCGCTAACAGTGCGTGGGTCTTGGGCGCCGCCGTGAGTAGCACTTCGCCGACGCCGCGGAAGCTCCGAAAAGAACGTTGCAGTACCTGAAAGCCAATTTGTCAGAAGTTTGCCTCCGGAAGCGTCTTCACCAACACTTTCCAGTCCCAGATCCCACGGGATAACTGCTACTCACGAGGGGCATGACTGAGGAACGGGAGCAGGGAATTAAAACAGTACAGCATCATTCGATGACTGAGGAGTTACGGTACATACCCCTCAATACAAACAAATGGCCAACACAGTTCGGAAAAGAGTAGGCACTCTTGCCGTTTTCTAATGCGATACGAAGTATACAATAATTCCAAAGTGACAAAACAGCAACACGAATATTCGCGTTTTTGTTCACAAAGGGACGCCATATAGCCGTTCTACGGTTTTAAACCCAAAACTCAGTATTACTTCAAGAGGCGAGTACCAGAGTCAGAATACACTGTAGGTACCATTAATACCTTCAAACCATCACGTTTATATTTTCTGTGGTTAATGCACTTAATTATTAACTGTGCAAATCTCAATCTGATCTCTCTGGCACTTCACATGCTGCCGCAATACATCGTCAATGCACAGCCACCACGTAAAGACATCTTCCACCTGATGATTGTTGTGTATGACTTCGTACACAATGGAAAGGAGAGGTGGGCTACAGAGTAGTGCAGCAGCTGTCATTGTAGGAAAGCTGGACAGTATCAGAAGTGATTAGCGAAGAAGTTCACACAGTAAACATAAAATTAACTTAGCTTGCATTTCTCCAAGTGTGCGAAGACTGATAAAAATAAGTAGCAAGTGGCAAGTTAAGCTATTAGAATAGCACCAAGGATTAAGCTCTCCAAACAATAGCACAAACGGTGAAATCGAAGCCAGGACTAGGCGGCGCCTGCATAGCATCACGTAGCGAAGGGACTCCTAGTGCGAATGTGTGTGTCGCTGCCGCCGGTCGTCCTACATCGTAGCGGCAGATGGCGCTCGTGGTACGGAGGCGTTCAGCAGGCCTGCCCATTGCGTCCGCTGGATTCCGCACGACTGCTGTCTGCGTGTGACGGGAACTTCCAGTCCCGTTGACAAATCTGACGCCCGCGGGTGGTATCGATATGTGATACCACAACGATTATGTTCATTATGATGTTTGGTTTGTGCGGCACTCAACTGCTCGGTCTTCAGTGCCCGTACAAAGTCCCAATTTTTACTCAGTATAATTTTTCACGCAATCCAATCGAGCTACTGTCACGAATGATGATGATGATGAAATGATGAGGACAACACAAACACCCAGTCCCGGGCAGAGAAAATCCCCAACTCGGTTGGGAACCGAACCCGGGACCTTGATACAACTATGACGATGGTTAAGCACCGAAGTGCGTAGTCAATGAAATAAAACTACGTGACTGACGGAGAGTTGTTTCATTCTAATTAACAGCCGCAGTCCTCAAACCGTTGAAGATACTGGATGTAAGTGTTTGCTTCAGACACGATTATTACCATAGCCCTACAATGACAATACCAAATGTAATCCGTGAGGACAGTCAACTTCGTTAGTCCTTCGTATGTAAACTGATAGTATCCATTTCGCTCTTTCGGTCAGTATAGATGACTGTAAAGTAATATCCACGCAACAAAAAAAGTCTGGGAAGCACACCAAATGCATTTGGGTAACAAAACTTTTTTCAATCTAAGGGTCCCGATAAGCGAGTCTCACCCTCTTTCTGCGCTTATTTCCATTTGTCCGCGCATGCGCTGCAGCCACGAGCTCATCACTTATTAAACGCCGGCCGCGGTGGTCTAACGGTTCAGGCGCTCAGTCCGGAACCGCGCGACTGCTACGGTCGCAGGTTCGAATCCTGCCTCGGGCGTGGATGTGTGTGATGTCCTTAGATTAGTTAGGTTTAAGTAGTTCTAAGTTCTAGGGGACTGATGACCACAGATGTTAAGTCCCATAGTGCTCAGAGCCATTTGAACTTATTAAACAAATCAAATGGCTCTGAGCAGTATGGGACTTAACATCTAAGGTCATGAGTCCCCTAGAACTTAGAACTACTTAAGCCTAACTAACCTAAGGACATCACACACAGCCATGCCAGAGGCAGGATTCGAACTTGAAACTGTAGCTGTCGCCTGGTTCCGGACTGAAGCGTCTAGAACCGCTCGGCCACAGCGGCCGGCTTGATCACTGCCGTAGATTCTCATCAGGTAGCGTCAATAAAAGTCGAAAAGGAAGAAAGAACGATAACGAGCACTTTTGTCACACTGCATTTTTCGAGAGCTGATTGTGGAACTGAAAATATCTCCAGCGTTTCGAAAAAGATTGTCCACTTTATTCATCATTATTTCAATAATACAGTGAGTTTCAATAAGTAATTTATGTGTCAGTGGCACCATCTGCTAAGTTCGACCATCTCCACCAGTTACCGAAGGACGTTACTACAGCAGGAATACAGAACCCCAAGTAGGGAGGCTGCTATGTGCACTATCATCATACAGACCAATTCCCATGCCTCTCTGCATCTATAACTCACACAGTTCTGGAACACTACAATGAGCGAAGAAAATATGACCTTTGGGTCACATTCCATGTCATTACTGATGGCTCATTGTCCACCTGGTTAAAAAAGCAGAAAGTTGCTCATGTCTTTATGTGATAACCAGTGTTACGAACCAAGACAGTAGGCTTTACTGGAGATTAGGCACTTTCGGGTTTTTTCTCGGCGAGTGTTATGGATTTTAGTGAGCGTGAATAGAGGGTAACTGTTTTCCCAGCGCAAATCAAGGGCATGCCCTAATTACTGTGACGTACTTTTACTTTTAGACAGTTGTATAAAGTCATAAACAGCCGTGACTCAATCCAAGAAACATTCCTAATACAGTCCAGAGGTATATGGTATCACAAGAATACCCAACTGCCAATCATCATTTTAGTCGGAAGGTTCTCGCTTCGAACCCTATCATCTTTATTTTCTTACATTTAATTTGATTCAAGTGAAATTATCAAAACCAAGTAAGTGCATAAACTTAAATACGATTCCTACTTTAAAATCCAATCCAATCGTCCAAACAGTCATGTAGCTGTAAGGCTCTGGATTCGAGTCCCAGCATGTGTAGTTTTTCTTAATATGTGCTTATTTTCAACATATGTATTGTTTAAACTATTACAACACCAATCACACTTTCATACCCAGCCATCTGTCCTAAAAATTCTGTAGCCGTAAGGTGACGAACAACCTGCATATTCTTACTATGCGAAATAAAAGTGCGTAGTCACGGTTTATGGCTTTTTATGTAGAGGAAAGGTGCCTAATATGAGATACACTTCTGTAAACCCATTTGAAAGGCCTAAAAGTAAGTGCAATTGTGTTTTTTATGATGGCAATAATATCTTGCATTATTTAATTTTATCATACAATTATCGTATTTGCAATAATAAACAATCTTTCAGAGTAGTTATTAAATCTTCACAAACAAGGCATTTCTTAGAAATGAGATCAAGGTTTCCTAATATAAGACAGTAATAATATTTTGCTTTAATTATTTTATTACAGAATAATGACACATGAATATACAATTTTTACATGTTCATTTCTGTTAACCTTCTCTCGTTTCACACTACTTAGGTTTATACTTACGACATACGGGGCAAACAAAATTGTCTTCTGTGACACCGCAATCTTCATGAGCCCAGCGATAACATTTCGTGCACTGTGCCCATTTCTCCCCGTGCTTGTCTTCAGAAAAGCGCCCAGTACAGAACAGACACTCTGCTTCATCGTCATCACTGCTGTCTGAATCCCCACTGTCATCAAGATGTACATCGGATGCCGAGTCACTAGACAATTCTTCTGCTTTAGGTCTACGATTTGAAGATTTTCCACTCTTCTCCCCAAATAAATTTCTGGCTGCTTTCTTAGCTTCAGCCTCTGATTTCTTCTGTTTAGATTCTTGAAACTGCTTCACATAAGGAGCTGAAGTTATAGTTGACTATTTCCAGGTGGTTTTGCGATGTGTGTGAGAGGTCTGATGTCTGCCGGGCTCACAGCTTGACCATCACCATCAATAGTTTCATTTTCGTTTTTGGCATCTCTTTCATGAAGAGCGGCAGCATGGCGATGAATTGAAAATTCATGTTCCGTAAAGATGTTACTGTTGCATGGGATGAGATCTGTTTTTCTGAAGGCATTCACAGATGCTTCCATTGATGCTGCTCGCTTGTAAGCTGCCCCAAATAACCTGGCTGTAAATAATGGGGTGATAACACAACTTGGGTTACTTGCTAACCATGTTTCTATCTCTTAGGCATAGTAGGTTTTCAAAGGCCCCATAAATCCGACGTCAAGTGGCTGCATTTTATGCCTTGAGTGAGGTGGCAAACATACAATATGAACATTGTTTTCACGTGCTTTATCTAGCACATCAAGATTCTTTGTGTGGGAATAATGCCCATCAAGAATCAAAATGACATGGTCATTTGAAGATGGCTATACATGACTCACAAAATGATCAAACCACTGAGTAAAAATATGTGTTTGTATTCAACCACTTGGATGACAAGCTGATAGCAATCCTGCAGGTGCACCGTCCATCAATTCCTGCTTCATATTCTTCCTTGGGAAGACGATTAGTGGTGGAACATAAGTGCCAGCTGCGTTCATACACGTTACAACTGTGATGGGATTTTCCCTATTTGCTGAAGTCAAGGCAGCAACTTGTCTCTTCCCTTTCATAGCAATAACCTTGCTGTGTTTGTGCTGCACAGACGTCACCCCAGTTTCAAGAACATTGAAGACTCGATGCTGGTTATGGTTGACTTTAGATAGCACAGATTCGTAAATATAAAAAAATCTCCCCACATTTTCTGGAGTTAAAGCTTTCACTCTTGTTGCTGCAAGACCCTGAGGAGTTCTCATTTATAAAATGGGATGTCTGTTAAGGAAAGCTCGGAGCCATTTCTTTCCTGCTGAAGCCTTTTCTGAATTGAAGGGATTCTTCAGCCTATTCCTGACAGGTAACTGGAAGGCTATACTTCGTATTTCCTTCATTTAAGCGCACAAAATCGCTCTTCCATTGCAAGGCAGTATTTCACTTGGCAAAATTTTACTACAATAAATGATGAAACATTGTTATCTCATGATAGTATTGCGTAAATTACATATAACAAATCGTGAGAGAACAAGTTCCCCCAATATGCGATAGGTATCGTAATATGCGACACTGTCGCGTATTTGGATCCCCATACTATCGCATATTAGGAATTTCGCCATGTTACACAAAGAATCACGCACTTGCTAACAACGTTCGTTGGAAAATGAACCTAATTGTCAATTATTATAGGTAATACCGTCACAAATAACATCAATAAAAGAGTGCAATAATACCCACTCACCTTTAAGCTGAAATATTGTCTTAACACCGATGTCGCAAAAACTCCAAACTAAAGAAATTTTGTATCAACCTCTACGTACTGTGTCCGGCTCAACTATGGCGTCCTACTCGCTGTGTCGTCGTCTGGCACGCAATAGACGTGTTTAAGAAACTCTCCACCTGAGTGCAACCCCTAACATGAGCACAGTTGGGGTGTCTCATATTAGGGAACTATCGCATAATAGGCACCTTTCCTCTACACCAAGATGCTAGCGCTCCTTCTGACATACCGTAAAATAACGTTCAGTCACCTTAATTTAACACTGCTGCCATCGTCAATGATATACATCTGCAGGTAGACAGCGTCTTGGACGCCAATCCAAATTTCTATCATGTTACAGTGTGATTAGTTGGAGCACCGATCACTTCACAAACATGTTATCAACATGTTGAAACAATTTAATGTCTTTCATCGAAACTCGTCCGTCACCGACACAATTTATTGAGCACGTATTGTAAAAGGGATTCTACGTTAACAAGTATTACCGAAGTAAGGAAGGTTAGGATTTAACGTCCCGTCGACATCGAGCTCATTAGAGATGGAGCACAACCGCGGAATGTTACAAGGCTGGGGAAAGAAATCGGCTAGGTTCTTTCAGAGCATCCAGGCATTTGCCTGGAACGATTTGGTGCAATGACGTAAAACCCAAATCTGGATGGCCAGACGCGGATTTGCACCGTCGAGTCGTTGTGCTAACCGCTGTGCCACTTCGCTCAGTCATGTTACCGTAGGAGAGACGGATGTCCTCATCGGGTGCTACGATGAAGTTTTCTTTGAGCTAACGACGTGTTTAAGAAAAATGGTTCAAATGGCTCTGAGCACTATGGGACTCAACTGCTGAGGTCATTAGTCCCCTAGAACTTAGAACTAGTTAAACCTAACTAACCTAAGGACATCACAAACATCCATGCCCGAGGCAGGATTCGAACCTGCGACCGTAGCGATCCTGCGGTTCCAGACTGCAGCACCTTTAACCGCACGGCCACTTCGGCCGGCCGTGTTTAAGACCCGATAGATAGCACATACTGCAACGTGATACATGACTACCAATAAACATTTCAAAAAAATGGCTCTGAGCATTATGGGACTCAACTGCTGTGGTCATAAGTCCCCTAGAACTTAGAACTACGTAAACCTAACCAACCTAAGGACATCACACACATCCATGCCCGAGGTAGGATTCGAACCTGCGACCGTCGCGGTCGTGCGGTTCCAGACTGTAGCGCCTTTAACCGCTCGGCCACTTCGGCCGGCTAAACATTTCATTTTCTTTCCAATCATCACTGTATGATGATGTTAGTACAATCTGTAGTATGCAGGGTGGCTACAATTAAAATTTCGCTACTTGAGCCAGTGTTGACAGGAAACTATTTACTGTGTGAGTACCCAACTTTGTATGATTTTCGTTGTTAGTAGTGTTAGTGCCATAATTCGTTGTTAGGCGCCGCTTCTGGTATGGTGACGTGGGGTTCAAACACAAGTAGCAGTGTGTACTACGCTCGCAGGAAGTCAACGTGGTTATGGACAAGGTGAGAGGGATTTACTCTTTACGTTGTTTTATCAAAGTAAAAGCAATAGAGCTGCTCACTATCGACAAATTAAATGAGTATGGAGAGTATGGAGCGGTTCTCTTCCCGCATTGGGGTTGAATGACATGATTCGGAAGTTCGTATTGCTCAGAATTATTTGCAGTTAAGAGGTCAAGAATGTTTTCGGAAGCAGTTACATTCTGAGTGGGCTCCTGAACTAATTGTTCAAAATAATTCTTGGAGGTAGCATTTAGTATGATTTCGAAGTATCGTTTGATGCCTGCCACCGAATTCAAACATGTATTTCCGCCAGCATGTAGAGGGAAGAGTGAAGTCACCACGAACTATAACTAATTTAGTGGGGTACGTATTTGAAATGAGACTCAAGTTTTTTTTTAAACTGTCCAGCAACTGTATCATCTGAGTTGGGAGATCATAAAAGGAACCAGTTATTAATTTATTCCAGTTGTCAAGCATAGCCTCTACCCATACTAACTCACAGGAACTATCTGTTTCAATGGTGGAGTGCTACTGCTTCACAAATAGTAAAGTGGGAAAGTTTACTTCGTTTATTTTAATTACCAAAAAAAAAAAAGTATCGCGGGACTGCTACGGTCGCAGGTTCGAATCCTGCCTCGGGCATGGGTGTGTGTGATGTCCTTAGGTTAGTTAGGTTTAAGTAGTTCTAAGTTCTAGGGGACTTATGACCTAAGATGTTGAGTCCCATAGTGCTCAGAGCCATTTGAAAAAAAGATCTACAGCACACATTTTAAATATACGTTCAAGCTGGTAACCTACTCTTAGGTGCACGTAAGTATTATAGACTACAGAACACGGAATACTGAAATCTGTAACTGGATGTGTGTCTCAAAACCTTCCACAACTTATTGTGTGCAGTGAACACGCTTTCACTCCAGGACGTGTTCATAGCTAATGTCATGATTATTTTCGTGTGCTGGTGTACCCTTGGCCCAAAGAGAGGAGCGGTGCCAGCCTCTCAGTGTTGCTTGTATGGAATACGCACACATGAGCGAGCGTTTTTTAATAAAGCGAAGCCCTCTTTACATTTTTTTGGGTCATAATTGTTGCGCAGAACATCTCACAGGATTTATTGCATGGTTTTAAGGTTTGTATTGTGTTTAGTCGGTTGTTTTTATTGGCCACGTGATCAGTATAAATTCCATCACAATCATCCTTTCGTTCTGCGAGTTTGAGGTGTAGCGGCTGAAATTTTTGTAACACGTTGATTTTTTTCCGATTTGTTTAGCCTGTATTTTGATCACGCAGCCATCTGCTTTTGTGTTAATAATACGTAAAGTATACGTTTATAGCACTATTTACTTCGATAGTTACTCTCTTTCTCGCGGTACAGGTACACATGCGTTACTGTGAATTTTGCGCAGCCTAGCTAGTTATTTCTTCTAAGTTTTGATATATTCAGTGCTTAACATATGTATTCCATCTACATCGTACACACTCTCCTTTGCCGTAAGGGTTTTTAGGAAACATTCCTTTCGTCGTATGTCGAAAAGATATAGCTGCTGTGAGGAAACTGTACAGCGAATAAGTTTTGTAGTATGATTTGCTGACAAAATATTTGTGTTTAACCTCGAATTTCTTATCGTAGTATAGATATTCGCTTCCTAATTACTGTTATGTGTCCCCATAATAATAGTCTGAAGGTCTCGGCACGGTGATGGCAATGTCAACAGCCTGTATTTGTACGGGTCGTTGAAAATGTTAATATGTGAGGTATACATATTTGCAAAAGTCGCATTGCACTCTCAAATTTACTTTCTCGCTCCAGTTGTCTAAAATATTGAAATGATGGCCGCTATCGCCTAATTGCGTCGAGCCGAAATCATCTCCATGTTGAACTAAGTTTTATAGTAGTTACTTTTTTCGTTAAGTGTTGGTGGTCTATACAGTCAGCAACATATTGAGGCCGACACACCTCTCTAATGGAACGCTATTTTCATGTATTGATAGGAATTCATATGTGAGTGTTATGATTCCTATATGTGTAACAGAAGTATAAATATACGACTCCATCTCGACTTATATTACAGTTGATACTTATATACAGCGGTGATTGCGAAGTAAATGAAATGTTTATGGGTAATTATGTATCACACTGACATATGTGTTACACACGTTGAGCCGTGGGGGCTCATATCGATAGTGCCACTCTGGTGGTTTATCTTTCCTGCCACGGTCAGGGCGGTAAGCAGCGCCCTCTGGGGCCTACGCGAGGAGTAACGTGGCGCGGTCCGGGGGGGGGGGGGGGGGGGGGTTACTCCGGGACGTGGTGGAGTTGGCTCTGAACGGAAGGCGCCGTAGCAAGCAGCGGGAAGCGGGCGTCCTGTAATTTGTGTGAAGGAGTAACGGTTTTTGCATTGGATGTCCCAGTGGTTCCCGAGAGTTGCGGTGGCTGTTTTCGTTGAAGAGAATTGGTAAGAGCTTGTGTCTACGCTCTTTTCCGTACGATGTTGCTGCCTGCCGTTATAAACGGGTGAAAATCAGGAGCTTGTATTGACTATACGGGAACTGGTGATGTAAAATTACATTTGTGATTGAGTCTCACTTGTACTGTGACAATTTAGAGGCGAAAACTGTGGTGGTTTCATTAGGTCTGGTTCTTTGCTGTGCAACTAAGGGAGTCTTTGGGGTAACTGAGGGAGCAGCATGATGTTGGTCTAAGTGATACGTTCTCCACGTTTTGTCTATGGCTTTGCAAATCGAAATCGTGGGGGAGTACACGTGAGAGTAATTTGCTATTGTATTGATGATTATGTTGTAAAGACTGTTCTCTGGTGTGTTAAATCACGCGCTGATTTGTAGCCAATCTAAGCAGAAGTTATCATTGCTACTTGCTTATGTGCTACTGTCCTTATGATTGGCGTTGTTTGTCTTTTGATTGTGGGTGTGCCCACGTTATAAAATAAAAAATTACGGCTACTATTCATAAGGGTTGTCTAGTACGGAAATTGATTAAGCTTTTATCGTATGCTGGTCTGTTTGCCTATCACATTGGCTTTCTATGCAGTAACTGAAGGAACGTGTATGGTGGTTCAAGATTGTAGGCTGACTAGTATTTGAACTGGTGTTGAGGTTAAGGGCGAGATCAGCATCCCGCAAACCCGCACGCTGCGCGTGGTTAAATGTTCCGCTATTGGGGAGCCGGCTCTCTGTTCTTGGATTTTGTAAGGATACGCGATGAGTGCATCGCTGTAGTTTTTCGCGTGCTAAATTGCGGGGTGTCGGTGCCGTCCTAGGGTTAGACTTGCGATGTATGTTATGTTGAAAGGGAATTAACTGTACCAAACTTAAGAGAGCTTTTAGTTTGTTTTATGTCTGTACATGGAATGATGTTGATATTTTGTCGATTGCGGCAATAACTTCCTGTGTGGGGAGATCCTCTGAGGGACTTGTATTGTACTGTTGCAGTGCAGTTCATCTGAAACGTGCTGCTTAAAACTTGGGACTGCAGCTCTCTGATGTTATATATTACTGTTTAATCTTAAATGTCTTGGATGTAATATGTTGAGGATTATGTAATGAATTTTGATCGCTGGTTCCTTAAAGGAAGTATTTCGTTTTAAAATATGTGCTCGGTCAGAGCCTATTTAAATATGATTTTAACTCATCATTCAAATTTTCTAGTCTTGCTTTCTTAAAAGGGTTTCAGTTAAATGATTGTTGTTTGCCTGTTTAATTGTTTGAGTAGAAATGAATATTATTTTGTAATTTGTACTGATTGTTCCTTTTAGGTAATACCTGTCTTATGTGTTCAATAAATGAGTGTCTAGTCAATGGTGATGCGCTGTTCTATTGTTAGCCTACCCCTTCCACTCCACAGTCTATCGAGGTGACTTGTGTCGAAATTGTGTTCAGAACACCCCTCTGATCTGACACCTCAGACGTCTTTAGCTTCACTATCACTTCCTAAAGCTAATTTCACCACAGCACACGACGAGGACACCCGTCTGTCCGTAGGTAACCTTCCGAGCGAGGTAGCGCAGTCGTTAGCACAGTGGACTCGCCTTCGGGAGGACGACGATCCAAATCAGCATCTAGACATCCAGATTTAGGTTCTCCGTGATTTCACTAAGTCGCTCCAGGCAAACGCCGAAATGTTTTGAAAGAGTACGGCCGATTTCTTTCCCTATCCCTCAAAAGTTCCTTGAGAAATTGCGCTCAGTCTCTAACGACCTCGTTATTGACGGGACATTAAACCGTGGTCTTCCTTGCTTCGGCTGTATGTAGTTAACTCAGGATTCCCTTTTCCACTACATGTTTACTAAATTTTGTTGGTGACGGACGATTATCAATGAAAGATATTAATTTGTTCGGAATGTTGATGGCAAGCGTGTGAAGTGATCTGCACTCAAACTAATGACGCTGTAACATGATGATAGCTTGCATCGATGTCACAGGGAATGACTAACTGCAGATGTATATCATCGGCGGTGGAAACAGTGTTTAATTAAGGTGGCTGAATGTTAATTTACGTTAAGTCGCAGGAAGTGCTAGCATCTTGGTGAACATAAGAAGCCTTAAACCGTGACTATGGATTTTCGCTTCGTATGATAAGAAAGCGCGGGTTATTTTTCACGTTACTACTTCAGAATTTTTAGGAGAGTTGGATGGACATCAAAGTGTAAGCGGTGTTGTAATACACTGCTCAAAATAATTAGGGTAACAAGGCTTTGGGCGTCTACCATATTCCATTAACCAATAACTGAGGAATGAGTATGTTACCAAATTGTACCTTATTCTTTCACAAATTAAATACACAACAAAACATCATTACAGCTTTGTTCATTTACATAACAGGAACTAAAATGTCCGACAGGTGCCGAACTCAAAGCGGAAACAATCATTCATCCCGTCATCCCAGTTTGGGAGCTTCAGTAACGTATACGTTCTCCATGACTGTTCACCAGCGCCTGACACGTACGTGGGACGACCCGTGTAAGTCTATAAGTCTATGGAGGTCACCCTTGGTATCCGTTCACCTTCCTCCATGAGCGCCCTTGAGAGTTCTTGGTGAGACTGTGGTGGAACAGGACGACCACGAACACGTCTGTTAGGCATGTCCCACACATGGTCGACGGGGTTTAGGTCGGGACTCACCGCTGGTATTTGCATTACATCAGTGTCCAGGCTTCGCCAGGCATAGCTGCTGACGCTTGCCTCATGCGTCTAGGCATTATCCCGCGCGAGACGGAATTCAGGGGCACCACCGTATGTAGCAGTCACCACATGGTCCAGCAGACCTGTTCGATGTTGTGCTTGGCGGTTAGGCGACCATGGGCAAAGACAAGATTCGTACGGCTCTCGAAGCTGATGCCTCCCCACAGTAACAGACCCTGGGCCGACTCATCGATTCCCAGGACAATACTTGGCAGGTACTGCACACTACGGCGTCTCCACAAACGACACCGGTCACCATTTTGCGTCAGAGAAAATCCTGAATCGTCTGTGAACAAGACGTTTCGCCAATGACAAAGTTGCTAGTTGACATTGGAATGGTAGAACTGAAGGCGAGCTGAACGATACTGTCGTGTGAAGTGAGGCATTCGAAAAGAACGTCTGGGTGATAAGGTCTTTCTCGTAACTTGTTCCCTACAGTCTGATCGGCCACAGCTTTTCCACCCAACAAATGTCTGAAGTAGTGCTGGAGAGAACTGACACCATGAATCCTGCAGGGCTGTCCATAAATTCGTAAGAGTACGAGGGGGTGGAGATCTCTTCTGAGCAACACGTTGCAGGGCATCCCAGATAAGCTCAATAATCTTCATGTCTGGGGAATTGTTGGCCAACGGAAGTGTTTAAACTCAGAAGAGTGTTCCCGGAGCCACTCTGTAGTAATTCTGAACGTGTGGGGTGTCGCATTGTCCTGCTGAAATTGCACAATGGACATGAATGGATGCAGGTGATCAGACAGGATGTTCACATACGTTTCACCTGTCAGCGTCGTATCTAGACTATCACTCTAACTGCACACGCCCCACACCATTACAAAGCTTCCACCAGCTTGAACAGTCCCCTTCTGACATGCAGGATCCATGGATTTAAGAGGCTGTATCCATACCCGTACACGTCCATCCGCTCGATACAATTTGAAACGAGACTCGTCCGACCTGGGAACGTGTTTCCAGTCAGCAACATTTCAATGTCGGTGTTGACGGGCCCAGCAGAGGCGTAAGGCTTTCTGTCGTGCAGTCATCAAGGGTATACAGGTGGGCCTTCGGCTCCGAAAGCCCATATCGATGATGTTTTGTTGAATGGTTCGCACGCTGACTCTTACTGATGGCCCAGCATTGAAATCTGCAGCAATTTTCGCAAGGATTACACTTCTGTCACGATAAACGATTCTTAAATCTTGACAACCTGCCACTGTAGCAGCGGTAACCTATTTAACAACTTCGCCAGACACTTGTTGATGTAGGCGTTCCCAACCGCAGCTCTGTATTCTGCGTATTCCGCCTGCTCATATATATCTCTGTATTTGAATACGCATGCCTATACCAGTTTCTTTGGCACTTCAGTCTATAATGTCATATGGTGTAATATTCTCGGGTAACTCATCTCCAGGAAAAGACAGTCTTTATTGCTCAAAAACTGCCTATAAAGTTTGTTGTAAATAATCCTCTGCAGTTCAAAAGCAGCAATGATGGTGCATAATTAAAATACAAGAAAATTCATTACGCCACATTAGGGCTGTCTTTAGCACAAAAAGGAGTGGACATAGCTGCAATCAAAATATTTGACCACTTACCAATAAAATAAGATGTCTGACAGCGAAGTACAATCTGAAAACAAACTGAAAAAGTTTCTTCTTGACAATTCCTTCTATTCTGTAGAATTCCTGTTACTGTAATTTGTAAAATGTATTGGGCAGGAATAACAAACGTCTGTAAAAAAAGATTAAAAAATAAAAGGAAAAAAACTACATGTGAATGATCAGCTTGTAGCCATATTTACAAAATAATTTGTGATGTGAATATAACATTACTCGTTCCACATAATTACGATTTATTGTGGAAGGTGTGTTGTTCCCAGTTTAAAGTAGTTTAAGTATTGTGAAGTCTAGGGATCCATGACCTCAGCAGTATGGTCCCTTAGGGATTCACACACATTTGAACATTTATTGTGGACGTTGTTCATGGTACATGAAACAAACGAACTAACAGACTAACTAAGTAACCATCAAAATTTCCTATGAGGACACGAACCTTAGTGGTTCATCTGAGCTTGTCTGAAGCAGATAGAGTTCGTGGCAGTATCAGTGTGGCTTTTGCAAACAAAAAAATAATGAAAGGGGTGCTTTCATAGTTGCTTACAATCTGTCAGCACAGAAGATACCACTCAGGTTTCTTTGTCTGACATTCCACTGTCAATATCAACACCTTTCATAATATTGAATTGATCATTCCAGGACATTGCTATCATACTAGAGAGAAATTGCCATTATTTCGAATACTGTGTTCGCATCATACCATTAGTCATTCGACAGACGAATTCTCAATGAAAATCTCATTTCATGCGCTGAATGTGTATGAAATACACTGGTGCGCCAAAGAAACTGGTAGAGGTACGTGTATTCAAATACAAAGGTACATTATGTGATCAAAATTATCCGGACACTTCCAAAAACCTATGTTTCCATATTAGGTGCATTGTGCTGCCACCTACTGCCAGGTACATATCAGCGACCTCAGTAGTCATTAGACATCGTGAGAGGTAAGAATGGGGCGCTCCGCGGGACTGACGGACTTCGAACGTGGTCAGGTGATTGGGAGTCACTTGTGTTATACGTCTCTACGCCAGATTTCCACACTTCTAAACATCCCTAGCTCCACTGTTTCCGATGTGATAGTGAACTGGAAACATGAAGGGACACGTACAGCACAAAAGCGTACAGGCCTACCTCGTCTGTTGACTGACAGAGACCGCCGACCGTTGAAGACGGTCGTAATGTGTATCAGGCAGACATCTATCCAGACCATCCCACAGGAATTCCAAACTGCATCAGGATCCACTGCAAGTACTACGACAGTTAGGCAGGAGGTGAGAAAAATTAGATTTCATGGTCGAGCGGCTGCTCATAAGCCGCACATCACGCCAGTAAATGCCAAACGATGCCTCCTATGGCAGGGTGTGGGTATAACGAATGCCCGGTGAACGTCATATGCCAGCGTGTGTAGTGCCAATAGTAAAATTCGGAGGTGGTGGTGTTACGGTGTGGTCCTGCTTTTTCATGGAGGGGACTTGCACCCCTTGTTGTTTTGCGTGGCACTATCACAGTACAGGCCTACATTGATGTTTTAACCTTCTTGCTTTCCACTGTGAGAGTCCATACCTGAATCTTACAGAACTCCTTTCGGATGTTCTGGGACGCCGACGTTGGGCCAGGCCTCACCGACCGTCATCGATATTTCTCCTCAGTGCAGCACTCCGCGAAGAATGGGCTGCCATTCCCCAAGAAACCTTCCAGCACCTGATTAAACGAATGTCTGCGAGAGTGGAAGCTGTCATCAGTGCTAAGGGTGGGGCAACACCATATTGAATCCCAATATTACGGATGGAGGGCGCCACGAACTTGTAAGCAATTTTCAGCCACGTGTCCGGATGCTTTTGATCACATAGTGTACGTAAACGTGCAAAATACGACGCTGCGGTCTGCAACGCCTATATAAGACAACAAGTGTCTGGCGCCGTTGTTAGATCAGTTACTGCTCATAAATGGCAGGTTATCAAGATTGAAGTGAGTTTGAACGTGGTGTTATAGTCGCCGCACGAGCGATGGGACACAGCACCTCCCAGGTAACAATGAAGTGAAGATTTTCCCGTACGACCATTTCACGAGTGTACCGTGAATATCAGGAATCCGGTAAAACGCCAAATCTCCGACATCGGTGCGGCCGGAAAAAGATCCTGCAAGAACGGGACCAACGACGACTCAAGAGAATCTTTTAACGTAACAGAAGTGCTACCCTTCCGCAAATTTTCAGTGCTGCGCCATCAGCAAGTGTCAGCGTGCGAACCATTCGACGAAACATCCTCGATATGAGCTTTTGTAGCCGATAGTCCAGTCATGCACCCTTGATGACTGCACGACACAAAGCTTTACGCCTCGCCTGGGCCCATCAACACCGACATTGGACTGTTGACGACTAGAAACATGTAGCCTGGTCCGACGAGTCTCGTTTCAAATTGTATCGAACGGATGGACGTGTACGGGTATGGAGACAACTTCATGAATCCATGGACACTGCATGCCAGCATGTGACTGTTCTAGCTGGTGGATGCTCTCTAATGATTGGGGCGTGTGCAGTTGGAGTGATGTGAGACCCTTGATACGTCTAAATACGACTCTGACAGGTGACACGTACGTAAGTATCCTATCTGATCACGTGCATCCATTCATGTCCATTGTGCATTCCGACGAACTTGGGCAATTCCAACAGGAAATGCTACACGCCACACCTCCAAAATTACTACGGAGTGGCTCAAGGAAACTGTTCTTAGTTTAAACACTTCCACTGGCCACCAGACTCCCCAGACATGAACTTTATGGAGCATTTCTGGGAATGTTTGCTACGTGCTGTTCAGAAAGTATCTCCGCCCCCTCGTACTTTTACGGATTTATGGGCAGCCCAACAGGATTCATGGTGTCAGTTCCCTCCAGCGCTACTTCAGACACTAGTCTAGCCCATGCCACGTCATGATGCGGCACTCATGCGTGCTTGCGGGGGTCCTACACGATATTAGGCAAGTGTACCAGTTTCTTTGATTTTTCAGTGTTGTGGTACAACAAAAGTTACCGCCAGACTCCCCACACACATTGCGAAAGAAAAATGTTATATTGACACACTTTCTTCGAAGTCAAAATTCATATTTTACAACTGCACCAAGTTTAGCACGCATGGCAAACACACAGAAGCAGAATGCGACCTTCTTGTTCCACCGTAGACACAGAACGTCCAATATTGCTATGGCAGCAGGCTTGAGTTCTTTTACAGAGAACAGTGTAGTAACCGCCTTTTATGATCTAGGTCACTTCACAACCGTGACCTCATTATTAGTAATCCTTAACGAAGAAGTAAATCAACAAAGAAAAGTAATATTTCAGCTCTGGAGACGATTTTTTTCTAAATTTTTGTTATTCTTGTGTGGTGCGTAATAGCGCTTTTCAATGAAGATCCTCCCATACGTTCACGTAGGTAATAGACGTAATCTGCGTTGAGATTTAATGTGCACAGTAAGGAGATGAGTAAGACTCGTATATACAAGTGGGAAGCAATGGACCGGAAGATGAGAACGAAACTCGAGTACGCTGTGAGAATTTGGCAGATGTATATCACGATAGGATAGCATGCCAACTGTGGTTGCGTCTCATACATTACGAGCTAAGCCAGGCGAGTGCAGCAAGTTAGCTCCTGTTGGCTATTCGGGAATCAAATAACTAAACCATGTATTCACCGGCTGTCGGAGCAGCGTACCTGCTTGTAAAGTAATAGCTGCATGTTAGAGTCCTGCCTCGGGCAAGCTTGAGAGTTTGTAATGTAGCGTTACTTTATGTGTTTCACATACAGGGTAAGTCGCGTAAGATTTAACATCCGTTTTGTTTCGTGAATGATTTAAGATATCGAAATGAAGTTTTCGTCAAAATATAGCACGCACAGTTGTTCGTAATTTTGTCACATGTTTTATCTTCTTAACATTTGTACTAACGGAGACATAAATACTAGTACGCTTTTCCAAGAAATGAAACGATATGTTAGGTTGGTGGATAATTTCGGAGCGTTTTTGCTTTGCATGTTGGTGTTCCGGTTGCTACGGGTTTATTTATCGATTGTAACTTTTTATTTGTAGTTTACTGTTGCTATTTGAGTTTACATTTTGTCATTTGGTGATAATGAGTGGAGCTGTGGACGCTACAAAATGAAGATATCGGAACATTTCCGAATTACTCTTCCGTTTGAGTTCAATAAACGGGAGACAGCAGCGGAGGCAGCTAGAAACATTTGCATCGTGTTTGGGGATAACACCATTGTGCAGAGCACGGTAAGAAAATGGTTTGTCGTCTTAAGGAGGATCGTTTCAACATTAGTGACTCTCCACGTTCAGGAAGACTTTTCGCGTTTGGTGAAGATCGTTTAAACGCATTAATCCACGATGATCCACGCCAGTGTACTTGAGAACTGTCAAATGTGATGAACTGTGATCACTCCACCACCGTGCCACATTTGCATGCAATGGGAAAGGTTCAAAAATCGGGTGTATGGGTACCGCACGCTCTAAGTCAAAATCACAAAAATCAACAACAAAAAAGTGCATCTCTTCTTGCTCGTCATCAGTTGCCTCGTGAACAACACCGACCATTCGTATTCTGTATCCCTACGGTGACGAGAAATGGTGTCTTTATGTTAACACAAGGAGAAGAAAGGAATGGTTGAGCCCAAACAAAGCAGCAATTCCCCGTACAAAGACATGCGCTCATCCACAAATGATAATGTTATGCTTCTGGTGGAACAGCGACGGTGTAGTTTACTACGAATTGCTTCCCCGAGTTATAATCATCACTGCTTACACTTACTGTCAACAACTGTGACGTCTTACAGACGCAATCCAAGAGCAACGACCAGGAAGAGCGCGTGAAGTGATGCTACTCCACGATAAAGCCCTCTCGCATTCTGCTAGACGGGGGGGGGGGGGGGGAGGAACCGCTATACAAGTGTGGGGTTGGGAAGTCTTTCCGAACTCACCTTATTCACCTGGTTTTGCGACCTCAGATTTTCGCCTTTTTCATTCTCTATAGGACAGCCTTCAAGGAACTTCGTTTCCGGATGAAAATGCGCTCCGAACAGGGCTCGATGAGTTATTCTCCTGAAAACAACTCATTTCTACAGTCGCGGAAGCGAAAAGCTACCCCAGCGTTGGCAGACTGTCGTAAATAGTGATGTAGGAAAATATATTATTGATGACTAAAGCTTCTGTTATGTGTATTTGTCGTGTTTACGAAACTTATTCAAAAACGCTACGAACTTACGCCGAGTCAAATGGTTCAAATGGCTCTGAGCACTATGGGACTTAACTGCTGAGGTCATCAGTCCCCTAGAAATTAGAACTACTTAAACCTAACAAACCTAAGGACACCACACACATCCATGCCCGAGGCAGGATTCGAACCTGCGACCGTAGCGGTCGCGTGGTTCCAGACTGTAACGCCTAGAACCGCTTGGCCACTCCGGCCGGCCACTTACGCAGAAACCCAATACTTGTTTAACTGAATTCGAAAGCTCTTGTACAGCCGAGTACAGTGATATAGCGTTAGTTGATATTGTCGTTGAAACTTTTCTGAATATCCTGAAAATGCGCTAAAGCTGAAAGGTGAGGAAGTCGGAATCGACTACTGAGGTGTAAACACGGCTAGGTGGGGCTATCTTGCCAGGCTTCGTTGTCGTATCAAGCCCCTGGACCGTTTTCCTGCTCCCACAAAAGCTGTTCACTAAACCATGAACACGTACACGCCAAGAGGTGGGCGAGTTCGTTCGTTCTGAAGGGAAGGCTGACAAGCGTTTTCCACCTTTCGGCCGGTCGGCGTTGACAGAATCGACGCGCACGCCCTACAATCTTTCTCAAACGATTTTACAGAAACTATCTGGTAAAAAAGAATCATTTCTGCTTTACATGTAACTTTGTATGTCAGGTTCATTATGATGTGACAGTCATTGCATTAATAATTATAGTTATTGGGATATTTACGTGGAAGTAAGACACTGCGCGAAATTCGAAAACTTTTGCAATGAAAAACAGGGGTGCTATGATTTTGCGTCTGGTACATATTACATAAGATGTTGCTGCGTATGACATTTAGCTAACATTTTGAATTTTTCTTTACACTTGGTTGGAGGTCACTGTCTGTCACCAATCTCGAGATCTGACGTGGCTCACTCATTTGCGATCGCACCGCACCAGCCATAAAGCCAGAGCGAAATATACACAACATTCCTCATGTTTCATAAACGGTTTCAGATATCAAAATGAGATTTTGGCAAATGATAGCACACGAGAGGAGAATATTTTACCGTATGGTTATTACGAAAAACGTTATTACCTACCCTGTTATTCCGCTAACTACAGACTTCTCCGATGAAACAATGTTAAGTTTTAAGGGCTATCGATAGCTGGTGAAACGAGGAACGCTGTGGGTTTTCGAAAAACATAAGTGAAGTGATTACACGTTTATTTTGCACCGAGGGTGTGCTTTTTCACAGGATGCTGACCTTACTTTTCCTCAGTTCCTCATTTAATAAACTTAATAAAGTACTATTTCAGAATTCTCTTGCAATTGCGTCTGCACAACATGTCTGTGAGGTGAGACTGTGTAAACTCCGCTCAGTTTTGGCACAAGAAGCAAATTTTAACATTGCAACAAGAGAAATGTGTAAGTTTTACTCAAAATTCTCCATTCGTGACTCTTCTCTGAAAGTTACAAATGGTGAACAAACCAGGCGAAAATAAATCGCTGCATTTTCGGCTGAATTATTTGTGGATTCTAACCAAAGAAGTCGTAACAGATCTTTTTCAATGTTCATCGTGCAGGTGTGGGCGTGGCGGGGCCCCGCTTACCATTTACAAAAATGTGAGTGTAGGCTTCGGTTTAGAACGGCACTTCCTGTCCAGCGCTCTGAGCGACCCCCACCACTGCTGCTCTCTTTACGCTTCCCCAGCCGACTGCGCATCTAGCGGCCACGGCATCTTGTGTGCACTATAGGGGAGCGAGGGGCTTGTTGTAACAGTTTTCATGAAAACTGATATATCTTGAGATCCATTGATGAAATTGCTACTAAATAAAGATGGCTGGATGCTGTAACTCTTCCTCTACCAAATCATGTAAAAATAATACCACAACTATTGGTCATTATTTTACAATCAATTATTTGCTAGAAGAAGTGCGGTGTTACAACTTACCTCGTGCTTGGGGCAAGTTGTAACGTCTACCGGGGCAAGTAGTAACGACAAAAAAAAACAACAATAATACCTCTAATCATTTATTCTTTGTTTATTGTCAACAAAATTGACATCTTTCTAAAGTAGGTATTATGTAATTCTTATCAAACATCAACTTAAATACACTTTTTAAGTAATTAACACCTAAAAATTAAGTAACTAACAGTTTTATTTAGTTAAACACTACTTACAATCATCATGGCACTTTTCAATCACATAAGCAATTAAAGTATTTATATCTAAGGTATGCTTCGTAATTATCTCTTTTTAATATCTATCTAACAAAGTATTGCACTTATATACGAATCAACATTTGGTGGTTTTCGTTATAATTAAATTCAGTCATCATCTGAGCTACAATTAATACAAATAAAAGATATAGTGTCTCCTGTAACACATCCAACATGTGCCCACATCTTACAAATGCAACACTCGACCAAATCTTCTTTATTTGAATCTGTGTAAGCGTCACCACATATCAGACAATACCACTCTTCTGATTCAGATTCTGAAGTTGAGCATAATATTTTTTTTTAGCTCTGTCCACTCTGGTTTTATGTTTTGTTGATTTACCTTTGCCTTTCCCCTTCCCCATTCCTTTAGCTTTTCCTTTAATTTTGTCATCTTTTTCTGTTTTTTCTTCATTTTTTCCTCATATTCCTTCTGTAAAGCTTTTATTTCAGGACTGTCCGTTAATACTGTAGATTTTCTTTTGCGTCTGCTATTTGTATTCGTTTTTTCTTGGTGGCGCCTTTGGTAGAGGTCTAATCTTCGATGGCGAAAAAGGTTTTTGTAGACTGGAGCAACTCGGAGTTGGTTCGTTCGCAGTTTCGATTTGGCTTATAATTTCCGTGGTGCTGATATCTGATTCAGGGGCAGAATCTAATAGACTGGATTTTCAAGATTCAATCATAAATTTTCTGTGACATTTACGACATCTGGCTCTTGTGTAGAATCTGGACGATTAGTAACATAACAGGGCGCAAAGTCGGAGTCTTGGAAAATATCAGCATTCAAAGGCCACACCCCAGAAGCTTTAAATCCACTCATAATATTAGCAGGGTTTAAGGCAAGCGGTAACGACTCTTTCACAATACCTGGGCTGTCATATAGTGTCATCGTTTTCCCCGGAATGTTGTGCGCACATGCCGTCTGTGCCTTACGTCTAAAGGTTGCAAATTGTGGGAGCAGTTCGGGGAAACGATAACATGATGACATTATTTTCTTTGTCTTTTTCAACAACTCCAATATTCACGTGTGAGCTATGGTTATCAAGTAGCAACAGAACTGGCTCTTCATTGGTGGGTTTGGCGTGTTTGATAAAATGATCCATAAAAATTATAAATTCTTTTTCGGTCATTCATAATTGCCAGCTCCAATGCAATCTGGAGGTCCACCACGAATAAACATTTCTGAATATTTGATCCTGGGAAAAACGAACATCGGTGGGATAAAATTACCCGCAGCGTTAGAGGCACAAGCAAGTGTTACAAGAGTTCCCCTCTCAGCCGATGTGATAGCTCCCATTTGCTTTTGGCCACGAGCAGCTACTATTTTCTTAGATTTTTGAACCGTTGTGACCCCTGTTTCATCAATGTTCCATATTCGAGAAGCATTAAACTGATATTTTTGGAGAAGTCGTTGATATATTGCAAAGAATGAATTAACGTTAGTCTTATTGAACGACGTCGCTCGACTTAAAGACGTCGCTTCTGGTGTCTTTAAAGCTAACTGTGGATTTCTGCGCGTAAAATTTTGGAACCAGTCAGTACCAGCTATGTTATTTTGATGCCAAGAAGGAGGAATGTTTTTAGCATTAAGCTGCACACCGCGTTGGTAAGCTAGTTTCCTTACTTCTATAGGAAGTAGTCCAAAATATATTTCGGCGCACTTGAGTAGGTAGGAAGCCATCTTACCCTCTTCTTCTCCAGTAAATACTTACCTAGGCTTAACATAACCAACTCTTAAACATTCATTATTCTTCTTTATCTTTATGTATCTATAAAGAGAGACGTGACATAATCCGAAAGTCTGACTAGCTTTCCGAATACTGCATTTTTTTTCTACAACTTCAGCTGCCGCTAACTCGTACACTCCTTGGCTTTGTGTTGCCCGCTCTGACTTACTTTTACACACCCTCATTCTAGAAGAAAGAAAAGAAAAACATGGGGCATGTCGTAACACGTTACAACAAGCGTCGGGATTTTGTTACAACTAACCCCATGGTATGATTTTTAACATTTATCAAGATAACTATTTAAACAATTTAGCAATCTGAAAAACTGTTACACATTATCAAAGATAGAAAAATTTGAATGTAAATAATATATAGAAGGTTTGCAATTAGTCGATAATAATAACGCAAACCAAAATGTTACGACAGTACATTTTTATATTACCTGGCAAAAGTGAAGCGCGTGCACACTTCCGCTCACTGCGCCGGCCGGCGGGACACTGGCTATGGCCATATGATGCGGCGCGGATTATAGGTCAAATCGAGTCAAAGAAATACGCTAATAAAGTTTAAGATCCTAGTGACAAGAGCCTGTTACTACTTACCCTTTTTACAACAAGCCCCTCGCCCCCCTACGTATGACGCGATTCGCGCTGTACATGGTGTACCAGACAAAAAATATATATAAATCGCACTAAGCAGTCCAAATGTACAGTGTCCCATACCAACAGTACGAAAACTTTTTCTTGAAAATGACGAGTCTGAGTTTTGTTCAGGTGAAGTGTGTTTTAGGAAAGCCTTTTAAAAGATGAAATGGCTACAACTCACGCAGTCTGAATTCTGTTGGAAAAAGGAGGAAACAAAGTCATCTTCAAATTTTGAAATCGAAAGATATACAAAATGGGGAAGTTCTTGTGGTATGTTGTGTCGATTACATGATATTTCCAAAAATCTTCCTGGTGTTGACGAGTAGGCAGTGATGTGCAGGGTAACTAACGTGCCTGAATGTAACTTTTTAATCTCATTATGAGAAAAAAAGTTCTTTCCTTTCCAATTTAATATAATTGTGATCGGTACCGTGAATTTCTGCATCCTCTTCAAGTGGGACAGCGCAAAGATATTCCACTAGGAGCTTGGTAGGGCATGTGAGTGAAACAACACGGATGTTCAAGTGTTTCTTCCTTTCTTAGAAAGGCTGTTTTAAATCAATACGTTTCCTTTCTTTACCCTATCAATCATCTCTTCGGCCTCGTAAACTGACACACGGCCGGGAGAGCGGTGTGCTGACCACATGCCCCTCCATTTCCGTATCCAATGGCGACTGTGGGCTGCGGACGACACGGCGGTCGGTCGGTACCGTTTGATCTTCATGGCCTGTTCGGGCGGAGTTCAGTTTTTATCACCATCTGTTCATTAGCATATAGCGCTCGAAGGTGGCGCGGTGGTAAGGCACTCGACTAATATACAGGTTTTGAAAATATCAGTGAAGAAATTCACTCGTTTCTTATCATGTGAAAAATTGCATATTTGCTCAGGCTGCACTTTATTGATGTTGGTTATTCAAAGAACGTACATGATCGATTTCGGTATAGACATTCCATCATCAGATGTATCAGTACACAACAAAACCATCATTAACAAGCATCAGAAAACACAATATTCCTCGTATTTAACAAAAAGTTATAATTCGAAAACGTAATACAAAGATGACATGAGAGGAGGACACATCACTACCCTGTATGCTGTACATATCAAACGGTAAACATTATAAATGTACCACCTGATACGATAAACGATTATTACATTCGTATATTACTATGAAAATTGATATTTCAGCGTAATAACACGGAAGAAAATTTATAATATATATACAAAGCGCAGGCTACCTAAGAAAGGAAATTATCTGTCATGGGATGTAAACACAAAAATCTTATTAACTGTCGGGTAGGCGTACATATCCTCCAAATTTTTTGTTACGTATCTCGAAGACAACGTTTATCTCTTTGAGCACAGTGAAAATAATTTTATGTAGATACGATGGAAGTCACGCGAAACCTTAGTTTTGTATATAGAAGACAGAAATTTTCTGCTGGCACACGTGTCTTTCCAAAGTCGCTGTAATAATCCCCACTAGACCGGCTTAAGCACGAGCTGTGCCTGATACACAATTTCCAATAAGCTTCTCTGTCGCCACGTGGCTAGCGCCGGCAGGGGATTTGTCACGTTTTCTCGGTCCGCTCTTAACTCCTACTCAATCGAGACATTTTTGTGTACCCGTCAAAGTATTACGAAACTAAAAACCTAACATGTTGGGAGGAATTCCAATTCAGCATCGACGCGTACAAAGGTGGAAACGGTACATTTTCAGTGCGCAGTCCACGTTATCTTTCCTCTCTGTAGAAGAAACTAGCACCCAGAATCATAAGGATGGACACAACAGACTTATTTGGACATAAATTAAAAATAGTACTCAATCGTAGCCTTTCTGTAGAGTCTAAAGAAAATCGGCGAACTTGTTATCAGAGAGGGACATTTTCACAAAAACCATTCATCAAATAGAACAACATAAGTGCATAAAACACATGCTGTTTCGATAAAGAATTTCCGGTTATGTGACCATATCGTCATTCTATCATAAATAAAAGCCACTACTAACAGTGGCCGAAGTGATAATCAGTTTCTTAACGACGACGAGGTCACATACCCGGAAGAATGGTTTCCGTAACTGACAAAGCCCGCAGATGCCTACTCTTGCACAACATACGAGTATATAGAGTGTAAACTATGCGTTTTTACGTACGAACGTTTCTGCTGCTCGTTTTTTTGTTTGTTTCAGCTACCTCAAACTACAAAGCAGAAATCTGATGCAAGACTTGTAATGCCGGAAGTGGGGTGACTAACGGGAAAAGTGAGCTCAGTAGCGCGAGTTAAATGTTGTTGTTAATTATAATGTAATTTTTGTATTCTGCTGATATTTTTCTGTATAGCTTGATCTGTCTACCACCATTTGTGAACTAAAGGCAAATAAATACTACTACTGCTACTACTAATATTACTGCTGATATCGTTTTGTACGTTCTAAGCGGCTTAGATCATAATTTACCTCGGAACACATCTCAAATGAAAACATTGCAGCCAACAAAAGCAACCACAAAATTACTTTTTACGTCGATTATTTACATAAGCGCAAAGGCGTCCATACGGTGGATTGTACGGGAGGGGACTAGGTCTGGGGGCGGTTTGGAGTTTAACATTTTGGGAGGCGAATGGCGGCTTGTAGTTAGTCATAAAAAGTTGCAGTTCCGACCCTGTTAAAAACCTGCGCAATAACGACTTTCAAATCATTTTCTTGAAAGAAAAGCACCTGACTACACTTTTTATTCCTTTCTCTGATAGCTGGGATGGGTGGGTGGTGATGGGGGGGGGGGGGGGGGCGGGGGGAGGCGGGCCCCCCTTGCCCTCGGGTATGGGCTCCCTTGCCTGAGCACCAGGACAGCATGTCGCATTCTCCGTCGATAACCTTCTTCCCATCAGTCACAAAATGAAGATAACTTAAAAGGGAATTTCATCTGGTAGTGTCTATTCGCCTGGCGAAAAGAAGTGAAGCATCCACAAGACACGGTGGGTGTCAATGTAGCTTCGTACCTGTGTAAATGATTAGCGTTTCAATTCTCTATGACAGTTATAGCGGCCGCTGAAGAGCGCTAGTGTTCTTCGTGTGAAGTGTTATTGACAGACCTGTTAGGAGATACACGGTGCCCTGGGAGGAATGGTCAGTATTCATGGATATGACAAGAACGATCACTCTAAGTCAGAAAGTCGAGTAAACAAGGGCTCTAAAACGCATAGCTTTAGAGCTATGAGTAATTCTTCATCTTCGATACTATGAAACAAATCTCTTCTACTACAAGCTCTTCGTTTTCCTTATTTAGCGAGAAGGTAGTATGGACCAAATTAAGAAATAAATGTCCAGTAAACGTGGGCTCTAAAATGTGTACTTTAAGAGCTATGAGCAATTGTTCACCTTCGCTGCTGCGAAACACATCTCTTCTAGTGAACAAGTGCTCATTGCTCTCGATTTATGCCTTTAGAGCCCATTTTTACTAGACGTTTTTGTTTCGAATAATCATTTTTGTCATAATTAGGGCTCGGATTTTAATGACCTAAAAACAACGAAATATACAAGCATTTATGACCTAAAACGTACATAAATACAACTTCATATGAGTCTGTTTGAAAACATCTCGTTGATTTTTTTCAAATACCACGTAACAGTTCCTTCTCTAAATCCTCGCACAAACGAAAAAATGGCTGACATCGAAATAAGTGTCCAAGGAATAGAAAAGCAACTGGAATCACTCAATAGAGGAAAGTCCACTGGACCTGACGGGATACCAATTCGATTCTACACAGAGTACGCGAAAGAACTTGCCCCCCTTCTAACAGCCGTATACCGCAAGTCTCTAGAGGAACGGAGGGTTCCAAATGATTGGAAAAGAGCACAGATAGTCCCAGTCTTCAAGAAGGGTAGTCGAGCAGATGCGCAAAACTATAGACCTATATCTCTTACGTCGATCTCTTGTAGAATTTTAGAACATGTTTTTTGCTCGCGTATCATGTCATTTCTGGAAACCCAGAATCTACTATGTAGGAATCAACATGGATTCCGGAAACAGCGATCGTGTGAGACCCAACTCGCTTTATTTGTTCATGAGACCCAGAAAAAATTTGATACAGGCTCCCAGGTAGATGCTATTTTTCTTGACTTCCGGAAGGCGTTCGATACAGTTCCGCACTGTCGCCTGATAAACAAAGTAAGAGCCTACGGAATATCAGACCAGCTGTGTGGCTGGATTGAAGAGTTTTTAGCAAACAGAACACAGCATGTTGTTATCAATGGAGAGACGTCTACAGACGTTAAAGTAACCTCTGGCGTGCCACAGGGGAGTGTTATGGGACCATTGCTTTTCACAATATATATAAATGACTTAGTAGATAGTGTCGGAAGTTCCATGCGGCTTTTCGCGGATGATGCTGTAGTATACAGAGAAGTTGCTGCATTAGAAAATTGTAGCGAAATACAGGAAGATCTGCAGCGGATAGGCACTTGGTGCAGGGAGTGGCAACTGACCCTTAACATAGACAAATGTAATGTATTGCGAATACATAGAAAGAAGGATCCTTTATTGTATGATTATATGATAGCGGAACAAACACTGGTAGCAGTTACTTCTGTAAAATATCTGGGAGTATGCGTACGGAACGATTTGAAGTGGAATGATCATATAAAATTAATTGTTGGTAAGGCGGGTACCAGGTTGAGATTCATTGGGAGAGTGCTTAGAAAATGTAGTCCATCAACAAAGGAGGTGGCTTACAAAACACTCGTTCGACCTATACTTGAGTATTGCTCATCAGTGTGGGATCCGTACCAGGTCGGGTTGACGGAGGAGATAGAGAAGATCCAAAGAAGAGCGGCGCGTTTCGTCACTGCGTTATTTGGTAACCGTGATAGCGTTACGGAGATGTTTAATAAACTCAAGTGGCAGACTCTGCAAGAGAGGCGCTCTGCATCGCGGTGTAGCTTGCTCGCCAGGTTTCGAGAGGGTGCGTTTCTGGATGAGGTATCGAATATATTGCTTCCCCCTACTTATACTTCCCGAGGAGATCACGAATGTAAAATTAGAGAGATTAGAGCGCGCACGGAGGCTTTCAGACAGTCGTTCTTCCCGCGAACCATACGCGACTGGAACAGGAAAGGGAGGTAATGACAGTGGCACGTAAAGTGCCCTCCGCCACACACCGTTGGGTGGCTTGCGGAGTATCAATGTAGATGTAGAACACAAAATTTACTTCTAAAGAAATTGTGAGTATAGTACTTATTTTTTGCAGTGTCTGAAACTACCCAGAGTTTATTTTTGAAATGCCTACATGCGTCTGAAAAAAACATGAACTACAGTGAAAACAATAGCACCTATCCAATCTCTAAAATCATCTTTTTACTACTGCACACCACTTCTTTAAAGTATTCCAAGGTAGTTATCACCTCCTGTCAACCTTCATTTCCTGCAGAGTTGCACTGGTTCACAAGGTGCATTTTCAGGTTTTTCCCTTTTCAAAGATTTGCGGTTGTCATTGAGGGTAATTCTGTATCTGAAAAAACTACTCTCCACATCACAGGACGTCACAGGAGCGTATTTGAAGACGGCGAGGTCACTGATGGCAGCTTTGGTTCATTGTCTTCAAATGTTGTGGCATTCCCAGAATGACGGTCACCTAATTTTGCATATTGTAAAATATCCAGGATTCCGTTGGAGGAAACTTTTCAACTCGTTGTTCACTTCGTCAACCACATGAACACGACTCGACCCAACTCGCTCTGCACATGTTGCACAAAATCCAGGCCGTCATACAGTTGAGTACCAGCAGCTTCCAGTCGTGTGATGGCTTTTGACGCCATTGAAAAGTTGGCGTTGATGTATACCAAGTTTCCAGAAAAAGTACTCGTATGTACAAAGATCTCTTTCACGGTTTTGATAGCACCTGATTCATCGCCATCGGGCTCACAAAAGATTGTCTTCATTTTGGTGTAGTTGGTGCAGTAGTACTCAGCAGCATTAAGCCAAGGCTCCATCGTGTAAGAACAAGCTGAGGGGGAGAGGGAAGGCGAAAATGGTTGTTTCTCGAATTGACATACATTTCCTTGCCACAGAAAATTAATTTTTCCACATCTGGGTAAATTGTTCGCACCTCTTCTGCAACTTCGCGTAACGCATATGCAAGGCAAGTGACGTACACCAAACTGGGCTAGAGAATCTGAAGCCCTTCGGCTGCTTCAATCATATATGAAACACCATTTGTTAGTAGCAGCACAACGTCTCTGTTCACACCATCCAGCCACGATAGTTTCATAGAATTGTCAAAATAGCAAGTGTCGAGTTGTTTACTCTCTCGAGAGCTCCACACGTCAAGTGGAACATTTCTCCAGGCCCATCATCTTTTACAACACCGATAACAACATGTTGGACTGCATGGCAACGTGAGGGCACATGTACTCATTGTCAGTGTTCTGGTCAACCATGCCTGACCACCACAAGGGTGTATCCCCGTATTATACACCAAGCACATTGCAACCTCTCCAATCTGCGCCTGCCACCCGAGAACAAGTAATGAACTCCTGCTAACACTCTATATCATGCCGCACCTCCAGAAGCTGCCGGACTACGGAATTACCGTCCCAGTTGTAGGTTGCCGTTAACGCCGCAACACAAACGGCTGAGTTCGACGTCAATATGGAGTGCGGTTACCCCGAACACTACAACAGCGATGTGTGATGCTCTTAATGGCTGCCATCAGCTCCAGTGGAAATGAATTTCTCCAGTGTAAATGAATTTCATTTTCCTTTGGTTCATACGCCAGAGAACCGGGGAGGAGGACTGTGAGAAGGAATGCACATTCTCATTGGACACTCAGTATGCTACTTGCCATTCAGCTCGAAACTCCAAGCGCTGAACTACAGGACGAAAGACCACAAACACAACACGTTACCGTGCCTAATACGTTGTAGGAAAACAGCTGACATTCATAAAAGCGTCCAGTCGTCTCGGAATGGGTAAATACAGGTCCTGTGTGTTTTTAAAGGGAACCTTATACCATCCTTCCTGCTAAATAGGGGCAAGTTTAGGTAACGATAAAGGAGGTGGATAGCAGTCGCGCACCCTTCTCACCTAAGTAGATGACAAAGACTCAGTAATGTGGAGATCTGACATCTCACGACTGTGGCAGCCAGGGGAGATTCTCGTGCTGACAAAACCAGTCTTGTACGAAGCGAGCTGTGTGAACAGGGGCCCTGTCTTCTCGGCACACAGTATCACCATTCACGAACCAATATTTTACCGTGGGATGGACCTGACCAGCAAACAGGGCCAGATAATCCTCGGCTGCAATGCAGCCTTGCAGAGTAGCTACGGGGCCAATGGAATATCACGATATGTCTGTCCACATCATCACCCAAGACCTGCCATTTTTCACTCTTTTTGGCATCGAGCCGTCTGCATCGTAGACTCGGGACGGCGTACGCCAGACCTAAACTCGGCAGAATATGGAAACTGTGTGAAGCACGACTCACCCGACCAAATGTCTTTCTCCCGTTGCACCAAAGTTCAGGTTTTACGGCTTCGGCATCACGTTTTCCTGTCACAGGCATTTGTATCACTGATGTGTGGTTTTGGAATGCAGCTCGACCCGAAATTCTCAACTTTTGGAGCTTCGTGCGACATTCCTGCAGTGGACTTTTGCAGCTGTCGTCCTTTTTCTTTCGTCGCATTCCTCTCCAATGATTGTCTGTCACGATCACTCAACTCTTTCGTCCGCGTTGTGACTTAGCGGATGGTGTTTTTCCACTTTGCCCGTACGCAATACACTTGATTACAGAAGCACCACCATAAGACGAACGACAATTTTCCCAAGTTCGAATTCACTTATTTCCGACATTATCCACTCACAACTACACAGAACATTGTTCTGAGCATGACTGAAACTTAAAATGTATTGAAGGCATTGCATAGCTGGCGTTCATGGTCAAATACAACAGCGCTACCTGCAGGCGTGGCTAGAATCTGCATTTATCGAGACACAAAGAAATTAATGACATCAGCTACCATTGGTCATTTATTTAGATCAACAGGGAAAGTTGAAAATTTGTACTGGAAAGGGATTCGAACCCGGGTCTCCTGCTTACTAGGCAGATGAGCTGACCACTGCGCCCTCCGTACACAGTGCTCATCGCAAATACACAGACTACCCTAGCACGCGTCCCGTCACATCCAAATTCTCAGCTTATCCACTCTATTAATGTAGTTCCCCTTGCCCATTATCCTCATTGCTCGCGGCATTTTGCCGACTCTAGTATGAGTTCGAACGTGGTGTGCATCCACAGAGAAAAGATCAATTGGTTCAAATGGCTCTGAGCACTATGGGACTTTAACTTCTGATGTCATCAGTCCCATAGAACTTAGAACTACTTAAACCTACCTAACCCAAGGACAACACACACATCCATGCCCGAGGCAGGATTCGAACCTGCGACCGTAGTGGTCGCGCGGTTCCAGACTGTAGCGCCTAGAACCGCTGGGCCACACCGGCCAGAGAGAAGAGATCAACTGGTCGTCCCGACCTTAACAGACACCACATATAACTGCATTTCTGTTCAAGTATGCACTTGTCGCGTTGTTCCTATATTTTTGTCCAAACCCTGTATTTGCTGTTGGACCTATTCGTCCACGATACGGGCCCTTGGTGGCCAAGCGTTATCGTCTTGCACCACGGAATCTTCAAGTATAGTACAACACTTGCATATAGAATGAGGCGGAGCATCGGTTAAGGAGCTAGACTAGTTTTTGTGAGGAGCGGGGGTTATATTCTACTCCTGAAAATAAGGTGTAGGTTTTCGATGCTGTCCATAATTCGATTAAGGCATGTACCGGCGTGGGTCTCTCCTGCAACCCCATACCTTATCTTACCCAGCTTGTGCCGTTTCTTTAACGATATCGTCTTCGGATGGAAGTCGAATACACATTTTTAAGAAAAGCACATCAGCACAGATCTGCGCCATCACAGTTCAAATGGTTCAAATGGCTCTGAGCACTATGGGACTTAACTTCTGAGGTCATCAGTCCCCTAGAACTTAGAACTACTTAAACGTAACTAACCTAAGGACATCACACACATCCATGCCCGAGGCAGGATTCGAACCTGCGACCGTAGCGGTCGCGCGGTTCCAGACTGTAGCGCCTAGAACCGCTCGGCCACACCGGCCGGCGCCATCACAGTTCCTAGGAATGATATGAAGATCTGAAAGTCCATCTTCATATATATCACCACAGACGTATAGACTACTTCTCGCTGTATTAAAAGAAAAGCCTAGTGTCACTTTAAAAGCGCAACTGGCACGCATACTGAAGAGAATAGTCTGCCATAGGTTTGTAGGCTACTGTACATATTGAAGTGGAAGGGTAAACTAATTTATGAAAACAATCACAGTAATACTGGATTTTTGTTGCAGGAGCTTCACATACGCTGGTTAAGGAGAAATAAAGTATCCACAAAGGCATGTTCAAAAAACAAATGTTTGTCGTCTAGATGTGCCTTGCATATTTCGAAATGTATCTGTGCACACTTGCTTTCAGTACATCTCTGTCAAAAAGTCAACAGTAACATCAACTTAGTGATATTTCCTATGTATCTTTTATATAAAAAAATGGCTCAAATGGCTCTGAGAACTATGGGACTTAACTTCTGAGGTCATCAGTCCTCTAGAAACTTAGAACTACTTAAACCTAACTAACCTAAGGACATCACACACATCCATGCCCGAGGCAGGATTCGAACCTGCAACCGTAGCGGTCGCGCGGTTCCAGACTGTAGCGCCTAGTACCGCTCAGCCACCTCGGCCGACTATCTTTTATATAGGTCCGGCTTCTATGTGACAACTGTAATAAAGGAATGCGAAGAACGTGTTGGTGGGATCGTTCAGAAATTCAGTCATTTTCAAGAACCTGCAATCTTTATATGCAGACACTGATTTCACTTGGCTTAAGAGGATAATATACAAATGTTAGCGGCGAGCGAACTCTATAAAATTAGTTTAATATTTGATTCTAGCTGCTGACATTTGGGACTGCGCAGCGGGATGCATACGAAGCGATACGCTCCAACTTCCCCCTTGTTCGATTTAGCTTTTTAGTGTGTTGTTATATTCTAACGTGGATTATAAAAAGCATTCATTATTAATAGACGAAAAACAACGAACGCAGAATATCTTATCAACGGTATGTTGAAAGAGGTCAGATAATATTTCGTGATTGTATTCACTCTTCCATGTATTAAATCTTTTTCCCAGTCGTGCTAACACCGTAATACCATACAGCTTCGCTTTGAGTGCCATACTATTGTTGTATCCAAAATCGAGACTCCGATAAAAACAGCATAATGTCGCGTGATAAAACTAGATGCGTATACAGAGTAATACGTCTTACTGAACTGAACCAATTGGACATTTTATGCACACTGAAGTTTTACATCAACGAGCAAATAAACACTATTTGCGTTGCTTCGCTATGCTTGTATTAAGTAAGTTACATACAGTTTAATTTCTTAGAAATTTACTGCTGTGTTAGATCCACTTTTACAGTCTCAAGTATCAGAGCAAAGCAAAGCGCTGCGAAGGGGTACATGGTAAGATTGCGTTAGTCGTACTACAGCGTAGGTCGTTCTCCAATAGTATCTGATCCCACGTTTATAAAATGTGACCCAACAGTTGGTGTAAAACTGAACTAAACAGTCGTGCGAGTAAGCAAAAAGGAGTCAGCGGACCGCTGGCTGTCGTGACAGAAAAACAATTACCAAGTAAGTTTGTTTGACTGTTTTTATTATATGCACTCACTCATTTGTATGCCATTTCAAAGAAGAGTATGATGGTAAAGTAATTGTTTTGTGTCATGTGTATTTTCGCGATACTCTGCAATTCATTTAAGCATAATCGAACGGTAGAAAACTTTGAGGTTATACCTGTAGTTCTGGTTTGAAACGGAAGAGGTCTAACTGCCTATGTCATACCTGTGGAGAATTTGTCAATCATACCGGTACGACTTAGGCGTTGATCGAAATCACACACCAATTACAAATGGTTTGTTTCAGCTGATCAATATGACGAAAAGAGCGTATAGTAAGTGGAAGCTGGAGAATATGCACGAAGCTTTACTGAAATATCGAAATGGTGAAATATGATTTAATGAAGTATGTAGAAGACTTAATATAGCAAAGCCTGCACTGCGTCGTCATTTGATGGTTTAATTAAACGTCAACATTTGGAAGACCTAATGATTTGACAGCAGAAATGGGAGATGAATTAGCACAGCTTATAATTAATTAAGAGTCTAGTTTCTTCCGAGTAACTATTACTGAATTAAGGAAACTTGCCTACCAACTTCCTGAGAAATATCTTTACCGCATCGCTTCAATAAAGAAGAAAAGATAGCTGGTAAAAAAGGGTGTTACAGGTTTATGAAAGATCATCCCACTTTGTCCTTGCGAATTCCCGAAGCAATATCGATGAAACGGAGGAAGGGGTCTAACAAAGAGCGTGTTAATGAGTTTTTTGATAAATATGAGGAAACACTAGATCAGCGTAAGTTCACTGCTGCTCAAATATCGAACGTGGATGAAACTGCATTTTCAACAGTTCACAAACGGTCTAAATTATTTGCCCAAAACGGTAAACACCAAGTGGGCGCAAACACAAGCGGAGAAAGGGCCTTACAACAACATGTGCATGTGGAATGAAAATGCAGTAGGAGAATTCATACCTCCGATGTTAATGTTTAAGCGCAGCAGAAAGATCTTAAAAAGGGGAGCTACACCAAACACAGCATTTGCATGCTCGACAAATGGATGGACATAAGAACTGTTTATCGAATGGCTAGAACATTTCATGAAATGTACAAAAGGAAAAAAGGGACCAGAAACAAATTTTTCTTTTACTGGATGGAGATAGCACAACGCCAAAAATTTAAAGGCAATTCAGCTGGCTTGTGATTACGGTACAATTATGCTATCATTTTCTGCTCACGCGACTAATCGTCCACAACCATTGGACAGATAGTTCTTTAAAACAGTAAAAAACAGCTACAATGAGGCGGCATTTTCGTGGCTACGTTCAGATCTTGGAAGTGTCATAAAGCAAGCTAACATTGTAGAACTCCTGGGTAACGCAAACCGCAGATCTGTTTGCATGGACATAGCACTAAACAGTGTTAAGCTAACAGGCTTGTGGTATTGTGATGGAAATGTTATGAAAGAAGAGGACTTTGTAGGTACTACTGTGCATATTGTTGATCAATTAGACCAAGATTCGATTGATGAAACTGAAGCAATGTCTTAAGAAAGTGGACCCGAAAACAATACTGGAACAGCTGTCGAAATTAAATCAATAAATAAAGTCTTACTTGAACACTTTATCTAGAAACCCTTGTATAACAACAGTTATCAAGAGAAATACGAAAAGACCTAAACCAACAACGGAGTTAACACCAAGTCCTTACATAAAGGAAAATCAACAGAAATGAAAAAGCAAATAAAAAAAAAAGAATCCTGTGCACAAACCTATAGAGACGAGGCAGACAGATGAAAACTTTCACAAGAATAAAAAAAATAAAGGACAGAGAGAATTGGTTATGTCAACTGTGTAAAGAAGTTCGGGAAGGAGGCACGATTTGGTGTATGAAATGTAAAGGTTGGGTGCATGACACATGCGTGGAAAGTAAAATTAAGAAATATTTCTGTGATACGTGTGTTCAAAGCAACCATTTTCGATAAGCCATTTCAAGCAATTTAATTTGTCGAGAATTTATATTTGTTTCCTACGAGTAATTTCATTATGTATAACTGTGAAACTAATGTCACGTTTACAGCCTGTAATTTATTGTGACTTTTTATTATATTATTCCACGGATTTATTATGTCGTCGCTGACTTCGTATCGTAAGTACGACTTCGTAATATGGGGTACGGATTAGGAAACCAGGCGCCTTAATCGTACAGAAGTGGCCGGCCGGAGTGGCCGTGCGGTTCTAGGCGCTACAGTCTGAGGCCGAGCGACCGCTACGGTCCCAGGTTCGAATCTTGCCTCGGGCATGGATGTGTGTTATGTCCTTAGGTTAGTTAGGTTTAATTAGTTCTAAGTTCTAGGCGACTGATGACCTCTGAAGTTAGGTCGCATAGTGCTCAGAGCCATTTGAACCATTTTTCTTACAGAAGTCACAGATTTGAAAAAGGTTGAAAACCCATTATGAGAAAAAAAAATTTGTATTTGTGTGGAAGCTGGCTGACAGCTTAAAAAAATAAAGATTCAATGTATGCAAAGCAAATTGCGTTACTTAAATTACCCTACCAAATACAGTAATTCTCCCTTCAGCGGTACGACTTAAGTAACTTTACCCTACATTTTTTCTGTGCCACAGGAAATCGAGAAATAAAATAGAAAAATTTTCAATCACGTAAACCGTCAGTTGCAGTACTACTAAGTTACATGTGCATCATTCATCTGTCCAATTCGTAAACACGTGCATCACTAGGAATCGATAGTTCCCAAACTTCTTCGATTGATAGCGGAGAAACTGCAGTGGAATGAGGTTTCTCGGTTAGCAGCTTCCTGATGTGAAAGCCAGTTGCATAATGTCGCACCTGGACACGTCTAAGTGTCGTAGGCCAACAAAGGACACGCATAACCCAGAAAGAGAGCACGCGCTCGTGTTTTCCTATTCTGACGCACGCTGTGCAGCCGTCCTGCATCGATTATCCTGCGCTAGAACGCTGCAGTGTAAGCGGGAGTTGAGCATGCATTGATACAAGCTCATCGAACAGCTACGTCCATGCACAAATGATAACGGAGTATAAGGAAATATGCTCAAGAAGCCGATGAGTACTGCCTACTGGTCAGAAGTATCCAGACACCTACTTCAAATGGTTCAAATGGCTCGGAGCACTATAGGACTTAACATCTGAGGTCATCAGTCCCCTAGAACTTAGAACTACTTAAACCCAACTAACCTAAGGACATCACACACATCCATGTCCGAGGCAGGATTCGAACCTGCGACCGTAGCGGTCGCGCGGTTCCAGACTGTAGCGCCTACAACCGCTCGGTCACCACGGCTGGCCCGGAACCACAAAAAGTAGCCATGTTGGAGCGAAGTCGACATTCTAACTCCTCCTAAAAGAAATCCATTGCGTTCAGGTCAGGACTCCAAGCAGAACAGTGCATTTGAAGAACGTTACTGTCGTTAGACCACTGCCTTAAAGATGCTGCCTTATGACAGGGAGCATTGACATGCCGATACAATCGTCGACTCTGAACTCTTCCTCCAATGTACGCAGCGCACAATGCTGTAAAATACACTCCTGGAAATTGAAATAAGAATACCGTGAATTCATTGTCCCAGGAAGGGGAAACTTTATTGACACATTCCTGGGGTCAGATACATCATATGATCACACTGACAGAACCACAGGCACATAGACACAGGCAACAGAGCATGCACAATGTCGGCACTAGTACAGTGTATATCCACCTTTCGCAGCAATGCAGGCTGCTATTCTCCCATGGAGACGATCGTAGAGATGCTGGATGTAGTCCTGTGGAACGGCTTGCCATGCCATTTCCACCTGGCGCCTCAGTTGGACCAGCGTTCGTGCTGGACGTGCAGACCGCGTGAGACGACGCTTCATCCAGTCCCAAACATGCTCAATGGGGGACAGATCCGGAGATCTTGCTGGCCAGGGTAGTTGACTTACACCTTCTAGAGCACGTTGGGTGGCACGGGATACATGCGGACGTGCATTGTCCTGTTGGAACAGCAAGTTCCCTAGCCGGTCTAGGAATGGTAGAACGATGGGTTCGATGACGGTTTGGACGTACCGTGCACTATTCAGTGTCCCCTCGACGATCACCAGTGGTGTACGGCCAGTGTAGGAGATCGCTCCCCACACCATGATGCCGGGTGTTGGCCCTGTGTGCCTCGGTCGTATGCAGTCCTGATTGTGGCGCTCACCTGCACGGCGCCAAACACGCATACGACCATCATTGGCACCAAGGCAGAAGCGACTCTCATCGCTGAAGACGACACGTCTCCATTCGTCCCTCCATTCACGCCTGTCGCGACACCACTGGAGGCGGGCTGCACGATGTTGGGGCGTGAGCGGAAGACGGCCTAACGGTGTGCGGGACCGTAGCCCAGCTTCATGGAGACGGTTGCGAATGGTCCTCGCCGATACCCCAGGAGCAACAATGTCCCTAATTTGCTGGGAAGTGGCGGTGCGGTCCCCTACGGCACTGCGTAGGATCCTACGGTCTTGGCGTGCATCCGTGCATCGCTGCGGTCCGGTCCCAGGTCGACGGGCACGTGCACCTTCCGCCGACCACTGGCGACAACATCGATGTACTGTGGAGACCTCACGCCCCACGTGTTGAGCAATTCGGCGGTACGTCCACCCGGCCTCCCGCATGCCCACTATACGCCCTCGCTCAAAGTCCGTCAACTGCACATACGGTTCACGTCCACGCTGTCGCGGCATGCTACCAGTGTTAAAGACTGCGATGGAGCTCCGTATGCCACGGCAAACTGGCTGACACTGACGGCGGCGGTGCACAAATGCTGCGCAGCTAGCGCCATTCGACGGCCAACACCGCGGTTCCTGGTGTGTCCGCTGTGCCGTGCGTGTGATCGTTGCTTGTACAGCCCTCTCGCAGTGTCCGGAGCAAGTATGGTGGGTCTGACACACCGGTGTCAATGTGTTCTTTTTTCCATTTCCAGGAATGTACGTTCGGTCCTTTCCGTACATCCCGTTTTCTTAAGCACGATAAGAGGACCACACTCTAACCACGTGAAACCGCAACATCACCTCCTCCGTACTTCACCACTGGCACGACAAATGATGGCAGTAACGTTCTCGAGGAATTTGCCAAACCTAAGCTCTTCCACCGGATTGCCACGATTCATCGCTCCCAATCACTCGTTTCCAGTCATCTACTGTCGAATGACTGCTACGGTCGCAGGTTCGAATCCTGCCTCGGGCATGGGTGTGTGTGATGTCCTTAGGTTAGTTAGGTTTAAGTAGTTCTAAGTTCTAGGGGACTTATGACCTAAGATGTTGAGTCCCATAGTGCTCAGAGCCATTTGAACCATTTAAACCACTGTCGAATGTTGTCGCTCCTTACACTACCTCAAACGTTGCTACAGACACGTGTGGCGTACGAGAAGCTGCTCGCCAATTGTACTCCATTCTGTTTAAGTTCCTAAGCACAGTCACTGTGCTAGGTGGAACACGCGAGTGGTTCCTTCATTTGATTTCGTGCGATGTTTTTTGCAATGGTGGACGGTCCCTGTCCGCCACTACATGAGGTCTGCCTGGTCTCGGTTTAGCTATGGTTCAGCCTTCGCGTTTCCAGTTTACAATCACATCATTAACACTCGATTTGGACACCTTTAGAAGGTCTGAAATGTCCCTACGGATGTTACTAGTCCACGTCCGTAGTCGCTGAGCTCTCCCGATCGACCCATTCTACTCTTTCTGCTTCTCTACTGACAACACAGTACTCCCCTCACCCTTTTATGTTGGCGGGTCAGCCTCGTGTGACATCTAGTGGTCCGCCACTACATGAGGTCTGCCTGGTCTCGGTTTAGCTATGGTTCAGCCTTCGCGTTTCCAGTTTACAATCACATCATTAACACTCGATTTGGACACCTTTAGAAGGTCTGAAATGTCCCTACGGATGTTACTAGTCCACGTCCGTAGTCGCTGAGCTCTCCCGATCGACCCATTCTACTCTTTCTGCTTCTCTACTGACAACACAGTACTCCCCTCACCCTTTTATGTTGGCGGGTCAGCCTCGTGTGACATCTAGTGGTCAAGTCCGCACTACATAGGGGTGTTCGGATTTTTTTTTCACATATTATATATATGAGCAAACCCCATTGGATTCCCCAGAGATTAAGCCTGGGAATGTGTGTGTGTTTTGTGGGAGGTTTCTTTGTTTTTGTCGTGTATGGTACAGGCCTTCGCTGATTGTTTGGAGTCATGAACCCTGTCCCTTAACACAGGAGTGAAACTACTGTTCATTTTTGGAACACAACCTACGATCAGCTTAGAGACAGAAGTGATGACACTTTCTACAGGACCTGACCATCATTTTGCAGGACAATGCTCAAGCACGTACAGTGCAAGCTGTGATTTGTTTGACTGATGGGGCTGCTAAGTGCTATACCACCTACTGCACTCCCCTGACTTAAGCCCTCGTGAGTTCAACTCGATTTCTAAACTGATGGAAACACTTCACGGCATTAGCTTCAGAACTGCTACAAATTCGTCGGGCAATAGACCGCGCCGCTCGAACTGTCAACACAGCTCCCACTGCTAAGAGTGTCCGCCCCGCTAACTGAGTGGTCGCCAGAACGGTAGCTCAGCGTGTTCGATCAGATGGTTAGCTACCCTCTGTAGTAAAAAAACTGAGTGAACGGATCAACGAACAACCTGAACTGGTGTCATAAGACGTCTGCCCCCAACATATACTACGAATAAATAGAATAAAATGAGATCAACAAAGAATTAAAAAAATAAATTAATTAAAAAAACAAGTGGTCAGCGTGACGGATTGCCGTCCTACGGGTCCGGGTTCGATTCCCGGCTGGGTCGAGGATTTTCTCCGCTCAGGGACAGTGTATTGTATTGTCTTCATCATCATTTCATCCCCATCCGGAGCGCATGTCGCCCAATGTGACGTCGAATGTAATAACCAATAAGACTATGCACCATGGCGGCAGGACCTTCCCCGTAAGGGGCCTCCAGGCCAATGACGCCAAAGGCTCATTTCCACTGCTAAGAGTAACCTACGACTTCCACATCGCAGTCAACGGGTTATACACAATGCTGGAGACTACTTCGAAGGTCAGTAAAACGTTGAAACACATATCTATTTTGTACGAGCTGTAAATAAATAGTTGTCACTATTAAAGTTCCAACCCTCGTATAATAAAAGCCAGAAACATCAATTTAATATTTATAGAAAATCTGTCACCGCAGATGCCACCATTTTTAACTCTCCACGTCATCCTAAACAACAAAAAATTGCATATTTGTGTCATGCTATTCCGCAAAAAAATTAAAAAAATGGAGTCCTATGGATCCTACAGTGCCACAAAATGAAAACAATGTAATCTAAACAGCTACCTACAATACTGTATCTCTTTCCCGTACTCAAACCGATTTATTGTACTATATGCACCAGTATCTGTAAAGCATTGTTAACAATACCATTGAAATAGAGCATTTCCTTTTCCAGTCTCTTCACACAGATTTTATTCTACTTTGTTTTATATAGCATTTTAGCAACGAAGGTTTTAATCTGAATTATCCCTTTAATTTAATTAAACAGTGATATAAGCTGCATCACCTTGACACGCTGTATCTACGTGTCACATCAACGTATTCAGCATTCTATACTCCCATATACATTTGAACTACTTTGTTTTAATTGATAATTAATTGGAACCTAGAGCTGCCGACAGGTGTTGTTTACATACCTAGATGGGGAAATCTGAAAATGCGTGCCCCGACCGGGACTCGAACCCGGGATCTCCTGCTTACATGGCAGACGCTCTATCCATCTGAGCCATCGAGGACACAGATGAATAGCGCGACTGCAGGGACTTACCCCTAGCACGCTTCCCGTGAGACCCACATTCCCAACTGTCCGCAATCTACATACGTAATGTTCCTAATAGATACTTTACCCATCCACTCGTTACTCGCGCCCACTTAAGTTGACGATTCCCGTAAGACTTCGGGCAACCTGTGCGCACTCGCACAGACGAAGGTAAATGGCCGGGTAGCCTTCTGACTATATATGAAGATAGTAACTCTCTTCATCTGTGTTGTCGGTGGCTCAGATGGATAGAGCGTCTGCCATGTAAGCAGGAGGTCCTGGATTCGAGTCCCGGTCGAGGCATGCATGTTCAGCTGTCCCCAGCAAGGTATGTCAACAACACCTGTCGGCAGCTGAGGGTTTCAATTAATTATCATTTATTCTACAGAAGCTGCACGGTCATCAATGATATCTTTTCTTTAGAGAAGAGTTGCTATCTTCATATACTTTGTTTTAGTTTCAATTAAATACGGGCGGGTGCGCTCCAGTAATTAGTGTTGTGATAAATTACGTGGTTAATGATGAGACAGATTGTGTACGACTGTGTAAGCATAAAGAACAACAAGGGCCCAAGTGTTGCCATGATACGATGCAGAAGTTTCGCTGGCAGGCCCTTACACATTCTTCATACAGTCCCAACCTGCCCCCATATCGTTTCCATATTTTTGGAGCCCCGAAGAAAACATTCGCGGCCGTCGATTTGATTCGGAAGGAGAGGTACATTCCTGGGTACAATCACGGTTCCCTATGCAACCACAAACATTTTTCCACTTAGGCACTGATCGTCTTGTCTCACAGTGGGATAAATGTATTGACAGCTACGGCAATTACTTTTGAAATAATATTGATTTACTTTTTGCATCCGTCTCGTTTTCATTCGACTGCCCCTTATCTATAGTGATAATAAATATCTAACACCGTCGTGTCTTACTATTAGGATATACGTCAGCATTTGACATTATAAAACTAGCCTCCGTAGACGAAAAATGATAGTTAAAGTATACGAATGTACTGCGAATGAGCACGAGAAAAAAGTCAACAGCGCCTGAAAATTGCCTAAGATTACTATTTCCAGAAGGCCTTGACCCGACGGAAGGGAGATGAGTGTTTAACGTCCCGTCAACGACTCAATGACACGACGAGGTAATAAGACAGAAATGACAAGCTCAGATGGAGCGACAACGTGGAAGTGGCCTTTTCACAGAAACTAAGCCAGCATTCGCATGAGGTCATTCAGCGAAAGCACGCCCAACTAAAATGTGGATGCCGGCCGGGGTGGCCGAGCGGTTCTAGGCGCTACAGTCTGGAACCGCGCGACCGCTACGGTCGCAGGTTCGAATCCTGCCTCGGGCATGGTTGTGTGTGATGTCCTTAGGTTAGTTAGGTTTAAGTAGTTCTAAGTTCTAGGGGACTGATGACCTCAGATGTTAAGTCCCACAGTACTCAGAGCCATTTGAACCATCTGTAGCTAGGAGAGAAGACAGGAAAATACTTTCACAGCTTGCGCATCAGATCCTCTGCCGAGGGTCCTCAGTAATTCACCAGTTCTGCATTCGGTTATTTCCTACTTTGGATCGTGGCATATAACTGGAAATGGTAGTAACGGAAATTTATTGCGATCTTAATCGGTGAAGCTATTTTGGGAGAGCGACTTCATTGTTTCCCTCGCTATTTTATCCTCTTCCATCCCGACGTCATCTTGATCACCTAAAATCTGGATAGATGATGATACAGTGACTGTGATCAAAGGATTCGATGGACCTAAAATTTTCAGGTATTTTTGACAACTGCTGGTAAAGTCTTCCTTTCGCTTTCATTGAAAGCTTATCGCATACCTGTCCCTTCGCTTGTTTTTACTTTCTTCTTCACAAAGGTTCATCTTCACTTAGTTACAGTGGACAAGACAGCGGTATCCCCGTAAAAGTGGGTGAATAGCAGTGTGCAGTACTGGCTGTGCATTCCGATAAACGGCTAGACGGAAAGCATTCAGACACGACAAGTACGAGATATTATTGCACATCTCAGGGCTGTCTCTGCGCCATTACAACTGCGATAAGTGTGACGCAAAAAGCATCTCGCCTTATTCCCAAAGCGGAAGGGAGTCGACCTTACACGGGCTTTTTACTTTGATAGCTGCACTTTCTAAAGGCGGCGCTTTTGTAAGATCTTGCCGCACAGCGACGTCGTCATTGGTGGTCAGAGGGCATTAATCGTTCGCAAATACACTGATGAAAAACAAATCGCAACACCAAGGAGGAGTTGTGCGACATAAACGGAAGTTGGTAGTCGCGTTTCTGCATCTGAAAGATGATTTCTCTTCTAATTTCGTCCCTGTCATGTCAGTGTGGAGCTAATAGTGCCACTATGACAACGAAAATCAGGTTTGCTTTAAATACACGCTGTAACGGTCGTGAGCGTTAGTTACCTTTAAGATTGAACGAGGTGAGTTAATGTTAGTCAAGAATGCGCTTTAAGATGACGCCATTGTCAACACCTCACTGAGTTTGAACGAGGTCGTGTAAGAATGTTACAAAAAGCTGAATTTTCCTTCTGCGACACTGCAGAAAGACGTGGCAGAAACGTAGCCACTGTACATGATTGCTGGCAGCAGTGGTCACGAGAATGTACGGTGGCAAGAAGACCGCGCTTCGGACGCCCACGTGGCACTACAGACAGGGAAGAGCATCGTGTTTGGCGTATGGCTCTGGCGAATCCTACTGCATCTGCAGCAACAGTTTTAACAGCATTTGGCACCACAGTGACACAGCCAACTGTTAGAAATCGGTTACTTGACGGACAGCTCCGAGCCAGACTTCGTGAAGCATTCTACTGACCCCAAACCACCGCCATGTGCGACTTCACTGGTTTCAAGCGAGAGCTCAATGCATGTGATGATGATGATGTTTGGTTTGTGGGGCGCTCAACTGCGCGGTTATCAGCGCCCCCCAAATTCCCAAACTTTGCTCAGCCCAATCTCGCCACTTTCATGAATGATGAAAACAACACAAACACCCACTCATCTCGAGGCAGGTGAAAATCCCTGACCCCGCCGGGAATCGAACCCGGGACCCGGTGCTCGGCAAGCGAGAACGCGACCGCGAGACCACGAGCTACGGACAGCTCATTGGAGGGCACGTTGGAGATCTGTTGCGTTTACTGCTGAAAGCTGGTTTCACCTCGGTGCCAGTGGTGGCCGGTGTTGGTTAGGAGGTCAGTTCAGGGCCTACAAACAGCCCTCCTATGTTTCCAGAATGAGATTTTCACTCTGCAGCGGAGTGTGCGCTGAAGGTAGGAGACGAGGTACTGGCGGAAGTAAAGCTGTGAGAACGGGGCGTGAGTCGCGCTTGGGTGGCTCAGTTGGTAGAGCACTTGCCCGCACAAGGCAAAGGTCCCGAGTTCGAGTCTCGGTCCGGCACACAGTTTTAATCTGCCAGGAAGTTTCAGCCCTCCTATGTGCTAGACACGTTGGACCTACACCTGGAATTATGGTATGGGTGCAATTTCGTAATACAGCTCGTGGTTATCCCACGCACCCTGCCTGCAAATTTGTTCGTCAATCTGGTGATTCGACCTGTTGTGCTGTCATTCATTAACAGCATCCCAAGGCGGTTTTACAACAGGATTGCGCTCGCCCACATACTGCTGTTGTAGTCCAACATGCTCTACAGAGTGTCAACGTGTTGCCTTGGCCTGCTTAATCACAGTATCCGTCTCCAGTCGAACACATATGGGATGTAAACGGACGACAACTCCAGCGTAATCCACAAACATCATTAACCGACCCCGTATTGACCGACCAAGTACAACAGGCACGGAACTCCATCCCACAAACTGATATCCCCACCTGTACAACACAGTGCACCTACATTTGCATGCCTGCATTCAGCACTCTGGCGATTACATCGGGTATTGATATACCATGATTTCACATTTGCAATAGCTTATCTCGCGCCTACATTCACCTGTGATCTTGCAATGTTAATCAGTTTAATGTTACCTACACGAATGTATTTCCGAAATTTCACTGCTCTACATTAATTATTTTTTGGTGTAGCACTCGAGAAATATCCATACCGACATATTTCACAGCAGTCGTGAAACAGTATACACAGCTGAAAATCTCGGGAATACTGAGTTAGAGAGCAACATATTAAATAAATTGTGTTCACTGGAGACATTGGGTTCGTCGATAGCCCGCCAGGCTAGTTTGATTGGTGACCTGTTTTCTGACTTCGATTACAGGACATTACTATATCTTTAGAGTCAAGTTACTGTGAAGAGTTAAAAAATGGTTCAAATGCCTCTGAGCACTATGGGACTTAACATCTGAGGTCATCAGTCCCCTAGAACTTAGAACTACTTAAACCTAACTAACCTAAGGACATCACACACATCCATGCACGAGGCAGGGTTCGAACCTGCGACCGTAGCGGTCGCGCGGTTCCAGACTGAAGCGCCTAGAACCGCTCGGCCACACTGGCCGGCGTGAAAACAGCACGTTGCAAGGCATCCCTGATATGCTGGTGAGTGTGGTAGCCAGCGGAAGTATTTAAACTCAGAAAAGTGTTCCTGGAGCCACTCTGCAACAATTCTGGACGAGTCGGTTGTCGCTTTGTCCTGCTAGAATTGCCCAAGTCTGTCGGAATGCGCAACGGACATGAAAGGATGGAGGTGATCAGACAGAATGCTTCCGTACGTGTCACCTGTCAGAGGCGTATCTTGACGTATTGGAGGGGTCCCATATCACTCCAACTGTACGCGCCCAACACCGTTACAGAGCCTCCACCAGCTTGAACAGTCCCCTGCTGACATGCAGGATCCATGAATTCATGTGGTTGTCTCCATACACGTCCATCCGCTCGAAACAATTTGAAACGATACTCGTCCGACCAGGCAACATGTTTCCAGTTATCAACAGTCCAATGTCGGTGTTGACGGGCCCAGGCGAGGCGTAAAGCTTTGTGTCGTGCAGTAATCAAGTGAACACGATGATGACCATAGATGGTAAGTTCCAAAGTGCTCAGAGCCATTTGAAACTTGCAACGATTTGCGGAAGGGTTGCACTCCTGTCACGTTGAACGATTCTCTTAAGTCGTTGTTGGGCCCCACCTTGCAGGATCTTTTTCCGGCCGCAGTGATGTCGGAGATTTGGTGTTTTGCCGGATTCCTGGTATTCACAGTACACTCGTGAAATGGTCGTACGAGTAGATCCTCACTCCATTGCTACCTCAGAGATGCTGTGTCCCATCGCTCGAGCGACGACTATAAAACCACGTTCAAACTCACTTAAATCTTGATAACCTACCATTGTAGCAGCAGCAACTGATGTAACATCTGCGTCAGACACTTGTCGTCTTATACGGGCGTTGCCGACCCCAGCGGCGTATTCTGCCTGTTTACATATCTCTGCATTTGAATACGTATACCCTTACCAGTTTCTTTGGCACTTCAGTGTATTTCCGGCAACCAAAGCTGTCTTCTTGAAGAACTAACTGCATTCAACAGGAATAGTAGGTCAGTAACCGCATGATAAAACGTTATATGAAGGAGGGATGTGGATATGTCACACGACCTTTCAGAAGCTTGAGAATGAAAGCGATGTATTCTCCCCAAATTTAGTTGTCTTTAGTTTGCACCAGGATTTCCTGAAATGAGGATGGAAAGGCGGAAATTTTGGGAAGGACTGAACTAGAGCGTCTACAATCTTGTCTGAAGTCTCTGTACACACGAAATACACAGTATTCTCGTTTCTCAACAAACATGCAAGGGTAGTCGTAAAGTTGTAATCATCATTACGAAAAAATAAAGTTGCATCCATGAATTTTGGTGACAGCGATAGTCCTTCGATACACTTTCACCCTTCAATAGGATACATTTTTCCCAACGATGGATGACTATGCGGAGATCCTGGCTCTAAAAGTGTGCATTCTAGCTGCTCAGGAAACGCTCCAAGACTGAAATCATCTCCGTTTCTATCTGACAATGCTTGCCACGTATTTTCTTCATCCGAGGAATGAGGAAGATATCACAGGGTGTGGGTGAACGGGAGGGGGGAGGGGGGCGGGGGGGAGCGGGCGGCATATCGAGAGAATACGGAGGATGAGGCAAAATTCGATAGTCCAAAAAGTCAGCGTGTGCGGCTGCGCTGTCGCGCCTTGTCTCAACAGGCTCCCTCGTCAGAAAAATTCGGTAGTACGATCCTTTGGGGGTATGGTCTTACAAGGACAATCTCTTAACACCACAACATGGCAGTGCCAAAAACCACTCAGCATTACCTTGCCCGATGATGGTTGGATGTTCACAAAAACTGACAGTGTTCCTGGAGAAAATCCGCAATCAGTGACTGTAGAACAGAAATTTTACTGTCCGCCTTGGATGCATTTTTTTGATGATCCGTCTCTGTCCAACATGCCCCATCTTCATATCTGTAGACAGTAAAATAAACGCTCAACAAATAATCCATCAAATACGTATCACACCATATCACTATCAAACGTAGCAGAACGTGCCTGATTGTGTCGGTTAGAAGGTTAACACGCCCATCTTTCAGAGAAAATTGGTCAGGTGCGAAAAGGGCTCGCCCACTGAGGCTTCTGTGCAAACCTAATTATGTATACAGACAGCACATCCAGCTGGGAATAGAGAATCTCGACGACTTTTGCCTGTTGTCGACACTGATACTGTCAAGATATCGGTCCCACGGACTCCAAGTCTTTCGAGAACCTTTAATTTCAAGTTTGAAATGTTTTTTCGTGTGATATAATTAAAAATTAACAAATTTCTGATTTTTTCGTTTACTTTTACTTTGAAACCTTGCTTTCTGCCAAATTTCACGATTCTGCGTCAACCGAAGTATCCTATTAACTGCACTGACTAAGAAGGTAAGAGACCCGTTTCTGAGAAAAAAAGGGGTCTTAACAGACGGACGGATAGACAAGCTGTCTGATAACAAATCACAAAAAAATATTTTTCGTTGCGTTATAGTTACAAATTAGCAATTTTCGAATTTTTTCCTTTGGCTGTACTGTGAAACCTTGCTTCTTGCCAAATTTCATGATTATAATTCAACGGGAAGTACCCTATAGGTTTCCATAATTTACACGTATCAAAATATGTGACATATGCGGCCGCATCTTTTGGTTGAATTGACTTAGAAGCTTCCATTTATTATACCGCCAAGAGATCATACAGCTTATTTCATGACTAAAATTTGAATTAGATACGTCCACCCGTCCCTGAGAAAAAGGAGTCGTAACAGGTTCTGTTTTCACTGGCTGAGGCACAGAACCACAAAAATTTACACGCTACGTCACAGGGCAACATAGTGGTGTGGTATAACCCACGTTGTTAATAAAGCCCACAAACCTACTGTCAACAGGTGGCGTCTGGTACGTTTGTCACATCTGAATAAAACACGTACACCCGTACCGCACTGACAGTAACTTTTGTTTGATTGATGAGAATACTGTTCTTGGAGATACTTAATTACAGTTCGTATTGTTAATGTAATTCATAGATTGAAAAATTGTTATACGATAAAAAGTTTATAATAAGACAAAAAGAAGCACGTAAAACAAATAAATGGAAGTCGCGACACTGCTAATTGATGAAAGGAGAAAATATAAAAATGCAGTAAATGAAGCAGGCAAAAAGAAATACAAACGTCTCAAAAATGAGATCGACAGGAAGTGCAAAAAGGCTAAGCAGGGATGGCTAGAAGACAAATGTAAGGATGTAGAGGCTTATCTCACTAGGGGTAAGATAGATACTGCCTACAGGAAAATTAAAGAGACCTTTCGAGATAAGAGAACTACTTGTATGAACATCAAGAGCTCAGATGGAAACCCAGTTCTAAACAAAGAAGGGAAAGCAGAAAGGTGGAAGGACTATATAGAGGGTCTATACAAGGGCGATGTACTTGAGGACAATATTATGGAAATGGGAGAGGATGTAGATGAAGATGAAATGGGAGATATGATACTGCGTGAAGAGTTTGACAGAGCACTGAAAGACCTGAGTCGGAACAAGGCCCCCGGAGTAGACAACATTCCATTGGAATTACTGACGGCCTTGGGAGAGCCAGTCCTGTCAAAACTCTACCATCTGGTGAGCAAGATGTATGAAACAGGCGAAATACCCTCAGACTTCAAGAAGAATATAATAATTCCAATCCCAAAGAAAGCAGGTCTTGACAGATGTAAAAATTACCGAACAATCAGTTTAATAAGACACAGCTGCAAAATACTAACACGAATTCTTTACAGACGAATGGAAAAACTAGTAGAAGCCGACCTCGGGGAAGATCAGTTTGGATTCCGTAGAAACACTGGAACACGTGAGGCAATACTGACCTTACGACTTATCTTAGAGGAAAGATTAAGGAAAGGCAAACCTACGTTTCTAGCATTTGTAGACTTAGAGAAAGCTTTTGACAATGTTGACTGGAATACTCTCTTTCAAATTCTAAAGGTGGCAGGGGTAAAATACAGGGAGCGAAAGGCTATTTACAATTTGTACAGAAACCGGATGGCAGTTATAAGAGTCGAAGGACATGAAAGGGAAGCAGTGGTTGGGAAGGGAGTGAGACAGGGTTGTAGCCTCTCCCCGATGTTATTCAATCTGTATATTGAGCAAGCAGTAAAGGAAACAAAACAAAAATTCGGAGTAGGTATTAAAATCCTGGGAGAAGAAATAAAAATTTTGAGGTTCGCCGATGACATTGTAATTCTGTCAGAGACAGCCAAGGACTTGGAAGAGCAGTTGAATGGAATGGACAGTGTCTTGAAAGGAGGATATAAGATGAACATCAACAAAAGCAAAACGAGGATAATGGAATGTGGTCGAATTAAGTCGGGTGATGCTGAGGGTATTAGATTAGGAAATGAGACACTTAAAGTAGTATAGAAGTTTTGCTATTTGGGGAGCAAAGTAACTGATGATGGTCGAAGTAGAGAGGATATAAAATGTAGACTGGCAATGGCAAGGAAAGCGTTTCTGAAGAAGAGAAATTTGTTAACATCCTGTATTGATTTAAGTGTCAGGAAGTCATTTCTGAAAGTATTTGTATGGAGTGTAGCCATGTATGGAAGTGAAACATGGACGATAAATAGTTTGGACAAGAAGAGAATAGAAGCTTTCGAAATGTGTTGCTACAGAAGAATGCTGAAGATTAGATGGGTAGATCACATAACTAATGAGGAAGTATTGAATAGGATTAGGGAGAAGAGAAGTTTGTGGCACAACTTGACAAGAAGAAGGGATCGGTTGGTAGGACATGTTCTGAGGCATCAAGGGATCACCAATTTAGTATTGGAGGGCAGCGTGGAGGGTAAAAATCGTAGAGGGAGACCAAGAGATGAATACACTAAGCAGATTCAGAAGGATGTAGGTTGCAGTAGGTACTGGGAGATGAAGAAGCTTGCACAGGATAGAGTAGCATGGAGAGCTGCATCAAACCAGTCTCAGGGCTGAAGACCACAACAACAACAACAACGACACTGCTAAGAATAACAAGAACAAAAAATGGGTGGTTATAACTTACAATGGAAATGTTTTAGACAAGAACGACAGATGTTTTCGTAAAACAATGATTAAAATACGTTTTCGTGCAAATAACATGTTAAAATTCGAACTACGCCGTAAAATCTGTAGTAGGACGAATAAGTTATAGGATTCAGGCGTTTATAGTGTAACCACGCTTTTATTTCGATGAAAGATGCGGTGCTAAGATTCTTAGCGATTTGAAAACACAAGGAAATAATATTTTTAAAACGTATATTTAAATATTACTGAAATCGAAAAGGTAAAGGAACTAAGAATAATGTACTATAAGGAACATGAAGATATCTGTTGTGTGTTGTTTTTCAATACATACGTGTGTGTAACGCATTGTTTCACTCTCTGCTGTTCATTTTTTTGACTGCTAAGCTTCGGCTCTCTTTTTCTTATGTTCGTGTATTATGGTAACAGAAAAATACAGCTGTTTCAAGGGAAAAGTTAATTTGTACCCCGATTTATCAGAAACAAAAGTATTGGGAAAGTACTTACAGAAAAAGGGCTTTGGTGTACGAACAACGCTAACTGCTTCTGCGAGCAGTAATGAATCTATCTGGTTCCGTTTACGAGCTAGTCGGCAATTTTCATTATAAACAATGCATTTTAAAGAATTCTCGTTTAACTTCACAATTACGAAAGTGCATTATAATTTGAAAGACTCAAAAATATTAACAAAGTATTCTGAAAACTACACTACTGGCCATTAAAATTGCTACAGCACAAAGATGACGTGCTACAGACGCGAAATTTAATCAACAGGAAGAAGATGCTGTGACATGAAAAGGATTAGCTTTTCAGAGCATTCATACATGGTTGGCGCCGGTGGCGACACCTTCAACGTGCTGACGTGAGGAAATTTTCCAACCGATTTCTCATACACAAACAGCAGTTGACCGGCGTTGCCTGGTGAAACGTTGTTGTAACGTCTCGTGTAAGGAGGAGAAATGCGTACCATCACGTTTCCGACTTTGATAAAGGTCGGATTGTAGCCTATCGCGATTGCGATTTATCGTATCGTGACGTTGCTGCTCGCGTTGATCAAGATCCAATGACTGTTTGCAGATTATGGAATCGTTGGGTTCAGGAGGGTAATACGGAACGCCGTGCTGGATCCCAACGGCCTCTTATCACTAGCAGTGGAGATGACAGGCGTCTTATCCGCATGGCTGTAACGGATCGTGCAGCCACGTCTCGATCACTGAGTCAACAGATGGGGACGTTTGTAAGAAACAACCACCTGCACGAACAGTTCGACGACGTTTGCAGCAGTATGGACTATCAGCTCGGAGACCATGGCTGCGGTTACCCTTGACGCTGCATCTATGGACCCAAATTGCGTGAAAATGTAATCACATGTCAGTTGTAGTATAATATATTTGTCCAATGAATAGCCGTTTATCACCTACATTTCTTCTTCGTGTAGCAATTTTAATGGCCAGTAGTGTAATTTTGATTTCGATTAAGCCTAGTACTGTTTACGTGTGTTTCATAGCGAATACACTCTGGCTACGGAACTTTACCATACAGTGACTAATTCAGTTAACGAGCTACATAATAGAAGGCTGTACCATTCTTGTGCTGTTCTCCGTACGGGATACCAGAGATACGCTCGCTTAAAATAACCGGCGCGGTTAATTCGCACGCACGTACAGCGAAAGAGACGGCACAGCAGGATCAAATGCAATGAATGCATTTAACAGTATACAGGAGGAACTTCGAAACTAGGAAACTCTCAGGACAAAAGATCGTTTGTGGCACATATGGCTATCTTTAAACCACTCAATTACAAATATTGATCAAAATTTGGAAACCCTACACAGAGCTCAAGAGCGACGATTCCTCAGCGTCTCGGAAGAAATGGACATGTATACTCAGAAAAAGCGAGACCCAGTCACAGTTTCTATTTTGGCATTTATGACGACTTTGTAAGGTAATGATTGTTAGGATAGCTGGAACACGGGTGCTTCGCCTGAAAGCGGAGAAGGGGCTCTCCGGCTTTCAGCAGGCGTCTCGTGGGATCGCGGCACACCAAAACAGCGACCACATGCCGTGACGAAGCGCCGCCACGGATATAGTCACCGTCCGTTTTTTAAATTATAAGGATTTTTGTTTAGTTTTTATAACATCTTTTAACCTTGAGGAACCACAAATTTTAATTAAGTATCGTCAAGAACAGTATTTTCGCCAAACAAACAAAAATTACTATTAACTTAGTGTATGTGTATAATTTTAGTCAGATGCCACAAATGTACTAGACGCCACCAGGGGGCAGTAGCCATGTGGGCTTTATTAATAACTTGGCTCCTACCGAACTACTGGTTTATCCTGTGCCGTAGCATGTAAATCATGATGATGGACCGGTTACTCTTGTAACCAATACAGTCAGGTATGTTCTGGTACATCTGATATTTGACAATGATATGGCAGGACATTTGTTAAGATATCAGGGAGTAACTTCCATCATACTAAAGGGAGCCGCAGAGAGTAAAACCTTTAGAGGAATACAATATGTATTTCGTAGAGTTTTTGTTGATTATTTATTTTACTGTTGTCCACACAACTGATGATGGTTCGCGTTCTACCAGAACAGCTAATTTTAAAATAACAAATAATGGAATTTTTTTGTTTTTGAGTCATCAGTCTTCTCACTAGCTTGATGCAACCCGCCGCGAATTCCTCCCCTGCGACAACCTTTTCGTCTCAGAGTAGCACTTGCAACGAATATCCTCAATTATTTGTTGGATGTACCCCAATCTCTGTCCTCCTCTACAGTTTTTACTATCTGCAGCTCCCTCTAGTACCACGGTAGTTATTCTCTGATGTCTTAACAAATGTCGTACAGTCCTCACCCTTTTTCTTGTCAGTGTTTTCCGCGTATTCCTTTCCTCGCCTATTCTGTGGAAAACCTCCTCATCCCTTACCTTATCAGGCCACCTAATTTTCAACATTCTTCTGTAGCACCACATCTCAAATGCTTCTGTTCTCTTCTGCTCCGGTTTTCCCACAACCCATGTCTCACTGCCGTACAATGTTGCGCTCCTAACGTACGTTCTCAGAAACTTCTTTCTAAAACTGAGAAACATGGTTGACACTGGTATATTTATCTTGGCCAAGAGTGCCCTTTTTATTAGTGTTAGTCTGCTTTTTTTGTCCTTCTTGCTCCATCCGCCATGGATTATTTCATTGCCTAGATAGCAAATTCCTTAACTTCGTCTGCTTGGTGATCACCAACTATGATGTTAAGTTTGTCGCTGTTCTGATTTCTGCTACTTTCGTCTTTCGTCTTTCTTCGATTTACTCTCAATCCATATCCTGTATCTATTAGACTGTTCATTCCATTCAACAAGTCCTGTAATTCTTCATTTTCACTGAGATAGAAATGTCATTAGCGAATCTTATTATTGATTATTAATTCCGCTCTTGAACTTTTATTTCATTTTGCAGCCGCGCGGAGAGGCCGCGCGGATAGAGGCGCCATGTCACGGATTGCGCTGACTCGTACATTCTACACACCAACGTGTAGTAGCCGGCCGAAGTGGCCGTGAGGTTAAAGGCGCTGCAGTCTGGAACCGCAGGACCGCTACGGTCGCAGGTTCGAATCCTGCCTCGGGCATGGATGTTTGTGATGTCCTTAGGTTAGTTAGGTTTAACTAGTTCTAAGTTCTAGGGGACTAATGACCTCAGCAGTTGAGTCCCATAGTGCTCAGAGCCATTTGAACCATTTGAACCAACGTGTAGCCGGCCACGGTGGCCGAGCGGTGGCCGAGCGGTTCTAGGCGCTTCAGTCCGGAACCGTGCGACTGCTACGGTCGCAAGTTCGAATCCTGCTTCGGGCATGGATGTGTGTGATGGCCTTAGGTTAGTTAGGTTTAAGTAGTGTGGTGTCACCGCCAGACACCACACTTGCTAGGTGGTAGCCTTTAAATCGGCCGCGGTCCGTTAGTATACGTCGGACCCGCGTGTCGCCACTGTCAGTGATTGCAGACCGAGCGCCGCCACACGGCAGGTCTAGAGAGACTTTCTAGCACTCGCCCCAGTTGTACAGCCGACTTTGCTAGCGATGGTTCACTGACAAATTACGCTCTCATTTGCCGGGACGATAGTTAGCATAGCCTTCAGCTACGTCATTTGCTACGACCTAGCAAGGCGCCATTATCATTTGCTGTTTATCTTGTGCTGCATGTACCGTCAGACCGATGTTCACCAATTATGAATTAAAGTTAAGTATTCCATAAGCTACGTATTTTTTTTACTAGACTCAACTCCTTTAACTGTTCCAGACCTCACGCCAGCCTGCGTGAGCTTAAAAGCGTGCCTTTCGGCTATCTCATAGTGGCTTGGCTGTCTTGCCAAGTAACAACATGTAGTTCTAAGTTCTAGGGGACTGATGACCTCAGATGTTAAGTCCCATAGTGCTCAGAGCCATTTGAAACATTTTTGAACCAACGTGTATAAATAATCGTTTTGTTGCCAGTTCCCCCAGCGATTTTAGAAATTCCGATGGAAATTTATTTATTCCTTCTGCCTTACTTGATTTGACATCTTTCAAAGGTCGCCTAAATTCTGATTATAATATTGGACCCCCTCTCTCTTCCATCTCTGTTTCTTCTTCTACCACGTCATAAGGTAAGTCCTCCCCCACACAGAGGCTCTGAAAATACTCTTTCCACGTATCCGCTCTCTCTTCTGCGTTTAAAAGCGGAATTCCCACTGCACTCTTACTGTTACCGCCCTTGCTTTTAATTCCATCGAAGGTTGTATTGACTTTTCTACGAGTTGAGTCAGTTCTTTCGACAATCTTTTCTTTCTCGACTTCTTCACATTTTTCATGTAGCCATTTTGTCTGAACTTTCCTGCATTTCCTATTCATTTCATTCCTAAGTGACTTGTATTTCTGTTTTCCTGAGCTACCCCGAACATTTATGTACTTCCTTCTTTCGTCGATCAACTGAAGCATTTCTTCTGTTACCCATGCTTTCATCGCAGCTACCTCCCTTGCACGTACGTTTTCCTCTCCATCTTATGTGACTGCCATTTTTAGAGACGGACAATAAAAAGTCTAGTTACATCTGCTTCTCTTTTGTCGCCTGTGATGGACTGCTTGCTTTCCACCTTTGACTCGTTGTAACACTGATACACCCGCCATTACTGCCTTGTTTTATACTGGAAAGTACATCATCTGGACTGGCCAGACACAGTTGCAACACTTCCGCTGCTGCCTCAGTTAGATGGAATTTTTGAAAGGGTCCAAGCAGTCGTGGAACCCAGAGAATGATGATCTTTGTCATATTAAAAATGTCGTGCGAGATGGTGAAAACCTATCCGTAATTTCACTTTTTCCGCGATCGCCTCGACTGTGATAAGGCGGTCTTCGAGCAGTGCTCCACTCCTCTCGCGATTCGCAGTTCTTCACAGAGATGCTCTGCCACTTCGGTCTTCCTCATTCATACTTGTTGGACCACACTCGAAACGTGAGCGTCACATAACCATTGTGTCACATCATACACTTTCACCAAGACAACATGGATTGTTGCAGCGTTGCTCTCCTTCAAACGCAGAAAACGAATTACCGCGCGATAATACGCTTTATCTAAAGGCTGCGCCATTCTGTTTTGTCTCATCTAACCGCGTGCGAAGTGGCGTGGGGGCTTCAGGATGTAACAGGACAGCAGACGTTTATTTACAAATATAAGGGAGGACTTTCCGTTCCGCTGCTACAACAGCTTTGGCAATTATAACATTTATTATACACGGAGGTGACAAAAGCCATGCGATACCTCCTAACATCGTGTCGGGCGTAATGCAGCAACTCGACCTGGCATAGACTCAACAAATCCTGGGAATTCCCAGCAGGAATACTGAGATATGCTGCCTGTATAGCCCTCCATAAATCCGAAACTGTTACTGGTGCAGGATTTTACGGACGAACTGACCTCCCGATTATACCCCATAAACGTTCAACGAGATTGATGTCGGGCAATCTGGATTGCCAATTAGTTTACTCGAATTTTCCAGAATGGTCTTTACACAATTTGCGAAAAATTGCGGCGCATTGGCCTCCACAAAAATTCTATCGTTGTTTGGGAACATGACGTCCATGAATGACTGTAAATGGTCGCCATGTACCCTAACATCCAGAGGACCCAGTCCATTTCATATAAGCACAGCCCACACCATTATGGAGCCACCGCCTGCTTGTACAGTGCCTTGTTGACAACTTGGGCCCACGGCTTCGTAGGATCTGCGCCATACTCGAACCATGCCGTCAACTCCTACCAACTGAAATTGGGACTCATCTGTCCAGGCCACGGTTTTCCCGTCGTCTTGGGATTCAACCGATTCGTCTCGGCGTCCAGCCGATCAGGTCTAGAGCCCAGGATAGACGATGCAGCCGTTGTCTGTCCTGCTGCCATAGCCGCACTGTCCTAACGGATATGTTTGTCGTACGTTCCACACTGATTTTTGCAGCTATTTCACGCAGTGTTGCTTGTCTGTTAGCACTGACAACTATAAGCGAACGGTCGTTAAGTGAAGGCCGTCGGTCACAGCGCTGTCCTTGATGAGAGGTAACGCCTGCAATTTGGTATTCTCGTTACACTCTTGACACTATGGATCTCAGAATATTGGATTCCCTAACGATTTCCGAAACGGAACGTCCCAACTACCAGTGCGCGTACAAAGTCTGTTAATTCCCGTCGTGCGGCCATAATCACGCCGGACACCTTTTCACATGACTCGCTTGAGTACAAATGACAACACCGCCAATGCACTGCCCTTTTCTACCTTGTGTACGACATTTTCTTTGCACTTCAGTCACAAAAGTACCTTCTTTACAAAAATAAACCGGCCACAGATTCAACTAAACTGCAAATGCTTCGTTTAATCCCTCAGCCACTCTTCTGCAGTACAAAGCGACATTTTACTCTTGCGATGCCCAGAGTTCAACAGCGCTGTAGCTCGTGTGGGTGTGGTGTGTCCAGATATCTTTTTTTTAATTTAAAAAATTAAAAAGAAACGCCCTCCTGGCGATCACGTGCCGCTCGCCCACGCGCTTGCACCCACGCCACCCCACCGGAAGTGCAGCAAGTCGCGCTTTTCTCGTCCCCGCGGTATGCAGCGCGCCACAGCAAATCCGAGCTGGCCACCAGCAATGTATCTTCCTAAATACACTGTGGTGACGAATGTCATAGGATAGCGATATGCACATATAGTACGGCGTACACTTGGTATAAAAGGGCAATGCATTGGCGCAACCGTCATTTGTACTCAGGTGATTCATATGAAAAGGTTTCCGATGTGATTATGGCCGGACGACGGGAGTTAAACTTCGAACCTTGAATGGTAGCTGAAGCTAGACGAATAGGACATTCAGTTTCGGAAATCCTCAGGGAATTCAATATTCCGAGATCCACAATGTCAGTAGTGTACCGAGAGTGCCAACTTAACGACCGACAGCAGCGGCGTTTGCACAGAGTTGTCAGTACTAACAGACAAGCAACACTGGGTGAAATAACCGCACAAATGAATGTGGAACGTACGGCGAACGTATCCGTTAGGACAGTGAGGCGAAATTTGATGTTAATGGCCTATGGCAGCAGACGACCGACGCGAGTGCCTTTGCTAACAGAACAATATCGCCTGCAGCGCCTCTCCTGGATTCGTGACCATATCTGTTGGACTGAAACGATTGTTTTCGGCTACTTGAAGGCTATTTGCAACCATTCCTGGACGTCATATTCCCAAACAATGATAAAATTTTTATGGACGACAATGTGCCATGTCACCGGGTCACAGTTATTCGTGATTGGTTTGAAGAACATCCTGGACAATTCGCGCGAATGATTTGCCCACCCAGATCGCTCGAAGTGAATCCCATCCAGCATTTATGGGACGTAATCGAGAGATTAGTTCGCGCACAAAATTCTGCGAAGGCAACAATTCCGCAGTTATGGACGGCCATAGAGGCAGCGTGGCTCAGTATTCCTGCAGGGGATTTCCAACGTCTTGTGGGCAAAAGGAGGCGCGACACGATATACGGGGTATCCTATGACGTTTGTCACCTCAGTGTAATTTGTAGGGCAATTTGGGAACACACTGGTAACAAACAAACATTATTTTCTACTGTTTGCCTCATTTTGAGGAACATGTCGGTTTCTATTGGCACAGAAGACGTCAAGCAGTGTAGGTTAAGGCTTCGATTCCACGAATTTGTACTGACTATCTGCCTATTAACTGTCCTAAAATTTTTTTGCAATACAGCTAATCGTATATTTTCCTTTATTCAACCAATACAGCAATTTTTTTGTAAAATTTCATCGTAACTTGTAAGCTCAAAACGTTTTCCTTTGTCGGATGTAGGTTGCTCAATAAAATTTGTTGTAATTGCCATTACGCAATATCCAACAAACGACTCTTCGGTTTTAAAACTAAATTACATGAATACTGAGATCGACAGAAGAATGCAACAAAAGGTATGTTTATGGTGAAAGCTGAAAGAACTTCTCACAGAAGTTTCGAAGTATAATTTACAAAAGCTGCTATCAGATGGCCCTGTAAACTGTATAGCTCATATCGTCATGTGTAAATACACTCGTCCTTTGCAATCAGTGTTTGCAATCACATCACAATTTTTTTCAAAGTGTCCATCGCTCGTAGTAGAGAGGTAGCGTGAACGAACAATTAAAATTGTCATCAAGCCTTGCAGTGTCTCAACGGAAATAGATTCTGTTGCTACACGGATCGACCACTCAAGCTCGTTCAGTGCGTTTGCGTAGTTTCTTAGACAGAGTTTTTCAATGTGTCCTACAAAAAGTGAGCGCAAGGAGAGAATATGGAGGCCAATCCACGCCGGCGCCAATAAGTTTGGAGTTATCGAACGCACTGACTTATTCCCAAAGTATTCATCAAGAAAGCGAAACACATGTTCGGTACAATGTGGCCTGGCCACATCTTCAACGAACCACTCGGCTCCTGATCGATCCTCCAAAGTTTGTTACGTGGCGACAAACTGCTCCAAAACTGCAACATAACGTCCACTTGTTATTGACGCTCGCATGAAAAAAGGGCTGCATACCGCAGCACAAACAGTGATTTTGGGAGAATGCAGTGCTTTCGCTTCACGAATAGGGTTTTTCGGAACTCCAAAATTGACAGTTTTGTTTATTCACGCATCCATTCAGGTCGAATCGTAATTTATTTGTGAACCAGATGCAGCCAACATCAAATTTAAACCATTTTGAGAATCTGTTTCGCAAAGTCAGCCCTTTGTCGTACAGTGGGTATGGGTATGCTTGGTGAATTCGGATTTTGTATGAAAACATGTGGAGACTGTTTCTCAGTATTGTATGCATACTGGAAATCTTCAAACTGATCTTTGCAACAATTCATCGGCCGGATTGCCTCAGACGTCACTGGATAAAATCAGAAAGTGTGGCGAAGTTTTAAGGAGCAACTACAATTGGCCTGGGGGAACATTCCACGCTCGATCATCATCCATGTTTCCTGTACGTTGGAAATTTGCGAGGTGTGTGCAAATGGTTTTCGCATCGGGGCGTTTTTGAACATCAAATCGTGCAAGAAAACTGCTCCTTCTCGCCGTAATACCGTGTTCTAACGTGTAATACTCTAGTACCCCAAACACCCGTTGCTCAACGGAATACGTTATTTTTATATGGAGCCATCAAGCACCGCTCTGGCAGTATAAGTTTCATAAACTTTCAGAGCGGTGTTTGTTTCCTTCATATAAAAATGTGCACATTTGGCTGCAGTTATCCACAATTCGAGATAAATACGTGATTTAAACCTATTCCACCGGTACGTTAACGTTTCACGTTTCAGCAGCGGAACTGATCGCTTTCGGCTTCGGAGTACTAATTATAGGCACTTCGTACTGCCATTACAACATTAGTAACTACTGCTTCTAAACATATGTATACAATTCTTACAACTTTCACAATAAATGTACCGTTTGATACATTCTTCTGGCGATCTTAGTTTTCATGTTGCTTAATTTTAAAATCAGTCATTTGTCATGTGCGTCCAACCCAACATCCATTAACATGTGTCATTTGCAAATCATTGTGAACTGTATGTCAAAGACACTTTCCTCCCTACAACACAGTGACCGTATAAAAAGTGGGGAATACACCAAGTGTTGGTCCTGTTCGATTCTGTGCAGCAGTTTGACGCGGTAATACTATATCCTTGATTGGACGACAGCCACAAATTTCTATATGGTATTGTTAGATCCGAAAAACAGTTTTTGAACATTTGAGATAGATATTCCAAAAAATCGGCGACTTCCTTGGAACGCCACCGATTGACGAGTGTTCGAGACTTCTGCGATAATTTATTGCTTAGCAAACTTCTCGCAATTTGTTCTATTCCCTGCTTTGCGCGTCAGCTCCTTCTCTTATCCCAATCTCACACAGATTATACAATCCAGGAGAGTGATGGAAAAAGCTACCCAGAATTCCACCCAAGTGTACCCTCACTGTTAATGATCTGAAATGTATGTAGACTCTGAAACAAAAGTTTCCAGTACCTCTGCTTCCATCGTATCTTTTATCCGCTTCTACGTAATAATACATCATTATGAGATATCTTTTCCGGCTGTCTCATTTTTTGATGTATAATTTACACACTTTAGCTGGTAATCCTTTTCCGCGTAATTCAGGTACCATAATGGTATTCTGGATAGGGACACTCAAAATTCTGATACAACTTTCTAAACTATTTCACTCCGACAACCTTAATTTATTTTCGAATTCGTTACAGTTCGGAATACCTGAACACTCCCTAAGAAGAAAATCCCGACGATGCAATTTTTCTTTTACTCAGTTCGTAGATGGCTGAGTCAAGCGTTTTACTCCTAATCAACTGATTTTACAACTACATCAGAGATTTTTAACAGCTCTCCTAAACATTTTAGGTAAAGTAAATTGGTTCTTTCGAGATGAATGCTACTGCTACGTGACACTGTCGTGAATTTATGACTCGTATACCTATATTGGAACCACTGATAGATAAAACTTACTTGCTATTCCAAGACGCAAAAGTGTTCACTGTGCCACTTTCAATTTACTTTCAAAACACCCCGGTTTCAGTAGGCACGTGGAAATCAATCAGGCGCAAATAGCGTAACAGAGCACAACTAAGGAACTCAACAGATGAAAGAAAAATAGGAACAAGAAAGGTAATAAATGCACAGAAGTTATGGAAAATATAAAGCAAAATAGGTAGGGGATGGTGCAACAGGTACCAGAAGTTTTAGAATTACAATGTGGAAAGGCTGCTGACCTTTTCATGCGATAACCGAAGGCGAATTTTTGCAGGAGTGAAAACAGCAGTAACTTTGACCAGAAAAAAACTATGCGAGAGCAAAAGAGTATGTCTAATTCAACACAGTTACAACTATACAGACAGCAAAACACACGATACTTCCTTATCTTTGTACTCCAGTTCATAAAATCATAATGAAACAGAATGACGCCGAAAATAAGTAAAAGATGCGCGGATCTAAGAGTTTCAGAAGTGTACGAAGAAGATGCAGTCACAAAATATGTGTCTAATCAGTTCTCATGCTGGACAAAATAACTGAATTTAGTTAGAGAAATGTACTGGTAGTTTTAAATGTGTGACGTAATAATTACAGACGAATAAAATTAACCTTAAGGAGGCCAGGAGTGCACGAAAACGCATTGGCCAAAATGCTTAGTGATTTGAGTAAAAGGGAACAACAGATTCCCTGAAAAAGTGGCAGAAAATGTTCTGTTGAAGCTATTAGCAGATTTAAAACATGTACAAAAGAAGTCCCCATAACGATGGGCCGTAAAGATCAAAAGCGCAACATTTTGAAAGAGGAGGCGAGAATATCAGACAAAAGAAAAAAAAGGCAAGCTGTAAGGTCGTAGAAGGAACTTGGATGCATACTGTACGCAGAAAGTAATTTTGACGAAGAATAAAGTAGATCTGAATATGAGCCCACGAAACCAAAACACCGAGCGAGGAGATGCAGTAGTTAAGAACAGGACTCGTATTCGGGAGGAGCTGGTTACAAAACCTGGTTGTCACTTAATTTTAGACTTCCCATGCTTTCTCTAACATCTCGGTTTCTTCAATTTCAACGTATGTTATAAACTTTTAGGACGGTTAATTTACAACAGAATATGCACCATCTGATCAAAAGTATCCGGACAGCCACATGCAATGCGAAACTGACTACTAGGTGTCACGCGAAGCGAATCCGCCAATACAAAACGAGGCGGGGAGTACTGTGTTGTCAGGACAGAAACAGTACCATATTTTACGGACTATAAGACGCACTTTTTTCTACGAAAATTTGCCTCCAAAATTCAGGTGCGTCTTATACTCGAAATTAATATAAAAATTTCCAGTGTTTGATTTAAAATTCCCGCCAGTCTTAAAAATGGTAATATATTCAATGCCGCGGGAAACCTATCTCTACGTGGCAACATTGGATTCAACTGGCAGAAGCAGTGCACCGATACGACGAACATGAGTTGCGGCGATTCAACAGTCTCCCTCCCTCGGTCTCCCCCCCTCTCCGCCGTCAGAAATCCCGAACACTGTTGAAACGTCCCCTTAGAAAATTATACATGACTGTGCTTAAACTGACACACAATATTTTTTTGCGCAACGCAATCTGACTTTCAAAAATCTCTACAAAAGAATGGCCCTGACTAACATTAACCTATACCTTTCACAAATCACTTACCTCACCAAAAATCTTCGTTACTCGAACTACTGCAATACAGCGAGCGCCACTACTGCCAGCTAAATAAAAGATTCAAACTACTGAAGGCACTAACTATTGATAGGCATAGTTAGCAAATGAAAGATTTTGATAGAGAACAAACAATGTATTTACCTTAATAGTATTCAAAAGTCATAATATATATAGCAGTTCATGACATCCAGTCTTACAAATTTCAAAACTCTGCCATTTCTCTCCCCACATCTACCACTGCTGGCGGCTCACCTCCAACTGCGCAACGCTATGCGCTGGTAACAGCCAACTGCCCAACACTACAATGGCCAACAAATTGAAAACCAGCCACAGACTGCACACAGCACAGCCAGTGATTTTCATACAGAGCGCTACGTGGCGTTACCAATATAAAAACCTAAACAGCCTACTTACATAGCCCCCATGCTCCCCACAAAAAATTTTACAAATTGTTTTGGACAGTGGCCAATAAGGATTTGAAAAATTTTTTCGTAATTATCATATCAAAGAAATCAAATGCACACACTTATTGATACAATGTCGGTCAAAAGCTAAGATTCTCTCACAGTCCATAAAGACAGTCCTGATCATTCATCACAGTAAAATTGCAGTGTAATTTTTTCTCAAAGTCTGAGCAGTAAAAGAAAATGCACACGGAAGTAGTGGATTTCCATGCAGTCTTGAAGAAGTAGTGGTGTTCTTCCAACGGAAAGACAGTGCTGACTCTTGACATGCAGACAGGTAATGGGCCACACCAGAGCAAACCCACAGCAGAGTCAGTCGAAGTTTTGAAGAATATTGGTAGGTAGGTCATCGCAGAACAGACCCACTGTAGTCCTGGTAGAGATTACGGTATTGGTGGGCCACCAGAGGTGCAGACCCACTGCAGTCCTTGTAGAGATAATGGTATTGGTGGGCCATCAAACGTGCAGATCCACTTTACTCCTTGTAGAAATAATGGTATTGGTGGGTCATCAAAGATGCAGACCCACTGTAGTCCTTGTAGAGATGGCTAGCAGCCATCCGTTGTGACTATGCAGGTGCACAATCACCATCGAAGAGTCTTGCGAAGAATATAGCAAGTCCATAAACCACCACTTGTGCACTCACAAAGGTTTTTTTTTTTTAAATTGTCCTTAGAACCAGCAATGCTGTTAACCAGTCCCTTGCTGAATTATTAACACACGTGCAAACACTATCAGTCCCTACTTCTCACATATTGTCCATATACTATGACCAACAGAAACGTGTGCAGTGAAATGTAACTTACAAGTTACTTAATTTGATAAACTGGTGTCAATTACAATTTTATAACATAAGAATACAATAACAATGGTACAAAATACAACATTAAAGAACATAACAATACAGACAGCATTTGTAATAATACGGGCTTTACAAAAGAATAGAAACAGACATATACAACAGTGTTACAGGAATTATGACATAAGTAAATATATAAAAGATCAGAATAACTTTTGAAACATCAACTTCACACATGAGCATTAAAACAAAAGAGAATAAATAATGTCTAAGCATTTTTACACGTTAAATAACATATTATCAGAAAAATTCTACAACATAAATCTTATTAGCTAAACACATACAGACAGGAAAAACACAAATTCACGTAGTGTAATAACACAAAAATACAGGACAGGGTTTGTTTTCAGTGTGACATTTGGTACTGCAGTCCATCCCAAAACTTCATTCCATATATCTTTCCTCTTATTTCAACATTTGTTTCCACCAAAAAAATTGTATCCAAGCATGCTTTCTCTATTTATATGTTCACACATTTCTTACTTCATTATTTATTTTCCATTATCTTACCTCATCATTTATTTCCAAGAAAATCCTACCTAAACCTGTTGTCCCTAAACCCTACTTTTTTTGTTCATATCCTCTTTCAAAATACTTTTCTGGCCAAACCATTTTCTTATAGCTTCTCAATGCATTTCTTTCCATTCATCACAACTCGTTCTCTTATATAGCCTACCCCATCTTAAGCTAACTTAACTCTACTGGGCTCAGATGCTAAACTAAGGGATGAGGTAATGCAGCAGCGCAAAACAATTCACACAAACAGCAATGATAAAAAAATGCAAATTGGCAAAGCAAGCAGCATAAATTAGCAAAGAATATGCAATATTACAACTAATATAAGGCAATGCACAGCAAACAAGAAAAATAAATCCGTAGTAAAACTGGCTTCACAGAGTAATACAAAGTCAAATTTAGTTCCCTTATGCCTGGCAAACAGCAGCAGCAAATGCAATAACTTATATCTAAACATGACAAAGCTCAAGCAGAAAAAATATTACAGTACAAATGGCCATGTTTAATACCTATGTCACATCTTAACGCTAGAGTGATGCATCACTGTAACTTACTCTAGCAGACAAGTTACCAAGTCACTGACAAAAATTATGTATGCAATTCCTGTGAAGTGGAAATGTCTTTTTGCGCTCCTTCGTTTTTTTTGAAAGTAGATCACAAAATTATTCTTTACTGGGTCTGTAGACAGAAAATAGTGATATTAGTACATCTATTAAATTTTATTTTAACCAATGCTTCAGTGCAGCTAGAAACTAGATATTAAACAAAATGAGCAATCTCTCAACTAGAACGACAATAGATGTAAAATGTTTCTCATCATTTCATGAGGCATTTTAGTTTGTTGTTGTGGTCTTCAGTCCTGAGACTGGTTTGATGCAGCTCTCCATGCTACTCTATCCTGTGCAAGCTTTTTCATCTCCCAGTACCTACTGCAACCTACATCCTTCTGAATCTGCTTAGTGTATTCATCTCTTGGTCTCCCTCTACGATTTTTACCCTCCACGCTGCCCTCCAATACTAAATTGGTGATCCCTTGATGCCTCAGAACATGTCCTACCAACCGATCCCTTCTTCTGGTCAAGTTGTGCCACAAACTTCTCTTCTCCCCAATCCTATTCAAAACTTCCTCATTAGTTATGTGATCTACCCATCTAATCTTCAGCATTCTTCTGTAGCACCACATTTCGAAAGCTTCTATTCTCTTCTTGTCCAAACTATTTATCGTCCATGTTTCACTTCCATACATGGCTACACTCTATACGAATACTTTCAGAAATGACTTCCTGACACTTAAATCAATACAGGATGTTAACAAATTTCTCTTCTTCAGAAACGCTTTCCTTGCCATTGCCAGCCTACATTTTATATCCTCTCTACTTCGACCATCATCAGTTATTTTGCTCCCCAAATAGCAAAACTCCTTTACTACTTTAAGTGCCTCATTTCCTAATCTAATTCCCTCAGCATCACCCGACTTAATTAGACTACATTCCATTATCCTTGTTTTGCTTTTGTTGATGTTCATCTTATATCCTCCTTTCAAGACACTGTCCATTCCATTCAACTGCTCTTCCAAGTCCTTTGCTGTCTCTAACAGAATTACAATGTCATCGGCGAACCTCAAAGTTTTTATTTCTTCTCCATGGATTTTAATACCTACTCCGAATTTTTCTTTTGTTTCCTTTACTGCTTGCTCAATATACAGATTGAACAACATCGGGGAGAGGCTACAACCCTGTCTTACTCCCTTCCCAACCACTGCTTCCCTTTCATGTCCCTCGACTCTTACAACTGCCATCTGGTTTCTGTACAAATTGTAAATAGCCTTTCGCTCCCTGTATTTTACCCCTGCGACCTTTCCAGTCAACATTGTCAAAAGCTTTCTCTACGTCTACAAATGCTAGAAACGTAGGTTTGCCTTTCCTTAATCTTTCTTCTAAGATAAGTCGTAAGGTCAGTATTGCCTCACGTGTTCCAGTGTTTCTACGGAATCCAAACTGATCTTCCCCGAGGTTGGCTTCTACTAGTTTTTCCATTCGTCTGTAAAGAATTCGTGTTAGTATTTTGCAGCTGTGACTTATTAAACTGATAGTTCGGTAATTTTCACATCTGTCAACACCTGCTTTCTTTGGGATTGGAATTATTATATTCTTCTTGAAGTCTGAGGGTATTTCGCCTGTTTCATACATCTTGCTCACCAGATGGTAGGGTTTTGTCAGGACTGGCTCTCCCACGGCCGTCAGTAGTTCCAATGGAATATTGTCTACTCCGGGGGCCTTGTTTCGACTCAGGTCTTTCAGTGCTCTGTCAAACTCTTCACGCAGTATCATATCTCCCATTTCATCTTCATCTACATCCTCTTCCATTTCCATAATATTCTCCTCAAGTACATTGCCCTTGTATAGACCCTCTATATACTCCTTCCACCTTTCTGCTTTCCCTTCTTTGCTTAGAACTGGGTTTCCATCTGAGCTCTTGATATTCATACAAGTCGTTCTCTTATCTCCAAAGGTCTCTTTAGTTTTCCTGTAGGCGGTATCTATCTTACCCCTAGTGAGATAGGCCTCTACATCCTTACATTTGTCCTCTAGCCATCCCTGCTTAGCCATTTTGCACTTCCTGTCGATCTCATTTTTGAGACGTTTGTATTCCTTTTTGCCTGTTTCACTTACTGCATTTTTATATTTTCTCCTTTCATCAATTAAATTCAATATTTCTTCTGTTACCCAAGGATTTCTACTAGCCCTCGTCTTTTTACCTACTTGATCCTCTGCTGCCTTCACTACTTCATCCCTCAAAGCTACCCATTCTTCTTCTACTGTATTTATTTCCCCCATTCCTGTCAATTGCTCCCTTATGCTCTCCCTGAATCTCTGTACAACCTCTGGTTCTTTTAGTTTATCCAGGTCCCATCTCCTTAAATTCCCACCTTTTTGCAGTTTCTTCAGTTTTAATCTACAGGTCATAACCAATAGATTGTGGTCAGAGTCCACATCTGCCCCTGGAAATGTCTTACAATTTAAAACCTGGTTCCTAATTTTAGTAAATATCATAAATTAAGAGCTCCACAGTATAATCATATTTTTTCAAGTTTGAGCATGTCATATTTGCAATGCTTTCTGCAAAGAAATGTCAATAGCGAGGATAATGGCCTCCTTTTTTCTCCACCTGTGCCTCTGAAAGGCACACACTAATGGCTTTTTTTCCAGGTGACTGTCGCGCAGCTGGGTGCCCTCGACGCATTAGTGAAGGTCACTTAACTTTCTTAACGAAATATTTATGACACCAGTTTGCACTACAGTGACAATCTCATATAAAAAATTTCATAGGTCGAGAATTTGCGTTGCAAATGTGTAGAAACAAAATCTTATGAATATAATAGTGTGCAAAAAATTTTCGGCTGCATTGTGATACATTCACGCATTTACACACATTTCATAACTCTTAAAATACTATTCTTGGTTTCCAACATCCTTTTTCACAAATCAGTGTCTCTGACAACTACTTATTACACATATACATATTCGTCGACATTCTTCAATATTTCATCATTATAAATATGTAGCATAATCAAATTCCTCATATAGCATCAGTTTATTGATCATAAACATACCTCAACAGCATAATACAGATCGTCGTCATAATAATAACATCATAACAGATCAATCACATCTCAAAATCGTCGTAGCTTTCTGAATATTTTAGAACCTACAAAAAATTCTCTGCTCATTTCAAAAGTGTCATCTACCTCAAACGCACGTTAAAAATCATGATCCCATACCACATACATCATCCAGAGCTCTCATAATATCACAATGGCTTGGAAAAAATATGAACAGTTCACAAAGTACAGACGAAATACAATTTCATAAGTGTGAAGTTATCCAACTGTGTAATTGCGTAAATATCTGTCACTGACGTAGTGAAATAAATGTTTGTCTCCCAGTTAAATGATCAGATAGCTGTGTAATTTATGTGTTAGAGAAATATGGTACCGATGTGTAAAGTTGTATAAACAAATACCATATTAGCTAGGGCTCCTTGTGCTTGCCAAACACATGGTACACAAAGTAAGCGTGTACCCCCCTGAGGATTAATGTAATTATACCCTCAGGTGTTACAGATTACAGCAATGGAATCAAATGTATCACAGAAAACTTTCTTTGTAATTCAAAAATCTTGAAAAATAAATGGTTTAAGTACAAAATTAATCACTCAAATGCGTGTCCTGCAGCGCTAAATGTGCGTCTTGCTGTAAGATAATCTCTGTGGAAGTGTCGTAGTTATCGTCCTCCGAAAGCTAAGTTCTGCAGAAGTCAATGTACTTACCTCATGATAAACAAAAGTGAAATGCTTTGCGTATAGATATCTTAGTTATTACGCTTATTGCCGTGATGAAGAAAGTACTGTGCTGTAACGCATTGTTGTGCTACGGAAAAGGCTGTTTCATTGTAGCTATACCACAAAGGTTACTACTAAAACATGTTTTACTTTCCAGATTAATACAGAAAAACTGTGCAGATATAAAACAGAAACACCGCACAAGCAACATTGTAAATTGTCACTCATTAGTAGCGTCGTGATAAAATCGTGTAGCTGTCACATAAACTAACCACTGTGTCATCTGGTATCTCACAGAAAGTACTTTAAATCCAGAATGTATTTTCAAGTAAACCAAAATGTAGCATTAAAATCTCATTGTACCAGTATATGTTCTAAGTATGTAAGCTTTATAGTCGTTACGTAATCGTGCAACTAACAAACAAGAATGTACACACACAATAACACTGTGACGTCTGTTCACTATAGCAATGAATTCGTAATTTTTGTTTAAATCTGTGACGTCTGTTCACTATAACAATGCATTCGTAATTTCTGTTTAAATAAGTTCTCTTGGTTCTTGACTGGATTTTTAACTTCAAACATTGTTGCATGTTAACGGATTCTAAGTCTGACAAAGCATACTAGTAATGTAAAGTGAAAAGTTCTATGGCAAAGACAAAGTTAAAAAGCAGATTATCTTTCAATAAACGGTTTACATTTGAAATAGAGTACAATCTTTTACTCTTCATAGTACTCAGAGTTTCAGCTTGAACGCAATTATCATGCAGTATACGTCGGTAAAGAATACTGGAATTTTTCTCAAGGTTAGCGTCTATGTTATTTTTTTCTGAGCCAGCCGGCGCACGTGGCTGCCTGCGGTGCGAGTCATTGTCTGTCTCTTTGTTGGCGCGTGTCGTTATTAGGATTAGGAGATCTAACTCCTAAAAATTCACCTTGTCGAGAGTGCCCTGCTCCGTTTGAATCTCGCCAGTTCTGATGCAATTCAGGTCTGTCGTTATGATCATATCGTCTGTCGTCATGTTGGTAGATTCCATAGTTCCTTTCTTGTCGGTCACGTGGTGGAGAATTTCTCCCTGAATCGTAACTGCACGCTGGACCGTTGCGTCTAAAGCTATTCTGTCTCCCTTGATAATAATTATTTTGGTTCCCATATTGTCTGTTTCTCTGATTGTCTCTGTGATAGTCACTACCGCGGAGAGGTGATCTTTCCCTGTAATTATTACTACTCTGCCAATGGTTGTCATACAGGTGGTGTCTGTTTTGGTCACGATTTGTGTTGTGAGAATAGTCTTGTCGTGTCCAGTTATTATTTCTTTCATCGTGGAATTTCAACGGATGTGACCTGTAATTGTTATGTTTCTGTTTTCGCGTTCCGCGATTGTCAGTGTCAATTTCCAGTTCTTGTAAGAGTCCCTGAAAAGCTTCAGTGTCGTCTTTGCAATGTCCTGCCAAAACAATATGTCGTAAATGTTCAGGTAATATGATTAAGCAAATGCGGATGAGTTCTGAGGGGCTGTATGGGTTTGACAGGTACTGATTCTTGTGCAACATGTCTTCAAAATATTTCACAAGACTGAAAAATTCAGATTGTTCGAAATGTTTCATCATTATGATGCTATGTTTTACTCTGTCTTGTGTAGCTTGAGACCAATATGCTGAGAGGAAGGCATGATAAAATTCTCCTTCACTGTGACAATCGTGAATGACCAATCGCATTCTTTCAGCTGGTTCATTCTCTAAGTAGCCACACATAAATTCTAATCTGTGCTCTAATGACCAGTTGGGACGAAAACAATGAGAGAATTGATGAAGCCATGCTTGTGGATGAATTTCGTTGCCAGAATTCTTAAATGTTTTGAATTTACGTGTAGTAATGAACAGCTTATAGTCTCCTTTGTGTTGCGTATTAATTTGATTCTGATTTTGTTTGAATTTCTTAATTTGTTCATACTCTTCGGTGTCCGTGATGGCTACAGGTCTTGTGTCATTCAGATCATCATCTACCTTTGTAGATAAGTTAGTGAACTGATCCGAAAGTTCGGCTACTTTCTCCGATAGTGTACTTATTTCCTCAGTGTGTTTTTCTGAACCTAGTTTCAGAGTGACCATTTGTGTTGAAATCGTATCTACTGTGTCCTTTAAGTTTTCCTGAGTTTTTGCAGGTAGCGTAACCGAATCGGTAGATGCAACTGTGTCAATTTTAGCCCACAAGGTCTCATGATTTTCATGAACAATGGTTTGCAGTTCTTTTATGGCTGCTTCGTGATTCTGTAATGCATTTTCATGCCGCGAAAAAATAGGTTGAAAATGCTCACAAATTTGTGTTTTTACGTCATTACAGACTTTTTGACATTTCGATTCAATGTTAAGTAACTCAGTAGTTAAATCTTCACGTGTTTGTTCAAGTGTAGTATCTAACTTTTGAAGCTTTTGCTGTGTTTGTCTCTGATTTTGTTCCATTGTGTCTAACTGTTGGTGTGTTTGTCTCTGGTGTTGTCCATTGTGTCTAACTTTTGAAGATTTTGTTCCATTGTGTCTAACTTTTGAAGCTTTTGTCCCATTTGTTGCATTAATTGTAATAACAATGCACTGGTGTCTGAAACATGTTCCTCAGTGCTATTCGGCAATGCATTTGAACCGGCAATATTCGCATTCTGAAAAGCAGAAAATGTGTCTTGACTTATTTGAGAAAACGGCGAAGACGCACAACCTGAATCTACAGTATTTGCAAGATTGTGTCCTGTCATTTCGGATTCCTGAGGCAAGCTGTTGCCGACCGATCGATCGATAATGCTTCCCTGTTCACTAATAGTTTCACTTCCTACACCATTCTTTGCAGCCCGCTCAATTTCCCTATGGACAATTACCAAATTACTACTTTGAACATTAGTTAATTCATTACACGGTGGCGCTAACACACTGCTTTCGTCTTCACTGTCATTTCTCAGTTTACTTTGGAGCCTAGTATTACGTTTTTCACACGCCATTATTGTCACAATATTTCACGCGATAACACAGAAAAGCACAATTTGAAGGGCAAAATAAGGAAACACATTAACATAGGATTGAAAATGATATCTCGTTAATTGCAAGCGCAGCTGCGAAACACTTGGTGCAAATCTACATGCATGCCACAACTGTTTAGCTGTACAAGAATGAAAAACTACAACTACAAAGGAAATTCTCTCTACAATTACGCGCTAGCAATAAACAAAGGCTGCACTAATTGCACAAACTACAAGCAAAAATCAGAAGATTCCAGTGAGGTATCCTGGGCTAAGGGTCGACATATGAAACGTTCCCTTAGAAAAATTATACATGACTGTGCTTAAACTGACACACAATATTTTTTAGCGCAACGCAATCTGACTTTCAAAAATCCGTACAAAAGAATGGCCCTGACTAACGTTAACCTATACCTTTCACAAATCACTTACCTCACCAAAAATCTTCGTTACTCGAACTACTGCAATACAGCGAGCGCCACTACTGCCAGCTAAATAAAAGATTCAAACTACTGAAGGCACTAACTACTGACAGGCATAGTTAGCAAATGAAAGATTTTGATAGAGAACAAACAATGTATTTACCTTAATAGTGCTAAAGTCATAACATATGTAGCAGTTCATGACATCCAGTCTTACAAATTTCAAAACTCTGCCATTTCTCTCCCCACATCCACCACTGCTGGCGGTTCATCTCCAACTGCGCAACGCTACGCGCTGGTAACAGCCAACTGCCCAACACTACAATGGCCAACAACAATGCAAACCAGCCACAGACTGCACACAGCACAGCCAGTGATTTTCATACAGAGCGCTACGTGGCGTTACCAATATAAAAACCTAAACAGCCTACTTACACTGTGCACCATATGATGCGTCACTGCTGTCTACGGTGCCAGTGAATCTGAATTGAAAGTAATTTGTGTTATCGGTAACTGTACATTATTTTTGTTAGAAGCTAGTTTCGTAATGGCAAAAAAAATGAAAGATATTCATACGATGCGGGCTATAAACTGAAAGTAATAGCATATGCAGAAGACGTGGAAACAGAGCAGCTGTCCATAGGGAGAATGGGGTATAATGGTCAAGCAGTTCTTCATAAGCCATACATTTCTTTTGTCAGTCTTAAGCCACGGTTGAGGTGGTGTAAATTGCAACGCCAGTTGCATGACTGGAAATGAGTTATTTGGAGTGATGAATCGTGCTATGCCCTGTGGCAGTCTGATGGAAGGGTTTGGGTTTTGCCAATGGCTGTAGAACGTTACCTTCCACCATATGTGGTGCCAATAGAGAAGCATGAAGGAACTGTTATTGCAGTATGGAGATGTGAGTCGTGGTTATGGTGCAGCATCCTTACTGCGTTTAAGAAAACGCTAAATGTGGAAGAATATGAACACATTTTACAGAACTGTATATATGGTACAGTAGAGGAACAGTTCGGAAAGATGATGTAGACAAAGCACCCTGCCATACAGCAGCATCTGTGAGGCAATGGTTGTGAAATGGACCGGCCTGCCCAGATTTCTCACCTCAACCCAATGGAACAATTTTGGGATTAGTAGAACGTCGATTTGGCGCCTGACCCCAGCGTCCTACATCATTACTTTCTCTGGTTTCGGCTCTTTAGTGTAGTGTCGTGCAAAGAGTGAGGTCCCACTGTGAAACTGATATCTCACGACAGATCCACAAACTAAGGACAGTCGCTGCCAGACGTGGCCACGAACGAGAGACGTCGGCGAAGACGCTCTCAAGAAGTTCCGTACGCCGCCGCTGCTGGAAGTCTACTTACGTCAGAGCGCAGCGCTACACGACCCACCCTTTAATAGTTGACTATTATAGCAGCATCATCATAGCTCAAATCCGGCAACGAGCTAGTAACATTAGTCGGAACTGGGTACCAGAGTTACAGTTAACTGCATGTGACATTTGAGTGTCTTTCAGTATTGTTCAAAGTAGTAAACAGTTATTGAGTTCTGCGACAGTATCATAAATATACATTATCATTCATGTGGACACGGACTGCCTTCAAGTGAAGTATTCGCTATCAAAGCGTTTTACTAAAGTGAACTAATATTCTTTGTGCGTGTTGTAGCTCCTTCTCGACCTCCTACTGTCATCTAGGCTTGCTACGACATACATCAAATTGAAGAAGAATGAGCTGCCATTCCTACACTGAGATTCCGATAATTCAGTGAAAGTATACCCGCAGAGTTCAAGCCGTGGACACACCCCGTATTAGTATCCATTAACAGGTGTTCCGATACTTCCGATCAGATAATGTATGCAATAAATATCACCGTAATAGCCCAGGTTCAAGCGCTATTCAGTTCAAACCGAAGTAGTTTTGAGCAAAAAAGTGGTTCAAATGGTCCTGAGCACTATGGGACTTAACTTCTGAGGTCATCAGTCCCTTAGAAATTAGAACTACTTAAACCAAACTAACCTAAGGACATCACACACATCCATGCCTGATGCAGGATTCGAACCTGCGACCGTAGCGGTCGCGCGGTTCCAGACTGTAGCGCCTATAACCGCTCGGCCACTCCGGCCGGAAGTTTTGATCATCGGTTTAGCTCTGATGTCATTTACTGAAACGGACTTCTATAAAGGCCAGAAACTTTTAGAATGAATGTTTCACTCTGCAGCGAAGTGTGCGCTATTATGAAGTTCCTGGCAGATAAAAACTGTGTGCCTTCCCGGGATTCGAATCTGAAACTTTGCCTTTCCCACATAATGTTCTAACAAATTGAATTATCTGCTCACAAATCACGGGCCATCCTCACAGCTTTACTTCTGTAAATAGCTCTTTTCTGCTTTCCAAACTTCCCAGATCCTCTCCCACTTCGGGAATAGAGACATTGCGGAGAAATGGCTTAGCAACACCCGAAGGGGATTGTTGGAATGTAAGACAGAGGTACTGTGGAAAGTGGAACCGTGAGGGCGCGTCGGCTGACGTGCCAGGATTGCTCAGTCGGTAAAGAATTGCGTAGCTTTCGTTGATTTAAATGTACCTTTCGACACTGCAAGCATACATGGACTACTGCTTCTGTTTACTGCGGCTGTACCGCAAGTCGAGGTTCCCAACGATACATCATGCTATGCAACTATCATAAAGTGACACAAGGATTCACTTTTTGCCTCAGTTTCGTCCGTCCCAAGTCGTTTGATGTCTAACAATTCCTGCACGATGAAGTGAAGATACTGCCGATCGAAATCATAGGGATCCATCTTTCCATAGTCTGCCTTCGTAGCACGCATGCGCAGTGGTGCTCGACTCAGAGGTAAGCCAGTTCGAATCCAGGTGGTGGATGAAATTTTCGCTGCCAGTATTTGGCCAACAAGGGTGGAGAAGTGGTGGCGTAAAGATTCTGATCACCAGTCTTTGCGCCAAAGTCCTGGATTACATTCAAACCTCTCTGCAGTTTCTCATTAAATGAGGGCATGTGTCACTGGTGATGGTGAGCTGTCTGTCAGATAGGGACAGTAAGTTCGCCAATCCCCTTGGTACTTTTCGAGAGGAGTAGGCTATGTGCCACCATTGGGTTTCACCCTCTCCCTTCTCTCATCCTATCCAACACAGACACGACACTACACTACATACACACGTCATTACGGTCATCTACACTTAACATATACAACTACACACACAGCTCTCATTCTTCACGACAAAAAGGTGCCTACGGAGCGAAAGATTGGAAAAACCTTTCCAGTTAGACAGCTGAACCAGACCTTCTGGGTCTCCAGCCATTCGTGCCATACGACTTTACTTTTCTGTCATTCCAAAGTCAGTAGTTCTGCCCATGTGAAAGTGATTGGCGATACGGCATGTGACAGAATAATAGAAGAGGCCTACCGTGGACTATGCTCCTGTCACTCTTGATAGCAATATAAAGAGCTGTCAACATTGACAATGTTGGTCTCAGTGTCATAAAAATCTGGGTTTTCGAACCACGATTTGAACTCCTTGCGGACATTGTGATCGAGGCCCTGTGACTCTATGGTAGGGTCACTGACCATGTTGCCGAAAAGTGGACACAGTTCAGAACATACTGTGGTGTCACCGCCAGACACCACACTTGCTAGGTGGTAGCCTTTAAATCGGCCGCGGTCCGTTAGCATACGTCGGACCCCCGTGTCGCCACTATCAGTGATTGCAGATCGAGCGCCGCCACACGGCAGGTCTAGTCTGGAGAGACTCCCTAGCACTCGCCCCAGTTGTACAGCTGACTTTGCTAGCGATGGTTCACTGTCTACATACGCTCTCATTTGCAGAGAAGACAGTTTAGCATAGCCTTCAGCTACGTCATTTGCTACGACCTAGCAAGGCGCCATATTCAGTTACTAACAGATAATATTGTGAATCATGTACCGTCAAGAGCGACGTTCATCATTAATAGATTAAAGTTAAGTATCAAACTAGCTACGTCCGCTTTCTGAATTCTGATTCCTTGTCATGTTCTAGTCCTCACGTCAGTATAGTTCTTCCCTCTTCACGACAGCCTGCGAGAGCTAAAACTGGTGCATTTCGGCCTCCTCTAGTAACACGGTGTTGGCTCTTCTGCCAACACAACAATGACCACTTGCACGACGCCAACGATCAAGAGAGAGTTCATCCAATCCGCCACAGATGCGACAGTGTGGCACTGGAACACTAGGAACTATTATTACATCATCTCATACAAACCTAATGTCCTCCCATCATCGTCCGACGTGTGAACACACAAGCGACAGTCATCTCATCCTTCGCTGATCATTACCAATGGTCTTATTATGACAAACTCGTGGCGGCGACACCTGCGGTTTCCGACGATGCTCTCCAGCTCTGCACCCACATCCTCAACAACGTGGAGGCGGCATCCTTGGTGATAGCAATCACAGCGGACGATGCGGCAGAGACAAGTGCCAAAGACACGCAGAACAAATCCCCACGCCCCGACGGCATGCTTCCCCGTGGGATACATGAAGCATAGCATGCATCCGAATTTATGGACAATCACTGGGAAGTCACTACAAAGTTATCTAATCGATGATCATGAATATTTTACGTGGACTCCAGGACGAGGGACCACTACCATTGTGAGGCGTGCTGGCTCGTGTTCCCGCCATCACGTATTTTACACCCTGTTTTTAACATACTTCCACCTCACTGTGTTCATTTAAATTACTACTGTCACTGAGTTGCTGCTTTGCCTGATCGTGAGCGGCGCTAGCAGCGCGTATCGATATATCACCTCTTGTAGTATCTTTGCTCGACTGCTACTACTTCCCAGTCGTTGTCTGTCATAAGAGAGTTCGGGTCACGAGTTCGGACTGCCAGTCAGTTGGAACGCGTCTGGAGTGCAGTCTGGACCTGCCAATCAGGGAGTTGCTATGCCGTAATAGTGCAGCCAGGTGGAGCAGCAGTGAGGTCTGCGTCGACATGGCTCGCCCGACCATTGCCGCCACGCTTTACTTGAGCTGGGCCACAGTCTTGGTGGATCGTCGGTCTGTCGTCCTACTGAACGACGCGTTTTGGCATGCTGATCGTTCATGAGTTGGCTGTGTGTGTGTGTGTGTGTGTGTGTGCATTGACTCCCGATTTGTCTTCGTGTGTGCTCAGTTACTGTTGGGTATCGTTCAGGTCAATGTGCAAGTGTTTGTCAGGCTGTGTGTGTAGTTGATGTTATTTCCTTTGACAAGTTATTTTTAATGTTGTCGGCGTACTGTCTCTGAGAGGTCGGTCATCTCATCGAGCGACGTGTAACTGGTTCTCTGAGCGCTTCTGGGCCCCTTCAATTACCATCTCGTGGAACTTGGGTGGGTCCTTTCCTGGTGAAAGGGTGTCGCTTGGCTAGTGGGCTTGTTTCCCCTGCATGGTTGGGTGTGGCCAGTATTTCCGCCATCGTGTGTCTCGAAGTGAGTGGGACACGCACCAGCAGTGCAGTCGCGGCGGAGCAGCAGTCGCTGATGAAGCAGCAGGCAAAAAAATGGCTCTGAGCACTATGGGACCTAACTGCTGAGGTCATCAGTCCCCTAGAACTTAGAACTACTTAAACCTAACTAACCTAAGGACATCACACACATCCATGCCCGAGGCAGGATTCTAACCTGCGACTGTAGCGAGTAGCAGGCAGTCGGTCGGTTGCTGCGGACCAGGGAAGTTATCTCCGCGCGGTGCAGTCGACTGGGTCTGCTGGCGGTCCCTGCGCAATATTGGAGCGTGTGTGGAGCTGTCCGATCGCTACTAGCTTCGTGGTTCACCGACCCAGGACGTCAAAGTTGAGCAGTGGTTTCAACTACCCAAGCCACGTCCCTTCATGTTGTGTGGTTCGTTTCGATGGTTCGCTGTTGGGGAGGTTTTCCTGTGAGCAACACTGAGTGTTTCTATTGCTGAAATTTAGCGGCCATGCGGTGCAATTAACTATACTGGTTGACTACAATTCAAGTGCACCAGCGGAATTTCCTGCCTTGTGGCAATTAATGTTTTGGTTACCTGCCCTGGCCACCGACGTAAATTCAGGCAGTGTTCCTTTTGGGTGAAGTTAACTATATTACCGTATTTCAAATTCAAGTGTACCAGCGGAATTTTCTGCCTTGTGGCCGTTAGTGTTCCGGTTACCTGCCCTGGCCACTAACGTAATTTCGGGCAGTGTCCTTTCCTCACCTGTTGTCGCTGTCCAACATGGTGTGAAGTTTTGACAGTTAATACATATTTCATTGTGGATAATCACGTTCGTAGCTTTTTGTGTTTGAGTTCTCATGTACTGAAAGGTGGCAAGCAAGTCGTTTTGTCAGTCGGTCCGTGGCTGTCCCCTGGTTGGGGTCCGATGGATCAAGTGTAGTTGGGCTCACCACCTGTCTCACCTAAGTGAACGAGAGCAGACCAAACTCTCTGGAGGCTTCTGAGTGCTGTTTTCTTTACTGTCCTTCTCACCGGTGTTTAATTGTCTAATTATAATCTATCATAGACAATGATTTAAAAAATTCTTGCTTTTACTGGATTTTCTGTATTTTTTGAATTTTGGAAAATCAATTGTGGACCTTAGTCACTTAAAGCCTTATTCTAAAAAAGACAAAAAACATTTCGGCCTTCTGCCTTTGAAAGGTTATGGTAATTTATTGTAAAATCTTGAAAATTTTATTGTGGGCCTTCAGCCGTTTGTATTGCATCAGCCTCGCTATATATATATATATATATATATATATATATATATATATATATATATATATATATATATATATATATAGCCGAACCTTTAGAACTAACATGCAGTTAAAATTGCAAATAAAATAATTAACATATATATATATATATATATATTCCGACCATGCTCCCAGAATGGCCGAAAGATTTTTACACGTTGTTGATGATGCACACAGCCTACTGTTGTGTGTAGACAAGACAGCCTAGACACAATGAGAGGAAGCCGAAAGGTACGCGCTTAAACTCACGCAGGCTGGCGTGAGGTCTGCAACAGGATACGTAATGAATGCTATAAAGAAAAGTACGTAGCTTCTGGAATACTTAACTTTAATCCACAATTGTAGAACATCGCTCTTGATTATACATGCTTCACAATATTAATTATCAAAGCTATGGCGCCTTGCTAGGTCGTAGGCAATGACTTAGCTGAAGGCTATGCTAACTATCGTCTCGGCAAATGAGAGCGTATTGGTCAGTGAACTGTAGCTAGCTACGTCGGCTGTACAACTGGGGCGAGTGCCAGGACGTCTCTCTAGACCTGCCGTGTGGTGGCGCTCGGTCTGCTATCACTGACAGTGGCGACACGCAGGTCCGACGTATACTAACGGACCGCGGCCGATTTAAAGGCTACCACCTAGCAAGTGTGGTGTCTGGCGGTGACACCACACCTACACTGCAATGGGGGCACAACACCCGGACATCCAATGGTCGACAGTGTGGAAGAGCGTCCATGCACCTTTCCTTCCGTCTGACATAAGGGCACTTTGGTACAACATTGTCAAAGGCATGTTTCTCCAACTACTACACCGTATTGCTCTGACTGCATCGCCGCTTACTACAAGTTGTCTTTGTGAGGACATTGACGAGCACCACCTTACATGCGCTACGAAACACGAGATCTGGTTCCTAATACGTTGTTTACGAGTATTGGCCTGCTACCTCCACGCATTGCTAGCAACAGTCCACCCCTGTCTCCTACTCCTTCCACACGGTTCTCATTTGCTCGCGGCTAAGCACGTTCCTATGATACGTGGTTCAGAGGTCAGGTGATAGTCTACCTTTCCCACAATCCCCCACACTCCACGCTTTATTTTTGGTGCCATATAAGCCATGTACTAGAAGCTCACACTACTCTCGAACGTTTACCCACATGTGGTCGGACCTTTGCGATCTATTTGCGCAGCGTGAACAACAACGTCTCCGCCCTCCCCCCCTCCCCCCCCCCCCTGTAGTTGGTGCGTACCCAGTCTCCTAGGCTAGGTTCTTGAAATGTGTACAGTCATTTCCGGAACGGTGCAGCGTAGCAGCATGCCCACGCCTACGACCTGATTGTGTGCATGAGGAACTGCGCCCTCAGTTGCTTATTCTTTTTATGAGTTTAAATTTTAGTTCATATATTTGTCTGCAATCGATGTCGCCGGCCTTAGCCCGTGCGGCTTTCCCCCTCCCCTCTAGAAACGCCAATATAAAAAACCATTGTTGATAGTTATCTTGATCGCATTTCCTTCCGTCACATACGCCGTAGAGGCGGTGGGTGGAAGGGCGGGGGGGGGGGGGGGGATGGGGGGCGTTCTCGTGGCCAGGCTTTTTGTGACCAGTCCAATAAAAAAATTAAATAAAAGAAATTCTAAAAAATACAATGTTGTCAGTGCAGGTGTATGCCACATGAGGGCTCGAGTTCGAGTCCCCTCCGGGTCAAAGAATTTCTTCACTAAAGGAGTGGATGTTGTGTTGTCCTCATTATCATTTCATCATCATCGACATGCAAGGCGTCGAAGTGGCACCAAATGTTCTGGGGTAACATTAAGCACCGGCAAATCAGCCTGAACGATACAGCAGAGAAGGCTGTGAGACGATGTCAGCCAATAGAACGCTGACTAGGACGACACCACGACAGGAGTGGCACCTATACCAAGAGAATATAAGCGCCGCTCCAGCTAGCCTCGGCTTCTTCCTCTCCCGCTGCCACTCCTATCTCACCATCCATAACGCCGATTCCCACCTGCTACCCCTCTGCAGGTGTGCCCCAGGGCTCTATCCTCTCCCCTCTCCTCTACCTCCTGTACACAGCAGCTATGCCAACCCCGCCTCCAGTACACCTCCTGCAGTATGCCGATGACACCGCCTTCCTTGCCCTTGCGCCTACTCTTCAACGGTCCCAACGCCTTCTCCAGAATCTCCTTGAACTTTTTGCCACATAGTGTAACCAGTGGCTCCTGAAAATCAATCCTTCCAAGACCCAGCCAATCACCGTAGGTCGATCCACTCGCTCCTTCTGGCTCCTTGATTTCTCCCTTACCGTCTGCGCCCGTCCTGTCCGCCTCTCCCCCACCCTCACCTACCTTGGCCTCACCATTGACTGTCACCTCACCTGGATCCCTCATCTTCGCTCTATCCAATCCAAAGCCCTCAACTGCCTCTGACTCCTCAAACTCCTCTCTGGATGGACATGGGGGTTGAACCCCTCTACCATCCTCCACAGCTACAAATCCTTAATCTGTCCCATCCTCCGTTATGTCAGTCCTGCCTGGATATCCGTCCCCCTCCCCTCCAAAATTCTATAACTCCCTCTAGATCCTCGAGCGCCATGCACTCCGCCTCACCTTGCATATATGACTCCCATCCCCCATGCGGATCCCCTACGACCTCATTCCTTTCCGCCATCTGCTCCTTTTCCTCAAACATATACGCATCCTCTACACCTCCCGCTGCCTCGATCCCCCTCATCCCGTGGTTGCTCCTCTCCTCTCCAACCCCCGCCCTCTGCCGTGCCTTCACCATTGTGTCCCCCTACCCTCCACCTCTACACCCTTCATCTCCTTTCCCAAGGTGGCTTCCATCAACTCCCCCTCCCAGATGATGCCCTCTCTCCTTCCATTTATCCCTCCTATCAACTCTGATCCTCACCCCCCCTCCCTTTCTCCGTGCTTTTCCCGGGCTCCCTCTCCCTCCCCTTCCATCCTGTTTTTCCCCCCCTACCCTCTCTCTGCCTCCCTTCTCTCCGCCGAGTCCTTTTGCATTCCCCTCCCCTGCCTTTCCCCACTCCCTCTCGCATCTGCCCTGCCCCCCACCCCATTATGAGTCCACTCCCTCCATCGGCTCCTCCCCCACTTTGTTTTTCCTCTCCTTTCCCCTTTTTTTCCCCCTTGTCTGTCCAGGTTCCTCCCATCTACCCTTGGCTGTGGTGTGACATCTTCATGCCAACTTTTTAGTGCAGTGTTTTAAGTGAGTGTTCAGTATTGTGTGTCTTTTCAGAAGTGTTGCGAACAGAAGTCATACTGTCGCTGGGTGTTTTTGTATCTCTTTACCTGTCTGCTTCCTGTGTATTTTATTAGCATCGTCCCTTTATTTTATGTTTTACTTTCCACAATTTCCCGCCATTTTACAATTTACGTCACCGTTTTTATCGCCTGCTTTTATTGTTTACTATCTTCTTCTTCTGGTTTAAAAATTATGTAGGCTGAAGAGCGGCATACTAAGCTGCTGCCAGCCCGCAACCTTGGGGGGGGGGGGGGGGGGGGGGGAATCGACACTCAATAAAGGGAAAAAAAAAACTAACTTGGCCGCAGTAGAAGAGTCGCACTAGAAGACGAGCCGTGATCCAAACGATTTAGCCGTGACTTGTTATCTATATTAATTGCTTGCACGGAAATTGTATACATCGAAGGACATTGATTATTTGCATACTGCCATTTGCTTGCGACACCACTTTGTAAACTTTGTAAAAAGGCAAAGTTAAGTACTGTCAATTTAATTTACTGTAATAAACTTCATTGATAAGATTTGCTTGAATTGTCGTCTAGCTATCCGAGAAAACAGCTTCCTAGACACACTATGTTAGACGAGTGGGCGGGATCCCACACCAAATAAAGAAACTTGCGCCAAATATGGCACACGCACATGTTCATTAAACTGCTGAAGACTATGTTTAACAGTCATTATTTAATAATTATATCAGAATCACTGCAGGAAAATGGTAAGTCAAATATGATAAAAAATGGAGTGCTATAAGGATTAGTGTTGGCTCCCCTGTTTAGTGTATACACAAGCGACGTGCTGGCAACATATCAAAATTTTGCCGTACATATGATGTTGCTCTAGTAAAACGAAGTAACTTTTTTCAGGAAAGAGAAGAAACTCTCTCACGAGGATCTGGATACTCTAAATAGGTATAACCAATGGGGACATTGCCCAGTCTAAGAAAAAAATGATGTGTACGTATTTTACATCGACTCAAAACCTTATACCGACTTCTGCGGAGCACAGTTAAACAACAACACGCATTCTAAATATTTAGCCGTAATACATCTACATCTACATCTACATCCATACTCCGCAAGCCACCTGACGGTGTGTGGCGGAGGGTACCTTGAGTACCTCTATCGGTTCTCCCTTCTATTCCATTCTCGTATTGTTCGTGGAAAGAAGGATTGTCGGTATGCCTCTGTGTGGGCTCTAATCTCTCTGATTTTATCCTCATGGTCTCTTCGCGAGATATACGTAGGAGGGAGCAATATACTGCTTGACTCTTCGGTGAAGGTATGTTCTCGAAACTTTGACAAAAGCCCGTACCGAGCTACTGAGCGACTCTCCTGCAGTCTTCCACTGGAGTTTATCTATCATCTCCGTAACGCTTTCGCGATTACTAAATGATCCTGTAACGAAGCGTGCTGCTCTCCGTTGGATCTTCTCTACATCTTCTATCAACCCTACCTGGTACGGATCCCACACTGCTGAGCAGTATTCAAGCAGTGGGCGAACAAGCGTACTGTAAATTACTTCCTTTGTTTTCGGATTGCATTTCCTTAGGATTCTTCCAATGAATCTGTCTGGCATCTGCTTTACCGACGATCAACATTATACACTCCTGGAAATGGAAAAAAGAACACATTGACACCGGTGTGTCAGACCCACCATACTTGCTCCGGACACTGCGAGAGGGCTGTACAAGCAATGATCACACGCACGGCACAGCGGACACACCAGGAACCGCGGTGTTGGCCGTCGAATGGCGCTAGCTGCGCAGCATTTGTGCACCGCCGCCGTCAGTGTCAGCCAGTTTGCCGTGGCATACGGAGCTCCATCGCAGTCTTTAACACTGGTAGCATGCCGCGACAGCGTGGACGTGAACCGTATGTGCAGTTGACGGACTTTGAGCGAGGGCGTATAGTGGGCATGCGGGAGGCCGGGTGGACGTACCGCCGAATAGCTCAACACGTGGGGCGTGAGGTCTCCACAGTACATCGATGATGTCGCCAGTGGTCGGCGGAAGGTGCACGTGCCCGTCGACCTGGGACCGGACCGCAGCGACGCACGGATGCACGCCAAGACCGTAGGATCCTACGCAGTGCCGTAGGGGACCGCACCGCCACTTCCCAGCAAATTAGGGACACTGTTGCTCCTGGGGTATCGGCGAGGACCATTCGCAACCGTCTCCATGAAGCTGGGCTACGGTCCCGCACACCGTTAGGCCGTCTTCCGCTCACGCCCCAACATCGTGCAGCCCGCCTCCAGTGGTGTCGCGACAGGCGTGAATGGAGTGACGAATGGAGACGTGTCGTCTTCAGCGATGAGAGTCGCTTCTGCCTTGGTGCCAATGATGGTCGTATGCGTGTTTGGCGCCGTGCAGGTGAGCGCCACAATCAGGACTGCATACGACCGAGGCACACAGGGCCAACACCCGGCATCATGGTGTGGGGAGCGATCTCCTACACTGGCCGTACACCACTGGTGATCGTCGAGGGGACACTGAATAGTGCACGGTACTTCCAAACCGTCATCGAACCCATCGTTCTACCATTCCTAGACCGGCAAGGGAACTTGCTGTTCCAACAGGACAATGCACGTCCGCATGTATCCCGTGCCACCCAACGTGCTCTAGAAGGTGTAAGTCAACTACCATGGCCAGCAAGATCTCCGGATCTGTCCCCCATTGAGCATGTTTGGGACTGGATAAAGCGTCGTCTCACGCGGTCTGCACGTCCAGCACGAACGCTGGTCCAACTGAGGCGCCAGGTGGAAATGGCATGGCAAGCCGTTCCACAGGACTACATCCAGCATCTCTACGATCGTCTCCATGGGAGAATAGCAGCCTGCATTGCTGCGAAAGGTGGATATACACTGTACTAGTGCCGACATTGTGCATGCTCTGTTGCCTGTGTCTATGTACCTGTGGTTCTGTCAGTGTGATCATGTGATGTATCTGACCCCAGGAATGTGTCAATAAAGTTTCCCCTTCCTGGGACAATGAATTCACGGTGTTCTTATTTCAATTTCCAGGAGTGTATGATCATTCCATTTTAAATCACTCCTAATGCGTACTCCCAGATAATTTATGGTATTAACTGCTTCCAGTTGCTGACCTGCTATTTTGTAGCTAAATGATAAAGGATCTATCTTTCTGTGTATTCGCAGCACATTACACTTGTCTACATTGAGATTCAATTGCCATTCCCTGCACCATGCGTCAATTCGCTGCAGATCCTCCTGCATTTCAGTACAATTTTCCATTGTTACAACCTCTCGATACACCACAGCATCATCCGCAAAAAGCCTCAGTGAACTTCCGATGTCATCCACAAGCTCATTTATGTATATTGTGAATAGCAACGGTCCTATGACACTCCCCCGCGGCACACCTGAAATCACTCTTACTTCGGAAGACTTCTCTCCATTGAGAATGACATGCTGCGTCCTGTTATCTAGGACCTCCTCAATCCAATCACACAATTGGTCTGATAGTCCATATGCTCTTACTTTGTCCATTAAACGACTGTGGGGAACTGTATCGAACGCCTTGCGGAAGTCAAGAAACACGGCATCTACCTGTGAACCCGTACCTATGGCCCTCTGAGTCTCGTGGACGAATAGCGCTAGCTGGGTTTCACATGACCGTCTTTTTCGAAACCCATGCTGATTCCTACAGAGTAGATTTCTAGTCTCCAGAAAAGTCATTATACTCGAACACAATACGTGTTCCAAAATTCTACAACTGATTGACGTTAGAGATATAGGTCTATAGTTCTGCACCTCTGCTCGACGTCCCTTCTTGATAACGGGGATGACCTGTGCCCTTTTCCAATCCTTTGGAACGCTACGCTCTTATAGAGACCTACGGTACACCGCTGCAAGAAGGGGGGCAAGTTCCTTCGCGTACTCTGTGTAAAATTGAACTGGTATCCCATCAGGTCCAGAGGCCTTTCCTCTTTTGAGCGATTTTAATTGTTTCTCTATCCCTCTGTCGTCTATTTCGATATCTACCATTTTGTCATCTGTGCGACAATCTAGAGAAGGAACTACAGTGCAATCTTCCTCTGTGAAACAACTTTGGAAAAACACATTTAGTATTTCGGCCTTTAGTCTGTCATCCTCTGTTTCAGTACCATTTTGGTCACAGAGTGTCTGGACATTTTGTTTTGATCCACCTACCGCTTTGACATAAGACCAAAATTTCTTAGGATTTTCTGCCAAGTCAGTACATAGAACTTTACTTTCGAATTCATTGAACGCCTCTCGCATAGCCCTCCTCACACTACATTTCGCTTCACGTAATTTTTCTTTGTCTGCAAGGCTTTGGCTATGTTTATGTTTGCTGTGAAGTTCCCTTTGCTTCCGCAGCAGTTTTCTAACACGGTTGTTGTACCACGGTGGCTCTTTTCCATCTCTTACGATCTTGCTTGGCACATACTCATCTAACGCATTATGTACGACGGTTTTGAACTTTGTCCACTGATCCTCAACACTATCTGTACTTGAGACAAAACTTTTGTGTTGAGCCAACAGGTACTCTGAAATCTGCTTTTTGTCACTTTTTCTAAACAGAAAAATCTTCCTACCCTTTTTAATATTCCTATTTACGGCTGAAATCATCGATGTCGTAACCGCTTTATGATCGCTGATTCCCTGTTCTGCGTTAACTTTTTCAAATAGTTTGGGTCTGTTTGTCACCAGAAGGTCTAATATGTTATCGCTACGAGTCGGTTCTCTGTTTAACTGCTCAAGGTAGTTTTCAGATAAAGCACTTAAAAAAATTTCACTGGATTCTTTGTCCCTGCCACCCGTTATGAACGTCTGAGTCTCCCAGTCTATATCCGGCAAATTAAAATCTCCACCCAGAACTATAACATGGTGGGGAAATCTACTCGAAATATTTTCCAAATTATCCTTCAGGTGCTCAGCCACAACAGCTGCTGAGCCAGGGGGCCTATAGAGACATCCAATTACCATGTCTGAGCCTGCTTTAACCGTGACCTTCACCCAAATTATTTCACATTTCGGATCTCCGTCAATTTCCTTCGATACTATTGCACTTCTTATCGCTATAAACACGCCTCCCCCTTCACTGTCCAGCCTGTCTCTGCGGTATACATTCCAATCTGAGTTTAGGATTTCATTACTATTTACATCTGGTTTCAGCCAACTTTCTGTCCCTAGTACTATATGGGCGTTGTGACCGTTTATTAATGAGAGCAGTTCTGGGACCTTTCTGTAGACGCTCCTGCAGTTTACTATTAGCACATTAATATTGTTATTCCCTGTTGCATTTTGCCTACTCCCACCTTGCTGCGTCTCAGGAGGCGTCTTGTCGGGCCTAGGGAGGGGATTCTCTAACCTAAAAAAACCCCCATGTGCACTCCACACGTACTCCGCTACCCTTGTAGCCGCTTCCGGCGTGTAGTGCACGCCTGACCTATTCAGGGGGACCCTACATTTCTCCACCCGATAGCGGAGGTCGAGAAATTTGCACCCCAGATCTCCGCAAAATCGTCTGAGCATCTGGTTTAAGCCTTCCACTCGGCTCCAAACCAGAGGACCGCGATCGGTTCTGGGAACGATACTACAAATAGTTAGCTCTGATTTCACCCCGCGAGCGAGGCTTTCCGCCTTCACCAATTCCGCCAACCGCCTGTACGAACTGAGGATGACCTCTGAATCCAGACGGCAGGAGTCATTGGTGCCGACATGAGCAACAATTTGCAGTCGGGTGCACCCAGTGCTCTCTATCGCCGCCGGCAGAGCCTCCTCCACATCTCGGATGAGACCCCCTGGCAAGCAGACAGAGTGAACACTGGCCTTCTTCCCCGACCTTCCCGCTATTTCCCTAAGGGGCTCCATCACCCTCCTAACGTTGGAGCTCCCAATAACTAATAAACCCCTCCCCCCGTGTGCCTGCTCGGACCTTGCTGAAGGAGCAGCCACATGTCCACTCACAGGCAGAGCGGGCGATGCCACACGGCCAGCCTCCACATTGACCCTCCGCCTCGTGTGCCGCGAACGCCGCTGAACCCGCCACTCCCCTTGGGGAGAGGGTGGCCCAACCGCATCCAGTACACGCGAAGATGTCTCGACAGCAGGGACAGTGGGTGAAGCATGTAACACCTGGGGTGTACCTTGCGACGCACCAGACTCCCCACTGCCGCTACACTCCGAGGCAGCAGCCTGAAGACGGCTGACCGCGGCCATCAACACGCTCATCTGTTCGCGAACAGTGGCCAGCTCCTCCTGCGTCCGTACACAGCAGTCACACATCCTATCCATCCTAAGGAATCAATTTACTGAAGAGAGTTAATCAACCTTTAACTAGACTGCTAATTCACTAAAGGCGGCTGTTTATTAACTAAACTGTGGTTGCTAGGCCCTTCTTCTAGAAAACAATGAAAATAGCACTACCTGTTTCTGGACTGTATTGAAAACAAACACTAGCACTACTGGCACTATGGCTGACTAAAGGGACTCTCTCTGACTGTATTCAAAACAAACACTATTACTAGCACCCGACAATTAAAGCTTCCTAAAAGCAAATACACACGAAGAAGAAGTGACAAGTAAGAAAAATACAGTTAATACTTAAATTAAGGTAGCTCGCTGCACAGCAGACGTGAAGCAGACGGCAGTTACGACGACACTGACACTACTTGACCACATTCTAACATTTCGAAAAAAACGTGAAATAAGCGGACAAAAATTTAAACCTGGAAGCAACTTTATCACAAAGCCGAGTGGAACAAGATGAAGAGCACAAGCAAAACCTTACACACAACATCGTAATGGGAAGTGTATTCTGTTACCGAAAACAGTGCTCCTGTGAGGGCTAGAAGTAATTTTGTTAGCAAGACTAATGTCAATGGCAAGCGAGAATCAACACTACTTCGCTGGATTCATCTCCTACCTAAAATAGACCAAATGATCTCAGACAACAGGCAGTGGTGCGAGAGTAGGGCATAGGATACAAAAAATCAGCTCCTAGGAACTCTCCTCTAAACAAAGTTCTTTCTCACCTACCACGAGACAGATTTAAATCCAGAAATTCTGTTTGAGATCTCAACAACGTTCACCACCTTACTTACTGCAACCTGGAAGAATGTTGGAGAGGTAACAGAACAAGGTGTGGAGAATCAGACTGATCCACTAAATAACCTACAGGCGTAGGGCTGCGAAGACAAATCTGGAGCCGCTTCAGTCGCATCAGAACCAGCTCTGGAAGACGTAAAGAATTCCTTTATCAATTAGATATTTCGCACAGTTCATAAAGCGATTGTGACACACTGGAGAAAACAGTAGGGACGTTAATAGTGTATGCCTAATATGAAGATTTGAAATGGATTGGAATTACTTTATGAAGGTGTTTACCAAGGATAATGCGTCAGTTCCTTGGCATAAAGCACTGACTGAACTGTGATATTGCGAAGCGGGATAAAAAAGAAAGTTACACATTATTATGGTGGGCCAAGTAACTGTTATTGAACGTTTCGCTAGACTCCAAAGAAACACAGGAACACGACACTATTTTTCAACATCGCCAACAAGTCTCTGTAAGGAACGGTCGGGACGTTCTACCAGGCGCTCAGCACCTCGACAATATAAATCAGCTCCTTGGTAGTGGAGTCATTCTGGAGCTGCTGTGTTAACCACCTCATCGTCAGAAAATCTGTAAATGAAACCGCCCAAAGCGTTTGTATGCTTTTATTTATAAAAGCAGTAACTAATCTACAGGGAAGGAATGAAATTGAACCTACCATATGAGAAATAGCACAAATGAGTTCTGTTGGAAAAAAATGATTGTAAGCTAAAAAATTGTTGTAAGCTATGCAAATGAAGTTCTTACTTACCATTTTCTCTCCTCCTGGGGCAGCATGTCACAGTTGGCGTTAGAAACCCTGCATACTTCCTTCCATGCCTCAGATTTCTTATTTTTATTAGAATAACCTGCTTTGGAGAAATCCCAAATTGCAGCTCTTGCCTGAATTTCGTGTATAAATTGTTCAAGATCAAACACAGAAACCAATTTCTCCAATTTTTATTCGGCGCAACAACAATCTGCCACCTGAAAAACACAGACTAACAATGGACGCCGAGAGTGTCGTGTTCGACCAACGCGGCCACGTCTGCATGTACGTATTAGACTCAGTGTAATGCGAGTAGCTGGCGATTCGCTTTACAGGCGCCGTGTCAGCTGCAGAGAGCATAAGCACCCGCCCACGCGCTCGTCTGAACGCTCTCATTTGACTCCGTGTAAACCGTTTCAGCTCACTGCAGCCGGCTCGCAGCCTCCAGTCTAAAAGGGCCCTATAAGAGCTTCTCAGTGGCGCTTCCGCTGGAAAGGCATTGGTTTAATTTGGCACCTTCAGAAGTGCACAGCCACCGCCCTTCTATGGCGTTGAGCGGCGGACTACCACCACCCGTGCCACGAAAGCGCCACCTTTGATGGAACATCAATAGCGCCCTACACACGATGCCATTCGGTGGCGCTATCGACCGCATGTTAAGTCAGCTCATGACGTATATGGCTTGCTGCTCACTATTACTTGGTAGTATGGTCATCTCGGTCATACTGCTGGCTAGAGATGCAAGTCAATACAGAACATTTCATCTGTGAAGCTGAAAAACGTCCATCGATGTAGAACATAGAGTGTAGGGAGAATGCAGATAAACTGCAGAAAATTACGGTTTGGAGGCAAACGTTCTTCAGAGAAGACGACGATTGGTGATCGTCAATCAGATTTCTTCCTGCTTGTTGGGTCTGTATACGTGTCATGTAACACACAAGAACTCAAAGTGATGTAACACACAAGTACTCAAAGTCCTTTCAGATCTGCATCTGTAGCGATCACGAACAATACTGTGCAACACACAGCGAGTTTTTATAACATCTTCAGAAAATTCTGGAAATATATTCGAAGATCGATCAAAAATCCTGCCGTGTTTAGCAAGAACGCAGAAAATACATTCCACAGGCCTCCTAGCCCCACGAAGACTGTATCTGAAAACATTCTGAAAAGAAATTGTCTCTGTACTAACGCAGCCCGAAAGATGACATGCCGAAACCTTAATCACCAACGATTACAAGAGAAAAGTAATCACGGCCTTCATACAACCGCCTGATTTGAGGAAATTTAGTTTCACTGTCAATTGTCAATTAACTTCTTACGAAGGAATCAGTTCTTGAACACATCAATCTAGCGACCTTCTATTTGCATCCAACGTTAACGAATACGAGTCTGTCATGGGATTCACACATGGCCAGAAACAATATCAAGAAAATGTTTTTGTTCTTGAAATAAAGCGAACCAAAGTCAGCTGCCTTGATGAATTTGGAATGCGGGAAACCGCCTAATAACCACATGCAAGTTAGCCGGTTCACCAGCCCACGTCTTTGACCCACGAGACGGATTGGATGCAAGTCAGGTTCGCCTCCCTGTGTCACGGAAGCGACGTGTTTACGCGCTCGACTATCCAACTGGGTATCTTGGATGACAAATCTCAATTATTTGCCAGTCATCCAAAACATTCAGTGGACAACACAATTTCCACAGTTAACTGACTATACTTGACTAGCTTTGAAGTACCTGCGCCGGCCATGGTGGCCGAGCGGTTCTAGGCACTTCAGTCTGGAACCGCGTGACCGCTACGGTCGCAGGATCGAATCCTGCCTCAGGCATGGATGTATGTGATGTCCTTAGGTTAGTTAGGTTTAACTAGTTCTAATTTCTAGGGGACTGATGACCTCAGATGTTAAGTCCCATAGTGCTCAGAGCCATTTGAAACATTTTTTTTAAGTACATGCGCTATCAGAATAGAAATGCGGAAAACACAAGTCCGAAAACAATTTATTGGACTCCTTAAAACGAAACAGTAATACAATCTCCAAAAGAACAACAGAATCGATCCCAACTGCGGATCGTCTACAAAAATAAAATAAATAATAATAGAAAAGACACGACTCTTTAAGGGGAGATATCATAATACAACAATTCTACAATGCCAAGATGTTCGTCGACTGCACCAAGTCCATTAGCAAGAGATCGGCCAGCTAGAAGAGGTGTCTGTCTGTGGCTGCCAGGGTGGCAGCTCTGTATACTTCCAGGCGGTGTGTCGAACTGCTCTTTCCCGGCAGTGGGCCGTCCTATGAAGCCCGTTTGGTGAATGTATCTCCTGGAACTATTTGCGATCACGTGGCTGGCGTATCAAAGTAGTTCCTGGGGTACCTGCGACCTCTGGCGAAGCTTTTGGTAGAGACCTGGTGTGCTGTGGCCGCCGGTAAATATTTGTGTTGACAACACAGATGACGTAGGTTTTCCTGGTGAATATACGCCCTGTGATGCAGGCATCCCGTGTTGGTAGGACGTGAAGTGGGATGCCGATGCAGTAGGCGCTACGATGTATGAAGTGGAGGGCCACAGCAAGCTTAGAGCTTCGCTCACGTAGACTGTGTGATCTCCACAGGTTTTTTTGTCGTTTTTTTGTTTTGTTTTTCTGTAATAGAATTTTTATCTTATTCACATACTGTAACCCCTTCTTAACTTTTCACGCCAATTAAGGCCATAGAAGCACAGTCTTTTCTGAATGTACTTCTGACCAAAAAGCGATTCTGATAGCTGGAGGCCCCAGTTTTTTACGTTCTTGTGGAGATATCTCCCCAGAAACTTTCATACCATCATACATATTTCTTTATATATAATCCAAAAGTGACATACCAGTTTTCATAAATTTAGCGTTAATATCCTTTTTTAATATACGGAAATAATTTCTTACAAATTTTCATTCCCTATTCCATCCCCTTAGGGGTATAATTTCCAAAACTGTGAAACACGTATTTTTTACTTTCAACTGAGAAGTCAAACACCTATTTTCATACGTGCAGCGTTAAAAATGTTCCTGTAGTACTATAATAATGATTTATTTAAGAAAAACTTTCACCTATTGTGTTACCCCCTTAGTGGTTTAATTTCCCCAAAATGCAGAAACACTTGTTTTCTTATTTCTGACTGAGAACCAAATACCTATTTCGAACTTTTAGCTTCAAAAATGTCTTCATAGCGACTTACTTTCAAAAAGTTTTCATCCCCTATTTCACCCCCCTAGGACTGAAATTTCGAACAATCCCTTCTTAAACGGTGCCTATAGTTTAAAATCAACACCCTCACCAAATTTCACATTTGTAGAGGTTTCGGCTGGGCGATGACGAGTCAGTGAATCAGTCTAACACTATTTCACCTAATTAGGGGCTAAATTTCTGTAAATAGCAATACATTTTTTTTAAATTTCTAACTGAGTATCCAAATCCAAATTTTAATAGATTTAGTTGTAAAAAATGTTCCCATAATGAAATACACATATCAAAAAAAGTTTTGCATCAGCCCGGTTTCCAGAACTCCTGAAGATAGACGTTGACTGAGGATACTGTATCACAGACACAGTCCCTTTGACTGTTCAGAGATGTCATTAATCCCGCCCAAAGATGTAATTAACCATGCATGAGCAGCGACTATTAGATGGAGGGGGTTCAACAGCCAATCATTTCCAGTCATTCATCCAGGAAGGAGGTACATGGCTCGTGTTGTCTGTAGTTGAACCATGCCAATACCGCGGATCGATCACGTCCGCATTGTTACTTTGTGACAGGAAGGGCTCACAACAAGAGAAGTGTCCAGGGGTCTTGAAGTGAAGCAAAGCGATGTTGTCCGGACATGGAGATACAGAGAGACAGGAACTGTCGATGACATGCCTCTCTCACGCTGACCAAGGGCTACCGCAGTGGATTACCACTCCCTTCGGATTATGGCTCGGAGGACCCCTGACAGCAACGCCACCATGTTGAATAATGCTTTTCGTGCAGCCACAGGACGTCGTATTACGACTCAAAATGTGCGCAACATGCTGCATGATGCGCAATTTCACTCCCGAAGTCCATGGCGAGCTCCATCTTTGCAACCATGACATCATGCAGCGCGGTGCAGATGGGCCCAACAACATACCGAATGGACCCCTCAGGATTGGCATCACGTTCTCTTCACCGATGAGTGTCGCATATGCTTTCAACCATACAATCGTCGGAGACGTGTTTGGAGGCAACCCGATCAGGCTGAACGCCTTAGACGCACTGTCCAGCGAGTGCAGCTAGGTGGAGGATCCCAGCTGTTTTGGGGTGGCATTATGTGGGGCCGACGTACGCCGCTGGTGGTCATGGAAGGCGCTGTAACGGCTGTACGATACGTGAATGCCATCTTCCGATCGATAGTGCAACCATATCGGCAGCGTATTGGCGAGGCATTCGTCTTCATAGACGAAAATTCGCGCCCCCATCGTGCACATCTTGTGAATGACTTGCTTCAGGATAACGACATCGCTCGACTAGAGTGGCCAGCATGTTCTCCAGACATGAACCCCATAGAACATGCGTGGGATAGATTGAAGAGGGCTGTTTATGGACGGCGTGACCCACCAACTACTCTGAGGGATCTACGACGAATCGCCGTTGAAGAGTGAGACAATCTGGACCAACAGTGTCTTGATGAATTTGTGGATAGTACGCCACGACGAATACGGGCATACATCTGTGCAAGATGAAGTGTTGCTGGGTATTAGAGGTACCGGTGTGTACAGCAATCTGGACCATCATCTTTGAGGGTCTCGTTGTATGGTGGTGAAACATGCAATGTGTGGTTTTCATGAGCAATAAAATGGGCGGAAATTAGGTGTATGTTGATATCTATTCCAATTTTGTGTATAGGTTCCTGAACTCTCTGAACCGAGGTGATGCAAAACTTTTTTGATGTATGTATTTTCTTAAAGTATTTCATCTCCTGTTTCACCCCTTTAGGGGTCGAATTTCCGAAAAACATTAAAACAATTGTTTTTTTTTCTTTATGTAACTGAGAAGTCAAATACCGATTTTCATAGATGTCTCTTTAAAAATACTTTAGTAGTTCTTTAATAATCACGTATTCAAAAAAATCACTTAGTGTTTCACTCCCATATGGGTTAAATTTCCAAAACTACTGAAACACATTTTACTGTATTTCTGACCGAGACATCAAATCCAATTTTCACCGGTCTACCTTGAAAATGGCCTTAATAGCGATGTATTTTCGAAACAAATATTTCATCTCATATTTCACCGTCTTAGGAGTGGTATTTCGAAAAATCCCATCTTGATTGACGCCTACATTATAGGTTTCACACCCTCTCCAAATTTCAAGTTTCTATCCTTAACGGTTTGTGCTGAGCCATGATGAGTCAGTCAGTCAGGATATTGCCTTTTATAAATATAGATAAACTGACTTCCATGTTTCCGAATATTGATATCTATCGAACTGAGAAAAATGTACACACACACATACACATTATTAACAAATGAGCCGTTGCTCCACACACAGGAAAGCATTCTCTTCGGACCAAATTGCGAAATAATGACATACAGGAGTTCATTTGATTAATGAAGGAAATGGATTGCGTGCTGCTGGCGGAATACCTTAATTATTTGAGTGAGGGAGTGTTGCAGGTGATAATGGAGGTCGTCGCCCAGAAAGTTGCGCTGCGCTGCCATGGGCGTCTCTACAGAGCAGGCTTCGCCATAACTTACCTGCAACAAAAGTGGACATTGTTAGCTTTAGAAGATATGCGCGGTTTGGGCTTCAAATTTTTGTTGGAGACACAATATTAATATAGAACGGTTTCAGAAGGTCGTGTGTAACAGACAACACTGTACACATGGAGAAATTTGTAACACATCTATATGTGGTTTATAGATCATTTACGCAACGATACTTGACATGTCATGTTAATACAAAGATATACACAATTAAAACGTTAATAATTTTAAATATGCAGTCATATTTCTTTAGGACTTTTATCTTGAGTACAATGCTTATTGCTGGGCATTTAAAATGCGACACGACGAAAAGTAGTAAGTAACGTAATTTTACGTTTTGTGCACATTTAGTATAGTAGTAAGTTCAGACGATTAAATTTGCAGATGGTTCTGGTGTATAGAATAGACGAAATTTAGTTCACAGAGCAGCCACATCTTGCAGCAACAACAGCTACAACGCAGCTAAACATGGAGTCAAACTGAGCTCGAATGACAGATGAGGGTACATCATTCCATGCTGCTTACGAGGAGAACACGGCTGGTGCCATAACCCGATTTCCCAGAAACTTCGTTCAGTGGAAGAGGGGTCAAAATAAGCGAACACGTGTTTTGAAAATTGCTCTAAAACGATGGCGAAAGTTTTCGAGGAATTTTCGAATTACTTTATGTGTGTTTCACAGCGTGATATCCTCAGACGAAATGACGGTACAGTGGCTAGCACTGCAGCTTTTCAATTTTATGTCCCATGTTCGAAACCCGACTGTAATTTTCAGTTTTGTTTTTCATTTACATACCCATGTCCGCAGAAGATTCCTACAAAAATTTGTTTCATTATACATTGATATAAAGTTGTCCTTATTTGTCTGTTAACCGTATGTCAGATGAATGAATTTTTAAAAAATGAGAAAATTACTTGAAATTGTTTTCGGTGAAATTCCTGGTTCATCATCAACTGTAATCGGCCGTTTTCGGAAAAGCAGTCCTTTATGTAACTATTGCCAAAGCAGTCAGTCGTCGCAACGTTAACGATGTTTCCTACCCGAGTTAGATTCATACGAAGAAATGTCACTATGGCAAACCTGCCCGGAATACCGGTGTTTCGAATGTTTCTACGATCGGTGCCATCCAAGGGAATGCACCAAATCTTCCTGAAGAACAAACATATGACTAAAATATAAGAATTAATATAAGAATTTATATGAGTATGAAATACTAGAGAATGAGAACTTAAAAAGATTGTAACCCCTCAACATACGATACACACATATATTATACAATAAATGTATGACAGTTATTACGAAATCCTATAGTAAATTTACAATTAATATAAAGCCCTTGTATCCCCTAATTTGACAAGAATCATTCGTGCAGTAACCTTCTATGAACAAATTCAAAGATATAGTAGCAACAGCAATTAAGAGATTCATACCTCATAAATTGGTAAGAGATGGAACTGATCCCCCACCGTACACAAAACAGGTCCGAACGCTGTTGCAGAGGCAACGGAAAAAGCATGCGAAGTTCAGAAGAACGCGAAACCCCGAAGATTGGCTAAAATTTACAGACGCGCGAAATTTGGCACGGACTTCAATGCGAGATGCCTTTAATAGGTTCCACAACGAAACATTGTCTTGAAATTTGGTAGAAAATCCGAAGAAATTCTGGTCGTATGTAAAATACACAAGTGGCAAGACGCAGTCAATACCTTCGCTGCGCAGTGCCGATGGTACTGTTACCGACGACTGTGCCTCTAAAGCGGAGTTATTGAATGCAGTTTTCCGAAATTCCTTCACCAGGGAAAACGAATGGAATATTCCAGAATTTGAAACACGAACAGCTGCTATCATGAGTTTCTTAGAAGTAGATACCTTACGGGTTGCGAAGCAACTCAAATCGCTTGATATGGGCAAGTCTTCAGGTCCAGATTGTATACCGATTAGGTTTCTTTCAGATTACGCTGATACAATAGCTCCCTACTTACCAATCATATACAACCGCTCGCTTACCGATAGATCTGTACCTACAGATTGGAAAATTGCGCAGGGCGCACCAGTGTTTAAGAAGGGTAGTAGGAGTAATCCATCGAACTACAGACCTATATCATTGACGTCGGTTTGCAGTAGGGTTTTGGAGCATATACTCTATTCAAACATTATGAATCACCTCGAAGGGAACGATCTATTGATACGTAATCAGCACGGTTTCAGAAAACATCGCTCTTGCGCAACGCAGCTAGCTGGCTGGCTCTGAGCACTATGGGACTTAACATCTGAGGTCATCAGTCCCCTAGAACTTAGAACTACTTAAACCTAACTAACCTTAGGACATCACACACATCCATGCCCAAGGCAGGATTCGAACCTGCGACCGTAGCGGTCGCGCAGTTCCAGACTGAAGCGCCTAGAACCGCTCGGCCACCAGCGGCCGGCCGCAGCTAGCTCTTTATTCGCACGAAGTAATGGCCGCTATCGACAGGCGATCTCAAGTTGATTCCATATTTCTAGATTTCCGGAAAGGTTTTGACACCGTTCCTCACAAGCGACTTCTAATCAAGCTGCGGGCCTATGGGGTATCGTCTCAGTTGTGCGACTGGATTCGTGATTTCCTGTCAGGAGGGCCGCAGCTCGTAGTAATAGACGGCAAATCATCGAGTAAAACTGAAGTGATATCAGGTGTTCCCCAGGGAAGCGTCCTGAGACCTCTGCTGTTCCTGATCTATATAAATGACCTGGGTGACAATCTGAGCAGCTCTCTTAGGTTGTTCGCATATGATGCTGTAATTTACCGTCTAGTAAGGTCATCCGAAGGCCAGTATCAGTTGCAAAGCGATTTAGAAAAGATTTCTGTATGGTGTGGCAGGTGGCAGTTGACGCTAAATAACGAAAAGTGTGAGGTGATCCACATGAGTTCCAAAAGAAATCCGTTGGAATTCGATTACTCGATAAATAGTAAAATTCTCAAGGCTGTCAATTCAACTAAGTACCTGGGTGTTAAAATTACGAACAACTTCAGTTGAAAAGACCGCATAGATAATATTGTGGGGAAGGAGAGCCAAAGGTTGCGTTTCATTGGCAGGACACTTAGAAGATGCGACAAGTCCACTAAAGAGACAGCTTACAATACACTCGTTCGTCCTCTGTTAGAATATTGCTGCGTGGTGTGGGATCCTTACCAGGTGGGAATGACGTAGGACATCGAAAGGGTGCAAAAAATGGCAGCTCGTTTTGTATTATCACGTAATAGGGGAGAGAGTGTGGCAGATATGATACGCGAGTTGGGATGGAAGTCATTAAAGCAAAGACGTTTTTCGTCGCGGCGAGATGTATTTATGAAATTTCAGTCACCAACTTTCTCTTCCGAATGCGAAAATATTTTGTTGAGCCCAACCTACATAGGTAGGAATGATCATCAAAATAAAATCAGAGCTTGAACAGAAAGGTTTAGGTGTTCGTTTTTCCCGCGCGCTGTTCGGGAGTGGAATGGTAGAGAGATAGTATGACTGTGATTCGATGAACCTTCTGCCAAGCACTTAAATGTGAATTGCAGAGTAATCATGTAGATGTAGATGGGTAGAAAAATATATGAAAATAATAAAAATTAAATAAATAGAAACAATAATCAGATCTGAACACGGGGCGCAAAATTAAGAATCCACGATGCTAATCAGTGTACTACCATTTGGTCTGGGATATTCCCTGTTAAAGGCACGTAAAGTACCTCGAAAATTCCTCGAAAACTTAGACCGTCGGTTTTTCAAAACGGTCGAGTATCAGCGGATAAGCCAAGACACGCGTTCGCTTATTTTGACTCCTCTTCCTCTGAGCGAAGTTCCTTGGAAACCGTGTTATGGCACTAGCCGTGTTTTCCCCGACAGACTTGATACCAGAACTGATCGACCGTAATGGCTCGCGAGTGTGGTGGGCCAGTCTCTCGGCAACTCACAGCTAGACGTTTCCAGTGGCTGAGACACCCGAATAGCGTTCTGGCCGGGGTTACAGACGAACATAATACGTATCGATCTACGGCCGTCACTGCACGAGCAACACGCCATCTTGCGTCAACTCGCTGATAGTTCACAAATTCAAATGGCTGCAAGCACTATGGGACTTAACATCTGAGGTCATCAGTCCCCTAGACAGAATTACTTAAACCTAACTAACCTAAGAACATCACACACATAAATACCCGAGGCAGGATTCGAACCTGGGAGCCAAGGGCTACTACTGCAGTAAATGACCGCTACCTACGGATTCTGGCTCGGAGGAACCCTGACAGCAACGCCACCTTGTTCAACAACGCTTTTCGTGCAGCCACAGGCCGTCGTGTTACGACTCAAACTGTGCGCAACAGGCTGCATGATGCGCAACTTTACTCGCGACGTCCATGGCGAAGTTCACCTTTCCGACCACGAAACCATGCAGCGCGGTGCAGATGGGCCCAACAACATGCCGAATGGACCGCTCACGATTGGCATCACGTTCTCTCCACCAATGAGTGTCGCCTATGCCTTCAACCAAACAATCGTCGGAGACGTGTTTGGAGGCAACCCGAACAGGCTGAACGCCTTACACATACTGTCCAGCGAGTGCAGCAAGGTGGAGGTTATCTTACGTTTTGGGGTGGCATTATGTGGGGCCGACGTACGCCACTGGTGGTCATGGAAGGCGCCATAATGGCTGTACGATACGTGAATGCCATCCTCCGTCAGAAAGTGCAACCATATCGGCAGCATATTGGCGAGGCATTCGTCTTCATGGACGACAATTCGCGCCCCCATCGTGCTCATCTTGTGAATGACTTTCTTCAGTTGATGAATTCTTCTCGGGTCATCGGTGGAATACGCCGAGAAAGACTGAAATCGCATAGACTTCTTTCAGGATCACGAAATCGCTGGACTAGAGTGATCAGCATGTTCTCCAGAGATGAACCCTATAACCCTATCGAACATGCCTGGGATAGATTGAAAAGGGCTGTTAATGGACGACGTGACCCACCAACCACTATGAGGGATCTACGCCGAATCGCCGTTGATGAGTGGGACAATCTGGACCAACAGTGCCTTGATGAACTTCTGGATAGTATGCCACGACGAATACAGTCACGCATCAATGCAAGAGGACGTGCTAGTGGGTATTAGAGGTACCGGTGTGTACAGCAATCTGCACCACCACCTCTGAAAGTCTCGCTGTATGGTTGTGAAACATGCAATGTGTGGTTTTCATGAGCAATAAAAAACGCGGCAATGATGTTTATATGAATCTCTGTTCTAATTTTCTGTACAGGTTCCGGAACTCTCGGAACCGAGGAGATGTAAAACTTTTTTTGATGTGTGTACTATCTCCAGTTCCGCTGGAATGCCGAACGTTTACATATCCGCGCAAGTAGTGCACTGTGCGCAAATCTGATGATTGCTGCAGGCCGTCTTCGTGGTATCGCAGTGTTGATGACCAGCAGTGTGCCTGTTACCCCTTACAGTTCCATCAACAAAACAGGAACTAGTAATTTTTGAGAACAGTTACCTGAGAGAAAAACAGCGGTCTGGCTAAAATACTTCAAAAATTGATTAGAAACAGTCTTTACCGCGAAAAACTGTTTATTTGCAATGGTTATCCGTTTCGGTCAGAACGTGACCCTCTTCAGACCATTTATAAGGTGGTGGTGGGCAGTGGCAGTGAACGGAGCAGGTGTTGTGACTCCACGAACGTCAATCGCTCAGTAGCAGTTGAGCAGCTGAGCAACACAACACGTGCTCCGTTCACCGCCACCACCTACCATCCTGGAATAAATCAGGGTCGGCCAAGACGACAACGCGACATTTCATTTAGCTTTGCGGTGTCGCATGTTACGGTCGGCAAAACTCTGAGTTCGGCAGAATCGTGTTGTCAGCGTTGTTTATTTAACCTTTGCTATTTGATCGTGGTATGATGGACGTTCAAAGGCCCCGTGGAAATCTAGTGACCTATCGTCACAAACCTTTAAAATGAATGGGAATGACAGAAGGAATGGATGAAATTCTGAATTCGCATAATGGACGGGAACTGGATCTACATCTACATCTACATCCATACTCCGCAAGCCACCTGACGGTGAGTGGCGGAGGGTACCCTGAGTATCTCTATCGGTTCTCTCTTCTATTCCAGTCTCGTATTGTTCGTGGAAAGAAGGATTATCGGTATGCTTCTGTGTGGGCTCTAATCTCTCTGATTTTATCCTCATGGTCACTTCGCGAGATTGATCCTGTAACTAAGCGCGCTGCTCTCCGTTGAATCTTCTCTATCTCTTCTATCAACCCTATCTGGTACGGATCCCACACTGCTGAGCAGTATTCAAGCAGTGGGCGAACAAGCGTACTGTAACCTACATCTACATCTACATCTATACTCCGCGAGCCACCTTACGGTGTGTGGCGGAGGGTACTTATTGTACCACTATCTGATTCCCCCTTCCCTGTTCCATTCACGAATTGTGCGTGGGAAGAACGACTGCTTGTAAGTCTCCGTATTTGCTCTAATTTCTCGGATCTTTTCGTTGTGATCATTACGCGAGATATATGTGGGCGGTAGTAATATGTTGCCCATCTCTTCCCGGAATGTGCTCTCTCGTAATTTCGATAATAAACCTCTCCGTATTGCGTAACGCCTTTCTTGAAGTGTCCGCCACTGGAGCTTGTTCAGCATCTTCCTTTGTGTTCGGATTGCATTTCCTTAGGATTCTTCCAATGAATCTCAGTCTGGCATCTGCTTTACCGACGATCAACTTTAAATGATCATTCCATTTTAAATCACTCCTAATGCGTACTCCCAGATAATTTATGGAATTAACTGCTTCCAGTTGCTTACCTGCTATTTTGTAGCTAAATGATAAGGGATCTATCTTTCTATGTATTCGCAGCACATTACACTTGTCTACATTGAGATTCAATTGCCATTCCCTGCACCATGCGTCAATTCGCTGCAGATCCTCCTGCATTTCAGTACAATTTTCCATTGTTACAACCTCTCGATACACCACAGCATCATCTGCAAAAAGCCTCAGTGAACTTCCGATGTCATCCACAAGGTTATTTACGTATATTGTGAATAGCAACGGTCCTATGACACTCCCCCGCGGCACACCTGAAATCACTCTTACTTCGGAAGACTTCTCTCCATTGAGAATGACATGCTGCGTTCTGTTATCTAGGAACTCTTCAATCCAATCACACAATTGGTCTGATAGTCCATATGCTCTTACTTTGTTCATTAAACGACTTCGGGTAACTGTATCAAACGTCTTGCGGAAGTCAAGAAACACGGCATCTACCTGGGAACCCGTGTCTATGGCCCTCTGAGTCTCGTGGACGAATAGCGCTAGCTGGGTTTCACACGACCGTCTTTTTCGAAACCCATGCTGATTCCTACAGAGTAGATTTCTAGTCTCCAGAAAAGTCATTATACTCGAACACAATACGTGTTCCAAAATTCTACAACTGATTGACGTTAGAGATATAGGTCTATAGTTCTGCACATCTGTTCGACGTCGCTTCTTGAAAACGGGGATGACCTGTGCCCTTTTCCAATCCTTTGGAACGCTACGCTCTTCTAGAGACCTACGGTACACCGCTGCAAGAAGGGGGGCAAGTTCCTTCGCGTACTCTGTGTAAATTCGAACTGGTATCCCATCAGGTCCAGCGGCCTTTCCTCTTTTGAGCGATTTTAATTGTTTCTCTATCCCTCTGTCGTCTATTTCGATATCTACCATTTTGTCATCTGTGCGACAATCTAGAGAAGGAACTACAGTGCAGTCTTCCTCTGTGAAACAGCTTTGGAAAAAGACATTTAGTATTTCGGCCTTTAGTCTGTCATCCTCTGCTTTAGTACCATTTTGGTCACAGAGTGTCTGGACATTTTGTTTTGATCCACCTACCGCTTTGACATAAGACCAAAATTTCTTAGGATTTTCTGCCAAGTCAGTACATAGAACTTAACTTTCGAATTCATTGAACGCCTCTCGCATAGCCCTCCTCACACTACATTTCGCTTCGCGTAATTTTTGTTTGTCTGCAAGGCTTTGGCTATGTTTATGTTTGCTGTGAAGTTCCCTTTGCTTTCCCAGCAGTTTTCTAGCTCGGTTGTTGTACCACGGTGGCTCTTTTCCATCTCTTACGATCTTGCTTGGCACATACTCATCTAACGCATTATGTACAATGGTTTTGAACTTTGTCCACTGATCCTCAACACTATCTGTACTTGCGACAAAACTTTTGTGTTGAGCCAACAGGTACTCTGTAATCTGCTTTTTGTCACTTTTGCTAAACAGAAAAATCTTCCTACCTTTTTTAATATTTCTATTTACGGCTGGTATCATCGATGCAGTAACCGCTTTATGATGCTGATTCCCTGTTCTGCGTTAACTGTTTCAAATAGTTCGAGTCTATTTGTCACCAGAAGGTCTAATATGTTATCGCCACTAGTCGGTTCTCTGTTAACTGCTCAAGGTAGTTTTCAGATAAAGCACTTAAAAAAATTTCACTGGATTCTTTGTCCCTGCCACCCGTTATGAACGTTTGAGTCTCCCAGTCTATATCCGGCAAATTAAAATCTCCACCCACAACTATAACATGGTGGGGAAATCTACTCGAAATATTTTCCAAATTATCCTTCAGGTGCTCAGCCACAACAGCTGCTGAGCCAGGGGGCCTATTGAGACATCCAATGACCATGTCTGAGCCTGCTTTAACCGTGACCTTCACCCAAATTATTTCACATTTCGGATCCCCGACAATTTCCTTCGATACTATTGCACTTCTTATCGCTATAAACACGCCTCCCCCTTCACTGTCCAGCCTGTCTCTGCGGTATACATTCCAATCTGAGTTTAGGATTTCATTACTGTTTACCTCTGGTTTCAGCCAACTTTCTGTCCCTATATGGGTGTTGTGACCGTTTATTAATGAGAGCAGTTCTGGGACCTTTCTATAGACGCTCCTGCAGTTTATTATTAGCACATTAATATTGTTATTCCCTGTTGCATTTTGCCTACTCCTACCTTGCCGCGTCTCAGGAGGCGTCTTGTCCGGCCTAGGGAGGGAATTCTCTAACCTAAAAAACCCCCATGTGCGCTCCACACGTACTCCGCTACCCTTGTAGCCGCTTCCGGCGTGTAGTGCACGCCTGACCTATTCAGGGGGACCCTACATTTCTCCACCCGATAGCGGAGGTCGAGAAATTTGCACCCCAGATCTCCGCAAAATCGTCTGAGCATCTGGTTTAAGCCTTCCACTCGGCTCCAAACCAGAGGACCGCGATCGGTTCTGGGAACGATACTACAAATAGTTAGCTCTGATTTCACCCCGCGAGCGAGGCTTTCCGCCTTCACCAATTCCGCCAACCGCCTGTACGAACTGAGGATGACCTCTGAATCCAGACGGCAGGAGTCATTGGTGCCGACATGAGCAACAATTTGCAGTCGGGTGCACCCAGTGCTCTCTATCGCCGCCGGCAGAGCCTCCTCCACATCTCGGATGAGACCCCCTGGCAAGCAGACAGAGTGAACACTGGCCTTCTTCCCCGACCTTCCCGCTATTTCCCTAAGGGGCTCCATCACCCTCCTAACGTTGGAGCTCCCAATAACTAATAAACCCCTCCCCCCGTGTGCCTGCTCGGACCTTGCTGAAGGAGAGGCCACATGTCCACTCACAGGCAGAGCGGGCGATGCCACACGGCCAGCCTCCACATTTACTCTCCGCCTCGTGCGCCGCGAACGCCGCTGAACCCGCCACTCCCCTTGGGGAGAGGGTGGCCCAACCGCGCCCGGTACCCGCGAAGATGTCTCGACAGCAGGGACAGTGGGTGAAGCATGTAACACCTGGGGTGTACCATGCGACGCACCAGACTCCCCACTGCCGCTACACTCCGAGGCAGCAGCCTGAAGACGGCTGACCGCGGCCATCAACACGTTCAGCTGTTCGCGAACAGTAGCCAGCTCCTCCTGCGTCCGTACACAGCAGTCACACATCCTGTCCATCCTAAGAAATCAATTTACTGTAGAGAGTTAATCAACTTTTAACTAGACTGCTAATTCACTAAAGGCGGCTGTTTATTAACTAAACTGTGGTTGCTAGGCACTTCTTGTAGAAAACAATGAAAATAGCACTACCTGTTTCTGGACTGTATTGAAAACAAACACTAGCACTACTGGCACTATGGTTGACTAAAGGGACTCTCTCTGACTGTATTCAAAACAAACACGAAATCTATGGAACACTGTTACTAGCACTCGACAGTTAAAGCTACCTAAAAGCAAAAACACACGGAAGAAGAAGTGACAAGTAAGAAAAATACAGTTAATACTCAAATTAAGGTAGCTCGCTGCACAGCAGACGTGAAGCAGACCGCAGTTACGACGACACTGACACTACTGACACACTGGCATATGTGTTATGAAACGACATTACAGTACCATGCAGAAAGAAATTTAACATTTAGCTGACACTGAAACAGCAAAAAATTACCATAATCGACAGCGGGGATTAATTGTTCTATACATTGAGAAGCACTTCGTGCTCAATTTGCAGGCATGGAGCACGACAGGAAATTGATGGTACGAATAGTAACATTTCTGAAGTCACACGCATTATTCAACTGTCATTTGCAACAGATTTCAGTGGAAATGAAAGAAGAGTATGGAGAATTCATATATTACTGCGAAGTACATTGTTTCAGTCAAGGGGCATGCCTGGAATGATTTTTTGATTTAAAACTCGCTATTGATGAACGTCTGTAGGAAAAAGAAGTGCAGAAACGGAAATTAAAACATCTCGAATGGATTGTTAACTTCGCATTTTATGTGGACTTGAATGCACACTGACCACAGTAAGACATTGCACGCTTAATTCTTTCTGATTTGACGAGGGTGCATTTAAAAAGAAAATCACGTTGTACAATGGGACACATTCTGACAAAGACAGTCGCCCTAAGCTCACTGGCGTTAAAGAAAATGCGTGGTTTGAAAAATTCGTTGTAGTTTTGTAAGAATTACAAGTATAGTTTTATAAGTTACATCTGTTTTCAAGCTGTTTTGCCGTTTCAGTTGAAATAGTGCCTGTGCACATGCAAGTGTAACTGACTGACCTGCAAGGCAGTTCCAGTTTTAATGACAAACAGTTTTACGTTAAAACCGTCCAGGACGTTTACATTGCTTTCCTCAGGTACAGTCTCCATACTGAGAGTGCAGAAAGTGCTACAATATTTTGATCGACGTATATGTTTGAAAGACCTTTTTTTCGATTGTGAAACTAAATAAGTCACGATTACGTGAGTGCGAAACTCTGTCAAATTTTCTGCATCTGTCCATATGCGGACAGTTTGTACCAAATAAAAATTATAGTATGTGTTCCACGCGTCAAAAATAATGTAAGAATACTGAAAATTTGTTTTGTTTGTGATCCATGTTGTTGAGAAATGTGAAACATAAAACAAAGTCGTATGAATGTGGCGCGTTCGCAGATTTCCCCTCTTGCCGCTAATCACGCTCAGACAGGGTGGCGTGGCGGTGGGAGAAACGTGGCAGCCACGATGACTGCTTTGGCACCAAGGCCCGGCCACGGCCCGTGAGCCCAATCTTGGGCATCCACGGCATAAATGGTCTCAAGACGGTTACATTCTAATCTAAACCTTTAACTACTGCAGATAACTACTTTATGACGATTACCTGACATTGTCATCTGCATTGGAGGTTATCTCTGAATCTAAAAGTCGTTGCACTTCTTATTACAGAAGTTGATTCTCCCAGATTGTATAAAAATACACAATGATTACTAGTTTCAGCTAAATTAAATCGCCATCTTCAGATCACTTGTGTAGAAAAAGAAATATTTACGAGGTCAATCAATTTCGTCGAATATTCACATTAACTGGACACAGCTGTACTGTACATAGAGGTAGAATAGTCGAAAATTATAATGTCCAACCAGCATAAAATGCATACAATTTCAAAGTAAGCATAGCTCATAGAGACGACATTCCACAGTACCGTCTCTCATCATACAATATCAGCGTATCGATGCAAACAGTGTACAATAGTTACATATAAAATATTTAAGACTTGTATAAAACATTTTCATGTTGCGTCCTTGTTGACACCTGATGGGAAACTGTTATGAGGCAATCGGCGGAATACATCGTGTTTTGAGGCGCCACCAAATGTCAGCGGGTTTTTACAGAGTAAGATTATGCCTTAGAAATACAATGTAAAGAATTTGTTATTTTTATGTTCTTTACATATACATAAATCCGTAAAAATAAAAGGATTACATACCTGGTTTTCCAAATGTATACGTCAAAAACGCATTTTTTGTTGGTTTGACATTAGAATTTTCCATAATTGTGCCTTTATGTACATCACAGTTGTGTCCAGTTACTGTGAACAGTCGACGAAATGGACTGGCCTGTAAAATTTTTTTTCTGTACAAATGATCTGAAGATGGTGATTTAATTTCTCTGAAGCTAGTAACCATTGTGCATTTTTAAGTGATCTGGGCGAATAAGCTTCTGTAATAAGAAGGACAGGCGTGTTTAAATAAATATTTTATTGAGGCCAAGACTGTTTCAAATCCAATTTTGAAACAGGGACTCTTTATAAGACCGCACTAACGCTATCAGACTGAGGACGTAATTTATCCACTTCTCTCGGTCAGAGTGGATTTCCAATTAATGAGTAGCGCTTACTGCGGAGACTAATTCGTCGATTGTTTGTAAACAATGCTTCGTTCATAAACAAAATCCTGAACATAAACGCCCCATTACTTAGCAATTGCCGGCCGGAGTGGCCGAGCGGTTCTAGGCGCTACAGTCTGGAACCGCGCGATCGCTACGGTCGCAGGTTCGAATTCTGCCTCGGGCATGGATGTGTATGATGTCCTTAGGTTAGTTAGGTTTAATTAGTAATAAGTTCTAGGAGACTGATGACTTCAGAAGTTAAGTCCCATAGTGCTCAGAGCCATTTTTTGAACTTAGCAATTTTCGCAGGCCCCGTCGGAGAGGTGTAACCGATTTTAAAGTCACTGCCATGAAGCTGCTGATGGAGCGAAATGTGGAAAGGCTGGAATTCGATAGGCTGCAGTACTCACAGAACACTTCCTTGACTGACCTCAGTCGCACACCCCAGCTGCCTTCTAGTGACATGTAGCTTGTATATTACCGCTGCTAAAATGTTATATGCTTTTCTCTCATCAGTTGCTGTTCTTTCTCGTTGGCATATATTATTATTCACACTTACAGTTCCCTTTTTTTATAATGTTTGCAGAGAAAAATTGCGACGGCGTGGAGCGATGAAGATAGCTTCCAGTGGACATGCTCACCGCTCCTCTAACAGTTGGACGACTTTCGTCATTAACGAAGTCTATGTCCACTTTTTCGACTGTCACATACACTGTGAGAGTCTAAATGGCTTCACGAACAAGTTACACGATCACAACGATTGCACAGCACAGACGGATGGGTTTCAAGCGCACAGATAACCACACACACCGTACCTGAGTTACGAGTTTGCTTACATTTTACACAGTACGGGGAGATGCTTGTGGAAGCCTCTTCTCCTGACGGAAGGGCAATGTTTTGTTGCAGTATTCCAGTAAGTTCCTCATATGTTATGTCTTTTTAGTCCTCTTCGAAGGCACTTTACAATGCTACGTTCCGTTTAACAAAATAAAGAATTCCGCATCATGAGGGGTGTCAAGCAAGGCGATCCCATCTCCCCAAAACTGTTCTCTGCTGTATTGGAAATGGCTATGTCAAAGCTGAGCTGGGAAGGTAAGGGAATTAGAATTAATGGAAGAAGGCTTACCAACTTGAGATTTGCTGATGATATTGCCTTACTGGCCAAAGACTTCGCAGAGCTCCAAAACTTAGTTACAGATCTTGCATCGGAATGTCAGCTGGTTGGTTTGAACATGAACCTTTCCAAAACAAAAGTAATATCCAACAAATGGGCCCCAGCTGGAGATGTGAAAGCTATAAATGTTAAAAATTACTAGCGGTTGTGAGAGTGTTCGCGAAAAATGCACCTCGATATATTTCCCCGTTCTGGATGTAGGTGGTGTTCTTGTGTCTCATGGGCACGTTGTAACACCCCACCCGTCACTTAGCTGGTTTTGGCGTGTGTTCACCCCAACTAATTGACTAACAAATCAACAGAGAGTGCAAAACTGCCGCAATATCGGATAACACAAAAAAGTAATATGGCCCTCTGACTCCTGATTGAACTGTGGTGGCAGTGTTGACATTAATTTTTTCAGCATTGATAACTTTTAATTAAAAAGGGGTGCACACTGGTGTTATATTCAGCTATTGAACACCAGATGCAAATGTTGAACATAAAATTAATTAAGAAAGTGACTTGGGATTTCAACTATTTGATTGAAAACAGATGCAGTCGATTAGCACAAATTTATTTTACCTCACGACCTTCAATCATCACATTATAAGACTCTCCTATCAGGCAGTGGTAATAAATTGCGTTTGCGTGGAGTAAAGCGCGTTAACTCAAAACTAATTCCTATCGACTGACCCAGGCGTAATGCGAAGTGCGAGAAGAATTCTACAATATACGGCCCATGAAACCCTCGTGGAAACTTTGCCGACGTGATCCAACAAATTAATCAGTGGCCGGAGCGGGTGCAATATCACCGAATACAGCGTGGCGGAGCGGCGTCGTTGTGCGGACGTCGGCCGACCTCGTGGTGCTGCAAGGCTGCGCTCGTCTCTTCACTCCTAGCTATCTTGCTCAGTACATAGCTGAACCAAAACTTTCTATCTTCAAGCTCAATCGTTCCATTTGCTAAGTCCTAAACTGCAGAGATGCTCACTCTTTCTCAGGCAAGCTGAGTAAAGAACGCCACGTCCGCACTCTAGGCAAGCTGGGAACGGAAGACCTCTATGGAGACTTCTCACAGTCCGCTCTTCGCCTCGGTTTCCCCTCCAGCAAAATCACTTACGCCAATTGCAACGCAAGTCGCGTTAATTATGCGTCGCTCCCCAGCACCGACCAATGCCTGCTCTGGGAAGTGAACAAATTCCCACAAAATTTCCCTTCCTCTCAACTTCTGTTATTTAGCTCCTTCCAGGCCACCCATCAAGGTTAGTGTCTGCACAAACACCAATTTTTCCGGAATTCTGACTCCCAGGAGAGTACTTCAAATTCCTCGGTCCTACATTCCCATCGGAGGCCGGCGTATTTCATTCTGTCGCTCTTCATCTGATTTACTTCAGACTCTGCGAACCGTGAATTCAGCGTGAAGTTGCTATAGTCACGAACACGCATATTTTGACCTCTGTTGACCACTCCACTGTAGCTTTGCATGGCTTTATCGCATGTTTCCCTGAAAACGGGATGACGGACATTTATCAACAGGCATACAAGTTCTCCGTCTGCTTCCCGGTACACCAGCATGGTGTCGGGGTCAACCACCCATGCTGTCACTCATCTTAAGGCGGCTGGAGGCCGCGTTGCGTTACCGCTTTCTCAGAGTTTCAGCCGCCCTAAGCTACCGATTGTCGCTCCCCTTCACCGTTCCCCAGCCGGCCCCGGTCAACTCTAAATACTTCCCTGGGGTAAACTAGCGTCCAGTAAATCGACTCGTTTCCACAAAGTTTTCATGTCGTGTTAATTATTTTAAAACCATCACCCGACATTAATTATTCCAATACTTCCATACTATACCCTCTACAAGATGCATTGTGCCTTGTCAGTCATTTTGTTCAGCCCTACTGTTCGCTCCACGTGAGTTAGGTGATCTTTAATGACTTCATGTAAGGGGCATAGTTCTTGCCATCTTACAACGTTATAAGCCATATCTGCAGTATTCCGCAGCGCCAGTTTTCTGTTGGGTTTCTACGAATCTCACAATTTTCAGATCCGATTGAAAATGTTTCTTATAGAGTGTGTCTGCATCCTCCAAATACTTGTCGAAGCAGCTGTCTCATTTCTCTTTCCGTCTCTAATAATCAGATTTTCCAGTTTTCGTCTCTCTTCACACATAAGTAGTCTACTTTAGCTGAAGATCTGCACGGATGCTGATGTTCCTGAATATCCGCAATACTACCTACACTCCGTCTACACCAGTGTGTATATCTGCGGTTGTACCTACGGATAAGCGCAATAAAAATTGCTCTGTAGGTAAAAGTTAAAGAGCAGTGTCAGTATTATGATATTCGTAATACATGAGATCATTACTCATTTTCGGCGAAGTTCCCCTATATCCGCAGTATCATGGAAAGGACAGATGTGTTGGTTTTCCGTACAATTAAACATGCATCTTGTTCCGCCTAACCAGCAGTTGCCTTACGCCCGAATCATTCACATTTCACAAAGCTACCTGAAGGCTTTTCGAGGATATTCCTCCCATATGAATCTTCACTTCGCGGCCTGATTCCTGTTTATGTATCGCCCGGTACGATACAAAATCAGTGAATCTATCAACGTTTCTCTTAAATATATTTACAAGCACACAACGCAACGCTTATTACATTGAGATACGTAGAAAGTTAGTATGATTTTAACATTATGACGAATTAACGTAAATTTGATAAACAGCACGTTCTTCGTCAAAGGAATATAAATTATGAGGATCGATTTCGGCTGGCGCAACGTAGCCAGGATCAATTCTACCGCTGGATCTCGGGCGTAATGAAAGGTTTCAAATCATCTGAAAAAATGAAATCCGCGGATGCGAATACAAAATCTCATTTATTTGTTCTTTTTGATAAATAGATAGCAAAATTATTATGGTTCAAAATAGAATTCACTACAAAAATGTGTGTAAATATATTCTACTTTACGCCGCATAATTATTGTGGTGGTACAAGTTATTCATTGGGTTCCAGATGACCTGTATTGATTCGTTCCGTTATCACTGCTGTGTAACTTTACTGATTCAGAAGGTAAGTATTTATTTTTTATTTTTTTTAATATATTTTTTTATTTTTTTGGGCCTCCCATCTCCCCTTCTAGCCCTTCCATTCGCTCTTCTTCATGCGCCTTCTTCGTCGAGTTTCAATGCCCCACTTTTTTTTTTATTGGGTTATGAAACTGAATTACATATTGAAGACAATGTTAGAAAATTGTAATCCGAATAGATTACCGTGAAAATAACTCTCTCTATAATACTGTTGACTGCATTAACGGAACGCAAAATATTCTTCCGTTAGAATTTAAACAAAAAATAGAGAGAAGCAAAAGTAAAAATTAAGAGAGGAAATTAAACTTCTTCAGTGATGCACGTCTTATGCATTAGAATAGTTTTTCCCTACTAATTCATGTAACCAGCACACCTCGTCTGCAATAAGCGTTTAATTCGTTGCACTGTCCCGCTGGCCAGTAGGGAGCCGGCTGCTAAGCCGGCTCTACTGCTGTTGCCCTCTGTCGGCACCTCCCCGAGGCTTTTGCACGAACGTTGGCCACCTTGCGGCAAACGCCACTAGGCTGCGCCCACGTCAACCTACTGACTCCATTGGCGGCTTCGTTAAAACTGAAACCTCCCGTCCGCCAGCTGTTCCGTACTTACGTCCTTCCGGCTCGCACTGCAGTGAAGGATGTTGTGGTGTCACAGCCTTTAAATCGGCCGCGGTCCGTTAGTATACGTCGGACCCGCGTGTCGCCACTATCAGTGATTGCAGACCGAGCGCCGCCACACGGCAGGTCTACAGAGACTTCCTAGCACTCACCCCAGTGGTACAACCGACTTTGCTAGCGATGGTTCACTGACAAAATACGCTCTCATTTGCCGAGACGATAGTTAGCATAGCCTTCAGCTACGTCATTTGCTACAACCTAGCAAGGCACCATTACCAGTTACTATTGATACTGTAAAACATGTACCGTCAAGACCGACGTTCACCATTTATGGATTAAAGTTAAGTATTCCACAGCTACGTCCTTTTTTGCTAAAGTCTAATTCCCTTGTCCTGTTCCAGACCTCACGCCAGCCTGCGTGAGCTAAGACGCGTGCCTTTCGGCTTGCTCTCATACCGGTGTTGGCTCTCCTGCCAACCCACAACAGATGTCATTTGTTGGTAATTCACCACAACGAAACCAATACAACAGACACCACAATATTAAATATAAACTTAAATTAATCAACGTTACATGATATTTCTTGACGTCTGCGACTATTACAAAAATTATAAGATAGTTTTTCAGATTCAGTCACTTTTATTAACACGTATCTTTTGGCAAGCGGTATGGCGCCATCATCAGTTTTGCAATAAATGCGCATTAATTTTCATTGATAGATTCCTTTCTAGTGTAATTATGTCTATTTGCTTGGTGTGCCAGTGTGATTACGTGCCTGCCTGTTTCGCCGAGCGGTTCTAGGCGCCTCAGTCTGGAACCGCGCGACCGCTACGGTCGCAGGTCCGAATCCTGCCTCGGGCATGGATGTGTGTGATGTCCTTAGGTTCGTTAGGTTTTAGTAGTTCTAAGTTCTAGGGGACTGATGACCTTAGAAGTTAAGTCCCTTAGTGCTCAGAGCCATTTGAACCATTTTTGTGATTACGTACCGAAAGGTTAGAAGATTAATTTATTTCAGTGTGCACCATTATGTACGCTGCATCTTTAAATAATCTTATTGTTTTACTAACGATATTCTTATCTCGCACACAGACCACAAGACGAAACACAATACCATCACTTCAACATTTCACGTACACTTGTTCATATTCCAAAGGATCTATACCGCAAAGATAAAACTTCATTAGCCAAGGCAGTACATACACCAAGAAGAAAGAATCTTTTGTATAATCATATTTATTTCGTGACCCATGTTATGTAGTAGGATTATTTAATATTTTACAAACAACATCAAATGGTAATCAACCACAGCGTTTCAGGAATACTCATGCTTTGTGCATAAGGCTTGAGAAATATCTTCTCTCGGTAGAATACTTAAGAATTCGAATGTGATCTAGGATATAATTATGGATGAACCAGAAGTAGTTTATCGACTAGACACTGAAGGGCACGACTTCTCTGTCCCGTCAACTGCATAAAATTAGCTGTCTGGTTTGCCCAGAATAAACATACGCGATTCTTCATATTTCAGTAAACCTTCAGAACGAGGCATTATTAATATACCATCATTGTCGTCGCTGCTACTGTCGGGTCCTCTATTCAGTTTAGTCTCATAGCAAAAACAGGGTAACGTAGCGCAGACAGACGGCTGCTGCTCCGCTGGAAGGCAGTCGAGGCAGCGGTGTCATAGCGTGCAAGTTTGCTCTTCAGAACTTGCGCACCCGTCGTCGCGCAAAGCTTGGAAGTCAGTATCGACGTTGTCAGTGACTCGTAAAAGCACACAAAAGCACAAACTACCCCGGCTACGACGGTACTTGGTTAACGACGTCGTTATTTGTGACCTTATCTGGTCATTTGATCTTTCGCATGCGTCTAAAACACAGTATCTCAAAAGAACTGAATGTTTTTCTTTCTTCGGTCACCAGAGTCAACCACTCACAACCGTACTCGGAGCATGTGCTCTGGGAAACCTTACTCCGATTTCGACGCTGTAATTGTCATACAGTAACATTAAAATTACGCCTATTCGTGTCCAGTAACTAGTGCACGTTGTTCTGCGAAAACATAGCTGAGTGACGTAAGGAAACCACAAAAAAGATGTTGGTGCTTTGAAAAAAAAAAAAAAAAAAAAAAAGGAGAAACGCGTTTGGTCGGAAAGAAAGAGTTACGGCAGTCACAACAAACATTATTCGCAAAATTGCGACTACGGAAGTAGTGCCACAAAAAAAGTCATAGTAATTTATATCGTATAACGCATGCATCGTAATTATGCAGCAAGTTGGAGAATAGATCACACTTCGACGGCCCAGATAGCGGTGTACTGACTACATGCCCCTCCACATCGGCATCCAGTAACGCCTATCGGCTGAGGATGCCACGGCGGTCGGTCGGTAGCGTTGAGCCTTCCGAGGCCTATTCGGACGGAGAGATATTATTACTCTGTACGACCTTTTCAGAGACCGGTCGCCGCAGCAGACCGCACTGCTGCATACTAAGCTGCAACGTTACTTACAAGGGAACCTCCCCATCGCACCCCCCTCAGATTTAGTTATAAGTTGGCAAAGTGGATAGGCCTTGAAAAACTGAACACAAATCAACCGAAAAAACAGAAAGAAGTTGTGTGGAACTATGAAAAAACAAGCAAAATATACAAACAGAGTAGTCCATGTGCAAGATAGGCCACAACAAGGCTACAGTAAGCTCAATAGCGCCTTGGTCTCGTGGTTAGCGTGAGCAGCTGTGGAAAGAGAAGTGCTTGGTTCAAGCCTACCCTCGGGTAAATAGTTTAATTTTTTATTTTCAGTTTGTGTGACAAACTTTTATGTTTTCATCACGTTTTTGGGAGTGATTATAACATCCACAAGAAAACCTAAATCGGGCAAGGTAGAAGAATCTTTTTCCCATTCGCCAAGTGTACAAGTTAGGTGGGTCGACAACATATTCCTGTCATGTGACGCACATGCCGTCACCAGTGTCGTATAGAATATATCAGACGTGTTTTCCTGTGGAGGAATCGGTTGACCTATGACCTTGTGATCAAATGTTTTCGATTCCCATTGGGGAGGCACGTCCTTTCGTCTACTAATCGCACGGTTTTGCGGTGCGGTCGCAAAACAGAAACACTAAACTTATTACAGTGAACAGAGACGTCAATGAACGAACAGACAGATCATAACTTTGCGAAAATAAAGATTGTAAACTTTTCACTCGAGGGAAGACTTGAACCAAGAGCCTCTCAGTCTGCAGCTACTCACGCTAACCACGGGACCACGGCGCTCCTGAAATCAGACTATGCTTGATGTTGCCTACCCTCCACATGCACTACTCAGTTTGTATATTTTGCTTATTTTTTCATAGTTCCACACAACTTCTTCCTGTTTTCTCGATTGATCTGTGTTCAGCTTTTCAAGGCCTATCCACTGTGCCAACTTATAACTAAATCTGAGGTGGGTGCGATGGGGAGGTTCCCTTGTTAGCACTGATATCAGTCTCAACGTATTTTATTCACTCGCCACTTACTCGCATGTCGCACTGAGTTTTCTTCGTCTTCGTTCACAGCCTGTATTTCACTGACGAATCGAACAAATACAGAGGAACTCTGCAAGGATCGTTAATAGGCCGGTATGGTCCATACGAAACTGTAGCAGAAGTGCTCGGGAAACTACAGGACAGTCCTTGGAACAAAGAGGGCGCAGTTATCGCGATAGCCTCTTGGCTCAATGTAGAGAAACTGTATTCGCAGATCACTGTGCAACCGCTCTGCTGCCCCCATCTTACACTGGGGTGACAAAAGTCACACCTCCTAATATCGTGTCGGATCTCATTTTGCCCGGCGTAACGCAGGAAAGCGACGTGGCATGCACTCAACAAGACGTTGGAAGTTCCCTGCAGAAATACTGAGCCATGCTGCCCCTATAGCCACCCATAATTGCGAAAATGCTGCTGGTGAAGGATTTTGTGCACCAACAGACTTCTCGATTATATTCTATAAATGTTCGACGGGATTCAAGTCGGGCGATCTAGTTGGCCAAATCATTTGCTCAAATTGTCCACAACGTTCTTCAAACCAGTCCAGAACAATTGTGGCCCCGTGACATGGTACATTGCCATCCATGAAAATTCCGCCGTCCATCAAAATGTGTAAGAACATTAAGTCCAGGAGTGGCTGCAAATGGTCAATGATCGGTTCAGTTGGACCAGAGGACCCAGCCCATTCCATGTAAACACATTCCACACTATTATGGAGCCACTACCACCTTGCACAGTGCCTTGTTGACAACTTGGCTCCATGGCTTCGTGGTGTCTGTGCCACACCCGAACCCTACCATCAGCTCTTACCAACTGAAATCGGGACTCGTCCGCCCAGGCCACTGTTTTCCAGTCGTCTAGGGTCGAACCGATACGGTCACGAGCCCAGGAGAGGCTGCAGGCGGTGTTGTGCTGTTACCAAGGCACTCGCGTCGGTCATAGCCCATTAACGCCACATTTCGCCCACTTTTCTAACGGCTACTTTTGTCTTACGTCCCACATTAATCTCTGAGTTTATTTCAGACTGTGTTGCTTGTCTGTCAGCACTGACAACTTCACGCACATGCCGCTGCTCTCAGTCGTTAAGTGAAGGCCAGCAGGCACTGCGTTGTCCATGGCGAAAGGCAATGCCTGAAATTTGTTTTTCTCGGCACACTTCTGACACTTTGGATCTTGGAATATTGAATTCCCTAACGATTTCCGAAACTGAATGCCCCATGCGCCTAGCTCCAACTACCATTCCGCGTTCAGTCTTAATTCCCGTTGTGCGGTCATAATCACGTCGGACACTTGTTCACATGAATCACTGCCCTTCTATAACTCTGTATATGTGCGTGACTTTTGTCACCTCAGTGTATATCTCGCTTACAGATCGTGAGTGTGATATAAGAGAGATTACGGTGCGTACAAAAGCTCCCTCGGTCAGTACGCGATTGGAGTAGGACAACAAATCTATATTTGTAGGAAGTACCTCACGCCATGGACTATGCCGCGGCTTGCGGAGTATCTATGTAGATGAAGAAATAGACTGAATCAATAACTGCAGGATTCTGATCACAGTTTGGCATCGACAATAGCCAACTGCGTGTAGTACCATAAACGTAACTATATTTTGCTTTGGTTGTGTCTATAGCTGTGAATTAAATAGGAATATTCTGTTACCGGCCACTTTTATGTCTAGTTTTGACGACGGGTTTCGGAAGCTGTGCGTGACATTGAGCCAGTTGCTAGTTCCCCTGCAGACGAGTGATACGTCTAAATAATGCATAGATCTTGTTCCAAAATACTATTGTAAGGACTTAAAAATGGTTCAAATGGCTCTGAGCACTATGGGACTTAACATCTGTGGTCATCAGTCCACTAGAACTTAGAACTACTTAAACCTAACTAACCTAAGGACATCACACACATTCATGCCCGAGGCAGGATTCGAACCTGCGACCGTAGCAGTCCCGCGGTTCCGGACTGAGCGCCTAGAACCGCTAGACCACCGCGGCCGGCTGTAAGGGCTTAATTATGCAGTAAACGCAAGAGTATTCATAACTTCCAGTATGTTCCCCAATGCTATATATAAACACCAGGCTTATTTATAGTAAATACAGGAATTCTAATCACTAACAGCTTTCTTACATACACACACACATACACACACTTAACGATAGTCGTCGACCGTCTGAATCGTGATACTTAACATTAACTTGCTCTCAAACAGATTAATTCATACTGTACTACCCATGACATATTTCAAGTAAACCCTAATAAATATAGCCTTGGGAGTCGTACTATTAATAATAATTTTAGCCGGCCGAAGTGGCCGTGCGGCTCTAGGCGCTGCAGCCGGGAACCGCGAGACCGCTACGGTCGCAGGTTCGAATCCTGCCTCGGGCATGGATGTGTGTGACGTCCTTAGGTTGGTTAGGTTTAACTAGTTCTAAGTTCTAGGGGACTAATGACCTCAGAAGTTGAGTCCCATAGTGCTCAGAGCCATTTGAACCATTTGAACCAATAATAATTTTGTATAGATGGTGTTAATAACTTTCATATGTACTTCAAGTGACACAGTACAAAAACTTGTCTAACTGCATAGTTAATTTAAGAATATCATACCTTAAGTTTTCTGTTATCGCCACGACTGAAAGTAATTTACACAAAGAGGTTCATCTGATGCACAACGTAGCAACACCATACACCTAAAAATGTTGACAAGTAAAATTAAAGTGATGGGCTTTGATATGAAATAAGTTATCAAATGAGAAACATGCTTAGACGGCATCTGCCTCAGTCCTCCATTTCCTCGGCTGCAATCCACGTATCAATGTGACAAGCATATACAACGGGACGTTAGCGGATGTGTACCACAAACAAGACACGTGAAGCACAGCCGCACTGACAGTCAAATAAAAAACTACGAAACTGTGTCACTTTTAAAATTCTTATTCATGGAATCGACGTATGGGTTCCAAATTCAAGACAAAGAAACAAGTTTTTTGAGAAGAATTAATTTTAACAGACTGCATCACACCTGAAATAATGAAATAGGAGTAGAAGGAAGACTTCCTCAATAAAAGATGGTACCGAAAAATATAGTCTAGAAATGATATAACCATGTCATTGTTAAAGCACGATACAGCTTAATTATACCAAGTTCCTAGAAGATAAGTTTTAGACACTAGCACAATGTGTCTGAGAACCGATTCACCGGTTATTTTCCGTCGCCAACGCTGATTTCAGGTTGTCGCTTCGCGGAAAAGTCTCGTAGCGCAAAATAGTTTGTGGTGCTCTCACCGCATGGATGACTCGGTGCTGCTGTGAACGATTCAAAGTTTTCCGGAGACAGACTTCCGCTGCGCAATTCGTAATTTACAGTAAAATTCACGCTCCAGGGAGCATTGTCTCTCAGCGCTCACTGCCCTAACAGTTTTCAAGCGCCGACACCGGCTGCACATTGCGAACCAGCACAGTCCACTTCCGACGCAAGTTTTGCGAAAGGTCTTTTGGTACGCCGTCACTGGTGACCTTTTTGCAGAGCGATGACTATTGTATAAGGATGACCACGCATCAGAATCAGCGCTCACTGATCCGACAAGTTTCAAGCACCTGTACCGGTTGCATATTGCGAACTAGCAAATTCACTTCCGGTGTAAGCTTTTCCGAAAGATCTTTTGGTAGCTCGTCACTGTTTGACATTTCTGCAGAGCGATGATAATTGTGTAAGGACCACCACGCATCAGAGGACCCAACTCTCATATAACGGCGTATCAGAAAGAGGCGCACTACAGTTTCAGACGATATTACAAGTGCAGTCCAGTGAACGATCGTAGCAGTCCGTTATTGAATCTTTTGAGCTTCCCACGTCCTTGCAAATACCAGGAAACTCAAATCAATTTCAGTGTTACATCTATTGATTTTTGGACTTGAGAAACTCTTGAATTTCGGTATCGTTTGAGGTACACGCCACGACGTTTACTTAAACAAGACCACACTTGTTTCCCTTCACAGTCATCGTCCACATAAGCCATATCCTAGTCTCTTGTGATCTTTACCACGACGGGACGTTAAACTCTTGCCTTCCATAGTTTTGGATCATTCGCTTTATGATCTGTTTACTTCCTGTGTCCGTAAAATGGTTCAAATGGCTCTGAGAATTATGGGACTTAACTGCTGTGGTCATCAGTCCCCTAGAACTTAGAACTACTTAAACCTAACTAACCTAAGGACATCACACACATCCATGCCCGAGGCAAGATTCGAACCTGCGACCGTAGCGGTCACGCGGCTCCAGACTGTAACGCCTAGAACAGCACGGCCACTCCGGCCGGCTTCCGTAAAATTGTGTATGTTGATTACTAAATAGAGACGGGGCTAATTTTAAAATCGTAAATAAATATATAGTCCGCATAAGAAGGAAGGTGATGTGTATATACGAACGAACGACACGATAGCTTCCAGCCGGTTCTTTCAGCACTCGGATGTGTATACCCCATGACGTGTTACTAAACAGCGTTAGTGAATATACAGTTATCCCGAATTTGATACTGCGCATGAAATGGCGCGATACCTATGGACGAGATTTAGCAGCAGGCTGGAAATAAAAATAAGCAGCGGGTGATTCCTAAAAGATACACCGGACTGGATAAGCTAAGTAAGTAAGTAGTCAACCCTTTACTCCGATCATCAGGGGGCTTTCTCCACTGCCAGCCTCCGACCTGTGAACTGTCGCACCGATCGCTTATGTTAGGGACCACCAGTTTAAAATGGACTCTGAGGCAACGTGCATTTCGGCATCTGAAGAGACAGAAAAAATCCCAGCACCATTCACGGACCGAATTCCTAGCTACTGCGTCAGTCGGACACTCGCTAACGCAGCCACAATTCTGTACTTGTCATGGGAGTGGTGGTGGTGGGTAGTGTTTAACGTCCCGTCGACAACGAGGTCATTCGAGACGGAGCGCAAGCTCGGGTTAGGGAAGGAAATCGGCCGTGCCCTTTCAAAGGAACCATCCCGGCATTTGCCTGAAACGATTTAGGGAAATCACGGAAAACCTAAATCAGGATGGCTGGAGACGGGATTGAACCGTCGTCCTCCCGAATGCGAGTCCAGTGTGCTAACCACTGCGCCACCTCGCTCGGTGTCATGGGAGTGTTCACTACAAGTATGCACCAGCGGAAAAAACAAAATACAGGGACCGAAAGGTTATTTACAATTTGTGCAGGAACCAGACTGCAGTTATAAGAGTTAAAGGACATGTTAGGGAAACATAGAAGAGTAGGGAATGAAACAAGGTTTTAGCCTATCCACGATGTTGCTCAATCTACATACTGAGCAAAGGAAACGAAGGAGAAATTTGGAAAGTGAATTAAACTTCTTACAGAAGAAATAAAAACTATGAAGTTTGCCGCTGACATTATAATTCTGTCAGAGACGGTTAAGGACTTTGAAGAACAGCTGAACGGAGTGGCTAGTCTCTTGAAATAAATTATAAGATGAACATCAACAAAGGTAAAACAAGTATAATGGAGTGAGTTAGAATTAAATCAGGTGACGCAGACGAAATTTGATTACGAGATGAGAAGATGAAGTTATGAGTTTTGCTATTTGGGGAGCATGATAACTGATGCGGGCCGAAGTGGACAGAATAGATACTGCGCGAAAATATTAAAGGGCTATTTGTTTGTAAGCCCATTATTTTCTCCCGTTGCGACGCCGAAGTGTGCATTTGGCTCGAAGGTGCCTAGAACCTCTCTCTGTAAGCGAAAGCACAAGCATGGCGCCGTGCTAGGCGAAGCTACAAACAGCACAGCAAGGTGCGATCCGTTAAAACAACCGCCGGAGCTGTGATGTAAGAGGGGTTAATTATGTCACATTGGCACCACATTTCACCAACCACCGGAAGGCTGTCACATCTCCCCTTACCCACAACTCGTATCACCCCTTCTCTTGACACCTCTGCGACCGTTCAGATCCGGCAACAGGACGACGTTGTTGACAACCTTAGACACTTCTTACCCGCCCGAGACGATTCAGCCCATGTTTAAGGACATCATAGGACTGTAACCCCACTGAACATGATCTCATCTCTTTGGAGTGAAGCGTGACCTCAATTTTCGAGAAATTTGATCGTGATCCGAAGCAACAAAAGGGTATTATCCTTTTTCATGTCTCCTTTTACGTGCGCTCCTGTGGCCTGACCTCAGGGAAGGGGGCATTAACAAGTGCCTGAATAAAACGGTAAAGGATTCCTCTATGAGCCCCCAGGTCGACAACAGTATCGGTGCCAGCCGTGTACCTTCGTTGGGCGCTTTACAGTGTCTCTCTACAGACACCCGTCCGCTGATTTCTACCCGCCGGCAGGATAGGCAACCCTTTGGACGCCCCTCAGATTTCACATGCTGCCAGATGACCACTAGGTGCTAGAGCTGAAAGCGTTGTAAATCCCACAATAGTAGTAAAATGTGGTGCCAATGTGATATCATTAACACATCTTGCGAGGTGCCGGTGCTAGCAGTGTATTTAACACTAAATTCTTCTAGAACCTTCATATGGAAATGATGCTCTAAGCCCCCCCCCCTCCTTTTCTAACTCCGACCGACTTCTGCTGTTGCACATGGATTAAGAAGAAACGCGAACTGACTGTAATCGACCCTGCCAGTGGAGTAGAAAAGAGTTTGGCACCTGCAATAATTTAAATTCATAGAAATTAATTTGATAAAGGAAAGTTTCATTAACGTAGTGAGAAATGAAAGGATTGCTTTACCGATCCACAGAATGAAAGTTCTGTCCAAAATAACAATTTGATTTATTATGACTAAACTCAAAATAGTAAACAAAACACATGAAACATTTGCAATACGTCAAACTGGATACTCAAATAAATGTTGTGAAGGTGAAGTTGTCCATAAACTAGCTTGTGACGTTTATGACCAAGTGGTATGTGGAGCCAATTCCTTGCAGCTCAAATCTTAAGAGAAACACGCAGCCAACCCAACACTAATTGCTACTACAGTAGTGAGAACTCAGACAATGAACACCCAAGACAGAACCATGTAAGAAAAGACGCGGACAGGCGCGTTCTGCTGAGCTCTGATTATCACAGAGCAAAATTCCCTAATCTGCCGGTGCTGCGGACATACATTACTACGCTGTCTTCTTAACAGCAAGGCCATGATCTGGCGTACCGGAGGCGATGGCTGGTTGCTTCGACATCCCGTCGTGGTGATGATAATGTCGCGAGTATAGCCCGAAACAAATTATCCTGATCTGGTTGTTCCAGACTAAAGACTTCCTATCAGTACAAATGCGCCACTGAGGGAGGCGAAGAAGGCTCACCACACGATCACTGACAGTATAGTGATTGATTTTAACAAGCGAAGTCACACAGTAACTCCGATACAGTCAACTTTAGCCAAAACTGCTCAAGACGGACAACATAGGCCGCTTGTACGCAGAACGCTCAATTGCCAGCTGTGCTCGGAAGGTTACGTTGAAGTCGAAACTTCAGCAATTTCGTCAAACAGTTACAATTAAATGAAAGCATATTAGACAGCCAACGGAAGGCAGGCCGTCCAGAGCAGCGAGAGCTCAGTCTACCCTGACCGAAAGGCAAGAGCCGACTCTCTCAAGAGCACCTGTACAAGCCGAACACAGAACATTTCCCGCCCCCACGACAGTGGCCGTGGTTAAACGTTCCAATCAGCAACTCGAAAACCGGCGGAATATTCCACTCTGTTGCCGAAGCACTACTATTCCACCAATGGAGATGCTTGGCGCCAATTCCTGCGCCGATTTTGCTACGTCACGGAGCTATCCCCTGAGCAAGCCAATCACAGTTATGATTTTGCAGAAAACGCGGGAATTTGCCCGCCAAGACTGCCTGGGAACACAAGTCATTCCCACGCCTCGCTGGTAGCCCGTCAGAAAGTGTTTTCACTAAGTTATGCGAAGTAACGGATCCTCTAGCCCCAGCCGCTCCTTCAGGCTCCTGTGGGCGTGTCGCCCCCGCTCTTATGACAATGTCAGCGTCTGGACAGCATCCACTCGACCCCCTCACACCCGTCGGCATAACCATTTCGAGATCAGCAGAACCCGCCTGTCACTGGACCATCTGGGTGACGAGAGATGCTGCGTGGGAAGTCCGCGGGTGAAGGAATAGCAACTTTTCACCGCATGCAATTAGAGAGGAAAATCGAATTACTCAGAGTAAGATAGAAATATGAGAGGGGGCTCATGCCACCTCTCACTCTTACACCTTACACGAACTCCCGAGTTCCGGCCTCTTCTATTGCACACCTCGACATCTCGCCGTTCGAAGTGTCACAGGGTGTCACCCTCGTGCACTGTTATAGAGGAAGGCAGTAGGCCCTTGGGCCAAATTTCGAATTTCTACGTCACAGTGGGAGACAATTCCTGATTTTCAGTAAGTGAATCTTCAATTTTGTTTTTCAGCTCAAAATGCATACTTGTAATAGAGACAAGCATTTCCAAAAAAGAGGAATCCGTCGCAGTCCATTAAGTGTTTAGAAAGTCTTTTCTGATGGTGTTTGTGTGGATTGTAGCCTTGCGTGGAAGTGAAATGTGGACAACAGGCAATTAAGGCGAGAAGAAGACAGCAGGTTTTCAAATGTGGTGCTACAGACGAATGCTGCTAATTAAATGGGTAGATCGACTAACAAACGAGGAGGTGCTGGATAGAATTGGAGGAAACAGAAATGTATGCATAACTTAATTAAAAGAAGGGATAGTTTGACTGTACACATCGCGAGGGATCGAGGAATTGTCAGTCAGGTGATGGAGAAAGTGGGACGGGTGGGAAGGGGGGGGGGGGCAGGGGACGTGAAAATTGTTGAGGAACAGTAAGAGTTGAATGCAGTAAGCAGATTCGAAAGGAGTAGGCTGCGGTAGTTATGCAGACGTGAAGAGGCTTGCACTGGATAGACCAGCCTGGTCTTAGGACTGAAGAACACAGCAACAACAACAAGATAGACAAGAAAGTCGTGGATACATTTCCAGTGTCCCTAGCTACATGTTGTAATCGGTGTGCCAGCTGGCGCGACTGGTTGTTAGGAAGTCGGCAGGTGTTAGCAGCTGTGGCACGCGCTGCAGACTCGGAGCGCCGTGAGGAGCGTGTCGTGTGGCCACTCCTGCTAGTGACTCAGGCGCCCTGCCGTATCCTCACTGGCACCCACGCTACGGCGCTCTCACGTGCTTCGTTTCACGCGTAAACTCTGCCGAGGGCGCTGGCTTACGGTCTGCCTGTTCCAGTATATCTGGGGCTATGACGCGGCAGAAGAATAGAGCCGCATATCCTAGAGTGAGAACGTGCAACTGCAGGCCACCGTGCACGGTACTAGCGTTACACCACAGGTGCTGCGGGTATTCGGAAGGCGTTACATCGACTGCACGTCCAGATAATTGAGAAATCGACTTTGTCGAACAGCGGATTGCAATGATCACGAGTCAGAGCAAGAGTGTCGCAGTGACGGCGAGATTCGTCGAACTTTTCATTGCCACCATCGTCAGTACCGAGCGGTCATGGAGGGACGCGTATGAAACAGTTAGCAGAGGACACAGTGATAAATGTTCTTTTTCATTGGTTTCAGACAAGCCCATTTCATCAGATACGATTACGTGACAGTGATACAAATACGGCATGTGTCGCATTTCAGAATAAAATACAAAACAGCGTGAATTTCTTACAAGTCTAATCAAATTATATAAATATACCCGAAAGATTATGTCGGATAATTAGTCATAACAGTATGTCAGTGTGAGTTCGCCATTTCAGCAAAAAGCAAATTTTTACTACAAAACGTATCTACATAATGAGACGTAAGAAAACTCGTCAAATTCTGAAGTTCCCTATTACAAAGACAAATACAAAGGGAAATACCACTAGCAACGTACCGGTTCTTGGAGCTTGGAGTTACTCAAAGAGAAAAATAATCGTTATTTTTAAAATTTTTTGTATACAATAATTACTAGAGGATTATTGTATTTATTACATTCTATATCTATATTATCCCCCCCCCCCCCCCCCCCCCCCCATGAGCCATGGACCTTGTCGTTGGTGGGGAGGCTTGCGTGCCTCAGCAATACAGATAGCCGTACCGTAGGTGCAACCACAACGGAGGGGTATCTGTTGGAGAGGCCAGACAAACGTGTGGTTCCTGAAGAGGGGCAGCAGCCTTTTCAGTAGTTGCAAGGGCAACAGTCTGGATGATTGACTGATCTGGCCTTGTAACACTAACCAAAGCAGCCTTGCTGTGCTGGTACTGCGAACGGTTGAAAGCAGGGGGAAACTATAGCCGTAATTTTTCCCGAGGGCATGCAGCTTTACTGTATGGTTAATGATGATGGCGTCCTCTTGGGTAAAATATTCCGGAGGTAAAATAGTCCCCCATTCGGATCTCCGGGCGGGGACTACTCAAGAGGACGTCGTTATCAGGAGAAAGAAAACTGGCGTTCTACGGATCGGAGCGTGGAATGTCAGATCCCTTAATCGGGCAGGTAGGTTAGAAAATTTAAAAAGGGAAATGGATAGGTTAAAGTTAGATATATTGGGAATTAGTGAAGTTTGGTGGCAGGAGGAACAACACTTTTGGTCAGGCGAATACAGGGTTATAAATGCAAAGTCAAATAGGGGTAATGCAGGAGTAGGTTTAATAATGAATAAAAAAATAGGAATGCGGGTAAGCTACTACAAACAGAATAGTGAACGCATTATTGTGGCCAAGATAGACACGAAGCCCACGCCTACTACAACAGTACAAGTTTAAATGCCAACTAGCTCTGCAGATGACGAAGAAATTGAAGAAATGTATGACGAAATAAATGAAATTATTCAGATAGTGAAGGGAGAAGAAAATTTAATAGTCATGGGTGACTGGAATTCAATAGTAGGAAAAGGGAGAGAAGGAAATGTAGTAGGTGAATATGGATTGGGGGTAAGAAATGAAAGAGGAAGCCGCCTGGTAGAACTTTGCACAGAGCACAACTTGGTCATAGCTAACACTTGGTTCAAGAATCATAAAAGAAGACTGTATACATGGAAAAGCCTGGAGATACTGACAGATTTCAGATAGATTATATAATAGTAAGACAGAGATTTAGGAACCAGGTTTCAAATTGTAAGACATTTCCAGGGGCAGATGTGGACTCTGACCACAATCTATTGGTTATGAACTGTAGATTAAAACTGAAGAAACTGCAAAAAGGTGGGAAGTTAAGGAGATGGGATCTGGATAAACTGACTAAACCAGAGGTTGTACAGAGTTTCAGGGAGAGCATAAGGGAACAATTGACAGGAATGGGGGAAAGAAATACAGTAGAAGAAGAATGGGTAGTTCTGAGGGATGAAGTAGTGAAGGCAGTAGAGGTTCAAGTAGGTAAAAAGACGAGGGCTTGTAGAAATCCTTGGGTAACAGAAGAAATATTGAATTTAATTGATGAAAGGAGAAAATATAAAAATGCAGTAAATGAAGCAGGCAAAAAGGAATAAAAACGTCTCAAAAATGAGATTGACAGGAGGTGCAAAATGGCTAAGCAGGAATGGCTAGAGGATAAATGTAAGGATGTAGAGGCTTATCTCACTAGGGGTAAGATAGATACTGCCTACAGGAAAATTAAAGAGACCTTTGGAGAAAAGAGAACCACTTGTGTGAATATTAAGACCTCAGATGGAAACCCAGTTCTAAACAAAGAAGGGAAAGCAGAAAGGTGGAAGGAGTATAGAGAGGGTCTATACAAGGGCGATGTACTTGAGGAGAATATTATGGAAATGGAAGAGGATGTAGATGAAGACGAAATAGGAAATACGATACTGCGTGAAGAGTTTGACAGAGCACTGAAAGACCTGAGTCGAAACAAGGCCCCGGGAGTAGACAACATTCCATTAGAACTACTGACGGCCTTGGGAGAGCCAGTCCTGACAAAACTCCACCATCTGGTGAGAAAGATGTATGAGACAGGCGAAATACCCTCAGACTTCAAGAAGAATATAATAATTCCAATCCCAAAGAAAGCAGGTGTTGACAGATGTGAAAATTACCGAACTATCAGTTTAATAAGTCACGGCTGCAAAATACTAACGCGAATTCTTTACAGACGAATGGAAAAACTAAAAGAAGCCGACCTAGGGGAAGATCAGTTTGGATTTCGTAGAAATATTGGAACACGTGAGGCAATACTGACCCTACGACTTATCTTAGAAGCTAGATTAAGGAAACCTACGTTTCTAGCATTTGTAGACTTAGAGAAAGCTTTTGGCAATGTTGACTGGAACACTCTCTTTCAAATTCTGAAGGTGGCAGGGGTAAACTATAGGGAGCGAAAGGCTATTTACAATTTGTACAGAAACCAGATGGCAGTTATAAGAGTTGAGGGGCATGAAAGGGAAGCAGTGGTTGGGAGGGGAATGAGACAGGGTTGTAGCCTCTCCCCAATGTTATTCAATCTGTATATTGAGCAAGCAGTGAAGGAAACAAAAGAAAAATTCGGAGTAGGTATTAAAATCCATGGAGAAGAAATAAAAACTTTGAGGTTCGCCGATGACATTGTAATTCTGTCAGAGACAGCAAAGGACTTGGAAGAGCAGTTGAAAGGAATGGATAGTGTCTTGAAAGGAGGATATAAGATGAAAATCAACAAAAGCAAAACGAGGATAATGGAATGTAGTCGAATTAAGTCGGGTGATGCTGAGGGTATTAGATTAGGAAATGAGACACTTAAAGTAGTAAAGGAGTTTTGCTATTTGGGGAGCAAAACAACTGATGATGGTCGAAGAAGAGAGGATATAAAATGTAGACTGGCAATGGGAAGGAAAGCGTTTCTGAAGAAGAGAAATTTGTTAACGTCGAGTATAGATTTAAGTGTCAGGAAGTCGTTTCTGGAAGTATTTGTATCGAGTGTAGCCATGTATGGAAGTGAAACATGGACGATAAATAGTTTAGACAAGAAGAGAATAGAAGCTTTCGAAATGTGGTGCTACAGAAGAATGCTGAAGATTAGATGGGTAGATCACATAACTAAGGAGGAGGTGTTGAATAGGATTGGGGATAAGAGAAGTGTGTGGCACAACTTGACTAGAAGAAGGGATCGGTTGGTAGGACATGTTTTGAGGCATCAAGGGATCACCAATTTAGTATTTGAGGGCAGCGTGGAGGGTAAAAATCGTAGAAGGAGACCAAGAGATGAATACAGCAAGCAGATTCAGAAGGATGTAGGTTGCAGTAGGTACTGGGAGATGAAGAAGCTTGCACAGGATAGAGTAGCATGGAGAGCTGCATCAAACCAATCTCAGGACTGAAGACCACAACAACAACAACAACATCTCTATTATAATCTCTTCAGTGAGGCATGAGAGGTTATAATATTTTTTAAAAAGTTACTTCGACAACGTCCGGAGCTGATAATACAAACTTTTTATCTACTACCGGTTACGAGCATATGATGGTCTTGTATTACAAAATTTTGCAAAACGACCCACTCGACAGAGCTCTCACTGATGCCCGATAAAAAAACACAGATGACAAAAGTCATGGGATTGCGATACGTACACATAGAGACCGCGGTAGTATCGCATGCAGAAGGCATAAAGGAGCAGTGCATTGGCGGAGCTGTCATTTGTACTCAGATGCTCCGTGTGAAAAGGAGTCTGATGTGATTAATGTCTGCACGACGGGAATTAACAGATTGAACACGGAACTGTAATTGCAGCTAGACGCACGCGACATTCCATTTCGGAAATCGATAGAGAATTCAGTATTCCGAGATCCACAGTGTGAACAGTGTGCCGAGAATACCAAATTTCGGGCATTAACTCCCACCACGGATAACGCAGTGGCCCACAGCCTTCACTTAACAACCGAGAGCAGCGGCGTGCTGGTGTCAGTGCTAACATACAAGTAACTTTGCGTGGAATAACCGCAGAAATCAATGTGGGACGTACGACGAACGTATCCGTTAGGACAGTGCGGCGAAATTTGGCGTTAATGGGCTATGGCTGCAGACGATCGACGCGAGTGCCCTTGCTAACAGCACGACATCGCCTGCAGCGTCTCTCCTGGGCTCGTGACGATATCGGTTCGACCCTAGACTACTGGAAAACCGTGGTCTGGTAAGATGTGTTCCGGTTTCAGTTGGTAATAACTGACGGCACGGTTCGAGTGTGGTGCGAAACCCACGAAGCAATGGACCCAAGTTTTCAACAACGCACTGTTCAAGCTGGTGTTGGCTTCATAATGGTGTGGCGTCTGTCTTCATGGAATTAACTGCGTCTTCGGGTCCAAATGAACCAATCATTGACTGGAAATGGTTACGTTTCATAGTTGAAGACCACCTGCAGTCATTTATGGACTTCATGTTCCCCAGCAACGATGGAATTTTTATGGATGACGATGTGCCATGTCACTGAGCCACAATTGTTGGTGACTGGTTTGAAGAACATTCCGTACAGTTCGAGCGGATGATTTGTCCACCCAGATCGACCGACATGAATCCCATCGAACATCAACAGGACATAATCGAGAGGTCAGTGCACAAAATCCTGCACCGACAACACTTTCCCAATTATGGACAGCTAATGGACGCAGCATGCCCCAAGATTCCTATTTCTGCAGGGAACTTCCGACAACTTGTTGAGTCCATGCCACGTCGAGTTGCCGCACAACGCCGGGCAGAAGCAGGTGACACGATATTCGAAGGTATTCTATGACTTTTGTCACCTCGCTGTAAATGGCATCATGGGTCACTGCCGTCAGTAGTGGAGCACATTAAACAGCCACTGACTCGGATAATCAGTCATCGTGTGGAGTGCACTCTACATACTAATTTCGCACGGAAAGGTGCAACCTGATCATGACAGTATACGAAGGTTTATTAACTGTGGTAGTCCGTTTTGCGATTGAATGTATAATATACACTACTGGACATTAAAATTGCTACACCAAGAAGAAATACAGATGATAAACGGATATTCATTGGACAAATATATTATACTAGAACTGACATGTGATTACATTTTCACGCAATTTGGGTGCATAGATCCTGAGAAATCAGTACCAAGAAGAACCACCCCTGGCCGCAGTAACGGCCTTGATACGCCTGGGCATTGAGTCAAACTGAGCTTGGATAGCGTGTACAGGTACAGCTGCCCATGCAGCTTCAACACGATACCACAGTTCATCAAGAGTAGTGACTGGCGTATTGTGACGAGCCAGTTTTTCGGCCACCATTGACCAGACGTTTTCAATTGGTGAGAGATCTGCAGAATGTGCTGGCCAGGGCAACAGTCGAACATTTTCTGTATCCAGAAAGGCCCGTATAGGACCTGCAACATGCGGTCGTGCATTATCCTGCTGAAATGTAGGGTTCCGCAGGGCTCGAATGAAGGGTAGAGCTACGGGTCGTAACACATCTGAAATGTAGCGTCCACTGTTCAAAGTGCCGTCAATGCGAACAAGAGGTGACCGAGACGTGTAGACAACGGCACCCCATACCATCACGCCGGGCGATACGCCAGTATGGCGATGACGAATACACGCTTAAAATGTGCGTTCACCGCGATGTCGCCAAACACGGATGCGACCATCATGATGCTGTAAACAGAACCTGGATTCATCCGAAAAAATGACTTTTGCCATTCGTGCACCCAGGTTCGTCGTTGAGTACACCATCGCAGGCGCTCCTGTCTGTGACGCAGCGTCAAGGATAACCGCAGCCATGATCTCCGAGCTGATAGTCCATGCTGCTGCAAACATCGTAGAACTGTTCGTGCAGGTGGTTGTTGTTTTGCTAACGTCCCCATCTATTGACTCAGGGACCGAGACGTGGTTGCACGATCCGTTAGAGCCATGCGGATAAGACGCCTGTCATCTCGACTGCTAATGATACGAGGCCGTTGGGATCCCGCACGGCATTCCGTATTACCCTCCTGAACCCACCGATTCCATATTCTGCTAACAATCATTGGATCTCGACCAACGCCAGCAGCAATGTCGCGATACGATAAACCGCAATCGCGATAGGCTACAATCCGACGTTTATCAAGATCGGAAACGTGATGATACGCATTTCTCCTCCTTACACGAGGCATGACAACAACGTTTCACCACGCAACGCCGGTCAACTGCTGTTTGTGTATGAGAAATCGGTTGGTAACTTTCCTCATGTCAGCACGTTGTAGGTGTCGCCACCAGCGCCAACCTTATGTGAATGCTCTGAAAAGCTAATCATTTGCATATCACAGCATCTTCTTCATGTCGGTTAAATTTCGCGTCTGTAGCACGTCATCTTCGTGGTGTAGCAATTTTAATGGCCAGTAGTGTATTTGTCTGTTGAAGGGAATGAGGCATAAATGATTTTATTTTATTTGATGTCATAGCAAGAATGTTGGCAGGTAGTGCGTTTCAAATAATTTTTTGAAACATCAAGATGATTATACATCGAAAGCGGTCGTACATAATGAATTATTTCATCAGCAGCTATCTATTGTTGTGAAACATCACCTTTTCAGATGTTTAAGAGCGGTGGGGCGCCTCCTGCACAAAAAGAAACTAATTTTAACAAATGTCTCGTGCTATTTTGATTTGAGTAAGAAACCTTTGGAATGTCTGTATCTAGCATGAAAGTCTGGCTTATAACTGAACGAGCATATAACATAATGCACGGAATGACATATGATTTTATTTAAATGAAAATTATTATTAACAGTATAGTTACAGTTTTCACCGACTGGTAGGGCTCCAGTTGAGTGACTAGTTCGTATAGTCGGGTGTACGCTACTACAGTTCCCAACGCAGCAACGATTACGAAAGTTCACTGTGACGGCCAATCAGCAATCAGACGTGACACGACATTATACACGACACTAAAGAGGACTTCAGTTGTCATTCCTGAGCAATGATGGCGTGTAATATCGATAATAATGTGAAATATGACTGACTGCGTCGGACACCCTCTGCACACGTATGACGTCCATTTTTACTGTGAGTTATATTTAAAAGATATAAGGTCTGGAGTTCTTCGAGGATGTCCGTGGGGGAAAGAAAGACAGAGTACGACTGATACCGAATATCGACCATAGCCGCTGCTCGACAGGATATGCAATTTGCGGGGCGTTCCATGTTGCGGGCGAGCTACACAGGGGGCGCAAGCCTCTCTTTAGTACAGTCCCTCTTACAAACATTAAGTGTTACCCAACTGCGACAGAAACCGATTGAAATGTACTGTTGTAGATTTTTTTCTAATAAAAACGAAGCAGTAATCTAAAAAGTAATGAACCTGCACATCGTCCCCGTTTGCCCGCCCCAGTCGCACGTCGGCTCCCCACCTTTGAGGTGGGGAAGCTGTATGCTTTGGCATTTCCAACTAAGAGAAGAGTATGACTCTTACTTCCACAGGACACTTGACAGCTTATAGCTTCCTCCTGCGCTACAGCCAAATTTGAAAATTCATGACGTCTCGGGAAATCGTTTGGATTCAGCTTGACATCTTATTGAACATCGGAAATCCTCTTGACGAGGATCCTATGTGATTGCCGCATAATGCGATACACAATCAAAATGCCATTTTGTGTTCAAAAGTCACGTGCACTTCCTTATCTATCTAAAGAAGCTGTCTCTTGTGTGATGCTCTCGTCCTGGACGGAAGTTTCAGATGTCCTGCTCTTGCCGTCTTTCCCAACAGTTTATGCATGTAAGCTTTTTCATCACAGCTTTCAGTGCTAAATGGAAGACTGACAGCTTCCCACATCTAATACACTGCACTGAACGACAAAATCTCAGAACAGCACGAGTTCTGCTAAAGCAGTTTCACTGTATGAGGTTCTTAATTAGAATAACGCTACGCACATTCACAGAATGTTTAGCATCAGCAAAAGACGTAAAATGAGAAAAAGTTCATAAATTGAAACTTCCTGGCAGATTAAAACTGTGTGCCCGACTGAGACTCGAACTCGGGACATTTGCCTTTCGCGGGCAAGTGCTCTACCATCTGAGATACCGAAGCACGACTCACGCCCGGTCTCACAGCTTTACTTCTGCTAGTATCTCGTCTCCTACCATCAAAACTTTCCAGAAGATCTCCTGCGAACTGGCAGAAGTAAAGCTGTGAGACCGGGCGTGAGTCGTGCTTCGGTAGCTCAGATGGTAGAGCACTTGCCCGCGAAAGGCAAAGGTCCCGAGTTCGAGTCTCGGTCGGGCACACAGTTTCAATCTGCCAGGAAGTTTCATATCAGTGCACACTCCGCTGCAGAGTGAAAATCTCATTCTAGTTCAGAAATTGTCATCCCACGCAGCAGAGTTCATTTGATCGATGTCCGCAGTCACGCACAGAATGAAGAGCGACGCCCAGCAAACCTGTAGTAGCAAACAGGTAGCAGCTCCAGCGCCTTCTACTGGCGAAAGGATTTTTTTCAAATTCCGGTAATTAAATTATTCAGAAGTAACATAAAAAAGTTCTCATTTCTTTCTATGAAAATCCGTAGGCGCTCCTAGTAATATACTTAAAATAATCATGTTTTCGTTATGTGAACCTCCCAGGAAGTTTCAAATAGCGCTCACTCTGCTGCAGAGTGAAAATTATTTACGGTTTTCATTGCTCTGGTATAAATTGGCTATCGATAACTGGGAACCACTTAATCCTGTTATGTTTCGCTATTGCTACGTACTTTATGATGCAGTTGTGTTAGTTGTATTACGTAATTTATTTTTTGTTGTGGTTGTTGCAGACCTGTTTACATTAATACACAAATGTTTACAAAAACTGCATGACACAGAAGAAGCTTCGAATGATACGTATAAATGGTCGGATATATCTGTGGCATGACAGCTACAGAGGATTACACAGGCAGATCACGTGCTACGGCAGCAGCGATCTCGGCAGTGCACCAATTTAGGTAGAAATTGCCGTCCACTGGAAAATCAACAAGCAGAGGAATGTGAATATCAGACAGCAAGACCATTTCTCTACTCATACCACATGTTGTCATACAATGCACTATTTAGGCTTCGTACACAGCTAAATTACGCCAGAGTGAAACACACTCAAAAACGATTTGTGGACGTGGAGTTGGTGGTCAACCAAGGTCCGTGCAGATCGACCGTGTTATACTGAATAAGACAGTCGTACAACAGAGAGGTGCGTCAGGATCCGTACTCCTTTCCGCCACACATCGCACCATCCTAGGTCAGGAGGCAACAGGTGTGTGTTTCTGGACGTCTGGTTATGCGACAGCGCTACTACTACTACCATTGACAACTCTGACAGTAGTGGGGACACACATGCAGGATGAGGCTGCTCATTCGCTGATTTCGCCTTAAATATACGCAGTAACGGTCGCGAGTGCTAGTTACCTTTGAGACTGGACATGGTGCGTAGATGTTAGTCAAGAAGACGTTTAGGCGACAAAGACGCCGTTATCAACACCTCACAGAGTTTGAACAAGATCGTGTAATACGGCTACGAGAAGCAGGGTGTTCCTTTTGCGAAATTGCAGAAAGACGTGGCAGGAATGTAACACACTATGCACGATTGCTGGCAGCTGCGGTCACGACAATTTACGGTCACAAGAAAACCGAGCTACGGACGACCACGTGGAACTAACGACAAGGAAGATCATAGTGTTCGGTGTATGGCTATGGCGCATCGTACTGCATCTGCACCAGCAGTTTGAGCAGCATTTGGTAACGCGGTGACACAAAAAACTTTAACAAATCGCTTAAATCAAAGACAGCTCTGAGCCAGCCGTCCTGTAGCGTGCATTCTAGTGACCCCAAACCACCGCCATTTCCGACTTCAGTGGCATCAAGCGAGAGCTCACTGGAAGGCAGAATGTTGTGCTTTCTGATGAAAGCTGGTTCCGCCTCGGTGCCAGTAATGGCCGTGTTTTGGTTAGAAGGAGCCCAGCTGAGGGCCTGCAACCAGCTTGTCAACCTGCTAGACACACTGGACTTACACCTGTAGATATGGTTTAGGGTGCGATGTCGTATAAAAGCACGGGCACTTCTGTCGTTTATTCCGCACACACACTGACTGATAATTTATATTTCAATCTGATGATGCGTCCTGTCGTGCTGCTATTCGTAAACAGCATTCCAGAGGCTGTTTTCTAACAGGAGAACGCTCGCCCGCATATCGCTATTGTAGTCCAACATACTCTACAGAGTGTCGACATGTTACGTTGACATGCTCGATCACCAGATCTGTCTCCAATCGAGCACATATGGGGTATCATCGGACGACAACTCCAGCGTCATCTACAAACAGTATTGACTGTTCTCGTATTGAGCGACCAAGTGCAATAGGCATGGAACTCTACCCCACAAACTGATATCCGCATCTGAACGACACATTGCACACACGTCTGCATGCTTGCCGCGCGGTGTAGCCACGCAGTCTGGGGCGCCTTGCCACGGTTCGAGCGGCTGCCCCCGTCGCAGGTTCGAGTCCTCCCTCGGGCATGGGTGCGTGTGTTGTCCTTAGCGTAACTTAGTTTAAGTTAGATTAAGTAGTTTGTAAGCACAGGGACCGATAACCTCAGCAGTTTGGTCCCATAGGAACTTCCCACAAATCTGAAAAATTTCAGCATGCTTGCATTCAACATTCTGGCGGTTACATCGGTTTTAATGTACCGGCATTTCACATTTACAATGGCTTATCTCACGCTTAGATTAACCTGTGATCTTGCCATGTTAATCATTCAAATGTGTTACCTAGACAAATTTACTCCCGAAATTTCACTACTGCTCCTCAATCATTTTTGGTGTTGCGATTTTTTTCGTCACTGAATTTCAGAAAGATGTAATGTGAGCTACTGCGAAACCTGGAATGTTAGGCGGCGCTGCCAGAGTAAAGCTTTGAATAGGACCATGAAATACACTCAGATGACAGAGTAGTGTCTTCTATATGCAAATACCAAGCATCAGATACTGCTTTAATTCTTAAGAATGTTCAGTCTACTGCACACATTGCTGCAGAATGACAGTATCATTGGGAAAGTTGAGTGCTGTAGGACTCATGAGAGCTCTGACGCTCGTATAGGTACAGATATCGACAGTGCTGCTATGTATCGACCGTTAGTTACCCTTACCAATCTCTGAAAGACGGTATCAGAGGATGTCCCGTAAGCCAGGGAGTGGAGTGAGCTTCTGACGCCTGCAGAAAAGGCGCGTAGGCAGTCAGTGTGCGATATCGGCTCACGGAGTGGACAAGTACGAGTACGAGTGGAGCCATATCGTCACGTCGCGACTGACTCGCAGCTTTGATCTGTCATCACATCTTTCCTCTCTCTAAAACATGCAGAGGCTCGTCAGCTAACACGGCAGGGATGAAGTACACTTCTACAGCGGAGGTATCGGCATCACCACCTTCTCAACCCCTAGGGGGCTCGCCGCTCTTTGGCGGGTTCGTGCTCGGCTACCACGGGGTCCCAGCCTTTGCAGCATCTTTTCCCTTCCATCGTGCATGTCTATCCTCTTGCTGCTCTTTTTCCCCTCCCTTGGGGAACATGTCTGGGCCGTTTTTGGAAATGTATTCTGCATCTTCGGTAGTCAACATCAGAATACTCTCCACCGTTTTTCATTCCTTTTTTCTTTCTTCGTTCATCTTCTCCTAAGCTTCCTCTGCTACGGCGTTTGAGATTCCTCTTTTTCTTCTTCCTGCCTGTGCGCTCCTGAAGGTCAGTACACGCGTCTGACGCGTAACAAGTGACTGTGTAACGCACATAATTTCCAGCCCTGAATCGACAGATAGGGTTCGCACATACTCCCTGGTACAGGCCAGGCCCACGGAGGGGTGATGGCTTGAGCTGCTACCTTCCCAAATTGCCGATTGGTCCTTCTGTCATGTGTTCGGGAGGTGTGACCCGAGGTGTGAACAATCACCTAAGGCAGGTGCGCCCCCTTCTGAAGGGGGCCCCCAGTTGGAAGGAGTGCGCCACTGGAGACGCTGGCAATCACGGGGAATTCTCTCGCAATGAGCCAATCATCTTCATAGTCAACGGCTACGAAACGTAAATGGAATGAGGCTAACGATTCAAAGACCCTCCCAGCTGCACCACAGTTCCTCGTGGTTTCACGTACTGAAGACTATCAGTCTTAAGCTATGGGAAATCCGTTTATTATTCAGAAATGTATTGATGCAATTGCTGGCTCTGGAAATCCTGGTCTCGTTTAACGTAATGGCACTTTGCTTTTGGAGACTACTACTGATTGTCAAGCTCAACAACTGCTTCCAGCTTCGCTCCTCCGTGGCTATCCTGTTCGTGTCGAGGCCTTTCGATCTCTGAATTCTTCCCGTGGTATTATTTACACTAGGCCGCTCGACGGTCTGTCCGAGGCACAAATCCAAACGTACCTCTCTGATCAGGGTGTCATTGCAGTCCATCGGGTGATGAAAAAAGTAGACGCCTCGTTAGTACCGACACACACACACTCTTTCTCACTTTTGATTGAGTGGTTCTTCCGCCAAAGTTCAATGTAGGTTATGAAGTTATCACAGTCAGACCTTATATTCCTCACCCGATGCATTGCTACCAGTGTCATCGTTACAACCACACTCAAGAGTCTTGTCGACACACAGCCAAATGTGTAACCTGTGGTACGGATGCTCACGAGGGCGATTGTCCGCCTCCTTCTCCCAGCTGCTTCAATTGCAATGGCGACCATGCCGCCTCCTCCCGCGATTGTCCCATGTATCTCGCTCGATAAGCGAGCTGTCCAGGAGATCTGAGCGAAGGAAAAAGTGCCTTACCGGTCGCTCGCAAGTTGTTCGCTAGTCGGATACTCTGCGTTCTACCATCTGGCATGTACAGCACTGTTTTTACTACACCTCGCTCCACGAAGGGCATGGCCATGCAGATGTGCGACCTCAAATTTAGCACCGCAGTTTGAAGTCGGCCAGCGTCGTGGTAGCGTCCCTGTCTCTTCCTCCAGCTGTGCAACACGCCACCAGACTTTTGCTTCACGGGTCGAAATCACCAGTTACACAACCAGCAGGCTGGTAACAACAAAATAAATATTCTCGTGAAGACTTCCTACGTCCCTCCAACAAACCAACATCTGAGTCTTCCTCTGCCAACCGGAAATGCTCCAAGAAGTCAAACCAAGGCAAACGGTCTTCTCCTTTGCCGATTCGAATATCCTCTTTGACAGTGTCGCCACGAGATACCCTCGACCGACCGACCTCCACATCGCCGGTGCGCAACACCAACCGTTTTCCTGCTCTGGACTCCACAGGCCGACAGAAGAATGCCGACGCTTCTGTAGACCTCATGAAGCAGGATCCTCCTGCCTCTGTGCCCTGTAGCGGCGAGTCTTCGAAAGCTGTCACTCGGCAGTCGTCAAGGAGACACTCATTCATTTTTCCCTCGTCATGACTCTCCTCCAACGGAACGTTCGTGGTCTTCGATCCAACAAAGAGGATTACGGCTGCTCTTAAAACCGCAGCGTCCACTTGTTCTCTGCCTTCAGGAAACAATATTGCGTTCTTACGACCGCTTTGAGCTCTCTCATTTCTTTCCATTCCATTTTGACCTTCCCCCCGAGGATAGTGTTCCATCTCTTGGGGGAGTCATGCTTCTTATACAGGATGATGTCCATAGTCAATCCATCTCCCTGACTACCCGCCTTCAAGCTGTTACAGTTCGCCTTTTCCTTCCTCACTTGGCCTTTTCCCTTTGTACCATTTGCGTGCCTCTGTCATCTGGTGTCACCAGGGCACACTTGCCCCAGCTTATTTGGCAGCTACCTCACCTCTTTCTGATGCTCAGTGACTTAAATGCGCACCATCTCCTTTGGGGTCCTCCCAGAACCTGTCTGAGAGGTGCCCTCTTGGCTGACCTTCTCAATCAACTTAACCTCCTTTGCTTAACACATATGCACCCATGTCCCTCTCATACTCTATGCACACCTATTCCCATCTGGACCTATCCTTCTGCACTGCCCAGCTTGCCCATCGTCTCGAGTAGTCCGTTCTCTCCGACACATACTCGAGGGACCATTTCCCGTGTGCTATCCGTTTGCTGACTCCTACCCCATCCGCGTGCACACCCAAATGTCAGCTTACTAAGTTCCGACTGGAGGCTTTACTCCTACCTGGTGACCTTCGACGAACAACATTTCCCCAGTTGTGATGACCAGGTAGAATACCTTACAAACGTTATCCTTATCGCCGCAGAACGTTCCATACCTCGCACTTACTCTTTACCACGCCGTGTCCCGGTGCCTTGGTGGACTGAGACGTGCCGCGACGCAATTCGCGCGCGGAGACGTACTCTCCGCGTTTTTAAACGTCGTCCTGCGATGGAAAACTGCATTTATTATAAACAGTTGCGTGCACAGTGTCGTTGCGTTCTTCGGGATAGCAAAAAAAGCTAGCTGGATTTTATTCACTAGTTGCTTTAACAGTTACACTCCCTCTTCTGTCGGCCGGCCGGAGTGGCCGAGCGGTTAAAGGCGCTACAGTCTGGAACCGCGCGACCGCTACGGTCGCAGGTTCGAATCCTGCCTCGGGCATGGATGTGTGTGATGTCTTAGGTTAGTTAGGTTTAAGTAGTTCTAAGTTCTAGGGGACTTATGACCACAGCAGTTGAGTCCCATAGTGCTCAGAGCCATTTTTTAACCCTCTTCTGTCGTGTGGGCCAACATCCGACGGCTCTCTGGGACCAAGATCCATTCCACAATTTCTTGCCTGTCAGTAGCATACGTGAACCATATTGCTATCTCCAACACTTTGGGCCGCCATTTTACGGAGATTTCGAGCTCCTCCCACTATCACCCTGCCTTCCTCCATCGGAAACGAGTGGAGGAGGCTTGGGTGATACCCTCCTCTTCTCAGAATCATGAGTGCTACAATGCCGCCTTTACTATGAGGGAGTGGCCGGAGTGGCCGAGGGGTTCTAGGCGCTACAATCTGGAACCGCGCGACTGCTACGGTCGCAGGTTCGAATCCTGCCTCGGGCATGGATGTGTGTGATGTCCTTAGGTTAGTTAGGTTTAAGTAGTTCTAAGTTCTAGGGGACTGATGACCTCAGAAGTTAAGTCCCATACTGTGCAGAGCCATTTTACTATGAGGGAGCTAGATCATGCTCTCGCTTTATTCCAGTCCTCCGCCCCAGGGCCAGACGATGTACACATTCAGTTGTTGCAGCACCTTTCTCTTGAGGGCAAGCACTTTCTGCTTCATACGTACAACCGCATCTGGGCAGAGGGCACGTTTTCCAGACGCTGGCGTGAAGACACTATCATTCCTATACCTAAGCCTAATAAGGACAAACACATTCTTTCCAGCTACCGCCCCATTTATCTTATCAGTTGTGTTTGCAAAGTGATGGAATTTATGATTCATGCCCGGCTGGTACGGTGGCTTGAGTCTCGCAACTTCTAACCACTGCACAGTGTGGATTTCGAACGCACCGTTCTGCAGTTGATCATCTCGTCACTTTGTCGACCCACATCACGAATATGATGAAGATAGTATCTGTTCCTTCGGAAAGAACAGATACCATTGGTGACCTTGCAGCTCTCGAAGAATGAAATTGCAATGGAATGCAGACCTTTAGCGTTGCTAAATTTCAACGGGGCAGTGGAAACGTGTGCCCCAACCGGGCCTCGAACCCGGGCTCTCCTGCTTACGTGGCAGACACTCTATCCGTCTGATCACCGAGGACACAGAGGATAGTACGACTGCAGGGACTCATCTCTGGCACGCTCCCCGTGAGACCCACATTCCCATCTTACACACTACATTTGTAGTGCCCCTGCGTGCCAGAGATAAGTCCCTGCAGTCGCACAGACCTCTGTGTCCTCGGTGGCTCAGACGGATAGAGTGTGTCATGTAAGCAGGAAATCCCAGGTTCGAGTCCCGGTCGGGCCACACGTTTTCCACTGTCCCCATTGATATTTATCAACGTCTGCAAGCAGCTGAACGTCTGGATTCCATTGTATTTTCATATCATGAATGGTTTTCTGCGGAAATCCAAGAATATGGCCTTGTTTTTCGTTTTCGAGAAAGCTTTCGACACCTGCTGGAGGACTGGTATCCTCCATACTCTCTACACGTGGGACTTCCGAGGCCGCATGCCTCGTTTCCTTCAGGAATTTTTAAAAGACCGAGTTTTCAAGAACATGTAGGTTCTGCATTGTCAGACGGATTTATCCAGGAAACCGACATGCCTCAGGGTTCCTTCCTGAGCGTCGTCCTCTTCGCTATCGCCATTAATCCTATAATGGCCTGTCTCCCGCAGGGCGGCTCCGTTTTTCGTTGACGATTTTGCCATCTATTGCAGTTCTCCACGGACTTGTCTCATTGTGCGACGTCTTCAGCGATGTCTCGATCGTCTTTACTCATGGAGCATCGACAAAGGCTTTCGTTTCCATCGTCTTTACATCTTGGATCTGTTGCTCTTCTGTTCGTTGAAACTACGAAATTCCGGGGGCTCCTGCTCGATAGAAAACTTTCTTGGTACTCCCACGTGTCTTACCTGGCAGCCCACTGTTTGCGGTCCCTCAGTGTCCTGTGTGTCCTCACTGGTACTTCCGGTGGAGAAGATCGAATCGCTCTCCTCCGTTTGTGCCGGTCCCTTGCCAGTTCGAAACTAGGCTATGGGTGCTTCATTTATGCATCTGCACGTCCGTCCCTCGTACGATGTCTCAATACTATCCACCATCGTGGCATCCTGGTTGAGAGCCTGTATGCAGAAGCTGCCGAGCTACCGTTGTCCTACCGCCGCGACTTTCTCCTCAGAAGATATGCATCCCGTTTGTCTGCCATGCGTGGCCACCCAACCTATGTCTCCTTTTTCGATGTCCCCTTTGATCGCCAGTATGGGGTGCCCCCTCTTTTCTGTTACCTCCTGGTGTTCGCTTTCGGCTCTTGCTACGGCAGCTTAGCTTCACGCTACCTGCAGCTTTCCCGGTGAGTGTGAACCCTTCATCACCTTGGCTTCGTGCGGCGGCCCGTGTTCACCTTGGCCTTCATTCGCTTCCTAAGGACGCTACTCCAGCCTCGCTCTATCGCCTTCAGTTTCACTACCTTCTCATGGAACTTCGCGATAGTACCTTTGTGTACACTGATGGCTCTCAGACTGACCGTGGTGTCGGGTGTGCCTTCGCCATTGGCACCGACGTTTTTCGGTGTCGGCTTGTAAATTGTGTCATCTGCTCAGACTCTCTTAGTGCCCTTCAAATCCTCTGTGTACTGTACACCGTCCATCCCTTAGTGCAACGGGTCCAGGAAAGCTGTCACTTCCTCACTCTTGATGAAGCCGCGGTGGTGTTTATGTGGGTTGCTGGTCACGACGGTCTGACACGAAACGAGGCCGCTGACGCTGCTGACAAGGCTGCAGCCCTTGTACCTCAGCCCGCTAGTTCTTACTTTCATTCCGACGATCTCTGTGCTGCCGTCTGTCAGCAGCGCGATCTCTCGCCGCGACGACGTCATTTTAACTAGTTTGCGTTTTGGTCACTGTCTTTTTAGCCATCACCGTTTTGTTAAGTGGTGCTCCCTCAACAACTGTGCTCAACATTTGACGGTTCGCCGTTTCCTGACGAATTGCTTACGTTCTCATTTATGTTTGGCGTCTAAGTTATCGGTCGTTCTAGCAAACTACGCGCGTGCTGTCCACCGGGTTTTACCTTTTTTTTCGTCGTAGCAATATGGCGAAGGTCATTTAATTTTTAGTTCTGGACCTCCGTTTCTCTATGGTGTATTTTATGGACCTTTCTCCACGTCCCTGTTTTTAGCTGTCTTCTCTTCCGTTGATTAGGATTGACGTGGTTTTAATTCCTCTCTTTGTCTTCGTGTTCTAGAGTTTTGACACGGGCGCGCATGACCCTAGTTGTTTTTGCGCCGTAAAAGAAACAAACCACCGTCTCAATGTGTTACTGGACACAATTGCTAGCTAACCCACAATACATTCTTTCATGACGTGGCCACTCCAAAATAAGCTAACCAAAAGATTGTTCATTTCGCAAAGTAAATGAAAGTAGTACGTCGTCAACGCCGAAATCACATACGTACGCGGCGATGAACGACCGTCCTGCATCAGTACTCCATCTTCAGTTTTCGTGAGACGTGATTTACGAGGACTTTGGAGATATTGCGTTAAATCGGTGAGTTGTGTTACGACTGCGCTCTGCCAGTCATAAATTATACGGCGGATAGACGCAAACGCCGGTCACAGAGTTAGCCTTTAGATGTAAAATGTCGGTGGAAAGCCAAGGACTGGCGTTGCGATAATACAGGTAGCCTCTATACAGTAGAGGAGCAGTCATGTTTTTACATGGTGCAGGAAATCCGCTGCCGGCGAGAGAGTACTGTGTGCGGGTCGATTAGCTGACCCAAGGACAAGTATAATAACTCTCTGCCATTTATCTACAAGTACTGAGCGACACTACCTTAATACGTGCACATTTCCGGTCTTACGTCATTTCCCGTGACACTTATATTGCGATGCGTGTGGCGAGAAACCTGCTCCATTTGCATGACAATTGAAGTCAGTATTTGAGGGGGTGAGCCAATTTCATTGAAGTGTATAATTCTGGGAGATGACATCTCTGGGATTAAGAAAAACCACGTAAAGCACATTCCAACAACGGAATGAGGAGATGAGCTTAACTTGTCAAGCAGATGACTGTCAGGCTTTTCACTACGTCGTTTTAGTGACCTTACTACACTGTATATTTTACGAGAAAGCACGTAAAGGGGTGAAACGTTTCACGCCGGCCAGCGTCACATGTATATGAATCATTACATTACGGCCCGAGGTCATCGAAATGCCACAAGCTTGCGTTTAAACGGGAGTCTGGTGTGTAGTTTTTCACCCCGTGGGTATTGTGACTTTTATGCCACATCCTGCTGACGTTTATTACGATTTCGTTGCTATGTTTTAATGTACAGTATAGGAAGATTTTGTTACGGGAGGCTAGCGTGTAGGTAGGATCACAAGGCACTCTCGTCGAACGACGCGGCAGATTAGATGGTCACATAGCGTGAGAACGGCCCGGCGAGCAAGAGCCGTATCGTAGTGGAGCAGAGAGAGACAGTGAGGATTCACCTACCACGCTGGACGCCGAGAAGAAAATCTTTAATTATTTATATTTACTGTTTAAAAGTTAATATATAGCTCCAACCGTGCTCATGACGTTACTTGCACTGGTAACTTGTTAATAATAATTTCAATATCACTCAATTCATCAGAAATGATCATTGCAAATGTTAGTTACTGTCAGTGCTTATTGACGGAAAGGATGGACCAATCACAAGTGCGCCCTGAAAGGGCAGGCGCCAAACTCTTAAGATAGCTGACTAGTCAATCTGTCCGCAGCTCGTGGTCGTGCGATACCGTTCTCGCTTCCCACGCCCGGGTTCCCGGGTTCGATTCCTGGCGGGGTCAGGGATTTTCTCTGCCTCGTGATGACTGGGTGTTGTGTGATGTCCTTAGGTTAGTTAGGTTTAAGTAGTTCTAGGTGACTGATGACCATAGATGTTAAGTCCCATGGTGCTCAGAGCCATTTTTGAACTAGTCATTCTACGATTGGTTTTCGACATGGCAATACGCGAACTTGTGTGTGAACTCCGCTTAAAGAATTAATTGTTAAATTTGCCTCGGAAAACATATTTGTGCGATATCATCGTATGAAGTATTTTTGTGATTTTGGAGGTGCTCGGAACCTAATGATTAATGACCGGAAATCATGTTATGAATATTAGGTTAGCTCTCAGAACGTTTTTCTCGTGGTTTTTTTTTCTTCTATAAATAGAAATAAGATCCCGTGGCATCCCATACTAAGTAATTTCAGTTTTAATAGCACTGAAATCTTTCCCATCTGCCACTTCGTTATGCACTGTTAATTCCACGCACGTCAGAGCGTGCGGCCAGCGGAGAAGAAACCAATTGGGACGACAGCTATACCTTTAAAAGACGAGATATAAGCAAGTTGTCTCCAGTTGAGCTAGGGACAGTAAGCCTGGACATTATTTACTGAAATCCACCGTATTTGTTAATTCTGGCACATTTTTTTCGTGTGAAGTGTTATTTTCAGGAACCAACTGTGTCATATTTGAGAGTAACGATTCGAATCTTTTGGGAATTATACTTGACGCACTCTCATGAATTCTTTATAGTGTCTAGTGATATTATAAATCAGTGCTGACATTATATTTCTTTTACATCTGCAAATACGTATACTCTCGCTGTGGATGCCGTCCTACACCACTTAGCGGAAAGCTGCCTTTACAAGTTACACACTTCCTGTTCTTTTTGTAAATAAAGCTAGAGAAAATGTCTCAGCACACACCTTCAAATCCTTATCTTATCATTATTGATCGTATATGAAACAATTGTGTTAGCACTAATATCGCTTCGCAGTCTATCTCTTGTACTGGTTCACGATGTTAAACCAACCATCTACGGAAACATGCGGTGCTCTTTCGTCGTGGGTCGCAGTTACGACAATTGCGAACGAATGGTACTGTCACGTGAAAATTAATGGAGAAAGCAGTAACACGGACCCTCTTCCTACCTGTAGGCTCCTCCGACAATGTAATGAAATAAGGTGGCAACTGACAATACTAGCCGGCCGCTGTGGTCGAGCGGTTCTAGGCGCTTCAGTCTGGAACCGCGCGACCGGTAGGGTCGCAGGTTCGAATTCTGCCTCGGACATGGATGTGTGGTCTGTCCTTATGTTAGTTAGGTTTAAGTAGTTCTAAGTTCTAGGGGACTAATGACAGATATGTTAAGTCCCATAGTGCTCAGAGCCATTTGACCCACTTTTTTTTTTACTACACAAAAGAAAAACATACCTTCTATAGCACTAGATATATTGTAAAATATCCTTCAACGCGATCAAGTCCTTTATAGCAAGTGCCTACGCAACTGTACAACAGTGTTTTTCCCTCTCTGTTGACATTCAGATCCCACTTCAAATGGCTCTGAGCACTATGGGACTTAACATCTGAGGTCATCAGTTCCTTAGAACTTAGAACTACTTAAACCTAACTAACCTAAAGACATCACAGACATCCATGCCCGAGGCAGGATTTGAACCTGCGACCGTAGCGGTCGCGCGGTTTCCGATTGAGGCGCCTAAAACCGCTCGGCCACACCGATCCCACTTCGCCATATCTTTATAAACTGCTAGAGTCTCGCCCTAAAGTGGGTTCTTAAAACTTTTTAATACGAGAAGAATCCACTTGCCACGCAGCAGTATACGTTGACATACACGAGAAATAGTTAAAAGTTTGCGGATTGGCAGATGCACCGTAAATACACTGGTGTCCAGAATTAAAGCAACAAACGTAAATTTTGAAAGGCTGCGTGTATTTTACCACAAAACAGTATAAACAAGTGACTGTAAAGTACAAACAGTATAAAGAATACAGAGCGTAAACAACTGCAACTCGCATAATGGTAGACAAAAATTTTCTTCGCTTTTTTCGAACCTAACGGACTTGCACACGCATTCCGACAGCTGGGTAATGTGCTCACTGTGCAGTGTCACCACCTCTAGCAGCAATACAGGCCTAGCAACGAAGAGGCATGCTGTGAATGATGTCATCAATCTTCCCGCAGAGCTCCTCGCAAGTCTTGGAGTGTGGTTAGTGAATGCTGACGTGATGCAACCCGTCTCCCTAGTGCATCATAGACATGCTCTAAGGCATTCAAATCTGGAGAGCGAGCAAGCCACGCAATGAGTGCAATATACACTCCTGGAAATTGAAATAAGAACACCGTGAATTCATTGTCCCAGGAAGGGGAAACTTTATTGACACATTCCTGGGGTCAGATACATCACATGATCACACTGACAGAACCACAGGCACATAGACACAGGCAACAGAGCATGCACAATGTCGGCACTAGTACAGTGTATATCCACCTTTCGCAGAAATGCAGGCTGCTATTCTCCCATGGAGACGATCGTAGAGATGCTGGATGAAGTCCTGTGGAACGGCTTGCCATGCCATTTCCACCTGGCGCCTCAGTTGGACCAGCGTTCGTGCTGGACGTGCAGACCGCGTGAGACGACGCTTCATCCAGTCCCAAACATGCTCAATGGGGGACAGATCCGGAGATCTTGCTGGCCAGGGTAGTTGACTTACACCTTCTAGAGCACGTTGGGTGGCACGGGATACATGCGGACGTGCATTGTCCTGTTGGAACAGCAAGTTCCCTTGCCGGTCTAGGAATGGTAGAACGATGGGTTCGATGACGGTTTGGATGTACCGTGCACTATTCAGTGTCCCCTCGACGATCACCAGTGGCGTACGGCCAGTGTAGGAGATCGCTCCCCACACAATGACGCCGGGTTTTGGCCCTGTGTGCCTCGGTCGTATGCAGTCCTGATTGTGGCGCTCACCTGCACAGCGCCAAACACGCATACGACCATCATTGGCACCAAGGCAGAAGCGACTCTCATCGCTGAAGACGACACGTCTCCATTCGTCCCTCCATTCACGCCTGTCGCGACACCACTGGAGGCGGGCTGCACGATGTTGGGGCGTGAGCGGAAGACGGCCTAACGGTGTGCGGGACCGTAGCCCAGCTTCATGGAGACGGTTGCGAATGGTCCTAGCCGATACCCCAGGAGCAACAGTGTCCCTAATTTGCTGGGAAGTGGCGGTGCGCTCCCCTACGGCACTGCGTAGGATCCTACGGTCTTGGCGTGCATCCGTGCGTCGCTGCGGTCCGGTCCCAGGTCGACGGGCACGTGCACCTTCCGCCGACCACTGGCGACAACATTGATGTACTGTGGAGACCTCACGCCCCACGTGTTGAGCAATTCGGCGGTACGTCCACCCGGCCTCCCGCATGCCCACTATACGCCCTCGCTCAAAGTCCGTCAACTGCACATACGGTTCACGTCCACGCTGTCGCGGCATGCTACCAGTGTTCAAGACTGCGATGGAGCTCCGTATGCCACGGCAAACTGGCTGACACTGACACTGACGGCGGCGGTGCACAAATGCTGCGCAGCTAGCGCCATTCGACGGGCAACACCGTCCTGGTGTGTCCGCTGTGCCGTGCGTGTGATCATTGCTTGTACAGCCCTCTCGCAGTGTCCGGAGCAAGTATGGTGGGTCTGACACACCGGTGTCAATGTGTTCTTTTTTCCATTTCCAGGAGTGTAATTCGCTTCCTAGAAAACATCAGCCACCCGTTCTCTATGAGGTCGAACATTATCGTCCATCACTGCGAAGCCTGGGTCTACAGCACTTCGCAATAACCGCACATGAAGTCGCAAGATCTCGTCACGATACCTGACAGCAGTTGAGCCTTGCCGATTCACAATGTTCGGTCCCTAAATCGTATCCCACGTTTTCTCCAGATGCGAATCTGTTGAGAATCACTCTCCAGTCTAAATCGGGACAACACTGGCCCACTCTTCGACTGTCCAGGTGGCACGCTCATGACCCCAGTCTAGATGTTCCCTTCTGTGAAGACGTGTCAAAGGTACTCTTACAGCAGGTCTCCGACAGCAAAGGCAGTCTGCCGAAGCCCTCTGTACACGTCGAATGGATGCTGAGAGGTCATATGCCATTTGCCGTGTAGCACTAAGGCGGTACCGCCGTGCCCTTACAGCCAAATAACAATCCTCTCTTTTTGATTCACATGTGGTCGCCTCTGCCCCGGTTTCAGGATACAGTTACGGTCTCTACAACACTGTCACCACTCGCGAGAAACGACAGAACGGTTCACATTAATCCATTGGGCCACGTAAGTTTGCGACAGTCCTCCTTCCATTCTTCCTATGGCCCGCGACCGCAGAGATTCTGCTAGGTGTCTTTTCTGTGCCGCCTGTGACTGCGTACACAGCGATTTTGGATGTGGGAGTACCCAGTAAACACTACCCCGTTTGATAGGTGGCCAGACGTCATCGTTGACGTGGTTCTCCGTTGACCCGAATGCTATCTTCCGTACAGAACACGATCGTACGGACATCTGATAACAGTTTGTATGATTATATTGTGAATCAGACACAGGACGGGGAAACTGCGGTTTTTTGCTTCAATTTTGGACGCCAGTGTATTACAGAATCCGAAATCGAGTAGATACTTTGCGAGACTGTCATCTGGCATGACGTTTACACACACAGTGGTTTCCGAGGCAGAGCGCAGTGCCGACATCCTTCGAGCACCACGACTTACTCCTGGCTGGCGAGATGCGCAGCTTTCATCTGTCGGAGTGGACGGAAAGGGACACTCGCCCTCAACTTCTACTGGCTGCTTTCAGCCGGAGCACACCTACGGTAGGTGTGTAAATGATTAGAGATGCAATTCTCTCTGACAGGTAGAACGGCCATTAGAGTGTATAATGTTGTCAGTGTTTAGTGTCGTCGCCAGGCCTAATAAGGTATATGTAAGTGAGGTGCGCAGCGTCAGATGTTGAGTGATCATTGTGAAGGATACGGAGATGCCGCGTACTGGTGTTCAACAACTCTGTCAATCACTTCCAAGCCGAATAACTGTTTCCAGAAGGGCCAGAGGAAGACCAACACGTTATTCACTTCTTCAGTTTGTGAAGCTCCCTCTTTTGAATAAATCACGCAATTTTTCTGAAATTGTGATCATTTTTTCTGTACATGTACATCACATTTATCGATTTCCGTCCCATTCGGATAATTACTTCGTAGTGCGTCGTTTTTTGTCTATCAGGGTGTACATAAATTCGAGACCGCTTTCTAGCACTGCCACCTACATCGGCTAATTACAATTCATGACAGGAAACCTTCCTTGGAACACTAACGATGTGGCCGAGAGCGAAGTTTGTGAGTAGATAAAATGCTAGCCAAGCGACCAGGAAAAACAACGAGCGAATTATTGCAAGCAAGATCGACAGATCAAATTCATAGATTGAAATGGAAACGAAAGCACGGGATGAGTTGTTAGCCGCCGCCTTTAAACTCTCGACGCATCAAAGACAGAAGCTATCGCTTACCTGCACGTGTTAGCTCTCGTTCGCTGGTAACTGCAAAGATAACAACCAAAGGCACGCCAGGCACAGTCTCGCTGTGGTACCACTACTTACGCTGGCCATCAAAGTAGTTTTTAGGATTGACACGAACACAATAGGACTTAACCAGTAATACTAAGATAGTCGATGGAACTTGTTAACTGTTCCTGATGCAACTACCGAAAATCGAGTTTAGCCACAGGCCCCCAAGAATCAGTGGTCAGGATGTGGTCGTCAATCATCTGTCAGTAACCGCAAGCAAACAATGTTTAGGTTGACATAAACCTGCCAGACTACCTCCAGTATTGGTCAGCAAAGTGCTCGTTGATCCTGGGGACTTGTGTTAACAACTTGCTTGGCGAAAACTTTAAAATGACGCTAGTGTGTTTCTGTTATTTCTCTGCGACGCTCTCCTACGATGTAAGCTTCCGCAGTCGCATACTTGCCGTTTAACCGATGCTTTACAAGACGGTCGAGATGCACTCACTCGACCATGAAGATTTTTCACTCTAATGTTAAGTTATCGAAGAGTTGGTATGATCGAGCGTACGCAATCTCACTGACATGATAATATTGAAGTACGTGTTTATTTGGCAAGTATTTCTGCTCTTCGTCGAACACTGCTGAAGACCAGAAGAGAGCACTACGTCCGTCGGCAACACTGGGTCACCATGAACGCGTGCTCTGTTCAACTCCTACCCTTTTGGAAAGCGAAAAAGTGCCGACTGGATCCACCAGAACGAATCCGCGAATCTTTGTATTGGGAGGGGGGAAGGGGGGGGTGGTAATACACGGCGTCAGCTCGCGCAGTTGGCGTCCCACGAGTTGTCTGTCATCCGCGGGACATTCATTCTACTGCTGCTGCAAGAAACACTTAGCTATTTCGCGGAAGGAAAATTATTACTCTATTGGGTTCTCGCGGGCGCATCCAACAGGATACCTACGTTCTGCTTTCATTTTAGGACTAAATGTATATACAACTTCACGTGGAATTTCTCGCAAGTCAATAGCCAATAACAAGCACGTTCTTAAGCCAGCCTCATTTAATCATTTTAGTACTACTGGGAGCAAACAGAATACCACAGAGACGCAAAACCGCGACGAGAGTGAAGCAAACTGAACAACCCTCCGCCATTTTTATGCACTCAAAACCAATGAACGTGATATAGCAAGAGGCAGATAATGTGTCAGATAACTACTAAATAGCCGGCCAGGTGGCCGAGCGGTTCTAGGCGCTAAGGTCGCAGGTTCGAATCCTGCCTCGGGCATGGATGTGTGTGATGTCCTTAGGTTAGTTAGGTTTAATTGGTTCTGAGTTCTAGGGGACTGATGACCTCAGAAGTTAAGTCCCATAGTGCTCAGAGCCATTTAAACCATTTTGAACTACTAAATAACTTCCAACTGTTGATTTTAGCAGTTACCCTCAAAAGCGAAATTACCCCTGATTATGACGGACGAACATTTGATATAGATCATCTTTCGGCAATGACTGTAGCACACACGTACAAGTAATCCAGTTCGAGATTATATATTACGTGTCATTCAGAATAATAACACATGAAACTTCCTGGCAGATTAAAAATGTGTGCCCGACCGAGACTCGAACTCGGGACCTTTGCCTTTCGCGGGCAAGTGCTCTACCAACTGAGCTACCGAAGCACGACTCACGCCCGGTACTCACAGCTTTACGTCTGCCAGTACCTCGTCTCCTACCTTCCAAACTTTACAGAAGCTCTCCTGCGAAACTTGCAGAACTAGCACTCCTGAAAGAAAAGATATTGCGGAGACATGGCTTAGCCACAGCCTGGGGGATGTTTCCAGAATGAGATTTTCACTCTGCAGCGGAGTGCGCGCTGATATGAAACTTCCTGGCTGTGGCTAAGCCATGTCTCCGCAATATCCTTTCTTTCAGGAGTGCTAGTTCTGCAAGTTTCGCAGGAGAGCTTCTGTAAAGTTTGGAAGGTAGGAGACGAGGTACTGGCAGAAGTACAGCTGTGAGTACCGGGCGTGAGTCGTGCTTCGGTAGCTCAGGTGGTAGAGCACTTGCCCGCGAAAGGTAAAGGTCCCGAGTTCGAGTCTCGGTCGGGCACACGGTTTTAATGTGCCAGGAAGTTAAATATCAGCGCACACTCCGCTGCAGAGTGAAAATCTCATTCTGGAAACATCCCCACGCTGTGGCTAAGCCATGTCTCCGCAATATCCTTTCTTTCAGGAGTGCTAGTTCTGCAAGTTTCGCAGGAGAGCTACGTATGCCTATACCAGTTTCTTTGGCGCTTCAGTGTAAAAAGAGCAAAACACTCATACGACTCACTAGGAGACGTATTATGACAATCACGACCTTAATACAAACAAACGCAAAATTTTCTGTAAAAGAATTTATTTTATTGCAAAGAAAAACTACTACTTTGTCATCTTGCAAATAACATGGCGTCAGTCATTAAAATCTGCGACAAAAGGAACATTCTGTTTTTAAGATGATTATCATATGTATTAACGGAAAATGGGAAGGCCATGCGCTAGTTTAGTCCTAAAATCTAATAATGCTCGAAATCGTGATAACTGTACTATGTTTTACATTTCATGAAAGTGAAGAGATACCCGCGGAAGACAGCACACCGGTGCCGAAATATGTCTAGATGACAAATACACAAAAAATTTCTGGTCTCCATTGACTTATGTATGGTTTTTATAGTATTCTGAAAGTTGTCATCGTACACTGTTTTCATACCTAACGCGGTTAATGTTAACACAAACAAAAATCCTTAATAAGAACGACGTAAATCACTTTTACGACAAGGTGTGGACGACTACAAACACATGCTCTCAAATTTACAGCGGTATAATATAAGCAACCAACCTGTTTTCAAAGTTTACATGTTTAAAAAATTCTCAACTGGCCTCGTTAAATTACATATATCGAAACTTTTATTCCAAGAGAGGAAACGTCTGTTTTAATTGCGCATTTATTTTTCTGATTAATTTAATTTTTATGATTTATTTCAATATAAAAGTACAGTTTCATGAATCCACTCTTGTTATTTTTATTGCGTGTTATTTGTTCCGACAGTTACCTAACGACCCACAACAGTTGAAAATTATAAATGATACAACTCATTGCTGTCCGTGTTCGTGGAATTAATTTAGCAGTCACGTAAACAGTTTCACTGGGCTTTTGATGATGGCAGTATTATGTAAAAGACACGGAAAGCAGGTGATATTTCTCTTTGATAATGAACTCAGTGACATTTAACGATTACCGGAAACTGGTATTTAAAAGTACTGCCAAGCTGTCAAATATAGCAGCTTGTTACTAGCATACACCGTGCCGATTATAAAAGATGAATTGCTGGGAATACAAGCAGTGTAATTCTGCTCTGGGCCACCGTTGACAATCGGTACAAGTAGCTTGCTCATTGCTGTCATGACCAGATGCAATCGCACGGTACAGTACTGTCAAAAATAAATGCGCAGGAAGCATACAAATGATTTAAAACCACAAATAAAATAAATAATGTTTCACACATTTGTCATTAGTTCAGACCTGAATTTTCATGGGTTACTCTAATGTATTGTACAAATATTTGTTACCATTAATTGCAACAATCCTAGCAACAAAAACAATTAATTATCGAGAAGAAAGATTACCATTAGAACGCGAATATGATCCAAACAATTTAGCCCGAATACCTGTTCCTGTTCATAGATATAATTAAAAATAAAGGTATTTCCATAGCTTCTTCAGTGTCCCACTCTGTTTATACGCTACTTAGCTATTTATAAGAACAACAGCATAACGAAAATATGGCTGACAATCAGTATTCAAACGCCAGACAACGGCCAGAATGGTGTCGAATTCAATCCCTGGTTACTCCTAGGATTTTTATCTATCACTTTTCTCTTAACATGAAAAATGCCCAGTTACACCGCGCTTCAGAATCCACGTTGAACTGCAGATCCACCAAAACTGGCTCGGCAAGTCAGCTCATAAGAGTACGGCCTCTAATAGCAAGATGCCTAGCAAAGCGCTATGATGCTCAAACCATCCTTCAGGTTGATGGCAGCTTTACTTTTTATTCTGAAATAGTGAGATAAGTCTCTCTACTTGCATCAGCGTAGTTCGTCAAAGCCATGTGTGTATTGGTTCAAATGGCTCTGAGCACTATGGGACTTAACATCTTAGGTCATCAGTCCCCTAGAACTTAGAACTACTTAAACCTAACTAACCTACGGACATCGCACAACACCCAGCCATCACGAGGCAGAGAAAATCCCTGACCCCGCCGGGAATCGAACCCGGGAACCCGGGCGTGGGAAGCGAGAACGCTACCGCCATGTGTGTATTGTCTGAATGTCTGTGACGAATACAATACAACGAATACAATTATAGCTGGACAGAAAAAGCGCCAAAACAGCGTTTAGGTAGTTGTGTCAGAACTACATTCGTTCAAGGTGGTCTACGTAATGAGGTCACACCTAACATTTTGCACACAGCTGAAGATACCCAGACGCTGTTTTCTGCAACCGACGCTACACCAAAAAAAGTTCAAATGTGTGTGAAATCTTGTAGGACTTAAATGCTAAGGTCATCAGTCCCTAAGCTTACACACTACTTAACCTAAATGATCCTAAGGACAAACACACCCACCCATGCCCGTGGGAGGACTCGAACCTCCGCCGGGATCAGCCGCAGACGCTACACCCAAAGAGGTACGAAGTTGACATTTGGAATAATGGGGTCTACTGCCGGATGTTTGTGTCGCTCTGGCACAATATTTCGGCCACGTAACTCGTTGCCTTCTTCAGGTGCTACCTGAGACTGCCGTGTTGGAGGAAGTTGTTACATGCATCATACTTTGACTTGTTTTTTGTACGAGATGGAATTATATCTTGTTTTGCGTCAAACGATAACTCGTGAAATGAGCAGAATATTGCTGTCATTGTCTACAGTGAAAGGTCATCCTGTAGGTATTCTGAGAGTGAATATCAGAAGGCTGTCTTCATTGAGCCGCGCGGGATTAGCCGAGCGGTCTGAGGCGCTGCAGTCATGGACTGTGCGGCTGCTCCCGGTGGAGGTTCGAGTCCTCCCTCGGGCATGGATGTGTGTGTTTGTCCTTAGGATAATTTAGGTTAAGTAGTGTGCAAGCGTAGAGGCTGATGACCTTAGCAGTGAAGTCCCATAAGATTTCACGCACGTTTTAACATTTTTGTCTTCATTGAACATGTAAACAGTGAATGCAGTAGCTAAAACTGTGCTGTCCATGCATTATTTGGATTCAGATTTAATATATTTACCGACAATTTTGGAAAACATTTTACTGCCATTATTAAGAAGTATTATATGACAATAGTTTATTTCCAAGAGCTTGTGAATACTTCAGAGAAGCATATTTTTTCCTTTACAAAAAGTCACAGTTTCTTCAGTATCTCATGTAATCTCGTCCTACCCCCCCCCCCCCCTCCCTCCACAAACTGGCATACCATGAGAACTTTGTTTTGATATCAGGATCTATTAACGAAATATTTAGAATTTACAAGTAACTTTTGGCATCGCGAATAAAAAACAACTATAGAATATAGTTGAAGGTTAAGGGGGGAACACCTACAAACGACAAAAAAACTTGTATATGGAATACATCAACCGGAGGTGAAAACTGCATTCCAGCCAAAAGCCTCGGTTAGAAACTTGTAACGTATTAAGATGCTCCATTTCTACGACTCCAGAATGAAATGTGGTCATACGTGTACCCGTTGCGTCCGACTATACACTGCCTGACAAAAAGGTGAAGCACCCAGAAGGAGAGGAGGAAAAGAAATGAAACTTCACAGGTTGAAAGTATATGTGAAGGTATCTCAGTGATTACAAAATCGAGTCAAAATTACAAAGGACTTGACAGTGTGAGCCAACTTACCAGCACGATGTTGTAAATGGTCCTTCTTATCCTGGATACTGGTAGTGGGGCAGAGTTGACGTTTGAGCTTGCCTCACACATGTTCTGTCAGGGACAGATCTGCGAATATTGCCGGCCACAAGAGCACAACGTCATTCAGACAGCACGTGTCATGTGCGACCGAGCTCTGCCCTGTTGAAAAATTGCACCAACATACCGTCGCATGCGTGACACGTCGTTGTGCCGTCTGAGTTCCCTCAATCGCCTCCATCAGTGACCTGAAGTTACACCTGACGGTTCTCGATACCATGGCGCCAGGAATAACGCCGCTGTGCCTCTCCCAAACATTGGGAGAATGGAACCTATCCAGAGATCGCCTCCATTATCGCCGACAACTGTTATCGGGTGATAGAGAACTGTGTTCCATCGCTGAACATAGTGCGACGCCATTCATCAGCAGTCCCTGCTACCCTGTCACGGCACCGTTTGTGTTTTATTGTCAACGGCAGTCTGCATGCAGGTCTATGCTGCTGTCTCCGACCAATGGTGCGTGATGACACAGAATTTTGTGGGGAGTCCATTACTTGTTCTCGGATGGAAGGCGCAGGTGTGAACGGGTTACGATGTCCTCGGTGCACGGTACGGCACAATCCTTTCATGTGGTGGTCAGACATGGTCGAACGGAATCTGTCCTCACGTTACCACGCAGTCTGACATCGGGCCACTGTCATATCCGCATGCTCAACGTATCTGGGTGGTCCACGATTCGACCAGCCAGCCAACTGGAGACGCACGATGAGATCCCTACTGCACTCTGACAGCCGTTCTAGCTGTCATGGGTAATCGCAACACTAATCATTTACATACCCACTGGTGGCATGTACGTGTACGAAGTTACATTGACATGCAACCACGTATTCTGTATGCTTCACTTTTTTTGTCGGGCAGTGTAACTAATAATAAACAAATCCCCATTCCGAGGGTGATAATGTGACAGTCAAGGCAAAAACCATCTCGTCTTCATATGCAACAAATACGATGTTTCGAGAGAAACATTTATGCAACAGTTGAGAGCATTACAGATTGAGTGTCCATAAACCAGTGGCTCAATTTTCCACCAGAATAATCCGTGAGATTTTAACTTCTTATTGAGTTTATATAGAGTAGTGATTTTACTATACCAGACAGTGCGTATACGAACTTGTGCTTTTAAATCCTTGGGATATAGCATGCTGTAAAATATAAAGTATACTACTTAATAATGTGTCAAAATTTTTTGTGATTTTTAGCCAGCTGCTCCAATGCAGTATGAGTACACAGCTAGATCTAAGAAGGAAGAAGCCATATTTCACTGTTGGTTGGAAGACCCCGAAGGGTAGGTACAGCTGCCTGTTGTTAAAGGTTTTCTTCTTCCATATACAATGGCTCTTTCCTCGAGGTATGTTGAATGGTATCTTCAGTGTGTCTGTCGATTGTAGCTGCCCCTATAGTATGTTGTACGATGATGAAAGACGAGAGAGAGTGAAACCTGGTGCCACCACGTAGTCTTCCTTACTCGGTTAGCACAAGAGGACCGGCGAGCTTAACGTATCCATCAGACGGACGGAACACCATCAACAATGTCGTGCCGCGCGGGATTAGCCGAGCGGTCTAGGACGCTGCAGTCATGGACTACGCGACTGGTCCCGGCGGAGGTTCGAGTCCTCCCTCGGGCATGGGAATGTGTCTTTGTCCCTAGGATAATTTAGGTTAAGTAGTGTGTAAGCTTAGGGATTGATGACCTTAGCAGTTAAGTCCCATAAGATTTCACACACTTTTTTTTTTTTTAACAATATCGCAGGCCCTCACTTCGTGAGGTTTGGAATTTACACTGAGGTGACAAAGGTCATGCGATACCTCCTAAAATCGGTCGGACCTCCTCTGGCCCGGCGTACTGCAACAACTCGACGTGGCATGGACTCAACAAGTCGTTGGAAGTCCCCTACAGAAATACTGAGCCATGCTGACTCTATAGCCGTCCATAATTACGACAGTGTTGCTGGTGCAGGATTTTGTGCATGAACAGAGCTCTCGATCATGTCCCATAAATGTTCAATGGGTGGCCAAATCATTCGCTCGAAATGTCCAGAATGCTCTTCAAACTAATTATGAACAATTGTGGCGCAGTGGCATGGCGCACTGTCATCCGTATAATTTCCATCGTTGTTTACGAACATGAAGTCCATTATCTACATCTACATCTACACCTACATACATACTCCGCAATCCACCATACGGTGCGTGGCGGAGGCTACCTCGTACCACAACTAGCATCTTCTCTCCCTGTTCCACACCCAAACAGAACGAAGGAAGAATGACTGCCTATATGCCTCTGTACGAGCCTTAATCTCTCTTATCTTATCTTTGTGGTCTTTCCGCGAAATATAAGTTGGCGGCAGTAAAATTGTACTGCAGTCAGCCTCAAATGCTGGTTCTCTAAATTTCCTCAGTAGCGATTCACGAAAAGAACGCCTCCTTTCCTCCAGAGACTCCCACCCGACTTCCTGAAGCATTTCCGTAACACTCGCGTGATGATCAAACCTACCAGTAACAAATCTAGCAGCCCGCCTCTGAATTGCTTCTATTTCCTCCCTCAATCCGACCTGATAGGGATCCCAAACGCTCGAGCAATACTCAAGAATAGGTCGTATTAGTGTTTTATAAGCGATCTCCTTTACAGATGAACCACATCTTCCCAAAATTCTACCCAAGAACCGAAGACGACTATCCGCCTTCCCCACAACTGCCATTACATGCTTGTCCCACTTCATATCGCTCTGCAATGTTACGCCCAAATATTTAATGACGTGACTGTGTCAAGCGCTAGACTACTAATGGAGTATTCAAACATTACGGGATTCTCTTTCCTATTCATGTGCATTAATTTACATTTATCTATATTTAGAGTTAGCTGCCATTCTTTACACCAGTCACAAATCCTGTCCAAGTCATCTTGTATCCTCCTACAGTCACTCAATTACGACACCTTCCCGTACACCACAGCATCATAAGCAAACAGCCGCACATTGCTATCCACCCTATCCAAAAGATCATTTATGTAGATAGAAAACAACAGCGGACCTACCACACTTCCCTGGGGCACTCCAGATGATACCCTCACCTCCGATGAACACTCACCATCGAGGACAACGTACTGGGTTCTATTACTTAAGAAGTCTTCGAGCAACTCACATACTTGAGAACCAATCCCATATGCTCATACCTGAGTTAGGAGTCTGCAGTGGGGCACCGAGTCAAACGCTTTCCGGAAGTCAAGGAATACGGCATTCGTCTGATACCATTCAACCATGGTTCGCAAGATATGTGAAAAAAGGGCGAGTTGCGTTTCGCAGGAGCGATGCTGCATATGGTCTCCACGTAGCCGAACATAACCATTTCCAGCCAATGATCGCTTCACTTGGACCAGAGTACCCAGTCCATTCCATGTAAACACAGCCCACACCACTATGGAGCCATCACCAGCTTGCACAGTGTCTTGTTGACAACATCGATCCATGGCTTCGTGGGGTCTGCGCTAGACTCGAACCCTACTGCCAGCTCTTATCAACCGAAATCGGGACTCATCTGACCAGGACACGGTTTTCCAGTCGTGCAGCGTCCAAGCGACATGGTCACGTGCTGAGGAGAGGCGCTGCAGGCGATGTCGTGCTGTTAGCAAGGGCACTCGCGTCGATCGTCTGCAGCCATAGCCCATTAACGCGATCTTTCGCCACACTGTCCTAACGGATACGTTCGTCGTACGTCCCACATTGATTTCTGCGGTTATTTCACGCAGTGTTGCTTGTCTGTTAGCACTGACAACTCTACGCAAACGCCGCTGCTATCGGTCGTTAAGTGGAGGCCGCCGGCCACTGCGTTGTCTGGGGTGAGAGGTAATGCCTGATATCTGGTATTCTACGTACATTGTGGACACTGAGGGTCTCGGAATATCGAATTCCGTAAAGATTTCCGAAATGGAGTATCGCATGCGTCTAACTCCAACTACCATTCCGTTTTCAAAGTCTGTTAATTCCCGTCGTGCGGCCATAATCACGTCGGAAACCTTTCCACATGAATCACCTGAGTACAAATGACAGCTCCGCCATTGAACTGCCCTTTTATACCTTCTGTATGCGATACTATCGCCATATGTATATGTTCATGTCGCTATCCAATGACTTTTGTCTCCTCAGTGTATAGCAAGATAGTAGTGCAATGTCTCGTTATCAGGAGCTTTGCAACGCCACCTATCCTACCCTTGCCGTCCATAGGCTGGTGGTGAACATTTTTTACACCACCATAATTTTTTTGCATCCGAGTCAAGTGTCACAGCATAGGCGTGCTTCAGCGACCTTCGATGCTTTTCCGTTTTTTTTTTCCGTGCTACCTACACTACATATACTGAAGATAAGCATCATCTCGATAATGAAATAGAATAACAATAATAATAATAATAATAATAATAATAATAACAATGTTGAACAGCCTTTTCAAGAACCAAAATAAACATCTTGGAGAAACATAAGACTTCATTGGAAACTAATAAAACTTGGCTCTGAGCACTATGGGACTTAACATCTGAGGTCATCAGTCCCCTAGAACTTAGAACTACTTAAACCTAACTAACCTAAGGACATCAAACACATCCATGCCCGAGGCAGGATTCGAACCTGCGACCGTAGCAGTCGCGCGGTTCCAGACTGAAGCGCCTAGAACTGCTAGGCCACCGCGGCCGGCCTAATAAAACTCTTCTTGGTGAAACATCGAGTGTCTTCGTTAAAAGACAATAAGACATTTAAACATCTTGAAGAACAGTGAACCTGTACTTCTTGAAGATCGATCCCTTTTCATAAGACAATGAAAGTTCTCTTGCACAACAAGAAAATACAATAGAAATAACATAACTGCTGTTGAAACTACGAAGGACTACGACAGCTACAAGATCGCCAACAATATCGGAGGAAGTTCTGAAAACTTGACGAGTTTATCTTGTATGATCCAATGTTGTTGGCGTAGATGGTCTCGCCAACCTCCTATTAATGTTAATTTCGAATGTAACTTGAAAGTGACCATATGTCTCATTCACCAGGCAAAAGCGCTACTTCCCTGCAGAAAAACCAGTCTGCAGTCAAAGTATTCTCCATCGAAATCCTACGGGACCGGAAGTACTGTTGTTTCTGCGCCTGTCGATATCCCTTTGTCATTACAAGCTCATTGGAGTTTCACTATGGTAGTAACGCAACAGTTGCTAACAAAAACATTTGCGATGTTTATTCAACTTCATCAGATGTTTGTAATTGCCAAAGGTGGTTTTTTTCAGGTCCGGTAATTTTGATATTTCCGATTCGTATCGATCAGAACAAACAACGACTTCAGACAATGACATGTTAAGGGCAGAAGTGGAAGCATACCCGTGCCACATAATCGACAAACACTCTTAACCAACCTTGGTCGACCATCCAAGAACCGGCAGCTACGGTCGCAGGTTCGAATCCTGCCTCGGGCATGGATGTGTGTGACGTCCTTAGGTTAGTTAGGCTTAAGTAGTTCTAAGTTCTAGGGGACCGATGACCTCAGCTGTTAAATCCCATAGTGCTCACAGCCATTTGAATTTGAACCATCAAAAAACATTTACAGCAGATTGGGAAACACAAATAAAGCTAACCTATCACCACTTGCAACTTATTTATTTCAGCGGCATTGTACAGTAGTTTTTGATCGCTGGATATGAAAAATGGATCCTCTGTGATAATTCAAAACGTAAACATAGTAAAAAAATGGTTCAAATGGCTCTGAGCGCTATGGGACTTAACATCTGTGGTCATCAGTCCCCAAGAACTTAGAACTAATTAAACCGACATCACACACATCCATGTTCGAGGCAGGATTCGAACCTGCGACCGTAGCAGTCGCGCGGTTCCGGACTGAGCTCATAGAACCGCTAGACCACGGCGGCCGGCGAAAACATAGTAGCTCTCTCCGAATCAATAGCCGCGAAGTACAGCTAAGTCAGGTTGACGCCCCAAAGGGCGTTTTTGTGTTTGGTGGAGTATTCGCATGGTCGTTCGTTTTGAATTGTTGAAACCTGGACAAACAGTGAATGCAGACCTTTACTGTGAACAATTTGATCGAGTAAATCAGTCTTCAATTGACAAGTGTCCAGAGATTGCGATCATTAAAGGCGTTATTCTGCAACACGATAATGCGCAAGATGTAGCCCGAAAAAAATTAATGAACTAGGGTGGGAGGTATTGCCTCACCCAAAACATTCGCACGATATTGCACCATAGAATTTATATTTATTCCGATCGCTACAACATTTTCTAAGCGGCAAAAAAATTTGAAACTTTGGGTGAAGTCCAAAATGACAGCTCCAGATATTTTGCTGAAAAACCAATAGATTTTCATCGATCCGGGTATTGAAAACTTGCACTCTAGATGGAAAAACGTTGCTGACAACGAGAGTGATTACATGATTGATAAAAGAAAGAACTTGTTAACAACTGATCAGTTTGAATTTAATGTATGAAACTGAATGAAAACGACATTGCTTTCCTGTACCGCTAAAATAGTAGGGTGCTGAGCTATTATTTACGACGGTTTTCTCCGCGTCCAACCCCATACCAGGCTCTGACCTTTGCAAGAGAATATCTGTGCGGTGCAGCCCAATCGTTTGTATACTCCTACGTCGCCTCACACAATCCATATCAGGTTATACTGGCTCTGCACCAAAAAGTAAAAGTTTTTAGTGCTCCTGAGCCACCCTGACTTTTCACCAGAATAACATTTCAGTGTGCTAACTATTCCCAGTTTGGAACTATTCACTCACCGCTCTATTGAGCTTCTGTATTTAGCAGTGCTGATCGAGGTGCCCGCAGTAGTTAGTACACTGGATTCGCATTCGGCAAGCCGAAGGTTCAGATCCGTGTCAAGATATCCAAATTTAATTTTTCCTTGATGTCCCTAAATCACTCCTGGAAAATTTCGGGATGATTTCTTTGAAAAGGCATGGCCGATTTTCTCCCCTATGTTTGACACATTCCGAGCTTGTGCTCCGTCTCTAATGGCCGAGATGTCGAGACACGCTCAACCCTCATCTTCATTTTTTGTATTTAGTAATGGGTCGGAGTGATCTCCCCCATGCCGAGATCAGGTCAAGTTCCAGCTGTTTCTCCTGTAGTATTTAACAATCCAGACGCCATATGCTTCTCCCGTTACAGATATACTGTCTTACGACATTTGGTACCCCATGTGGTCGTGGAAGAACGATGGCCAAAATTAGACATGGATGTATTGCTGCTGTATGTAAATTCCCTTCAATCGACTTGCTGCTACGTCTGACACGTATCGGGAGGTTATAATTATACTCAGGGAAGTCCAGTGTGAGCTATGATTGTCGTATAGCAACGAAACATAGTAGATTATGCTAATGCGTTCATGCGGAACCGATTTACGTTGGAGAAAGAATAGTTCCAATTTTGACTACCAGTTGCAAATCGAGAACAGAGACCGTGAGCTGTTATTGAAACTGTTTTATGTGAACGGCAGCAATTACAGTGCTGCACTGAGAGAATATCGAAGCCTGAAAGATCTGAGGAGCGGCCCGATGTCATTAAATTGTTTAAAGAAGATAATAATGAAAATGGAAAACATGGGTGAGCTTGGTGTGGCTCCTGGAAAGAGGAAGGTGTCCTATCCCGGTGGTGGCACCTAGAAAAAGGAAGGTATCCTGTACCTGTGGAAGTTATTGACGAGGTTGCTGTTGCCGTAACCACGCAGCACGTGCCCCGGGTTAGTGCATCTGCTCGTGCAGTGTCACGAAAATTACCGTCCCATGGTCAATAGTACGGAAAGTAACTGAAATCTCATGAGCCTCAGCAACGTTCTGAATTTCCTCTTTGGTTTCTGGCACGGACCGAAGTTGATGACGTGTTGCCGGACAATATTCTATGGAGTGACGAGGCACATTTTAGTCTACAGGGTGCACTGAATACACAGAACTGCCGAATCTGGGGTACTGTTAAACCACTTGTGCACGAAGAGCCACTGCACTGGCCGTATGTGACTGGGTGGTGTGAATTCACAAGCACCTTTATTTTCAGTCCGTTTTTCTTTGAAGAGAATACACCCAGAGGGCATGTCAGGTGAGCCACGACACCTGCACGTTATTGAGAGTCCTTGAACAGAATGTGATTTCTGCTTTGGAAGAGATCAACTATGTGCTAACCACTGTTTTCATGCAATATGAGGCAGCCCAGTGAAAACTCTGCTGAATGCAACTTTCGACAAATGTATCATATCCAGAGGTTTTCCAGCTGCATGGCCTGCAAGATCTTCTGATCTGAATCCATGTGGCTTTTGGCTCTGAACGTATTTACCTGAGACAAGTTCAGACCCTATCTGATCGGAAGGCCAGTATGCAGGAACACGTCGTTCAAATTCCACCGGAACTGATGGGAGCAATCGTTAATCATGTCGCCGCGCGGGATTAGCCGAGCGGTCTAGGACGCTGCAGTCATGGACTGTGCGCCTGGTCCCGGCGGAGCTTCGAGTCCTCCCTCGGGCATGGGTGTGTGTTCGTCCTTAGGATAATTTAGGTTAAGTAGTGTGTACGCTTAGGGACTGATGACCTTAGCAGTTAAGTTCCATAAGATTTCACACACATTTGAACACTTTTTGTTAATCATGTCGTTCTACGGATTCAGCTTCTCGTCGACGTTTCCGGTGCTCATACTGAACAAATCATGTAAGCGGCAGTTAACAATAAAATCAACATTATAGCTTTCTCACTTGTTTGACCTTTTCTGCTCACGTCCCTTTCCTAGCCCATTACATTTGGAAAAATTTCTATATGTCTTACTTGCATTCACAACGCCTTATTTGCACCAGGTGGACTAAACTGAAACTAAGTTTTTCCTAGCGTAAATTGCTTCCGCATTACCGCATTAGCATATCTACCAAATTTTGCTGCCATATGATAATTACGGTCCACGCTGGACCACTGTGAGTAGCCGCACTTTAATTATAAGCACCCGATACGAATAAGCGAGGTGTTAAGGAAGGAATTTGGCCAAAGTGTCCCTAATATTTAGTTCTCGCCCTAAAATGGTGAGTTCCTTACAATAGTTGAAATGAGGTTCCTGATACCTCTGGTCAGTAATCTTATTAAAGTCGGTGCCCAACGTAATTGTTTTATTCCAATGTAATTGTTTTGTTAAGGCCTGCAAATAGGGTGACTATCCATTCACTATAAAATTCGCGTCTGGCCGCCTCTGCACACGAGCCAGCAGGTGCGTAATGTTTATCACGTGAATGTTGATGAAGTTGCAGGCTACCTCTCTGATCAAATACAGTAGAACCTGAGAGGTGAAATCCACTCCTTGTCGGAAAACAACGACTGTGACCACCCCCGTGCTAATGATTATGATTGCATCATAGCCTGACACATCGGAAGTGTAGGTGTCACTACTGCCTATACGAAGGACATATCAACTGCAGCATTCCATACCAATAATCGAAATTCTAATATCATACACTGAACATAAAAGCCGTATACATCAATTGTAGCAGTTTTATAATCCTGCGTATCAATTACTGTTTCATATCAATGTCCAGGTCTTCTGCGCATGTTAATGCTTTGTCCAGTGACATGTCATTCTCTGTCCCCATTGTAATATCCTTTGTAGTTACAGCGCAAGTCCCTTTACCGATTCCATGTTCGCCTCTCTTATTATGTCAACCGTTGCCGTATTTGTTTCTGGCTTGCTGTTTGGCTCTGTTCGCTCTCTTTTACACTGTTACATGCTGTTCTGTCGTGTTGTTGGCGTAATGAGTTTCCGGACCTCTTCTGTGTAGCGAGTTTCGGTGATTGGTCAGGCCTGTCCTCGAGTTCTTGAGTACTTGGGTCGAGGTTCGAATCCGATACCTCCGCCTAGTCCCCCACAAACGTGGGCTTTGGTCTATACGTAACGAGTATGATTCACTGAGTGAATTTGTTTTTAAATTTATGAGGTCGAAGAACGACGTATTTTAGTTTAAGTACAAGTTTCGTGCTACAAAATTTATTTATTTGCTTGTGGTGATACAAGTTACATGACGAGCTCGTTTCGGCGTACTTGTGAAGATGGTATAATATTGTTCCTTACGTCTGTGTTAGTCTATGTCTACGAATGGCACTTATGCTTGCTTCTTAACTGGTATGACGTGGTCCATATGGCACCTTGGCACGTATACGTCGATTGTCGCTTTGTTATGATATCATCTTATATAATGTTTAATTTTTATTTGAGTGATCGTGTAAAGTTATTTTTGACAGCTTTGGGGCCAATGTTTACAATGGAATTTCCATTTTGCGGAAAGTCAGTGATCACGTTTAATTTTTCAGATATAGTATTTTGTTTTTATGTAAATAATAAGTGTTATATTGTTTTGTGTTTATCGCGATAATCTACCGTTTTAATTTCATGATGTCAATAAAATTTTCTGGTTTTTTTTATGTTCAAAATCTGTTCGTTTAGGATGTCTTCTGGGTATTTTTCTGAATGAAAGTAAATTTCAATTTCTTCCAAAATATTCATTGTAAGTCCTTTAGGGGTAGAATTTCTACGGTATTTTCAATATTTTCTACTTTAGTTCTTGGCTTTTTAAATGCAAGTAAAATGTGGATTGGTTGCTTTCTCAGTATTGTGTGTGTTTTTTAAATCTGATTCCGAAATTCCTGCCTGTTTGTGGGATATAAAATTTATTGCAGTCGTCACGAGAAAGTTTGTAGACGCCTCGACTTGAAAAAGTGTAGTTATTATCTTCTGTTGATCGTATTTTGGCCTTTAAGTCGTATTTCGTACGAAATGCTAATTTTATTTTCTTTCTCTTAACCAAGTTGTTTCTCTTTCCCGATATTTGGGCTAGGTTTGGTGTTGTAGTATAGCTATGTTTATTTTTGGTTTTTTATTCTCTTTTTAATAGATAGCGCAGCAAAAAGCTTTTACTAAAACAGAGAGAATGAATTATATACAGGGTGAACCAGAACACCATTGACATACTTTCAGAGGTGGTAGTACGGACCGAAACAAGAAAACAACGTCTAGTAAATACAGGCTCTAAAATAAATACCTTAAGAGCTATGAACATTCGTTCATTTTCGCTGCTATTCGATATCTGTGCTCTTAGCTCTTATTTTAGAACACATGTTTACTAGACACTTTGTTGCTTTGGTTCATACTACCAACTCAGAAAGTTTGTCGGTGGTGTTCTGCTTCACCCTTTGTGTGTAACAGGGTATACGAGCTGCGAGAAGCACATCTATTGAAAAGGGATTTGAGGAAGGCAGCAGGGAAGGTAAATTGGGCAGGCAAGAGCGGGCTTTCTCGTAACGAGGCAGGCAGCACGGCACACAATGGGACGCCGGCTGGCTGGATGCTGTATGGCGGAGCGGAGTGCGTTGGCGTCGTAGCACACACAACTTCCGTTAGCGGCTAAAGACGGTTTACGTGTCGTGACCTCAGCGTGGGTGCGGAGGTGGAATTGTGCACACCTTCAAAAACACGTTCCAACTTCATTCACAGCATGGAACGTTCGTAGAAAGAACAGAGTTTACGCGCTTGCTGCGAAAAACTATGAACTAACTCGTAGTAATAGTACGAAGGCTGTAACAAGCTCAGGAACTTTATGAAAATCACGCGCGGTTGGTACAACAGCACGTTTAATAGGTATTGTTTTCTGTATCCACAGGTGACCGTCTATATTAGTCCACACACATGTTGTTTGGACGTTGACTGCGTTTTTGAATTTATTACAAACAGTACTACCGATCCGCTAGCGCATACCCCCGTTGATCATCCTCTCGAAATTCGTGTTAAAGAGCCGTTCCAGTACGCAGATTAAACCGAAGTCGAAAGGTAAGGAGTTGGTTGGGATACAGTATACAGGAGTCCCTGTCACCGAGGTCGCCAAGCTGGGAAAAACAGACCGGCCAGTGAATCGACGTTCAGTGCTTCAGTTATTCAGCTAATACCTCGTAACTGATCTAAAACCTGACAAATTTAAGTTTCTAAAAACCAGTTCAATCATAATGTAACTTTCTCAGAAGCTGATCGAATTAATTTAATTGCTACTGTCTCAAACAGCCAGACCACTGGCGTACTTTATCCTTTTTCTTGAGCTTACCACTTACATTTTCTCTGTATGCCTGTGTGTGGTTCATCGCCAGCCGAAGTGGCCGCGCGGTTCTGGCGCTGCAGTCTGGAACCGCGAGACCGCTACGGTCGCAGGTTCGAATCCTGCCTCGGGCATGGATGTGTGTGATGTCCTTAGGTTAGTTAGGTTTAAGTAGTTCTAAGTTCTAGGGGACTAATGACCTCAGCAGTTGAGTCCCATAGTGCTCAGAGCCATTTGAACCATTTTTTTTGTGGTTCCAGAATTTTCAAGTCTGGAAATTGTCTTTCAGTATTGCTACTCTTGGCGTTGATACTTATCCCGAGAAATAGTACATGGTGCCACTAACGTTGCAAAAATTATGATATGTAATTACTTTTTGACCGCTAAAACATTATTTCGTCAACAGTTTCTGCCGACTGCGTGAAGGGAACGTTCTTCAAGGTGAGGCCAGAACAGAGAGCATAAACTCCCAGACCAGAATCAGGTAACCTATAGCGAATGTAGACATCCCGAATGGGATCCTACATAAACGATAATATCAATGAACTTTTGAGCGCAAATCCGTTACAGAATCGTTGGTGTTCCTATCATTCGTCAGTTAGATCTTCACACGACCTGTAACTAAATATGAGGGCGAAGTGGAAAGAGTGATGAAATCTCGGCTGAATATTAGTAAAGTTAATCATATTTGACGTCCAGTCGGAAGTGAAAGAGCAGCCGGAACCAACCATTACGGTAAACGTATAATTTTCGTAACAAGCCTCTGCCTTTGCCTTGCAGATTGTTAAACACAATTTGGTTGACTGATCCAGTCGACCGTTATCCCTGTTTGTAGTCATATCTGTCAAAGCAGCGGGCTGGAATAAACAAAGTTCACTGGCACTAAATGTCTGTTGGTTTGATGGAACTTGGCAACGAGCGGTTGGGACTCATTCCGCATACCTATCTCCTGTAGCATTCGCTGCATTTACGTTTTTGGGACGTAGTGTCCGCAAATGCTTGTCAGCGCCACACGCGGCGAAGTCCTCCGCTGACCGTCGTTAATGTTCAACGTATGAAATCCCTGAATACATATACACGATGGTTCATATTGCCTCAGGTCTGTTTTTAAGGCACGAACGGCACTGTCCACGTTGGAGTGTGTCAAGAGATGCCACTGATCACGAGGCACGGTATGAACAGTTTCGAATCTTTCCGAAGCACACCGCACGGTACTGTCTGGAATTCCAAAGGGCAGGTCATAAACCGTTACCGATCTCGCAAGGGGACCATCACCCCTGTTAACTACCGATTTTGGAGAGTCTTAGTTATATTGTACATGGAGCTGTCATGAGTACTTGGCTAGCTGCTTTTCATGCGAAGGCCCCTAGTTTCCGAGAAAATCGATGTTGAGGTTTTATGCGTAGCTCCTATACCCGTAACGTTACACCTGTTTCGACAACTTGAGCGTAGCGCAGCGGCTTAAGTTCATGGCTACCATGTTGACTATACAGGTTCAGACTCTGTACGTGTACTTTTTTTCAATTTCATCGTATAGAATATCATTAGATTGTAAATGTCATGTAAAATTATTCATTTTCGCCGTAGTAATTTCATTAATTAACAAGTCATTATAGCACACTTTCTTCAAATGTGTATTCCGTTTGCGGTTCGCAGTTAAAGTTCCAAATATTTGGACAGCTCCAAAGGATTCGGAACGATGGATGACGTATTAACAGCTGCGGGATTCTAGAATCAGACGAAAGAACTCATCCCTAATTTTGAACTCGATTACGCAATTAATACCGATCAAACCGGCTGCCAGTACCAACCGACATACAATAGATCCCTCGCAGTACAAGGAGCGAAAACTGTCCCTGTGCACAAAAAAAAGATGTGTTGACTCATAAATTAAAAAATGTAATTGTGACCTACACGAAATCAAAGAAGTTGACGAAAGTGCTGCACGAAAAGTACAGATGTCATTCTTCCGTGTGTGGGACAAGGCTTTTTTTTCATTACTGATTCGTGGAGAGGGCAGACTGATCAGACACTTTACGATAAAATCTTGTAGATGAAGGGAAACAGTGCATCTGCACCGTAAAAATTAGCCCAGATAAATGTACTCCGCTTTGAAAACCCTGCGATGTTCATTTCTACAAGCAGGTTAAAATATTCACGAAAAAAATTCCAAATGTTCCCAACTTACCAAAGACCGTTTCGAGGGACCAGAGGGACCAAAAACCGTTTCGAGGGAAGATTCCATAAAAGTACATTCTTTACTTCTGCATCAATTCAGTGCACCTGCTGTCGCAGTAATCACCAAATCCGCGTATTTTGCATCGAAGTTGATCGAAAAAGAAACAATTGTTTTGAATTGAAAAGAACCGTATTTTTCGGAATCGCTTCTAAAAAATCCGTGTGCCTGCAAGGCAGTAGCTTCCACTAAACGTGCGTTCTGCTGTAACAATTTGTATTTGGGCTGCTTCTACAACAAATATCATTCGGAATTGTGTTCTAGCGCAGGAAGTAATGCAAGCGATTGTAAGACTATTCTCTAATGTAGTCCGTAACAAACGGAATAGGCATTTGAAGAAAATATGTTGTTGTGCTTGATTTATTAGCGAAGTTACTACGGCGAAAGTAGCTATTTTTAAATAATTTACGTGAGATCTACTATTTAATGATATGGTAAAATTAGAAAAAAAAGACGAGACGGGCAGGATTTGAACCTGTAGCACCAACATGTTAGCCTTGAACCTCACCCGCTGTGCTACGCTCCTTTCGTTACAACATAAGTAATGTTACGGGTGTGGGGGCTAAGCATAAGACTTCCAACATGGATTTTCTCGGAAGCAGGGGCCGACGCATGAAAAGCCGCTAACCAGGTACTTGTGACACGTCCCCCTACAGCATACCTAAGACTCATCACAAATCATGATTGCTAGGTCTCATGGTCCCCCTGTCAGACCTTAAACCGTGTGCGAAACGTGCCTTTAAATATTTCTCCAGTGTGACATACGCGTTCCGCCTCCCCATATGATGATTCCACAACACTATCATGTACGTCACCGCTGATCATTCTGCTGTATAATACATTACCAACGAAACGAAATAGTGATCCTTCCACTTCATTATTTTGTAAGCCAATCATATCCTGTAGTATAACAGCAACATCTACGAGTCGGGGTCGTTCGAATCCATACGGTAAACCAAATCTAACGGCATGTCACCTGATGTTTTTTTTTAAATTATTTATTTATTTCTGGCTTTGAGCAGCAAATACCAAACAACCAACAGTAGTTACAAAATTGCCGTCTTAACACAACTCCAGTTTTTACAGTGCAACAATAGAACAGAGGTCGATGTACAACCATAAGATCTTAACGTAAAATGAAAAGACTAAAAGACGAACACCAGACAGCTACCAGTATTTACGACAGTGCCAAGTTAACATAAGCGCAATTTTCACAACAGAACAGTGATAACAGTGTGAAGTACAAAAATAAGTTCGTTATATAAATCAAAAACACAAAATTATGACCCAGGGTTCAAACCGGGCCGGTTCGAGAAGAGAATGACATCCACAGCGAATTATAACCGAAAGCTGGACAACGTCGTTGTTTACAAAGAGAAGTTCATAATGAAAAGTACAAACGCAAACCGGGCTGGTTCCATGGGAGGGCAATATCCACATAACTTAAGGGTCAAAGCCGGATACCGCCCTCTTTTAAATAGCTCGCGAGCAAATGATACCTATACATGGTGGTCCATTGATCGTGAACGGGCCAATTATCTCACGAAATAAACGTCAAACGAAAAAACTACAAAGAACGAAACTCGTCTAGCTTGAAAGGGGAAACCAGACGGCGCTATGGTTGGTCCGCTAGATGGCGCTGACATAGGTCAAACGGATATCAACTGCGTTTTTTTAAATAGGAACCCCCATTTTTTTGTTACATATTCGTGTAGTACGTAAAGAAATATGAATGTTTTAGTTGGACTACTTTTTTTCGCGCTGTAATACTCACAAACATATGGCTCACAATTTTAGACGAACAGTTGGTAACAGGTAGGTTTTTTAAAATTAAAATACAGAACGTAGGTACGTTTGAATATTTTATTTCGGTTGTTCCAATGTGATACATGTACCTTTGTGAACTTATCATTTCTGAGAACGCATGCTGTTACAGCGTGATTACCTGTAAATACCACATTAATGCAATAAATGCTCAAAATGATGTCCGTCAACCTCAATGCATTTGGCAATACGTGTAACGACATTCCTCTCAACAGCGAGTAGTTCGCCATCCGTAATGTTCGCACATACATTGACAATGCGCTGACGCATGTTGTCAGGCGCTGTCGGTGGATCACGATAGCAAATATCCTTCAACTTCCCCCACAGAAAGAAATTCGGGGACGTCAGATCCGGTGAACGTTCGGGGCATGGAATGGTGCTTCGACGACCAATCCACTTGTCATGAAATATGCTATTCAATACCACTTCAACCGCACGCGAGCTATGTGCCGGACATCCATCATGTTGGAAGTACATCGCCATTCTGTCATGCAGTGAAACATCTTGTAGTAACATCGGTAAAACATTACGTAGGAAATCAGCATACATTGCACCATTTAGATTGCCATCGATAAAATTGAAGCCAATTATCCTTCCTCCTATAATGATGTACCATACATTAACCCGCCAAGGTCGCTGATGTTCCACTTGTCGCAGTCATCGTGGATTTTCCGTTGCCCAATAGTGCATATTATGCGGGTTTACGTTACCGCTGTTGGTGAATTATGCTTCGTCGCTAAATAGAACGCGTGTAAAAAATCTGTCATCGTCCCGTAATTTCTGTTGTGCCCAGTGGCAGAACTGTAAACGACGTTCAAAGACGTCGCCATGCAATTCCTGGTGCATAGAAATATGGTACGGATGCAATCGATGTTGATGTAGCATTCTGAACACCGACGTTTTTGAGATTCCCGATTCTCGCGCAATTTGTCTGCTATTGATGTGCGGATTAGCCGCGACAGCAGCTAAAACACCTACTTGGGCATCATCATTTGTTGCAGGTCGTGGTTGACGTTTCACATGTGGCTGAACACTTCCTGTTTCCTTAAATAACGTAACTATGCGGCAAACGGTCCGGACAGTTGGATGATGTCGTCCAGGATAACGAGCAGCATGCATAGCACACGCGCGTCGGGCATTTTGATCACAATAGCCGTTCATCAACACGATATCGAACTTTTCCGCAATTGGTAAACGGTCCATATTAAGACGGGTAATGTATCACGAAGCAAATACTGTCCGCACTGACGGAATGTTACGTGATACCACTTACTTATACGTTTATGATTATTACAGCGCCATTTATCACAAAGCGAAAAAGTGGTCCAACTAAAACATTCATATTTCTTTACGTACTACATGAATATGTAATAAAAATGGGGGTTCCTATTTTTAAAAAAAACGCAGTTGATATCCGTTTGACCTATGGAAGCGCCATCTAGCGGGCCAACCATAGCGCCATTTGGTTTCCCCCTTCAAGCTAGACGAGTTTCGTTCTTTGTAGTTTTTTCGTGTGATGCTTATTTCGTGAGATATTTTGCCCGGTCACTATCAATGGACCACCCTGTATATCGAACCGAAGAAGCAAAGCAGTTACACGTGTAGGGAGGGGGCAACCCCTTGCAACCAATTTTTGGTACTAGACTGCCTGAGTACTTGGTACACGCCAATATGATGTAGTTCACATCCACCACCGCCGTAAAGTCTTGATCACAGTGTACAGAAGTGATGATTTCCAAGTGTCCCAGGCTCATGTGGATGAAAGACGTCACTATGACGACTGCTAAGCTTCACGGAGGTGAACAACAGCCACGAAGAGACGTTCGGTTGTGTGACACAAGGTGATCAGTCGACTGATGTTCATTTCCGTGTTGTCGAATCAGAGTACTTGCAACAATAGCAACTTTCCGCCACAAACTGCTCACGTGAGCTACAGCTTCTACGGAGGCGGGTTACATCTTTTTAGTCAGTCATTTGAAATGTAAAGTGATGTTTTAAAGTACTATTTCAATGTACGAAAAGAAAACTTACTGGTCCAAAAGCCAAGGAATAAACAACATATGAGAAAAGTTTCACGTCGTATGATCTTGTGAGCCAGTAGTGATGACTTTATGAGAAAATATGACATAGTAACAGAGTTCGAACAAGAGTGAATATTCTTAAGGCTTCCTACGGTTTTCTGCATCATAATTTTTCACCCTGTATGGGGATGAATGCGGTTATAACAACTGGTTCAAAATTCAAATAGCCCCGAGCACTATGGGACTTAACATCTGAGGTCATCAGTCCCCTAGACGTAGAACTACTTAAACCTAACTAACCTAAGGGTATCACACACATCCATGCCCGAGGCAGGATTCGAACCTGCGACCGTAGCAGAAGCACAGTTCCCGACTGAAACGCCTCGAACCGCTCGGTCACAGCGGCCGGATAACAACTTGTGTGTGATAGATGTTGGCTGAACATAAACAAACAAGTCTGAAGCCTGGCACCAAATTTGTATAGTGGTGAACAGTTGTGGAACTTAATCCGGACTGTTGACAAAATGTAGCGCTGTAATAAGTGCTCCGTTGTCAACTGTGAACTATGTGGCCTGGAATTTAACATCCTCATGAAAGAGGCAAGTCAATGCGTTCCAACTGGCAACAAATCGTTCTCTGCAATGTGTCTTATTTCAGTTTGGACCACAGTAATGGCGGTGTAGAACGCGTTGCCGAGGTGAATGTCATCTCTCAACATCACACTGGATGTATGGCAAGTGCGAGTGTGTACCACTGAGGATCTCACACTGATCTAGATGCTCCGAACTTTTGGCATTCCGAAAAGCGGCCGCCCTGGGGAACAGACGGGCGAAGTCGCCAAGCTTTTTAAGCTGAGTCGCAACTGACGGAAACGCATGGAAATGAGTCATTATAAAAATGGAATATTTAATCACCTTAGTATCAAATTAAGTACTTCAAACATTTCAAAGTTTACAATGTGATGAAATGGCCGCTTGGGCCGACGTGAGCAAGCGAAGTGGCCACTTCGTTTTAAACTAAAAAATTAAGGATAAAAATGTTTTAACAACGAACTGAATACACAGGGTGACAATTATTGAACTATATGGGATAAAATCGTCTTAACTTCTGAACGGCTTGCGTTAGGACGTTCAAACTGTACGGTTGGCCGCGGGGCATGATGGGAATTAGTATGCGCATGTATGGTTTGGTTTAGCAACGAAGCCCACTTTCATTTAGATAGGTTTGTCAATAAGCAAAACTGCCGGCCGAAGTGGCCGTGCGGTTAAAGGCGCTGCAGTCTGGAACCGCAAGACCGCTACGGTCGCAGGTTCGAATCTTGCCTCGGGTATGGATGTTTGTGATGTGCTTAGGTTAGTTAGGTTTAACTAGTTCTAAGTTCTAGGGGACTAATGACCTCAACAGTTTACTTTCTTGTTCTCCTTTTTTTATTTTCCGCTTCTAAGACCCTTTTATAAGGGCTTGCTGGGTATCACCGCGGAACTCTTCTTTCGGGCACTGCTTTTACGTTTTCTCCTGCACAAAGTGGAGAGAAGCCACCGCCGAGATGGCTACTTTGCCAGCATTGACACTATTACGCAAAAGCTGTGCAGCCTCTAATAGCACGACCGAACTTTCGATAAATGAAGTAGGATTACGGAGTCAAGATAAGATACTTACAACAAAATTTCATTAAAAAATATGTCAGATTTCTCCTCCACAATAAATACTGAAAGAGACAATTTACCATACATCAAGATAACTGAAATCGACAAAAATAATTATAAATGGAGCAGCGCCACAGCAAACAGGTTAGACTTCATGGGATGACTCGACACACCAGGGAGAATAATTTGAGGCATTTACTGCGCAATGCTTGCACCTCGCAGCCCCTGGGCCACATGGCCACCATGGCCACATTGTCCGACTCTTCTCCACTACGGGAATTGAAGAGCCCAAATCAGTATTCTTCTGTCAGTTCACGTCTTAAGCCGTTAAATAACTACAACATTCATCCACGTATTTCACAGCAATTCTTAAGGCTGTTTCTGTGCAGGAATTATACCGTGGACCTTCTCGTCATCCGACAAGTCGCAAAGTGAACATATCTGGGAGATCGTCGATTGCTTAATCGCTGCCGATTCTAATCAGAAGGAAGGAGGGAAGATTTGAATTTACCGACACATCGACGAACAGGTCATTAGAGCGAAGCACAAGCTTGAATTGGAAAGAATAGCGAAGGAAATCGGTCGACCGCTATGCACAGGAACCATGCCAACATTTGCCTTATACGATTTAGCCCAGGGGCGTTATTTGGGTAGAATATTTCCCATGTAATGTACCCTCGGATGACGACCAGCGTCAGACAAAGTTCCAGCCCTTATTTCCACGAAAATACCTTCGAAACAGTGAAAAAGTCTGTAATATACAATCACCAAAACGTACAACAGAAAACATACGGCAATGCAAAAATCCTCATCCGCTAAGGTACTGAGATTTAGTTGCCATCGCTGCGGCAACAACTCAGAATAGTGGCGTTATGCCGCATTTTCAGTTGAGCCATACACGAAGTGCACATTGGCAAACTCTTCATCAATAGACTTATGTATAATGCTGTGTATTACAGTTAACAAACACCGCCGGAGAAACAGATCCATTACTGCATGCAAACGTGAGGGCGAATACTAAATTGGAGCCGGCCGTGGTGGTCTCGCGGTTCTAGGCGCGCAGTCCGGAACCGCGCGACTGCTACGGTCGCAGGTTCGAATCCTGCCTCGGGCATGGATGTGTGTGATGTCCTTAGGTTAGTTAGGTTTAAGTAGTTCTAAGTTCTAAGGGACTGATGACCACAGCTGTTAAGTCCCATAGTGCTCAGAGCCATTTGAACCATTTTTGAACTAAATTGGACATTACTGTTGTCAACAGCAAGTATAGTGAGTGAGTGCAACGAGTTTGTTTCCAAACACGACATACAGTCGACATGTACAGTGCTGCGCACATATTTTCAGTGTAATGCAGATACAAAGACAACTACTGGTAAGAAATCAAACGAAATACAACTGCTCTGAAACGAGCCACCGAACACCACAGGCCTTTTGTATTAAAATACTCAGAAAAAGATTCGTGAACAACCACCGAAATTTTGTCCGTCGAGTTCGCGTTCACCTTGCACACAAAAAAGTCTCTAAAGGCAACTCGACCACGCTTATCACGACTGCTGCATCTCGGTCAACTGAAACTGAGCTCCTAAATACGGTCATTTCTTCAAAACACACACACACACACAAACACACACACACACACACACACAGACAGATTAAGAGAGAGAGAGAGGGAGATAGAGAGAGGGAGGGAGAGAGACTGTTACCGCATACTGTGTAAGTCCGGCCATTGCTGCGGCGACTGGTAGCAAGCAGTGCGAGACGATTAGCAGGTAATGAGAGGGCCCTGTGGCAGATGCCCAGTGGCAGCAGCAGCTGCAGAACTAGCCAACCTCACACTCGTGCAACGAAGAGTCTTTCCGCTAATAACGTTGGTACGAATCGGGCTCCACGGTTGCACGTTCTAAAATGATTCCATATTCTCACAGTTGATTGGAATGTGTGTGATGCCGATATTTTGTAGTTACTGACATATAATCATTTATACTTGATTACACTGTGGCTCTTTTTAGCCACCCGAGAAAACATTCGTTTCAACGGAGTGTAAATTTACGATAAGTTTTTTCATATCTAGCGGACGACACGTCAAAAGCTCCGAAGCTAACTCAGCAGTATTACTTTCGCTGATGTCAGCTGTCCCCAGCGGAAGGTTGCCAGTAGACAGCATAGTAAGCGTGATCTGTGGTTTTGCACCATGCATTATGGAGATTTTCTCCCTACAAGTAAAACAGATCAGTCGTCTTTAATTACGAAAAAAATAATTACGAGCACTGTGACTAATTTTAGGATGCCAGAGTACGTAATACTTGTACATCTATTACATCTAAGGTGAATTATTTTTGTCCACTGCGACTGTGGCGCAAACATGGCGGGGTTCAGGGGACCAAAACATATGTTGTTCGAGGTTTTTCCGTTGGGAGTAATCCCCGAGTGCAGTCGTCATAATGGCAACAGAGTGAGTGAGTTATAATTTCAAAGCCGGCCGCAGTGGCCGAGCGGTTCTAGGCGCTTCAGTCTGGAACCGCGCGACGCTACGGTTGCAAGTTCGAATCCTGCCTCGGGCATGGATGTGTGTGATGTCCTTAGGTTAGTTAGGTTTAAGTAGTCCTAAGTTTTAGGAGACTGATGACCTCAGGTGTTAAGTCCAATAGTGCTCAGAGCCATATGAACCATTTTTATAATTTCAATAGTGGTTTTCTTTTGGCCAAACCATCTGCTTAAGTTTTAAATGCATGAACTAATGTAATAATTTGTACTACTATGTGGTAAAAACCAAACATAATATTGCCTCATAGGCAAAGTACATCTGAGCCTAGTGAACTATGATTTTTTTTCTATACGTGCATATATCATAGGCCGCGAATGGCAGGTAGCGTTCTAACATGCTACAAACGGCGTATATTTTGCGAGAAATTCGTCCAACCCGATATTACCGCTCTACAATGTTGTTGCTGAAACGAATGCGCTTCATGTAAAATGATTCAGCTTTGGTGGAACTTTCTGAGCACTAAAGGATAACAACGATGAAAGGTTAACGGACATGCCGAGTACTTCCTTTCATGCTTCTCAGTACAATTTGCTAAGTTGCTTGATATGTCTTAGAATTATTAACCACACATAATAACTAATGGCGTCAAAATACAGATTAGCCACATCAAACGACACTGCAATCAGAGGACGAATGGGTGATATCCAGTCGACTTCCTGACGGTCACACCAGCTGCAACTTATTATACGAAGGAACTTCAAACAACAAGTTACACATTATTGTAGCAGGCCAAGTAACTTTTACTGAAAGCTGTACTACAAATCAAAGTGATACAGAAACATGAAACAAATTTTCAACACATTCAAGAAGTCTTTGTAAACAACGATCATAACGTTCTACCAACCGTTCGATTCCTCGACGATAGCAGTCCACTCTCTCGTCAAGGAACCATTCTAGAACAGCTGTACGAATTTCTTCACGTCGGAAAATCTGCGAATGGCGCCAATCATTTCCTCTACTGCTTGGTCATTGTTGGCTGTGGTGGATGTCAGTGACCCTCCTTCCCTATCCGCACCACCCAAGTCGGTCAGATAATTGGCACCACTTAACTACAGCTGGAAGCGACGCTGCGTTTGCTCCATATACCGCCAGGATTTCGCGGCGAATCTGTGCGCAGTTTAGACGTTCTGCCAACAAAAATCGGACTGTCGCGCGTATTTCAACTCTGTAATACTTTCCAGTTGCACATTTCACTCTCAGACTGTGATGCACCTATTATCCGCATGACTCTGTAGTAAACCGGGAAGATGTACTTTCTTCCGACAACGCGCCACGCCTGTTACGCATTGATCTTAGGGTGGGCGGTGTGTGCCGATTATTTTTTGAACTCCTCTCGTGTTGATAACTTTAATCTTCAATTGCGAATTACGTGATTTTTCTTCATTATTAATTGTGAAGTTCGTTATAAATTTATGTTTTACATTTGCGTTTTAATGCCTTACGCATTTTTAATGTACAGTTAATCTAAAAAAATAAATGTCTGTTCAAACCAGATTTCTGGACAGTCGTTTCTCCGTTATTACCCTGATGTTTCTGTTGGCGCACGTGCGCTCGCGCACCCGCCCCTCGCCCTCCTCCCCCTCCCCCTCCCCGCGCCACACACACACAAACGCAATATGTGAGCTTCCGCAAACAAAATGAATGCATAAGTTTTCTGACGTCCCGGGACCATTTACGTTGTGGATATGCCACAGATAAAAAAAGCTACACACACACACACACAAACACACACACAAACACACACACATACACAGGAGTTCCACGCAGCCAGATAATGCAGTTAATGGATTGTTGGCTCTGTAAGTACTGCATTCACATCAGGAAGATCATTTACCAGCAGCTAATGCATAACACGCAGTTCCCAGAAACACACACATAACTTAGTTCTTGGACGCTTTCACGCGAGGACGTGCTGTAATGATCACAGGTGTATCATCAAGACTTTACTTCAAGTTGTAAAACGTGTTTTCTCATCGCTTTTTGATATCCCATGCAACACTGCTCAGATGGATGCCATGCTAAAATTGTATAAAATAAGTTCACTTTCAACAACGATGTCGTACAGCTGTCGCAAGTCATAGTGCCAGCAGTGTGGTTTAGAGTGATGCTTAAGTGCAGCAGGAGATTTATGCACCTACGAAGTAGTATGGGTATATACTTATGTTTAAAAATTCTGTCCGCTTCCGAAATGCGCTAGGAACCTGAAAAAATTGTATTTGCGATAAATTCTAACGTTACCGCTGGATATATTTCGTAAACCACATCAAATACTGACGAATCGATTCCACAGACCGAACGTGAGGAGAGGGGCTAGTGTAATTGGTTAACACAAACCATAAAAAAATGCACGGAAGTATGTTTTTTAACACAAACCTACGTTTTTTTAAATGGAACCCCGTTAGTTTTGTTAGCACATCTGAACATATAAACAAATACGTAATCAGTGCCGTTTGTTGCATTGCAAAATGTTAATTACATCCGGAGATATTGTAACCTAAAGTTGACGCTTGAGTACCACTCCTCCGCTGTTCGATCGTGTGTATCGGAGAGCACCGAATTACCTAGGGATCCAAAGGGAACGGTGATGGACCTTAGGTACAGAAGAGACTGGAACAGCACATTACGTCCACATGCTAACACCTTTTTATTGGTCTTTTTCACTGACGCACATGTACATTACCATGAGGGGTGAGGTACACGTACACACGTGGTTTCCGTTTTCAATTACGGAGTGGAATAGAGTGTGTCCCGACATGTCAGGCCAATAGATGCTCAATGTGGTGTCCATCATTTGCTGCACACAATTGCAATCTCTGGCGTAATGAATGTCGTACACGCCGCAGTACATCTGGTGCAATGTTGCCGCAGGCTGCCACAATACGTTGTTTCATATCCTCTGGGGTTGTTGGCACATCACGGTACACATTCTCCTTTAACGTACCCCACAGAAAGAAGTCCAGAGTTGTAAGATCAGGAGAACGGGCTGGCCAATTTATGCGTCCCCCACGTCCTATGAAACGCCCGTCGAACGTGTACCTCACCCCTCATGGTAATGTACATGTGAGTCAGTGAAAAAGACCAATAAAAAGGTGTTAGCATGTGGACGTAATGTGCTGTTCCAGTCTATTCTGTACCTAAGGTCCATCACCGTTCCCTTTGGATCCCTACATAATTCGGTGCTCTCCGATACACACGATCGAACAGCGGAGGAGTGGTACTCAAGCGTCAACTTTAGGTTACAATATCTCCGGATGTAATTAACATTTTACAATGCAACAAACGGCATTACGTATTTGTTTATATGTTCAGATGTGCTAACAAAACTAACGGGGTTCCATTTAAAAAAACGTAGGTTTGTGTTAAAAAACATACTTCCGTGCATTTTTATGGCTTGTATTAACCAATTACACTAACCCCTCTCCTCACGTTCGGTCTGTGGAATCGATTCGTCAGTATTTGGTATGGTTTACGAAATATATCCAGCGGTAATGTTAGGTGACTCACCCTGTATATATATATAGGGCGAGTCACTAACTATTGCCATCTAGAATAACTCCGAAAGTATGACAGAAGCAGAAAAGTTTGTGGGACAAAAGTTGCATGGAACAATGGGGGCCATAATATGACATTGGTTTTTTGTTGCTAGGTGGGGTCGCTTCAGAGATATGAAGGCCAACTTTTTTTTTTTTTTAATGGGATGCTATAGTTTGATACTTATTTCCTGACAGCGGCTATCGAGACGAATCCAATTATATGTAACAATAAGGTCTTTGAAGGTCAACGAAGGTCACAAAGGTGGCATGAACGTCCATTTACAAAAGGTGTTCCGAGTGATGACCATTGGTATCAATGCAGTGCTGCAATCTTCTTGCCAGGGATTGAGTGGTTCTCCTTATCACATCGGCACTTATCGAAGCACATGCTCTGACAATTCTCTCTCGCATATCTTCAGGTATAGTTGGAACGTCTTTATAAACAATGACTTTTACGGATCCCCACAAGAGAAAATCCAGAGGCGTCAAGTCTGGCGAACGAGCCGACCACGACACATCTCCTCCGCGTCCAATCCAACGATTTGGGAATTGTCTCTGCAACTCATTTCTAGCAATCAGCGAAAAATGTGCCGGACACCCATCGTGTTGATACCACATTCTATTCCTTGCTTCTAAAGGTACTTCTTCCAGTAACAGACCTAATGTTTCTTGCAGGAATGTGGTGTACTTCCTACCATTAAAATTTCCTTCTGTGAAATAGGGGCCTATAAATCTGACTTCAAGAATCCCACATCATACATTCACCGACCACGGAATTCTGGTGTGCAATTTGGCGCAGCCAACATGGATTTTCAGTTGCTCAATAATGCATGTTTTGCAGATTAACACTTCCATAGTTCGCGAATGTAGCCTCGTCAGTAAATAAAATAAAATTAATAAATGTGTCATCCCTCTGAATCCGAAGTTGATCCCATTGGCAGAATTCAATGCGACGCATACAATCCCCACCAGTTAATTCTTGGCGGAGACTGATATGGTAAGGATGATATTTATGGCGATGCAGAACACGATCAACACTGCTCTGGCTCATGCCAGATTCCCTTGCGATTTGTCGCGAAGTAACACATAGATATCGAATCACAGTGGCAAGAATATCAATTTCCGTTTACTCGTTAGTAAATTTCCTTTGCCAGATATGTTTCCGATGCCTTAAAGCTCCACTTGTTCTCAATTTATCATACACATATCTAAATGTACGACGTGTAGGGTGAGTACGTTGAGGATATCTTTCAGCGTATAAGTCTCTAGCTCTCTCTGAATTTCTTTGGCATTCTCCGTAAATGAGAAGCATATCCACTTGCTCTTAGAAGGAATACATCATTCACATTCGCTTGATTCGACGATACTAGTATTACGGTTCCTATTAGTGTTGTATTGCAAAACCGTCGAATGATGTTTACTTGTCAAGGGCACGTTAGATGGATACGCCGTATTCGGCGAATATTTATTATTTGCACGATATACGAGAGAGAATTGTCAGAGCATGGGCTTCGATAAGTGCCGATGTGATAAGGAATACCACACAATCCATAATAAGAGGATTGCAGCACTGCATTGATACCAGTGGTCATCACTTTGAGCACCTTCTGTAAATGGACGTTCGTGCTACCTTTTTGACCTTCGTTGACCTTGGTTCAAATGTCTCTGAGCACTATGGGACTTAACATCTGAGGTCGTCAGTCCCCTAGGCTTAGAACTACTTAAACCTAACTAACCTAAGGACATCACATACATCCATGCCCGAGGCAGGATTCGAACCTGCGACCGTAGCAGCAGCGCGGTTCCGGACTGAAGCGCCTAGAACCACTCGGCTACAGTGGCCGTCGTTGACCTTCAGAGACCTTACTGTTGCACATCACTGCATTCGTCTCGATAGCCGATATCAGAAAATAAGTACCAAACTATAGCATCCCATTTAAAAAAAAAAGAAACAGAATTGACCTACCAATCTCTGAAGCGACTCCACCTAGCAACAAAAAACCAACGTTGTCCCATTGCAACTTTTTTCCCACAAACATTTCAGCTACTACCATACTTTCGGAGTTATTCTAGGTGGAAATGGTTAGTGACTCGCCCTGTATATATGCGAATTCTGCCTCAAAATGCGGAATCGAGGATTTATCTATCGAATGCTATTTTATAGCGAAATTTATCCAGATGAACTACTCGTACTTTATCACAGATAGTTCGAAATATCTTTATTTTCTGGATATAAATATCAAAAATACAACCAATTTTTGGTTATTAGTATTGCACGCCATCTGACGAAGATAAATTTGCAACAGTAATGTGCTTAAGAGTATGTAAGCAGAATAAAAAGTTCAGTGAGCTCGATGCTCTTATGCCACATTAGTTGTGGAATGTTGATAGGTCTGTACATGACATACGCTTCGTAAAGCAACTTAGGACCCCACCGTTTTGACCTAGCAACTTAGAAGAAAGAAACGCGTACGTCTGTCTGCTAGCTAAAGTTCAAAAGATCGTATAACGCGCAGTTTTAGGCAATGGGTGTTTGGACTGTTGTTGCATGAAATACCGGTGGAAGTCTGGCCTGAACTATCTCATTTACGACACTGCCAGCGTCAGCTAGGCACTACGCAATAGCCGTTAGCATAGTGTCGTTTTCTTATTTCGACAATTCTAGTTTCTTTACGCTCTCTTTGCCTCCTTATAGTGACCATAATTCTGCACTGCAGGAACCGGGAAACAAAACCTGTCAACGTATTTCAACCACGCCGAAAGTCTTCCTCTAGCATGCGAATAGAGCTATTTTTGGTTCTACTCCTACGCTAAGTACCTTGTCTGTTCTATTTGTAGCGTTGCCAGGTGTGCATCGTACGGCTATCAACGCCGACGAAACGTCGAAATCAGTAGTCTGCTATTTTATAATAATCGAATTTTGTGTGAAAAGAAAATTAATGTCGAGGATCACCTAAAATCAGAGAAGCAGTCTGTTCACAGGAGGGAAAATGCTGCTGATTCACAACAAAATCAATAATTTTTAAAAAAGTTGAAGTGGAGCCAAAAGAAGAAACTACTCAGAGGTCATTCTCGGAAGAAGTGTTAAGTTCCTGTAAAAACAAACATTCTCCATCTGCATCATATTCCGGAAGCTACCTAATGGCGTGTGGCGGGGGGCACTTTCGGTACCACTATTTGATCTTTCCAACCCTGTTCCACTAGCGAATAGGGCGTGAGAAGAATGATTGTAGGTGAGCCTCTGTATTGCCTCTAATTTATTGAATTTTCTCCTCGTGGGGAATAGGCGAGATGTATGCGAGGGGAAGTAATATGTTGTCCGACTCCTCCCGAAGAGTCCTGTCCCGAAATTTCAATAGTAAATCACTCCGTGATGCACAACGCCTCTCTCGTAACGTCTGCCAGTGGAGTTTGTTTAGTATCTCCGTAACACTCTCTCGCCAGCTAAACAATCCCGTGACAAAACGCGCCGCCCTTTGTTGGATATTCTCTGTCTCCTCTATCAGTCCTACCTGATAGGGATCCCAGACAGATGAACAACACTTAAGAGTCGGGCGAACAAGCGCCTTATAAGCCACTTCTTTCGTGGATGAGTTACATTTACTTACGATTCTTCCGATGTATCTGAGTCTGGTATCTGCTTTTCCCACTGCCTGTTTTATGTGGTCATTCCACTAAAGGTCACTCTGGATGGTTATGCCTAGATATTTTACGGCAGACGCTGTCTCCAGCTGTTTGTCATCAATAGTGTAGCTGTACCGTAGTGGACTTCTTTTCCTATGTATGCGCAATGTGTTACATTTATTTACTTTCAGGATCAACTGCCAAAGCCTGCACCATCCATCAGTTCTCTGCAGGTCATTCTGAAAATTCTTACTATCTTCTGGAGTTACTACTTTGGTATAGGCAACTGCATCATCTGCAAATAGCCTTGAAAAGCATCCGACGCTTTCAGCTACATCACTTATATATACTATAAACGGCAACGGCCCTATCATATTTCCCTGTGGTACTCCGGATATTATCTTTACATCTGTCGATTTTGTTCCGTTTTGAGCGACGTGTTGAGTTCTATCTGCAAGAAAATCTTGGATCCAATCGCAAGTCTGCTCCGATACTCCTTAAGTTCGTATTTTTTTCATTAACTGGCAATGCGGGACCGTATCAAATGCCTTTCTGAAATCAAGGAACACAGCATCAACCTGAGCGCTGTTGTCCACTACGCTGTGGATCTCATGGAAGAATAAAGCGACTTGAGTTTTACAGCCGCGCGGAGTAGCCGCTCGCTCTTAGGCGTCGTGTCACGGTTCGCTCGGCTCCCCCCGCCGGAAGTTAGAGTCCTGTCTCGGGCATGGGTGTGTGTGTGTGTGTGTGTGTGTTAGTTTAAGTTATATCAAGTAGTACCGATGACTTCGGCAGTTTGGTCCCATAGTCCTTACCACAAATTTCCATTTGAGTTTCGCACGATCACTGTTTGCGAAATCCATGTTGATTTTTATAGAGGAGACGTTTATTTTCCAAAAACGTCGTAATTTTTTAGCATAAAACATGTTCCATAATTCTGCAACAGATTGACGTCAACGATGTAGGTCTACAATTGTGTGGATCTATCTTACGGCCTTTCTTAAAAACGGGAATGACCTGCGCTTTTTTCCAGTCGTTAGGTACCTTTCGTTGCTCAAGTGATCTACGATAAATTACTTCTAGAAGAGGAGCAAGTTCTTTCGCATACTCTTTATAGAATCCTATAGGTATCTCATCTGGACATGACGCCTTTCCACTACTAAGCGATTGTAGCTGCTTTTCAATTCCTCAAAGGGTTACCTCAATATCTGCCATTTCGACGTTCGTAGGACGATTGAAAGGAGGGACAGTGTTACGATCTTCCGCGGTGAAACAACTTTTGGAAGACCAAATTCGGTATTTCGGCCTTCTCTCTGTTATCTTCCGTTTCGCTGCCAGAGTGTTCGCTAAGAGAATGAGTAGATGATTTTGACCCACTTACTGATTTTACGGTTTTTATTCAGTTCGGTTGACAGTGTCTTTCTTTCAAAAACACTGAACGCTTCTCTCATTCTCCTTTCCTTCAGCTCTTGTTTGTCAGCTTTTTTACTTCTCTTAAATCTGACATGAAGTGCGCTTTGTTTACGAAGCGCGTTTCTAACACGGCTATTTAGCCATAGTGGATCTTTCCCATCCCTTAAAGCCTTACTCGGAACATACTTGTCTAGGACATATTGAACGACGCCTTTGAATGTTTTTTCCATTTGTTCTCCACATCTTCGTCCTCATCACCGAATATTTGATGCTGACTGCTGAGATATTCTGAAATTTGAATCCTGTCACCCTTATTGAGCAAATACACTATGTGATCAAAAGTATCCGGAAACTCCCCAAAACACACTTTTTTCATATTAGGTGCATTGTGCTGCCACCTACTGCCAGGTACTCCATATCAGAGACCTCAGTAGTCATTAGACATCGTGAGAGAGCAGAATGGGACGCTCCGCGGAACTCATGGACTTCGAACGTCGTAAGGTGATTGGGTGTCACTTGTGTCATACGTCTGTACAAGAGATTTCCACACTCCTGAACATCCCTACGTCCACCGTTTCCGATGTGATAGTGAAGAGGAAACATGAACGGACAGGTACAGCACAAAAGCGTACAGGCCGACCTCGTCTGTTGACTAACAAGAGACCGCCGACAGTTGAAGATGGTCGTAATGTTTAAGAGGCAGACATTTATCCAGACCATCACATAGGAATTCCAAACTACATCAGGATCCACTGACAGTACTATGACACTTAGGCAGGAGGTAAGAAAACTTTGATTTCATGGTCGAGCGACTACTCGTAAGCCACACATCACACCGGTAAATGCCAAACGACGCCTCGCTTGGTGTAAGGAGCATAAACATTGGATGATTGAACAGCGGAAAAACGTTGTGTGGAGTGACGAATCACGGTACACAATGTGGCGATCCAATGGCAGGGTGTGGGTATGGCGAATGTCCGGTGAACGTCATCTGCCACGTGTGTAGTGCCAACAGTAAAATTCGGGGCGGTGGTGTTACGATGTGGTCGTGTTTTTCATGGAGGGGGCTTGCACCCCTTGTTGTTTTGCGTGGCTCAGGCCTACATTGATGTTTTAAGCACCTTCACTGTTGAAGAGAAATTCGAGGATGGCGATTGCATCTTTCAACATGATCTAGCACCTGTTCATAACGCACGGCCTGTGGCGGAGTGGTTACACGACAATAACATCCCTGCAATGGACTGGCCTGCACAGAGTCCTGAACTGAATCCTATAGAACACCTTTAGGATGTTTTGGAACGCCGACTTCGTGCCAAGCCTCACCGATCGACATCGATACCTCTCCTCAGTGCAGCACTCCGCAAAGAATGGGCTGCCATTCCCCAATAAACCTTCCAGCACCTGATTGAACGTATGCCTGCGAGAGTGGAAGCTGTCATCAAGGCTAAGGGTAGGCCAACACCATACTGAATTCCAGCATTAACGATGTAGAGCGCCACGAACTTGAAAGTCATTTTCAGCCAGGTGTCCGGATAGTTCTGATCACATACTGTACATCTTCCTACCTTTCTTAAAATTCCTTGTAGGATCCGTCGTCATAGATGCTGTCAAAGTCTTATGATCACTAATACCTTCCTCTACGTTAACTTATTCGATGAGTTCAGGTCTGTTTGTTGGCAGGAGGTCTAAGACGTTACCCTGACGAGTTGGTTCTCTATCTGCTCAGTCTGATCCCTTTAATCCCACAAACCAACCAACCAATCTATCTGCTCAAGATTATTTGCGGAAAAGACATCCAGAACATTCCAGTCAAAAAGGTACCCAGTCACCTATTTCTTAAACAGTTAGCTTCAAAGCACTGTGGCTTTCTATTCAGGAACACAGAAAGAATCTTTAAATTTGTACGAACAATTAATTACTAACAAAAAATTTAAATGCGAGTTTCGCCAAAAATTGATGCCACAAACTCAGGTCCCTAGAAATAGTTACCTCACAGTCGTGTGGCGACACTTAGTCTAGAGCTATACAGTCGAAATATTTTACATTACCATAATTTGGTTGGCCGGAGGAGGAGGAGATATGATTTGCACAGTTACTGATACCTAGGTTTTGCGTTACTGCCTCAGATTTCTTCACAATATCGTATGGCTTAAAGCCACCAACGCTTAATGGTATCGATTGGTCGGATGGAAAATTCAAATTGAGCGGCACCAGTGTTGATGCTTAGTGGGTGCCCTTGGACAGTTGTCATTTTCTCATTCCTTTCATTCCACATGTACTACAGCAATTACTCAACACTGACATCTACGTGATACAGATACCCACTTGACACTTGATAACACACTGTGCCAAGAAAGCAATCAAGGTTTCTGTCTTGTCCCGAAACTTAGGACTCAGACCCGGTATGGGATATGCAAAGTATGACAAAAACTTTAACGTATGTAGATACTATCCTGACAAGCGTCCTGAGGACAGAGTTTACATTGATTCTGTTTCAACCATTAGTATCTGAAACTGCAAACTTTCTCGAATGCGACAGCCGAGAGCTGCAAGATTATCCACCACGGACACCACCGCCTCGAGCTTGGTGTCGCTTTACGGGGAATTAACTCTCATAGGGAGAGACAGCTGTGGCGCATAACTTGTGAAGCAAACTGTTCTGGGGAGATGAAAGCAAGAGAGGTTCCGCGATGAAGGCGACGCGCATCGGTCGCATCAAGGAAGCGCCGGCTATTCAAGCAGCGCTAAGTACAGCAGACTACGCCGGTGGAAACGGAAATTACTACGTCCTCCATCAGTAGCTGGAGCTTTAATAACCGCCCTTTCACTTCTGCAGTTATTCATAGGTTTTCTGGCGGGCATTTGCGCATCCTGCGTTTGGCATTTATTTCTGAGACCGGATGCCTTTCCTGCCGCTGCAACATATGCCAAGCATAAATTGTACGCTATTTTTGATGAAGTATGAAGTTCCTGTTGTGTGTTCTCATATTTAACCATTTATTTATTGTGCATGGGAAATGAAAAAAGGAACCCAGTCCAACATTTGCCCAACGGTCGCAGAAAACCTCTAACTGATTAATCGTAGCACGAAATTAACTGTCGTAACGAGGTTGCTTACAGAAAATGACATCACTGAAATTGAATTCCTTTTTATTGTATGATCCAAGTTATCCAAAGGAATCCTGAAAACATCGAAACTGGTCGAAAAATCAAAATATGACATATGATTTGCGTTCACGATCATCAGCTCATTGAAAAGCCTCACAATATAAGTCGAAAACGTTTAACACCCAATGATTAACTCGAAATAATACTGTGGTCTTTACAAAATACTGTGATATTTCATATTTTTATGAAAGAAACAAAAATTGTGCGTACTGTGGATATCTGTACTGTTGTGCAGATATTTTCGGTGAAAGACAGTTACAAAGATAAATGGAGGTCAGCAATTTAACGAAATGCAATTAACACCAGGCACCTCGAGTCCCTTATAATATAATACTCAGAACACATCCCTGAAAAATATCTGAATTTTATCGGTAGAATTCGGGTTCACTCTCTGTGTATATGAAACTTGATGTACTAACTATAAACCGAAACTGCACGTAACTGACAATTTATGTTACAGCGAAAGAGTCCCTAATTTCAAAATTAAATATTTTGAAAACTATGATCGATAGACGAGCGCAACAAACGGTATGTTTACCGTGAACACTAACAATTTTATACAGAAGCTATACAGAAATTTCGAAATAGTTCGAAAAGCTGCTAACGCAATACGTAAAGCCTATAACTAGTGCGCCACAGCTCAGAACAATCAGTTCCACCGCTGAAACGTGAAAGGTTAGCGTACAGAAGGAAGAAGTTGAATTCATGTACTCCGCTGAGTAACGTGTTTTCTGGTACTGGAATACCACGGGTAGTCGTACGCCAGCGAGGCACAGTTTTCAAACACGAAAATGTCGCCACGCTTTCTGCAATTACTCTGCAAAATCCGTGGATATCCGTCCGAAGAACTGTAGCAGAAACTAGTTTGAAGTGTTCCAGAACGCAGAAAATACTGCAATGGAACCTACACAAGTTTTCATCCAAAATATAAAGCCACCAGGCCATACCTGTACGAGCTGTGAGACACAGGGCTGACTTTGCAAATAAGCTTCTTACAATGATTGATAATGAAGGGTGTCATATTGGCTGCATCTGGTTCAAAGATGAAGCAAGCTTCCACTTGAATGAAGTCGTGAATAAACAAAACTGGCGATTTTGAGGTCCCCTTACGAGTGGAACGAAACCACTCTATGCTCCCAAAGTTACTGTTTGGACTGTGGTACGCAGCACAGGCATTATAGGCCCTCTTTTCGTGCGAGAAACGTTACGTTGCAGTTTTGGAGCAAATTTTTCGCTACACTGCTACCATCGAGGGATATACCAGACACCGAGTGGTTCATGCAAGACGAGGTCAGAGCACTTCGGACTGAACAGTTTTTTCGTTTCCTTGGTGAATCATTCGGGAATAGGGTCTTTGCGTTGGATTATCGCAAATTTACTGGCGTAGGGATGGATTGGCCTCCATATTCACCTGATCTGACTCCTTGTGTCTTCTTTTGTAGAGCATACTGAAAGACACTGTCTTCCGAAACCATCCCAGCAAGCAGGACGAGCCTTAGTAGGCGACCTGTGTGCCATCTGAATTCATTTCCGTTGAGACATTACACGACGTGATGGCCACTTTCTTTGATAGTTTGCGTCTACGAGTAGTAGATATCTTGAAAACATTGTAATCCGAATGCAAAGACTCTTTGCAGAGGACTAATTTTAATTATGCACTCTGGTACTGTACGAGCTGCTCAGCGTACAGCGCCATATACACTCCTGGAAATGGAAAAAAGAACACATTGACACCGGTGTGTCAGACCCACCATACTTGCTCCGGACACTGCGAGAGGGCTGTACAAGCAATGATCACACGCACGGCACAGCGGACACACCAGGAACCGCGGTGTTGGCCGTCGAATGGCGCTAGCTGCGCAGCATTTGTGCACCGCCGCCGTCAGTGTCAGCCAGTTTGCCGTGGCATACGGAGCTCCATCGCAGTCTTTAACACTGGTAGCATGCCGCGACAGCGTGGACGTGAACCGTATGTGCAGTTGACGGACTTTGAGCGAGGGCGTATAGTGGGCATGCGGGAGGCCGGGTGGACGTACCGCCGAATTACTCAACACGTGGGGCGTGAGGTCTCCACAGTACATCGATGTTGTCGCCAGTGGTCGGCGGAAGGTGCACGTGCCCGTCGACCTGGGACCGGACCGCAGCGACGCACGGATGCACGCCAACACCGTAGGATCCTACGCAGTGCCGTAGGGGACCGCACCGCCACTTCCCAGCAAATTAGGGACACTGTTGCTCCTGGGGTATCGGCGAGGACCATTCGCAACCGTCTCCATGAAGCTGGGCTACGGTCCCGCACACCGTTAGGCCGTCTTCCGCTCACGCCCCAACATCGTGCAGCCCGCCTCCAGTGGTGTCGCGACAGGCGTGAATGGAGGGACGAATGGAGACGTGTCGTCTTCAGCGATGAGAGTCGCTTCTCCCTTGGTGCCAATGATGGTCGTATGCGTGTTTGGCGCCGTGCAGGTGAGCGCCACAATCAGGACTGCATACGACCGAGGCACACAGGGCCAACACCCAGCATCATGGTGTGGGGAGCGATCTCCTACACTGGCCGTACACCACTGGTGATCGTCGAGGGGACACTGAATAGTGCACGCTACATCCAAACCGTCATCGAACCCATAGTTCTACCATTCCTAGACCGGCAAGGGAACTTGCTGTTCCAACAGGACAATGCACGTCCGCATGTATCCCGTGCCACCCAACGTGCTCTAGAAGGTGTAAGTCAACTACCCTGGCCAGCAAGATCTCCGGATCTGTCCCCCATTGAGCATGTTTGGGACTGGATGAAGCGTGGTCTCACGCGGTCTGCACGTCCAGCACGAACGCTGGTCCAACTGAGGCGCCAGGTGGAAATGGCATGGCAAGCCGTTCCACAGGACTACATCCAGCATCTCTACGATCGTCTCCATGGGAGAATAGCAGCCTGCATTGCTGCGAAAGGTGGATATACACTGTACTAGTGCCGACATTGTGCATGCTCTGTTGCCTGTGTCTATGTGCCTGTGGTTCTGTCAGTGTGATCATGTGATGTATCTGACCCCAGGAATGTGTCAATAAAGTTTCCCCTTCCTGGGACAATGAATTCACGGTGTTCTTATTTCAATTTCCAGGAGTGTATTAGCAGCTTTTCGAACTCTTTCGAAACTTCTATACCATTTCTGTATACGATCCTTACAATTTTCACAATAAACATAGCTTTTCTTGCATTCGTCTATCGGCCTTAGTTTTCGAGCTATTTAATTTTGAAATTCTTCGCTGTACACCCTGTAGAATGTATACAGCAGACGTGGTGAGTTGGCGTTCTTATTACAACACAGAACTCGCATTCAAAAGGAGCGAATTTCATATTCCCGTCTGTCTACACTGATTTAGGTTTTCCGAAGTTTTTCTAAATCTGTTAATGTGAATACTGGGACGGTTCCTATGGAAAGGACACGGCTGAGTTCCTTCCCCATCCGTGTCTAATCTGAGCTCGTGCTCCGTCCTAACCGACCAACCTACCTACCTACCTACCTTCCATTCTTCCTTTCACCCATGCTACATGAACATCCTGCATCAGTTGTCTAACATTACCACCTTTGAGTGATTTCACACAGCAGTGTATTACTACAAGCCCGAAACACAAAAGGGCACCCGCAAATTACGAGACGCTCTTCGCTTTTATCTTCTACGTCGGCCATCAACTGAGTGGCAGTGACAACGCCGAATGCACGGTGTATGTAGGTAAATATGTGGAAAGCGATAGCCTCGTGCCTCTTATTTCTGCTCTCAACAACTGGTCAGAAATGGTTGTCGCTTGCGACACAGTCTGCTGTCACGATACAACAGTAGCTCAGTCAGAGACGCGATGCAGAACGTCTTGTCACTAAGTAACCAATTACTATCTTTCAGCACACATCAAACCATGTGAACGCAACAAAATCGCTTTTATAGCTTTTCAATCGTTTCTTTATGTCTTCCGCTTCTACAACACTAAACATGTGTTCAATTGTGCTATACTAATTTATGTGTTCAACAAGGACGTGAGCATCATACCCGTCCAGATTGTGGAAGAAGGCAATATGTGTCGTGGCAGTCGGTACTTCATGTTGCATGCAATGTGGGCTGCGCCGTGGAACTTTCCCATTAGGTGACATTGGTCTCTACGTGGAATTTCCACCCTTCTATCCAAGGGTGGGCCACAAATATGACAATCAGCTGTCTGCTCACATAATGCATCATTCGCCTGCGAGTCGGTCATGGAAGTGTTGTTGCAATAAATCCCACCATCTTTGCATGGAAGTTTTTCGAGCTCAAAGCATCCATTTCTCTGGACTATCCGTGATGTATGATACGAGTTTGTTGTGACTGTAGTCACGTGAGGATACAACTTTATATGATGATGTGTATGGTACATGCCATTCTGTGTAGGTAGTATGAGAGGCACTGGGATCACCTTCACAACAAGCTGTAGAAGGCACTTGAAGTCTGCTTGCATGGCAGACATAGCTCCTGGTGGTGGGCTTTGTTAAACTTTAAGAACTGTAACATGTGGGCATTCCCACATGTAACAGTTCCTCGCTAGAGTAGTCAATCATTGCCTTTGTCTTGGTGAGACATCTGCGACAAAAATGTCGTTTATTTCCATCCGCACAAAGTAGGAGGGACATGATTTTGATTTAGACGTAGACTTCTTTGTTTTGCACAGTGTTGTCATGGTCATCTACTTCTTCTGGATTATTATCTTCGTCAACATCCACGGTTTATACATGGACTGAATAATATGGATTCTGCCTCTTGAATTTTGGTAGGTCCTAGAGTTTTATGGGGAATGAGATGCCTTTGAAATTGTAATGACCGTGGATACTAGATGTAAGCACTCAGAAGCAATGCATTTGGAATATAATTTCTACCACTATCGAGAAGTGAGCATGCGCAGCAATATTCATCCCTGTCTTCTAGATCCTGGACATTGATGCATGATTTTCTAGCAGCAATATTTTTCGGAAAAGGGATGAAACTGGTTCCCACATTAAGCAGGTCAAAAACATGCAGCATCATTGTCCTCTTTTGCGATGATACATCAGCTCACAGTAAAGAGCTGTGTTACACTTAATGGCAGGTTACCATGGCCCATTGACAATTTCAGGGAGTATCCTTTCCAAAACGTCTTGGCAGCTATCAAGAAAAGCTGCAGGTTCTTGAGAGCCCACATTTGTGTAGTCAATGCGGGCATGTGAGATCCTGGCGCCAAAAGCTCCAGCAGTCACAGAATTGTCCAATAAGGGCTGCTTGATTTAGCTGATGATCCATAACAGAGCAGACAGGAGTATTTCTACTGTTACGTCCACGGCGATGTTGTGGTGATATCCAATGGTGACGATTGTGAGATGGTCCAGGGCATGGCGAGCATGGCTGAGTTGACAAACGATCTGGTGTTGTCAAACTTGACTACGTTGATGATGATGGTCCCAGCTACGGTAATATTTGCTAGCTTGGTGAATAAATCGGTGACGAACTGGGCTGGGGCCATAAAGATATCATCGTCAGGACGGGTGGTGGAGTATTTGCACGCTGAAGCCCATGTCCGCATATGTCCTTCAAGTCATCTTCAAAGAAAGAAAACTATTGATAAGTACCACACGTAACAAGGGACATATGTAGACATCTATAACAATAATTAGCAGTTTTTTACTTATGTTCAAAATTGCCAGCATCTGATTAAATCCACGAGCCTCTTGTCACATCGTTATTTGCTGTGATGTCTTCTAATATCTTATACTGCCGACCCACTGCAATAGTGTCACAGAGTGCACCTAGAAACGAAGGTCAATGACGATTGTGAGATGGCCCAGGGTGCGGAAAGAATCGCTGCATTGGAAAATAAGCTGGTGCCATCAGCCTGTACCATGTTGATAACAGACTGGGCTGTGGTGGTGTTTGCAAGGGCAGCGAATATATCACAGAAAAATCAGGCTAGGGAAATGGGCACATCATCATTGTGTCATATAGTTGTTCTGGTTCATCCACACCCGAGTCCGCATACGCCTTTCACATCTGCAACATAAGAAGACGAAGCAGAAGAAGAAGGAGAAATTAATCATCAGATTGGAGCTATACCGTAGTCTTAAATACATACCTGTAGGATCACTAGAGTCGAATCATAGATGCTAATTGGAGCCTGATGAACCATCATCACCATAATTTCCATTATGGTGTTTCACATTTGCTGAATCTATCGGCGCTGTTGAAGTTGCTGCTAGCAAGTCTTAGATAGGAATGACTCCTCGTGCCAAAACGACTCATATTTATAGCTGAAAACCACATTTCTTTGCTTATTTCAACCAATAGGAAACGAATACGGTTATCTTTAATCACGTGGTTTTAGACAGAATAGCACCAGCTCATGGCTCTGCATAGGCAGCACTATCTTATCCCACTTCTGCTGGCGTTCTCACATATGGAATTATATTTCAGCGTAGCTGCAGGCATTGGTCCATCACGTGGACGCAGGCAGAATGTAGTCTATCTGATGATCAAAGAGAAGAATAATTTTCTGACGCTTTGAGACTTGCAGACCACGCGGAGTCGCCGCGCACTTTGAGGTGTTCTGTCACGGGCTGTCCTCCCTCGGGCATGTGTGTGTATGTGTGTGTGTGTGTGTGTGTGTGTGTGTGTGTGTGTGCGCGCGCGCGCGCGCGTGTGTGTGTGTGTGTGTGTGTGTGTGTGTGTGTGTGTGTGTGTATGTTGTTCTTAGCATAAGTTAGTTTAAGTAGTGTGTAAGTCTAGGGACCGATGACCTATGCGGTTTGGTCCCTTAGGAATCCACACTCATTTGAACATTTGAGACGTGCAGCACGCCAGAGCCAGTATCTGTGGAGTGCAACCCACGCCTCTGTCGGTTCTGTTAAAAGAATACCGTACATATTTTTGTAACGTGCCTATGCAGGTATTCACTGGCACAAAAGCCATCGATGTCAGGCATCAGGAGTCGCTCAGACTCCGGTAGCTATCATGGTACACAGCGCTTCTGCAATAATTGTTAGGGAAGACAGAATTATTTCTTACTCTGCCAATGAGACACCACCTTAGAGTTGTGCAGCGTCCAGTAGCAGACAGCTGTTATTGTGGACAGTGGGCCCACAGCCCTGCGTTCACTGCTCGCTGTCTGGATATAGAGGTGCACGTCTGTATCGACACAGTACTAGCCACTGGTGTGCACTGCAAAAATATGCTAAGATCCCGAATGTTTCTACCAATAACACTCTGCGAGGAGTGCCTGTGAATCATCCTGTGGTATTTTATAAGAATACACAAACAGCACGAGTTGAAACAACTTTGATTCCATCAGGAACCGTTGGGCACAGCGACTGGGCGCTATAAAGGAGAGGCACACAGCAGCAGTTGTAAACTTTATTATTCTTGAAAATCTAGATTTCGGCTATACGCACACAGCTTCAGTTATATTTCAACAGACTCGCCGCATTTCATGTCACCGTGTGTTCTTAGAGGTGTACAGGCAGAAGGACACTGAGGCCTCAAGTAGATTATCGGCCTGATGAAAGACGACATGAATGGTTCGCAGACTGTGGAGTTTGTGGGGGCTGACATCGAAAATGTATGCATACTGCACAGATGCAGGTGCCGCCCAGAGATGGGTTAAAAATGTTGCGTCAGGACGACAAACGGTTCATCTGTGGGCATGGGATCAGGACACTCCAATATTCACACTATTCATTCAGTGATTGAGTGTGAGGTTGGTTAATTTATTTGTAATTAATGGTTGTGTGTCCAGAATATTTGAATGAACCAACTGACATAGTTGTGTGTGTGAATATGCGTGCCTGATTGAACAGTGTGTGTGTGTGTGTGTGTGTGTGTGTGTGTGTGTTCTATGTACATGACTGCAGACTGTGTGTGCATGTAAATATTATATATAGCTGTGTATATATGGTTTCTCTTCACCTTGTTGCAGCTATTCCCCATTTGCCATATCTAGAGTATATTGAAAAATGATTACAAATGTAGTTATTGCATACAGAAAGAAAAAAATTACTAGTAATATTTCAGTTCTTCCATCAAAACAGTTATTGTGTATTACATTTGTAAATAACTCCGTAGAAACAGATGTTTAACAAAGAACAAATAATTAAATAATTAAATTGTAAATAAATTTTATTGCATATGAAATTGTTAGTAATAAACCATTAGTTAACTTGTTATATCACTGTTGTTATTTCCAAATCTTTTCACTATAGAATTTGTTTATAAGAAAACTGAACCTCTCCCTACAATGCACAGACCTCGAATGAAGAGGCCTATGCAATTGAACTAGTTATAAAGGTTAATAAGGGGTAGGAAATCTGAATCTTGGATGGGATAGGGAGAGTTTTCTTGCCATTTTAAATGTGCTCCCATTGGTCCAGGGCTGTCCTGCCAATTTTATATCACACAAGACCATGTGCCTGTTATCGAGTTCTATCGTGACCTAGTCCATGTGCCTAAGGTTGATGAGTATGTCAGGGGTCTCTCTAAGTGACTTTTATCAACTGCTGGTTATTCCACAGATGGTGTAGGGAGAGCGTGGTGACGTGTAATAGCCTTCTTACACAAATTTTGAATTTTTGAAGACACGTGACGCATTCAAGCGCTGGATTCACATCTTCAGGAGGTTTAATACACTTTTGCGTCTATTTTCCGCTGATTGTGTTATATTGTAACAGATTAACTGCACGATGATGCGTTTGGAGATTCTAGAGTAGGTATTTTTCCTTTTTTAGAGTGTACTGGTATAACGGACACTATAGCGCACGATCTTAGGTTTTCGTTTGGCGGCTACTGTTTATTGGAAAGAAGATCTGTGTGCTCAACTCACATCTCACCGCCTTTATTAATGCAAAGGGAAGTTACCTGCTTAGAAATGAAAGTATGAGTGTGATTTTGTCTGAAATCCTAATCAGCGAAGCAGACGGCGTCTCAGACTGCTTACTGCAAGTTTCTATATGCTACCCATCAGACGGATGAGAGTAAACAAATTTTACGCATTGCAGTGCCTGTACGACCTGAATAGATTACATCTTTCAGAATGTGTTCTGCCATAGTACAGTACGTTGAATAATTACACATCAATTTACGCAAAGCACAATTTACCAAGTTGACTCAGCAAAATTTTAACACGACGGTATAGCTGGCTGGCATATGTCGAATATTACTGAAGTTTAATGAAAATCAAGAGAGAAACATTGTCATAATAGCTGAATGGAATGAATGTTTTGATGCCCGGAATCGCTCAAAGACAAAAACTTGGGAAGAGGAATATTATGTAAGTATTGACAGGAGACCACAACTAAATGCAATGAAATTTACACAAAATTAATTAAGGCACCTATTCAAACAAACGTAAATATGGACTTAAAAGTTTCAAGTTTTTCTGTCTCTCAGACTTCAAATAGAAAAACTGTTCCTTGGCAGCAATACGCTGCACCAAATAGCAAACGTAATGATTCATCTGTCTCACAGATCTGACTTCATATCTACGATGGCGTGCTGAAAGGTAATGCCCCTGAATATTTTATGTGGAAAGTCTTTAAGCTTTTTAAATAAAACAAACGTTATTAAAATTCCACATCCTTATTCTTCTTGTCCACATATTGATTTCTAAATATAGTCATCCTGGCGACGAACAAATTTCTCCCAATGAGAGACCAGTTCGTTGAAACCGTCACTGTAGAATGTTTGGCCACAGCCTCACATCTGCTTGTACCGCTTCACCACTATCAAAGTGAATTTCTCGACAGCCATTGATAATCTCTTGTTTTCAGGGTGAAAATGGTGAACTCCGATTTCATTACCTGTCAAAATGTTCTTAAGGAACCCATCACCCTCTCGCTCAAAACGGAAAAGAAATTGTTGGTCGATGTCCAGCCTCCTGTGTGTGGTGTCAGGAGCACCCACCGTGAACACAGTTTTCTGCACCGCAGGTATGCAGTGATGGCCTGCACACTTTCTCGTCATATGCTACACTTAACTGAGAGCTGTGCCTGTCTTATCCGACGATTTTATCTGTTGAGTTCATCGGCCCGATTCCGATAAGTCTCGTCGATTGCCCTACGCGGTCGTCCACCTCGAGCTCTGTCACACACATGAAGGTTACCACCACTATTTCCTTCACTATCAGCACGAACAACTATAGGTCGCACATTAATCGATTACAGCACGCTGTTTCTCACGTTATACACTGCCATGTTACACACAATTCTGAGCCCTCTAGCGGCAGAGGATTGCAACTCGCGTCAGCGAAGCGGGAAACTCGACCGAGTAATACGTGTGACATGTAGTACCTCAACCGATATTGAGGACAGAATAACAACTTCTGAGGCATTACTTCTAAACACGTATTATAGGCAAAAAGGATTTACTGCCGCGCAGATTTGGTTTCATATATATGTTTTATGCACAAATTAATTGAATTATTTACTTCGTAATGTTCTGTCAGTCCAACTGACAGACATTCTCTGAACTGTGTAGTAAACCGTCATAAATCACAATATACAAAGGCTAGAAGCAACTGCGCTTAAAGATAACTGTCTGTCCATGCTACCTACACGATATAAGTATGGATGAAGAAGCGGACGTGTACACTAAGGGATCAACACTACACTGAAAGGTCGCGAGAGATTCCACGATTTTTGCATAACAAGTTCCATTGGAAAATAGAAAATTTTGCATGAAAAACAATCCGTTCACACAAGTTCATAGAAACTATGTACACTACCTGACACAAAACACAAATACCATTTAAAGCGAAATTGGCAACCCATACAAGCTGGCAGAACTCAAATTGATCGAGGGCGTTCACCATTAACTAGTCACCTTCAGACGTGGCAGTGACATGATATTTCACTGAGCATGGTCATCTCCGAAAACAATGTTACGTAATCTAGTGTGTAGAGAATAATTTATGTTGGTATTACACTAGACTGATCTTTGTGATTGAAGACTCGATTAACGTTACCATTTTCCAGGGTTAATTTGACCGTGAACGGGCGTCTAGGTAAGTAAAGCAATCAGACTAAAATTTCTTCTGTGTATAGCAATGTACCTAATGGATTCAAACCGCGGTTCGAACCAAAGTTCTATGAAAGGACAAAACAGTAATTTAGCAATAATTTTGATAAATACGGTAGCATTACAGAACAAATGGTAATGAATTTAACACTCCTGGATGAAATCAGTGTGCTGTACACCCTTTACGTTAGGTTATCAGAAGCAGCTGAGAAAGTACTAGCAACCTCAATTACGTTAATCATGAATCATTAATAACATTCTTAAAGGATAACACCAAAGTGCACTAGGTAGCAAATTGTCCAACCCGTGTGTTTTCTAACAAACTGAGCTTTCTAACAACAACAAAAGGAAGTAGCATATGAGGGCCTGATACAGTGCCTTGATACACTTTTAAACAAATCGTTAAGTTATTTACATAAGAGTTAAAAAATATTCTCTATGATAAATGGCCGATCAATTAAGGACACAATAGTCCTTAGGCAGTGGCCGTTCTGGCTCACAGTACATCACCTTCAAAAATGGTTCAAATGGCTCTGAGCACTATGGGACTTAACATCTGAGGTCATCAGTCCCCTAGAACTTACAACCACTTAAACCTAAGTAAACTAAGGACATCACACACATCCATGCCCGAGGCAGGATTCGAACCTGCGACCGTAGCGGTCGCGCGGTTCCAGACTGAAGCGCCTAGAACCACTCGGCCACACTGGCTGGCAGTATATCACCTAAGATGTCTTCAATGACGTCATCAGATTCGCCCCACCTCCGTCACGCCTCTGACAAAAGCTATTTGCCCCACGTATAAAACGACGGGAAATTCAAATTTTGATGGGAAATTCAATTGTTGGCAGGTCTACCCCCCACCCCCTCTTATGACGTCACTGCGGAAGTAGGGCTGCTATCCTAAGAATAAATTGATGGGAAATTCAAAACATATACAATGGTGTAGTGCGATTCTTGAATTAAAGATGGGTGACCTGGAATACTGCAACTGGCTTCTATGATGTCAGAATCCAAGGTCTGAAATACTGGCACTATGGCGTTAGATTACCGCCTGAGACAAAGGATGTTTGTTCTCCGTGTAGGTCCAGATCTGTTTGGTAGACAAAGGATGCCAGCCTGTAGATCTACTTAACATGCTTCCTCAAGCTATTATTCACAAAAAATTAGTCTGTAAAACGTATGGTGCTTATTTTACTCGCAGTACTGCTATAAACTCATCATTATTCTTTGCAGCAGCCACGTAGCCGTGCTAGATCCCAACGGTCTCGTATCACTAGCAGTCGAGACGACAGGCATCTTATCCGCATGGCTGTAACGGATCGTGCAGCCACGTCTCGATCCCTGAGTCAATAGATGGGGACGTTTGCAAGACAACAACCATCTGCACGAACAGTTCGACGACGTTTGCAGCAGCTTGGACTATCAGCTCGGAGACCATGGCTGCGGTTACCCTTGACGCTGCATCACAGACAAGAGGGCCTGCGACGGTGTACTCAACGACGAACCTGGGTGCAAGAATGGCAAAACGTCATTTTTTCGGATGAATCCAGGTTCTGTTTACAGCATCATGATGGTCGCATCCATGTTTGGCGACATCGCGGTGAACGCACATTGGAAGCGTGTATTCGTCATCGCCATACTGGCGTATCAACCGGCATGATGGTATGGGGTGCCATTGGTTACACGTCTCGGTCACCTCTTGTTCGCATTGACGGCACTTTGAACAGTGGACGTTACATTCCAGATGTGTTACGACCCGTGGCTCTACCCTTCATTCGATCCCTGCGAAACCCTACATTTCAGCAGGATAATGCACGACCGCATGTTGCAGGTCCTGTACGGGCCTTTCTGGATACAGAAAATGTTCGACTGCTACCCTGGCCGGCATATTCTCCTGATCTCTCACCAATTGAAAACGTCTGGTCAATGGTGGCCGAGCAACTGGCTCGTCACAATACGCCAGTCACTACACTTGATGAACTGTGGTATCGTGTTGAAGCTGCATGGGCAGCTGTACCTGTAGATGCCATCCGACTCTGTCCACGAGTCGCCACTGTGCTGTCGTTTGCTGGGTTTGATTAGTGCGATATTTTCGTGATCGTAACCGATCACCGGCAGGTGATAATACAAACCATCGAAGTTTCACATCAATTCTGCGTTGAACCGGCGAATACTGTACCGAAACGAAAGATATTTGTACCTAAATAACGAGAAGTTCCTCGCCAGGTGTAGTCTTACGCTTCCTACAACAAATATTGTACCGACAACACTGAGTCTTGCGTTGAATCGCGCGAATTTACTACCAAGCAATAAGTTTTCCACGTAAATCGGAGAACATCCACGCCAGATCTATTCTAATTGGCTACAGATTGCAACCGCTCTAATCCCCACTGACACTGAGTGAACGTAACCAGCAGGTCGGTCTCTGGTATCTCCAGATCGTCTGCGACCGTTGTTCCACCAGTCTAAGGCTGCAGTTAGTTCATTCTAGGAAGACGTTGCATGTCGTTTTAGTCCTTTTCACTTATCTCTCAAAAATGTCGACGCGCAGATATTAATGGATACGGTTACAAGCTGTTGAATATTTATGGAGGCAGGAACCGTCAGAAATGTCTCAGTTGTCGTAGTTATACAGTGCTGTGACCATGGAATAAATGTCTTTGTCAGCGATCCCGTAGCGTGCTTCTTCCCATCAGGTGGCCATATGAAAGAGACACCTACACCCATATTTTGCTGGTGTTCAGATGGTGTGCAAATGAATCATCTCTTGGACGTTCTTACTTTTGTTACTACGTATCGCCCCGCTGATTTGATGGCTGGAGTTCTGCGATAGCTACCTGCTTTTTGCGTGCATAAATGAGCAAGCAAAGCGCCCTCTGAATTACACAGACGAAGGAGAAAAAACTAGTGTTTCCGTTAGGAAGGAATTAAACTGGTGGGTCAATCAGATCAGATTTTATCATTTAAAAAGAAACAAAAGTACGTAGAAGCGCCGTGGCTTACTGAAACAATACGCAAACAACACAGCACTCCGAGATTTCTGCGTAGCCCCAAAGCAGAGTGAGCCTAACTGACTTGAATAATGCTGACAATGCATCTCTCCATACAAGCTTGCCTCTGCATCATCCAAAGAGCGTAAATTTTTGTACCTCTCCAAAGCCGCTGACGACTTGAGGTGCAGCTCACTTTAATCTTAGTTCTGCCGTGCGAGTTTTACATATTAACTCACGACTCGCAAAATCTCATCTAATATCAGAGTAGTGCCAGAAAATCGCTATTTTTTGCGACACAGCGGCTACCAGCGACTTCTGTTCTTTCTTCAAGAAGACGGAAATATGAATCGCTAGCGCATCGAGTGTCAAGACTGTGCCGAGAATACCAAATTTCAGGCTTTACCTCTCACCACGGACAACACAGTGGCCGACGGCCTTCACTTAACGACAGAAAGAAGCAGCGTTTGCGTGAAGTTATCACTGCTAACAGACAAGCAACACTGCGTGAATGACCATATCGGTTGGACCATAGATGACTGGGAAACCGTGGTCTGTTCAGATGAGTCCCAATTTCAGTTGTTGAGAACTGCCAGTAGGATTCCAATGTGGCACTGATATCACAAAGCCATGGACCCAAGCTGTTAGCAAGGCACTATGGTGACTCCATAATGCTGTGGGCTGTTCTTACATGGAATGGACTGGGTCCCTGTTATGTTCGGCTACTTGGAGACCATTTGCAGCCGTTCATGGACATCATGTTCACAAACAACGACGGAATTTTTATGGATGACAATGCGCCATGTCACCGGGCCACAATTGTTCGCGACTGGTTTGAAGAACATTCTGGGCAATTCGAGCGAATTATTTAGTCCCCAGACGCTCGTCACGAATTGTATCAAACATTTATGGGATATAGCGAGAGGTCAGTTCGTCCACAATATCTTGCACCGGCAAACCTTTCGTAATTATCGACGTCTCAATATTTCGGCAGGGGACTTCCAACGACTTGTTGCTGCATTACGTCGGGCAAAAGGCGGTCCGACACAATATGGGGAGGTATCCCATGACTTTTGTCACCTTAGTGTATCCAGCGTGTTTTATCGCGTACTATTGCGACAAAATTTTCTGCGGAAATAGCCTGATAGTGGACGTTAACGGCTATGCTGCTACAGCATCGACCATCTTCTGCCATGTATAAAAGTCAGTGTGCTACAAATGCAAGTTTAAGAGACATCTTCCGCAGTAATAAATAAAAAATAAAAAATAAAAACAAGATGTGACGATACACCTATAAACAGGCATTCAGGGATTTGAAATTATATTGGAATGTAAAAGATGAATCGTACTCGTGGTTTTGGAATTGTCTGTTCTGTACCGTTCAGTGTGTTACACGCTACAGTGCTAGAGATTAAAGCGCACGCTAAAAATCAATATCACATAACAAATCAGCTAGCTTTTATTTGGCTTGTGGGCAGTTTATCGCGAGAATATTACAGCAGGATGCTGCAAATGAGGACACTTAAATGATATGGTGAGCCTGAATCCGCCCGCACAGCGGCCTAAAGGTCAGTAGTTATGTACTGAGCGAAAATGCGGGGATAGCCGCGCCGCAGTTAGATTGCGTTGCTCAACTTTTGCTCCGGTAGAGCCTGGAAGAAGGGGCAGGGGGAAGGGGGGATATCATCATAAGAAAGGAATGCATTTGTTGACTATGGCATAGCAATACGCAAGTTTTTTGGCTCAAATGGCTCTGAGCACTATGGGACTCAACATCTGAGGTCATCAGTCCCCTAGAACACAGAACTACTTAAACCTAACCTAAGAACATCACACACATCCATGCCCGAGGCAGGATTCGAAACTGCGACCGTAGCAGTCGCGCGGTTCCGGACTGAAGCGCCTAGAACCGCTCAGCCACCGCGGCCGGCTCACAAGTTTTTCCACTCTTGCTCGATATAAATGACTCTTTCATTTTCGGTGGTAGACATCCAACAGCAAGTAAAAATAAAACTTTGGAGTTTATTTCCTTCCACTCTAATTTTGCTATCAGTCAGCCCGCAATTTGAGTGTAATGAAGAAGTACTGCTTTCGTATTTCCGAGGATGGACGAGTAAATCTGTAACACTTACACAGATCTTTTCAGCAGCTGGAACAATTTATTGCTTATAAACTCGTTTTTACAGAGAAAACTTCGACGATCTTAATTTTCGTTCATAAGTGCGCTTTTCGAGCAGCACGGAGTACAAAATTTGAGATTCCAGCCTTTTTCCGTATCACTATTACGTATTAGGAACATTCAAGCAAGAATGCTCAAGTACAGCAAATTCTGTTCTAGCCATTTCGCTCTTGGTATACCCCTGAGAGAGATAGCGGTTCAAATTCCCCGCTAGGCATCCAGATTTCCGTGATTTTCTTTGAAAGGGCAGCGCTGCTTTCCTTCCGCGCTCCGTCTCTCATAATCTCGTCGTTGGTGGAGGTTAAAATCTAATCTTCCTTCCTGCCTTTGGTAAACTCAGTTGCTTCATCACGAGACGAAAATGGTACATTAAAAATGATTATCTGCTTCAGGGTGTAGTTCATTACGTTCATACCGATAAATAAATTTCTCGTTATCATATACACAGAAGAGCCAAAGAAACTGGTGCATATGCCTAATATCGTGTAGGGCCCCCGCGAGCACGCAGAAGTGCCGCAACCCGACGTGGCATGGGCTCGACTAATGTCTGAAGTAGAGCAGGAGGGAATTGAACCCATGAATCCTGCAGGGCTGTTCGTAAATCGATAAGAGTACGAGGGGGTGGCGATCTCTTCCGAACAGCACGTTGCAAGGCATCCCAGCTATGCTCAATAATGTTCATGTCTGGGGAGTTTGGTGGCCATCGGAAGCGTTTAAACTCAGAAGAGTGTTTCTGGAGCCACTCTGTAGCAATTCTGGACCTGTGGGGTGTCGCATTGTCCTGCTGGAATTTTCCAAGTCTGCCGGAATGCACAATGGACATGAATGGATGCAGGTGATCAGACAGGATGCTTACTTACGTGTTGTGGTGTCACCGCCAGACACCACACTTGCTAGGTGGTAGCTTAAATCGGCCGCGGTCCTTTAGTACATGTCGGACCCGCGTGTCGCCACTGTGTGATCGCAGACCGAGCGCCACCACAAGGCAGGTCTCGAGATACGGACTAGCACTCGCCCCAGTTGTACGACGACTTTGCTAGCGACTACACTGACGAAGCCTTTCTCTCATTTGCCGAGAGACAGTTAGAATAGCCTTCAGCTAAGTCCATGGCTATGACCTAGCAAGGCGCCATTAACCGTATCTGAAGATAGTCTTATTTGTATTATCAAGAGCGATGTACCACAAGGATAATTAAAAGTTAAGTATTCGAGGAGCTGCATACTTTTCTTGCATACCATTCACTACTTATCCTGTTCCAGAATTCACGCCCGTCTGCGTTAGATAGCGTGCATTTCGGCCTCCTATATCTACAAGGTGTTGGCACATTTGCCAACACATCACGTGTCACACGTCAGAGTCATATCTAGATGTATCAGGGGTTCCATATCACTCCATCTGCACACGCCCCACACCATTACAGAGGCTCCACCAGCTTGAACAGTCCCCAGCTGACATGCGGGGTCCATGGATTCATCGCGCTGTCTCGATACCGGTACACGTCCAACATGTTTCCAATCATCAACAGTCCACTGTCGGTGTTGACAAGCCCAGGTGAGACGTAAAGCTTTGTGTCGTGCAGTCATCAAGGGTGGGTATTCGGCTCCGAAAGCCCATATCGATGGTGTTTCGTTGAATGGTTCGCACACTGACACTTGTTGATGGCTCAACATTGATATCTGCAGCAATTTGCGGAAGGGCTGCACTTCTGTCACGTTGAAGTATTCTCTTCAGTCGTCGTTGGTCCCGTTCTTGCAGGATCTTTTTCCGGCCGCAGCGATGTCGGCGATCTGACTTTTTCCCTTATCCCCGATATTCACGGTACACTGGTGAAATGGTCGTACGGGATAAAGAATTACAAAATTACAAAATTAAAATCAGACCCAACAAACAGATTCCAGACAAAAGTAAAAAACACTCTGAAAAATATTGACATCATACTGGATAACACAGAGAAAAAGTAATTGACATAGATCAGTCCCACTGCACCGGTCCTCCGAAGCCAACCAAAAATCCACAAACCAAACCTTCCTGTAAGGCCAATACTGGATTTCAGAAAATCCCCCACTTACAAGCTAGCAGGATACATGTTAAAAGTACTGTCTGAAAGTTTGAAAGTACAAGAAGACAGAACCATTAAAAACACTAAACAGCTAATACAACAAATAAAATCCCGGACACAGCAACACTCCTCTCATTTGCTATAGAAAACATGTATTCCAACATACCAGTACCAGAAACAATAGAAATTATACATAAGAACCTGAAAACCTATAGTCAACTCCCTGATGAACAGATTAAGGAAATATGCACACTAATAAAGCTCATAACAGAACAAAATTACTTCCAGTTCAATAATGAATTTTATTTACAAGAAGATGGATTGCCAGTGGGGTCCCCAGTTTCAGGAGCCTTAGCAGATATATTTGTAAGCCACATTGAACAGATAATTTTCACAAAAATAGTAGCACAAGAATACAATATATTATATTGGTTCAGGTATATGGACGACATCCTTTCCTTAATAGATGAACCACAAACAAAAATTGAAAAACTACATCTGACATCAACAAGATACATAAAAATATAAAATTCACAATTGAAAGAGAATAGAACAACCAAATTAACTTTCTGGATATAACAATTAAAAAAGAAAACAATAAGCATATGTTTGAAATTTACCGTAAACCCACAGCAACGGATATTATCATTCCCCAGTCCTCGAACGACTCACACGCACAAAAGCAAGCATCACTCCGACACATGCTCCATAGACTCAGCACAGTACCACTCAACAAAGCACTGGACATAATAATGCAGATAGCACAAAATAATGGGGTTACAATAATAACACAATCACAAAGCTAAACAACAAAATTAAAAGTAAAATAAAAGCAGAAAGCTCCAAACCACAGATAACAACACAACAGAACCAAACACAAACACGCAGTCCCATAACAACTACACAGGATAACCAGAAAAAAATAAAACACAAGATGGTACACAATGACATACAAACACAAACTCACCCATAAAATCACCAACATTTTCAAAAGACAGGGAATTAACACAGCATACACAACAGACAATTCTATACAAAAATACACCCCACAACTGACAAAAAACAGAGACGTATACCAGAAAGCAGGTATATACCAGTTACAATGTAACACTTGTGAAGGCACATACATAGGACAAATAGGGAGAACATTTGGTGTCAGATACAAGGAAAAAATGAGGGTATGGAAATATGGGACAAACCACTCCACATTTGCAGAACACCTGAGAGAAAATGACCACAAACCAACCACTAGAGAAGATGACATGAGAATAATTAGAATCAACAATAAAAAGCACCTTCTGACCATGCAAGAAAATTACCACATACATAAAACCAAAGCAGAGGGGAAAATCCTGTTGAATGACCAAGTACACATGCCAAACAATTCATTATTTACACTAATAGATAAAATAATAGAATAATGTTAGCAAAAAGGATAAATGTAAAAACAGTGTTCAATGAAATAATGATAGAACCCAACATCTTTACACTCAGAATGAGATTTCCACTCTGCAGCGGAGTGTGCGCTGATATGAAACTTCCTGGCAGATTAAAACTGTGTGCCGGACCGAGACTCGAACTCGGGACCTTTGCCTTTCGCGGGCAAGAGCTCTACCAACTGAGCTCCCCAAGCACGACTCACGCCCCGTCTTCACAGCTTTACTTCTGCCAGTACCTCGTCTCCTGCCTTGAGCACTTGCCCGCGAAAGGCAAAGGTCCCGAGTTCGAGTCTCGGTCCGGCACACAGTTTTAATCTGCCAGGAAGTTTCATCTTTACACTCACTCATCCATGACCCCTCCCCAGAATATTGAAACGGAAAGTCAAAACAGCTGTCACCAAAGTTTCAGCCACTCGTTAACAGCTAGCACAAGCGCCCCCCCCCCCCCCAAAAAAAAGGCTCTATCCCCCTCTCCCCCTCTCTCTCTCTCTCTCTCTCTCTCTCTCCACTCATACTCACACAGACGGTATAAACAGCATAAAGAGAAGTTAGTAACGAACATATACTTCGTTAGGTTGGCGACACATAGGTAAACATACCAAAGACGATGAAACACGTAATGGAGTAGCAATATTTACGCTGTGAAAAGAAGTGTACGACGAAATAGTTGCATCGAGTGACAGAAGAACGATAGTCCACCACAAAAAAGAGTGACAAACATGCTGAACAGTGTGTGGATGGCGAAAACACGAAGAGGTGAATATAGAACACTGATAAAAGTGGTAGTGCGACCTCCAGACCAGATGTGAGGAAACGCAAATCAGCAAATCGTAAGTAATTACATTTTTTACAAAAAATCGCGAAGTGAACTGTTTGATAATCTATAACTAACAAAACTGTATCATTATAGATCCCACTCATGATGCCTTACAACAGTAGAAGGCGAAACGAGCATGGATTAAATAAAATAAATAGCAGCAGGAAAAGGCAGTTTGATTTGCAAAACAAGTATTTATATCCTTGCTGTGGAACGTGTTAAGACGAATTAGTGTTCGTGTGTTGGAGGTGCAATTTCTCCATCTTTATTTAGTGTTGTTGTTAACGGCAGTGGTCGATTACGCACACTGTCAGATGCACGTTCTGCTACTGTGGGTGAGACTGTTGCCGCTTTGACGGAGCAGGTACAGGTATTATCAGCATTCAATTCGCAGCAACAGCAGGAGAAAGAGGAGCTACATACGCAGGTAGAAGTTTTACAGGAACGCAACGCTGTAGTGTGCGTACCCTCCCTCCTGCTCTCCATCCATCGGCAGCTACCTTAATAACGCCTATTTCTGGCAAATCAACAGAGGAAGTAACTGCATTCCTTGATTATGGCTCTGGCTCTGAGCACTATGGGACTTAACATCTATGGTCATCAGTCCCCTAGAACTTAGAACTACTTAAACCTAACTAACCTAAGGACAGCACACAACACCCAGTCATCACGAGGCAGAGAAAATCCCTGACCCCGCCGGGAATCGAACCCGGGAACCCGGGCGTGGGAAGCGCCTTGATTATGTTAAGACTACAACGTTAATGAGTGGTTGGTCAGATAGGATTACTCACCATTCGGCTAATTTACGATTGACAGGCGAAGCGAAGACACACCTGTTGTACCACGAAGTTCTCAATAAGGAAGAAACATTCCAGCATCTAGCTGATGGTTTACGACATCGTTTCTCAGAAGAAGCACTATTGCACACGGTTTTTCCGGGAAAAATTGAGTTCCTTAACGCAGAAGCACAAGGGATAAGCGGATACCTTTTCAGAGAGGTGAATCAATGCACAGACATACCAGTTGATGCAAAATGCAGAAGCGGATAGAGTCTTCGTGTGGGAAGCCGAGAACAGGGCTTTGGATATTTTCGGACGTGTTGACCTCCCCCATTCTCCCAGTGATATAAACAAGTGTAAGGACGGAAAATACTAGGGATCTGGCTGCGGCTCTTAGGATTGCTACAAAATTAGAAGAGATCGACACTGCTATAAGAATATGCACGGACCGCGATTATCACATATGGAAGCAAGGTCAGTAAGGTGAATGTAATATGTGTGGCCAAGCTGGGTACTGATTCTGGGAGCGTAGGCAGGGTAAACAATGTCAACAGAAATAGACAAACCCAATGGGCGTGCTTGAACTGTCAGATGGCATTCCCAATAGGACGCAACACTGCATAAATAAATGCACAGACGGAAAGCTGCTTGTCAGGCTTTGTGAGACGCAAGGAACACAAAGTTCTGGTACACAAAAGTCGTCAGACTGGATCTCTTAGGCAGGAGGAGATTGGGGGCCTCATGTTACAAACTGCGTGGAGTGGGTGATGATAATGCAGAGTAGTTGGGTACAACGCTGTTCAGTTTTAGGACTGCAAGTAGGTATTTTTATGAGCATGTGAATGAATGTGTTACCATATGCGGGTGAAGGGAATTCAGCAGTTCTTGGGCTAGATTTTCTCGACGAACTTCGTGCCAAAATCCGTCTTTTGCATTATACAGTAGAAACCAGTGCGTCTTTATTTCCATTGCGGGAAATAGCTGCAAGCGAGGCAATGTCGCAAAGCACACCCCTCATGAAGGTGTTGCCGATTAAACTGTGAATATCTGCATAAAGATTGGTTCAAAATGGTTCAAATGGCTCTGAGCACTATGGGACTTAACTTCTGTGCTCATCAGTACCCCAGAACGTAGAACTACTTAAACCTAACTAACCTAAGGACATCACACACATCCATGCCCGAGGCAGGATTCGAACCTGCGACCGTAGCAGTCGCGTGGTTCCGCACTGAGCGCCTAGAAACGCTCGGCCACCACGGCCGGCTGTAAAGCAGGTATTGGCAGGCAATGGAAGCTTTGATATTATAGTTTATGGATTTATTTAACACAAGGTGTCGTCTACCAGCAACACATATTACCCAACACCATATACGAACAGGTAATACTGTACCAGTTTACAGAAAGTCTCACCACATAGCGAAACATCTCCAAGCCATAATAGAGGAGTTTATAGATCAACAGTTAGCGGAAGATATAAAGTACAGTGATAGCCCATGGGATGCAAATGTTGTAGTCACGCCAAAAAAGTCGGCAGATGATACTAAGAGATACAGATCCTATTGCAATTACCACTACTTGAATGTAAAAACTGAGACGGATGCATATATCCTCTCCAGTGCTATGGAAACATTAGACAATCTAGGACAGTGCAGTACTTTACAACAATGAATCTAAGAAGCAGCTATCACCAGCTAGATGTAGTCCCAGAAGACAGACCAACAACCGCTTTCACGGTCTCATGGGGCAATACTGAAAGGATGCCGTTTGAGCTGAAAAACGCACTAGCCACATTCCAGAGGTTATACACTCCTGGAAATGGAAAAAAGAACACATTGACACCGGTGTGTCAGACCCACCACACTTGCTCCGGACACTGCGAGAGGGCTGTACAAGCAATGATCACACGCACGGCACAGCGGACACACCAGGAACCGCGGTGTTGGCCGTCGAATGGCGCTAGCTGCGCAGCATTTGTGCACCGCCGCCGTCAGTGTCAGCCAGTTTGCCGTGGCATACGGAGCTCCATCGCAGTCTTTAACACTGGTAGAGCATGCCGCGACAGCGTGGACGTGAACCGTATGTGCAGTTGACGGACTTTGAGCGAGGGCGTATACTGGGCATGCGGGAGGCCGGGTGGACGTACCGCTGAATTGCTCATCACGTGGGGCGTGAGGTCTCCACAGTACATCGATGTTGTCGCCAGTGGTCGGCGGAAGGTGCACGTGCCCGTCGACCTGGGACCGGACCGCAGCGACGCACGGATGCACGCCAAGACCGTAGGATCCTACGCAGTGCCGTAGGGGACCGCACCGCCACTTCCCAGCAAATTAGGGACACTGTTGCTCCTGGGGTATCGGCGAGGACCATTCGCAACCGTCTCCATGAAGCTGGGCTACGGTCCCGCACACCGTTAGGCCGTCTTCCGCTCACGCCCCAACATCGGGCAGCCCACCTCCAGTGGTGTCGCGACAGGCGTGAATGGAGGGACGAATGGAGACGTGTCGTCTTCAGCGATGAGAGTCGCTTCTGCCTTGGTGCCAATGATGGTCGTATGCGTGTTTGGCGCCGTGCAGGTGAGCGCCACAATCAGGACTGCATACGACCAAGGCACAAAGGGCCAACACCCGGCATCATGGTGTGGGGAGCGATCTCCTACACTGGCCGTACACCACTGGTGATGGTCGAGGGAACACTGAATAGTGCACGGTACATCCAAACCGTCATCGAACCCATCGTTCTACCATTCCTAGACCGGCAAGGGAACTTGCTGTTCCAACAGGACAATGCACGTCCGCATGTATCCCGTGCCACCCAACGTGCTCTAGAAGGTGTAAGTCAACTACCCTGGCCAGCAAGATCTCCGGATCTGTCCCCCATTGAGCATGTTTGGGACTGGATGAAGCGTCGTCTCACGCGGTCTGCACGTCCAGCACGAACGCTGGTCCAACTGAGGCGCCAGGTGGAAATGGCATGGCAAGCCGTTCCACAGGACTACATCCAGCATCTCTACGATCGTCTCCATGGGAGAACAGCAGCCTGCATTGCTGCGAAAGGTGGATATACACTGTACTAGTGCCGACATTGTGCATGCTCTGTTGCCTGTGTCTATGTGCCTGTGGTTCTGTCAGTGTGATCATGTGATGTATCTGACCCCAGGAATGTGTCAATAAAGTTTCCCCTTCCTGGGACAATGAATTCACGGTGTTCTTATTTCAATTTCCAGGAGTGTAGATGGGGTCCTACATGGTTTATACCGAAACCTTTCACGATATATTTGAACGATATCATCATATTCTTAAAGGATATGTCAGAGAATGTGAAATGCTTGGAAGATGTGTTTAGCAGGTTACGATCAGCACATCTGATGCTTAGCATAGATAAGAGCCATTTTATGCAAATGTGGGTGAACTACCTTGGACATGTGACCAGCAGGAAATGTGTTCAAACTGATCCTTTCTTAATAGAGGCAATCCGGAACTTTGCAGTGCCACGAATCATAAAGCAACTACAGTCATATCTGGGTTTATGAAATAATTACCAAAAATTCGTAAAGAATTTTTCACAGATCACAGAGCCTCTGAATTGATTGTTGAGGAGGGGTGTGAAATTCCAACTGCCAGCAGAGCGTCAAACAGTGCTTGTAGCATTGAAAGCAGCATTAGTTTCTGATCCATTGTATTGTATTGTATGTTAACCGGGGGCCTAGAAACGACGGAGAGGCTCAGACCCCGCCGCAGCCGCAGTCGTCCACAACGCCACGACGACTACCGCAGTCCACTTCATCCCCCCCCCCCCCCACCGCCACACACGGAACCACTCACTCTTTCAGGGTTATTGTGCGGTTCGGCCCCCGCCGGCATAGTGTAGCTGAGGCAGAATGAGGGGAACCAGCCCGCATTCGCCGAAGCAGATGGAAAACCGCCTAAAAACCATCCACAGACTGGCAGGCTCAGCGGACCTCGACAGAAGTCCACCGGGCGGATTCGTGCCGGGGACTAGGCGCTCCTTCCCGATCCGGAAAGCCGTGCGTTAGACTGCACGGCTAACCAGGCGGGCTTCTGATCCATTAGTAGTCTTCCCGGACTTGGAGAAGGAATTTATCCTCGCTGTGACACCAGCAACGGGGCGGCTGGTCGTATTTTGAGCCAGAATTTTGATGGGCACGAACATTTGGTAGCGTATGCATCGAGGCAACTAGATGAAGCGGAGCATAAGTACAATACTTTGAAACAGGCAAAATTGGCGTTGATATATGGAATAGCGTACTTTTGTTACTATTTATATGGATGGACGTTTAAGGTTGTCACAGGTTACACATCATTAAATTGTCTGTTGGGGCTGAAAGACCTATCCAGTAGGTTAACAAAATGGGAACTGAAACTCTGGGAGTTTGATTATGAGGTGATAAGTAAACTGGGGAGGAAGCACACAAATGTAGACACATTGGGTAGGAATGTTGCAGAGGCAAATTTATAACAGAGTGGCACAGAGCACAAGCAGCATTCACGTGACCGCCAAGGTTGGACTTACTCTGCGGAACAACAAAATGTGGACCATCCAGAGAGGTTCTGACGGCGCTCAAGCCAAAGTATTGCGACAAGAGCTTAATCCTGTATTGTCAGGTGATGGAGCCATAATCCATAGGTAGCGGTCATGTACTGCCTGAGCGAGGCATGTCATCGACAGTTCCTGTCTCTCTGTATCTCCTCCATGTCCGAACAACATAGCTTTGGTTCACTCCGACATGCCTTAACACTTCCCTTCTTGAGAGCCTTCCTGGCACAAAGTAAGAATGCGGATGCGATCGAACCGCGGTATTGACCGTCTAGGCATGGTTGAACTACAGACAACACGAGCCGTGTACCTCCTTCCTGGTGGAATGACTGGAAGTGATCGGCTGTCGGACCCCCTCCGTCTAATAGGCGTTGCTCATGCATGGTTGTTTACATCTTTGGGCGGTTTAATGACACCACTGAACAGTCAAAGGGACTGATACAATATCCACAGTCAACGTCTACCTTCAAGAGTTCTGGGAACTGGGGTGATGCAAAACTTTTTTTAATGGGTGTTGTAAACATGGATCCGCAAACGAACCTTCTGTGAGGTAATTGTGAATATGTCGTTACGAACCGCCACTGACTTAAGCATCCTTCTTAGTACGGATGTACTTGAAAAGTGATTACGCGGCAATCTAACTGCGATCAAATTACACACACCTTAACAGCAAACAGAGTACTAATTCAGCACGTTCATGTTGCTCCGCTCGTTTCTGCCATGATTTACGAACTCTTTCAAACGCTCCCGGAACATTTCGTAAATTTTTACAAGACTTTTCACTTCGCTACCTCAGTTCTTCAACTGTATCAACGGAAATTCTGCAGCAAAATATGCCGGTGGCCATCATGAACATATCACACTCCCAAACCGTAGGCCCTCGCTAAAATTAGAGCCCAATTATGAGGCTACTTGATCTACAAGTTAACATCTGAAATACATCTGTACTAACTACGACAATGCGTGAAGTCAGTGGCGGCTCTTAGCCATGCGGTCGCCATCATATCGGCCCCATGTTTACACGAATGTTTTTGCTTCTATTACTGTGTGCATTCATCTGTGTCAGTTTTCGCAGTTAATTATGATACACCCCGCATATTCCTCAATTTTAAGGGAAAAGAACAGAGTCTTATTAATAACAATGAATTTTACACCTTTTCTTTCAGGAAATTTCGATAAACCTCACACTAATTTCTGAATAACAATTTCGTTTGGAAATTTTTCCAGTACCTTTTTTAATTTATTGACACAATTTGCGAATATCTTTCAAATACGTCGCAGAATATGACTGCTCTTTGGATAGCAATGGATAGACAACGCAGCATAACACTGAACGTGACCAACTGAAAACGTGTGATCGAGCGGGAACAGAAGTGGCACACCTGTCTCCTTCGTGATGTGTCCTACTACATGAGCTATCCGAGTGCGCCTCACTGACATCCTGACAGTATATCGAAGGTAAAACATAATCGTATGATACGTGTAGTCCAATAGTCCAGCACCTGACGTGTTTGAGTCGCAAAGTTTGAGTACTACGTAGGCATACACTGCAAATCCTTTGTTCGTAGACATCGGTAGAATACGTCCAGAAAAAGTAGTTTAAAGGATCTCGTACATTCCATTTGCCTTTAGAAAAATGTGTGAAATGTCACCCATCAGAATCGTTTTGTATGTACAAAAGAAAAAGAGCGAGATTCGCAACGCTTGTTAATTTTAATGGTGCTGCAATACATGGCAAGAATGTTTTGTTACTGCTTTATCCTCACAGAAGCGTTCGGTGCCACAAATCGGTCGCGCGACTGCCACTTTTGTTTTTCATGCAGGCTAAAGAGGGAAAGAGAAGAGAAACAAGTTTACGACGTTTGCTTGTTTCACGAGCGATAGCAGCCACTAACGACCGCACACTGCCTGGCTGTGGGCGGTGCGACGGCTGTCTTAGTGGAACCCTGCCAAACCACGATTGTGCACGTCTGTTTTTTCTTTGAGTACGGCAATATATTCACGATCGAACGCGTCATATGTTCTCACAAACTTCAAGTACCGAAATCAGAGTTTCTGTCAACTAGTTGCTACGATTATTTCTCATTTTCTACCCGCTTCATTCTCCTGCATATTAAGCCACAGAATGCTTCCAAAATCACTTGCTGAAAACATTTTTTCAAGTACGCTAATTAACACAGGTATTAATCTTGAAGTATAAGAAGTCATTCTTCACGATATGCTTTCGTGAAAGAGTTTTCGTGTTTTTTTCGACATTTTGTATACTACAAATGCTTCCTTCTTAGTGCGAGTATAATCGTCTGCCAGCTAGATAGACCAGTTGTCGTTGCTTGCTCAGGACATCATTTACGGTCCTAGTCACCAAATATGGGGATGTTATACGATATTCACCTAAAGCTATTGCTCGGACGAATCCGGTAATCGCTATACGACGTAATACAACGCCGAGTCATGTATGACAGAATAAAAACGTCACCTGTGAATGCTGTGAGACATATCATGTTAAGAAAATATTAACTTCCGTGTTACCTGACCTTGTGTGCGGGTCACGTCCTGTTACAGCGGAAAACTCCGCTACAGCATGAATGGGCCGCGCGGGGTAGCCGTGCGGTCTAGGGCGACTTGCCGCGGTTCGCAGGGTTCCCCCCGTAGGAGGTTTCAGTCCTCGCTTGGGCATGGGTGTGTTTGTTGTCCTTGGCGTAAGTTAGTTTAAGTTAGGTTAAGTACTGTGTAAGAGTAGGGACTGATGACCTCAGCAGTTTTGTCCCATAGAACTTACTACAAATTTCCAACATAAATGAAGCAACAACCTATCATAACCTTACTTGCACTATAAAGGATGTTTAAAAAAGTGTCTAATACTTTGAGAGGTGGTAGTACTCACCGAAACAAGAAAAATAAGTCCATACACATGTCGTCCTGAAATGCATACTTTCATAGATAAGTCCAACAAACATGGGTCCGGAAATTTATACTTTCTGCGATAAACAAGAGTTTACAGGAGGTGTTGAACGTGGCGACCATTCATGGCAATGCAACCCTCTGCCCTCCGGCGTAAGGTACGACGCACCCTTTGAAATCCACCCGGTTGTTGTTGTACCTTCTGCCACGCATTGAAGACGTGCCCTGTAGTGTCCGGACATCGTTGATTGGCATGGCGTAGACCATTTCCTTCAAGTGTCCTCATAACCAGAAGTCTAGAGGATTGGGGTCTGAGGACCAAGCAGGCCAAGGTGTGGGGCCCACTGCCAATCCAGCGGGCCTGAAATGCCTACGTCAAATGTTCGCGCATATTGTGGCTAAAGTGTGCTGGTGTGTCATCATGAATGGACCACATTTTTATTCGTTTCTTCAATTGCACAGTCTCTAGTAAGGTAGGAAATATATTAATGAGAAATTCCACATAATGCGCACTAGTTAACCTTTGTGGTAGCACGTACGGACCTATTAATCTATCGCTAAGCATGCCTGCCCATACGTTGATTGAGAATGGTGTGATACCCTCTTTCCTGAATTGCTTGGGGATTTACATCTGTCCGTACATGCTGGTTATGGGAATTTACAACATCATCTCTTGTGAACCATGCCTCGTCGGTAAACAAAATCTTGGATGTGAACAGCGGATCTCCAGTACACTTCTGCAACACCCATTGACAGAACTGCCGTCTCCCATGACGATCCTGTGGCCTTTGAGCCTGAATCTGCTGTAGATGATATGGGTACAGCAATTGTTCACGAAGTACCCCTCAGATAAGAGACACGCCTTCTGCTGCTGTTAATCGTCGCACACTGGTCCCAGGGGCTTCTTCCACCGAAAATAAGACACACTCTTCCATGCCAGGCATGCGGACTGTGCGGGACCTTCCACTGTCAGTTTTCCGAGATGCAAGGATACCTGTGTCCCTCAGACGCTGGGAAAGTCTGCCGAACAGCTTAGCCGGCCGCGGTGGTCTAGCGGTTCTGGCGCTGCAGTCCGGAACCGTGGGACTGCTACGGTCGCAGGTTCGAATCCTGCCTCGGGCATGGGTGTGTGTGATGTCCTTAGGTTAGTTAGGTTTAAGTAGTTCTAAGTTCTAGGGGACTTATGATCTAAGATGTTGAGTCCCATAGTGCTCAGAGCCATTTTGAACCGAACAGCTTATCAGAGGACACTCTGCGCTGTGGATAGTTTTCAACATAAAGGACACGGGCTCGCAGTCTACGTCCACTTGTTAAACCATAGTAGGTTGTCATATCTGCCACTTCACTAGTCGAATAGTAGGCTTGTACTGCTAACAAGCGGTGGAAGAAAGAAAATGTAAATGCACTACACCATTTGTACGTACAGAAAGCGCAATAACAGTAAACACATAAGTGAATCCGCGTTTGGAAGACTGTAAAATACCATGATACGTACCCAGGGTTGACAGTACTGTACAATAAGGCACACAAACACGTCGAAAATTAACCCAGACTACAGCACGACTCGAGCAACACAACTGACGCTATGCCACTAATGGTAGGTAGGGTACTGTGAGTAAGACATCATAATACCCTGCCGACACATTTGAAGGAGCGCCAATGCAACGACTGTGCTAATATCCGCAATCAAGCGTGGCGCAGCCCTTCCTATAAACACGTGTTTATCTCGGGAAGTATGCGTTTCCGATCTCATGTTTACTGGACTATTTTTCTTGTTTCGATGAGTACTACCAACTATCAAAGTATTCGATACTTTTTTGAACGCCCTGTATATTTGATAGATAAGTAAGGGAACTGTTCTCAACCAGTCACTAAATGTTAATATTACAGACCACGACGCATTCAGGGGCTTCACTTCATCATTGGCTAACGATTTGGTCCGTAGGAAAAGAGAACTGCTCTCAGCTGAATAGAGAGATGACAACACCATGCCAGGCTGCAGACCGCTGTCACTGAAGGAGGAGGCCTCATTAACCCACCGAAGAAGAGGCAGGCGAAACGGAAGCACGTCACGGAAGTGGAAGATGTGGAGAACAGCAACAGATATGAAGGAATTCAGGAAGACATTCAGGCAAATCAAGACGCAGCCGATCAGTATTCCCAGCCCAAGGAGCAGGAGATACCTCCCGTAGTGCTGCAGTATCCACAGACATTCTTTAACCAGTCATACAGTTGTTTGTATAATTGCCAATATCCCTTCACCGCTATACAAGCGGGTGGGGATACACTGTAGCTGACTTTGACGTCCATAGAAGATTACCTCAAAGTCACGGACATGATAGGAGCGAGAAGGATACCGTTCTTCACCTTTCCCACGTTGAGGCCGCAGTCGTTGAAGACGGCCGTATAGAGCATCCCTAGTACATGACTAACGAAGAACAAAAAGCAGAGCCGGTCGGTGTGGGCGTGCGGTTCTAGGCACTTCAGTCTGGAACCGCGAGACCGCTACGGTCGCAGGTTCGAATCCTGCCTCGGGCATGGATGTGTGTGATGTCCTTAGGTTAGTTAGGTTTAAGTAGTTCTAAGTTCTAGGGGACTGATGACCTCAGATGTTAAGTCCCATAGTGCTCAGAGCCATTTGAATCATTTTGAACTAAAAGCAGAACTTGAAGTTGATTCCGTCGCTACTGTTGTGCGCTACTTGTATTGCCCAGTCACACACAGGAAGACGTCGTAGCGAGTCATTACACTTCGAAACACTGCAGAACATCGAGAAATGTTTCAAATGACGAGGATTTACGCGCTAGTCGTCAAAGTTGAGAAACTGAGAGCTTCGCTCGGACCCACATAGTGTTGGAGTTGCCAAAGATTTAACCGTGTGGCACGCCGTGGCACTATGCCGCCTGTTCGGGTCACGTGCAGCGGATCACAGGACTACAGTCAGTACACACAAGCGAGAGAGACCCTTGCTAAATGCACTCTTTGTGGGGAGAGCCATCCTGCAAGTTACATGGGATGCCAGAAGCACAAGGAAGCCAGCAGAGGGCAGCGAGCACTACCAGCCAGGATACCGAAGAATATTTTAATATATCGGTGCGACATTTGGCGTGTGGAGAAAATCCACATCGAGACAGACCATCCTTGATGGAACGACGAGCGGCTAGGATTCAGATACTTCCTGGCAGATTAAAACTGTGTGCCGGACCGAGACTCGAACTCGGGACTTTTGCCTTTCGCGGGCAAGTGCTCTACCAACTGAGCTACCCAAGCACGACTCACGCCCTGTCCTCACAGCTTTACTTCCGCCAGTACCTCGCCTCCTACTTTCCAAACTTTACAGAAGTTCTCCTGCGAACCTTGCAGAACTAGCACTCCTGAGAGAAAGGATATTGCGGAGAGATGGCTTAGCGGCAGCCTGGGGGATGTTTCCAGAACGAGATTGTCACTCTGCAGCGGAGTGTGCGCTGATATGAAACTTCCTGGCAGATTAAAACTGTGTGCTGGACCGAGACTCGAACTCGTGACCTTTGCCTTTCGCGGGCGAGTGCTCCACCAACTGAGTTACGCAAGCGCGACTCACGCCCCGTCCTCACAGCTACCGGCGGAAATAAAGCGGTGAGGACGGGGCGTGAGTCGTGCTTGGGTAGCTCAGTTGGTAGAGTACTCGCCCGCGAAAGGCAAAGGTCCCGAGTTCGAGTCTCGGTCCGGCACACAGTTTTAATCTGCCAGGAAGTTTCATATCAGTCGCGGACGACAGGTGTAAGTAACGTGTCTAAAATTAACCTCTCAGGTAAGGCAGTGGAAAAGCACATGGTTGCTCTAAATTGAAGTTCGGTCCGCCATCAAAACGCCATGTACACATTCAGCTTATCTGACAGTAGCTTAGCGCCCGATGCTTCGCTCGCGAGGCTGTATGGTCTGCACAGGTTTTTTGTTTTTCTTTAATAGGATTTTATGTTCTTACGCTCAATGCCCATGTGTAAGTGTACACATTATAAAAGAGTTAGTGGCACTTTACAAGACTGACAGTCTCTCCACCATTAATGTGTTCGAACGGGTTCAATTAAATTTCGTTAGCAAGTTAAAAACAAGAGACAAAAGGGATAAGTGATTATTAGCACCAGTGTTACACCTGGTACTGACTACTCTAATCTCAAACGGATATTTCTGTACATGGAATCGCATTGAAACTTGGTATCTATTTGGTCATCAGTAATGATTAATAATTTGCGGTAGTAATAAAAATAAAAATAATTTGTTACACGTAGGAGGTCTACTGAAAAATTAATGAACTAAAGATCTTTTTCTACGCAATTATGACAAAGCCGATTTGTCGTGGTGACTGTTAGATAGCTTTCGTTGATTTAGTTCACATGTTGCAACATCTTCTAAACTTCTCACGTTCAATAAGTCCATAGAAGCAAGGTCTTTCAGAACGTAGGTCTGACCAAAAAGCGATTCCGCTTTCACAATGAAATATTTTCATAATACTTTTCATCCCCTATTTGACCCTCTTACATACTGAATTTCCGAAAACAATGAAACACGTATTTTTTATTTCTAACCACGAAGCCAAATTCAGATTTTGATAGATTTAGCTTCAGAATGCTTACATAATGAAATATTTTCACAAACACTTTCATGCCCTATTTCACCTCCAATTTTGCAAAATAATGATACACGTTAATTTTTTTTATTTCATACCGAGAAGTCAAAGACCTGTTTTCACAAATGTAGCTTTAAAATTGCTTCAGTGGTTCTTTAATAATGATTTATTTACAAAAAAAATTCACCCACTATTTCAAGCCCTTTGTCGTTGAATTTTCAAAAATGCTGAATCAAGAACTTTTTTACTTCTGACGGAGAAATCAAATACCATTTTCGCACTTCTAACTTCAAAATTGCCTTAACGAAGACCCATTTTCAGAAAACTTTTTCTCCTCTAGTTTAATGCCTTACAGACGCAATTTCTAAAAATCGTTTGTGAATGATGTCCACAGTATAAGACCAATACCCTCTCCAAATTTCAAGTTTCTGTTCTTAGCGGTTTTGGCTGAGGGATAGTGAGTCAGTCATGACATTTCCGTTTAGGCACAAGGAGGTCAGAAACAGAGTGTTGCAAGGTGCTTGTGCTGACAAAGTATGGCTAAGAAAAAATTCGATACGATGCGCTGTTTCCAAGGTAATTACCATTTAAGTCTGCCAAATAAAAATTCGTGTCAGTTGTTCTCATAGCGTTGATGACAGCGCATGAGACTACTGAGCCTTTGGGTCGGGTTCGATCCTTACTACCATCCCATGTCTAATTTTCGTGTCGCTCTCTTGTTCGGTTTCAGGAAACCGAACGAACAACCCATTTGATGACACCGTCTCTGGCGGGCCACTTGAATTTTGCGCGCACAACGGCCTGATTGTGTAACTTCAGTACTAATTAACTCGGAAACGGCGCAACGTATCGTTTTTTTTTTTTTTTTTCTTAACACGTATTTCTCAACACAGACTACCCTGAAACATCTTAAAAGCTTTCCACAATCTTTCTGACCACCTTGTATAGTGATGAGAGACTTCAGCTAACGTTGAACAATAGCTGCCTTCCGTTAGCACTGGCAACGGACTGACTGTTCCCAGCTTCAGATTTTGACGCCTTCACATGTGTCTCCATAAAAAGGGTACGCTATCGCACATAAATCATTATTTTTTAGTGCTGCAAATTGGCATTCACGGTACTTGGCGAGCTTCCCAACCTTCACTCACTATAGCTCATAAACAGTATGCCTTATAACATTAAGAAAACGCAATATAGCGTCGTCTAGTGCCGCATCTTCTACACAGATGAAGCAAGGAAGGAAGCTCACTGTTCTGCGTCCCGTCAACGACGAGGTCATTGGAGACGTTCCACCGATGAGAATCATCAAGTATCTCATCGTTTTTGAGTACTGCCGAATAAAGAAGCGACACGCAGTGACGGAATTTTCTTCTAGGTTGCTGTTTCAGCATGGGATCACGGACACGCCACTACGGTTAGGAGGCAGATAGAAAAGAAAATTTATGTACATAGTGCGTTACCACAGCACCATCTGACTGACTATGCGAATACAGTTCGAAAACGTACATACGTAGCTGCAGTCCAATATTCTCGTGAAAAGAGAAACATCACTGTAAAAATCAGCAAACACAAACCATGTGGCCGGCCACGGTGGTCTAGCAGTTCTACGCGCTCAGTCCGAAACCGCGGGACTGCTACGGTCGCAGGTTCGAATCCTGCCTCTGGCATGGATGTGTGTGATGTCCTTAGGTTAGTTAGGTTTAAGTAGCTCTAAGTTCTAGGGGACTGATGACCACAGATGTTAAGTCCCATAGTGCTCAGAGCCATTTGAACCATTTGAACAAACCATGTGAAACGTAGCACTTTTTTTTTTTTTATAGATGGTATCTTAGAAACGGTAGACACAGACATTCTCCCTCCCTCCGTTGTAAAAAACTATTAACTCATAATGAAGACAATCATACGCAGAATTTTCTGAAATTTGTGATTGTTTCGACAACCTTTCTGACTGACTGAACTCAGTTCGTTACACTAAGCAGAAAACGTTCAGCAGACACGAAAATAGCATGGATGTGCCCTAAGGTAGCTTAGTACGAACACCAGTTTTCTCAACTTTTTATCATAGGCGGAAAGGAACACACCTGAAGTTGCCAACGGTGCTGCTGTCTACAGGAATGTATGGCCACACTCAGGAAGCTGTATTTCCACTTGCTGTACAAACAGCAACTCTCCTTAATCCTCTCAACACCTGTGGTTTCTGCCTGGAACCACCATTTTATTTATTATTTTTTTGTTTCGAAGTACCAATGTATTTTACATCAAACCACTAATCTGTTCCGGCCACTGTGGCCGAGCGGTTCTAGGCGCTTCAGTCCGGAACCGCGCTGATGCTACGGTCGCAGGTTCGAATCCTGCCTCGGGCATGGATGTGTGTGATGTCCTTAGGTTAGTTAGGTTTAAGTAGTTCTAAGTCTAGGGGACTGACGACCTCAGATGTTAAGTCCCATAGTGCTTGAGCCACTTGAACCACTGATCTGTTGCAAGATATAGACATTTAGTGGTACACCGACACACTTCTACGAATGTAGTGTACTGTAGCATTCACTTACAGGGTTCAAAGTACCAGTAGCCGCGGAGATTGTGATTCTAGGAGATTGCGACATGTGGTTCTTTTTTTATAGTGGCCATATTGAGGTCTGTGTCGCGAAGAACTGTTGCATAACGATTTGATTCACGGATCCAGTACTATGGCTCTGTCCGTGTATAGCGTTTGACGACTATGACGTGTGGGGCCTGAAGATGGCATCAATGTAATGTCGAAACTGGTAGCACACAAGTTCACAAAATAAATTTCTACAATACATACGGCTGTTTGTAAATTACTGCATCAAGAAATGAATGGATGCAGAAGATGAGACAGGATGCTTACATAAATGTCACCAGTCAGAGTCGTATTTAGACGTATCAGGAGTCCGATATCACTTCATCTGCACACGCCTCACACTATTACAGAGCCTCCACCAGCTTGATCAGTCCCCTGCTGACATGCAGGATCCATGGATTCATGAGGTTGACTCCATATCCGTAGACGTCCATCCGCTCGAAACAATTTGAAACGAGACTCGTCCGACCAGACAACATGTTTCCAGTTGTCAACAGTCAAATGTCTGTGTTGACGGGCCCAGGCGATGCGTAAGGCTTTGTATCCCGCAGTCATGAAGGGTGCACAAGTGGTCCTTCAGCTCCAAAACCCATATCGATCATGTTTCAAATGGTTCAAATGGCTCTGAGCACTATGGGACTTAACATCTGAGGTCATCAGTCCCTTAGAACTTAGAACTACTTAAACCTAACAAACCTAAGGACATCACACACATCCATGCCCGAGGCAGGATTCGAACCTGCGACCGTAGCGGTCTCGCGGTTCCAGACGGAAGCGCCTTAGAACCGCTCGGCCTCACCGGCCGGTCGATCATGTTTCGTTGAATGGTTCGCACGCTAACACTTGTTGATGGCCCAGCATTAAAATCAGCAGCAATTTGCGGAAGAGTTGCATTTCTGGCACGCTGAAGCATTCTCTTCAGTCGTCGTTGGTCCCATTCTTTCAGGATCTTTCTCCGGCGGCAGCGATGTCGGAGATTGTTGTCTTATACTCGTATATGCGTTGCCGGCCGCAGCGCAGTATTCTGCCAGTTTACATATCTCTGTATTTGAATACGCATGCCTATACTAATTTTTTTGCTGCTTCAGTTTAATTGTAAAGAATTGCTGCAGAGGACGCGTAAACTTTAATAATTGAATACCGAGGCATGTAAATTTAATGCCTCGCCAGGATTCTAGTAAAGTAATTGGATTTTCTGATGCGTGGTAATTTACGTTCACGTTCTCTGCTCTCCGTATCGTCTCGCAGTTTGAGTGATCGTTTAGGCATGGCGGCTCTTGCCCAAACGGCTCTTGAGCAGATGCTACATTTTCAAGCGACTGTGCGCGTCGAAGTTCCTGTCCATGGCTGCGAGACACATTCCCGCCAGAGAAACAAGTTGAATTTAATTTTGTCGTATCGCCCTGGTCAACGGCTTCACAAAACTAATTTCGCAGGAGTTTCTTCCGCTGATGGGCTCGCGTTTTCTATCACAACCTCAGCAGCAGAGTGTGTGGATGTTTGAGATTTATTTTTAGTTTCTTCCTCTATGCGTGACTGTCCAGTCATTGTCGTCGCTCTGTCGGTTGGTGCCGATTATGACGGATTCGTTGCTGTCGAGTGTTCGCGAGGACGAAAGACTTGCACATGACGATGTCGACTGAAAGTTGCTAGTTAGTGTCGATGATATGTGGGCACAAGTGGACATCCCTACTACAGTTCTCATGCGCTTTTCTACCGCAGTGGTGTGAACGTATGGCCTGGCCACTACCTGTGGGCGCTGGGCTCCAAGTGTCCCGTTAGTCCACAAACTGCACACTTGGGCGGCTGTCTTTTGTATATTAATAACACCTACTAGCCTAAGATATCCAAATACGACGAAAAGTGCTTTACTCAATCCATACGGCTATTCGCATCCCATTATCTACGTTGAAATGTCGCTCGAAATCTGTAGAATCGTAACGTATGTGGATAATGGTGGCCGAATAGCATCGTTACTTATCTCGAATGGGAGATTATGTACTCGCACATTGCTGAGATCTAAACTTGCTGTTTTCTCCCTCCTGATACAGTTATGAAATCCACAATCGCGTTGCATAATCTGACAACATGTTCAGACACTTCTCCGGACAATATTTTAACGTAAATCGCGTTGCGTACGAAATCATATCGAAGACCAAGCACTTTATGTTCACATAGCTTAAAGATGTACCTCAACTACTAATCAATTCCCAGATTTCGGGGGGCGTTCAAAACGTGAAATCCAGCTTCAATCTTCTGTCGCCATAATGGTTGTTCTGTATTTACATATTCGGTGATCATCTTCCGTGTCATTCACTCCTACCTCTGCCACGGAAGCCGGTAGCTGACAAGGGAAGGTCACGGTAGTTGTCGTGGAGAACAGGACAAAACTAATTTTTGTTTTGTTACTGGCTAGAAATAAAACTCTTTCTAAACTTTCTGCTGCTATGCTGCAACGGTATTGACAGGAGGGAGGAATGGGTGAAGCATTCATTAATAGACTTGGCCTGTCTACTAAAACCCTCCATTTAGGTATCGCTCGGCAAGCAGCACAGTGGTCACAATACGTAAAGTGGGGTTGTGTTGCTGTTAGGAGTAGACCAGGTTATCCATTTGGGGTGGAAGTGTGTTTACAGGGTTAGTGTTTCACCCTGGACAATGAGACAGGAAGTATTTGTGAAACTGTTGGGGGAGTATTTTGGCATTGCAGAAGATGTACCTAAAGGAGAAGAGTGTACTATTTATGAACATATAAAGCAAAAGATGACAGAAGAGGTTGCTGTAATAGCAGAGGTTACTGCACTTTTATTAAATGAAGAGACATCAGACGAAGAAAATTACAGTGCCATGGCAGTGAGGAATGAAGCAACGTCACCAGTGGCGGCTTACCAGGGAAGCAGCGGTTCATCTTATCAGCCATCGTCTCTAAGAAAACGAACGAAGTTCATAGAAAGTTAACTGGTCGATGCCTACAAGATATGGACAAAACAACCAAGGGAAAAATATGGAAATGTAGATCCTTCCCGTCTGTTTCGTCGTGGATTAGCAATTTATATGACACGGCGTGGCGCTTGAAAATTACAACAGTAATGGCACAGAAAAGGAAAATAAAAAGCAATACTGTGTTACAAAACTTTTAAAACAGGCTAACTCTGCATAATATGATAAATCGAGAATTACGTAATCATTTTATAGCAAAGAGGCAAGAAAACACAATAATACATGACTGCACAACGAGACTTTGGTCACTGAAATTAAAGAAGAGAACTAACCTCAAAATTCACTGCAGTTAAAAGCTTCAAATTCGTTGTTAAAGAAATTTAAATGTAAGAATAAAGTAGACTGTCGCAAAATACTCCACAAAGTTAGCAAACGTTTGGTTGAGGGAAACGCTCATACTTAATAGAAAGCTTATCAGTTCGTGAGAGACATCAGGTCTCTCATTTAGGAAAGACATCTGTCGCCAGATCAAGTAATTAAGGCCGACTAATCAAAATTTGATAAAGGATTACGTTCTGGATTGACTCTCGCAGTGAAGGGAAGCAAGCATGTCTTTGGTGTGGTTAGATCTGTAGCGACAACCAAACACTCTTACATGATAATACCTGGGATTGTGACGGATGGTACGCTGATACCCCATTTGCAAGTCCGTCCATGGGAACCCACCGGACATTTTCCTGAATATAAATTTACCGAGCATCAAGGTGTCTGCAAGCAAATCTGCCACTATGACAAAGGAGGATTTAAAAGTCGTCCTAGAACAAATAATGTGGCCATATATAAAAGAAAAAACAGAAGCCTTTCTTTTGATTGACTCCTGGACAGCCAACAGAGATGGCAAACTATATAACTCTACAGTTCCTGAACGCGGCCGAATTCATCAAGAAGCTGATTCCAGCAAAGTGCACATGCAATGTGCGACCTGCCTATGTTTCCTTCCTCCATACATACAAAAATTTCGTGAAATTTAGCACAGATACAATTATGGTATCTTCTGACAATGAGTTTAACATATGGCACAGAGACCACTTCGTATCCCTTCAATCGTTTGTATATTTTCAGTTCTCGGCAGCACGATGCTCCAAATTAATCAAATTTGCATTTTCTCAATGCAACTACACCAAAGACTTTCCTGGCGTATTTCAGTCACCCTTAGAGTACTGATTCTACGAAGGATTAACGGAATAGTGTTTTCATGAGAACTGTAACCAACCTGCTTTCATCAAATGTGCACACTGCGAGGACTGTGTTAAGTAATCTCTGTTATAGAGACTTTCATGTCATATATTATTATTATTATTTGTCTCAAATAAACCATTTGTGTAATCAATCATTCACACTTACGGTATTCTCAACGCAACTTTGACGACGGATATTTCCTGTCCTAATAGTCCATAGCACCTACAGTTCTTATGGCGTATGTATATTTTGTTGCTCTATTAACTGCGCGATGTATGAATATAATTTCCGCGACAAAACGTCGTGACCTTCGCTTGTGCGATAGCTGACTCGGCGCTGCAGACAGGGGCCTGCTGGCGAAACGCGTCCGCTTGCATCGGCCGCCGAGACCCGACTGAGCGCCGCACCTTTACAGTTATGTCGCAGATCACATATTGATTCCTAATATATGGATGAAGTTATTTATTTTTATATTAATATCAACTCAAATACCGGTTGACAATTACTGAACTATTTACAAGAAATGTAAATTAGTTACAAACTACACACTTTATTCAGCATGGAAACGTCACTAAACATATCCGGATTTAGGTTATGGCATGTTCGATATGCCTGCCATCATTGGCGATGATGTGGCGCAGAAGAACAGCCAAATTTTGCACGACCCGCTGAAGTGTCGGAACATCGATGCTGACGATGAGCTGCCGAATAGCTCAGCAATGGTTTTGAGGCTATTGCTGTGCACCTTGTCTTTAATATAGCCCCACAAAAAGGAGTCGCGTGTGTTCAGATCCGGAGACTATGCCGACAAATCGAGGCCCATGCCAGTGGCATCTCGGTACCCCAGAGCCAGAATCCGGCCCGCAAAGACATTCTTCTGCTTTGAAGGGGTAGAACTCCGTCTTGTGTGGACCACATCTTGTCGAAATCAGGGTCACTGTGTATAACACGGATGAAATCATCTTCCAAAACCTTCACCTACCGTTCAGTAGTGACCGTGCCATCAAGGAATATCGCACCGATTATTCCGTGACTGGACATTGCACACCACACTCTCACCCGTTGAGGGTGAAGAGACTTCTCGATCGCAAAATGAGGATTATGAGCCCCCCCCCCCCCCACCACCAAAGGCCCCCAATGCGATATTTTCACGTACAAATGGCTGACAACAACAAGGCGTGCGCATGCGCACACTAATTCCCATCATGCCCCGCGGCCAACCGTGCGGCTTGAATGTCCTAATGCAAACCGTTCAGAAGTTATGACAATTTTATTTCACATAGTTTATTAATTGTCACCCTGTATGTTGTTTCGTTTTGTTTGCAGATTTTTATGAAAACTCTGAATTTATACTTAATGAGGAAGTGCATTAAACTCACAACGATGATTTATTTCAAGATGAGAAAATAACTAAGACAAGACAGTGCTCCACTACGACCGCCGTACAGGGAAAGAGGACTGCGGACTCCGAAACGCCGAGCCCCATATCCCTGGACAGCATGTGTTGCTTGTGGACCACACTACTGCAATATCCCATGCTGCCCAGATAAGACTCCGATATACTCGAGAGTCTGTCCCACAGAGCTGAGACGTGCTTATAAGTTTATCAACTTTTTACGTGTCTTTCTGGTATATAATAACCGCAGACGATCTTATTCTAATTATTCTGGTGTAAACTTGTACGTGTCCTTTGAAGGTACACTTACACAGATACGAGTTTTATTTTCTTTCTATTCCCTTTCTTAATTTAATATTTATGGCTTTTTGCTGAAAACAAGACAGACATTGCAGTTACTTACTAAGGGTAGAGAAAACAGCTAAATCTTAAGTGTACAGCTATTTTATACACACATAAAATTACAAATGTCAGTATTTGATGCGTCAGTGATTTATATCTCTACATGCAGGTAATGTTCTATTGAAATGTTAATTTTCAGGCTGTAGTCACTCATTAGTGTTTTAATCAACTATTTATTGGCAAAGGAATTCGTATTTTTGGAAGATTTCTCCACGGTCTATTTTGGTGTGTAACATACTTAGAAAATGTCAAAATGATGCGGGTAATACGTCCGTCGTCTTCTGGATGTTCGCAGCACGTGAGGTATTCCATCACTCTGATTCGATAGAGGTGCACATGGGAACATGTATATCCCAACTTTATTCAAATAACTGACGTCACATCTCTCCTCGGAAGGTTCTTCTGGCTGCACCACTATTTTGTTCAAATATTGCACTGTCCTGAGGCGATCGAAACCCCAGTTTGCTGCTGCGATATATCCAACTGCTGTTTCCTTTGCTCGAATGCCTCTTTTCTTGAAATGTGGAGTAAGTCTGTATAATGAAGTTAGTATTGCCTACTAGGGCTTTTTCTAATCTTGGAAGCCCTTCTGGAACTCACTTTCCGTTATGGTGTTCAGTTTCTACAGCGAATCTGTTTTTATCTAATCAATGGTGGCAAAATGACGTCTTTCATGGTTTTCTTCAGCCTCGGAACTAGAAAGAAGTAGCAGAGAGCCATTTCCATCGAATTCGTGGCTGAGGCAACATAACGGTTTCGTTTTTGTGAAAAAGTCACGTACACGCATTAAGATGGGAGCGGTAGCATTACCGTGATGTAATTTTCGCGAGTGGTTTTGTCATAGTTCTGGTAGTTTTCTTCGGATTGCTTCTCACAAATGGTAAATAATTTCCAGCAACTCATGATGGACTATCCCACTGTAATCGAATGAAACGGTGACAAGAAACTTCACATGTGATGGAACTTGTCGAATTTGTTTCGCTCTTGGTTCTTCGGGCAGTTTCCATTGGGACGATTGGGTCTCGGTTTCGACTTCATACCCGTATACCCATATTTCGGAACATGTTATAACTTTCTTTAGAAGTTCTACATCGTTGTCGACTTCATTCAGAATTCCTGTGCAAAATCTACACGACCTGGTTTGTGGTCGAAATTCAACAATTTCGGAACAAACTTTGCCACTGCACGTTTCATGCCCAAAACAGCCGAAAAAGTTGCTTGACACGAGCCAAAGGGTATGTCGACATTATCAGCAATTATAATATTAATAATAATATTAATAATAATAATTAATATTAATCAGCAATAATAATATTGTGATTTTCCAGAACAATTTTCTTTACTGCTTCCACACTGTCGTCTGTAATTGACGTGCTAGGGCGTCTAGGACGGTCGTCGTCTTCAACGTCTTCTCGAACCTCTTTGAAACGTTTATACACTACTGGCCATTAAAATTGCTACACCACGAAGAAAGGCAGATGATAAACGGGTATCCATTGGACAAATATATTATATTAGAACTAACATGTGATTACATTTTCACGCAATTTGGGTGCATAGATCTTGAGAAATCAGTACCCAGAACAACCACCTCTGGCCGTAATAACGGCCTTGATACACCTGGGCATTGAGTCAGACAGAGCTTGGATGGCGTGTGTAAGTACAGCTGCCCATGCAGCTTCAACACGATACCACAGTTCATCAAGAGTAGTGACTGGAGTATTGTGACTAGCCAGTTGCTCGGCCACCATTGACCAGACGTTTTCAGTTGGTGAGAGATCTGGAGAATGTGCTGGCCAGGGCAACAGTCGAACATTTTATTTATCCGGAAAGGCCCCTACAGGACCTGCAACACGCAGTCGTGCATTATCCTGCAGAGATGTAGGGTTTCGCAGGGATCGAATGAAGGGTAGAGCCACGGGTCGTAGCACATCTGAAATGTAACGTCCACTGTTCAAAGTGCCGCCAAAGCGAACAAGAGGTGAACGAGACGTGTAACCAATGGCACCCCATACCATCACGCCGGGTGACACGCCAGTATAGCGATGACGAATACACGCTTCCAATGTGCGTTCCCGCGATGTCGCCAAACACGGATGCGACCATCATGATGCTGTAAACAGAACCTGGATTCAGCCAAAAAAAAATGACGTTTTGCCGTTCGTGCACCTAGGTTCGTCGTTGAGTACACCATCGCAGGCGCTCCTGTCTGTGATGCAGCGTCAAGGGTAACCGCAGCCATTGTCTCCGAGCTGATAGTCCATGCTGCTGCAAACATCGTCGAACTGTTCGTGCAGATGGTTGTTGTCTTGCAAACGTCTCCATCTGTTGACTCAGGGTCGAGACATGGCTGCACGATCCGTTACAGCCATGCGGATAAGATGCCTGTCATCTCGACTGCTAGTGATACGAGGCCGTTGGGATCCAGCACGGCGTTCTATATTACCCTCCTGAACCCACCGATTCTGCTAACAGTCATTGGATCTCGACCAACGCGAGCGGCAATGTCGCGATACGATAAACCGCAATAGCGATATGCTACAATCCGACCTTTATCAAAGTCGGAAACGTGATGGTACGCATTTCTCCTCCTTACACGAGGCATCACAACAACGTTTTGCCGCGCGGAATTAGCGGTGCGGTCTAGGTGCTGCAGTCATGGACTGTGTGGCTGGTCCCGGCGGAGGTTCGAGTCCTCCCTCGGGCATGGGTGTGTGTGTTTGTCCTTAGGATAATTTAGGTTAACTAGTGTGTAATCTTAGGGACTGATGACCTTAGCAGTTAAATCCCATAAGATTTCACACACATCTGAACAACAACGTTTCACCAGGCAACGGCGGTCAACTGCTGTTTGTGTATGAGAAATCGGTTGGAAACTTTCCTCATGTCAGCACGTTGTAGGTGTCGCCACCGGCGCCAACCTTGGTTGAATGCTCTGAAAAGCTAATCATTTGCATATCACAGCATCTTCTTCCTGTCGGTTAAATTTCGCGTCTGTAGCACGTCATCTTCGTGGTGTAGCAATTTTAATGGCTAGTAGTGTATTAAACGTAAACTCTTGTCTTCCTCACAGCAGACTCCCCAAAAGCTACAGTCAACTTTTCGGATGAAGTGCACTACATTATATTTTTCACGCTAAATCTAATGAAAATTCCATGATCCCTCTTTTCCTTATGTAAAAATTAGTCGACCACTCGAAAAGACGTATAACCTTTTCGACTGTCAACAATGAACTAAATATTCAGAACAGCTGAAAATGCAAACATACATCAGTAACTTGGGTACTAAGAAGATTAAAAAAAATTGATAAACGGATCAATAACGCTCATAAAATTAAAAAATTCCGTTGCTTTTCGATCACACCACGTATTAATGTAGCTATCGTAACATTTGGTATTCGCATAGTTTCCGCATTGTTTATCACTTGCTCTAAACATTTTCTGTTTACGTCTTCTGTGTCAGCGATATTTTCACTTTGAGTGTCTTCATAATATTGCCCTGGAACAACTGCGCATTGTCTTATTTGTCTGTATGAGGGAATTTGTGTTTTTCGTGTAGTGTCCTGGAAATGTTGTCTGAAACAACATTTAGTCCCGTCCATTTCCTAGTGTCTCGCAGTGGTTGTGTGTGGAGGGCAGCTATCTGGGAAGAGTACCAAAACGAGAAGCGGAAATGGGCGAGGTGTGTTGTGAGGGCGGCAGGGGACGGGATGGAGTGGCACAGATCCCGCTAGGCCGCGCTTGGTTATGCAGGCTGCGCCGCCGCCTTCCGTCGCGGCGACGCGCTTCCTTATCGCACGCCGGCCCTGCCTCACTACAGCTGGACGTCGGCGGTTTTGCCCACTCAGCTAGCAAGTGTCGCCTGTTACGCTGGTGGGTCGCCTATGAACACCACGCGCGGTCCCTGTGTATCAGCTCGGACCTCGGACTGACGTAATAAGCATACTTCCAAAAGTCGCCAACGCACCGTGATGTGCCGGTACCTACAGTATGTATCATATAAAATAGTGAATACTGACTGGGTAGAAGTATAAAATAGAAGCAAAAACGTTCCAATCAACACGTGTCCGCAAACGGCGAGCCATTTGGAATAAAACTACGAATGTGTAGTTACGAGCTCCTATAGAATTTAGTATAAAATACTGTCCCTGTTAGAATTAAGGAACTGCTAAAGTACGACTTTGGATGAAGTCCCGATCCGCTATCACCAATCGGATAAAGAAACGACTAAGTTCCGTTGTATTGGCAGAATTACACAGACGTAACATGAAAGACGCGAAGTGTGCCCACATCTCTTCTTAAGGGGCTCCGGAACGCCCTATACTTGCAATGTTAAAATAACGCTTATAAATTACATCTTTCCTCACAAAGTATTTGAGGTAGGAAGTTGAACTTTTTACAGATTATTTATTGGAATATGGGCTACAACTTAACACAGGGATTTTACAAAATTTTAGTTCAGTTATTAAAGATGATTTTTTTTCAATTGTAATGAAAATTCACATTTTTTTGCAATTTTTTATTTATACATTCAAAAATATACAGTTTTTTTGAAAAAGGCTGTGTTAAATTATGCAGAAGGTACTGTGTAACATTTACTGAAAGTTTGAAACAAATATGTTTGGAAGATCCTTAGAAAACATGTAATTAGTATGAGAAAATAAAAGTTTTGGGAATCGAGCGACAAAGATTGGATTAACTTTTTAGTGCATTCCAGGTCCGTAGGATGCATTATCTTCATCCTCTGCAAACTCCTCCTCCAGCTTCCTCTTGTTCCTCCTCCTGTTTACTCTTGCTTGTATTTCTAGACTCTTTACAGCCCTGTCTGCAGCCCGAAGGCGTTCCTTGTCTAAAGCAAGCATCGCTCGTTGTTGTGTTCGTAGATTTTGCTACCATTTTCTTCAGTTGCAGTTACTGCAACACTGTTCCAAAAAGTGGTCATGTATGAACACTTATCACATTTCAGTTGTATTTCACTAGCAAGTCCTGCGTGCTTTATTAATGGAGAGTTCCAGACCAACTTCACTACAATGAATACATCTTACACAGTTTGAAAAAATTCCTTTGAGAACCGACATATCAAATATTTCATTCACATCCGATTCGCCCATAAAACATTCATAGTTTTCACTCATTGAACCAAGCTTCTTCTGTGAAGTATTTTCTTTCCCACTTTGACTGCTATGGGCAGGTGTACTTGAGAGGTTAGGTTCACTCACTTGGTTATCGTCTTTATTGTTTACAGTAATAACACATACCTTTGGCTTTCCAACATTTCTCCTTTTCTTAAAAGCCTTCAGAGGATTTCTAATAACTTTACTTTTACTCATTATTATACTTCAACAAAACAGAGACTCAAGAAACAGAATTAATTACGAATATTTTCGAGATAACGGCAGAGTAAATAAACATGAAACAATCGACAATCACACCAGCGATATATATTGAACCATCACAGGTTAGCCACAACACATACCTTATCTCACATCACTAAAATGTACCTGATGAACACGGACGTTAATAATAACACCATTTGACAGCAGTTTAACACCGCCACAGTGGGTCACGCCCATGTAGAACACATTTCAAAAAAAATTTAAAAATAGTTGTAGTCTTCGGAATTGAATAAATTATATATCTATTAAAAGGTAATAGTCTGCAGATTCAGAAAACGCAAAAAAGTAAAAATTGATCTTTTCATGATTTTGAGCCTTTCCGGAGCCCCTTCATGCTTAAACTTCAAATGAGCCCAACAGGCAGTCAGGAGTAACAAAAATTTGAAAATGATAAAGAAGAGACAAGCCTAAAATAGTATCAGTTTTGCCCAGAGAGTCTTAGAAGAAAACCATGTAGACGTACTGTCACACTGAACCAGTGGTTCATTATTACACCGTTGTTTAGCGTTTGCAAGAGCGAAGGCCGGCCGCGGTGGCCGTGCGGTTCTGGCGCTGCAGTCCGGAACCGCGGGACTGCAACGGTCGCAGGTTCGAATCCTGCCTCGGGCATGGGTGTGTGTGATGTCCTTAGGTTAGTTAGGTTTAAGTAGTTCTAAGTTCTAGGGGACTTATGACCTAAGATGTTGAGTCCCGTAGTGCTCCGAGCCGTTTGAACCAACCAAGAGCGAAGGTAAGTGAAGGATTTTATTGTTCCCTGAAGAAAACAAGAGATGTCGGCTGTTCGTGTCTCCTTCCTTTCTCTCATCGAAGATGTAACGTTCCAGTTTAGAGCAAGAAAATGTAACATGACGTAAAATTGAGTTAGTACCCCACACACGATAAAAGATAAGATTGGAGTTCATCACAGTAACTAAAGTTGCATACACTACATAATATATATGAGATGTTTCAAAGTTTCAGCATGAAATCCCTAAAGGTTACAGATCACGTGATGGGGGACGTTGGCGCGAAGCCTGTTACTGATAAGCTGCTGAAGTACAAGTTGTTCTTTGCGTTCTTCTGTTCATGTTAAAACGTCTTGTTCAACCGAATATCGGAATACCGTGGTATTAGGTCACGCTGTCGAATGAGCACGAAAATTCTATTTCAGTAACATCCTGTTTCCTCTCAAACCACATCTGCCCTACACTTACATTGTTAATTTGGAAGGAGTGTACACAGGCTCTCAGGCAGGAGTCAAGTGAATTTTTATCTACTTTTTTGAATAGGTATCTTTTTCGTTTATTTTTGGAGGATTTGGGGGTTAAAATAATTAGTCTCGCTACGACAATCCTGTGTTCACTAATCCCTGTATCCGTTATGATGCTTGTTATTGGCTCAGGATTATTTGTTGCTAAGAAGTCAAGTATGTTTTCACAACCGTTTACTATTCGCGTGGGCTCAAGAACTAACTGCTCGAAATAATTTTTACACAATGCGTTTAGCACAATTTCGGATGATATTTTATGCGTACCTCCGGAATTAAACATGTATTTTTGCCAACATATCGAGGGTAAATTAAAGTCACCACCAGCTATTATCGTATGAGTCGGGTATGTGTTTGAAATCGAACTCAAGTTTTCTTAGAACCTTTCAGCGATTGTATCATCTGAATTGGGAGGTCGGTAAAAGAATCCAATTATTATTTTATTCCGGTTGCCAACAATGATCTCTCTGCCCATAACTCACAGGAAGTATCTACCTCAATTTCGCGACAAGGTAAACTAATTCTAACGGCAACAAACACGCCACCGCCAACCGTGTTTAGCCTATCCTTTCGGAACACCGTTAGGTTCTTCGCAAAAATTTCGACTTTAGCCAGCTTTCAGTGACTATAACGACTTGAGCATAATTGCTTTCTATAGGCGCTAGGAGCTCTGGTACTTTCCCAACACAGCTACAACAATTTACAACTGTTATACCGACGGTTCCTGTATCTACGTTCTTCCTGTGTTCGGACTGCACGCTTTCTGACTGAAGCCCTTTTTGTGTTTTCCCGAGACCCTCTAACCTAAAAAACCGCCCAGTCCACGCCACACAGCCCCTGCTGCACGTGTAGCCGCCTCCTGCGTGTAGTGGACTCCTGACCTATTCAGCGGAACCCACACCCCAACCACCCTATGGCATAAGTCGAGGAATCTGTAGCCTACACGGTCACACAACCGTCTGAGCCTCTGATTGAGACCCACCACTCGGCTCTGTACCAGAGGTCCGCAATCGGGCCTGTCGACTATGCTACAAATGGTCAGCTCTGATTTCATCTCGCAAGCAAGACTGGAAGCCTTTACCAGTTTTGTTAGCCGCTCGAAACCAGGGAGAATCTCTTCCGATCCAAAGTGACACACATCATTGGTACCGACGTGAGCCACCATCTGCAGGTGGCTGCACCCTCTGCTCTTCATGGCATCCGGAAGGACCCGTTCCACGTCTGGAATGATTCCAACCCCGTATGCACACGGACTGCACATTTGCTTTTTTCCCCTGATTGGCAGCCATGTCCCTAAGGGGCTCCACAACGCTCATAACGTTGGAGCTCCGAAGTATCAATAACCCCACCCTCTGTGATTGCCTGGATCTTTCAGGCTGAGAGGTTTCCTCTGAAGCAGGACAGGCGACGGCATCTGGCTCAACGACAGTGTCAGCTACAGACAGCACCTGGGACCTGTTTGCCAGACTATAATCCATTCATCATAAGAATAAACCTAATGTAAACATTGCACTATGTATTCTTCCGCGTTTGCTGGAACCTCATTGGATTTCCGTTTCGCGTGGGACTGCAGCCAAGCTGTCTCGTGTACTGTCAAGTACGATGATAAGAGTACGTTTTGTACTGTGCGCTACGTGCACATACTTAGCGATAACACGGGACAACAGCTTTACCGGCGCATTTAACTTGGACAGCACTGGCTGGTCAGCTGCTACAGCTAGCCTGCAGTGACGTGGCCAACTACAGTTAACACTAAAGAGACGAGCAGAGGAGCAATACGGCTTCGAATTTCATTTAAATTTTAAGCAGAATGAAATAATACGCTGGAAATCTCCCACAATACGCTCCTTAGACGACTAGACGAAAACCGCAGCACGTTATCGTTTTTAGCTAACGTACTGTTGTAATTAAAAACAAGAATGATGAAAATTTCTGACTTAACCACAGGGTAATTTTTCTGCATAAGCTGTTTGCAACGTAAGAGAGTATTGAAGGATTTCACCGTATAGTTAAATACTGAGGCCACTGAAGGTATTACAGTCACTCCTCTGGTAATCTCTTAGCTCCTTCCCTATCCGAATCCGAGAAATACATTTCAGTTCTGGAAGCGTCACCTACTACGTTGATAACGAGCCTATCAACAACAGAATCCCCGAAGCCAACCAGTCGCAGCATTTTCTCTTTTTCTTATATGACGAGTCGTTCTATATCCCTGCAGCATTCGGCAGTGACGTGTGAAAAAGCTGCGTGCGTTAGTTCCAGTACGTCTGGCAGCTTAACAGCTTGTTGCTTCTCGATCCAAACCCCGCAGCTCCAGAACAGTTCTGTTGGATTCACATTGTACGGGTACAGTAGCAAACATAAAAATGCAGAGTTTGTATGATTTGCTCGATGCTGTGAAAATGATTGTTTTTCACGTTTCTACGATACTTATCTACCTCTGTGGTATAAAACGATGGGCATAGTCCAAATAAAGGGGATTTCGGTTTCCATTTTTGCCTTAAAAATTAAATTGTTATGTTTTCTTAACTTAAACAACTTTTATGAACAGTTTTTCATAAAACATCGATAATTAAGAATTCGTATTTGAAATGAAAACAGGAATTTCGCGTAGAATATGTAATTAGAAACAAGAGGATGTGCATTATTCATAAAAAAAACGATGATGAGTTTTATAATTACGAGATGTAGGTATTTGAAATTTAACGAGGAAAAAAAATGATACTGGGGAGATTTGAACTAACGCACGAATAACCGCACATCCAATTGCGCTACCGACTGCACTAAATGTCCAGTGTTGGTTTGTTTATCAACTGCACTTTATACAACGCTGGGATAACTTCAAAGTCAATTATCTCCGTAAATTTATGAAAAACATTAAGAACAGCCTATTTCTCGGCACGTTTTAACCGTGTTCCACGCACGTGTTTCAGTACGGAACAGAAAGCAGCCTCAGCCATTTTCATAGTGCGCGTTAACAGCGCGACAATCAGAGCACAACGCTGCAGAGGCTGTATACGACTTTTGAAATAAAAACTACGTAGCTAAAGCGTGATTAAGAAAAACTTTGATGACTGTTCATACATTTGAATATCGTTAAAGTTTCATTTAACGTAACTTAGTAATAATATATCTAATACATAAGCAGGACCTACTTGCAAGAGCGTAACAACACTAGTGTACGTGTGCTGCGGCTTCTGACCAATCATCGCGTTTGTGTTTGTTTACACCAGGTTTATTCTTATGATGAACGGATTATAACCGAGGAGACCGTAAGCGCGGCCCCTGGTAAGTCTTTCGCCGCCTGCCATGCCCCCAGGCGACCTCCCACTCGACCACGGGTGAGGGGTGTGCCTCAGTGCGAGCAGTAACCGGGATGGCCACTGCTGAGGACCGATCGGAGGACTCGGACACGCTGGACGTCCATTGGTTCCCCGTGGCCGGCCCACAACAGTGAAACCCATCCAATTAAGTTCCTTTCAGAGTTTGCTGATGCAATAGCTCCACGTTTTAGAATCATATACAGCCGTTCGCTCGACGAAAGATCCGTACCCAAAGACTGGAAAGTTGCACAGGTCACACCAACAATCGAGAAAGGTAGTAGGAGTAATCCACTAAATTACAGGCCCATATCAGTAACGTCGATATGCAACAGGATTTTGGAACTCATATTATGTTCGAACATTATGAATTACCTTGAAGAAAACGGTCTATTGACACATAGTCAATACGGATTTAGAAAACACGGTTCCTGTGAAACACAACAAGCTCTTTACTCACACGAAGTGTTGAGTGCTTTTGGCAAGGGATCTCAAATTGATTCCGTATTCTGTACCACACAAGCGGCTTGTAGTTAAATTAAATGCTTATGTAATATCGTCTCAGTAATGTGATTGGATTCGTGATTTCCTGTCAGAGTTCGGTCAGAGTTCGTAGTACTTGACGGAAAGTCATCGAGTAAAACAGAAGTCATTTCTGGTGTTCCCCAAGGTAGTGTTGCTTATTATATAAACGATTTGGGAGACAATCTGAGCAGCCGTCTTAGGTTGTTTGCAGATGACGCTGTCGTTTCACGACTAGGAAAGTCATCAGTAGATAAAAAAAAAATTCAAAAAGATTACGAAAGATACCTGTATGGTGCGAAAATTGGCAGTTGATCCTAAATAACGAAAAGTGTGAGATCACCCACATGAGTGCTAAAAGGAATCCGTTAAACTTTGGTTACACGATAAATTGGTCAAATCTAAAGGCCGCAAATTCAACTAAATACCTAGGAATTACAATTACAAACAACTTAAATTGGAAGGAACACATAAAAAATGTTGTGGGGAAGGTTAACCAAAGACTGAGTTTTATTGGCAGTACACTTAGAAAATGTAACAGATCTACCAAGGAGACTGCCTACACTACGCTTGTCCGTCCTCTTTTAGAATACTGCTGCGCGGTGTGGGATCCTTACCTGATAGGTTTGACAGAGTACATCGAAAAAGTTCAAAGAAGAGCTTCATGTTTTGTATTATCCCGAAATAGGGGAGAGAGTGTCACTGAAATGATACAGGATTTGGGATGAACATAATTAAAACAAAGGCGTTTTTTGTTGCGGAGGAATCTTCTCACGAAATTTCAATCACCAACTTTCTCCTCTGAATGTGAAAATACGAATATTTTGTTTGACTCCGACGTACATACGGAGAAACGATCACCACGATAAAATAAGGGAAATCCGAGCTCGTACGGAAAGATATAGGTGTTCGTTCTTTCCGCGCGCTATACTAGGTTAAAATAACAGAGTGTATTGCGAAGGTGGTTCGATGAACCCACTGCCAGGCACTTAAATGGGATTTGCTGAGTATCCATGTAGATGTAGATGCAGATGTAGACACTCTTTTTGCACGTCTCGCAACGATCTGCACTACAAGAGGTTGTTATTGAGGCTTTTGACATGTTGTCATATGTGACTGGACAGTGTACATCCAACTGCGGAATGAAGATGTCGCCAGCAGATTATCATAGCGCCATAGTTTCCATAAGTTACTAAATTTTAAGAAGAGACACCGATTTTAAAATTATCAAAAAAGAAGACGAGAGCAAGAGAGGCGATGACAAGAGTCAAGACTCAAGGTTTTGTAATAGTATTGTCGCAGAAGACAGGAGGCCAGTCTTTACAATCATCGGAAAGAAGAAGATCGCAGGCCGTTTTCATCACAAGAAAGTGAATATTTGATATGTCATCGAAGTCTGTTAACGAAGGAGATAACGGTGTTATTTCGTCTAAGAGACAGAATGAGACAGTAAACCATGGTGGTGGTGGTGCGGACTCAGTTGTAGAAAGTGACATTTGTTGATTTTCGTGTTGCGGAGTTCGTCTGTGAACAGATAAATTGCTGTCAAATTACTTACCGTGAGGACGAAATCAGGTGTTGGAGCTGAAGGCGAAATACTAATAAATAGTCGCCACGATGCTCAAACCCTTACGTAGTCGTCCCTGTTGTGTGTAAAAACCTGTGTGAATTAGTCAGTAAAAACTATTTCCATACTACATCCCGAACGTTTAAGGATGTTTCCAAAGCGAGACGATGCACTGGAGCGGCAGTGGGAATTAATAGTATTTTAAAAATATTTTTCATTTATGGGATAGCTCGTCGGCATCTTTACCTGTTACTGCTTCACCGAAAACATCAGATGCACTACAGCCCCAGCGACTGTCATCTACGGCTACAGTTCCGTCGTATGTGACGCAGACAGGAATCACATTGACATTTCTTTAGACGTAGCCATTTTCCGACACATTAGAGAATTTGAACAGTTCTCGGGTATCCGACCGCGTAGCGTCGTAATTTCTCCACAATATTTCGGCAGACGAACACGCTGCCATCTTCAGGTGGTTCCTGACGAATGCAGTGCTGTTCCTCTCGGCACCCTATATATACTAGCCGTTACCCCCTCCACCGTTCCTCTCCTGGTGTCTTTGGTGCGGCCGGCGCGGCGGCTATTGGAGGTGGTGGGGGAAGCGGCGCCTGGGTCTGAACTGGGGTCTGCAGTCTCCCTGCTGCCGCCGTCGGGGGTGGTCCTCGGTCTCTGGGACCGCATCTTTCTCTCCAGGCTGAGTGCAGGGTTCCAAGCCTGAGTAAGTTGAAGGCCGCTGTCTTTATTAATTAGATCGTCCTGTAGTCGGATTCCTCTCTAGTAACGCAGTCCCAAAAGCAGGAGGATTGACAGAGTATTTTTGTTTTTTCATAGTCCATAGTATGGCCAGTCTTTATACAATGGACAGGCACGGGTGATTTAGTGGCCTGGCGTAATTCAGTATGGCTCTTGTGTTCGCGGCACCTCTCTTCTACAGTGAGGACTGTCTCCCTAATGTATGATTTTCCACACTGACAGGGAATCTGATAAACGCCTGGTTTTCGAAGGCCTAGGTCATCTTTCACTGAACCCAGTAGAGTCAAGGTTTTTGCAGGGGGTCGGAATACACATTTCACATTGTGTTTCCCCAGGATTTTGCGATTTTTCTTGAGGTGCTTCCGACAAACGGAATGCACGCCAACGATTTGTGTTCTTCTGTTTCTTCTTCTTGTTCTCTTGGCGCAGTCTGTCTGAGTGCGTGTCTTATCTGCTTCTGGTTGTACCCATTTTTCCGAAATGTTGTCTCTAGGTGCTGCAGTTCTGCTGGAAAGCTCTCCTGATCGCAGATCGATCGTGCCCTGTGAACAAGTGTGCGCAACACGCCTTCACGCTGGGAGCTGTGGTGGCAACTGAAGGCATTTAGGTACAAATCAGTGTGTGTAGGTTTTCTGTATACACTGTGTCCCAGCTTTCCGTCAGGTTTCCGTTTCACCAGGACGTTAAGAAACGGTAGGGCACCATCCTGCTCCACCTCCATCGTGAACTGTATGTTGAGGTGCAGCGAGTAGAGGTGCTCGAGAAATTCATTTAAGCTGTCCCGTCCATGTGTCCAAACAACGAACGTGTCATCCACGTAGCGGAAGAAACAAGTTGGTTTTTGTTTGGCTCGTTCTAGTGCCTTCTCCTCGAAATTCTCCATAAAAAAGTAGGCTACAACCGGTGAAAGCGGGCATCCCATGGCGACCCATCTGTCTGTTCATAATAATTTCCGTCGAACAGGAAGTATGTTGAGGTGAGCACGAACTCGAAGAGCCTTGTTAGGTTGTTGTCGAATTTCTTGCTTATCAGGCTAGTATATATAGGGCGCCGAGAGGAACAGCACAGCATTCGTCGGGAACCACCTGAAGATGGCAGCGTGTACGTCTGCCGAAATATTGTGGAGAAATTACGACGCTACCCGGTCGGATACCCGAGGACTGTTCAAATTGGAAATACGCCGGGAAAACTTCAGATCACACATCAGAAAATGTTTACAACTGAACTAAACAGAACACAGTCAACGTTAATTGGAGATAGACGACAGTGAAAGCCATTAAATTTAGAGACAATTATTTCAGAACAATAATAATAAATACGAATATATTCTATTTGCATTCGAGCACAAAATTTTCTAGCACTCAAACGTTTTGCTCCACTATTTAATTTCATTAGTAAAATCATACCGACAGCTAAATGTCACACGGGTCTCTTTCTCGGCTTCATCTGCCTTCAGTAGTTTTGCAATTAAACTCATTTGTAAAGATCCCTTTATTTGTATCGTTTCAAGTCACATATATTAAGGGAAATTGAACTTGACATATACGGTTCCGTGCTTTGCAGCAGTAATCTAATGACAGACACATCATGCTAACTTTTCCTTCCGACCTTCACAAAGTGCCAATAGATTCAGTAATTCATAACAGTTTAAACATTCTTAAATTGCCACAAGAAAATCCACTCTACTTACAATGAGCCACAACCATTCAGTCAAAACAGAGAAGTAACTTCTCGATCTAAATAGTTGTCCAAATGGCTCTGAACACCGTGGGACTTAATATCTGTGGTCATCAGTCCCCTAGAACTTAAAACTACTTAAACCTAATTAACCTGAGGACATCACACACACCCATGCCCGAGGCAGGATTCGAACCTGCGACCGTAGCGGTCACGCGGTTCCAGACTGTAGCGCCTAGAACCGCACGACCACATCGGCCGGCTTCCATTCTTCCTATGGCCCTCCGCAGCTGAGAGTCTGCAGGCGTCCTCTCTATGCCATACTGCACTGTCTGTCACGGTGTACACAACAATTGTGGATGTGGGACTACCCGTAAAACAAACACTACCCATCTTGATAGGTGCTCTGGCGTCATTGTTGGCGTGACTGTCCGCTGACCGGAATGCCATCTTCCGTACAGAACATGATCGTAACGAATCTTTTGACAGTTTGTATGAACATGCCCTGAATTAGACATTGGACGGGGAAATAGCAGTTTGTTGCTTGAAGTGTATTTAGACGAAACGGCAACAGTAACGGGGTGTAGCATTTGGGTGATGATTATTGACAAAGGCAGCTTGCAGTCCATCAGGTATTCCTTTTTATCCGGATCCTGAAAGAGCAGTATTCAAGCGTACTTCAGTAGTATTCCAGAGTTATTTAGTCAATCAGTCGGCATTATTCATTTATAACCGTTTTAGGAAGACTCATGGACTACTATCATTTATCAGACTGAGTAGGGAACACAACATAGACTTAAAGTGCTTTTCTATTTCTAGAAGTCCACAGCTGCTGCACCAGGGATTCCTTCATCACACACAATATGTAAGCTTCGAGCTAACTGCACCTTCGCAAGAGCTATTCGCTTGCTCGTATGAGGATAAATATTTTCTCTGCACGTCAGTCAAGACATTACAATCAAAGACAGAAAATGGATGTGAAAAAAAAGTTGTCGCGCTGTTAGGCTAAGGGTAATTAACTTAATTACACTGCCGTAACTGTCTTCGCAGTACCTCTGAAATATCACGCCACGATTTTTCCTCTTCTGCCTAGTCAACAACGACAGAAAGATTGTTTGACAGTTATTTCTTTACAACATCGGTATTCAAATGTTTAATCCACTTGAAAGACATTCAATATCCCAATACCAGTTCGGGAAGGGAACAAGTTAGTTACACAGTCATAGCGCTACACTTTCAGAGAATAATTTATGGAATTGGCTGCACTAAATCATGGTAACTGTAGGAACACTTCAACAGTACAGCCAGGCTGGGATCTGAATCCCATTTCTTCCGAATACCAGACTCTTAACCTGACCACCGCCCATCTCGCTCGGTTAATGTGACGTCAAAATATAATTACTAATAAAAATACATAACGGAATTATTGATAAAGAAATCTATCTATGTGACTTTTAGTGCTATGAAACCGATAATGATCTAAAAATAAGACTAAGTACTGCTGAAGCGGTTAATTAATATCAAAGATGCCTACTAAAATTAATTCGTACACTAGCCAGCTCCAAATGCCACAATTAACATGCCGTAAAAATCCCAGAACTATGGCGCTATTTACTTCCACACTTTTAAAAAAATGCATAACGTGCACTATTATTTCAAACTGAGTTACACTGATAGTCAGAACATTATGACCAGCCGGTATGCCCAACCTTGGCACGGGTAACAGCGGCAACGCGTCGTGGCATGGAAGCAATGAGGCATTAGTAGGTCGCTGAAGGGAGTTGGCATCACATCTGAACACACAAGTGACCTTATTCCCGCAAATTCTGGACGGTGGGCGCGGGAGGGGGGGGGGGGGGGCTGAGCTCAGACGCCACGTTCAAATCACGTCCCAGATGTGTTCTATAGGGTTCATATCTGGCAAGTTGCGGGGGTGTGGCGGCGGGGGCGGTGGGGGGGGGGGCGCACATCCACTGAAATAATTCGCCACTGTGTTCCTCGAACCACTCCATCATACGCATGGCCTTGTGGCATGGCGCATTATCTTGCTGAAAAATGCCACTGCGTCGGGAAACATGATCCTCCTGAAGGGGTGTACGTGGTCTGCAATCAGTGTACGATACTCCTGGGCCGTTATGGTGCCTTGCACGAGCTACACTGGACCCATGGATGCCCACGAGAACGTTCCCCACAGCATAACGCAGTCGCCGCCTGTTTCTTTCCGTTCCGCCGTATAGGTGTCAAGGAGCTCTTCCCCTGGACGGCGGATTCGCGCCCTCCCATCGGCAAGATGAACAAGATATCGGGATTCATCAGACCATGCAACGCTCTGCCATTGAGCCAACGTCCAGTGCCGATGGTCACTTGTCCATTTCAGTCGTAGTTGCCGACGTCGTAGCGTTAACATTGGCAGACGCATGAGCCGTCGGCTGCGGGGGTGCAGGGCACTATACTCGTATGTTCAGACACACCTGTACTCTGCCCAGCATTAAAGTCTGATGTCAGCTCCGCCACAGTTCGCCGCCTATCCTGTTTTACCATTCTGCCCAGTTTACGACGTCCGACATCTGTAACGAGGGGTGGCTGCCCAACCCCACGACGTCTGGGCGTAGTTTCATCTTGGTTTCGTCACGTGTTAAAGACACTCACCACAGCTCTCCTCGAACAACCGACGAATCGCGCAGGCTATCACAATCTGTGCTCGGTCAATTTCAAATAGATAGCGCGCCTTCTCCATTCCACACACGGACAGCACGTTCACTAATACAGCAGGCACCGTGCGTTGGTCTGATTAGCAGTCATTCCTCGTCAGGTGACACTGCTATCGCGTGAACGTGTTTATACAGACAGTAGGTCGGTGGTCATAATGCTCTGCCTGATAATTGTATATCCTTTAAAAAAACTCAAATACTAATCATCAGAGATGTTGAGCAACACATTATAGTCAAAACAGGTCCACTCAAAGAACTCAGTATTCAAAATATTACGAATAAGGATGGGTACCTATCATCAGAGGCGGGCATTAAGAAAACACAATTACTGCCATTCAAATGGCCACCTAAGTAAACATGGAACTTCAAATTGTCAGTAATGAATAGGAAACGTTTGTACATATAAAGAACAAAATCACCTTGACACTTGTCAATACAATTACTACCATTCACATGGCCACCTAAGTAAACATGGAACTTCAAATTGTCAGTAATGAATAGGAAACATTTGTACATATAAAGAACAAAATCACCTTGACACTTGTCAATGTCTAAGTTTATAGCACGTCCGTAACCGAATTCCCCTAACGCAGAACAAGTTCTTAGATAGCCAAAATACCACACACTTGAGCGCTCAATTTCATACAAACTAAGTTGAGCCGACACCGGCCCAAGGCGATATGCCGGCGGCAAATCTTGTTGATAAGTGCGACTCGTCAGAAGGACGAGGCAACGTGGCACACTCAACACTGTGTGATGACAGACGACGTTTTCGGCGACTGATGACCTCAGAAGTTAAGTCGCGTAGTGCTCAGAGCCAACGACGTTTTCTTGCCGGTTGCTTGACAGGGACACCACGCTCGGAAAGCCGCACCGCCCGGAAAGGGACCCGGAGCGTCCCTCAGTTGTTGAGGCGAGCGTCTGTACTTCTTCGGCGGCGTGCGAAGGACCAGGGAGATGAACCTTCATATACAAGGGATAGGCAAAATAATTTGAACAGTGGTAGTAATGGGATGGTTGTGTTTGACGGTCAACAACGCAGGCAAGTATCGCGCTGGACTTCGTGCGTTCAGCACGGACTAGGCACCACTGTAGGTTGTTTAAGAGTGGTACACACTTCGTATTTGCATTTAGAGGCCGAGGTCGACGTACAATGAAAGACCTAACAGAGTTCCAAAGAGGACAGATTGTAGCGGCCCGATTAGTTTGAGCATCTGTAACTAAGACAGTCACATTATTGAATGTTTCAAGAGCAACAGCCATGACAGCCTACACAAAACATTGAAAGACTTCATCTTGTAAACGTAATAATGGGAGCAAATCAAAACTAAATGACAGAGATCGTCGTACGCTAACGTGAAGTGTGTCAAAACAACACAAAACCGCGGCGGCTAAAGTGAGCGCAGAGCCAAATAGCCATCTTCGAGACTCCGTATCTATCGACTCTGTCCGCCGAGAACTCCATAAAGCAAATATTCATGGACGAGCTGCTATACCGAAATCATTAGTGACGACAACCAACGCAAAGTAGAGTAAAACATGGTGTCAGGAGCATAATCCCTGGAACGTTGGTCAGTGGAAACACGTCACACGGTCCTACGAGTCAACGTTTTCGTTGTTTCCAACATCGGGCTGGGTTTAAGTCTAGAGAACGCCAAAAGAAGCCTACAATCCTGATTGCTTGATTCCAACGGCTAAGCATGGAGGTGGAAGTGTGATGGTGTTGGCAGCCATATCATGTTCTTCTGCTGGTCCCATCAATATTCTCAAGGGCGATTTCGTAACAGAATTGCGGAGGCTTTTTTCACAACGGTTCCATATTTTTTTGCGGGCTGAATCCGAATCTCGTGTTTGCAGCCGTGTAGGAGGTCGGCTTCACAACTAAAAAAAGAAACAGTCAAGATATTTGCACTTTTTTCAGTATTTCGTTTATGTCTCGAAAACCTACGTATTTTTGAAGATTGACACTACACAAATTTAAAATGACAAAACTTTCTTCAAAATACGGTAGTCAGATTTGATTTTCTGAAAAGAAGTATCGGAAAAGAGTCGCGCTGAAAAAGCAGCCTTTTTTTATCCTTCTGCAAAAACACGAAGAACGCCCACTCCCATCCTCTACAACTTGAAAATTATACCCGTTACCAACGAAAATCCCTACATCACGTGAAAATACATTAAATCTCCTTCAAGAGACGTCTGTAACATTCACTTTTCTCAAAAGAGGGGAGGGAGCAAAAGTCAAATTACCTCCTTCACCCTACAGCCAAACGACCCTTCCCACCTATCTATATCTCATCGGGGATGTACTTAAGTTGTACTAAGCTTAAAAGGCGTTGCTTTGAATTAATATGGGAAAGTAAGTTTTATGAAAACAACATATTAAGTACGTGGCACTGAACAAAAACATGAATATGAAATACGTATGTAGTCATGCACACGTGTCACAAAATAAGTTAATGTGGAGCCCAAGATTGTGCCATCACATCGATGAGGTTTTCTATCTGGAAAATGAAGAAGCCTCTTAGTAAGAAAATCTGGATGCAAAAGACAGATAAGTGAACTATCGACTTTTAAGGGAAAAGCTGTACTGATATGATGTGTTGATATTTGACTCGTCTCCGTTTCGCTTTTGGTGGCCTAGGCGATATTTCTTGGGCACTGGAAGTTCCAGGTGAAGGGTCTTGGTGAATGGGAGGTCCAGGCACAGAGTCAGGGGTTGTAGAAGATCCAGGTTGAACAGTGAGTTGTTGTTCTTCAACTGGAAAAATTGCAATTGAATGATTAATGTGGCGACAGAAGAAAATTGATTACTTAAGAAAGGATAATTCTGAAAAATATTACACGAATTAATACCTTCTGCGCCTGAGCTGCTTCAGACAGTGGTACTGCAAGGGACTCGACCATATCGTTTTCGCCTTCTATGTCAAAATTGTCGTCGATGTCGGAACAAGAACCTTCACATTGATGGCATAGCTTCGTGCAGTACGGTCCTGCTAGCCTACACCCACACCGATCTTGACGATCTGTCTTCCTTCCCCAGGATATGAACAGAAGAAGCCCCTCGGGAGCCCGGGCTTTCAATGTGGCTATGGGAGCCAATCCTTTCTTGACAACTTCCACTTCCACTGTTCTGGATTCAAGTAGTACAGCCTATGTGATCGATGAGAGCAGTTTCTTGCACAGATTCGTTTGACCGAGTGAGCATACCTTAGAACAAATTTGCGACTCATATATCCATTATGTACGAAGTTAGTACAATCGAAGTGCGACAATCGTGTCTGATGGTTACTCGGACGGACAAAATACTATCGAGTCCATGGAACGCTTGAGAAGGTTGCACAAAATGCAGTCCATGGAGATACGAATAATAACGCTATGACACTAACAACTTCACAAGATAAATTTTCTATCGAATGCGACGAACAAGGATAGCCTAATTACCATGCTGATGACAACATTCAGTGCAAGTGTAATAGGCAACAAGCAAGCACCTAATGGTGCAGACACAGTGATAGTACGGACGGCAGAATCACAGGCTTTGGCTCACAAGTGGGGGGGGGGGGGGGGAGGGGGGGGGAAGATGTTGACCTGGTCATAAATATTTGCCTCCGAACTCCCCTCATCGTACATTTCCTCAAGCCAGAGGCAGGAAAGCCCCCCAGCTCCTCTACCATGCGGGCAATGTAGTGGAGAAGGGTGTTGCCAACCAAATACTCTTCCCCCACGCAGTGAGTGGGTGCGACTCTATGTCCGCATTATTCAATCGAGTCAAGAATAAATTTCTGAAGATCCTCTCCAATATTCTGAATCTCGAGTCATAAATTACTAATTTCACTGATCCTTCAGTCTATTCAAAGTAAATAGCAGCATCTGCTAAGAAATTTCTGATTCCCCTTTATTGCAGTAACCAGCGAGCCACAACACTCAACAAGCTGTGGAATAAGCAGTACGTGACATCAGCCTACAAGGCATCATCAGACACGGCTTCCTTATTCCCACTGAAGCCGCAGCTCAACAACACACCTTCGGAGTTTTCCATCGTGTGCAGCATTGCGTCGGAAACTACTTGGATCCAAAGCATTGGGCGCAGAAGTAGACAAAAGATGGGTTGGCTCCCACAACCATATTGAAACACCCGAACCCCCAGAGGATTCTTCAGCTTGCATGTTGCAAATGCAAGACAGATCGCCAAGGTCGGTGTAGGTATAGGCGAGCAGGACTGTTCTGCACGAACTTGCGCCAGTAATGCTACAGTTCGTGTTCCAACACCGACGACAGTTTTAACGTAGAAGGCGAAGACGACCCGGATGAGCCCCTTGCAGTACCACTTTATGAAGCAGCTCAGGCGCAGAAGGTGTTAACTCGTGTAACATTTTGCAGCATTATGCTTCTTCAGTAATAAATTTTCCTTTATCACAACATTAATTATTCAGTTGCAATTTTTTCGTCTGAAGAACAACTCACTGTTCAGCCTGGACTTTCTACAGCCTCTGACTGAATGGAAGACATTTACCTGGTCCTTCTAATGCCCGAGAAACATTGCCTGGACGGCCTACAGCCAAACGGAGACACGTTAAATATCTGCACTTGCGCACGTGACAACAGCACACGTTTTTCTCCGTACATCAATAGTTCACTTCTTTTTCAGAAGGAGAATGTATGACATTAACTCCTTTCATAACATAAGTACATTACTGCACACAGATTTCATATTCACTTTTCTGTTTAGTGCCATGAACATAATATGTCGTAAACATATTTTGTTAATGTTTTCATTAAACATACTTTCCCATCAATTCATTCAAAACAACCTCCCTTAAGCTTAATACACCGAAAATATAGCGCCGATAAGAGATAGATAAGTGAAACTGTCGTTTAGCTGTAGGGCGCACAATGTATTTTTCGTAACTTCCGCTTCGCTCCCGCAACCCTTATGCGAAAACTGAATGTTACGGACTTCTTTTGAATTTAATGTACTCTCACGTGACGTAGGAATTTTTGTTGATAACTGTTCCGGCGTAACATCAAGCGCCAGCACGTAGGTCTGGAACGTTACAGCAGAGAGGGCTGCGAGACGATGTCAGCCAGTACTACGCTGACTAGGACGACACCACGACAGGAGCGGCCCCTATACGAACAGAATATCAACGCCGCTCCGCCTAGCCGCGGGCGCACTAGAAGACGAGCCGTCATCCAAACGCTTTAGCCGTGGCTTGTGAACTGTATTATTTGCTTGCATGGAAATTGTGTATATCGAAGGACATTGATTATTTGCATGTCGCCATTTGCTTGCGACCCATCTTTGTGAATACACAAAGTTAAGTATTGCCAATTTAACTTGCTGTAATAAACTCCATTAATAAGATTTGCTGGAATTGTTGTCTAGCTATCCGAGAAAACAGCTTCCTAGACGCCCCATATTTTACGAGTGGGCAGGATACGACAATAGCGGTTCTAGGCGCTTCAGTCTGGACTCGCGTAACCGCTACGGTCGCAGGTTCGAACCCTGCCTCGGGCATGGATGTGTGTGCTGTCCTTAGGTTAGTTAGGTTTAAGTAGTTCTAAGTTTTAGGGGACCGATGACCACAAATGTTAAGTCCCATAGTGCTCAGAGCCATTTGAACCTTTTTTTTTTTTTTTTTTTTTTTTTTTTGATACGACAATAACATGTATATTTTTCGAGTTGGAGGAGATGGAAGTGGGCGTTATTGATGTTTCCGCAGAAGCGCCCAAAAATGGATGCTTTTCAGCGCACTCTATCGCCACTACTGACTGGCGTATTTTAGTGGAAATTTTGTCTACTTTCATTTTTCATTTCATTTTGTATAGATTGGTCATCTTCGGAAAACGCACGGTTTTCGGTACATAAGCGGAAAATTCAGAAAAGTAAAAAAATTCTGAAGTTTTTCGTTTTTCTTTATGAAGCCGACCTAATACAAGGCTCAGATTTAGCACCACGAAAAACATATACTACCTCTGGCAAAAAATAATTTCGCTTTGTTAAGGGAAAACGACCATTTGATTGGGCTATTAAGAATACTTCAGTCGTTGGAATCGAGAATAATAAAGGATATTCAGGCAGCACTTTATTATGTTATGTAAACTTTAATTTTAACAGTCTAAACATGGAATAAAGACCGCTTCTCGATAGTACTGTTCAGAATCACGCTTCAAGTAGTTTAGTGTGTTCTTATGGGTCTTAACCACTTGGTGAACCAAGATTGAAATGTCCAGCTGTTTAAATATTTTAATTATTCTCTCAAATACAGTCCCAAAAGTTTTTGTAGCATCAGTCTTCAAAATTTTCAGTTCTTCTGTAGTGTCTTCAGCTACTTTCATGGCTTCTCTCAAATATAATGCTGGTTTCTGCAGTCATATTTCCACACTTAAAGCGTATTTCCCCAAAGGGTCTGTCTTCTGGAGCATTACCCTTATTTTGAATGCATTTAAATGGCCACTAGAAACAGACTATTTATGATTTATTTAAATGGTACCTCCCTAAAGTTAAAATTGAATGGATGATGCAAAAGCTACATTTATTGTCATGTTAGGTTAGCATGCTTAAATTAACACAAGTATTTAATAACACTCCACTCTTCCAAAATATATGGTTCAAATGGCTCTGAGCACTATGGGACTTAACATCTATGGTCATCAGCCCCTAGAACTTAGAACTACTTAAACCTAACCAACCTAGGGACATCACACAACACCCAGTCATCACGTCCAAAATATAAATAAGAATCTTAGCCCGCAATATCGCGCTAGGTTCTGCAACTCCCATCTTGTTATCAGAGTGATGAAACGTTTTAAAACTTCCACAGACTCTATACGTCGTTTAACGCTCATGTTAACAAACACACACACACACACACACACACACACACACACACACACACAGTGATTGGTCATTGTTCCTAGGACACAGCCACCGGGTGTTGTTATGCCAGTGAAAATAGGCCCAACTTATACCGTTGTTATATTACTGCGAATGAAATTCTGGGACACTCTAAAGTTTAAAGCATTAAAAGCCTTCAAGTTTACGGTAAACGCTATGTAATTTAAGTCATGTTTCTTTTGCTTCAGGTTTTAGTGATCTCCGCTCTATAGATATCGACAGAAGTCGGTATAGGTTGTCGGTGCTAAGTTAAGTTTCGATCTCAGTGGAATGTGAGGTGCGGCGAAAGCAGGAAGGAGAACTTTGTGGCCACGTGGAGGAGGAACGTACGACGGAAAATATTGTCTGCTTGGCACGAAATGTTGCAACTTTAGGCATGTGTGCGTGCACATAATCAGCAGCTATGGTATAAATTACACACGGTAGTAACACGGTTATGTGAAGGCATACCATAATGTTGTTCATGTTCAAACACATTCTGTATGCTGTTTACATTCAGTTGACACACGAGTTCGCCGTGCAACTATAGTGCTACACTGTTAGATCACTGAAGTTGGCAGCAGTCTTAAACGTAAGAAATCGATACGAATAGACGATTGTATCCAGCCTAGCTCGGAAGTCTGTGTTGTATAAGCGTTAATTCCATGTTAAGTCGCGGTGAAGTAGGATCAACTCTGACAGGCGAATATTCGGGGATCAAAGTCAAGTTCAAATGTAATCGTCAGTTTACAATGTAGTGACATTACAAAAAAACGCTTTTTTCTGCGCAAATACAAATCTAAATACGAGGGTTGCCCAAAAATCAATGCACCGCATTTTCTTTCTTCAAAATGGTTCAAATGGCTCTGAGCACTATGCGACGTAACTTCTGAGGTCATCAGTCGCCTAGAACTTAGAACTAATTAAACCTAACTAATCTAAGGACATCACACACATCCATGCCCGAGGCAGGATTCGAACCTGCGACCGTGGCGGTCGATCGGCTCCAGACTGAAGCGCCTAGAACCGCACGGCCACTCCGGCCGGCCTCTTTCTTCAACAATTCTTTATTGAACATAATGAGAATTACACAAACAAAAGAATGGTGTTTTATCTACACACCCTATTTTTCCACGTAATCTCCATCCCGTTCTATGGCCTTAATCCAACATGAAACAAGGGCGTGTATGCCCTGTCGGCACCAATCCTTGTCCTGGTGGCGGAGCCATTGCTTCACTATGTGAATCACCTCCTCATCGACCTCAAAATGTCTTCTCGAGTCGTAATGCGTCCGTCCTCTTGATCGACAACGTCAGCTCGCTGCAACATGTCACGTGCGACAGGCGTTGATGGTCTTCCCGACCCTGCAAATCGTGGAGCTCCGCCGAAGTGCTTCTGATGACCTCACCCTCCGCGCTCAGCGACTAACCGTACTTCTGTCGACAGCAAGTGCTCCATAGACTTCGCACAAGCGTATGTGAATATTCCCCACAGTTTCTTACTCTAAAGTGAGAAATTCAATGACGGCACGTTGCATGTAACGAACATCACCTACAGACGCCATTTTGAAACTGTGCTGTAGCTACACTATCTGTCGGAAGTGACGGAAAATTGTCGCGTTCACTCATGAGACTTCAAATAATACGTAACGTTTCGCATTCGTAGCATTGTTTTCGGCTGAGAGAAAAAAAATGCGGTGCATTACTTTCTGGGCAATCCTCGTATTAAAGAAGTTTTTATTAACACGTAAGCATAAGCTCGAAATATATTTTTTTTCCGATCTCTGAGGTTAGGTCAAGGGCATTATTAGCTCCGCACGTAATGAGCGCAGATAATAATTTATATCTCATAACAATTCATGGATATTGCTCGCAATTTATGTGGTTAATTTCGAGACATTTTAAAGACACTCAGAAGCAGAGTAAGAAAGGGAAATTCGAAATATTTGCCGCGAACAATTACGTATATTAATATTGACAACAGTCAATAATTAACGTCTCTTACAAATGTGCTCTCTCGGCTCTAATGGCAGTAACTATAAAACGCGTATTAATTCTTGAGCTATCGAACACGCGACTGAACTGCTATGGCAACTGCATGAACACTGATGAATAAAGGAGAAATTATCAAATATACGTTAGTTAATTAGCAAACTGTTATTTATAAGCAATCGGTTGAACAACAGACTTGGTAGCTCAGAGTTTGCCTTTTGGTGTCTCGTATGAAGAAACTCAGGTTCAAATCCTGATTAATTCTAGGATTTTTTTTCCATTTGATACTACGTTCTCTGCTGTATTGGCCATAGAGGTAATTATAACAACGCTACATTCTGAAACCACGTAACTCTCCGTTTTCCTAGCGTTCTGGGCCACTGTGGCGGGCAGCATTCTATGTGTAAGAGACTTTCACGATGCAAATTACGATATATCGTATATTGTTTCCTTCCGTTTACTTTTCAGAGGTATGACTATTTCGGTGTGTCTGCTAAGGCCGACAAAAGGCGAACTCATTCTCTAAATTAAGCGATAAAACATTTAAGCTTACAAAAATAGTGCACAGCTGTTAGGAGTAAGGGTGAGGGAGTAGGAATCTGCTGAATCCACAAAAATAAACCAGTCACTAACTTTAATGAGCATGCTACGTTTAACATTAAGATTTTGTGCAACAGGAAGCTTTCAGATAATTTTGGCGATTGTTCAAACAGATGTAGCAACTGCATGCAGATTTGTCCTGAAGATATCGGCCTGTATTGCCTGACTAGAGAAAGAATTCATCAAAATGCCTACGCAAGAAAATAACATGACATAATGCAGCGTAAGTTTAATCAGATATCACGTTTTTCTGGTACTTCCGGCGCTGTAGACTACATCCGTATCCCCATCATATGTCCTGGTGGCGAAAGTGCAGTGATATTTAGGAATCGTCACTGATGGTTATCGTTAAACGTACAAGGAATCTCACACGTTAAGCTTAATCGGAGCGTATTAAAATGTGTAAAAGCATCGCACTTAACTTCGGGATGAAAATCTTTCTACGAAGAAAGTCCAAAACCAACATAAAATAAAGCTAACAGAAGTTACAACGCAATGATTGCTGAATTTATTAACAGTATATTTACAAAAAAAAAAATAGTGACGCCTTTTTCTTGTTGGTCGTAGTAACTCGATCAGTTTTTTTGCATTCTGTTGTAACATTATATTGGCTCAATATGATTTCCAGCAAACAAATCTTTGGGACGATGACCTCGCTGTTTGGTTCCCTCCCCCAATCAACCAAAAAATCTTTTTTTTTGTATGGGGAGAAGTTCGAACACTAGTTCTTATTCTGTTTCCTTTCCTCCATCTTCATAACGCGACACTGACGATAGTAAATACTGTGTATCTACGATGTACGGTTAATGTCTGCGTTCGAAGAGTGATAATCGTGACGATAGCCGATTTCTGCGGTGTTGCCAAGCATGTCACTTGCTACCTTAGATCAGCACTGAACTTCCACTGCTGGATCCAAGTTTACTGTTATATACGAGGGTTGGAACTTTAATAGTGACAACTATTTATGTACAGCTCGTACAAAATAGATACGTGTTTCAAAGTTTTACTGACCTTCAAAGTATTCACCAGCATTGTGTATAACCCGTTGCAAGCGATGTGGAAGTCGTAGGATACTCTTAACAGTGCCAGTTGTGTTGACAGTTCGAGTGGCGCGGTCTATTGCCCGACGAATTTGTAGCAGTTCTGAAGCGAATGTTGTGAAGTGTTTCCTTCAGTTTATAAAAAGGCTCTGAGCACTATGGGACTCAACTGCTGAGGTCATTAGTCCCCTAGAACTTAGAACTAGTTAAACCTAACTAACCTAAGGACATCACAAACATCCATGCCCGAGGCAGGAGTCGAACCTGCGACCGTAGCGGTCTTGCGGTTCTAGACTGCAGCGCCTTTAACCGCACGGCCACTTCGGCCGGCTTCAGTTTATAAATCTAGTTGTACTTACGAGGGCCTATGTCAGTGGAGTGCAGTAGATGGTATAGCACTTAGTAGCCCCATCAGTCAAACAAATCAGTAACAGCTTGCACTGTACGTGCTTGAGCATTGTCCTGAAAAATGATGGTCAGGTCCTGCACAAAATTCATCACTTCTGTCTCTATGCTGTTCATTTTTGGAACACAACCTATGACCAGCTTAGAGACAGAAGTGATGAATTTTGTGCAGGACCTGAGCATCATTTTGCAGGACAATGCTCAAGCACGTACAGTGCAAGCTGTTACGGATTTGTTTGACTGATGGGGCTGCTAAGTGCTATACCATCTACTGCACACCCCTGACTTAAGCCCTCGTGAGTTCAACTCGATCTCCACAATGAGGGAAACACTTCATGGCATTCGCTTCAGAACTGCTACAAATTCGTCGGGCAATAGACCGCGCCGCTTGAACTGTCAACACAACTGGCACTGCTGAGAGTATTCTACGACTTCCACACCGCTGGCAACGGGTTATACTCAATGCTGGTGACTACTTCGAAGGTCAGTAAAACTTTGAAACACATATCTATCTATTTTGTACGAGCTGTAAACAAATAGTTGCCACTATTAAAGTTCCAACCTCGTAACAGAGTGCAGTCCCGAACAGAGTTCAATTTCTGAACTAACTTCAAAATTGATCTCCAGTCAACGATGGTTATACAATCGGCCCGGAGTGTACCGATAACAAGTATGGAGCCGAAGCTCAGCTTAGCATCGCCAACTTGGCTCATGCGAAACCCAGTTTGCTCTTTTCTCACATGATATACCGCGAACTATGGCTGATTCCATATTTTTAGACTTCCGAAAAGCATTCGACATGGTACCCCACTGCAGACTGTTAACGAAGTTACGCGCGTATAGAATAGACTCCCAGATACGTAACTGGCTCGAAGACTTCTTAAGTAATAGAACCTAGTACGTCGTCCTAGACGGCCAGTGTTCACTGGAGTGAGAGGTAACATCGGGAGTGCAGCCGGAAAGTGTGATAGGACCGTTGCTATTTTCTACATACATAAACGATCTGGCAGATAGAGTGAGCAGCAATCTGCGATTGTTCGCTGTGCTTCTGTGGTGTATAGGAAGGTGTCGAAGATAAGGGACTGTTGGTTGATATAAGTTGACTTAGACAAATTTTCGAGTTGGTGTGATGAATGGCAATTAGCTCTTAATGTAGAAAAATGTAAGTTAATGAGGATGAGTAGGAAAAACAAACCTGTAATGTTCAGACACAGCATTAGTAGTGTTCTGCTTGAAGTCACGTGGTTTAAGTATCTGGGCGTAACGTTGCGAAGCGATATGAAATGGAACGAGCATGTGAGGATTGTGGTAGGGAAGGTTTCATTGGGAAAATTTTACGAATGTGAGGTTCATCTGTAAAGGACACCGCATGTAGGCCACTAGTGCGACCTGTTCTTGAGTACTGTTCGAGCGTTTGGGATCCGCACCATGTCGGATTGAAAGCAAACATCGAAGCTATTCAGAGGTGAGCTGCTAAATTCGTTACCGGTAGGTTCGATCAGCAAGCAAATGTTACGGATATGCTTCAGGACCTCAAGTCGGAATGTCCGGAGGGAAGAAGACATTCGTTTCGAAGAACGCTACTGAGAAAGTTAGGGAAACGACATTTGAAGCTGAGTGCAGAACGATCTTACTGCTATCAACATACATTTCGCGTAGGGATCACGAAGATAAGATAGAGAAATTAGGCCTCATCCGGAGGCATGTAGACAGCTGATTTTCCCTAGCTCTGTCTGCGCGTGGAACAGGGTAGGAAACGACTAGTTGTGGTACAGGATACCCTCTGCCACGCACCGTACGGTGGCTTGCGGAGTATGCATGTAGATGTAGATGTTGTAAGTAGGCTGCTTATGTTTTCTTATTGGTAACGCCACGTAGCGCTCTGTATGAAAAATGACTGGCTGTGCTGTGTGCAGTCTGTCGCTAGTTTGCATTGTTGTCTGCCATTGTAGTGTTGGGCAGCTGGATGTGAACAGCGCGTAGCGTTGCGCAGTTGGAGGTGAGCCGCCAGCGGTGGTGGATGTGGGGAAGTGAGATGGTGGATTTTTGAGAGCGGATGATCTGGACGTGTGTCTATCAGAAACAGTACATTTGTAAGAATGGATGTCATAAACTGCTATATATATTATGACTTTTGAACACTTTTAAGGTAAATACATTGTTTGTTCTCTATCAAAATCTTTCATTTGCTAACTACGCCTATTAGTAGTTAGTGCCTTCAGTAGTTTGAATCTTTTATTTAGCTGGCAGTAGTGGCGCTCGCTGTATTGCAGTAGTTCGAATAACGAAGATTTTTGGTGAGGTAAGTGATTTGTGAAAGGTATAGGTTAATGTTAGTCAGGGCCATTCTTTTGTAGGGATTTTTGAAAGTCAGATTGCGTTGCGCTAAAAATATTGTGTGTCAGTTTAAGCACAGTCATGTATAATTTTTCTAAGGGGAAGTTTCAATGTACATGTACAAACATCGGGACACTTCTCGTTGGTACAAAACTTTGCAATCTAACAGTCATTGTAAATGTTCAACAGTCAACATTTAATCTCATATTTATTACAACTAGTAATTTCTTTTACGTGTGCGACGCAGGACATGCGAGGGGCCAAGAAGTATTCTGAAACATCAAGAGAGAACACTAACATTCTGTAATACTCCTAATGTCTTCTACAGACGTCCTTTTCCCAGCGCAGATTTACTGCTCATGTCGCCAGTCTGTTGTTCTTGAAGTGATGCTGTAAAATAACTAGCGAGAGGGCTAAAGCTCTCATTTTTGCTAATTTATCTGTTAAGTTCCTAATCTGGAAAGCCAAATGCTTTTCTTTATTCACTTATCACATGAATCACTTTTCAGATGACACATCAAACTGCACGCAATATATGTTACAAACAAACGCGTATGAAGTCACACGATTCACAGTTCATGTTGAAAACCATCAGAAGTCTGTTACATTAAATATTCTAGAGAAATTTTGTTCACAAAAATAGTATAGCATATACTCTGTGCTTCCCTGCTCTGTACGCAAAGTCCCTGTTATTGAATACAATTTTACACGGTGCGCATTCAATATCTTAATTGTGCGGCCTGTGATGCGGATCATACTGCACAACCCCTTGTGCCCGACTGACTAGACAGCCTGAAGTACTTCGCTTCGTAGCGCACTTTTGGCGGGAGTCGAAAAGGCGCGAAGTGTTTCTGATTGATATCGTTATTATTTTGTTAATAAAAGTTGTTATAAACCTGAGATCTGAAATAAATGCAAGATAGCTGTAGCAAGCTATGTATTCAACATGAACAAATTAAATCTGAATTACAATTTATGAAATATTAGTAAATGATTCTCAAAGATTTGGCGCGCTGGCTCCTGTGGTGGCAGGCATCAACTTATCTCCTGCTAAACTGGCGCAGTTTTTCACGGAATTGGTACTCACTGTACCATCTGTTTTGTACCTGTCACCCCACATCATACTTCATGCCTCCGCTACTGCAATCTCTGTCCTGACAAACGTCCTAAATCACTTCCGCTTAAAGAAGGAAGGAAGTACAATTGGTCTTTAACGTTCTGTCGACGCTGAGGTCATTAGAGACAGAGCACACGCTTGGTTTCTTTCAACAGCGATAGGGAAGGAAATCGGCCGTGCCCTTTCAAAGGAACCATCCTGCGTTTGCGGAGATCGGTTTAGCTAAATTAGGGAAATCTCTGCCGACGGTAACGTTCTACGTTATCCTTACAAATATCAGAAGTCCTTAATCCTGTTGCAGAGCTGAATAGATATCCTATTTGTGTGAACTTTCTTCACCAGGAGTCGTTGCGGCACTGAATCAAACGCTTCTCGAAAATATGGATTCACTGAATGCACCCACTTACCTCCATCTGTTTCCTTTCTCGTTCTATCCCGACCGAGTTAGGTGCCCTAATCCCTCTTCCCTTACTCTCAAAATCCAAACGCGAGATGTATGGGTTGGAGGCAGCAGATCTTCCTGAAATAACGTTTCCTTTTATACCAGGTACATGAGTCCAGATACGATATCATCATGGTGAACAGCTGCTCAAACCTGCGCCACAGACGAAGGACGGTGGGGTGGCAGCATTATGCTATAGGGGACGTTTACCTTTGCTTTTATGGTAACCGAAGGCGCAATGACAAATGTGGACTACGTGAACATTACAGCGAAGCACTTGTGTCCCTCCATGCTTGGTATGTTCCTCGACGGTACGGTATCTTCCAGCTGGGTAATAGTCCACATAAGGTCAGAATCGAGCTGCAGTCGTTCCATACAATCTCGGGCGTGCAGCAGGATATATTTCACTTCTTCGTCTTCTGATATTTCAGCTGTATACCGTACAGCCACCTTCGGAGTGAGCCGAGGTGTCTTGACACATATATTTCCCTTCTTCTTCTTCTTCTTCTTCTTCTTCTGATATTTCGGCTGAATACCGTACAGCCACCTTCGGAGTGAGCCGAGGTATCTTGACACATATATTTCACTTCTTCTTCTTCTGATATTTCTGCTGAATACCATACAGCCACCTTTGGAGTGAGCCGAGGTGTCTTGACACATATATTTCACTTCTTCTTCTTCTGATATTTCAGCTGAATACCGTACAGCCACCTTCGGAGTGAGCCGAGGTGTCTTGACACGTATATTTCACTTCTTCTTCTTTTTCTTCTGATATTTCGGCTGTATACCGTACAGCCACCTTCGGAGTGAGCCGAGGTGTCTTGACACATATATTTCACTTCTTCTTCTTCTTCTTCTTCTGATATTTCGGCTGTATACCGTACAGCCACCTTCAGAGTGAGCCGAGGTGTCTTGTCACATATATTTCACTTCTTCTTCTTCTTCTTCTTCTTCTGATATTTCTGCTGAATACCGTACAGCCACCTTCGGAGTGAGCCGAGGTGTCTTGTCACATATATTTCACTTCTTCTTCTTCTTCTTCTTCTTCTTCTTCTTCTTCTTCTCCTGATATTTTGGCTGTATACCGAACAGACACCTTCGGAGTCAGCCGAGGTGTCTTGACACATTTATTTCACTTCTCCTTCTTCTTCTTCTTCTGATATTTCGGCTGAATACCGTACAGCCACCTTCGGAGTGAGCCAAGGTGTCTTGACACATATATTTCACTTCTTCTTCTTCTGATATTTCAGCTGAATATCGTACAGCCACCTTCGGAGTGAGCCGAGGTGTCTTGACACGTATATTTCACTTCTTCTTCTTTTTCTTCTGATATTTCGGCTGTATACTGTACAGCCACCTTCGGAGTGAGCCGAGGTGTCTTGACACATATATTTCACTTCTTCTTCTTCTTCTTCTTCTTCTGATATTTCGGCTGAATACAGTACAACCACCTTCGGAGTGAGCCGAGGTGTCTTGACACTCAAGCACTTGCTCCGTCCCTTTAAACCCGCCGTCCGCGCCACTGTGCATGCGGCCACAAATAGACAAGGTGCCAGGGACGTTAATCGGCGGCAAACAGGTACAACATATTCATGAAATTAGATCTATGGCTGCATCGTCGATCCACACGGTGATATCGATGTGTCACTGCGACCTGCACTATTACGACGTCTTTGTGAGTTTATTACAGAAAGTGCCGGTTTCCATGACTTGTCCAAGCCGGAGGTGCTATCTCTATTAATTAAATTCGTCGCCAACCGAATTTCGATTGCTTCTTTCACTACTGAGTCCCAGAAATATGAAGCCGAGGCTAAAATCTCGACATTATCGTACACCATAGAGTGCCCAGGTCAATACAGTGCTCTGCCACCGCTGATTTATTGGGTTGTAAGAGCTGGATGTACCTGCGGTGCTCTGTGTATCTCTTGTGGAGTGTACGTGTCGTCTGTCCGATGTACGAACAGCCACACCCACAGGGCAACTTGTAAACACCAGGCTTCTGAAGCACCAAACAATCTCTAACGGTACGCACGAGTGCTGTTGTCTTTGGTGGAGGGCGGAAAATCACTTTCGCTTCGTGTTTTCTGAGGATCTGTCCTATTTTTGACGATAAGCTTCTCACGTATGGCAGAGAAGCCACGGATTTAAAAATTTCCGTGTTTTCTGCATTCCTTATGCCCACTGTTGATTTCATTCGTAGTGCCATACGTATCTACCGTGGACCTTTGGCTTCAAAACTCCTCTCAAGTGCAGAATCTCGTCCTCCAGACTACTCTTGTCAGCAATGACGCGTGCTCTGCGTACCAGAGTTCTGAAAACACTCATCGTATGCAAAAGATGGAGGCAGCTATTTGCACGTGAATATAAAACGGTATAGGTCGATTTTCGATAAACTGCATGTCCCAAAGTGCCATCATCTTTGCGTCGTACCAAAACATCCAAAAAAGGAAGGCATCCAATTATTTCTACTGTGAACTGAATTTGCTTATGACTGAAATTCACATGATTTAAAAATTCTTTTAATTTACCTTTACCATGGGGCCACACTACACACGTGTCATCAACATGCCTCCAAAATATTGTGGGCTTCAAGGTAGCAGATTCCAGCGCCTTTTCCTCGAAGCCCTCCTTAAAGAAGTTGGCCACAAAGGGCGACAAAGGACTACCCATGGCGACACCGTTAGTCTGTTCATAAAATTCGTTATTGAATAAAAAATACGTCGAGGTCAAGATATGTTCAAGCAAAGCTGAAATCTCTTTCTCAAAGGGTTTGGCAATGAGAAATAATAATTCTCATAGAGGAACCTTTGTGAATAACGACAGTATATGGAAACTAATTAATATATCAGAACTGTTCAAATGTGTATGAATTCCTAAGGGACCAAAATGCTGAGATCATCGGTCCCTAGACTTACACACTACTTAAACTAACTTATGCTAAGAACAACACACACACCCGTTCCCAAGGGAGGACTCGAACCTCCGGCGAGACGGGCCGTGTCCGCAACTCGTGGTCGTGAGGTAACGTTCTCGCTTCCCGCGCCCGGGTTCCCGGGTTCGATTCCCGGCGGGGTCAGGTGTTTTCTCTGCCTCGTGATGACTGGGTGTTGTGTGATGTCCTTAGGTTAGTTAGGTTTAAGTAGTTCTAAGTTCTAGGGGACTCATGACCATAGATGTTAAGTCCCATAGTGCTCAGAGCCATTTGAACCATTTGAGACGGGTCGCACAATGCGTGACATGGCGCCTCAAAACGCGCAGCCACTCCGCGCAGCGACGTCGTAACGTTACAGCTCGCAGTGATACATCGATAGCTCTGTGTGGATCGACCGTACAGCCATAGATATAATTTCATGCGTATGTTGTACCTATTTGCCGCCGATCAGCGTCTTTAGCGCCTTGTGTATTTGTGGACGCATGCGCACGGGCGCGGTCTGTGGTTTTAAAAGGACGGAGCAACTTCTAGCATGTCAGTCACCTGGGCTCAATCTGAAGATAGCTTGACGGTGTGCAGCCGAAATATCAGAAGAAGAAGGCGACAGCACGACCGAAATTTTATGGAACAATCATTGCGCCACGAAAATATGGAGATGCACATCGTGTTTCAGTCGTTTGAGGAGCACGATAGTGTACTCAAGTTGATGTGTCGGCCACCAAATTCGTCTGATATGAGTCCACTGGAACACATGTGGGACGTTAATGGGGGCCAGCAACGTGCCCACAAACCACAGGCCCGTGATTTACGGCATCAGCGCAACTTGTGCTTAAACATTTGGTGCCCTCATAATTCCAGAAATTTACAAAGGGCTTGTAGAATTCAAGCCACGCAGTATTGCTGCTCTATAGCGTTCCAAAGGTGGACTAATGCGCTACTAAACAAATGTTTGCAGTGTTTTGGGTCGTCAGTGTATAATGAGGACATTAGAAATATTACTAAGCTACCTTGGGCCAAACCTAATGTTACATTCGTTTCTATTGAAGACAAGCCATTCAGTTTAATATATTAGTACTTTAGTCTATTACCATAAAATAATTTGAATGAATCACACAGAAGACGCATCCGACGGTGTGGCAGAGTGTGGAACACCTTTTGAAATTCCTGGAAGACAGCATCCACGTGTTCACTTCCATCTACAGTATGCAAAATATCGTTCGTGAATGGGGAGAGCAGTGGTCCAATGAGAGAGGAGGTTTTTCTCTAGGAATGTCATAACATTCACGATTCGAATACAATCGAAGCTCCTACAACACATGTTCACTAGCGATATTCATCTAATTCTCTTCATCATTTCTTTTAACCTCTTTCGCAAACAGGAATGCTATGCGCTCTTCTCCAATCATCCAAAGAAAAATTAATTCTATGGTAACAGCAATTTTCATACTCAAGGCAGGCAAACACCGCCCGAGGGGTGTCGAAGGGTTGCCTAACGCCATGACGTTAGAGCAGCCAAGTGGCTGAATGTGTGTCGCAATTTCTGACAGGCACATCTGTAACGGGCTGAAATCAGTTGCGTGGGTTGCACTGAGCGTGTTTCCAAGCCGGGGCTTTTTAGAGGGATCCTTTGTCGTTTTATTCACGAACATCTTAATGCAGCAGCCCCCCACCCTCTCCCCATGATCACGCCACAGGAGGGCGTGAAAAGGAAGGACCAAAAAGCATATGAACTATTTGCTGCTTCGGATCACGTTTATATTCCGTCGAATCGTTTTTAACAGTTCCTAGCGATTCCAAGCTGTACAGCAGAGAAAAATTGCTGTCGCGCTAGACTCCAAAGCGCACAAATTACGTTCAGTTGGGTTGCAGCCCCGCGATGTCCTTGGAGTAGAGTTGGAACGTCCTGTGGCTGGCAGCAGTGTCGAACGTTGTCAAGGAAGTTCTTCTGTTGCTTCTTGCACTGCGAACTGTCGTTTTCGACCGCGAAATGTAAGGGAATCAACGCCCCAAGCGAAGGAGTTGTTTCATTGACGCTCCTTATGCCACCCCTTGAGGTCTTTTCGTGTAGATTCTGAGCAGCACAGTGTCTGACATGTTTTCTCCTACCACCCATAATAAAGTCGCGTGATTTCAGCTGGCTGTTTCAGTTCTGACCTCCATCCCAAAAGACGGGGAGTAACGACCTTCCCACCGTATAACACGTGAATAGTGAGGTGACATTTGGTGTCAATATGGCATCATTAACTCCCCTGACAGTTCACATGAAGTTCTCGGCCTGGCCTTTTCTACGCATGTGTCGCCACCTTGCCTTTTGGAACATCGCTGAGCCCGAAGGTGGGGACGCAGGCCGCCACACTTTTGCAACTTCACACAGAAAGGTTTTAGGCAAGTTTCAGCCAAATTTGACACTTATGACTCGGAATGGGAGATTATTACCGGGTTTTGAGAAAGTGATCCTTTAATTTTTTGGACACTTGCTTACCCATCTTTGAAGGAATGATGCTCAGACTGTGGGCTGCAGGATTTGCATTGTTGGTAGTGTTAATGTCATGACTTACCGTTAGGCGCCGGTACTGGTACGGTGACCTAGGGTTGAAACAGAAGCATCACTAGGCATTTTAGTTTCAGACAGTCGACATAGGTCTGGACAAGCTGCTTTAGCGAAACAACAGTAACAGTGCTGCTGCTTTTCGAGAGTATCGATGCATTAAACAAATAGGGAAAGGTCCTCTTTCCTCAATGGGTTTGAAATATATTATTCGGAAGTTGGAATTAACTGCCATTTGGGAATTGCTCTTGGGAGAGGCCGACGGCCAACTGCGTCTCGTATTGTTCAAGAAGTTACTGTTGTCGTGGCTAAGAATGCTGGACGCAATGTGCGATCTTCAAGCAGTGCACGAGCTGTGTCACGACAGCTGAACATTTCATAGCCCCCGTTCGAAAAGTGAAATGGTATCTCTAATGCGGTTCCAGGCTACTGTGGATGTAGATGGTCGTCACATTGGGTAACATTTGCTAATTACTATGTTTACGTTCCGGGTTACAAAGTTTAACATCTCACGTGGAAACTAAAATGTTTTTCTGTCAACGGTGTATCATTATTTTTCTTCCGTATGTCCTTACAAATGTTTCCACAAAATTTCATTGTCCTACGATCACTCTTTTTTCATTGGGCCCTTCTCAAGCAGCGAAAGTTTAGTTATAACCACCCTGTGAAGGAGTTCACTTCATTTAATTAATAAAGGTATGAGTTTGTGTGACGCTGGCAAAATACCTTAATTTCACTGAGCGAGTGTTGCAGGTACAGTGGAGAAGACTGCGTGGAGAGCTGCGCTGCGCTACCGTGAGCGCCTCCTCAGAGAAGGCTTCGCCATTACTTACCTGCAACAGAAATGAACGTGGTTAGCTTTACAAGCAAAACACAGATTGGGCTTCAAATATTTTTATAGATACAATATTAATGTAGCACGTTTTCTGAAGGTTGCAAGTAACAATGAATACTTTACACAAAACTGCTAATGTAACTACACTCTCATTTATTCGTCCACAGATCATTAACACAATGATATTGGACATAATTTAATACAAAGAGACAAGCGGCCGAAATATATATTTCCAGGATCAGGTTCCGAACTTTTCACCTCAAATTAGTTTTGATCCGTTAAAGAGATTTGCAATAACCTATTTTGAACAGTGATGAAGAGCACATGAAATGAACAGCACTGCATCCTCGCAACTTCGTTAATAACCGAGATTCAGGCATCGCCCTTTTTTAAACTAACTTTCCCGTTTCTGCCGCCAGATATAGATGATTTCGATGAAACTAATTCATTGAAATAACTCTTTTCTACAACTACATCTACATCTAAAAAGAAGTCATGGAGTGAAAATAAATTCAATATAGAGGAATCAGTGCTGGCTTTGAAGCCGTTAAATGGACCGTCAACTGGAGGTTCAAATGGTTCAAATGGCTCTGAGCACTATGGGACTTAACTTCTGAGGTCATCAGTCCCCTAGACTTAGAACTACTTAAACCTAACTAACCTAAGGTCATTACACACATCCATGGAATGGAAGCACAACATTCGCAAACCGATGTGTCCCGATGGCTTAACGAGAATCGCTCTGTTGTTTTTCGGACGTTGCGGCATTTCAGAGAGCTGTATCAAGGAGACCAGAACACGACCGATCACGTGTGACATCAGAAAGAGTACTGCACAGCAGCTGGCATCTGACCTCGCAGCAATCAATGGACATGTTGCATCGAGGTAAACGGTGTACAGAAGGCTTCGGCAGAGTGGCTGTTATTGCCGTACACCTGCTGTAAGTGTACCTCTGACGCGTCTTCAGAGAAGGCAACGTCTAGAGTGGTTCAAATGGTTCAAATGGCTCTGATCACTATGGGACTTAACAGCTGTGGTCATCAGTCCCCTAGAACTTAGAACTACTGAAACCTAACTAACCTAAGGACATCACACACATCCATGCCCGAGGCAGGATTCGAACCTGCGACCGTAGCCGTCTAGAGTGGAGTCGTCAACATGCCACCTGGACGGTCGAACAGTGGGCCAATGTTATTTCTACAGATGTGCCCTAATTTGGTTTGGAGAGAGATTCTCGACAGTTTCCCATCTGAAGAGAACGTTGAACCAGATTTAGGAACCCAAAAATTGTGAAAAAGAGACCGATATCGAGGAGGGTCCGTAATGGTGTGAACAGGGATTATGTCGACCACTGGAACACCTCTTCATGAACTGCAGTCAGGTATTGCTATGAGATTTTGGGACCTCATGTGGAGTTCTTGGGAGGTGCTGTGGGCCCACAATTCGTACTGGTGGACGATAATGCTCGACTTCATAGAGCACAGGTGGTTGATATTTTGTTGGAAATTGAAGAATTTGCACGCATGGAGCGGCTTGCTAGCTCTCCCGATTTGAATCCAGTAGAGCAAGTCTGGGATGCACTAGGGACACGGGTTGCATCACATTGGCATCCACCAACCACTCTCCAAGACTTGCGAAAAGCTGTGCAGAAAGAATGAGCGCTATGACCTTAACATGAGACTGATGACATCGTTGTCAGGCCTGTACTGTTGCCAGGAGTGGTCACACACCATACTGCGCACAGTAACCAGGTGTCGGAACGTGTGTCTAAACCCGTTTAGTTAGAAAAACGAGGAACATATTTGTCTATCGTTCTGCATGTTGTAGTTGTTCACTTTCTGTATTCTTTACTTTGTTTCTACTTAACTATCAATTGTTTATACTGCTTTGTGGCAAAATAAACGTAACTTTGCAAAATTTCTGTCTGTTGCGTTAATTTTGGACACTAGCGTAATTTTATTTTCATTTATAATAATAAACTTTATCTTGTCAACTCTAATAATACTAACCGACATTCCACTGCGAGCGTCAAATATTTTTATGGGTATTTGACTATTTGTTGAACAATGTTGGATTTAAAAAGTTAATTGTCTTATCTTAATGCCAGTTGAACAACTTTACGGCGATATAATACTTTCTTTAGGTTTGTTTATAAATAAATCTTCAGCTACCAGTCACGATTTTTATTTATTTTACTTTTCGCACGACGCGTTTCGGGAAATGATTCTCATTTCCACGTGCGTTTTTGGCGTGTATTAAGCTATTTCTATTGATGTTGTCAATGTGCGAGAGTCTGCTTCATTCCGTTGACTTTTAAGTTTTCTAATGGCCCATTTGTGGAGAGTCTCTCACACACTAAACATCACACACAACTTGTTGTACACTTTACACCTCGAAAATATCTTATATAAGTTTAAGTAAAATAAAGAAAATGAAGTAAAATAAATAAAAATTGTGACTCGTAGCAGGAGATTTATTTATAAACAAACCTATTGTTTTCATAGTCGCAGGCTTTCAAAAACCATTTATAATGGATCAAATCAGAACATTTTCTTTGGTGCGAAACATGTTCATAACGCTGTAAAGTCTAACGTAAGAGCATGAAATTGCGTCTCGACCACGCGGCAGACGATGTTTTGGAGACTGCCGTAAACTACTGGGTGGAGGAACATTCAACAGCACAACAACGGCGCAAAAATCCGAAATATGCAGTATTATCTGAGTACCCGGAGTTGCCCGTGTATGTATTTATTAAAATCTTGTGCTTGTCCACCTCCGCCGGCCGGACTGGCCGAGCGGTTCTAGGCGCTGCAGTCTGGAACCGCGCGACCGCTACGGTCGCAGGTTCGAATCCTGCCTCGGGCATGGTTGTGTGTGATGTCCTTAGGTTAGTTAGGTTTATGTAGTTCTAAGTCCTAGGGGACTGATGACCTCAGCAGTTAAGTCCCATAGTGCTCAGAGCCATTTGTCCGCCTCCACCTTCCCCCTCTGTCCATCTCCTCCTCTCCACCCTCCCCCCTGCCTGACTATTTCCTCCTGCCCCACTCTCTGATCATCTGCTCCTGCCCCTCTCTTTGTGCATCACATCCATCCGCGTCCAAGTTCAGCTCATCTTCCCTGCCACTAATTTTATCTCCTCTACCCCTCTCTAAGTTCGTCTCCTCACTCTCTAACTCAGTCTCCTCTTCTCATACTCTCTGTCAATCTCCTCATCCCTATGTCTCCATCAATCTCCTCACCCTCCTCTATCTGTCAATTTCGTCATCCCCCTCTCTCTGTGAATCTCCTCATTCCCCTCTCTCTGTTAATCTCCTCATCCCCATGGCTCTGTCAATCTCCTCACCCCCTCTCTCTGTCAATCTCCTCATCCTCCTCTCTCTTTCAATCTCCTCATCCCCATCTCTCTGTCAATGTCCTCACCCCCCCTCTCTCTGTCAATGTCATCCCCCTCTCCCTGTCACTGTCCTCACCCTCCTCCCTCTGTCAATCTCCTCACCTCCCTCTTTTTGTCAACCTCCTCCTGCCCCTTTTTCCGTCTGTCTCAACTTCTCCCCTTTCTTTGTCCATTTCCTCCTCCCCTCCCTCTTGACCTACTCCTTCCTCCCGTCTGTCTCCATCTCGTCCTTCCCTCTCTCTGTTCATCTTGTCCTTCCCACGTTCTCTCACCATCACCAAGTTATCACGCCCACCACAACAGCAGGCTGGTGGTTCTTACCCCCACTATATATCTTTCCAGATAATAAGTAATATGTTTACCAAGTTTGGTTGAAATGTATGTAGGTGTTTAGAGGAGCGCTTTTCCCGAAATTTTGTCGAAGTAATGTCATTTCACATGGTTCAAATGGCTCTGAGCACTATGGGACTTAACATCTGTGGTCATCAGTCCCCTAGAACTTAGAACTACTTAAACCCACCTAACCTAAGGACATCACACACATCCATGCCCGAGGCAGGATTCGAACCTGCGACCGTAGCAGTCGCGCGGTTCCGGACTGAGCGCCTAGAACCGCTAGACCACAGCGGCCGGCGAAGATCATGTTAGTCGGATGAAGTATTTAAAACTTTTTCCTTCCCTCTTGATAAGACAGGCGGTCAGGCGTTTTATAATTTCGAATTTTCTTTTCCCTCTCAAACACTGATCATTGCGGTGAACGAGAAGGGTGCGGTTCCGGACAGTTGACACATTGAGGGGGTTGGTCACAAGTGCTGCCCTCGTGGGACGCCCGTCTACATGTACTACAGATAGCCTTGTTAGAACAGCGGGACGACATGTGAAGGCCTGACATCACCATCACACCTATAAACCATGACCTTGACTTCTAATGCAAAATGTTGCCGTCGAAGGCTAGGGTAAAAGCTTCAGTGTCCACTCTATTATCTTAGGGTACCTTCTGGATGCGGCGAACAAAATGGACTTCACGCCGCGAAATATTAGTATGAAGGGGAGGGGGGGGGGGTCCACTGGGGGCCTAACCGCACAATAAACCTGTGTTCGGCGTGGGGCGGCGGAGGGGTGAAATGGACTGCTGTAGCCTGTTGTGGAGTTGTGAACCACTGAGGGCTACGGCGGGGATGGAGCCTCTCCGTCGTTTCTACGTCCCCAGTTCCCCACAATACAAGAAGTCATTCCCCAAACGGCCCGCACTTCGGTAAAATTTGGAAAGTGGAGGTCAAACCCAACCAGAATTTAGAAAGCCCAAAAATGTGAAGGAAAAAGTGTTAAAAGGGAAAAAACGAAAAAGTGATGAGAGCAAAAACTTTCAAAAGTCCGAAAACAGTCACAAGACCAAAGTAAAACGAAACCTGACCCAACAAATACAACTCCTATTAGTCGACTCTTACGATAGGCACGGAAGGGCCGCGGCTGTGTTCTGGCCCCTGACACCGCAGTGGGGGCCTGATTTAGAGATTACACTTCATCCTCATGTCATATTTTCCGGTACTATCCCGTTAGAGTCACGGTAACGCTTCGGAATTGTGTATATGTCAACGTAATTGTTAGACATTCTCTGGATGGATATTAAATATTTAAATAATTTTACAAGTGTCTTCGAAAACGTTTTGGAGATTAGTGTTTAACGTCCCGTCGACAACGAGGTCATTAGAGACGGAGCGCACGCTCGGGTGAGGGAAGGATGGGGAAGGAAATCGGCCGTGCCCTTTCAAAGGAACCATCCCGGCATTTGCCTGAAGCGATTGAGGGAAATCACGGAGAACCTAAATCAGGATGGCCGGAGACGGGATTGAACCGTCGTCCTCCCGAATGCGAGTCCAGTGTGTTAACCACTGCGCCACCTCGCTCGGTGAAAACGTTTTATCTATGTAAATGTATGAATAAAGAGAACAGTATTGTCTGCTAACCAGTCAGTCGTTGTATTGGTATATAACTTGCTTCAGTCATTTAGGCAGGCCGGACATTTTGTCACATTTCAACTTGCAATTAGGAATGGCTATAAAGCCGAAATTATGATTGTGTGAAGAAAACGAATAGTAGTTTATAGTTTAAAAAGCGGGAATTTCTTTCCAAACATCTGCATATTTAGCGGCAACGTCGGGAGTCCGAGGCTATAGTTGTTCTCCTTTCTGAACGAGTCGAGTCCACTTGTACACGACAACAGGCCCACGAGACGAGTGGGCTGCGGCGAAGACTCGCGAGTCGAGTGAACCGGCGCACGAAGAGATGGCGTCACAGTACTCGCTGGCAAACTTAAAGCGTGTTCACGCAGCTCATTTCTGATCTTTAGCAGGCTGCCGGCAATACCGAAACAAACGGCTGCATTTGGAATGGTGGCGTTACTGGGAAGCACGGGCTGCTGATAAATGGCATCACACTGTGTTCAGTGACGAATCGCCGTTGGGCGCTACCTCGCATGCGGGTATAGCGGCGACCTGAGGAGAAGTCTCGCTCTTCCAGTGTTTTGGAGAGGCACAGCTGTGTCACTCCTGGCGTTACGGTGTACGCTGTCATCAGATACGGCTTCAGATCACGGCCAGAAATGACCGAGGGAAATCTGACGGCACAAGCCACACCACGGCATCTTGCGTCCCAGTTTGTTACCTCTCCTGCAACAGTCTCGTGGTGCGATTTTTCAGTAGGAGAATGCTCGACCACACATAACATGTGTCTGCCTCCCGTGGCTAGCAAGGTTGGCAGATCTGTCCCCGACAGAACCCGTCTGGGACCAGCTCGGATGTCTATTCCATCCCAGTGCCAGTACCCAGTTTGTCTTAGAAGAGCATTCAATGCCTTTATGACTCCTTTCCCAAGCGAATCGGTGAATGCGTCCAGGCCCGTGGGGGTGAACCGTCATACTGATAAGTGGACTTGTACAACTTGGTTCTCTGTATATTTGACTCTACATTGTTATGGCTGAAATAACATCACATACCCTTTAAACCCGTGAAGTTTCATTTCGTTTCCATGTCCCATTATGGATGTTTCACTTGATTTGTCAGTCAGTATATTTGAAATATTAACTTTTCGATTAATTTTCCATCTAATTCGGACCTAATTTCTCATATCGTCTACGGTTAGGGAACGTAATATGTGTAATTTCATGCAGGAATTCTGATACTAACAAAATAGAAATTGTGACTTTGCAATCGAGCACGAAAAGATATAACACTCTTGTGATGAAGAAAACAGTCACCAGTGATTTTGAGGGTCGACAGATTTCGGAACTGTTATGGTGATCCTCATCGTCAAACGCTTCAAATTTCACGTTGCCTACGACGCTTTCGCTCTCATACACTACTGGTCATTAAAATTGCTACACCACGAAGATGACGTGCTACAGACGCGAAATTTAACCGACAGGAAGAAGATGCTGTGATATGCAAATGATTAGCTTTACAGAGCTTTCACACATGGTTGGCGCCGGTGGCGACACCTACAACGTGCTGACATGAGGAAAGTTTCCAACCGATTTCTCATACACAAACAGCAGTTGACCGGCATTTCCTGGTGAAACATCGTTGTGATGCCTCGTGTAAGGAGGAGAAATGCGTACCATCACGTTTCCGACTTTGATAAAGGTCGGATTGCAGCCTATCGCGATTGCGGTTTATCGTATCGCGACATTGCTGCTTGCGTTGGTCGAGATCCAATGACTGTTAGCAGAATATGGAATCGGTGGGTTCAGGAGGGTAATACGGAACGCCGTGCTGGATCTCAACGGCCTCGTATCACTAGCAGTCGAGATGACCGGTATCTTACCCGCATGGCTGTAACGGATCGTGCAGCCACGTCTCGATCCCTGAGTCAACAGATGGGAACGCTTGCAACAGTTCGACGAGGCAGGAGCGCCTGCGATGGTATACTCAACGACGAACCTGGGTGCACGAATGGCAAAACGTCTTTTTTTTCGGATGAATCCAGTTTCTGTTTATAGCATCATGATGGTCGCATCCGTGTTTGGCGACATCGCAGTGAACGCACATTGGAAGCGTGTATTCGTCATCGCCATACTGGCGTATCACCCGGCGTGATGGTATGGTGTGCCATTGGTTACACGTTTCGGTCACCTCTTGTTCGCACTGACGGCACTTTGAACAGTGGACGTTACATTTCAGATGTGTTACGACCCGTGGCTCTACCCTTCATTCGTCCGTAGCTCGTGATCGTGTGGTAGCGTTCTCGCTTCCCACGCACGGGTTCCCGGGTTCGATTCCCGGCGGGGTCAGGGATTTTCTCTGCCTCGTGATGACTGGGTGTTGTATGATGTCCTTAGGTTAGTTAGGTTTATGTAGTTCTAAGTTCTAGGGGACTGATGACCATAGATATTAAGTCCCATAGTGCTCAGAGCCATTTGAACCATACCCTTCATTCGATCCCTGCGAATCTCTACATTTCAGCAGGATAATGCACGACCGCATGTTGCAGGTCCTGTACGGGCCTTTCTGGATACAGGAAATGTTCGACTGCTGCCCTGGCCAGCACATTCTCCAGATCTCTCACCAATTGAAAACGTCTGGTCAATGGTGGCCGAGCATCTGGCTTGTCACAATACGCCAGTCACTTCTCTTGATGAACCGTCGTATCGTGTTGAAGCTACATGGGCAGCTGTACCTGTGCACGCCATCCAAGCTCTGTTTGACTCAATGCCCAGGCGTATCAAGGCCGTTATTACGGACAGAGGTGGTTGTTCTGGGTACTGATTTCTCAGGATCTATGCACCCAAATTGCGTGAAAATCTAACCACGTGCCAGTTCTACGAGTAGTATAATATATTTGTCCCATGAATACCGATTTATCATCTGCATTTCTGCTTGGTGTAGCAATTTTAATGGTCAGTAGTATAGTAACGTGTGCTATAATCTAACCTTAAAAAATAGCATCTATCTTTACATCGGAACGCATTAAGGCATCTGTTTCTCAATCAGGAATGCTTAAAGAACAAAGATTCGTAATTGTATCATGATACTGTGTCAAATAGTGAACTGCAGGTGAAGACATATCCGTGCATTCTTTATGTGGTGATATGACACACACTGCTCTTCCTCTGTTAGTATCCATTTGGTAGCAAGTATCTCTCCAATCAGGGATGAAGTTGTGAGTAATCACATTTCTGAAATTGCCCCTCTAAAACAGTTTCTTCACTTGAACTTCGATACAGTTTGAAAGTAGTTAGTTGAAGTGTCAAGTGTCAGGTTATTTATTCCTACGCGACTTTTGAGTGGCAAGTCTGTTGCAACGAAGCTCTGTATCAGGTTATCGATCGCTTAATGTATAAGGGGCAGTCAAATGAAAACGAGACAGATGGAAAAAAGTAAGTAAACTGTTTATTATTGTTCCGGCGTAACAAGCGCCGGCACGAAGATCAAGAACGATACTGCTGAGAAGGCTGTGAGACGACGTCAGCCAATAGTACGCTGACTAGGATCGCACCACGACAGGAGCGGCCTCTATCCGAAGAGAATATAAGCACCGCTACGGATAGCCGCGGCCGCGGTAGAGGAGGAGCCGTCATCCTAACTGTTTAGCTGAGACTTGTGATTACATAAATTGCTTGCATGGAAATTGTATATATCGAAGGACATTGAATATTTGCATGTCGTCAATTGCTTGCGACACTCCATTGTGAAAAAGAGAAAGTTAAGTACTGCCGGCCGAAGTGGCCGAGCGGTTAAAGGCGCTACAGTCTGGAACCGCACGACCGCGACGGTCGCAGGTTCGAATCCTGCCTCGGGCATGGATGTGTGTGATGTCCTAAGGTTAGTTAGGTTTAAGTAGTTCTAAGTTCTAGGGGACTTATGACCACAGCAGTTGAGTCCCATAGTGCTCAGAGCCAACGTTAAGTACTGTCAGTTGAATTACTGTAATAAACTCCATTAATATGATTTGCTTGTATCTTGTCTAGCAATCCGAGAAAACAGCTTCCTAGGCACCCTATATCACACGAGTGGGCAGGATCCCACAATTATTTCACAAGTAATCGCCATAACTGTCAATCCATTTACTTCACTGTGAGATATGACGATCAACGACTACTTTGGAAAAATGTTTCCGCTTGCTTAGAGAACCATGTTTGTACCAAAGAGTGCACTCCGATGCAAATCGACAGCCACGAATGCCTTTTTTCAGGGCTCCAAAAATATGGAAATCGTATGGGGAAAGGTTGGGAGTGCACGGAGGATGTGTAAGAGATTCCTAGCGAAACTTGTGCAGCGTCGTCGAAAGAACGTGCGAACAAAATGCCCGTCCACATGTCGCCGAGGTTTTTTCGACTGCGCTGCACAAGTTTCGTTGGGAATCCCTTACGCGTCTATTATACAGTCCCGATCTATCCCCGTGGTATTTTCATATTTTTGGAGCCCTGAAGAATGAGATTCGCGGCCATAGATTTGCTTTGAGCGAAGAGGCGCATGCCTTGGTACAGTCACGGTTCCGTACTCCGAGGCAACCGAAAACGCTTTTGCATGGTGACATTGACCGTTTTTTTCTCAAAGTGGGATGAATGTATTAACAGTTATGGCGACTACTTTTGAAATAATAAACAGTTTACTTACTTTTTTCTATGTGTATCATACTACACTCTTTGATTAGGCGAGTGAATGCATTTCTGCTTGCCTATACTTGGGAGGCAGTGTGATCTACCTAGTCACAGACCTATGCGGGCCATGTCACTTCTTTGTGAGTGCCGTTGAACGATGGACAAATTACTCTGATTCTGAATGTGTTGTTGACTTTCGGCTTCTTTTGCTGCTTCCACGTTTTGCTACGTCGACTAGTGTAGCAGCTAGCTTATAGATGATGTGTATTTGTGATAAGGCTAATTTCTGATGGTCATTTTCATGGAACAAGCTATGAGAATTATGGCGAGGTGCCGGATCCCACTTTCAACTGGGCGTAACGTTTTGTTTGTAGCATTTTCAGGTCTCTAAATGAACCTTCACTTGTGTTCAGCGTTAACTTCCATTGTTCAGAGAGGCAGATCGTGGTCTATGAATATGGTACAGTATGGGTTTTTTTATGCGTTTATCCGCAAAGTAGGCGTAATGGCTACATCACATTCTCGTTAGTTTAAATGTTTTCGGGGTTTTCTGATATGTCTAGAAATTCTCTTTGTTCAGTTTTTTAATATATGGCCCTGTGGTCCAGCACAGGACAACTATAATCCGTAATTTGTTATTGCTTTCGAAATGAGTCGCAATAATTACGAATTTAACTAAAATATACGATTTATTTTCCTCCCACAGTCAGTGAAACCCATGCTAAAAATTCGTTGCACACGTGCTTGTGTGTTCACTATCGAATCTTTATTTAATCTGAGCACGAACGTTAATGTGAAATTGCCTTTAGTAGGAATATTCCTCAGTGTGAAACCACACTGAATCAGCAGAAACCTTTTTCAGTTCCTTGCATTCCATTACAGCTAAGAAGAGACTCCGAGACTACTAGCTGTTTATAAGATTACTATTTGATATATTCGTGTGTAGACAGGTGTCACCTGTCAGACTGAGGCTAACATCCTCATAGCACCTACAAGGAAGGTCAATTATATGTTCGCCGAATCAGGTTATGGAACTTCGATAAGTAACCATTATCTTAAATTCATTCAAATATTTATCCAGGGCTCCATTTCTTCACTTTGCGCAATGTAAGCACCCTCTAATCTTGGATTCGTTTATTAAACCGTGGTAGATAGCGTTATAGATTATTTCTTGGGTCAAAATTTTGTACAATAGGGGCACCAGGGGCACATGTTCAAGACATTTTACTCAAATCACATGCTCTCATGTCCTTATTTCAGTTACACACACACGCGCGCACGCAAGCACGCACGCACGCGCATACAAAAAGAACATGCAGAAGTCTTACAAGCTATAGCGTCCACGCATCGCAGGAACTTTCCCAGAAAATATATTTGCTTAACAAGAGTGATAGGGCACAAATCGCAGAATATCTGAGTGACCACCATCAAACGTTCATTTCTGAGGAAGAGGATGTGGAACAAAAATGGAAAAAATTCAGAAACATCGTCCAGTACGCCTTAGATAAGTTCGTACCGACTAAGGTCCAAAGCGAGGGGAAAGATCCACCGTGGTATAACAATCATGTACGAAAGGTACTACGGAAACAAAGAAAGCTTCATCATAGGTTTAAGAGTAGTCGAATCATAGCTGATAAGGAAAAGCTGAACGAAGCGAAAAAGAGCGTAAAGAGAGCAATGAGAGAAGCATTCAACGAATTCGAACATAAAACATTGGCAAACAATCTAAACAAGAACCCTAAAAAGTTTTGGTCATATGTAAAATCGGTAAGCGGATCTAAATCCCCTATTCAGTCACTCGTTGACCACGATGGCACCGAAACAGAGGACGACCGAAGAAAGGCAGAAATACTGAATTCAGTGTTCTGAAACTGTTTCACTGCGGAAAATCGTAACACGGTCCCTGACTTCAGCCGTCGCACGGACGCCAAAATGGAAAATATTGAAATAAACGATATCGGAATTGAAAAACAACTGCTATCACTTAGTAGCGGAAAAGCATCTGGACCAGACGAGATACCCTTAAGATTCTACAGTGATTATGCTAAAGAACTTGCCCCCTTTCTATCAGCAATTTATCGTAGATCGCTGGAAGAACGTAAAGTACCTAGCGACTGGAAGAAGGCGCAGGTCGTTCCCATTTTCGAGAAGGGTCATAAATCAGATGCGAATAATTATAGGCCTATTTCGCTTACGTCAATCTGTTGTAGAATAATGGAACATGTTTTGTGTTCTCGTATTATGACGTTCTTAGATAATACAAATCTCCTTCATCATAACCAACATGGATTCCGCAAACAGAGATCATGTGAAACTCAGCTCGCCCTATTTGCCCAAGAAATTCACAGTGCCGTAGACACTGGCGAGCAGATTGATGCCGTATTCCTGGACTTCAGGAAGGCATTTGATACGGTTCCGCACTTACGTTTAGTGAAAAAAATACGAGCTTACGGAATATCGGACCAGGTTTGTGATTGGATTCAGGATTTCCTAGAAGAAAGAACACAACATGTCATTCTTAACGGTTCAAAATCTGCAGATGTAGAGGTAATTTCGGGAGTACCGCAGGGAAGCGTGATAGGACCTTTATTGTTTACAATATACATAAATGACTTAGTTGACAACATCGGTAGCTCCGTGAGGCTAATTGCAGATGACACGGTTGTCTACAAGAAAGTAGCAACATCAGAAGACTCGTACGTACTCAAGGAGGACCTGCAGAGGATTAATGCATGGTGCGACAGCTGGCAGCTTTCCCTAAACGTAGATAAATGTAATATAATGCGCATACATAGGGGCAGAAATCCATTCCAGTACGATTATGCCATGGGTGATAAATCATTGGAAGCGGTAACGACCGTAAAATACTTAGGAGTTACTATCCGGAGCGATCTGAAGTGGAATGATCACATAAAACAAATAGTGGGAAAAGCAGGCGCCAGGTTGAGATTCATAGGAAGAATTCTAAGAAAATGTGACTCATCGACGAAAGAAGTAGCTTACAAAACGCTTGTTCGTCCGATTCTTGAGTATTGCTCATCAGTATGGGACCCTTACCAGGTTGGATTAATAGAAGAGATAGACATGATCCAGCGAAAAGCAGCGCGATTCGTCATGAGGACATTTAGTCAGCGCGAGAGCGTTACGGAGATGCTGAACAAGCTCCAGTGGCGGACACTTCAAGAAAGGCGTTACGCAATACGGAGAGGTTTATTATCGAAATTACGAGAGAGCACATTCCGGGAAGAGATGGGCAACATATTACTACCGCCCACATATATCTCGCGTAATGATCACAACGAAAAGATCCGAGAAATTATAGCAAATACGGAGACTTACAAGCAGTCGTTCTTCCCACGCACAATTCGTGAATGGAACAGGGAAGGGGAGATCAGATAGTGGTACAATAAGTACCCTCCGCCACACACCGTAAGGTGGCTCGCGGAGTATAGATGTAGATGTAGACTATTGATAACATGAGTGTTCGAGCTGTAATTCTTCTTTCGTATGTTTTTTTTTATTAAGATACTCAAACACAGAACTTTTAATTGTAGTAAAACGAAGAACATTTAGTTTTTATTTACACTTACATGTTTTGGATAATTGGTAACTAATATTGATATCACATCTGATGAAAAAAAATCCACGAAACAGCTTTTTAAGGACGAAGAAAATAGATACTGTGGAGGTAGGAGGTAAGCCTGATTTGAACTAATCTCTAAATTTACGGAATTAACTGGAAGGTTGTGGGGTGGTAGTGTACAGGACAGTAGTGGAATCTGACTTGTACCGTGGAGTCTTGTTTCATTTCATCAGAGATCAAGAGTGTCAGAACGTGTTTATTGCCCGAAAGAAGAGAGGAAACAAGGAGATGATCTGCATTTCAATTCAGAAATTTTTAATGCTACTGGAGAGATTCCCTATTTAGAAACAACAGAGACCAATAATAGTACAGAAACGCATCTTGCAACTTCTCATTGTACAGAACGTAAATCACTGAAACATATTATACAGAATCTAATCATACAGAACGTAAAACATTAAAACATACTCTAAAACGTGCACATACAGAGTGTCGCAGGAGTACTTGTCAGTATTCAGTGACATGACAGCTGCGATCATTCGAAGCAAAAAAGTCGAGTACACGTGGGCTCTAAAATGCATACCCTAAGAACTATGAGCACTTGTTCAGTGGTAGAGATGTTTCACAGCAGTGAAGACGAAGAAGTGGTCATAGCTCTTAACGAACGTAATTTAGAGGTCATGTTTACTAGACTCTGCTTTTACTGATCATTCCTGTCATACACCTGAATATTGACCCAAATTCCTGGGACATCCTGTACAGCAAAATACTTGGAAGAGCGACTAAGATATTTAATGGTAAGAGAATTGTTCCTAATAATCATCAGTTGAAAGCAGACGTCGCATAAACTACATCGATGACACGCTGCGCAAGCAGCCAAGCATCTCACACGTGCACTTGTCACATACACTTTGCCACAGGTGAGGAGCAAGGAACGGCAATCAGACGAATTATTGCCGACAGACAACAGATGCCTTTGTTTTATCCAGAAGATGTTTTAAAACGAAGACTTGTTCAAAGCGACGGAGAGGTCTCATTAACTTCACCGCGGGTATAAGTAAAACTAGACGTGTCTGTTCGAGGCGTTTTCGTTCTTACCGAAGGTTTTCATAAAATTGACGGCGTCGCCGGGTACTTCGCTACTTTGTAAGCAGCGGGACTATTATTTGCACTAGCATCAACTCAAAGAAGACTCCCCCCTGTATTCTTCCTCCTCCCTCACTACTATATTGTTATACTGACTGACGATGTAAGTTCTTATTGAAACCATCAGTGTAGCAGAATTGCCGCTGCAGGACGCAGTCTTGGAGTCGCGCAATGAAGTGTAGCAATACCCGGACAAGGATATCACAGGGCATACTACAGCTTGCAAACAATGTTCTTGTATGCAGGAAAAATGACAAATGACCAACCACGCTAAACGAAATGTGCAGTACATTGAACGCCAAAAGGACCGAAATTCATTCCCATACCAGTCAGTGTGCCTTTAGTTTCCATATGTGCTCATGTAGCGCCAGGAATTCGTCATGGTAGCCTCTCAACTAATGAAAACAACTTTAAGTTTTAAATGGCTTTCTTCTGTGCTTCTATGGAGATATTAATGGTACAGAGAACTTCCAACGTCTTATCTCCTTCACTTCTGAACCAAAGTAATAAAGGACGTCTGCGGCTGATGTTTGATCTTACGAGTGGATTTTAAAGGGTACAGTTTAGGCTACGTGTAATGATTTTTTGTTGCGGACTAATGAAATACAGGGCATTTATTATCATTGATGTGTCTTCCACGCCACGTAGCAGCTAGTATATCTATACTACTATCTATACTGCCCCTACCGCTCTCGTTTTATGCAACCCGCAATGTTTAGTTACCCTTCATAAAACACGTGCGAGATTTTCATATTCTCTTTTGTTCTTTTGCTCTCTACGCGTAAACTATCAGCCCTACAGAAAAAAATGTGCACATCTTTTTGTAGGAAATTTAATGCAGTTAAGTTATGTACTGGAATACGTTTTCGCTAGAGGCCACGGTTCTCGAGTTATTCATGAAAAACGTATAAAAGTGACCTTCAAACGCACTTCCACTCAACTCTCACCCCTCACCAGCCATGATTTCTAGTCTGTTGTTCGTGGCACTATCTCCTACCACTACACGAACTACTCTCGATATTCGACCTTTCTCGGTATCTATTGATTAGGCTATTATGCCATCAACATAGTCGGCTATTCCGTTAACAATATTAATTTAAACGTGCCTCTGAGGCTAATGAACGAAAAACTAAAACTAATTACGCAAACAATTCCATCCTAATTTAACCCTTACAAGCATAGCAGTTTCTTAGTCAGAAGGCCTGACTAACACAACGATTAATTTTTATGTTTAATTTATGATGTTAAAATTCACAACATTGCCAGGTAAAATTTACATAAATGTCAATTTTAGAATCTGCAATTGTTCGAATAAGCCTGTGGCGTTATAAGTCAAGCCAATAAAGACCAAAAAAGATCGAATGTGGGAAATGATTCGTGCAGTGGCAAATACTTGTACAGTGAAAAGTAACATACCAGAAATCTTGACCCGTGGTGGATGAGTGTGGGAGGGGGAGTCCGTTCGAAGGTCACTTTCGTTCGTTTTTTTGAATAACTCCAAAACTGTGGTCTCTGGTGAATGGTCTCTGGTGAATACGTAGGACAACGAACAAAATTTAATTACATTAAAGTTCTGTTATTTTTTTCTGCTGGACTAATAGTTTGCGTGTAACGAGCTAGAGAATACGAAAATCTTGCGTGTGGTTTATGAAGGCAAGTTATGACATTGCGGGTTGCATAAAATGACAGCGATAGGGGCAGTTGACTCACGTTGTACACTGGTGTGGCTTTAGTCATGGAATATCACCTAATACAGTGTCGGACCTCCTTTAGCCCCAACTCGACGTGGCACGGACTCAAGAAGTCGATGGAAGTCCCCTGCACAAATATTTAGCCATACTTCCTCTGTAGCCGTCTATAATTACGAAAATGTTGCCAGTGCAGGATGTTGTGCACCAACTGACTTCTCGATTATCGTCCATAAATGTTCTATGGGTTTCATGTCGGCGATCTGGGTGGCCAAATTATTCACTCAAATTGTCCAGAAAGTTTTTCAAACAAGTCGCTAATAATGGCCCAGTGACATAACGCATTGTCATCCATAAAAATTCTATTGTCGTTCGGAATATTTAATACCCTAACGATTCCCATGCGTCTAGCTCTAGGCACCATTCCGAGTACAGAGTCTGTTAATTGCCATCGTGCGGCCAAAATCACGTCGGACAGCTTTTCACATGAATCACTGCAGTTTTATACCATGTTTATGCGATACTACAGCCATCTGTATCAGTGCGTGTCGCTATCCCTTGACCTTTGTAGCCTCAGCGTATAAAGAGAAGTAGTTGTTTTACATACCTATCAAAACTCTCGAACAATTCTTGACCGATCTACTCAGATTTTTACACAATACTCTAATAAACTTTCAGACTGAAAGAGGCTACAAATTTATTACATATATATGATATACAAATGTATAAACCTATACTATTATACACCAAGGTGACAAAAGTCACGGAATAGCGACATGCACATACACAGATGGCGGTAGTATGGAGTACACGAGGTATAATAGGGCAGGGCATGGACGGAGCTGTGATGTATACTCGTGTGATTCATGTGAAAAGCTTTTTGACGTGATTATGGCCGCACGACGAGAATTAAAAGACTCTGAATGCGGAATGGTAGTTGGAGCTAGACGCATGGACACTCAATTTTGTAAATCGTTGGGACTTCAATATTCCGAGATCCATAGAGTCAAGAATGTGTCGAGAATAGCAAATTTCTGGCATTACCTCTCACCACGGACAATACAGTGGCCGACGGCCTTCACTTAACGACCGACAGCAGTGGCGCTTCCGTGGAGTTGTCAATGCTAGCAGACAACCAGCAATGCGTGAAATAACCGCAGAAATCAATGTGGGACGTACGACGCAGACATCCGTTAGGACAGTGCGGGAAAATATGGCGTTAATGGGTTATGGCAGCTGAGGAAGACGAGAGTGCCTTTGGTAACAGCACGACATCACCTGCAGCACTTCTCCTGGATTCGTGACCACATCGGTTAGACCCTAGACGAATGGAAAACCGTGGCCTGGTCAGATGAGTCCCGATTTTAGTTGGTAAGAGCTGATGGTAGGGTTCGAGTGGGCTGTAGACTCCACGAACTTATGGACCCAAGTTGTCAACAACGCACTGTGCAAGCTGTTGGTGGCTCCATAATGGTGCAAGCTGTGTTTACATGGAATGGTCTGGGTACTCTGGTCCAACTGAACGGCTCATTGATTGTAAATGGTTATGGTCAATTATTTGGAGACCATTTGCAGCCATTCATGTATTTCATGTTACGAAACAAGATGTCATGGCACCTGGTCACAACTGTTCGCGCTTTGCTTGAAGAAGATTCAGGACAATTTGAGCGAATGATTCGGCCACCCAGATCGCCCGACATGAATCTGATCTAACATTTATGGGAGATAATCGAGAAGTCAGTTCGTACACAACATCCTGCACCGGCAACACTTTCGCAATTATGGACAGCTATGGTATAGAGGAAGGATGGCTCAATATTTTTGCAGGGACTTCCAACGACTTGTTGAGTCCATGCCACGTCGAGTTGCCGCACTACGCCGGGAAAAAGGAGGTCCGACGTAACATTAGGAGGAATCCCGTGACTTGTCACCTCAGTTTATAAAGAAAAGCTTTGTTCAATATAGTTACCAAAAATCTCGAAAAGTTTTTGATCGACTTTCTTCAGATTTTTACAGAATACTCTAATAAACATTGGGACGGACATATCTGTGTAATATTTAAATGCCGGTATTTATAAAATATCCAGTAGGCATACATTGTTAGCAGAGTTCTCGAGAAGTTCTAACAAATTTAGGCCTACTTGAAATTTTTCACAATGCTCTAATAAACAATCGGTTAGATCATATTTGACGGATTTACTTCTAATTTAACACGATACTCTAGTACATGTATCTAATATTAAACGAAAAATTGTACACACAGCAAAGTGTTGTTTTGTTTTAACAGGAAACAGGAAAGTTTTACTTACGGCTTGTCGGTTTACCACCAGAATACTACAAAGGAATCTGAATCGTCCAGATCTTCGCAGATTAAAGCTACGCCAATTACTGTCAGTGAAGCTACCATCCTCACATATGCAGTAGCTGGTGATGTCTCTCAGACTCCGCATACCAATTATTCCAACCGATTTGTCCACTCATTAGCGAGTTCAATTACTGATCAAGGTTTTGTTTGCAATAATAATAAACAAGGGTCAAGGTCTGAGAGTACTGGAAGAGGACATGGACAGAGAGAGAGGGAAGGAGGTGATGGACAGAGCGTGGGGCAGAAGGGCATTGGGACGTATATCCAATTCCATTACATCTTTAGAAACTGCGAAGTATTGCCTAGTTGGCTAATTTCATTTTACAGCAAGCATATTACCACGAACGCAGATCTCAACTACACCTTTTGCACATCTTCCTCGTTGCAGTAAGTGTCAGAAACACATAAAAGAGAAGAATATTGGCGGCACACTGTTTTCTTTAACAAACAGGATGTCTCAAAGGAAGACCTTTTTTATGGAACTTTGATCATCACATACATATAAGCCAATGACTGAAGTATTGGCTTGTGCTACACAGCACGGGCTAGTGACTGCTGATGGCAGTGCCTCTTGTCCGTAAGCTTCAGCGGACTAGAAACACCGCGTACTCTACAAAACTGGTATATAAAGTAGTATCATAGACAACCTCAATCGATTAACTGCTTAAACCAGCTGCAGCTGCCTTGGCCTAAATGCTATTTAACACTTCTAATGTTCAAATGTGTGTGAAATCTTATGGGACTTAACTGCTACGGTCATCAGTCCCTAAGCTTACACACTACTTTACCTAAATTATCCTAAGGACAAACACACACACCCAGGCCCGAGGGAGGACTCGAACCTCCGCCGGGACCAGCCGCACAAAAAAATGGCTCTGAGCACTATGAGACTTAACATCTGTGGTCATCAGTCCCCTAGAACTTAGAACTACTTAAACCTAACTAACCTAAGGACATCACACACATCCATGCCCCAGGAGGGATTCGAACCTGCGACCGTAGCGGTCACACGGTTCCAGACTGAAGCGCCTAGAACCGCACGGCCACACCGGCCGGCCCAGCCGCACAGTCCATGACTGCAGCGCCTTAAACCGCTCAGCTAATCCCACGCGGCTAACACTTCTAAGATTTTATATTATTTGATATGTTACTAAAATGCATCTGGAGTTAGACTAGTTTCATTGCAACGTCTTGTTGACGTGATGAGAGAATTTCTATGTCGAAGAAGGGACTATAAGGGGATTCGGTGTGGTCACGCTGAAATAGCTGAATATCTACTTTTACAAGATTACTTTGCAATTCATAATTAAGTACCAGGTAGAGGGTTTATCGAACCACAACAAACTATTTCTCCACTGTTCCACTCTCGAAGAGCGCGCGGAGAAAACGAATACTTAAATCTTTGCATGCGAGTTCTAGTTTCTCTCATTTCATTCCGACCACCAATTCTCTCTGTGCAGGCTGGCATCCGTCGACAAAAATTTTCGCATCTAGAGGAGGACGTCGGTTACTGAAATTTCGTGAAAAAATCTCGTCGCAACGTAAAACGTCTCTGTTTTAATGACTACCAGCCCAGCTCGCGTATCATATCCGTGTCACTCTCCGTCCTGTTTCGCAATAGTACAAAACGATCTGCCCTTCTCTGAATATTTTCCAAGTCCTCCGTCAATCCTGTCTGGTAAGAATCCCATACTGCACACCAGTGCTCTAGCAGAGGACGGAAAAGCGTTGTGTTCGCAGTCCCTTTAGTGGATTTGTTGTTGGATTTGTTGTATCTTCTAAGAGTTCTGCCAATAAAACCCAGTCTTTCGTTCACCTAATCAACAACATTACCTTTGTCGTCATTCCAATTTAAGTTGTTCGTCGTTGTCATCTCTGCGCATTTAGTTCAGTTCACAGCCTTCAGATTTGTGTGATTTATCTTGTAACCGAAATTCAGATGATTACTTTTAGTACTCACGTGGGTGACTTCACATTTTCATTATTCCTCCTTCTCACACCACACAGATATCGTTTCGGAATAATTTGAATCATCTGATGACTTGACGAGTCGCTAAATGACAGCATAAACTGCACACTATCTAGGAGAGTGACCTTTGTGCCAGGAAATCACGAATATAGTCGCGCAACTCAGACGATACTTCGTAGTCACGATACTCCACAGACGAGCAGTTTGATTGTCAGCCGCGTAGTAGGGCTGCCTTTTTGGCTGTTCGGGACGCCAGAGCCAGTCTGCGGTATAATACAGGAAGTGGGCTTTGTCCTGCCTGGAGCGGATCGATCGATCTTCCGGTAACCTGGCTCAAGTGGCTAGCCTAAGAGCTAGAGACTTTTCCACGAAGGCGCGTGTCTTTAAGAACATTTTGGAAGTAAATTTGCACGAAGTCCAGGTAGTAAACAACACATGCAAGAACAGTTCTATTAGTGGGAGCCTAAAGAGCCTGCATTCTAGGTGATATGAATCAATGTGTCGTTGCCTGGCGCCCGCGAAATGGAAGAGACCGCTGGCAGCCCTCCCAAGTCGCTAGTTTCTCATTTTTAGTCACCAACAAAGCTATTTTTCGGAATAGAAAGCCGTCAAATTTCATGCGTGCGAACGTGAAATTCTGAACAGTCACCTTATGCTTTCCTTGACGAGCGTCACGGTTTAGTGAGTGTACAAGTTCTCGGTAAGCAGAGCTACTATCTGCCTGGAGATGAAAGAGAGAGACGTGACCAGATCTCGCGGTGGCAATTACTTCCATTTGCTTCCGTGGAAAATACAAGCGTCACGTTTTTTTGTGTTACTTCTCGCCCTTTCACATCTAAACTGTTATCCTGTTTTATTTTCGGGGGAGACGGTGGCCGAAAGTTTCTAGGAGACAGGTCAAAGCATTGTATCGACAGTTAGTGGTGTATGTTTTCGACTATAGTGGTCACATTTTGGAATCGCCCTCAACGCAGTTACATAGCAACAAGGCATTAATCGCAGCTTTTGGAGAAGTGAAAAATTCAGACTCGCTGGTCAAAGGGAGACTGACGAAGTTTAGTTAGTGATATTCTAAAGCGACGATAATTTTTCCACCGATGAGCGTTTTCCTTGTTACTCTTCGGACCAATGTTGTTGTTGTTGTTGTGGTCTTCAGTCCTGAGACTGGTTTGATGCAGATCTCCATGCTACTGTATCCTGTGCAAGCCTCTTCATCTCCCAGTACCTACTGCAGCCTACAAACTTCTGAATCTGCTTAGTGTACTCATCTCTTGGTCTCCCTCTACGATTTTTACCCTCCACGCTGCCCTCTAGTATTAAATTGGTGATCCCTCGATGCCTCAGAACATGTCCTATCAACCGATTCCTTCTTCTAGTCAAGTTGTGTCACAAACTCCTCTTCATCCCAATTGTATTCAATACCTCCTCGTTAGTTATGTGATCGAGGTCACTTAATTTGAGTGGCGCGAACAGCGCGTGGATTCTGGCCCGGCCGTAAACCAGACCTCGTGTGGCCACGTGGGAACTCCCAGAATGAAAAGAAGGAACGCTTCACCGTGGGGTGCCTCATGCCGTGTTCCCTGTCAACGTCAAACGTCGTTTTGGTCCTAATTATAAACAAAATTTTGTAAAAATAGTTACTTTCACGTCCAGTCGACAGAGAAGCCTCAAATTACACTCCTGGAAATTGAAATAAGAACACCGTGAATTCATTGTCCCAGGAAGGGGAAACTTTATTGACACATTCCTGGGGTCAGATACATCACATGATCACACTGACAGAACCACAGGCACATAGACACAGGCAACAGAGCATGCACAATGTCGGCACTAGTACAGTGTATATCCACCTTTCGCAGCAATGCAGGCTGCTATTCTCCCATGGAGACGATCGTAGAGATGCTGGATGTAGTCCTGTGGAACGGCTTGCCATGCCATTTCCACCTGGCGCCTCAGTTGGACCAGCGTTCGTGCTGGACGTGCAGACCGCGTGAGACGACGCTTCATCCAGTCCCAAACATGCTCAATGGGGGACAGATCCGGAGATCTTGCTGGCCAGGGTAGTTGACTTACACCTTCTAGAGCACATTGGGTGGCACGGGATACATGCGGGCGTGCATTGTCCTGTTGGAACAGCAAGTTCCCTTGCCGGTCTAGGAATGGTAGAACGATGGGTTCGATGACGGTTTGGATGTACCGTGCACTATTCAGTGTCCCCTCGACGATCACCAGTGGTGTACGGCCAGTGTAGGAGATCGCTCCCCACACCATGATGCCGGGTGTTGGCCCTGTGTGCCTCGGTCGTATGCAGTCCTGATTGTGGCGCTCACCTGCACGGCGCCAAACACGCATACGACCATCATTGGCACCAAGGCAGAAGCGACTCCCATCGCTGAAGACGACACGTCTCCATTCGTCCCTCCATTCACGCCTGTCGCGACACCACTGGAGGCGGGCTGCACGATGTTGGGGCGTGAGCGGAAGACGGCCTAACGGTGTGCGGGACCGTAGCCCAGCTTCATGGAGACGGTTGCGAATGGTCCTCGCCGATACCCCAGGAGCAACAGTGTCCCTAATTTGCTGGGAAGTGGCGGTGCGGTCCCCTACGGCACTGCGTAGGATCCTACGGTCTTGGCGTGCATCCGTGCGTCGCTGCGGTCCGGTCCCAGATCGACGGGCACGTGCACCTTCCGCCGACCACTGGCGACAACATCGATGTACTGTGGAGACCTCACACCCCACGTGTTGAGCAATTCGGCGGTACGTCCACCCGGCCTCCCGCATGCCCACTATACGCCCTCGCTCAAAGTCCGTCAACTGCACATACGGTTCACGTCCACGCTGTCGCGGCATGCTACCAGTGTTAAAGACTGCGATGGAGCTCCGTATGCCACGGCAAACTGGCTGACACTGACGGCGGCGGTGCACAAATGCTGCGGAGCTAGCGCCATTCGACTGCCAACACCGCGGTTCCTGGTGTGTCCACTGTGCCGTGCGAGTGATCATTGCTTGTACAGCCCTCTCGCAGTGTCCGGAGCAAGTATGGTGGGTCTGACACACCGGTGTCAATGTGTTCTTTTTTCCATTTCCAGGAGTGTAGTATTGCTGCTCCAGTGTGTCAGTACAACGGCTATGTCGCGCCTCTCCATCATGCTGCTGCCTGAAGTCATAGCAGTTAAGTCATCGTTGGACGCTACTATCGTGCATGTTTCTATTTCACTGTCAGCAAATATCCTCGAACTGATTATCATACCACAATCATCTCAGGTTTTGTGTATGGACACAAAGTAACGGTTCATTTACAACTCACGACGGAGGCCGACGATTACGCACGGCGACCTTCGCTTTTTGTGGCAGCGAGGCAACAAGAAACCATCGTTGGAAGTGGATTCTTTGCTATCAATCAAATACACTGCCAGGGACAAATTAGTACTTCCTTTTAGAGGCTTCCAGTTCACTCAAGATTTATTGTTGCAACAGTGCATACAGAGTACACTTGCAGATGAGTAGCACACGCGGTTCTGAGGTACCATGTGCTGACCCATGCTCCACAGGCAGCAGTGCAGGCGCTGACTCTGACATCCAGCCGGCCGTAAAAATGGCGAATACTGTCCTGGGATACGTTATGCCACGGCTGCTTGACCCGTTCACGTAGATCTGTAAAAGTTGTTGGCTGGCGAGTCGCACGAATCACTTCTCGTCCCATCATATCCGACACGTGCTCGATTGCAGACCAGTCCGGAAATCGTGCTGGCCAGGGAAGTTGCTGCACGTCTTGCAGAGCACGTTGAGTTTCACGGGCAGTGTGTGGGCGAACATTATCCTACTGGAATAAAACATCACCTCCCTGTTGCAATAACGGCAAAAGAACGGGTCTAACAACGTTCTGCACGTAGCGAGTGCTGGCTTGTGTCTCCTCCAGGAACATCAAAGGTGAACGAAAGTTCTAGCAGATCGGAAGGCCCGGAGTGGGGCCAGTACGTCTTGGGCGAAGGCAGTTTACGAGACAGCACTCACCAGGTCTACGTCGTACGCGCAAACGACCATCTCTTGGGTGCAGGTAGGATCTGCTGTCATCACTGAAGGCCACGGCGTGCCAGTCCATCTTCCAAGTGATCCTCTGACGAGACCAGTCGAGCCACGCACGTCGATGCTGTGGCGTGAGTGGAAGACGGACTGGAGGCGTGCATGCGCGTAGTCCCTCTGCTAATAACCGGTTCGCAACAGTTGGTGTTGACACGTCTGGGCTCACAAGCCCCCTTATCCGTGCTTTGGTAGCTGTACGATCTGCCACTGCTGCCCTTACAACACGACGATCCTAGCGGGCATCTGCGCTGCGTGGACGTCCAGAACCTCGGCTACACGTGTGAGAATGTTGCACAACTGACGCAGCACTTCCAACTAATGTGGCAATTCTCCGGAAGGATCATCCTGCCACTCGGAAGGCCACAGTTTGACCCCTTTTAAAGCCGCTCAGTTGGCTGTAGGAAACACCAGTGCGTCTCCGGTTTTCTGCTTGCTTCACACATCTGCACCACACTAAGCCTCCTGGCTGTGAGCATTCCCTGTTAAATGAAAGATACAGATGGCGCTCAAGTGGCTATGTCACTACGCTATCTGTTGGCTGACGACATTGAAACCATTATCAGTATATCTACTATCCCCCTAGGTAGCGTATGCCGTCATCGGATAAAAATCGACGTCGTCTTTCCAGGCGTACTATTTTTTTCCAGCATTGTATATGCTCAAGCATAAGAAAACCCGCAAAATAATGAACTTAGTACCTCCCAATTCCAACATAAGCCATGTTACATTGTAATAATTACTTTGCCCAAACATTTAGGATTCACTGGAAGATACTAAAAAACTGAAATAGCCCGACTCACATAGCAGGCCGCACAATGATCATCAGGTCTGCCTCATGAGCAATTCGTGGTAGCCTGAAAAAAATGAATAAAGGTACTGCTGCTAGGCTCGAGCATAGACGATACTCGAAGCTAATGGAAGAGACACAGTAGATCTAAAGGGTCTGCACGATACATGGATGGCTACTTTGTTTACTGATGCATGACAATAACGTAACCGTAAAACAACATTTTTATGAAAGAATATTGCAATGTTATGGCAAAACTTAATTTAAACGTGCGAGAACCACTATACAACATAATTGTTGGTAGCATTTTGTCCCTTCAACATGATAGAACCGAATGAGGCGAGAACAGAAACGACGCAGGGTTTCGCACTATCGCCAAGACGTCGTCTCAGCTGTAACCAAGCGACCAATGAAAATTCATAACTGGAATGCCAACGAGAAAGCGCTGTGTTTTACCCGCGTGCCTGTAAACTGAGTTAACTTCCAGACTGGAAACAGTTGATTTTTCTTCACTATGTCAAGCACTGCCGCTTATTTGAAAATTTGCCTACTTGTGTGTTAAAAACGTTTCCTCTGAATTTTTTTTTATTTGCGATAACTGCACTTGTTTGTGAAAATTAGTTTACTGTTTTTCTCGTACTGCTGTTTTCTACAGTAAAATCAGATAAACGAAGTGTCATGAAGTGAAATCTGAAACTTATATAATAGTTTCTACCATACATGTTTAGTGTATTTTACGGCTAAATGTTCGTTAGCGCAGCTGTAAAAACAAGCCCTGTATCTTGAATGGTGTCAAATGGGCGTCAAACAAATTTTATGAAGTGCAGTTACTTACACAGAATGTAAACGCATAGCGCTATATGGAAAATTGGTATTTTTCATAGTAAAGTCTCGTATGGTGTTCACACTGCGTATCTGTTGTACCTTGAAGCATTTGTTGTATCAAACACTTACGTTTTGATGCAGATGTTTCGTTACAAAATTATCCTGTTACAAAATGTAAGCTTTAGACACGCAAACAGATCTCCTAAAGTTGTTTAAACTGGACCCCTTACGTTTTACGTCCAAAGTATTAGTACACAGTCTCATTCTCTTGGAATTCTCTTGCTGATTCCAGGAGGATAATAGGGAGGGCTGATCACAGAAAGTCGTGTCTGTCTAAAATGACTAAAGCTAATGATGTAGTTTGACAACAGTTTGATTCGGAAGAAGGCCAGGGAGCAGTTTAATATTCGAAAAACAACTTTTATGCGGGTGTCCAAGAAGAAGTACAGTACACCTGAGGAAGCAGCAAAACTAAAAAGAGGCAGACCGATACTGTTCGGTAAAGATCTTGAAGAAAAGTAGTTTAGTGTTGTCTTGCTATGGAAGTTTCCTTCTTCACACTTACTCGCAATTACTTGTGAAGAATGGCTATATAATTATCAAAGAGAAATAACACTAACACCCATTCAAATACGAAATTGCTGGGGAAGTGTGGGGTTGTTCTTAAACGACACAAAACCAAACTGTCAGAAACAGATCCTACAGGAACATCCCATAACAGAGCTCTTGCGTTCAGCAAAGAAAATACACAGAAATTCTATGTCTTTCTGGAAGAGGTTATGTTACATCTTTGAAACTAGATTGTGTTTCCTCCTATTTAATACCTTCTTCTGTCCGCCCCGATAGCTGCCGGCACGGTAGCTCAGCGTGCTCGGTCAGAGGGTTAGCTACTCTCCGTAATAAAAAGCAGAGTGAACGGATCAACAAAGAACCTGAACGGCTGTCATCGGACGTCCGCCACGAACAAATTCATCAACCAATATAGAGCAAAAAAGGAAAAAAGAAATAGCTGAGTGGTCAGCGTGACGGATTTCCGGATGGGGTTCGATTCCCGGATGGGGTCGGGGAGTTTTCTCCGCTCGGGGACTGGGTGTTGAGCTGTCTTCATCATCATTTCATCACCATCCGGAGCGCAGGTCGTCCAATGTGGCGTCGACTGTAATAAGACCTGGACCATGGCGGCCGGACCTGTCCCGCAAGGGGCCTCCCGGCGAATGACGCCAAACGCTCATTTCATTTCCAATACCTTCATCTAATTTTGTTTACTGTTATTTTATTTGTACATGGAATCCGATTTTGGTAGCTATTTTTGGAATGCGCTAAGTGCAAAGCTTTTTTAAGGTTTTTGTTTCATAATAACTTTTTCGCTTATTTCCTATTACCTAAAATGTAAATTGTGCATAACATTATAAAGTAAATATTACATGCTTTCAAAATATACTTTTTTACTATTTTCTATTTTTTTTAATAAGAAACAAAATGGGTGTGCGCTTTTGGGGAGTTTTCCTCTGTAAATATCATTGCTGCTCGTTCACTCACAGCAATTTAAGTCTTAGAGTCCTGCTTAACCACACCCATGGAAATCACAACATAAACGAAAACGACTGTCGAATATTTCTGAAAAGTAAGAATAAAAATATCAATGCTGGTCTCAGAATCCGTTACAAATGCGAAGATGAAGAAAACAAAATGCCTGTCTATAACAAGCAGCGAACCTGGGACCACTGACACGGTAGTACGTTGCAGCTAACGACACAGCCAAAACGAAACTTGAATACGAGTAACAAATTTATGTTTCATGTTATGATCTCTCGACGACTTTTTCCGTCAATGCGTAGTTAACTGACATTTAATTAAAAAATGCTACCTAGAGTGACATGTTTGTGATAAATCTTCAATGCGGTATAACGACTTTAGTAAAAAAAACGAAAATAAACCTACACGCGGATGGAACATAGCACTATCCGATTAGCCTTCCAGTTCCGACTTTTCATTAGTCACTTGGTTAGAGTGGTGGAGATAGTGGAGAAAGCTGTGTCGCTTCCGTTCTTGTGCCGCATGAGTGGTGGAGGGGGAGCCACAACAATATGGAAAAGGACGCACGCACGACACCACAATTTACACAGTATTAACTCGTGACTGGTCGCAGTATGTCGTAGAGACAGCCACCCCGTGAACTGCAGCAACCCCTTTCGCGCCGATGAAGACAGCGATCGGTCGCGGTGTGAACTCTACGAGACACTGAAAGTATGGAGCACACGTTTACGCAGTCACATCTTACTGGACTGAGGGCAGATAGGCATGGAGCACCCTCATACATGTGCAGTCTTCTTCTTGCCATTCTAACAAACTCTGAGAGCTGTGGGATGGTGGCGCTGTCTTACTGAAGGCTACAGTCACTCGGTGTACTGTGGCCCAGCAGTCGTCTGCACGTGATCGGACAGTAGCTTCCTGTATCACTCGCCGGCGGCTGACAATGGAAAATGGCTCACGGATACCACTTTATTCCAGGTCACCCTTCTGACATGAGAATACCTCCTTCTGCGGACCGAACAATGCCCTGCAGATGTTTAACTAGCGTCTCATTTGAGTAGTAACTCGAGCTTCCTAAAATTTGCACCGTCTTCATGGGCAGCAGGTGACTTGACTGCTGAGACCCGTGAGTGCCTTTTATAGAATTACGTCCTGCTAATAAACATTATTTAATGAAAACTTCATTTCCGGCAGGGAGTGACGCAGGGGACAGCTTCTGCTCCACACTTCCGGTCCTGAGGAAGGGGAAGGAGTTATAATTCTTTCAGTGTCGATTTCCTGAATTTGCGCATCCCTTCATCTAGGTGCCGCCACATCGATCGCGACATACAGCCGATGAAGATGGTGCAAATTTTACAACCTCAAGTTCCCACTGAAATATTACGTGAATTTAACATCAACAGAATTTCGTACAAATTATGATTAGTTACGCTGTGCAGTTCATTGTTTTTATTCTGTTGCATCTAACTTCAAAAATCAAGTAACTACTCAAATATGAGCTAGCTTGAGCATCGAAAGGGCACAGTTTGTTCTTTATGGCATTTTCGTAAATACCACGGTAGGTCTACCTTCAGAAAAGTTTGCTTTGAAGACTTGAGAAAAACTACGTCGAATAAGGTCTTCAATACGAATAAATCTAAAAGGGAAAATATAAATGCGGATAGTAACAGTATAAAAATAAAAATCTGTCGAGATTACGGATTAAGAGAGTCGTCAACTGCAAGTAAGAGGTACATCTACAAAGCAAAGGAAAAAGTGCTGGAAGGAGTAGACGCGAACTTGTGATAGGAAACTGGTGGAGAAAAGGAACTGAGTCGGGTAAAAAAGCACAAAAGGTGAAGTACGTATATGAATTAAAGAATTCTATGAGAGGACCTTATCAAAAGAAGATACAAAACAATGGAACATGTGCTGTGGTATTCCGCATTAGAGATCTGAATAGAAAACGAACAGTTAAGATTTTTTTAATAGGTACGATAGTCTAGTAAGTAACCTAAAATGTCAGCTGAAATATTGTAATTTTTGTTCTTTATAAATTCCATATGTGTGTAATGTAACTAATTACTGAAAAATGTGATTTCTTAAGCCCTGTATTGCACAATTGAGTGAACAATGGTGTTTCTCCTGACGCCGCAGTGAACAGTTTTTAACATCTGAAAGACATGCCAAAATAAATCCAAAATAAATTACACGTCAAATGAAGTACTGCATTTGGTCTGAACAATTCATCCAAATTACTTTCGTAAAAGCCCACTGTTGATTTACGTGGTTAACTTGCGAAACAAAACTCAGAACACGAAAAACGTTTCACACACGTACATGTCATACTGTTCACTGAAACGTACTTTGTATAACAAGAAAATAACTTTCATACTGAATGTACGCTATCTGACCTAATCACTGATGAACTGTGTAATGACACTGTTCTGTATGTATAGTGTAGCTGTATGACTATGGCCCTGAACTATTCTTGCACTTACCTCGGTACAGTAAAAGTTTTCTCTCGAAAGTGGAACACAGCAAGCAATGCCGCAGCAAAGCTAAACTAAACTGGTAAGTTAAAAATGACATTCAAAAGCGTGTGTACCGCCAAGTGCAATGTGGACACAAGCAACGTAGTCTTTCTTGCTTGGGAATAATTATGGGTGCTAATGTTCTACAAATGATTTTTAAAAAACAATTTTGTAGTAAAGAACTACGTTATAACTTGACTTTCAAGATCGCGAACAACACTGACTTTATACAAAAATGATTGTTTTTTTAACAGGATGATTATTCAAAAATTTTACTTTACATAGATATTAACCTACCCATTTTCTTTCACGAAATGTATATGTTGGAGAGGAGTACTAACTTTCGTACCTGTAAGCAATCCATGAGATATGTTTCAAACAAATTTCGGTACGACAATTAATTTAACAACACATTGCTAACTAGGGGAAAGTATACAAAGCTGCAAATTTATCTTAAATTAATTTTTCGCAAAACTCTTTTCAGAATCCATAAATACTCTCATCATTATCTTATTAGTCATTTCCAACAAATCTGTATTCAGTATTTAGTAGCTCAGTTACAGATAAAAATTCCTGACCATTCATTTTCACATCTGCGTCCCAACACACTTCGACTAGTAATAAAGCTTTCTGTGAGTACCCTCAGGCAGAGACGGTGTAACAACACAACCAAAGATCGCGGATCAACATGAATTGCTCTCAGATGAGTGCATATCGAATATGAAAGTAAGAAGTTAACGATTCTGTAAAGACCAAGCTGACATGCATACCTCCCAATACTTACCTAATGAAGAGTGTATTTAAAATATGTAGAGAGCTTAACGTCTTAATTTGCGAAAGCGGAAGACTTTGTTACGCGGCATTGTGGTACAAATACTTCAGGGCAAGGAGCAGAAAATGTGATCTTTAATATGAAGCGAACCAGTGGGAGTGTCATAGGAATACACGCAAGTAGAGTAGACGCCCCAGATGATGCTCGCCTCCACTTTCCCGCCACAGCCGCAGGCTTCTGCGACAGGCGGGAGGAAAGCTGCTCTGGAAAGTGGACGCTGGTCGCTTTTCCTCTCCACTCGCCACTGTTCCAGTTCACTAGATCATCTCGAAACCCAGATGGCGGCCCAGTAAGAGCACCTCTCCATACGCAACAATGCTTCCGTCAGCTGTCAAACGGAAATCTCTACGGGTACTTGGACAGCGTCTGTGAAAATACTCTAACGTAAGGATCGAGTCTTGGAGTGTTCCGTGCCGAGTGGCCTGCCTGATCATGCACTAGAATACGCAACATTTAACGTACAGTACGAGGATGTACTCTAAGGACGTAGATATACACCTGGAGTACTCTTCATGCCGTGTACCATCTGAAGGCCTCACTCACAGCATAAGTAAGACCAAATAAATTTTCAACAGAATATACAGTGGGGAGAAACTCTCAGAAGCGCACCGACGCTGTCTGAGCAGCCCTGGAGCGAGCAGGAGATTTACCTCTAGTAAGTGATGAGACATCTAGCAGGTATGGAGCTTTGGACGAACGTTTGTCGATTTGGGCAAGTTTAACATTTATAATGTATCTAAAATACAGCCTCATTTGCAAATTACAATTTACTATTTCAGATGGTGAGCATCTATTAGAAAAGTTTCACATGACACGCTGTAGTACGCTCCCGAGCCTTGATAGGTCACAGTCTCGGTAATACGAGTATTTGCCATGGTGGTGCGGGCAACGGAAAGTGATCAGAATATATTGTGTAGTACCTACCTATTTAGGTCAGTTATTTGGCGTTTTGTGCCATGACGCTGGCTTCAGCGGCTATAATTCTCCGTAAAGTGAATGGAACTCAAGCTAGAACTTTCAGAACGAGCAGCCGTGATTGATACGTAATAGATTCCATGTTACTCCGCAAAAAGGTTTAAGTGATATATATTCTTGTTTTCTCGACTGAACCAGATGTAATCCTCTAGAACTGGCAGAATGCACTGGTTACCGTGCGCCACATTAACACGCAGCAGCTCACATATCCACGCTTTTGGTGTGGTAGTGCCGTTTCCCGTTCAGTGTTATGACGGAGAAAACGTGACAAGACACAGGACGAGACTACAGAGTATCAACAATAAACAATTTGCAGTATCGTTCTGGATCAGTTACTACAGGAACGCACCAGTCACCATGGAAAGCATCACAGAAGAAATGCAATGGAAGTAGCAAGTTAAGACGATTGTTATTAAATATGGAGAACGTACATACCAAGGCACAACAATCCACGAAGCAGGAAAAGTATGACAAGCTATAAATCTAGACGTTGATCTAGATGACAGTGAGCGCTAATTGTGGTGAATGTATATTGGTTGCGGGCTTCTTATCGTGTAGCATCAAACGATCAAATACACAGATAAGTATGGTGCGACAGGAGTATCAAAAAGAAAATCTTCTTTAATATAACTTAATATCTTACACATGTAAGTGTGCCATCTTTTCCATTTCTTTCTTTAGCCAAATAGTTCGCGCCTGACAAAGAGGGATCACGGCCAGAGGTATCAGAAGAACCTTTCCTATAGGCAATAAGAAATAAACGTGTCATGGTATGCCGAGATATGTAAGCGGTTAAATATTTCTCTCACAAACAAGTATCTGCCATCGCACACTTCAGACAACATATGGTACGAGAAGTTAATATCGACGAATGGGTCATTAGATGTTGGGCACAAGCATGGATTGGGCAAGGAAATGCATCTACATGCACACACATATTCCAAAAGCCACCATGCATGGAAGAAGGTACCTTGCACCATTGCTAACCATTCCATTTCGTGTACAATCCTCCTGCGTGAGTGATTTTTAAACGCGGAATTTAAAAATTCAGTTTTGTTGTCTGCTATTGTCACAGCAATATGGTCAACGAGTGAGTGAATAGAAGCCTTCGATCCGCTTAACAATTTTACGTACGACCAGAATTTTCTCGGTTCTCGGCAAGAACTTCCCTAACGTGAAGTAGTTGCACGTATCGTATAACGATCTTTTTATACCCGCAAGAATTTCTATTAACTTTTAGCTGTCGTCATTTGTGCGTTCTTTTTTTAATCGAAAGTGAAACGGTCTTTGCTTCCTCAGCATTTTCCGAATTTTGTTATTAAACAACGGTGGGTCTTTTCCGTTCCTAATACAGTTACTTGGTACATATTTCTCCAAAGTGCGATTTACAATTATTTTAAACTTCGCCCATAATTCCTCTACGCCCGTCATATTGGAACTAAATGATGGCCAGTCATTGTCTAAATAGGAAGCTAACAACTTCTCAGCATAAAAACGCTTCTAGTCTTCTTGACGGATTGATTAACTTTAGTAACCATCGTCGCTATGATGACGTTTTGTCATTGAAACCCTATCTATACACTCACACTCTCGATAAGGTCAAGGCTGTTTAAAACTGCAAGGTCTAGAATATTTCAATTGTGTGTGGCTTGTCGATCTAGCTAATTAAGGCAATTTTCTGAAAATGTGTTGAGAACTACTTCAGAAGATTGTCTGTTTGCACCAGTCTATACTCGGTACGTTAAACTCATCTCCAACTAATATTCCATTATCGGGGCATTTGTGCACTTCTGAGTGTAGAATTTCTTTGAATGACTCTACAACTGTTACAGCGGGATAGGGTGGCCGGCAGAAACGTCTGGTGATTAAACTGCATTCACCTAGGCTGGTTTCTCACACTTACACAATTTTGTAGTCACATTAAATTTCGAAGGATTGGGAAGGAACTTGGCGATGCACTTCTGAAAGTAATCATCGCAGCGCTCGGTTTAATCTATTTACAGGTAGTAAGGAAATCCTAAATCTGAATACTGGCCAGCCGGTCGGGGATAGGAATCTTGCTGTTCTAGAATACGAGTCCAATGAGGAGTCAAAGCTGACTGAAATTAACTTCCCGTACACGGCAGAACATTTCAGATACATTTGTTCAGCGCAAACTGACTAGGGTCTGTTAAGTCTCGTGTGTCAATTCTTTATTTAATACAGAAAATACACCTTATTGTTTTGTGATATTACTGGATTTATTTATTTAAAAGTAGTGACGTTGGGAATCACGAAAAAGCGTATAGGTAATCACTTTTCCCACACACGATCCACTAATGTGACACAATACAAGGGAAAGCAGGGCGCTAATGAAAACGGTATTATACACCACATGCTGTTCCATGGCTTACCGCTATGCCAGGTAAGTCGCCGGGCAGTGGATGCTTATTGTTACTCGAGGGAGAGCCGGGGCGGGTCGCTAGTACAGAAGAATTAATTTCGGTAAAATATTGATGAAGATGTTAAATGACAAAGTAACCAGAATGAAACTGTCATTCTGTCGCGGCATATGCACTGATATGAACCTACGGGTGTATGCCAAAATGAAGTCGTTTGCCAGGCTGATGCTATACCGGGGTGTTTTTAACTGTCGCGGGCAGCACAAGGGTCCAAGCCGTCCGAGCTTTCTTTCAGCTGCGACTTACGTTTCAAATGGACTGTATTTTGAGTCGGTCCGTGGGGCAAGCCGGATGGCTCAATTGGTGGAATATTCCTGTGGTGCCCACGAATGGTAAATACACCTAACACGTTCCATTAAATGCAGCCTCCACTAAGCATGTTCCAATCTTTTAACGAATGCTCGAAATCATACTATCGGCATTCTCATCAGACATTAAACACAAATGAATACACACAACAAACAACTCTTAATAAAAGTAACAATACAAACTGATCTGTATGAAGTCACACAATCACAGATTTCACGTCGCATTTCTCCAGTGATGCTACTGCCGGCATTATGACTGAAACCTTGCGAGAATATCGATACGCGTGGGCGTATCTAATCCTGTAAATGTGTTCACACGAACGACCTGCTGCTCAACCGTTCGGCTGAGGGTGCAGTGAATGGCATCAAAGGAATCGATTCTCTGGCGGAAACGGGAGCACCACAGAACTTTTCGTGTCACTTGGTTTGGGAAGTTAAGGAGAATCTGCTTAATAAACTGAGCCAAGCGCGTGTTTATTTTTCCAGGACAAAAAAAACTGTCAATAGATGCTGCACTAAAAGGTTAATACTGTCGCAAGCTAAGTAAAACTGCACTTACTGCAGAAATCCACGACGCTGTCTAACATAATGGGCTGCGAGTAATAATAATAACATATATATGTACACAGGATGGAGAAAAGCAAGGTGACTGCAAAGTGACATCAGGACAGGGGATGACCACCAAAATTTTAAGGAATAACCGTAGGTCAGATAACCACCGCTGTTGAGGTACTATCATAACACGACAAACAATCAGCGACGAACGCCAGTAACGTGTGCTTTTAACCTGACGTGCCCCAACTAGTACCTAGAATGCTAAAGAGCGCAGTTACTATTTTAATTAACGTACGACTATGCTTTCAGTGAAACACACAAAGCTTCGTAAGCTCTTAATACCTATTGACGACTGGTTACGTTAGACGAGAATTTTCTGTAATCCTCACCGAATAAAGTTTCATTATTAAATCAGCTACGTTAAAAATACCGAATGCCATTAATTTGTTAAGATAATGAGCTGAACTGCAGAAACAACAGTCAGTAAGACAGTTCTCTTATGGTATTGTCCGGTGTAGTACTTCAAGGAAGAGTATTGTGGGAAGATTACACGTGTATTTTCTCATACATTACTAGGTAGCTTTTTACTGTGTGTGTGTGTGTGCGTGTGTGTGTGTGTGTGTGTGTGTGTGTGTGTGTGTGAGGAACTGTTCTCTCCTATCTTCTGTCGCATAAAAAGTTTTGGTGAATAAGGGACAACTAAAAACTTCTCGCAAATATTTCAGCTATTTAGTATTCTGGATATGTTTGATTAGTTACAATTTGACAGTTACATCGGGTGGAAAGATGAACAATAATTTCCTAGAGAATCCATGTGTGTAAATAACATATAAACGAAACAAATGCTGTCAGGATACTGAGTTGTTAATAACGCATCTTTTTATAAATCCAAGCGTCACGTGCGTCGGATTTAGACAACAGAGGCAATCACTGCATCGAATATGTACAGAAACATAGTCACAGCGTAAATAAATACTCTAAATTTGTGGGTGGTCCGCGCCTTTACTGTCGCGGACCAACAACTACTGCACGAAATACCATGTCTGCGTGGCTACATGTCGTAACGAGAGGCGCTCGCGTTCAACATATGTTATAATAATTAATTTCGAACGAGTGACCTCAATGTTAAACCATCAGTTAGAGAGAAATTAGCCCTGAAGTAATCCAAGGAAAACAGATGAGACCTCCGAATGCAAAATAATTGGTTGCGGACGGCGAGAAGGCCACCCGCAACACACAAGAATAGCTTGGGTTGCCGCCAAGTTGTGCAGCATACAGACACATCTTTTGCGAATATTTTCCCCATTGTATTTTTCTCGTGGTTTAACAACCCAGATTTCATATCATCGGAACAAATAAAAAATTAATTACCGGACCATGATATCAAGTGGTAAAAGGGAACAACGAAACATTTCAGCACTTACACCAACGCAATTTGATTGGAACTATTCCAGCTGTTTTTCCTGACTTAAAACTCGTAAAAATCCACGAATAAACGGACATTGTAACGCGTATTGATCAGTTTGTGCCTATTTGTAAAACACGAAGGAGGCAAATTCTAAATTGCTAGAAGAGGCTATAATGCAGCAGTAGTATCAGAATTCCCTCGTTCTCTAAAGTAGACATACAGAATTATGATTGCCCAATCAGTCTCAATATGAATGTTGCCTACGAAGTTTCTGTATCAGACTTGTATTTTGTTCAAGTAAATCAAGTAAACCTGTTAGAACAACGCAGTTACATGATCGAGAACAGCGTGTGTTCCGGTGTGGAATTAATCCTTGCAATTTTCAAACAAGACAACAACGCTTTAAAGCGGCGACTGCTGACAAAAAATTGTTACTTGCGATCGACATCGGCTGAGGCAAGAATGGATACAACAAACAAAATCACTGACAACTTCTTCATTAGAAACGACTGGATATAACAAACAAAATCACTGACAATATCTTCATTAGAAACAACGACTAAATTAAATATCTATCTGCTCTCTCTCTCTCTCTCTCTCTCTCTCTCTCTCCGTGCGCGCGCGTGCCCATGTGAGTGTGTGTGTGTGTGTGTGTGCGTGTGCGTGTGCGTGTGCGTGTGTGTGTGTGTGTGAGCGTGTGTAAGGGGGGCGCGATATAAGAGAGAGAGAGAGAGAGAGAGATCTACAACACACGAGTTAAATGAACGGTAGTAACAGGCGTAAAATAAAATACTACGGTAGATCTATAAGGACCGCTCAACTGATCATCCACACAAAAAAGATAAGTCAGTCACTGTGCAAAAATATTATTTCAAAGCTTTTAAGGTAGATGTTTTAATATGACATCACACAGAAATTTAAAACTGCGCAACGCACTCGTCTCGTCACCAGCTTAAATAGAGGTTGGGTACTCATTTGCTTTTACAGTTGCCTCTTTTTAGCAAATAAAAGTATTCCGCTGAAATGTGCCGCACAGAAGCAAGCAAGATCTAAACAGTAGCAGCTGCTCTCACTTGAGAAAAAAGGCCATGGGTCAGCAGTGAACCTGTCAACCACATTTCCTCCTCGCACTTACATACGATCATCTGACTGAGCAAGCGGTTGCTCCTCTAATCACTCTAGCCCCAAATTCACCCTTAGCCAGGATCTTCTTCATGGATTTTCGCGTGCCTTAGAAATCAGCAAAATGACCTTCCCGTCTCCTAATTTTGCGTCAAGTAAGTACTCGTAAAAACGACAGCTTCTGGACTGAGTAAACGGAATCGCTTTGTGTATGAAATAGTAGTTCTTTCGTGGTCCTCAGACGACTCTGTAAAATATGGCCAGATTTTTTACGACTTGTAGCTACTCTGTGCACTTGTTGACTGAAGACTTAGTCAGAATGAACGAAGGAATTCGCAATTCATTCTGCACGCCAATACGCAAACTAGAGTGGCTAACTGATTGTACGTTGGCGCGAGCACATGTCGCTAGTTGACTGTCTACGAACTGCACTGTTCACAAAATATATTGCGCAGAGTGTTGGCTAGTCGTGGAGCAAGTTTCCTTATAAACGCAGACATCAAGGAAAAACAAAGACCTATAAAAGCTAGTGGGGGCTGTGTATTAGGTCCGTGATTCACGGTCCTCAGGGGTTAGTAGCACGTTCACTATGAGACATGTGGTAGTTGCGTCTCAAACACGATTTTTTTATATCACAGTGATCATATTTGGCAAAATCGATATAATGAAATAAATGAAAAACTCAGTAAGTAAATTCATCTATTATCTCTCCAATAGCGTCCCTACTTTGCCAAGGTACATTTAGAAGTCGCAGCTTCATCATCACACCTTCAACTCCTCTGTAAGGACCTTCATCGCGCTGTCAACACGCCAGAAACGCTCATCTGTAGGAATTTTATTATTAAATTTTACACACTGCTTTTGTTGCTTGTCAGCAAGGAGAGGGAATGTTCCGTACACCAAAGTGAAGGAAACGCCGAATAATACTTACAGTAGCAAAGCTAAGTACCCCGTACTGGCACCGTTACCACATTCCCGAAGACAACGGTTCAAATCCCAGTCCGGCCATTCTAATTTAGGATTTCTGTGGTTTCCCTAAACCACTTCAGCAAATGCTGGGATGTCCCTCTCACGAACCACGGCCGATTTCCTTCCCCTTCCCTGAAACAATCCGAACTTAAGCTCAATTTGTAATGATCTCGATGTCGACGAGACATTAAACCCTAATCTTTCTTCCTTCTTTTTGCCCTGTCGGACCACTCGGTTGCGACTGGTCACCATGTCATCCTCAAGCACTGGCGCCATTTGGATGCAGTTTGGAGAGGGACAGTATCAGCACTCCGCTTTCCCGGCCGTTGCGTTTCCCAGATCTTGGAGCCGCTATTTATCACTCCAGTAGCTCCTCAACTGGCATTATCAGGCTAAGTGCACCCTTTCCAATCTTCCCACCGAGTGCAGAATCGGGAAATGAACCCGGAAACTCCGCGCAGCAGCCAGGCACAATTACCACTTTGCTACGTATGTGGACATCACCTACATAGTGCTACTAAACTCACGAAAAGGTCAACTGACAGACAATCCAGAAAAGCTTATCAAGAGAAACTTAGTATATGAAGTGGAAATACGAGTATTGTATGAGAAACTAGTTCTAGCGAAAACCTGAACCGAAAACTCGTTCCCAGTGTGGACACTGTCGCAGTTTCACTGCCGTTATTCGGTACACAACCAATTTACACCTATTTTAATGGCTGTTCGACTAGCAGAAGCGCCGATGCTAAATGATTATCACACTCTCCTCGTGGTGCTGGACGCTCTGTACTGAAAACGAACTTCGGTAACTGCAATCAGTATCACGTTCAGAAAAATATAGATTTGTTAAACCAAGAATATGCAACTAAAAGGGAGGAAATACTTTGTGTTCACTAGTTGATTTTTAACCTGTAACAAAAATACCGAATGTCTGATACATTCTTATGATATACACCTGAACTTTATTAACTTAATTTATTCATTAGCACTTCGCAGCTCATTGCTACGGTAACTAAGAATTCGAGCTGAAAAGTAATGTCTACGACTTTTTTTTAATTTTTAGATAAAACAAACGTTATTAACATTCTACATTACTGGCTATTAAAATTGCTACACCAAGAAGAAATGCGGATGATAAACGGGTATTCATTGGACAAATATATTATACTAGAACTGACATGTGATTACATTATCACGGAGTTTGGGTGCATAGATCCTGAGAAATCAGTACACAGAACAACCACCTCTGGCCGTAATAACGGCCTTGATACGCCTGGGCATTGAGTCTAACAGAGCTTGGATGGCGTGTACAGGTACAGCTGCCCATGCAGCTTCAACGCGATAGCAAAGTTCATCAAGAGTAGTGACTGGCGTATCGTGACGAGCCAGTTGCTCGGCCACCATTGACCAGACGTTTTCAATTGGTGAGAGATCTGGAGAATGTGCTGGCCAGGGCAGCAGTCCAACATTTTCTGTATCCAGAAAGGCCCGTACAGGACCTGCAACATGTGGTCGTGCATTATCCTGCTCAAATGTAGGGTTTCGCAGGGATCGAATGAAGGGTAGAGCCACGGGTCGTAACACATCTGGAATGTAACGTCCACTGTTCAAAGTACCGTCAATGCGAACAAGAGGTGACCGAAATGTGTAACCAATGGCACCCCATACCATCACGCCGGGTGATTCGCCAGTACGGCGATGACGAATACACGCTTACAATGTGCGTTCACAGCGATGTCGCCAAACACGGATGCGACCATCATGATGCTGTAAACAGAACCTGGTTTCATCGGAAAAAATGACGTTTTGCCATTCGTGCACCCAGGTTCGTCGTCGAGTACACCATCGCAGGCACTCCTGTCTGTGATGCAACGTCGAGGGTAACCGCAACCATGGTCTCCGAGCTGATAGTCCATGCTGTTGGAAACGTCGTCGAACTGTTCGTGCAGATGGTTGTTGTCTTGCAAACGTCCCCATCTGTTGACTCAGGAATCGAGACGTGGCTGCACGATCCGTTACAGCCATGCGGGTAAGATGCCTGTCATCTCGACTGCTAGTGATACGAGGCCGTTGGGATCCAGCACGGTGTTCCGTATTACCCTCCTGAACCCACCGATTCCATATTCTGCTAACAGTCATTGAATCTCGAGCAACGCGAGCAGCAATGTCGCGATACCATAAACCGCAATCATGACAGGCTACATTCCGACCTTTACCAAAGTCGGAAACGTGATGGTACGCATTTGTCCTCCTTACACGAGGCATCACAACAACGTTTCACTAGGCAACGCCGGTCAACTGCTGTTTGTGTATGAGAAATCGGTTGGAAACTTTCCTCATGTCAGCACGTTGTAGGTGTCGCCGCCATCTCCAACGTTGTATGAATGCTCTGAAAAGGTAATCATTTGCGTATCAGTGCATCCTCTTCCTGTCGGTTAAATTTCGCGTCTGTAGCACGTCATCTTCGTGGTGTAGCAATTTTAATGGCTAGTAGTGTATTTTCAGGCCTCTGTCGCTAGAGGGCGCCCGGTTTCTAGCGTGAAATGGTGTTGTGTAACGGAACTATTTCCGTGCGTGAGAATTAGCGTCCTGTAATCGAGTTTCGAATTCGAGGATTTCGTCCACACATGGAGCACCCTTTCCATCAGCATGACAATGCCAGACGACACACGAACGGTGCGACATCTGCAAAAATCCAACATCCTGAATTCACTATCGTCGATCATCGTCCATACAGTCCCGACTTGGTCCCATTCGATTTTCATCTTTTTCCAAAACCAAGAACACCTTCGAGAACATCACTTCGCTAGTGGTGAAGCGGTGTAAGCGGAGATTAAGTTGTGGCTCCGTCAACCAAGTCAAACATTCAACACTGATGGCATCCACAAAATGCTCTCTTGTTGGGTGAAATGTGTTAGTCGCCAGGGTGACTATGTAGAGAAATATATACGTAGGTATGAAGAATAAAGACATATAAGTTAATGACGTTTGTTTTATTTAAAATGCTTTAATATTAGTCACATAAAAATGTAGAAGGCATTACTTTTCAGCACGCCCTCATATAATGGATGGTGTCTTCGTCGCCACAGTTGAGCCGTACCATAGGAATCAAGGGAGAGGATGTTGTTTGGCAAGCTCTTCCGTAATAGTCCACGTTAGCCTCACTGCTGGTGAAGTACAAGTCCAGCTATGCGATGGATGACAGATTCCGAGCCGGCCGGAGTGTACGAGCGGTTCTAGGCGCTTCAGTCTGGAACCGCGCGACCGCTACGGTCGCAGGTTGAAATCCTGCCTCGGGCATGGATGTGTGTGATGTCCTTAGGTTAGTTAGGTTTAAGTAGTTCTGTGTGCTAGGGGACTGATGACCTCAGAAGTTAAGTCCCATAGTGCTCAGAGCCATTTGAACCATCTCAACAGATGCCGACTTGGTGTGCGAGTTAGTGCGCCAGTGACTGAGCTAGTGACAGAGTGAGCTAGTGACAGACTGGGACAGACTGGCGGAGACTGAGACTGGGCCCACCGGTCCGCGGCGGCGATGCAAATACTTGCGGTCGAGAGGGTGTTGGCGGCGTTTTGCTTGCGAGTCTGTCTTTGGCCTCTCTCCTGAGACGCGCATTTGATACAGCGCCTACTATCGATCTTCCTGCTACATCTTTGCCGACCAGTGCGCAGGCGACAGCTTACGACTACACAGTAATAAGCTAAAGTTGCAGCTGCTCAGCTTCTAAATTTTAAATGTGCTATATTTCTAATACTGCTGTTGTTCCTACTTTGATTATAAAACACATTCATACACTTAACCACATAAGGTTCAATTAGCAGGTAATATTTTGTCTCAGTGTGACACTACAGGCACCAAACCAAACTACTTGCGACTATAACTACAGAGTGATCTCGGTCAAAGAAGGAAGTAATTCGTAATTTGAACAGGTATGCGATTCAAAGATATGGATATTCACAATGCCTCAATAGAATCTGCAGTTTCATTCTAAGTTAAGTGAAGATTATAACATGATACCATCTGAACCAGTTTTGTAGTGCAAATCTCCCAGACATTTCGAAGCAGATTGGACACAGACAGCGGGCTCGGGTGCACCGAGCATGTCACAATGTAGTTTCAAGATTTTGCCTACCATTAAGACACACAGAAAATGTTGGTAGTATTGCAGTGGAAGACTGAGCTTGAGACAGAATCACAAACGGAGGAGAGGTGTCAAGACTAATTTCTGACTATCAGACCGAGCATCAGTTTCATGAAAAAATGCGAAACTTCTCACATCTACAGGGTGTTACGAAACGATACCTCTAACTTCGAGAGGGTGTAGAGGGCATCTTGAGCAACAATTTGAGGGTAGAAACCTGTCTTCGGAAACGTCACCCAACGACGCTAGTGGCGGCAGAAGGGAAAGACGAGTGTAGGCAGTAGACACACACTGCTTATTCGTAGTTTGTCCCGTGCTGTTGTGCCGCATCATGGACGACTTCGTTTGGTTCGACTAGCGCAATATGCATTTCGTTTGCGGCGAGGCGAAAGGACATGTGCACGTAGCTTTATGCGTCTACGGAAACGGTATTCACGCAGCGTATTGTAAGAAGCAGAATTGTCAGCCAAACCGTTCTACGTTTGCGGCTATTCATCGGCGTCTGGGTCAAAAAGGTGGTTTCGAAGGACGTCAAAACGGCGGAGATCACATGCGAAACTAACGCACGCTGCGATTTGAAGAGGACGTATTCGAGAGATAATACGGAGATCCGTCCACAAGCACTCACGCTGTGGCAGACGCACTGAAAAGGAACCACGGTTGCTACTGTGAAGTAGTACTCATAGCTCTTAATGTATGCATTTTTAGAGCCCATGTTTACCGGATATTTTCTTGTTTTAGTCCATACTACCACCACTCAAAATATGGTTTTTTTTCTTTTTAATATATAAGGTGAACATTAATAAATTCAACAAACTGCAGGGGCGGATTTCTGACTGGAAATGGAGGAAAGAAGGTCCTATGAACACGTATCTGGAAATGCGTCGTTGCCACTGCAGATGGTGCTGAGGAATGAAAGTTCCTCTGACCATTTGACGTGCGTTCCTTGTGTGTTGCAGGCTGTATGATTCACGCAGCGTATTTTAAGAAGCAGAATAGTCAGGTATTCGTGTCCGGAACAACCCAAGATGGTGTTTGTGTACAGCCAATTAGATGAAAATTGTCGAGAGGTAGCACGCCCATACTGAAACAAGCACCCTCACAACACCAACCATAATACAGAATATTTCAGGCCCTATTTGGGCGTTTATATGATCACAGGTCTTTCAGAGAGACGAACGTGCAGGAGGGCATTTTGTGTGTGTGTGTGTGTGTGTGTGTGTGTGTGTGTGTGTGTGTGTGTGTGTGTTCAAAATAGTTCAAATGGCTCTGAGCACTATGGGACTCAACTTCTGAGGTCATTAGCCCCCTAGAACTTAGAACAAGTTAAACCTAACTAACCTAAGGACATCACACACGTCCATGCCCGAGGCAGGATTCGAACCTGCGACCGTAGCGGTCTCGCGGTTCCAGACTGCAGCGCCTAGAACAGCACGGCCACTTCGGCCGGCGTGTGTGTGTGTGTGTGTGTGTGTGTGTGTGTGTCTAGCCGTGCTGCCTCTCGATTCTCCGTCTGCTTGGCCATTCACAATCATCATCTCGGCTTGTTCCCGGCATGAATACACGACCATTCTGCTGCATATACAGTATGCTGCGTCAACCTTTTTTCCTCCACTTCCAGTCAGGAATCTGCCCCTGCAGCTTTTAGGTTTCATTAATGTTCCTCCTGTATAAATAGGGTGGTCAGAAACAGCCTGAAAAGCTTGTAAGGGTGTTGCAGGGGACTTTGTGCTGAGACATAATTATTTAAAAAAAATTCGATACGCTGTGCCGTTTCCGAGTTATTTAGCACTGAAGTTAGCCAGTCAGGTCGTCGCGCGCGCAGATTCACGCAGCCTTCCAGAGACAGTAGGACCAAACTTGTTTTTCGTTTGGTTTCCTCAAACCTAACAAACGTAGCTTTTGTTCACCTAGCTTAAATTTATCACTTCCGAAAAAGGCTCATTGTAACTCGTGATAAGCATTTGAACATGTAGTAACTCACGGACGCACAGATGTCTTTGCATTAACGCATTCTAGCGCGTGTAAGTGCTATATAACTCGGAAACGACGCAAAGTATTGATTTTTTTCTTAGTACTTATTTCTCAGCACAATCTCCCCTGCAACACCCTTACACGCTTTTCAGACTGTTTCTGAGCGCTCTGTATATATACAGAGTGTTAGGGGCATAAGCGCAGATATTTTTATTTGTGACAAAGGGCAGTATACTGATCAACATTAGATCAGTATTTACTTCATTTTCAGACTAATAATTATAGCTAGTAAGTTTTTAGACTGGCTAGTACCTCCAAGTACATACGGCAAGAGTAAGCCATTAATGTTTATATTCCCCTGGGCAACGGCTTAGTGTTGAAGTGGGGATACAAAATGGGTAGCCTATATTGAGATCCGTGGTCCACTTAGTGCTGCAGTTATGACAGTCCAGAAACCGTGCAGAAAACATCAGGCAGTAAATTATGTGACGTGTTTGCGGGAAGACTGTTAGACGCAGACTCTCCCCGAATAATTTCAAGTTCATGAGTTGAAGTCTTCTTTTTTTCCTCTCTGGGACCGTGAAAGGTAGTGTTTGACATTGAAATTAATTCAGTAACCTGTGCACTATGTCTCACGGTCGTAATTACCTGTAATGTTTTCGAAGAGGCGATGATAAACAGCTGTTAAATATTTGTAGAAAATCATTTTATGCACCGAGCTGTATGAATTGTCTTTTATTAGAGCCTGTTACGACCTACGGAGACAATCATCATGGCTCAGTTGAATAATACATTTAAGTGGAGTTTCTTATCTTATTACTAGATATCTGTTCTGCTTCTGTGTAGAACTAGATCTTTACTAGCAGCTATTCGAGATATCGATCGCCATGACCAAAACATACTGTACAGTGACGCATAACCGACTGTCGCACACGCCAGGCGATTGGAGTAAACATTGTGTGCTACTGCAACAGACTGGTTGAGCGGCCGGGACAGCCATGTAAAACGAGTACGTATATCTCCAGCCAGTCGTGTGATTGCAGGACTCAGTAAAACGTTGTCCATGTGCACAATCCGGTATCTAAGCTCTTTCGCATGACAAAATGATATCGGATAAACCAGCCAATCGCAGCCCAGTAACGACATAACATCCGTCGAAAGTGCCGGTGTGACTAGCTGCGGCGGTTCCACTATGTATGATGCGTGAAATGGCGGCTACGCAGTTACATTTACGGTGATGTTCACATTGTTACATGGAGATTTCGATGCCACTTATGTACGAGGTAAATGTACACAACAGGATTCGATCATTTTAATGGTGCAATTTTTTCACTGGCAGTTAACCACCCAGCAAAAGGGCAAAACAACTTACAGGGTGACAATTATTGAATTATATGAAAAAATGTAAATTAGTTACAAACTACGGCGTGCACACACCTTATTCAACATGTAAACGTCACTACAGATATTTGTATTTAGGTTATGATATGTTTGATACGCCTGCTGTCATTGGCGATGATGTGGCGCAGACGAATAGCGAAATTCTGCATGACCCGCAGAAGTGTTGGAGCATCGATGAACTCCTAATTGGCTGTTTTCAGCTCAGCAATGATTTTGGCGTTGTAGCTGTACACCTCGTCTTTAATATAACACCACAAAACGGAGTCGCATGTGTTCAGATCCGGAGAATACGGTGGCCAATCGAAGCCCATCTCAGTGGCCTCTGGGTACCCCAGAGCCAGAATGGGGTCCCCAAGTGCTCCTACAGGACTTCAAACACTCCCCTGCTCGATGAGGTCAAGCGCAGACTTGCATGAATCACATCTTGTCGAAACCAGGGTCACTTTGGATAATGGGATGAAATCATCTTCCAAAACCTTCACGTTTCATTCGGTAGTGACAGTACCTTCATGGAATATCGCACCGATTATTCCATGACTGGACATTGCACACCACACAGTCACCCGTTGAGGGTGAAGAGATTTTTCGATAGTGAAATGCGGATTCTCAGTCCCTCAAATGCGCCAATTTTGCTTATTGACGGACGCATCCAAATGAAAGTGGGCTTCGTCACTAAACCAAACCAAACAGCGCACACTATTTCCTATCATGCCCCGAGGCCAACCGTGCAGTTTGAACGTCCTGACGCAAACCGTTCAGAAGTTATGAGGATTTTATTTCATATACTGCAATAATTTTCACCCTGTATTAACGCTCCTGTCGCACACAAAGAGGAATATTTAAGTTAGCAGGTGTCTGTATAATTTCGCGATAAGGTGACGGAAGAACTGTTTCATTCATATGAGGCAATAAGAACGTCATTGAAAAAACTTTTACGCATTCTCTCTCTCTCTCTCTCTCTCTCTCCCTCTCTCTCTCTCTCACACACACACACACACACACACACGCAGCATGCACGCACACACACACTTACACTGACTGAATGGTTGGTTATGAGAACCAGGTACGATGGATAAGGTTGGCCCACACGCGGCTGTAAATGCGGGAAAAAAATAAAGAAACCGTGATAATTACCACGGCTGCAGTTGTTTAGGACAGTGAACCGCGTTGTGCGGATATTACGACCGTAATATTGCGTTCTAGAAATGATGAGAACGGCAGCGGCCATTCTTGTACCATGAGAAAATCCCATGGCCTTACCGTTGGCGAACACTGCACCCGTTCACACGACAGCTCGTAGCTACCCCGTAAGGTCTCTGACCTCTCCTAACAAAATGATTTAGCACTCCGTTATATCTGTGACGCACAGCGCGGGAAGATTTAACGCACAGTCGTGGCCGCGACGGAAGCTCAAGCTCCAATCGCATAGGAAAGTTTCAATGTGCACTAAATACTAACCTGCTACGAAAACTAATGGAATATTATTTGTGACAGATGTAGGTAAGAGTACAAATAGTAGAATTTGGATAACTTAGTAATAAAATTCCTCTAGTGCCTTCACAGAATTTTATCATGACAATGTACATTCCGAAGTCACAGCTTCCACGATAAGGGCTTCAGTTTTTAAACAAGCACCTTCACTCAAATGTGAGCACGCCAGCCAGATGCGAGTGTCTGTGTGAGTTGTTGTGTACTCGTAATTGCAATTTGGGAAACAGTGGCCTTACCGCCGACATTGGTCAAACATTGCGCAGTTTTTATGTATAAGGCACGCGTGCAAAAACTGGTTTCTTACCAGCATGTTAACGCAAGTTATACTTAAAATTAAATTTTTAGAGGCGTGATGTTTATATACGATTATAAAAAAGTTATAATGAATAGTCGTTATATTAAGATGAACGCTGCAGGTATTTATTGCTGCCATCTGAATTCTAATTTTTTGAAGGTAAAAATGTACCCATTGAAAACTTGTTATATACTTTTGACTTGGACATTTGTTATTTTAAAGACAGTCTACCATTTTATATGTATACTAGCGGACGAATCCTGCACTGGCCCGGTAATCATTTTGCCAAATTTCTATTATAAACGAAAACAAAAAATTAACTATGTTTGTAGTGTAAATTTCCATGTATTCGTGAAAACATCTATGAAATCATGAAACAGTTGTACAAAGAAATGTGCGTAATGTAGAAATGTGTCAGTACAGTAACGAAATCTTCGCTAAAGTCTCTGTGGAAACGCCTCTTCATAGCTCTATAGACGGCTATTGTTTTAGCCTACAGCCATTTGCGCTTCGCAGCTGAAAGCTGTCAAAAGCGCTGTTAGGTGTTAAGGATTTTCTTCAGTTGCCTTGACTGTAGTAAAGAATAATGCATTAACGCTTCATGCACGATGCGGCATTTTTTCACGCATGTCAGAGGTCATGACGTCATCCTCTTGAACTACGTGTGGTACGGCGATATAATTTTATTGGAGCATTTAGCGGGTTACATGTACATCGTCTGTGAATTTTTTTGCGAATAGAGTTAATAGCACAGAAGTAATAAATTTAAAAGCCATGCACGATGCGGCAGTTTTTTATGCACCTCATTGTTATGACATCATCCTGAACTATAATTGGTTGGTGGTTCTTACACCAACAGCGATTGTTGGCTGACAGTAACGATATGTGTACCAACTTTGGTTGAAATCGGTCAAGTGGTTTAGGATAAGATTTGTAGAACAAACATGAAAAAAATGAAGGCAACGTATTCCCCATATTCCCCACTCGTGATGTACCACTGAGATATAGGATTTATTGCAACTGACTCTGGACTTTCATTTACAATTTCTAACTTTTTTCGACTAAATTCTTTGACTTCTTATATTATATGTCGTCACCTGGTAATGAATAATTAACAACTCTCATTCTTAGATTCCTTTAATTTGAATGACCGTTCTGATGATGGCAATAGCGTTATAAATAAATAAAACTATTGAGCCATCTAGACTGCTTTGTTCGCAGATAGAGGAATAGATAAACCCTGTTCGAAGGATGACTGGTATTTCTGTTTCCGTAGCCTGGACACACTCACCTGACTTGCAGGAGGTTTAGTTAGGTCTTCGTCACAGACCTTTAACAGCCGCTGTTGCTGTTTTGCGGATTCGCATACAAACCACGTGGAGACCACTTCCTCAGAAGCAATGACGGCACTTTTTGATTCCATGACACGGTGTCGAGTCTCTTTGACTGTAGCAAATAATTACTACAGTGCCATGTACATAATCTGTGCTATACAGTTGAAATGAAATGTCGTGTGGCTAGGACTTCTCAGCTCCTGGTGGAAGCCTTTTCAGCTGATACCACTTTGGCGAACTGCGTGTCGATGAGGATGATACGATGATGAAGACAGTTTCCGAGCGGAAAAAAATCTCCCACCCAGCTGCGAATCGAATCTCGGCCCCTCGCATGTCATTCTGCCGCACTGACCACCCACCTATGGTGGCCGACTGCTATACAATTTACCTTCGTCAAGGGTATCCTTCTTGGTTCTGGAAATTTACACACTTCACATCTCTGTACGACATGTGGAATGCTTGGAAGAACTTACTTTTTATTGCATCGTATATATTCCAGCTCCATTCGCCGATGGAGTGGGAAGAATGACTGCCTGTACGGGTCAGAGTGCTGTGATTTGTTCAATTTTAAATCCGCAGTCTATCTGGGTAGACACGTAGTAGGCAGTTCTTTCGCTGAAAGATGATTCTTCACGTTTCCTGTGTGGCAGTTAAGGTGTTTCAACACCTCCCTTACACTCTCCCGGCATTCAGGCTCTCCTTTTACTATTTGCCCCATTCTTCTTTCAGTACACTCCACGTTCGCTGTTGATCTGACCTTATGTGGGTGCCATACACTTCACGAGTATTCAGGCACGGTCTGTACAATTGATTTTTATGTAATATCTTTGGTAGAAGAAATGCAGTTTCCTAGTATCCTGCCACTGAGTCAAAACCCAGGTACTTGCTTTACCTACAACCCATCTTATGCGACTGCTCCGCTTTACACCTCTACATACTGTTACTCCGAAATACTTCCATAGCATAATTAATGACCCTAGTTGTGCTTGTTAAGCAAGCTGTCTAAAATATCTCTGTTTCACGTTTCGTGACGACATTAGTGTCGGTACTTTTCAATGGGACTCGTGTCTCCTCATCACAAGTGAGTCTTCATTACCAGGGTTTGCCATTCTGGTTCAAATGGTTCAAATGGCTCTGAGCACTATGGGACTCAACCGCTGTGGTCATCAGTCCCCTAGAACTTAGAACTACTTAAACCTAACTAACCTAAGGACATCACACACATCCATGCCCGAGGAAGGATTCGAACCTGCGCCGTAGCGGTCGCGCGGTTCCACGCTGAAGCGCCTAGAACCGCTTGGCCACTCCGGCCGGCTTGCCATTCTGTTGCGGTTGTATTATGTAAGCTACATAAACATACATCTTAATATACTCCATTTCATTTTATAATGTTTTTTCTTCTTGGACTTCTACTTAACGTTCGAAGTAACGTCTCACCTTACCTGAACAGGTAGCTCAGATAGTCTTACAAAACGGTCCTAAACACCTTCCATACGAGAAAGAATTATGTTAACAATTTGTTAATTCTAGGGCTGCTTTTTCGGCCTCTTACTTTTCTTTCACAATTCGTTTTAATTTTGAACGGCGCTCTCAGATATCTTTCAGGCTCAGATACGCACGCCCACGCATGTTTCGTTTGCAGATGCAGATAATATGTACACTCGGATAATAGATGCGTGGCGCGACTGCGGAGGGAAAACAAACGCATCGTTGCGTCACGTCTCCGCCACGAATTATAAGCGGAAAATAAACGGAATGAAGGTAAGCATCCACGCGAAAGTTATGTCCGTAACACATTAGCAAAAAAGGTCAAGTAACACATCTGCAACAAATAAGAAAGTGAAAGTAACTTTATCAGCCTAAATAATCTCTCCGATTGTCTCCAAGTCTTTCACAATATTGTGTCAAATTCTCAAGGATTCGTTTTATGGGTTTATCATCACTAAACAATTGTTGGTCCTCTTGCAAATGAAGTGCTGTTTCAGCGAAAGTTTAAGGAATGAAAGAGGAAAGAAAGCAGGCCAGTCTGAATAAACATACCCTCTTCACACTCGGATCCTTTAGTATAACTAGCATTCTGTCGTTATTTCTACCGAAAATTAATAGAGCTTTAAGTCGGAATTAACTAGCTAAATAAATTCGTATGATTAATGTGTATCTCACTTGGAAGAAAGCTGATTTCTGAACGAAAGTGAAATTATTAAAATTTAATTAAAGGTGGAATTTACATTAGTTACGATAGTGTCAATTTTTATAAAATAACGCCACTCCGATATACGGAGAAATGCACTCAAATACATTGATATCCTGTTGCCTTTGTGCGCGGAGAACCAAGCACCTATTTGGTGTACACGCAAAGGAGAATAATGGCTTTTCATGGCGAAGATACCGTATCGGATTTCTTATACCACCTAATTAGCGCTCGCCTCCAGAAAATGGCGCCTGTTTGGTTGCCGTCCGCGGAAAGCTGCCTGCTATCTACGGTAACGAGAAACCACTGTCGCTAGAAAATACACCTTTCCATAGTACAGCCATTCAAACGCAAGTAAAAGCAAAGGAGTGACAAAGAAACATTTCGTAAATTGCAAAGATGATCCAGTGTTGAATATCCACATGATGCAAATAACGCGACAGGTGGAATAAAGGCAAAGAGGTACCACAGCCTCAAATGACCCCGACGTCGACGAAACGGGGAACTCTTGATTTTCCTTTCTTCAAGTTGCACTTTGCCCTGCACACAAGTGCAAGATTTCTACTTTTACGCTATAACAGCTATGAGATTGATTTTAAAATAATACCACACTAATATAAACAAAAGTGTAGAGCTAAATGAGAAAATACCCACACTGGTACCGCTACACCTAGAGTTTTATGCTTTAATAATATCTCAACTCATAAATCAAGCGTCAAGCTCCCGAATTCTACTGCGTCTACTGCAGTAATGCAGTTATGATGTATCACTATGAGATTTATGTATGCTACTGCACTGAAGAGCCAAAGAAACTGGTAAAACTGCCTGATATCGTGTAGGGCCCCCTCGAGCATGCAGAAGTGCCGCAAGACGCCGTGGCATGGACTGGACTAATGTCTGAAGTAGTACTGGAGGGAACTCACACCATGAATCCTGCACGGCTATCCATAAATCCGTAAGACTACGAGGGGGTGGAGATCTCTTTTGAATAGTACGTTGCAAGGCACCCCAGCCATGCTCAATAATGTTCATGTCTGGGGAGTTTCGTAGCCAGCGGAAGTGTCTAAACTCAGAAGAGTGCTACTGAAGCAACTCTGCAGAAATTTTGGACATATGGGGTGTCACATTGTCCTGCAGGAATTGCCCAAGTCCGCCGGAACGTGCAATGGACATAAATGGATGCAGGCGATCAGACAGGATGCTTACGTACGTGTCACATGTCAGAGTCGTATCTGGACGTATCAGGAGTCCCATATCACTCAAACTGCACGCGCCACGCTCCATTACAGATCCTCCACAGCTTGAACAGTCCCCTGCTGACATGCAGCGTTCATGGATTCACGAGGTTGTCTCCATACCCGTACACGTCCATCCGCTCGATAAAATCTGAAGAGAGACTCGTCCGACCAGGCAACATGTTTCTAGTCATCAACAGTCCAATGTGGGTGTTGACGGGCCAAGGCGAGGCGTAAAGCTTGGTGTCGTTCAGTCATCAAGAGTACACGAGTGGCCCATATCGATTATGTTTCGTTGAATGGTTCGCACGCTGACACTTGTTGATGGCCCAGCACTGAAATCTGCAGCAATTTGCGGAAGGGTTGCACTTGTGCCACGTTGAACGATTCTCTTCAGTTGTTGTTGGTCCCGTTCTTGCAGAATCTTTTTCCGACCGCAGCTATGTCGGAGACTTAATGTTGTACTGGATTCCTGATATTCACGGTAGACTCGCGAAACGGTCGTACTGGAAAATCCCCACTTCATCGCTACCTCGGAGATGCTGTGTCCCATCGCTCGCACGCCGACTATAACAGCACGTTGAAACTCACGTAAACCTTGATAACCTGCCATTGTAGCAGCAGTAACCGATCTAACAAGTACGCCAGACACTTGTTTTCTTATATAGGCGTTGCCGACTGCAACCCCGTATTCTGCCTGTCTACATATATCTGTATTTGAATACAAATGCCTATACCAGTTTCTTTGGCGGTTCTTCGGATTACCACAATTACAAATACAGCTGTTGAAAAATCCATTTTACAGCGGCATATATTTAGAAATTTTTGTTGTAAGTTAATATTACTGAATTATTTGTGTGAATATTGTACTCTTTGAGGCCCAGGAGAACAGTACGGTTCCATCTGTTCACCGCAGCTCTATTAGCACTATTTACGCGACACGTGTAGCGTAGGATACTTTATACTCCGAAGATATGCAGAGTAAATTCCATACACTGAAAATTAGGCTGTTTCAGGGTTCCGTTCTCTGCCCTACACTGTTCAACCTGTATATCACGACTTGTCAGAAACATTCTCTCAAATTTTCACAGTGTGTTTTACTATTATAGACACAAACGAAACGGACGAGTAATGTAAATATATCAAGCAAATAGTTCTAACAAAAATAGTCGATAAATCAATAGTTTCTCCGATAGTATTACGACTGAGTTAATGGATGCCTTATAACAGAGTCCCCGAGGATCGAAACTACAGATATGCTCTTTGAGCACAAACGCATTACACCAAGAGTTCCACATGAGCCCCGTTCGTGTGATGACAGGCTTTAGCACGTCTCCTCGTGGAGCTCGTGTTTAAAAAACCAAAGCATGTTCCAAATGCGTTGGAAATCATCCACAATGCATTATCAACAGAACTTGAATACACCGAAGTTTTAAATATTCCCATGAAAAAAAAGAAAAGAAAAGAAATCACTGGGTTAATGTTGGAAGACCTGGGAGTAGTAATGAAACAGGTGACTGTTTTCAGCAACCGATCGACCAGTCAGTTGTTTCGTTCAGTCGGTTTCTTCAGTCGAATGAAACAACCGAATGGAAACTAGTCTGTGGCGTCACTCTCCAGGTTTGAGTGGTTTCACTTAGTGGGAGTCAACCGATTGATACCAGTAAGAATGAATGTTTTCACTCAGTCTCTATGTTTGAGTAATTTCACTATAGCCTCCTTCTCCTTCTCCTCCTGCTGCTGCTGCTGCTGTCAGGGCCAGGGTCGCCGCCCACCAGAGGAGGTGGCGCGTTGGCCGCTACGATCTCAATTTTGCTAGTGGTGGCTAGCCAGAGGTGTACAAATTCCGCTTTCACCTGCCCATGCTTGCCACACGTTATCAACAGAACGGGCAGGCTGGTTTGCTCCCATCCAAGCCAAGCTATGCCCAACCCACGCAGGCTAAAAGAGTCTTGCTTGCCTGCTACGTAGCAGTTTATTTTGTACGATTTCTCTCTGCGAGTAGGCTCAGAAGTTGATGAAAATACCCAGAACCACAAGAGGCGGCTCAATGGCTTATATATTCATTTCTGGTATTTCTAGGCCAGAAAATTATGGATATTGTTAGTTCTTTTTCTCCTTTTCGGTGTGCTTCGGGCTTATTTCGATACGAACGGTTTTCTCTGCAACTTCACCCTCTTTCGAGTAGTACTGTTTATTCTCAATTCGAACCATCATCAGACTACCTCTAAAATTTTTTGGAAATTTGTGGTAAGTACAATGGGACCAAACTGCTGATGTCATTGGTCCCTATGCTTATGCAATACTTAATCTAACTTACGCTAATGACAGCACACACTAATGCCCGAGGGAGGACTCGAACCTCCGACGGGGGACAGCCGCGCGAACCGAGACAAAACGCCTCAGACCGCACGGCTACCCCGCGAGGCAGACTATCTCTAATACGTGTTTTCTGTAGTAATGAGAACCGTCTCTGAATGTCGAGATCTTTTGCACCTACACTGGTGTACAAAATTAAAGCAACAAACCACTATTTCTCCGTCCTGTGTCTAGTCCGCGATATAATCATACTGTCAACCAGATGTCCTTACGGTCGTGCTCTGCAGTGAACATGCCAACGGATAACCACGCAAACAATGGATTCAGGACACCTATGAAACTAGGTAGTCTTTGCTGGGTAGCCCCACACCGACAATTGCTGTGTACAGAGTCACAGACGGTGCAGTATGGCACATAGAAGATGCCTACCAGACTCTCTGCGGTGGAGGGCCACAGAATGAAAGGAAGCAGGAGAGTCGCAAACTGATTTGGCCCAGTGGCTTAATGTGAAACGTTCTGTTGTTTCTCGGATGCGGCAACAGTTTATAGAGACCGAAACTGTATGCCGGAGACCAGGGCATGGCCGAACACGTGTGACATCAGAAAGAGTACTGCATCTGACCTCGCAGCAGAGAATGAACATGTTGCATCGAGGTAAACGGTGTACAGAAGGCTTTAGCAGAGTGGCCTTTACTATCGGAGACATGCTGTATGTCTACTCTGATGCGTCTTCCAAAAGGGAACGTTTAGAGTGGAGTCATCAACATGCCACGTGGACGGTCAAACGGTGGGCCAATGTTGTTTTCACAGATGACTCCCGACTTGGTCTGGAGAATGATTGTCGATAGGTTCGCATCTGGATGGAACGTGGAACGCGGTTTGCGGACCCAAACATTGTGGAAAAACATCGAGATCGAGCAGGATCCCTAATGGTGTGGCCAGGGATTATGTTTACCACACGAACCCCTCTTCATGAAACTGTACGAGTCAATCGGCAAGGTTAAACTGCTGTCAGGGATCGTGCCGGGATCTTGGGATCTCATTTGCGGTTGTTGCGAGGTGCTGTGGGCCCACACGTCGTATTCATGGAATGGACGATATTGTTCTGCCTCATAGAGCATGGGTGGTTGATGTTTTCTTGGAAAGGGAAGAAATTGCAAGCGCACCCTAGCCTGCTCTCTCTCCCGATTTGAATCCCATAGAGCATATCTGGAATGCACTAGGAAGACGGTTTGCATCACGTCAGCATGCACCAACCATTCTCCAAGACTTCCGAGCAGCTCTGCAGGAAGAATGGGCGTTACTGCCTCGACATGAGACTGATGACATCATTCACAGCATGTCCTGTCGTTGTTAGAGCCGTATTGCTGCCACAAGCGATCACACGCCATCCATACTGGGCACGTTAACCGGTTGTCGGAATGTGTGTGTAAAACCGTTAACTTGGAAAAAGCAAGGAACATTTTCGTCTATCGTTATGCATGTTGCAGTTGTTTGCGTTCTGTATTCATTACATTGTTTCTACTTTACTGTCACCTGTTTATACTGCTTTGTGGCAAGAAAAACGTAACCTTGCAAAATTTCCTTTCGTTGCTTTAATTTTGGACACCAGTGTAAGAACCTGAAGATATCTATTATACTGCAAAGCTAACTAAAGTAAGCTTTTCCAAGTCTAGTTTCTGTTACCTTAGTGTGTTCCAGGCAAATATGACTGCATTAATACCGAATTTTATTAATTTCTCTAGGGTTCGCTCAGTTCATTCTAAGTGGCCACACAGTACTTCACTCTGAATTCTCCAAGTGCATTTCAGTAGACACCAAGCTCTTTTTTCATATTATGTTAATCTAACAAGTACACGTCTGAAAGAAGAAGCTTTTCTTTCGCAGTAAACTTTCTTCGCACTGCTGTGCATACCACCAGAATATGGTTTTTAGTATCGACTGAACCAACCATGTTATTTTCCTATGTTAATCAATGTTTGCCCTAAATTTAGAATGCCTATATACTGCTATGTGGCCGCAAGTCCTTAGCACACGTTTTCACACACTTGTCAGTCACCAAGTTTTTGTCTTCTTTGAAAATATCTATGTAGTGAGGAAACTTCTGGTCAAACTTACAGACACGTCGTAGCATACTCGAGGTTCCCGAATTAGTGTTTAGTAACTCACAATTAGCTTTGCGGGACACCTACCAATTTATATGAAGCTGCCTCATAAACACGTGACAACTTTTCTTTTGCTGGACTTGGGATCTGTTTCATGACTGGTATACATCCCCCAATTCTTAATTTCTTCTCAGTCTCCTTTATGTTTGGTTTATTCATTTCGCAGGTCTCACCATTGTGATAAATGAGCCGCAGTGAAAATTCCTACGCACACCTATATCTGGCTTGTCACGCTGGACTCATAGCGCACCCTGTTGTCGCGTGCGGCAGGCTGAACGGGCCCGTGAAGCTTGTCAAGTTGGCGCAGTTTTAACCGCTGTGCTTAGTACATGTGTACTCTTGTGTCTCCTTTGCGGCAGGTTGGGCTGCTTAAATGGTTGCGGCGAAGATTGGGGCAGGCAGCCTGGAAGGTGAATTAGTACACGTCTGTGAGTAGCTACCGCCTTCCGCCGTCTGGCGCGCTAACCCTGGCAGTGAAACGGCGAGCGTGCAGGACGCAGCCGCAATCTGTGGCTACGTTTTTAATTAATAGACATCATCACATCTTTTCAGTAAAACGGAATGCAAACATTTGCTAAAATTTGTCAGTGTTACTTTCTTCTTCACGTACCCCTAGGAGGACTTCTACGCTTGCTCAACATTGTCCTCCCAACAAAGATTTATTAGATTAATTACGTGTTAGTTTCACCTGGAAAATTTTAATGAAATGTAATCTATTTATCAGTTTTAAATCGTGAAAATCACATTTAGTCGTGCAGTACATAATTAAATCAATATGTATATTGCTTATATTAACTTTGGCGTACGCACTGAGATGTCTTTGCATAAACCTGTGGGTGGGGCCACCCTCTGAGGGTAGGTGTATCCCGGTTTGTATTGTATACCGCAGTTTCATTCACCTCGTGAAAGTACTACAGATTGGTTTCTCTCAGAAGAATAACTGGATAATTCAGTCAAATAAATCACTTAACAGTGCTTTCAGTTGAATGAACGAATGAATACATATTTCAACCGACAGAAAAACTAAACACTGGTTTCACTTGAAAAGAAAAACGAATAACTCAGTAAGTACGTACAACTCCAACGGACTGTGTCAACGCCGGCCGGAGTGGCCGAGCGGTTCTAGGCGCTTCAGTCTGGAACCGCGAGACTGCTACGGTCGCAGGTTCGAATCCTGCCTCGGGCGTGGATGTGTGCGATGTCCTTAGGTTAGTTAGGTTTAAGTAGTTCTAAGTTCTAGGGGACTGATGACCTCGATGTTAAGTCCCGTAGTGCTCAGAGCCATTTGAACCATTTGAACAGACTGGTTTCACTCAAAAGAATGAATGAATAATTCAACCGATACGCAAAGCTAGATCAGAATGAGTCGGTTGTTTTCAAGCAACCGACTGAAACGATTGTTTTCATTCGGTTGCTCCCATCACTAACAGGGAAGCCACGGTATTGGCGAGCCATGGCCAATACACTTATTGACTAAACGCTGTTTACCAGTACTTAAGTATCCGGAATTATGTTCAAATGAGGTACTGATACGTAGTACATGACTTTGGACAAGATAAAGTCACATAAGCTCTCCTACGCAGTCCTGTCTCACAGCCCCAAGTTGGCGAACCCCGGGAACCTGAGCATCCCTATGGAACACTGGGTAGCCAATCACAGTTGTAAAAGGTTCAGAGATGACGAGAACGGCAGAAATGGTCCTCCGCTGAGCGCAGGATCAATACCCCTGTGTTGGAAAAAATTATTGTTGCAAACAGCTTAGCAGAGAAATCCGGACTGTCCCCATGAAAACGAAAAAATCTAGGGAATAAGGATACTAACAGAATTTGGTACCTGGAATACATGTACCCTGTTGCAACCAGGAGCAATGAATAGCGTAGCTGAAGAAGTGTTGAAATATGGATTGGAATTAGTTGCCCTCCAAGAGATCGAGAGGTACGGTAAAGGAGACATAGGAAAGCAAACATTTACATTACATTACTCTGACAGACGAGGAGATCATGGTACTGGTTCCACTTCAGCAAAAGAGTACCGCAAAGCTATCCTTGTCTTTATGCCACATAATGACAGAATATGCACCCTCAGAATAGAAGGAACATCCCATAATACGACTTTTGTAAACATATACCCTTCAACAGAAGGATCAGATGGTGATCTGGCGGATATTTTTTACAATCAACTACGGGAAGTCTGTGAAAGAATACCTGCACATGATTCAGCAGTCGTCCAGGGAGATCATAACGCAAAGCTTTTGGTAAGGAAAGCTTGCATGACGACCCGGCTGAGAGTTGTCCGGTTCGTGGCTGCCAGTTATCTTAAAGCAGTAAGCGCATATTTTGCAAGAGAAAATATTCACAAAGGGACCTGAAAAATTACAGGAACCGATACTACAAACCAAGTTGACCATATATTGGTATCCAAAAGGTGGACAAGTGACATTGAAAATGTACACACATTTCAGGGAGCAAACTCAGACTTGGGGCGCTACCTTCCAGCTGCAAAAACTGAGGCAAAGCATTGCTATGGCGTATAAAGGGAAAAATTATGAAATTGCTGAAACGTAATGTGGAAAACTGGAAGATAGAGATACAGCTTTTGAGTACAAGAGTAAACTGAAACGAAAATTACAGGCAGTGGAGCACAGTAATGACATGGATAATGAATGGGAGTGTATTAAGAATAATGTCGTAACTACGATATTGCAGTGCCTGTGTTATTCAGAAGTACGATGCAAAGTTCCTTCTGTCATATGTGCATGTTGGAAGGAACAAGCACTGCGGTGACTACAGCCGCTTATGAAATGCATGAAGTGTACTCACAATTGGGAATATGAACAACCATAAGATCAGTAATGGAATGACGACAATGAAAATTTGTGCCGGACAGGGACTCAAACCCGGATTTCCCGCTTATCGCTAGAGGCCGCCTTACCATTTTTTCCTATCAATGAGTTTATTTTACGTTATGTCTTTCCAGTTACAGATTGCATAACGTCACAATAATTCAACAAACAATAAATATGACAAACTAAACACCGGAGGTTTACTTATGTCTACAATAACAAGAGGCAGTTTCTATTGGAAGGCTTTTATAACATAGCTTGTATAATAGTCATTGCCATTGTACATCAAAACCACTAAGAAAATATATGTATTTAATGCTCCTCTATAATAATCAACTATAGATTACATAGGCTTATAAATAATAAGAAGAAAAAATCCATGTTAAATAAACAGGTCACTCAGGTGACTTACCACAACAGTGTTACTCATGTGCATATTATAAACACTACAGGAATTAAATAGACATTATCCATCAATTGTACCTCTTTTATCCCTATACTTCTAAATTAGTCAATAAATAAAACAGCAGTAATGAGAGAAAAATAATATACTCCTAGAGAGCTACAATAACCTTGTGCTCAGCAGACATGAAAAGTAACATTAGTTTCCGAAAACAAATAATCCAGTGGTACTATATTCGTCCCGTATCGTTAGTGTATCCCAGCACGTCTCACGTCCAGACCCAAAACTCCATACGTCGTCAACCATGTGTCTATAACCCACACTCGTATATTCATTAAGTATATCCCCGTACAGAGGAGACATTTCAATTGGAAGTCGCTTGGGTATCGGCAGTGCCTGTGTTCTTCAGCACTTCTGAACAACAGTTCCCACACCCACCTAGTGCATGCTCAGCCTCGACAGGCCATACGCATTCTGTCTAGTACACTTTTGCCTACCTATACCTCTTCAGTGGCTCTCTCTGCTAGGCAACATCATTTCATCTCGCATTAAAAGATAGAAAGCTGTTGCTCGGTTACGAGCAAAAATAGAGAAGAATCAGTCTTTTCTCATACACGACATCATTTATCAAGGTTCTACAATACGATGGAAATGTAGTCAACCAGTCTAGAGAATCGTCACGAGCCTGTTAGCCACAGCTTTCAATACTGTGGCTGCCTGATATTCGGACAGCTCATCATACCTCAGCAAGGCTCCTTGAGAGTCAAAAACCCAAGTATCAAACTCTCAAGCTTCAAGTATTGCCGGCCGGAGTGGCCGAGCGGTTCTAGGCGCTACAGTCTGGAACCGCGCGACCGCTACGGTCGCAGGTTCGAATCCTGCCTCGGGCATGGATGTGTTTGATGTCCTTAGGTTAGTTAGGTTTAAGTAGTTCTAAGTTCTAGGGGACTGATGACCTCAGAAGTTAAGTCCCATACTGCTCAGAGCCAATTTTTTCAATGTATCTCCTGTCATCTGGCGCAATCTGAATCTAAATAGACCTAGAACGGGGAGAAAAGCTGCTTTTCTCTACAGCTGCGGATGGCCATACTCTCCAAGCCGTGACTGTAGCGATGTAGCGCAGACGGTGTCTCACCTGCAGCATCCTTGGAAGAATTACTTCAAGCTGGCTCTAAAATAATACAGTAATTGGAAAACGCGGGCATTGGTCTTTGATTTTTTCTTTGTTGTTTATTTAAATTGTTGTTTTTAACTTCTTTGTTTGTGATTGCTAATGTGCCGCTAACCGTGATTGTCCGAGAGCATCCAACTGACAAAAAAGCACTTAATAATGAATTATTGTAGTCAACTTTTGGGGAATAGCGCGTGTTACGTGGACTCGTTGGTCGTGCCTGGGAACTTCAGACGTAGTGAACTGCAGTCTAGAGAGGGAGAATTTCGATTCCGTGCGGGCGGCGCGAGCTGACCGAATGACCCGTGGCGACGCGCGGAGCACTTGCAAATGTCACCTGCACTCACTCCCACTGCCGACAGCGCACGGATTTCGCGAAAGCTCATCAGCAGAAGCCACCGCATTACTACTACGCTCAGCATCAACCCAAGCTCTTCTAGGTCGGTTTATTCCACGTACGACTAACTCATTTCTAATGCTATAAATTAGGTTCTGTTGCGCCCTTCACTGACTTACAGTTATTGTGATTGTAAATGAAAACATTCTTAAGAAAATTAGAGGTTACAGATATGAACTAGTAGTTTTACTTGCCTTCATCTTTTACGATTCTCACATGTTACTGTTCGGTATTCAAATAAACCGCATTACTCTAGTGTAGTGTACAGCATACCTGCAACTTATTACTTACTATGCATTCTGTTCAGAGACGCGCATAAAACAAAGACATCGCAAAAAAACATTTTACACCCTTAAAACTAGTACAGCAACCGATTATTAATGTTAATGTGATTGCACTCCCTAAAATCCAGGAACAACTGTAATTTTCTACAACCAGTGTGCAACGTCTACGAACGAGAACTTGCATGGGCAGGAAGACTTGTGGTTAAGTAAGTGTCGGGGTGGATATTCTTTTCTGGACGGTCTTACACAAACACCTTGCTTAGAGTGTACGAATTATTCAAGGTAAGTGGAAAACATTTTAATGCAATACAAACAGAGATTGATGCGATCAGTATTCCTTATTTGAAACGATCTGTGTCGTCACTGGATAAATTAAGTCCGTCATTAATCTGCGACTGCAGCCACCAACCTGGTTTTTAGAGACAGAAACTCGCTCCTCAGTGTCGGATAATGTCCTCTACGCAGTCATTTGTTTGTCAGTCTTGAAATGATTTGTCGTACTTAATTCTCCGCCACGTTACACACAGTCGTGTCACTATATAATATCATTAAATTTTTGGGCTTTCTCAAACCCAGCTTAGTCTATAATCACATCTGGTGTCCTCAAACAATTATACTCCGTACCACAGGAAGTGCATGTTGGGAGTTTCAATCGTGTGCCTTTTGATTACTCCATACAGGAAACAAGAAAATTGTAAACTCAAAAAAAATGGTTCAAATGGCTCTGAGCACTATGGCACTCAACTGCTGTGGTCATAAGTCTCCTAGAACTTAGAACTACTTAAACCTAACTAACCTAAGGACATCACTCACATCCATGCCCGAGGCAGGATTCGAACCTGCGACCGCAGCGGTCGCTCGGTTCCAGACTGTAGCGCCTAGAACCGCACGGCCACTCCGGCCGGCGTGCTGATATCCCAGCGTACACTAACCGCTTTACACCACAATGGCGACTTAGCTAGAATAATAGTTTCACAGATAAGGAAGTACACAGTTGTTTAGTGGTGTCCGATAATAATCGACAAATTTCGATACATGTGTCACACTGCAGGCACACTGTTTACTAGATATTGGGAGCTCCAGTGTTAGGAGCGTTATGGAGCACCTTAGTCAGATAGCGTCAGGACTGGAAAGAAAGCCAATGTGCACTCGGTAGGTCTGCCGAGGAGCCTCATCCGAGATTTTGAGCGGCGTTGCCTGTGGCTGACGAGCGTGGAGGGAGCAGTCGTCTGCAAGTTGTGGCTCACGGCGACTGTCGCACGGGTTCTGAGGTGATCCTCAATTCGTACAGACGACTCGCGGAGGTGGTGAAGACTGCTGGCATCGCGCGCGGGGTGCAAGCAGAGCTCGCAGTTTGCAGCATCATTCCCAGCGTTGATCGGAGTCCTTTGGTTTGGAGCCGAGTGGAGGCTATCAACAAAAGGCTTCGTCGACTCTGTGACGATCTTCGCTGCAAAGTAAGTGGCTACTCGGGTAGCAGAGTACTTGTGGACTGCACATAAGGGTTTTTTTAGGCTAGGCGGTGCTCTGATGAATGCTCTCCAGTCGATTCACAGAAAGGGAAGTCAAACGGCGTTAAGAACAAAGACACTAACATTTTATCAGTACTGTCGAAGTATTCGTGATAAAGTTACTGCCCTCCAGGAAAGTTCTCACGCTCAAATTATCCTTGGGACCGAGAGCTGACTGAAACCCGAAGTGGAAAGCTCTGAGATATTTAACGAGTCGTAGAATGTATATCGGAAAGATAGATTAGAGGCCACAGGAGGGGGAGTGTTCATTGCAGTTGGCAAAAATACTGTCTCCACTGAGGTCGAAGTTGAGTGTGTCAGTGAAACCATCTGGTCGCGTAAATAGGCGTAGGTGAAACTAAATTAGCTGTTGGATTTTTCTTCCTGCCACCCGATTCTGCTGTGACAGTTTTAGAGTCATTCAAAGAAAGTCTACCGTCAATAGCGTATAAATACCCAGATCACGCAATACAGATTGGAGGCGACTTTAACCTCCAGAGTATAGACTGCGATGTCCATGGATTCACTGCGGGAGGTACAGACAGACGGTCATGCGAATTACTTGAACACGTTTTCTGAAAACTATCTTGAGCAGCTAGCTCGGCACCCCACACGCAATGGAAATATCTTAGACCTTGCAGCCAGAAATAGGCCGGAGCTTATCGACAGAGACAGTATAGATAAAATGGCTCTAAGCAGTATGGGACTTAACATCTGAGGTCATCAGTCCAATAGACTTAGAACTACTTAAACCTAACTAATCTAAGGACATCACACACACCCATGCCCGAGGCAAGATTCGAACCTGCGACCGTAGCAGCAGCGCGGTTCCGGACTGAAGCGGCTAGAGCAACGGCCTTGATACGCCAGGGCTTTGAGTCAAACAGAGCTTGGATAGCGTTTACAGGTACAGCTGCCCATGCAGCTTCAACACGATACCATAGTTCATCAAGAGTAGTGACCGGCGTATTGTGACGAGCCAGTTGCTCGGCCACCATTGACCAGACGTTCTCAATTGGTGAGAGATCTGGAGAATGTGCTGGCCAGGGCAGCAGTCGTGGTTGTTCTGGGTATTGATTTCTCAGGATCTATGCACCCAAATTGCGTGAAAATTTAATCACATGTCAATTCTAGTATAATATATTTGTCCAATGAATACCCGTTTATCATCTGCATTTCTTCTTGGTGTAGCAATTTTAATGGCCAGTAGTGTACATTTTATAATATACATGGTGATCCATTGATCGTGACCGGGCCAAATATCTCACGAAATAAGCGTCAAACGAAAAAACTACAAAGAACGAAACTTGTCTAGCTTGAAGGGGCAAACCAGATGGCGCTATGGTTGGCCCGCTAGATGGCGCTGCCATAGGTCAAACGGATATCAACTGCGTTTTTTTTTAAATTGGAACCCCCATTTTTTATTACATATTCGTGTAGTAGATAAAGAAATATGAATGTTTTAATTGGACCACTTTTTTCGCTTTGTGATAGATGGCGTTGTAATATTCACAAACTTATGACACAATTTTAGACGAACAGTTGGTAACAGGTAGGTTTTTTAAAATTAAAATACAGAACGTAGGTACGTTTGAACATTTTATTTCGGTTGTTCCAATGTGATACATGTACCTTTGTGAACTTATCATTTCTGAGAACGCATGCTGTTACAGCGTGATTACCTGTATATACCACATTAATGCAATAAATGCTCAAAATGATGTCCGCCAACCTCAATGCATTTGGCAATACGTGTAACGACATTCCTCTCAACAGCGAGTAGTTTGCCTTCCGTAATGTTCGCACATGCATTGACAATGCGCTGACGCATGTTCTCAGGCTTGTCGGTGGACCACGATAGCAAATATCCTTCAACTTTCCCCACAGAAAGAAATCCGGGAACGTCAGACCCGGTGAACGTGCTTCGACGACCATCCACCTGTCATGAAATATGCTATTCAATACCGCTTCAACCGCACGCGAGCTATGTGCCGGACATTCATCATGTTGGAAGTCATCGTCATTCTGTCATGCAGTGAAACATCTTGTAGTAACATCGGTAGAACATTACGTAGAAAATCAGCATACATTGCACCAATTAGATTTCCATCGATAAAATAGGGGCCAATTATCCTTCCTCCCATAATGCCGCACCTTACATTAACCAGCTAAGGTCGCTGATGTTCCACTTGTCGCAGCCATCGTGGATTTTCCGTTGCCGTATAGTGCAAATTATGCCGGTTTACGTTACCGCTGTTGGTGAATGACGCTTCGTCGCTAAATAGAACGCGTGCAAAAAATGTTTCATCGTCCTGTAATTTCTCTTGTGCCCAGTGGCAGAACCGTACACGGCTTTCAAAGACGTCGCCATGCAATTCCTGGTGCATACAAATATGGGACGGGTGCAATCGATGTTGATGGAGCATTCTCAACACCGACGTTTTTGAGATTCCCGATTCTCGCGCAATTTGTCTGCTACTGATGTGCGGATTAGCCGCTACAGCAGCTAATACACCTACTCGGGCGTCATCACTTGTTGCAGATCGTGGTTGACGTTTCATATGTGGCTGAACACTTCCTGTTTCCTTAAATAACGTAACTATCCGTCGAACGGTCCGGACACTTGGATGATGTCGTCCAGGATACCGAGCAGTATACATAGCACACGCCCGTTGGGCATTTTGATCACAATAGCCATACATCAACACGATATCGACCTTTTCCGCAATTGGTAAACGGTCCATTTTAACACGTGTAATGTATCACGAAGCAAATACCGTTCGCACTGGCGGAATGTTACGTGATACCACGTACTTACATGTTTGTGACTATTACAGCCCCATCTATCACAAAGCGAAAAAAGTGGTGCAACTAAAACATTCATACTTCTTTACGTATTACACGAATATGTAATACAAAATGGGGGTTCCTATTAAAAAAAAAAAAAAAAGAAACGCAGTTGATATCCGTTTGACCTATGGGAGCGCCATCTAGCGGGCCAACCATAGCGCCATCTGGTTTGCCCCTTCAAGCTAGACAAGTTTCGTTCTTTGTAGTTTTTTCGTTTGATGCTTATTTCGTGAGATATTTGGGCCGGTCACTGTCAATGGACCACCCTGTATAATACTGTGCGCAACAGGATTAAAGGATCACTTTTTCGAAACCCCGAAATTGTTCCACATTGCAACCCTAAGGTTTGACATTTGGCTCAAAGGTGCCTACAACCTTCCTCTGTAATGACGGAAAAGCGTGGTGTCCTGCGACGTCACCCTCTGGTTCGACGACGTTTCAAACAGGTAGCCGTCGACATATGCGAAAAAAAGGCCACACGTCAGAAATTCATGTAAGGTGTAGGATGGGTTGATGAATTCACAATGGCACCAAATTTCACCACAATTATGCCCAACGCCACAGTGGACGTGTCACACAATGGAAACGTCTTTACGCCCCCTCTTACCTACGCTTCACTCCTTCTTTCGACGCCTCTGGGATGTAGGTCAGAACGGCGACGCTGAGCGTTAATATCATGTAGCTTTCTTCTGGGTGGCCGAGGAAAACATTTAGACACACCACCGCTCAGAATGGACACGACACGGCCCTAAGGGGTGGCATAAAGAGCGTCAATGAAATCACCCCCTACCTTGGGACGTACACAAACCTTTGCTGAACACCTTAAAAACGTACGTGCACCGACAGAACCCATGACGTGAGTCCTAGGGAGGCCATGTTGCTGATCTTGCGGCTGCTAGCAGGTCATCCGGAATCGTAGGGGTGCTGAAAGAATTGGCTGTCTGCAAGCACCTAAGGCTTTGTCAAAGGAGACTTTGTTCAGGTACATTTCTAAAGTGGCACCGGCAGTGTTGCCAAAGTGAGGGGACCATAGAAGAACCCTTTGCCGTTTTCTTTACGCATGTGCCAGTGTCGGATCCCTCTACGATAACGCTACAGGACGGCGCGAAACAGGACGGTTAAAAAAGCAGAAGCATCCTTTGCTGCTTCGGATGGCGTTCAAATTTCGTCGAATGACTTTGAACGGCCCTAGTGGTTCCACCCTGTACACCAGTGCAAAAACTGTAGTACCACTGCTCTCCAAAGATGTGCGATCTCGTTCAGTGGGGTTCCTGGCCCACGATATCCTCAGGGAAGGGTTGAAGCGTCTGGGAGTGTCCAAGACTGTCAAGAGTTTCTCATCGCACTGCCAACTGTCGTTTTCGGCCACGAAATGTGTGGGAATCAACGCCCCGAGGGAGGGGATATCCCGCCCCGTAGGGCCTTTTTCGTGTCGATTCTCATCGGCGGTGTGTCTGAATTGTTTCTCTCGGCCACCCACAAGAAAACTGCGTGATTTCAACACTGGGCGTCGCGTTTCTGACGTCCATCTCAAAGGTTTCAAACTAAGAGGTGAAACGTGGGTGAGAGGTGGTATGACGTTCTTTCAATGTGAGACACTTCCACAGTGTCGTTGGGTCTGCCTGTGGTCAAATTTGGTGCCAATGTAACATCACCTTACACCTCACATGAACCTCTGAGCTTTGACCTTTTTCTCACACGTGTCGTCAACACCTTGCTGTTTGAAGCGACGCCGAGCCCGACGACTTTTAAGCCAAATGGAGAATTTAGGCGTCGCAATGGGAGACAATTGCGTTTCGCAGTGCATACAGATCATAAGTATTTCTGATTATTCCATGATTATGCATACGAGCACGTGAGTCGTGTATATGTAGTATAGAGGGTGGTCAATAGGTGTCGAACCACACGTATGAAACAAAAACAGTCAAGTAGCATGAGATGGGAGAGGGAGAAACATGAATGCTATGTTACCATCATGGTGGTCACATTGGAAGACGTCATTTTGGTTGCAACTCGTAATTTTCATAAGAAAAGGTGTCGTGCGACACATCAAACATATAGATAATTACACGAGAAAGAAAACAATGGTGTTTTTCATTTGAGAATGGCTTTATTCATCCTCTAGTTATGTGGCATTTTGTACAAATCTAGGCAAATGCTGGTGGTAACACATAAAGACTACATAATGTGCTCGGTTTGTTGTCCAGCACGTTGTAAGGTGGTTGTTTCCTCTTCGCCCATTCCTCATGGACTTCTGAGAACACATGTACCGCAATGCCATCGCAAACATCAAAAATCTGTTCACGGAAATGAGCAAGGTATCTGATCTTCACCGCATACACAATTATCTTCACATGCCCCTATACATGGAAATCTAATGGATTTAAATCCGGAGAAAGTGGCGGACAGTGTACCGGGCCTCTACAACGTATCAATCTCTGGAGAAACTGGATATCCAGGTATGCCCAGACAGCTAGGCTGTAGCGAGATGTGGCGCCATTGCGCTGAAAGAAATTACCGCGCTCTGGATTCTTACTGAACGATGCCAGAAGAGAGATGCGCTTCATCCGCATCAGTTTTCAATCCCACAGCTATTGGAGTCTGCGACATGGCCAAATTCGCGAGAAGTATCACGAGCGCATTGTGAGTAATGGGTGGTCCGTTTGGGTTGACATCTTGTGCGATAACAGTGGCGCTCCCGTCTCCTGATATCCGGACGATTTCAGTGCTCTCGTGTTACCTGCAAGGAAGAAACATAAGCAATGGCTCGATACTGGATAAAGTTCTGTTCGAATGAAGGGCACCTTTTTTTCTCTTGTAGTTAGTGATATGTTTGATATATCAGAAGATCCCCTTTCCATCTGAAAATTACGAGGCTCCCAAAATGGCCACCATTTTGGTAACATCCCGTAGTATGTCAGTGTACCCGAATTTAAATATCTCTTTATAGATCTGTTTTGTTTAAGAAGGATGTTCCACACCTACAGACAGCCCTGTGAATTTTAAAAGCTATAAAATGTTTGGTAAGGGAAGGAAAAGAGAGTAGGTTAGATGTGGCATAAGAACTGCGCTCAACATGTTTATATTCTTGAATAGCCCCGTTACAACGTAATCTGTGAGGCGTATTTGTTGCAGGTGGCGTATATAATTTCATCACTGACTATAATGGAATGTTTTTAATGAGATGATTTTCATGAGTGTGGGGTAAAAGTGGGTGGATTCTTACTAAAATGAATACGTAGCACGATATAAATCTGAAGTCTGAGGTCACTGGTAATAGGGAAAGGTCAGTGCGTAGCTAATTAACAGAACGATATCGTGGAATTTGAGAGAAGAAAATAAATAAAATAAAGGCAAAAATGAGAACGCGCGCCGCAGCTCTTGTGGCGGTTGTCGCCTCCGGGGCAGGTGCGACGAACGGAGCGTGACGGCTCACCTGCCCCCGCACGGCGAGCGGGCCCAGGGAGACACGCTTCGTTCACTAAATACCACCTACATTCTCTGCGTGCATAAAAGATCTGACGGGTAGGATGAACAGCAATCTGTGACTGTTTTCTATTGAAGCTGTAGTGTGCGAAAAGTGAGGATGACACAGAATTTATATTTGATGCCACAAATGACAGCTTATCTAAATGTCGACACATGTAAGTTACTGTAGACGAGTAGGAGAACGATACTGTAATGTTGGAATACATTGTTAGTGGTATGCTGCTTGACAGTCACACCGATTAAATATACAGGGTGTTACAAAAAGGTACGGCCAAACTTTCAGGAAACATTCCTCACACACAAATAAAGAAAAGATGTTATGTGGACGTGTGTCCGGAAACGCTTCATTTCCATGTTAGAGCTCATTGTAGTTTCGTTAGTATGTACTGTACTTTCTCGATTCACCGCCAGTTGGCCCAATTGAAGGAAGGTAATGTTGACTTCGGTGCTTGTGTTGACATGCGACTCATTGCTCTACAGTACTAGCATCAAGCACATCAGTACGTTGCATCAACAGGTTAGTGTTCATCACGATCGTGGTTTTGCAGTCAGTGCAATGTTTACAAATGCGGAGTTGGCAGATGCCCATTTGATGTATGGATCAGCACGGGGGAATACCCGTGGCGCGGTACGTTTGTATCGAGACAGATTTCCAGAACGAAGGTGTCCCGACAGGAAGACTTTCGAAGCAATTGATCGGCGTCTTAGGGAGCACGGAGCATTCCAGCCTATGACTCGCGACTTGGGAAGACCTAGAACGACGAGGACACCTGCAATGGACGAGGCAATTCTTCGTGCAGTTGACGGTAACCCTAATGTCGGCGTCAGAGAAGTTGCTGCTGTACAAGGTAACGTTGACTACGTCACTGTACGGAGAGTGCTACGGGAGAACCAGTTGTTTCCGTACCATGTACAGCGTGTGCAGGCACTATCAGCAGCTGATTGGCCTCCACGGGTACACTTCTGCGAATGGTTCATCCAACAATGTGTCAATCCACATTTCAGTGCAAATTTTCTCTTTACAGATGAGGCTTCATTCCAACGTGATCAAATTGTAAATTTTCGCAATCAACATGTGTGGGCTGACGAGAATCCGCAGCAGTTGTGCAATCACGTCATCAACACAGATTTTCTGTGAACGTTTGGGCAGGCATTGTTGGTGATGTCTTGATTGGGCCCCATGTTCTTCCACCTACGCTCAATGGAGCACGTTATCGTGATTTCATACGGGATACTCTACCTGTGCTGCTAGAACATGTGCCTTTACAAGTACGACACAACATGTGGTTCATGCACGATGGAGCTCCTGCACATTTCAGTCGAAGTGTTCGTACGCTTCTCAACAACAGATTCGGTGACTGATAGATTGGTAGAGGCGGACCAATTCCATGGCCTCCACGCTCTCCTGACCTCAACCCTCTTCACTTTCATTTATGGGGGCATCTGAAAGCTCTTATCTACGCAACCCCGGTATCAAATGTAGAGACTCTTCGTGCTCGTATTGTGGACGGCTGTGATACAATACGCCATTCTCCAGGGCTGTATCAGCGCTTCCATGCGACGGAGGATGGATGCATGTATCCGCGCTAACGGAGGACATTTTGAACATTTCCTGTAACAATGTGTTTGAAGTCACGCTGGTACGTTCTGTTGCTGTGTGTTTCCATTCCACGATTAATGTGATTTGAAGAGAAGTAATAAAATGAGCTCTAACATGGAAAGTAAGCGTTTCCGGACACATGTCCACGTAACATATTTTCTTTCTTTGTGTGTGAGGAATGTTTCCTGAAAGTTTGGCTGTACCTTTTTGTAACACCCTGTATAGGCATAAGGCTGTAAAGTGACTTGAAATGGAACGAGCACATACGGTTGGTTATAGGGACGACTTCGGCTTAGTGGCAGAAATTTAGGATAGTGTGGCTCACGTGTAATGGAGACTGCGTATTGTGTGACCCATTCTTGAGTACTGCTGGGGTGTTTGGGACCCCAAGAGGTCGGATTAAAGATAGACATCGATGCAGTTCAGAGGCGTGCTACTAGGTTTATCATTGGTAAGTTCGATCAATAGCAACCTTCACAGAAATGCTCCGCGAACTGAAATACGAATCCCTGCAAGGACGAACACCTTCTTTCCATGAAATACTATTGAGAAATGTTTCAATGGGACTGCAGCACAAAATAAGTCAGCAAGTGACATATTTATAAGGAGTGTCGAGACTCACTGTTTTGTGATATTAATTTTTATTTCTTTCCATTTCACTATAGTTTTGTTTTTGCTAAATTGCCATTATCGAGTGACCTACGGTACACTGTTGGTGATATTCTTTTCATTATACATTTTTGTGAAGATCATAGAGCATGGCTTGTTCTTACGCATATATTGTCCATATGGATTGACATGCATATAACATCTTTGACATCCGTGTTTTGACTGTCGTCCTACATTTGCTGAATTAAGGTAGTAGTCAATTTGGTATGACAGTAATCTAACAGTTCTGCAGCTACGACGACATATGTACGAAGTATTAGCACTGTTATACAGATGATATATACATTATTTGGTACCGCGTATATCTGTGGTTGCTGTATGTTTGTAGCAGTCTATGTTTGTAGTGTTCGTAGGAGCTATTAATTTATAGCCTGTCCAATGAACACCTATAAATTAATAGCACTTACAATCACTATAAAATACACTACTACGAAAATACAGCAACAACAGATATACGCGCAACAAAATAATATATATATCATCAGTATAACAGTGCTTATACTTTGAAAACATATGACATCGTAGCTGGAAAACTGTCAAATTACTGTCATAAAAAATTAATTACTACCTTACTTCAGCAAATACAGAACGACAGTCAAAATACAGTTGTCAACGATGTTATACAGTATGTATATGGGGTGGGCAAAATAATATGAACACCTGACATATACACAATATTTACTTATTAATAAGGAGTAGGGCCACCATTGGCTTTGAGAACAGCTGCAAGTCTTCGCTGAATAGCTTCTCTCATTCTTGTACCAAAATATGCTCCAATTGCTTAAACGATGTTACGGCTGCAAATCTGGTCCTCAGTCTGTGCTCTAAAACTCCCCGTAACTTTTCAAGGATGTTGAAGTCTGGCGATTGTACTGGCTAGCGAAGACGTTTAATGATATTGTGATGCTCCACAAATGATGCCTGAACCTTTTTGGCTGTGTGTATGGGCGCATTATCATCTTGGAATATGGAAATGTCTGGCAGCAATATGCTAGTCATACCTAGCACTTCATTGTCGAGGATGTTGAGATATTTATTCGCACTAATCCGGACAGTGATGGTAATGGTAGGACCAGCTGTATACCACGACATAGCAGGCCAAATCGTAACGGAATTTCCCCTATGCTTGACTGCAGGAAGCAGGAAGGCCAGATCGTAGGTTTCTTTTGGTGTTCTCCATGAATAAACCCAGCAGTTCGTGGAAAACAATGTAAACGATGGTTCAGCGGACCATACCACATTATTCCAGGCATCAAGTGTGCAGGTTTTATGACCGTAGCGCTACTTATTTCGCAATTGTAGCCCTTCCATGAATGTTAGCCTCGTGGAGCTCCCGCGGTACTGCTTTTATCGACACGGTACCACTCAAGTGAGTGTTGAGTCCTGCAGACCCTTTTGCCACAGTAGTTTCGGTTGTCTGGTCACAACCCTTTTGAATTCTCGTCCGTACACTATTTGTCTTCACCAACAATGTTCTACCATGTTTCATGTATCCTGTCATTACCGCGGATACGCCACTCGTGAAACGTTAAACACTTCAGCCGTTTTCGTCTCAGATGCTCAGTATGGCAATGGGTTGCCCTTTTTGGAAGTCTGAGAGATCACACATTTCACTGATCGCTTGTGTTCACTGTTGCAGAATTAAGTGTAAAATACACTGGAAGGTAACCTCCAAGACTTGCCACGTCAGCTGTGCACTGTAGCCGTGTCGCAGTATTTACACGTATTCAGCGGTGCCAACTTGCAACATGATGTACTATACTGCATGGTGTTCACATTATTTTAACCACCCCCTGGATGTCAATCCATCTAGACAACATAGGACATATACGTTAGTAACAATTCGTGTTCGATGTTGTACTATAACATAAAAATGTATATTGAAAATAATGTCATCCAAATTGTACCGCAGGCCACTCGATAATGGCAATTTAGGCAAAACAGATCTGTTGTGAAAGGGAAAGAAAGAAAAATTAATATCACATAGCAGCGAGCCTGGACACCCCATTAAAAAAAATAATAAATAAAAAAAAACCTATTGCGAAATGACAGAGCCGGCATACCAGCATTTGCGACACACTGTAAGAACGATTTTGCTGGTACAAATATACATCTCGCCTACGGACCGTGAAGACGAGATAAGAGAAATCAGAGCTCATACGGAGGCATATAGATAGTCGTTTTTCTCTCGTTTCATTTTCGAGCGGAACAGGAGATGAAATGGTTAGCTGTGGTACAAGGCACTCTCCGCCATGCACCATATAGTGGTTTAAGGAGTACATTTGTAGATATGTATATAGAAAATGGGCAATGTATGGTAGAAAAACAATGATCACTTGTCATATTCCATAATAAAATGTGTCTAAAACAAGGAAGAAGTTTATGAAATGCTAATCGCTCTTCTCCTTTGCCTGAATGTCATTTTTCCAAACGCTGTATGCTTCAGTTGGAATGATGGTGGCTTGTTCGTTCTATAAGTTGAGGGTCAGATCCGTAACTGATACCAATACAGTTCAGTTCGCGGTTAAGTAATAAATTCTTTAGGTACAGCGTAATTCAGTGCCACACATGTGTGTACAGCACACTGCAAGAAGTCGTTCGCCTTTGGGAAGAGGACAAGAAAACACACAAGCCATACTTACTATACCCTGAAAAGTACCATAATTTTTTTGTGAATAGAGCCATATACACTCCTGGAAATTGAAATAAGAACACCGTGAATTCATTGTCCCAGGAAGAGGATACTTTAGTGACACATTCCTGGGGTCAGATACATCACATGATCACACTGACAGAACCACAGGCACATAGACACAGGCAACAGAGCATGCACAATGTCGGCACTAGTACAGTGTATATCCACCTTTCGCAGCAATGCAGGCTGCTATTCTCCCATGGAGACGATCGTAGAGATGCTGGATGTAGTCCTGTGGAACGGCTTGCCATGCCATTTCCACCTGGCGCCTCAGTTGGACCAGCGTTCGTGCTGGACGTGCAGACCGCGTGAGACGACGCTTCATCCAGTCCCAAACATGCTCAATGGGGGACAGATCCGGAGATCTTGCTGGCCAGGGTAGTTGACTTACACCTTCTAGAGCACGTTGGGTGGCACGGGATACATGCGGACGTGCATTGTCCTGTTGGAACAGCAAGTTCCCTTCCCGGTCTAGGAATGGTAGAACGATGAGTTCGATGACGGTTTGGATGTACCGTGCACTATTCAGTGTCCCCTCGACGATCACCAGTGGTGTACGGCCAGTGTAGGAGATCGCTCCCCACACCATGATGCCGGGTGTTGGCCCTGTGTGCCTCGGTCGTATGCAGTCCTGATTGTGGCGCTCACCTGCACGGCGCCGAACACGCATACCACCATCATTGGCACCAAGGCAGAAGCGACTCTCATCGCTGAAGACGACACGTCTCCATTCGTCCCTCCATTCACGCCTGTCGCGACACCACTGGAGGCGGGCTGCACGATGTTGGGGCGTGAGCGGAAGACGGCCTAACGGTATGCGGGACCGTAGCCCAGCTTCATGGAGACGGTTGCGAATGGTCCTCGCCGATACCCCAGGAGCAACAGTGTCCCTAATTTGCTGGGAAGTGGCGGTGCGGTCCCCTACGGCACTGCGTAGGATCCTACGTTCTTGGCGTGCATCCGTGCGTCGCTGCGGTCCAGTCCCAGGTCGACGGGCACGAGCGCCTTCCGCCGACCACTGGCGACAACATCGATGTACTGTGGAGACCTCACGCCCCACGTGTTGAGCAATTCGGCGGTACGTCCACCCGGCCTCCCGCATGCCCACTATACGCCCTCGCTCAAAGTCCGTCAACTGCACATACGGTTCACGTCCACGCTGTCGCGGCATGCTACCAGTGTTAAAGACTGCGATGGAGCTCCGTATGCTACGGCAAACCGGCTGACACTGACGGCGGCGGTGCACAAATGCTGCGCAGCTAGCACCATTCGACGGCCAACACCGCGGTTCCTGGTGTGTCCGCTGTGCCGTGCGTGTGATCATTGCTTGTACAGCCCTCTCGCAGTGTCCGGAGCAAGTATGGTGGGTCTGACACACCGGTGTCAATGTGTTCTTTTTTCCATTTCCAGGAGTGTATATCGCTTGATATATTTCCTTATTTTCAAACACATTTCGGTAATCGTCGTCATCAGCTTAGAACTTAGAAGCTGTAATTTTAATTACAGATTTATAAAAAAATGTAGTATATGATCTAGACGGATTAATTCAGAGAATACCTAAAGTGATCGCAGACATATTCAGGAATTTTATTTCCTTTATTAATAGAAAATATTGAAAGCGATGACGGCGTGGACAACTGAAATACTTATTTCAGCGGACACTACGAGCTACCACTCAGTTTTATTATGTCTTATTTCGGTTTCATGAAAACAAGTACGAAACCTTACTATGTTACAATTCCCGTACTTGCCTACCAGAAAACGAACAACGATGCAGGGGCTCGTACACGCTTGGTTAATTCATGGTCGACTTCCATCACCGTTTAGGTCATTTCTGGCCTACTAACTTCATATTCATGTGCTCTAATAGCTGTATCACTGTTATATGCACACGTGGGAAAAAGTGTGACGCTATTAAGATAAACTGCATGCGTATCATTAATCAGTCTACACTACTTCCCTTCAGTAGGTAATCTAAGACAGCATAAACCTGCTTGCGACTAATAGGATGCATATAGGGGCGAAGAGAAGAATCTGTCACCAGAAGTGGCGCAGGTAACGTTGTGAGTGCCTCCCGCAAGCGGAAGAACAGGCGCAGCGTACACATATTTCTGATTGTCTCGAGTCGCGTTATGACATCGGGGACATTCGCATACGACAAGCGAAGCAGACACGGTCGAGTGGCCTAGGGCTGTCCGTAGGGAGTTCCATATTGATGCCGCTGCCGTTTCTGACTTTGCCCCCCCCCCCACCCCCCACCCTCTTCACCCCCCCCCCATCACTCTCTCTCTCTCTCTCTCTCTCTCTCTCTTTCTTTCTCTCAACCCACCAACCCTTAACTTAAGAAAAAGCACTGCTTTTTCCGAGAAAGATAGCTGACTGAATAAGATTCTCGACTTATATTCGGAAAGATAAGCATTCCAATTCCCGTATGGCCATCTAGATTTAGGTTTTTCGTGGTTCTTCAAAATCGATTATGGCAAATGTACGAATGGTGCCTTTGAAACCAGACACGGTTAATTTTCGTCTTAATCCTTGCCCTTTTCGCGTTTCTGCTCTGTCTCTAATTAAGAGTCGTTAAGTTCTAGTCTCAGTTCCTCTCATTTCCAGAACCAAAATACTGGTATCGGTTTTAACCGATCGGTTTCCCCATCCTTAGTTTAACAACACGTAGACGACGATGTCATTACATGTAGTGAAAAGATTGGATCGGGGAAGGGATGCGCATTAAAGGATTTAGAGAAATAACGAACGCCTCACCTGGATGGTAGGACGAGGATCTGAATCGCCCTCCTCCCGACTGTGTGTCGTGGGCAGAATTGAATATGTACGATTTTTTGCACTATGTTTACATCTGCAGTGTGGGTACAAGAAGAACAAAAAGTCATACATGAACAATCCGTGCTATCAGTCTCTCACTGAGTCACCAAAATTATTAGTTGTAACTTTTTTAAAGGGTCTGATCGCACAGATATTCTCTATGATTCTAGGTTTTGGTAAGCAATTATCATCTACCGACCACTGTCAATGCTTCCTTCTAGGATAGCCCGTCACAATACGCGGAAATGTTCAGCACATCAGACATATACTTCATGTGTGAGGTCAAAGTCCAACAATACATGTAGTGAAAAGATCGGATCGGGGAAGGGATGCGCATCAAAGGATTTAGAGAAATAACGAACGCCTCACCTGGATGGTAGGACGAGGATCTGAATCGCCCTCCTCCCGACTGTGTGTCGTGGGCAGAATTGAATATGTACGATTTTTTGCACTATGTTTACATCTGCAGTGTGGGTACAAGAAGAACAAAAAGTCATACATGAACAATCCGTGCTATCAGTCTCTCACTGAGTCACCAAAATTATTAGTTGTAACTTTTTTAAAGGGTCTGATCGCACAGATATTCTCTATGATTCTAGGTTTTGGTAAGCAATTATCATCTACCTACCACTGTCAATGCTTCCTACTAGGATAGCCCGTCACAATACGCGGAACTGTTCAGCACATCAGACATATACTTCATGTGTGAGGTCAAAGTCCAACAATAAAAATGTTTAATCCTTACGTGTCCACTTCAAAACCTGGTTCTTACGAAGTTCGTTAAGCCTTTACACTTAAGTAGTACAATAGGGAAGACGCTGCATGTCGATGACAATTGTAGTATTATCATTGCAACCGAAAAAATAGCGATTTCTCGAATTTGCACAAGTATGTGTGAGAGGCTCTTTGCATGCTGCGCTATTAACGGGGAGAAATGTAACACTGCATCGCAAGATAAAACAAAAACAAATGAATGAAAACTTCTGAATTCTCGCACGCAATAAACTCTGGCCACATGATGTTACGCCTTGACTAATTTCTTAATTAGCACACTGCAGTACCCTCCAGGAAAGCTCACAGGTGCTCTCGCCCGCGCACGCGATAGGCAACCGTGCGTTAAATGCATGTTACGACATTCCACCCAACTTTTTTGAAAGCTTCATAAAAAAAAACATCATTCAGCTACTTGAGGTCTTGCGTAGTTCAAAGTGATTACGGTAACGCACAAAAGCGAGACCATGCACTCGTCAATGTAATCCCCCAGAGAACAAGGTTCTTGGAGAAAGTAAGAGGCCATTGCCACCTTCCTCTCTGTATTGTGGAGGACTGTAAGAACTCACCAACCACACCGACGGGCTCATTACTATATAGAACAGTTTGTGCCCCCATTAACCAGGACACTGCAGAGGGGTTATAACTTGACCTTGGACATTATCTGTGCGCTGAGGTGAGATGTTGTACATCGCTGAATTCTGAGGGAAGTTTTACGCTGCCAACTAGTACTTAGTATTTTCTTTTTATTTATATATCATGCTACGTGTAATTGTATAATTAATAAAACACGAAAAAAATTGAATAAATATTTTCATAAGTGCCACCGCTCCCTTAAAAAAAAAAAGAAAAAAAAGGTTCACACGGTTCTGAGCACTATGGGACTTAACTTCTAAGGTCATCAGTCCCCTAGAACTTAGAACTACTTACACCTAACCAACCTAACGACATCACACACATCCATGCCCGAGGCAGGATTCGAACCTGAGACCGTAGCGGTCGCGCGGTTCCAGACTGTAGCGGTCGCGCGGTTCCAGATTGTAGCGCCTAGAACCGCTCGGCCACCTAGGCCGGCTCAGGCATAGCCATAACAGTTTAGAAATCGTAATTTTTGCGTAAATGTTTTGCCTACATTAAGTTTTAAATAGTTGCAGGTGACAAACTGTAAAGAAAAACAGTCACTGTAAAAACGTAATACAGCAGGAAAACCACACCATGTGGTAAGAAGGTATGAATACACAATTTTATGTGCTCTTCAAAAACCTGTAGTTACGATTTAGAAACTAATATTTATATGTATTTAAACAGTAAAGAACATTCCTTATGTTTAACAGCCATAATAATAAAAAAAACCTATGATGATGCTGCAACTGCAGTGAAACATGTCTGGGACAAAAACAAAATTGTGTTTTGCGAAAGCCGGACCCCACTCAAAAACATATGTTATTGTTAAAGCAAACACAGACAAAAGAGCTTCAACATCAAGATGAATTAAAAATTGTAGGTATTACTTTTTGTTCATTGTAAGTAAGATTTTATGTCATCGTAAAATGGTGCCTCACAGGGGTACAAGTTAGAAACTCTTTTCAATGAGCAGTGCAATCTCACAGAGTTTTATATGTGGTATCTGTTCTTTCTGAAATGTCAGAAAGAACAGGTACCACATACAGAGGAAGTGCTACAAATATGGAATACCATTCTGTTTTTCGTTCATAATTTTCTCAGTTTTTCACATTAAGCAAACAAAATATCCGTAGCACATACTTTGGGATATATTTTAATGCTTCGTGTATTTTGGAAGACATAGAACATTAGGAACATTTCCCAATCAGGCTTAACATAATGTTTGACATTTTTGACACTTCAGATTATGAGATTCAAATACGAAATACTCCATTCCTTTCAAGTTCGTTAAAGTTAAAACAGATAATGGAAAATCTAATAATTCATTGTCATAGAAACGCTATAAACGTAATAAAATACTAAACACACGAAATATAGCAGTTTAAGTTATTAACTTCCTTACCCTAAATAATTTCACTCGCAGAAGTCACACAAGTATCGTCCTTTACCGTAACGTACACATTCAGTGGGCGCCCGCATTTCGCACGTTAGACACATTACTCATTCTTAGCCTGCTTCGCTCTGCGAAAATTTACCTGATCAAAAGAGACAATTTCCATCTTCATTAGTGGGTGTCCTGTTGCCCAGAAAGCTACTGAGGGTGGACGAATCATCTCTCACACTAAAAACTTTATCCTCAAAATCAGATGATTCTTGGCTCCTAAACTTTGGTGGCCTCTGCTTCGTTGTAGTCGGTTTATTTGTTGCTGTCGTCGATACTTCAAGAGATCTCTTGTGTGGAGACAGTGTTAGGACTGCTGAAGGACCTGCTTTTCTTCACTAAATTCCTGGCCTCTTCTTTATTTGTGCAAGGGGTGAGATTTGTCAAAGTGTCATTTCAGACGTGGCAGCACATGTTCCTTCCTGGACTTCAACATTAGCCTTTTCACTTTTAGAAGCGACAGCTCTTGTAGATGGTTCATTGACTGAGGTACATCCTTTATTATTCCTTCATTGCTGGCAATGAAATCTGTATCCGCGAAAATATGATGATTTAACCATTATATTCCTGTCACCCTAAACCCATCGACAGCTTTCTCCCCCGTCTGGCATTTGTGGTAGACCTTCCCGTTCATATCATCCAGATTTCTGGAGTGGCCCATTTTCTTTTCTCCGACATTTTTAATTGCTATTTGCATAGCAGACTCATCCCACGTCTTTCGACCTCGTGAAGTCATTTCTGAGCCAATTCCTGTAAGTAAAACAGGTTGTGAAAGTACGGTACAAATATGGAATACCAGGGCACAAATATGGAACACTAGTATTCCATAATAGTACACAGCCATCTTGAAATTCAGAAACGCAAATAAAATCTAAAATTAAATTTAAATAGGCAACAAACGCGCCATTTTACAGCTTAATGTATTAGCTAAACGTCTGCTTAAAAAATATATTAATAATTTATGTGTTTTGACAAAAATTAAACTGAAAACCAACAACCTGCAAAAATTATGCCTCCTAGTGAATTCGTTAAAACGGCTTCACTCGCAGTGGCTACCAACTGTCATATGAATTCATCTCAAAGCAGTCCAGAATTGCTGAAAGTAGTTTTTAAGCAGCTAACCAAAGTGCAGCACCTACAAGGCGAGAAATCATAGTATTCCATATTACTACCCTAGTCCAAATTTATACCCCTGCCTCTATAATTACGGTGAGGACTACCAACTGATCACTTCAGTGCAGATGCACACTACTCTCGAACTCTTACGGGAATCGGCGAAATACCATATGAATAATGAGGTTAATTGGCAAGGGCGCTACATCTGTAGCTTCTGGATATGCTAAGAATTTGGGTCTGACAGGAGGCGTGCTAGGGTTGTCCGGATGCCGCAGTAGTCAGAGCACTTGCCCAGTAAGCGGAAAACACGGGTTCGAATTCCGGGTCCGGTGCAACTTTTCCTTTCCCCATTGATTTTAATCAATGGCTACGAGCAGCTAATGTCGGTAATTTCTTTGTCCCTCCGAGAGTTTGTTGGTTTCATTACTTATCATCCAGAAAAACTCCTAACGGCTGAAAAAATCCCCACAGGAAAATATAACATTAGAGAAAAATATTTGCTTTGTTATCCCATGCAACCTCCCAGAGTTTGTCGGTTTTAATAATTTTCACCCTTTATATGAATGGTATGGAACATTCTCTCTGTAGTACGTTAGTGTGTAAAGTGCGTACTGTCATCCACTTTAGAGTCATTTAGTGATACGATAGTTACCGTAGATTTCTTAATTTGCTATTCGACAATAAAAAATCCCCGGGAAACAACCACACCACGCCCACTGTTTAATGGACACTTGTCTGCAGGAGTTTAACTTGATGATCGTGTAAGTGACGAAGCATCCCCCCTGGAGCAACGAACTGATCTTGCCGTTACGTGGGCATTTCCTGGAAGCTCGTTAGTCCGTATATACTGAGGAAGTGCAAGAGTGAGCTCTCCGTCAAGCGGGTGGACACGGCGGGCTTGTTACGCCACTTCCAGGAATACGAGGAGGTTGTGAACGCGAGCCTTTGTGGCCCGGGACCATTGTCCGGTCCAGTGTTTTGTACGCCGGCGACAGAGGAACAATTGTCCGCAGCCAGGAGCCAGTTCCTCCACGCACAGCTCGCAACAGTCACTCCTTTTCTGCACGCTATCCTCTCTCAGGGGCACGAACGCGACGGCCAGTAAGAAAGTGTGCTACTTCCCAAATCTGCCCATTGTACCGCGAGAACCGTATTAACCGTGATGAAATCTTCTCGCGTTATGAGTGAAGTAACAGCGTCAGAAAAAGGAGATGATGGTACTTGGCTCACAAGATGAGATTTACCGAGAAAGCGTACATTCTCTTATACTTCATCAGAAGCAAAAGCTTCAAGAGTAACCTCTTTTAATGTAGGTAATGATGGTCAAATAGTTCGAGGGATAAAAAGCTGCCTGAAAGCCGAAGTGAATAAAAAAAACAACTCTTAAATTCAGAGGGATATATATATATATATATATATATATATATATATATATATACGGCCACCACCATTGGCATTTAGCCTGTCCTAGCGATATGTATGGTGGTGGCGTATTCTTGCCGTAAGGAAATCGATAGTATACAGTGAAGGGAATTACGAATGTGAAATAATCTAACTGATGGTAAGCGTCAAAGGAGGCTAAAACATATTAATCAGAATCATGAGCTGTTGTGGCAAAAAAACTTGCAGAATGCAGTGGATGTATACTCTGACCAAGATATTTCGGTAGGCAGAGATTTCAACCTGCCAGCTCTACAACAGGAAAGTTATACGATCAAAAATGGTCTACGGACAGAGATTCCGGAGGGTATTTGGTATAGTTCTCCACTGCCACTTATTGAAAAGAAAACTAACGTAGGAAAATACGGGTCAGCTTTGTGATGTTTCCAATAGTTCGTAGTAGACAGTCAAAATTTCATTCTTAATATCGTGAAACAGTCAGATGTAATAGAAATTACGGGAGTACCCAAAGGAAGTGTTGTAGAATCCTTACTGATGCTATATATATGAAAATGACTTAGTGCATACCGTCGAAAACTTCGTGAGTCTATTCGCGATAAATATTGTTATGCACAGGATGAACCCAAAGTTCAACGACCAAATTTCAATGATATTTTCTGAGTGTTTTTGTAGAAGAGACGAGGGGCCTCGTTTGACTCAATTTATTTTTGTATGTGTATTGCACTGAAAACATCTGGAGAAAAGTACAAATGTCGACGGTATGTGTTGTGTGACATGTTTGGAAACAAACTCGTTCCACTCTCTCATGATATTCCCTGCTGAAAACAGTAATTTCTATTGAACCCTTTACCTTCAAGCTTGCATACGGTATTGCTCGGTTCTGTCCCGGGTTTGTTTTGCTTGTCTGTCAGTTGTATGTTTTCAGTGGTAAACAGCAGTCGCAATAGTATTAGATGAAGAGTTGACCGATATAATTATAAAGTTCAGCTACTCACAGAGGTCCAATGTTATCCGCAATTATTGTATGGAAGCGAAACTTGACAGGCGTTCTAATACGTCAATGAGGAAGCTATTTACGCTGGAAAAAATCAGTTTAGATTTTGGCAATTAGGTGAAAATCTGGCGCTGTGAATGCAAGAAAGACGAATAGAAATGTTTCCATATGTAATGCATTAGGAACGGAATGTGGGCATAAAAGGTCAAACAAGTGAGAAAGGCAATGTCCATTTTGTTATTAGCCACTGCATACACAGTTTGTTCAATACGAGCACCAGAGACGCAGACGAGATGCTGCACAACGCCAGATTTGCACCTGGAGGCCAAAATTGGAACTAATTCTTTTCCAGCGTAAATATGTTCTTTAATAATACATTAAGATATCTACCAAGTTTTGCTGCCATACGATAATTATAGCCCACACTGTATCTCTGCGTGTAGCTACACTTTAGTTATAACCATCCGGTACTTTTGTGTACAGGTTCACTGAATGAAATGGCAGAGCGGCACGACAACGATATGCCAAATTGCTCCTGCACCGGCGGCAACCACATCACAGTACTTTTGCATTTGAGGGTTGTCGCATTACTCTGTGTTTTGTGCTGTACAGTTTCGTGACTGGATATTACAGACTTTTTCATTCTTGTGAAGGTGTTTTCACAGAATTAAAGGTAATGGAGTAACCGAATAATCATAATTACATTACACTGAGGTGACAGAAGGCATGGGATAGCGATGTGCAAATACACAGATGGCGGTAGTATCGCGTACGTAAAGCATAAAAAGGCAGTGCATTGCCGGAGCTGTCCATTGTATCAGGTGATTAATGTGAAAAGGTTTCCGACCTGATTATAGCCGTTCGACGAGAATTAACATGCTTTGAACGCAGAATGGTAGTTAGAGATAGACGAATGGGACATTCCAAATCGTTAGGGAATTCAATATTCCGAAATTTACAGTGTCATGTGTGTGCCGAAAACACAAAATTTCAGGCATTACCACTCACCACGAACAACGCTTTGGCTGATGCCCTTCATTGAACGACCATCTCTACCGTTTGCGTAGAGTTCTCAGTGCTAACGTGCAAGCAACACTGCCTGCAATAACCGCAGAAATGAATGAGCGATGTACGACAAACATATCCGTTAGGACAATGTGGCGAAATTTGACGTCAAAGGACTATGGCAGTAGACGACCGACATGATTGCCTTTGCTAACAGCACGACATCGCCTGCAGCACCTCTCCTGAGCTCGTGACCATATCGGTTGGGCCATAGACGACTGGAAAACCGTGGTCTGGTCAGATAAGTCCCGATTTTAGTTGGTAAGAGCTGATGCTAGGATTCAGATGGTGCGCAGACTCCACGAAACCATGGATCCGAGTTGTCAACAAGGCACTGTGCAAGCTGGTGGTGGCTCCATAATGGTGTGGGTTGTGCTTACATGGAATGTACTGGGTCCTCTTGCCCTACTGAACCGATCATTCAATGGAAGACCATTTGCAGCTATTCATGGACTTCTTGTTCCCCAACCAAGATGGTATGTTTATGGATGACTGTGTGCCATTTCACTGGGGCACAACTGTACGCGACTGGTTTGAACATTCTGGAAAATTCGAGCGAATGATCTGGCCACCCAGATCGCCCGACATAACTCCGATCGAGCATTAATAGGACTTAATCGAGGGATCAGTTGCTGCACCGGCTACATTTTTCGCAGTTATGGACGTGTTTAGTGCATGCCACATCAAGTTGCTGCACTACGTCTGGCAAAAGGAGGTACGACACGATATTAGGAGAAGTATTACCCTGTAACGAGACATTCGATACCAAGAATCCATTATACCAAAATAATCAGAAACCTCCGAAATTTTATCGCTGAAGGTGTCGGGTTCACTCTGTATAGGAAACGCGAGAAAACTGTATAGAACTGCAAGAAGATCTGTAGAGAGGATCGTCGCCACGTGCAAGGACTGGAAGTTGACTCTAGACATATATAAGTGAAAGCTATTGCGCATGAACAGGTCGGAAAGACCCCATTACTGATCAATTTCAATACTGATGATGAATCACTAGAAACCAACAACCGTCACATGTATCCGAGTACTCATAAGAAGTACCCTAAAGTAGGCCACTACACAGCTGAATGGAAAGCTAACGCTTCGCTGAGATACACTACTGGCCATTAAAATTGCTACACCAAGAAGAAATGCAAATGATAAACGGGTATTCATTGGACAAATATATTATACTAGAACTGACATGTGATTACATTTTCACGCAATTTGGGTCCATAGATCCTGAGAAATCAGTACCCAGAACAACCACCTCTGGCCGTAATAACGGCCTTGATACTCCTGGGCCGTATCCAGAAGAGCTTGGATGGTGTGTACAGGTACAGCTGCCCATGCAGCTTCAACACGATGCCACAGTTCATCGAGAGTAGTGACTGGCGTATTGTGACGAGCCAGTTGCTCGGCCACCATTGACCAGACGTTTTCAGTTGGTGAGAGAACTGGAGAATGTGCTGGCCAGGGCAGCAGTCGGACATTTTCTGTATCCAGAAAGGCCCGTACACGACCTGAAACATGCGGTCGTGCATAATCCTGCTGAAATGTAGGGTTTCGCAGGGATCGAATGAAGGGTAGAGCCACGGGTCGTAACACATCTGAAATGTAACGTCCACTGTTCAAAGTGCCGTCAATGCGAACAAGAGGTGACCGAGACGTGTAACCAATGGCACCCCATACCATCACGCCGGGTGATACGCCAGTACGGCGATGACGAATACACGCTTACAATGTGCGTTCACTGCGATGTCGCCAAACACGGATGCGACCATCATGATGCAGTAAACAGAACCTGGATTCATCCGAAAAAATGACGTTTTGCCATTCGTGCACCCAGGTTCGTCGTCGAGTACATCATCGCAGGCACTCCTGTCTGTGATGCAGCGTCAAGGGTAACCGCAGCCATGGTCTCCGAGCTGATAGTCCAAGCTGCTGCAAACGTCGTCGAACTGTTCGTGCAGATGGTTGTTGTCTTGCAAACGTCCCCATCTGTTGAGTCAGGGATCGAGACGTGGCTGCAAGATCCCTCACAGCCATGCGGATAAGATGCCTGTCGTCTCGACTGCTTGTGATACGAGGCCGTTGGGATCCAGCACGGCGTTCCGTATTACCGTCCTGAACCCACCGTGCCCATATTCCGCTAACAGTCATTGGATCTCGACCAACGCGATCAACAATGTCGCGATACGATAAACCGCAATCGCGATAGGCTACAATACGACCTTTATCAAAGTCGGAAACGTGATAGTACGCACTTCTCTTCCTTACACGAGGCATCACAACAACGTTTCACCAGGCAACGCCGGTCAACTGCTGTTTGTGTATGAGATATCGGTTGGAAACTTTCCTCATGTCAGCACGTTGTTTTAGATGTTGCCACCGGCGCCAACCTTGTGTGAATGCTCTGAAAAGATAATCATTTGCATATCACAGCATCCTCTTCCTGTCGGTTAAGTTTCGCGTCTATAGCACGTCATCTTCGTGGTGTAGCAATTTTAATGGCCAGTAGTGTACATTGGATTAACCTTAAGAAAATGTAATTCACCCATAAAAAAATGGTTTACCAAACTCTTCTTCGATATTTTGTTGACTATGGCTGGCACCATAGCGATCGTTGCAAAGTATGAAAAATACGAAATTCTTCACACCGTCCGAAGGCTTCACTTGTACGTAACTCTGTTTATTAGTGAGAAAGAATTTTCCGCTTTCCACCAAAACTGAAATGAATCTCTTAGTTTCGTAAAGAATAATATTTCTTTGGAGAAACATAAGATTTCTTAACAAAATCTCGATTGACCTCAGTTAATTTGGTCTTACGAGACTAATTACACTGCGCAACATAATTAAAGGATCACTTTTTCGAAACCCCGTAAGCTAAGATTGTAATTTGGCTCAGAGGTGCGTGCAACCTTCGTCTGTAATGGTACAAGCGTGCCGAGCTGGAATGTTACTCTCAGACTCGAAGCCGCTTCAATTAGCAAAGTGTCGCCACATGTGAAAACAGGGCAGAGCTCAGAAGTTAGTGTGAGCTGTAAGGTGTGTTAATGAAGCCACACTGGCTCCAAATGTCACCACAGTTCTGCCCAACGCCACGGTGGACGCGTCACGCGGTGGGAAGGTCGTCACAGCCACTCTCACCCACATTTCACTCCCTCTTTTGACGCCACTGCGATGGATGTTAGAACTGCAACACCCAGCGTTCAAATCACGCAGTTTTCTTACTAGTGTAGCGCGACCGCAGTTTTTGCTCTCGTGTACAGGATGAAAGTACTAGTGACCGTTCAAAACCATTCTACGAAATTTGAACATAATCCAAAGCATCGAAGGATACTAATGCTTTTTCAGCCTTCCTATCTCGGGTGCTCCTGTGGCGTGATCACTGGGTGAGAGGGTGGGGCGTTTCCGACAATGACTTACGCGTCAATAAAACGGCAAAGACCTCAACTTCGGCAAAGCTGTCGCTGGCACCAGACCACCTTTATTGAGAATTTTGAAAATCCACCTATACAGAGACAAATTGTAAACTTGTTGTAGGCGCCTGCAGGCAGGCAACCCCTTGTCATCCCTCCACAGACGCCTAAGAATCGATCAAGGATTGTCTCTGTAGAGCTACATTTTTAAAGTGCTCAACATAGGGGCGTAGTGTGACCGAGAGTTTGCGAAAATCGGGGGTCTTCGAGAAACCGTTTTATTCACACATGTGTCCATGTCGCAAACCCACCCTTCCCTCCCTCGTGATCACGTCACAGGAGAGCTGAAAAATTGTAAGTACCCTTTGCCGGGTCGCATCATGCTCAAACTTCGTGGAATAGTTTGTACACGAGAGCAAATACTTCGGTCGTTATGCACTCTCAAGGGGTGCGATCAGGTCCAACCTGGATGCAGCCCCCTATGTTCTTACAGAAGGGTTGAAACGCCCGGTACATGTCGACAGTGTCAACGGTAGTCAAGAGTGTCGTCATATTGCTCATCGCAATGCGAACTGTCGTTTGCTACCATGAGATGTGTCGAAATCAACGGCCCACGGTAAGGGGTGGTTTCACGGAGGTCCTTTATAGCACCAGATGAGGCCTTTTCGTGTCAATTATGAGTGTCGGGGTACCTGAAATGTTTATCCCGGCCACCCATAAGAAAACCGCGTGATTTCAAAGCTGTGCGTCACAGTTGTAACCTCCAGCTCAGAGGCGTCAAAATAAGGGGTGAAATGTTGGTACCAGGGGCTGTGACGCCTTTCCGATTGTGTGACACGTTCACGATGGCGTTGAGCAGGATTGTGGTGAAGTTCGGTTCCAACGTGAGATCTTTAACTCACCTTGTACCTCAGATGATCTTTCGAGCTCTGGCCTTTTTTCGCCGGTGTCACGCCTCACTGTTTGAAGCGTTGTCGATTCCGAGGACGACGTCGCAGGGCGCTAAGTTTTGGCACTATTACAGAAGAAGGTTGCAGGCACCATTGAGCTAAATTTCAAACTGATACCTAAAATGCTCGACCGTTACGATGTTTAGAAAAAGCGATTCTTTAATTCCGTTGCAGACTGTGTTTTATCCTCTCGGAAAAGAAATTTTGTAACTTACCTACTTCACACGTCGTCTAGCACAAGGTAATTCTGTCACATGTCGACATGTGCAATGCTGAAATTTCCTGGCAGATTAAAGTTGCGAGCCGGACCGACATTGTTAGTCCTGCATGTTTCCCAGGAGAACTTCTGCGAAGTTTGGAAGGTAGGAGATGGGGTACTGGCAGAAGTGGGCAGTTCGGTCGGCCGACTGTAGGCCTTTGGCAGCGTGGCAGCGCGGACGTGCTCAGCACTCCGAGCCGCCCTCCGCTAGCGAGTGTCTGTTTTACTTGCGCGCGGAGCTGAATAGTAGTGCTATTTAGATCGACTCGAAGCACGATGGCACTTTCGTACCGAAAGGCGACGATCACGCTTACGTTCAACGCATAATAGACCCTTGGCCAAATCCCATGAAACAGAAAGTTTCTTTACGTGACGTGGTGCACTTACAGAGTGACAATTATTGAACTATACGAAAAAAACGCAAATCAGTTACACACTACGGCGTGCACACACCTTATTCAACATGTAAACGTCCCTACAGATATTTGGATTTAGGTTATGACATGTTCGATATGCCTGCCATCATTGGCGATCATGTGGCGCAGACCGATAGCCAATTCAGCATGACCCGCTGAAGTGTCGGAACATCGATGCTGTCGATGACCTCCTGAATGGTTATGTGAATGTAGGCTTTCCCGGTGTATACTGCTGATGAAATCTTCTCGGGCTCCATCCGGATTGCTGCGTCGAAAATCCGCGACGTTTCGACGCAACTACCCAGATGGAAGCCCGAGAAGATTTCACCTCCTGAATGGCTGTTTTCAGCTCAGCAATGATTTTGGGTTCAAATGGCTCTAAGCACTATGGGACTTAACATGTGAGGTCATCAGTCGCCTAGAATTTAGAATTACTTAAACCTAACTAACCTAAGGACATCACACACATCAATGCCCGAGGCAGGATTCGAACCTGCGACCGTAGCGGTCGCGAGGTTCCAGACTGAAGCGCCTAGAACCCCTCGGCCACAAAGGCCGGCAATGATTTTGGGGTTATTGCCGTACACCTTGTCTTTAATATAGCCCCACAAAAAGGAGTCGCATGTGTTCAGATCCGGAGGATATGGCGGCTACTCGAGGCGCATGCCAGTTGCCTCTGGGTACCCCAGAGCCAGAATGCTGTCTCCATACTGCTCCTCCAAGACATCAAACACTCTCTTGCTTCGATGCGATCGAGCCCCGTTTTACATCAACCACATCCTGTCGAAATCAGGATCACTTTGGACAATGGGGATGAAATGAAACTTCCAACAGACTTACATACTGTTCAGTAGTGACCGTGCCATCAAGGAATATCCGAATGGTTCTAGGCGCTTCAGTCTGGAACCGCGAGACCGCTACGGTCGCAGGTTCGAATCCTGCCTGGGGCATGGATATGTGTGATGTCCTCAGGTTAGTTAGGTTTAAGTAGTTCTAAGTTCTATGGGACTGATGAACTCAGATGTTGAGTCCCATAATGCTCAGACCCATTTGGACCTTTTGAATATCCACTGATTAATCCGTGACTGGGCATTGCACACCACACAGTCACGTTGAGGGTGAAGAGACTTCTCGATCGCGAAATGCGGTTCATCAGTCCCCAGAACGAGCCGATTTTGCTTATTGATGAACCCATCCCAATGAAAGTGGGCTTCGCCCCTAAACCAAACCACACACCACATACTGATTCCCATCATGCCCCGTGGCTAACAGTGCAGTTTGAACGTCCTAACGCAAACAGTTCTGAAGTTCTGAGAATATTATTTCATATAGTTCAACAATTGTCCTCCTGTAGAGCCATAAGACGTGTTAGGAATTCATCTGTCCATCGTCTCCAGTACTGTTTATCTCGACCTCGTAGACGAAGCAGCCTGCAATAGGCTGCTATGCAGATCCGTCGATAGCTTCCGCTTTTGCCGTTCTGACGGGAACGTGAGTGTTGTGGCGGTTGATAACGCTGGACTAGGAGTTGGAAAGGTGCACGTTTACGAACTCCCTTTGGAAGTCACACCTTTCAGGTCGTACACGCTTTACGGCCTGATGGCACAACTCTTAGCGATGTGGAAGAAAAACTTCTGGGACGTATGCCATCCTCAATGGAAAGCGTACGTTTGTACCGAGCTCCGAAAACACATACCTTCAAATGTTTCAAGCAGTGGATGTCGCTCAATCGTCATTTATGACAGACATCCGAGGTTGCGCACAAGGACATATTCGCTCGGACTGCCTTCATTGAAGTCTTGTGCAGGTACCTCCTGCCGAACAGTTACATACGTGAATGCGTTGAAGAATAATATGGGTGTCAGCCACGACCGGCCCTCACCTCAGGTGACTGAGTTCTGCTCCCAATCCTTTCCTGCAGCGCTCATATTTGACCCAGCTGCATGTTCGTCCCGTCACCCCACAACTACATCAACGTCAGGATCAAGTGACGGCACGTCGACCTTCCCTACCGATTTGGAAGCGAGGATTCGAGAGGGTCATACCGACACTCGACAAACCTTCGATGCGGAAAAGCGCCAACGCAAATAGAAGTCTCTGAAACGGTGTAAGAAGGCGCGGCTGTCCACAGAAGGAGGGCTGCGCGAGGGAGGTGTGCTGCCGGAGGACGAGGACGATCCCAGCATGTCACTGCCGGCTGCCATCCCGTCACGCAGCTGCCACAGGCCGACCTGGAGTATCAAACGCATGGCGGCGAGGTGGATGCTGCTATGCAGCAGGATGACACCCACCCATCGGTTGCCGGGACTAGTGCACCCCATCTGACGGAATCCGTCCCACAGTACTCATTGGGCTTCTGGGCTAATGACGTGTTACTTAACGACGTGATGCAGGAGACAGATCCCGGCGGAGGTTCGAGTCCTCCCTTGGGCATGGGTGGGTGTGTTTGTCCTTAGGATAATTTAGGTTAAGTGGTGTGTAAGCTTAGGGACTGGTGACCTCAGCAGTTAAGTCCCATAAGATTTCACACACATTTGAACATTTTGAACAGGAGACAGATGGTCAACCGATGTCTTTCGCCGACGCTGCGTGGGACAGGCGTTGCACGCAAGGTGATTATTAACTTGTGTGTTAGCCGCCCCGGTGACGGGACGACAGTCAGTCGACAGTTACGGCGATATCTTGACTAATTAACTACAACGTCAAGAGTGTACCGCATAGGTACTGTTTATATCAACAGCACTCACACACTGGCAAAGGTGAAAATGTTAAGGGATACGCTACGGGTAGCAGACATGGATATTGTTTTCCTCCAAGGGGTGCGACTTTTACAGTTACTATGCTTATAGTTTACTGGCTGGCGACAGTAGTGGTGGCACGGCGATACTTGTAAGGGAAGGGACTGAGGTGACGGACGTGATTTACCTTCCGTCGGTACGTGGTGTGCCGCTTACGGTCGGTGCGGTCCGTTTGGTGAACTTTTATGCGCCATCAGGCTAGTCGAAGCGCCTGCAATGGATCGTCTTTTACTCCGCGGAGGTCACCTCGTTGTTTAAAGGAAATGCAGGGCATTACATAGTGGACGGCGTTTCCAGCTGTGTTCCGCGGCCCGCGTACCAATACCTCCACTTCGTCCCCTGACCAGTGTTGCACCCACTGGTACAGGACCTCGCGCTGCAATGCACCTGGACCTACTACACGGAGACAATTGAGGATACACATACCTTACCAGCCATTAAGCCAGTCACTTAGACAGCTTACAGTTACACATTGCTGTGGTGGACTGGTTGTGTCAAACCTACCATACGCAGGGCATTTATCGGCTATAGCAGAGATAGGTCCGGCTGGCAATACACGACTTCGAAATGTTATTACAAGACTTCAGGGACCTGACAATGCAACCGTCGTCACCAGATCGTCAACGGGCCGTCAAGTGCATCAAAGCCAGATTGATCCAATTACAAGGCGTCAGGGTCCGTGCGACAATACAATACGGTCTTCATGGAGAACGAGCATCACTGCATTATAGACGTCAGCGCAAAAGCATGCACATCACGTCAGTCGAAACGGCAGAGGAAAGGCAAGCTGTGATAAAACAGATATTGCCCGAACATTCACCCAATACTGTCGCAACTTCAACGCCGAGGGCCCGTGGGGCGACATGGGACTGGCAGACGTGCAGCACGACACAGAAGCAACCGAGGCTGTACAGGACGACGGCACACTTTTGGCAGTCATTACCGGAGACGAACTGGATATGACCATGAAGAGGGATGCATTGAATATATCATATGAGCCTGATGGGCTCCCTTTTGAATTTTACCGCTCCTTTCCCCGTCTAATGGGCGTATCGTGTATCGAAATGTATAAAGAACTGATTTCCCCGACCTTCCGGGTCCCACCGAATTTACAGAAAACATCATGATACCTGTACCTAAACCTGGCGTTGTGCCGTGCCCTCAGGATTATCGACGCCTGACTTTGTGATACGCCGACTATAAGCTTTTTACACGGACTTCCGTGTCCGTCTGCACTTCACAGTCAAGGACGCAATACATGACGATCAAATGTGCCTTGGTGGAAAGAGTGACGTCCACTCGACGTTGGATTCGTAAAGTGATGGCCGCGCGGGATTAGCCGAGCGGTGTAGGTCGCTGCAGTCATGAACTGTGCGGCTGGTCCCGGTGGAGGTCCGAGTCCTCCCTCGAGCATGGGTGTGTGTGTTTGTCCTTAGGATAATTTAGGTTAAGTGGTGTGTAAGCTTAGGGACTGATCACCTTAGCAGTTAAGTCCCACAAGATTTCACACACATTTGAATATTTTGAACGTATAGGGATGCGATCGCCCTGATGTTGACCTGCAACCTCCGGGGCGCCCTTGTTGCGGTGGATTTCGACCATGCATTCGACCGTGTTGACAATTATTTTCTGCGTGCAGTCATGAAACGCATGGGCCTGCCCCGCGTGTTTATAGATGTGATCCTGCGTATGATTCGCGGAGCACATTCGAGGGTAACGGTGCACGATTATCAATCAGAATCCATTTCTATCGTACGTTCCGTGAGGCAATGACACCCCTTGTCCACCGCTTTATTTGCAGTAGCCCTTGCGCCAGACCTGCATGGTCTTCGCCGACGCTTGTAAGGGGTTTGTTTACGGACCGCGAGCTTCCGACGTTGTGCATATACCAACGATGTCGTATTCTCGCCAGGTCAGGTGATGACGTGGTCGCCCTGCGATGGCTTTGACAGTAGGTGCAGTGGCGGGCAGTATCACCAGTCTGCGGAAGACGAAGTATATGGGTGTGCGCAGAGGACTGGTCACGGAAACAGCAGTGCCCATTACTAAAGTACCTGCGTTCAAATGTTAAGGGGTGCTTTTTCATGGGCATATTCATCGCGCTGCGGCAGTCACGTATCTTCGGCTGTAACGACATAAGTCCACTGGTGCGACTCTACACGCTACGCTCCTTGGACATGTTCTAGCAGGCGCAGCACGTTAATGCCTACATAGCTCCAAAATTAAACCATTTCGGCTATGTGCTCCCGATGTCCATTAAGACTGCTATGAGGCCATATATTGCATTTGGACATTTCGTGAGTGCTGACCTTTTTTTTGGAATTTGTTACGACACCTTAACATTGCCTTCACATGAAGATGGCGTAGGTCTCACCAATTTCAGGAGCAGAGGGCGGCCACTGTTTCTTGAACGATGAGTCGACTATGGCATTCTGAGCGAGTCATCCTGACAGGCACCGTAATTGACGAAGTGGTGCCACAATCATTGCACCCTCCAGTTCCTGTCGCTCATGTTTCTTCGCTATTCAGTCACCTTAGGACGTTTTTCGTTGTCTATAGTTATCTGCTGGTTGCCCTGCCTTCTACACGATCGCCTACGGCGAAGAATTATTAACGCCGATTACAAAAACACCAACACGCTAACGTGGCTGAACGACGCTACTCTGCCGAACGATGCAGGAGAGTATGGAGTGCGATCCATCTACCCTCTCTTCCTACCGAAGTGCGGGCTTCGTGGTAGTGAATGACTAATTCCCTAATCGCCGACGATTGCACTCCATTCATTTGGTCGACGCGCCTTTGTGTCCACGTTGCGTAGCAATTGATTCAGATGCACATCGGCTGACATGTGATACCGCGACTGCATGCTGGCTACTCAAACAACGAATGTTAGTCCTATTCTTACGAGAGCCGCTCGCGTCGATTGATTCTGACGCTCTAATACACCCGGATGACGCCTGTTTCCCAGCCGTCAGGATAAATGCAGCCTATTGGATTAAAGAAATGGCGCTGTACTATTCTTCCGCGACGGTGTCAAAGTAGTGTTAGATTACTGGTTCTTCCTGCTGGACAAGTAAACGCCGGGCGAAATACTGGTCCTGTTTTGCCAGCTATTTGGGTTTATTGTTCATGTACCCTCCGGCTGGGGTGTCCCACGTACGAGACGAGATAGACTACGATGGTCCATGAGATGGATTTCGACCTATGTACACACGGGACAGTGCTCCTCATCATACCAGAAGACGACGTAGACAATCCGCATGATCAGATGTTACAGGGTATTCTTAGTATGGTCGTAGGCGTCGCCGTGCTTAAAAAGAAAAAGTTGTTCCGAGAAAGACAACAGGTTAGTGTCCACATGCTTCCAAATTCTTCTAATCTTTTGTTTTCCAAGATACAGAGTTTAAAAAATGTCGGCAGCGCACTTGCTTGCGAAGGTCCGGAGTTCGAGTCTCGGTCCGGCACACGGTTTTAAACTGCCAGGAAGTTTCAGATCAGCGCACACACTACTGCAGAGTGCTAATTTCATTTTGAATGTGCAACGTTCATCTCTGAACTGAATTAATGAATTAACTGTGTGTGTGTGTGTGTGTGTGTGTGTGTGTGTGTGTGTGAGAGAGAGAGAGAGAGAGAGAGAGAGAGAGAGAGAGAGAGAGTGGGGGAGGGGGTGTGGGGGGGGGTGTCTGTTGAGCAGTCCTGGGATAAGACTAGCTTAGTGTTATCATGAAACATAAGAATCGAAAGACGCGGATTTAAGCCAGAAATTGTAGCACTTTTCTACGATAAGATTTTAGAGTATCTGAAATACACTAAGCCTCCAGTTTACGAAAACACTCGCGGTTGTAAACCATTTTGTTATAAGAACATATAGAATTTTTATTTAGGGCAATGACCAAGAGCAAGCCTACAGTACGCTACACACAAAAGTTTTAATGTGTCACTTATTGTTCACAATTAGGCTATACATTAAGAAAAACGGCCGGCGGTCTTAATAATCTCACAAATTTTAGTGCCAATGTTATCTATCACTATTCCTTTAGAATAAACCTAAACTGGCGTCCATAACATGTACTGTTAAACCGACTTACGCCGTAACTGAGTGGCTTCAGTGCTGACGCAAAGTTTCCATCAGCCGATATCTGCGCCGCAGTTCTCTGTTTTATGTCAGACTACAATTTATTATTGCTCGCCACTTGCTCAGTATGCATTACCAACAGGCGTGTGACACTCATCATCTAAGACAGCTGCCGACAGGAAACTGCGCCGTGGAGCCGTTTTTAGGATGAGAACGAAACCGCTGCAAGAACAAACAGCGACGTCGCTTAACAAAATTCCCTGGTACTTCGTAAAAATTTTTCATCCTTCTCGTTGCACCTGCGTAAATGAATTGATTTGTCGACGAAGATGAGTACAGTACTCCCAGAAAAGCCGTGAAAAATCGATGCAGTTACGGAGTTGAGAAATCGTGAACTTTTCGTAATAGCTATGCATATAAGGTACTCTACGGTGCAGATACTTCGATGCCTCTATGAGTTTAGAGGCTCGAAAATGTAACTAAGTGGTCATTAATACGCGCTAGATGTAGTGCATATTTCCAGATATTAATGACTGTCAGGTAAGGGATCAAGAAACGACAGTAGATCTTTCCGTGAAAAATAGTATCCGTCTTTTCTGTCGTCACTCTAGCTTCAAAACAGTAAAACTTTACATCACACTCAACAAGCTACAACTGATTTAATGGTAGAGTTCATCTTAAATGTACCAGAGAAATGTTCCTGACTCATACATTAGTATGTTAATACTACAAAAATGTATGATTTCCTGCTCAGCATTCCGAAGATACACATTTATTCAGAGATCTCACTAACGAATATAATGCTAACTGATAATCTAGAGGCGACTGAAGAAAACCTTCGAGCCTCTACTGAAGAATGATCATACCAGTTATCGAATTTTTCTCGAAAATGGCATTGGTCAGATTTAGAAGAAAAACAAGCCAGCGTCCAACTGTCTCACTCTCAACTCTCACATGAGGCGCGCGTATTTGCAAACTCTCGGACGCGCGGATGCTATTTTCGGCTCACGAGGCTTTCCTAGGGGAATATTAATGGGAATACGCCTTTTGTTGTGAACGTAGCTTAGAATGGCACAGCAGATGGACCGCCGTGGGATCTCATTACCGACTTATTTCTCGGACTAATTGATTTGGGATTAAACAAAGGCGAGCTGGTCCTCGAGACGGTGCCGTTCTCAGCGCCGGTTGCGGCACATTATACGTCGCTCGTAAAAGGCGACGCCGCCAACATAAGCCCATAATATATTGCGCCTTTCATGCAGGGGCTGTGGATGACATGAAAGGTTCTTCCCTCAGTCGCAGTCGTCGGCTGACAGTATTCTCCAGAGATTTTCGAAACTCGACTGCCTTACCAAACCAGGAAATAGATTCAGAAGCCACCCTCAATAACTTTTATCACCTTCTATTTCTAAAAATTATTCGCCTTAGTACTACCGTCGAAACAGAAAGCGAATGTAGCCAGTCCAAATTCTGATGTCACAAGATACCAACTGCATTTCGACTTTTCAGGTAAGGCTTTACCGTGACTGTTATTCGTATCGATTTAAATAATAAATTTACTCGTACCACTCACTATTTACTATACAGAACCATAGGTTACCACAAAGTGGCAACAACACATGCATGTCGCATGAAGTCACATAAATGCAACTGGTAATGAATGTGAAACACGTAGGAACAAAGAGTGAAAATTAGAGTTTAACATCCCGTCGACAACGATGTCATTAGAGCACAAGTTCGGATTCAGAAAGCATGTGGAAAGAAATCTGCCGTGCCCTTACGAAGGAACCATCCAGGCATTTACCTTAAGTGACTTGGCGAAATCACGAGAAATCAAAATCTGGATGTCAAGACGCGGATATGAACGTTCGTCCTCCTGAATGCGAGTCCAGTGTGCTAACCACTGGGCCACTTTGCTCGATCGGAAACTTGTGGTGGAAATAAAATAAATTGTGACTAGTAAAAGTAAAATTTTTTGTTTCAGTCTACACATGTCGGCAACTGAAGCAGTGGATTACATTTCTGATGCACTAGACTGTCTCCCAGTATTCTGGGATAAGTCCCTAATCTTTCTGGGGTGTCTCATGGCACTGTTATTAGAGTCCCTTCCGTTGCGCCGAGCGAGATGGCGCAGTGGTCAAGACACTGGAGTCGCCTTCTGGAGGACGACGTTTCAAAATTTAGGTTTTTAATGGTTTCCATAACCACTTAAGGCAAATGCGTAGACTGTTCCACAGTAAGTACCCGGCCGATTTCCTTCCCAGTCCGAGCTTGTGCTCCGTATTTAATGACCTCTCTCTTAACGGAACGTTAAAGGCGAATCTCCCTCCCTTTTGTCACAAGCTTCCCGCAAGCTAACTGAACCCTTCATGGTAGTCGAGAGCGGTAGACAGTATGTCAGCACTGCTTGAATTTCCACTATTACCCATAAAACCAACCCCTACCCCCTCTTTCCTCCCATTGAGACGTAACTTCACCCAAACAATTTCCTGCGCCCCACCTTCATACCTGAGGATGTCATCTATTTCATAACTGAACTGCAGAACACCCATAAACCTTAACGCCCGCACATACTCCAACAGCCAATTCTAGCTGCCTGATCTGTTTTTCACCTCAACGTCCAAGTCATATACAGCCATATCCAGTCTCATTTTCTTTTCACTTGCCATGGAATACCAGTTTAAAGCGTCTACCTCCGTCCATACCGTTATCCAACACGTCATAGTGCGACAGCTTCCTAAGCCACAATATCTATTTCCTTAGCTCTAACAAAACTCTCTCTTTACACTTACTCTCGGTTCCAGCGCAATATTCATGCGCCTAACCTGAGAAAAACATTGCTACCTCCCCAAGCCACCCGTATGTAGCCTTATTCCCTACAGTATACTAAAGATTCACTCTCTGAGTCCGAAGCAGAACTACGATTAGATTTCTATTTGACAATAATCCTCACACATCACCTCATGCAACCTTCTTGGCTAGTGATTACACGTATCCCCGATCTGACAAGATAATAATCCTTCATACTTCTCACAATTCCGTAGAGTACACACAGAATGTGCAGATGGAACGAAGTATAGAACTAAACGTCCCATCGACAACGAGGTCAACATAACTTGGGAAGAAACTGATCGGGGAAGCATAGAGAAGGAAATCGGCTACGTTATTTTCAAATAACTAACGTGGCGTTTGCCTTCAGTGCAGGGAAGCTGATAAAACTTAAATTTGGATAGCCGGACCGTGATCTGTACCTCGAGTCAAGTATCTCAGCACTGCGCCGCCTCATCTCGTTAGTATATGTCGTCAAACGTAAAAACCGAGGCTGTCTGTGAAAGATACGGTGGATCGCTTGGCTAGTTTCCACCTGGTACAGTAAAATTCCTGCGCCATATCTTAACGACAACGTATTTCCTGTACCGCGATATGATGGTTCAACAATGGGGTGTCCACTATCACCGGCCGACGCGAAGTTCTTCGTGGCGCATTTTGAAGACCAGGTTCTCAACTGAATGATGTTTCGCTCGTCTTGTTGCGTCCGGTGCCTCGATGGCCCCTTCTTCTTATGGCCTCACAGTGAAAGTATGCTGCAGTAGTTCGTGGATCACAAGAATGCTGTACATCCCGACATTACATTTAGTGTAATCTCCTGGTAGATGAAAATTGTGTATCGAACTGAGATTGGAACTCGGGGCCTTCCCTTTCGCGGGTGATGCTCTCACCGAGTGAGCTGCTCATGCACGAATCAAACCCTGTCCTCTCAGCTTCAATTTTGTCAGTTCCGTGACCCTTCTTTCCAAATTTCGAGTCCCAGACACGCTGTTTTAATCTGGCAGGTAGTCTCAAAACAGCACACTCCGCCGCAAAATGAAAGATTCGTTTTGGAAACAACCCCATAGGATATGTATGAGCCATTTCTGCACGATATTCTCTCTGCTGAGTATGCTTGATTCGAACAGTATGAGGAAGAGTTTCTGTGAATTAGTGATATACGAGGTGTGATTGGAAAGTTTTAAGAATGGACTTGTAATTGTACAATGGTGGTGCTTACATGTTACTGTGATGAATCTCCTTCTAAATAGTCCCCTTCTGATTGAATACACCGACTCCAACGGTGTTTCCACTTTTGGGAATATTCCTGCAATTTTTTCCCTGAAATGTGTTAAGGACGCTCTCCGTACTTGCCTAGATGTCTTCAATCGAGTCAAATCGCTTCCCTTTTGGTGAAAATTTCAGTTTAGGAAACAGGTAGAAGTATGCAGGGGCAAAATCAGGGGAATATGGTGGATGTGGAAGCACAGGAATTTTGAATTTGGTCAAAAATTCAACGATGGATAAGGCATGATGAGCCGGAGCATTGTCATAGTGTAGTATCCAACTCGTGTCTTTTCACAATACATGCCTTTTCTTCCGCACCTTTTCACGCAGACGCTCAAGGATACATTTGTACTATTCCTGGTGAATTATCTGTCCTCTGTGGGTAAATTCATGATGCACAAGACCGGTAGAATCGAAAAAAAACCACCAACGTTGTCTTCACCTTCGACCGACTTTGCCATGGTTTTTTGGTCGTGGTGAACCTTGAGTTTTCTACTGCGAAGACTGCACTTTGGTTTCAGGATAATATCCATATACCCACGATTCGTCACCTTTAATTACCCTATTTAACAAATCTGGGTATTTTTAGTCCGATTAATCAGTTCTTGGCACACTTGAAGTCGGTATTGTTTCTGGTCACTTGACAACACTTTTGGAATGAATTTTGCGGACACTCGACGCATGTTCGGATCTTCAGTTAAAATTGACTGAACTGCACAGAAACTTAAATTAAGTTCATCAGCCATCTCCCTAATTGTAAATCTACGGTCAGAGCGTACTAACTCCCGCACTTTCACAACATTTTCATTCGTTTTTGAGGTGGATGGACAGCCGGACCGTGGGTCATCTTCAAATGATTTGCGGCCATTTTTAAATCTGTTGAACCAGGCAGAAACATTTGACTGCCTCACATAATTATCTTCAAAAGATGATTTCCCGGTTTTAAAACAAAATTTAACACACACTCGTTGCTCCGTTTTTAAGTTCATTTTCACACAGACAGAATCCGGCAACAAGCCCTAACAGACCCGCACTCAACTAGCTGCCACAACGAACTGAATAAAGGAAATGCAGTGTCCTGTCAGAGGGCGTTCAAGGACAAGGCAATGACTCACTTCCCACCCTCCGTGTACCTGCCCACCAAACCAGTAAGCAGTAGAGGATCCATTCTTAAAACTTTCCAATCACACCTCGTACAAGGGTACGCGCTTATCAAAAGGTCTGCCAGAGCACATCAAATGTTTTGAGGGTGATACCGTCAAGTTTAATAGTGAAACGGAAAATAAGTCACCCCTGGAGACATGACGCTAATACCGTAAACACTGTCACTAGCCTTGGAGTTAAAGAGCCCAAAAGTTTCTTCAGGTGTGACAGCTCCACTCACTGATAATTAGATAACGTATATCTACCAAACTGTGGGGATGCTAGTTGCCACGTTTCACCTGCTGTTCCAAATAGTGCCAGACATTTCGTACGGGAGTGAAGTCAGAAAATTTAGAGGCCCAGTTGAAAAAAATGGTTCAAGTGGCTCTGAGCACTATGGGACTTAACTTCTGAGGTCATCAGTCCCCTAGAACTTTGAACTACTTAAACCTAACTAACCTAAGGATATCACACACATCCATTCCCGAGGCAGGATTCGAACCTGTGACCGTAGTGGTCACGTGGTTCCAGACTTTAGCGCCTAGAACCGCTCGCCTACCTCGGCCAGCAGACCCAGTTGAGGTGCGACAAGATGCCCGACTGCTCGTCAGACCTCAACGTATGCGTGCAACCCTGTGAACACAGCCGGTGCCATTTTGGATAACGGTAGTGTCCACTACATATTCATTGCGAAGGTGTACAAGAAGCAGAACTTGGTCGCCGAGATGGTAGATGTACACATCTTGGTTCATGTTCAGGTAGCATTTTTAAAATACCTATTACAATATTGTCTGGTGAATTTATTACACTCAAGATTACATTCGAAAGCATTTATAAAACTAATGTAATAAGTTTTAATTACACTGAAGGGTCAAAGAAACTGGTACAGATCGGCCTAATATCGTGTAGGGGCCCCGCACACACGCAGAAGTGCCACAAGACGACGTGGCATGGATTCGACTAACGGCTAACGTAGTGCTGGAGGGAACTGACACCATGAATCCTGCAGGGCTGTCCATAAATAAGAGTGCGAGGCGGGGTAGATCTCTTCTGAACATCACGTTGCAAGGTATCCCAGATATGCTCAATAATGTTAGTGTCTGAGGAGTTTGGTGGCCAGCGGAAGTGTTTAAACTCGGAAGAGTGTTCCTCGATCCACCCTGTAACAGTTCTGGACGTGTGGGGTGTCGAATTGTCCAGCTGGAATTGCCCAATTTCATCGGAAAGCACAATAAATATAAATGAATGCAGGTTATCAGACAGAATATTTACGTACGTGTTACCTTTCAGAGTCGTATCTAGACGTATCAGGGGTCCCATAATGCTCCAACTGCACATGCCACGCACCATTACAGAGCGCCCACCAGCTTGAACAGTCCCCTGCTGACATGCAGACTCCATGGATTTATGAAGTTGTCTTCATACCTATACACGTCCATCCGTTTGATACAATTTGAAACAAGATTCGTCCAACCAGGCAACATGTTTCCAGTCGTCAACAGTCCAATGTCGGTACTGATGGGCCCAGGAGAGGCATAAAGCTTTGTGCCATGCAGTCGTCAAAGGTACACGAGTGGGCCTTCGCCGTAGAAAGCCCATACCGATGATGTTTCATCGAATGGTTCGCACGCTGACAGTTGTTGATGACTCAGCATTGAAATCTGCAGCAATTTGTGGAAGGGTTGCATTTCGGTCACGTTGAACGATTCCATCAGCCGTCGCAGGTCCCGTTCTTGCAGAACTTTTTCCGGCCGCAGCACCAAAGTCGGAGATTTGATGTTTTACCGGATTCATGATATTCACGGTACACTCATGAAATGGTAGTACGGGAACACCCCCCCCCCCCTCTTCATCACTACCTCGGAGATGCTAGGTCCATCGCTTGTGCGACGACCATAACACCACGTTCAGACTCAATCTTGTCAACCTGCCATTGTAGCAACACCGATGTAACAACTGCGCCAGACACTTGTTTTATACAGGCGTTGCCACCCGCAACGCCTTATTCTGCCTGTTTGCATATCTGTCTTTGAACACGCATGCCTATACGAGTTTCTTGGCTGCTTCAGTGTAATTCATATTAGAACTGTTGCAATATAATATGCCATGCAATTTAAGTCGTTGACTTGCTCGTATAGCGCAACTCGCTGCACGTTAGCAGGTACACCGGACGTGTATCGAATCGACAGGGCAGCCACATTCTGTGTAAATAAGTTATATAAAACTGCTACCACGCACTTTTTTAAACAATTGTCCGCAGCTTGCGGTCGTGCGGTAGCGTTCTCGCTTCCCACGCCCGGGTTCCCGGGTTCGATTCCCGGCGGGGTCAGGAATTTTCTCTGCCTCGTGATGACTGGGTGTTGTGTGCTGTCCTTAGGTTAGTTAGGTTTAAGTAGTTCTAAGTTCTAGGGAACTGATGACCATAGATATTAAGTCCCATAGTGCTCAGAGCCATTTGAACCATTTGATTTTAAACAATTATGTTTTATTCCATGAACCGGTTTTCGAACTTTTTCGTGTTCATCTTCAGATGGTTTCTGGGAGCTGCATCATTATTTCTAGCATAATGCTGGGTGCTGTTTCTATGACAAAAAGATGGAACACGCTTTAATGTATCACCATGACTATTGCTTATCTGTCGATATGGATGTAAATTTAGCTTTTTACTTACTGCGACAGTATGGGCGGCTTTTTCCCGTTAGTGTCCATCTGTCTGCCTCCATTTTGATGTTCGGTTGTTATATCAGTACATACACATTCATACAAACTATATTAAGTTACACTCCGACAGCAGAACTTAGCATGCACTATACTACTATTGGTTGTACCAAAGATCTTGACAAAAAGATATGGCATAGGCCAACTTTGCACAGAGATGTAATTTGTTCATTTTTACATGTATTAAAATCGATATTAGGGCAAATATTTTAATCAGACTGGCGATAACATGAGAGCACAAAATAAAATAAATAAATAAATTACTACAAGAAGAAGCTTCAGTGATCTTATGTCTTATTTATATGTGTATATTAACGAATAATACAGGCGCCGCGCGGGATTAGCCTAGCGGTTTAGGGCGCTGCGGTCATGGGCTGTATGGTTGGTCCCGACGGAGGTTCGAGTCCTCTCTCGGGCATGGGTGTCTGTGTTTGTCCTTAGGATAAATTAGGTTAGCTTAGGGACTGATGACCTTAGCAGTTAAGTCCCATAAGATTTCACACACATTTGAACACAATAATACAGGCGATTTATAGCAAATATTTTAATCATGATTGGCATTAACATGAATGCCCAGGAATCAATAATACAGAGTTAATGTATTTGCAATAAGATGCAGCTGTTCGTAATACTAGGACCTTTATATTTAAATTTAAATTTTTAAATAATCAACCATCAAATGAACTGGTGAGATATTTCTGCTGTTGCGTTAACATGATTTGGGATATTAGTAAGAGTAGACTGTTCATTATAGGTAATGGTATATGTATAAAATTGATATCGTTTCTAACGGAGTAAAGCTGTTTGTATGACCGTGCACTTTATATTTAAAAACCAAGAACAAATGTTCAAGTGAATTGTTCACTTATTTTTGTTCTTAGATTAAAGTTATATGTAATACTGGTAAAGGCAGCTTCTGTTTGTTCCAGCTAGAAGTAATATGTAAAAAGTATTGATTTATGTTAACAGTAGACGGCTTTACCATTTAGAAATATAGTACAGGTTTTATTCTGTCGTAGGACATTACATTGACACCAGTGCAGTTAGGATGTAAGGAGAGGGAGGGGGGTCGTTAGAGATGGGGAGGGGGATGGGGAGCCAGTGTAGAGTTGGTTGAGTGGTTACCTATTTTGAACTAGTAGATCTTCAAAGTTCTGAAGGAAAAATTTGCTTCCCAGTTCAATTTGGTCATTGAGTAGGTAGTCAGAAGTTGTATTTGTGTAGATAAATATTTCAATTTCTTCAAGAAGGTAAAGTATCATGCCTTTGTTGGCAAAATGGAGTATTTGGAGATTTTGTTCTATGTTATTTGCAGAATGATTGTGTTGGGCAAGATGTGAGACAAAGCTGCATTTATTCAGGTTGTTACGACAGAGGGCATCTATGTGTTCTTTAAATCTTGTTGTGAAGCTCCAATGTAGAAGCTTGGACATGAGTTGCAAATGAGCTTGTAGACACCTGACTTTTGATACTGTTGTAAAGCTGTGTATGGTTTTATTTTGTATTTTGTTGTTGGTGAAGAAGCTTACTTTTATGTTGTATGTCTTGAAGAGTTTGGCAATTCGGTGAGAAATCTTCCCTAGGAAAGGCAGGCTAATAAATGTGGTCTTCTTGTTTATGGGTGGTTGTTCAGCAGTTGGTTGATTTAATTTTGATGTATGGATTAGTTTATCTATTATTGCAGGGGTGTACCCATTGCTGGAGACAATTGATTTAATAGTTTCTGTTTCTTTTTTCTTTCACTTGTGTACTTGGGATTTTAAGCATGCAATTAATCGTTGTTTTGAAGAAAGCTTTTTTATGTTGGTCTGGATGGCAAGAGGATTTGTGTATGGTAACACTGGTGGTTGTTGGCTTTCTGAAAATTTGAAATTTATGCTTTTGACTTTTATTTGAGATTGTTAAATGAAGATAGTTAATGCATTCTGGTGTTTCATTTTCTACTCTGAATTGAATTTTGTTGTGTATTTTATAAAGTTCTTTGGCTAGATTATCTATTTCTTCTGTTGTTGCATTGACGGAATGAGAGTGTCATCAACATAGCGTTTGTAGTAAAGCAGCTTATCTTTCGGCTGGGTTTGGGATCTAGCAAAGTTGTTTTCAAGATTATGAATGTATATGTCTGCTAGTAAGCCTACAAGACTACTACCCATTGCCAATCAATCTTCCTGAATGTAAACTTGTTGTTGAACAGAAAGTAGTTTTGTGATAATATAAGCTCCAGGATCTCTATGAGTTCGTACATTTAAGCTCATGTCATTGTTCCATGTTTGAGTAAGTTGTTTCTTCCTAAGCCAATTGTTTCCTTGACAGGTATGTTTGTCTACAGGTTGACTATGTCAAGAGATGCAAATCTAGCTGTGGTTGCGACGGGGATATCTTTTATGCTACACATGAGCGCATAACTGTTTTTGATGGAGAAGTTACTTTCAAATACATATGCCTTGCGGATAATATCATTACGTTTCTTGGTGATTTTATAGCTTGGACCAATCATAGAGTTCAAAATGGGACGTATTGGACATTCTGGTTTGTGGATCTTAGGCTGCTACATATTACTTTTAGCTGGAACAAACAGAAGCTGCCTTTATCAATATTCCAGATAACTTTAATCTAAGAACAATAATAAGTGAACAGTTCACTTGAACATTTGTTCTTGGTTTTTAAATATAAAGTGTACGGTCACACAAATAGCTTTAGTCCATTACAAACACTATAACTTTTATACATATACCCTTAGATAAAATAAACATAATCTACTCTTACTAATACCCCAGATCATGTTAATGTCACAAGAGGAATAACTTAACAGTTCATTTGAAGGTTGATTATTTAAAAATTTAAATGTCAAGGTCCTAGTCATACAAACAGCTGTATCTCATTGCAAATACAATAACTCTGTATTATTGATTCCTGGGCATTCATGTTAGTGCCAATCATGATTAAAATATTTGCTATACATCGCCGGTATTATACGTTAACATACAAATAGAAATAAGACATCAGATCACTTGCAGTTTGTTCTTATAGTAATTTATTTATTTATTTATTTATTTTATTTTGTGCTCTCACGTTATCGCCAGTCTGATTAAAATATTTGCCCTTATATCGATTTTAAAACATGTAAAAATGAACAGATTACATCTCTGTGCAAAGTTGGCCTATGCCATATCTTTTTGTAAAGATCTTTGGTACAACCAACAGTAGTATAGTGCATGCTGGATGCTGGCGAAATTTCGCTGTCAGAGTGTAAATTAATATAGTTTGTATGAATGTGTGTGTAGTGATATAATAAACGGACATCAAAATGAAGGCAGACAGATGGACACTAACGGGAAAAAGCCGCCCATACTGTCGCAGTAAGTAAAAAGCTAAATTTACATCCATATCGACAGATAAGCAATACTCATGGCGATACATTAAAGCGTGTTCCATATTTTTGTGATAGAGCCAGCACCCAGCATTATGCTAGAAATAATGATGTAAGTTCCAGGTTTGTTGCTGATTACTATAACTTATTTACATTCAATTAACAGTCACGTTTCTAAAATATCCGTAATGGATAAGCATAAGCCTCACTGTGGTTTAGGCTCCTTCCCACGATCGTTTAGGGAAATACTGGGCTGTTCCACAAGTTCCGCGTCACGGAATACGATATGCAAACAGTTAAAACACGAAAATACACAGAATCAAAATTATTCGACTCAGCGACAAATGGTGGCCGGCCGGTGTGGCCGAGCGGTTCTAGGCGCTACAGACTGGAAATGCGCGACCGCTACGGTCGCAAGTTCGAATCCTGCCTCGGGCATGGATGTGTGTAATGTCCTTAGGTTGGTTAGGTTTAAGTAGTTCTAAGTTCTAGGGGACTGATGACGTCAGAAGTCAAGTCCCATAGTGCTCAGAGCCTTTTTTTTTTTTTTTTTTTTTTTGCTAGCAAGAGCGTTCGGCCACAGACTTAAATATTAAAATGTTATTGGTCAAATCTGAAAAAAGACACCGTGGTAGATGGGATTGACGTCACGGAAAAGAAAGTGTTCAGCTTACGTCACTGCTTCGTACTGCCCTTTAATAAACGTTCTTCGACTTCCTCCACGTCGCAGGGACTTGAGTCCACCAGACCCGTAGAATTTGACCCACGTAATGTAATATAATGGATGGGGCTTGATGATGGCATGGTGGTGATTTTGTAGATGGAGGAGAGTGCGTGGTAAGGAGGGCAGGGACGGTTGGAGGCGGGCGCAGCGGGCCGTGCGACAGCTTCCGGCGGGCCCTGGCCCGGGCCGGGGTGAACGCCACGCGGAGGTCACGCACCCGCGCATACTGCACCGCACACCACGGCCGCCAGTATGCACCGCACTCACATCCATCCCTTCTTCTGGTTTTTTGGGCCCAAATATCCACAGTATGCCATCCCGTCTTAAGACACGTCAGAAAACACGTCAAGCATATGAGAAGCATATAACTGCTGTCTCGAGTGCAAATCACTAACTAGTACCGCTATCGGACGTGTTCGGGAAAGGATGCATATCTCGTACCGTATGAGAGATCGTGTTGTACCGATGAAAATTTGTTTTAGTTCTGTCGGTATGTACTTAAAAAAAATGGCTCTGAGCACTATGGGACTTAACTTCTGAGGTCATCAGTCCCCTAGAACTTAGAACTACTTAAACCTAACTAACCTAAGGACATCACACACATCCATGCCCGAGGCAGGATTCGAACCCGCGACCGTAGCGGTCACGCGGTTCCAGACTGTAGCGCCTAGAACCGCACGGCCACCCCGGCCGGCTCGGTATGTACTGCGGAATAACTTAGACCGAGACCCAAATTATTCTGCAGTAAAGTACTGTTTATACAGTTTTTTTTTAAATACACGTGTTACGTGTGTTTTGTTCTACTGGAGATTCGAAAACAGACGGCGCCATTTATTTGGGCCGGTTTACAGGAGACTAAAATTCATTCAAATAATGATTTTAAAAAAAGACCCATCGCGAAGGAATCATCCGAATGCGATGGAAATCGGTAGAGGTGCCGTACGTGTACACAGATACAAATGATTTAAATTTCAGAAAAATTGGATAATTTAATCGAGAGAAACAGCTTCACAAACTGAGCAAGTCAATAACGCGTTGCTTCACCTCTGGCCGTTGCGTAAGCAGTTAGTCGGCTTGGCACTGACTGACGGAGTTTTTGGATATCCCCCTGAGGGATATCGTGCCAAATTCTGTGCACTTACTGCGTTAGATCACCAAAATCCCGAGCTAGTTGGAGGGCCCTGCCCATAATGCTCCAAATGTTCTCAATTGGGGAGACATCTCGTGACCATGCTGGCCAAGGTGGGTTTGGCAAACACGAAGACGCAGTAGAAACTCTCGCTGGGTGTGGGTGGATATTTCTTGATTAAATGTAAGCCCAGGATCGCTTGCCACGGAGGGCAACGAAACAGGGAGTAGAAGATCGTCGACGGACCGCTGTGCTGTAAGGATGTCGCGGTTGGCAGTCAAAGGGATCCTGCAACGAAAGGAAATGGCAGCCCAGGTGGCGCGCGACACTCAGGTTTGTATCCCACCGCTGCCCTGCTCGTCTACACACACACTCACTGGTCATCGAGGCTCGGTTCGAAACAGGCCTCATCACTGAAGACAATTCCACTCCAGCCAAAGAGATCCCAGGCCACGGCGACAAGCGAAGATGTGTCTGGACACGCCCTGAACTGCAGTGGGATACCAGCCTGACTGTCGCCTGCCATACGGCCCAACAGCCGAAAGTTATGGTCTGAGGTGCACGACATATTTGGTTGTCATCCGCATCACCCTTACAGCGTAGTGGTACGTCCACGATATTTTACGTTCCATTTTGTTCTTCCTCACGGCAAGCCATCCCGAGGTAAAGCCCGCCCGCACACGGCGAGAGCTTCTACTGCTTGTCTTCGTGCTTGCCAAACCCTACCTTGGCCAGCGATGTCGCCGAATCACTGCCCAATTGAGAACGTATGAAACATTATGCGCAGGGTCCTCCAGCCACCTCGGGATTTTGACGATATAACGCGACAGTTGGACAGAATTTGGTACGATATCCCTCGGGAGGACATCCAACAAATCTATCAATCAATGCCAAGCTGAACAACAGCTTGCATAAGTGCCAGAGCTGCACCAATGCGGTATAAACTTACTCAGTTTATGACGTTCTTTCTCTTGAATAAAAAGATCATACAATTTTTCTGAATATTGTAACCAGTTGTTTGTCTGTACATCTACATCAGATTTACGTATTTCCGTCACATTCGGGTAATTCCTTCGTGGTGCGTCGCTTTAAGTCTTACAGTGTGTTTATAGAACGCCACGATCACTTGGAGAAGCTGATAGTATGCAGAGTGTTTGTATGGGTACAGTACCTATATTTCGCTATGCCGCACGGTCTAGGGCGCCTTGTCACAGTTCGCGCGGCTCCCCCCGTCGGAGGTTCGAGTCCTCTCTCGGGCGAGGGTGTGTGTGTGTGTGTGTGTGTGTGTGTGTGTGTGTGTGTGTGTGTTGTGCTTAGCGTAAATTAGTTTAAGTTACATTACTTAGTGTGTAAACCTAGGGACCGATGACCTCAGCAGTCTGGTCCCATAGAACATTACCGCAAATTTCCAAATTTTTCATTACCCTTACAGTTTCAAAACTGTGACACACACGTTTAATCGTTATAGCTATGGCGCTATATGTTTTTCTATCAGTAAGTAACTCGGATTACATTTTATTATTGATTTCACAGTATTACATATAAATAAGTACATTAGGTTCATTTTTTATGGGCGAAACTGGTTGTCACAGAAATTTTGCATTCTAGCAGCACTTCATTCTGGTGACCATGACGTTCTTTAAACCTTGAAAACTGCAAATATACCTAATTGTTTCATCGTGAGTGCTTTGGTATTGGTAAACAGCTTTTTGAACTACGAGTAGCTGGAACAACCACCCAAAAGTCGCGGATGCTAGAAGGGCGGAGCGGGGGAAGAGGGGGAGGGATGATGGAGGTAAAAATTTTTTTGTGAAAGTGTTATATCTGTACCCGTAAATTTCCAAATTTTCGGATAAGATAGTAGTGTCAAAATAAGTCTTCCGAAAATGATAAAGAATTCTAAAAATTATACGTTACGTTTAACACAGGATACGTTTCAGCTGCTTGTCTGAAGACTAGCTTGCAGCTCGACCGCCTGCAGGGAACCTTCCAGCCCGGAAAAGGCACGCATTCACAGGCTTGCCGTACCTGTTGTCAACAACATAACCGAGACGGTTCCTGAGCCCACAAGAAAAACCGGTAAACTCCAGAAAGCTGAAGACAGAGAAACAAATAAGGAGAGACCCTCCGCAAAAAAACAAGCACATGAAAGACTGACTTCCCGAAACCTTGCGGCGGAAATGTTTCAAAGGAGCAGCATTGGCCTCATTTACACGGTTGCATGGTGGCCAAAGCCTGTGTGTCCAAAATCGATGTGCTAGCTACTGAGTGTACACAAATTAATATTTTTAAAATATGTCGTCAAAATTGAAAGAGTTTGTGTTATTTTTTTTTTATTGGAGTGTGTTCGTCATAGCTCAGTGGTTAGTGTGTGGTTTTTATCGGAGGACCAAGGTTCGATTCCCGGTATTGCCGGCGATATTCCCTTGGTGAGACGACTGGAACGTGGTGCATTCAGCCTCGTGATGCGAACTGAGGAGCTACTTGAATCAGAGGTAGTGGCTCGAAGGTCTAGTAGGCCGACAATGCCCGCGAATGAGGTGTGCTGACCACATGCCCCCCCCCCCCCCCTCAACGCACCCAGATGACACTGGAAGAAAATGACATGACAGTCAGTTCGTCCTTAATAGCCCGTCTAGGCCACAACGCGGAGATTTGCTTTTCCCTCTGCTTTGCTTTCCAATGCAGCATTTGTCTACACTGTGTTGTCTACACTGCGACTTCTTGAATACTGTGCTACAGCATTTTACTAAGATCTGATATGTAATAATAATAATAAATCTGAAATGTTTCAGTATAATTAGGTTCCTCAGTTACAATAAAATATATAAAATGGTGTAATTTATAATAATAGTTATCATTATTAAAGTAAACCATTTTGAATATTTTACTATAATTGAGGAATTCATTTTAATTGTATTATAACCTTTTATATTTTTGTTGTTACTATTAAAATTGTAGGCATCTGTTGCACACTAAAACTGGGGGGTGACAGTGATTTTAGTTTGGTAGGCCGGGGGTGGGGGGGGGGGGGGAGAGAGACTAAGAAACTGTGATCCCTCGGAGAACTGAGTACTGCATCTGCACCAGCCACCGTCAAAACGGTTCGCATCCTTTGTCTTCCAGCTGCCCTCACACAAAAAGAAATCTGTGACTGTAAAATCTTTATAGTTCGGTGAAGAATTAGAGTATCCGTAGGTAGGTATATAACAGATATTCCAGAAACGCACTTTATTGATTGAATCCGTTTACTAGAAACACCTTAAGGTGCTTACACTAACGATTATTACATTTTTTTCCTAAGAAAGAATGTTTTCACTATCTGGATTTCCTTGATATCGGAACATACTGATTAGCTAAAATTATAACCAACATCCTCTGAGAGATGGAACGTCGACTGGAAGCAGGTGACGCGCTAAGGAAAGTACACGAGGTATGTTAAAAAAAATATTTCCAGAAAACAATTTTATCCTTTTCAGAATAGTCCACATTACAGACAATACACCTGTTCCAGCTCTTTTTCCACCCTGAAACATTTCCAGAATTTGTTTTCGGGATAGCTTCCAGCTCTCTCAGCTATTCGTTTTGATCTTATGTGTGACTTTAAAACGACCGCTCCTTAAAGTTTTCTTTATTTTTAGGAACATAAAAATGTCACATGAGGCCATGTCTGGCAGTTACGGAGACTGGAGGATCATTACAGTATAGTTTTTGGTCAAAAATTCAAGAAAAGCAATTAAGTTCGAAGATGTGCATTATCGTAGTGCAAAAGCTATAAAGCGCGTCAGAATAAATCCGGACGCTTTCTTTGGATCGGAGGGGTTGGGTGATGGGGCACGGCTAGTTCTCGCTGCGTCTCTGGTATTTTGATAAAGCCACACTTGCACCCGTGGTCGTTCTAATTGCAAGAACTTCGGGAAGTTCAGCATTCTTTTGCTGTGTACGGGCATGGCAAACCCAGTTTCCTGAGCGCGAGACTGGTGGGCGGTGCTTGTCCTCTGGAGCTGTAAGCTGTGCGCATGCTTTAGCCATCACCGTTCGACGCGACGGTGGAACATCGTGTGTTACAGGGAACGGGGACCTTGGCTGAAACGCTCCGATTCCGAAGATGGTAAAAACCTCGATAAAAAAATCCCTCAATCCCAAAGTGTTGCCGCACAGCAGTTGTTAGTGTGTAACCTCTGGGAAACCTGTCACACCTCACTTGTATCACCCTAACCGAAGTGAGCGGAGCTATGTATGAGTGAACCGTTATTTCCCTAACTGTTTGTGGGACTTCCGAGAAGCCTAAATCCCTGTTTTTTACTCCCAGCGGTTCGTGTGGACCGTTGGACGCTAATAAACCTTAATTCTGGGGAGATCTTGTGGCCAACCCAACAAAGATATCTATGAATGTAAGAAAAATCAATAATAGTAATAGCGACGGATCACGCAGAAACTTCTGTCCACAAATCAGCACGGTTTTAGAAGGTATCGCTCGTGTGAAACTCGATTTGCTCTATTCTCATATGATATCTTGCTACCTATGGATGAAGGGCTGCACGCAGATTCCATTTTCCTACATTTCCGAAAAGCGTTGGATACGGTGCCCCACGAGAGACTTAATGAAGGTACGAGCATACGGAATAGGTTCCCAGATATGTGAGTGGTTCGGACTTTTTAAGTAATACAACCCAGTACGTTGTCCTGGACGGCGAGTGCTCATCAGAAGCCGGCCGAAGTGGCCGTGCGGTCAAAGGCGCTGCAGTCTGGAACCGCAAGACCGCTACGGTCGCAGGTTCGAATCCTGCCTCGGGCATGGATGTTTGTAATGTCCTTAGGTTAGTTAGGTTTAACTAGTTCTAAGTTCTAGGGGACTAATGACCTCAGCAGTTGAGTCCCATAGTGCTCAGAGCCATTTGAACCATTTTTTTGCTCATCAGAAACAAGGGTATCATCAAGAGTGCCCCAGGGAAGTGTGATATAAAAGCTATTATTTTCTGTGTACGTAAGTGATCTGGCGGACAGGGCGATCAGCAGTCTTCCGGCAGTTTGCTCATGATGTACACTGATAGGTCCAGACCAGGGGAGTCCCCTGGCTGTTCAGTTCTTTTCCCTGGCCGTGTCTTCAGAATTCACCCGCCTATGCCCACACTGAATTTTCTTCAGAGCTCCATGCGATGATTCTGAAGGCATTGCAGTACATCAGGTGACTTCGGGGCAAACGGTTTCTCATTCGCTCCAATACCCTTAGTTCCCTACAATAGTTGCCCTACACGTACCAGTGACAGAAAATTATTCAGCTACATATGATCACTTACACAGTATGTCCCAAAGTGGCGGGGAAGCAGGTACCATTGTGATGGATACCAGGGCACTTGCGAATTTAGGAAAATAAACAGTTAGGCATGACCATCAAGGAGGCCTGCAGGAAACACGACGTTACACAATTTGCCATTCCCCTGCAAGTTGTCATTTCACTGGTGAGTTGGACATCCATGCAATCGTCCGAGGAGGAATGACTGCCAGTGAAGGACGATAAGTTGCGCTTGGTGAAGTCATCTCTCTCGCCGTGGCGTTTCTCAGGCCGGTTACTCCCGTTTATGAAGTGGCCAGGGCCGACTCCGAACTGGGCACTGTCCCCTAACGCATCGCTGTTTACTCCGGCGAAAGGACCCCTCTGTCTGTCATGTCCGTGAGGTGCAAATTTCTGTACACCAAATTTTAACTGAGTGCATCTTGTATTATGATGAGAGGGCGGCAGTGAATTTCGGTGGATATCTGTCTTCTATTTTAGCCAATGACGAGACGACCGTGGCGAAGTTTTAACGTTTTGGGAACTGTCTGGTCTCCGCCCTAAGGTTTTAAGCTGGAGATTTCAATGTGTTGCAGAGTGGCTGGCTCATCCATTTTTATTCCAGCGATTAGCTAGCCATAGCTATACGCTATGCTATTTTAATTCTTTCCACTGCTTTTTCACTCTTAATCTAAGATTTAGATCTGACACACTATATAGTTTTCATCTCTCTCTCTCTCTCTCTCTCTCTCTCTCTCTCTCTCTCTCTCTCTCTCTCTGTGTGTGTGTGTGTGTGTGTGTGTGTGTGTGTGTGAATTCCATTTTATCGATGCTCGTGTCATTACATTTTCGTGGGGTGTTAAAGACCTTTCTGTCGTATGTCCACACCACCTTATCACCATCATCATTTTTCAGATAGCTTCACACAAACGGCTTTAAATTTGTGAGTTACACTCCTAATCGGTCATCTGACCTTATAGCAAACACACATGGTCCACCTATGCAATTGAAGTCGATGAACACAGTGGGCACAACCTTCAAATTCGCACTTATCGAGCTTATTTCCGTCTTTCCGATCCAGAATGGTTCTACTGCGACGACTGATTTGCTTTTTTGTTTTGTTTTTGTTTTATGTTTTGTTTTAGGGCGTAAAAACAACTCAGGCCATAAGCGCCCATGTCATGACCTTAGAACACTAATACAAATGAGAAGTTAAAAGCAACTACACGTGAAGCCCAATTGGAGGAAGGAAAGAGACCTAAGGACAAGGACTTCTTCTTGGAGAAAGGTCCACCACATACGCAATAGACACAGCGCAGGTCCCAAACTAAAGATTAAATGTCCTTCGCCATACTCTACGACGGATGAAAGGTAAAACGTGGTCGACAGCCCGCGTGTCGTTCGCTAAAACGGCCAATAAATCAGACGGCAAACACATACTAGAACGTAAGTGGTTAAAAAAAAGAGCATTCGGCCAGGAAATGGCGAACCGTCAAACCTTCACGAAAATGGGCGCATAGAGGTGGGGCATCACCACCTAACAAATGACGATTGCTAAAACGACTGTGCCCAATACACAACCTAGTTAAAATGATCTCGCGGCGAGAGGGCCGAGAAAAGGTCGGCCAAGCCGCTGGGAGTGGTTTAGAGGCCATCCGAGTGAGTGGAAGAGCTAGCGGGCCGAGGTAGAAGGGTTGCAGCCTTGGCAGCAGCATCAGCAGCGTCTCCCGTCAGACCGACGTGACCAGGGACCCACATAAACATCACAACGGCTCTCTCAAGAGCGGGCAAGCGGAAATTTTCTTGGACCCGTTGCATTAAGGGATGAACTGTGTACAGCACGCAGAGGCTCTGAAAGGCACTAAGAGAATCGGAGCATTTAACACAATTATAAAGCAGTGTCCTGGAAGCCGATACTGAAAATGGTCGGTGCCATTGACGAAGAAACACCCGACACCAAGGTCTGTCTTAGGGCCATCAGGTGCTATCACTAAGTTGCGTGCGAAGATCGAGAAACAGCGATAGATCGAATCCTGAGTAGTTTCCTTGGGAAGCGAATGAGGCCCATGATGAAAACGGGCCGCCGCACGATGGTGAAGGGTTCACACCCATTGGGAACGTGGCATGTAGCGTGAAATTTAGCTGCTGGAGCAATAGCCGAAAGGGAACGGCGAAGGACGCGCCCTATGTTGGCAATCAAGGGAGTCATCGAGATAGAAGGCATTGGATGGGTGGCCGGGCACGGCAGACAAACGGCATGCGTATCTGTCGAGGAGAATATCACGCTGGTGTAACAGCGGTAGTTTGGCAGCTTCTGCATATAGAGACACTCAAACGGGCTAGTGTAAAAGGTGCCAGTGGCCAAAGGAATTTCATGATGGTAGCACAATTGAGCTTTATTTTTGGCGTCATACCTATGTTTCATCAACTGTTATGACACATTTCAGTAGTGCTGCGTCGTTGTCGTCTTTATCTACCGACTCCTGGGCAACTTACATTCCCCGCAGTTTCTATTCGAAATACAAGAATTTTGAAACACGTTTCATATCTAAAACATCCAAAAAAACTTCCGCGTCTTGAGTCATTTGATACGTCAATCACCTAATTCTCTGCTTGTGATTCGAAGATCATTCATAATAATTTCTTCTACTTTTTCCACGATTCCGTCGACTGATAATTTGCTGTAGCGTCCAGGGCGTTCGTCATCTTCAACGCCTTCACGGTCTTCTTCTAACTGCTTATGCTGTGAATAAACCCTTGTTTTGCTCATAACAGACTCAAAAAAGCAATATTTAAAATTTTTGAGATTTTCTACACCTTATTCATCATCTATAGCAAAATTCTATACTAATTCTCTCATCCATTTTTATACTAAATGAACAACTGCCGATACTACCAGAACAGGTGTAACCTTTATGACAGCTGATACCAGGCTAACATTGCACAGATACTTTTCAGACTCGTGCGCTGTGGTATCGTCCGAACAGCGAGACTGGTACCTCGCGACGGGATCACAAGTAAACATAGTTGCTGCCAGAATCAACGACGAATGAGAGTCGGTGGCGTAGACACGCCCAGAGGAGCTTCCATGTGGCACCGCATCAGCTCGTTTTCTTAAGCCTGAGTTTGCTTGCTTCTTAGTCAAGTCAGCACTCATCGCCGAAGGCGACAGCATAGTCTCTCTACCGAGCTGCCAGTGCGACAGTTGTATTTGACAGAACTCTGTACAAAAGTTTATCGTCAGTTGTACTGTGCGAGAAGCGACTTGTATCTTGTTCGCTATAAAGTGATACGTTAATGTTCAGTAACAGTAGTAAATACTCATGACACTCCTGTGGACATGATTGTAACACAGTTACGTATTTCATCTTGTTCAAGTTGTAATAAAGCGATCTAATATTTTATGTGCTGTAATACCAGATCGGCCACCTCCAGGAATTAAGCTAAGAACCCACCACTGTACCGACGAGTACCATTTCGTCTGGTACAACATTCACCGACCAACAAGGAAAACAATCATAGTAACCTGATTAATACGGCACGTGAAATAACTTATTAGACATACATCGTATAAGTGGAGCAGAGAAAAAAGAGGAATCATTCTAGAGACGATACGTGATGGCCCAGCATCTGGGAACGAGTATTTCGGAAATGGCGAAGCTGGTCGCCTGTTCACGTGCTGCTGTCGTGATCCTCTGTACAAAGTATATGGAACACAGTGAAACCACGAGCGGGCGACAAGGTGTTTCATGTGCATGACTCATCACAGGAGGCTTGCCCACTCTCTAAAGCATGGTAGGCGTCGACCTATGGCAGATCTGACAACAGAGTAAGTTGGTGGTGTAGACACAAGGCTTTAGGGATACACCGCTCAGCTCACATCGTTAAACATGGGGCATTGCAGGAGATAACCCCTATGCGTTCCAACAACATGGTCAATTACGATTGCAGTGGCCACGGAATCAGCGATATTGAACCGTGGATCAATGGAAACATGAGGCATATTTCGTGTTACATCAGGTAAATGGTCATGTCCATATATGTTGATTTCCAGGTGAACGGCAGCTATAAACATGAACCGTACCACGGACGCAGGCTGGTGGGGGACATCGCATGGGCATGGATGGTACCTGTGTAACACTAGAAGGCATAATGGTAGCTGTGGACTATGTGAAACATTACTGTGGGCCACCTATATCCCTTCATACTTGATGTCTTCCACGACGGCAGCAACATCTTGTACCAGGGCAACTGTCCGTGTGGCAAGACCAGAACCGTGCTGCATTGGTTTGCAGAGCCTGATAGTGAACTCAAGTTGGCGTCTTGGTCACCAAATTAGCGTGAACTGTACCCAATGGAATACATCTCGGACACTATCGGGCACTAACTCCACGCCCACAAACCACAGGCCGGTGATTTACTGAAACTACGCAGGTTGTAATAATGGTTTAACACATCAGTGTATTAAGCATCGGCATCATATCTGGTACAATGGCTCCAGATCAAAGCCTGTTGTTACTCAAATTAAATAATACAGACATCAAAACATTTTTTGCATCACCTCGTTTCGGAGAGTTCCGGAACCTGTACAGAAAATTGGAACAGAGGTCAACATAAACATCATTTGCGCCCTTTTTATTGCTCATGGAAACCACACATTGCATGTTGTACCACCATGCAGCAGGACCTTCAGAGGTGGTGGTCCAGACTGCAAGGCACTGTTGGTCCAGATTGTCCCACTCCAGAACGGTGATTCGGCGTAGATCCCTCAGAGTGTGTGGTAGGCCACGTCGTCCATAAACAGCCCTTTTCAATCTATCACACGCATGTTCGATAGGGTTCATATCTGGAGAACGTGCTGATCATTCTAGTCCAGCGATTTCGTGATCCTGAAAGAACTCTATGCGATTTCAGTCTTTCTCGGCGTATTCCACCGATGACCCGAGAAGAATTCATCAACTGAAGAAAGTCATTCACAAGATGAGCACGATGGGGGCGCGAATTGTCGTCCATGAAGACGAATGCCTCGCCAATATGCTGCCGATATGGTTGTACTATCGGTCGGAGGATGGAATTCACGTATGGTACTGCCGTTACGGCGCCTTCCACGACAACCAGCGGCGTCCGTCGGCCCAACATAATGCCACCCCAAAAAAGCAGTGAACCTCCACCTTGCTGCACTCGCTGGACAGTGTGTCTAAGGCATTCAACCTGTTCGGGTTGCCTCCAAACACGACTCCGACGATTGTCTGGTTGAAGGCATATGCGACACTCATCGGTGAAGAGAATGTGATGCCTATCCTGAGCGGTTCATTCGGCATGTTGTTGGGCCCATCTGTATCGCACTGCATGGTGTTGTGGTTGCAAAGATTGACCTCGCCATGGACGTCGGGAGTGAAATTGGGCATCATGCACCCTATTGCACACAGTTTGAGTCGTAACACGACGTCCTGTGGCTGCAAGAAAAGCATTATTCAACATAGTGGCGTTGCTGTCAGCGTTCCTCTGAGCCATAATCCGTAGGAAGCTGTCATCCACTGCATTAGTAGCACTTGGGAGCCCTGAGCGAGGCATGTCATCGACAGTTCCTGTCTCTCTGTATCGCCTCCATGTCCGAACATAATCGCTTTGGTTCACTACGAGACACCTGGACACTTCCCTCGTTGGGACCCCTTTCTGACACAAAGTAACAATGCGGACGTGACCGAACCGCGGTATTGACCGTCTTGGCATGGTTGAACTACAGACAACGCAAACCGTGTACCTCCTTCCTGGTGGAATGATTGGAACTGATCGGCTGTCAGACCCCCTCCGTCAAATAAGCGCTGCTCATGCATGGTTGTTTACACCGTTGGGTGGGTTTAGTGACATCTCTGAACAGTCAACTGTGTCTGTGATACAATATCCACAGTCAACGTCTATCTTCAAGAGTTCTGGGAAGCAGGGTGATCCAAAACTTTTTTTGATATGCGTATACCTCTCTGAAGTAGCTCTTTGACAGGCTCAGACACATAGCTAGTACGGCATTGCCTTCTTTCGATCGGTAAAATTTCTGAATGTATTCTCAAAAATGTGCACTATTCTGTAGAATCCATTGTTGATAGACCAACTAAATATGAAAATCGAGTAGAAAGTGTAAAGCTGATTAAAGAGGATGTTGAGGGTGAAACGCGACCGCCAGTTTTCTGGCTGACTCGTTTAATTTTGTATTCATTTCTGCAACTCTGATTACATATGAATGCAATGTCGTGAAAGAATAACAGAAATAATTGCAGATGCAAGTAGTTAGCCTCTCATACCCATCAATTTTTGGTAATTATATGCATCTCTCTAAAAGACACTGTTTGAGCAATTCTGATTTTAGTAAAGTAATAAAATTTGCATCACGCAGCGAGGATTGGTATTCGTGTTTCACTTTGGTCGGCCATTTGGAGTTTTCTCCGAGTGGAGAGTTTTGGCGAGGGTGGTCTCCTCTGATTTCATGAAGTGCCACTGCTCGGCGCCTCACCTGGTCTTATCAGCAGGCCCGCTTTTTCTTATATGTGGGCGCCTGGTCGTCTCGTACGGTAACAACCGCTGATCGTTGCTAGTTTAGGTGCGCTTTTTTTCGCATTGGTACCGGGAGGAGAGAGAAGCGAAGTCTTTCGACACTCAAGAGGTTAGCTCAGTGAGGTCGAGGGAAAGTGTTGCTACGCTCCGACGGTTGATACGACCAAAAGTGGTGGAGAAACAGTTTCGGTCAGGCACCCTTTCATTTTGAGGTCCTCACCGTGACATTTCATTTGTTTAGTACGGCATTAATGATATTTCTTTTGTGTCGCCGTTGCCACTGCAGAGTCTTGTACCATTGGAAGCATGGAGAGGACGTTGTTTGGTGGCAGGTACCCTCTTTATATAACATAACTGCACAGATGCATTAACTGGGTTCTTTATTCATAAGAACAAGACTCTACAAGTTATTTAATTTATGAAAAAATGAATGAATTTTTACATTTTAAACTTCATGTTTAGGAAAAAGTCAAGTTTTATAGTTAATTATCTCAATTTTTTCCACAGTTTTTTAATAGATTTGGAAAATTCTAGAGTTTCATACACCTGTAACTACTGTTTGTATGCTATGAAAAATTCATCGAAGAATCTCCCTTACTTAGGAAGAAAAGTGTACCTATAGCAACAAATGCAGCGAGTAGTAAGAGAAAAAATGATGAAATTTCACATGTAAAAAAAGGTATTTTGCTACGTTTTTTAACTTCCACTGCGATGAGTGTGAGTTCTCAATCCTTCCTGGTCATTTATTTGTAAAAGTATAGACAGTAGAAATTAAAATGTCCTGTGGTGACTCTCCTGCTCCAAGTCGGAGCAGGAAACACCATAAGGAAGAGCATAGCACTGCATGAAATTACTGATATTAAACTCCATAATAGTTTTATTTCCTATTTCGATAACACAGTTCTTCTTGTACATTACTAAAAAGGGTCGAAATGTGATTTGTTATTCGAAGAATTCTTTCAAAGCCACCGTCTCTTCCGCTGAGGAAGCACGGCTGGCAAAAGCTTGGACTTTCAAATATCCACGTTGGATGCAGAAACAAAACATTTAGATCCTATGAGCGAGGGGGGTGATAACAATGGACCTGAACATCTGATACAGTTTCGCGGCGATGCCGTTCTTAAATACTGCGTCCATCATCAGCTCCGAGCTTGTGGTTGTGTACTATAGTACTGCAAGTCCACTATGCAAAAGAATGGAAGGCCCACTTGTTGACACACCTTCATTATCCCCTACTGCGACGGAGAAGTTTGAAATTTGGCTCAAAAGTGCCTACAACCTCCCTCCGTAATGAAGCGAAAGCGCGGCGTCGTGCGACGTCATCACCGGAACGGGCAACGTTTCAAATAGCAAGGTGTCGACACATGCGAAGAAACGCCACAGCTCAGATGTATACGTGAAATGCAACGTGGCGTTGTCACATTGGCAATAAATTTCACCAAAATTCTACCGAACGTCGCCGTGGACCTGTCACACGATGGCAAGATCGTCACACCCCCTATGTTGGCATCTCTGAGATTGAGGTCAGAACCGCGAAGCTCAGAGTTGGAATCACGCGCTTTTCTTATTGGTGGCCGAGGAAAACATTTCAGACACACCACCGCTCAGAAACGACACGCAAAGGCCCCAGAAGGTAGCATTAACGGCGTCAGTGAAAACACCTCTTCCCTGTATACACTGCAAGGAGTGTCAGATCACGTTCAATAGACTTGCAGCCCCACAATGTAATTAGAGAAAGATTGAATCGCTGGGGGGGGGGGGGGGGAGGGGTCAGCAGTGGGGCAAGGTTGTCAAGAACGTCATTCTATTGCACATCGCATTGCGAACTGTCGCTTTAGACCGCGTAATGTGTGTAAACGAATGCCCAAAGTCAAGTGGTGGTTACATTGACGCCCTTTGTGCCACCTCCTCAGCCCTTTTCGTGTCGATTCTGAGCGGCAGTGTGTCTGAAATGTACTCCTCAGTCATACATGAGTAAAGCGGGTGATTTCAACGCCGGGCGTCGCGGTTCTGACCTCAATCACAGAGGTGGATTGGGAGGGTGACTGCCTTCCCCTAGTGACACAACCACGGTGATGTTGGGCACAATTGTGGTGAATGCACTGCCAATGCGACATTAACCCACCTGACATCGCACATGTACCTCTGAGCCCCGCGTTCCTTTCGCATGTGTCGACACTTTGCTGCTTGAAGCGTCTCAGGTCGACACGCTTTTGCATCACCACGAAAGGAGCTTGTAGGGACCTTTCAGCTAAATTTCAGACCTCTGCGTCGCAGCGGGGGAAAATGGTGGGGTTTCAAAAAAAGTACTCTTACTTCTTTTGCACAGTGTACATACAAAGTGAGATATTTTTTAGCAATACAAGAAAGTGGCTAGAGAGAAATGTAGCATATGATCTCTCATTCAATAGATACGTTAACTCTCTCGCGATTCCAGTCAGCAAGTTGATACTGAAGAGCACTCAGTGACTATCTTTTTCCTAAATTAGAGCGTTATCACAATATCAGTAACTGTTGCTGCGACTATTCCAAACTCCGCGCTGTCTTTGCAGCCTTCTTCAACTTCCAGTTTGAAATGAAACCACGCAGAAGCCATTGCGTCAATGGTAAAAATATCCACAGTCAGTCCGTCATGTAGCACAGCGCCCTTTTCAGTTCATGGGACATGAAGTTGTGTATGTCTTGTGTCCCCATTGTCTTTCTGGAGTTCCCTGTCGACATCTATTGAAGGACAATGGAAGAAGGGAACTCACCATACCGAAGCGAAACTCCAAACTGTTAAGAACATTCTTATTTGGATAGAATACATTTCAGCACCCTCACGACTTGTATTATACTAAATGTTCAAATGGGCGTGAATTCCTAAGGGACCAAACTGCTGATGTCATAGGTCCCTACACACTACTTAAACTTATGCTAAGAACAACACACACACACACACACCCATGCCCAAGGGAGGACTCGAACTTCCGGCGGGAGGGGCCGCGCAGTCCGTGACATGACGCCTCTAACCGCGCGGCCACTCCGCGCGGCATACTATACTACCTTGAGCGCTCGGTACACTTGACTTGGCTGAATATAGACGCATTCGGTATCGTATGTTATCACAGACATGCAATTTAACAGAACACAAGAGAAAACGGTGTCTCGGAGCACTATACTATATCATCAACCCAAATACGTTACACGCTACCCGACCAACTGTATAACTAAAAGTATAGGCTAGGCTCACCTCAATGAATAAACGAAGGACTTAAATCATAATTTTTAGGAGAACTGTTTCGATTACGTTGGTTTCTGAGCTTAATGCGACTTATGATAGGTTACTCGTAATATTTCAATTTTTAAATGTTATGATAAAATAAAAGTAGAGAATGATACTGCATTACTGATACTGTCACCCACCGTTTCACGAAAAATAAATAAATAAATAAATAGCTTCCAGTTTTCTGCAAAAACTTCGATTTTGCGCCTCTTCAAAAAAAATGTTCAAATGTGTGTGAAATCTTATGGGACTTAACTGCTAAGGTCATCAATCCCTAAGCTTACACACTACTTAACCTAAACTATCCTAAGGACGAACACACACACACACACACACACACACACACACACACACACACACACACACACCCATGCCCGAGGGAGGACTCGAACCTCCGCCGGGACCAGCCGTGCGCCTCTTCGTCAAACTGCGCACCAACTTCGCTACTTTTACCAAACAACCTGTCACGTGACCCCACGAGACTGACTGGCTGTCGTTCCAGACCTTTCCACTCCATAAAACATTCAGAAGGTCACCTGGAATTGAACTCAAGATCTCCGCTTCAGTTGTCTATAATGACAAAAACTACATCATTTTTTATTATTGTCATGTAAGACGACAGAGATTGCATACAGTAACCTGTAGGAGGAAGCCTCAATTCAAATAGCAAAGCTGTTGAAAGAAGTGAAATTGTTACCGGAACAAAACATACCATTCATTTTTCAAGCAGGACTATTCTCGGTAAGCACGACTTACCCACAAGAATAGGGTCTTTCTTTTTATCCTACTTGTTTACATACACCACGAAGAATATCGTCGCACTGCCACCTAATATAACAAATCATCCGCACCTTGTGAGCGCTGCGCATGCGGAGATTAACCGACCGATGCTGTCTGCCGGGCATTGTACAGTTTGCGCCCTGCAGCCCATTATATCTTGAAGCGTAGTGGGATACCGTCAATGCAGCCAGCGGGACGCTTGAAGTTCACATGTTGTCATCTACTGCCATTTAAACGATTTAGCAAGAAGTAAGAAATTTTCAGTTACACAAATACCTTATTCAGCGTTATACGCTCTGATTATTTCCATACTTCGTACTGTACACCGCAAGTCCAAGAAACAAAGAGAGCAACGTTAATCCTGAAGGAACAACGTGAGTTACGTGGACAGCAGATTAGGCATTTCATTGTTTTACTGACAATCTTCCGGCTATTTGAAAATAGAGATGGACATAAAGTTGTGGGCATTTACGTAAACGTCTGTAGCGTTGAGATTACTAATTGTAACTGTACTATATAAAACGGCATTTCCAGAAAGGTCAGTTTTCGCTTCGAAAATAGGATAACACATTTTGAGGCCACCTCAGAGTCACAACGTTTCAGGCTTCGCTAATTCGTACTTGGGAAAGGCTGTCCTTCTCTAGTGTAACAGTACCGCACCATCCTACCAAAAATATCACTGAGACCACCCAACGAAAAAAAACTAAAATACTTTACAACAGGTATGCTGCCTAAATATATGGAGCATTAGAGTGTGAAACACAGTATAATCGGACGATATTTACTGGGTACACAATCCAGTCATTCAGAACTAACACTATGCTCGTTCTTTTAATGGCTTTCAATATTCTGCTATAGTCTTTCTAAATTGAAATGCAGTTTCGAAAATTATCTTAACGTTATACTGCACAAATCTGAAAAGGACACGCATGCTCACTCAAGCTCACACACCTCACGCCCGCCCCCCATCCCCCAAAAAAGTCATTTATTTCCATACATTTTGCTTAGTTCGCAATAGTCAGACATTTTAGCTGTGGCTGTTTATTTCATATCTGACTAATGCAAAAGAATACTGTGACAGTTTTGTGGATTCTTTGAAATAATCCGCATTGCTATACGATCAGTTATCATACGATGTCTGTATTTGAAATTACTGGGATTATTGAGCAGGTGGCAGAACCAAAAAAGTTTTCACCGATTTAAAATCGTTATCAAGGTGGATAGTGTGCTGGTCGCAACCCAAATTAACGTAAATGATGCACCTAGACCACGTGCTCATCAAAGTGTCTTTACATTGGCGAGAAGAGCAAAGTGACGCAGAGGTTAGGCATAGGACTGGTATCTGGAAGGATCAGGTTGATTCGTAAATAAGTTTTCCGTGTTTTCCTAGGCCACTTCAGGCGAATGCTTGTGTGGTTTCTTTAACAACGTTACGATCTGTTTCCTGCCCCTGCCTTGTTCAGTTTTAGCTTTTCTTTGCTTCCAACGTCCTTGACGTTGACAACTGTTAAAAATCATAATCTTGTTTTCGTTACTGTGGTAAGTTTACATAGCAAGAAGAGAAGCTCATTTCCTGTCATCTAAGTCAATTGCGCTCATACACAGGTTTTTTTTACCCATTTAATAATCATTATGAAACTTCTGTTTATTTTTCAGGTTTTTGCACTACATGCAGCGAGTTCCTCCGAATCGGATCCACAAAAGTCTCCCACGAAACGCTGATCTAACTGAATAAAATGTACGTATGGATATTCGCTGAATTTAAGTCAACATGTAAGCAATGATTCTCAAAAAGTGAAAAAGAAATAGTTTTATTTTTCTTACTTGCATCTCATTAGCATTAGTTATCTAGTAGTGGGTTCAGTTAGTGCCATATAGTTAGAGAATGTGCTACGTTTCCATTTACGCTTCAAAGAACATAATGCAGCGACTACAAAGACGACAGATTATCTTTTTTTTTATTTTATGACCCAAGGCAGGTTACAGTTTGACGTCTCATTTTATGAGCGGACGAAGCCGAGTCGTCTTTACTGCCAGGATTCACACTCTCGAGATCAACGGGGGTTCGTGAATAACGCATGACCGACTGGCTGTATGAGACCTGCGCGGCCAGACTGGGACTTGGAACGGAGAAGCGAACCGCTCTTGGCTCGGTAGAGCACAGTTAACGGTCTGGGAGTGACTCACAGGCGCTTCTCGTCATCGGATTGTGTGGCCGTCTCTAATGACCTCGAAGTCGACAGTACATTGAACTGTGACCTTCCTTTACTTCCCTCCATCTACCCCGCCTCTTTCCTACCCTTACACGGCAAACAGGTAGGAAATTACACGATTCACAAAGGGATGCTGCTCACCTTCCTGTTCGTCATGGCTCATAGTGTAAGCCACAGAAACGGAGAACGAAGTTACAGGCTGATAAACATAATAAAGGTAGGAAAGCAGACTTCTTTAAGAACATGATACGAGGGCCGTTCAGAAAGTAACCTCCGGTTGATTTAAAAAAATACACCAAGTTAAATAAAAATATTTTAATATATACATCTTACAACTACATCTTTGCACTATTTTTCTACATAGTCTCCATAGCGATTGAGGCACTTATCGTATCTCTTCACAAGCTTTGAAATTCCTTCTGCATAAAAATCACCCGCTTGTGCCTGGAGCCGGCCTGTGACCGCATCTTTGAGCTCTTCGTCGTCATCAAACCGCTGTGACCCGAGCCATTTCTTCAAATGCATGAAGAGGTGATAATCACTTGGCGCCAGGTCTGGGCTGTAAAGTGGATGGTTGATAACGTCCCACTTGAAGGACTCAAGAAGGGCCGTTGTTCTGCGAGCAGAGTGAGGACGGGCGTTATCGTGCAAAAAAACGATACCGGAAGTCAGCATACCACGGCGTTTGTTCTGTATAGCCCGTCGTAACTTTTTTATTGTTTCACAGTACACGTCTTGATTAATGGTCGTACCACGTTCCATGAATTCAACCAACAACACCCCTTTGGCATCCCAAAACACCGTTGCCATCAGTTTTCTGGCAGAAAAATCTTGCGAGGCTTTTCTTGGTTTGGTAGGCGAATTTGAATGTGCCCACATCTTTGATTGTTCTTTTGTCTCAGGGTTCACGTACTTAATCCAGGTTTCGTCACCGGTCACGATTCTGTTTAACAATGGTTCTCCTTCGTCCTCATAACGTGACAGAAAGTCTAATGCAGAGGCCATTCTTTCAGTTTTGTGGTGGTCGGTAAGAATTTTGGGCACCCATCGTGCACAGAACTTACGGTAACCCAATCTTGCTGTCACTATCTCGTACAAGAGAGTCTTAGAAATCTGTGGAAAACCAGTAGAGAACTCCGACATTGAGAAACGTCGATTTTCACGAACTTTTGCATCAACTGTCTGAACGAGTTCGTCAGTCACCAATGATGGTCTACCAATCCTCTCTTAATCATGAACGTTTTCTCGTCCACTTTTAAATAAACGTACCCATTCACGGACAACTCCTTCACTCATAACTCTTGGTCCGTACACGGCACAAAGCTCACGATGAATAGCTGCTGCAGAATATCCTTTGGCTGTAAAAAACCTTATGACAGCACGCACTTCACATTTGGCGGGCTTTTCTATTGCAGCACACATTTCAAACTGCCACAAAAACTAAACTAGCGCAGGTACGACGTTCACTCGACCACGGCTTGATGCCGACTGACCTGTTGAGTGCGTGAACGCACAGATGGCGTCGCTACTCCCCCCACAACCCGCACTGTGACCAATCGGAGGTTACTTTCTGAACCGCCCTCGTACATGCTGAGAAGAAGATGATTATGATCATAAACCTAGAAGGAGACTTATTCACAGAGGGAGACATTATTTCGTGTGTCCCTCAGGAAAACCCGAGATGACTACTACTGCTGTTGATACGTTGTACGTAACAAAGAAACAGCGAATACAGACGTGCGCTTTAAATTTCCGTGAACACAGTACATAGATTAAGAACAAAAAGAAACTGTCTGTGACTACAGTTACATGGTCTTGATTCTATTGTAACATGAGGCTTGTACCTGAGGACAATGCTCATGTCCGGGCGAGGTGTATGCATCACCTTCCATCAACGTGGGAATAATGACGCCAGAAGCTTCGAAATCGATCATTACACAATAAAATGAAGATCATTTAATTTCAGTCTCATGCAATTTATTTTTTCCTAATTAACCATGCGTCTACATTTCTTATAGCGCCATCAACGACGGAAAACTTATATATTAACAGTACACATAATTTATTACAGTTTGCAATGGTTCTTTATTTATGTGACCATTACGGCACTCCAACCCCAGTTCTCGATACCAGTAATATCGAACTGCTTTTCTGCGAAGTAATAGACATATTTTTGTGACAATATTCACATTTGGTTTTATTGATGTATAGGTACTCCGATGTGTCGATATATTACAGTGATATGGTTTACGTGTTTATGAATTTCTGTGAGACTGTCATAATCTTTGACTTACTCTGTAATCGTTTTGGCGTGAATGCACACAGAGCAGTTTTTTTTTCACTTTGCAGAAGTTATGTTGTTATTTCGCTTAGTAAAAGAACACTCAAGTCTTGTGTTTGGTTAAAGTGGAAATTAAATATGTGAAGATTGATACAAAACTGTTTTCTTGATGATGTGACAATTAAGAAGAAGTATATGTGAATTTACAAGAAGTTTATTAAAAATGTGGATCGTGAACACCAAGTCAAAAATTATTTCAACCATGCCATTGTTCCGATCTGGGATTGTTTGATCATTAAGAATTTCCTGAAAAACGCGTTTGTTAGGTCTTCAAATATTGCTAAAATACAGTTCCGGACCTTCTAGCAGCCAAAGTGGAATCACCCTAGAATCAACAAGATGAACCGTAACGACTTCGACGAAATCTACGTGGGAATCCATTCAAGATAAGTGCCAAATTGAATTTTTTATAGTGACCTCATTATTTCCATTCTGACGATACCATCCACAGTCAATAGTTTTGTTGTTGCCCGATAAAGCGAACATATGCTGCGTGAGCAACATTATTAATCTGACTCCTAATCTACTTTGTTAGTGGAGGTATTGTTAGAAGTTGTGGAACCAAACTTGACAAACTTGTTACATAAGTGGTACACGAATGTGAAACGAAGTTGTTTCTTTACGAAATTAAAACAAAATTGACCAATAAAATAGATACACTTTTAGTATTGTGTCACCGCCCACGTGCATAATATACGCTCTTAGAGGCATCAGCGTAGTCTCATAATCAAATTATCGAGGGTAGCATTATTAGATTGACTGTTGAGATATTGGGAAACCACAGATTGTCAACGAAAGATATTTCTTATGTAATACCTGAGCAGTAGTCCTGGAAACACTGCTCTAGTGTTTCACGAGGACCTCACATACTGCTTCACAAGTAATAATTTATGTGTGGGTCTCAATAAAATTACTTCGAGCGTACAAAATATTTCATTTTCTGTTCCCCAAGGGCACTCCAATGCCAGATCGTAGCCCTCAGCGCTTTACTGTTAGAGAGCTGAAAACAATAGATAACCGTAAAAAATAAATTCTGTATTCATTACAAACTGCTTCACAAAGCCGTCCTCGCGCAGCCCGCTTTTAAGTGCGTAGCGCAATCTATGTGTTCGGTGCAAGCAAATTTCGAGTAGAACCCAGCCCCTCATTACGGTATGTTAAAACGAAGACAGTGTTGTGTTTTATGGCGGGCCTCGTTTCCATAACTAGGGTGGACAAAATACGAGACAGTGTTAGGACCCAAGTGAAACGGTGCAAGGCCAAGAAAAGCCGAGTGTGCACACTACATGCTTGACCTCGCTTCTTTACAGACAGCGGAAAGCCTTTAACAAGCACCGCGGCGCCTCAGAAGGACTCTGTACTAACAGTCAATTCACTTACCCATCATCAGCGTCCCTGCAAGTATGCTGTCGCCCTCTGTACTTACAAGTATTTATAGTCGCGTCAACTGAGCGATCTATATATATTCACCTTTCGGAAAGCTCCAAAAACGACGAAATGCGACACCTGTACTCACAAATACTCAAAGATAGTGTACGATGTGCTAATAGATGGGAAGCACTCCTTATCAGCGCCATATTTTATGTACAAACGCTCTCACTAAGTAACCGAGCGCCTTTCATCGTAACAAATAACACGCATAATGAGACGCAACGAAACCATATACCATCTACTGTCATCCACGATGGCATGTAATACTGTGCCAGACAGTAATGCCGTTTATGTACGATACCAAAGTTGAAACCCGTGAACATTATTTAGAGCTCGACACAGTCACACAGAACACTCATTGCCTTGGATATTTCATTTTCATACGATCACAAATGCCCTCCAAATTCGTTCTGTGCTCCCAGACGCAAAGAGCACCAGATATATTACTGAAATCCATCCAGAATGCGGAACCTCAGCATGGGATTCGAAAAAACAAAAACATTCGCGAAGCCCGAGCAGCATCGATGCATCTAACTCAGGTAGCCAACTACTGAGGTGTCTGCAGTCAATAGAGGAGTCATGGCCACTAAGGCTATGTGAGCTTCTAAGGCAACGTAAATTAGAAGTCCATGGAGATCAGGGTGTCGAGAAAGCTACTGGACAATTACGCAGTCTTCAATTTAAGTAAAGCTTTTACCCTACACTAAACTTATTGAACTTCGCCGACCGTTACATACGACAAATCTCGTTGAGAGAACCGACGTGTTACATAACTTTATCGGCAAGAGGAAAGAAACGCGAGTACAAAAGGTGGGGCGTGGCCGGCGCCGGGAATCCAATTCTACTATAAATGACGCTTGGCCAATAACGCCTCGCGTTGGGTTCTGCGGTCGTCTCGGATGCAGCTCACTGCGCTCACGTTTGTTTAAAATCTAGTGAAGAAGAATACCGACAACTGAGTAGCTGCCGCAGCAGGGAACGCAAAATCAGTGGGGCGTCGAAGCGGCAGAAGATTTAGTCAATAAAAGGATAGACTTAAAGCCACGCTGATCAGCATGAAGGTCTAAGGCAGACCACTACTAGCTCCACTGGGGACGTCTAAATATGTAGGAATGAGGCGATAAGGTCTATTCCGAAATCTACGTCCATACAAAAACGTCTCGAGACGGTACGACGCCGAGAAGAGAATTAACGCCCACGAAGAGGACAAGTTGACTTCGGACTGCTCGGCGACAGGAAGTCCGTATGGATCCGAACCAGGGAGTTATGTGAAATGTAACGCTCTTAGGGAGGGCTAATTGAGCTGATTCAGTGATCTAGATGATGAACACTCATTCGGTACGTTCAACTACGCATCCAACCACCCAGATTCAAGTTTTCCCTCGTTTCTCTAAATAACTTACGGCAAATGCCACCTATGATTCGTTTGCGTACGCCACGGCCGATTTTTCCCCAATATTACTCCAACACAAGCTTGTGTTTCACCTTTAATGACCCTGTCGTCGACAGAACGTCAAGAAGTGGTCTTCTTTCCAAATTGCCCTCAGCGACTACGACGTGAGAACAGGTTATCCAAAGCGACCACTAATTGTCGTCCGAGTGACAGTAAGTTTGATTTCGCTAACAACAGAAATTATGAAACACGAAATGGGACTAAAAACCCTGTAATCAACTTTTATGAAAATCATGGAGCAAAAACCCCACCTCACTTTATTGCTGAACGCGAACTGAAATGAATAACGGGAATTTCGGAGCCAAGGGGCATGTGTATTTTCAGACCAAATTCTCATCACACCATAAAGATTTCAGCGGACAATGACTGCGATGCACGTGTCGGCTTGCATCAGCCATTTACCCCCCCCCCCCCCCCCCCGAACAAGTACTGCCACCGGTATGAAGCTCCTGATGTATTCCATCTCTGCGGTGCGGCAGCCTATCAGACAACACATCGCAAAAATAAATCGTCGTTGTCCGTTTGGGGACCCCGAGAGAGAGTATAACAGCAAATGACAAACAGGAAGTCGTCAAAATATTGAGTAAATAAAAGGAACCAACAAACTGATAAGATGCTCCTCGATTTTTCTTGCTCAGTATTCATTCCGCAACTTAAAAGACAATAAAAGTTATTTCATTTACCTTTTTAGTATTTCATTTCCAATGCTGAGACAGGAATTTTGAAACAATGTACCAACACAGATACTATAAAGATACAGGGCTGTATTTTTTATTTAAGACACCGTCGTAAGATTGACTGTAAAAATACGTGCGTGCCAGGTTTGTGAGCACAAACTGTGTGCTGAGGAAGATTATAAGGCAGGACGGGCCTAGTAGAGCCCATAAAAGTGTTCGTGAATGTACAACAATCAACCACAGTGTGATGCTATGCATTGGTAGACTGAGTACTACAAACCGCTGTAATTATAGATAATGAAGTAATTATAGATAATGAAGTAATGTAGATAATGCAGTAGCAATAGATGATGAATACCGGAAAATGCCAGATTTTTACCATAGATCACAAAATCATCTCCCAGCTCGCATCTGCGAATATTGTGTGCTATCCATAGTACGTAGGCGATTCTGCATGATTGGCCTAACATGTTCACCACAGTATTTCATTGTGTGCAGCGATGACGCGAATTTGCCTAGTATCGGCTTTTACGTAACAGTATCGCACACATTTTTGTGACCATTTGTCACGCTGCAGTTAGGCTTCCTGTGACAAGTGGAAGAAGTGCCTGAGAGCTGAGAAGCCTGTCTAAAGGGCAGTCAAATGAAAACGAAATAGATGCAAAAAAGATCGGTAAACTATTTATTATTTCAAAAGCAATAGCCATAACTGTTTATACATTTATCGCGCTGGGAGGCAAGACCGTCAATGCCTTGGTTGAAAAATGTTTGCAGTTGCCTATTCTAACGGGACATCCTCCTCGATCATTACTTTCCATCAACAGCAGCTGTCGGTACCAGTACTATTTTTCGGACTTTGGACAGGTCAGTATTATCTCAGTTGCTTTTCTGAAAACTTTCATATAATTTTACACACAGTATGTTACATTTCTATTCAAAATTTATGAAAATGAATTACTTTATAAAATGTTTTCGTCTCGATGTTATAAACTATAAGTACTAGTTCTGAATCTACAGCTAAAATTATTTCTTAGAAACATTTGAAATTACGAATTATTGGAACACTTAAAATTTCTGTTATTAATTAAGCAGTACTGTACTGGTTACTATGTTTATTTCTGGATTCAGTTATGAAATAATGATCGAAAGTAATTAAATCTGAAAATGTAACAACTTGAAAAATGTACTGCAAACGTAAAAAGAAAACACAAATGCGACACAAGATTAAAAGATAAATAAAACTTTTGTATACGGGAATTACTTATTAAACAGCCCAACATGACAATTGGTATTGAAACGGACATATATCGGGCGCGCACATAGGGACGTGGAGATAATTCTAGTAGATTTCTGACAAACGCGTCTGTGAAATAACACTTCATTATATATGACTGAATTTGGTATTAACGATGCTATACGTTTTGCTATGTGTCAAATGTCGAAATGAGAAATAAAATAGTTGGGGCGAATCTCGAAAAAAATGGTTATGTCGACAAATCTGGGTGCACCGTTTTAACGTAAATTAAAAAACCATATAACTTTTATTACAAGTTTTTTTTAGTATCTGTTACCATTTCAATGGTATTCATTCAGAAATAGTAAACACTATTTTTTTCAAGGGGGTGTTTTAGCCCATTAACAGTCGTACGGTCAGGTATAAAAAAATATTTATCTCTTATTTTGCTCTGCACTACAATACGTTCAAAGCCGATCACAATCCAAGTGTATCCTTTGGGTAGCTTTACTTTTAAGTCCATCTCTCCTGGCGAGCATAGAGCCTCCGCGGCGCCCGATTACACAACTATATATGGTTAGCAGCGACCGAGAAACTTCATATTACAGAACGTGAATCCACTGGCGATGAAGACAGTGAAAAAAGTTATAACTGTGAATAGCTTCTGAGTGACAGTGGCACAATTTACTATTGATTATTTCGGAAAGATAAACTAGGACCTAAAACTACTTCATAAAAAAAGCACAGCTCTGTATTGGGTGAACGAAAGCGGTGGGAAACGCCTACGTGTGAGTAGGTCTACTGTTCAAAAGTAGTTTCGCTTTGCCCGTACTGACCGTAAATAGTACAGGTGGAAAAATGAAGTTTCAGAACGATGTAAGAGACGATTGGGAATAATGGCGACGCTAAATGCGCGTCTTTTTCAACTTTAAGCCAGAAAAAAGTAGTTTAGTTTCAGCGATATCACCTTGTGCGAGTAGGCTTTATATATATATATATATAGCGATATAGGCGCAAAAAATTTACAGCATCTTATTGTTGGATTAGTCTCTTCGAAGCATTGCATCAAACTACATCAAGAAAAATAACAAAATTTGTAACTTCAGGCTTTCCCGGCGAGATCTTGACATGTGGAATAATCAGGTATACTGTACAAGATCCTCCAATACGGCGGCAGTCTCAGGTAGCACCTGAAGAAGGCAACGAGTTACGTGGCCGCAATATTGCGCCAAAGCGACACAAACATCCGGCAGTAGACCCGATTATTCCACATGTCAACAAAATTTGTATCGAGAAACAGGTCGAAAAAATTAAGTGGTCGATATTTTACTAAAAACACAGAGCATAAGATCGCTAGTTGTAAGGAATCTTGCGGTTACAATGCAGATCAGTTTAATTCTGAAAAAGAAATGCGATATAAAAGGACGCTTTCGGTCAAAGGGGAAACACAGGGAGACGACTGCGCTGTCCACGACGGCATTCACACAATAATACCCGTAATCAGTCTAGATGGTTCATTGTTATCTGTATGATGTGTGTGTTTTCAAGAATCGACCGGATATTTTGGACCACGCGTGAAAAAAATCAATGTCCTATACAGAAAATCTTGTGTTAGACTCATTGAAGTCTGGAAAAAAAGGAAATGGTACGTTTCATGCGCCATGCTTCTCTTCCGTTTCGTGGGAACAAATCACTTTTAGATTCTCGGTTAGGTAATGAAGTTCTGTATCATTAACTGCTGCATTTCAAACTCACTCTGACAAAGAAGGAGAGATAATTCAGATTCCTCCCCGTACTACGAATGTACTGACAGTAGATAAATTTTTCCATCCGTGGAAGAAATGGTTCAAATGGCTCTGAGCACTATGGGACTTAACAGCTGTGGTCATCAGTCCCCTAGGACTTAGAACTAGTTAAACCTAACTAACCTAAAGACATCACACACATCCATGCCCGAGTCAGGATTCGAACCTGCGACCGCAGCAGTCGCGCTGTTCCGGACTGGGCGCCTAGAACCGCTCGGCCACCGAGGCCGGCATCTGTGGAAGACATTGTTAAGAATATCATCAAGTTGCAATCATTAGCACACTACCAGATTTCCTTTCTTGGGTTTCAAAATCTGATATTAACCCGAATTCATTTCTAAGTCCAGTTTGGTCTGAAAACGACTACGGTACGTCTCGCTGTGACTCGCAGGCTGTCAAATTTCATCATTAACTATTTGCCGATTGTGCGCAAAAATATGAATTTGAAACATTGTATCAGTATTTAACATTCCTGCAATAGTTGCTGATAATAACATTAATGATGAAATAGCTAGTAACATTCTATGTATTTGTGTTTACTCCATACCAATTTGGAAGCAGCTTTATGGATAGGATACTTCTCTATAGATATTTAATTACATTGCGGTCGCTTTGAATCGTCGATTTACCGACCGCTTCGGGAGCAAATAGAAGCGCTAACAACAGAACGCGACGTTGCGCACCGACAGAATTCAGGGCTGCGCCTGAAGCACTTTCAAGCGCAAAAAATGTCACATTTCATAAATATTTTTCAGAAACTTCCAGTGCATGTCGGCAGCATGTGGATTTTAAATGAGCTTAACTACGAGTGGCGAAGAAATCAGGGCAGGTTTCGGCGTGACAAACTGACCATACCCGTCTAAGCTGATCTGCATCTCGATATACGCGCTGGCTTGTCAGGATTTCAACAGAATTCTCTTTGTTTACCACAATATTTACGGATGAAACGTTAATACTGTTTAGTGGACCAACTACGATACGCAGACTTCGTTTAGTGTGAAGACTATCACTTGCCTGCGAGACCATATGTTGTCTCATTTCACTCTGTCGCCTGTCCGGCTAAGTGGAAAGAACGACCACTGAATCTGCAGCGAAAGAGGTCACGCCGATAGAGGATATCGCATTTCGTTACTGCCGTCAGTTAACGAGTATCATCAAGTGAACAGCTCTTTCGTGGCAGAGCACTGCCCTCTCCTGCCAGTAATGCGGCAATCAGCGCTCCTATCTGTGATAAATGAAGCAACAGAAGGAAAAGTGAAAGTATAGCTTTCTGCACGAGTAGTTACGCCAGCGCGCGCCGCTCGATCAGATCTGTCTCTTCCTACCGACTGGTAGTGACGAATAGGGTGTTACATCTCTGTCTTTAGGAAGAACTGCTTACAGACGACGCCGATGCCAGAGAATAAAATACGAAGACCACACCGAGGACTTGCGAACGAGACGCAGGCACATAGGAAATCGCTACTTATTTGATTTAATAATATTACTTTCTATAACTTTCGGCAAATAAAACACCATTAGTGGGGCACACAGTCCATGTCAGTTAAATTACCTCTGACTTCAGGCAGCCGATCATCTTCAGGGGCCTTATTAGTGCCTAATACAAATCTTTACGTTTGTATAGCACACAGAGAAATGAAGGAGGAACATATCGTTTCTAATCTGCAGAAGTAAGGCATTAAGATGGTGAAATACGATGACCACACATACAGGGTGACAATATGAAAAAAACGTAAATTAGTTACAAACTACGGTGTGCATGTTCGATATGCCTACCATCATTAGCGATGATATGGTGCATACGAATATCGAAATTCTGCATGACCCGCTGAAGTGTCGGAACACCGATGTTGTCAATGACCTCCTAAATGGCTGTTTTGAGCTCAGCAATGGTTCTGGGGTTATTCCTGTACACCTTGTCTTCAATATAGCCCCACAAACAGGAGTCGCTTGTGTTCAGATCCGGAGAGTATGGCGGCCAATCGAGACCCATGCCAGTGGCCTCTGGGTACCCCAAAGCCAGAATATGGTCCCCAAAGTGCTGCTCCAGGACATCAAACACTCTCCTGCTTCGATGGGGTCGAGCTCCGTCTTGCACGAACTACATATTGTCGAAATTAGAGTAACTTTGGATAATGGAGATGAAACCATCTTCCAAAACCTTCACGTACCGTTCGGTAAGAAATATCACTCCGATTATTCTGTGACTGGACATTGCACACCACACAGTCACCCGTTGAGGATGAAGAGACTTCTCGAAATTCAGATTCTCAGCCTCCAAATGCGCCAATTTGTCTTATTGACGAACCCATCCAAATGAAACTGAGCTTCGTCGCTAAATCAAACCACAAATTCCCTTTATGTCCCGTGGCCAACCATGCAGTTTGAATTCACATAGTTCAATAATTGACATCCTGTATGTGTCAAAATAATTTAGTTACAAAATATTGACTGAAACAAAAAAAAAATTATTTTATTTGTTGTAAGTATCAAACCAAGTGTCTGCATTTCTTGGTCCTAGCATATTCAGTCGGTGTTGGGGCTTATAAACAGTAGCTGCGCCGAGTCTGTTTACACGATTTGTTTCGGCGGTGAAATAAGTAAAGAGAACTTTTTGCTTAATGTGAAGAAGAGCACACAGCCAGTGCGCCAGACGCAGAATAATTTCTGAAAGCAGAAAAATAACTTTAACTTACTGAATTTTTAGATGTGTATTTTACAATACAGAGTGTTTGAAAATAGGGCTGGCATGTTAGTACATGAGGACACTTCGGCCGCTCCATATTGTCTTACAAAATGACTTCGTGCCTGCAGATAGGCAACCTACTGAATAAATTCCCTATGTGCTGTCGCGCCTTCCCGGGCATTTCGTCTTAAAGTGTTCAATGAATTGCACACAAGTACTGACGTTTCGCCCATACTGACGACCTGTAATATAAGTAAAAAGCTAAGGTAGATGCTCAATCTATTGATATGTGTACATTTTCTGTGTGTCTTGTAGTTTTCGCGCAGTCGTCTTCTGAATTCCTGGAGGTACTTATAAATAAGTCTGTACAGGATGAGCTGAGCATTTATTTCTGGAAAGAAACTGGTTATAACCCTATGCGTTTACCTGTTACAAATGACAGACGATTGGAGTCACGTACTTCTTCTTTACAAACGATTTTCGTTAGTTGTATCTAAAGCATCTGAAGAGTTGTACCGGTAAGCATGGGACAGCATGTGCTACCAACATGTTCCACAACGGCGCGCATAAAACGGGATTTTTCCGGGGCTCATGCCTTGGGTTCTTGAGCGAGGTAGGCTCAAGTGTTTTGGATAGCTCTTGGCTAGGGACCATTTGTATACCAACAGACGGGTCATCTTACTGTAACTATCCAACAGTATAACGTCAATTTTTTAATCTTATACGTTTCCTCCAGGTTAGGCAAATGGAGATTTTTTTTTTTTTTTTTTTTTTTGCATTAGATTTTCTCTAAGGTGCGCCTTAAGGGGCTTATGGAGGCACCATTTAGTTCATGGGGATTCCTGAGGAAACCCGAAAAAACCGTGTTTCGCAACTTTTTCGCCGTCAGCAGCGGATATCTACATAACTTGAAAGGTATGTGCTGAGATTCGATCAGGATAGAGCCAGTGAAAAATGTCGATAGCTCCCAACCGCATGGTCGGACGAGTAGTACATCTTCGAGTAGTAAGATCTACAGCTAGCAGAGCTAGGTGCACGCGGTAAAAGTTTGAGTAGTGGTGAGGAGATGCGCAGAGACAGCAGGCGTGTTTCGAGTCGGAGCTAGATGCCTGCAGGAGGCAGCCGGGTCGTGACAGCATCAAAGTAAGAATTGGCGCTACGCACATAATAAGCTATATATTGAGCGAAACTCGGCACATACCTGGGGAAACTAGAAAGAATAATGAATAAAATAGGTTTTCTTGGGTTAAACAATGTCTAAAAGCTAGATAGAAATCCCATCGTTGATGCAATAAGCGTTTTGTGAAACTTTCTCGTAAATTCATGCTATAGAAGTTTTTTTTAGTTTTTCACATGTGACTTAAAAGTTTGAACAATAAATATTTTTTAGATAAAATTAGAGTTTCATCTCACACCTTATGTCGTTCTCCGCATCCTGTGCTTGCATTGAACCAAAAGGTACATTAAAGTAAAGTTCCCATGAGTAAAGCTAATAATTTCATTTATCAGAGTAAAATAATCTATATGCCATTGCACAGTTGGCAAATTATTCAGATCAGGACAGAATTTTTATTAAGTAACAAACAGGGCCAAAATGAGTAAAGTTATCTGGAATGACAATTTTATGCCATTGCACTACGGCTGAGTTGAATATATGTTTTATTATCGGCTAAACGGGAAGGAGTGCATGAGCGAAGTCCACAGACGCAGTCAGATGCAGGTTGGTGACTTTCATTTATTTTTACCACTAAACTTTCACGCAGTCAGATGTGTATTTTGAGTATTAATTTTCCAACAATATTTTCATGCAGTCAGATAAAGTTCAGTTCAGTTAAATACGCAGTCAGATGCAAGTTTTATTTAAGACTAAAGCAGTCACATGCAGTTCAGTCTAGTTTAAATATAGAATTTTTATTAACAACACTTTCAAAGTAATCGTAACAAATTGCTTAAATTTTCCCAGTATATTCTCTAGCCATTTATCTGCAAGTGCCATCTTCCCGTTTTCAAAAATTTTTATCCGATTTTGAGAAACACCCCAAAAAACCTGATTTCTGGGTACCGAAACCGAGGCGCGGATTCAAAGACGGTTAAAAACAGAAAAGAGCTGTAATATTAACGATACACTACTACGATCACGATCTCGAAGACCCTTGAAAAATTTCTTGATATTCTTATCCGTTTCCGAGGTGCAGAGGTCCAAAGTTACCCTGTTTGTACACCTAAAAATCGGCGAAACCGTAGTTTATAAAATGACGTAGCACAGAGAAATTTGCTGTAAAGTGTCTCCGTTATCAGTGGAAGGGTTCTGAGAACTCCGTGATGTAGCAATGAAGCACATGCAAATTTTTTTACACGTAAAACCTAGTCTGAGGTGTAAAATTACCTTTGATTTATTTCGATTTCATATGAGTAAACTATCAAACTGGCCCATAAAATTCTTTTCACATGAGTGACATGCCCTGTTGTAGCAGGTAAAATAAGGGAACCAGAAGAAAAATACTTCTATTGGAGCACAGAAAAAGTGGATAGGCTCCTGCTAATTAAAATTGGGTACTAGCTGCCTCATCCCACCTTTCTTCCCAAAAATTTTGACATACGAACATATTCGAGCTTTTTTTATGCTGAAAGAGAAGAGAAGTGTTCAACAGACGGACAAGTAATAAATATTGGAAGATAAGTGGTTGTGTTATAGAAACAGCGAAAGAGACGTTTGCAGTATCAGAGAAGGAGAGGGTGGAACATGGATGACAGTGACAGAACAGTGCTAGGAAAAGAGTGAGCAGACAGTGCCAGTGGGAGAGGAATAAAGAGAAGGAGAATGTGGATATGGGTGAGACTCAGTGATAATGAGACACAGAGTCTATGACAATGACAACGAGGAAGGGAGAGATAGGGACAGTGAGAGGAGACAACAACAGTGGGAAGGAATGAATGAGCAAGAGGGAGACAGTAACAGTGAGAGGAGACAGTAGTAGAAGTAGGACAGAACGAAGGAGCCTGTGGCTGTGAGAAAGAAGACAGTGACAGAGACACACAAAGAAATATTGACAGTGAGGAGGGCTGAATCCGTGAGTGAGAACGGTAACGTGGGTGTGGATAGCGACTTACAGTGATGGACTAGTGGTTGTGACCAAGTTACAGCATGGAGTGAGAGGTGAGCTACATGTTAAAAAAACACGAATATGTTTGCTTGACAAAGTTTTCGGAAAACTTTTAATGGTGCTGAGGAAGGCAGAATGAAGCTGCTGGTATCCCACTTTTCAACCAGAGTCTTTTAAATAGGAGCATATTGGCCTGGTACGCAGAGAAAAATGACGCAGAGAAAACAAATGCTCTTACTGGCATCATCCCGATACCTGCTGCTACGAAAGTACGGAAGACACCTGGAGACTAGAATCCTCAATCTGGAATTGAAGCAACGAGGCTGCACAATCGAGACTGTAGCGCCACATCGCTCGGTAATTGACTTTACGGTCCATTAGAGACTCGTAATTGGAATCGGCTTGCAATTACAGATGGATTTGCGGAGGAAGCAACTAGGGCATTGGTGACCATCGGCTCGCTTCCTACTGGAAATTGGTTTGTAACAACGTGAGGCCATTCAGGATCCGACATGAGCGGCTCGGGTAATCTTTCGGGTGCCTCTAATCCCAATCGCAAACGACGATTTCTATACGCCATCCGCTGAGCACTTGTGATGTGTTAAGCCGACGCATATACACTCCTGGAAATTGAAATAAGAACACCGTGAATTCATTGTCCCAGGAAGGGGAAACTTTATTGACACATTCCTGGGGTCAGATACATCACATGATCACACTGACAGAACCACAGGCACATAGACACAGGCAACAGAGCATGCACAATGTCGGCACTAGTACAGTGTATATCCACCTTTCGCAGCAATGCAGGCTGCTATTCTCCCATGGAGACGATCGTAGAGATGCTGGATGTAGTCCTGTGGAACGGCTTGCCATGCCATTTCCACCTGGCGCCTCAGTTGGACCAGCGTTCGTGCTGGACGTGCAGACCGCGTGAGAGGACGCTTCATCCAGTCCCAAACATGCTCAATGGGGGACAGATCCGGAGATCTTGCTGGCCAGGGTAGTTGACTTACACCTTCTAGAGCACGTTGGGTGGCACGGGATACATGCGGACGTGCATTGTCCTGTTGGAACAGCAAGTTCTCTTGCCGGTCTAGGAATGGTAGAACGATGGGTTCGATGACGGTTTGGATGTACCGTGCACTATTCAGTGTCCCCTCGACGATCACCAGTGGTGTACGGCCAGTGTAGGAGATCGCTCCCCACACCATGATGCCGGGTGTTGGCCCTGTGTGCCTCGGTCGTATGCAGTCCTGATTGTAGCGCTCACCTGCACGGCGCCAAACACGCATACGACCATCATTGGCACCAAGGCAGAAGCGACTCTCATCGCTGAAGACGACACGTCTCCATTCGTCCCTCCATTCACGCCTGTCGCGACACCACTGGAGGCGGGCTGCACGATGTTGGGGCGTGAGCGGAAGACGGCCTAACGGTGTGCGGGACCGTAGCCCAGCTTCATGGAGACGGTTGCGAATGGTCCTCGCCGATACCCCAGGAGCAACAGTGTCCCTAATTTGCTGGGAAGTGGCGGTGCGGTCCCCTACGGCACTGCGTAGGATCCTACGGTCTTGGCGTGCATCCGTGCGTCGCTGCGGTCCGGTCCCAGGTCGACGGGCACGTGCACCTTCCGCCGACCACTGGCGACAACATCGATGTACTGTGGAGACCTCACGCCCCACGTGTTGAGCAATTCGGCGGTACGTCCACCCGGCCTCCCGCATGCCCACGATACGCCCTCGCTCAAAGTCCGTCAACTGCACATACGGTTCACGTCCACGCTGTCGCGGCATGCTACCAGTGTTAAAGACTGCGATGGAGCTCCGTATGCCACGGCAAACTGGCTGACACTGACGGCGGCGGTGCACAAATGCTGCGCAGCTAGCGCCATTCGACGGCCAACACCGCGGTTCCTGGTGTGTCCGCTGTGCCGTGCGTGTGATCATTGCTTGTACAGCCCTCTCGCAGTGTCCGGAGCAAGTATGGTGGGTCTGACACACCGGTGTCAATGTGTTCTTTTTTCCATTTCCAGGAGTGTAGCTGGCGTAAACTGTGATAAAGCGATCCATCATTACAGACCTCGCAGCGTAAGCCCGGCAGACGTGCCAATTCAAACAGCTAAGAAAGATACTCGTGGGGTGATTTTCACGACGAGGAAATTAGTGGCGAATAAAATCGTTCCAAATGACTTTTGGGTCGTTAGAGATACTTGTAATTTATTTTGATCTACACGAATAATTATTAAGGGCTCACGAAACAAAAACCAGTACTATTCTTGTTCTGAGTACAGCGCCATTGCAGTCCAGCGACTGTACTAGCAAGAATAGAGTTATGCACTCGCTTTACAATTTTGGAACATACTATAATTTCTTACCTAACCTACTCTTAATGTTAGAAGGGTGTAGGAACAGGATATAATTTATTTCTTTATAGGTTTTCTTAAAAAACATCGTGGTTAAAATAAGTGAAGGTTTTACATCGTTTTACATAACTGCAGGCATTATTTTGTGCATAGTATAATTTTGTATGTTGCCTACTCTTAATGTTAAATCTGTATAGGTTGTTTATTTCGTCTTAGGTTTTTAATACAGCACAATTAAAATCGCAAAGGTCCTCATGTTGCCCCTCATAACCTCAGGCACTTTCCCGATGAGCAGCACGCTCCCACACAATAATAATAAAATATTATATTACGATTATCATAAAACGACGAAATCTCGTCAAAACGACAATGCACACTACTTGTATGATTAATTTAGTTATGTAACGACGATTGCCTTTAATACTACATCTTATATGTACCTGATTTTATGCCTATTTGTCGATGATCAATCTATGTGCTTAAAATATGTGTAAAGTTGGCAGAGTATCACGCCAACTATGTTTTAATTAAACGAAGGTGGTTGTGTAGGAGCGTGCTGCTGATCAGGAAATTGCCTGAGGTTATGTGGGGCAATATGAGGACCTAATAGATTTTAATTGTGCTGTACTAAAAACCTACGACGAAATAAACAACCTATAGCAATTTAACATTAAGAGTAGGCAACATACAAAATTATACCATGTACAAAATAATACCTACAGTTACGTAAAACGATGTAAAACCTTCACGTACTTTAACCACGATGTTTTCTAAAAAGCCTATAACGAAATAAATTATAACCTGTTCCTACACCCCTGTAACATTAAGAGTAGGTTATGTAAGAAATTATAGTAAAAACCAATACGATGTCGCAACTTCTTAAGGACACAGACTTTTTTCCATCACTATTTTTTTGTTTTTTTAAATAGTGCTGCCCTACATTTTACGCCAGGATAGCAGATATGTTTGTGGCAAAATTCTATGATATAATTCATTTGTAGATCTGACGATAAATTATGGCGTAAAAGTGGACTGAACATGAGAATTTTTGTGCTGCTGCTGGGTTCGTTCGAATGCCGTTCTGCCAGTAAGTCTTTTCAACTGTCCACAGAAACGATGCGTGATGTTTACACCACTCTCGACGGGAACTTGCGTCTTCGAGACAAGAGAAACTTCATCCACTGTGTGTTGCTCGCTGGAGGAATTTACTTAAGTGCAATGGACCATTTCTCATTGGTACAAATAGTGTACAAGGCTTTGCTAAGTCTAATTCTCATGCAGAACTTTGCGTCTCAACCGGTGACGCATGTTTGCGCAGAGAGTGGCGTAAACTTCCAGATGACGCGCGACTAAAGCTGCCAACAGCATCAAAATCCTCACATTGAGTGGACTTTAACCACGGAATTAATTACTAGATCTACGGAAGAGTTATACAACTAAATTTCTGTCACACACATCTTCTACTCTGGCGGAAAAATACCTAAGTTCCATATTTTTAGCAAAAGTTAGGGTTGTATCTATGTAATCTTACAGGTGTTTTAGAATTTAAGTCGAATTCATCCGAAGCTATCTATTTCGTACAAGTGGTATACGTTGCTGAAAGTGTTCCCAGGGATGGACTGGAGAATGAAATACGGCATCAGTACTGGTAGTTAAAAACTCTCTACCTTCCCTTCACGTGTTTCACGTTGGACTGATTGTAAAAGGCGAGGAATCCCCAGGCTAATCGTAACACGCTGGTGCGGAATGCCGGAAGATCCGTAGACATTCTATTTGGCGCTACGATTTTTCGCTTTCGGTCACGTCCGCGAAACATTATAGATGATACGGAGAATGCTGAAACTGTAGATTACACACCAGGGAGATATCGACGTAAAGACTACCGTTCCTCAGAGCATTTTTTTGTTTATTTTCGCACTGACTGACTTCTCCGTTGGCTCTTAATAGAATATTTTATACATTACGAATGAAAAAACATACAGTCATAGCCGAAAACCGGTATGTAACATAATAGATACTTTAGAATATTTTTAGTGTTGTTATTTCGTGGTGTCTGGCATCTCATCAACACGAAAATGCTGAGAGACGTAGAACGCGTTCATACGTGCGAAGGATGGAAACATAATTTGGCGGTATGGTGTAGGAAAGCATCCTCCTAAATATCACGCCCGACTTGAATTAACAGCATCATCCTTGTGGTTAGAGGTTTGTCATATCACGAACTCGCTGAATGCTAACTATTCTCCTACCTACATCAATATTCGTGCCCTAACTGCGTCTCGTGCAGTTGTTATTTTACTACTCCCTGTAGAAGTTCGCTGCTGCATTGGTTCACCAGTTTTCGGCCCCCATCTCCACCTGCTTGAAATCCTACAATAGCCTTGCGAATCGATATGCTCCCTTCAAGCAGTCATCTTCCTCTGTCCCTTTACACCACTCCCCCTCTCTTTGGCGCTCCCCTCACAGCCCTTCCCACCATCGAAATCTCCTCCCCCCTCCCTCTCCCCCCCCCCTCTCTCTCTCTCTCTCTCTCTCTCTCTCTCTCTCTCTGCCTCTCGCACCCACTCATACCCACATGACAGCCACATTGGACAACTGGCCGCCCTAACGGAATATTCTTCCTCCAACCTGCACTTTCTGATCACTATGTGTGTCTTACAGCACTGTGCTGTTACAAAAATCATTCTCTTCTGCCATTCTGACTCTCCTGAAATATAAATGAATGTGAAGTAAAATTACGTTTCTGTGAGGGCGGTGTATCCCTGCGCTCACTCACTGAAACATTTATAAAATACTCTTGGCATATACAAAGTGTATCATAATTAATAGCGCAAAATTACAGGGTGAAATTATACGACAATAGAAGCAAAAAAATTCTAGTAAATATAGATCTGCAAATGAAGTTGTTCGCGAGATAATTGTGAATGTGCCGTTGCAAGTCGCCACTGACTTCAGTGTGAAATACTGTCCTTGTTAGAACAAATGTATTGCAAATGTAAACTTTTCGATTAAGTACTCATTAATTATATTCCAGTTTCACCCGTGGCCTATCTTAAGAAATGGCCGGGAGAGCGGTGTGCTGACCACAAGCCCCTCCGTATCAGCATCCAGTGACGCCTGTGGTCTGAGGATGACACGGCTGCCGGTCAGTACCGTTGGGCCTTCCAAGGCCTGTTCGGACGCAGTTAATCTTAGAAATACAATACGATTTCAGCACGTCACAAGTTACATTTTATTGTGCATGAATACCTGTTCAAAGATGAGATCGACGTGTTGTCCTCGCATTTCGATGGAATAATATATCCGTCTCTGCAGTGTCTAACGAACTCTGAAAATCCGCCAGTCATCCCGTAAATCTTGCAAAGATTTCTTCAACCGTATCAACTGGAATGCTGTACATTTTACTTTTGAGACGACTCAAGAATGCGAAATCGGGAGGTCAGATGATCTTAGAGGCTAACGTACAGGCACTAATCCACCATTTGGACCCTACTAGTGCGTTACATGTCATATCAGCAGCAAAATGTCCCGGTGCCGTATCGTGCGTCTACCACATTCCTCGACCATGTGTTATGGCTGAAATATTAGCCCAACTAGAAAAAAAAGGTTCAAATGGCTCTAAGCACTATGGGACTTACCATCTGAGGTCATCAGTCCCCTAGACTTAGAACTACTTAAACCTAACTAACCGAAGGACATCACAAACATCCATGCCCGAAGCAGGATTCGAACCTGCGACCGTAGGAGCAGCGTGGTTCCGTACGGAAGCGCCTAGAACCGCTCGGTCACAGCGGCCGGCGCCCAACTAGATTGGGGCATAACTGAAAAGTATAAATTTCAAATACACGTTTACCAACTGCGAAAATATTTGATAATGAAGACATTAGCACCTCGTAACTACGCAATTGCAAACAGCATGTTTGTCGAACAGCGTTAGATGGAAGCTTTTTGATTCTGTTATTGCATACGTTCAGCCGAGTCAGTTTTCGCTCTTAATAATGATACACGTTGTATATAAAAAGACAGACTTGGCTCGCCAAGTTAAAATTTCACGGCCACACATGTCCCAGTTTATTGTTACATAAGACGCAAAATGATTTTGATATTAGCTCAGTCATTAGTTATCAATGAAAGTTACAATGATATCTGACTGTGCACTTACTTTCTACTGCACACAGTAGCTTTGTTACATATACAGCACGGTTATAACAACACTTTCATTACTTGAGTCAGTGTAGACGGTAAACAATTTACCGCATGTGTACACAAATTCATAGGAATGATGTTCAAACTGTGCGCTGCAGAATTTGCGTTTTTAGTAGTGTTATTATTATGACTTGCTGTTAGGTGCCGGTACTGGTACGGCGACGTAGGGTTGACACGACGACGTAGGGTTGACACAGAATAATCAGTGTATTTTACAGTTGCAGATAGTCAGCATGGGTCTGGACAAGGTGAGGAGGGCGTTCCGGGCGATTTGAGAATTGGTCCTGGGAGAGCCGACCGCCAATTGCGCCACAAATTGTTGAAAAAGTTAGTGTTGCCATGGCTGAGAACGCTGGACGCAATGTGCGATCTTCAAGCAGTCCACGAGCTGTGTCAAGAAAGCTGAACATTTCATAGTTCACCGTTGTTTAGGACAGCAGTAGAGCAATTTTTGGTGCAGTTCCAGGCTGTCGTGTCATCACACTGAGCAACGTTTGTATCCTGGAACGTAAAGTGGTACGCAATTAACAAATGTTTCCCTCTTATGTGGACATTAAAATGTGTTTCTTTCAATGATTAATTCGTTATCTCTCTTCCGGATCTCCTTAAAAATGTTTCCACGAAGCTTCATTGTCCTACGATCACTCGTTTGTCGTGAGGGGGGGATCATATCAAGCAGCAAAAGTTAGACACAAGAGTAACTGAGTTCTTGTACGATACAATAAATGCGACAGCAATGAAATGTCACTGCGATCGCTCATTGAGATTTTACTTCCCCAGATTTTAGATGAAATTTTTCATAAACTAGTAACAGCATACTTAGAATCTTTATTGTTGTCTTCATAATAACGCTGCTTCGGCGAAATCTTCAAGCTGGGTGGACGGTAGATGCAGCATTTCCATGCCTGGTCTTCGGCCTGCATGCGAGACAAAGAAGGTAACGTGCAATCTCCGATGTCTTCGCTACGCGTTAACGGCATGAGTTAAATAACGTAACTTTCTATCTACGGCTAAAGTTACGAAGAGGCAGAAGATGAAATTCAGCAGTTGCGGAAGTCAATGGATGACTTAAATTTGTTGGGATGATTCGGTACGGTTGTAATCTAAACGAATACAATCTGAAAGTCAGATGTATCGTGCATTACTGATCTAGTGTTTGAGCTCATAGATATGACAGTAGACACAGCATCCAGAGACTCACTGTTAGGACTGAAACAAGTCGGTATAGCTCGTGCGAAAACGTAACTGTGATGGTCAGGGAACTTAAGTGGTCAGATGAGTCAGTTGAAGAAACTGATATTCGAGGAAGACTGTACAAATACATGCCGCATACACTGTATATCTCGTGTAGAGACAGTTAGGATAACACGAGAAACATTAGCGTGCTTATAGAGGCACACAGTCATGTTCCCATTTACTACATACGTGAATGGAACGGGAGAGAGAATGAGTGACATTGTCGTTAAGAACCCTCCAACAAGCACTGTAGAGTGGTCCGTGGAGTCCGGTAATGTGTAACTGACTGGGTACTCTTACTTAACAGCTTACAGATCCCCCCTTTCGCACTGACAAGGGCCGATCAGGCCAGCACTCTGTGACGCACTTCCTCCCAACACAACAGGCGTCCCTTCCATTCTGTGCACCAACATTCAGTAACATCGTTCGAACCTTAAACAGACACGGGACTAACATAGTTTCTCGCGTGCCTTACAAAACCAAACTGATAATTCATCGTGTGACAGATCGTCAAGGCCTCAGAATCATAGATGTTTATAACACTCAGTGTGGACGTGGGAGTGGTTACGTGGGACATTATGAGAACCGTTTCTCAGTGCGGCACCCAACGCCAGCGGCATTTATAGCACAGGAATCTTGAAAAATCAGCGGCAACTTAATATAGCCTCGCGAATAAGTATCTTGTTTGACTGTACACGGATTCTAGACCGTGCTTCATATTACTGGCATTCAGTCACCAACGAGATCGTGGCAGTGAGAACGTTAGTTAACAACCGTAATACAGATACAGACAACGCATTTATCAATTCACGGACGAAAGCGTTGCGATAAATATACACTCCTGGAAATTGAAATAAGAACACCGTGAATTCATTGTCCCAGGAAGGGGAAACTTTATTGACACATTCCTGGGGTCAGATACATCACATGATCACACTGACAGAACCACAGGCACATAGACACAGGCAACAGAGCATGCACAATGTCGGCACTAGTACAGTGTATATCCACCTTTCGCAGCAATGCAGGCTGCTATTCTCCCATGGAGACGATCGTAGAGATGCTGGATGTAGTCCTGTGGAACGGCTTGCCATGCCATTTCCACCTGGCGCCTCAGTTGGACCAGCGTTCGTGATGGACGTGCAGACCGCGTGAGACGACGCTTCATCCAGTCCCAAACATGCTCAATGGGGGACAGATCCGGAGATCTTGCTGGCCAGGGTAGTTGACTTACACCTTCTAGAGCACGTTGGGTGGCACGGGATACATGCGGACGTGCATTGTCCTGTTGGAACAGCAAGTTCCCTTGCCGGTCTAGGAATGGTAGAACGATGGGTTCGATGACGGTTTGGATGTACCGTGCACTATTCAGTGTCCCCTCGACGATCACCAGTGGTCTACGGCCAGTGTAGGAGATCGCTCCCCACACCATGATGCCGGGTGTTGGCCCTGTGTGCCTCGGTCGTATGCAGTCCTGATTGTGGCGCTCACCTGCACGGCGCCAAACACGCATACGACCATCATTGGCACCAAGGCAGAAGCGACTCTCAACGCTGAAGACGACACGTCTTCATTCGTCCCTCCATTCACGCCTGTCGCGACACCACTGGAGGCGGGCTGCACGATGTTGGGGCGTGAGCGGAAGACGGCCTAACGGTGTGCGGGACCGTAGCCCAGCTTCATGGAGACGGTTGCGAATGGTCCTCGCCGATACCCCAGGAGCAACAGTGTCCCTAATTTGCTGGGAAGTGGCGGTGCGGTCCCCTACGGCACTGCGTAGGATCCTACGGTCTTGGCGTGCATCCGTGCGTCGCTGCGGTCCGGTCCCAGGTCGACGGGCACGTGCACCTTCCGCCGACCACTGGCGACAACATCGATGTACTGTGGAGACCTCACGCCCCACGTGTTGAGCAATTCGGCGGTACGTCCACCCGGCCTCCCGCATGCCCACTATACGCCCTCGCTCAAAGTCCGTCAACTGCACATACGGTTCACGTCCACGCTGTCGCGGCATGCTACCAGTGTTAAAGAGTGCGATGGAGCTCCGTATGCCACGGCAAACTGGCTGACACTGACGGCGGCGGTGTACAAATGCTACGCAGCTAGCGCCATTCGACGGCCAACACCGCGGTTCCTGGTGTGTCCGCTGTGCCGTGCGTGTGATCATTGTTTGTACAGCCCTCTCGCAGTGTCCGGAGCAAGTATGGTGGGTCTGACACACCGGTGTCAATGTGTTCTTTTTTCCATTTCCAGGAGTGTATTTCTTCCTCACACTTAAATTTCGCGTAGTGACTATTGACGAGATACATATCACGAAAAAGCAAGTAGAAGTCACCATCTGCTCTATTAACATGCTCTCCAACTCTAGGCCATGGGAACAAAAACCATACATATACATCATACTCCGCAAACCACCAAATGGTGTGTGGCGGAGGGTACTTTCGGTATCACTATCTGATCCCTCCAACACTGTTCCATTCGCGAATAGTGCGTGGGAAGAATGATTGTCGGTTGTTGTTGTTGTTGTTGTTGCCTTCAGTCCTGAGACTGGTTTGATACAGCTCTCCATGCTACTCTATCCTGTGCAAGCTTCTTCATCTCCCAGTACTTACTGCAACCTACATCCTTCTGAATCTGATTAGCGTATTCATCTCTTGGTCTCCCTCTACGATTTTTACCCTCCACGCTGCCCTCCAATCCTAAATTTAGATCCCTTGAAGCCTCAGAACATGTCCTACCAACCGGTCCCTTCTTCTTGTCAAGTTGTGCCACAAACTCCTCTTCTCCTCAATTCTATTCAATACCTCCTCATTAGTTATGTGATCTACCCATTTAATCTTCAGCATTCTTCTGTAGCATCACATTTCGAAAGCTTCTATTCTCTTCTTGTCCAAACTATTTATCGTCCATGTTTCACTTCCGTACATGGCTACACACCATACAAATACTTCCTGACACTTAAATCTATACTCGATGTTAACAAATTTCTCTTCTTCAGAAACGCTTTCCTTGCCATTGCCAGTCTACATTTTATATCCTCTCTACTTCGACCATCATTAGTTACTCTGCTCCCCAAATAGCAAAACTCCTTTACTACTTTTAGCGCCTCATTTCCTAATCTAATTCCCGCAGCATCACCCAACTTAATTCGACTGCATTACATTATCCTCGTTTTGCTTTTGTTGGTGTTCATCTTATACCCTCCTTTCAACACACTGTTCATTCCGTTCAACTGCTCTTCCAAGTCCTTTGCTGTCTCTGACAGAATTACAATGTCATCGGCGAACCTCTAAGTTTTTCTTTCTTCTCCATGGATTTAAATACCTACTCCGAATTTTTCTTTCGTTTCCTTTAGTGCTTGCTCAATATACAGATTGAATAGCATCGGGGAGATGCTACAACCCTGTCTAACTCCCTTCCCAACCGCTGCTTCCCTTTCATACTCCTCGACTCTTATAACTGCCATCTGGTTTCTGTACAAATTGTAAATAGCCTTTCGCGCCCTGTATTTTACCCCTGCCACCTTTAGAATTTGAAAGAGAGTATTCCAGACAACATTGTCAAAAGCTTTCCCTAAGTCTACAAATGCTAGAAATGTAGGTTTGCCTTTCCTTAATCTATTTTCTAAGATAAGTCGTATGGTCAGTATTGCCTCACGTGTTCCAACGTTTCAGCGGAATCCAAACTGATCTTCGCCGAGGTCGACTTCTACCAGTTTTTCCATTCGTCTGTAAAGAATTCGCGTTAGTATTTTGCAGCTGTGACTTATTAAACTGATAGTTCGGTAATTTTCACATCTGTCAACACCTGCTTTCTTTGGGATTGGAATTATTATATTCTTCTTGAAGTCTGAGGGTATTTCGCCTGTCTCATACATCTTGCTCACCAGATGGTAGATTTTTGTCAGGACTGGCTCTCCCAAGGCCGTCAGTAGTTCCAATGGACTGTTGTCTACTCCCGGGGCCTTGTTTCGACTCAGGTCTTTCAGTGCTCTGTCAAACTTTTCACGCAGTATCGTATCTCCCATTGCATCTTCATCTACATCCTCTTCCATTTCCATAATATTGTCATCAAGTACATCGCCCTTGTATAGACCCTCTATATACTCCTTCCACCTTTCTGCTTTCCCTTCTTTGCTTGGAACTGGGTTTCCATCTGAGCTCTTGATATTCATACAAGCGGTTCTCTTTTCTCCAAAGGTCTCTTTAATTTTCCTATAGGCGGTATCTATCTTACCCCTAGTGAGATAAGCCTCTACATCCTTACATTTGTCCTCTAGCCATCCCTGCTTAGCCATTTTGCACTTCCTGTCGATCTCATTTTTGAGACGTTTGTATTCCCTTTTACCTGCGTCATTTACTGCGTTTTTATATTTTCTCCTTTCGTCAATTAAATTCAATATTTCTTCTGTTACCCAAGGATTTCTACTAGCCCTCGTCTTTTTACCTACTTGATCCTCTGCTACCTTCACTATTTTATCCCTCAGAGCTACCCATTCTTCTTCTACTGTATTTCTTTCCCCCATTCCTGTCAATTGTTCCCTTATGATCTCCCTGAGACACTGTACAACCTCTGGTTCTTTCAGTTTATCAAGGTCCCATCTCCTTAAATTCCCACCTTTTTGCAGTTTCTTCAGTTTTAATCTACAGTTCATAACCAATAGATTGTGGTCAGAGTCCACATCTGCCCCTGGAAATGTCTTAGAATTTAAAACCTGGTTCCTAAATCTCTGTCTTACCATTATATAATCTATCTGATACGTTCTAGTATCTCCAGGCTCCTTCCATGTATACAACCTTCTTTCATGTTTTTTGAACCAAGTGTTAGCTATGATTAAGTTATGCTCTGTGCAAAATTCTACCAGACGGCTTCCTCTTTCATTGCTCTCCCCCAATCCATATGCACCCACTATGTTTCCTTCTCTCCCTTTTCCTACTCCCGAATTCCAGTTCCCCATGACTATTAAATTTTCGTCTCCCTTCACTACCTGAATAATTTCGACGGCCGCGGTGGCCCTGTGGTTCTAGGCGCTTCAGTCCGGAACCGACCGACTGCTACGGTCGCAGGTTCGAATCCTGCCTCGGGCATAGATGTGTGTGACATCCTTAGGTTAGTTAGGTTTAAGTAGTTCTAAGTTCTAGGGGACTGATGACCTCAGATGTTAAGTCCCATAGTGCTCCGAGCCATTTTTGAATAATTTCTTTTATCTCATCATACATTTCATAAATTTCTTCATCATTTGCAGAGCTAGTTGGCATATAAACTTGTACTACAGTAGTAGTCATGGGCTTCGTGTCTATCTTGGCCACAATAATGCGTTCACTATGCTGTTAGTTATAGCTTACCCGCACTCCTATTTTTTTTATTCATTATTAAACCTACTCCTGCATTACCCCTATTTGATTTTGTATTTATAACCCTGTATTCACCTGACCAAAAGTCTTGTTCCTCCTGCCACCGAAATTCACTAATTCCCACTATATCTAACTTCAACCTATCCATTTCCCTTTTTAAATTTTCTAACCTACCTGCCCGATTAATGGATCTGACATTCCACGCTCCGATCCGTAGAACGCCAGTTTTCTTTCTCCTGATAACGACGTCCTCTTGAGTAGTCCCCGCCCGGAGATCCGAATGGGGGACTATTTTACCTCCGGAATATTTTACCCAAGAGGACGCTATCATCATTTAACCATACAGCAAAGCTGCATGCCCTCGGGAAAAATTACGGCTGTAGTTTCCCCTTGCTTTCAGCCGTTCGCAGTACCAGAACAGCAAGGCCGTTTTGGTTAGTGTTGCAAGGCCAGATCAGTCAATTATCCAGACTGTTACCCCTGCAACTACTGAAAAGGCTGCTGCCCCTCTTCAGGAACTACACGTTTGTCTGGCCTCTCAACAGATACCCCTCCGTTGTGGTTGCACCTACGGTACGGCCATCTGTATCGCTGAGGCACGGAAGCCTCCCCACCAACGGCAAGGTCCATGGTTCATGGGGGTAGGGATTGTCGGTAAGCCTCTGTATTGGCTCTAATTTCTCGAATTTTCTCCTCGTGGTGAATACGCGAGATGTATGTGGGCGGACGTAATATGTTATTGGACTCCTCCTCAAAATTGCTTCCCCGAAATAAATCTCTCCGTGATGCACAGCGCCTCTCTTGTAACGTCTCCCAGTGGAGTTTGTTTAGCATCTCCGTAACGCTCTCTCGCCAGCTAAACGATTCCGTGACAAAACGCGCCGCTCTTCGTTGGATCTTCTCTATCTCCTCGATCATTCCTACCTGATAGGGATAGGGCGAACAAGTGCCTTATAAGCCACTTCTTTCGTGGATGAGTTACATTTCCTTAAGATTCTTTCGATGAATCTGAGTCTGGTAGTTGCTATTCCCACTATCAGTTTTATGTGGTCATTCCACTTAAGGTCGCTCTGGATAGTTACGTCTGGATATTTTACGGCAGATGTCGTCTCCAGCTGTTTGTCATCAATTGTGTAGCTGTAGAGTAGTGGATTTCTTTTCCTATGTATGCGCATTATGTTATATTTTTTCACGTTCAGGGTCACCTGCCAGAGCCTGCACCATTCATCAATTCTCTGCAGGTCGTTCTGCGAATTCTTACTATCTTCTGGAGTTTATACTTCGGTAAAGACAACTGCATCATCTGCGAAAAGCCCTAAAGAGCATCCGATGCTTTCTATTAGATCATTTATATATATTGTAAACAGCAACTGACCTATCACACTTCCCTGTGGTAATCCCGATATTAAATACGAAATAGGGCGTTCCCTTCAATTAAACAACACGATAAAAAAATAACTACAGGTTTCGTCATATAAAATCCAAGGACTTTCAAGTACAGGTTTCCTCCCAGCAGATGCAGAGCAAGTCACACGATTTCGAGGATTACAACAGAGACTTTGCGGTATCTCCACCATAGTGACGGGAATCTGACAGGATAAACTACGCAGGCGTCTACATATTGTGGGCGCTAAAAATACTAATATCGATCTGGCGCCGCACGCTGAGGACAGCAGATAGGACAGCCAGGCGCAGGCAGCAACTGCTAATTAAGACGCGCCCCTTCTCACACCTCAGCCGAAGTGTGATCATTGCTTACTCCGTTAGCTACCAGTCACGAATTACAACTAAATATTTCCATTCACTTGTCATTTTATTTGTTATACGAGACGAGATAAAAGGTTTTTGAAATGCCCATCAGATGCGTGTCATCTTTTACTATCGACAAATTTTCAGTGGCATATATGCGTGATTTAGTTTCTTATATAACAATGTACTACAGCTGTCACAATGTAAGTTTAATATTTTTTCATAACTTCTTTTGCGTTAGTCCCTTTTTCAGATTATAATCACATTTCATGATTCAAATTGCGAAGAAAGCAAGTGCTAACAGATGTGAATATTGCCGAACTACCAGTTTACAGAGCGATGGTTGCAAAACACTAACACGAATTATTTGCAGAATAATAGAAAACTGGTAGAAGCCGACCTCGGGGAAGGTCAGTTTGGATTTTCGAAAAATGTAGGAACACGTGAGGTAATACTGACCAGACGACTTATGTTAGAAGACAGATTACGGAAAGGCAAACCTACATACAGCTTTTGTAGATTTCTAGAGACCATTTGACAACGTGGAGAGGAATACACTCCCTGAAATTCTGAAGGTAACAAGGGTAAAATACAAGGAGCGAAAAGCTATATACAATTTGTACAGTAACCAGACGCAGTTATAAGAGCCGGGAGGAGGGGGTGGGGGCGGCATGAAATGGAAGCAGTGATTCGGAAGGGAGTGACAGGTTTGTAGCCTATCCTCGATGTTACTCAATATGTGCTTTGTGCAAGCAGTAAAGGAAACTAAAGAAAATTTTTAGGAAGGAACTAAAGTTTAGGGAGAAGAAATAAAAACTTCGAAGTTTGTCGATGACACCGTAATTCTGTCAGAGACAACAAAGAACTTGGAAGAGCAATTGAACGGAATAGACACAGTCTTAAAAGGAGAATACAAAGTGAACATTAACAAAAGCAAAACAGAGGTAAAAGAATGTGGTCGAATTATTCAGGCGATGCTGAGGTAATTAGATTAGGAAATGAGACACTAAAAGTAATAGATGAATTTTGCTATGTGGGCAACAAAAAGTTGATTGCTGAAGTAGAGGGGACATAAAATGTAGACTGGAAATGGCAAGAAAAGCATTTGAAGGAGAGAAATTTGTTAACATCGAATGTAGATTTAGGTGTTACGAAATCTTCTCTGCAGTTATTTGTCTGGAGGGTACCTTGTATGGATGTCGAACATGGATGATAAGCAGTTAACATAAAAAGAAAATAGAAGCTTTTGATATGTGCTGCTATAGAAGAATGCTGAAGAATAGATGGATAGATCAAGTAACTAATGAGGAGATACTGCATAGAATTTGGGAGAAAAGAAATTTGTGGCGCAACTCGACTAAAAGAACGGACCGCTTAATAGGAGACGTTCTGAGATTTCCAGGAAACACCATCTTAGCATTAGAGGGAAATGTGGGGGTAAAACTTGTAGAGGGGAGATGAATACACTAAGCAGGTTTAAAATTATGTAGTTTTCAGTAGTTATTCGAAGATGAAAAGGCTTGCACAGGATAGAACAGCATGGAGAGTTGCATCAAACCAGTCTTCGGACTGAAGACAACACAAACTAGCATATTTAAATTATTTTAAAACTCCAGGTGTCCAAACTATGTCTGTAAAGGGTCTCTCCTATATTTTGCTAGTAGTGCTGTTAACTGTCATACTGCGCCGACCAGTCGCGATATCAATATAACGGGCATCACATTCTTCCCTGACCACAATGTACTGAGCCGTTCTCGTATCATTGTCGTGAGGGCAGGTGGCGGGGGTGCTTGGGAACGTGAAGCGTAAAATTTAGGATTGTGCATGCAGGTGCTACTGAGCTGCACAAACCAACCACAAAGTTCCACAGCAGCACGCGTATAAACATACCAAAGCTAAACGTCAAAAGCAGAGTTAATGAAACTTAAATATTAGTTGCTTGTAATCTGCAAACACAAAGTAACGCAAAAAAATTAAAATTATGTTGTTCTGCCCGATTTATAGGTGCCAAAAAAAATCCTGTGTAACAGAGCGATAATGATGCTTCAGAAATGAAAGAAGCGAAACAATTACGGAAGAGAAGGTTTTTATTTAGTTGCAGTGAAATCACAACTGGTGTTAGCGATTAAGGAATCAGTAGCAGACATACACGATGTATTTTATAATTATTTCCGGTAATCCTTGCTGTCGTTAGATGTGACCTGTTCTGCAAAAGACAAAGATGCTACTGTATTCTACCACAACATCTACAATCACACCAGCTAAACATTCAGGGATAAACTTTAGTATCAGTAAAAACATACACATAAAACCCATCATATGCATGACAAATGGAATCCATAAGTTTATTACGAAACTTGTGGGGCAGTGAAAGGAATATGCAAACGTGATCATACACTGAAGCCACAAAAAAAAAAAAAAAAAAAAAAAAAAAAAAAAAAAAAAAAAAAAAAAAAAAAAAAAAAAAAACTGGTATAGGCATGCGTCTTCACATAAAGAGATCTGTAAAGAGGCAGAAAACAAAACTGCGGTCGGCAACGGCGATAAAAGACAAGTGTATGTCGCAGTTGTTAGATCGGTTACTGCTGCTACAATGGCAGGTTACCAAGATTTAAGTGAGTTTGAATGTGATGCTATAGTCGGCGCACGAGCAATGGGACACAGCATCTCCGAGGTAGTGATGAAGTGGGGACTTTCCCGTACGACCATTTCACGAGTGTACCGTGAATATCAGGAATCCGGTAAAACATCAAATCTTCGACATCGCTGCGGCCGTAAAAAGATACTGTTACAACGGAACCAATGACGACTGAAGAGACTCGTTCAGCGTGACAGAAGTGCAACCCTTCCGCAAATTGCTGCAGATTTTAGTGCTGGGCGATCAACAGGTGTCAGCTCCCGAAGCATTCAGAGAAACATCCTCGACATGTGCTTTCGGAGCCGAAGGTCCACTCGTGTACCCATGATGACTACACTACACAAAGCTTTACGGGCCGCCTGGGCCCGCCAACACCGATAGTGGACTGTTCATGACTGGAAACATATTGCCTGGTCGGACGAGACTCTTTTCAAATTGTATCGAGCGGATGGACGTGTACGGGTATGGACACAATCTCACGAATCCACGGACCCTGCATGTCAGCAGGGGACTGTTCAAGCTGGTGGAGACTCTGTAATGATCTGGGGCGTGTGCAGTTGGAATGATATGGGACCCCTGATGCGGCTAGATACGACTGACAAGTGATACGTACGTAAGCATCCTATCTGATCACCTACATCCATTCGTGTCTATTGTGCATACCTACGGACTTGGACAATTCCAGCAGGACAATGCGACACCCCACACGTCCGGAATTTCTACAGAGCGGATCCAGGAATACTCTTCTGAGTTTAAACACTTCCTTTGGGCAACAAACTCCCCATACATGAACATTATTGAGCATATCTGGGCCGCTATTAATCAGGTGTACCAGTTTCTCTGGCTCTTCAGTATATGTAGGATAATCGTTCAATTAGCTCTTGGTCACTGACAGGATATTTGGGATCCCCATCACGTGGATTAGAGGACGAATCGAAGCAGTTCAGTTACGCGCTACAATGATTGTATGCACTCGATTCTGTGAGATGCTCAGGGAACTTAGATGGGAGGCGTTGAAAGGAATGAGAGATTTGCCCAGCGACTGGCTTTCGGGTAAATAGTGATATCTAGTGTTTGAGATAACCGTAAAAACGATTTTTTTTGTTTCCACGTGTATCACACATGACGCTTACATGGACAATGTACGTGATACTAGGTAGCGTAAAGAAAACAGTTCTCCTTTCCTCCATTTGCGAAATTAACGGGGGGGGGGGGGGGGAGGACTGACTCATAATGGTACGAAATTTTCGTCACATTTGATTGCAACACTAGCAGTTTGACGACGTATACAAGTGGAATGTACACAGACGAAACCATTCAACGTCATAAGGTTTTCTCAAACTTACTTGTGAGATTCGGCTTCACCTTTTCAGCTGGATACTGTACGAAAAACGACAAAATATTACTAAAAAGTTGTCAATCAATAATTCGAACGTAACTTACTTGGCGTATGTGGTAACTAACGTTAGAGGCTATGTAGACCGTCGCCGCATCATGTCCGCGAAGACCCGTCGACGAATCAGCAGTTGCATGGTCGTTAAGTAATATGGCAACGCACAAGATTCACACAATTCCGTTGACATGTCACCATGCAAAATCCAAATGCAGTAAGTTCTTCATGTGGTTTCGAAGGATATCCGACTGAAGTTGGACACTGAAACAATTCAACTGATGAGCTGGGTAATCTCGACACAAATCGCATATGGTGTCCTAGGATGCAGATTTCCATCTGTGTTGGTTAGTTCATCAACAAAACTGGTAGTTTTCCTGGACCATGTGGAATATTTTGGTAACAGAGTCACGGTTTTGGCCTACCTCTCGCAAGCTCAAAGCCTACGGATTTATCGAATTTCAAGCCATATGTGTTCTTTGTTTGGGGAAACCTGAATAATCCAGTCGGCGGCTATGGTTTCACAACGACTGCAAAAACTCATGGAAACCATCTGCTATACACCCCAATCAACGAAGACCAAAAAAGGCAGATTAATGGAAAAAAATCGTTTAGTCACAAATTTTTGCACAGCAGTCTGAGGGAGATCTTGAACAGCATACTAGAAATCCTGAGCGATGGGGTGTGAACCTTGGGGTGGAGATTGGGAGCGTTTAATGGTCACTTTTTTATGTTATTCTCGAATAACTCGAAAACTGCGACTTCTAAGTTTCACAGTACAAAAATAAGCCGCTGTACATTTCGTACAAAATAGGCCCTACTTATTTTTTCTCTAGAACTAATAATTTCTGTCTTGCAGGGGATGGAAAAATTGCAGAATATTAAAAACATTATTCTGACTGAATAAAATCTATGTTTATCTTTAAATGACGCGGGTTAAAAAGAAAAATTAAATGTATGTACCATATGTAAGTGCAGTACAGCAGTATTAAGCGATAAGTGTTCCTTCGCGTTTACACTTCCGAGTCGCAGGACTGACAATGGCTTGGGCAGCTTTCGAAGGTCTGAAATGTCCGTGTTGGATTTGTTACTCGAATGACTAGTCCACTGAACTCCCCTGACTGGCTCATTCTGCTGTAACTGCTCCTCTACTGGCAAAACAATATCCCCCGCCTCCTTCTACATTGGCGCTTCCACCTCTCGTGAGAGCTAATAGTCAGTTACACATTACACAGTCTGGAACCGCGCAACCGCTGCGGTCGCAGGTTCGAATCCTGCCTCGGGCATGGGTGTGTGTGGTGTCCTTAGGTTAGTTAGGTTTAAGTAGTTCTAAGTTCTAGGGGACTGATGACCTCAGCAGTTAAGTCCCATAGTGCTCAGAGCCACTTGAACCATAATACGCAATTACATAGAAACCCTCTGTGTTTTTCCGTGTCCCTCAGACAATAGGTAGCTGCTTGTTCAACGCAAAAGACAAGCAACCAGCCATCACAAAAAGTGGGGTTTATAAAATCACATGCCGTGAGTGTCAGTCTTGGTACATTGGACAGACGGGGAGGTCAATCTGCATCAGGCTTGAAGAACATCACAGAAGCTGGAGATTGAAGATGCCTGATTCATCCTTTGCAGAACACTGCCTGAACAATAACCAAAAATACATAATAGACGTACAAGTCTTACACACAGAGGAAAAGGGAGCTAAAATCAACCAATAAGAAATTTTAGAAATTAAAAGACAGATGGTAACATTGCCACACCTATTATTGAACGAGCAAACCCAGTTCAAGTATTCATCTCTTTTAGATGAGATCACAACCCCAGGATAGAAACAAAGTTTTGGGCCCCAGTCCATCGTAGTTAAAAAGTTGTTGGCTGGTGGGTAACTTTAGTCCTGTCATGTTAGGGTAGTTGCTGCATTGTGTAATTACGTGTGTAATTTATTACAAAATGGTCAGTGACGTAATTTTACGTTAAGCTATGGACTGATAGCTCAAGAAGTTGAGATGATTATCTTTGCCTTGTCATGACGTTTATCTCTACATTATCATCTATCGGGAATCAGTAATGTACTAGAAAATGGGCTTACAACCCGAAACTTACGTTGTGCAGTAACATTGATAATAAACTGCGAAACAAGGCCAAAAACAATGTTGTTTACCTAATACTTAACTCTCTTTCAAATGACATGCCTGTGATCGTGAGACTGAAATTCAGCTGAATTTCCTGAATGTAAGAATGACTACTGGGCCTGAGAGAATACCTGTCCTGTTCTACAGAGATTAAGTGCAAGAGCTAGCCCTGTTCCTAGTAGCAGTTAATCGTAGAGCGCCGAATTACCGAAGCAGTCTAAACTATTGGAGAAAACCGCGCGTAATTCCTGTTTACAAGAAAGGTGAATACCGTTCGTCATTGAGGCACCATAATCAAGTATGTTTAATACACAAAAAGCCAAGATTTAAAGAGGAACTGAGAATTTGGTTGCGAGCTGGCTTATTCAGCGCTGAGATACTCATTCAGCTGCACTGGCAGAAGTTACAAGCGAGATGTCGTGCATCACGGAGGGGCTTACTGCAAAAATTTGGGTAGTGAAAGCTCGAATAAAAGTCACGAAACTTAGGAATTCCACATAAAAGTTAGGAAATCAGAGTAATTGCAGCTTTCTCAGAGACATGACGACAGTGGTGAGGAGCGGGAGATGACAGTGCAACCATACACCACACAACATGAAGTTGGGACCCACTAAGCGGGTAGCCTACGACACAGGGGTGTCCCATCCCACTTCTGACTGGCTGTTGGCACTGCTGTCACTTACGTGTGGTTGAGTTGGAAACACTTGTTACACTTGCATATTTGTTCCCGAAACAGGCTTCCTAACGCCTCTTAATCATAGAGTCCACAAGTAACTAAATCTTCTACTTTAGTTTAGTGTCACCATCAATTATATGGCAAAGACAGATTTAATACGCGAAACTTTGTCTCCAAAACGCTTTTCTACCTTTGATGTTAGCAGCAGTGGTCCACAAAGAGTGAAGTATTCTGCCCTATCTAAATTATCGTCTGGAGGTGCCAAACAGCGTTTGATTTTATAGGTAAATGCAACAAAAATCGCACTTGTTACTTTATCAATATTTCCAAAGAATATTGTGCATGTTTGGTACCTTTGTCTGGCAGGAAACCTGAGAACAACATAAACAGACTTTTCATATCGAAAAAACCTGCAGACAGCGACAGTTTGTCTACGACAAACTAATCTACATCTACATCTACATCCATACTCCGCAAGCCACCTGACGGTGTGTGGCGGAGGGTACCCTGAGTACCTCTATCGGTTCTCCCTTCTATTCCAGTCTCGTATTGTTCGTGGAAAGAAGGATTGTCGGTATGCCTCTGTGTGGGCTCTAATCTCTCTGATTTTATCCTCATGGTCTCTTCGCGAGATATACGTAGGAGGGAGCAATATACTGCTTGACTCTTCGGTGAAGGTATGTTCTCGAAACTTTGACAAAAGCCCGTACCGAGCTACTGAGCGTCTCTCCTGCAGAGTCTTCCTCTGGAGTTTATCTATCATCTCCGTAACGCTTTCGCGATTACTAAATGATCCTGCAACGAAGCGCGCTGCTCTCCGTTGGATCTTCTCTATCTCTTCTATTAACCCTATCTGGTACGGATCCCACACTGCTGAGCAGTATTCAAGCAGTGGGCGAACAAGCGTACTGTAACCTACTTCCTTTGTTTTCGGATTGCATTTCCTTAGGATTCTCCCAATGAATCTCAGTCTGGCGTCTGCTTTACCGACGATCAACTTTATATGATCATTCCATTTTAAATCACTCCTAATGCGTACTCCCAAATAATTTATGGTATTAACTGCTTCCAGTTGCTGACCTGCTATTTTGTAGCTAAATGATAAAGGATCTATCTTTCTGTGTATTCGCAGCACATTACACTTGTCTACATTGAGATTCAATTGCCATTCCCTGCACCATGCGTCAATTCGCTGCAGATCCTCCTGCATTTCAGTACAATTTTCCATTGTTACAACCTCTCGATACACCACAGCATCATCCGCAAAAAGCCTCAGTGAACTTCCGATGTCATCCACAAGGTCATTTATGTATATTGTGAATAGCAACGGTCCTATGACACTCCCCTACGGCACACCTGAAATCACTCTTACTTCGGAAGACTTCTCTCCATTGAGAATGACATGCTGCGTCCTGTTATCTAGGAACTCCTCAATCCAATCACACAATTGGTCTGGTAGTCCATATGCTCTTACTTTGTTCATTAAACGACTGTGGGGAACTGTATCGAACGCCTTGCGGAAGTCAAGAAACACGGCATCTACCTGTGAACCCGTGTCTATGGCCCTCTGAGTCTCGTGGACGAATAGCGCGAGCTGGGTTTCACATGACCGTCTTTTTCGAAACCCTTGCTGATTCCTACAGAGTAGATTTCTTGTCTCCAGAAAAGTCATTATACTCGAATACAATACGTGTTCCAAAATTCTACAACTGATCGACGTTAGAGATATAGGTCTATAGTTCTGCACATCTGCTCGACGTCCCTTCTTGAAAACGGGGATGACCTGTGCCCTTTTCCAATCTTTTGGAACGCTACGCTCTTCTAGAGACCTACGGTACACCGCAGCAAGAAGGGGGGCAAGTTCCTTCGCGTACTCTGTGTAAAATTGAACTGGTATCCCATCATGTCCAGAGGCCTTTCCTCTTTTGAGCGATTTTAATTGTTTCTCTATCCCTCTGTCGTCTATTTCGATATCTACCATTTTGTCATCTGTGCGACAATCTAGAGAAGGAACTACAGTGCAATCTTCCTCTGTGAAACAACTTTGGAAAAAGACATTTAGTATTTCGGCCTTTAGTCTGTCATCCTCTGTTTCAGTACCATTTTGGTCACAGAGTGTCTGGACATTTTGTTTTGACCCACCTACCGCTTTGACATAAGACCAAAATTTCTTAGGATTTTCTGCCAAGTCAGTACATAGAACTTTACTTTCGAATTCATTGAACGCCTCTCGCATAGCCCTCCTCACACTACATTTCGCTTCGCGTAATTTTTGTTTGTCTGCAAGGCTTTGGCTATGTTTATGTTTGCTGTGAAGTTCCCTTTGCTTCCGCAGCAGTTTTCTAGCTCGGTTGTTGTACCACGGTGGCTCTTTTCCATCTCTTACGATCTTGCTTGGCACATACTCATCTAACGCATTATGTTCGACGGTTTTGAACTTTGTCCACTGATCCTCAACACTATCTGTACTTGAGACAAAACTTTTGTGTTGAGCCAACAGGTACTCTGAAATCTGTTTTTTGTCACTTTTTCTAAACAGAAAAATCTTCCTACCCTTTTTAATATTCCTATTTACGGCTGAAATCATCGATGCCGTAACCGCTTTATGATCGCTGATTCCCTGTTCTGCGTTAACTTTTTCAAATAGTTCGGGTCTGTTTGTCACCAGAAGGTCTAATATGTTATCGCCACGAGTCGGTTCTCTGTTTAACTGCTCAAGGTAGTTTTCAGATAAAGCACTTACAAAAATTTCACTGGATTCTTTGTCCCTGCCACCCGTTATGAACGTCTGAGTCTCCCAGTCTATATCCGGCAAATTAAAATCTCCACCCAGAACAATAACATGGTGGGGAAATCTACTCGAAATATTTTCCAAATTATCCTTCAGGTGCTCAGTCACAACAGCTGCTGAGCCAGGGGGCCTAAGGAGACATCCAATTACCATGTCTGAGCCTGCTTTAACCGTGACCTTCACCCAAATCATTTCACATTTCGGATCTCCGTCAATTTCCTTCGATACTATTGCACTTCTTATCGCTATAAACACGCCTCCCCCTTCACTGTCCAGCCTGTCTCTGCGGTATACATTCCAATCTGAGTTTAGGATTTCATTACTGTTTACGTCTGGTTTCAGCCAACATTCTGTCCCTAATGTCGCAAATCGTGTCGCCATCGACAATTATATAACCTGACGCACGTATTTTGAAGTTCATTTAAAGGTGAATTCGCAGGGTATGAAACAGTTAATTAAATACTGAAGACAAATTGTGCTTGGCTGCTAACAACCACCAAATTATCTTCATTTACTACAACTAATCAGCTTTGGACGAAAGAGCTAACAGTGGTGTGTGAAGATGCGCTTCTGGGTTTATTCATTGTTCACTCATTTGCACTCATGGTGCTAGAAAGTACTGCACGTGCTTAACCCTCCCCCCCCCCCCCCCACACACACACATAAATACGCCGGCAGAAATGTGTTATAGCGTTTACAAGAATGCAAGCTGTATACACAGTATGAATCGATCCAGCGCTTCTGCACGAGTTCAGCTATACGTAAATTGTGCGTACAGCTGAGCACCCGCCGTTGCTCGGGTACGTATTTATTCCATTTCTCGTGAAATGTATTCCCGGACTGCGAATACAATTTACTGGAAACATGAGAAATTTGTGCCGGACCGGGACTCGAACCCAGATTTCCCCCTTATTGCCAGAGATCGCCTTAAACACTTCGGATATCCGAGCACGCCTCCAGTGCCAACCCAAATCTCCGTATGTTCCAGTGTCTGCTTCCCACACTGCTCGCACAATTACGCGATTCCAGCACAGGGAGGGACTTATTAATTTTTCTCCTCAGACTGCCTTCGCTTTGGCTTAAATATGTTAGTGCAGTGTCTGTATTTGACAGTGTCTATATAGTTCGATGGCATATTCTTTCGGACATGTATGCATGTCCGAAGGAACGGACACTGCTGACGATCGATAGCTGTATTAAATCATGAAATTCTGTATTTGACAGTGTCGTTATAGTTCGATGCAGTGTTCTTTCAGGCATGCATGCATGTACGAAGAAATAGACATTGCTGACGATTGATAGCTGAATTAAATCATGATATGTATTTGCAACAGCTGCTCAATTTACTGCATGCATGTCGAAAGGAACACTGCAGCGAACTATATAGACACTGTGATATGCAGACACTGCTCTAATGTATTTCACGCCAAAGCCAAGGAAATCTGACCCAAAAAAAATAAGTCTCTCGCTGTGCCGGAATCACATTATTGGCGAGGACAGTGAGAAGCAGACACTGGAACTTACGGAGATTTGTTTGTGTCATTCCTGGAGGGGTGCTCGGACAGCCGATCTGGTTAAGGCGACCGCTTGCGGTAAGTGGAAAATCCGAGTTCGAGTCCCGGTCCAGCACAAATTTTCACATGTTTACTGGAAACTGTATAGCTATTGCGTGCCGTATCCACAAATCACGATTACATTTCGTGATTTAATATGGCTATCGATCGGCAGCAGTGCCTGTTCCTTGCAGACAATTCACTAATGTATTTCAGTTCTATTAGTCCATCTCCTCTTCCCATCTGTCCGTCCATCTCCACGCCCCTTTCTCTGTCCATTTCCTCATCTGTCCACCTCCTCTTCCTCTCTCTCTCTGTCATAATATTTCCTTGCTCTGTCCATCTTCTCACTCCCCATACCTGTGTCCATCTCCTCCTTTTCTCTCTCTGTCTGTTCATATCTTCCTCATTCTGTTCTCTCTCCACGTTGTCACCCACACCCCAACAAAAGGCTGCTGATTCTTACCCAAACAGTATTTCTTTACAGATAATAAGTAACATGTGTACCAAGTTTGGTTGAAATCGATCAGTGCAACATATATTTTATAAATATTTAACATGTTCACATGTATTTGTACATATATTTTATCTGTGTCTCTAGCGAATTTCGCCGTGAAGTTTCATTTTCACGCAGCTCAATGTTTATGGCGTTGTATCTTCTGTACAGGCCAAGACCAAAGTAAATACAGTTGTTATCCATGAGTTGTTATATGCGGACGATGCAGCTCTAGTAGCGAACACAGAAGATGAGCTGCAGTACATAATCAACAAATTATCAAATGCCTGTGAAAAATTTGGTCTACTCATCAGCCTTCAAAAGACTAAGATCATGGCGCAGAGCACTACCAACCTTCCATCCATCAGCATTGATGGCAATCCTCTCCAGGTAGTTGATGACTTTACCTACTTGGGATCCACAATATGTAGCAACTTGTCCATGCACACTGAAATTACTAACAGAATCGCAAAGGCGTCATCTGTCATGGCTAGATTGAAAAACAGAGTATGTAACAACGGACTGATTACCACAAAAACTAAATTAAAAGTCTACAACGCTTGTGTTATAAGCACCCTTCTCTATAGCTGTGAGACATGGACAACTCTTTCTAGGCATGAATCTCGACTCAACAGCTTCCATCTCCGCTGTCTCCGGAAGATTCTTCAGATCTCTTGGAGAGATAGAGTACCCAACACCGAAGTCAATAAATGATTTCATTCTAAAACATTGCATGAATATATTCTGATCGTATGCGCCTCATGAGTACGCTACTTTTTTTACCCTCACCCCTTTGATAGGTAGATTTATCTTACCCCAAGGACGATTCTTTCAAGTCAGAAAGTGGTATGTGTACCAAGTTTGGTTGAAACCGCTGCAGTGGTTTAGGCGGAGATTGGCTCAAATGGTTCAAATGGCTCTGAGCACTATGGGACTCAACTGCTGAGGTCATTAGTCCCCTAGAACTTAGAACTAGTTAAACCTAACTAACCTAAGGACATCACAAACATCCATGCCCGAGGCAGGATTCGAACCTGCGACCGTAGCGGTCTTGCGGTTCCAGACTGCAGCGCCTTTAACCGCACGGCCACTTCGGCCGGCTAGGCGGAGATTCTGAACATACCTACGTACATACATTTTTATAGTATGTATGGACTGTACGGAGAGGGGAAAAGAGTTTTTCTCGCAGTACGTCAGCTAGCGACGCGACTGCTGAGTAGGACATTGATCAAGTACTTCTTGACATTCGCTGTTACTGTTTACTTCGTTTAGAGTCACTCATAAGAAAGAACGTGAGCCACCAGATCCCAATAGAGTATCTTTGTGTCTAACTTAGTGACTGAAGCCTTTCACACAACAAAAGATATTCGCAGATCAGGGCAAAGTCGTGCACGAGCAATTACAACGGTGACCTTTTGCCTCACGCTCACTGAGCCAGGCAGCAGAATGCAACCCAACTGCAGCGATCCTTGCACACAACAGGGCTGAATGTCAACCAATACAGTCCATCCTGTTTTCTTATCTGGCGAACTCGATTACATATCGAACTTGACAAATGCTGAATCTATATATGGAGACAATGTGGAACGTGAAACACATTCAATTTTTGTTCGAGACATTTCAGTGTAGTGATGTGTTGGGGTCAGAAGTGGAGGGTCTATGAACAGGTTGTTTGGCATGCGTAATGTGCAGGGGTGACATCTTCAGAGATTTTTATCTCTCATGTCGTATCTTTGACTAATGGTCCCCAAAGGGCGTGTATATTGGATACCACGCAGTAGGCATAGGCTATGATATGAATGCTATGGCCAGCATGAACTCACACAGGACGAACCGCAACTCCATTGACAAAATTTCGGAGGTTGTTCATGGATGTTTTTATGGTTTTCAGTTCGAAGATTGGTCTGATGTAGGTCTCCATGCTACTCTATCCTGTGCAATCCTCTTCGTCTCCGACTAAGTACTGCAACATACAACATTCTGAATCTGCTTACTGTGTTCATCTCTTGGTCTCCCTCTACGATTTTTACCCCCACACTTTCCTCCTGTACTAAATTGGTCATCCCTTGGTGTCTCACAAGGTGTCCTACCAACCGATCTCTTCTAGTCAGGTTGTGCCACAAATTTTTTTGTTCCTTAGTTCTGTTCAGCATCTCTTCATTAGTTACATAATCTACCCATCTAACATTCAGGATTGTTGTGTGGCATCACATTTCAAAAGCTTCTATTCTCTTCTTGTCTAAACTGTTTATCATCCATGGTCCATTTGCACACATGGCTATACTCCCTACAAATGGAAATGCCGTGTGGCTAGGGCCTCCCGTCGGGTAGACCGTTCGCCTGGTGCAAGTCTTTCGAGTTGACGCCACTTCGGTGACTTGCGTGTCGATGGGGATGAAATTATGATGATACCCAGTCCCTGAGCGGAGAAAATCTCCGACCTAGGCGGGAATCAAACCCGAGCCCTTAGGATTGACATTCTGTCGTGCTGATCACTCAGCTACCGGGGGCGGACTGCTTGCTCAATATACAGATCGAATAACACAGGGGGCAGGCTACAGCCCTGTCTCACTCCTTTCTTCACCACTGCAACCCCTTCATGTCCTTCGACTCTTGTAACTGCCCTCTGCTTTCTGTAAAACTTGTAAATAGCCTTTGGTCTCCTGTATTTTACCCCTGCTACCCTCGGAATTTCTAAGAGAGTACTCCTGCCGACATTGTCAAAATCTTTCTCTACGTCTACAGATGCTATAAACGTACGTTTACCTCTTCTTGATTTATCTTTTCTTTGAAGTCGTTTGATCAGTATTGCCTCGCGTGTTCCTACATTTCAGCGGAACCCAAACTGTCTTCCCCGAGGTCGGCTGCTACCTGTTTTCCACCACTTCTTGTAAGTAATTCGTGTTAGTAATTTGCAGCCATGACTTACTAAACTGATAGTTCGGTAATATTAACACCTATCAGCACCAACTTTCTTTGGAATTGGAATTATTACATTCCTCTTGAAGTCTGAGGGTATTTCGCCTGTTTGATACATCTTGCTCAACGGTTCGTGCGTACTTTATGATTATTTTAGTATATAGGATCCGTGATCTCCGGTAGCTCGTCACACAGTACTTTTATTTCGTTCGATTTTTTATCCCTATTTATCTTTGAATCTGTATTACGCTGAAAACATCTGCACAAAAATGCACATGTAGACGGTACGTGGTGTGTGACTAGTGTGGGAAAAATCTTCTGTCCACTCCCGGTACTCTGTGTTGGCAACAGCATCGCCCATTTTGTTCTTCGCCGCCATGCTTGCATTCTTTCCTCCTGGCTTCTGTCGTGGGTTTCTTCTTCTAGCAGTGTTACCCGTCCGTTACCAGTGGTACACCTCAGTATGAATTGGTTTACTGATGAATTGGATGATACGCACCTCTTGTATGGGCCCACTGAATTCATGGAAAGAACAGCACAGGAACACTATCATGAACTGTTCCCACAAAGACGCAACTACCATTATGTTGCACGTTTTGGTGATTGCATATTACAGCATGTTTCACTGTTATGAATGTATCTTCACAGAACAAAGGGAGGTAAGAAACCTAACAAATAATAATTACGTTGCTACTTTGTAACGAGCCATGGGAAACCACGAGTCCCGTTGTACCAAAATACTCAGAAAATATTCCTGATAGACCTCCAAAATATTTTCGGTGGAGTTCAGACTGACCCTGTACATTTCAGCTAGGTCGGCAAATCCCGGGAGAGTCGCAGAGCTGGAAATAGCTCTTCTGTGGCGCTGGTTCTCATCAATAATTGCACTGAATCCATGGCACGTAGGCTGAAGCTGTGCTGGCCGTCCGCGGCGGCCATGCATCGTATTACGCTGCTTCGGCTACTCGTGTTCTATAGCACGGTTCCGTGTCAGATATACATCAATTACAGAGTACCTGCATTAGTATATTCCATCTGAATGTATATCCCCAGCGTGTTTCAGACTGAATAAAAACTCACATTTCTAAAAGTCTAGTATCTCGTGGGAATTCGCAGTTGTTTTCAGTAGCATGATTGTGAACTGATTTGCCTTAAACATAACACTGTGCAACTTACAAACCTTGTTATGTATTTAGTTTAGGTTAAACAGTGGTTTCTGCAGCACATTCCTTGAGTTCGCAGGGATCATTCATCTCCTGTAATTTATTTCAACTATCGGCTGCTCCGCTACAGGCAGCCTAGAAACATACAGTAGAAGAGAAATTGAAACATTTACATCAGATCAGACTCTAGAACGTCTACTGGTAATGTTTGAGTGATGCCGCAGGAGGAAATGCCAAAGCTGTTACCACGTGACTAACTCTGAATCTTCATTATTCACGTAAAGAGCATTATATGGTGAACAATGGGTGCTCATCTTTTCTCTCGTGAAAAGCGCGATTCAGGTGCCACTACTGATGTCGTTTCATGCAACACGCAATGTTACATCTGGCCTTCGAAAATCACGTGCGATATTTTCACTACTAGTCCAACAGAAAAAATGAACTGGATCTTTTTGTAGGAAATTTAATTTAGTTAAATTTTTCGCTGAACGCTATGGTTTTCAACTTATTCAAGGAAAACGTACAAAAGCGACCTTCAAAAGCACCTCCGTCCCCACACTCGTCCCTCACCAGTCAGGATTACTAGTATGTTTTTCGTGGCACTCCCTGTACAAAATTTCCGACTAGAACTATCCCCAATAGTCAACCTTTCTTGGTTTTTATTGACTGAGCTGGTGTACCGCCAGCACTGTCTACCATCTTGTTAACATTATTAATTTAAAAGCGTCCGTGATGGTGATGAAAGAAAAACGACTTTTGTAAACGTTACGTTAAACCTAATTACGTTGACAATTTGACCCAAACTTAAGCGATAAAAGCATAATAGTTTCGTAGTCAGAAGGCCTGGTGAATACAGCATTGTATTTTTTTATTTTATGCTGTTAAAATTCACAAAACTGTTACGTAAATTATACACAAACTTCAGTTTCACAATTTTTAAGTGCTGGACTAAGCCGGTGGCGTGACTGCGCCAGTCAATGAAGACTAAAAAACATCGAACGTGAGAAATAATTCGTGCAGTAGCAAATTTTTGTACAGCGGTAAGAGGTGTCATCTAGAAATCCTCACCGGCGGGGACTGAGAGTGATAATGGGAGTGCATTTGGTCCCTTTTACACATTTTTCTTGAATAACTTTACAACTATGGCATCTAGCGAAAATGTATCACAATACAAAACTTAAACTGCATTACATATCCTACATAAAGGTCCTGCTCCCTTTTTCTGCAGGACTAATAGTTTGCGCGTAGCGAGCGAGAGAAACGAAAATCTCGCGCGTGGTTTTAGAACGCCAAATATAAAATACGGGTTGCATAAAAGGAAATCCGTAGGGGCAGCTGAATCATTTTGTATATACGAGGACGTGCTGAAAAGTTAAGCCTCCGAATTTTTTATTTGAAGACTCTTAAAGCTTTTTAATACAACAAACGTTATTAGCATTGTACATCTTCACTCTTCATATCTACACATTTGCAGCCCTTTGCCCATAGAGGGCGCAGAGCTGTAGCGTATAATATGGTCGTGCGTAAAGTAATTATGTCGGTGTGTGAGAAACAGCGTGCTGCAATCGAGTTTAGAATTTGAAGAGTTCGTCCACGCATGGAACACTCTCTCCCTAAGAATCACATTGCGAGACCAAACACGACCTCTGCGACATCTGCAACAATCCGATGACTTGGGTTCACTGTCATCGATCATCCTCCATACAGTCCCAACGTGGTCCATCCGATTTTGACATGTTTCCAAAACTCAAAGAACATTATCGAGGACTTCACTTTGATAGTGAGGAAGTAGTGCAAGCAGAGGAGAGGTTGTGGCTCCGTCAACAAAGTTTAGCATTTTACAGTGACGGTATCAACAAACGGTCTCTCGTTGGGGGCAGTCTGTTCAGCTCCAGACTGACTATGTTGAGAAAAAAATATGTAGATATGAAGAATAAAGATGGAGAATGTTAATAACGTTTGTTACATCTATAAAGCTTTAAGAGTTTTCACATTAAGAATTCGGAGGCATTACTTTCCAGCACGCCTTCGTATATATGTTCATTTTAACTGAGGACATTGAAATATCTCGAAAACTACAAGTAAGATCTAAAAAGTTGTAATTCCATTTTATTTGTCTCGCAAGGGGACGTCCAATGGTACCACACTTGACCCCCAACCCAACCCGTGCGTAGGTCGCTGGGGGAAACTTTCAAATCTTCAATGGGAACCCTCGTTTTTTTTATTGTAGATTACGAGTCTGCGGCAAAATCTACATACGTTTTGACTGAAGCATTTTCTTCGTTTCCCCACAGATGACGCTATAATCGGAAGAATATAAATGGGTACACAGTCGTTATTTACGACATGCTACTCATTGGCCCTTTAATATCGAATGGCACGTGGGACCCCACCTCCATGCTACAAGGGCAGGACAGCCAGAATTTCATGACTTGTAACTGGAAACCCCATTCGCAACGTTGTATTGCTCCGACATATCGAACAAGAGACTACTCGACGCGCCATTGTGGCCGTGGCTCGAGGCGAGCGCTATTCTACTTTTCCTTTTAGAGTAAGGGGTTCGAACGTAGTACCGCCAACTTCAATACATTAGTGATCCGCTTTTCAAATGATCGTATATGAGGGAATGTTAGCACAGGTGTTTCTGATGCTGTCGACCATGTCTTCACGGCCTGTTGGCATTTTCTAGTACATCTTATCTTTTAAATATCCGCACTGAAGGAAATCCGGCGACGTCAAATCCGGGGACCTAGTGGACCAACTAACAGGGCCACGTCTGCCGATCCAGCGATCAGTGTGAACACTGTCTAATACCTCCCGTGCTTCAACTGCGTAATGCTGAAACCACATACGTTCTCCATCGTCCAGGCAGCAGCACCGGTAGTTCTTATTCCAAAAACGTTCGATATTTGTGTCCATTCGTCGTGCCGTCGACAAAAGATGGACCAATGAGTTTGTTGGACATAGCGGAAACGCGGCGTAATTGCCAGTCGCTTACCCGTGGTTTGAGGATACTAGTGCAGCTATTTCATTAGCTTCTCCTGTAACACGTTTGCTTCGTTTCATTTTGCCGGTCTGTACGGTGCTATCAGAGATAAAGTTGTTCACAATCTTGTTAAACAACGAACGAGAGCGAGCTTTCTCTCGAAAAACGCTCGGCATACAAGACAACAGCAGCCTCAACATTTCTCCTACGTTCTCCGTAAATCAGGATAATTTCAATTTTTTCTTCTGTAGTTGCAACATTCATAGGCCACTTGCACGTCTGTTCTCCAAATGATAGGTAGGGGTGCAGGCAATAAACACTGCGCAAGTACTGATATGTTTAGAGCCGCTATCTGTTCTACGTCTGCACGATACGTGAGGTCTTGTCACAGTGTAATGCCTGTTATGATACGTCGTAGTTCACTACACGGCCACGGTGGCGCATCAAGTTATGTATTCGATATGTCGGAGGAATACAATGTTGCGAATGGGGTTTCCAGTACGAACTTACGAAGCACTGGCCTGTCTTATCCTCGCACCATGGAGGCTGGGGCCCACGTGCCACTGGCTATTTAAGCGCCTTGAGTAGCATGTCGTAAATTACGATTGTGTACCCACTTCCATTCCTCGGATTACAGCGTCATCTGTAGCGAAATGAAGAAAATGCTTTAGACAAAAACGTCTGCAGATTTTGCCTTAGAATTGTGATCTCCAATAGAAAACGGGGGTACCCATTGAGGATTTCAAAGTTGCCGCCCGCCGCTCACGCACAGTGTGGGGTGGCGGGTCGAGTGTGGTATCGTTGAATATCCTCCTCCCAGATATACAAATTGAAATTCTAAGTTTTTTTTTTTTTTGATCCGATGTGTAGTTTTAGAGACAGTCCAATGTCTTCAGTTAAAATGAATATATACAATGTGACAATTGTTAATCAGCTACAAACTACGGCGTGCACATACTTCATTCAATACGTAAATGTTACTACAGATATTCGTATTTAGGTTATGGCATGTTCGATATGCCTGTCATATTTGGCGATGATGTGGCGCAAACGAATAGTGAAATTCTGCATGACCCGCTTTGGTGTCGGAACATCGACGCTCTCGATGACCTCTTGAACGGCTAATTACCGTATATTGATACTATTTACTTTGGACCGTCTAACTACAACTGAATGAAACACAAAATTAAAAAAAAAAATAAAATGAGCGTTGGCAGGGAGGCCCCATCCGGGGAAGTTCGGCCGCCAAGTGCAAGTCTTATTTCAGTCGACGTCACACTGGGTGACATGCGCGCCGGTGATGAAATGATGAGGACAACAAAACACCCAGTCCCCGAGCGGAGAAAATCGCCAACCCGGCCGGGAATCAAACCCATACCCTCTTACACGGGAGGCGAGCATGTTACCATCCAGCTAAGCACGCGGAAAATGGAACACAATTTTCGTGCCATATCGCGTTTCGCCTTTATTCTCAGCAAGGCATCTTCAGTGGCAGTTCGCGTGAAATATTTTCTACATGTTACGTTTCTGTTCCAGCACTAGTGCTGTGAAATGTGGAAAACAAAAATCCCTAATGGCAATTATAAGAAGAAGAACAAAATGGAACAGAAACATAACACGTAGAAAATCGTTCACGGAACCTGCCATTGAAAATGTCTCGCAAAGAATAAAGGCCGTAAGTCGTGCTCCGACAGGCCAGCAGTAAGACGACCGCTCGCGATAAGCGGGAAATCAAGGTTCGAGTCCCGGTCCGGCACAAATATTCATTGTCGTCATTCCAGTCTACAGTTGATGGACGTCCATACTCGCAGTGGCGAATACATGTCATGTATACCATATACATATGGCTGAAATGTTACGTTCAACTGTAAGGAAGGAAGGACAATCTGTTGAAAACTAACGAATTGTAAAAGGGAGATTAAATACTACACGAATTTATTTGGGTGATTCAGTCCGCAGGTACTGAACCACGCTTCCATTAGCCGCTGGTGATTTCTATCTCTTCGGATTACTGAGGAAGCACTTGCCTGGCAGGCGATCAGATACAGTACAAGCGCTCAAAGCTGCCATGGCCCGATTACAGAAGCTTGACATATTTCTTATATGCAGAAATCGGTGCCATGTTATCCGATGGAACAAATCTGTGACTAAGTATGGTGACTAAGTAGAGAATTAATGAGCTCCAACACATACATAATGTCTAAACAATCGAAATCAGTTTTGTACACGAGGACGTGACCACGTTTTTGGATCAGACTCATTTTTTTGTCAACAGTGCAGGTGAAGTGAAGTGAAATTGTTGTCAAAGCGGTTTCAGATAAAATGAGAGCACCGAAATTGCAGGCAGAATCTCCTCGGCGCCTCCGTCTGCATCTCGGGAGGGCGAGGAGTGAGACGCGCGGAGCGTGGACTGCTCGCAGCTGGGTCCAGCCTCAAGTATCGATCACGCCAGCCGTGCCTCGCGCGTGCACGCACAAGCCTCACGTACGCCCCTCGCGTCTGTGCGAGACGTGCTCCTGCCCTCTCACACCGACGTACCATTTTTGGTCGCGAGCCCACGCGAAACTGCACTTCTCCCGCGTCCTCAGAGACGCTGCTCGTGACTGAGCAGCCGAGAGCGAGTACGGCTTCTGGCTATTTGCCATAGTCGTGCAGTTGGAACTCCGCTTCTGGTGCTTTGTTCGCAGATCATTCTGTTTACAATGAACCAGAGCGTACACAAGTCGTTTAGAGTGAATGACAAAATTTTTCCTCTTTAGACGTAGATGAAGCCTCACTGTCGGTAGCGGATAGGACGTCATATTGCATGAACGGCGTTCTTCGAACTGCCGAGAAGTTAAAATGGTAAATCAGATGCCAGGCGCTGTAGCCAGACATTACTATTGCAAGAACTGATTCCCTCTGTATTACACCCAAAAGATGGAAATATTCTTCATACTTCGAAGTATGAGGCAACAGTCAGTACAAGAGAAGTGTTCAAAATGAGTTTTATGCATGCAGAAACTATTTCTAGACATAACTGAATTCAGTAGTTTATAATATACAATCGTATAGTTTGCTTTTGACAAAAAACTTATTTAATGACACGACGTGGCCAAAAATATGACATTAACAGATGAACCAATAAACCAGGTAGTCCCAAATGTAGGCAGAAAGAAATGCCTCCATTCGCTGTCATAGCCTACGTTGTTGAGAACAAAAACCGCAACGTACACAAACTGTAACTCCGAAGATGTTATTCTGTACGTGGCCTTTGCATAATTTTCCAGATTGTTATCACTATATTTCATTACGTCAGGCAAAGGTGTAAAACTGATAGTTGAAACAAGTATTCCGTCAGTTAATTACTCAGTTCTTTAGGTATTGACTGACATTCTACGTATATCATTTGCACAACATATTGTGGTCATAGAGAACAAGTCATTTCATACACAGTTAAACATAATTAAGTGTTATACGTGGGTACATGTTGCCAATTTACAAATGAGTATATGGAACACCGAAAATTAATTGCTTAATACTACTACAGTGTGACTGTGTGTTACATATTACTCAACAGAACTACTAAATATAATATGTGCAGTGGAATAGAGTTTCGAAGAAAAGTAGTTTTCGGATTTGTTCTAAAAGTTGACTTTGCTATGTGTAAGAGATTTTATATCGAGCTTTTGATGATCGAAAATGTTTCCCGTGACACAATTAACGCCTTTTTTCAGCTAAGTGGATTTGATTTGAGTAATAAAGGCGATAATTTCTCTTAGTGTAATAATTCTGATGGTCATTTTTATTTATGATATATAATGCGTTATTTACTTCTTAATGTACTAATGTTTCCTTTTCGAAATTAAAGGACAGACCATTTGAATAAAAGCTCTTAACAGTTCTTTTAAAACATTAGATACTCTTCCCACTGTCGCTGTATGTCTGATAGGATTGAGTATAATGATTGTATCATATGCAGAAAGAGAAATAAGTTTCCTCGTTGTTTATAAATTGGTAGGTCATTCACACACGTGAGAAACAGTAGTGAATCCAGGATCGGACGAAGAACAACTCCATCAGAAATCATATGCTATCTTCCTCTCCGCCTGTCTGCCTAACAATCAGAATAGTCAACCCATTATGCGCGGATATTACAAAGCACGCCGTAACGTCTTGCCAGAAAGACTAGCTTCGTTTTTTAGTAGAGCTTCACACGGCCGCGTGCAACACATTATATAAACTGCGGAGCGTGTACTGTGTCAAGATCAGCGCAGCGCGGCGTGTAGCCTTCTTTGCCTTTGTTGTCATACGAGTTTCAACACAGCAACTAAAAAAAAAGGGAGCAGAAAGAATACAGAAAACATATCTGCACTTGGACTGTATCTTGTTTCTTGCCAGGGGTGTACCATAGACGCAAAGTCTCTCTGTGAAGGGAAATCGATGGAGAGTATCTGCGGCGTAAAGCTTGTGTTACTCGTCTCATTGGGGGTCAATACATACGTCGTCATTTCGATCTCAGGGAAAACTACACAAAACACCGTGATCTCACTTAACAAGATTAACTTTAACCTTTAACCCTCACAACATCAATTGGGGGTGGGGTTACTTTATTTTGAAATATTGCAATATAATCAAGCACTTTATATTATAAATTTTGGAAAATATTTGTTTTTAAAGATTTATTATGCCAGATTCCGTAGCTGTTTTAAGTTTTTCTGTAAAACTTAACAACTCAAAAATTTAAGTCCTAGTAGTGAACGTGACTTTTCGCAACAAATATCACATTCATATTTTCAGACAGTTCTATATACCTCTAAAAAGTATGTTGTGAATAAAAATCTACGACAATTAACAAAATATGTATTTTTATACATTTTTGTGACGTTCGTAAAGTACATCTCCCCTTTCTGTTCACATTACGGAAAATGCGTTGGTATTAAAAAGATTGTGCTAAAAGGTATTTTGAAGTTCTAGACCCTACTTATACATCAATACCTGATCAGAATGTAAGTTGTTAAGAAAAGTTACCATCAGTTAACGATTTTTTTTTAATTTTTCGTTTGTTTTCGTTTGGTAAAGTACATCCCTTGCCCCCCTCCCCCGCCCCTCTCCATCCCCGTGGTAGTACACGTTATCACGTTACGGAAAATACGTTGGTACCGCTAGAGCTAAGCAAGAAACATCCCATCTAGAATGATACAAGATATCGTAAATGATGAATTAGAAGGCCAAAAGAATTTCAACAGAGTATTTTTATTGACAGAGAAGTTCATCACAATTTAAATTGATTATTTTATTTAGGTATAAGCTAACCATGTAATCAACAAGATTTCCGTCATAACAAATTCATGTATTGAATTCCTAAAGAAAAACAATGAGACTTCCTAGAATTCACGAATGTCGATTACAAACAACAATAAAGAGAAAATTGTTGACACTCATGGCTCCAGATGAATGGATCAGAGAGCGCTGCAGTTTCACAGATCTACACGGTTAAAAAGGTCGTCGGACAAAACGTTGGTCGAATTTGCTCTAACAGCATGCTATACCTCCCACAGCAACGATTCACGGAGCCAAGGAAAAGTGGAAGGAACATTAGAGTTCAGCGACCCGTGGGCCATCATGTCATTAGAGAACGAGCATAAGCTCGCACTGCGGCTGTGTGCTGTTTAAGGGAACAGTTCCAGCATTTCCCTCAGGCGATTTAGGAAAACGACGGAAAGCTAAATCTGGAGGGACTGAACCCTACTTGGAATACAAGGCCACTGCCTTGCTATTACGTCCAGACACTCTGTCTGGGGCATAGTCAGATTTTGAACGCAGGAGACTTCAGTGTCCAACCCATCACCACCCATAACAATTCGCACAGGTAGGCGAGACTGTGCAGACACCATCCATCAAATTTGGTTGGCTCTGAGCACTATGGGACTTAACATCTGAGGTCATCAGTCCCCTAGAACTTAGAACTACTTAAACCTAACTGACCAAAGGACATCACAAACATCCATGCCCGAGGCAGGATTCGAACCTGCGACCGTAGCGGTCGCGCGGCTTCAGACTGAAGTGCCTAGAACCGCTCTGCCACTCCGGGCGGCTCACATTTGGTACTTTGTACTTGGCTGCCCAGATTTATCAAAGAGAATTGAAGTTCGGTGAGTTGCAAGCAAGTACAAATGTGTAGTTGCTGCCTCATGCCATGCAGTCTGTTTTACCTCCGTGAACAACGGAATTGTCAACATGGAAAACAGGCACTGTAATATAGCAGTCATATTGTAAAATCTGACTGTCCAGCATCTCAACATGTAAGGTAAATGCTAGTATTTCGCAGAAATTTCCAAATCCTAGCGAAGTGATTGCTAACTACGACCCAGGACACACGATAGCGACCCCAGTCAGCTAGGGTCGTTTTCCAGCAGTAGTTTTTATGACAATTCTTTCCTTGTATAAAGAAATGTCTGCAAGTGCTGGTAAACCCTGCGGACAGTACTCAATGATAGGGGTTAACAATTACTGAACTATATGAATTAAAATCGTCATAACTTCTGAACAGTTTGCGTTAGGACGTACAAACTACAAGGTTGGCCGTGGGGCATGATGGGAATTAGTATGCGCATGCACGGTTTGGTTTAGCGACAAAGCCCACTTTCATTTCGATGGGTTCGTCAATAGAAAACACTGGCGCATTTGAGGGACGGACAATCCGCATTTCGCAATGGAGAAGTCTTTTCATTTTCAACGGGGGACTGTATGGTGTGCAATGCCCAGTCACGGAATAATCGGTGAGATATTCCTTGATGTTCGGTCACTACCGAAAGGTAGGTGAAGGTTTTGGAAGATGATTTCATCCGTGTTATCCAAAGTGACCCTGATTTCGACATGATGTGGTCCACGCAACACGGAGTTCGACCCCATCGAAGCAGGAGAATGTCTTTGCGGGCCGCATTCTGGCTCTGGAGTAACGAGACGCCACTGACATGGGCCTCGATTGGCCACCATATTCTCCGTATCTGAACACATGCGACTCCTTTTTGTGGGGCTTTATTAAAGACAAGTTGTACAGCAATAACCTCAAAACCACTGCTGAGCTGAAAACAGCCATTCAGGAGGTCATCGACTGCATGGATGTTCCAAAACTTTGGCGGGTTATGCAGACTTTCGCTATTCCTCTGCGCCACATCATCGCCAATAATGGCAGGCATATCGAACATGTCGTAACCACAATCCGAATACCTGTAGTGACGTTTTCATGTTGAATAAATGTGTGCACGTCGTAGTTTGTAACGAATTTACTTTTTTTTCATATAGTTCAATAACTGTCACCCTGTATACGGAGAAGGTCCGCAATTTCTTCAACGCACTTGAAGACAATCTTCGTCTTTATCACTCACATCGCATCACATGGATTGCAAGCCCGTGTTAGGCACAGCGCACCAGACGGCCACTGCCATGTATCACACAATGAATGTTGGTGCACATTCCTCAGATTTACTTCGTTTCTCGTCTTATGCGGACGCCTGAAACAACTGTCAGATTCAACACGTTCGCCATGCGGGGTAGCCGTGCGGTCAAGGAGCCTTGTCACGATCCGTGGTGCTACCCCGTCGGATGTTCGAGTCCTCCCTCGGGCAAGTGTGTGTGTGTGTGTGTGTGTGTGTGTGTGTGTGTGTGTGTGTGTGTGTGTGTGTGTGTGGTCCTTAGCGTAAGTTAGTTTACGTTAGATTAACTAGTGTGTAGGCTTAGGGACCGATGACTTCAGCAGTTTGGTCCCATAAGACTTTACCACAAATTTCCAAAATTTCCAACACGTTACACGACCTTTCTTCCACTGAGCTTGGGCGTAATATGCTAAATCAGAATATAACTACACTCGCATTACATATTTATTGTGCTGTTTTGTTATAGAAACAAACATTTAAAGCGAGAACAAGAAAATACTAGCAAGTTCCTAAAAACCACAGCCAAGTTGTTCAGCCTCACGGGTGTCAGGCATTTCCCTATCAGTCTGCTTCAGCTCCCAGATCTCAACACAACAGTTTCTCTCATTCATTCACCTGAAGCCGCGTCCATACCTGCCACGACGTACCGAGGAAAGAGGTTCGGTGCAGTGCGCTGCAGTCAGCGTGGACGTCAAACGGCTCTGAGTAACACCGAAAAGTTTCGCGCAGTGTCGGTACATAAAAGGAAATGGTTCGCTCGTGCGCGGCTCTGTTTGGACGACGTCTCTCGTTTTCCACTGTTATTGATGCGCGAACTCACTGGAACATTGCTGCCCACCAATACTCTCTCCATGGCGCACTGCTCAGCGCCGCTTGTGTATTTCCTAGCACGCAGTATAGAAAAAGCCGCACGATATTACGGCTCACTCAACATTTTACACAAAGCCACAGATATTTTCTCGAATATTATACATGACGCAAAGATTAAGGTAACTCCGAATGCAATAAATGTAATAATATCTTTATTGTCAGTAATCTACGTACTTAAACGTTTAACAAGTTACAAAGTACATATCTCGTAACGAGCAATCCCGCATTGAAAATCTGCAAATACACTACTGGCCATTAAAATTGCTACACCACGAAGATGACGTGCTACAGATGCGAAATATAACCGACAGGAAGAAGATACTGTGATATGCAAATGATTAGGTGTCAGAGCATTCACACAAGGTTGGCGCCGGTGGCGACACCTACAACGTGCTGACATGAGGAAAGTTTCCAGCCGATTTCTCATACACAAACAGCAGTTGACCGACGTTGCCTGGTGAAACGTTGTTGTGATGCCTCGTGTAAGGAGGATAAATGCGTACCATCACGTTTCCGACTTTGAGGAAGGTCGGATTGTAGCCTATCGCGATTGCGGTTTATCGTATCGCGAAACTGCCGCTCGCGTTGGTCGAGATCCCATGACTGTTAGTAGAATATGGAATCCGTTGGTTCAGGAGGGTAATACGGAACGCCGTGCTGGATCCCAACGGCCTCGTATCACTAGCAGTCGAGATGACAGGCATCTTATCCCCATGGTTGTAACGGATCGTGCTACCACGTCTCGGTCCCTGAGTCAACAGATGGGGACGTCTGCAAGACAACGACCATCTGCACGAACAGTTAGACGACGTTTGCAGCAGCATGGACTATCAGCTCGGAGACCATGGCTGCGATTACCCTTGACGCTGCATCACAGACAGGAGCGCCTGCGATGGTGTACTCAACGACGAACCTGGGTGTACGAATGGCAAAACGTCATTTTTTCGGATGAATCCAGGTTCTGTTTACAGCATCACGATGGTCACATCCGTGTTTGGCGACATCGCGGTGAACCCACATTGGAAGCGTGTATTCGTCATCGCCATACTGGCGTATCACCTGGCGTGATGGTATGGGGTGCCATTGGTTACACGTCTCGGTCACCTCTTGTTCGCATTGACGGCACTTTGAACAGTGGACGTTACATTTCATATGTGTTACGACCCGTGGCTCTACCCTTCATTCGATCCCTGCGAAACCCTACATTTCAGCAGGATAATGCACGACCACATGTTGCAGGTCCTGTACGGGCCTTTCTGGATACAGAAAATGTTGGACTGCTGCCCTGGCCAGCACATTCTCCAGATGTCTCACCAACTGAAAACGTCTGGTCAATGGTGGCCGAGCAACTGGCTCGTCACAATACGCCAGTCACTACTCTTGATGAACAGTGCTATCGCGTTGAAGCTGCATGGGCAGCTGTACCTGTACACGCCATCCAATCTCTGTTTGGCTCAATGCCCAGGCGTATCAAGGCCTTTATTACGGCCAGAGGTGGTTGTTCTGGGTACTGATTTCTCAGGATCTATGCACCCAAATTGCGTGAAAATGTAATCACATGTCAGTTCTAGTATAATATATTTGTCCAATCAATACCCGTTTATCATCTGCATTTCTTCTTGGTATAGCAATTTTAATGGCCAGTAGTGTAACTGACGAGTTCATCAGTGAACTGGGAGACTGACATCACACGATAATTCTTCACATGGTACTCCTTGCTGCTGTTAAAAATGTTTTTATATTTCGCAGTGACGCAGTTGTTCATTTCGATTCTGACCGGTTGCATCGCAGGAAACGTAAATACGACGGCGTGCCGAAAAGTAACGTCTCCGAATTTTATAAGCGAAAACTCTTAGCTTCTTAAATAAAACAACGTTATTAACATTGTACATCTTTATTCTTCACGTCTATATGTTTATTTCTTAGCATAGTCACCACGGCAACGAACAGGTCTCCTAACGAGAGATCAGTTTGTTGACACCGTTACTTTATAATGTTTTACTTCGTTGACGGAGCAACAACCGCACCTCTGCTTGCTTCGCTTCGTCACTAAGTGAAGTCCTCGAAGGTGTTCTTTAAATTCTGGAAACTTATGGAAACCGGATGGGGTCAAGTCGGGACTGTACGAAGGATGATCGATGACAGTGAACTCAAGGCGTCGAAGTGCGCAGATTGTTGCAGCGCTCGTGTGCGGCCTGTCATTGCCCTGCTGAAGGAGAGGGTTGTCCATGTGTGGACGAACTTTTCGAATTCGAAACTCCATTACAGAATGCTGATTCTCATGCACCAAAATAGTTACGTTACACACCGCCGTATCACACACTACAAATCAAGGACCTGTAGCGGCAGAGGTCAGCAAATATGCAGACATGAAGAATAACGATGTAGAATGTTAATGACGTTTGTCTTACTTAAAAAGCTTTAAGAGTTTTCACACAAAAAATTCGGAGGAATTACTTTTCAGCGTCCTCTCGTATAATTCTATGGCACCAAACAAAACATCAATGAAGCATTTGGCCTCCATTCTGAAAAACATGGAAAAGTAATACGGCATATATAGCTGTTTCTGTGAATGGAGTATTCGCGCTTCAATGTGAGCCAAACTGAACCACAGCAAAGGCTACATTACCATTTGCATTTACAGACTTCAAGCTAATGTACGTAAACAGAGGCTGATCCTCATCTTTTTCACGATAAGAAACTTATGAAACTACCATCAGCAGCATAAGTTAGATGGATGTAGTCAGACGGTAAAGTTCTCTCGCTAAAAACAAAAAAAATGGAACGATCACATTTCAGAGCGTCGTATCACAGCTACTGTGCGAAATAAAGAAGCGCCACTAAGTGCCAATTAAACAAATTCTGTGAAGTGTCACTAAATCAGAGAAGATTGCATGTTATTAAGTCACCTTCCTTTGAAGTTCTCGGCAAATTCCAACAACATCGATCCATACCTAATGAACTTCGAGTTAGCCAGAGCGAAACACGAGTTTCCTCTGTCAAATAGCGTACTCGCTAATGAGAACTTGCATACCAGTGTGACTGCCTCAGATAAGAAATGCTTTGTTTTCTTGTTAGAAGCTGGGAACTCCTTTCTTTTTCGTTTGCAACTCTTGCGTGGAGTATAATTACAAGACCTTCTCAGTTCTGAGTGAAACAATGTTATTGTACTAAGCTAGTAGACATAAGAGTTCAATATATTTCACATTTGGCGTACTTTAAGCGAAACATTCACAGTAACGCCGTTCTTGGATCTCTGAAGTTCATTTATTGCACATTAAAAGATAGCATGAAAAAATATATGCATTTCAGTCTCTCTTTCCTTCGCACAGCTGATAGAACAACTTGCAATATTCGTCTTCTGCCACAAGCTACGTTTGTCAAATATGAGACTTATTAGTCATTCAGTAGTCTACCAAGGTTCGCGATTGGTAACAAATGTACCTACCAGAGTAGGTTACATAACTAAACTCAATTAAGAGTTGGAGCATTGTGAGAAAACTTTTAGAAAATAAAGCACAGCATGTTTACCATGAAATCTGTTCGGTTCACATGGACGAATGCTGTAGGAGGTATTAGGAGCTAACTCTCAACCAGTTACCTATAAATCTTCATGTTTCAAGCACTAGTCAAATAGATATTTCATTATGCCTTCATATTGACTGGATATTGAGATGTCAAGTTACTTTCCCGAACACATACAGTGATAGCTTCAACATGTTTCTCAGAACGCAATTAAATACTGTAAGTGGAGCGATTGGTATTTCCTTGTTGACGACTTCATATTCCAGACCCAAAAGTGTAGTGAATCTGAAATCTAAGTTCACATGACGGTTGAAGAGACCGGGAAATATATTCCTAGTAAGTGCGCGCAGTTACAACTTCCAAGAAGGTACTACGCCTCATTCATTGCCTGCTATTAACACCTACGCACAACTTCTACCGTCTTACACGGCGGAACATTCCGTTACGCTTCAGTAAATACGCACAATCCTATTAATGGGTAACTGCCAGCTTTTACAGCTGCACGCCACTGCTGTCTGCCTTGCCTTTGACATTGCACTTCCCAGAAATTTTCCGACACTGCTAGTTCGAGAGAGGGCGCAGGTTGAAAATGCAAACAGTTCAGGTGATAGCATCGATTCGCTTTTAAGAGCAGATTCTCGGCGACGCACCGTAAAATCGTGTGCTACAGAAGGATATTGTGAAAAAAAATGTACCGTATGCCTAGTGCTATTTCGAGCACTATTCATTCCCCTGTTTCATTCGCAGACGGAGCGAGGGAAAGACGACTGACTGCGGTAAGAGCCCCAATTTTTATCTTGTCTTCGCAGCCCTTACGCGAAAAGTACTTTGGCGGCAGTAGGTAACGTTCCTCTTATTTTAGACAACATACCGTTTACTGTTTTTAACATGATGTTGGGAAGCTACAGTTAACAAGAATAATTCGCTTTCTTTAGCAGGAATGTAGAATGCTACAGCGACGAATAAGCAGCGGCTCACACGTACGAAAGAAACGCAGCGACACTGGCCAATCCAATGGCACTGAAGTACAACAGCGGTATCAGGAGCTCCGAGTAAGTCCCGAGAGCGATTCTGAGTGACTGAGGTTCCACCAACATTTATTAGCGAAGCTAATACACTTTGTTTATCAAATATTTCGGCACTTTAATTGTTGGGGGCGGGGGGGGGGGCTAAAGTATATTTAAAGCTTTGCTACTATAATGCCATTATGCAGTAAACTATTTATATCAGGAAACAAATGACAATTATTGTTCTACCGACAACGTACGAACAGTTCCGAAGTTGTACGAAGTCTACTAAAGATTTCTGTACCGTGCCAGTCTCTTCAGTCTGCATCAGGATACAATCCAGATCTGTTCTCTGTGTCGCCAGTGCTCTCAATTTTCCGTATTTTGATGTTGTATGCATCAGGGTGTTTCATTGTGAATTATTTTATTGTGTTTCTTAATAAATGCACCGTCATGGCATGCCCGATTTAATTTAAAAGTAGATTAGCTACCTGCATATTTATTTATAGTCACACATTTACGCTGTTTGCGTTACCGAACGACTCCGACTCAACTGCGCTACGACAACTGCTTCAAGGGACTACATTAGCGAGCACAGGAGATAAAACGGAAAGGGAACGGTTGTAAGCGTCGATTCACTCAGTCGATCCACGAAATGGTTAGCTTAACTTTTGCATTCTCGAATGGGAAGGAATGACCAGTTGCACTGTACATCGCATACAGTCAGGTGACAGTGCTCATGGGACACCTCCTAATATCGTGTAGCGCAGCTACTAGACGTGGCATGGACTCAACAAGTCTTTGGAAGTCCCCTGTACAAATACTGAGCGATGCTGTCTCTACAGCCGTTCATAATTGAGAAAGTGTTACTGGTGCAGAATTTTGTGCACGTACTGACCTCTCCATTATGTCCGATAAATGTTCGATGGGATTCGTGTCGGACAATCTGGGTGGTCAAATCATTTCTCGAATTGTACAGAACGTTCTTCAAACCAATGTCGAACAACTGTGGCCTGGTGACATGGCGCACTGCCATCCATGAAAGTTCTATCGTTGCTTGGAAATATGAAGTCCGTGAATGGTTGCAAATGGTCTCCATGTAGCCGAACATAATCATTTCGAGTCAATGATTTGTTCAGTTGGGCCAGAGGACCCTGTCTATTCCATATAAACACAGCCCACACCATTACGGAACCACGTCCAGCTTGCACAGTGCCTTGTGGACAACTTGGGTCCATGGCCTCGTGGGGTCTGCGCCGCACTCGAACCCTACCATCAGCTCTTACCAATTCAAATCGGAACTTATCTGACCAGGCTACGGTTTTCCAGTCGTCTAGGGTGAAACCGATATGGTCACGAACCCAAGAGACAGGCTACAATCGATGTCGTGTTGTTAGCAAAGGCACTCGTGTCGGTCGTCTGCTGCCATAACTCATGAACTCCACATTCCGCCGCAACATCATAACGGATACGATCGTCGTACGTCCCACACTGATTTCTCTGGCTATTTCACGCGGTGTTGCTTGTCTACTAGCGCTGACAACTTTACGCAAATGGCGCTGCTTTCGGTGACTGGGTAATGGCCGTCGGTTACTGCGTTGTCCTTAGTGAGAGGTAATGCCTAAAATTTGGTATTCTCGGCACACTCTTGACACTGTGGATCTCGGAATATTGAATTTCCTAATGATTTCTGAAATGGACGGTCCCATGCGTCTAACTCCCGACTTCCATTCCGTGTTCAAAGTCTTCATTCCCGTTGTGCGGCCATCATCACGATGGAAACTTTTTTACATGAACTACATCTGCACAAATGACAGCACCGCCAGCGCACTGCACTTTTCTACTTTGTGTACCCGATTCTACCGGCATCTGTATACGTTTACATCGCTATCATATGACTGTTGTCGCCTCAGTGTATAAAACTTTCTGCGGTCTCGTGGCTATACTGAGAAATATCTATGGAGGTTTAATACCATGGTGAATTTTTCAAGTAAAATCGTTCTGCAGTCAGCTGCAAACGGCTGTTCTCTAAATTTTGTCAAAAGTGTTTCACGAAAAGAACGTTGTCTTCCCTCCAGGAATTCCTATTTGTATTCACGAAGCGTCTCCGTAATTCCGACGTGTTGATCAAACCTACCAGTAACAAATTTAGCAGCACCCCTTTTATTTGCTTCAATGTCTTCCTTTAATTCGATCTGGTGGTGATCACTTGAGCAGTATAGATGAACTATACGTACCTAAAATTTTCCCAATAAACCGAAGTCAGCCATTCATCTTCCCTATTAACGTCCGTATGTGGTCGTTGAATTTCTCACGGCTTTGCAACGTTACGCCTAGATGTTAAATCAACGTGACTGTGTGAAGCAGCCTATCACCAATACCAAACACAAATATTGCAGGATTTTTCCCTACTCATCATCTGCATTAACTTCGGAAGGAAGCTGCCATCCATCATACCAGCTAGAAATTTTGTCTATGTATACCTGTACAGTTACTCAACAACGACACCTTCCGTACACCACAGCATCATCTACAAACAGCCGTAGATTGCCACTCATCCTGTCCTTCAGATCATTTTTGTATATAGAAGATATGAGTGGCCCTATCACAATTCCCTGGGATCCTCCTGATGATACCTTTGTCTTTACGAACTCTCACTGAAGAGGACACCGTACTGGGTTCTATTACTTAAGAAGTCTTCGAGCCACTCATATATCTGGGAACCTATTCGGTATGCTCGTACCTTTAACATCCTGCAGCGGGGCACTGTGTCAAACGCTCCCCGGAAATCTAGACATATGGGACTGCCCGTTGCCCTTCATCCATTGCGTGGAGAATATCGTGTGAGGAAAGGGCGAGCTCAGTTTCGCATGAGCGATGCATTCTAAATTCCTGTTCATTTGTGGACAGCAGCTCCTCCGTCTCAAGGAAATTTATTACAGTCGAACTGAGAACATGTTCAAGAACTCTGCAGCGAATCTATGTTAAGGTTATTGGTCCGTAGTTTTGAGGTTCGGTTCTTTTACCCTTGCCGGCCGCGGTGGTCTAGCGGTTCTGGCGCTGCAGTCCGGAACCGCGGGACTGCTACGGTCGCAGGTTCGAATCCTGCCTCGGGCATGGGTGTGTGTGATGTCCTTAGGTTAGTTAGGTTTAAGTAGTTCTAAGTTCTAGGGGACTTATGACCTAAGATGTTGAGTCCCATAGTGCTCAGAGCCATTTGAACCAATCTTTTACCCTTCTTATACACAGGAGTAACCTGTATTCCTTTTATTTTTCCTTAGTAGCGTGAGAGTTTGAGCTAGGCGAGATAAACGCACGCAAGAGGCCAATGCCGTTTGTCAGGGCAGTCTCCGGGCCACGGACGGGCTGGGCGCGACCGGTCACTCGGCTGCGCTCGGTCCTTCTCGGAAGTATCCAGAACAGCGCGACATTTCATTTAGCACGGCGGTGCGTTATTGTTCGCTCGGTACAACTCTCTCAATTCGACAAAATCGTGCTGTCAGCGCCGTTTAACCTTCGCTATTTTTTCGTGGGATGAAGGACGTTCGCAGGTCCAGTGCCCGTTTGTGCAAAACGGGGCAGTCCAGCGATCTATCGTCACAATCCCTTAAAACGAATGGAAATGACAGAAACGAAGGGATGAGTATTCTCAATTCCCATAAGCGACTAGTACTGCATATTTGCTATGAGACAACATTACTTTACCCTGCAGAAAGAATTTAAAAATTTAGTTGACAACGAAAGAGCAAAAAAAAAAAAAAAAAAAATACAACGATCGATAGATGAGATTCATTGTTCTATACATCAAAAAGCACTTTGTGCTAAATTTGCAGGCAGGAGCACGCGAAGAGATCGCTGGTACCAACAGCCGAAGACGTTCCATTGACAGTTGCAACAGTTTTCAATGGAACTGAATGAAGTGTACGGAGACTTCGTGTACTACCGTAAAGTACGTCGGTTATGTCAGGGGACACACCTGGAATGAATTTTCAGTTTAAAAGTCGCTATTGTTAAATTTATAGAGGAAAAAGGAGTGTAGGAACATAAATCAGAACATCTGCAACAGAGTACAGACTTTATATTTTAAGTTGACTTGACTGCACACTGCCCATAGTAAGACTTGCAAGGTAACTTCTTTTTGATTTGATGGGGATGCTTTTAAAAAGAAAACCATGTGTAAAAGGGACACATTGTGAGAAAGACAGTTCAATTCCCTAAGCTCATTGGCTTTGGAGGGGTCAGGGATTTTCTCTGCCTCGTGATGACTGGGTGTTGTGTGATGTCCTTAGGTTACTTAGGTTTAAGTAGTTCTAAGTTCTAGGGGACTGATGATCATAGATGTCAAGTCTCATAGTGCTCAGAGCCATTTCAGCCATTGGCTTTGGAAAAAACGCGAGATTTGAAGAAGTCATTGTGGTCCCGAAAGAATTACAAGGATAGTTTTATAAAGATTCTGACGACACTATCAACCTTATATCTGTTTCCGAGCTTTTTTGGACACTGTTTGCTGTTTCAGTTGAAACCTCTCCTGTGCATGTGCAGATGTAACTGACTGACCTGCAAGATGATTCCAGTTTGAATAACAAATCTTTTTACGATAAAACTGTCCAGAACGTCTACATTACTTTCCTGAGATAGAGTTTGAATGTCTCTATGAGGGTGCAAAAGTGCTGCAATATTTAGATCGCTATATTCGTCTCAAAGACTTTTTTTCGATTCTGAAAGTAAATAAGTCTGGATTATGTGACAACTTGAGTGCGAAACTCCCTGTGAAATTGCCTGCGTGTGTCCATAGGCCGGCAGTTTGCACTAGGTAAAAATTGTATTATTTCTTTAGCTCGCCAAAAATAAATAATACCGAAAATTTATTTTTGTGACCTATGTTGTTGAGAAATATGAAACACAGAATCCAGTAGCATGCAGTGTGCCTGTACCGAGATTTAAATGTGGCGCGTTCGCAGTTTCCCCTCTTCCCGTTCCACGCGCGCAGACAGGGTGGCGGTGGGGACAATGTGACGTGTCGCTGAGCACATTTGTTCTGTGCATGAGATACACGTGAGGCGCCTAGTTGTTTCCACTGCACTGTGTGGAATACGAAGGTTCTGTTATAGTTTGCTAACCTGCTGTCTTTAAGTTGATGTCCCCAGCGCAGAAAACAGCACGCAGCTCGTAGGTTCTGTATATTGCGGCTGAAACTGACTTTTAGCGAGGTTCTGTTCTGAAATAATGTATCACTTCTTTGGGATGCCACTCGCGTATTTTAATATAGCCACAAGAGAAGACTACATGATCTTAATACAACACCTTCCGATACAGCAAAGTACATGATCAAACACAATGTTTACGAAAATGTATCTTTACACTATTTGTGGCACGTGTCTGTGTCTCATGACTACCGGAGTGAATCTTTTAATACTGAATACTGGAAAACACATCCTGCCACAGTCAACATGACTGTACATCTCGACTGCCTAATCCAGAGTGACTAACAGCCCGAAACACTACTACGCGCGCCATACCAGAAAAGGCGCGACCCGAACGCTTCCGAAGTGATTCGTCTGCAATTTCGTCAGTCTTTTGTTTTTGATTTAAATTGTTTTTAATAATTCTTAATGACTGATTGATAGTCAGCTGTTGAGAGATATTTATATGAAAAAGTGAAGTCATTCCAATGAGTAGTTTAACTAATAATAATAACTATACTTTAACGTTTTGGCTCCCTTGCTCCGAACACAGCAGCCAATCACCGAGCAGTAGCATTGTGCAGGCGGTCTTTCTCGCGGGAATGGTACCGAATCTAAAGTCTGTCACAGGTACCTCACACCACATTTCGTCATCTATATACTTCTTGCATCTCCACTGCTCTGGGAACAGCTTCTTGGAGCCTAATACGATGGCTGACTAAGCCAGAAATAGTACATGGGTTCCACTAAAGACTGAACGAAGTCACATCTGATAAAACCAAACTACGTTTGGGGAAAATGAGTGAACTTGTGAACAGTTCGTTGCCTAGAACAAAATATGGTTCTCTCGATAACGACTTTAACATTATTCAGGCTTTTTCGCTACTGTAAGATAACAGGGCGCGAATGATAATTGCGAGGGAAGCACGTCTTGTGGAGGAAACGACGCGAGGCCACGGGAGGTGGCTGCGTCGTCCGGCGCCCTTGGCTCAGCCACCTCCTGAAATTACATCCTTGCCGGACACACTAACAATATCGTATTATACTTCACGACAACTTTTGTTCTCATGCCACGTTCACGAAATATACGTGAGGTCCGCGCATTTACATTCTTCTTTTCTCCAACCATTCCACAGGTGTAAAAAGTGGGAAATGCGCAGTAATTTATGACTGCCATCATTCTGTGTTTGGAAGGAAAATAATATTGTAATGTCTGAGAGACGATAATGTCATTACAGGGTGTCACACGCTCAGGTTGGATATAAATAGGTAAGGAAATCGGCTGTGGCTTTGTTGATCGAACTACGCCAATATACGATCGAAATTATTAAGTAAAGTCGCGGAAAACGTAAACCGGGGAGGGCGAACGGAGAATATGGATTCATGGAGTGATGAACTGGACCCCATTACAAAATCTCTAAAAGGCATCTTTGCAACGTGCAAGAAGGACGAACGTCTTCTAGCACCGTGTATTATTATGTATCTCCAACTGTGCAACTATGTGAAATTCGGTAGCAAATTATTAATTCAAGTTTGTTGCAATAACGACGATGGAAATACTGGACAACTTTGCGACAGAAATTTGTGACAAGCTACATACTGGCTAACACAAATAGATACAGTAAAAAACTGAAATGAATTGATGCAGAAACTTCGGGTACATGGTTTACGTACGTCAGATGATGTAACTAGTCTTGAGACAATGTAATATAAACATCTCTTCAAGGACTTCTGCGCAGCAAAATCTGATAAACCTGTGAAAACAAGTCTCGTGGGTCTGTTCAGCCACTGGTCCGAAGTCAGCCATCCCTGTTACACTACAGACTTGGCATTTAATAGTTTGTCTATTTCCACCTGCAGTAGCGTTTTCTGCTCTTGAAAGATCAGTGGATGCGCAGCCACAATGAAACGCTGCCAGAGCGTCCTAAGACGACCAATAAACTCCGTCTGATACTTTTCCGCGTTTTTATAATAATTCTCACCGCTCTGTTGTGTGTTGACATAAGGAAAGGGTTGACCCGGGCTTGTAAACACACATGTATGGAAAACTACCTTGAAGCCGTATCCATCCACGCGTGTGACCCATTGTTTACATTTAGTCCAACTGTGTGATAGGAGCTACATCTGCAGTTTCGCTAAATCACTTCGCATGAAAGCCCGGCAGTGGCCAATGTCCTGCCATATTTTTGTTCGACTGAGATTTTACCCTGGATGTAATAACCCCCTTGCAAACGAGATGCTGTTAAAATTTTCTTTTATTTCCTTGGAAGACTTGGCTCAACTCATACTTCATAAACGAAGCACTCAACACAATAAGGAAGTCAGTTGAGATATAATAGCGCAGCACGATCGCAATTGACTGCTCTAGCTTCTGAAACGGTCTAGTAAGACAGAAATTTACTGCTTCTTTCGTGCATTTTGTGGTGTCACCGCCAGACACCACACTTGCTAGGTGGTAGTTTTAAATCGGCCGCTGTCCATTAGTACATGTCGGACCCGCGTGTCGCCACTGTGTGATCGCAGACCGAGCGCCACCACAAGGCAGGTCTCGAGATACGGACTAGCACTCGCCCCAGTTGTACGGACGACTTTGCTAGCGACTACACTGACGAAGCCTCGCTCCTTTGCCGAGCAGATAGCTAGAATAGCCTTCAGCTAAGTCCATGGCTACGACCTAGCAAGGCGCCATTAGCCTTACATAGCAATTGATACTTATCGTATAAAGCATGTCTCATCAAGAACGATGTATACAACAAGGATGGATTAAAGTTAAGTATTCCAAAAGCTACGTACTTTTCTTTATAGCATTCATTACGTATCCTGTTTCAGACCTCACGCCATCCTTCGTGTGTTTATAGCGTGCATTGCGGTCCCCTCAAATCACACTGTGTCGGCACTTCTGTCGACACATCACATTTCACCAAATTGTCACAATGTATTTTCATTTTTACTTGGTCTCCATTCTCGTTTATTCCATGCTTTTCATCCGTCCGCTCAGTCAATTTTACATGTTAGGTTGCGCCGTATCAGCTTGAGGCGCTATATTTAAATCAGTGAAAGGCACTAATGACGACAGTGTGCAGCCGAGACACATTATCGAAATATATCACTGGAATAACAAACTGCCTCTTTCCTGCTTCTTATCAAAAATGTTACAGGCTTCCACGAGAACATACACTACTGGCCATTAAAATTGCTACTCCAAGAAGAAATGCAGATGATAAACGGGTATTCACTGGACAAATATATTATACTAGAACTGACTTGTGATTACATTTTCACGCAATTTGGGTGCATAGATCCTGAGAAATCAGTACCCAGAACAACCACATCGGCCGTAATAACGGCAAAGATTGTGACTGTTTGACCCAGAGAAAAAACAACCAACACAGTCATTTGTGTACGTATTAAGGAACGGTATCAAACATAGGGTTTAGCTGATACAAGTGCAGACATTTTATGTGTGGTACCTTGCCACATGTGCTTAGAGGTATTAACTAACATACGACTTCCCACGGCTGTAATTATTTTTTTTTATTTTCTGACAATTGTCGTAACGGAGTGTGAGTATAATACAAGTTAAATGTTTATTTGACACTACAATAGTGAAGCCATAGTCACAGTACCCAAAATTTTTCTTTAAAAAAAGGGGTTATATTTTCGGTTTCAACGAACTACGTCGTCATTGTCAAATGTAAAACATCAGTTGGAGAATATACAATGGGAATTTTCACCATACATCTGACAAAAATTACGAAAAATAATGAGACCAGGCAACCGAGGCAATTGTGGCACAACCAGGTCGCTACAAGTTATGCCCATGTTTGCCCAACCGTTCATTCCATGTCCTAATGCACCAGGGTGGTTTTAAAAGTTCTCGGAATTACCACGACAGATCAGCGCTAGCACAACGAGTTGTTCACGTGATATTCATTGGACTGTTGCCTGTAAACACATCCCACGTCAGTGCTCTTTGAAGAGAGCTGTGGCTGTGAAGTTCCCGCGTAGTGATTTGCGAAGATGGAAAAGATAGAGATTCGAGCAGTGATTAAGTACTTTGTAACGAAAGGTATGAAAGCAAAAGACATTCATGCCGATTTCCAGAATACACTTTGCTCCTTCATATTCAGCTGTTACCAAGTGGACAAATGAATTTCAATTTGGTCGGGAGAGCTTAGATTATGATCCGCGCAGTGGTCGGCCAAGACGTGTCACTACTCCATAAATAATTGCGAAAGTGCACAAAATGGTCATGGAGGATCGCCGCTTGAAAGTGCGCGAAACTGCTCACGCTAGCCAGATGTCATCTGAAAGGGTATATCACATTTTAACTGAAGAATTAGAAATGAAAAAATTATCTGCAAGATGGGTGCCGCGACTCTTGACGCTGGATCAAAAACGCATGAGAATGGACATATCGGAACAATGTTTGGCTTGTTTTAGGAGAAACGAACAACATTTTTTGCGCCGGGTTGTGACCACAGATGAAACTTGGGTGCGCTACTATACCCCAGAGACAAAACAACGGTCAAAACAGTGGAAAAATGCTGATTCTCCGCCATCAAGACAATTCCTTCGGTGGTAAAGGTCATGGCATCAGTGTTCTGGGATGCGAAGAGGATTCTGTTTCCAGATTATCTCCCCGTTGGGCAAACAATTACTGGAGAACACAATACTAATCTTCCGGACAAATTGTAACAAAAGATACGCGAAAAAAGGCCAGGTTTATCAAGGAAGAAAGTCATCTTCGCCACCCGTGTGCCACAGCGGTTCTAGGCGCTTCAGTCTGGAACCGCGCGACCGCTACGGTCGCAGGTTCGAATCCTGCCTCGGGCATGGATGTGTGTGATGTCCTTAGGTTAGTTAGGTTTAAGTAGTTCTAAGTTCTAGGGAACTGATGACCTCAGATGTTAAGTCCCATAGTGCTCAGAGCCATTTGAAACATTTTTTTCAAAGTCATCTTCCATCAAGACAATGCGCGCCCACACACATGTGCCGTCACCATGGCAAAATTACGCAACACTAAGGTATGAATTGTTGCCACACCCGCCTTATTCACCTGATATGGCTCCGTCAGACTTCCATCTCTTCCCAAAAATGAAAATTTTTCTTAGTGGACGAAGATTCACTTCAAACGAAGAATTGACAGCCGGAGTAGACAACTATTTTGCAGGCCTGGAGTAAACTCATTTTCGAGATGGGATCGAGGCACTAGAACATCATTGGACCAAGCGCATTAATCTACAAGGAGACTAAATTGAAAAATAAAAAAACGTTTCAGTGACGTAAGCACTTTTTTCTATTCCGTTCCAAGAACTTTTCAAATCACCCTCGTAGTAGAGGTAAAAATTATACCGCGTAAAAATTGCCAAAGATTATTGCAATGTTTCCTCCTGTGACAACGATCGTTCGGCTAATATAAATTCACAAATCGTAAGTGTATCAGGCACAGATACCTTCCTTACGGAATGCAACAAACAACTTTACTACGAGATTCTTTTTACTGAACATAATTTTGACATAATTGTCGTAAAGGAGTGACGATAATATAAGTTAAATGTTTATTTGTCGCTACAACAGTGAAGCCACAATCACAGTACATAAAATTTTTCTTTTTTTAAAAAAAGGGGGTTACATTACCGGTATGTATGGTCCCAATTCCCATTATATATTCTCCAATTAATGTTTCACATTTGACAATGACGACGTAGTTCGTTGAAACCGGTAATGTAACCCCTCTTTTTTTAAAAAAAAGAGAAATTCTATGTACTGTGACTATGGCTTTACTATTGTAATGTCAAATAAACATTTAACTATAATTATTTCTCTGCAAATGACGCAAATACTGATGTAACATATTGTTCAGTACACCGTCCTGAGAAACATCTACACTTATTCTGAGACAAGTCCGAATAGATCTCAAACGGCACGTCCCATCGTACATTTCTATCGGCGGCTGCCGTGCGGTTGTGATTTACGACGGACAATGCCGAACATGTTCCGGTTGTGGCAAAGAAGGCCAGGTCCGTAATGAGTGCTTGCAACGCTGCATCACACAACTACGGCACGACGATACGAACACCGACAGAACCACAACCACCCTTCCAATCACCTATACGGCGACACTGCACGTCCAGCCCTCACAAGACGCCGTTCATGGACCAATACACCCGGAGGCGTCCCAGCACCTTGACACCGGCAATGCCGCCCGTGAACATGACCCACAGCCGGACACACCCGCGCTAGAAGATCACAAGCATACCAGCGAGAGTGTTATGGCGACTGAAGACCGCATCATAGCACCCGCGGCTTTTGTACCGGAACGACGTGAATCTCTCCCTTCCTCAGACACCGAATCTCATTGCCGGAAGCAAAAGTCGCCCAAACGACGAAAAAAACGCCGCACGACATTAGAATTGACCATTAAGCCCCCTCCGCAGGACGAAGAGATGGCACATAATTCTGACGGCGTACACGATAACTCTTACTCCTCTGCCACGGAGACGCGTTATCCACAAGACGGTGAGCCGTCCAACAGAGATCGTGAGCAAGCCCAGCGCCCAGCATCACCAACGCAATTGAGCCGACTCGGCCAGCGCTGCCACCTCTCACCGATGGCAAAACTGACTGACATTTTTCATGGGCGGATGACACGGATTTCCCACCTTCATCTGATGCGGTAATGAGATCTGTTCCTCCGTTATACCAACACTAAAATGGGGGATGTTTCTACGACGACTCCTGCGACTTCTATGGACTTCCAGAATCCACCACGACAATCTTCATCAGCTACGAACCTATCGATAGCACGGATAGCCCATCAGGCGTACCGAATAGCTACTATCAGTCCTAATAACATCGGCTCCCACGTTAAACTTCAACTGCTCCGTAACACGCTAAGAGCAGCGGACATCGACATCGTCCTGTTACAAGAACTGACGACGGCAACTTGGTCCGGGTGTTATGGATACGAAACATACGCCACCCCTGCAGCAATGGAACACACAACGCAGCCATCCTCCTCCGAGAAGGGATTGCAGTTTCCGATGTCGCATCTCTCCCAACGGCGCGAGGGGTGGCCATAACAGTTGAAGGAATCAAAATCATAAATCTCTACGCCCCATCGGGCACTGATAAACGGAGGGATCGCTCTCAGTTCTACATATCACGCCTTTATTCCTCGGCAGATACGATCATCTCATCGTAGGTGGAGATTTCAATTGTGTTCTCGAGCGTACAGACCAATACCCTCATTTCACCACATGTCCGGAACTTCGCTTCCTCGTCCGCCACATACGTCTCCTCGACACTTGGAGAGTGGTACACGGCGACCGCACGGGGCATACACACATCACGAGCCACTCCGCCAGCCGATTCGATAGAATATACATCTCTGACTCTCTAAAATCCGTTCTCCTCGACGTGGAACGTTGGCCGTCTGCCTTTTCGTATCATGGCATCTACATCTGCACCATGAACCTACGTAGGCAATCTATATGGCGCAGTGCAGGACCTTGGAAACTCAGCGTCACGCTACTGCGGGACCCTGAATGTCGACAACAGGTCACCGACACGTGGCACACTTGTGTTCAACGCATCATGCGTTACGAGACCACACTGCAGTGGTGGTTACTGTGCGCCAAACCGGCCATCCGACGCACCTTGACACACTATGGCAGAGCCAAAGCCAGGTGGAATCATCACACAACAGGTTTCTACTATAGCGCTCTACGTAAGCTCAAGAATCATCCTCCATCCCCGGATCGTCTAAAAGAAGCTCAATGCATCAAGGCAAAGATCATGCCGTCTAGAGGGAGCCATTGTACGAGCACGCAGCCAAGATAGGATTAACGGTGAAGAACCTTCTATGCATCATATTGTTCAAAATGTTCGTCTACGCCGACAGGCTTTAATGACAACTTTAGACCTACCTGATGGACGACGACTGACTTCTAAAGCTACCATTGCGGATGCCTTCACAACGCACTATAGACTTTTCTATGAAGATGTACCTACCGGTGCAGAGGCCATTGCTGAGGTTGCCCAGGAGATACTTTGTACACTAAACGCCGCAGCTGCAACCCTCCTGACGGCGGAAGTGACCACCGACGACATCCATGGCGCTTTGGCAAAAGGATTACTGAATCGTGGTTTACCTCTCGAATTTTACAGAACCTTCCAAGATTTGATGTTGCCACGATGGAGAGACATGTACTGGGCAGTTTTGTCCGGCACGGCGATCCCGCCACCAATGTTCATGGAAGGCTTACTCGTACCAGTCCCGAAACCTGCAGGAGGAACACGACTCGGCAGTTATCGGCCGATCACGTTACTCAATTCCGACTTCAAGATTTCCACACGCCTTCTAGCAGTGCGACTCAAACATGTCTTACGAGACATTGTTTCCCACGAACAGACATCCTTAGGCGGCGATCGTAATATACAGACAGCCCTCAGTGAATATCGACAAGTGATCGCTGTGGCAACGCGCTCACGACTGCCAGGCGCTTTAGTCTCCATAGACTTCAAACAAGCGTTTGACCGCGTCAATCATTCATTCTTCAACGCAGTGATGGACCGAATGGTGATTCCCCCGACGTTCATCCAAGTGATTATGCGGCTCCTTCGTGGGGCAACGTCCACGCTTCTCGTCAACGGCAGACTTACAGAACCTATATGGATTGAACGCTCAGTACGATTGCGATGGAACCATTTATTTGCGGATTACGGCGACGTTTGACAGGTATTCCACTCCGGGATCATGTGTTCCACTGCCGAGCTTACGCGGACGACTTGGCCCTCGTCGTACGTTCAGCGGCCGACGTACAAGCTGCGATGCAGTGGATTACCCGTTACAGTGCAGGGGCGGGGAGCGCTATGAACGTCGCAAAATCGTGCGCCATGAAGATCGGCCGCGGCCTTCCCGCAGACAGCGTAGCCCCTTTTCAAATGGTGAACACCCTTCGCTGGTTTGTGTACACGCGAGACATTCGGCGCACCTCGGCGATCAATTTTCGGGCGCTACTGCAACGCATCCGGGCCAACACACAAAATCACATACTATGCCCGCTGAATATGTGCCAGAGTGTCACCTTCGTCAATACCCATATGGCAGCCCGGATACCCCATATCGCGCAGATTCTGCGCATCACTGCGACAATGGCAGCCAGATTACAGGCAGCTTTCGGGTATTTTATATGTTGTGGACACCTTCGAAGTCCAGTATGAAGCTCTCACCTTACCGAAGCGGGATGGTGGCCTCGATCTGATTAATGTGAGAGCCAGGACTATGGCACTTTACACCGATACTATGCACCGGTTGTGCAAAAGACAAAATGCTAGTTTTACTGGAATGTTGACCACCGATCTCGCACCTGTTTCTAGACACCCACCAACGTATCTGGCACATATCCTACCTCCGATGTCGCATGTCGGCCGTTTCTTTTCGGAATTCAATTACATATGCACCGAGATCCCCAGGACCAGGAAGACGACCGCCCGCGACATCTACCGCCTTCTCCGAAAGTCCCCACCCCGAAACCCCGCCGAAACACGTCATCCCCAGGTTTCATGGCCTACAGTTTGGAAAACGACCCACCAACCATATCACACCACTGACACCACCGCGACGTGGTACCTTCTCGTCAACGGCAAGTATACTTCAAGACAGAAACTGCAACGCATCGCGCTGGTGGACTCACCCCTTTGCCTCACGTGCAATGTCGAAGATACAGATTTACATCGTTTTGAGTGTGGGCCAGCAGCAGATGTCTGGACCCTCGTACAGAAGATTGTGGCTTTCTACCTCCGAGTACCACCACATCACGTTTCTCCTACCATGATGATATATCCCGACACGACCTGCTTTCCATCGTCTAAGTGGCACGCCATCACATAGATCAGTGGCATGGCTATCAACTACCTCTTCCGGGACGACATCGTCGATCCGGTAGACTTTTGGACACGCCTCTAAGTACATCACCACACCCTTCGCCGACATCGACACTATCAGGCCACATTCGCGAAATATTTACAGAGTATTTTCGCCAACCCGCCTCAGGACTGGAATCTCAGCGAAACGTGCCAGCCAAGACAGGACGATACCACGTTCCCCTTCTAATGGTCAATGATAGAATGCACGTTGTTCTGATGGCGCGTCAAAGTTGAGCATGGCGCGGAAAGTAGACTGTTCCTAATTTCTTTCACATGTTTATTCTCTTCACGCATAGCTCTCTATCTTCAGCCTATTTGTTTTCTTTCTACTGTGCACAAAAAAAAAGATGAGTTGCTGCTGATGGTGATACTGTATACTCATTTACGTTTAAAAAAAATCATGTTGCGAAAGTGTAGCCTACCTATTTATGTTTTACGTTTTCAAGGAATATTGTGTTTTTTTATGAAGAACATCGTCTTTTATTTTCATACACTAGGGGTTCTTATTTGATTTCTCATTACCTGCAACTTTTTGCTCATGTAATACGTATTTGTTCCCTTTAAAAAAAAAGTCGGTAGAGTACTTGCCCACGAAAGGCAAGGCTCCCGAGTTCGAGTCCCGGTCCGGTACACACTTTTAATCTGACAGGAAGTTTCATATCAGCGTACACTCCACTGCAGAGTGAAAACTTTATTCTGGAGACAGAAATTTATATTCAACGAAAAAACAACTTCCTCTTTTTCATAAATACTTCCTCGATATTGCCAGTCTACATTTTATATGCAACCCACTTTTGCCATCATCAGTTATTTTCCACCCAGATAACAAAACATCACTTTTAGTCTGTAACTTATCAATCTAATTCTTTCCGAATCGACTGATATGATTCGGCTACGATCATTACCCTTGTTTTATTTTTGTCGGCATTCATCTTATAACCCCATTTCCAGACACTATTCATTTCGTTCAACTCATCTTGAAAGACCTTTGCTGCCTTAGAGAATTCTAATGCCAACTAGGAGACATCGGAAAGTTTCAGACTGATTACGTAATGATAAGACACAGATTTAGAAACCAGATGTTAAATTGCAACACATTTACAGGGGGAGATGTGGGTCCTGAACTGCAGATTAAAAATCAGAAAATTATTAAAGGGTAGGAAATAAAAGAGATGTGACTTCGTTGCAATGAAAGATCCAGATGATGTTCAATTTCGAAGCGAACAGTGGGCGACGATTAGCTGAAACAGGGGAAAGGATACAACAGACGACAAATTTGTAGCTTTGAGAGAAGAAATTGCGAAGGCAGTTAGGGATCAAACAAGAAAAACCAGAAGACCTAGTAAAAAATCTCCGATAGAAAGGAGAAAATATAAAAATGCATCAAATGAAGCAGGTAAAAGGGAATAGAAAAGTCTAAAAAAGATTTAAAAAACGTAGTGCGTTCCGCCGAAAGCTGCTGTATATTTTTACAAAATGTGATTGACAGAAATTGCCAAATGGCCTTTTACCTAACACGCCAATATAATCTTACATGACTGTCTTGATACTGTTCCCAATTGGTCTTATATAATCGTTGCGCGATAATAATAGAAATGACCTTGGAACACACGCTTCTATCGCCCGCTTTCCACGATTTTTTTTTATTTCAAAACGATCAAGGTTTCAGGTTACTGCATGCTGCCTGCTCCGACATACATCGGAGTGCTGTATGACCATGTTTTAATATCACAATAATCGGGACTGGCCTAATAAAACGAAACGTAGGTCGTACAAAAATAAAAATTGGTAGAATATAAGCAACATAAAAGTGCCTACAGTCTAATTATAACATTGTCGCGCAAAGTATTATTATTATGTTGTTAACATTATAACGAAAAACGCTGTGGCATCAAGGGGTTTAGTTATTGTACTGAAAGAATATTTTGTTAGTAGGACGTCGGGTGTGAAATGGCATTATTAGACATAGATGTACGTCGATGTGAAAGTTCTGTCGCAAGCGTTTTAAACTTGTGTTTGAGGGATTCTAAACAAACCTGTTGAAATCCGAAGACGGAAATTTAATTTCAAAGTATTTGTACGTATTAATAAAAATGGTTCAAATGGCTCTGAGCACTATGCGACTTAGCTTCTGAGGTCATCAGTCGCCTAGAACTTAGAACTAATTAAACCTAACTAACCTAAGGACATCACGCACATCCATGCCCGAGGCAGGATTCGAACCTGCGACCGTAGCGGTCGCTCGGTTCCAGACTGTAGCGCCTAGAATCGCACGGCCACTCCGGCCGGCGTTGACACAGTCCGTTGGAGTTGTAATTAATCGTATTAATAATCGCGATTTACAGACAATTGTGTATTTCTTACTTACTAAATGCGTATCTCCTTGCCTTTGTGTGTCGCATGAACTGGATTTATTGATGAAAAAGAAAGTGCTCTGCGACTTAACAACATAGGAGAAAGCAAGTTTTCGTGCGTGGCGGAGCAGGGGGTGAAATGAAATCTGGCAGGTAGGCAGTGCCGGCCCAACGACCTCGTGACCGCGTGTGTCTGCCCTAACGCAGCGTGCGCTACGACGCACCTGTCAAGGACCTTTATCGTTCCATTCACCTTGCCGTCCTTATTAGCCGTGACGTTAATACCAAACACACACGCTGCTGCGCCTGCGCTCTCCCACATTTATCTTCTGCGTGCGTTGACTCACGACCACGGTCCTTTCCTATTGATTTCTGCCGTTTCAGATAAGAAATTTCATGCAAATTGTTATATTGCTAGAGAAGGCCGAAATGCACGCTATAAGCTCACGCAGGATGGCGTGAGGTCTGAAACAGGATACGTAATGAAAGCTATAAAGAAAAGTACGTAGCTTCTGGAATACTCAACTTTAATCCATCATTTGTATACATCGTTCTTGATGAGACATGCTTCATACGATAACTATCAATTGCTATGGCGCCTTGCTAGGTCGTAGCCATTGACTTAGCTGAAGGCTATTCTAACTATGTACTCTGCAAATAAACGAGGCTTCGTCAGTGTTGCATCGCTAGCAAAGTCGTCCGTACAACTGGGGCGAGTGCTAGTAAGTCTCTCGAGACCTGCCGTGTGGTGGCGCTCGGTCTGCGATCACTGACAGTGGCGACACGCGGGTCCGACATGTACTAATGGACCGCGGCCGATTTAAAGCTACCACCTAGCAAGTGTGGTGTCTGGCGGTGACACCACACAAATACTATGAAAAAAAGAGGCGCCAGAGTGTCTCTCGCACAACAAAACTGCGACGCTGATCAATGCAACTCCCGTGACCCAGCGATAAGGCACTATACGCAACTGCCGATCTGCAGAGCGCCGAACCGCGTCTGCATTCCAGCAATGCTGTTGAGGATAAGAAGGAACCCCGCGAATGTGAGGTCGCAGTTTCAGTCTCTAGTAACGCTCAATTGAAAGTGTAATGTTAACTATTGTGATAGGAAAAACATTAGCTGCTAATGACTCACCATAGGAACTTACTGCCTACCACGAGGGCGACAGATAAGGTCAACCTTCTACAGGATGTACGTATTACACTTCAAAAAAGGACATCGTCGACATTCAAGAAATGTTCAAAACAAACCATTAATTTAAACTATGAACACTGAATGGAAAAGAGTGTCCAACCATGAACACTGGTTGAAAAATGGTGTACCACAGTGGCCATAAAAGTTCGCACCATCAAGACCGAAGGCGAACTCCTTAGGAGTTGCCGGCCGCTGTGGCCGAGCGGTTCTAGGCGCTTCAGTCCGGAACCGCGCTGCTGCTACGGTCGCAGGTTCGAATCCTGCCTCGGGCATGGATGTGTGTGATGTCCTTAGGTTAGTTAGGTTTAAGTAGTTCTAAGTTCTAGGGGACTGATGACCCCGGATGTTAAGTCCTATAGTGCTTAGAGCCATTTGAACCTTAGGAGTTACAAACCTTGCAGGACGTTCGGCTAGGTATCCACTCGTAAAGAATGCAAATAGAATCACATTGGTGTAACGGGGTGACGAGAACTGATGAAATTTGATTGTATGCAACCGAATCGTGGAGCTTATCGTGAAACTGGCAAGTCTCAAACGCGTTGCTGCAGATAGTGTGATACGTTCCATACGCACGAAAAAATCAAACGTCCAGAGGCTGAATTTATCTACTGGTTCTAGGTGGTATAAACTGCAATGTCACACACTTTTAAGGAGGGTTAGTTTGCAATAAAGTAGTACGATTTTTACATGCAGACAAGGAATCAAACAGAAGCAAGCTATTTTGAGCAACTATTGGCCAAAAGCATTGCTCACACCACAGTTGTAGTTCTCTTACACCCATTTTCCCACCATTGCTTGCTTTGCCGTAAATATTCCCTACTGTCCTTTCAAGTTCATGCACACGAGAAAGAATCGAAGGGGGCAGAGCACCTCCAACTTCTCGCAGCACAATAAATAACTTGCCGGTCAATTGACCGTCCAGATTAACGGTCGGCGTAACTGTTTACGAATGCGTTAAGGTACTGATGTTACTTGCTCTTGCTACAACTCTCTTGGTACCTCAAATTTCCAGAGATCCTTTCATGCGCATTTCCTCTTCAAATCCCAATTGATCGAAGTTGAAAACAAATTCCTCAATGCACGTTGGAATAAGTTTATTTATCTCATTTACAAGATTTTGGGCCGATTCCGCAGTTTGATGTGCCATCGTCAGGTTGACGCTTTGTTTGAAATTTCGTTATCTTACGCCTTGCAATTCTGTAGCTCTATTTGAAGTTATGCAAACATCCACTGTGTGGTGTGCGTACTGCAAGACCTTCGGCACACACACCATCAGATTATTTGACTTGTCGCTCTAACGAAGTAGGCGAGTGTCAGCAATATGTCTCGTGGACTTATCGTGGCATGTTTATCTTCTGCCGTTAGGTCAGACGATAGAAATGCCACTTGCACGCTTAGAGTAACAGACTGACGGTGACCAACTTTAAACAGAACTTGATTAATTTTCACACATATTTATTAAAATAATAAAAAACATAGATATTACGTAACTTGATTCTGGATGCTGTTTACAATTGACAATCTGAAGTTCCTTTGGTCTTGGTACGTTAATCGTATTCTCACATATCTCTGATACTTGACAAAGTGTCTATACATTTTTCTTCATGGCTATGTACAGGAATATGATAATCTTATTAGGCGCAGACCGAAACTTGACTATAGACTGGTACATAGTGGTGCAGACAAATGCAGACTAATGCAGATTGATACCGACTAATGCAGACTGACTAATCGGAGGTCTGTACACTCGTTATAATACCTCGCGCGTTCATGTATCACTGCGCGAGTGTGATCCACGAGGACAAAAGGTTTTACGTTAGCAGCATTCTCATTGGCTGCGTTACATATTAATACGCGGATCGGCGGAAGCAGAATTTGGTCCGTCTCTAACACAGCGCCATCTCGTAGTGCGGAGACGGACGAGCGCTGCGCCTGCGCTGTTGTGCTTAGCGGGGCGCGCTCTAGTGGGAAAGTTGTGTACGCGCTGACTACGCGCAACTATGTACACAACACACTGCTTCCCTTTAGATCACTGTAACCTATGTCGCGCGCAATTTTACGTGCATCACGTAGTAGGTCATTATCATGCAATAACCGTAAACTATATCGAGCATCCTTGAAACACGCAACCACCAGTTTTTGCAACAAGTCCACCTTGTCCTCCCTTGAATATCTTTAGTTGCTTTTGTTTGATTCCTTGTCTGCATGTAAAAATCGTACTACTTTATTGCAAACTAACCCTCCTTAAAAGTGTGTGACATTGCAGTTAATACCACCTAGAACCAGTAGACAAATTCGGCCACTGCACGTTTGATTTTTTCGTGCGTATGAAACATATCACACTATCTGCAGCACTATCTTATGCACTACACGGTCATATTGCGGCGTACTTATTCGAAATCTGTTCGTAATTGTTTTTTTACTGTGCTACGGATGATGTTCCATGTACGCAATTATGTTAAGTACCAGCTCCTTCACTACGTTTCACTGGAGACGAGATTTGTGGCTCCCTGTCGGACAAGGATGATGAACTACATGGTTCGACACCTGTTTCAGTATCACTTTCACTTGCTAAGCACGTATCGTCATCATTGTACTCCTAATGTAGATTGTCCGCACGCTCGAGGGCATCCGACACCACACATTTCATTGACTCAATTTGCAGAGGCGCTAATATCTCATCTGCCACTTCTTTCTCACTCTGCGAAATTCCTTAGACTTCTTCCTGACGAAATGTCAAGTTCGGCAACTATTATTGTGGATATAATACAATGTGTGCTTTGTTTAACCTTGCTTTACTCTGCTTTGTATGAACTCCGCTAGCACTGTAGCACTGTTGTGAGTTACTCGTCGACTAAGTATTTCAACTACGCTCCGTAGTCTCATGCTGTGCTCACCATTGGATACTTCCAGTCCCGCCTCCTGTTGCCATTAGCAGCCAAATTGTGGTTGCATGGTAGACAATATGTGGGGAGTCGAATGCCGAAAAAACGTTGGCCTTTTGCGACGTCGTACTCAAGGGGATCTTTCAATAGATTCCTTGTAAATGATGCGCGAACCCACTGCAGTTTGATGTTGCGTCCTCACACGGTTCTGGACGCAGTACTCGGAGCAGCCTCGAGCATTGATCTGAAAAGGTCTTCAAAGACGTGCTACAGTCTGTTCCACCAATGCAAATGTCTCACGGAGCTGACTCAGTTGATGGATGTAATAGTCCAACGTAGAAGCACTTATGTCAAAACTGTATCCTGGGTACGAATCAACAAAATGAATGCATATCCAGTAAGATTATACAATAACAACAAGCGTATGCGCAATCAAGGTGGTCATTATACAAAACTGAAAGGTACAAGCTGGATCTCATAATGTGTCTTACATTGTATCTAACGGCACTTCACAGCGTTTTTCCTATGCCTTGGCTACTGGAAGATTCCGGAAGGCAGGGCATTTTCATAGTTAGGAAAATCTCGTCAGTCTTCCACCATTTCAGACATCCCTCATGGCTCTTCTAAAGCAGGCACGCAGAGTATTACTACAAAGCCATTTAGGCTTGTTTCTCCGCTTCGAAGTTCTCACAATATTATCACTTCAGTTTCCGTAACCGCTGGCAGTGAGCGCCCGGATAACCCCTTAAAGAGCACGGCGAGTGTTCTCGTCAAAGTTACGCTAATGCTCAGTCGTGAGAGACAGCTTGCAGCGCCTTAAAGCAAAATCGAGCGAGGTGGCGCATTGTTAAGCCACTGCGCTCGACTTCTGGAGGATAGCTGTTCACATCCCAGCATCCCAGACGGCCATCCAGAGTTAGGTTTTTTGTCAACTGTTTCTTTGAAACGGACACGGCCGAGTTGCTCTATTTTCAACATCCGGTCTTGTGAAACAAGAAAGGAGGAGAGTGCTCTATACACGAATATTCGGTTTCCGCAGGTTCCACCAGCCTTAACATGACACTGAAAGGTAGAATCATTAAGCAGAAGGTACAGTATCTCAATGACTTGAAAGGTCATTTGTTGGCGAATGAGATCGTCCATAGATTAATGGAAGCGCAAAAAAGACACTACGGGCAAGCACAGTTACGAATCCTCTGAGTCAGTTATCCGAGAGTATTTCAGGTAGAGGGGAACGGGTAAGTGTCATCCATCGGACTTCCGAGGGTCGTTTGCGACTGACTGAATGAGAAGAGAGGGCTCTAGCGTCTAATCTCGTTGAAATGAGAATGTCAGTACCACTAGTAAACTATAATATTCATAAATTGACTGCAAAGTCTGTTCGCGTTACGTTTTTAATATTTGCAGTAATTATTCCTCACTTGCTACTTCAGTTATGTAGATAAGAACAAATATCCACTCTATCAGCTGGAGTTTATTTTGCTTTGAAACAGTTATGTTTCCCCTATTAAGATTGTCGTTCAATAAGTAATGCCCCACATTGTTTTTCTCACAACTTATTTATTGTTAAGAGTCAGTATTTGGTGACAATATATATCAACATGTCTTGTCCGTGTCCTATTTTTCTACGTAGTCTCCATCACGTTCTATAGCCGTACGCCAACCTTGTGGAAGAGCATATACTCCTTGCTGATAAAAGCTCTTGTCCTGTAGGCATAACCATGTTTTCACTGCATGACTGACACTCTCGTCATCTTCAGAGGGTGTTCCACGTAGAGAATCTTTAAGCGTCCCAACGAGATGGAAGTTCGAGGGTGCCAGGTCTGGACGTAAGGTGGATGAGGCAATGATGCCCAACCCAATTTGGCGATGTGTTCCCGGGTTCTCAGACTTGTGTGTGGGTGTGCATTATCGTGTTGGAGACAGATTTCTGCTGGATTCTTGTCCGATCGAACACGTCAGAAACGGTTCTTGAGTTTATTCAGAATCTTCACGTATGCCCCTGAATTGATGGTTGACAGTCTTGGGATCACATCCACGAGAATGACGCCATCACAATCCCAGACGACTGTCACCATGACTTTTCCGGCAGAGGGGGTTGCCTTCAATTTCTTATTTTTTAGTGAATGAGGATAATGCCACTGTCTTTTTGTTTCCGGCGCAAAGTGGTGCACCCAGCTTTCGTCCCACGTAACGGTCCGTGACAGAAAGACCTCTCCGTCGGCCGGCCGAAGTGGCCGAGCGGTTCTAGTCGCTTCAGTCCGGAACCGCGCTGCTGCTACGGTCGCAGGTTCAAATCCTGCCTCGGGCATCGATGTGCGTGATGTCCTTAGGTTAGTTAGGTTAAAGTAGTTCTAAGTCTAGGGGACTGATGACCTCAGATGTTAAGTCCCATAGTGCTTAGCGCCATTTCAACCATTTTTGAACCTCTCCGCCGGTCCCAAAACGCTCCAACAATTCAGATGAAATGGCCTTTCTTTGAATCTTGTGGTCCGCCGTGAACATTCGTGGAACCCATCATGAGTACCTCTTTGAAAGACCGAGAGTCTCGATCATTCCAGACGCACTTCCAATGTTGACCCACAACTATAAAGCCAATTGTCGATTTGTGGTACGCCGGTCGGCACGAGTAATGGCATCCGCACGATTCTGCATGTCTGGAGCAGTGGCTGTGACAGGACGTTCCGAGCGTGGCTGATCGTGGAGCTCTGTTTCTGCATTTCCTGAGGCTGTAACTTTCTTTACCCATCGCCCAACTGTACTCCTATCAATTGCAGCATCGCCATACACTGTACACAAACATTTATGAATGTTCACTACGGTTTCTTTTTCCGCACACAAGAATTAAACAACAGCACGCTGTTTGTAAAGCGCGTCGCATGTAGACGCCGCTTTGACGCTGTACTACTGCTCTACCATATGCAAGAACGATTCGAAACTTCACCGGTGCAAAGAACAAACATCAAATGTGAAGCACCAACAAGGAAGTTTGTCTATGTATATTCATGGCTTTTTTTTAAAACATTGAACGACCCTCGTATATTAGGCACCGTGAATGATTTATAAAATAAAGCGACCCATGTGCAACTTCGGGTACGTACCACATACCATGCACACGTGGGAAAGTCCACGTTGGAATCACGGGACGGTCCATCAGTACCAGGATCACCGAACATAAAGGGTATTACAGGTTGTGAGAGGTGGTGCACGCGGTGTGACACCGACCACGTAATACAGGGTTCTCACTGTGGAGTATGGCTACCATGTCCGTACATTGGGGAAGCCATGAAATTTACAAAAATTACTACTGTTGTAAGGAGAAGAAGAAAGCCGCTAGGTACAAAGATCCTCGATTCCCGTGCTGCAGCGAACGGTCATTGTGGGCGACAATGGGAGAACCACAGTGGTATGTCCAAGGAAACGTATTCAGACGTTGGCGCGACAGGTACACGTAACCTCCGGCCGTGTCTAGACTAATGTCCGCCACCAACAACGTAGGGTGAGGCTTTGACAATGCCACTCGCGCTGGCTAGACCTCATAAAAAGCATCAAACCAATATCGGCCGTCGGTCGCAGATCCTGAGATCAGTCGCATCTACGTTACTGTGAAACTCGTCAGTTCTATTGAACAAGTGTTGATTGCGTTCGAGTTGCACATTTTAGAGCCCATGTTTACTAGATTTATTTGCTTCGAGCGATCGAGCGATCATTCCTGTCAAGAGTTCATTGCTCTTAGAGCGACCGTTTCTGTCATATCCCTGAATACTGGCCATTCCTCCTGGGACACCCTGTTGGTGAGCGTGATTTTTTACCTGTATACTTACTGTGTCACGCACATCTAAACGTAGTTGCAACCCGAATTATACAAATACTAAACGCCAGATGATCGACTCATTATTGATGTTGTACTTACGGTACCATTATCACTGGACCTGATCGCAATTAAATAACCTAGATTAGGTGAATGCATGTACATACAGCTGTAGAACACCATGCGTGGAGAAGTCATTACACAGTAGCGGGTTAATGAGAACGATGAATAAAATGTGCAGAATCCCTTGACACATTATACTGACGCTGTAACAAAGCCTGCTACCAATAACAAATCAATGGCCGGATCATTTTCTCCCAAAGAACACTTATGGGGAAGCAGGCTCAGTATGTTCTATATTCATATAATCTTTAGTTGGGTCGCACTTTTTTTTCTAATTATTTCCTTACGTAGTTGGTCAGCGGTAGGAGCCCTGACGTGTAATAATACACGACAACTAAATGAATGAACTGTCTAAAATCTCTAGTCCTGGAAACCTGTCAGAATGGTATTTGACTTGCGCCGGCTCAGTGTTCTTGTCTGAGATACATGTTTGCTTAACTATCTGGCACGATAAAACGCTCGTAAAAGATTACACGGCAAATAACTGAAGCCTGTAGTTCCGTTGCGAGACTGCAGTGGAGATAAATGTAATATTCTGTGATTAAGTGAGAATCTACAGTCAAACCACGTCAGTCAGCCAAATGCACAGGGAAATAATAAAACGCCGTCTAGTGGTACAGTGTATAGCTGGAAACTGGAGGACTGTGGGATCGAATCCCGCCTGGGTCACATTTCACTCTCCCTTTTAATCTTGTATTTACTTGTTAGTCATGTGGGGATACGCATTTCGAAATATGACAATTTCAGACTATCAATGTCGGCTTCCCTGATTATCAACCGCAATTCGCACTCTTAATTCTCGGCAAATTCTTCAAACAACGGGCAGTGAGTTATTCAGCTTTGAAGTATCGTAATAAATATGACTAATAACGCAAAGATAATCACACAATCGTGCTGTGTTTGAAACAATCAAATATTTTTAATCAATAGTTTCCTGCAATCGTTTGAGAACATTTGCATAGCGAGAAGACATGCGAGTCCAAAAGATGTGGTGATTTATTTTTTAGGCTGCAATTAAAACGCTTTCCGAAAAACTACTTCAGCAACTTCGCTTCGCTTACAACATACAGCTTTCTGCCTTCCTCGAATTAAACCTAGATATGGACAGGATTCTTAGCGTGGCACGGCGGAGAAGTCTTCCATAAAGGGTCCACGACAAAGAACTACGACAATGAGACTCAATAGTGATTCAGAGTACGACTAAACTTCACAAGACGAGTGCTGTAACGCGAACTAAATACGTACATCATGCACGATTTTTCTTATTTTTCCTTTTATTTGTGCCACCTTGGCCAGCCTCTGATACATATTGAATCACTCACACACACATACACCCATGATTCGCGAACAATATTTACATTGGTTGTAAATATCACAATGCACCCCCAACATTGCCATGAGATACCACTCCAAACGCCATTTAAATGTGGAACACACAACATTCGTGCCCCCCATCCCCAGACAACTTTCATGCTGTGAGCTGCCTGCATCGTGTAAGTTATATGAAAATAATGATATTTAGTTACTTAACGTTATTCTCTGAAATTAATTCGTATCTCTAAACAGCGGCCCGCAAACAAAATACGCTACGCCACGCAAGTGGTCTTGCGTGCGAAACAGGCCGTACCACTAGTACTCTTACAAGACATGTTGGTGTCGCCTTGTGATCAGTATTTGAATATATAAGTAGGTAGTAATGTGAACTGATGCACTGTCGCCGGAGCTGGGCTTTGCCGTCAACACGCGCAGGAGTCAAAGCAGTGTGTGTCGCGCCCAGCGCCGTACCGAAACAGTGCCATATCGATATGTAAACCGCGTTATGTACAACTTCCTAATGTTTCTGCTAATGGAAAATTGTACTGAAATGCAGGAGGATCTGCAGCGAATTGACGCATGGTGCAGGGAATGGCAGTTGAATCTCAATGTAGACAAGTGTAATGTGCTGCGAATACATAGAAAGAAAGATCCTGTTGTGGTTGGCAGGAGAGCCAACACCGTGTTACTAGAGGAAGCCGAAAGGCACGCGTTTTAGCTCACCCAGGCTGGCGTGAGGTCTGGAACAGGACAAGGAAATTAGAATTTAGAAAAAACGGACGTAGCTGGTGGAATACTTAACTTTAATCCATTAATGGTGAACGTCGTTCTTGACGGTACATGATTCAGTATCAATAGTAACTGGTAATGGCGCCATGCTAGGTCGTAGCAAATGACGTAGCTGAAGGCTATGCTAACTATCGTCTCGGCAAATGAGAGCGTATTTTGTCAGTGAACCATCGCTAGCAAAGTCGGTTGTACAACTGGGGCAAGTGCTAGGAAGTCTCTCTAGACCTGCCGTGTGGCGGCGCTCGGTCTGCAATCGCTCATAGTGGCGACACGCGGGTCCGACGTATACTAACGGACCGCGGCCGATTTAAAGGCTACCACCTAGCAAGTGTGGTGTCTGGCGGTGACACCACAGTTCCCTTATCATTTAGCTACAATATAGCAGGTCAGCAACTGGAAGCAGTTAATTCCATAAATTATCTGGGAGTACGCATTAGGAGTGATTTAAAACGCAATGATCATATAAAGTTGATCGTCGGTAAAGCAGATGCCAGACTGAGATTCATTGGAAGAATCCTAAGGAAATGCAATCCGAAAACAAAGGAAGTAGGATACAGTACGCTTGTTCGCCCACTGCTTGAATACAGCTCAGCAGTGTGGGATCCGTACCAGATAGGATTGATAGAAGAGATAGAGAAGATCAAATGGAGAGCAGCGCGCTTCGTTACAGGATCATTTACTAATCGCGAAAGCATTACGGAGATGATAGATAAACTCCAGTGGAAGACTGCAGGAGAGAGGCTCAGTAGCTCGGTACGGGCTTTTGTTGAAGTTTCGAGAACATACCTTCGCCGAGGAGTCTAGCAGTATATTGCTCCCTCCTACGTATATCTCGCGAAGAGACCATGAGGATAAAATCAGAGAGATTAGAGCCCACACAGAGGCATACCGACAATCCTTCCTTCCACGAACAATACGAGACTGGAATAGAAGGGAGAACCGATAGAGGTACTCAAGGTACCCTCCGCCACACACCGTCAGGTGGCTTGCGGAGTATGGATGTAGATGTAGATGTAGATGTAATGTTATCAGAATTACCGGAATGTTGCTTCAATATTGTCAAGAAACGGACAGCAGTCTTTTCATAGAAGCGTGCTGTATTCACTAATAAGAGAAAAGCGCTATCGGCTGCAGTGTTTATGTACACTTGAACACGAATTCCTATCGAGATATTTGCGACTGCACCACTGTGAAACATTAGTGACACTAACAGACAGGACTGAACCTCTTGCATAGAAACGTGTTAATTGACAGTACGACGCCAGTATTTGTAAATTTTATTGCGGAACCAAGTCGCTGAGTATTGTGAATAACGGACCCTTATATGGCGAGAGATGGGAACACGTAATGCACCGAGGAACATCGTCCAACGTGATCGTTCTGACGGTGCAGTCTTACGGCGTGGGGAGGCACGGGTGCACTGACCTCCAAATCTCTGAACACTGGCCATCTTTACTGTGACATTGTACTACGTCTCTTTTCAGGATTGCATTCGGCCCTGATATCACTTTTATAGACGTCACTGCCCGGTCCCATCGAACAGCTCGGGTGGAGCAGCTCTCGCAACGAGAGGGCATTCGGCAAATGGACTGGCCTGCCAGTTCCCATCGAGAACGTTTGGCATTCGTCTGGAGTATGTATTGCAGTACATTCACATGCACCAGAGGCCATCCAGCTGTTGTCAACCGCGTGGTGGAGGAATGGAACGCCCACCACAAGAACTCCGTACTAACCTAGTGGCCAGCGTGGGCGCACCATGTACAGCATGCACAGCGTCCGAGGTCATCACACACCTAGGAGACATCAAGATTCGCGGTGGCTTCAGCGTAAATATTGCTTTTCAATAAAAGTGTCACTTCTGTTCATCTCATTGCATATTGCTTTTAGTTACACTATGTGATCAAAAGTATCCGGACACCTGGCTGAAAATGACTTCCAAGTTCGTGGCGCCTTCCATCGGTAATGCTGGAATTTAATACGGCGTTGGCCCACACTATGCCTTGATGACAGCTTCCACTCTCACAGGCATACGTTCAATCAGGTGCTGGTCTCGGTCGGGCACACAGTTTTAATCTGCCAGGAAGTTTCAGGTGCTGGAAGGTTTATTGGGGAATGGGCAGCCCATTCTTCACGGAGTGCTGCACTGAGGAGAGGTATCGATGTCGATCGGTGAGGCTTGGCAAGAAGTCGGCATCCAAAACATCCCAAAGGTGTTCAATAGGATTCAGGTCAGGTCTCTGTGCGGGCCAGTCCATTACAGGGATGTTATTGTCGTGTAACCACTCCACCACAAGTTGTGCATTATGAACAGGTGCTCCATCGTGTTGAAAGATGCAACCGCCATCCCCGAATTGCTCTTCAACAGTGGGGTGCGAGCAGGTCCTTAAAACATGAATGTAGGCATGTGCTGTGATAATGCCACGAAAAACACGACCACACCATAACACCACTGCCTCCGAATTTTACTGTTGGCACTACACACGCAGGTAGATGACGTTCACTGGGCCATCCCCATACCCACACCCTGTCATCGGATCGCCACATTGTGTACCGTGATTCGTCACTCCACACAAAGTTTTTCCACTACTCAGTCGTCCAATGTTTACGCTCCTTACACCAAGCGAGGCGTCGTTTGGCATTTACCAGCGTGATGTGTGGCTTATGAGCAGCCGCTCGACCGTGAAATCCAAGTTTTCTCACCACCTAACTGTCATAATGGATCCTGAACCAGTTTGGAATTCCTGTGTGACGGTCTGCCTATTACTCATTACAACCCTCTTCAACTGTCGGTGGTCTCTGTCAGTCAAAAGACGAGGTCAGCCTGTACGCTTTTGTGCTGTACGTGTCCCTTCGCGTTTCCACTTCATTATCAAATCGGAAACAGTGGACCTAGGGAGGTTTAGGATTGTGGAAATCTCGCGCACAGAAGTATGACACAAGTGACACTCAGTCACCTCACCACGTTCGAAGTCCGTCATTTCCGTGGAGCGCGCCATTCCGCTCTCTCACGATGTCTTCTAATGACTACTGAGATCGCTGATATGGAGTACTTGGCACTAGGTGGCAGCACAAAACACCTAATACGAAAAACGTATGTTTCTGAGGGTGTCCGGAAACTTTTGATCACATAGTTTAACTCTTGTACTATGCGGTAGCAGTTGTTTCTATGTATGGTCTAGGTTTCATCGAGCTACGTTACTTGGCAGTGACACTTCTGTCCTTACGTTTTAAGCAGCAGTATGCGCGAGTGCATTTCTAGAATTGAGGGATCTAATTCGAAACTCGATTTGCTACCTACGTAGTTAACACTTCAGGTACAAACTGCTGAAGTGTGGGCTGTGAGTGAGTGCAGCCTATGTACTAGTCAAAGGTGCGTGACTGATGTAAACTGTCGCGTGCTCTGGTTGGACATTAAGGACCGTACAATTGCGCCACGCTAGTTTCATTTCGAAATGCGGCATTTACCGATACAAGAAACGCGGTGGAGTATTCACACAAAATAATACTAATACACAACGAAAAGCGCATATACTGGGACAATGACTGTATGCATGTTCTCCTTGTTGCCCCAACTTTCTGTAGTGCACTGGTCAGTGCTGCTAACTGCTGACACCGAACTTGTGGTTTCGATTCCAGAAGGTTTATTTAATGGGGCTGAAGAAGTAACCAGGAGACATGCAACCATAAAGCCGCTTCGAATCCTGGTGGTTGAAAATGTTCACTGCTAGTATTTGGGCAGCAAGTAAAGAAGAGGTGGTGATGTAAAGTTCATGATCACCAATCTTTGCGCCAATGTCCTGGATTAAATTCCAAACCTTCTAGTAGTGTGTCATGACATGAAGGCATACTGCGCCACCGAGCGAGGTGGCACAGTGGTTAGCACACTGGGCTCGCATTCGGGAGCACGACGGTTCAATCCCACGTCCGGCCATCCTGATTTAGGTTTTCCGTGATTTCCCTAAATCGCTCCAGACAAATTCTGGGATGGTTCCTTTGAAAGGGTACGGCCGGCTTCCTTCCCCGTCCTTTCCTAACCCGATGAGACCGATGACATCGCTGTCTGGTCTCCTCCCCCAAACAACCCAACACATACTACGCAGATGATAGTGATCCGTCCGTCGGGTGGGGACGTTACGCCCAGCGGCCCCTTTGGTACTATTCAAGAAAAATAAGGTATGTGCCGACATCGGATTCCACTCTCTCCCTTCCCTTCATCCATAACAACACAACCCCAACACTACATTGCACAAGCGCTCATCACACACGCTTGACGCTTCATAACAGGTCTGCGGAAGGCGATCGCAAACCACGACCTTCCTTAGAATAGCGATGCAGGTTTCCTGCATCTGCCCACCTACGCTTGTTCCCCGAGTATGGGACCACTTCAACTTGAATAAATACCACCGTTTCATTTTGCATTTCTTTATACGTCGATTGTCATCCGTTTTCGAATACAGTAGTTGTTGCTGGATAGCTGTCGGTACGAGATAAATAAGACGGATAGCATATACCTCTGATTTCGCTGGAAATCTGTCGATAGGTACTTTTAACATTTTGAATGGTTATCAATGAAGCTTCAGTAAAGGTTAATCGGCACAAAGCCTTAGAATAGGGAAATCTTAGGTAAGTTACAGGTTTTCATTTTTTCAATAACGAAGGATGCATCTACGAGGAGAAATACCTTTTAGTTATGGGACAGCTGCTTTCAGAGTTTAAATGAGAAAATGTTCTGTAATACTAACTTTTTTCATGCTAGAACCGTCTTCTGATACCAGCAGTGAAAGATAAAAGGCTTTCGAGTGATATGAAGCCAACTCTTTTTACACAGATGCAGGTTAATGTGTACGTATTATGCTTCTGCATGTAAAACAGTAAGCAAGGTGCCCATGCCTGTCGTGTTACATTTCGCAAAAATTGCCGATGAAATTTGGAAATTTGTGGTAAGGTCTTATGGGACACAGCTGCTGAGGTCATCGGTCCCTAAGATTACGAACTACTTAATCTATCTTAAACTAACTTACGCTGAGGACAACACACAAACCCATGCCAGAGGAGGACTCGAACCTCTGACGGGGGGAGCCACGCGGACCGCGGCAAGGTGCCTCAGACCGCGCGGCTAATGGAAGATGAGCTCTTAAGCCGTGTGGAAGTATTTCATGAGAGACGGATTACTTTAAATTTGCAGAGCACAAGTGACAGCGCTGTAAGTCTCTTCATTTCACTGTGTGCTATTTCTTCTATCACCACCAATTGTGCTGTTTGTTCTTGTAAAGGGAAGCCTAATTAGATGTTGAAAGGAAGCGAGGAATTGTTTGGATAATATAAAGTGCTATAAACGAAGACCATTTAGGAGTTCCCGCGCCACGGTGAAACAGCTTAGCATTCGTGGGGACTTGGGTGAATCCGGGGAATCGTCCCTGCGGACTGACATCTGCGCTACCTCCACTCTTTTTTCCGTGCGACACACACCGCTGAACTTGCGGTTTCGACAAAAGGCGCACGAAGAGACTTCTTTTTCCTTTACTTCTCTGGCTGAGGACAAGCAGAGCAGCAGGTCAGCGCAAATTCACTTCAGTGATGCACACGCCTTTTTTTGCTGCAGATTTACTAGAAGTCAAGTCTGTTTCCTGAAAAACTTTACTGTTTAGTTTTCATCTGCTAAAATGCCCCATAGCGCGTAAAATACAAACAGAAAAAGCGACTGTTACTCTACGGAGTAGTGCAAATAGTCTTATCAAAAAAGGCAAAAATATTCCTCATACGGCAACCAGCATCATCAGAGAGAGCGTTTTCGTGATCAAAATAGACAGAAACGTGTGTCATAGTTACGTCGCGAAAGCAGCATTGAGCTATGACTGAGCAACTTTATGCTGTGTCAAGATGAATTGATATGTGGCTTTGCTACGCTCAAAATGATATTTTTTATGGTATTAACAGTACCTCCAAATGCCTTAGCCACTAGACTACACTAGTAGAAAATATGCAATTAACAACTCTAAAGACATTCCCTGAAAACATTTGCATTTGTGGAGGAGATGGGGGGGGGGGGATTTACGACAGTTAATGCAATTTTCAAACTACCAAATGGTGAACGCAGTAGGAGCCATGAACTGAAGATGAACACGATGAGAACATAAAACGAATATTTGAAAAAATAAAATGATTTTGTGTTCCTCTAAGGCAGTATATATGGATGTTTGACTTGATGCAATGGTCTGCTATTTCGAGCGTCATATTGGATTAATAAACACGGCAGGCCCGACAGAACGACGTCTACAAGCACAATTGGTGCCATTATCTGAATTTCAGCGAGGTTGTATTGAGGGCCTGCAGGAGGCTGGGTGATCCTTCGAAGAACTAACACTCATGTACGTATCAGCGTTTGTGCCGGTAGTCGGAGGAAATAACATTTTCTCGTACGCCATGTTCCAATCGGCTGCCGTCTACGAGCAATGCAGGAGACAAAAAGCCATTGCCAGGGCGTCAGCTGGGTCAATCAGGAAGCTGAGCCAGTAGCAAAGGTGCCTCTCCCCTCACACCTCAGCACTGTGCAGTCAGTCTCATAAACGTGACTAATGGCGTCAAGTTGAGTTTCACGATGGCTGCAGACTCTTGCTTGGCGTTAAGGGAGCGGCAAGTATTGGTGTATGGTATATGAGACCATTTCTATGAACAAGCGCATGGGAACACAAACATTAAATCACCGTAAACCTCCGATTTTTGTTGAGGGAAAACTAACAAGTACACACTAAGGTGTAACGCGGAGTATAATCGTAAATGTGGATCTACATTCATAGAAGAGTCGTTTTACGTAATCAATTTATCCTTCACCAGATGTGGAATAAGACGAGAAAAATTTCTAACTTTTGACAGATTAGATAAAGGTTGGATTGCATAGATGCTAGAGTCACATGTATAACACGAATAAAGCTTACCACTCACGTCATGCTAACAAGACATCTTAAGTGGAGTCGAGTTAAGTGAATAAACCACACGAAGCGACAACGCGTAAATACCACACTCTGTACTGTCATACTGGGCTTGAATACGGTTCGTTGTAGTGGAAAGACTGGAGTTTAACGAGTCGTCGTCGCGAACATTAGAGAAAAAGTGAGGAAGGAACCATTCCGGCGATCGCCTGAATTGATTTAAGGAAATCACGGGAAACGTAAATGTAAATTACGAGGTTTTAGTTCCAACCTCCTAAATGTGAGTGCAGTATCTTCATCACTGAGTCACTTCACTCGTCACTAGAGATGAGCATTGAACGCAGTGAACCGCTGACTGCCTGCGGCAAACATGCACGAGCACACACTGTGCCTCGTAGATGCTAAAAAATTTTATTTGGGAAGATCACTAGGACGATGTTCGACCTTCGTGCACCTCATTTGTAATCGGCTATCTGGTCCACGAGTTGTGACGACAGTATGCATTAAGATGCACGTCATCTACATATGAGCTGTTGCGGTTACTTCCGAGTGTTGACACACCTGCAGAAATAGTCTAACGTTGTCCTGTCATCTGGCTCTACATTTAGCCAGCGTCAGATGCATAATTATATTACCCATGACACAACTCAGAATCACCACCAGCTAAAGAGCCTATTAAAACCAAAGAGTTGGCATCCCTACCGGCGGCTAGTAGTCGTTGCTGATGACTGATGAGCCATGCTTCAGTTTTGATTTCGCTAACAGCAACGCACTCGAAGGATGGTGTAGATCATTGTTCTCCACAAGACATTGTTCACTGTCATACCGGACGAACATCTAATGCTGTTCTTTGTGGACGCGTTCAAACCCATTTTGATTCCACGCTACGTAGCTCATATTGGAGTACATGGCAGTACACCTACCTATACTGAGTTTGTAAACGCCTTTTTTTTGCTTATTTGATCCATACTCTGTGCCAATACCCTGACAAATTTCACCAATTAAATATAATGTTTTAATGGTGCTGCAGTGTACACAAACATTGGTGTCCGCTTTCAGTAATTAAGTGGAGACAGATGACGTGCAGCCGAGCGAGGTGGCGCAGTTGTTAGCACACTGGACTTGCATTCGAGAGGACGAGAGTTCAAACCCGCGTGCGGCCATCCTGATTTAGATTTTCCGTGATTTCCCTAAATTACTTCAGGCAAATGCCGGGATGGTTCCTTTGAAAGGGCAAGACCGATTTCCTTCACCATCTCTCCCAAATACGAGCTTGTGATTCGTCTCTAATAACCTCGTTGTCGACAGGATGTTAAACATTAATCTCCTCCTCCAAGATATTGTGCAACGGTTGCGCAACAAATTGCCATTATGCAGCCGATACTCGGTATCTTTACTTATGTCTTCTGTTACAACTCTCCCAGGGTCGTTGGTGTAGATTTCACTGAAAGATTCTGTCACAATCGACAAAATCTCAGAGCATCCATAAAAATCTGATGTGTGAGTTGCACTGGTGTAGATAGGTGTCAGGAATTCCTTAGCCACTTTTTGTGAAAGTGTTCATACATGCAACAAAGCAGACTTACGATCTGTGAGTCACCTAGTGGAAACTACAGTTTAACGTGGAAACCAAACGACCCTGAATCTTGGCAACTTTCGGATACACAAATTATTACCAGATATGAAAAAAGCGATAGTGAAAACACTATCCTCGAATGGATTAGAGGTGAAACCCTGAGCCACTGAAATTGTTGTCTAACACCAACACAGCCACCATGTCAGAATGTCTTTGGGTAGAAAAACATTTTACATGGTTCATTTCGCCTTGTTTATAACAGGTTGTGCTCTATAGTTCGGTCCTTTTCTCTGTCAGTCTTATGCTTTCTGTGTATTTCAAACTGTACTACAGCAACTCACTTCACTTCTTTCTTGTAACTTTGTGATAGCGGGACTCTACTTCTTGCTGTATTATTTGTAATGAGCTTTCATTCGCTTGGAGAAATGCAAGTTAATCTTCTTTTTACTGTGATTAACGAACAATTCTGCTCCTACCCAGCTTTCCTACGACGACAGTTGCCGCATCACTCTGTAGCCCACCTCTTCTTACTCTTGTGTACGAAGTAGTACACAACAGTTCCTTTCATACGGATGTATATCTCGACACACGCTGACGAGCGTACACATTATCACCGCCTGCTTAAAAGCGTGTTAGCCCACATTTGGAAGGCTGTACAGCAGCCATTTTACGTGGTATGACTTCGACAAGTCCTTGTTAGGATTGTGGAGGTATGTGGTATCAGATGTCCAGCACAGTTCATGCAGTTCGCTTTAATTAGTGGCTGATGCTTTGGGAGCGCGATGTTGGGACCCTATAGCGTCCCAGATCTGTTCCACTGGGTTCATATCAGGAGAATTTGGTGGCCGAGGATTCTGGCCTTGTGACGTTTACAGTTACCCTATTGGAAGATGGAATTGCGGTCAGGGCAGACATCAAACACGAAGGGATAGTGGTGAGCCGCAATAATGTTTACATAGTCCACAGCTGTCGTGATACCTTTATTACCACCGCGAATCTCATAAACGCCGGCCGGCCGAAGTGGCCGTGCGGTTAAAGGCGCTGCAGTTTGGAACCGCAAGACCGCTACGGTCGCAGGTTCGAATCCTGCCTCGGGCATGGATGTTTGTGATGTCCTTAGGTTAGTTAGGTTTAACTAGTTAAGTTCTAGGGGACTAATGACCTCAGCAGTTGCGTCCCATAGTGCTCAGAGCCATTTGAACCATCATAAACGCCCCCGTAGCATAATATAGCCTCCACGGCACGGTGCATGTTTGGAGAACAGTGCGCCTGGATGATGGCGTATTCAGCCACGACTATTGATGTTGAATAACGAGAAACGTGACTCATCCAACTAGGTCACCCGTTTCCATTCATCTACGGCAAACCTCAATGCCTACCGCAATCGTAAATGACGATGTCGTTATATGAACATGTAGGGGTCGTCTATTATGGAGCCCCATGTTCTAACAATGTGCACTAAGCGGTGTGCTTCGAAACACGTGTGCCAGCCCAGCACTGCACTCTGTTGTGAGATCTGCCACATACGGCCACCTATCCTGCTTTACAGAGCGAGAAAAGTCTGCGGCCTCCACCGCCCACCAGCTCCGCCTTTCCTCTCTCTCTCTCTCTCTCTTTTACACCGGGTCATAACAATCTGCCCTTTCCGCAACGCCGTTTATTTTAGTACATATCCCTACGTGCGTCCCTTGCGTTCCTACACTCCTGGAAATGGAAAAAAGAACACATTGACACCGGTGTGTCAGACCCACCATACTTGCTCCGGACACTGCGAGAGGGCTGTACAAGCAATGATCACACGCACGGCACAGCGGACACACCAGGAACCGCGGTGTTGGCCGTCGAATGGCGCTAGCTGCGCAGCATTTGTGCACCGCCGCCGTCAGTGTCAGCCAGTTTGCCGTGGCATACGGAGCTCCATCGCAGTCTTTAACACTGGTAGCATGCCGCGACAGCGTGGACGTGAACCGTATGTGCAGTTGACGGACTGGCATATAGTGGGCATGCGGGAGGCCGGGTGGACGTACCGCCGAATTGCTCAACATGTGGGGCGTGAGGTCTCCACAGTACATCGATGTTGTCGCCAGTGGTCGGCGGAAGGTGCACGTGCCCGTCGACCTGGGACCGGACCGCAGCGATGCACGGATGCACGCCAAGACCGTAGGATCCTACGCAGTGCCGTAGGGGACCGCACCGCCACTTCCCAGCAAATTAGGGACACTGTGGCTCCTGGGGTATCGGTGAGGACCATTCGCAACCGTCTCCATGAAGCTGCGCTACGGTCCCGCACACCGTTAGGCCGTTTCCGCTCACGCCCCAACATCGTGCAGCCCGCCTCCAGTGGTGTCGCGACAGGCGTGAATGGAGGGACGAATGGAGACGTGTCGTCTTCAGCGATGAGAGTCGCTTCTGCCTTGGTGCCAATGATGGTCGTATGCTTGTTTGGCGCCGTGCAGGTGAGCGCCACAATCAGGACTGCATACGACCGAGGCACACAGGGCCAACACCCGGCATCATGGTGTGGGGAGCGATCTCCTACACTGGCCGTACACCACTGGTGATCGTCGAGGGGACACTGAATAGTGCACGGTACATCCAAACCGTCATCGAACCCATCGTTCTACCATTCCTAGACCGGCAAGGGAACTTGCTGTTCCAACAGGACAATGCACGTCCGCATGTATCCCGTGCCACCCAACGTGCTCTAGAAGGTGTAAGTCAACTACCCTGGCCAGCAAGATCTCCGGATCTGTCCTCTATTGAGCATGTTTGGGACTGGATGAAGCGTCGTCTCACGCGGTCTGCACGTCCAGCACGAACGCTGGTCCAACTGAGGCGCCAGGTGGAAATGGCATGGCAAGCCGTTCCACAGGACTACATCCAGCATCTCTACGATCGTCTCCATGGGAGAATAGCAGCCTGCATTGCTGCGAAAGGTGGATATACACTGTACTAGTGCCGACATTGTGCATGCTCTGTTGCCTGTGTCTATGTGCCTGTGGTTCTGTCAGTGTGATCATGTGGTGTATCTGACCCCAGGAATGTGTCAATAAAGTTTCCCCTTCCTGGGACAATGAATTCACGGTGTTCTTATTTCAATTTCCAGGAGTGTAGAATGATTCTCTCCTTATCAAGTCATGTGCCACTAACGCCAGCAGGCGTCATTTAGATTGGCGGTGGGCAGTGATCATAATGTTTTGGCTCTTCCGTATAGTTTTATACGTTTCTCAGAATCAAAATATCCAGTCTATTCTGCGTGACGCTATTCAGCTTTAAGAGTAACTTGTTTGGTTTTCATTATTCTCGAAAAATAATTGGAGTTACTTAATATCTTAAGGAAAGCGAGCTATGCTTCACTTTGTCCACAAAGTAAGGAATTATTAGCACCCCCTCCATCAGTGTCACATGTGTCAGATACTACCGCGTCCTGCCTCAACTATCACACCTGAAAAAACAAACTGTAAACAACAGCAACCAAACTGATGCAGTTTTTCTTAAGTTCAGGAACGGATTAGATACAGTTTCGATCTGTCGTTTAGTGAACAAAACACAAGATTATGGAATACCAGACCTAATTTATGACTAAACTGAGGACTTCCTAGCAGACAGAAATCAACAAGTCATTCTTCACAGGACGAAATGTACAGATGAAAAGATAATTTATGGGATACTCCAAGGGGTGTTATAGGGTCGTTACTACGAGAGACTGACGTTATTCGCTAGATTATTTATATTTATTGTAAATACGAGGGTTGAAACTTAAATAGTGGTAACTATTTATTCACAACCGATACAAAAGAATTACATGTTTGCACCTGTTATTGTTCTTCAAAGTAGTCACCAACTTTGTGTAGAACCCGTTGCCAACGATGTGGAAGGCGTAGTATACCGTTAGCACAGCCTGTTCTGTTGATGGTACGAATGGAGCAGTCCACTGCCTTTCGAATCTCTGGAACAGTTCTGAAGCGAACGCCACAAAGTGGTTCCTTTATTATCGGAATCAAATCAAAGTCACAAGGACTTAAGTCCGGGGAGTATGGTGGATGGTACAGTACTTCCCAGTCCCATCGACCGAACAGAACAGCCACAGCTTGCGCTGTATGCACCCTTGTCGTGCAAAATGATGGGTGGGTTGTGCAGAACGTGTCGCAGCTTCTTTCGCAAAGCTGGTCGCAGGTGGTGCTCTGAAAACGAACTGAAATACTGTGTATTGACGGTCTGCCGTGGAGGAACGTAATGGGTTAGGATAACACCATCACAGTCGTACACGAGAATCACCATAACTTGAGACCGCTCCATTCGCACCATCAACAGAACAGGCTCTGCTAACGGTATACAACGCCTTGCACATCGCTGGCAACGGCTTCTACACAACGCTGGTGACTACATTGAAGGACAGTAACAGGTGCAAACTTGTAACTCTTTTGTATCGGTTGTGAATAAATAGTTACCACTATTTAAGTTTCAACCCTCGTATTTACAATAAATATAAATAATCTAGCGAATAATGTCAGTCTCTCGAAGAGACTTGTCGATAGAAAAGGTGGATCGGCAAAAAACTAGTGATTTGCAGGAAAACCTGCAGAGGGTCGACGGTTGCAACTGGGACTGGCAGTTGATTCTTAACGAATGTAAGGCTACATCTTGTAAGTAGGCTGTTTAGGTTTTTATGTTGGTAACGTCACGTAACGCTCTGTATGAAAATCACTGGCTGTGCTGTGTGAAGTTTGTGGCTGGTTTGCATTGTTGGAATTTGTTATTGTAGTGTTGGGCAGTTGCCTGTTAACAGCGCGTAGCGTTGCGCAGTTGGAGGTGAGCCGCCAGCAGTGGTGGATGTGGGGAGAGAGATGGCGGAGTTTTGAGAGCGGCTGATCTGGACGTGTGTCCACCAGAGACAGTAAATTTGTAAGACTGGATGTCATGAACTGATATATATATATATATATATATATATATATATATATATATATATATATATAATTACTTTTGAACACTATTAAGGTAAATACATTGTTTGTTTCCATCGAAATCTTTCATTTGCTAACTATGCCTATCAGTAGTTATTGCCTTCAGTAGTTAGAATCCTTTATTTAGCTGGCAGTAGTGGCGCTCGTTGTATTGCAGTAGTTCGAGTAACGAAAATTTTTGTGAGGTAAGTGATTCATGAAAGGTATAGGTTATTGTCAGTCAGGGCCATTCTTTTGTAGAGATTATTGGAAGTCAGATTGCGTTGCGCCAAAAATATTGTGTGTCTGTTTAGTGTTGATCAGAATAAGTAAAGAGAGAAATGTTTGAGTACGTTCAGTTCTGCTCAGCTGTTTGAAGACCAAATAATGTAAGAGGTTTATCAGCACAGTGATTCATAAATTTTTCTAAGGGGACGTTTCAATCTGCATACATATACCGCAAGCCACCATAAGGTGAATAACGGAGGGTACCTACTACTAGTGCTAGTCATTCCCTTTCGTGTTCGACTCGCATATGGAGCAAGGGAAAAGACTGTCTACATGCTTTCCTACAAGCCCCGTTTCTCTTGCCTTGCGTTCACGGTCCTTACGCGGGCTGTAGATTGCTGGTAGTAGAATCGTTCATTAGTCTCTCACAAATGTCTGTTCTCTTAACTTCCTCAACATTGTTTTAGGGAAAGAACCTGTTATTCCCCTCGAAGGACTCTCATTCGACTTCACGGAGCATTTCCGTGAGACTGGCGTGTTGCTCGAACCTGCCAGTAATAAATCTAAAATAACAAATGTAACGTATCGCGCACGAAGGAGAGAGCCGCTCCTGTTCAGTTACGCTACTGGTGACAAATAGTTGGAAACAACAACAACGATGAAATACCTAGAAGTAACCGCCTGCATCGTCCTAAAATGGAATATTATCGCAAAACTTGTTGGTAGGATCCCAAGGAAGTATAGCAAATACGAGTACAAAGAGGATTTATAAAACACTCGTTCCACAGATTCCTCAGTATTGTTCTTCAGTGTAGGATCCTTACCAGTTAGGATTAATAGAATAATAGAAGAAACGAGAGAGAGAGAGAGAGAGAGAGAGAGAGAGAGAGAGAGAGAGAGAGAGAGAGATCGAAAGAAAGCGGCGCGTTTCCTCACGAGTTTGTTTAGTATGAGCGACAGATGGCAGGCACTACAAGAGAGGCACTGTGCAACACGGAGCAGTTTATTGTCTAAATTCATAGTGTGAAGAATAGGGCAAGATATTACTCCCTGCCGCAAACGTCTCGCGAATAACAGCGACGAGAAAATCGGAGAAATTAATGCTCAGATGCAGGCTCACTGATAGTGTTTGTTGGCACGCACCAATTACCCATGGAACAGGGTAAGAACAACACACACACACCCATGCCCGATGGAGGACTCGAACCTCCGGCGGGAGGGGCCGCGCAGTCCGTGACATGGCGCCTGAAACAGCGCGATCACTCCCCGCGGCGGATTGTTACCAATATCACACTCCGCAACGCACCAAGTGCCTATTTACACATTCCTTTTAGCGCACATGAGTCCGCACGTATCTGCAAACTGCCTAAACAGGCTGTACGTTGCACGGATTGGATTGTTGGGGGAAGACACCAAACAGCGAGGTCATCGGTCTCATCGGATTAGGGAAGGACGGGGAAGGAAGTCGGCCGTGCCCCTTCAAAGGAACCATCCCGGCATTTGCCTGGAGCGATTCAGGGAAATCACGGAAAACCTAAATCAGGATGGCCGGACGAGGGATTGAACCGTCGTCCTCCCGAATGCGAGTCCAGTGTGCTAACCACTGCGTTACACGGAACCGTAGGTAAGTTCCTATCCGCGACTGAAAGGACATACAGTGTTACACGATCGCTTCCGATAGGAACCGACGTACTCAAAATGTCTGCAGCTCTTCACAGCCCAGCTGCATCGCGGCGCCGCGACAAAGTGATTTCGAAAAGAAAGAAAGTTGAATATAGCAACTTGATGAAAACACGTGAACTGTTTAACTGAACAATATGAACTCCAGCCGTGTCTTTTGGTCACATGAAGTAAAGATTATCACAACAGTAACAAACGTGATAAATAGTTAAACAGAACTCGCTGTACGTTAAAAGAGCGTAGGCTGCAGTAAACAGTTGACGATATTAAAAAGGTAACTCTGTGCTCACAGTATTGCCGAGAAAGACGTTTCACTGACACCTCGAGTAGAAGTGGTGCTGGCACTGTGGATGTTTGCGCACCGTAAGTATAGTTTTTTGACAGACTTCGATTCACCAGTAGCGTGGAATCTTAGAGTAGCCGACAACTTCTCAGGGTAAGTAGTTGTTTTTCTCAACAAAGCGTTCAACCACGTTAATTTATATTGCACAAGGTCCAGTGGCGATTGATAATTGTTGTTCCCCGACGAAACTACAATAGTTCGGTCGCAGTTGTGGGCTCTTCGAGTGCTCTGGGAGTTGATTCATAGCAACTATAAGAGGTGAAATGTTAGTTCACTTTATTACACGAATGAATGTAAAGATTTACTTAACTTGAGACAGCTGTTTTCCGCAGGAGAGCGTAGAATATATACAATGGTCGTCGAAAATGAAAACATCGCTCCATGCTTAGAATCGTGAATTGTTTTCTCGAAGTACAACGTTCAACATTAAGACAACTACATGTTCCACTGAGACTTCGACTAGCTCTATCCTACTAAATGATGCTGAGCGCTGAAGCAGAGGTCATAGACTGGGCTGAGCTCTTGCCCATATTGACCTCAGCGCGAGGGCGCTGCAGTTCCAGAGGGGAGCCGCTGTCTTCAGGAGTGCCCACAAGGCGTCACTGCGGACTGCAGCGAGCGCTCGCTAATGTCTGTAGTATCGACTCGCGTTGCCGCCTTCGGTCTGGACGATCCCACAATAATTACCCTCGCTTCGTTTAGAAGAAATAACGAGCTTCTCCCATCCTCCCGTCTATTCACCTATTTATCGCTCATAATGACAGTTTTTCCCTTTCGTGTTGTTTAGTGCCACGGCATATAATGATCGGCCACAGAGAAAGCAAGAATGGCTGATTTCCTTTTAGAATCGGTCGTTACGATAGCTTCTCTATGCATGTGCAGTACTGCTGTGTTGCTTAGTGGCGCGTCTACCCACACGTGACTTATCCCATACAGCGCGCTCCCCGAGTAAATGGGAGCTAAGGTGGCCTGTGAGGTGTGGACATTTTTATGCGTGTAACAACAGGTTGTAGGTTCGCTCTCCGAATACAGAGTACCGAGCGCAGCCGCGCGTGGTTCGCTGCGAGGTCGGCAGAGGTGCGCCGGCAGCGGCCGCAGGCAGTGACCCAGTTGGCGAGAGCCGCTGCCAAGCCGGGCACCACCCGCACTCCCAGTTAGCGCGCCGGCTGCACGTCGTAAGCTCCCACAGTTGACACTCCGCGCGCAATTGGCGCACGTGCTAATGCTCTGTATCGAAGTCACTTACTATCCGAAATATTCAAACACTGTTCGCCATATAACTTTTGATTCCAAGGTATTAACATCTGTGCAGGGTGAATTAAGAATTCCGCTACACATTTTGAGGAATGACAGATTGGCAATTCTCACTAAAGCAACCTGTATTTTACTATAATTCATTTTTTTAGCTAACAACACACCTTCACACGATAGGCAACTTCAATCTACATCATCTTCTTCTATCCTAATCGTGAAACTGTAAAACTGCCGTCTCTGTTTGAACACGCAAATCTACAAAACTAGACAAATTTTAGTTGGATTTTCACGGACAACTTTAGCGTACTATGGGGCAACGTGTAGGCTTTATTTGATCAAAATGGATCACAAAAAGAAAGATAACACGATTTAGAGTTTTATCTAAAATCGTCTACTCAGCTCGATAGGTTGGATGTTCAATTATAACAGCAGAGTGCACCAAATAATCAATAGTTACCGCTATCAGTTTCGTAGTACACCAAAGAAGCAACAGATGGCGTTGTTAGCAGCTTTAACTCGGTGCAGACAAATTTTCGAAGGTTTACGTCAGTGACAGAATTAAGCAGCTCCATCTTATCTTCACACGTACAAACTAACAGCGAATTTACTTCGCTAGGATATACAGATTTACTGATTTCGCTTTGTTAATAGAAACTTGACATTCTATTCTTTCGATACGTTTTATTTATACTGTTTGCTAGGAAAAACGCATTCTTAAGTTCGTTTTATGATTTGGGTGCCAACTCATTTCATTTTGGATTTATTTTATTTACGAATAAAAATTCGTAGAAAACATTTGAGTCTTTCTGAATACACCAGAACAGCTAAAAGACAGAGGACTATTCGGCCTCAAGAACCCAATGAATATCGTGAGATGAGACTTGCAGCAGCTTTAACTCGCTGTTTGGAGAGTCCTTCCCAAAGCGAGATATGACCTAACTCCGATCGAGAGCGTCACTTATTACCTCACTCCTCACAACCCTTCAGTCACACAGACTTAAACTTACTTCTCTCCAACGTGACATCATAAAAGCGGAAATTCTGACACGAAGTGGCGCGGGCGAGTGAGTTTTTATACCCGCTTCAGTGCCCACGTCCAGCATGCTGGACGTTACTTTTCCAGTTTGCTTTAAGTGTAATTACAGTTTCTTCCACACTGTAAACGTGTGTACAGTACGCTGGACATTTTTGCTGTCTCCAGAATTTTTTTCTCAGAGACAGTTTCTCTGTGCTGTTGGCTACATTGCGACGTTCCGCTCATTGCGTCGTGGCGGCCGCTGCTGGCAATCTCTCTTCAATATCTTCCCGAAAGAAACGTAAGTACGAATGTCATACTCCGTTTTCTGTTATTATTTATCGTCGTCGTCGTTGTTGATAGGTCAATAAATTACGTTACAGTAACTTAACACCGTTACTTCTTAATTGTTTCCAAGGGTAAACTATAAATTCGAGCCAGCTGGACATAGGAGAATCTCTATCGAGAGGAGTAGTAACTCAAATCTAGCATTACAATCCTCATTTATGACGCCCATATGCCACCCCTTATCAAAAAAATATTTCAAATAATAGCTAAATTTTGGTTGGGTCTGAAAAGGATACCCCGTATCCCACTTATTCCTAACAATTTACCATTTCGCTTTAAACATGTACAATTTCCGGGGAGTTTATGTTATGCCATGAACATAAACGAAGCACAAGGCCAGAAACTGCGTGGACCGTGGTGGCAGTTGCCAGCTCTACGTGGCTCTCTCCCATGCTAGTGAAGCAGAGAAACTCTTCGTTCATGTACCCAGTCCAAGCTTTACCAGTGAAAATAATTTCTACGTGCATAAAGTCCCGGGTACAGCTATAAATATATACCTGGGCAAAGCTGGGTTTCTCAGCTAGTGGTATCATATTTCACTTCGCTTTTCGTCGCTCAATAAATTGCAGACGAGTCAACTATACAGGATGATACCTAAAACATGCACCTCGTATTGTTTGATCTGTTCAAACGATAATACGCAAAGGCACTCGTAATTTTATAGCTTAGCTAATACACTTAACTACTGTGTCAAATGAGATACTGAATCAAGTATGCTTTAATAGCAAAATATACTTTTTAATAGCATTCGAAAACTCTTGAAAATACGATTACACTGATATGAACCTTGTTAATGTTGGCGTTGTAATTTTTCGAATCTCCGAGAAATGTGTTGAAATTGGAACAAGTCGGATGGAATCTGCTACTGCGGTGTAGACAGCATCGAGTGGACTACTACTTCCAGGCTCTTACCTTTTATCAAGTCTGTCTACTGCTTACTTGTTTTAACTAAAGCTGTTCACTTAAACATGAGTATGTAGACACATTTCAAATAGCCGTCCTAACGACCTTGATCCGCTAGAAGATTAGCATATAGCTCCATTTACAACGATCGTGGCTGATTTTGTATCTATACTTTTAAGTCAAAAGCCCACGACGTGATTAAATGCTTAGTGGCGTTGCGGGTACGTGACGCTGTAAGGAAAGTACGTATGCAAGCAGAGCAGAGACGAATGGGGAATCATTCTAGTGACGATACACGTCGCAAATGGGGGAATTCACAGACATACCCAACTTTGACAAAGGGCAGATTGTTATGGCCACTCGGCTGCGAACTAGCACCTCGGAAATGGAGAAGTTAGTCAGCTGTTCGCGCTCTACTGTCGCGGCTATATCTGTACGAGGGTCGCCTGCTCTGTACAGCGGAATAGGCGGCGGCGTGTGGCACGTCTGACGACAGGGTACAATACTGTACTAGGCACAAATGTCACTGTGACAGCTGTATACTAGGCCAACATTACTGCGAACCACTTGCATCCCTTCATCCCCGATGCCTTCCCAGACGGCTTTGGTATCTCCCACCAGGATAACTGTCCGTATCACAAGGCTAGGTTCGCGCTACAGCGGATTGAGGATCATGATAGTGAACTCCGCTTTGTTGTGCCCTGCGAAATAACGCTCGTCGGTACAGTGGTGGGTTCTTATAGTTAGCCGGCCGCAGTGGCCGAGCGGTTCTAGGCGCTTCAGTCTGCAACCGCGCGACCAGTACGGTCGCAGGTTCGAATCCTGCCTCGGGCATGAATGTGTGTGATGTTCTTAGGTTAGTTAGGTTTAAGTAGTTCTAAGTTCTAGGGGACTGATGACCTCAGAAGTTAAGTCCCATAGTGCTCAGAGCCATTTGAACCAATCTTATATTTATTTCTGAAGGAGGCCGAGTTGATTCTATAACAGATATAAAATATTAAATCACTTCATTATAACTTGAACAAGAGGAAGAAGTTAACATCGAAACAACCCAGTGCCACAGGAATGTCCGTATATTCGTTACTGTCTCTGAAGAGCAACATGTCACTTGATATAGCCGGTCGTGGTGGCCGAGCGTTTCTAAGCGCGTCAGTCCGGAACCGCGCAACTGCTACGGTCGCAGGTTCGAATCCTGCCTCGGTCGTGGATGTGTGTGATGTCCTTAGGTTAGTTAGGTTTAAGTAGTTCTAAGTTCTAGGGGACTGATGACCTCAGATGTTAAGTCCCATAGTGCTCAGAGCCATTTTGAACTTGATATAGGACAAGTGTTTTCTCTCAAAGCAGATTTGGCTACAACTTTTACTACACTGTTGTCTCATACAACTCTCGCACTGCTGGCTGTAGTGAGACGACGCTGTCATCTTCGGCGATGATTGCCGACTGGGGCTGAGCGGCACTCCACTCTGACGTAAGCTACCCTCCTACAGTGGGGACGCACGGAAACTCTTGGAACTCCAATCCAGCGTCTGTCATTCGTCGCTGCGTGTAACAGCAACTGTGCTTACTTGTGGTTCCGCCTCGTGGTATCAGCATTTCCTTGGGACTACGTTCCTTGGACGAAACCACAACCTTGAAGTCTTGACCACCAAATTCGCCTGATCTGAATCCTACGGAACATGTCTGGGCTGTACGGGAATTTCGTGATCTTTGGGTACAAACTTGCTGACACAAACCTCTATAAATCTACCAAAGACTTGTCGAATCCAACCCAAGCAGAACTGCTGCGCTCCAGAGATGTAAAGATGGACCGCCGCGCTATTAAGCTCGTGATAAAGTCAGTGTACGTCATGTGAAATAGGGCCAGGAGGAAGTGGCGTAGGCCTGTCTTCTCGATGAATGACAAGAGAGCCCCACTTGTCGCTGTTTACACCGGTCGTCTGACCTTTCAGCTTTAACACATCTCCCGCATACTTTTGCAAAAAGTTCAACACCAGCTCCGACGAGCGTTATACTACTGCACTCGTCCTTTCGAGAGCTTTCGAATGGTGTACTGCGAAACACAATTTTCTTTGAGAAATTTCCTCTCATTTGATTAAGTTAAAATCGTCAATGTACTAGGATGGAAGTATGGCTCGGTGACTCAGCGGTTAAGCGCTTGACTATCGATCCAAGCCGCGCTGGGTAGCCGTGCGGTCTAGGGTGCCTTGCCGCAGTTCGCGCGGTTTCCCCCGTCGTGTTGTCCTTAGCGTAAGTTAGTTTAAGATAGATTAAATAGTGTGTAAGCCTCGGGACCGATGACCTCAGAAGTTTGGTCCCATAGGAACTTACCACAAATTTCCTATTTATTGATCCAAAGGGGTCCGATACCCGATGAGCACTCGGTACTTTCTTCACCTCTGGCACTGTTTGTTGATGTGTTTTACTGCGCTTCACTGTACACATTCAACTGTAGGTCCCCCCCCCCCCCCCTACAACTGCTCTAACTGGCTGAGGTCCGCAGCTCGTGGTCGTGCGGTAGCGTTCTCGCTCCCCACGCCCGGGTTCCCGGGTTCGATTCCCGGCGGGGTCAGGGATTTTCTCTGTCTCGTGATGACTGGGTGTTGTGTGCTGTCCTTAGGTTAGTTAGGTTTAAGTAGTTCTAAGTTCTAGGGGACTGATGACCATAGATGTTAAGTCCCATAGTGCTCGGAGCCATTTGAACCATTTGAACTGGCTGAGTAAATCAGTTTCAGAGTCGGAGCAGGGCAACGGAACACCAAATCCAGTAAGACCACACCTAGTAAAGCACTGTGGTGTTCAAACCAACCTTCGCTTTGAAGATAGCTTTACTTTTTTTTCTTTCACTGAATATGCACAATGAAAACTCCGGTATTGTAATACGGTAGAATGGGTTCTGTTTGAAACGAAGATAAGCATTACATCCCGTCGACGAAGAATTCATAAAAGAGTGAGCACAGGCTGGGATTGCGGAAAGATGGGCAAAGGAATAGGTCGTGACCTTTTCAAAAGCTTTGTCCATTTCAGAGGAACCGAACCGGGATTTGTGTTAATGAATTTCGAGGGAAACTACGGAAAACCCGTACCTCGACGCAAGAGCGGGGATTTGAACCGGCGTCCACGCGAATGCGAGTCCAGTGTGTTAGCTCGGTAGCTGAGATGATGGACAGAGCACAGACAGTGCGAGCGCCAGCAGGACACAGCCGCGGCACTTTGGCAAGCAGCGCGCCAGCGCCTGCAAATAAACGCCCTGACACGTGCGCTATGCGAGCTGTCCCAGTAGCCACTGGCTCCGTGTGCCACCTCCTCCTCCTCCTACCCCTTATTGTTATTATTTTGTCTTTTCCACAGGATCACCGTTCTTGTATGCTAAATAACGCTACCATTTTCGAAGAAATCTGACACAGATTAGAACGAAGATATGTACAACTATTCCGAAAAATAACTTATTCCTCTCTTACTACTTTATGTTGTCTTAGTTGATAAGTAGTCCAACCGCTCGCGTAATGTGCTAAAAGAAAACGGGTACCATAAGAATCGACTAGGCCACAACTACTCAGCAAGGTCACAACAACTCAAGTGAAATGATTTAATATGATTAATAATTAAGATCGCCAGCCCAGTAAGGCTGTTCGACGAATTACTAATGACTGAACCGCAGTTGTTTCAAATAAAATTGAAATAATCGCGTGGCACCAGAAGGCGTACACGTATGTAGTTAAACCTAGAAGCAAAAAGAAGTATAAATGAATATTGCAGTAAATTACTTTAAATGATATAATGCATTTAAACAAAATAGTTTTGAAATAGACGACACTGAATGTAGTGGAACTGGAGCTCACTATTGTTGCGACAAAACTTACGTAAACTCACGCTGCTCATTACTCGGTACTACCAGTTTTTGAGAAAACACAAATTAACTGAAGTTTAATGAAATAGTCCGTAATAAGATTCTTTATCAGTTTTGAAAGTTAATTTGGCTGAAAACAAATCGTGAGCTTGATTATGACAATTGCAACACATTATTGATAATGAACTTTGAATCAAGCCAATACACTCAAGGATAATGACACTCGGAAATTTTATGTGTAATTACTATTTAAATGTATTTGGCAGTAATTTACAATTAGTATTATTCTCAAATTGAAAGTGAACAGTGCCTCTTTTTGTTATGTAAGACTAACAATTATATGAGGCAGTTTCTAATAGTTGCATTTAATTAATTTTTAAATAGCAAAGCAAACTGGCAAACTTTTAATTTATATATTCAGTTCTTTTCTTTCACGCACGACACTCGGATTAGCACACACAGGAAAGGTTTGGACCCTATCTAGGTTACAATGACTTAGGTTAAAGAATGTAACAGGAGAGTGTCATTGCCTCACTTATATGAAAAATGATCGAAATCAAGCCACTGGGTAATGCCTGACAGTTTCTACACAACGTGAATGATTTTATACTACGTTAAAGTATTTTGTAGTTTTCGAAATGCTGCAGTCGGCGAGGCGATAATGCTCCAACTATAGCTTTGGCGAGCGCAGTTGCATTAAACACATTAGATTCAGGGGCAGGATCTTGATGTAAAATAGGTGTTTCCTTCATCTGCCCACACTTACCATGGTACAGTGCCTCTCAATATATACATATCAAGTGGCTTCACAAAACCACAGTCACACAGAATACGCTACTTGAGCCTCCAACGACTTCCACCACTCCGCTCCTTGTGAGTATCTTCTACCTCGCTCGTTCTCTGCCGTCACGTCCCGCTGACCAGAGACTATGCTCTCTACCTAGTTCTCACTCCATCACTGGCAGTTACCCACTTTCATAACAATGTTTCGCATCAATAATTCTACATTAGGTAACAACACTTGATGCATTTCCATTACAATCAAATAGAAAGTTATTAACGTTTTATACAATATCGGTTAGACAGTGCGAAAAATTGGTGAAAAAATTACGTGGGACAGTGATTTATATGCGCCCTTCTTGACGCCACAACTCACTCCGGCACGCAGTCTGTGTACCCCAGCTGTGTGCGTCTAGATTTAATCTGTGCTCAAGTGAAAGAACGTTCTATAAATGTTTGGTACCGCGTGCCTCAGGCGGGACGTGGTTGTCAGCCCGTTACTTACCTATCTGTACGTGGGAAACAGCCTCGAAACCACATCCAGGCTGGCCGGCTCACCTGCCCTCGTCGTTAATCCGCAAAGTGGATTCGATCAGGGGCAGACGGCCGGCATAAATAACAGCTCGTAAAAATTTCACAATGTTTAGTAAAGCGTACCACCAAGTTCAACTACGCACGTTATATTACGAGGAGAAAATTTCGTTTAAGTCCATAAACTGAAAGGTCGAAATATCCTGTCGCCAATGAAAACCGCCTATCGAAAACAGAAATTCGTACCAAGTTGATGAGGGTTTGTTAGGAGGATATTCGTTCACTTCCAAGAGTGGATGCCTGTACTCAAATACCCTCGCATTGATCCTACTAATCGAACGGAGTGTTTGAGGTGATCGATTGGCATTCGGGCTTCACATCCCCGCCCAGCCATTCAAATTTATGATTTATCTGACTTCCATAAATCGAATGACGCGAAGGGCGAGAGGCTTCATTTAAGAAAGGAACGATCGATTTCCTTGTCCTACCCTAGCTTATGCTGTCTCTAATGATCTCATCGTTGACGGAATATTACAACTTAATTTCACTTCCTTTATACACTCCTGGAAATGGAAAAAAGAACACATTGACACCGGTGTGTCAGACCCACCATACTTGCTCCGGACACTGCGAGGGGGCTGTACAAGCAATGATCACACGCACGGCACAGCGGACACACCAGGAACCGCGGTGTTGGCCGTCGAATGGCGCTAGCTGCGCAGCATTTGTGCACCGCCGCCGTCAGTGTCAGCCAGTTTGCCGTGGCATACGGAGCTCCATCGCAGTCTTTAACACTGGTAGCATGCCGCGACAGCGTGGACGTGAACCGTATGTGCAGTTGACGGACTTTGAGCGAGGGCGTATAGTGGGCATGCGGGAGGCCGGGTGGACGTACCGCCGAATTGCTCAACACGTGGGGCGTGAGTTCTCCACAGTACATCGATGTTGTCGCCAGTGGTCGGCGGAAGGTGCACGTGCCCGTCGACCTGGGACCGGACCGCAGCGACGCACGGATACACGCCAAGACCGTAGGATCCTACGCAGTGCCGTAGGGGACCGCACCGCCACTTCCCAGCAAATTAGGGACACTGTTGCTCCTGGGGTATCGGCGAGGACCATTCGCAACCGTCTCCATGAAGCTGGGCTACGGTCCCGCACACCGTTAGGCCGTCTTCCGCTCACGCCCCAACATCGTGCAGCCTGCCTCCAGTGGTGTCGCGACAGGCGTGAATGGAGGGACGAATGGAGACGTGTCGTCTTCAGCGATGAGAGTCGCTTCTGCCTTGGTGCCAATGATGGTTGTATGCGTGTTTGGCGCCGTGCAGGTGAGCGCCACAATCAGGACTGCATACGATCGAGGCACACAGGGCCAACACCCGGCATCATGGTGTGGGGAGCGATCTCCTACACTGGCCGTAGACCACTGGTGATCGTCGAGGGGACACTGAATAGTGCACGGTACATCCAAACCGTCATCGAACCCATCGTTCTACCATTCCTAGACCGGCAAGGGAACTTGCTGTTCCAACAGGACAATGCACGTCCGCATGTATCCCGTGCCACCCAACGTGCTCTAGAAGGTGTAAGTCAACTACCCTGGCCAGCAAGATCTCCGGATCTGTCCCCCATTGAGCATGTTTGGGACTGGATGAAGCGTCGTCTCACGCGGTCTGCACGTCCAGCACGAACGCTGGTCCAACTGAGGCGCCAGGTGGAAATGGCATGGCAAGCCGTTCCACAGGACTACATCCAGCATCTCTACGATCGTCTCCATGGGAGAATAGCAGCCTGTATTGCTGCGAAAGGTGGATATACACTGTACTAGTGCCGACATTGTGCATGCTCTGTTGCCTGTGTCTATGTGCCTGTGGTTCTGTCAGTGTGATCATGTGATGTATCTGACCCCAGGAATGTGTCAATAAAGTTTCCCCTTCCTGGGACAATGAATTCACGGTGTTCTTATTTCAATTTCCAGGAGTGTATTTGCCACAGAAGATGAAGTGTCGGTCAGTCCTTTTACGCCAGGAAAGAAACACCACTGTCTTGCACCAAAATGGGCGCAATCTATTTCACCTGCCGGAAAGTTATAGACTGCCTATTATGGATGGAGAACGTATTATTCTTACCATCTACCTAACACAGACTACAAAAATTACTTGTAATTACTACGCACGTCTTCTGGATCGACTAGGTGAGACAATACTTCAGATGCGAACTGGAATTCAAATGAGAAATGATATTTATCGAAGACAGTGCGCCTGCCAACACGAATACCTCGGCAGTTGGAAAACTCTGAGACTAATAGTGCTAATTGTCGGAACATTTGATTTGGCAGCCATTGAATGCTACCTATAGCAAAATTAGGAGAGGAATTGTGGTGGGAAAACGTCCTAACTAAGCGATCATGAAAGCCGCACATCAGTATTTTTCAGACTTTCCGGAATTCACTGAAAGGACACAGCGGATTGCCGAGAACGGTAACTACGTCGCAAAACAAATGAATTTTTAAGTAAAAAAATTAGTCTTTCATAGCAGATCAGCAAGATACAACAATTGTATCTTAATGTAAATAATTATCTTCAGCTTCTGTCCTTTTAACAAACATAGTTCAGTTGATATTTAGATCAACATATGTTTTCTTGATTTATTAGTCTCATTATCATTTCAGAATAATTACATCTACATTGCAAAATATAACTTAACATTAGACACATGAGCTAACATTAAACACTTGCTAAATGTCGTCTTTAGAAATGAGGCACGTCTAACGAAAACAGCTCTTCCCGAGGAAATGGCTTACTTTATAGTAGCTTATTAATGTGCATTTCGCTCTTAATAAGAGTTCTTTGTGCAACAGTTCCTGGTATATTACTCATAAATAGGGATTTTTCCGCATCGCCTGTATGGCCAAAAACATACGTGTTCATTACTATCGTTAATCTACGCGATGTTTTCCCTTTTTGATGTTACAAGAACATCTTACAGAAAATGCTATATCTTACCCCATCGTGTTCTAAAGTCCAATTTCAGGTCTTAGGACTTCACGAAACGCTATTACAATATTAGTTATTAGTATTAGAATTATGCCTGTTATTCCTACCTGATGTGGCCTTATTAAATACTACTGACAAAATTTTTTAAAAATAGGAATTGCAGCAGCTATTTGCTGTATCAACTGAAAGCTAAGGCGAATCCTCAATATTATAAACTGAAATCTACGTCGATAGAACTTTAACTTCCCATCTTCCCATTCTTAAATCTAATATTTAATCTGCTGTACATAACAAATGAACTTTATTAAGTGGGTATCGAAAGCCCACAAAAAATTTATTTAGGTCTCAAACGTCTTCAACGTAACGTGACAGTCTATCTGTGCGTTAGCGCAATTTAATGGAGGACAGTGGTGCAGAGTCGGGCGTGCAGCAACCTTACGTTACCAGCTGTCGTCCCCTTGCTGGCACTCGTCACATCTGTGTAAATGTGTTCGTCTGTTTTGTCAAGGCAGAGTTGCGCACGGTTGCTGTCCGTTTCATATCCCACGCTTTTTTCAATTATAAGTTTAGCAAATTTGTTGCGCTAAGGAATCCTATCACAGAAAGGGTTGTGGTTATACAAGGTGACAATTATTGAACTACACTCCTGGAAATTGAAATAAGAACACCGTGAATTCATTGTCCCAGGAAGGGGAAACTTTATTGACACATTCCTGGGGTCAGATACATCACATGATCACACTGACAGAACCACAGGCACATAGACACAGGCAACAGAGCATGCACAATGTCGGCACTAGTACAGTGTATATCCACCTTTCGCAGCAATGCAGGCTGCTATTCTCCCATGGAGACGATCGTAGAGATGCTGGATGTAGTCCTGTGGAACGGCTTGCCATGCCATTTCCACCTGGCGCCTCAGTTGGACCAGCGTTCGTGCTGGACGTGCAGACCGCGTGAGACGACGCTTCATCCAGTCCCAAACATGCTCAATGGGGGACAGATCCGGAGATCTTGCTGGCCAGGGTAGTTGACTTACACCTTCTAGAGCACGTTGGGTGGCACGGGATACATGCGGACGTGCATTGTCCTGTTGGAACAGCAAGTTCCCTTGCCGGTCTAGGAATGGTAGAACGATGGGTTCGATGACGGTTTGGATGTACCGTGCACTATTCAGTGTCCCCTCGACGATCACCAGTGGTCTACGGCCAGTGTAGGAGATCGCTCCCCACACCATGATGCCGGGTGTTGGCCCTGTGTGCCTCGGTCGTATGCAGTCCTGATTGTGGCGCTCACCTGCACGGCGCCAAACACGCATACGACCATCATTGGCACCAAGGCAGAAGCGACTCTCATCGCTGAAGACGACACGTCTCCATTCGTCCCTCCATTCACGCCTGTCGCGACACCACTGGAGGCGGGCTGCACGATGTTGGGGCGTGAGCGGAAGACGGCCTAACGGTGTGCGGGACCGTAGCCCAGCTTCATGGAGACGGTTGCGAATGGTCCTCGCCGATACCCCAGGAGCAACAGTGTCCCTAATTTGCTGGGAAGTGGCGGTGCGGTCCCCTACGGCACTGCGTAGGATCCTACGGTCTTGGCGTGCATCCGTGCGTCGCTGCGGTCCGGTCCCAGGTCGACGGGCACGTGCACCTTCCGCCGACCACTGGCGACAACATCGATGTACTGTGGAGACCTCATGCCCCACGTGTTGAGCAATTCGGCGGTACGTCCACCCGGCCTCCCGCATGCCCACTATACGCCCTCGCTCAAAGTCCGTCAACTGCACATACGGTTCACGTCCACGCTGTCGCGGCATGCTACCAGTGTTAAAGACTGCGATGGAGCTCCGTATGCCACGGCAAACTGGCTGACACTGACGGCGGCGGTGCACAAATGCTGCGCAGCTAGCGCCATTCGACGGCCAACACCGCGGTTCCTGGTGTGTCCGCTGTGCCGTGCGTGTGATCATTGCTTGTACAGCCCTCTCGCAGTGTCCGGAGCAAGTATGGTGGGTCTGACACACTGGTGTCAATGTGTTCTTTTTTCCATTTCCAGGAGTGTATTTGAAAAAAGACGAAAATTAGTTACAAACTACGGCGTGCACACACTTTATTCAACGTGCAAACGTCACTACAGATATTCGGATTCAGGTTGTGACATGTTCGATACGCCTGCCATCATTGGCGATGATGTGACGCAGACGAACAGCGAAATTCTGTATGATCCGCTGAAGTGTCGGAACATCGATGCTGTCGATGACCTCTATAATGGCTGTTTTCAGCTCAGCAATGGTTTGGGGTTATTTCTGTACACCTTGTCTTTACTGTAGCCCACAGAAAAGAATTGCATGTGTTCAGATCCGGAGAATATGGCGGCCAACCGAGGCCCATGCCAGTGGCCTCGGGGAACCCCAGAGCCAGAATGCAGAGCCTAAAGGGCTCCTCCGGACATCAAATACTCTCCTGCTTCGATGGGGTCGAGCTCGGTCTTGCATGAACTACATCTTGTCGAAAGCAGGGTCACTTTGGATAATGGAGATGAAATCATCTTCCAAAACCTTCACCTACCGTTCGGTAGTGACCGTGCCATCAAGGAATATCGCACCGACATTGCATACTACGCAGTAGCCCTTTGAGGACGAAGAGACTTCTCGATCGCGAAATGCGGATTCTCAGTCCCCCAAATGCGCCACTTTTGCTTACTGACGAATCCATCCAAATGAAAGTGGGCTTCGTCACTAAACAAAACCATATTAATTCCCATCATGCCCCGCGGCCAACCGTGCAGTTTGAACGTCCTAAAGCAAACGGTTCAGAAGTTATAATGGTTTTATTTCATATAGTTCAATAATTGTCACCCTGTATCTACCTCTTGTCTCTGTTGACGAGATCGCTAACGCTCATTGCCATGGTGCCGCTCGACTCGGAACAAATTTTCTCCGCCAGTGCGTGGCGGGCAATGGCAGCAGAAAAGGAGGCGTGAAGCTGCTGTTATCACAAATTTGCTCAAATCTCCTGCATGCCAAACCTCTCCGCATTGTCTCGTAGAGTGCTCCGTCCGTCAGATGGAGACATTAAGCTCGGAAATTCCCTCGATGCTTGTTATATCTCGCGCAGCGACACGCTAGCATCCGCGAAACGCTCAGGACGAGCGCGGAGAAACACGGCGCGCAGCGCTCGCAAAAAACAAGGAGCAGAGGTTCCGAGAGCCAGCGGCAGTGTGAAGAATGAACAACGCGTGAACGAACGAACGCAGACAGAGATAAATAAGGAACCCGGGCTAGTGCTAGCATACAACTGGCCTCGGTGTCTGCGATATCGCACCAGGAAAGCTACGCCTCCAAAGGCTCTTCCCAACGTAAGCGAGACGTACGCCACTCACGGCGGAGCCACGGATCACTTCGATTCTCGAACGCGAAACACTCCCCGTCCGACATACAGGAGTCAGAGTACTGGGCTATATACCAGAACCTGCTTCCACCGTCTCCTTTCTCTCACGGTCACCAGCTCAAACACGACAATACGCAATACGCATACACCGTAGCGGTCGCGCGGTTCCAGACTGAAGCGCCTAGAACCGCACCACATTTTATTAATTGAATTCGTGGTACCTAACATTTAATATACGAAAATTTGAAAAACGCTCAAACAAGCTCAGTTTGAACCGAAATATGAGCCAGTCAGACAAACACTTAATATCGACCAATATAAGAACAGGTAAACCATAACATAATAATCTTTGTTACTGCCTTTTCAACATTTACTGCGTGTATTGCTCAAAAGAAGTGCGGTCGGGGCATACTATTGTGCTTTTTAAGTTAACGTTCATCTGGAGCCCATTCCTCTGTGTTAGCGTTAAGAGAAAAGACCACTGCAGAACATGCGTTCAGTCTCTTGGTTGTCAGACTGCACATCTAAAAAGATATCCTCAATTAAATTTGTATCAGACTGCGAATGACGAAATTGTTTCTTGTGTTTCTCTTTCTTTTTCAAGAACAAAACATTCGCTACTGTCTAGTTTGGTTCCGCTACAGCTTTCATCTCTTTGAATTATTTCACACGTTTTCTGTATGGAGACGATGTGAGCTACTTAACAGATTCAGAATGTGTACATTTTACTAAATCAGGTGAGTCTTGATGTGACTTGCTTATTTTGGAAGCTGGCCGGAAATCAGTTGCACGCACATTTACTCCGTTGTTTGCATCTTATATATCAAACTCCTCGTGTATTTATTGTCTCAAAGTATATGCCTGTTACGTGGGAGGAGTGCAGTTTTCCAGAGGTCGCTTATAGCATTTCCTGTTGTTACTGCTCTTAAACAGGTCGCTCTAAATAACATTATAATTGAAACTAAGGTTTATACTTGATCTGGATTATTTTCTCACCAGGTTTCTATTTCTCGACGATAATGCGTTTTAAATTGTTGCATGAATTGCACACAAGAGGCTTTATTTTATGTGTGAAATGGGGTGAGAAACAGACGATGTGGACACGTTTTTCCTCTTGCTTCATCCATCATACGATTGTGATATGATGCCCATCAATTATTAGCACAACAGGATCATCACCAAATGGGTTCACAAAGTTTACAAAATATTCAGACCACGTAGTAAAAATAAGAGCTACTAGGGTGGCAAGATGAAGTTACCCTGATTTGAGATATCGTGCCCTAATATGCGATATTGTCGTGTATTAGCTTAGCTATAGCATCGCATATTAGCAATAAGCCATCTTATGCTAGAAACCTAGCCTCCTAGATACGCTGCTCCGTTTAAAGCACAGGTCACTATAGCCAGTGAAAGAGTACTTCGTGAAGAATGTAATCATATGAATATTGTTGCAACAGATACTCACCTTCAAATATTGATGCCCTACAACCACATACTCTGAAAAAACTTCAGACATTCGTAATGAAGGATTCTCTGCAATATCCAGCTTATTGCTACTGCTTTGTGTCTCAGGCGCTGTGAGAACTAAATTGTGATACTTGCCAACATAGGTGAGCTGTTACTTTAGTCAGAATCCAGCTTTCTCAAATTAGCGAACTCTCTCGTAACAGGCACTTTTCCTCTACATTCAAAATCATTTTCAGTAATGATAGTATCTTCTGGGTACGTTAAAAATAATTTCAGATTAGAATATAAATAGTCTTTTTCTCAAATTAAATTCTAATTGCAGTAAGGCAGAGTACTGAATTCCGTGATACAGCGCCTGTAGTTTCATATCCGCAGACCACTGACGTTACTGAGTTCTGTTTTCCCTGTAAATGACTGAGAAACGAGCCATACTTTACGTTGAAAAACCATATTTTAAGTTTTTCCTATCGATTGGAATGTGGTGGAATTTCGTACCTGCTTTCTCTTTCAGATCATTATAAACGCCCAGCTGGACCTCCATAAATATTGTCTGACAGAATTTAAACGTCTTTCTTCAGACCCATTACGCTGAACAGGTTAACTTATTTTTCCCAGCATATTTGCAGATTTACTTCGAGACAAAAATTTATGATCTCATCGTTAAACATTTATTCTCTCTTACTGAATATCATCTTAATGATATTCTCTGCTGCATCCGCTTTCCCGTTCTGTCTGCTATCTGTGTGAATAGTTGTAAGCACAAAGGTAAATCTTTCTCTTGGCCAACTTAATTTGGACCTGATTGTTTAAGAAATTGAGACTGATAGGAAATTTTCCTGTTCCCGAACAAAAGAGCAAACTAGTAAGTTGGATAAACCTTGTCTAATTTTGTGAATTTGGTGGTACAGTTTTTGTTAGCCCGCACTAAAATTGCTCTGTTAAAGATTACAAAAAATATGCACCGCCGGTGTACTCATCAAGACAAGCTAAGCTACCACAGAAAGATCGCGAAATGGGGACTTGGAGGAATACGTGTTTCACGCAATGTCCTGAAAACTCTCTGATAATCACTCTGCGATCAGGAAATCGACGTGGTCGAAAAGCGAAGACGGTATTCTTCGACAGCAGCTGGAGCACTACCATCGTAGAAGCCGTAAACGTGCACCATATCTGCATATAGAGATGCTGTAAAGTGTAGCCAGCGAGTGTACAAACATACACCCTCAATCCCCCGCCCGATTTCACCCAACATGCACCGTGGACAACCGCGAGCTCAGCGGGCTATGGTAGAAAAACAGCAAAGAAGATAAAAGCAACGCGGTAGGGTGGGCTAGAATAAACCGTCAAAGAGGTAGAGTGGGTATGAAACATATGTGAGCCATTAGTCCAAAAGCAAATGTACATTAAATGTGTTCTATATCGGAAACCATTCAGCATATGGCATCTGTCCTGTCCATAAGTTGTTTTTTGCACCAAATGTTCTTGTCATAGCCCTGAATAGTGACCACTACACCTGCGACACCCTGTGTAGATAAATAGGAAGCAGCGAGCAGGTTTCGCTTATGGAGGATACAGACTGTCATAACAGATACACCAGTAATATTCGTACTACTACTGCGTCCCGTAACTAGTTTTTTTTTTTTTTTTTTTTTTTTTTTTTTTTTTTTTTTTTTTTTTACTGTGCATTTATCACAGCCGTCCGAGATGACCGAGCGGTTCTAGGCGCTACAGTCTGGAACCGCGCGACCGCTACGGTCGCAGGTTCGAATCCTGCCTCGAGCATGGGTGTGTGATGTCCTTAGGTTGGTTAGGTTTAAGCAGTTCTAAGTTCTAGGGGACTGATGACCTCAGAAGTTAAGTCCCATAGTGCTCAGAGCCATTTGAACCATTATCACATTTACAAGCAATAGGTTTCAAGAAGAGGTTTCTTTAATTATACTGTCTATAGAAAATAAGTAGCACTAGAAGTTTTGAAGTAATGGTGATACATACTATACCACATCTATATGTGACTGAAATCGCTCAGTTGGTATACGCACAGCTCTCCAGTAAAGTAATGACGAAGAGTGGGTAGAGGCAGCTCATTCAACAGAATTTTAACAGAAGTTTCAGAATTTTAACAGTTTCTATCAACTATCTGACAGCTCATATCGTTGAAGTTACGTTCTTGATCATTTAGCCAGGACAGTACAGTATTAGCAGTCTACATTAAATAAAGTACTTCTATTGCTTTGGCAAGAGAAGCATCGTTTATTACATAATACAGTCATAAACGGAAACGTGCTTGTGGTGCTGGGGATAGGAGACCAGCTGTGGCTGTTCTGCAGATGACATCGCTAATAACATGCGTCACATGCAATCGACTTCCCGTTTATACCAAACGCCACTCTCACAGCTGTCTTCCGCAGCGTAACGATTCTCAATTACAACCCCTCCAGGTTTGTAAATTTCTATCAGCAAGTGCATATTATCTATTTCACGTCACTCCACCTGACTCCACCTACTCCATGTTTTATCAAAAAACAAAAAAACAAAAACAAAAAAACAAATAAGAGGAAAATCGCTGCTAGAACGACTGAAGATATATTTCGTAATGATAAATGAAATTAAGGAATTGAGAAAGGAGTTTAGCGACCCGTCAACATTCAGATTGTGCTTAGGGAGAAGAGTCGCAGTTGACCCAGAACAATGAAAAGCCTGAGGTCCTCCAGTAGTACTAGAAAAGAGTCAGTTAAATTTCGCTTACGCGTTAAATCACACCGACTTAAAAGCTGTCGATTCAACTAAATACCTAGGAATTACAATTCTGAACAACTGAAATTGGAGCTATCACACAGAAAATGTTGTAGGGAAGGCGAACAAAGGATATCGCTTTACTGTCAGAACAGTTAGAAGATACAACAAATGTCCTTTTCTGGAGTATTGTTGCACGGTGTGGGATCCTTACCGGATAGGATTGACGGAAAAATCGAAAAAGTTCAAAAGACAGCTCGTTTTGTATTATCACTAAGAAGGGGAAAGAGTGTCACCAATATGATAAGCGGGTTGGGATGGCGATCTTTAAAACAACGGCGTTCTTCGTTGCGGCGTGATCTTTTCACAAAATTACAATCACAAACTTTCTCCTGCGAATGCCAAAACGTATTTTTGACTCCCGTCTACATTAGGAGAAATGATCACCGTGAGAAAATAAAAGAAATCAAAGTTCGCACGGACAGATTTAGGTCTTCATTTTCCTCACGAGATGTTCAGGAGTGGAAATAGTTTGAAGGTAGTTGTATGAACCCTCCGCCAAACACTTTAGTGTGAATTCCAGAGAAGTCATGTAGATGTAGATTAGAGAGGGAGAATAAGCTCAAATTGTGCACTGATGAGCAGGAAAAATGTAAATGCCCTTGTTGAAGCCGCGCGAGATAGCCGCGCGGTCTATGGCGCCTTGCCACGGTTCGCGCCGCTCCCCCCGTCGGAGGTTCCAGTCCTCCCATGGGAATGGGTGTGTGTGTTGCCCTTAGCATAAGTTAGTTTAAGTCACATTAAGTAGTGTGTAAGCCTAGGGACCGATGACCTTAGCAGTTCGGTCCCACAGAACTTTCCACAAATTTCTAAATTTTCCCTTGTTGAAGGAATCACTGGAATTTGTCTAGATTAATTTAGGAAATGTGGATGACCGGACAAGGATTTCACTCTTTATATTAATAAATAAAAATTCAAATGTGTTAACTACTGTGCGACGCCGTGTTGACGCAAATAGAACTTGTCTCACTTGAAAGTGGTTCAAATAACCAGTGCACCAGGCGATGTAGAACTCTTCGCAGGGAGTGAATGACACTCGCGGCCATGATATGATAAATGCAAATGAGAAGGTAGACCTGTCACAAAAAAATCCTATTTTTTAAAACGGCCAAGAACTGCCGATAAAATACTTCTTTATTTACTGCTTCTTTCCATCATTTGACCATCTTCGTGTACCACGAAATTAATTATAACAGCCTACATGGCAACTATCTTACTGTGGCGTGAAATAAAATTTAAAAAGCCGTCGTGCATCACCGCCATCAGCATTAAAATACATTATATAGTACACGAGGATACACAGTGCACTTCACACGAAAATGTTGATCAGTCTTTGTATACTGTCATAACCAGCTTCAACAGTGTCAGTATATTTTACTGTTAACTGTATAAATTGTTTTATTATCGACGCAGGATGTCTTAGTTGACGACACAGTTTGAACGTTGAACGTTGCCACGTAGTCTGCTGTACACCATTTTATGATACCTAAATATGATCGGTTGATGAGATAAAGAATTATTTTATCAGTATCTGTTGGTAGTTTTTAAATACGAATTGTGGGGCACTATCAGCACAAAATAAACCTGTCATGTATACAGACTGAATTGCCAAAGTTATAGTTATCCAAAATGGATTACGTCTATTTTGGAAAACGGCTGTGCAGGCAAGTTGTCCTAAGCTCTGATTTCTGAAGATGCAATCGGGAAAATAATTGAAATTTAGCAGGTGCAACTAATTTTGATACATTCGTGGTCTTTCTGCTCTGTGGTATGGAAAATTAACAGCTGTTTCATGAATAAGATAGTTAACAGAACTCTCGAAACAATATAAGTTTTCTAGATGAAGTAACGGCCAGTTTCTCTTACACATCAGTTGAGAAGCGACAACTATGTGAATTACGCAAAAGTGTTTAAAAAATTACAATTCAATATATTTCCAATCAACATGCGGGAAGAGCCGTCACAATTAACTGCGATAGAAAACAAGCACAGAAATGGATACGATGTACGGGCAAATCTCTGATTTATTTGACCATCATGCAAGAATCAGTGACCAGTCGCGTAAGTAACGTGTTCAATAACATGTTTATAGCATATTTTTGTTACAAAAAACTGAATTACGCATATTTTTGTTACAAAAATAAATTGTCTGTTGAGGTACAAACCTGAAAAGAATTTTTCAACTTACTCCTTTATAAAGGATAAACAAAAAATTATGCAGTTATAGCCTTTGATCATAATGTGGAAACAAGGACTATTAATATCATTTAAAAATAAAAATATTGGTATTGACGTAATTAGAAATGAATATGAAATTAAATTACTTTGGACACGAACAACGGCGGCGCTGCCTGCAAATCCGTTTAACGAGAAATAGAGGTCCTCACCTGTAAAGAGAAAGAAGAAAAGGAACAATTTACTATTATATTCAACCACATTACAATACATACATAGTGTTTGAAAGTCTTTGCATCAAAAGTCTAGGACTGATAGACCACGTATTGTGAGAGACTAAATGTTTGCTCACACTTGTCAGCGACGTTAGGGATATTTAATTATTGGTTATATCCCTGTGATGTGGGTACGCAGTGTGTGTTGCCTATAGTCCAGTCATCTGCTCCACATGAAAGTGGATAGGCCGACCAAAATAAATTTCCTGATTGGTCTCTAAAATGTTTTTGTCCGCTTAGAGACACTAATTCTGAAGTGCGTCTTGTTGTCAATTTACTGGGATAGGTACAGTAATACGCAGATGCAGCACACCTGGTTAGTACACTCTGCTAGTTTAGAGAAATCTCGTCTTTGCAGAGCCAGTGAATTCAGTAAAGACACACCTAGCGTCGCCGGGAAGCGTCAGTGAACATTTTGTCTCTAAGAAAAGTTTTTCCTGATGACATCGTATACACTTTTGATGCAAAGATGTGAAACACTCTGTATATAACGGCACAGAACTTGAAAAAAAAAAAAAAACCAGATAAAATACACAGAAATGTATAAATGCGCCGAAAAATTAATATGAAGAATTGCAAGTTTGTCATGAGACAAGTTCTATTTGCGACATAGCGGTGTCGCACAGTAGTTAACACATTTGACTTTTTATTTATTAATATAAAGAGTGACATCCTTGTCAAAAATGGTTCAAATGGCTCTGAGCACTATGGGACTTAACATCTATGGTCATCAGTCCCCTAGACCTTAGAACTACTTAAACCTAACTAACCTAAGGACATCACACAACACCCAGTCATCACGAGGCAGAGAAAATCCCTGACTCCGCCGGGAATCGAACCCGGGAACCCGGGCGCGGGAAGCGAGAACGCTACCGCACGACCACGAGCTGCGGACGACATCCTTGTCCGCCACGTGTTTCTCATTACAGGACAGCCTATCTCTTCACTATGCAAGCACATCATCTTTTCAAAGTAATAATTTTCACAACAGCTGTTAAGCACTGAGGCAACGTAGATACCCCGAAGTATTTTCTTGGGTATATCTTAATGAAACTGGATTACTGTTGAACACGTAACTTTAAACGAGGACAACCAGGGCCGAAATTCTGCATTTTGAATAAAAAGTCTTCTGTTCAGGTTATTACAGTCCTTTATTGAAAGGTCACGACCGGTTTCAAATTCTTAAAATGCATCATCAGATGATCTGTACATTAAGGGAACATGTGTGCTCTTCGGAATAATCAATTTTAAAAATAAGTGATCACAATAGTATAGTTACTTTACCTTTTTAATCACTGTAGATTTAGGAAAAACAATTATAGCCAAGTCCCATTGTCCTCCGACAAAACACAAAAATAAGTAACGTGATGTAAAGCGGTGGTCCGAGTCAAAGTAACTGAGCCCGAAAAGGATCCTATGAAATAGGACAGATCTCAGTAACTATGAAAAACGGAAGATATTCTTACGGCACCTATGGTCTTTCAGATTTCTTCCGATTTTCAGAGTTACTGAGATATGCCCTATTTTATCGTTTGCTTTCTGGGCCCAATGATTTTAATTTTACAGCAAGACACTTAGTTATAACTGTTTCTCCTATGTATTTCAATGATTTACAAGGTATTGTAAGTAGAATGTTCTTGGCGGCATTCTGACAATATGATCATTTACTTTTAAAAATACACTCCTGGAAATTGAAATAAGAACACCGTGAATTCATTGTCCCAGGAAGAGGAAACTTTATTGACACATTCCTGGGGTCAGATACATCACATGATCACACTGACAGAACCACAGGCACATAGACACAGGCAACAGAGCATGCGCAATGTCGGCACTAGTACAGTGTATATCCACCTTTCACAGCAATGCAGGCTGCTATTCTCCCATGGAGACGATCGTAGAGATGCTGGATGTAGTCCTGTGGAACGGCTTGCCATGCCATTTCCACCTGGCGCCTCAGTTGGACCAGCGTTCGTGCTGGACGTGCAGACCGCGTGAGACGACGCTTCATCCAGTCCCAAACATGCTCAATGGGGGACAGATCCGGAGATCTTGCTGGCCAGGGTAGTTGACTTACACCTTCTAGAGCACGTTGGGTGGCACGGGATACATGCGGACGTGCATTGTCCTGTTGGAACAGCAAGTTCCCTTGCCGGTCTAGGAATGGTAGAACGATGGGTTCGATGACGGTTTGGATGTACCGTGCACTATTCAGTGTCCCCTCGACGATCACCAGTGGTCTACGGCCAGTGTAGGAGATCGCTCCCCACACCATGATGCCGGGTGTTGGCCCTGTGTGCCTCGGTCGTATGCAGTCCTGATTGTGGCGCTCACCTGCACAGCGCCAAACACGCATACGACCATCATTGGCACCAAGGCAGAAGCAACTCTCATCGCTGAAGACGACACGTCTCCATTCGTCCCTCCATTCACGCCTGTCGCGACACCACTGGAGGCGGGCTGCACGATGTTGGGGCGTGAGCGGAAGACGGCCTAACGGTGTGCGGGACCGTAGCCCAGCTTCATGGAGACGGTTGCGAATGGTCCTCGCCGATACCCCAGGAGCAACAGTGTCCCTAATTTGCTGGGAAGTGGCGGTGCGGTCCCCTACGGCACTGCGTAGGATCCTACGGTCTTGGCGTGCATCCGTGCGTCGCTGCGGTCCGGTCCCAGGTCGACGGGCACGTGCACCTTCCGCCGACCACTGGCGACAACATCGATGTACTGTGGAGACCTCACGCCCCACGTGTTGAGCAATTCGGCGGTACGTCCACCCGGCCTCCCGCATGCCCACTATACGCCCTCGCTCAAAGTCCGTCAACTGCACATACGGTTCACGTCCACGCTGTCGCGGCATGCTACCAGTGTTAAAGACTGCGATGGAGCTCCGTATGCCACGGCAAACTGGCTGACACTGACGGCGGCGGTGCACAAATGCTGCGCAGCTAGCGCCATTCGACGGCCAACACCGCGGTTCCTGGTGTGTCCGCTGTGCCGTGCGTGTGATCATTGCTTGTACAGCCCTCTCGCAGTGTCCGGAGCAAGTATGGTGGGTCTGACACACCGGTGTCAATGTGTTCTTTTTTCCATTTCCAGGAGTGTAGCTTATTCCAAAGAATAAATATGTTATTCCTCAAATGTACACCTCATGACGCTTTTTAAGAGTGCGAAACCCATCGTCACCTTCAAATAAAAGACTTTAATAGCCTGAGCGGGAGACTTTTTATCCAATACGGATTACTGTTGCTTTCTGCCGACTTGTGGGTGGTTTATAACTGTGAACGGATATGGATCAAAATTAAATGAGGGGTGAAATCCCGTGCCAGCACGTAAGCTATGCTTCTTGAAACGCACCAGAGTGCCACTGAGCTGAATGTACCCATCCTAAGCGACAGTATTAAGTCCAAACTACAGAGATATCTGGGGTGCACCAGCCGAGCAAGGTACTGATACATCACATATTTCATCATTTAGCGAATAACTCTGCTATACATTTCGAATCCAAAAGCCGAACTGCATCGTACCAGAACACAGACTGTTACAAAAGGTGATACTGTTTCCTCTAATGCTACATTTTTGCAAGATACACACCCACGTCATCCACTGGTTATCACTTCTGTATGTAACACTCAACAGCACGTTAAATTAATTTACTTCATCATAAAAAGCGTCTCTGTCACAGATGCTACTTCGTACGTATTAGCATTATAGTATTTCAGGGCGTTACAAGCAATAAAAAGGAATTGTGTGAAAAGAGTATGTAAATAATACTTAATACTTCTATGTCCACTGTACATATCACATAAAGGGATACATTTTTTTCTGGCTGGATGATACTGATAACTGTTTTAATTTACAGAACTACTGAAGCAACTACGTAACGATTAGTTCCTTGAGTTCGTTGCTGAACTCGAGTTGCTGTGAATCCTACTACTGCGTATCTGCGACATCGGTCGGTGAGTGCTAGCCTACAATGATCACAATTGGATATAGAAACTGGGATATTGCATTAATAACACATTATCACACACACTGACGAGCCGAAACGTTATGACCACCTGCTTAATAGGTTGTTTGTCCATCTTTGGAACGAAATACGTCACTGATTCGGCATATCAGGGATCCGACAGTTTCTTGGTAGCTTTGTGGAGGTATGTGGCACTAGATATCTACGCACAGATCGTGTAATTCGCGTAAATACCGGGCCGCTGATTTGCGTACGAGATAATGGCACCCGATAGCGACCCCGGTAGATTCCATAGGATTTACATCAGGCGAATTTGATTGACGCGACATCAACGTGAGTTCACTATAATGCTCCGCAAACTACAACTACTGTAGCGGCCGTCGGGGGGGGGGGGGGGGGGGGCGTGAAGCGTGAAGGGATGCAGTTGGTCCGCGGCCGTCAGCGTGTCTTCGATTACTACCACAGTCCCCATGCACGCGCAGGAGAATGTCTCCCATAACATAATACGGCTCCCACCAACCTGCGTCCGTGGCGCGGTGCACGTTTCGCGCCGCCGTTGACCGCGATGAAGGCGTCTAGTGTAGCAAAAATCTGATTCACCCGACCAGCCGACAAGTTTCTATCGTTCCGCGGTCGAATCCCGACGGTCCCGCATCCACTGCAATCGTAACCGATGATGTCGGTGGGTCAACATGTGAACACGTAGGGGTGGTCTGCTGCGGAGCTCCATGTTCAACAATGTACGATTAACAGTGTGCTCCGAAACACTTGTGCGTGCACCGGCACTGTGCTCTTTCCCAGTGCTGTCACAGTCATCATTTATCCTATTTACAGAGCAGACAAGCCTCCGAATCCCACGTTCTGTGAAGAGTCGTGGACGTCCAACCATTTAGCGCATAGTGGTAGTTTCACTGTCCTTCTACCTATTTCCGTAAATTCTCACGACAGCAGCGCGTGAACATTCGACCAGCTTCGCCGTTTTCGAGATAATCGTTCACAGGCGCTGGGTAATAATAATCTGCCCTTTTTCAAAGTCGTTTATCTCAATGCATTTCCCCAATTGCGGCTCATATCTTCGCTAGGGTGATGCCTCTCTGGGTGTTCTCCGCTTACATACTTAGTTACAGCATCACGTGCCAACAACACCACCAGGCGGCATTCAACGTCGTGGTGGGCAGTGGTCATAATAATTTTCACTTATCAGTGAAATTAGAATGTGCCAGTGAGGTCAGCTCAAGATCTGATCCTCCACCCTCGCTGAAGTAGGCAGCGTCTATTGGAAAAATCTTCAGGAGGTGTCTCGTTGAGAAGTAATGAGGCGATATTTACCAGTGTGCCGCACTCCTACGTATTTTTCCACCTCTATCACTTTCTTATACACTGAATGATCAAAACCTACAGTCCCGGCCCTATATTCAAATAGGTGACGATGTGGCTCACAGCGGAGACGACATGACGTCCGCTTGTCAGACACCTTGGGTCACACTGCGCGGCGGTTTACGCGTGTGGGAACACTGTCTCGGTGATAATGAAGAATCACCCTCCACACTGTTGGCTGGTGTAACCTCCGATATGCTAGCCGGCCTGTGTGGCCGTGCGGTTCTAAGCACGTCAGTTTGGAACCGCGTGATCGCTACGGTCGCAGGTTCGAATCCTGCCTCGGGCATGGATGTGTGTGATGTCCTTAGGTTAGTTAGGTTTAAGTAGTTCTAAGTTCTAGGGGACTGATGACCTCAGTAGTTAAGTCCCATAGTGCTCAGAGGCATTTGAACCCGATATGCTATGACCTGCGTGCCACGCAACGTTCAGAGTCAGTTCACTAGCGGCGTGCTGCACTGACTGCTCAGATATGGCGTCTACCCTCGCGTCATATGCCGCATCTACTGGCACAAGCATCTTTAGATGGGACAACCATAGCCATCATTTCTGAGTATGTAGTTTAGAGCAGCCCACTATCAACAGTCCCACAATGGAGAAAATTTGAACGCCTCGTATTGGCGCGCTCCCTCACTCTATCGATGCTCTCCTTTCTTTCGTTCCTCACTGTGACCCTTCTGTGCGACAGCTTCTCCATATTTTCGTTCTCATCCTTTTAGAGCCAATACTGCCCCCGCCCCCCCCCCCCTTCCCCACTCTCTCGCTCTCGCTCTCTCTCACTGTAAGGTTTAGTGCTCGTTTGTCTAACATCACTGGGGACGCTTGAGTCTAGGGAATACCACACACTCCTGTGAGGTGCAGAAGTAATCTTCTTTGCTGTGCGGTCCGTAACTTTACAGCTCTGTGAGGCGATCTGCCCGCCACGTAACCCACAATAGAGATGCCTCGCGGAGTCCGTGAACTATCTCCTTTATATTTCTTGAACTGTCACCCTTCGCTGGGCCTTATACCCTAACATTCAGCATATCTCTCATCTGTTTTTGTAAAGCGTTTGGAATATTGTGGACACGTAAACACGATACGAGGGATACCCCGTACATCATTTGTATTAGGCTCTTTATCTACGTTCTGCAAATCTCTAAGAGTTATTCTCACTTCAGTCACGGACGGAAGTCTGGTTTTGCTGCTTATTTGCCTTATCGTCTATTAAAATTAATCTAATAATCAGTTCAAGACCCCTATGTGACAACTACGAGAAGGTTTAGGAATATTCTCAAATTCCTCACTCAAAATTAATTTCTTGGATTTGTCCAAGTAGATTTTCGTAAGCGTTTCCTTTTTCCGATAGAAACATGATGTGTTTTTTTATGACACACTTTTGTAACAGAAACCGATCCCACACGGTCGATCAATGCAACAACGCTCCAGGTTTAACTGCACTCTCCATAACCCTGTCAATGTAACCAAGCCCTATAACTGAACATACGTGATCATAAAATTTTTAACTACCACAAATTTTTACTGCTTGGTATTTATGTATTTTAATAGACTCCAGTTGCTGTTAATATTTAAGTGGATCTTTGTCTTCTTACGTTTAGTAAATCGCACAGCCTCAGTTTTCAAAATGGTTCAAATGGCTCTGAGCACTATGGGACTTAACTTCTAAGGTCATCAGTCCCCTAGAACTTAGAACTACTTAAACCTAACTAACCGAAAGACATCACACACATCCATGCCCAAGACAGGATTCGAACCTGCGACCGTAGCGGTCGCGCGGTTCCAGACTGTAGCGCCTAGAACCGCTCGACCATTCCGGCCGCCAGCCTCAGTTTTGTTTCCCTTTCCATCCACGAATAAATCGTTTCATTAGATTGAAATCTTGTGAAAGAGCTGCAGAATAATGAATAATTTAGTGCCACAGATGAACGCATTGTCTGTAGTAAATTATACTTAAAAAGTCATTAAAATCTAGCTCGAACAACGGACGCCCTTTCCTATTTCCCCATGGATATATCCTAAGTTTCCCATGTGTTTATAGCACAACACTCCGCTTGTGATGGCACACTTGTTTAAACAGTCGACGTTGGGTTGCGCAATGCAGATGCAGATACACACACACACACACACACACACACAGACACACATACACACACACCTGCGCGTGCGCAAGTAAAGGCAACCAAACACAGTAATGAGAAGAATGAAGTTAACTCTGTAAACAGACAGTCTTGAATCGTGAGAATGTTCCGCAGCATACGGCACAATAATGAAATTGGTCGGTGATGGGCGGCCCGGCGGGACGCGTGGATTAGCCGCAGTGTACGGTCGGCGCCCCGCCTCGCGTCCATCTTGAGGACGCGCCGGTTAAAGGGAGATGAGATGCGCCGCCTTAAAGCTCTGTCCTCTCTGCCTCAACATGTACACAGCTAAACGCAATCAGTGACAGTTCAGTCTGTGTGGTCAAGACTGATAATAAAAGCATCAAATAAGTAAACGCAAAAATAAATATACAGGAAAACGACACCCTATCGAAAGAGTAGCTTAACAGTTAAAAATTAATTTACGTAAATGTCATATACTGGGTATAGATGTCTGTAGCTCTAAACTGTTACTTGTCCACCATCTCGCAAAACAGCTTTTCTTTCGTTTATTTTGTATCTGAAATGTGTTTCGGTAACCCGTACGATCCTGTGCGTGCACTCGCATTTACTACTACGTCACATTTTATAATCTACAACAGCTCCGCAGCCTTGGGAGAAAGTTTGACATGTTTTGTGGATGGGAACTATGTAAGTCAAACTTATAATTATCTCCTCGAAAAAATTAAGTTACTTAGTTATTTGCTCATTTGCAGACACTTGTCTGATGTCTCGGAACGTACTGAAAGCCGCAAGCCACAGTACCGTTGTTGCGGAGAGCTTGTGGCGTTTCTGCCACATCACTGGCCACGTTTATTACATTTTTGTTGCTATGTTTTAATGCACAGCACAGGACCACTGTTGCGGGAGGCCAGCGAGTAGGTAGCATCACAAAGCAGATTCATCGAACGCCGCGGCAAATTGTCACATAGCGTGAGAACGGCCGGGCCAGCGAGAGCCGCATAGTACTAAAAATGTCGTGTGACTAGGGCCTCCTGTCGGGTAGACCGTTAGCCGGGTGCAAGTCTTTCGATTTGATGCCACTTCGACGACTTGCGCGTCGATGGGGATGAAATGATGATGACGATTAGGACAACACAACAGCCAGTCTCTGAGCGGAGAAAATCTCCGACCCAGCCGGGAATCGAACCCGGACCCTTAGCACTGACATTCTGTCGTGTGACCACTCAGATACCGGGGGCGGACCGCCTCGTACTGGTGCGGTGAGACACAGTGGGGATTCACTTACCAAGCTGGACGCCAAGAAGCGAATCTTTTATTATTTACATTTAGTGTATAAATATTAATATACTTCTACAACCATGCTGATGATGTTACTTGCACTGAGGACTTGTTAATAATAATTTCAATATCACGAAATTCAGCAGGAAATGATAATTACGTATTCTAATTACTTTAAGTACTTATTGATGGAAAGGGTGGATCAATCACAAGTAGCCGGCCGTGGTGGCCGAGCGGTTATCGGCACTTCAGCCCGGAACAGCGCTGCTGCTACGGTCGCAGGTTCGAATCCTGCCTCGGGCATGGATGTGTGTGATGTCCTTAGGTTAGTTAGGTTTAAGTAGTTCTAAGTTCGAGGGGACTGATGACCTAAGATGTTAAGTCCCATAGTGCTCAGAGCCATTTGAACCATTTGAACCAATCACAAGTGCGCACTGAGAGGGCATGCGCCAAATTGCTGAGATAGCTCACGACTAGTCTGCAGTCGGTCCCCGTGGAGGTAATACAGGATACCGTGTATAAAACCTGATCTCTTGCAAAGACGGAATAGTTTGTTGAAAAACTGCCTCGGATGACGTTCTTGTGCCAGCTTATGTTAATCTCATCTGACTTCTAACGTCGTGTGGAGATTTATACTGTGTTTTTTGTGGCACTCTACAAATGAGTATTATGCAGTAACTTTGCCGCGAATAATGATAGGCTCCCAGGATCTTTTTCTCTATTTTTTGGATTCCATAAATAGAAATAAAATCCAGTGGCATCCTAATACTACATAATTTCAGTTTTAATAGCACTGCATTCTTCCCCATTTGCCACTGTGTTACGCGCTGTTTACAGCATGCACGCCAGAGCCTGCGGCGAGCTACATCTGTACAAAACGAGAGGTAAGCACGTTGCCTCCAGTTATGCTACCGATAGTCAATGCGGACATTATTTAGTGAAATCCACCGTCCTTGTTAAACCTGGCACACCTTTTTCGTGTGAAGTATTATATTCGAGGAACCCACTGTAGCGAATTTGCATCTTTTGGGAATTATACTTTACGTACCCTCAAGAATACTTCACAAACTTATCTGGAGAGCCTGACGCAGCTACAACATGCTACACTGAAGCACAAAAGAAACTGGTATAGGCATGCGTATTCAAATACAGAGGTATGTTAACAGGCAAAATACGGCGTTACGGTCGGCAACGCCTATACAAGTGAGTTTGAACGTGGTGTTACAGTCGTCGCGGGACACATCATCTCCGAGGTAGCGATGAAGTGGGGATTTTCCCGTACCACCGTTTCACGAGGGTAACGTGAATATCAGGAATACGATAAAATATCAAATAGCCGACATCGGTGCGGCCGGAAAAAGATCCTGCAAGAACGGGATCAACGACGACTGAAGAGAACCGTTCAGCCTGACCGAAGTGCAACCCTTCCTTACGTTGTTACAGATTTCAGTGCTGGGCAATCAACAAATGTCAGTGTGCGAACCATTCAACGAAACGTCGTCGATATGGGCTTTCGGAGCCGAAGACCCACTCGTGTACCCTTGATGACTGCACGACACAAAACTCTACTCCTCGCCTGGGAGCCGGCCGGTGCGGCCGTGCGGTTCTAGGCGCTTCTGTCTGGAACCACGTCACAGCTATGGTCATAGGTTCGAATCCTGCCTAGGGCATGGATGTGTGAGATGTCCTCAGGTTAGTTAGGTTTAAGTAGTTCTAAGTTCTAGGGGACTGATGACCACAGATGTTAAGTCCCATAGTGCTCAGAGCCATTTGAACCATTTTTGAATCCTCGCCTGGGCCCGTCAATACCGACATTGGACTGTTGATTACTGGAAACTAGTCGACTGGTCGGACGAGTCTCGTTTCAAATTGTATCGCGCGGATGAACGTGTACGGGTATGGAGACAACCTCACGAATCCATGGACCCTGCATGTCAGCAGGAGATTGTTCAAGTTGGTGGGCGTTATGTTATGCTGTGGGGCGTGTGCAGTTGGAGTGATATGGGACCCCTGATACGTCTAGATACGACTCTGACAGTTGATACGTAGGTAAGCATCCTGTCTGATAACCTGCATCTTTTAATGTACACTGTGCATTCCAACGGGCTTGGCAATTCCATCAGCACAATGCGACATTCAACACGTCCAGAATTGCTACAGAGTGGCACCAGGAACACTCTTCTGAGTTTAAACACATCCGCTGGCCATCCGACTCCCCAGAGATGAACATTATTGAGTATATCTAGGATCCTTAAACTTGCTGTGCAGAAGAGATCTCCATCCCTTGTACTCTTAGAAATTTATGGACAGCCCTGGAGGAGTCATGATGTAAATTCCCTCCAGCACTACTTCAGACATTAGTCGAGTCCATGCCACGTAGTGTTGCGGCACTTCTGCGTGTTCGCGGAGGCCCTACACGATATTAGGCAGGTGTACCAGTTTCTCTGGCTCTTCATTGTAATATCAGCTGCTGCCAAAAGCTAAATACCGCATGATATTTCACTTTATTGATGAGCTGCGTCATTTTGGTTTGTCTCCTGTAGCGGCGTCCTACGGTGTTGTGCCGCGGGGACTTCAGTGTCTACTTCGCCTGCAAACACGTACTTGCAAACAACAAAAAATTCACACTTCCTTCTGGAAACTAAAAATTAAATACATATTATTATTATTATTATTATTGAATCGACAGTTAAAACTTTATGACAACCCCAAGTACATCCGCTTCAGTTTGAGTCAGTTTTATTCCGGAATGACGCAAGAGAGAGCTGCATGTTTCCGTTTACCTGGGCAGTAATTACTCACCCGCGTCCCGTCTCGCTGGTCATAATTAGCGAGTGAATTGAGTTTTTCACTTAACTGGACTTTTACGAACACGGCGCTAGAGTAGATATTGCATTTTGAAAATTAAACTCGCACTGAATTTAGCTTTCTATTCTAAGTAGAACGAGGGCAATGCATTGTTCTTTAAGTTATGATGTGTGAAATTTTGCAGTACTATATTTAGCCAACATGGCCGCAATTATTTTCTCTAAAGCTTTAATCAACACGTCGTCTACGCTGTTCTAATCTATAATGATCTTTCATTTTCCTCGGTCTCTGTTTTACGCAGTACCTCGATACGTTTCTCACAGTGATTGCCTATGGTTGTTAAGTCATTACATTTGTAGCACTTGGATTAATTTATTGATGTGTATCGTATTAAATATGGCACCAACACAATGGTTTAGAAAACTCAATTAGTAATACGTATGACAAGCGTTTCAGGGTACACGAAGGAATTATTTTTATTTGTAGTTTAATCTGAAGAACTGAAGTTATTGAGTTTGCTTGCTCGAATACTGCGCGTAAAAACTTTTTTTATTGTTGCTGCGGCTTTTTTAGACTCAGGAAGTTCGTAAATACTGAAGACATTTTGGATGCAACTTCCTTTCTTACATTCACGAAGCAGAGAGATTCACCTCCTACTCTCAAGATATTCAGTCTTAACCGGAATGTTGAAACACACGCGTCTCTCAATCTATATAGCGCAGAACTTGAAAAGTCGTCAAATCACTCCATAAAACTTCATATCAGTTGCAAGAGAAACCCCAGAAGCTCAAGAACGTCTGTCTTCTACGCCGTCTGCATCAGCTTCAGACATTTTTCATAATGCCTCAGTGTCCCATATTCGGTTTGAACTGATAACTTCTAGCTCATTCCGATAAATGGTCATACCGCAACTACAGGATGAGTAATCCTCAGCCCCCAAATAAATATCAGATGAAAAGGCTTCACGCCTACATAAACGGTGTGTTGACCACGCGCCAGAGTGGTTGCGCTTGCCCCGACGGTAGTCTTTTTCAATTCCATCGGTGCAAGAAATTACATTCTTCGTCGCAAAAGGGAGAGAGGCGGTGGCATAAAGTATCTGACCAGCAGACCTTTTGCCAATATTCCGAGTTAAATGTCTCCTGCATGATGAAGTACTGTGGATGATTCACATCCACACTCCGTAAACCATCTGAAGTGAACGGCAAATCATACTTCTCATTGTACCACCTATGACTGTTGATTTCCGTTCCATTCGCGTATAGAGTGCAGGAACAATGATTGCTTCGATCATTCTGTACGCGCTGCAGTTATTGAAATCTTATCTTCGTGGTCTGATACATAGGAGTCTGTCGTATGTACCTAGATTTCTCACTTAATACCTGTTCTTGAAACTTTCAAACCCAACTGCCAATCTTTCCGACACATGGAAATATTATCAAGAATCTATTACACGTAACTGCATCATCTGCAAAAGGCCTGTGGTTATTATTAACATTGTTTGCCAGGTCATTAATGGAGAACTTGGACTGCGAGGGTCCAAACACACTTCCCTGGGACACGCCTGAAGTTACTTCTACGTTTGTCGATGACTCTCAGTCCAAGAAACGTGCTGCGTCCGCTCTACCAAGAAATCCTACATCCGGACACAAATATCATTTGATTCCCTATGTGATCGTAATTCGGTTAATAGCTCTGATGTGTTATTGAGTCAAATATGTTTCGGAAGTCAAGAAATACTGTATCCACCAGATTGCCTCGATCCACGGCTTTCAGTGTGTCATGCTAGAAAAGCACTAGTTGGGTTTCACATGGGCGATGTTTTTGGAATCCATTATGGTTGCCATGAGGGAGGCCATTATTTCGAGATACGTGTAGCATCTCGTCACTGCAAACAAATTTATAGCTAAGTTTCGATGGTACAACAAAGTAGTATTCGTCAGTCTGGCTTCTCATTAACAGTACACTTGAATGGTAGTGCTCTGTCTCAAGCTGAAAATTCCAGATGGTTAAGGATGAGTGTCGAGAGGCCTTGACAGCTGCAATTACAACATCGTAAATCTCATGACGGCGATTTCGAGCAGTCTGTAAATCGGTAGTACAGATAGTACAGACTAGTGTGAAGGCAGTTATACCAAGAAAGTCTTCACAACCCAATCAAGAACGAATCAGTAGGATGAATAGTAGTTCTAAAAGAGTACCAAACTAAACTGTGTTTAAGATAAAAAACAATAGTTCACTCTGTATCTGGACGTGCTTAGTAATTTACGGTCACCTCTCACTGACTGACATTGAATAAGTTTTATGACAACATACACGCAGTATCTCCTATAGAAAACTTAACCATTCCTCGTAATTATTATTAACAGTACAAATGACCTCAGTCGTATCGAGCAGACCAAGATTCGAAACGTGCTTCTCTTATGCACATTAATCTAGCCATGAGTGAACGTTACACATGACAACTCTCCTACCAAGTGCTGACTCTTCCGTATGCGGAACAGCACCGTCCGCAGGGAAATCCCGGCTGCATAGTCAACACATGTTGCCCATCACACAAGCAGACGTAGTGTTCACGCACACTCCGCCAGCAGATGTCATTTACCTCGCACAACCAGATCATCCTTAAGAAGGTGGAAGCGATGTCACCCATAAGAAAGTCTGACATTGTTGCAACATTAACTTGTTAATTAACACTCAGCAATTAGAAAAACTCTGTAATGAGACTGATCGGCACGTTTATTTTATAGCCAAAGGATACCGCCACACAGTAACCTTCCTTCCATTCCTTTCGTATAGGAACAGTGGCATTCTTCGTCAGTGGTCCATTTGCCTAATTTGATGTTTCTAATTATTTTATCAAACTTTAAAATCAATTTAAAAATCATATTCATTTGACCTCTATCGTTCTCATAGAAATATGATAAAATAATCAAATAATATTATTACTATCAAGAAGAAGAAAAAGAAAAGAAACAACAACAGCAATAACGAACACGCTAGATAATACGTGATACCGCTAACAATTACCTGCAAGATATGCGGCATCACCACAGTAAATGTGTTTGCTAGAAAAGTGAACAGCTCGAAGTGTACAGGGAGTAACTAAATTCCCTTTACAGGCTAGGTTAGAGTTTACTGATAATCATTCAGAGATGACTCTCAGAAAGGTGTCGGTAACATGCAAATAAGCGGATACCGCAATATAACAAAATAAATCTAAAAAAAGTTTTTAGGGAGTTTTCCAGTGTATTCTGGCGTATCTACGCCTCGTAAAATCTATGGCACCCACAAAAGTGGTCAACAAAACAGCTGAGACCAATTGAGATAATTTCTGTTGTCGGTACGCATGCGACAGCTGCCAATATGTTCCAAAACACGCGGCATAGAAAACGGCATTTTTCCGGGGCTCGTACCTCGGGTGCTATTGGTGATAGAAAGGCAGGGTCAAATGTTTTGGATAACGACCATTTGTATACCTAACAGAAGGATCATCTTACTGTAACCATCCCACAGCACAGAATCAAAAGTTGAATATTACACACTTCCTCCAGCTTAGGTAAATGAAGCCGCGCGAGGTGGCCGCGCGGTCTGGGCGCCTTACCACGGTTCGTGCGGCTACCCCCGTCGGAGGTTCAAGTCTTCCCTCGGGCATGTGTGTGTGTGTGTTGTCCCTAGCATAAGTTAGATTAAGTAGTATGTAAGCTTAGGGACCGATGACCTCAGTAGTTTTGTCCCGTAAGACCTTACCAAAACATCTTAGGTAAATGGAGCAAATCGGTGGGTTCTTTCTGCACTACATGTTGTCAATGATGCACCTTAAAGAGCTGATGGAGGTACCATTTAGTTCATGGGGATTTCCCGAGGAAACCCGAAAAATGCGTTTTTCGCCATTTTTTCTCAGTCAGCGGCGGATATCTAAATACCTAACCGCAGCAAATTGCTCAAAATTTAACGGTATAGTCTCTAGAAGTGCCATCTTCACGTTTTCAAAAAAAAAAAAAAAATTCCGTTAGCGAGAAACACCCAAAGAATGTGATGTCTGGGTAGGAAAACCGAGCCACGGATTTCAAGACGGCTATACACAACCAATTGCTACTATTTTTACGATGTGTTCCTAACATCCCGATCTGTAACAACGTTGAAAATTTTCTTGTTACTTTATCCATTTCCGACATACAGAGGTTCAAATCTACCCTATTTGCACACGTAAGATTTGCACGTAAAACCAAATGTGAGGCATAAATTTAGTTTATAAAGTGATATAGCACGGGGAAATAAGCCGTTAAGTGTCTCTGTTATCATCAGAAGGTTCTGGGGACCCCATGTTGTAATACTGAAGCACATGAAAAATTCCTGTGCACGCAAAATCCAGTCTGAGTTGTGAAACTATTTTTGTGTTATTTCAATTTCACTAAGAAAGCTATCAAAATTTTACTGACCCATAAAGTTATTTTCATATGAGTGACATGCACTGCTGTAGCAGAAAAAAGAAAGGAAATAGCAGAAAACTGCTCCTATCGCAGCATAAAAAGGCGAATATGCTTCTGTTTATTACAAGACTAACTGAAAAGTGGCGTAGTAGATGCCTCAGTCTGCCTTCCTCAGCACCCTTAAAAAATTTTCCAAATATTTTGGCATGCAAACATATTCATACTTCTCTATGGTGAGAGAGAAGGACACAAAGGCAGTAGGAAAGAGACGGAATAGCAATAAATGCTAGAAGATAGTAGACATTGCTTATGGTAAATAAAGAGCGAAGGTGACAATGGCAGTGTGAACGAAAGAGGGGAACACAGTGACAGTGAAACATAACTGACAGTGACAGAAATGTGCTAGGAAAAGAGTGAAGGCGACCGTGCCAACGGGAGAGAAGGAGACAGTGGAAGTGGGTGAGGGCGAGTGATAATGAGAGAGAATGTAGGACACTGAGAAGGAGGAAGAGAGAGATATTGACAGTGAGAAGAGACAGCAGCAGTATCAGCGAGCAAGAGGGAGACAGGGCCAGTGAGAGGAGACAGTAGCAGTAGGGCAGGACGAAGGAGACAGTGACAGAGAGACACAAAAGAGATAATGAGCTGGTGACAAGGGCAAGTGGGATTGGATGGATATGATTGACACACAGTGATGGACTAGTGCATTTGAGCGAGTTTCAGCTAGGGGAAGTGGTTCAAATGGCTCTAAACACTATGGGACTTAACACTGAGGTCATCAGTCCCCTAGACTTAGAACTACATTTGCCTAACTAACCTAAGGACATCACACACATCCATGCCCGAGGCAGGATTCGAACCTGCGACCGTAGAAGCAGCACGGTTCCGGACTGAAGCGCCTAGAACCGCTCGGCCACAGTGGCCGGCACAGTTAGGGGAGCTTGACGGAATGAGAGGTGAGTTGCATGTTAAAAAGAGCGTGAATATTTCCTCCGTGCCAAAAGATTTGGGAAACTTTTTGAAGGTGGTGAGGAAGGCAGAATGAGACAGTCTTTTAAATTGCTGAATATTCGCTTTTCTGTGCTCCGATAGGAGCATTTGTCTGATGGTTCTTTTTCTATTAATTCCCAAAACATTAGAAAAAAAGTAAATATATCGGTATCCTATTGGAAATGTAATTTTCGAAAGGAATCTTCAGCTTGTAATATCTCTTTATATTCGATGAATCATCCTGATACAATTCTACCCTTCAATGACGTTTACTAATTTTCTATCTTCATACTCGCAGAATCCATGCGCAAAGTAGTTTCATACAATAGCTATGCCATGAGCGCATAATTATTCTTTATAGTACTCTCTCTGGTGGTTGTTAGAAAAAAACTTCCGAGATTGTCTTCGTGCCGATTAGCCTGAGCTTTGTTTGAAGAATTGTAATCTGAATATTGAGATTTATGACAAAAGATAACTGATACGAAATTGTACGATTCAAAGGGATATATATATATATATATATATATATATATATATATATATATATATATATATATATATACATTTTAGAATTAATGACATTCATCGATATATTGCGTAGTTGTTAATCAGAAGGGAACTTCCGAAAGACTGGATACGAACCTGCATTTAATAACCCAAGAGCTCCATTACTTCTTCGGAAGGTTAAACTTCATCAAAGCCAAATATCCGCTTGATCTGAGGCTTCCCGACTAATTATACAACGCTCCCAAAATTACGAGGCATTTTATTTGTACAGATTAGCAGACTGCCGCAAAGCACGAGCCTGCAGAGAAGAAGAATCATCGCCTGATTTCATTCTAACAAGTAAAATTTCTGAATCATTTTGAGCGACTGAGTTATGATTGTGTTTCCTATTATGAATGATTGATTGCTCGAACGAATTGAAAACTACATAACTATATAATTACATATATAGGAGGAAAAATTACAAGCTGAATTCGGAAGTCATCCTAAACAGTCATATACAGGTTTTAAACCACGATCGTAACGCAAGGCCAATGTAACCAATTGCTCGCGTGTGAGAAAATTACAACACCAAGAAAATACAAGTAACTGAAGTGAAACTCATCACACTTATGGTACATGAAACTAAAAGAGCGATTTGCATTACAGAACGGTATACGATTTCCAGCTCTGAAAATTCTGTACAGTGCTCAGCCCGCAGGAGCTTCAGTCAGAACCGCTGAACGACGTTCCACGGTATCAAAGGATCTGTGGTGAACAAGTAGCCGACCAACGCTCCCCAGCGACATTGAATGGGTGAGATGTGAGGCGAATGTGCAGCCACGGAAGCAGTGGTACACGCCGTTCTCTCTAGCGACTAGCGTTGCTGCCTCTGGATCACGGGGACCCGGTTTCGATTCCCGACCGGGTTAGGGATTTTCTCCGCCCGGGGACTGGCTGTTTGTGTCGTCCTCATCATTTCATCATCATCATCATCATCGTTCGTGACAGTGGCTAGATTGGACTGTGTAAAGAAATTGGACTGCGAAAAAAAATGAGACTTCTTACGGGCGCTGCTGACGGTGCAGTTGAACGCCCCACAAACCAAACATAATCATCATCATGATCACGCCGTTCTCGGAAGCCTTTCATAAACGTCGCGTATCTCCTTGCTAAGAAGTCGCACCAGCTCAGCAGCCTGTTGCGACCGCGCGGACAAGCCGGTGGTCCTCCCATGTTGTGACAGCGTGTTCCAGTACACACTCGTCGCTGAGTGTCATCCTCCTCATTCGAGCTGCTTCCACGCGACTGCCAGAAATTATTCGATGGGATTTATAGCCAGTTTCATTGCTTGAGCGTACTACCTGGAAGCCGAATTCACCGATGGATTCTCGTGTGAAGCTGCAAAATATGTTTTTTGACAGCACATTGTATTGGAATGCTCTGTAGCTGTATACAGGGTGTTAAAAAAGGTACGGCCAAACTTTCAGGAAACATTCCTCACACACAAATAAAGAAAAGATGTTATGTAGACATGTGTCCGGAAACGCTTAATTTCCATGTTAGAGCTCATTTTAGTTTCGTCAGTATGTACTGTACTTCCTCGATTCACCGCCATGATTTCATACGGGATACTCTACCTGTGCTGCTAGAACATGTGCCTTTACAAGTACGACACAACATGTGGTTCATGCACGATGGAGCTCCTGAACATTTCAGTCGAAGTGTTCGTACGCTTCTCAACAACAGATTCGGTGACCGATGGATTGGTAGAGGCGGACCAATTCCATGGCCTCCACGCTCTCCTGACCTCTACCCTCTTGACTTTCATTTATGGGGGCATTTGAAAGCTCTTGTCTACGCAACCCCGGTACCAAATGTAGAGACTCTTTGTGCTCGTATTGTGGACGGCTGTGATACAATACGCCATTCTCCAGGGCTGCCTCAGCGCATCAGGGGTTCCATGTGACGGAGGGTGGATGCATGTATCCTCGCTAACGGAGGACACTTTGAACATTTCCTGCAACAAAGTGTTTGAAGTTACACTGGTACGTTCTGTTGCTGTGTGTTTCCGTTCCATGATTAACATGATTAATGTGATTTGAAGAGAAGTAATAAAATGAGCTCCAACATGGAAAGTAAGTGTTTCCGGACACATGTCCACATAACATATTTTCTTTCTTTGTGTGTAAGGAATGTTTCCTGAAAGTTTGTCCGTACCTTTTTGTAACACCCTGTATGTACTGTATGTGTTCTGGCCGGAGGCTATTCGTTCCGCGCTGTTCTATGAGCAAGTGCTGAATAAACCTTCGTTAAGTGAAGTTAGTATTCGTCATTCGTCTAATTACACCTTCTTCCACGTGACAATATTCGAGTTCTGTACATCTGTGGGTCAGCATTGCAGACTCAACAGTTCTCATTGCTTCACTGATTTGTGCACGAAGTATACCCGCGTTCCTTGTCTAACTCTACAAAATGAAGTCTAAAGCCGTGCTTTCGAACGTCAACGCTGAGCGTGAGGAGTTCCACATGCTGCTGAACGTACAGAAACGATGCGACTTGTGCGTACGATACGTGTGCCTCGACGTGGTATACGCGATCGCAGCACGCTCGAGCGGCAGTTGTCGGCTCTATTTGGCTCGCAAATCACACTGATTGTTTACGAAATGGGCGCGCATAAAATTCTTACGTTTGCTCTATTAAAACGCACATATCCTCCCTTGTCAATATGCTAGTCATGTTCTTCTGTTTGTAGTATACATAAATAAAATCTTCATTATCTATGAAAATGTTATAATCCAAAACGGTAAGTACGATATACAGTTAATAAGGACATCGGCTTATGAAAGTTCCATTAGAAATAGTGCGATAATAATTTATAACAGTTCCCCACATAAGATAATTATTTCATCTTCTGGAAATTGGAAATTTGTGGTAAGTTCTATGGGACCAAACTGCTGAGGTATCGGTCCCTAGGCTTATAGGCTACTTAATCTAACTTAAACTAACTTACGCTAAGGGCAACTCACACACGCATGCCCAAGGGAGGACTCGAACCTCTAACGGCGGAAGCCGCGAGAACCGTGGCAACACCCCCAAAACCGCACGGCTACCCCGCGCGGCATTAAATCGTTCTCACTTTTCAGTAAAACCTAGGTCTTTCTTACTGGATCAATTCTCCTTTTCAGTATCAGTCTACCCAATATGTGAAATACAAGACTTGAAGCAATAAATTGCTATACCGGGTGAGTCACTAAGTATTGCCACCAAGAATAACTCCGAAAGTATGATGGGAGCTGAAAAGTTTGTGGGACAGAAGTTGCATGGGACAACGGAGACGTTGATTTTTTTTTGCTAGGTGGGGTCGCTACAGAGATATGAAGGTCAGCTTTGTTTTTTAAATGGCATGCTATACTTTGGTTTTTCTTTTCTGATAGCGGCTATAGACACGAATCCAATGATATGTACAGTAAGGTCTTTGAAGGTCAACGAAAGTCACAAAGATGTCATGAATGTCTATTTACAGAAGGTGTTCGAAGTGATGACCATAGGTATGAATGCAGTGCTGCATTCTTCTCATCATGGATTGAGTGGTATTCTTTATCACTTCGGCACTTATCGAAGCACATGGTCCGACAATTCTCTCTCGTATATCGTGCAAATAGTAAATATTCGCCGAATACGGCGTATCCACCTAACGTTCCGTTGACATGTAAACACCATTCAACTGTTTCGCAATACAACACTAATAGGACCGGTAAGACTAGTATCGTCGACTCAAGTGAATGTGAATGATGTATTCCTTCGAAGAACAAGTCGATATGTTTCTCATTTACGGAGAATACCAACAAAATTCAGTGATAGCTACAGATTTATACGCTGAAAGACGTCCTCAAGGTACTCACCCTACACGTCGTACATTTAAATGTGTGTATCATAAATTGAGAACAACTGGATCTCTAACGCATCGGAAACATATCCGGCAAAGGATAGTTACTAACGAGGAACTCTTGCCACTGTGGTTCGAGATCCATGTGTTAGTTCGCGACAAATCGCAAGGGAATCTGGCATGAGCCTGAGTGGTGCTGATCGTGTTCTGCATCGCCATAAATACACTCCTGGAAATTGAAATAAGAACACCGTGAACTCATTGTCCCAGGAAGGGGAAACTTTATTGACACATTCCTGGGGTCAGATACATCACATGATCACACTGACAGAACCACAGGCACATAGACACAGGCAACAGAGCATGCACAATGTCGGCACTAGTACAGTGTATATCCACCTTTCGCAGCAATGCAGGCTGCTATTCTCCCATGGAGACGATCGTAGAGATGCTGGATGTAGTCCTGTGGAACGGCTTGCCATGCCATTTCCACCTGGCGCCTCAGTTGGACCAGCGTTCGTGCTGGACGTGCAGACCGCGTGAGACGACGCTTCATCCAGTCCCAAACATGCTCAATGGGGGACAGATCCGGAGATCTTGCTGGCCAGGTTAGTTGACTTACACCTTCTAGAGCACGTTGGGTGGCACGGGATACATGCGGACGTGCATTGTCCTGTTGGAACAGCAAGTTCCCTTGCCGGTCTAGGAATGGTAGAACGATGGGTTCGATGACGGTTTGGATGTACCGTGCACTATTCAGTGTCCCCTCGACGATCGCCATTGGTGTACGGCCAGTGTAGGAGATCGCTCCCCACACCATGATGCCGGGTGTTGGCCCTGTGTGCCTCGGTCGTATGCAGTCCTGATTGTGGCGCTCACCTGCACGGCGCCAAACACGCATACGACCATCATTGGCACCAAGGCAGAAGCGACTCTCATCGCTGAAGACGACACGTCTCCATTCGTCCCTCCATTCACGCCTGTCGCGACACCACTGGAGGCGGGCTGCACGATGTTGGGGCGTGAGCGGAAGACGGCCTAACGGTGTGCGGGACCGTAGCCCAGCTTCATGGAGACGGTTGCGAATGGTCCTCGCCGATACCCCAGGAGCAACAGTGTCCCTAATTTGCTGGGAAGTGGCGGTGCGGTCCCCTACGGCACTGCGTAGGATCCTACGGTCTTGGCGTGCATCCGTGCGTCGCTGCGGTCCGGTCCCAGGTCGACGGGCACGTGCATCTTCCGCCGACCACTGGCGACAACATCGATGTACTGTGGAGACCTCACGCCCCACGTGTTGAGCAATTCGGCGGTACGTCCACCCGGCCTCCCGCATGCCCACTATACGCCCTCGCTCAAAGTCCGTCAACTGCACATACGGTTCACGTCCACGCTGTCGCGGCATGCTACCAGTGTTAAAGACTGCGATGGAGCTCCGTATGCCACGACAAACTGGCTGACACTGACGGCGGCGGTGCACAAATGCTGCGCAGCTAGCGCCATTCGACGGCCAACACCGCGGTTCCTGGTGTGTCCGCTGTGCCGTGCGTGTGATCATTGCTTGTACAGCCCTCTCGCAGTGTCCGGAGCAAGTATGGTGGGTCTGACACACCGGTGTCAATGTGTTCTTTTTTCCATTTCCAGGAGTGTATTATCCTTACCATATCAGTCTCCGCCAAGAATTAACTGGTACAGATTGCATGCGTCGCACTGAATTCTGCCGATCGGCTCAACTTCAGATTCAGAGGGATGACACATTTATTAATTTGATTTTATTTACTGACGAGGCTACATTCACGAACCATGGAAATGTTAATTTGCATAACATGCATTATTGGCCAACTGAAAATCCATGTTGGCTGCGGCACGTTGTACACTAAAAACCGTGGTCGGTGTGGGATTCTGAATGACAGAATTATAGGCCCCTATTTCATCGAAATAAATCTTAATGGTAGGAAGTATACCACATTCCTGCAAGAAACATTAGGTCTGTTATTGGAAGAAATACCTTTACGAAGAAGGAGCGGAATGTGGTATCAACATGATGGGTGTCCGGCACATTTTTCGCTGGTGGCTAGAAATGGTTTACAGAGACAATTCCCAAATCGTTGGACTGGACGCGGAGGAGATGTGTCGTCGCCGGCTCGTTCGCCAGACTTGACGCCTCTGAATTTTTTCTTGTGGGGATTCGTATAAGACATTGTTTGTAAAGACGTTCCAACTACACCTTAGGATATGAGAGAGAGAATTCTCAGAGTATGTACTTCAATAATTGCCGATGTGATACGGAATACCACTCAATCCATGATAAGAAGATTGCAGCACTGACCTTCATATCACTGAAGCGACCCCAACTAGCAATAAAAAAACAACGTCCCCGTTGTCCCAGGCAACTTTTGTCCCACAAACTTTTCAGCTCCTATCATACTTTCGGAGTTATTTTTGGTGGCAATAGTTAGTGACTCACCCTGTATATCTTACTGCAAGTAGGCAAACTGCAAGTAGACAAAGCCAATCGAATTAATTAACTCCTCAGAAAGAGCGCACTTACATTTACATAACATCGAATATTATATAATATACTCCTATTAAACGAATAAGAAAGTACCAGAAAATATTAGATAGCAGAGGTTTGTAAAAAAAAATTTGGACAGAGTGCGACGCGAACCAGCAACGCATCACCTGTTACTCTACAATTCTGCGTCTCTCTTCATTACGCTACACCGACCCTCAGAGAGGTGTGACCATGCTTTCCATCTTACCATCTTCTGAAAACTTTAATCATAGATACGTTATTAATTGAAATCTGATCCTAATAAATCGTACCAAGAACACTGTTTTTGATGTAGCCTCACTGCGCAGTTGCCTTGAAACGACACACTTTCAACGCAAGTTACCATAATTCTCTAACTACTAAATTACGATTCCCGTCTTTTTATTACAACAAATCGTATAATTAACGGCGGGTTTCCGACAGATCCTAATTCGCTGGTGTTTAGTAATGGCGTATATACACACGCTTTACAACTGGAAGGCAACAGAGCGTCTCGCGAATCTGTACTTGTCTTAGGACAAGGAATCGTCGTAAAGTGAATGAATCAGAGTCTGTGTCCGTATGGGTTAAAGGTGCACTGAATTGTGCAAAGATTAAAGTTGTTGGTGATGTCACGCGTTATTATAGAAACTGAAATAAAGTATCTGTCCTTTCCTTGAGAAACGCACGTTCAGAATATCTGACAGGCCAGATACTGCTCTGCACTTCCGAAAAGAATCCCCGACGTGCTTTTCCCACGCTATGTCAGGAACTCGGCGCGCTCAACGCTCAGAGTTCGAATGCACGATTCGTGTGTCGACGGCTTAATGGCGTGACATCGGACGGGCGTGGTGGCCACGAGCCAGCCACCTCCCTTTCGGCACATTCTACACGTTCAAAATCCACTGTGTGAGTGCACAAGCATTTCCCGTTACGGTCTGCTCTGCGAAGAAAAAGTCCCTGTCGTGCCTTAGGCCACGCCAGGCAGTAAGCTTCTGGATATCACGGATGTATTCACGTGTATTGTGCGGGTTTTCGGAGCCAGATGACACACCGCGGCTTCTCCTGGTCCCTCTGCATTTTGATGCACTCCAAGCCAAATCTACCAACAAGGGCAATGGAAGATAACTTTGAAAGTTACTAAAAGTTTTACAATACACCACGATTCTTTATCTTTAATGGTTTCCAGATTACATGTTTTGAAACGATAGCGAGCCCTTATGAACATCCTGTATAATAGGTAGGCACAGAAAAATTTTGCGAAGAGGATAATGCGAAAATTCAGCAAAATTAGAAGATTTCACCGAAATAACGAAAACTCAGCTATTTTAGAGAGATATTGTGAAATTTGTAATTTTTCCATGTAAAAATCTTACAAATTTGACGACTGATATTCATAACAAACCGTTATTGAATATTAAAACTGCATTTTGACTTCAAATTTTCGCAAAGCTGAGGTTGGATATAACATTAAAATGAGAATAGCACCATATTTCGCCAAAAAAGAGTTGGTCAAAAAACATGTAATATGGAAAAGATCAACTTGGAGAAAGCAACACCGAATTTTAATCAAAACAAGACCGAATTTGGCAAAAAACAAGACCGAATTTGGCAAAACCAACTATATTTTGCAATAACATAACACCAAACATGGAAAATATAACATCGAACTTGGTTAAAAAATCTTACACCGAATTTGGCAAAAAATGACGCAGCATGTGGCAAAAAATGTGATCGAAGTGGCAAAAAATGACATGACAAATTTGGCAAACAAGAACGAATGCGGAAAAAACAACAAATCTGACAGAAATAACGACGAATCCGACAAAGAACAGCAGGGAATTTAGCAAAAAATAGCACCGAATTTGGCCACAAAATAAAACCATTTTTTCGTGTCACTAATAATAGGTAACGAATGTAGGACTTCTCATTCTGTAGCCTAATGAACTAGCTTCACTTCATTTCCTTAGAAAACAAGAACCATGAAATACGGTTACCGAGTGTCTCAGAAAATAGAACCACAACTTTCTACTTCCCTGTGAGTAATATTTTCTCATGTTTAACACTCCTTTCAGTCTGGTGCCATTGCAAACAAATATTTACTCATGTGTGGCCCGATTGGAAGAGAAAACTATGTCGGTGTTTTTAAAGAACTGTTCCAGTATTGAGGAAGGTGGAAGAAAATTTATCGCGACGGACGCTAAAGTTTTCTCTGTCATGTGCAGAGCTCAATACACCACTTCGCCCGCGTCAGCTGTTATTGGGAAAAGTTAGTTCCCTGCTCTACCAATGAATACAGAGAAGTCTTTGAAACTTTAAAGGCTGTCACAACACTGCAAAACCGCCATTTATCTTCAGGTTTATCGCGTTCCATTTTGTGAGGCCAGTCACTAGTCAAGGTTTGAACGTTTTCCATTCAGCGGTCTTCCTCTTAGTTTCATGATTCTCCCAATTGACATTTCTGCCGTATGTTAATCTCACCTTCCGAAAGACTATTATTGGAATCGTATAAAGTCAACGCGCTTTGCCGGCCGGAGTGGCCGTGCGGTTCTAGGCGTTACAGTCTGGAGCCGGGCGACCGCTACGGTCGCAGGTTCGAATCCTGCCTCGGGCATGGATGTGTGTGGTGTCCTTAGGTTAGTTAGGTTTAATTAGACCTAAGTTCTAGGCGACTGATGACCTCAGAGGTTAAGTCGCATAGTGCTCACAGCCATTTGAACCATCAACACGCTTTACTTTTTCCATTGCACAACTGAATTATTCCACGCGATGAATCAAGCCAGATTTCCAAGATAGATTTTTCTTTTGAATGAAAGTAATTAGATATTTCTTGTTTTACGGGTTATTCACGTTCATATATCAGTATTTATTGTAACAATTTATGGAAAGTAGATGGGTGGCCAAATGTCTGTGGCAACATGTAATGTTGCTAAACTTTCAATGTTGCATAATGAAAACTATATTCTAAAAACTTTGTGCTACGGCAAGAAAGTACGCGTTGTGTCAAGTGAGACACTGCAGTCTAATCAAACACAACGGCACAAATAAACTTCAGACCATAATACACCAAACAACCGCCCTCAATTCGCGAATGGTTCAACTGCTTCCTGGATACAAGAAGCGTCGTGCCGCCCGGCTGGGAACAAGTGATCAAAACAGTATCCGTACAAGTGGATTTCCAGCGGCCGGAGCAGACGTAGCCCACACAGCGTATTCAGGAAACTTCAGCTGTACCAGTATTGAATACATCTGCTGCAGGAATTTAAACTAGACGGAATACCGAAATGTAAGCAGTTGTTAACTTTATCGTTCCATGTTTGTAGGATTAAAATTTTTCCAGGGATAGGATATCTTCCGAATAATATTCCGAGATGGAGTCTCTTAATTTGTAGGTTCCATGGACTACAATGGCGATACCTCGCTGCGATGTACAACGTGTCGATTTTCAAATATGACATATTCTCTCATTGTTAAAGAGGGTGCACGGTGAGCAGTTACGTGAGTGACTTTCACATTAATGTAATAAATGATTAAATTTACTAACATTAGTAACAAAAACCAGCGTTCGCGCCACACACACACACACACACACACACACACACACACACACACACACACACACACACACACACAGAGAGAGAGAGAGAGAGAGAGAGAGAGAGAGAGAGTTTCTATTCCGAAAGTCATCGGCGGAGTACGGAGTAAAGGGACACGTCAAGCAAAAATCATTTAAATTTGTTTTTAAAATTCTTTTAAATAGTAGAGGTAAGTTTATGTTTATGAACATTACTTTATCTCCATAGTGAGACAGATTCTCAAAAACAAACCCCGTAAAACAGTAACTGTCACGTGAAACTCTTTGCTTCCTGCATGAGACGTTAAGGTATACACCAGATATTGTCCCGGCAACACCGCTCTGTCTATCAAAGATTTTAATTACCCCGTAATATTATTCCACAAGATATTAGCGAATATTTTCATCATCAAAAGCAGCAATCGCATATATTGTTGAATTTAAGCACTTGAGAAGTTCTGTGACATGTCATGATCAAAATGTTTTATAGGTGTTGGGTTGGTATAGACGGCACTATTTCCTACTTCCCTGACCCCTTCTGTTGAGTCCTGTCTAGTTGTCAAAGATGGGGTGACTACGAAACCTTCTTCTCGGATCGCTAGACACAATTGAAGCAAATCGTATTAATGAGTTTTATTACGAAATGAACATCTACATCTACATGACTACTCTGCAATTCACATTTAAGTTCTTGGCAGAGGGTTGATCGAACCACAATCATACTATCTCTCTACCATCCCACTCCCGAACAGCGCGCGGGAAAAACGAACACCTAAACCTTTCTGTTCGAGCTCTGATTTCTCTTATTTTATTTTTGTGATCATTCCTACCTATGTAGGTTCGGCTCAACAAAATATTTGCGCATTCGGAAGAGAAAGTTGGTGACTTAAATTTCGTAAATAGATCTCGCCGCGACCAAACACGTCTTTGCTTTAATGACTTCCAACCCAACTCGCGTATCATATCTGCCACACTCTCTCCCCTATTACGTGATAATACAAAACGAGCTGCCCTTTTTTTTTGCACACTTTCGATGTCCTCCGTCAATCCCACCTGGTAAGGATCCCACACCGCTCAGCAATACTCTAACAGAGGACGAATGAGTGTAGTGTAAGCTGTCTCTTTAGTGGACTTGTTGCATCTTCTAAGTGTCCTGCCAATGAAACGCAACCTTTGGCCCGCCTTCCCCACAATAATATTATCTATGTGGTCTTTCTAACTGAAGTTGTTCGTAATTTTAACACCCAGGTACTTAGTTGAATTGACAGCCTTGAGAATTGTACTATTTATCGAGTAATCGAATTCCAACGGATTTCTTTTGGAACTCATGTGGATCACTTCACAGTTTTCGTTATTTAGCGTCAACTGCCACCTGCCACACCAGACAGCAATCTTTTCTAAATAGCTTTGCAACTGATACTGGTCTTCGGATGACCTTACTAGACGGTAAATTACAACATCATCTGCGAACAACCTAAGAGAACTGCTCAGATTGTCACCCAGGTCATTTATATAGATCAGGAACACCAGAGGTCCCAGGACGCTTCCCTGGGGAACACCTGATATCACTTCAGATTTACTCGATGGTTTACCGTCTATTACTACTAACTGCGACCTTCCTGACAGGAAATCACGAATCCAGTCGCACAACTGAGACGATACCCCATAGGCCCGCAGCTTGATTAGAAGTCGCTTGTGAGGAACGGTGTCAAAAGCTTTCCGGAAATCTAGAAATACGGAATCAACTTGAGATCCCCTGTCGATAGCGGCCATTACTTCGTGCGAATAAAGAGCTAGCTGCGTTGCACAATAACGATGTTTTCTGAAACCATGCTGATTACCTATCAATAGATCGTTCCCTTCGAGGTGATTCATAATGTTTGAATACAGTATAAGCTCCAAAACCCTACTGCAAACCGACGTCAATGATATAGGTCTGTAGTTCGATGTATTACTCCTACAACCTTTCTTAAACACTGGTGTGACCTGCGCAACTTTCCAATCTGTTGGTACAGATCTACCGGTGAGCGAGCAGTTGTATATGATGACAATACTTAACTCAGACAATAACACAGACGTGTCGCAAGCAAAGGGCGAAATGCAAATAAGAAATCTCTTCAGTATACACAATTCCTAAGTCGCTGGTCTTGAAGTGCTGCTGTAGAAGTAGGCGGCTCTCTTCGCATAGAGGCCGCTGCCGTAGAGTTGTCGTCCTGGAGAGGGGTCGGTCAGCGTGCAACTGGCTGACGTCTTCTTCACAGCCCCCTCTGCTCTCTCGTTTTCGACTGGCGTGCCGGCACTTGACTTTACACCGTAACATTGACAGCGACAGACATGTTTTTCCCAGTTCCTCTCAAATGAATTGATTACATGATAGAGCCGACAAGAAACTTTCCTTTGCTGGTGAGAAGGCATTGTGCCAAGAGTGAAGAGTTTCAGAATACAGATTCGAATCTGTACGTGCCAGAAAAGTTACATATACGGAACTGAACTCCTGAGAAAGAAGAATCTGAGTTGGCGCATCTAACCGAGGACAGTTCATTCTTTTACATCTGTTGAAAGTCACAGTATTCCGCAGAGAAGTACTAAAACCCTTTAGTAATATAATTAAAATCAGCTCACCTGTACAAAATTCGTGATAATAAGTCACAGGGCGCGTTTCGGGACCATGCTCTCAACTTCGCGTGAAATTTACAAGAAGCTTTAAAAATGATTAATATTTTAACAAAATAACAAATCCCAAAGAAATCAGGTATTGACAGATGTGAAAATTACTGAACTATCAGTTTAATAAGCCACGGCTGCAAAATACTAACACGAATTCTTTACAGACGAATGGAAAAACTGGTAGAAGCCGACCTTGGGGGAGATCAGTTTGGATTCCGTAGAAATGTTGGAACACGTGAGGCAATACTGACCCTACGACTTATCTTAAAAAGTAGATTAAGGAAAGGCAAACATACGTTTCTAGCATCTGTAGACATAGAGAAAGCTTTTGACAATGTTGAATGGAATACTCTCTTTCAAATTCTGAAGATGGCAGGAGTAAAATACAGGGAGCGAAAGGCTATTTACAATTTGTACAGAAACCAGATGGCAGTTATAAGAGTCGAGGGGAATGAAAGGGAAGCAGTGGTTGGGAAGGGAGTGAGACAGGGTTGTAGACTATCCCCGATGTTATTCAATCTGTATATTGAGCAAGCAGTAAAGGAAACAAAAGAAAAATTCGGTGTAGGAATTAAAAACCATGGAGAAGAAATAAAAACTTTGAGGTTCGCCGATGACATTGTAATTCTGTCAGAGACAGCAAAGGACCTGGAAGAGCAGTTGAACGGAATGGACAGAGTCTTGAAAGGAGGATATAAGATGAACATCAACAAAAGCAAAACGAGGATAATGGAATGTAGTCGAATTAAATCGGGTGATGCTGCGGGAATTAGATTAGGAAATGAGACTCTTAAAGTAGTAAATGGGTTTTGCTATTTGGGGAGCAAAATAACTGATGATGGTCGAAGTAGAGAGGATATAAAATGTAGACTGGCAATGGCAAGGAAAGAGTTTCTCAAGAAGAGAAATTTGTTAACATCGAGCATAAATTAAGTCGTTTCTGAAAGTATTTGTATGGAGTGTAGCCATGTATAGGAGTGAAACGTAGACGATGAATAGTTTGGACAAGAAGAGAATAGAAGCTTTCGAAATGTGGTGCCACAGAAGAATGCTGATGATTATATGGGTACATCAAATAAGTAATGAGGATGTACTGAATAGAATTGGAGAGAAGAGAAATTTGTGGCGCAACTTGACAAGAAGAAGGGATCGGTTGGTAGGACATGTTCTGAGGCATCAAGGGATCACCAATTTAGTATTAGAGGGTAGCGTGGAGGGTAAAAATCGTAGAGGGAGACCAAGAGATGAGTACACTAAGCAGATTCAGAAGGATGTAGGTTTCAGTAAGTACTGGGAGATGAAGAAGCTTGCACAGGATAGAGTAGCACGGAGAGCTGCACCAAACCAGTCTCTGGTCTGAAGAACACAACAACAACAACAAATAGTAAAGCCGTCGGACTAGACCGTTCGCGTCTTATTTTACATCAAGGCCTCTTCATATTCTGATGGCAGCGTTGAATCTGGGCATCCGTTTCCTTCCGTTCATCGTCTTCTTCCCTCAGCTGACACAACCACTTCGAACTGCGTATTCCGCTGTCTGTTTACCGGGAAACGCTGATCGGCTCCTGGCGCGCCAGTGATTAAAGTAACCAATACACTGAGCTATTCGCAGGGATGTAAAAACCTGTCGGCCACATCCGGCGTATTTTCCACGTTCAGTGGTTTGCCGTATATCGATTCTGTCTACACGTCCGTCAAAGTAACAGGAGAATGCCGACCCGCGTCACGTTTGAGCCAGGACGCCCATCAACGTTTCCCAGTAAAAGCGATACGCCACGGCTGTGTCAGCCATTGCAAGAATACGACGTGAAGGTAACAAGTATGTGGACAAGAGTGAATGTAAAGTAAGACGGAGAATGTTTAATTCGACGGTTTTATTGTAAACTCTTCCTTTGTATGACCGTAGTCTTCGTCAGACACAAGAGTATCGTTAGGAATGGCTCAGGGGTTTTCTATAGTCATAAACGATCTGGCGGACAAGGTGGGCAGCAGTCTGCGGATGTTTGCTGATGATACTGTCGTGTACGGTAACGTGTCATCGTTGAGTGACTGTATGAGGATACAAGATGTTTCAGACGATGAATGGCAGCTAGCTCTAAATGTAGAAAAATGTAAGTTAATGTGAATCAGTCCGAAAAACAGACCGGTACTGTTCGGATACAGCATTAGCAGGGTCCTGGTTGGCACAGTCACGCCGCTTAAATCTCTGGGAGTAACGTTGCATAGCGACGGGAAATGGAACGAGCGTGTGGGGATTGTGATAGCGAAGGTGACTTCGGTTTATTGGAAGTGTGGTTCACCTGTAACGCTGACCGCATACAGGACGCTAGTGCAGCCTGTTCTTGAATACTACTCGAGAGTTCGGCATTCGTACCAGGTCGGAATAAAGGAAGACATCGAAAAAAAAAATCCAGAGGCGGGCACGGAGATGCTTCGGGAACACAGATGGGAATCCCTGGAGGGAAGGCGACGTTCTTTTCGAGGAACACTATTGAGAAAATTTGGAAAACCGGTATTTGAAACTGAATGCAAAACGATTCTACTGCCGCCAACGTACATTTCGTGTAAGGACCAGAAATTAGAGCTCATACGGAGGCATACAGATCGTCGTTGTTCCCGCGGTCTGTTTGCGAGTGGAACAGGAGAGGAAATGAGTAGTGGTGATACAGAGTACTCTCCACCACGCACCATACCAGGGCTTGCAGAGAATGCGTTTAGATGTGGGTGTAGTTGCTTCAGAATTACTAAAGATATTTTAATCTGTCGGTGCAATTGCAAGACAATGCGTACTTGTATCAGCATATGCGTTTCGATTTACTGATGTAAAACAGTCATTGATGGAATTTTATGTCCGGCTTTTGCTTACATCGGGAACTGTCGTCTGCTGGCACTTTTCTGAGTCATTCCATCGTTTGGCATTGACTCTTTTTGCCTAGTTTTACATTGGTTTGCAGCACCTTTTGCCGTTTAGTTTTAGTATACAAACAAACACTAGTGGTGCTGTACTATGTTATACTTCACGTTATAAAATGTGTAGTGCTACAAACCAACGTGAAAGTAGGCAAAAACATCCGTGCCACACGACAAAATAGCTAAAAAATTTGCCAGCAGACGACAGTTCCCGATGTAAGCAAAAGTCGTGGATATACCATCATTGACGATGTTTTATATCATTAAAACGAAACGCGTACGGTGATATAAATACGTTTTACTGTATTTTACGTTGTTAAAGTATTAATCTTTTTTAAATATTCTTGCATATTATACCCGAAGACGAGGGCCTGCTCCCGAAATGCGTCGTGAGACTAGTGTTCTTATCACAGTTTTTATACGGTTGAGCCCAATTTCAATATTTTGTAATATTTCAAAAGCGCGATCTCACTTCGACCTAAAATGGAAAACATATTACAGACACCACTTTCTTCAGGTACAATGTGATTCATCTCGTCAGCATTCTTGTACAGAATGCCGGTTCAAAAAAAAATTTTTGTAACTCACAGGCAGTACTGAACCGAACTGCCAAATGTTAATGGAGCAGGTGGGGAAAAAAGGAAGCAGAGCGGTGGTGACTACGCTAATAAATGGGTATCCCGAATAGCGCGCCAATGAACAGAGCGGCGGAGGCCAGCTGCTAGTGTCGAGGTTGCGGAGCGGCGTTAATTACAGCTGCGTGAGGAGCGGCGGGAGAAGTGTGCGTATATTGATTGTTGCAGGAGCGTCACCATGGCAACTGCACACCCCGCCGCAGCCGCCTCTGCCGCCCCCCCCGAGCCTTCCTTTCACTTCTAACGCACTCCTACCCACGCGCTCCACCACGTCTGCTCATCTAATTACGCCTGCGCACATCTCCTTAATATTTAAGTTTTTTTCACACAACCTTATTTTGGAGTTGCTAATTCCGAACCTTAAATGAACGAAGCTAGTCGTCATCGGGAACAATTAGTACACTTTCACAACGTTCAAGAAGAAATTTTTCATAAACTTACCTCACCCACAAAGTGAATCCATCTGCGGAACCCAACAGAATTAAGAGAAAAAAATTTCAACTCCCCGCTGAAAACAGGATCCTTGAACACGGAGCAGCATCTCGTATTAGGGAAGGAAATCGACCGTGCCCTTTCAAAGGAACCATACCGGCATTCACCTCAAGCGACGTAGTGAAACCACGGAAGAGCTATGTCTGGATAGCCGGACGGAGATAATTCTCCTACCAGTGCGAATGTGTGGCCAGGCTACAGTAGGACTCTTCCACTCGGAGTCTGTGCCAACTTAATATGTGTGCAGATAGTCCGTTCATTCCGGGAATCGAGAATCTCGACCAGTTTTGTCTGTCGTTAACACTGGCAAGATGTTGGTCCCAAGGATTCCACGATTTTCTAGAATGTTTTAATTTCAATCGTATAAATGTGACATAAAATCGTGTAGGAGGCAGGCGACCATTTTTACAATAATCATTAGTTCTCCTTTCGCGCTGACCGGGTCACAATGGTAAAAGTCAAACATCAGACAAGGGATGACTTTATTGCTCATATGACGCGTTCCGGGACGCGTCATGTAAGCAATACAGTCATTCCTTGTTCGATGGTTGACTTTTATCATTGCGACCAAATCCGCCTGAATGCAGAACTGATTACTGTTTTAATTTCAAGTTTGAGGTCGGGTGACAAATGACATAACTACAAATAATAATTTTCAGATTTTTTCCTTCACTCGTTCTGTGAAACCTTACTTCTTGCCAAATTTCATAATTTTACATCAACGGGAAGTACCTTATAGGTTTTTATGAGTGAGTGCAGGTATGAAAATATGTGCCATAAATGGCTGTACCTTTTCATTGCACTGACAGACCTTAGTATGTAACATAAATATCAACGTGATACGTCTACCCGTTCCTGGTCTTAACAGACGGACGATCAGAGTCAGATGAGAAATGAAAAACAAATTCGTTTGATAAAGTTACTAATTTACAGTTTTCGGATTTTTTCCTTTGATTGTATTTTTAATCTTTCCTTTTTGCCACATTTTATGATTCTAGGCCAACGGGAAGTACCCTAGTAATTTGAATTCAACGGAAAGTAACCGTTTTACTCATTCTGTTAAAATAAAACATTCTTAGCCATTACAATTTCTCAACAAGATTGTGTTGTAATTTTCATGGAATGTCTTTTTTCATTTCACTTAAAAATCCTGTTACAATCTTTGAACGCTACATGTTGCCCCAGAACATGTTATCTTCTTTGTCATTAACAACTAAAAGTGGGAAAGAGAAAATTTCGTATGTAAACACCTCACCAGGATAATAAATAGTGCAAATATGGGAGAAACTGCCGGTATATTTGTGGATGAACTTTAATTTATTATTTATACAAATTTAATACCGTTAGCTGTCACCCAAGACAGAGCTAAGTCACCGAGCCTTGTTGTGGCTAACAAATATAAATTTTTATGACTGGTAACGGTGTCTTTTGATTGCTTTAATGGTTTTTAACAGACAAGCTTTCTGAGAACGAATTACTGTTTCTGCCACTCTTTTTCATGTTTAGTTATTTGTAGATCAACGGCATGTGCATTAAAAAAGCAGAAATGATTTTGATACCAGAGTTTTCCACACAAGTGTAAAAAGATGTACGATTTGTTCCGCGGTATATCATATATTTCCAGAATATGGTAACGGACAGAACATCTTAGTTATGAAACCGAAAGTATCTCTCATTTTCATCTGAATAAATAAAATCCTTTCCATATGTAACAGCACCTTGGTGTATGTGATGTACAGGAGCAATTAGACGAATAATTCCGTCGTAGTACCCTAAAGATCGAGTTTCAATATGCGTCAGGCCGCTGTATATCACCGAGAAGACTTATCCTGAACAGGACTCCAGCTGCGTGAGCTTATGTTCGTGTAGTTACCAGCTGATGACTAGAGAAACCAGGTGAAGCTGGTTAGAAATAAGAAATAAAAAACTTAAAAAAGGAAATGTATCATCTACCCTGTGTTATCACTCACTCATTATGTTATGAGGTGATCTACAATAGCGTGGGATATGAAAAGTGGTCTCAGGTATTCGTATCACTCCCCAGTTACTGTTTTGTATCTAAAACTAGGTAAATTCATTTTCCCTCTATTATAATAATTATTTACAATTTCTTAGGCATTATAATTATTTAATTGTAACTGCAATGCAGAAGTTTCGTACCCTGCTTTGTTGCCGTTATCTGATAAGGTCAAATAAACAAGTAACCGACATTACGAGGCTCCAACAACGTGTTGTAAGCTGTATACGAAATTCACCTGCATAAAAGCACGGGAAATTAGCATTCGCACATACACTGTATACTAGAAGAAATATTATTGCCATCATTTCACTTTCACTACACAGCAATTATTTAATATGATTACTATAAAACATAGCTGCAGATAACTATATTTTCTTTACTGTAACTCTGTTACTATTGCTGCAGCACATATTCCTACTTTGTTAGTTATTTTTTACTGTTTCATGTACTCTGTCTCGTCGTCCATTGGTCTACAACGAAAAACTGCACGAGTGTTGCCAATGGAGTCAGTTCACTAAAACTCTTCTTTAACAGCGCATCGACACACACTGAAAATTGACTTTTCGTCTATTCATTCTTTATCAGTTCCACAATGTTGATCGTGGTGATGTTCAACGACCACGACATGCCTCCTAGCCTTCCACAAAACGTTTTTGTCATTACAATTCAACTATCTTTCGACAGAGGAGTCAATAGTTCACAATACACATTAATTTGGCTTGCCATTCCCTTTCACAGTCGGAGATCCTCATGTTCATTCAAAATTCACATTCTTAAACGCTCTAACGGAAAACTGATCATTCCATGAGAAATTTTCTCGTTTCACTCTGTACTAGTGATCTAAACCCATTTGTAAATACTCTATAGGTTATAGTGACTTATTGACCCAGCGGACAAATGTCGAATTAAAAATGTAGGAATTCGGGGTCGAGTACTGGGTTTTGTCATAAGACTTTTCTTCTGACTGACTATCACCTACAGTTCAGCGTTTTCAAATACAGAAGCCTACGCCAAAATTCTAGATCATCTATTTAACTGCAGAACTAAATTAGATTAGACGAGCAGGTACTCAGGCCGAAGATAAACCAAGTAAAACATCTTTTTCTCTTTTCATCAGACCAACGTTCGACTCCATTAATCTTCTAGTGGGAACTAAATCACCAATGAATTATATCACACTGTTATACCTGACTCAAGGAAATTGACTGCGTATCTTCTAACAAGATGGTTATTCCACATCACTTCCTATTTTGATTGCATAATTATCCACTCTAGTAACGTCTCGTTTACCTATAATAAGTTTCAATGTTCACAATAACAGAAAAGACAATTTTCCTCTCTCAACAAGCCAGACTTCAAAAATAAAGAGTAACTGCATTTACTATCTTTTCTGAGTAAAACTGATAACGTCGGGATAAGATATCCGCAAATAATACGTATTATTAAAATTTGAATACACAATATTGATGTTTCACAACAATATATATTCAATAGTTCCATAAATTTTAATACGTGTTAGTTCAGAGATTATCTATAAAAGGCGAACCTGGTAAGAGATGTCTTTTTCCTCTTGTTATCGGCAATGAATCGCTGATAGATTGCTACGGCTCTGAAACTATTTCATAGTTCAAGAATATAATATTCATTACATTGTAAGTATTTCTACCGAAACTGAAGCACTTAGAGACAGAAACACGAAATTAAGTAATTGGATTTTACTAAAAATCGGTGTTCGATGTTACATTTGTAGTACGCCATACTTCGTTAAATAATATAAATAACAATATCCCCATCTTAAATATTCTGAAGACACTTTACTAGTGCTACCTGGTGAGAAGAATTTAGAAGAAGGAAAACGTAATGATTTCAACACGAAAATGGTGTCGGAACGAAAACAACTGGAAACTGTGAATCACCGTTTACGTAAACGGAAAATTTTGATTGGTGTCAAAGCATTTTCTATCAAACCGAACTGGAGGAAGTCCCCTGATCCGGCGAGTTCCCCATCACACATTTACGAGAAGGCCTACTACAATGGCTTCATTCGTCGGATATGAAAATTCCGATCCTTCACAGTAGTACCCTTTGAAGCGCGCTGCAAAGAGGGGAGGAACCTTTGATTCCCGCAGATACGAAGCGAGGCAGATTGTATCGACAAATTCAGAGTACTTTTTTAAAATATATATCTTTCGTTAAATTGCCTACAGAGGTATGTATTGTTTAAATCCGTCAGCTGCTGTAGCTGCCAAAATATCCTTCAAGTAAGACTCAAACAGCTTCCGCACAGTTAGGCCGACGCGTAACACAGTCGGTAAGCGACGCCACGAGTAATTAGTGGCTGAAAACCAGCGTTATTAAAGAAGGCTGCCGCAAACCCACAGCTGGAGTTGCCTGCGGCTCTGCTAATGAAACTCCGTGAAATCGGAGTGGATTTACCGTAGCCGCGGGTGTATTGAACTACAAAGTAGAAACGGGTGTACGAAGTGACAGTGTAAAGGAATTGCACAAGTGAAACATTCACCACGGTAAACAATTTGCCTTCTCATCTCCTTTAACTGCATTGTATTTACCATGTTTGCTTGTGAATATGAGTGAAATTGAGCGTTCAACACAAGAAGTTGCGTAATTTCACGAGCATATGAGTCTGAAATCCCACAGAAGTACACTCACTTTCTGTTGTTGTACAAACTCTCTAAAACATTCGGTTAAAATAATTATGAAGGTGATGACGATAACGAAGAAGACGATAAGACGATTCTCTCTCTAAGAATTTTTAACATGTTGCAACCCTGTCAGCAACTGTGATAAGTTAATAGTTGCGAAATTTTACTGGTCTTTACCCAGGTTTCAGCTAGAGTAATCTAACCTTCTTGACAAGCATAAAATGAACTAATACGTGGCAGAATAAGGCACTGTCAAACATAAAAAGCTAAAGTACCTTGGTACCATGCCAAGCTACGTTACTTAGCTGAGGAACAGCCCCGGCCCCACTTCGTGGAAAGCGGTCGGTTAGCCGCAACGTGGCTAACCGACCGCTTTCCACGAAAGGGGGCCGGGGCTGTTCCTCAGCTCAGTAACGTAGCTTGACATGGTACCACAGTACTTTAGCTTCAAATGGTTCAAATGGCTCTGAGCACTATGGGACTTAACATCTGAGGGCATCAGTCCCCTAGAACTTAGAACTCCTTAAACCTAACTAGCCTAAGGACATCACACACATCCATGCCCGAGGCAGCATTCGAACCTGCGACCGTAGCGGTCGCGCGGTTCCAGACTGAAGCGCCTAGAACCGCTCGGCCACAGCGGCCGGCTGCTACTTTATCTTTTTATGTTTGACCGTGCCTTATTCTAGCATGTATTAGTTTATTTTATGCTGGATTACTCTAGCTGAAACCTGGGTACAGACCAGTAACATTTCGCAACTGAAGCTGATTTTTGACATATTTATTCTCTAGCTCCCTCTCTCTCTCCTCATGTTACAGTGAAAACACGGTTAACATTCCACACGCTATCTTCTGCTCAAGGAAGTCAGCAAACAATGGCTGTTGGACAAGGTAGTCTTAGGACGGCCCCATGAGAAGAAAAATAGCCCCGACTAGTTTAAATATATCAGTTCTGTAAGGAAGCGATTACAGCAATGAGCGAAGTAAAAGAGAAGAAATGTAGTAATGGCTACGGTGCCAGTATCAGAAACAGTACTATCAGTAGTCGGATAATAGGATACAGTGCCAATGGTATTTTGTATTGTTAGTATAACATAAATAGTAATATTTATTACACGCGTATTTACTAGTCAAAATGCATGTTGTCTTAAAACTTTCACCTCAAAATTATTCATAAGGTAGCGGATCCTAAACCGAAAGGTATATGAACGTGCAGAGCATACGCGGCTTATGTTTGAAAATTGATTATGGTTCTGCATCGACTACGATGCAATGTTGAAAACAATACGTACTCATCTGAGATGTACACACGATGAAGCGATGGCGTGTAAAAACCCAGAAGAAACTGAAGAGGAACTGTTTGGTAGTGTCCTAGCTGCCTATTTCATTGTATAGCACAAAATAAAGATATTTTGAGAGTGTGTGTCAGAATGTTGTGCCTCTTTGTAAAGCATGTATTGAGACTTGAACAAATGCTGTCAGCATACATTCAGCCAAAACATTACGTCCACCCGCTTAATAGCGTGTTGATCCATCTTTGGAATGCCGTACAGTATCGATTCTGCGTGACACAGATTCTACAAGTGCTTAGTACGTTTTGGGAGGTATGTGGTACGAGATGTGTGCGCACAGGTCACGCAATTCTCGCAAATGACGGGCGCGGAGGTGGCGCCGAGACAGTTTCCAGCGGGCTCAGATCAGGCGAATGTGATGGGCAAGACATCAACATGAGTTCCATATCACGTTCCTCAAACCACAGCAGCAAGATTCAGGCCTTGTGTCGGACAGTTATCCTGCTGGAAGATGCCATCACCATCAGGAAAGAGATCACGCATGAAGACATACAGCTGATCCGCAATAATGGCCACGTAATCCACAGCTGTCGTACCTTCGATTACTACCACAAGTCCCACGGTAGTGCAAATGACCGATCCCCATAGCACAATACCGCCCCCACCGGCCTCCATGCGTAGTGTGGTACATATCTCGAGTAGCCATTCACCTCGATAACGGCGTATTCGGGCGCGACAGTCGACCTAGTACGACAAGAACCGTGATTCATCCGACCAGGTGACATCAGGTGACATATTCCCACTGTCCACGATCCAATTTCTATCATCCCGTGCTCAAAGTACTCAATTTCGGATTCTCTAGTATTTGTGTAGCTCTGGCATTATACGTTTGATTTTCAAAGTAGGTGAAATGTAACACACGAAGAAAAAAAGACAGGAAAAACCTTCCGAAAGTCTCTGGGGACGATAACAGTAGGACGCAACAAAGAACAGTACGCAACGCATTACGAATGATTTAAATTTAATTTTGTGGTAAGTTCCTATGGGACCATACTGCTGAAGTCATCGGTCCCTAGGCTTACGCACTACTTAATCTAACTGAAACTAACTTACGCTAAGGACAACACACACACACTCATGCTCGAGGGAGGACTCTAACCTCCGATGGGGGGAACCGCGCGAACTGTGGGAAGGCGCCCTAGACCACGCGCTACGTCGCGCGGCTACGAATGATTTCAAGATAGTTGCGCACATACTACCATGTGGTTCAGCGTGTCCTCATGAAATATGACGGTAGAAACTTACGATAAGCCAATCGAAGCATCCTCACTCCCAAATGCAATAAAACTTCGTTCGACTGATATGCGTTTTAGAGTTCACGTTTACTAGCCTGCTTTGCTTCAAATGATCTTTCCTTCATATCCCTGAATACTGGCCATTTCTCCAGGGAGTCCCTGTGTACACAACAGTGCAGATGCAGGTGGCATGCGCTCTGTACACTGGTAGAAAAAAAATCGCAACGAGAAGCATGAGTTGGCGACATAAACAAAAGTTAGTAGGCATGATGATGTCTATTCAAATTTCGCGCCAGTCGAATAAGACTGGGGATGCAAATCAGGTTTACTTTATACACACGCTCTAACGGTCGTGACACCCTGTAGCATGCATTCTCCTGACCCCAAACCACCGCAAATTGCGACTTCAGTGGTCTCAGCGAGAGCTCATTGGGGGGCAGGTTAGAAGTCTGCTGTGTTTCCTAATGAATGCTGGTACTTCCTCGGCGCCAGAGATGGGCGTGTGTTGGTTAGAAGGAGGACAATTTTTGGTGTGCGACCAACCTGTCAGCGTGCCAGACACTCTGGACCTGCACCTGGAATTATAATTTGGGGCGCAACTTCGTATGATAGCAGAAGTACTCTCGTCGTCGTTCCACACACCATCACTTCAGTCTGGTGATTCGACCTGTTGTGCTGACATTTATGAACCGCATCGAGAAGGGGTTTCTCAACAGGATAACGTTCACCCAGATACCGCTGTTGTTACCCGGCCGGTCGGTGTGGCCGAGCGGTTCTAGGCGCTACAGCCTGGAACCGCGCGACCGCTACGGTCGCAGGTTCGAATCCTGCCTCGGGCATAGCTGTGTGTGATGTACTTAGGTTAGTTAGGTTTAAGTAGTTCTAAGTTCTAGGGGACTGATGGCCTCAGATGTTAAGTCCCATATTGCTCAGAGCCATTTGAACCATTTGTTGTTACCCGACATGCTCTTTAGTTTGTCGACATGCTGCCTTGGCTTTCTCGGATCACCAGATCTGTCTCCAATCGAGCACATGTGCGACATCATCGTGGCGGTTACACCGGTAATTAATGTACCAACATTTGCAATGGCTTATCTCGCGATTACATTAGCCTGTGATCTTGCAATGTTAATCACTTACATATGTCACCTGGACAAATGTGTTCCCGAAATGTTACTATCCTACGTTAATTATTTTTTGATGCTGCAATTCTTTTCCGTCAGTGTATCTTCTTTGAAATAAACTTGTTCCATTGACTCATTTGAAATTCTTCTGTTGACAACAGCAATTCCCACATTAATCTTCGCCATCAAGCCTGTATTCAGCACTCCTCATTCTGCGTCAGGTCTGCTATTTTGCAGTATTGTTAGTCGTACTTTAACAGTGGTATGTACAGGCGTAGTGAAATGCAGTTCGTCTAAATGTATCTCGTGTGTTGGCTCACTAAATGCAGTGCAAGAACTGCACAGCCACATTGTGCTGAGCTGTTCCCGATACGATGGCAACCATGTAACGTACGCGACTCGTCTGAAGATGTTGACATCACGTTTTGGGGAGGGTTTATAATAGTCTTTATCACAGAAACGAAGATACTTAGGACAAGAAACCGAATAAATCATGGATTCCATTACTACTCTGTAACGATTTTCTTTAGTGTATTCATTCTGAGCAGCAAGGGGCGATCCGTGAAAATAGAGAAGATAAAATACTTTGCAAGGAGCGATGCATCGGCATGTCCTAATTAAAACAACTATACTGGGTGGTCCATTGATCGTGACCGGGCCAAGTATCTCACGAAATAAGCGTCAAACGAAAAAACTACGAAGAACGAAACTTGTCTAGCTTGAAGGGGGAAACCAGATGGCGCTATGGTTGGCCCACTAGTTGGCGCTCCCATAGGTTAAACGGATATCGACTGCGTTTTTTTTAATAGGAACCACCCATTTTATTACATATTCGTGTAGTACGTAAAGAAATATGAATATTTTAGTTCGACCACTTTTTTCACTTTATGATAGATGGCGCTGTCATAGTCACAAACATATGGCTCACAATTTTAGACGAACAGTTGGTAACAGGTAGGTTTTTTAAATTAAAATACAGAACGGAGGTACGTCTGACCACTTTGTTTCGGTTGTTCCAATGTGATACATGTAACTTTGTGAACTTATCATTTCTGAGTACGCATGCTGTTACAGCGTGATTACCTGTAAATACCACATTAATGCAATAAATGCTCAAAATGATGCCCGTCAACCACAATGCATTTGGCAATACGTGTAACGACATTCCTCTCAACAACGAGTAGTTCGCCTTCCGTAATGTTCGCACATGCATTGACAATGCACTGACGCATGTTGTCGGCGTTGTCGGTGGATCACGATAGCAAATATCCTTCAACTTTCCCCACAGAAAAAAATCCGGGGACGCCAGATCCGGTGAACGTGCGGGCCATGGTATGGTGCTTCGACGACCAATCCACCTGTCATGAAATATGCTATTCAATACCGCTTCAACCGCACGCGAGCTATGTGCCGGACATCCATCATGTTGCAAGTAGACAGCCATTCTCTCATGCAGCGAAACATCTTGTAGTAACATCGGTAGAACATTACGTAGGAAATCAGCATACATTGCACCATTTAGATTGTCATCGATAAAATGGGGGCCAATTATCCTTTCTCCCATAATGCCGCACCATACATTAACCCGCCAAGGTCGCTGATGTTCCACTTGTCGCAGCCATCGTGGACGTTCTGTTGCCCAATAGTGCATATTACGCCGTTTTACGTTGCCGCTGTTGGTGAATGACGCTTAGTCGCTAAATACAACGCGTGCAAAAAATTTGTCATCGTCCCGTAATTTCTCTTGTGCCCAGTGGCAGCTTGTGCCCAGTGGCAGAACTGTACACGACGTTCAAAGTCGTCGCCATGCAATTCCTGGTGCATAGAAATATGGTACGGGTGCAATCGATGTTGATATAGCATTCTCAACACCTACGTTTTTGAGATTCCCGATTCTCGCGCAATTTGTCTGCCAATGATGTGCGGATTAGCCGCGACAGCAGCTACTTGAGCATCATCATTTGTTGCAGGTCGTGGTTGACGTTTCACATGTGGCTGAACACTTCCTGTTTCCTTAAATAATGTAACTATTCAGCGAACGGCCCGGACACTTGGATGATCTCGTCCAGGATACCGAGCAGCATACGTAGCACACGATCTTTTCCGCAATTGGTAAACGGTCCATTTCAACACGGGTAATGTAACACGAAGCAAATACCGTCCGCACTGGCGACATGTTACGTGATACCACGTACTTATACGTTTGTGACTATTACAGCGCCATCTATCACAAGGCGAAAAAAGTGGTCCAACTAAAACATTCATATTTCTTTACGTACTACACGAATATGTAATAAAAATGGGGGTTCCTATTTAAAAAAACGCAGTTGTTATCAGTTTCACCTATGGCAGCGCCATCTAGCGGGCCAACCATAGCGCCATCTGGTTTCCCCATTCAAACTAGACAAGTTTCGTTCTTTGTAGTCTTTTTCGTTTGACGCTTATTTCGTGAGATATTTGGCCGGTCACTATCAATGGGCCACCCTGTATACACAGTTATTTACCACAAACATCTGTCTTATGTCATTGACAAGAGCCACGGGGCCGCTAGACTCCAGCTAAAGTAAAAGGTTATTATTAGCGATCTTAGCAAAGAAGTTTATCTTCTCTAATGTACTCTGCAACGAGCCACCAGTGACCAATGGTCCCCAGTAGCAAAACACAGAAACTGTAACTCAGCAAAATGAGATATTTTGTTGCTGGAATTCGGGGTCACCCTGTATTATCAACAAAGCGTATCCTCTGTGAATAAAAGGATCCTGTCTCTGCACGAAAACGTAATCTGAATACAAGTATTTTTCGTTGTAATTCTAGAGAGTGTGGGCTTATGACATTCTTCAGGTTAATAATAGCGCTACGCGAAGAAGAAGACACGTTGTGGAGCCCGAACTGTAGAGTACGAGGTGAATGGACGAAGCTGGGCTGTGCGGAGCCAGCATGTGCTGGCTGGCGGCTGCTCATTTATGCAGCTCCGCTCGATGCAGCTCCCGGCGCGCCGTGGGGGCGGACCATCCGCTGCAGCCTCCTCTCAGCCACGCGCCAAAGGCAGGCGCCGCTCACGCACCGTGCTCAAGCTAGGCTCTTCCTCACTCACTTGACACTGGTCATTCGGTAAGCCATTGTTTTAACTTCCCATCATACACTGAGGTGACGAAAGTCATGGGTAAGCGATATACAAGTGGGGTACTATCCCGTGCACAACATATAAAAGGGTAGTGCATTTCCGGGGCTGTCATCTACACTCAGGTGAGCCGTTTGAAAAAAATTTCCAACCTGGTTATGGCCACACGACGGGAATTAACAGATTTTTAACGGGGAATGGTAGTCGGAGTTAGACGCGTGGGACATTCCATTTCGAAAATCGTTACTGAATTCAATATTCCGAGATCCACAGCGTCAAGAGCGCGCCGAGAAAGTTCAGCGCATCGGCGACGGCCTTCACTTCACGACCGAGAGCAGCGGCGTTCGCGTAGAGTTGTCAGTGCTAACTCACAAGCAAGATTGCTGAAATATCCGCCGGAATCAATGTGGGACGTACGACTAACGTGTCCGTTAGGACATTGCGGCGAAATTTGGCGTTAATGGACTATGACATGTCCCTTTCCATTAGTCTACAATTGTTTCATAAATGTCAAGTTGATGACATGAACTACAAATGGGGATGTTTTCTTTAAATGCAAAACTTACACTCTGCACTTCAGTTGCCAACCGCGTAACTGTCAAAGCCTCTATGTTGGAGTGTAATGGTGCAGCTGCAGGTGATGTTATATTCACAAACCTTCATCATCTTATGCCTCTGCTAAAAGCACGACATCGCCTGCAGTGTCTCCCTGGGCTCGTGGCCATATCAGTTTGACCTTAGACGACTGAAGAACCGTGGCCTGGTAAGATGAGTCCCTATTTCAGTTGGTAAGAGCTGATGGTATGGTTTGAGTGTGGCGCAGACTCCACGAAGACATGGACCCAACTTGTCAACAAGGCACTGTACAGTCTGGTGGTGGCTGCAAATGGTGTGGACTGGGTCCTCTGGTACAACTGAAGCGATCATTGACTGGAAATGGTTATGTTCGGCTGTTTGGAGACCATTTAAAGCAATTGTAGGACTTCATGTTCACAAATGTTCAAATGTTCAAATGTGTGTCAAATCTTATGGGTCTCAACTGATAAGGTCATCAGTCCCTAAGCTTACACACTACTTAACCTAAATTATCCTAAGGACAAACACACACACACCCATGCCCGAGGGAGGACTCGAACCTCCGCCGGGACCAGCCGCACAGTCCATGACTGCAGCGCCCTAGACCGCTCGGCTCATGTTCCCAAATAATGATGCCATGTCAAAGGGACAAAATTGCTCCCGATTGATTTGAGGTACATTCTGGAGGGTTCGAGAGAATGATTTGGCCACCAGAGTCACCCGACATGAATCCCACCGAACATGTTGTTGTTGTTGTTGCTGTTGTTGTGGTCTTCAGTCCAGAGACTGGTTTGATGCAGCTCTTCATGCTACTCTATCCTGTGCAAGCTTCTTCATCTCCCAGTACCTACTGCAACCAACATCCTGCTGAATCTGTTTAGTGTATTCATCTCTTGGTCTCTCTCAACGATTTTTACCCTCCACGCTGCCCTCCAATACTAAATTGGTGATCCCTTGATGGCTCAGAACATGTCCTACCAACCCATCCCTTCTTCTGGTCATGTTGTGCCACAAATTTCTCTTCTCCCTAATTCTACTCAATAACTCCTCATTAGTTATGTGATCTACCCATCTAATCTTCAGCATTCCTCTGTAGCACCACATCTCGAAAGTTTCTATTCTCTTCTTGTCTAAACTATTTATCGTCCATGTTTCTCTTCCATGCATGGCTACACTCTATACAAATACTTTCAGAAACGGCTTCCTGACACTTAAATCTATAGTCGAAGTTAACAAATTTCTCTTCTTCAGAAACGCTTTCCTTGCCACTCCCAGTCTACATTTTACATCCTATTTACTTCGACCATCATCAGTTATTTTGCTTCCCAAATAGCAAAACCCCTTTACTACTTTAAGTGCTCATTTCCTAATCTAATTCCTTCAGCATCACCCGACTTAATTCGACCACATTCCATTATCCTCGTTTTGCTTTTGTTGATGTTCATCTTACATTATCCTTTCAAGACACTGTCCATTCCGTTCAACTGCTTTTCCAGGTCCTTTGCTGTCTCTGATAGAATTACAGTGTCATCGACGAACCTCAAAGCTTTTATTTCTTCTCCATGGATTTTAATACCTACTCCAAATTTTTCTTTTGTTTCCTTTACTGCTTGCTCAATATACAGATTAAACAATATCGCGGATAGGCTGCAACCCTGCCTCACTCCTTTCCCAACCACTGCTTCCCTTTCATGATCTTTGACTCTTATAACTGCCATCTGGTTTCTGTACAAATTGTTCAAATGGTTCAAATGGCTCTGAGCACTATGGGACTTAACATCTGAGGTCATCAGTCCCCTAGCACTTAGAACTACTTAAACCTAACTAACCTAAGGACATCACACACATCCATGCCCGAGGCAGGATTCGAACCTGCGACCGTAGCAGTCGCGCGGTTCCGGACTGAAGCGCCTAGAACCGCTCGGTACAAATTGTAAATAGCCTTTCGCTCCTTGTATTTTACCCCTGTCACCCTCATAATTTGAAAGAGAGTATTCCAGTCAACATTGTTAAAGCCTTTCTCTAAGTCTACAAATGCTAGAAACGCAGGTTTGCCTTTCCTTAATCTATCTTCTAAGATAAGTCGAAGGGTTAGTATTGCCTCACGTGTTATAACATTTCTACGGAATTCAAACTGATCTTCCGCGTGGTCGGCTTCTACCGGATTTTCCATTCGTCTGCAAAGAATTCGGGTTTGTATTTTGCAGCCGTGGCTTATTAAATTGATAGTTCGGTAATTTTCACATTTGTCAACACCTGCTTTCTTTGGGATTGGAATTATTATATTCTTCTTGAAGTCTGAGGGTATTTCGCCTGTCTCATACGTCTTGCTCACTAAATGGTAGAGTTTTGTTAGGCCTGGCTCTCCCAAGGCTGTCATTAGTTCTAATGGGATTTTGTCTACTCCCGGGGCCTTATTTCGACTTAGATCTGTCAGTGCTCTGTCAGACTCTTCACGCAGTATCATATCTCTCCTTTCATCTCCATCTACATCCTCTTCCATTTCCGTAATATTGTCCTCAAGTACATCGCCCTTGTATAGACCCTCTATATGCTCCTCTTTCTCTTCTTTGCTTAGAACTGGGTTTCCACCTGAGCTCTTGATATTCATACAAGTGGTTCTCTTTTCTCCAAAGGTCTCTTTAATTTTCCTGTAGGCAGTATCTGTCTTACCCCTATTGAGATATGCCTCTACATCCTTACATTTGTCCTCTAGCCATCCCTGCTTAGCCATTTTGCACCTCCTGTCCATCTTATTTTTGAGACGTTTGTATTCCTTTTTGCCTGCTTCATTTACTGCATTTTTATATTTTCTCCTTTCATCAATTAAATTCAGTATATCTTCTGATAGCCAAGAATTTCTACTAGCCCTCGTCTTTTTACCTACTTGATCCTCTGCTTCCTTCACTATTTTATCCCTCAAAGCTACCCATTCTTCTTCTACTGTATTTCTTTCCCCCATTCCTGTCAATCGTTCCCTAATGCTCTCCTTGAAATTCTCTACAACCTCTGGTTCTGTCTGCTTATCCACGTCCCATCTTCTTAAATTTCCACCTTTTTGCAGTTTCTTCAGTTTTAATCAACAGTTCATAACCGATAAATTGTGGTCAGAGTGCACATCTGCCCCTGGAAATGTCTTACAATTTATAACCTGGTTCCTAAATCTTTGTCTTACAGTTATATAATCTATCTGAAACCTGTCAGTATCTCCAGGCCTCTTCCATGTATATAACCTTCTTTAATGATTCTTGAACCAAGTGTAAGCTATTATTAAGTTATGCTCTGTGCAAAATTCTACCAGGCGGCTTCCTGTTTCATTTTTTACCCCCATCCATATTCACCTACTACGTTTCCTTCTCTTCCTTTTCCTATTATCGAATTCCAGTCACCCATGACTATTAAATTTTCGTTTTCATTCACTATCTGAATAATTTCTTTTATTTCGTCATACATTTCATCAATCTCTTCGTCATCTGCGGAGCTAGTTGGCATATAGACTTGTACTACTGTAGTAGGCGTGGGCTTCGTGTCTATTTCCCTTTTTAAATTTGCTAACCTACCAGCCCGATTAAGGGATCTGACATTCCACGCTCCGATCCGTAGAACGCCAGTTTTCTTTCTCCTGATAACGACGTCCTCCTGAATAGTCCCCGCCCGGAGATCCGAATGGGGGACTATTTTACCTCCAGAATATTTTACCCAAGAGGACGCCATCATCATTTAACCATACAGTAAAGCTGCATGCCCTCAGGAAAAATTACGGCTATAGTTTCCCCTTGTTTACAGCCGTTCGCACTATCAGCACAGAAAGGCCGTTTTGGTTCAAATGGTTCAAATGGCTCTGAGCACTATGGGACTTAACAGCTGTGGTCATCAGTCCCCTAGAACTTAGAACTACTTAAACCTAACTAACCTAAGGACATCACACACATCCATTCCCGAGGCAGGATTCGAACCTGCGACCGTAGCAGTCGCGCGGTCCCGGACTGAGCATCTAGAACCGCTAGACCACCGCGGCCGGCAGAAAGGCCGTTTTGATTAGTGTACAAGGCCACATCAGTCAATCATCCAGACTGTTGCCCCTGCAACTACTGAAAATGCTGCTGCCCCTCTTCAGGAACCACACGTTTGTCTGGCCTCTGAACAGATACCCGTCCGTTATGGTTGCACCTCCGGTACGGCTATGTGTATTGTTGAGGAACGCAAGCCTCCCCACCAACGGCAAGGTCCATGGTTCATGGGGGGAGGCCCATGGAACATAATCGAGAGGTCTGTTCGTGCACAACATCTTGCACCGGCAACACTTTCGCAGTTATGATGGGCTATAGGAGCGGCCTTGGCTCAGTATTTCTGCAAGGAACTCGAGATACATTCCAGAGCTGAAACATGGTATTGTTTTATTGGGAAACAGTTATTCCATCCAAATAATTTGATATATGGAAACTGTAATGCTGCGCAATATGGGATGAACTTGGTGGCGCATGTTGTGTCGTAATTACATGCTGGGGGCGTTATCGACCACCGAGCGAGCTGGCGCAGTGGTGAGCACACTCGACACACATTCGGGAGGACGACGGTTCAAATGTGCCTCCAGCCATCCTGATTTAGGGTTTCCGTGATTTCCCTAAATCGCTTCAGGCAAATGCCGGCATGGTTCCTTTGAAAGGGCACGGCTGACTTCCTTCCCCATCCTTCGCTACTCCGATGGGACCGATAAGCTCGCTGTTTGTTCCCCTCCCCCCGAATCAATCAACCAACCGACCGTTATCGACCTAGTGAAACGACTCGTCTCCGGCTGGCTGTCCCGAACATGCCCTTATAAGGTAAGTGTTGACTTTTTTGGCCTCTGTTTGACTAGTTTTTGAGAACAGGAACTCCAGCATTGCAAGATACGGAGATGTGGCACTAGGCAGGGAGAAATACGGCAAACACAGAGTGCAGGCGGTCGACCGAGTGTTTATATGAAGTACAAATACTGTCTTGGTTGCAGAGGTTTTTATTTTCAGATTCCAATGACGCATTTCGCCTGTGGTAGACGGCTTCAGATTATCTAGAATGCAAAAAATTACGAAAATGGATATAAGGAAACGTCCTGACATGTTCTGCTAGAATGTACACGACGGAAAAAGTTTTTATGCAAACTTATAGACACTGATCGCGGCGCTCGCCCTCCACGACGCGAGCCGGCCGGTGTGGCCGAGCGGTTCTAGGCGCTACTGTCTGGAACCGCGCGACCGCTACGGTCGCAGGTTCGAATCCTGCCTCGGGCATGGATGTGTGTGATGTCCTTAGGTTAGTTAGGTTTACGTAGTTCTAAGTTCTAGGGGCTGATGACCTCAGATGTTAAGTCCCATAGTGCTCAGAGCCAGCCACGACGCGAATACATCGGCAAAATGCGTTTATAATATCGAAAAGTTGAAAATCCCGAATGCCCGCCGCTTGGTTTCCTGAAAAAAAAACCGAAACAATGAAAGACTGCAGTGAACAAAATTTTAAGGGTTGATAAACTGGAATTAATTATATCTGAAAAGAGCGGCTAAGTAGAATGTGAGAATAAATATGGAAAAATCCTTCATTTTTATGGACGGCGTCCGCATTGACCAGTTTCTGTAAATTTGCATAAAGACTTTTCCCGTAGTGTACGTTCTAGCAAATGACGAGATCAGGACATTTCTTGCCACCTATTTTTGTAATTTTTTCCATTGCAGATAATCTGGAGATGTTCACCACAGATTGCTGTAAGCACTATGGGACTTAACACTGAGGTCATCAGTCCCCTAGACTTAGAACTACTTAAACCTAACTAGCCTAAGGACATCACACACATCCATGCCCGAGGCAGGATTCGAACCTGCGACCGTAGCAGCAGCATGGTTCCGGACTGAAGCACCCGGAACCGCCCGGCCACAGCGGCCGGTTACCACAGGCGAAATTTGAAAGTAAAAACCTCCGAAACCAAAATTTTATTTTTACCTCAGATCTTACAGAGGTTGCTGTATCAGCCGCAACGATGGAATGGAAGAAAGGTTATATGATCGTTATGTTCTAAAATTTAGCTTTAACGTTATAAAGAATAGCTAGGCTTCTTAAGTCACGATACTGTGCGCATCTAAATGGAGATTTGTTATGACTACTGTTGGTACCGTAAACAAATGAAGTTCTTTTCTTTTGAACGAAACCAATCGTGACATTATAAATGTGCGTCAATATGGCTATGTTAACAAGAATCAGCTGTGGAGCTCAAGATTATCAAGAGTAGTGCAAGAGTGTTTCTTCCTACTTCAATCTGTGTGTCATTATTTTTATTCTACTTCACTTGTGTGTCATTATTTTCAAAGCGTTCAAATCAAATGGCTCTAAGCACTATGGGAATTAACATCTGAGGTAATCAGTCCCCTAGACTTACAATTACTTAAACGTAACTAACCTAAGGACATCACACACATCCAAGCCCGAGGCAGGATTCGAACCTGCGACTGTAGCAGCATCGCGGTTCCGGACTGAAGCGCCTAGAACTGCTCGGTCACAGCGGCCAACTAACCGATTTAGTTTTGTGGATGGCTATGAGGGTAAAAAAAATAAATAAAACCACTGCCACCGCCACTCGAAAGAGAATGCCGCGTCACTTCACGTCTGGCACTCATGTCTGGTCAACGGACTGTTTGAGTAACCTACGAACTTTCCTTCCTCCCTTTCTTTCTGTCTTTCCTTCTTTTTCCAAAGTCGTTCAAATTATATTAAACCATGTCTCTACATGATAACAGAACAGCTGATATAGGGAATTTGTGAAGAGTAGGAACAGCATTGCACCTCCTTTTGAGATTAACAGACTGTGTATGATCTCCGGACACTGATGGGTACGTTTGCGGTTGTAAAGCATCCGACAGTCTCCTCTCAGTGATTTAGGAGGCCTCGAAAACGAAACTTATGTTGGTCGTAAACCGCAGCCTTCATCGGTATATGCGCAGAAAAACCACCTAAGAGCACTGTATCCCGAACCTTAGTGCCTCACAGAGGATGGAACTGTGTCTCCGCGCTACGCTGATCGCGTATATTGTGATCTCAGTTTTATTGCACGTTTCGATTAGCTGCGAGGAAGAGTACGCCGCTACTGATGACTCACTGTTCCTCTAGTCGGAGAAGAACTGCTGACAAACTGAAATTACTTCTGGGAGAATCACTTTCGCTGCAACACACTGTGTACCAACTGCGGCAGATGCAGTTGGTTGATTTGGGGTAAGGGACCAAACAACGTGGTCATCGGCCCCATTGGATTAGGGACGGATGCGGAAGGAAATCGGTCGTGCCCTTTCAAAGGAACCATCCCGGCATTTGCCTGAAGCGATTTAGGGAAGTCACGGAAAACCTAAATCAGGATGGCCGGACGCGGTTTGCACCGTCGTCCTCTCAAGTGCGAGTCCAGTGTGCTAGCCACTGCGCCACCTCGCTCGGCGGCAGACGCAGTATCAGAACCAGAGTGAATACTAGCCTTCCCACCCCACACGCCAGCACAGCATAGTTCGCGCCTGCCTCGCCTGTAATGTAATGCGTGGCTCTCCGGCATGTAGTTAATGACGTGCTTATCGCGACTCAGATTCACAACCAGTACCTGCTGGAGGTGTAGTATTAGCACTAGCGACTTTACGTGAGTTCTCGTACATTTCAATTGCTGTGTCGTCCGAACAAGACACAGCCAAGGCAAAAGCACCACAGGTGCAAAGATGCGAGCTGGTTCCAGTACCACAGTGACTCGCCACTTGCGCGAGTTCCAGCAGCGCCACGGGCGGCGCTCAGGATGAAGATGTCGAATTCACCTCGGCCAATCCGCCAATGACCGGACGACAACGGACAGAAGCATACTCGAAAGATAGAAGACCAGCTATCGCTCACTTTGTTATAGATCATCGTCCAGAGCCGACTTAGACAGAGAACGTCGTTTAGTGAACTCTTAGAAGTGAGCAGAAAGTTGTTGTAAATTGCATTTGCTATGTACTGTGAAGTTTATCTACTATTATTTGCACTTAGCCATTGAAGGCCTTCTTTGTGTTATATTACAAGCAGTGTTGCAGACTTCATGATTCAACTAGTCGCAAAGATAAGGAAATCTTTTAACTCATCTGTGTGACTTTGTTACTAGTTTTTTCGATTGTTGTAGAACCTTCGTTCTCCTACCCAGTTACCTGACTCTGAGGCATAGCTGTGTAACAGTGGTAGGTAGAAATTGTCTTAGCGGTGTACTGCACCAGAAGCCGTTTCACGTTGTACTCGGCCTACAGTTATAGTAGTAACCACGAGGTCTTTTACGAAACTGGCGACGAGGGTTTACAAAATCAATAATAAACGAGAGATCTTTATTTTTATTCTTCTTCTTCTTTTTCGGCCATTCAAAGATTAGGTCCATCGACCTTCCCGGGTTTCAGTTTTATCAGAATACATGACATTAGAAGCACTATTATTACTGGCAGATAAAAAGATATGAATGTATGTGAACAGCCGATATTTAAATCAACTAAACTGAGGGGACAAATGTTATGTGATATCGATATGCACATATACACATGGCCATAGTATCGCGTACAAAAGGTATAAAAAGTTAGTACATGGACGGAGCTGTAATTTGCATTCAGATGATTCATGTGAAAATGTTTCCGACGTGGTTATGGCCACACGACGAGAATTAATGTACTTTCAATGCGGAATCGTCGTTAGAGCTAGACGCATGGGACATTCCATGTCGGAAAACGTTAGGGAATTCAGTATTCCGAGATCCACAGTGTCAAGAAAAAGAGTTACGTAGCTTATAAAACTGTTGGATGAATCGTCATAAAAAATCTTATAAATAGGAGTCGTAGGTTCATATATGCCAAAAATGGACCAAAAATAATAATCACGACTTCGAACAACGCAATAACTCCTGCTCTTTCTTTCTCAAGCAGTGATCTAGGCTGAGCACAGGAAACTAAAATCATAGTGTCTGTAGTGGTCACTCGAGGACACCGACTGCAGCCTCGAGCAGGAAACATGTCTGCGCAGCGGCCGAGATGGGGCAGTTGATGCAGCAAATCGTGACTATTCATAGGAAACTCCCCGTATGGCCACTTTCATTTAAGTCTTATATGGTGACCTCATGCCCATGCCGGGGGGAGGGTGCAGTTCTACAAGGTCACGGCCGTTTCTCTGCCCCTGAATTTCGCAGTCGACGAGATTTAAACTCTGGCCTTTGCTTTCATTTTAAATTTTTGTCACAGCGCAGCTGACTGAAGCTGCGTCGTCCGTGCCTCACAGCAAACAGGGCGCACTGTTTTCTTTGATCTCTCCTGGCCTCCCAGCAGTTTTATTACACTTTCCGATTAACTGCGAAAAAGAGACGCTGCCTGGCGACTCGGTCCTCCTCCAAACGGAGAAGCGCTGCTGACAAACTTAATTTACTTCTGAGAGAGATACTTCTACAGTAATATCTCGTTTCTCCCTTGTGGAATAGCAGACGCCGGCACGGCAGCTAGGACGCGTGGGCGGCACGCTCCGTCCGTAGGCAAGGGTGGGGTAGCTTACATCAGGCCGTTTGCGGTGCAATGCGCTCAGCGCCACTGTGTGGCTAATTACGTGCTTATCGTAGTGCCGCCGTTGAAACATTACTGTTGCTACCACTCAGTGCATTTACATTAACTTCCAGTTGCAATTAAAAACATCAGACGTACATCGTGACGATTCCTAAGCGAGAAAGAGACTTAATAATAAAATGAAGCGCCGTCAGTCACTGTTTTATAAAATTCCCTTCTCTACTTAAGCTACTGATGATTCACGGCTCCTACGTCTCTGTTCAGATAGTTACAATCACGTACTGTGCGGTACATGCACACTGCGAAGCGTTACCAACATTTCACCAGCTGCTTTGCCGTATTACAAGGGGCAGTCTAATGAAAACGAGACAGATGGAAAAAGTAAGTAAACTGTTTATTAGTTCAAAAGTAATCACCGTCACTACCAATACATTTATTTCACTGTGAGACAAGACGGTCAATGCTTTCCCGGAAAAATGTTTGCGATTGCCTTTAGAACCCTGATTGTACCCAGCAAATAGCCGGCCACAATGTATTTCTTCAGGGCTCCAAAAATATGGAAATCGCATTGGGTGAGGTCGAGACTATATGGAGAATGTGTAAGGGGTTCCTAGCGAAACTTCTGCAGCGCAGCCGAAACAGTCTTGGCCACACGTGGGCGGGTAGTATCTTGCAACAGAATGATGTCGTCTGTTTGCATACCTAAGCGTTTGAAATCCATAGAGCGCTTAAGTTTTTGCAAAGCGTCCACGTACCGCTGTACGTTAATGTCGTGCCGTGTTCCAGAACGTCAATCAGCAGAGGGACCTTGCAGTCAATGGAAAAGGTCATCACGGCTTTTCCCTCAGATGGCGTGCCTCTTGTTCCGACTACGCTGCAGAAGTTTCGCTGGGATACCCTTACACAGCCTCCATCCAATTTCGATCTCTCGCTTCGCGTATTATTCCTATAACACAGTGACGTTCCTAACATTTCCGTGTGTTGATGTCTTGTCTAGTACCTTATTGCGTTTTTAACAGTTTTGTTGGATTTCAGTTGTGATCACCTGTGGAACTGAAACGCCAGTGCAAGTGTATGATTAAAAAAAGAACAGTAAGCACACAGCCAACCATTCTCAAGTATTATTGACCAAACACTCTGTTTCATACATAAAAAAGTTAACGAATATACGCAACTCAGTACGTAAAAACGAGTGCAGAAAAACTATTTACAGCGGTGACGAAATTTTAAGCCATTGGCGTACAAATAAAAAGTTCAATGTAGCTGCCGTGAATATAAATACAAATTTTTATCTGTACGAGGAGCGTAAGTCAAATTCAAACGAATTCCATTAAAACAGTTTGTTTTAACGAAAATGCCATCGTCTAGTGGAAACTTATATATCAGAATGTACACTGCTCTTCATATTGTACAGAAAAGGCAATATTAACTACGGACCGTTTCTTTTTCCAACTAGGTACGTTAAAGTTAAGAGGGAATTTAGATATTTGAAACTGAATGCCGTTAAGGATTTAACCATCAATTTGAGTGACTGACTTTTCAGTGGACCACAGCTATAGCTGTAAAATCTTTGAATCGAATGGTTTCATTTACATGTAGTTCCAGTGGCTAGAGTGAGATACATGCGTTCGTACATCGTTAGAAACATAACAAAATAAACCTCCATTGGGGGCGCTGAAACATTAGTGGCAATCGTAAAATCTAAAGTAGAATGAGACCGTGTCATTTCAATTTACAGAACAGACTTCGATTAGCGTAGTTGGCAAAGACGCCGCGCGTCTGCAAATAAGACGTAATATCGGCAGCGCACTGCAGGCTGTTGGCAGACGCAAGGGGCGGGCACGTAAGACATGCTTGGCTCCACTCCGCACAGCGTGTACAGCCAAATGGCTCGAGCACAAAACATGGCCAAGCTGCTCTATGTGTTGGCGCGTCATACTTGGAAACATCGAGTCGATGCCACACAAGACAAATAGTGACAGCAGGTTAGAAGTACGAAAGTAATGAGAAAAGTTACCGGTCAGGTAATGGAAGCTGTAGTTTTATTTTTTTACGTTAAAATGCAACTACTGCTCGATGCACTTACAGTTTAGGTGGTGGTGGTGGTTAGTGTTTAACGTCCCGTCGACAACGAGGTCATTAGAGACGGAGCGCAAGCTCGGGTTAGGGAAGGAAATCGGCCGTGCCCTTTCAAAGGAGCCATCCCGGCATTTGCCTGAAACGATTTAGGGAAATCACGGAAAACCTAAATCAAGATGGCCGGAGACGGGATTGAACCGTCGTCCTCCCGAATGCGAGTGCAGTGTGCTACCACTGCGCCACCTCGCTCGGTATAGTTTAGGTAAATGCACTGTGCTCAACATTTGCCATTGATTAGATTCCAGTCTAGATCTGCAGCAACACTCTCATATGCGCCTGCCTTAAAAAGTCTCAAAATGTTGTTGTGCCATAAATTTCTTCGATGTGATAAAACGTGAAAGTGACATCGGCCAAATGCCGTGAATTGAGCGACTGTACCAACAGTCCGTATTTCATATCCCTCAGCTGTCGCATTGTCAAATTACACTGAAGCACCAAAGAAACTGGCAATGGTATGTATATTCAAATACAGAGATATGTAAACAGGCAGATCACGGCGCTGCGGTCGGCAACGCCTGCATAAGACAACGAGTGTCTAGCGCAATTGTAAGAGCAGTTGCTGCTGCTACAGTGGCACGTTATCAAGATTTAAATGAGTTTGGGTGTGCTGTTACAGTCGGCGCACGAGCGATGGGACACAGCATCTCCGAGGTAGCGACGAAGTGAGGATTTTCCCGTACGACCATTTCATGAGTGTACTGTGAATATCAGGAATCCGGAAAAACATCAAATCTCCGACATCGCTACGGCCGGAAAAAGATCCTGCAAGATCAGGACCAACGACGACTGAACAGAATCGTTCAACGTGACAGAAGTACAACCCTTCCGCAAATTGCTGCAGATTTCAATGCTGGGCCATCAAGAAGTGTCAGCGTGCGAGCCATTCAACGAAACATCACCCATATGGGCTTTCGGAGCCGAAGTCCCACTCGTGTACCCTTGATGACTGCACAACATAAAACTTAACGACTCGCCTGGGACGACCGACACCGACATTGGACTGTTGATGACCGGAAACATGTTGCCTGGTCGAACGAGTCTCGTTTCGAATTTATCGAGCGGAACGACGTGTACGGGTATGGGGACAACCTCATGAATCCAAGGACCCCGCATGTCAGCATGGGACTGTTCAAGATGGTGGAGGCTCTGTAACGGTGTGGGGCGTGTGCAGCTGGAGTGATGTGGGACCCCTCATATGTCTAAGATGACTGACAGGTGAACCTAGGTAAGCATCCTGTCTGATCACCTGCTTCCATTCATGTCCACTGTGCATTCCGACGGACTTTGACAATTCGAGCAGGACAATGCGACACACCACATGTCCTGAATGTCTACAGAGTGGCTCCAGGAACACTCTTCTGAGTTTAAACATTTACACTAGCCACCAAACTCCCCAGAGATGAACATTATTGAGCATATCTGGAATGCCTTGAAACGTACTGCTCAGAAGAGATCTCCACCTCCTCGTACTATTACGGATTTGTGGACAGACTTGCTGGATTCATGGTATCAGTTCCGTCCAGCACTACTTCAGACATTAGCCGAGGGCATGCCACGTCGTGTTGCGGCACTTCTGCGTGTTCGTGGGAGCCCTACACGATAGTAGGCAGATGTGGCAGTTTGTTTGGCTCATGTATAGTTTTTATTTTATAATCTAGTCGTCTTTTCGCATATTTTTTCATCCAGCTCTTCAAGGAGACTTTCGTATTATTCAACAGGTACTGTTTAATTCATTGCAAAATAATCAGCAAAATATTGCATCGTATTATTAATGTAAAATTTATCCTATACTATTCGGATGTGTTTTATTTAATAACTTTTAGTAGCAGATTTTCAATACCATATTGTAAAATTTCTGCCTATGATTGCAGGTTTGAGACGTACCATTCTCGAGAGAAATATTGTTGTTATGAATTCAGTCAACATTTTTCACAACTGAAAATGAAAGAACAAACTCCTTCCCCCATCATTAGGTAAATCACGTGTTGCGATGAATTATCGAAAACCTAAACAAAAAACTATTTAATACGAGGTGTTCCAATGTTTCCGTGTGTGCGAAACACATACAACAAGATTACTTTAAACAGCAGTATCGGCGGAAATTTCCTGCAGTCTGATACTTTACTTAAAATATTGTGCAATATCTGACAACATAACACAAGTGTTGCAAACGGAACATTACCTCACCTCCACAATGTAATACTCGTCTGTTATCTCACGGAGAAAACCACAATGAGGAAGTGATTCAGGAAAACCAGGGAAACTAAATCAGAATGCCCAGAATATGATCCTGCTGCGTTAATCACTGCAGCATCCCGATGGTGGAGTAGCTTCGTCGTGGAAACTATGTTTTCTTAATTTTCCCTCCAACAGGCGGCGCACTAATACTCTCACTTGGGACGGATGCATATTGTGATTAAATTTCCCAAAACATCCTGGATTCGAATACCGATCTTGGCCCACAGCAAAATAGTGTGGAGAAAGAGCTCCGCCGGTCTAGCCACAGACGGGCCAGTCGCGGACGAACGACAGCCGCGCCGTCCTCTACCAGTGGAGTAATCAGCATGCGCGTGAGGTCAGCACTCCTCCCTCCTGGCCCTTGGCGGCTTTGCAGACGAGCGGGCACATGCATTACGTATTAATCACTTCTGTGTTCACAAATTTCACTGCCTACCTAGTTGGATTCGTGGATCTTTTCTGTCTGGCTCTGGGAAGCAGCTAGTGGAATTGTGGTCTACCGACATGTTACGTCGACAAAATGAAAATCTCATGTTTCCCTAAGCTAAAAGTGTCCTTAGGGATTTCCAAACTACGTCTGAATTATACAGGGTGGTCCATTGATAGTGACCGGGCCAAATATCTCACGAAATACGCATCAAACGAAAAAACGACAAAGAACGAAATACGTCTAGCTTGAAGGGGGAAACCAGATGACGCTATGGTTGGCCCGCTAGATGGCGCTGCCATAGGTGAAACGGATATCAAAAAAATGTTCAAACGAGTTTGAAATCTTATGGGACTTAACTGCTAAGGTCATCAGTCACTAAGCTTACACACTACTTAACCTAAATTATCCTAACAAGGGAACCTCGCCATCGCACCCCCCTCAGATTTAGTTATAAGTTGGCACAGTGGATAGACCTTGAAAAACTGAACACAGATCAATCGAGAAAACAGGAAGAAGTTGTGTGGAACTATGAAAAAATAAGCAAAATGTACAAACTGAGTAGTCCATGTGCAAGATAGGTAACATCAAGGTGAGTGTGAACGCAGGAGCTGCGTGGTCCTGTGGTTAGCGTGAACAGCTGCGGAACGAGAGGTCCTGGGTTCAAGTCTTCTCTCGAGTGAAAAGTTTAATTTTTTTATTTTCAGTTTATGTGACAAACTCTTATGTTTTCATCACTTTTTTGGGAGTGATTATCACATCCACAAGAAAACCTAAATCGGGCAAGGTAGAAGAATCTTTTTACCCATTCGCCAAGTGTACAAGTTAGGTGGGTCGACAACATATTCCTATCATGTGACGTACATGCCGTCACCATTGTCGTATAGAATCCATCAGACGTGCTTTCCTGTGGAGGAATCGGTTGACCTATGACCTTGCGATCAAATGTTTTCGGTTCCCATTGGAGAGGCACGTCCTTTAATCTAATAATCGGACGGTCTTGCGGTGCGGTCGCAAAACACAGACACTAAACTTATTACAGTGAACAGAGACGTCAATGAACGAACGGACAGATCATAACTTTGCGAAAATAAAGAAAGTAAACTTTTCACTCGAGGGAAGACTTGAACCAAGCACCTCTAGTTCCGCAGCTGCTCACGCTAACCACGGGACCATGGCGCTCCTGAGCTCACGCTATCCTTCTTGATGTTGCGTATCTTGCACATGGACTACTCAGTTTGTATATTTTGCTTATTTTTTCATAGCTCCACACAAAACAGATCAATCGAGAAAACATGAAGTTCAGTTTTTCAAGGCCTATCCACTGTGCCAACTTATAACTAAATCTGACGGGGGTGCGATGGGGAGGTTCCCTTGTAAGGACAAACATACACACTCATGCCCGAGGGAGGACTCGACCCTCCCCCGGGACCATCCTGCAGAAAGTGTCATCACTTCTGTCTCTAAGCTGGTCCTAGGTTGTTTTCCAAAAAGGAACAGCACAGAGACAGAAGTGATGACACTTTCTGCAGCACCCGACCATCATTTTGCAGGACAATGCTCAAGCACGTACAGTGCTAGCTGTTACAGAGTTGTTTGTCGATGGGGCTGCTGACTGCTATACCACCTACTGCACTCCCCTGACTTAAGCCCTCGTGAGTTCAACTCGATTTCTAAACTGAAGGACACACTTCACGGCATTCGCTTCAGAACTGCTACAACTTCGTCGGGCAACAGACCGCGCCGTTCGAAATGTCAACACAACTGGCACTGCAAAGAGTATCCTACGACTTCCACATCGCTGGCAGCGGGTTATACACAATGCTGGTGACTACTCTGAAGGTCAGTAAAACTTTGAAACACGTGTCTATTTTGTACGAGCTGTAAATAAATAGTTGCCACTAATAAAGTTCCAACCCTCGTATTATGGCTGTACTGTCTAGCAGTACTTGTCTTGCCTGTAATGTCAATAAACCAGTGTAGGCGCGCCATTGTGATTAGCTTTATGTAAAGCTATTAACTGGTGTAGTGCGGAAACGCGTTTAGGGAGGACATTGGTTCGGGTGTCACTGTGAAGAGCTTGCGGAGCTCTGACCCAAAGTGAGACAATAAATATATTCGCCGGAATATAAGTGAAAATCTGTATTAAACTGAAAGTAACAAAACATTGAAAAATGTAATGTCATATCAGTCGTAAATATTTTATAAAATTATAAAAAAATGCAAGTCAGAGGAAAGCTCGTGTCGAAAGGAAGACGAAAAGCCAAAAATGTCCCGTGCCGAACGAATGTGAGAACTATGGCAGCGCCGAAATGGAAATGAATAAACGGTGCAAAGTGATTACATAGCTGGCCCAGCGGGCATACAGCTGCCAGTGATAATCCAGACTTGTGATTTATCTGTTCTGTAATCATCATAATGCTCTGCGTAATCACTGTATTAAAAAACTCATAATTAAATTACGTACTAACAGGAACAACTTGTTGTGACCTGATCTCGACCTTTTTTGCGAAAATTCTACGGCGCGGACCCGTACTGCACACAGAGAAATTATCTTTTATCTGACCGTTGTAGTAACATCAAAATCGTTTATTAGCCGCCTACTCTATAGAGGGGCAACGGCCTTGCCGCAGTGGATACACCGGTTCCCGTGAGATCACCGAAGTTAAGCGCTGTCGGGCGTGGCCGGCACTTGGATGGGTGCACCCAGGCTCTTGATGCCAATTGAGGAGCTACTCGACCGAATAGTAGCGGCTCTGGTCAAAGAAAACTATCTTAACGACCGGGAGAGCGGTGTGCTGACCACACGCCCCTCCTATCCGCTTCCTCACTTGAGGATGGCACGGCGGTCGGGTGGTCCCGATGGGCCACTTGTGGCCTGAAGACGGAGTGCTTATTCTATAGAGACTAAAATTAAAAAAATGTAATTTACCGGAATATCCTACAGACATTTTTGTGCAAGAATATTATATATTAATAGAAAATATGTTAATCTGTGTTACGTGTTAAGATGTTACGCAGAGCTGGGCGGGGTGGACGTCTAAGGATGGTGGCGTAACTGGAAGGTGCCTGGCTACGCAGCACGCCTCGAACATCAGCAACATTCATATTTGCATGGATTCATGTCTGTACGCAGCCACTCTGTAACAGTGTATGCAAGTGTACGATAGTTCAACGTAAAATAAACAGTCATGTAACGCCCAAAATGACAACGTGTTAATTAATAATTTTCGGGTAACTGAATCTTTGAGAATTTTATTTACTCCCGGATACTGCGGAGTGATAACCGTAATCCGATTTCTGTGTGCCACATGGACAGAACAGGTAGCCTTCATATCTGAATCAGTTGTCCTTAAGAATTCCGTGGTACCTGTTCTGGACATTGACCGGACATTCTGACCAGAAATCTCATAGTAAGATACATCCCTTACCAGAACACAAGCTGCCAGTCAACACCTAGAACATGCGCGCCAACCAACATCCGCAGACACCATTAGTTATAAGAAACACACTTTGCAACGGTCACACCAAGTCTTGCCCTATTCTCCATACTGCAAAAATAACACCTTTAAAAAACCGATGGAGCGATATTAGGTGGTGTTAAAACTACAAAGCCGATCCACTTTTCGAAAAATGTTTTGATTTTCATTTGAATCATCCTCGCCAAATAAGCAACCTACTACGACAAGGTCCCAATTACAAGTCATAAATACACTGAGGTGACAACAGTTATGGCATACTTCAAAATATCGTTTCGGACCTCCATTAGCCCAATGTAATGCAGCAACTCTACGTGGCATGGACTCCATAAGCCGTTGAAGTCCCTTGCAGAAATATTGAGCCATATTGTTTCTATAGCCGTCCATAATTGCGAAAGTGTTGCCGGTGCAGGATTTTGTGCACGAGATGACCTCTCGATTATGTACCACAAATGTTCGATGGATGGTCAAATCATTCGTTCGAATTGTCCAGAACGTTCTTCAAACCAAACGCTAACAATTGCAGCCCGGTGAAATGGCACATTGTCATCCATAAAAATTCCATCGTTGTTTGGGAACATGACGTACACGAATGGCTTCCAAGTAGCCGAGCAAACCCATTTACAGCAATGAACGGTTCAGATGGACCAGAGAATACAGTCCATGCCACGTCAACACAGCCCACATCATTATGGAGCAACCACTAGCTTGCACAGTGCATTGTTGACAATTTAGTCCATGGCTTAGCGGGATCTGCGCCATACTCTAACACTACCCTCAGCTCATACCAATTGAAATCGGGACTCATCTGACAAGGCCACGGTTTTCCAGTAGTCCTGGGTACAACCGATATAGTCACGAGCCCAAGAGAGGCGCTGTAGGCGACCTCGTACTGTCAGCAAAGGCACTCGCGTCGTTCATCTTTTGCCATAGCCCATCAATGCAAAAACTTCGCTCACTTTCCAAACGAATACGTTCGTCGTACGTCCCACATTAATTTCTGCGGTTATTTGACGCGGGGTGTTGCTTGTCTGTCAGTACCGACAACTACGCAAACGAAGCTGCTCTCGGTCGTTAAGTGAAGGTCACCAACCACTGCATTGTCCGTGCTGTGAGGTAATGCCTGAAGTTTGTAATTCTCGGCACGCTCTTGACACTGTGGATCTCGGACTATCGAATTCCCTAACGATTTCCGGAATGGAATGTCGCATGCATCTAGCTCTAACTAACGATTTGCGATCAAAGTCTGTTAATTCACGTCGTGCGGCCATTATCGCGTCGGACATATTTTCGCACGAATCAACTCAGTACAAATGACAGTTACGTGAATGCACTACTCTTTCATATCTTGTGTACGCAATATTACCGCCATCTGTATGTGTGCATATCGCTATCCTACGGCTCATGGCCAGACCAAAACTTTCAAATGTCGTCAGATACTTTGGGTCTGGCCGTGAGACCTGCTCGCATGGCCTAATGGTAAAGTGACCGCTCGCGATAAGCGGGAAATCCGGGTTCGAGTCCCGGTCCGGCAAAATTCCGAAGAATTATTGCATCGTACTTCCGAATAACACAGGCACTGCAGTACCGAATTTAAGCAACGTCGGGAGTGGCCAGGATTTGGATGGCTTACTGCTGAGTACGCCACAAGCTCCTGTTGGCTGCTTTCTATTTGTTTTTACGGCAAAGGGAAGGAGAGAGATGCAGAAGGTTCACGATCACTGGACTTCGCGCCAATATCCTGGATTAAATTCCAAACCTCACCGCAGTGTCCCTTGAAGTGCGGGCGTGGGACATTGTTGATGATGATTGGTCGTCGAATGATGTTAAGCTGGGCGGCCCCTTGGCGCTGTTCGAGAGTGGGAGGCTATGTGCCAGCACCGGGTTTCACTCTCTCCCTTCTCTCACCATCATCATCCGAATAAACAAAACATCACACTATACAAACTCCAATTACGATCGTCCATATTTTCCAGATACACTTAAATACACAAGTCCCACCCTTCGCGAAGGAAAGGTGCAGTATGCGTGAATGATAGGTTCAGCCACCTAATTAGAAAGGTTTTTCCTGTCTCCAAGCCAATCAAGCCACTCGACTTTGCATTTTGCGTGTCTTCCTTTGCTAGTTCTGTGCTCCTCCATCGCGCCTGGAAGTCCGACCCCTCATCACGGAAATACCTCAGGTTCCCTGTGTTTCCAAAAGTACAACTCTAGCAGAGTTGGAGTGTAACAGAGACATTTATTATCGCACTCCGTATAGAGGCGACGAAGCCTGCAACGTTTCGTAATGCGGACTGTTTGACACGGTATCTGGCGGGGCCATATGCCTCGTAAAACGCCACCGTCAGATAAGCAGCGCCACCTGCTCGCTGGCGCCAGGTACCGCCTCTTCCGTATACAAAGCGAGCTCCCGGAGCCGTCCCTCAGTGAATCTTAAGCTCGTCTGACCGCAAGCTGATATCTTATTAGCAACAGCCACGTATGAGGAAGTCGCCCATACAGAAGTCAATTACTAATCCTTACGAAACAAGATTATCATTGTGGTACTGACAATTATTAATTTATCAGTTAGTCGCTCATCGTTACAAAACTGTATTAGGAAATTCAATACACCAGAACTACAGTTTACGTACTAATGTGCCGGCCGCTGTGGCCGAGCGGTCCTAGGCGCTTCAGTCCGGAACTGAGCTGCTGCTGCGGTCGCAGGTTCGACTCCTGCCTCTGGCATGGATGTGTGTGATGTCCTTAGCTTAGTTAGGTTTAAGTAGTTCTAAGTCTAGGGGACTCATGACCTCAGATGTTAAGTCCCATAGTGCTTAGAACCATTTGAATTATTTGAACGTACTAATGTACTTATTTCTGATGCTATGCGGTTTACAGCTTACAGTGTATCCAGGTCTTAACTTGAACGGCGAGAGCCTGTTACAACAAAATAAGTGCAGCAGAAATTTCATTCTGTTTCTTTTTCATCGTTCAAAAAAGGATGATAATGTTAGATTCGTATCCACATCACAGTATACGAATAAATCTCAAAAGAACACAAAATGCATTTTATATTACATGACTCAGTATAATATCGTGGATTCCATACATTGCCAAAATTAAAGAAGAGTTTTAATACAAGGTGCAATAAGCACCTCAGTGACACTCATTCTGGATTGCTGTAGCAGTAAAACAGATAAGCGTGTTTTGTCAAATCTGGATTTGAATCCCAGATCATCGAACTGATTTAACTGATCAGTAAAACATGAATTGTAATCATTAAGTATAATCTACATTTTTTGAAAGCCTGCAACTGTGTCAATAATGATTTAAATAACAAAGTATGCACCAATTACGTTTTCCCATGCGTAGCATGACGCGTTTCAGGAATCTGTTCCCAGTTTCAAATGCTGTGCTAATATATATAGGTACTGGATGTAATGTTTCTGCGTGTGTTTTTTCCTCCTCTCTTTCCCCGCGATCGCCTTTTTATTTTATTTTATTTTTTACTGCAATCGCAAAATCGGAAATTCACTCACACGCAACACAGCGTTCATTATTATTTCCAGATTTCCGATCGCAGTGGGAACATAAAAAGACAGCTGCAGAAGAAGAGCGGCAGAAAAAACACGCAAGCAGACATCAAATCCGACACCTACGTAAACTACCACAGCAACTGAAAGTGGGAACAAATTCCTGAAACGCTTCGTGCTATGCATGAAACAATGTATCTGGTGCAGTATTTAAATATTTAAATAAAAATTTTGTTAGCAGCGATTTTGATGACCACGAATTGCATGCATTCAATAATAAACGCACAGCAAGCAAGATGCCAGATTATACTAATGCAACCATACATGCATGAACTGAGATTTCATTCGATAGCGTCTACCGTAACTGACGGAGATAAACAAAAAACCCGAACTGATTTACGCAATTTAGGTGTTATTACATAAAAACTGCTTCCTTGCGTTTAATTCTACTCAAATTCTAGTTAAGACGTTGTCAGTAAAATAAAACACATTTACGATGTTATACCAGCTCAGCTGAGGTGGCACAGATTTCTATAGATTTCCTTGCTTACGTTGTACTCCATCAGTTAGTTGTCTATTGCAGCGATATTTACATCGCTGATTTGAGCTTTTCCCATCAGTCGGAATATCTAGTGCTAGTGAATAACATGTATCAGTTTATCACCAGACTTGTGTCCGCAGCGCTCACCACGTCGCTGCATGTTCTATTGATGTTTACGGAGAACCCGGCGTTGCCGGGTATGTATTTATTGCAGTTCGTCTCCTACTTGCTCTCCCTCTGTTCATCTCCTTCGCTCCCCTCTCCCTCCTCGCCTCCTCCCGCCCCTCTCTCTACCCATTTGCTACTCCTCCCCCCTCTGTCCATCTGTACCTTCTCCGTATCTGTATCCATCTCTTCCTTCTCTATTTCTGTCTGTCCTTCTCTTCTTCTCCCCCCTTTCCCCCCTCTTCCGTTGTCTCCCAACGTTGTCACCTTCACCCCAGTAGGAGGTTGATGGTAATTGTCCCCACAGTATTTCTTTCGATATAGTAAGTAATATGTATACCAAGTTTTGTTGAAATCGACCGATTGATTGATTATGATTTTTGCAATCTGTCCGAATTTTCGACTCCTTCGTATCTGACCCAAATCTTTTTTTCCTGAAAATTTTTCCAGGGCCATAACGAATAAAACAAATAATAAAACAAAACAAAAAAGAATTACGCACATCCATCGTTCGAATCGTGACTTATGGTCTTGAGTCTATACAACAATCCCACAGCAAAAGCACTTTCAAGTTTCTCCGAGTTTCTAGATTTTCGGGAAACTTTTGCAATTGTTTTTCCCTAAAAAATTTATCGGACTGTTAGGAACATGTTTTTAAATTAGCCAAATCGGTCCAGCCGTTCTCAACTGATGCACTTACCTACGATCAACATTTAACCTTTGATAGATTGAGTTCTTTGAACTACCATCCATAGAAAGTCCAGCAATATCTGCTTTCATTCACTGTTTACTACTAAAAGTAAGATGAACAGCTTCCATTTAACAACTGGCATTGTCTACGCACTACAAAACGAGGATGGGTTAGTGGAGAACATGAATGAGAATAGATTAACGTATCAAGCAGTACATCACACAACATATACTGATCAGTCGCAACATTATGATCAACGACCAACTATCGATGTATACCCGTCCAGGCGATAGCAGCGTCACCTGGCGAGGAATGGCTGCTAGTCAAAGACATGCACGTTGCATGCAGTATCAGTGAGCGTGCTGTCCGTGTGTAAACATTTGGAAATTTGTGGTAAAGTATTATGGGACCAAACTGCTAAGGTCATCGGTCCTTAAGCTTACATACTACTTAATCTAAATGGTTCAAATGGCTCTGAGTACTATGGAACTTAACATCTATGGTCATCAGTCCCCTAGAACTTAGAACTACTTAAACCTAACTAACCTAAGGACATCACACAACACCCAGTCATCACGAGGCAGAGAAAATCCCTGACCCCGCCGAGAATCGAACCCGGGAACCCGGGCGCGGGACTACTTAATCTAACTTAAACAAACTTACGCTAAGGACAACACACACACACCCATGCCCCAGGGAGGATTCGAATCTCCGACGGGGGGAGCTGTCCGTGTGTAGAATGGGGAAGGCGTGAGATCTATATGAGTTTGAACGAGGGCAGATTGTGATGTCCAGGAAGCTCGGCACGAACATTTCAGAAACTGCACGACTTGTCGGGTGTTCGAGGAATGCTGTGGTGAGTGTCTTCAGCATGTGGCGAAACCAAGATGAAACCACGTCCAGAAGTCGTGACGTTGGGCGGTCACCCTCATTACAAATGTCGGACGTAGTAGGCTGGATAGACAGGCGGCGAACTGTGGCGTAACTGACATCAGATTTTACTACTGGGCAGAGTACAAGTGTGTCTGAAAACACAGTGCTCCGAACACCCCTAACGATGGGCCTCCGCAGCCGCCGACCCATGCGTGTGCCAATGGTAACACCATACCATCGGCAACTACGACTGAAATGGGCACGTGCCCATCGGTACTGGACATTGGCACAGTGGCAGAGCGTTGCACGGTCTGATGAATCCCGACACCTTCTTCATTATGCCGATGGGAGGACGCGAATCTGTCGTCTTCCATGGGAACAGCTCCTTGACACCTGTACTGCGGCACGGAGACAAGTAGGCGGTGGTTCCATTATGCTCTGAGAAACATTCACGTAGGCATCCATCGGTCCAGTGAAGCTCGTGCAACGCAGCATGACGGCCAAGGAGTATCGTTCACTGGTTGCAGACCACGTACACCCCTTCATGACGATCATGTTTCCCGACGGCAGTGGCGTTTGTCAACAAGATAACGCGCCATGTCGCAAGGCCAGGCGTGTGATGGAGTGCTTCGAGGATCACAGTGGTGAGTTCCAGTTGATGTGCTGGCCTCTCAACTCGCCAGATCTGAACCCGTTCGAACAGATCTGAGAAGTGACTGAACGTGCCGTCAGAGCTCATCGGCCCCCACCCCGAAATATATGGGAATTAGATGACTTATGTGTCCAAATGTGGTGCCCTCTCCCTCCAGCTACCTAACAAGGCCTCATTGCTTCCACACAACGACGCACTGACTCTATTATCCGTGCCATAGGTGGACATCCCGACTTTAGGTGGGTAGTCAAAATGATCTGGCTAATCAGTGTACTACACGGAAGCCCATACGGCTGTGAGTCACAGTTCCTACAGATCCACAAAGAATGACCACGAGATTGACAACTCGGACACACAGCTGACGATGTCAGTTAAGATTTTAATTTTCTGGGTAGCCTTGTCGACGCAGATCAAGTTGTTCCTCATAAATAAAATGTGGTGCATTACACAATGTTAACACCAGCATGGCATACTCACCATCCATTTGATGTTATTATGGCGTGACTAAGTTTTTGGTGCCTCCTGGGTCACCGACATACGTATAAAAACGTCTTACTGACACTACGTACGAGGTTAGGGTGCACTTGAAAATAACAATGGCGTCAGAATTAGTCAATCGTGGAGTATAAATTATTGATCAGCGAAATACAGTATGGCAGTAGAAATGATTTCATTTGATAATTTTATGATAGCTGTGGATCCACGCGTAAAGAAAAACAGTTATACAACGCATGTCAGTGTTCGTAAAGACACTTTTCATTGCAATAGCAACGAATAAAGATAAATTTGGAGACGAAGTTTGCCGAAACTTCATAGATTTATCTCCTTTGATACGCAAACGTCACGTAACTGGAATAAAACTGCGTTGCCCCGACAGCCTACGCCTTCTCTGTCACGTCATTTCCCGGTTACTTCTTGGAGAAAAGTTTAACTATTAACCGTAACAAGTTTTATATCGCTATATTATTCCTAAACGTCACAACGTCACTAAAGACGTTCGTCACTTAAGACGTTCGTATTTCAATTTTAATGTAGTTGCTTCTTGACTTGCTAGTGGCGAAGTTACGAGTGTTAACCGAATAATAGATTGTATTCCTCTTTATAATGTTTATCGGAAACCTTGCTTCAATATCTGTAAGAATCTGTGACGTAGAGGTGCCTACGTCACGTACGCACCTATTACAATACAACCTACGATTATCAGGTTCATTTACCACTATTCTTACCACGGCAAAATGGTTCAAATGGTTCTGTGCACTATGGGACTTAACATCTATCCCCTAGATCATCAGTCCCCTAGAACTTAGAACTACTTAAACCTAACTAACCTAAGGACATCACACACATCCATGCCCGAGGCAGGATTCGAACCTGCGACCGTAACGGTCACGCTGTTCCAGACTGAAGCGCCTAGAACCGCACGGCCACACCGGCCGGCTTACCACGGCAATATTATAAAATGTGAAAGCGTAGGTTCTTCACATGAAAGTTGTACACGACTAAGTTGGCGTACATTTTACAATGGTCTGCTGGCGAAGCGTAAAGAACTGTAGTTCTTTCGTAGATGTATGGATAAACCCCAAATGAAATTCGTAAGGAAATGTTGGACGTGCGTGGGAAAACCCCCACACGTATCTTAGTAACATCTCCACGTGGTGCAGCCGTAAATGTGAATAGTGTCGACGAACAACCGAAGAGCTCGATCGCGAGATAAGAACGGCTTCCCATACCAGGAAAGGGCTGTTATGCTTTAACGTCACGTTAATGGTCAGGTCATTCGAAGCGGAGTTCCAGTTCAGGTAGAAAACTATGGGAGAAATAAGCAACCGTAAACTCCTTCACAGAAACAATTCCGATATTCGTGTCTCTCTCTCTCTCTCTCTCTCTCTCTCTCTCTCTCTAAGTGCGAGTCCAGTGCTTTAAGACCGCATCACACTGATCGGCAACACTTGTAAAAGAGAGCTAAGTTAAATTTTAACACCCTGTCGTGTTAAGGTCATTAGACACAAAGAAATGGCTCGGTTAGAGAAGGATACAGCAGGTAATCAGCCGTGGTTTAATTGGACGAAACAAACCGACATTTGCCTGAAGAGATTTGAGGAAACCACACCTGAATGCCTAAGTTTGAATGACGGGGCGAGAATCTAGACTTTGCTCCTCCCTTGTGCGATCGCTGTACAATATTCAATGATCCACTGCACTCAGTAACTAAACCTTGAAGAAGGTGTTTCTTTTATTTATTGGAACATGCTACCACAGCTTGGTAGAAATGTGAAATTATATATACAGAAAAATCACAATCTAAATAGCTTGAACAACGATTTACAGGGCACAAAGAAACTGAACAGAGATTGGAGAGCATCAGCCTAGAGATTAGAGGGTTCCTATTCAGACGTTAGTATGTTGTTCAAAATAAAAAAGGGGTTTGTATATTTAAATATCACCGTGGCACAATAAAACAGGAGCACTTTCTGTAACGGGCACCTTCAATTTGACAAGGCTGTGCTGAAAAGAGATTTGCTGTGCTTCGCAGAAACTGCAGGAAAACAGCAAGTGGAGGCTTGTGATAAGCACGCTTAGCTTTGAGACGTTACATTCACTTTCAGCGCGGAAACGAGCGCGATAAGAAATCGGTCACACTCTCATCAAACTTAGATACACTCAAAATGTCAGAAATGTAGTGTTACCGGAGTACTTTCATGTCTATGTTTAATGACATTCAGGTGAGGGAGTGGTGAAGGGGATTGTCCTCTTTAACGCATGAAAAATAGGCGATTTGATTTTCAAGTAAAATAAAAATAAATGCTCAATCTGACGATATAGTTTCATTCCTTACGCTTTTGTCTTTAAGAAGTCATTTTTGTGTTCACATCGGACGCTCCCTGTAACCGCTGCACCAGGTGGGATGGCCCCTGGTCACCGACCACAACTTCCGAAGCCTTCCTGTTGGTCCCGTAACAAAATAATTTTGATAATTTTGTATAAGTCATTTTCAAAGTATTTTCTATCGGCATACATACGATATTGAAAAATATTAATTTCCAACAATGTGATGACGTGTTGACAATATAATTTATTTCGCTTAAAAACTCGAGACAAAAGCGAGCACAGGAGATAGACATAGAATGCTGGCATCAAATTCCATTCAGAATTGTATGTATCCCTCTAAAGTTATGTTTCCTGCCAATTTGAAAAATGCTGTTTCGAGAAAAAGGCGTCTAAAGTTTTGGGTAACATTTTTTGTAGTTACGTTGAACATACCTCTAGTTAACGCTCCATGGTGCATTCAGAAAGCCTTGCAAATCTAAAAGGAGGTCCTCCTCCATCTTCTTCGTGGCAGTGAGGGTCCTGTGGGCCTCTTTGGTAGCTTGTGTCATCCGCTGCTCTACTCGCTCGATACGCTTTTCGTCCGCTTTTGTGCAGAAGTTGTAACAGGCTGGTCCGATCTCAAGTTGGAGCACTTTCATAATTTCCATAACGCCTGTAAGGTCGACGTTGAAATTACACGCTGCCACACTCCACGCGATGTCTTCTATTTTGGCAAACCGCCTTGTATCTCGATAATTGAGTTTCTGGCGAACATGGGATGAACACTACAATGTAGTAGACGTCTCAGACAACATTTTAAGCAACAAAAAAAAAAATCGAATTTTTGAAATTTTCAGTGAGGACTACTGCCTCAGGTTCTTCGTGGTTTCTCTCACTCAGGGTAAATGCCGCAATGGTTCCTTTGCAAATAATACGACCGATTTCCTTCCCCAACCTGCACTTGGGCTCATTCTCTAACGACCTCATCGTCTATGGGTGCTAAACCTTAGGCTTCCTTCCTTTGCTCATGTTGAATGGATTCGTGAAATCTTCAAGGGCTCCTCTCACACATCTAATGACTTCCGGTTTCCTCACTTAAAACCTGCGGAAGGAAGAAGATTTCCCGCCGCCAAAAATTTTAAAGCTCAACACGGGAACCAGCAATCCGTCATTTCCACTGGTTTTTTTACGGTTGAGTGTTGTACTGCTTCCATACGCACATAGCAAGAGTCCGAAGTGAGTCAGAATCCCAGTCAGGTAGAAGGGCAACGCAATCCTTCATTAGGCAGCGGACGCGTCCACTTCCTGTGCGCTGTCAGGAGTTTGGCAGCGGAAGCAGTTGCTGTTGTGGCGCGTTCACCGCTAGAAGGCTGGTCGCTGGCCTTGAGGTGATGTCATGTTCTCGCAGGTGGCGCATCCCGCTGAGCGCAAGCCTCGCTGTTAATTGCCTAACAGCCAAGCGGCACAGCTGGCCGGCTGGCGTGGGAGTACGTACTCCACATGCTCCTCGGTCACGAGGCGTAACAACGAAACGGATCGTACTCCTGAGACCTCGCCAACTCTGATTAGCTGCTGGGCTAATTTTCAGCGCGTGCACTCGAGTCGTCTGGCTCAGAGTAGCGCCAATATTACGGTAAAAGGAAAACTGTGAAAGGATGGCAGGATAGACCTTAACGTTCTGTCAACATCGAGATCACTATAGACGGAGAAAGATCATGATGTAGGGGTCAATCGGCCATTGTCCGGTTAGTGGAACCTTCCCAGACTGGAAAGAGTTAAGCAAACCGAGAAAAGCTTACATCAGGATTACCAGAGAAGTATTTTAATCTCGCTTCTCCCGAATACGTGCGCAGTGTCTTAAATTTTGAGTCACCGTGTAGCAGAATTAAAGAAACTTACGTACTCTCGAGGCTAACCAGCCTAGCAATACATGATGTTACTTATAATGTTATCGTGTGTCCTGTTCAGTTGTCAACATAAGCAGTGGTTCCGTTGTAGAGTGCGGTGAACAAAATTAAGCGCCACGATGTACCAGCACGTAATCTTCAGGAAGGAGTAACACGGGTTCTTCCAGCTAACAGTGCCACACAAGTCTGTTTATTTCTTTTTTAAGTTTTTCCCTCCCTGTAGGCTGCATTACTTGCGGCGGCTTCCTTCCTGAACTTCTGCCAACAACAAGTAAGCAAACAAGGAAATTCTCCACAAAAATAGCACGGGCGTTGTGACTCATAGTCAGGACTTAGAACAGTTGTCGGTGGGCACGATAATGACCTAACGTGAAGCTGACTATTTGCTTTCAGAAAATGATAATGTAAATCCTAGTTGCCAGTGAGAGAGATATGAATATCTTCTAGTCACTATTAACCCTGCAGACTGCTAATCTCCAAACTACTCGTTGCGTTTCTCAATTTTTTCCCCAAATTCACATAAAAATCAAACGACAGTATCTCATAGATGTTGTTAATAACATTTACATCTATGTCTATTCCTTTCTGAGGGTATTTGTCTAGAGTGTATCGATGTATGGAAGTGAAACTTGGACGATGAACAGTTTAGACAATAAGAGAATAGAACCTTTTGAAATGTAGTGCTACAGAAGAATGCTGAAAATCGGATGGGTACATCACGTAACTAATAAGGAGATAGTGAACGGAACTGGGGAGGCATAAAATTTGGTGCCAAAGAAGGGATTGGTTGATAGGACACATTCTGAGACATCAAGGGCTCACTAATCTAGGACTGGTGGGAAGTGTGGGCGGTAGAAATCGTAGAGGGTGACCCAGAGATGAATATAGTAAGCAGACTCAGAAGGATATGGGCTGTAGCAGCTATTCGGAGATGAAGAAGCTTGCACACGATAAAGTAGCATGGACAGCTACATAAAACAGTTCTTCGGACTGAAGACCACAACAAACAATACCTATTCTTCTTATATTAATGGGATCTATAGAGGCTTTATTTCACTCCCTGTTTATTAAATGTCATTTCGTTTGATTCGTGGACGAAAGACAGGGATTTTCGAGTATTACGTCTTATCGAGCACATCAGACACATACCATTTGCTCAGTTGGACAGAATTGGGAAGTGAAGCGACCGTCGTCTGTTTAAAGACGAATGCTGGGATGGTTCCTCAGTTATTTAGTGAAACTAAAGGAAACCTGATTCATGATGGCTGAACAGGCATCTGAATCACTCACAGTGCTAATGAGATCAAAACCTTAGCTGGGTCAGCGTCCACAGATGGAAAGCGCGGATATTCATCATTTTCCACTGTGCGGACAGCCGTCAATCTATTAATTATACCTATAATCGAGAAATATATCCACTGTCCCCTGTTTTTTTCTCATTAAAGCGTGAAATAGCGTAACTGTGGCAATCACGATGAGCTGTACAACAGCTCCTGACGATTAGATCTGAGCTACTACTTACCTCGTTACGTGAAGGCTGGACCGTGTTAAATGGTTCTGAGCACTATGGGACTCAACTGCTGAGGTCATTAGTCCCCTAGAACTTAGAACTAGTTAAACCTAACTAACCTAAGGACATCACAAACATCCATGCCCGAGGCAGGATTCGAACCTGCGACCGTAGCGGTCTTGCGGTTCCAGACTGCAGCGCCTTTAACCGCACGGCCACTTCGGCCGGCGGACCGTGTTACCGTGAGCTACAACACTGACTTCATCCTAGCTTGTACGGAATAGACATGTTCTGAAATACTCCACATGTAGTGCTTCACTGAACGTTTTCCAGTGATTACTTCTTACTACCGTAACCACAGGGAATATCGTGCGGAGTCTTCCGAGAAATGAGTACGTTTTTAAGGTTTACTCCTACTGTTCAGTCTAACTGCAAGATGATGTTTTGAAACACGCACGAGACATACAAGATCACACGAAACGACAAGTACGTCCTACGTAAGAGAACACAAGTCATTCAGTTCCATTTAGCCTTGTCATATTTCTCGAAGGAACAGCGGAGAGATGAGTTACAGAAAAAAATTCAGAACTAATTCATACTTTCAAACTTTCGTGATAATGTTAGAATGTTGCGATTTCCGTGTTTTATGTCGACCGTAATTTATGTTATCAGGAGCGAAATAGAGTAAGATTTTACTGGATTTGCCAAGAGCTTAAGAAGTGATCTGGCTGAATAACCAGGGTATCTGCACCAATAGGTATAATACGAAAATAGCGTGTCAGGTTGCTAATGTAACAGCTGTGAATATGAAGCGGCGCGGCGACCAGGGAGTCAGCGGATTGACTGTTTGGCTCAGGGCTCCACTGGTTATCGCGTTGCGGTAACGGTATAGAAAGGTTGCGCGGTAGAAAGTTGGGCGGCCAGTGTGCCAGGCGCGCGCTGCCGCCTCCTTCACTCCACGACCAAACAAGTGGAATACCTCAGCACAAACACATTACCTTTTTAATGCCCATCTTTTGCAACAAAGAAATACATAAATTTCATGTAGCTTCCTACGTGTCAATTGCTCTTGACGAAGACGATAGGGGTAATCGTCGGAAGCTTGACGTTTTACTCAAATTTGTCGCGACAGAAGAAAACCGAGAACGAAGTAGTTCGTGTGTTGTGATTACAAAAAACTAATTTTTCTTTTTAGAGATGAAATTAAAACGGAAAATATAACAGAAAGGAAATAGTAAAACTAAAATCCTCATATTTCTGCTAAATCTATTTCAGTTTTCACTCGTTCATCTAATAGCGTTTAAAAAGAAAAATGTTTCCTTGTAATTTTTGTCATTATAAAATGGTGGCGATTTATCTTAATTTTCAGTCGGAATTCCTTGCTTTTGGTTCAAAATGGTTAAAATGGCTCTGAGCACTATGGGACTTAACTGCTGAGGTCATCAGTCCCCTAGAACTTAAAACTACTTAAACCTAACTAACCTAAGTACATCACACATATCCATGCCCGCGGCAGGATTCGAATCTGCGACCGTAGCGGTCGCGCGGTTCCAGACTGTAGCGCCTAGAACCGGTCGGCCACCTCGGCCGGCCCTTGTTTTTGGTGTGTTCTGTTAAGATATAACGTACGCTTCCTTTTATCTTCGCATTTGGACAGAGAACTCCCTCCAGGTTCAAAAACACTGCCGGTGTTGTCGTGTTGAGTGTTGCTCTCCTGACAATTAGAGGCTTCTATCTGATAAATTTTCCACATTTTCGTTCAGTTTTTGCATACAAACTATGTTCTTCACGGTCAATGAAGTTACGTGAAGCACTGATAGCCGAGTCAGCTACGTAGATAGCATTAAGTTTTGAGTTCGTTGCTATTTTCCTGTTGGCCACGAGATCACAAGGGCGTTTATCCTTTGGAGCTGAATGTGGCTGCTATCACTCCCTCGTCACTTATTCGCGCACTGGCATCAATTTATTAGTAGCTACATACTCAATGACACTTCGAATGTAAAGCAGATCGTGTAAAAATATTACCACTCATTGTACCGACGCCATCAACTGATCTGTGAAGAACAAGAGATTCTCAAGGACAAGCCTCTATCAGCCTACCTGCGGTACTTGAAAATAAGTCGTACTTCCACCGTATGGGACTACAGTTTGGCATTATCAAAGAAGCTCTTCAATACCGAGAACAAAATTGAACTGTTCTACTACTATTCCTCCTCAGCGCGCATTTATCACACACCTGTCGAAGGGTTAAGGAACAAGCTAAGAAATAGCTGGCTCCTTAACCATTCAACAGGCTTCTTCGTGGCTCCACGATTGTGTAGGCTTAGTACGCGATTCCTAAAGAAGAGCAGCGTCGACAATTGAGTGGCTCGGGGGAAGCAATGGTAAGCGTCACTGCAGTGTATTTTGAGTTAAAGGGCAATTAGCGGCACCTGTGAGCAACAGAATATTATACACTAGGAAAAATTTCTTAATTTCACTCAACATAAGTCAGGGCGACACTTCACGGTAAACGCAAGTAGCTGCCTGCCGCGGGAACGTAATGGCAAGCGACAGCTAAAACGGCTGGCGCCAACAAGGACCGGGGCACGTTTTCCGAGATTACAGCCACATTTGATGAGTTACAAGAAAACAAAGGTCTTAAGTACATTTCCAATGACTCAGATGACTCATAGGTATGTAAATTTCCAAATCCACTGTACTTAGTACGTTTCACGAACATAATAGTAAGTGCTTGTACGTACCAATATGTTCCAGAAATGCATGAAATATGAGGTTATTAATGAATGGCTGTTGTTGAAAGTTTTATAGTGTGTATATGCACATTTCTTCATTTATATTTGTACAAATAATAACTACAAGAATAATAATATTTATTGCTATTCAAGTAATTTTTTAGGCTGACGAACTAGACTTAATACCTAACAGTCTGTTACTGTCATGAAGCAGCAGAAGAACAGACAAAGAGGTCTTCCTGGAAAAGATTGAGATGTACCTCACAACGGAAGTTTAAGCAGAAGAGGTGTAATACAGGTAAAGAATACGCTTCTCTTTTTGGAAAAACTGTAGGTAAAAACGATGTAGGACCTAACTGCCACTGTCCTCTTAAATGTTTTGAGAAAGCAGGTGAAAGCCACTTCAGATAAACGCTCTTTACATTCTGAGAAGTTTGTGACTCTGATGTTCTCCATGCATCTGGCTGTCGATCTAAGGAACGTATGTAGGTGCAAGGTGACTTCTGAATACTCATCGTGTATATTCAGCAGCGAGACATTGTGTCATGACATCTGGCGCACGGTCGCAGGTTCGAATCCTGCCTCGGGCATGGATGTGTGTGATGTCCTTAGTTTAGTTAGGTTTAAGTAGTTCTAAGTTCTAGGGGACTGATGACCTAAGATGTTAAGTCCCATAGTGCTCAGAGCCATTTGAATTTGAACATCTGGCGCAGTTCTTACCCTTCGATTCAAAGACGACGGACCCAGGTTACTAAAAAGGCGAAAGTTTGTGACGTTCTGTCATTCTTATATTACTTCTCTCCTGTTCGTCATGGACTTTTCTTAGCGCTAAAACCAACACGTCTGAACACATCTATGATGACAGGGATGAGTCATAAAGTACTTTGAAGCAACGGGCTGTGCAGTTCAGTCTTCTTGTAGCTGTGTGTAAATGTTCTCATATGATTATCTATCATTATATTTTGTTGTCGAAGTATGTGATTTGCGTAACGTAATGGTATATTTACTACAGTAATGTGTTTATTCTTGCCTATTTCGTGTCGTATAGTCTGTTTCTTGTTCTTTTTATGTCGGAAGAATATAGATGTTAAAAGCCATCCAGAACAAGATGGATGTTACAATGAAATTATTAAGATTTGTGGATCAGTTACAAACTTTAATCATCTCTATGTCCAAACTCACATTTTGGCTCTTACCATTTTGTTCCCCCGAGCAGGTCAGCTATAAATGAATGAAGCTGCAACAAGGGATGGCTAAAATGGCACAATTAGAACAAAAGAAATACTGAGTTGGCGTACTCATTGCTGATTTTTCTAAGTACCCCTGTTCAACCACATTACCAGTACAACAGCAAGGTGATTATATTACGGTGAACCCAGGTTTTCAGTAAAATATACAATGACGCGCCAAAACATTACCACCTCTGCCCAGCGTGAAAATGAATGCCGTGTGGCGGCGATGCGGACACGAGACTGTACGAGTGGAGCACAAACAAACGACGTATAATTCTAGCAGTTGGAGAAATCCGTTGACACAAACGATTTTGTACAGGACACACTGTTACGGTCCGACACCTGGGAGCGAGAATCCCTAAAACGGCAAAATCGGCCGGCTATTCACGTGTTATAGTCGTGAACATCTATACCGAGTGGTCGTAGAGCGGTGAAACCAGGAGTAGGCGACAAGGTGTTGCACGTATAAACCTCATCACCGAACGTGCAGTTTGGAGGTTTGCCCGTTTTGTGGAGCACCATAGGCGGTTATCTGCGGCGGGTCTGATGACAGAGTGGACTGCTAACGCAGGGGAAGCAGGCCGTCCAGTGGACATTGTCGATCCCTACACATTTGCATGTTGTCCCAACTATATCGTTAGTTACGATTGGAGTGGGCACGGGACCGTAGATCAATGGAAACGTGTGCCCTGGTCGGATGAATCACGTTTCTTGCCATACGAGCTACGCTATCACTAACGCGAACGGCTGCTCGCAACATGCGCGCGCCACGGACGCAAGCCAGTGAAGGCAGTGTTACAGTCTGAAAGACATTCACCTGGCCTTCTATGGGTTCTGTGGTTGCAATCGAAGGCACCGTGACAGCTGTGGGCTACGTGAATATTATTGCGGACCACCTGTATCACTTAATGCTTGACGTCTTCCACGAAAGCGACGGCGTCTTCCAGCAAGATGCCCGTCAGTGTCACAAGGTCAGAATCGTGGTACGTGAAGTCACGTTGATGTCATGCCCACCAAATTCGCCTGACCTGACCCCGATAGGACACATCTGGGACGCTATCGGGCGCCATCTCCAGATCCGCAAACCACCTGCCCGCAATTAACGGGAATTAACGAGACCTTTCGTAGACACCTGGTGCTACATACCTCAGGGAGCCTACCAAACACTTCACGGATGCAAGTCAGGCAAAATCACTGCTGCATCGTGTTGCAAAGACCGACCAACACGTTACTAAGTAGGTGGTCATAATGTTCTGGCACATGTGTGTAACTGAAATAAATGTTCGCTCGTACTGGGAGTATTGAGACAACACTTTGTGACAGAGTAAAACTGACTTGAATCAAAGCCCACGTCTTTCGACAGTAGAGCTCTAGCAAAGGAGTTCGCGCCCTTTCTGTCACTGAGTACCACATTACATTTTTAAAAATTTAGACCTACCACCACAGTTTCCGCTTGTTCACTCTGTAACGAACCCTCTGTGGTGTGGTGGGTGGCAGGGGAGGGGGGGGGGGTATAGAATGACGACTGCCACAGGAGTGAGGATTGTGTACGGGGGGAATAATTTTCGCCATCTTGCTGGATGCTGATAACACACAATATGGTTTTTGCGTCGTGCCAATCAACAACTGTAATGGTAGAAATGTGACGGAAGTAATAAGATTTCATGACAACACTTTTTTACAGCGTCATAATGTGGTACTTATTTGTAGGAAGTAATATGAAAGTAAATTAAGTCTGTTGTGATACAAATATTCAATCAGTAAGAGAGGAATGATACTTAGAATATTTATTAACTTTTCCTACAACACTATCACGCATGTGTCACACAGTCAAGTATAACTTCACATCAAAATTACAGTAGTCAAGAAACAGCTCGTTGTAATACGCTCGGTGCAGTTTGAGACGCAAGTGCCCTTCGTATCGCGATGACATTTAACATAACATCCAATAAAGCAACAATAACAGCAATAAACGCTTCACTGCGTAACGACTGCTGCAGCGCCACACACTAGTATACCGCATAAGTTGGCAGCAATTCCAAACCGGCACGAAAGCTTTAGAATGACCACCGACAAGAACCGATCAAAATATCGCCACAAGGTGAATTATTCACGGCGAAGGCAGCAACCACGACACTATCTTCCTGTGTCCTGCGCACATAACAAAACATTCTGCGGTAAATCCATTTTCCTTAACATTATACAGATGCTACTTGTATCAATCAGTTTTCTCACTATCATTTTACTTTTAAAAGTAAAGTAACGTAAGAGAATAATTTTATTTATATCAGTTTGTGTTTTGTTTGTTTGCAAGCGTACCACCCGAAATATCTGTTCTTGCGCACCACTCGTGGCACACGTACCACCGCCTGGGAACCCTTGCTGTAGCAAATAATTAGCAGAGCACACCACAGCTACAACTTCTAAGCCTTCACCTTTCCTGCGCCACATATCAGTCGAGGTTTTCCAACTTCGAAACTGTAGGAGAGTGACAGCCTTAGGCATTCCTCGCACTGATACGGTACCAGATCGCCAGATGCCCGCACTACAGTGGCTGCAGTGGTTGAGGAGTAGTGCACATCTTTACGAAATATTCTCTGCAATCAGTCGTTATTATGGCGCTGTCTGATAAAGGCGATGAACTTCTATTACATTTGCCAACAGCAATTTTGACACAAAGAATGTGAATGGTTTCCATCGTTAACGTGTGAGACCTGATTTCGAAAATAAAATTAGTTTTTGCCCATCAGGCTCAGGTTTCTTATGACATGCTACCCTCTATCTGCCGATAGTCTTGAACGATGCACTTAGAATATGCTTCTGTAGCTTACTATAATTATTCAGCATATTTAATTGTTGAAACAATAAATTATTGCATGCTATTCTCATGCCTGATCGTCAGTTCAAAAATCCACATCCAGAAACTGATGGATATTTAGCAATATTGCTGATGCATCATGTTGGAACATGTATAATTGCGTTATGCTACGTTAGTTCCCATTTCGGTCTCAATATTAAGACTTTTGACAAAAATTAATGGAAGACGGGGTGTTGTAAGACACGTTACTCTCACGCCACACGACCTTTGCGATTCCCACGATTTCGAGAAAACCAACAATTCACGCAACAAATTATTACGTCTGTTTTGTAAAAATAGAATTCTCACGGAAACAAAACAAACCTGCGCGATTTCTTATTCCCTAGCTGCAATAACACCTGTTCGCCGTAACTGGAAACAAATTTCTCTTTGATGTGGGCCATTTTCTGCGGCCTGTTACCCTACAGCGCCAGTGTGGGCAATACTTGAACTTTCGAGTCCGCAGCTCGTGGTCGTGCGGTAGCGTTCTCGCTTCCCGCGCCCAGGTTCCCGGGTTCGATTCCCGGCGCGGTCAGGGATTTTCTCTGCCTCGTGATGACTAGGTGTTGTGTGATGTCCTTAGGTTGGTTAGGTTTAAGTAGTTTTAAGTTCTAGGGGACTGATGACCATAGATGTTAAGTCCCATAGTGCTCAGAGCCTTTTGAACCAAATTTCGAGAAAAACAACGACGAATGAATTCGGTTGGGGCACGGGTCAGTGCACACAGTGTTTCTTCAGTCTGATGAGTTAACATTTCTGTAGATAACACTAGAATTAGGTTGCATATGTTTGTTCATACAAACGTAGACACGGAAATGTTATACCTGGGATTTTGAAGAGTCTACTCGTAGTTTTCTGAGACACTGAAATATCCTGTCAGTGTCTTCCAAACCGAATCTCACAGAGACAACTGTGAATACAAACCGCGATTCAATTAGAAGTTGTTACCTCAGTGTTTCTTTTCCTTGTCAGATTTACAGACTTCATTCATTCTAAAATTCTAAGTTTTAAAATGTATAGATCGTTTAAAAGCAATGAAAGGATTATACAACGCAGGAAAACAAAACACATTAACGCGATCAAAAAGTTTCCGTTCGAAGGCCGTACAGTCCAGAATCGGTACGCCAATCAGGAAAACTCGCCGTGACAACTGAGGCACTCTTTCCACCGTCGCACCGGGTTGAAGATGCCGGTTTGGTAAAACACAGTGTCCTGCTGCTCGTAACTGCCTGCTGCATATCATCGTCCGACAGGAATCGTCGGCCCTTCAAGGCGTTTTCTAAGGGATCGAAAGCGAGATAATCTCATGGGAAGAGATCACGACTATAGGACGGGTGCTAGAATGTCTCCCACTTGAGTTGGCGTAAGTTCTGCGTTACGACATTTACAGTAATGGGACGTACGTTATCATGAAGCAGCATCAGCCCTTGTCGCAGCTGGCTTTAGACAGACATGCTGCCCCATACACATGCTTCATTCACCTACGGATGTCCACCGGTGTTTGTCGTTCCACAGGCAAGAAAAGAATAACTGCACAATGGTCCTGTTTGGACGCATTCAGTCAATAACGTCGCCATAGCTCACGTTTCCGCATCTACCGCACGCACGTCGGAAAGACGCGAATGCCACTCTAATCCCTTACCTACACGTTGGTGCTTATAAATCCGCATCGGAATCGCGCTACGTTGCAGCAACGTCCTCAAACCGAAACTCTTTGATCGTCCCTCACAGTATCGGGTAATGAACGAAAAGAGGTAAGTCGAATACAAATTGTGTTTCTCATAGTTCTCTTTTCCCATATGACGTAATGGAAAATGCGTTAGGAATCTTCCACACTCGTGTTGAATTACAGTATGATTCCGAACATCACGTTCAGTCACGAACTATTGCGTTGCTCGTGAAATATTACATTTCATCTCCATTGGAAATTAAATCATAAGACGCGAAAAGTGATATCGCAGAAGCAAGAGAGAAACGAAAAATTGTTTTCTGGATGGCTGACATATCAAACTCAGAATTATATGGCACGTAGAAAGTAAACCTATTTAAAACTTCTTGTTTGCAGAGCTATTTCCTAAGCGGAGAAGGGTGTAGTAGAATGAAGACCTCCCTTAGATCCCTCATAAATGAACAACGATAACTTTAATGAGTTCCAAAGAAGATAAGATATTTGCGACGACAGATAATAAAACGAGGAGAGATGAGACGCTTGGAATTTATCCTCGGAGGTGCCGCCAGAGCCCCGCTTTTCAGAGAAATCTTTCTTAAAACACAGTGCCACTGTTTGCCACGCTGCAGATCTTTGCTAGAGGAAGTTTCATGTATTGTCATCGTACACGAGTACGACATGAAAACAGCAACAACAACGGTGCATGTGGCTTTCATATAGGTCATGCGAAGAGGTTACGTCACAATTCTAGCAAATGTCGGGAGTTTCAAAACAGCGTAAACTCCACTGCAGAGTGAAAATTTCATTCTGATATGTCTGTAAAAACTGTAACAAGTTTGGAACTGTGGTCAATACGAAACACGACTAAGATGTTTGAGACAAGACATTGCAAAAGAGCTATGCGTTGTAATAAACTTTGTCACATTCAAAGTTTCATGGTCCGCTACTTAGATTTTGGACAGCAAGTTTTTCTAATGAGGAGAATAGAAACAAAATTTCCTGTAATATGCCTAACTATCGTTAATTTGTTGCGTTAGCCTCGTATAGTCTCTCCGTGCACAGCTTTCAACAAATATAATACGAGCGAGAACGATTTACGAAAACACGGGAAAATAACAACTACTTCTAATAATGTTAAACGGATGAATTAATATCCAATATACATAAAGGTAGGCGGTACGTTAGATTCGAAGCACGAAAAGAATAAAAAAAGAAAGAAACATGCAATATAATCAGCACAAAGTTGTTCTGCGTTTAATTTTTCGAAATATTCGGTGCTCATTCGCCTGTTTCCAATAATACCTAACAAACAACTGAAGAAACTTGTTTTCAGTATATTTAGTTTACGTCACTTGACGATTAAAAAAAAAAACAGAGATTTATGAATGTCATGTGTAAATGACTAAGGGCCATTAACATCCCAATCTTATTCGGCGTTTTCGCAACTGCGTTTCCACTGAAAAAGGATAATTACGTTTGCTGTGATCCTCATCACAAAACGAACAATCAGTTGTTAATGGTAAAAGAAAAAATATCTAGATCATAACAGAATTCGCATGAGCATGATATGGACAAAACAATTAAGAAATTATGAACAGCAAATCCATGAGTACGAAATAAATCCCCGCGTGCTTCTTATTTACATCACAAAGTCAAACTCTCTGCTTGTTGTAGAATATAAATGCTGTGGATCATGTGGAAACATACGACTTTAAGAGACCTCTATGATATCGGAAAATGCTGAAGAAAATTAATTATACAGTGAAATAGCTTTTAAAAAGGTTATCTCCTTTATATAATGAAAATGGAAGTCAAAGCGTGTCTCACATTAAATGATTAAGGAAATGGGGGTTGGAAGCAGATGCAGGATTTCAGTAGTACTTTCGTCAGGAAAATCCCCGGAGATGTTTTGCCATAGTCTTCCTCTGACCTGTTACGAAGTGAAGTGTTAGTTCTGTATCTTAATAATTTTGGTTGACAAGTATTTGTGCAGTGTAGTATTGTGTTGTGTTGTTGCGGCTGAGAGGAAGAATGGTGGGGGGCGGGGAACAACAGTTAAGAACAGATATTAAATGCTTGTACCTGATCCAAGTACAGTAAAACCCTATTAAGTGATGTGTTCTGGGGGTGTAACAGGGTGGTGGTCTTGTGTAGAAACACGAGGGAAGGTAGGATGCCAGATTGTAGCCATCATGCACTCCCTCCTGTGTAGGTCTGAAAACTGAAGAGCGAGCAGGTGGGTCCCCATTCCCCCTATCCCCCCCCCCCTTTCGTATTACAAGAAGTAACTAGAGGGTGTCTCCCAAAGTTCCCCCATCGTACTTCAGCTCATCTTACGAATCGCTTGAAACACAGTGTTCAGGCACGCCCAGGGGTGCTTATTTTTCACCAAGTGCTTCAACTATACATGGAATAGGAAAAAGGAGTTACTATTAATGCTAAAGCAACAAACGCATATGGACAGATTCTATGTAAATCTCCGCACACTGCTCTACACCACTAGAGGGGATATTAATTTTTAGCCATAACGTAGGGCAGCTGTAGCGTTCTTCCGGGAAACGCAACTTCTCCCACCACAAGCGCTGCTGGCTATTCATTTTTCAGGGAGAGTACACCACCCCAGCCTCTGCTGTCCAGTTGTGTTACGTGAGTAAACTTAATTACATTAAGGCATGTCACTTGATGTCTAGGGTGTTGGGTATTTGTTAAAAACACATTAAATTTAATATTACGCGATTTTCGTCATTCGGAGCATCAGCAGAGACAACATCCAGGAAGATACGTAAGTATTCTCATTTTTCCATATTTTCCACAAATTTACGTATTTTTCAATATTTTTATAATTTTCCCCATATATTCCATAAATTTATGTGTTTTCCCACAATTTTACATATTTTATCCAAGTATGTGAATTTCGTCCCCCAACTCTCATCATCGCACCACCTCCCGTCACACTGCAACTTCACATCAACGTCGCGTCAACGTCAACGTCACGTTATGTCGACATCACGATGCCCTCAGCCAATCACAACGCAGCAGCATGTGCCCAAAAGTATCCTATTTATTTATCATTGCTAAGCCACTACATTGCTAGCGTGTGTGTGACGTCATAGTATATGTGTTACAATCGAACACGTTCCTCTATTGGTAGAAATAATGAAATCACGACGTATTTTGCAAAATTATTTATGTCATAGCAAACTCTGTAAGCACTGCAGTTTCACCGATTTCCAACCAAAGATACTGTATGTATAAGAAATGCCACACTGCGATAGACAGACTAGCTAAGCCATCACCACATTACTAGATTATGTGATATCATACACTCATGCTCATAAATTAAGGATACATGGTGAAACAACGCTCTGGTGGGCGGTTTGCGGGTTTAAATCACCTCGGGGTATGACCATGCGGTGCATTTGACATGCGGTCGAGGCACAGTGGCGCTGGTAGCAGTCCACAAACGCAGAGGTGTGTTGGTGCATGTCAGAGTACGGTGCAGCGAGTAAGTGTGCAGACGTTTTCAGACGTTCTAATGGTGACTGTGTGTTGAAAATGGCTCAAAGAACCCATATTGATGACACTATGAGGGGTAGAATATTAGGGCGACTGGAGGCTGGTGAAACACAGCAGGTCGTAGCGAGGGCCCTCCGTGTGCCACAAAGTGTGATCTCAAGTTTATGGCATCGATTCCAGCAGACAGGGAACGTGTCCAGGCGCTACAGTACGGGACGTCCACAGTGTACGACACCACAAGAAGACTATTATCTCACCATCAGTGCCCGCAGACGGCCACGGAGAACTGCAGGTACCCTTGCTCGGGACCTTACCGCAGCCACTGCAACAGTTTTCTCCAGACACACAGTCTACAGACGACTCAACAGACATGGTTTATTGGCCCGGAGACCTGCAAGGTGCATTGCACTGACCCCTGGTCACAGGAGAGCCCATAAAACCTGGTGTCAAGACCACAGAACATGATAATTGGAACAGTGGTCCCAGGTTATGTTCACGGACGAGTCCAGGTATAGTCTGAACAGTGATTCTCGTCGGGTTTTCATCTGGCGTGAACCAGGAACCAGGTACCAACCTCTTAATGTTCTTGAAAGGGACCTGAATGGAGGTCGTGGGTTAATGGTGCGGGGTAGGATTGTGATTGGTGCACGTACACCCCTGCATGTCGGTGAAAAAGGAGCGGTAACAGGTCACGTGTATCGGGACGTCATTTTGCACCAGTATGTCTGCGTTTTCCGGGGTGCAGTGGGTCCCACATTCCTCCTGATGGATAGTAAAGCACGGCCCCACCGAGCTGCCATCGTGGAGGAGTACCTTGAAACAGAAGATATCAGGCGAATGGAGTGGCGTGCCTGTTCTCCAGACCTAAGCCCCATCGAGCACGTCTGGGATGCTCTCGGTCGACGTACTGCTGCACGTCTTGAAACACCTAGGACACTTCAGGAGCTCCGACAGGCACTGGTGCAAGAATGGGAGGCTATACCCCATAAGCTGCTCGACCACCTGATGCAGAGTATGCCAACCCGTTGTGCGGCCTGTGTACGTGCACATGGTGATCGTATCCCATTCTGACGTCGGGGTACATGCGCAGGAAACAGTGGCGTTTTGTAGCACATCTGTTTCGGGACGGTTTTCTCAACTTATCACCTATACAGTGGACTTCCGATCAGTGTCTTGTGTGTTCCGTATGTGCCTATGCTATTAGCGCCAGTTTTGTGTAGTGCCACGTTGTGTGGCACCACATTCTGCAATTATCCTTAATTTATGAGTATGAGTGTAGTTTATGCGCTGAAACGAGTCCGTTGTTGGAAATAATGTCGTCACAGTAAATTTACGAAGTCATATCAAAATTCTCAGTTTTGCAGATTTCCAACCGAAGATACTTTTTGTGCAAAACAATGAGCACAGCATTACAAGATACGCACCTAGAGAGCTAATCAGCATCTCCAACCACCCCGGCGAAAAGGAAGTTGCCTGCAGTGTAGAGCACACTTCGAACACCGATTCTTGGAGAATGGCCGTGAACTCACTGCTCCAACTCAGCAATAGCTGAGAAATTTGCATCATTTTAAGAGTAATCGTCTCCGAGGCGAAAGGCCAAGTTGCTGGCGTAACTGACACTGTTGTTTTATCAAGCATTCAGCGAGGGGCGTCCCACCCACAGTAATAACGGCAAACAGGTCCTACCGCATTGGTGTAAATATGTGGGATGCATTGCAAGTAAGCGTCATCCCCTCCCTCCTTTCTCTCTCTGGACCAATCAGAATCAAGCTCCCCAACCACCCTACTTTCAAAACTCGCACATATGCATGCGTGACGTTAGTGTCGGTCAGTCAGAGCAGAATAAAAAATCCATGTAACACCAAATAAACTTTTGCAACACTAGTGTACGATTTCGCTATAAGCCTCGTATATAGATACGGAAATATACCGAAGTTTATACACACGTCACCACCACCCAAATGAGACTGATCACTGGTCACAGTGCAGCAAAAAGTAAACTATTTCTACTTACCAAGTCATCGACTCCTAGAGGACACGACACCTCTGCTGCTACCCGGCCATAGAGACGTACAGCGCACACGCGCCGTCTGTCGATTGTCAGTCAGCGTAATTCCAAAGACGCATGCGCACGAAAATACGGAACTGAACAATTACGGACAAGGATCTGTGCGTCTCTACCGATTCAGCCTCCAGCGCTCAAAATCGGCGCCTGGCGCCTCTGCCGCTGCGAGAAACCAGTCAGCCGGCTCTGGGATTACTGGCGAGGCTCCGACCGCCCAACGCCACTCCCAACTCGAGTTTGTGCAGCCACTAACCCGACTGAGTACCACCGTGCGTATAACGCCCAGCTCACTGCCTCCAAGTAACCGCGGAAAATCCACGTACGCATCAGAGGTTCCACGCGCTGTGTGTGTTGCTAGCGATAACGGCCGAATTCCTTCCCCCTGCTCACCTCCACCGCTCAGTGACCATTAAACGAAAACAGGAGCTAAGTATTGCTCACGCATTGGCGGCATCTCTAATCGCAGGAGGCTCGATAAGGCGGGTAGAGTGTCACCTGCCAAAGACCTGTGGCAGTCAGCGGACAAACATACAGAACGCACAAAGCCGTAAAACGTTCTAAATATTTTTTTTTTTATTACACATCTCTCTAAATACCGAGATTATCACCAGTAATGACATACTAGTAATGGTAGTAGAGTATTCCCATACATCAGAAATTTATTAAATCGACTGTACTACGAAAAAACTGTGTCAGATATTAGCGATGACAAATATGCAGCAAGTTGGATCATGCTGACAGCTCGACCACTGCGGCATCAGCCGCGTTTCCTTCAGCCACCACAGCGGCACGAGGACGCTGCCACGAACGACTACGCCGCTGCCAATGAGACGCAAGCAGCCCCTCTCCGGAGCTCCAGCGGGGGCTGTACTTAAGTTGGAACATTCATCTTCTCACCCTATTTTGTGTGTTTGCCTGTTGAATAATACTTACAGACTTTCATAGTTGCCGGGGGCTCGTGATCTTTTGGATAGTTATTGTATTAAAAACTGACTGGTTTGTATATCTGCAGTACCTGTATATGTTACAACAGTCAAAGCTACTGTTAGCAACTGACACTGCACTACAGTAGATGTAGAATAAATTATTATCTGAATTCTCTGTTCATAAACAACATCTGTTCCTGGCTCATGTAATCATTAAAGAGCTACACAGCGAACAACGGAGTTAAAACAACCACCACAGTGGGTTCATTATATATGCGTCTTGTTCACACATGAAGCGTGAAAGTACGTTCGATGTATCAGAAGACAGGTGCTTCCTACGAAGAAGTAACAAACGAAGACCAAAATAAAAAAGATATAATGAAGCAGTTCGGAGTGCGGGAGTAAACGGTATTTTTTTTTTTTAATTCTAAATGCTGTGATGTTCTCTGTTCTCTCCGTACACATGCAAGTTGCAAGTCATACGTATATGAAATCATAAAAATACTTGCATGCAGTGTAAATCGATACATACAGTTCACAAACAGGTAACGGTGCTGCCACAGATGAAAATACTAGAAGTTTCATCACATAGGATAAAAGGGCTCTGTGCGCAACATGGATAGCATACATTTTATTTACGTGACCTAGATTAGCTCTTAATACTGTTGTTGTTGTTGTCGTCGTCGTCGGCGTGGTCTCAGTCCAGAGACTGGTTTGATGCAGCTCTCCATGCTACTCTATCATGTGCAAGCTTCTTCATCTGGCCGGCCGCGGTGGTCTAGCGGTTCTAGGCGCTCAGTCCGGAACCGCGCGACTGCTACGGTCGCAGGTTCGAATCCTGCCTCGGGCATGGATGTGTGTGATGTCCTTAGGTTAGTTAGTTTTAAGTAGTTCTAAGTTCTAGGGGACTGATGACCACAGCAGTTAAGTCCCATAGTGCTCAGAGCCATTTGATTTGAACTTCTTCATCTCCAAGTAACTACTACAGCCTACATCCTTCTGAATCTGCTCAGTGTATTAATCTCTTGGTCTCCCTCTACGATTTTTACCCTCCAAGCTTCCCTCCAATACTAAATTTGTGATCCCTTGATGCCTCAGAACATGTCCTAAAAACCGATTCCATCTTCTACTCAAATTGTAGCACAAATTGCTCTTCTTCCCAATTCTGTTCCGTACCTCCTCATTAGTTACGTGATCTACCCATATAATCTTCAGCATTCTTCTGTAGCACCACATTTCGAAAGCTTCTATTCTCTTCTTGTCTAAACTATTTATCGCCCATGATTCTCTACTATAGATGGCTACACTCCATACAAATACTTTCAGAAAAAACTTCCTGACACATAAATTTATACCCGATGATAACAAATTTCTCGTGTTCAGAAACGCTTTCCTTGCCATTCCCAGTCTACATTTTATATACTCTCTACTTCGACCACCATCAGTTATTTTGCTTCCCAACTAGCAGAACTCCTTTACTACTTTAAGTGTCTCATTTCTTAATGTAATTCCCTCAGGATCACCTGATTTAATTTCACTACGTTCCATTATCCTCGTTTTGCTTTTGTTGATATTCTTCTTATATCCTCCTTTCAAGACACTGTCCATTCCGTTCAACTGCTCTTCAAGGTCCTTTGCTGTCTCCGACAGAATTACGTCATCGGTGAACCTCAAAGTTTTTATTTTTTCTCCATGGATTTTAATACCTACTCCAAATTTTTCTTTTGCTTCCTTTACTGCTTGCTCAATATACAGATTGAATAACATCGGGGAGAGGCTACAACCCTGTCTCACTCCCTTCCCAACCGCTGTTTCCCCTTTCATGCCACTCGACTCTTGTAACTGCCATCTGGTTTCTGTACAAATTGTAAATAGCCTTTCGCTCCCTGTATTTTACCACTGCTACCTTCAGAATTTGAAAGAGAGTATTCCAGCCAACATTGCCAAAAGCTTTCTCTAAGTCTACAAAGGTTTGCCTTTCTTCAGTCTACCTTCTTAGATAATTCGTAGGGTCAGTATTGCCTCACATGTTCCAACATTTCTACGGAATCCAAACTGATCTTGCCCGGGATCGGCTTCTACCAGTTTTTCCATTCGTCTGTACAGAATTCATGTTAGTATTTTGCAGCCGTGACTTATTAAACTGATAGTTCGGTAATCTTCACACCCGTCAACACTTGCTTTCTTTGGGATTGTAATTAATACATTCTTCTTGAAGTCTGAGGGTATTTCACCTATGTCATACATCTTGCTCACCAGATGGTAGAGTTTTGCCAGGGCTGGCTCTCCCAAGGCTATCAGCAGTTCTAATGGAATGTTGCCTACTCCCGCGACCTTGTTTTGACTTATGTCTTTCAGTGCTCTGTCAAATCCTTCAAGCACTCTCATATCACGCATTTCATCTTCCATTTCCATAATATCGCCCTCCTTCCAGCTTTATGCTTTCCCTTCTTTGTTTGGAACTGGTTTTCCATCTGAGCTCTTGATATTCACGAAAGTGGTTCTCTTTCCTCCAAAGTCTCTAGAATTTTCCTGTAGACAGTATCTATATTACCCTTAGTGATACATGCCTCTACATCCTTACATTTGTCCTGTAGCCATCCCTGATTAGCCATTTTGCGCTTCCTGGCGATCTCATTTTTGATGACGTTTGTATTCCTTTTTGCCTGCTTCATTTACTGCATTTTTATATTTTCTCCTTTCATCAATTAAATTCAATATCTCTTCTGCTACCCAAGGATTTCTACTAGCCCTCGTCTTTTTACCTATTTGATCTCTCAAAGCTACCCATTCTTCTTCTACTGTAGTTCTTTCCCCTGTTCTTGTCAATCGTTCCCTAATGCTCTCTCTGAAACTCTCTACAACCTCTGGTTCTTTTGGTTTATCCAGGTCCTAGCTCCTTAAATTTTCTCCTTTTTGCAGTTTCTTCCGTTTTAATCTACAGTTCATAACCAATAGGTTGTGGTCAGAGTCCACATCTGCTCCTGGAGATGTCTTACAATTTAAAACCTGGTTCCTAAATCTCTGCCGCGCGGGATAGCCGTGTGGTCTCAGGCTGCTTGTCGAGGCCCGCGCGGTCTAAGGCGGCTTGTCACGGCCCGAGCGGCTCCCCCTGTCGGAGGTTCGAGTCCTCCCTCGGGCATGGGTGTGTGTCTTGTCCTCAGTGTTAAGTTAGATTAAGTAGTGCGTAAGCTTAGGGACTGATGACCTTAGCAGTTTGGTCCCGTAAGACCTTACCACAAATTTCCAAAAATGTCCTAAATCTCTGTCTTACCATACACGTATTTTTATTCCGGCTGGAAGTACAGGCAGATCTCGCCCAAAAGTCATTGTTCTTGCAGGACTGTATTTGTTGCTAAACTTTCCCCAATATGCCCAGTATGGCTCAGGTGTAGGGAGGAATATAGCGGTTTCGTGGCATTGCAGCACTCCTGCCTAGTTTCGATGGAAACTCCAGACTAACTTAACCAAATCGATGGACACAGAAGGATTGGTAGCGACCTCTGATTTTTTTCGTAGTTACTAAAGTGTCTTCTAGCAGCTACACACTCGCTAATAATAATGCAATTATTTATATCGTGTCTTGATAGGTAACATGGTTTTTTACTTTGCCTGGGAACTCTGACTGACTGAGAATGACACCACTCATGCATAAGCACTAGTTTTCAAAGCAGAATGGATGGGGAGCTTGATTCTGAAAATGCAGGAAGGCATGCAATGCGGCCCATATTTTCCACCGACGTGTTGAGACCAGCTTGCTATTATCACCATGGGCGGGACGCCGCTCGCTGAATGCCTCTTATACGAGTAGTGTCTTTTGCGCCAGAAACTAGGTCAGTCGCCTCGGAGACGATTACACTTAAAATAACGCAAATTTCCCGGTCATTGATGAGTCGCAGGAGTATGTTCACGGCCATACCTCAAGCACCAGTGTTCGAAGTGTGCTCTATCCTGCAGGCGACTTACTTTTCGCTGGGGGGGGGGGGGGGGGGGGGGGAGAGGGCGGTTGGAGATACTGGTCGTTTCTGTGGGTGCGTATTTTTTAGTGCTGTGCTAATTCTCATAGACATAAACTGTCTTTAGTTGGAAATCAGTATTTGCTATGTCATCATAAATTTACCGAGATGTAATTATTTTCAACAACACGCTTGTTTATATATATATATATAAACTATGGCATCACACAATCTAATAATGTAGTGGTGGCTTAGCAAGGGTTTAGCTATCATTGTGACATTTTTTATACATACAGTATCTTTGGTTGGAAATCGGTAAAACTGCAGTGCTTATAGAACTTGCTGTGCCATTAATAATTTTGCAAAATATGTCATGGTGTCATTATTTCTACCAATAGGGGAACATGTTCGTTTCTAATACATACATTATGACGTTACACACACGTTAGCAATATAGTGGCTTAGCAATGATGAATAATTTGTATATTTTTAGGGGCACGCTGCTGCACTGCGATTGGCTGAGAGCATCATGACGTCGACGTGACGTCCTTATCAGTGAAACTGAGATAAGATCGTTATCTGATCCACAGCATAAACTGGTAACCCACTGCTGTTAAGTGAGCTTTTATGTAAAATACGTTCTGTAAACGATGGCTTGAGAAGTGTTTAATTTGCAAGTGTGATATTGTGGTTTATCTATGTAATTTTGGTAGGAACGGGTTTGGATTGGTAAGTGTGATACCTTCCTGTTGTATGTCATTGACAGTGTCTTTTAGAGCCGTAAAAACATGCTATACTCACTTGGTTGTGAATTAATGAATGACCAGACAGTTACTCCATTTTTCTCAGCATTAACTAGCTACTGTTAGACTGCATGTATCTCTTCCATTCAGAAATTGCTGGCATTCGTTGAGTGGGTTGCACTGAGGGGACCCACTTACCATAAATTCATAGTACATTTTGCAAGGTGGATGTAAACAGAGTGGGGCTGCCTAAAACAGTAATCTGCTGCAATGCATTCCTTGACTTGCATTAAAATATCTGAAGTTCCACAACGCCCATGTAACCTGCTTTTGTTGCAGAGAGGGCCAATTTAAGCTTCTGGGCATCTTCAGACTTTGGAAGAGATGGTGCTGGGGTGATACATTTGATACCCTTTATGCTGCGAAAAGTGGTAAAGCCATTGGTATTGGATACAATTAAATCGACGTTGTCGAATACATGCTGGCACCATGTTACACTCGAGGCATGTTGTTCAGTGTGGTAGACAGTTGACACCTCCAGCTGTTCGGCTTTTGTACACAATAGTTTACTTATCCACTGCAAATAGGTATCCACTTAATAAACTCAAAATAACTCCACTATATAAACACGAGTTCAGTGAAGTTATTTTGTCTACTGTCATAAGAGATCTCTGTACACCATGTAGTGTTAACGTACTTTTTGTGGTAAATAAATACCCCCTAGGTATGTCTGTATACTGCATCGCCGGTGATTCACAAGGCGCACTGCGGAAAGGTTGGTATAACTTTATGAAACGTCCTGCAGTGACATGGTGTTGTAAAGTGAGTGGGAAATCGCCGGCACGGTCTTCCGTTTGCAGGCCTGTGAAGGAGAGAACCGCATGCCCACAATCTGGCGACATACCTTCCCTCACGTTTCTAACCTAACCCCCAATTTATACCTTAACACGATTCTACTGCACTTCGATGTGGTACATACATTTAATACTTGTTCTTAACCTACTTCAATGAACAATAAACATTAATTTCACAACAATAAAAACATTATATTTAAAAATCCGCAATTTTTCCGTCCTCTGCAACACGGACACTATTAATCCTAGAGAAAAATGAATCGGACTTTTGTGTAGGAAATTTAATGTAGTGTCATTATGCATTTGGAAACATTTTCGCTAAAAGAGAAACATCATAACCTTTCAACACCCTCACACTCAGACACAACCGGCCAGGATTTTAGTATGTTGTTCATGGCACTCCCTCCAAACAATGTACAAATATTTGCGTGTATATGAATTTTTCCCGCAGTGTTTTTTCGATGGCTGGACTACGACACTGTGACCACCGATGCAGCGAACATTAGCAACTTCACCTACGGCAGTGGTCAGCAACCTGTGGCTCGCGAGCCACATCCGGCTCAGTGCGGTTCTCCCACAAAATACTACGCGTGGGACGCACGCATAGTACGACTGAAACTTCGTGGCCCGTGCACGGAAGTCAATTTTCGGCCCGGGTGAGTCTATTTATTTCATGGTAAACGTTGCATCTCATCTACCCTAGCTTAATAGTACATTACAGGGGAAAGGAAACACTATTTTGTAGATGTTAGTACGGTACTTATTTCATTCATAATAAATTGTATCTTTCTGCTCAACATTTTGAAAGAGGAAGCTTGATTAACATTCCAAGCCTGCTGAGACATTTTCCCAGAAAATTATTCTGATACTGACATTTGCTATTTCAAAACATTACTTAAATATGAGAGAAGGTTTTCTCAACAGCTTTCAGCGAGACGATATTGGACTTTGTTAAAAAAAGTTCTTAGTGCTAGTGTAACAATTAAAGTTTTCTCCTTTTAATATCGACATTGCAACTTTGAAAAGCATTTGTTGGATTTAAAAAAAGAAGAAATCTGAACGTCTCATAAATAGTGGGGGAAAACAAAGGTGAACTTGGTTCACACCACAAGTGGTCGGCTTTTAAAAACCTGGAGGTCGGTAGTCGGGAAGGCGAATGGTCGACTTGGGTTTATTGGGAGAATTCTAGAAAGTTTTTCTCATCTATAAAGGAGACCGCGTACAGAACACAAGTGCTACTCATTCTTGTGGACACCTCGAGCGATTGGGATCCCCACGAGGTTGTACGCAAGCAGTTCATAAGCAAGCTGCTAGATTTGTTGCCGGCAGGTTTCATCAGCACACGAGTATTACGTAGTCAGTTCGTGAATTCAAATGTGTATCTCAGCAGGGAAGATTACGTTCTTTTCGTGAAACAGCATAAAGAAAATTTAGAGAACAAGCATTTTTCGCTCATTGTAGAACGATTCCACTGCCGCCCAGGTACATTTCGAGTAAGGACCACGAAGGTAACATAAGAGAAATTTGGGCTCATATGGAGGCATACAGACAACCGCTCCTCTCGCGAGTGGAAAAGGGAAGTGAGTAACGATAGTAGTGGTGCTCTGCATCTTACGGTGGTTTGCGGAATATGTACAAAGATGATACGTTGATTTTTAACATCTGGAACACTATTTGTGACTCTTATAATAAACTGAAAAAACTGGCGTTTGCTGTTCTTTCCTTATTCTGGTCTACATATTTATGTAACAATCCTTTTCTAGGATAAACCTTACCAAGAGATAACTGAGAAGTCGTCTTATTGATAAGAACCTGGAGTCGTGCCTAAAATTAAAAATACAAACTTGACTTAGCTACACTTTCATAGGCGATACAAGGCTATTGTTCACATTAACGTTTGTCAGTATTGTCACGATTTCATTTTATGGATACCTTATAATTTATTTTTTTCAATAAATAACATCGTTATTAAGTTTACCTCAAGTTTTAGTTTAGTTAAACGAGGACTTGAAAACTTAAGTACAGTTTATTTAGTTAATTTCAGGGCGTGGTGTGGACTGAATGAAGATAGTGTCGAGTACTGAGAAAGACGTTCTCTGAGATGGTTCGAACACGGTGAGGATGGACGAGAGGAGATAGACAAAACAAGTACACAAGACGAGTGTGGATGGGAAAGTTGGAAGGGGTCGACCTCGGCGAAAGTACCTTAATCACACTCAGAGCGTTTTCAGCAAAGGCCATCTCAGGAATATCCTCATTAAATTAATAACCGTGTACGTACATAAGTTTATAAAATCTGGGTCTCGAAAGAAATTTCAGTTGTTGCATTGCTTTTCGGCTCTGTTGATGAATGAGTTTGCCGGCCGTTGCTCGATGAGATTAGGTACTTAATTAGTAAATCCAATTATCCGGTACTCATTGCTGAAATTAGCTGCGTGCTGACATAAATGTTTCGTATTATTTATCGGAAACTTGTTAAGCAGGGCCGCGCTACAAACCCCGATGATGTCACGCTATTTATAGTTATCTGAAATTTAACTCAACTACAGCCAGTGTGTGAGGAGTCGGCTCCTCGCGGAAAAGCATACACGTCATATAATACTTACACTTTCAGAAAAGCTTGATATATGAGAGACGTACAACATTGTCATATATTACTAAAGAAGAGTAATTCATCCACGAAGGACGTTGGCTGTACATAACAATCGTCCGACTGCCTTTCAGGTATTGTTGTTCAACGTAGAACTCTCAAGAAATTGCGTAAACAGAAGAAATGGAAAAAGGTGAAGAAAGGGCTCCGCAGTTTGGCAACGATTTGTTTCGTTAGCTGGAAAGTTTCACAAATATTCAGCAATTTGCAACGGGAATGACGTATTGTGTCTTGTGAAGACTCGCTCTTAAAATTCCGAGAGTGTTCGTTCCAAGACTACTCTCGTTCATTCTACCGGTATGATTATTATGAGACAGAAAGTAAAATGTTTCGAAAGTTGGGACTGTATGGGGAGGTTCATGCCGCGCAACGTCCGTGAATCGTATAGGAACGGGTACCACTATATACACCGTACAGTGGTTTGCGAAGTGCTGATGAAAGTGCAGACTATTGCAGAAGGAAATACGTAATTTACGTTTGCATAATTTTCTTTATTCGTTCATAACGGCACGTTTCCTTCAAAAGAACGAATCTTCTGTCTTTGTGTAACTGTTTTGTGTGGATGATTATTATGAATATATGACCGAATGTTTGTATTGCTGATACTGATGGAAGAAGAAAGAAGGGTGGTGCCTAGTGCCAGTACATACACCATGTGATCAAAAGTATCCGGACACCCACAGAAACATACGTTTTTCATATTAGGTGCAATCTGCTGCCACCTATTACCAGGTACTCCATATCAGCGACATCAGTAGTCATCAGACATCGTGAGAGAGCAGGATGGCGCGCTCCGCGGAACTCACTGACTTCGGACGTGGTCAGGTGATTGGGTGTCACTTTTGTCATACGACTGTATGCGAGATTTCCACATTCCTAAACGTCCCTAAGTGCACTGTTCCCGATGTGATAGTAAAGTGGAAACGTGAAGGGACACGTACAGCACAAAAGCGTACAGGCCGACCTCGTCTGTTGACTGACCGAGACCGCCGAAAGTTGAAGAGGGTCGTAATATGCAGTAGGCAGACATCTATCCAGATCATCACACAGGAACTTTGACTCTGCATCAGGATCCACTGCAAGTACTATGACAGTTAGGCGGGAGGTGAGAAATCTTGGATTTCACGGTCGAGCGGTTGCTCATAAGCCATACATCACGCTGGTAAATGCCAAACGACGCCTCACTTGGTGTAAGGAGCGTAAACATTGGACGACTGAACAGTGGAAAAACGTTGTGTGGAGTGACGAATCACGGTACACAATGTGGCGATACGATGGCAGGATGTGGGTATGGCGAATGCCCGGTGAACGTCATCTGCCAACATGTGTAGTTCGGAGGCGGTGGTGTTACGGTGTGGTCGTGTTTTTCATGGAGGGGGTTGCAACCCTTGCTGTTTTGCGTGGCACTATCACAGCACAAGCCTACATTGATGTTTTAAGCACCTTCTTGCTTCCCACTGTTGAAGAGCAATTCGGTGATGGCGATTGTATCTTTCAACACGATAAAGCATCTGTTCATAACGCACGGCCTGTGGCGGAGTGGTTACACGACAATAACATCTCTTTAATGCACTGGCCTGCACAGAGTCCTGACCTGAATCCTATGGAACACCTTTGGGATGTTTTGGAACGCCAACCTCGTGCCAGGCCTCACTGACTGACATCGATACCTCTCCTCAGTGCAGCACTCCGAGAAGAATGGGCTGCTATTCCCCAAGAAACCTTCCAGCACCTGATTGAACGTATGCCTGCGAGAGTGGAAGCTATCATCAAGGCTAATGGTGGGCCAACACCATATTGAATTCCATCATTACCGATGGAGGGCGCCACGAACTAGAAAGTCATTTTCAGCCAGGGGTCCGGAACTTTTGATCATATAGTGTAGCAACTCCTCTCTAGCCGGCAACGAGCGGCGGTTCTTAACGCTTCCATCCGAGAGACGAGTCACCATTACCAATCTCACGTGAGACGCTATGGCGACACTGACGCACAGTCTGTCGATTAGGGCTCATCTGCTCCTCGAGTTATGGATAAATACTTGTCCCGATATATTGTACCAGCATCAGTATTCAAACCGGCTATCTCCACGTCGTCTGACATACACCAGCGATGTTGGGTGCTGCAACTCCACTCATACAGTTACTCCAGACCGTCTGTTTTGGCGCGCGTTTTCTAAATTTGCCTCTGATGAGCAGGGACGGATGGTCATTCTCTGCACCACAACTCACGAGGGTTAGGACGACATTTATCGGCATCGCAGCGAAAAATTGAGTCTTGAAGGTCAAAAATATTTATTTTTCGACGTAGCCCCTTTTTAGGTGTATTAATAAAAGTGGCATATGTTTATCGTTAAACAATAGCAATAGTAATGTCAGTAAGATAGCGCGCTACCATACCGTGAAAATTATTATCTATATAAATAAATATGAGTGTTTCTTGGTATGTTTGTACTCTATGCGTTACTAAACCATTCATCCGTTGTGATGAAATTTTGGTGAGTTCTTCTCTGTACGTCCGCTAAGGTTCCTACCCCCATCCCCGCCCCCACCGCAAAAAAAAGTGCGATAGGAGATACGACGTCGTAAACAGCGCGTATACCCATATTTATGCATCTGCCTGACAGAAGTAGCGGCTCTGGTCACGACGGCCGGGACAGCGGTGTGCTGACCATGTGCCCCTCAAAATCCGCATCCAGTGACGCCCATCGGCTGAGGATGACACGGCGGCCGGTCGTTACCGTTGGGCCCTCCGAGGCCTGTGCGGACGGAAGGAGAGGGTGACTTCCTTTCATCCAACTTGATAATGCAGTGGTCGTAAACTGCGGCCCGCGACCCGAATTGACGGTTCGTGCGTCTCGCGGTTCTCAGCCCTATAAAATAATAGTTTGCTCTAGAAATGTCAACTAACATTAAGACCTTCTTAAAAGTGTAGTTTTCCTGCTTAGTACCAAACAAAAATATTTCGAGCCGGTCCTGTTTTAAATTTTTTCAATTTAAAGTGCCGTTGGTGAATTCGGCTTTGAGCTAAGTAAAGTTGGCAGCTTACCTTGGGAGCAGAGGGGGGAATAGTGCGACCACAGCCGGGTTAGAAGCTCTGAAGGGGGAATCTTTTACTGTTTGTCTGCTACTCAGTGGTGGACTAAGGGAGTGGGAGGGCGGGCGGTGGCGGCCAACCCCACGTCTCTGCTCCTGACGAGCCTCAATATTTGGAGGCCCCGAGGACCAAACCATTTTTAATCAGACCCCAAACAAGGCAAAAAAAAAAAATAAATTAAAATGGCTCTGAGTACTATGGGACTTAACATCTGAGGTCATCAGTCCCCTAGAACTTAGAACTACTTAAACCTTACCAACCTAAAGACATCACACACATCCATGCCCGAGGCAGGATTCGAACCTGCGACCGTAGCCGTCGCGCGGTTCCGGAATGGCCAAAACTCGGCCAAAATATGTTTAGTAAATAAGAGGCAGTTTGCAGTCACAGGCCCCGTCCACATGCAATATATAGACATAGGTACCCACTTACATGCGCTGATGGGAAATAATCTAAACACCAAAAAATAATTAACGTAGAGTAAAGAAATTTCGGGAATACAATTTGTGTAGATCACGTAGCCCCCGCGGTACAGAGGTAGCGTCTTTGATTAGTAATCAAAACGTCCTTGGTGCTGGGTTCTAGGCCGGCCGGAGTGGCCGTGCGGTTCTAGGCGCTACGGTCTGGAGCCGAGCGATCGCTACGGTCGCAGGTTCGAATCCTGCCTCGGGCATGGATGTGTGTGATGTCCTTAGGTTAGTTAGGCTTAATTAGTTCTAAGTTCTAGGCGACTGATGACCTCAGAAGTTGTCGCATAGTGCTCACAGCCATTTGAGCCATTTTTATTGCTGGGTTCGAAATCTAGCCACAGGTTAAATTTTGAATAAAAATCATCACCAATGGCGGCCGGAGACTTCCGGCATAAGAAGTCACCCTCATTGTGCCTACGGACGTCAGTCAAGTGAAACTGAAAGAAGACAAGTATTTCTGATCAGATGAGGGCAATATCAACAGCAGCAGAAAATGGTATAACGGGAGTACAATTCGTTATGAATAGGAAGGTAGGACAGAAACTGTGAACAGCTCAGTGATACGGTTTTTCTCATCACAATCGACAGCAAACCAACACCGACAACAATAGTTCAAGTATACACGCCGACGTCGCAAACCGAAGATGAAGATAAGGAGAAAATACATGAGGATATTGAACGGGTAGTTCAGTACGTAAAGGGAGATGAAAACCTAATACATATGGGGGATTGGAATATGGTTCTAGGGTAAGGATTACAGGAAAAGAAAAGTTTACGGTACTAGGAATGAGAGACGAGAAAAACTAATTGAGTTCTGCAATAAATTTCAGCTAGTAATAGCGAATACCCTTTTCAAGAATCACAAGAGAGGAGGTATACTTGGAAAAGGCCGGGAGATTGGTTGGTTTAAAGGAGGAGGAGGAGGGGGGGGGGGGGAAGAGATCAAACTGCCAGATCATCCGTCCCTTGTTCCCGGTAAAATAATTACACAAGGGAAAGAAGAAAAGAAAGGAGACGTACAGCACAATAACAGGAGCATGGAAGAACCAGAGAACGACAGAAGGACATCCAACACTACTATGGACAAAACAGGAAAAGAAAACCACAGAGAGAAGCAACAGAGAGGTAGAACGGATAAAACAAGAGGCCGACCAGGAGAATAAAAAGGAAAAGCCAGCCACTCTGCGACACATTAAAACATCCACTGGAGAACACAAAGGGACAAAGGGCATGCACGAAAACTTACATAGAATGATAAAACCAACCGTCGCGTATAAAAAGTAAAACTAAATTAGCCGATGAAGCATTGTCAGCTAAAATTAATGGCAACGAGTCCGGTAACTGAAGAGTCCGTCGCAGGGCAGCCAAAGAAGGATAGCTCACCAAGATATGGGCTACTGTCAGCCGGGCGCCACACTGACACTGAGGTGGGTCATAACGGCGCAGGAGGTAGCCGTGTGTCATCCAAGCGTGGCGAATGCAGAGCCGACAGAGAGGCCCGCATGGAGGACTGCCACACATTCGTAGTCACCTTAATGGCACGCAGTTTGTTGTGCGTGTTGAGGTTATGCCACTTCGTCTCCCAAAGCCGCAAAACCTTGCGGCGTAGTACTGCACGCAGGTCAGTTACAGAGAAACCGATCTCTATAAGCGGTTTCAGTAGCCTGTTTGGCCAGGCTGCCGGCAAGTTCGTTGCCTGGGATTCCGACGTGACCTGGGGTCCAGACAAATACCACTGAACGACCGGACCGTTCCAGGGCATAGATGGACTCCTGGATGGTCGCTACCAAAGGATGACGAGGGTAGCACTGGTCGATGGCTTGTAGGCTGCTCAAGGAGTCAGTACACAGAAGAAACGACTCCCCAGGGCATGAAAGGACGTGCTCAAGAGCACGAGATATAGCTACCACCTTGGCAGTGAAAACACTGCACCCATCGGGCAAGGAATACTGTTCAGTATGTCCTCCATGGACATACGCGAAGCCGACGTGTTCATCAGCCATCGAGCCGTCGGTGTAAACCACTTCATAGCCTCGGTACATGTCAAGAATCGAGAGGAAGTGGCAGCGGAGAGCTGCGGTGTTAACTGAGTCCTTAGGGCCATGTAAAAGGCCGCGCTCTAGGTGTACACCATGGAGGTGTACGAGAATGGACCTCAAGTATAGGTGGTAAAGGCAAGGACTCCAGTTCGGAAAGAAGGGATAGGACACGAACCGCAATTGGAGGCCCTGACCTGGGTCACCGATGCAGGGGATGAATAACTGTGGGTGGGAAAGGGAGATGGTAATTCGGATGCGCAGGAGAACTACGAACGTGTGCAATTTAAGTGGCCAGCAGTTGTGCACGTCGGATCTGCAATGGAGGGACTCTGGCCTCCACCAGGACGTTGGTCGCCGAACTCGTCCTAAAAGCTCCTGTCGTTAGGCGAACGCCACAGTGGTGCACTGGGTCGAGTAAACGCTACGCTGAGGGCGCCGCCGAGCCATAAACTAGACTCCCATAGTCAAGGCGGGATTGAACAAGGGCTCTGTAGAGATGCAGCAGCTTAGAGCGATCTGCACCCTAGATGGTGTTGCTCAGGCAGCGGAGGGCATTGAGGTGCCGTCAGCACTTCCGCTTAAGCTGACGAAGGTGAGGAAGCCAAGTAAACCGGGCGTCGAAAACCAGTTCAAAAATGGTTCAAATGGATATCTCCAATACAGTGAGTGGATCGTCATCAAGGTAAAGTTCTGGTTCCGGATGAACGGTACGACGACGACAGAAGTGCGTGACACACGACTTTGCGGCCAAAAACTGGAAACCGTGGGCTAGAGCCCATGACTGCGCCTTGTGGATGGCTCCCAGTAGGCACCGCTCAGTAACACCAGTACTGGTAGAGCAGTACGAAATGCAGAAGTCGTCTGCACACAGAGAGGTGCCCCTACCATCAAGGGGGCAGGTGTAGCCTTCCGGCTCTGAGAGGTGCCTGGGGTTGGCGGAGATGTAGCGGCGGCGTAAGACGATGTCATTTCTACAGGATGTAGGCGTTCAAATTTCCTCTTAGTCTCAGTGTAGGTCAGAATGTCCAGGGTCTTCTACTCCATGATTTTCCTTTCTTTCTGGAGCAGGCGAGCAAGGTGAATGGTGCTCTCTGCAGTTGACAGAGAGCATTGGGATGTGATGGGCGTCGGCAATCTCGACATGTGACGCTGGAAGTACAGTGGGAAGACATATGGGCAAACTTCCAGCATTTAAAGCACCACATTGCGGGAGGGATATAGGGCTTTACATTACAGCGGTAGACCATCACCTTGACCTTCTCGGGTAATGTATCACCCTCGAAGGCCAAGATGAAGGCACCAGTGGCAACATGATTATCCGTCGGACCCCGGTGGACACGCCAAACGAAATGTACATCTTGCTCCTCTAAATTGGCGCGCAGCTCATCGTCAGACTGCAAAAGAAGGTCCCTGTGAAATATGATACCCAGGACCATATTTAAGCTCTTATGGGGCGTGACGGCTCCAGAAACATCCCCAAGCTTGTCACAAGTGAGTAACGCCCGTGACTGAGCAGAGGATGCTGTTTTGATCAAGACTGACCCAGATCTCATTTTGGACAAGCCCTCCACCTCCCCAAACTTGTCCTCTAAATGCTCAACAAAACATTGAGGCTTTATCCTCATGAAAGATTCCCCAGCAGCTCTCGAACATACAAGATACTGGGGCGAATAAGATCCGCTGCCATCCTTAGCGTGACGTTCCTCCCATGGTGTGGCCAGACAGGGGAACGATTTGGGGTCACACTTCTGTGCGTTGAATTGGGCCCGTGAACACTTAGAGACTGCTGGTGTTTAACTACCAGCAAGAGATAATGTACTACGCTTCATCGAGTGTCACCTGCCCTGATGCCACCCACTCCGACCAGGGGCCCTCCTCACGAGCGCCACCCAGCCGCAGCAAAGGCCACCTAGCAGGATGGCCATTGCCAGGAGTCCCGATGCCCCATGGTGACGGGTATCTACTCGTCAGCATACGTGGGGAGTTAATGGCGCAGGCATCAGCAGAGCGATCCCTGTGTGGTCAGGGGGCAACAACCAACAGGGTACATGGCGGCCACACCACAACGGACTGGCTACCTTGCTGGACATCAGGTGCAATCAAGCAAACAAGTCCATTATTTATCGTCAGCGTAGAAAACGATACTGCACAGTTGATGGATAAATACGCACCCAGGAGGGTGACCTAGCCCAACCGTTGGAGAATGAGCAGAAGTGCAGATTCACGTCAATAGGGATGCGATAGGTCTCAGCACATGATGGACATGATGCACCATGTCCAGTTGGCTCGCTCTTCGGGAAAATTTTGAAAAATGGAGGTCAAACCCTACAGAGGGCCATCACATAAAGGCCGAAACGTGTGAGACTCGTTTCAGTCGCCTCTTACGACAGGCAGGAATACCTCGGGACTATTCTAACCCCCAGATCCGCAGGGGGGAAAGGCCGAGAGATACTGGAAGGTTTCAGTTAAATTACATCAAGGTCAGGCAGAGATCCAGAAATCAGGTACTGGATTGTAAGGCATACCCAGGAGCGGATATTGACTCAGATCACAATTTAGTAGTGATGCAGAGTAGGCTGAAGATTAAGAGACTAGTCAGGAAGAACCAAATGGGATACAGAAGTAATAAGGAATGAACAGATACGCCTGATGTTCTCCGAGGCTATAGATACCACTGATAAGGAATAGCTCAGTAAGCAGTTCATTTGATGAGGAATGGACATCTCTAAAAAGGGCAATCACAGAAGATGGAAAGAAAAACTTAGGTACAAAGAAACCATGGGTAACAAGACATCCTGCAGTTGATGGATGAAATAAGGAAGTACAAAAAATTTCGAGGAAATTCGGTAATATAGAAATACAAGTCACTTACGAATGAAATAATTGAGAAGCGCGGAGAAGCTAAGGCAAAATGGCTGCATGAAGAATGTGAAGAAATCGAAAAAGAAATTATTGAGAGAAGGACTGACTCGGCATATAGAAAAGTCAAAACAACCTTCAGTCAAATTTAAAGGAAGGTTGGTAACAATAAGGGTGCAACAGGAATTCCATTATTAAATGCAGTGGAGAGAGCGAATAGGTGGAAAGAGTAAACTGAAGACCTCTGTGATGAGGAAGACTTGTCCGATGACGTGATAGAAGAAGAAACACGATTCGATAGGGAAGAGATAGGTGATCCAATATTAGAATCAGAATTTAAAAGAGCTTTGGAGGACTTAGGATCGAATAAGGCAGAAGGGATTGATAACATTCCACCAGAATTTCTAAAATAATTTCGAGAAGTGACAGCAGAACGACTATTCACGTTGGTGTGTAGAATATATAAGCCTGGCGAAATACCCTCCGACTTTCGAAAAAACATCATCCACACAATTCCGAAGCCTGCAAGAGCCAAGTGCGAAAATTATCGCACGATCAGCTTAACAGCTCATGCATCCAAGTTGCTAACAAGAATAATATACAGAAGAATGGAAAAGAAAATTGAGGTTGTGATAGATGACGATCTGTTTGGCTTTACGAAAGACGAGGAACGAAGTACTAGGATTAAAAATGTTAGAAGACAGGAATGCAGTCTTTCGCCCCCACTGTTCAACCTATACATCAAAGACGCAATTCCGGAAATAAAAGCAAGGTTCAAAGGTGGAACTAAAGTTCAAGGTGAATGGATATAATTGATAATATTCACTGATGACATTGCTATCCTTAGTGAAAGTAAAGAATTACAGGATCTGGTAAATGGAATGAATAGTCTAATGAGCACAGAATATGGATTGGGAGTAAATGGAAGAAAGACGAAAGTAATGAGAAGTAGCAGAAATGAGAACAGCGAGAAATTTAACATCAGGATTAGTGATCACGAAGTACGTGAAGGTAAGGAATTTTGCTACCTGGGGAACAAAATAGCCCATGACGAACGGAGCATGGACATAAAAAGCAGTCTAGCATTGGAAAAAAGGGCATTCTTGGCCAAGAGATGTCTACTACTATCAAACATAGGCTTTAATTTGAGGAATAAATTTCTGAGAATGTACGTTTGGAGCATAGCACTGTATGGTAGTGAAACATGGACTTTCGGAAAACCGGAAAGAAAGAGAATCGAAGCATTTGAGGTGTGGTGCTACAGAAGAATGTTAAAAATTAGCTGCACTGATACGGTAAGGAATGAGGAAGTTTTCCGAAGAATCGGCGAAGAAGGAAATATATTAAGACATCACTTCCTTGATACTAGAGGGAGCTGTAAACAGAGAGAGGAAAACAGAGATTAGAATACATCCGACAAATAATTGAGGACGTACGTTGCAGGTACTACTGCGAGATGAAGAGGTTGTCAAAGGAGAGGAATTTGCGGCTAGCTGCATCAAACCAGTGAGAAGGCTGATGACGAAAACAAAGAAGGAAAAACAAGGTAACATCATATTAAAGTAATGAACATTGTAAGGTACAGGATAATGTAAGAGAGAGAAGCCATTGCAAATGTGAAATAATGGTACACAAATACCCGATGTAACCGACAGAAAATTCAATGGAAGCACACACACGTGCATGCAGGGTGTTTTACATGTCCCGGTGTGAGTTTGTGGGACGGAGTTCTATGCCCGTTGCACTAGGTCGGTCAATACAGGGGCAGTTAATGTTGTTTGTGGATGACGCTGTAGTTATCGTCCGATGATGTCTCATCTATGCTCTACTAGAGATATATCTGGTGATCGGGCAGTCCCAGAAAACATGTCGACACTCTGGAGAGCATGTTAGGTTAAAACAACGGTATGTGGGCGGGCGTTATCCTGTTGGAAAACACCCCCTAGAATGCTGTTCATAAATGGCAACACAACAAGTCGAATCACCATATGCAAATACAAATTTACAGTCAGGGTGCACGGGATAAACACGAGAGCGCTCCTGCCGTCATACGATAACGCACCCAGACCATAAATGCAGGTCTAAGTCCAGTGTGTCTAGCACACAGACAGGTTGGTTGCAGGCCATCAACTGGTCTCGTTCGAACCAGTATAGGACCATCTCTGCCACTGAAGCAGAACCAGAGTTCATCAAAAAACACGACAGACCTCCACCTGCCCTCCAATGAGCTCTTGCTTCACACCGCTGCAGTCGCAAATGGTGGTGGTTCGAGGTCAGTGGAATGCACGCTACAAGGCGTCTGGTTCGCAGCTGTCCTTGAAGTAACCAATTTGCAACGGTTCGTTGTGTCACTGCGGTGCCAACTGCGGGTCAGATTGCTGCTACAGATGCAGTATGATGTCCGAGAGCCATACGCCCAACACGATACGATCGTCTTCCCTCTCTGTAGTGCCACGTGGCCGTCCGGAGCCCGGTCTCCTTGCGGCCATACATTCTCGTGACCACCGCTGCCAGCAATCGTGTACAGTGGCTACATTCCTGCCAAGTTTTCCCGTAATGTTGCAGAAGGAACATCCAACTCCTTGTAGTCCTATTAAACGACCTCGCTCAAATTCAGTGAGATGTTGATAATAGAGTCTTGGTAGTCTTGAAGACATTCTTGACTAACTACAACTCACCACGTCCAATCTCAAAGGTAACTAAAGTTCACACTACCTTTACATCCTGCATTTGTATCTAACCTGATTTGCATCTTCGTAGGGGCGCTACTGGCGCCAGTCTTAGGCGACTGGTGCGAAATTTAAATAAACGTCATCTTGCAGATGTAGAAACACGCCTACCAACTTTCGTGAATATTGCACAATTGCCGGCCGGGGTGGCCGAGCGGTTCTAGGCGCTTCAGTCTGGAACCGCGCGACCGCTACGGTCGCAGGTTCGAATCCTGCCTCGGGCATGGATGTGTGTGATGTCCTTAGGTGAGTTAGGTTTAAGTAGTTCTAAGTTCTAGGGGACTGATGACCTTAGAAGTTAAGTCCCATAGTGCTCAGAGCCATTTTGTTGCACAATTTCTTCTTGGTGTTGCGATTTTTTTGCGTCAGTGTACTGTCAGGCCATGGCATTTTTCAATGAGTGTGTTCAAAATTTTTAGAATTTGTGTAAAATATTGGATGTAACTTACAAACTGTAGAATGATAACTCGTTGTCTGCAAGACGCAATTATCCTACATTAAAAGCTCTGGCTGTAGCAGTTAGAAGCTGGTAGAAATTTACGATGAATCTGACAGGGAGCAGGTGCTGCAGAACATAAAGTATCGTAGGCATCTACATGCAACAGGTATGAGTGTGGTCGTCGTGCTAGATGGACAGTCCAAGGAATCCTTCAGTTTATAACTAAATGGAGCTTCAGTGAATCATTACTCTGTACACCACTTACTTCTTGGTCATTTGTCTATCAGTCGCATCATGCGACAATTTTTTTTCAGGTAAACTAATTAAATTTATCTTCGCTCTACGACGAATCAAGAACGATTACCTACTCGGTCCATTTTATCAACTGAAAGAAAAATTTAAAAGTAAATAGATTTCAACGAGGTTATTGTAAATTTCCGCAAAATAAAGGCACGATACATACACTATAATAATATCAATAATAACTAATGTTACTATGGTTACGAAAGTAACTGACATTGTAACTGTACAAGCTTTATTTCAAGACATACAAAATTAAAGATAGTTTTCTTATTCTATGCTTTATTATTCTTTTGCACTCCATCTGAGGGTTTATATGGTAAATGCTGATACGTATATTAAGTTTGTCACCTACATCTTCAAGTGTGAATATTACAATTTAGGAGGTCAGAAGCGAAGGCGTACAAGCACACTTCTTGTACTTTTGAAATAACTTAAGTTAAATTTTACAAGTTTCAGAGTCATCTAGAGATTGAAAAATGGGATTTCAATTGTTCTGTATATTAGACAAAAAATACTTTCTAGCATTTTTGTGCTCGGATATTGAAAAGACAGGTTAATATAAACGATCACTTTTATATCATCATTCGTACAAGTTTGTATATACTTGTATCCCTTTGCTTCCAGAATATCGTGAATTAAGAAGACTGTGATTTATGTAATCTCTGTAATGCGTTATTATTAGTTCTTATAATTAATTTATCATAAAACTGTTATTTAGAGCTATAAAAAACATTTCTGTAATGCTACATGAACACCATACGTTTTGTGGCTTACAATAGTGCAACAAAATAAGAAAGAATAGTCTTTATGCATACCAATTACCGCCGGCCGCTGTGGTCGTGCGGTTCTAGGCGCTCCAGTCTGGAGCCGCGCTGCTGCTACGGTCGCAGGTTCGAATCCTGCCTCGGGCATGGTTGTGTGTGATGTCCTTAGGTTAGTTAGGTTTAATTAGTTCTAAGTTCTAGGGGACTGATGACCACAGCAGTTGAGTCCCATAGTGCTCAGAGCCATTTGAACCATTTGAACCATACCAATTACCAAAAATATTTCGCACGGATTAGGTAACTTCCCTCTTCTCGTGTATCGTAAAAAGTTTTTTCAGATAATATACGACATAAAAAGTCAGTGTAGCCTTACATGAACGTAGTTGTCTTGTGAAATCTTGTAACTAGTTTTCTTTCGTTCAACGTGGAGCGGCACAGAGTGGGATTTCACTTGTATCCCCTCGCCACAACAATTTTACACACCCTACCATGTTCTACATGCACTTATCTCATTTTTGTGGCACACGTCGCTTGTACCCCTTTGTTCCACAATTACTGGGACGTGGAGTACACACATTATAAATACTTGTTCTTTTTTGTCAGCCATTACATCTATAGACTAGTAATCGTTTTTTACAAAATGTACACTGCAAGTACAGCAGTTTCTATGCAGACCTGGGACTCATTTGGTTTCAGCGCCCTGGGCCTCCGACGAGCTTAACCCGCGACTGCTGGTACTTACAACCGCCGGCCGTGGGCATCTCGCACCGATCATCTGATGCGGTATACATTTTGACGCAGAAGTAACACAGTTTGTGAATGTGCGTTACAGAGACGGTTATCTTCACATGCTGTTCGTATTTGTAGCACGGAATATGTAATTAAATTAACGCTGTTGTAATACAACGGAATGAGTAGAAGAAAACGAGACTCATAACATTTAGTAAACATTTGTGATCGTGTCTTATAGTGCATAATACATTTGACTGTAAGTAAAATTATTGTTATCAATCAATTAATCATCCGCTCGCACGGACAACACAGCACTTCGTCAGACAATTACAGACTCGCAACTTCGTGGTTGCTGAGGGCGGCAGAAATTTTGAGACAGAGCAGTCGATACAAAAAGTATACCGACTGGTGTCAACTTTTAACGGTCATTACGTGGGCGCCGGAGGCCAACTTACCGCGCCCTTAGTATAGCTAATCTATTGGGGGCTCTTAACACACTAATTTATGTAGGTTACCAATTAGCTAATAATAAAATCGCGCCATAAGCGGTCCGAAGTACCGATCCATAATGTCGGTTTGGCTTTTTATCAAAAATGTTTTACGACCACTGTGCTAACGAATTCCCACTGACGAACAATACTTTAAAACATCTGAACGAATCTCGCATGCGACAACACTCCTAAATGAATTACGCTTCCTTAGGATTCCTCCAACGAATTTTGTTTGGTATCCGTGAGTTCGAGTGGTCGCTCCACGCTATATCGCTTATAACGGATGTCCCTCGATAGTTATCGGTCGCTACTGTTTACCGTAAATAATCAAACATTGACGAGTCTTTTCACCTGTTGACGCACATCAAATCACACCTCTTTATGTGCACTCCTAGAGTATTGAACTGAATGATGAAACTTGTACGATGTGATTACTTGATGTGCAACATAGCCATGACTGCTTCACACACACACACACACACACACACACACACACACACACCAGTGCCTGTCGTCCACTTGATACCACACGAGTCATTATGCCTGTTTTACGGATGAAAGATTCGCTGCAGCGATCCTTTCATGCATAAGATCCTACATCTTCCTACATCTGACCTCAAGGGCATCTAATAGGTTTAACAAGCTATTTGAGTATGTCTTCTTTGTGGTGTCAACTCGTGGAGACAGGAAGAATTACATCTATCCAGTAACCAAATACAAAGACAAACCGTGAACTACAGCTTACATCGAAAGATGCACGGCGCAGCCAAGTGCACTAGCGAAGGGGAGGTTAACATGATACTTGAGATCAATAGACTGACAACAGTTCAAACGCCGGATGAGGGTTGTCGCTCTGTGTATAGTCGCATGGTCTTTGACGCCATCCGTCCTTGATTAAAGGACCCGCTACGCCTGTGCAAACACAAGCTTGCTTCCTCGTTTGCCAATACACCCAGGAAAGGAAACTTACCAGTCCCAAACGAGGGGAGAATGTAAAACAAGATTACGATCACAGCAGCAACTGAAGTTAATGCACATTCTGGGTAACAAGAAAGGGAGGTTATAGACAAATCTTTCATCTACGTCAAGGTCATCAAAGACGAAGGAATAGCACAGTTGGACAAAGAAGGGGGAAGGAAATGGACGTGGCTCTGTTCCAGGAAGTATCCCAGAATTCGTCTCGAGTGATTTAAGGAAACCAAGGCAAACCTAGACTGATATAACCTGACAGAGATTTGACTCCTGCTCTTCACGAGTCCAGTGTCAGAGCACTGCGCCACCTAGCGCGCTGAAGTTCAACCGTGCCTCTGTAGCTGTTCGTAAGTGAAGAGGAAAGATATCTGGTCATCCACTTAAGCCCCTATATAAGACCACTAAATTTTAAAACGACCACTTAACTGCTCTGCAGCGCGATGAAAGTTATTTGTCTTCTAGGAGCGCGTAAGTTATTGTCAGTGGCCTGTTTCATCAGCCCTCAACGAGCTACGAACTACGGCAACGCTTAACTGAATTGCTGTAGTGTCACTTTGGCTCACGCTCTTCTTTTTCATTGCAAATATGATACTTCGCCCTGATTTCAATTTGTCTAACTAAAAGGTGTCAAGCATGGGTTTTTAAAATTTCTGTACATGGCGACGGTAACACTTCATTAGTTTTGTTGCTCTAAAACACGTTAATGATAACGTCCACTGTCAACTACACTGATGAGCTAAATCATTATGACCACCTGATTAATAGCTTGTTTGTCCTTCTTTGGAACGAAATACATCACTGATTCTGAGTATCAGGAAGCCGACAGTTTGTTGGTAGGTTCGTGGAGGTATGTGACATTAGATGTCTACGCACAGGTCATGTAATTCGCGTAATAACGGGCCGCTGAAATGCGTACGCGGTGGTGGTGCCCGATAGCCACTCAGTTGGGTTCCATGGGGTCTATATCAGGCGAATTTGGTCGCCGAGACATCAAAGTGGGTTCAGTATAATGCTCCTCAAACCACTGCAGCACGGTTCTGGCTCCCAGGCACAGACAATTATACTGCTGAACGATGACATCGCTGTCGGGGAAGACATGAAGCGTGAAGGGATGCAGGTGGTTCACAACTATCAGCGTGCCTTCGATTACTACCACAGGTCCCATGCAAGCGCAGGAGAATGTCTCCCACAGGAAACAACTGCCCACACCAGCCTGTGTACGTGGCGGGCCGCACATTTCGAGCCCCCTTTCACATCGATGACGGCGTTTGTGGAGACGGCCATCGACCTAGTGTTGCAAAAATGTGATTCACCTGAAGAGCCGACACGTTTCCATTAATCGACGATCGAATCCTGATGGTCCCGTGTCCACTGCAGTCGTAACTGACAATGTCGTTGGGCCAACATTTAAACACGTAGGGGTGGACTGCGGCCTAGCTCCATGTTCAACAGTGTGCGATGAAAGGTGTCATCCGAAACATTTGTTCGTGCACCAGCATTGTGCTCTTTCGGCAGAGACGCCACAGATCACCACCTGTCCAACTGCACAGAGCAGACAAGCCTCCAAACCCCATGTTCTGTGAAGAGTTGTGGACGTCCAACCATTTAGCGATTGGTGGTAATTTCACTTCCCGTAGATGCTCACGACAGTAGCATTTGAACATTCGGCCAGCTTCGTCGTTTTCGAGATACTCGTTCACAGGCTCTGGGTGACAATAATCTCCCATGTCTCGAAGATGCTTATCTCAAAGGATTTCCCCCCTTGCAGCCCATATTTTCGCTAAGGTGATCGCCTTCCGTGTCTCCTCCTCTTACATGGTTTTGTTACCGCGTCACGTGTCCGCAACGCCACCAGGCGGCATTCAACGTCGCGGTGGGCAGTGGTCGTAATGTTTAGGCTTATCAGTGTACGTACCCAACACATTTAGGTGCAATGCTACAAGCCGTCCGCGGTGGTCTAGCGGTTCTAGGCGCGCAGTCCGGAACCGCGCGACTGCTATGGTCGCAGGTTCGAATCCTGCCTCGGGCATGGATGTGTGTGATGTCCTTAGGTTAGTTAGGTTTAAGTAGTTCTAAGTTCTAGGGGACTGATGACCACAGTAGTTAAGTCCCATGACGCTCAGAGCCATTTGAACCATTTTTTTGCAATGCTACAAGAATTTTCTCCCCTGCTGTGTATCTGACACTCGGTTTTTTTTCCAATCCTCCCCATCTCGACCCCCCAACCCTTTCAATCCCCCATCATCTCTTCTTATATTACATAAATTGATGTGAATCTGTATTTTACACGATTTGCCTGTACCATGCTGGTACTGTTAAAAACAGCGTAAAATTAAGCCCACTAATGATGCTTCAGATAATCGCTAAAGCTGATAAGAAGGATAAGGGTCTAAATAGCACTATCCACTATCGATTCTCTTCTGAGTAATATCTGTCCTACTTTAAGGGTTTAAACTTGACAGATACATCAGTGTGAATATGCTAGGTGATACACGTACGCCCTCTCCATACATCTACATCTACATCTACATCCATACTCCGCAAGCCAGCTGACGGTGTGTGGCGGAGGGTACCTTGAGTACCTCTATCGGTTCTCCCTTCTATTCCATTCTCGTATTGTTCGTGGAAAGAAGGATTGTCGGTATGCCTCTGTGTGGGCTCTAATCTCTCTGATTTTATCCTCATGGTCTCTTCGCGAGATATACGTAGGAGGGAGCAATATACTGCTTGACTCTTCGGTGAAGGTATGTTCTCGAAACTTTGACAAAAGCCCGTACCGAGCTACTGAGCGTCTCTCCTGCAGAGTCTTCCACTGGAGTTTATCTATCATCTCCGTAACGCTTTCGCGATTACTAAATGATCCTGTAACGAAGCGCGCTGCTCTCCGTTGGATCTTCTCTATATCTTCTATCAACCCTATCTGGTACGGATCCCACACTGCTGAGCAGTATTCAAGCAGTTGGCGAACAAGCGTACTGTAACCTACTTCCTTTGTTTTCGGATTGCATTTCCTTAGGATTCTTCCAATGAATCTCAGTCTGGCATCTGCTTTACCGACGATCAACTTTATATGATCATTCCATTTTAAATCACTCCTAATGCGTACTCCCAGATAATTTATGGTATTAACTGCTTCCAGTTGCTGACCTGCTATTTTGTAGCTAAATGATAAAGGATCTATCTTTCTGTGTATTCGTAGCACATTACACTTGTCTACATTGAGATTCAATTGCCATTCCCTGCACCATGCGTCAATTCGCTGCAGATCCTCCTGCATTTCAGTACAATTTTCCATTGTTACAACCTCTCGATACAATACAGCATCATCCGCAAAAAGCCTCAGTGAACTTCCGATGTCATCCACAAGGTCATTTATGTATATTGTGAATAGCAACGGTCCTATGACACTCCCCTGCGGCACACCAGAAATCACTCTTACTTCGGAAGACTTCTCTCCATTGAGAATGACATGCTGCGTCCTGTTATCTAGGAACTCCTCAATCCAATCACACAATTGGTCTGATAGTCCATATGCTCTTACTTTGTTCATTAAACGACTGTGGGGAACTGTATCGAACGCCTTGCGGAAGTCAAGAAACACGGCATCTACCTGTGAACCCGTATCTATGGCCCTCTGAGTCTCGTGGACGAATAGCGCGAGCTGGGTTTCACATGACTGTCTTTTTCGAAACCCATGCTGATTCCTACAGAGTAGATTTCTAGTCTCCAGAAAAGTCATTATACTCGAACACAATACGTGTTCCAAAATTCTACAACTGATCGACGTTAGAGATATAGGTCTATAGTTCTGCACATCTGCTCGACGTCCCTTCTTGAAAACGGGGATGACCTGTGCCCTCTTCCAATCCTTTGGAACGCTACGCTCTTCTAGAGACTCACGGTACACCGCTGCAAGAAGGGGGGCAAGTTCCCTCGCGTACTCTGTGTAAAATTGAACTGGTATCCCATCAGGTCCAGAGGCCTTTCCTCTTTTGAGCGATTTCAATTGTTTCTCTATCCCTCTGTCGTCTATTTCGATATCTATCATTTTGTCATCTGTGCGACAATCTAGAGAAGGAACTACAGTGCAATCTTCCTCTGTGAAACAACTTTGGAAAAAGACATTTAGTATTTCGGCCTTTAGTCTGTCATCCTCTGTTTCAGTACCATTTTGATCACAGAGTGTCTGGACATTTTGTTTTGATCCACCTACCGCTTTGACATAAGACCAAAATTTCTTAGGATTTTCTGCCTTCACAGTAACGTGTATACAGGGTGGTCCATTGATAGTGACCGGGCCAAATATCTCACAAAATAAGCGTCAAACGAAAAAACTACAAAGAACGAAACTTGTCTTGCTCGGGCGGCCTGGGTGGCCGAGCGGTTCTAGGCGCTACAGTCTGGAACCGCGCGACCGATACGGTCGCAGGTTCGAATCCTGCCTCGGGCACGGATGTGTGTGATGTCCTTGGGTTAGTTAGGTTTAAGTAGTTCTAAGTTCTAGGGGACTGATGACCTCAGAAGTTAAGTCTCATAGTGCTCAGAGCCATTTGTCTTGCTTGAAGGAGGAAACCAGATGGCGCTATAGTTCGCCCGCTAGATGGCGCTGCCATAGGTCAAACGGATATCAACTGCGTTTTTTTAAAACAGGGACTCCCATTTTTTATTACATATTCGTGTAGTATGTAAAGAAATAAGAATGTTTTAGTTGGACCACTTTTTTCGCTTTGTGATAAATGGCGCTGTCATAATCACAAACATATCGCTCACAATTTTAGACGAACAGTTGGTAACAGGTAGGTTTTTTAAAAGGAAATACAGAACATACGTACGTTTGAACATTTTATTTCGGTTGTTCCAATGTGATACATGTACCTTTGCGAACTTCTCATTTCTGAGAGCGCATGCTGTTACAGCGTGATTACCTGTAAATACCACATTAATGCAATAAATGCTCAAAATGATGCCCGTCAACCACAATGCATTCGGCAATGCGTGTAACGACATTCCTCTCAACAAAGAGTAGTTCACCTTCAGTAAAGTTCGCACATGCATTGGCAATGCGCTGACGCACGTTGTCAGGCGTTGTCGGTGGATCACGACAGCAAATATCCTTCATTTTTCCCCACAGAAACAAATCCGGGGACGCCAGATCCGGAAAACGTGCGGGCCATGGTATAGTGCTTCGACGAACAATCCACCTGTCACAAAATATGCGATTTAACATCGCTTCAACCGCACGCGATCTATGTGCCGGACATCCATCACGTTGGAAGTACATCGCCATTCTGTCATGCAGTGAAACATCTTTTAGTAACATCGGTAGAACATTACGTAGGAAATCAGCATACACTGCACCATTTAGATTGCCATCGATAAAGTGGGGGCCAGTTATCCTTCCTCCCATAATGCCGCACCATATATTAACCCGCCAAGGTCGCTGATGTTCCACTTGTCGCAGCCATCGTGGATTTTCCGTTGCCCAATAGTCCATATTATGCCGGTTTACGTTACCGCTGTTGATGAATGACACTTCGTCGCTAAATAGAACACATCCAAAAAATCGGTCATCGTCCCGTAATTTCTCTTGTGCCCAGAACTGTACACGACGTTCAAAGTCGTCGCCTTGCAATTCCTGGTGCATAGAAATATGGTACGGGTGCAATCGATGTTGATGTAGCATTCTCAACACCGACGTTTTTGAGATTCCCGATTCTCGCGCAATTTGTCTGCTACTGATGTGCGGATTAGCTGCGACAGCAGATTAATAGAGTCATATTTACAGTTCGATGACTGTGCGCAGGACGAGTGGTAAGTGGAGAAACTCGGGTAGCCGGAGCTTGGTGTCTGTTTTGTGATACGCCTGGAAAATGAGTTTTACTGTCATTGAGTTCTCTGATGTGACTTTATCAGCATCTGGTTGCCCGCAACAATTCCTGTTATTTTGATTGTGAAACATTGACTTTTTTGCCATTAGTTACTGTGAAATATAATTGTTTAGAGTATTGTATCCATCATCTTCAGTTAATCTTTAGTATTCTGAGAGGTGAAAGCTGCGTTTTGACTTTTGCCCACAAAAGAGACCAATTGTCCCATCGCATGTGGCTCAAGAAATATTAGTACACTACTGGCCATTAAAATTGCTACACCACGAAGATGACGTACTACAAACGCGAAATTTCACCGACGTCAATAAGATGCTGTGATATGCAAATGATTAGCTTTACAGAGCATTCACACAAGGTTGGCGCCGGTGGCGACACCTACAACGTGCAGACATGAGGAAAGTTTCCAACCGATTTCTCATACACAAACAGCAGTTCACCGGCGTTGCCTGGTGAAACGTTGTTGTGATGCCTCGTATAACGAGGAGAAATGCGTACCATCACGTTCCCGATTTTGATAAAGGTCGGATTGTAGCCTATCGCGATTACGGTTTATCGTATCGCGACATTGTTGCTCGCGTTTGTCGAGATCCAACGACTGTTAGCAGAATATGGAATCGGTGGGTTCAGGAGGGTAATACGGATCGCCGTGCTGGATCCCAACTGCCTCGTATCACTAGCAGTCGAGATGACAGGCATCTTATCCGCATGGCTGTAACGGATCGTGCAGCCACATCTCGATCCCTGAGTCAACAGATGGGAACTTTTGCAAGACAACAACCATCTGCACGAACAGTTCGACGACGCTTGCAGCATGAACTATCAGCTCGGAGACCGTGGCTGCGGTTACCCTTGACGCTGCATCACAGACAGAAGCGCCCGCGATGGTGTACTCAACGACGAACCTGGGTGCACGAATGGCAAAACGTCATTTTTTCGGATGAATCCAGGTTCTGTTTACTGCATCATGATGGTAGCATCCGTGTTTGGCGACATCGCGGTGAACGCACATTGGAAGCGTGTATTCGTCATCGCCATACTGGCGTATCACCCGGCGTGATGGTATGGGGTGCCATTGGTTACACGTCTCGGTCACCTCTTGTTCGCATTGACGGCACTTTGAACTGTGGACATTGCATTTCAGATGTGTTACGACCCGTGACTGTACCCTTCATTCGATCCCTGCAAAACCCTATATTTCAGCAGAATAATGCACGACCGCATGTTGCGGGCCTTCCTGGACACAGAAAATGTTCGACTGCTGCACTGGCCAGCACATTCTCCAAATCTGTCACCAACTGAAAACGTTTGGTCAATGGCGGCCGAGGAACTGGCTCGTCACAATACGCCAGTCACTACTCTTGATGAACTGTGGTATCGTGTTGAAGCTGCATGGGCAGGTGTACCTGTACACGCCATCCCAGCTCTGTTTGACTCAATGCCCAGGTGTTTCAAGGCCGTTATTACGGCCAGAGGTAGTTGTTCTGGGTACTGATTTCTCAGGATCTGTGCACCCAAATTGCGTGAAAATGTAATCACATGTCAGTTCTAGTATAATATATTTGTCCAATGAATACCCGTTTATCATCTGCATTTCTTCTTGGTGTAGCAATTTTAATGGCCAGTAGTGTAACATGCCAATTGTCCTGCAGATCATTTCTGTCCTGCCAACGTAAAAAAAACTGTCTTAGAATAGTATTCGTTTTAATTTTGTCAGTGTTGTAGCCCTGCACCCCTGAAGTATGCTTCGCCGTGTGTCGTTTTTATGAGGCAGGGGAAGGGGTGTTATGTTTCGTTCGCAGGTATGAAACAGGTGCTCGCTCAGCTTACACATATCAGTCTAGAATTAATATAGACAAAGTGGTTCGCGAACTTTCACTTTTCATTATTGCCTCTGTGAATCGGACATTCAAAAATCGCTATATATATTGTACCGCTTTTCAGTCAAACAGCAATAATTCGAGAACTCAATTAGATTTCAATAAAAAAATAAAAAAGTGGGGTGGGCTACTCAGGAGCTTTGAATGATACAGTGCTGTCAAAGGAAAGTCAGCAGCAAGCTTCGTTATACTGTAAAAGACAGAAAATTAGTCTATTTCTTTTTTCTAACAGACCCGTCCCACAATATCAAATTCTTAAGTTTCTAACTTCCCTTTAGCAACCCATAGTATGTACAGAGGGAGCTGGATAGATATTCACCTCCGAATACGAACGGTTTCCGTGCTAAAACAATATGTTCCTCCCTCCCCCGTTTGTTGGTCGGTAGAGCGACACTAATTTACTGTGACTCGCGTAACTGTCATTTATATTCATCTAATTCAGATATAAAGTTGAACGCTAGCCGCTGAATAAATACTGTAGCGAGATACATACCGGCAGTGGCTGTGTAGGTTACATGTTAATACACAAAGGTGCGTGCGTGCATGGGTAGAAAACATTAGGCATTATTACCGTATTATTTAATTGGTTAAAAAAGCTCCAATTACAGTTCACTGTAATCCAATATCACTGTCTCAGCCACCACACACGCGAGAACGTAAAACTGTTGTTGAAGTTAGCTCTTGTAGCACGGAAATGGTTATTCTCGGGCCACGGATTCCTATTTACATCACCACATATCCGGTACCGTCTACTCGTTCTAGCATTTCATAAGAGAACTTAAGATGCATCTTGTGTACGCTGTTGGTGAAAACAAATATGTGACATGTTGGCCTGCAGGAAGGATGGTACATTCTGTACGGAACTACTTGACGTGCATTCTGTTCAGAATATTTCTGTTTCTTCTTAAATCTCCAGAGAGAATAATGTACCACATATCAAAATTGTACTACGTGTTCTGTTTTTTCTGAACACTCAAAACTCTGTTTTCCTTCAAAGTAGAACACAGTAGAGTTCTCCCACCCAGGCACGTACTTTACTTGGTCGCAGTAAAAGGCAGCTAAAATCACAAGTTTAGAAGACGAAACACTTAGATTTATTTTTTTATCTCAGATGGAGCGCTTATAGTTAAGCTGTGCGATCACCCCCAGGAAACCTGTAGTTTCTGAATAGTGTCGTTTCTAGCAGTACTATCCGAAAAATTTGCGCTGAATTGCTGTGTGGCAGCCTGCTCTAGCTTCTATTCATCATATACACAGGGTGGATCACCTAAAACTTGTACCGCAAACATTGCGAAAATGGAAAGTGCTACTGATGAGCGTTTTACACAGTGTGGAATGATAATCAGAGACTCGCATTTTTAGCCAATGAATAGATTGTAATAATATGTAGGAAGTGTATTTCTGTGCAAACATACACTTTTTAAATGGAACAATGCCTATTGACATCAACAAACAAAAGTAGTGTAAATTAGAATAGCAATGTTGTCTGTTGCAGCATTCTAGTCCGAGTCGTTTACGACACTTGTTTGTGCCATTCACCTGCTTAGTTGCTACGTACCATGTTGTTATGTTTGAGCTTCTGCGTTCCTAGAGTCCAAGTAGTAGTCGTGAGTGGACGACGGGATTTACCAGTGCAGAAAAAGCCGACATGCTCATTGTGGTGTCACCGCCAGACACCACACTTGCTAGGTGGTAGCCTTTAAATCGGCCGCGGTCCGTTAGTATACGTCGGACCCGCGTGTCGCCACTATCAGTGATTGCAGACCGAGCGCTGCCACACGGCAGGTCTAGAAAGACTTCCTAGCACTCGCCCCAGTTGTACAACCGACTTTGCTACCGATGGTTCACTGACAAAATACGCTCTCATTTGCCGAGACGATAGTTAGCATAGCCTTCAGCTACGTCATTTGCTACGACCTAGCAAGGCCTTTCGGCTTCCTCTAATAACACGGTGTTGGCTCTCCTGCCAACCCACAACACTCATCGTGTATGGAAAGTGTATGAAGAAAGCATTTCGTTCTTGTACGGTCCCAATACACGTCAACGATCTCGGCTATTATTTATCAACCCCTTCAACCAGTTATGTGAAAGTGGTAGTGTAACAGCTAGGCAAAGTAACGGAACGAAACGAGGGACGACAGAAGAGGAGGAAATTAATATTCTTGCTGCTGTTGCAGTTGATCCGCACGTTAGCTTCCGCGCAATCGCACAAGACAATTGCAAAAGTCAGGCAAGTATGTTACGCATTCTCCACTGCCATGGGTTCCATCCCTATCACATCTCTTTCCATCAACAGTTGCATGGAAAATATTATAAGAATCGTGTTAACGTCAGTACGTGCGCATTCAGACAGGATACTCCAGGCGTATCATGTATCTTGTTTAGTGATGAAGCCACATTTAGCAGTCATGGCCAGGTAAACCGCCGACACATGCACTACTGGCCTGTTGATAATCCCCATTGACCTCTACAAGTGAACCGTCAGCGTCTATGGAGTGTAAACGTGTGGTGTGCGTTAGTGAACCAAACTCATAGTGATATTTTTGATAGACGCAACACAGAAGGTGCACAGGAATCGCAGCCTTCAGCAGACCATTTTCCGCGGATGCTAGAAGACCTTCCTCTGCAGACTAGGAGGAACCTGTGGTACCAACATGATGGCTGTCCAGCCCGTACTGCACCAAGTACTACAGTATGTCTTCACGAATGGTTTCCAAATCGTTGGATTGGACGCAGAGGACCTGTATTTCGGCCGGCCTGTTCCCCGGATTTGACGTCTGTAGACATTTTTCTGCGGGGAAAGGTCACAGACGCTGTCTGCAAGAACATACCAACTACACCCGATGATATGCAACGACGCATTGGTGCAGCCTGCTCGGACATCTCCGCTGAAATGCTAGCACGTGCAGCAATCGTTCCATACCACACTGGAATCGTGTATTGCCGCTGCCGGTGGTCATTCTGAACACAACTTGTAACGGTCAGTTGTCTCGTTACTGGTGAGAATCCCCATAATTAGTGTATGCACTTCCGTTGTTCTTAAGTGTTGCCACCACAGGTATTGTACACGTGTCGGTGTGAGAACTTTTCAAAATACAATGGTTCGTAAACGACTCGCACTCGAATCGTGGAACAAACATCACTGACATTCTAATTTACCCTACTTTCAGTTTGTTAATGCCAATAGGCATTGTCCCGTCTAAAAATTTTTTGTTTGTACAAAACGTACACTTTCTAAGTCTGCTGATTGGCTAACAATACGAGCCCCTGCCTACCACCCATTTTGTGAAAACCGCACAACAATAGCACTTTCCAGTTCCGTAATATCTGAGGTGAAATTTTTAGGTAATTCGCCCTATATATAGTACACTGATGAGCCAAAACGTTACGACTGCTGCCCACCACGAGTTAGCGGGCACGTGATACGCTACAGGAATCAGAGACGAATGATGAATGATTGTAGCGGCGGTACGAGCCGCAAGAGAGGAAAGCCACTGACATAACGACACTGGTAAAGGAAGATTGTTATGGTCCCTTCGACTGGGAACGAGCATCTCGGAAGCTGCGAAGATCGTCGGCTTTTAGCGTGCTGTTGCCTTGAGCATCTATGGAATACGGTTGGAGCTCGGTGTAACCAGCAGCAGAAGATAAGCTGTTGAACATCTACGCAGACTGGAGGTTTTTCCGCTCTGTACAGGAGGATGACAGCAGTCTGTGGCAGGTAGGACGACAGAGTACAGTGCTGCTACAGTCACAATGTTTCGGAGCAGATCGTTCTGTGCACGATGTCGAACATGGGACTCTGCAGCAGACGAACCCTACGTGTCCCTCGTTGACCCAACATCGTCAGTTTCGATTGCAGTGGGCACGGCATCATCGAGATTGGACCGTGGATAAATGGAAGCCCGTCACCTGGTCGTATCAGTCACGTTTCCTGTTACACCAGGTCGATTTCTTTGACCGGATACTCTGTCATCGATGAGAATGGCTGCTGAAGATATGCGCCGCGCCAAGTCGGTGTCACTACTGTGCGACGCAGGACATTCATTTGGGCTTCCATGCGACCTGTGGTAGTAACTGACTTCATTATGACAGCTGCGGATTACGTGAATATTACTACGGACCACCTGCATCCTTCCATGCTTGATGTCTTCCCTGGCGCCGATGAGATCTTCCAGCAAGATAACTGTCGGTGCCACAAGCCCATAATCGTGATAAAGTGGTTTTTGGGCCTTGTCACTTATTCAAGTTGTCGTCTTGGGCACCAAATTCGCCTGATCTGAACCCGATGGAACACATCCGGCACGCTACTGGACGTAATCTCCGCTCACAAACCACTAGCCCGTAATATACAGGAAATTGCGTGACCTGTACGTAGACACAGTGTGTGTGTGTGTGTGTGTGTGTGTGTGTGTGTGTGTGTGTGTGTGTGTGTGTGTGTGTGTGTGCGAGCGCGAGCGCGCACGTGCGTGCTTGCGTGTGCCTCGCCAAAGACATAATACCCCTTTCATTTCGAGAATGGTATCAAGGGACAGAAAAAGATCTTCAGCGAATGCTAGCACGCAGAATGTTACGGGGTTTTGTGCTACAGTTAATATTCTTAATTCTTGTATCAACCGCAATACTGAAGTAAGTATGGATTTCCCTAACGGGGCGATATACTTTTTTAACGATATTCAATAGCTCATGAAAAGACGAGTATGACGATATAACGCTAGTTAATAATGACGTTGAAACTCAACGGAAAAATATCCGAGGAACGAGCTAAAATTGCCGGAATTGGTTACTGCGGTGTAGGCCCCATCAAGTGGAGCTCTCGTGCGGTACTCGGTCGTTTTATGCAGCAAGAAGACAAGACCTACGATACTACGATAAATTATATTTCCTCTCTGCCCAGTGTTATATGACGTAGATACAGGGTTATGGTGACTGGAACTGCGTCAGGGTCTCACTTGGCGGTGTTTACACCACAACAGCACATTCCGGCCGCCTCGCCATTCCATTTTAACACGTTACTCGGAGATTTTTGCGAAAAGTTTCAACACCTACATTAACTGTTGTTATCCCACTGTACTCGTGTTTTTAGTATTAGTAGAACGCCGTTAAAATGTGTATTGTCATTTGAAGATAGTAAATGATAGAAAGAACAAAAAAAGTGGCTCTGAGCACTATGGGACTCAACTGCTGTGGTCATAAGTCCTCTAGAACTTAGAACTACTTAAACCTAACTAACCTAAGGACAGCACACAACACCCAGCCATCACGAGGCAGAGAAAATCCCTGACCCTCGCCATTCCATTTTAACACGTTACTCGGAGATTTTTGCGAAAAGTTTCAACACCTACATTAACTGTTGTTATCCCACTGTACTCGTGTTTTTAGTATTAGTAGAACGCCGTTAAAATGTGTATTGTCATTTGAAGATAGTAAATGATAGAAAGAACAAAAAAATGGCTCTGAGCACTATGGGACTCAACTGCTGTGGTCATAAGTCCTCTAGAACTTAGAACTACTTAAACCTAACTAACCTAAGGACAGCACACAACACCCAGCCATCACGAGGCAGAGAAAATCCCTGACCCTCGCCATTCCATTTTAACACGTTACTCGGAGATTTTTGCGAAAAGTTTCAACACCTACATTAACTGTTGTTATCCCACTGTACTCGTGTTTTTAGTATTAGTAGAACGCCGTTAAAACGTGTATTGTCATTTGAAGATAGTAAATGATAGAAAGAACAAAAAAAAATGGCTCTGAGCACTATGGGACTCAACTGCTGTGGTCATAAGTCCTCTAGAACTTAGAACTACTTAAACCTAACTAACCTAAGGACAGCACACAACACCCAGCCATCACGAGGCAGAGAAAATCCCTGACCCCGCCGGGAATCGAACCCGGGAACCCGGGCGTGGGAAGCGAGAACGCTACCGCACGAGATAGAAAGAACAGATACCATTAATGACCGTGCAGCTTCTCTAGAATAAATGATAATTAATTGAAACCCTCAGCTGCCGACAGGTGTTGTTGATATACCTCAATGGGGACAGCTGAAAATGTGTGCGCCGACCGGGACTGGAACCCAGGATGGCAGACGCTCTATCTATCCTTTTTTTTATTTCTTTTGCATTTTGTTCGTTGTTGATCATTGTGTTTGGTCGTTGCGGACGTCACATGACATCCGTTCGTTTGTTGATCCTTCCACTCAGTTTTTTTTATTACAGAGGCCAACCGGCTCTCTGACCGAACACGCAGAGCTACGGTGCCGGCAAGCCACCGAGGACACAGATGAATAGCGCGACTGCAGGGACTTATCCCTGTGTGAGGCATAAGTTTCTCACCGTCAGAAATTGCACCACTTTACTGGGTGTTATAAATTTCTCCATGCTGTCTCTTTGAGTGACGTCAAGTGTATGGTTTATGGAACTCTGTCAATCCGCAGGCACATTAAGAGGACCGATTGTTGCTATTTGACAGGAGCTCCGAGCCAACAAAATGTTTACATTCTCCCTTTCTTCCAGTTCACATGCATCTATAACAAATGTTACAACACTGCATTGCGCAACCAGCCATCATCACTCATTCACACATACAAATTCACACCTGACGCCCCGTAGAGGACGAAGAAAGCAACGCCAAATCACTTTCAAAGACAGCATTACAGGTGTCCCGTATTGCTTACCACGTTGATTGCCAGATTATGGAACTGACAAAGTTATGTACTGTTGCAAATAAGTATATGAGGAGAATCTGTGGGTCAGAACAGCGATTGAAAATAGGCGTCTGCGGTAGCGTTCTCGCTTCCCATGCCCGGGTTCCCGGGTTCGATTCCCGGCGGGGTCAGGGATTTTTCTCTGCCTCGTGATGACTGGGTGTTGTGTGATGTCCTTCGGTTAGTTAGGTTTAAGTAGTTCTAAGTTCTAGGGGACTGATGACCATAGATGTTAAGTCCCATAGTGCTCAGAGCCATTTGAACCAAAATAGGCGTGAAAAATGTTTTCAGTCGGGATGACTGAGAAACAGCAACCAAAGCCTACAACAATGATTGCAAACCGGCTGTTGTGTGTCTGATTCGTTCCTGTGACTGAAGTGCAAATAGATGTAAAACTACGTTCACCTCCAGGATTTCTTGTCGCCCTAAGTAATCCAGTAGATTTCGAGAATACAGCCAGTTGTCGGTAATTTCTTCTTGAAATATTTTGCCTGTGTACCTTCTTGTTATGTTCTGAGTGTTTATTGCTGCAGTTAAGAAGCTGAATTTATATATTCGCAGTCACAGAGATATTAAATTTAGTGATAGTAATGCACAGGAAAGTGGTGTTTGAGGTACAGAGGCCACCGAATACGTGTCACTTGTGGCAAATAAAAAATGATAATCGTGAGGCATTGGTCTCGCATGAATGATGTTTTATTCACCTAATTGCCCATTTTAAATGATCATACTCAGAGGGTCATTACCAACGGAGATATTATCTTGGCTAACGGTTTCATTATCGTGTACAGCCTCTTCTACCTACAATGCAGTACCGAAATCGTGCATGCAGAAATTATGCAGATGTCAGTCATCAGCTTGGTAGATACAGTTTTATCTGAAATCTCGTACGGTGTTGATGCGCTGCAGTTTGGCTTTTGTAGGTCAATTTGAGGTTGTTTCCTGGCTTGATACTCCAGATCTGTCCTATATCACATTGTTGGTCTCGACTTCCACTACACCACTGTGATACATTGTAAACAGTAATCGTTTACAGGCTGTGTATAAGGTATTACATTCATTGATCTCTTTATTGCCCGACTAGCATCAGGCGCATGTCCATTATCAGCGGCATTTACATTACAGAAGACGAAATATCTTTCAAAATACATGTATCTCTAGCGTTCAGTGTTTCGTATTACTAAACGTGACTGTTACTTTTACATATTAACAGTGGAAATGGAAAACGTTCTAAGTGCTAAATCTGACATCTGTCAGGAGAATGGAAAAACATTGTATCTCGGTTTACACATAACTGATTTGTATCCCAAAAATTGAGAAGGTATTTTGATGCCACAGAATTGTGCTGCTCACCGCATTGCATAAACAATAATGAGGTAAATTAGAAAATCAATACGAATGTTCTAAGTGCATACCAGAAAACTGATTGATTCGAAGAGAAATTGAGAAAATTTTTACAAGTACATTGTTGCAAAGAGGAAATCAGCAACCAGCCACTGTTAATAGTGCTATTTATTTACACAAATAGCGTCGTTACCGGTTTCGAACCAACAGGTTCATCTTCGGACGGCTGTTCACGTTTATATTACATTTATTGTTGCTTACATTTTTTGTTGTCTGTTTCTTTTCCGACAACTAACGTGAGCAATAACAACTGTAATATAAACGTCTAAAGATGAACCCGTCGGTTTCAAACCGTTACCGACGCTATTTGTATAAATAAATAGCACTATTTACAGTGGCTGGTTGCTCTTTTCTTCCCTGCAAGAATCAGCTTGTATTTTGTACACATTCACAGTCTGAAAAATGTCAGTTTTCGACAAAATATCGGGAAGAAAATTTTAGTCCGAGGTGCCATTAATACTGATGTCTGAAGCGCTCCGTTTATTAGTGAAAATAAAAGTATAGAAATACAGCATTTGGTTTTTAACTAGTAGAACTGTGGACAACAAAAGGCACTTCCCATCTTTTTTAAATTTTTGAACTCGAGTGGGAAGCACAGCTTTGCACAGAGACCTTGCCCCATCTACTAACGCATGTTTGAAATACCTTCTCCATGGTTGGCACCTGGATCAAGTCTCGGGACGTGCAACAGATTAGAGAGAATACAAGAGCACTGAAAACCCGTTTTCTTTAAATCGCAATTAGATAGTTTTCCACTTCCACTCTTCACATAATTTAACTTGCCTTATATACTGGTTTCTTAGCACATTCTAGAGACTTTTGCCGAAAACATTCAAATAATTAAATGAGCATTTTAATCAGCATATTAATTTTGGATATCATGTACTCTTACTAACCAATGGCGATGTGCTTAGAATCCAAAGATACTGATGACTTTTTTTATTTCGTAGATTATATATCCGTTTCTAAATTGCATTACATGTGCTAACGAAACATCGAAAGAAAGGAATGTATTTCAGCACCAAAGGTTTATGAGAATATTGGTGAAGTTGCTATTTTAGATTAGTTTTATATTTTTAAGTTGGTCAGTTGGTTCAAAATAATGTCATGAGGTATCGTCAAATATGTGAAAATTTGTATTTCTTCCAAAACATTCAGCAGGCTATCTTTTTCGGCGGTGTGTAGGACTGACCGGTATTGTGTTATGTCACTGGCTGTATGATCTTGTTCTTTCAAGTGCGAGTTAAGTGAAGGTAGGTTTATGCCAATGAGATTAAATGTCCTTTGATTCGCGTTTTGAAATTTCTTCCTCTCTGTCCTTTGCATATTTTCTCATAGCTATCGTATTTTAAGTTATTACCGCCTAGTTCGGCAATAAATAAATAAATGTAATCTCTATCGGGCTGTTGGGCAGCAGCTGTGAGCCAGACCCAGATGAAAGCCATGTGTCGGTTTAGCGACCGCTGGTCCGGTACACTGACCAGCCTGAATGTGGTTTTAGGCAAATGCTGGGCTGGTGCTCAATCTGTACCTTCGAAAATACGATACACAAACAATTGCAATACGACAATACACACTAAAAACGTTTGAGGATTATTCCGTTGGTACCTGGAGGAACAGACATATTGAAGACAGATAGGTATCGATGTTCCGCAATTATATTTATAGTTCGTTACGGACCAGATTTCGCCTTTCCAGGCCATCTTCAGGTAACTTAGTCTCAGTATTCATGTCCACAATAATATTTATTTTATAATCTGAGTATTTCAGTTTTTAACACAAGAACAAAGTTTACGCGATTGACAGACAGATGGCGCTCACGACTTCCCTCGCTAAAGTTTGCTGACGGCTGCGGCGAAAGGAAAGGCATACGGACACAAAGTTAAAACAAAATAAAATAAATTTGGTAAATCATAAAGCGGCGGACCCGTACGTCGAGAGAAACACTAGGAAAGAGAGATACTGTTCCATGCAGCTTCCACCAAGTCGAGGAGTGCTACCGAATATGCATTCTGTACATGATGTTGCCATCGAGAATGAGGGTAACTACGTCAGCAATGATACAAAGCAGAGACATCACGTCCTGCGTGTTGAAAAGTTCTTCGGAAAGACTGTCCGACTTCTGACAGTACAATCACGCTGAAATTCTGTCATTTATATTCAACAGATTTTTGGATAGCCTCCGGGCATTTCTACAATGTTTATCATGCCAGTAAGGTGACAGAAACAAAACAAAAACCGCTCTGTAATCAGATGACCCGCTATGGTTACGGACCTAGTGTGTTCACGCTCACTAGATAGATACCACTCCGTCAACAGCATGTCGCTTTGAGGCATTGCATTTACTTCTTTCTTAAGACAATTCTTTACTTTTTTCGTTGCGTAAAATGTTTATTTTACGCTAATATAACGGATGCTGCGATTCCGATGTAATGCTTCATTGATATGAGTTTTTAACCGTAGAATTAAGGTGAACCAATGGTCCCCAGACTTATCGAAGCTGAATTTGCCATTACGATAACAAACCTGTTCACCAGCCGTATTTCCTTAGCTTTCTCGATGGATGGGTTGTAGACAATAGGATATAAAGTGCCTACATCTATTGTACAGCAATCTGTCAGAAAATATTGGAAGATATACAACAGAAATGTTACAAAAGGCAACTAGATTCGGCTCCATGCCCAAAATGGTGCTTCTTTATCGTTCTTGACGTTTTCCTGCTGCTGCACGTTCCGTAATCTGGTACTCGTGGGCGAATGCGCTTTAAGAGACGAGGTAAACTTAATATAATCCACAGGCACTCGTACTACGTGTACCAAGTGTTCACGAATCATCTAATCTGTGTTTTCTTGTTATTTTCATGTTGTATTTCTAATGCGGAGACGGAAAAATCGTTAAGAATTCGCCAAAATAGGCGTAGAAAACCGGCGAAGAAAGCACATCCAGGCTGTCCAGTATTCGGAACAACGGTTGGTAATATAGTACACAGTTTCAGTCCCGGGTGTGAGAGTATAATCACCCACTGACGTCGAGATCATTATGGACGAGATGTCTTCAGTCAACGCAGTACACGGCTATATTATTCCCTGTATTTCTCGTGAAATTACTCAGTGAGAAGCGGTTTGTACTTGTTCAGTCGGCACAGTGGTACTGGCGCACAAAGAAAAAAACTTATGTCAGAGATCGCACGCGTATTTATAAGCTTGTGGATCTCGTAGTCCCTGGAACGACCTCTCAGACTACGTGGTTACCAAGCGCGTGATACAACGATTTCTGACGAAGACAATTCCCAACCTGAAACGCGCAAACAAAATGAACTCGTCGTGGGTGCGGCGCGTACAAAATGGGATAGGTCAGCGTGAACTCAGGTACGTTACGCGCTGTGAGTCAGCCAGCAGACGTGATTCACGCTGTCCTTGGCACTTTCTAAGCTGTCTTGACCCGGAAACGGGCAGTTGGCACTGCGAGGATTCGTCTCCGTACTGGGCAGCATCGACCGATTCTGGCAGAGGAGATGTGCTGCGGTGCCTTGCGGATGATGTACGACAGCTATAGCCAATCACGGCGTGTCTGTGTACCTAACAACCACAAACAGCGTTTGAAAGCTTCGCTGAGCGGTACTACACATTTATTCGCTTTCACTGATTACAGTACACGTCTGACAACGTTCATTAAGCAACTTGAAACTGGCAGCGATGGTATCTTTTAGGATCAGTCGAAAAATTCATGTCACACGTCCGTCGCAACGACAGTCGAGCAGTGTTTTGCGCCCGTGACGGTTGCCTGCCCTGCAAGGAATAGCGCTTGTACATATATACATTTTTTAAAGGACGCGCCATGTACGGAAGTAAAACTCGCGCAAGTAAGTCACCACAAAAAGTAGTTTCATCAGTTTTCATATCTGCAAGATATCGAGGAAATTTAACATAGCAAATAATACCTCATACGATATTTTGCAGGTGTTTCTACAGTGTTCCCAGGAGGAAGTAGACACAAATTTCCCTGCTTTAAATAAGTTTCGACATATAGCTGTTTCACTGTAACGGCTTTCGTCATTTCTGTCACTCACTGCAGACATCACTTGCACGGAGACGCCTACACCACTTGTGCAAAGGGAAAGATCGGTAAGTCTCACTCTTCTGACGCGTCTGAGCTAGCTAGAATGGTAGCGTGTTTCGTATCCTGTGTTGTGACGCCGAAGCTATTGACACTTAGAGTATGGCATCGTCAATGTACGACTGTCTCAATGAAAAACCGAAGGGATCGTTCGAAAATACGAACGATGATTTCCTGAAAAAGGATACCTACGGTATAATATCGTGAACTGTCTTCATTGCGTGGATGTTGTCGCCACGCGGAGTGGCTGCGCGGTTAGAGGCGTCATGGCTTGCGCGGCCCCTCCCGCCGGAGGTTCGAGCCCTCCCTCGGGCATGGTTGTGTGTTGTTCTTAGCATAAGTTACTTTCAGTTAGTTTACATAGTGTGTAAGTCTAGGGACCGATGACCTCAGCAGTTTGGTCCCTTAGGAATTCACACACACATTTTGGATGTTGACCTCTTCCCAGTCTTGTCGCTGTATCGAAGCAACAGGGTCAACAAGATGTCATCAATTTTTCTTCTTTAACGCCAGAAGCACTATATATGTCCTACAACGACATGATTATTACAACAGATGCACCAAATAGCTGCTTATGATAACTAACCTTTATCCAAAACAGACTCTTTCGGTATTCATTGCCATTGTCAAGAGCCAGCGGTTACGGTTTTGGTGAGAACGTGTATAAAAGTCAACGTTATTTGTATTACATTGACTAAATTGTACTCTCGTATAGGTTTTGCAAAGAACACTCTAGAAGAATTGGAAATCTATATACACACGAGAAAATACCCACAAGAAATATTAAACGGGTATAGAGAATTTCGACACAAGCACTACCTCAAAAAATTTATTGAACTTTTAGAACACGACAATGGATAAATCGGAAGATGCAACAACCAAAGACAATTTTAAAAAATTTTAGTTAATAAAACAATATCGCTGTTCATCTGCATAATCTTTGTAAACATACAGCGTCGCCAGCCGCGGTGGCTGAGCGGTTCTAGGAGCTTCAGTCCGGAACCGCGCGCCTGCTGCGGTCGCAGGTTCGACTCCTGCCTCGGGTATGGATGTGTGTGACGTCCTTAGGTTTGTTAGGTTTAAGTAGTTCTAAGTTCTACGGGACTGATGACCTCAGATGGTAAGTCCCATAGTACTTAGAGCCATTTGAACGATACAGCGTCGTAAGAGTTGAACAGTCAAACTAAAACTACTGACACACCGTAATTGGAATATTATTTTCGATATTTTTAGATCTTTTACTATCTTATTAAAACAGACAGTTGTAAGACAGTTCACTAACGACGCAATACGGACGTCATATCAATCTAGACATGAGTACAATTTAGTCATTGTAATATAAATGACACTTTTATACCCGTTCTCTCCAAAATCGTATTCGCAGGCACTTGGCAATGGCGATAAATGCGAAACAGTTTGGAATAAATATTAGTTACGCCGTCACTTGGTGCATCTACTCTGTTAATCATATCGTTATCAGAGATGTCAATCAGTTGAATATTTTTGAGCAAGAGGAGAATTACAAACGAGTACGTTTTGGACAATTTCTTTATAACTGTATAGTCCACCTAAACAAGTATTGAACATTATACAGCGGCAGGACATGTATCCCGACACCACTAATATACGGAGCACTTTGAAGACAAAGGTAATTACTGGAGAATGTGTAACCTCTAATGACGAACGGGTTGTATAAACTGTTTACTGATGAATCAACGTTTATCCACGACAGCATTGACAGCAGAGATCACTCGCTGTTCTAACAGCTTCAAGTCTCTGTTTATAGGAAACCATTGTGGGCACAGAAAATAAACATGTTTTCTGGTCTCAATGGTTTCCTACAAACAAATACTTGAAGCTGTTAATATAGCAAGTGGTCTCTGATGCTGATGCCGTAGCTGATCAACGAGGTTCTTCGTTCAGAACGAAGCATTCTACAACCTAACGAATGTCAAAAAAAAAAAAAAAGGTTCAAATGGCTCTGAGCACTATGGGACTTAACTTCTCAGGTCATCAGTCCCCTAGAACTTAGAACTACTTAAACCTAACTAACCTAAGGACATCACACACATCCATGCCCGACGCAGGATTCGAACCTGCGACCGTAGCGGTAGCGCGGTTCCAGACTGTAGCGCCTAGAACCGATTGGCCACCCCAGCCGGCTTAACGTATGTCCATTTCGTTCCGAATCGTTCTCTATAATGGAATGTAACATGACACATGCGTGTAGAGAAAAATTCATCTTAAGTGCCAACTGAAAATCTGTGCCAAGTCCAAGATTCGAATATAGATTTCCTGCTTAAAGCGAGAAGTCTGCTTTACGTTTTTTTAAAATTGTTCCTACGCATACATTGAGCCAGATCAATATATTTTTTAAAATAACGTGTTTCATAGGTCACAACACACTAACGTGCGAGTGTATGCGTGATATAACCTCGAAACAATATATTAAGCTGGTTGAATGGCTGCTTATAACAAAAATACAAATTTTAAAAAATGGCAAGGAGACTTCCCACGAATATCAGGATTTTGTATCGGTGAAGACATATGCCAACATATACAGAATGCCCGAAAACCTTAGGGTCAAAATTGTACAGACGAACCAATGTTCAGAAATTTATATTTCAGGCGACACGATATATAAATACACAGTGCGAGTAGGACACCTGTTTATAAGCTACTTATGGTTTTGAATCGACTTTGGGGGCAGTAACCTGCCAAAACAATACACGATCGTCTGTGATGTATCCACGGCATTTTTTTCCAATCGAATTGCAAAGAAAGAGTGTCACCTGATTGTCCCATTGTACAACAGACAACAAGGATATTTGAGACAGTGCAACAAAATTTTAAGCGTCTTTGTTGTACATGGAATGAGACTAGCGTGCGTCACTTTGAACAGCTGCTATGAGCTTAAGCTGCTGCCCAAATATCCCTTACGGCAAAATACTCAGTTTTGGGCCACTTACATTTACATAAAGGAACAACCTTTAGTAACGACATACTTAAAATCGAGACCCATGTCCGTGGCAGGACGCTAATACACGAATTGCGCTCTACGATAGTTTTCCGCTATCCTGAGTCCATGGAGATTGCCTGCCATTACGCTATCCATCGACGCCTCCACGCCCTATACCATTCCTCAATATTATTCGCTGTTGCTTCCTGTATGCTGAACACTTACACAAAGCTTATCCCATCACAGGAGTAGCGTCACTGCAAAGATCTACTGAAAACCTCTGCTGAAAATCCAGGTTCTAATGGAAACCCTGACGCAAATTTTTACTTGTTACGTAAGATGCTTATTAACGTGCTTACTGCGATGAGTACTCGTTGTGACATAAATCTCTGACTTCGTGCTTCATCTACACTCTGAGCGAGACAAAAGAAAAAAACCGTCGTACGACGAAGGAGTTATCTGAATCGGACGGAAATCGGTAGATGTGATGTACTTGTACGGACAACAAATGATTACAATTTCAGATAAACTGGATGATTTATTCATGAGAAAAAGCTTCACAAATTGAGCATTGGTCCATCTCTGGCCCTTATGCAGGCAGTTATTCGGCTTGACATTGATTAACACAGTCGTTGGAGGTCCTCGTGAGGGATATCGTGCTAAAGTCTGTCCAATTGGTCCATTAGATCGTCAAAATCCCGAGCTGGTTGGAGGCTCCTACCCACGATGCTCCAAACGTTCTCAGCTGTGGGAGATCTGGCGAAATTGCTGGCCTAGGTAGGGTCTACCAAACATGAAGACAAGCAGACACGTGTGCGAGTGGGCTGAAACGTAAGTGCAGGATGGCTTGCATGAAGGGCAACAAAATTGAGTGTAAAATGTCGTCGACGTGGCGCTGTGCTATAAGGATGCCGCAGATGACAACCAAAGGGGTCTCGCTATGAAAAGAAATGCCACCCGAGACCATCACTCCTGGATGTCACGCCGTATGGCGGGCGACAGGCAGGTTGGTATCCCGCCCCTGTCCGGGACGACTCCAAATAATTCCTTCGTGGCGCGCAGTCTTTCTTATACTGTGTTTCTGTTGAAGACATTATCTGGACGGTCGATCAGGTTGGTCAGATTCTTGGAACAATATTTTAATGGGTTATAAAATGAAATGGCGACTTTTATTTTATAAGATGAAAGGTAAATTACACGTCGTGTTTTTGCAATAATTCAGAGAGTTCGTGGCATTTCTACTGCGAAAGTGGCAAGATTCCCGACTCTCTTACATTCTGAGTGCTGTTCGCTTTTCGGTAAGTCGGAATGATTTGAAAGAGTTTTCTAGTTGGCCGGCCGAAGTGGCCGTGCGGTTAAAGGCGCTGCAGTCTGGAACCGCAAGACCGCTACGGTCGCAGGTTCGAATCCTGCCTCGGGCATGGATGTTTGTGATGTCCTTAGGTTAGTTAGGTTTAACTAGTTCTAAGTTCTTGGGGACTAATGACCTCCGCAGTTGAGTCCCATAGTGCTCAGAGCCATTTGAACCATTTTTTAGTTTTCTAGTTTAAAGAGTGATTTCGTTGTTCGTGACAGCTTTCAGTTTCTATAGGGAGTCCTAAACTCCACCAAGAATCAATAAGAGGATACAGTCGTGCCTTACGTGCATGCCCACTCAGATTTCAAAATCTGTCTGGTGCGTAACGTGTAAAAACACACAGCCTCTCCACAACGCGAATACAATCATAAATTTAGATAACGATAGGTACATGCTGAAATTCACTGGCAATCGTTTCCTCTTCGAACATCATTCGTGTCTCGCACGTGACAAATAACGCTGCCTCTAATTATCCTACGTCACACACTATATGGTGGTTTGAGGTTTTAAAACATTGATCAAAAATTAAAAAAAAAAAAAACAGTATTAATATTATGCGGCTAATCGTCTGACGCTGTGCATCAACGGTTTCGTGTTTGTCAACCTGAGCTTTGATTTCAGAAGTATGTTTTCCCTACAGCCCACGTGTAACCAGAAACGCAATACGTTAATGTATTCAGAAATTATAAACTGTTCATGTAACTTTTAAATTTGAACCAAATATCACGTAGTAATTATGGATCTTTGCCTATCGTACTGCAGAAAAAATATTTCACGCTGCTCATTCCATACCTTGCTGTGTTCACAGATACTTCTTTAGCACTTTGTTGCACATTTTACATTGGGTCCCCTTCCAGTTTCTTTAAGCTACGTAGCTGCCTGTGGAATTTTGGTGAACGTGTGTGTGTGTGTGTGTGTGTGTGTGTGTGTCTATCTCAAGTTTTGACAATTTGTTTTCGTACTCAGTGGTCAGAAGAGGCACCCAAACGTTTCGTGGTTTCTCGTGCGCCGCCGCAGAGCAGAACTTATCAGCCGAGACACGTCGGTGGCCATGACTTGAATGGGAGTGGAGGCTTGCTTCGGAATGAGTCAAGACGCAATACAATAGCGACCACGAGTGGTAACACGCGTGACTCACAACGATATCGCATTACTTCGTGTTAAGACCTGGCGCGCAAAAGGTTTTCGTGCGGTTTTGGTCCTTGAAGGTAGTAAAATTTGGCGTCGCGTGACTGTCTTTGCGAAGAACGGGGCATTCTAGTGTCACAAATTTTCAAGCGGTAGTGGCAGCAGGCTTGTATGTATCACATTTGCTTAACTGGCCAGATCAACAGTAAACATAGATCTACATTTAGCTTCATCATCAACGTCTTACAGCTATTTAAAGCAAAAATATTTTAACGTATGTCGGATAATCATGTTCAAATTTGTGATCAGTGGATGAAAGAAGCCACACGTAACTTTATACCTATTTTACTTGCTGTACAACATTCCTATTGAGAGTGTAGGCCTATTAACAAGTTCGCAGAAACGAACTGATATAGAAGAGATAATCTGAATTGTCCTGGAAGTGAGCATGGTGTGACAAAAGTACTAAAATAAGCAAAATATGCAACAAAGATTATAATGATGTTCAACTCTTATAATGACGCGCCTTATATAATTTGCTTGCAAGTGACAAGTTATACATCTTTTTCTCTATTTTCGTTGCCCTTGGATATGCACTTAATAACTTACCTTTACAAATGTCAAAAATGTGTGGTCATCCTCATCCGGTAGTTCTCGGGCAATCAGACCTTTTCTGTTGGCTAATAAAAGCTTATATTCAAAAGAATTCCGTCTTATCTTTTCGTAAATGTACTCCGACGTCGCAGTTTTTGGAGACCACCACGAGTATTGCTAATACTGAGAAAAATATTTCGACAAATATGACGCAGCGCTGAATCTCACAGTGAAAGGACCTATTTCTCGACGTGAATGGCTGGCTATGCTGGGGCTGAAAAGGAAAGTAGATACTTTAATATTTGAGGGTATTTGCAGCCATACCAACCACAATAATGTCTTCGAAAATAATACAGAAACCACCATCCCCTCTGCTACCCATACGTAAAAAAAGGCACAGGTGATCACAAACAAACTTTATTAACATTCTGTATCTTTACATTTGCAGCCCTCTGCCGCTAGACGGCGTGTAACATGGCACTGTGTAACGTAACTGTGTCGGTGTGTGAGAAACAGCGTCCACACACCCAGCACCATCCCCTTCAGCATGGCAATCCCCGCCTACACACGAGCGCTGCAACATCTGCTACAATCCAGCGCCTTGGATTCTTTGTCGTCGATCACGCTCCATACGGTAGCGACTTGACCCCATCCAATTTTCATCTGTTTGCAAAACTTAAAGAACGTCTTCGAGGACTTCACTTTGATAGTTGTAACACCGTCGACAGAGTGAAACGTGCTACAGTGACGGATTGAGAAATGTGTTCGTCACCAGGGTGACTATGTTGAGAAATAACGTTTGTTTTATTTGAAACGTTTGCTTTATTTAAAAAGCTTAACGAGTTTTCACGTAAAAATTGTGAGGCATTGCTTTTCAGGACGCCTTCATAATATTCTCTAGAAACATGAAACCACTTCCAGACACGCTACAGAAAATCTAGGGACAGCGTGAAATTGTATTAGAGATACGAATTCAATAAAAATATTACCGTATTCATACAACAAGCATTAAAAGCGTCATTAACATTTATGTGTAAAATTTTTCATAACAACACTAACAAAAGTTACAGGCATGCTAAATATGCGTGTGACACACTATTGGACAGGTCTCGAAGTCAGCTGGAAAATGATCATATTTATCTTAAAACTGAACAGACACACGAAGTGTTATAAATCATTTATGTAAAAATTACTAATATAGTGGTAAAACAAAGCGTTATCCACAGATAAACGATAGATTAGCATCAGCATGAATGATTTGTCCTATCGTCCAAATTTTCTTTGTTTGTTTAATAACAACTTTTAATAGTTAATATTTTAAGATGCATTATTGAATAGAGTAGTATAGAAGCAGCAAGCTGAATTAAGTTACATGTTTGGCTAACGCTTGTCGGTCCGTTTTTAAATGTATAAAATATAAATTCCAGTTGATTATTCTGGAATGTTTAGTGTGTAATGCAGTAATATTTGTCTGCAAATTCCTTTCTTATCTCCTTTATTTATAAGCAGCGATTAAAAGCTTTCCGTACAAAGGTCACACCAACTCCTTGCCTACGTGTCTGTGCCTATACACGCGCATCGGAATCGCGCAGGGTTGCATTTACGCGAAGCACCGCCCTCAGACGGAAGCACTTTGATCGACCCTTACAATAACCTGCTCATTGATTTATGTGCTTTTGTAAACTATTCAGGCCATATGAATAATCAGTCGGGCCATATGAATAATAGATACTTCTATACGGACGTAAAACAACACCGCACAAAGGAATCCCTAATTTTGCAGACGAAAGGTATATATATTTGAAGTTTAAATTATTGGGTGTGGGTTCCGCCTTTTACGCAAAAACACTGTGTTTTCTTGTTACCCAAACATGTTTGGTTCAAATGGCTCTGAGCACTATGGAACTTAACATCTGTGGTCATCAGTCCCCTAGAACTAATTAAACCTAACTAACCTAAGAACATCACACACATCCATGCCCGAGGCAGGATTCGAACCTGCGACCGTAGCGGTCACGCGGTTTCAAACTGAAGCGCCTAGAACGGCATGGGCACACCGGCCGGCCCCAAACATGTTTCGGCACCTCTGTGCCATCATCAGTGGGTTCCGTTTATTGAAAACGTATATTGGTCCCGGAAGAAGCGATGACGCCATTTATAAATGGGGAAAGATACCAAACCCAAACTGCGACTGCGGTGCTGAAAAACAAGCAATCCATCACATAGTGGAAGAAGACCTAGTTCGAGCTTACAAGGGAACCTTCATCGATTTCCTAGCTGCAACAGAGGAGGCTCTCGATTATATTCAGTGTCTGGATGTCAGATTGTAATTAAATTGCATATAAAGTGTATAAGAACAGCGATGTATACCATATGATAAATAAGTATTCTTCAGTTATTTCATGTGGAATCTCTATGGGCATGACAACGTATCTACTGGTATCATAGGGCTCAATTGCGCGTAAATCTCTACGTATCATCTTCTAACGCGCTGCTGGGAAGAAGGAACAATACCGAGAGAACCCTAGAATATTAACACTGTAGAAAGGAAGCTGAGGTACATGTTACTCCAAACATTACAAAATGGCATCATGAAGTATGGCTGCAAAACCACTTGCCAACGGATGCTTAAAAAGACTCTAGGCGCTGGAGGCACTAATACACTCCTGGAAATGGAAAAAAGAACACATTGACACCGGTGTGTCAGACCCACCATACTTGCTCCGGACACTGCGAGTGGGCTGTACAAACAATGATCACACGCGCGGCACAGCGGACACACCAGGAACCGCGGTGTTGGCCGTCGAATGGCGCTAGCTGCGCAGCATTTGTGCACCGCCGCCGTCCGTGTCAACCAGTTTGCCGTGGCATACGGAGCTCCATCGCAGTCTTTAACACTGGTAACATGCCGCGACAGCGTGGACGTGAACCGTATGTGCAGTTGACGGACTTTGAGCGAGGGCGTATAGTGGGCATGCGGGAGGCCGGGTGGACGTACCGCTGAATTGCTCAACACGTGGGGCGTGAGGTCTCCACAGTACATCGATGTTGTCGCCAGTGGTCGGCGGAAGGTGCACGTGCCCGTCGACCTGGGACCGGACCGCAGCGACGCACGGATGCACGCCAAGACCGTAGGATCCTACGCAGTGCCGTAGGGGACCGCACCGCCACTTCCCAGCAAATTAGGGACACTGTTGCTCCTCGGGTATCGGCGAGGACCATTCGCAACCGTCTCCATGAAGCTGGGCAACGGTCCCGCACACCGTTAGGCCGTCTTCCGCTCACGCCCCAACATCGTGCAGCCCGCCTCCAGTGGTGTCGCGACAGGCGTGAATGGAGGGACGAATGGAGACGTGTCGTCTTCAGCGATGAGAGTCGCTTCTGCCTTGGTGCCAATGATGGTCGTATGCGTGTTTGGCGCCGTGCAGGTGAGCGCCACAATCAGGACTGCATACGACCGAGGCACACAGGGCCAACACCCGGCATCATGGTGTGGGGAGCGATCTCCTACACTGGCCGTACACCACTGGTGATCGTCGAGGGGACACTGAATAGTGCACGGTACATCCAAACCGTCATCGAACCCATCGTTCTACCATTCCTAGACCGGCAAGGGAACTTGCTGTTCCAACAGGACAATGCACGTCCGCATGTATCCCGTGCCACCCAACGTGCTCTAGAAGGTGTAAGTCAACTACCCTGGCCAGCAAGATCTCCGGATCTGTCCCCCATTGAGCATGTTTGGGACTGGATGAAGCGTCGTCTCACGCGGTCTGCACGTCCAGCACGAACGCTGGTCCAACTGAGGCGCCAGAAGGAAATGGCATGGCAAGCCGTTCCACAGGACTACATCCAGCATCTCTACGATCGTCTCCATGGGAGAATAGCAGCCTGCATTGCTGCGAAAGGTGGATATACACTGTACTAGTGCCGACATTGTGCATGCTCTGTTGCCTGTGTGTATGTGCCTGTGGTTCTGTCAGTGTGATCATGTGATGTATCTGACCCCAGGAATGTGTCAATAAAGTTTCCCCTTCCTGGGACAATGAATTCACGGTGTTCTTATTTCAATTTCCAGGAGTGTATGTCGTGAGACACTGCGTGGGTTCTGATCCAGGGTTTCCACAAACGATATAGTTACTCTTCAACAAAAAGTGCTGTGAATATCATAAGACCTTGAGTGTGGCCTTCGTAGTATAAAAACAAAGCTTTTGAAACAGATGAGGACTTTACAATGTTCCACAGGAATTCGGTATCCATGTACGTTATTAGGGCTTTTCATTACGATATTCACCGTTCTGACATTTTTTATGATGAAGCAACTTCAGTCGAGGACCTACACAGAGTTTCATGTTGGCTTCCATGATCTTGGAAATATTTTTCTCAGCATTGTTCTCTAAAGACTCTGACATTGAGGTATATTTATTTAAAGCAAAGAAGGGTCTTCTTTGGGTATCAAATTTTTGTAGTCAACGACAAAAGCTATAGATCTGATTGACCTAGAACTACTGTATGCAGATGAGTATACACACGCTGAAAATTCCGCGGAAGAGGTTTAGAAGCTTATCACGATATTTGCGTACGCCTGCTAGGTATTCTCGATAAGCTAGTCAACGCCAAAAGTATGGTTGCTATGGTTCATGGTGCATATCGACCTTCCACTACAGTTATTGAGGGAGCTGCTCTCAAAGTATTTGCTGATTTGTTTTACCTTGGAACCATCACAACATACACTTTCTTCAACAAGAAGATAGACATGAGCATCGACGGAGTTTCGACAACCGTTAAAAAGATCTTTTCCGGAGTATGGCGAAATAGTAAACTTGAAATTTCTGGCTTTGTTGTGGGTGTAAGAAAAATCAACTATTCACGTCGAACAAGAGACGGCTCAGTGGTTTCCGTGTGCGGTGTATCCTGTTGTGGATGTGCACGATGTAAGCGAAGGCTTTTCTCCCTAGGACGCCGCGCTGCCAAAACGCCTACTTGTCACCACCTATTTCGTTCAAATGTGTGGTGTATGCAGGGCTTAGCTAGAAATTAAAGTGAGAGAAGTGGGAGCTCCAGACAGTCAGTGTTTAGAAAAAATAGCATTTCTAGCGCGAATCCGGCGAGGCATGAGCCATTTGTGTCATCACAGGTTCCAGGGAGTAGTTGACGCACCGGAAAGAGTACAGAACGGTAATTCAAGGGTCGTGGGGTTCAGTCTCTTTGCGGAAACTTATTTATTTTTTATTTTTACGTTACCTACACTGCAAATAAACGAAAAATGAACAAAATAACCCACTCGTATACACCACAGCATGTTAAAACCTTTTCTGTAAAATTATTGCCAACGGTCTAGGTATGTCTACAAGAGAGTACTACCTCTCTTGGACTGATGATTCAAAAAACTGTGGATGAGTACACGGGGTAATATAGAAATTTCGTCTTTATTTCGTCAAAATATGGGAAACCTAGATGAGTTTCATATAAAAAAAATTGACTGATGTGATAAGGCCCTACTTACAGGAGAAGAAATTTCTTCTGTTAACTGGCTTGTACGGAAGACAAAGACATCCAGAGTTATACGAAGAGTTTTCTCAAGATGATGGAGGGACGCTAACATACTAAAGATGATTTTCTCCTAATGGACTCCGTTAGTGCAACCCTGCGTTGTCTGTTTTTATGGCCAGGAAAAGAATCTGATCAAAAAGCTTCAAAACTGCTCTTATTTCATCGAGAGGGAAAAATAAATCACATTCCGATAAGACTGCATCAAAAACATTCCATTGCACATTATTAGTTATCGTCGACAGTATTTGCCGAAATGATGTGTTACGTGTGGTTTGCTGATATACTGTGCGTGTAGGTGAACCTTTTATGAGTGTAAACCAAGTCTGTTTCCCTAGAGAAACTTTAAAATAAACCTGTAATTGTGAAAATTCGTCGTTTATAGCTTGTGCAAGGTACAGAGAAAATTACTGCTTCCCATGTTTTTACGATGAGTATCATCCCAGCACGAGTAAATCATCAACTGTAAACTAATAACGGTATCTAGTTTTGTGGTGTCACCGCCAGACACCACACTTGCTAGGTGGTAGCCTTTAAATCGGCCGCGGTCCATTAGTATACGCCGGACCCGCGTGTCGCCACTGTCAGTGATAGCAGACCGAGCGCCACCACACGGCAGGTCTAGAGAGACTTACTAGCACTCGTCCCAGTTGTACAGCCGACGTTCATAGCAATGGTTCACTGACAAATACGCTCTCATTTGCCGAGACGATAGTTAGCATAGCCTTCAGCTACATTTGCTACGACCTAGCAAGGCGCCGTATTCAATTGATAATTAATATTATGAAGCATGTACCGTAACGAGAGATGTTCTACAATTGTGGATTAAAGTTAAGTATTATATCAACTACGTACTTTATTTGCAATTCGCAAGATATTGTCCTGTTCCAGACCTCACGCCAGTCAGCGTGTAATTAAACGCGTGCATTTCGGCCTCCTCTAGAAAAACAGTGTTGGCTCTTCTGCCAACACTACAAGTTTTATATACGAAGATATCGTGTACGCCCTATAATCCCTTCCAGGAAATGATTCCCCATCCCAAATTTTCCGTTGCCTTTTCTATTCGTGCCTTTTATGAAAATATCAATAAAAACAATATAGTAAAGTGAGTAAAACCACTCACGGAGTAAACCTGAGGTCTGTTCTGACTGGCCGAATGATACCCACAAGGGGCGATCAGTGATCAGTATGTTGCAAGTATCTCCAGCCGTTACTGCCAGTAGATGATTCCTGATCACTCCGCTCCCACTTTATTCCGGCAGCTCCTTATTTGGCCTTGCAAGGGCTGAATGGAGCGTATAACGGACCTCACTACGTCAGAAAAAAAACCTGAGGATCTGTCGGGAAACGAACCCGGGTCCTTCCGCAGCGATGCTAATCATTCGGCTACGGAGGTGGTATTAAATACAATAAACTGAAATAATACTCAATATATTGTACATAAATGCAATATATTGTACATAAATAAAATATATCGTACATAAACACAATACACAGAACATTATATCGGTTTATTTGCATAGTAAGTAACGTATAAATTGAAAATTGAAAAAAAAAGATGTTTCCGCATAGGGACTCGACGCCACGACTCTCGGATTACCGTTCTGTACTCTTTCCACTGCCCCAACCCCTGCGTAAAAACTACACTAACACTAGAGGTTGATGCCTTCCCCGACCCACACCGAAACGCTACTTTCTCCAAACGCGATCATTTGGAGCTCCCACATCAGTCACTTTCATTTCAAAAATGGTTCAAATGGCTCTGAGCACTATGGGACTTAGAACTTAGAACTACTTAAACCTAACTGACCTAAGGACATCACACAACACCTAGTCATCACGAGGCAGAGAAAATCCCTGACCCGGCCGGGAATCGAATCCGGGAACCCGGGCACTTTCATTTCAGGCCATTCCCTGCATATACTATACATCTGAACGAAACAAGTGATGACGAGTACGTGTGGCCCCTTGACAGTAATACTGAGAGAGAGACGACTCAGCTGGCTCGGCTACACTCGCAGAGCACGTTAGTTTCACGAGCAGTGTGTGGGCGAGCACTATACTGTTGAAACAACACGTCACCTTCCTATTGCAACAATGGTAAAGCAACAGTCTGCACGTACTGAGCGCTGATTATCGTCCCCTCCAGAAACACCGAAGGTGAACGAGAGTTGTGGCTCACCTGTGGGGTGGGGGCAGTGTGTATTAAACGAATGCACTCCACGAGACAGCGCTCACCAGGTCCACGTCACACGCGCAAACGACCGTCACTTGTGTGCAGCCAGAATTTGCTTTCATCACTGAAGACCACGTCGCGCCATTCCATCTTCCGAGTGATCCTCTGACACCACCAATCGAGCCGTGCACGTCGGCGTTGTGGCGTGACTGGAAGACTTCGTTTCTACAGGTGCATTAATTTTTCTTCTGGCAGTGCAACTAAGACAAGTCACTTCAGCAATTGTATGTAAAGACCCTGTAGGTTGGTTGGTTTAAAAGAGAGGGAGAAGGCACCAAACTGCGAGGTCATCGGTCCCTTATTCCCAGTAAAATAATTACGCAATGGAAATAAGTAAAGAAAGGAGACGTACAGCACAATAAGAAGAGAAAGGAAGAACCAGAAGAACGACAAAAGGACAACCAACACTACTATGGATAATAACAGGAAAAGAAAACCATAGAGAGAAGCAAGAAACAGGTAGAAGGGGTAAAAACAAGAGAGCAGATGACCGTGGCTGGCCGACCAGGAGAATAAAAAGGAAAAGCCAGCCACTCTGCGACACATTACAACATCCACCCTAAAAGCGTTAGAGAGGAGAACAGAAAGGGACAAAGGACATGCGCTGATACTTATATAGAATGATAAAATCCACCGTCGCGTATAAAACGTAAAATTAAATTAGCCGATGAGGCGTTGTCAGGTAAAATTAATGGCAACGAGTCCGGTAACTGAAGAGTCCGTCGCAGGGCAGCCAAAGAAGGACAGCTCACCAAAATATGTGCCACTGTCAGCCGGCACCGCACCGACACTGAGGTGGGTCATCACGGCGCAGGAGGTAGCCGTGTGTCACCCAAGCGTGGCCAATGCGGAGCCGGCAGAGAACCACAGAGTCCCTGCGAGAGGACCGCATCGAGAACTGCCACACATTCGTAGTCTCTTTAATGTCATGCAGTTTGTTGTGCGTGCTGAGGTTATGCAATTTCGTCTCCCAAAGCCACAAAACCTTGCGGGGTAGTACTGAACGCATGTCAGTTGCAGAGAAGCCGATCTCCATATGCGGTTTCCGCGTAGCCTGTTTGCCCAGACTGTAGACAAGCTCGTTGCCTGAGATTCCGACGTGACCTGGGGTCCAGACAAACATCCCTGAACGACCGGACCGTTCCATGGCATAGATGGACTCCTGGATAGCACTGGTCGAGAGCTTGTAGGCTGCTCAAGGAGTCAGTACACACAGTCTTGTGTGTATCTACTGATAAATTGTAAGGTCTGTTTCTTGACGAGTGTGAATTGCACTCTGTCAGTATCAGCGGACAATTTTCTGATCGACATGTCTGCGAAAACTATTGATACAAGTTCCACACAAAGCCCGAAGAGGATTCCGTCGCTCCCGGAAGCCTTGCAGATTTAGGTGGTGTAATCTGGTTTCTGCACTACGAGCATTTATGTCTACACCATTCACGGATGCAGTGGTATTAAAATGATACAGTGGCAATATCTGAACAGCTCCGCTTTGTGAAGAAACATTTTAATAATAAGTGTGGTACTCGAATTTGCCTTCTGGTGCTGAAGATTTCAATTGATGTATCATTAACACATTCTGTATCTCTACTACTTTTCGTTCAACTAATGCCATTATCACACAGAAAAAAAAAAGAAATCGTATGTTTTATCCCGATAGAACTCTGAGATTATAATCTTCCACAGCCAAGCCCTGTATCTGGGAGGCGGGTGGGGGGGGGGGGGGGGGGGGGCTTGGGTGAAATCGGGGTATCTCATATTGTTGAAGAAAAAAAAAACGTTGTTTCTCGAAGCGCGTACCATTCAGAGCACGTTGGTCTATCGATTATTCGTATCATTTTGAAGCGCATCGCTGTTGGTTTTTGAACATTTTTGAACACTTTCTAAGTTGATTTCTGAACGAATTATAAGTTTATTTTTGAATACGTGCATAGTGTACGTGATGTCTCTGCCAGGGGAATCTAGAAATAAAAATCTTACCCGCAGACAAAAGAGGACGCCGCTATACGAGCCGAGCCGAGCAAACCCGAACGGATGAATCCCAATTGCTGTTTGTTTATGTGGTTGATTAGGTATGCAAATGATCACCGTTGTCATAATTATTAGCGGAATCCGTGGATTCAGACTACCTGAGTGGAAATAAATGACTAATAGGAACAAGAGGTAAGAAAGACTACATATTAATCTCCTAGGTGTATTCAAGAAAATGAAATTTTGACAGAAAATTTTTGCCAAATCGCTAAACTACCAGTTGTACAGTTCCCGGTTAGCAACCGCTTTAAGTTCTATTCTCGGAATAGCGCGGAAAACGCGTTTCACCAATACGTAATAACGCCTATCCGGAGAATAAACGCGGGGTTACTAAACTTGTGATTCTGGCAAGGTTAGTGAAGTTAATCGGAGAATAAGTTTTGACAATGCCAGGAACAGTTACAGAATTAGTGATGACAAGATTGTTTGCTAGAATGAGAAGAAATGGGGACATGATACAAATTATATGGTAGAATATGACGATCCCAAATTCATATAAAAATTTCGTACTATTTCTTTTCGATCTCATGCTTGAGAAACTGGAGCATGTAAATGAAATGTTAAATTGTTTCCTAACAAAGTTTTTCACCGTAGTACCTAATAAGCATTTGATATTGGTACTGCGTGAATTAAATTCTTTCGTGTTATTTATGTAAATGGGGTAGATAAAAATGACCACTTGCGCCAAAACAGTCTCGCTTCTTTGGCGTGTATTACAATTGCTGCAATATTAGAAAGGCCTATTTCGTTTTATCTAGCTGACAGTGACAAAATAGACGTAAGCAAATCGAGAAACCACACCAGTCTTGGGTACTACTGCCGCGCGGGATTAGCCGAGCGGTCTAGGTCGCTGCCGTCATGGACTGTGCGGCAGATCCTCGGGCATGGGTGTGTGTGTTTGTCCTTAGGATAATTTAGGTTAAGTAGTGGGTAAGCTTAGGGACTGATGACCTTCGCAGTTAAGTCCCATAAGATTTCACACACATTGGAACATTTTTTGGGTACTATTCGTATTAACATATTTTTCAGTATTAGACAATGGCTTTCGATTTTTAATGTAGCAAACCGTTTGACGAAGTTTTATGAGGTAATAGATTCTTTTGCAGAAAGGAAAGCACACCGTGTAAAGCTGTAGTAAGTTTAGAGAGAAAAAAATGCTGGGACCTAAGAATTAAAGAAATGTGTACTGCCTTGCTTGTCTCTTGCCTTTACTGTTTTATGTTTCCTGTATTTTATTTTATGTCACACAAAAGAGAAAAGTTATTCGCCAATGGGCATGGAAGAGCGCAAATTTTTTGAAGAGTTCTTATTCTCCGCCAAATAATCACATCCAGTATTAATTGTGAGATTATTTAAGGGGGGTAGAATGCCAATTCGGATAACTGAAAGCAGGATAGGCACCACAGGGCATTTTAATTTCCACTGTCCTGAATATGGGTTTGATGGCTTCCACTACAAAATATACACGTTTGAATTCCACAGAGCGAAATACAGCAACGTGCGATAGCAGAATGCGGTGTGAAGAACCGTGACACTGCACTTTGGTACACTTAAGACCAAATAACATGTCTTACATTTCCTCGAACATATATCTTTTATTTATCACACTCTTCATAGAGATGTGCGTTAAAAAATGAACATTTTTTGAAAAATCGATTTTTTTTAAATTTTTGACTTTGTCTCAATTGCTCGACGGGGGGAGGGGGGGGGGCGCACTATCAAGTTTTTGGCCCGGTACGGAAATATCGTAGATCCGGGGCTGTCAACAGCAGATGCACATTGTGCACATTGGTGGCTTTTCATAGCATACGCTTCTCACCTGCTTGGCCCTAGTTGTGTCGTTGTCTGTTTGCTAATAATGGTAGTATTGGTGAGGAAGTTTGCGGCTTTATCTGTTCCTCTGCATGAATATTGTTGTTGAGCTTGATCAAGAACTGAACAGAAATGAACCACAGTCCCACAGGTGTTCCGAGGTTCCATTTTTTAATGTTTAAGCCACATCACAACCTGTTTACACAGTGAACCAAACGAGCTTAGATGCAAGCGGTCCTGTCACCCATTCATGTAACGAATACTGAGTTAGTTTGCCCTGTACCTCCGATAATTTAATCTGCGGAACAATTTTGTTAATTCGCAGCCTGGTGTGGCAGTGCCACAATCCTATTAAAAGCAATATCATCATAGTAATAACTGAATGACAAGCTCAAATGGCTCTGAGCACTATGGGACTTAACATCTGAGGTCATCAGTTCCATAAATGACAAGCTATTGTGTCGGTAATCAAACTACTTAGAGAATGGTTGGGTAGAGATTCTCTGTCCATAGACTGGAGTGAACTTGCTTTTAACAGATGTGTCAATTGCAGAATAACCATAATTTATACAAAGAATAAAAAAAACATAATATTTCCTCAAGTTTTGCAAGCACAAAAGGCCTGAAATGCTCCAAACGTTAGCTAAATTTTTTTTCGGTTAAGTTCTGAAACGTTTTTGTGGTGTCACCGCCAGACACCACACTTGCTAGGTGGTAGCTTAAATCGGCCGCGGTCCATGTAGTACATGTCGGACCCGCGTGTCGCCACTGTGATCGCAGACCTAGCGCCACCACCAAGGCAGGTCTCGTGATACGAGAGAGCAATCACCCCAGTTGTACGAGAACCTAGCTACCGCCCAGTTGTACGAGAACCTAGCTACCGCCCAGTTGTACGAGAACCTAGCTACCGCCCAGATGTACGAAGCCTTTCGCTCTCATTAGCCGAGAGACAGAATAGCCATCAGCTAAGTTAATGGCTATGAACTAGCAAGGCGCCATTGGTATCAGTGCCTATAGCTTACGAGTATTCAAGAGAGATGTATTCCAAGGACTAATAAAAAGATAAGTAATAAGCATCTACATACTTTTCTTCTTATTCATTTATAAGTTCTCATGTTCCAGACTTCACGCCCGTCTGTTTTAGCCGTGCGTGCACTATCGGCTACAGCGTTAGTCTAGAGTTCATTTTCAGCAATCTCAACTTCACGGTGTCGGCCCAGCTACCGACACAACAGTTTTCATGCGAATGGAAGCTTTTTTTTTTAGTTATCATAACCTTTCTGTAAGTTATTAACAGCTGGACCCATCACAGGTTTATTGTAAGTTTTCGTTTCCGATTTATGTTGCTCTTTTCTCGCGTAATTGTTGATCTGTTGCAGCCATGTGAAGAACAAGCACACATATCATTAATACAAGGAGAAAATAAAATGTATGGTGTGTCCACATCACGAAATATAAAAAACGCGATATTTATACTTAAAATGAATAAGAACATTTTAAGAAGCAAAGGAAGTGAAGACATTAGCTGCGAGTTGGAACTGATTTATACCAATGGGGCAAGTTGAAAATCTGTGCCGACTGGGATTCGACTTGCCCCAGTGATAAAATCAATGCCCACTGGCAGCTAATGTCTTTGAGTCCTTTGTGTCTCGTTTCATAGTGGCTGCAGTATACAGAAAATTTTAAATTAAGCCAAACAGTCGAAGTTGTTAGTATCAACTGAAACAGGCAAGTATCTGAAAGCAGTAACTAATTTTGCAATTCCATACTGAGTTTCAGATTAAACTCCAATTATTATGTGAACTAGATTCACTACTTCTACATTACTTGTTTCTGCGGCCACAAGCAGCCTTTCGCTATCGTGCACACATTACACTCTTCACTTCACAGAGAGTGTCTCTACTAACAACAACTGAATCTGTTTGTGGTGTGGTAGAAGACTTAGGAACGTTTAATGGAACTGTAAACTAGGTGACAGGTTACAGAAAATTGGGTGTTTCGGTTTATATTCGTAAATGTCACTGTTAAACGTAACGCAAAATGTTCACATTCCTATTTAAACGTAGCTCGAATGGCTTTTATTTACATATCTCTTTTTCTCTTAGACTGTACATAGTTGGCCACATGACAAAAACAAGAATGCTTTACTTAACTAACAACATGATAACATTATTAGGAGAAACTTGCACAACCCTTGCGCAACGATGTCTGATGAATGAACTTCTAGCAGCAGTGTCTAGCTTTCCTTCCCTCTTTCTCTCAAGCAAGACGAAAATAAAATCAAAAGGGAGACCGGCAAACACGGCGTATAAAAAACAAATTAGAACATCGGAGGCCAGTTCACTCCTTAAAATTCCTTACTTGTCCACGAAGTTTTACTCCAATATTTAAATAGTGATTTCCTTTTGGACGGAACTAGACTTAGTGAACATTCCTGAGGGGGCTGCGACGGGGGAGTACGCAGGATGAGTCATGGGAATCGGCAGTAACGATTATTGGGGAGCGCACCCTCGCCCTGCCACGTATTGGCACGCTGGGGGTTGTTTTCTGCGAACGCGACGCACCTCTCTCAGCCAACAGTTCGCGAACGGATACTGCACTTATTCCCTTCGGAGGTTTGCTCGTATTATCTTTCGGCCGCCAATAAAATCAATAGCAATTTCTATGAAGTTATACTGTATCCAGTGCAGAGCTACTTGGATATTCATCTTATAATATTGATGAAGCAAATAGCCAGAAAACTACGGAATGTGTTTATAACATGAAATCGGGAGCGGCAGAAATATGCCACATGACCTCTGAACACATTGTGACTTACATTTCGCACAACGGCAATGCGCAAGGCTAATGAATTATTATTTAACGGTTAATTACGTCACTTGAAAAATATCAATAAAAGTGCATCAGCGTTGAGCGCCCATGTACTTTCTACGGGAGCCTGGCAATTTCAATTTTTTCCATATGTGAATTATTACACTCATGTCCTGTTCTGCTAAATCCTGCCGTCTTAATAATATGCGGGCGTATTTTGGATGATACATCTGCAGACCTTCCCAGTGTTTTGGCATGAATAACACAAAGAAACATTGTGTTAACGTCATAAAGAATAATCCTAATATTAATCTTCGTTCAAGAGGATTAACAGTTTAGTTACTGTGCCTTCTTTTAAGGATAGACCATTACACAGTCGAACGATGTGCTCTGGAGACGTTGCACAACAAATCAATACGTATCGAATCATTTTTTTTCTTTTCTCTTTTCCCATTACGAGACGTGTACCATCAACTAAAACTCTGAATAATTTAGGTTTTATAGCACACGGCTTTTGGGATATTACGGCAGGCAATAACTTCGTTCGCTATCGACATGGCCTAAGGATGGAGCTGCTTGTGGCCAGAATAAAGGAACCGCAGATACATATACGTCAACTGGTTTAGGGAAACAGGATAGTCACTGAGTCCTACTGAGTTTAATGAACGAGTGTAGACCACGTTATGCAGTAAAATGTGAAAAATGACAACAAACAACAAGTGATTTGGATATTTTGTGATATTTTATGCGGGAATGGCATAAAAACATAATTATGTAGTGCATCATACAATAGATTTTAAAATGTGCCACCGTTCACAGAACAGAATGCTTGGCATCAATCATCTGGACGTTCCTTTATTCATGTATCGGCATCAGCATCCCGCCTGTGAAGACATTACGTACAATACAGCATGTGACCAAAGTGAGTATGGACTATGGAAATTTAGCATGGATGCCCAATGCAATCTAAATCCTCAGATTCTGGACACTTCGAAGTCGTTGCAGTTGGTGTTCCAGGTGGTAGCCCAAGGAAATACTGTAATACAGCCAAGGAATTGTCGTGAGACCATAGTTGTGCGTGGCCGCGCTTTGTCCTGTTGGACAAGAGCTCCAGTTAAGTCCAGACGAAAGAGGTCGCAGGACACCCTGAATGTAGAATTGTGCCCTCCCTGACAAAGATACTGACGACACTGTTTAAGCCACTGAACACGCATTCGTGAGCGATGTCAGTAAAACCTGCATTGACTCCTGGGTTGAGTTTGTGTTTGTTACGTAAGTCACTTGTGAAATCCATTCAAAACATGTTCACCAACAGTGAGGATCGTTCATCGTACTACAGCAGACTCAAAATTGAGGTGACCATTACAAAGTCTCTAGAAACGCACAGGGCTGTCATCAGATCCCAAACAGAGTTTGGATTCGTTAAAGACAACATAAATTTAGTCCACTGGAGTGTTTCACGACCTCACTGCAGAGGGAGGCGACAGCTGCAAAGAATACCCGAAGAGATTCGTTGGAACTCATCTCCTCTCAATCAGTGTCACAATACATCCCTCGCAAACCAGTTTCATCAGATGAACTATATTGTTTTGCGGCAGAAAGACATGACACATGGGTCAACAACTACTCACATGTCCAAACGTGGCTTCGATGCACGCCAACTGCTACAGTCGTATATGTGCACACACCACTTTCAAAGTGACGTCTTTGAAAACCACGCACCCGCATTTACGAGGGTAAAAAACATGAAGAAGGTACTTCACTGCAATGTCACATGCAACGAAAAGCAGCGAAATTCACAGATAGCGTTACTTTCGCATTAACGTCATATTAAAGGTACTTCGATGGACAAGAGAAGCCCTGGAGATAAAGCTAGGCTCCAACATGTACATTGGCGAATAAAATACCCTAATGAAAAGAACCTTATTATTAAGTTTTACATTTATATCGCTGTCTCTATTTTGCTACTGCTGTAGAATATTAATCCCGAGTCGAACCTTCTGCATCTCTTCTCTCTATATTCGTTCACAAAGGTCGATTGATGCATCTGGGCTTTATCTTTCATGTCAGACATACAGGTCACAGCTAGGCGTTCTCTTCAAACGGAAAAAACTGAAGTACAATTAATGTAATGATCGAAATTAATACTCAAATTGTGATAGTTCATTTGCTTCTAACTACGGCAACGAAGACAGTACACGTAAGTAAATAATACTGTAGCAATTCATTCATAGTCTGCGCTACCCCTCCCATTTCAAGCAATTCAGAACAGTTTCCTGGAGTATCATCAGCTATCATACATTATGAGCTCAACTTGGGTAACTGGTGCGATGTCTCTTCTTTACTTGCCAGTGTGACCACTACCACTGTCAGTCAATCATGATAAATGCTCAGAGACAAGATATCCCGTACGCAACACTGCTTCCCAAAAACCAACCGAGTTGCATATCGCCGTAGTAGAGCAGCTGTTCCACATCACTTTCTCCTCGACACTCCACGGCAAGTTCGGTTTACACGACGCGTCAGAATATATGATCCCGTTTTCACAGCAGAATTCGCATTCTTTCTATATAGGATACATGTCACTACCGTATCCCACGCAGATAGCCGAATCTGAGGAGATTTCCCTTCAGGGATCACATCGATGTATTGCAACTTTTTCAAACATGGGTTAAACCGCCGTTCATTTAACGTATTACGGGCTGCCTCGGCCTCAAGGAAGATTTCAGAACTGTCTCCATATCTCACAGTGTTTATGGCTATGGAAGCTTTCAATGTAAATGACGGTAAAGTCATAAAAAAGATCAGCTTTCCGTTACTCAATTGATGTTGTCTCACAGTAAAGAACTCAAGTTGTCTCAATGAATTTCCAGTTCTAATACGTATTCTTCAGAAAGCAAAGTAGGAGCAAGTACGAAGATGTTGGTACGATGCCTAACACCACACGCGAAAGTGGACCTGTATGGATTCGAAGTAAACCACGGAGCAACTCCCCGATACGGGGAACAGCGATGTCCTCAGCATCCTGCGACGAGCGAGCTGGTTACGGGCGTACACAGGGCTTCCCGGTGAGTTACTGCAGGCTCGTTTGAAAGAATGCGTTTATCCTGACTAAACAGCACAGCCACTCCGCTCGAAAGTTGTAAACTCTTATACAAACAATCCAGCTGTTCTTTCTCTGGCGAAAGAATTGTAACCGAAAGCTTGCGGGCTTAAAATCCGCTAATCACATTGTGGAACTTGGAGCCCTGCGTATATCAGTAGTGCTCTCTTCGAGTTCGTTTAATATTTTACCCAAACGGAACAAAGATGCCTTTGTGCCGCATCTGCGGAGGGTCGGCATGATCATTAACGGATGTGGTATGGCTAGTTAAAGGGCGGCCTGATGGCCTTCCTGTGCCACGCCGTTACCCCCAAGGACGGAATGTGTGTACCCCCAACTGACTGCATGCAGTATTATTCGTGTGAAAGTTTCAGATGTTTGCGCATCGTGTAACTGAGGCGATATTCATCAAGTCGGATGTGAGAAACCGCCCAAAAACCACATCCAGGCTGGCCGGCACAGCGACCCACGCCGTCAATCCGCCGGCCGTATTCCATCTGGGACCGACGCATATACCCAAGCCGGAAGCGGCGCTGTAACACGCATGACAATCCGGGTGAGTTCTTCCTCTCATTATACTTGCCTCGACAATTGTTTGTTTACAATAAATCGATATTTTACATATAATACAGGGCGGAGAATATAAAACTTGCTCAGAAAATATGTACAATAAAACTAACGCGAGACAGTCCTTCGTTAATGAACATCACAGGAGACGCTGGAAATGGCCGCCGTTGACGTCGATGCATCGCTATGCTCGACTTAAAAAACTATGAGACACGTGTAGATGCTCTGTCTCAGGAGTAGCAGCAACAGTGTTTTCGATATTTTGATGAAGCTCTTCCAGTGTGTGAAAGTTGTTTGAGTACAACTGACCTTTCAATTTGCCGCTCAGGTTAAAAGCACAGGGGGAGAGGTGGCACTGCTTCTGCCGATTGTTCTCTCTTGAGCGAACACCTAAGGCATTCCTGACAAGATCATCAAGACGGTATGTGCTGTTGCTCTGTCTAGCTGAAAATATTCGTACAGTCGTTCTTCTTCTGTGAGTTGATCCATATACGGATTAAACAGTTTCTGGATATACCGGTTACAATTAACAGTTTGGTGGAAGAATCGAGTTACGATGCGGACACCAGACACTGTGCTCCAAACACAAATCTTCAGAGAACTGATGGGGATTTGCTGATGCATAATCGCGCATGGTCTGTGAGTTCACATACCCTGACAGGCTGAAGAGGCCTCATCTGAAGCAATGAAAACTTTGAATCCGAAAGTTCTGATTCCACCTAAGTCAGCAACCGATTGGTGCATGGAAATCACAGTTTCCAGCATTTTTTGTGATGAGCAGTTATCCTGTTCATTAACAAGGCTGCTCAATTCCGCGTCAGCCTTGTAAATATTTTCCGAATCAGTATTATTTTCCCAATCCTGTATATACGTATCTTAAGTCTACTGACTATCCGATGCCGTTCTCCACAATTTTTATCTAGTGGTAATCTTTTCATCTCGGCATTCTCATTCAGTCTATTTTAATTATTTTAATCTATGCCGATTGGTCTAATTTACCCTCTTGTGCTCTGTACCAGGCCAAATTAATTGTTCCTAGATGCCTCAGCACAGACTCCACTAAACTATTCCTGCTTCTGCTAAGGGACTTCCATACACTTCTTCCTTCGTCTATTCACGCGACTACCTCATTATTTTTATTATTATTTTCTTTTGAGCATTTAATGTTGAGACGTTACTGTCAATGTGAGTCATTTCATTTTTTGTTTTAATGTATGTAAGGTGATTAATTATATCAAACATAAATAAACTGAAGTCTCCCACAGTAGCCCATCAGAGTAGTGGCAACGCCCGACTTCCGTGAAATGTCGGGAACCGGTGTATCCACTTCGGCACGGCCGCTGAAACAGCTGCGACGAAAGTGTACTTCTATTAGAAACGCGGGTACTGTCTTGTACAGGCAATACGGGATACAGTCCATAAATAATCCCATTCAATTATGCTAAATTCTCGTTCAAATATATTTTAAAAAATACATCGCATTCTCTTTTACATTTAATTATGTTCATTAATTCCGTTTTAATTTAAAACTCAGCAGAACTGACACGTGCAACACTTATACGGGATTAATTTCGAGATATTAACATAACTATGCATGCAATACATACGTAAATAGCTGCGTTCTCTTCGATGTGTGTTTTGCGCTACGGTATTTATTCGCAAATATTTGCTGCTGTACGAATGAGATATCAAACAAAAAATGTCGTTCGTATTTTTTTATTATTATATTTTGTGTACTACGTACACTGGAGCATGCGATGCACAACAAAAAGCATTTCAGAGTTTTGTTTTAGCGTTATTTGTGCCTATATTATTTTCATTCTCTCCGACAGTCAGACCAAGTATTACACATTTTGCTGCCAGACCATCATAAATTTTCTGCAATTTTTTCTGTAGGGCACATCACTTGTTATTTCAACTTCTTTCATATCTTCTTTTCTTGCCATACTCTTCGGTTAACTGTGACTTTCGGAGAATGCCGTAACCTGTCTGGTTGGTACTATTCTACTAATATTCTTATAGAATTTTAGCCGGTTTTGTTCACATCTGCACAAATATTGATATTCTTTCCAGTTTAGTTATTTGCTCTTAGTCTGCACGTTCCTTCTTTTCTGTAATTTAAACATAAAATTTTCCTGTTTACTTTTCGCTCTTGTCTCTCTCTCTCTCTCTCTCTCTCTCTCTCTCTCTCTATCTTTTATTTTTTCCATGTCTCTCTGTTTAAAATGAAAACTCACTGGTTTGATGTCTGTGTTATAGTGTCTCAGTTTAGTGTATTCTGAGATGGATTTTTTGTTGCAATGAAGTCTGAAGTCATTTTCACATAAACTGAGCCATTTCTTTCCATAAGCTCAGTCTCACATTTCAGTGTTTGCTTTTCTTTATTGTTCTTAGCCCCTGTTCTTACCATTAAATCGATAATTAACCTTGGACTTACCATAATGTACCCAGTCCACTTGTCCATTCATTTATTGAGGATGTCCTGTGTGCTTGTTCCTACAGCCGTCTTAGCTATAATTCCGTAAGCTTTATATTACTTTTCTATGACCTTAAGTTCCATGTAGTTCTATTAGCGTACAATTCAGATGTGGGGAGGAAGGAAGGAAAGATGGAAGGATGGAATGTAATAGGCGAAGAAGTCCATTACAATTTCATTGAGCTATTAGCAATAAATCACTGGAAACTGTAACAACCGTAAAGTACCTAGGAGTAGCTGTCCGGAGTGCCCTCAAGTGGAATGACCAAATAAAACTGATTGTGGGAAAAGCAGGTACCAGGCTGCGATTCATTTGAAGAATTTTAAGGAAATTAAATTCACGCACGAAAGAAGTAGTTCAAAAACACTTCTAATTAGTGTTTACCGCCTCCGTAGACAAATGGTGGCACCCTGCCTTTGTGAGCAATGCGGTGAAGATGGAGTTGTTTACGTCCTCGCCGCGGCGCGCGCTTTCGAGGTGTTTACGTGCTCCAGCAGCCTTTGCGCGAGTGAGTGTCAAAAAATGGTTCAAATGGCTCTGAGCACTATGGGACTTAACTTCTGAGGTCATCAGTTTCCTAGAACTTAGAACAACTTAAACCTAACTAACCCAAGGACATCACACACATCCATACCCCAGGTAGGATTCGAACCCGCGACCGTAGCGGTCGCGCGGTTCCTCCTTTCGCCCGGCGTAGTGCAGCAAGTCGACGTAGCATGAGTTCAACAAGCCGTTGGCAGGACCCTGCAGAAATATTGAGCCATGCTGCTTCTACATCCGTACATAATTGCTAAAGTGTTGCCGGTGCGGAATTTTTTGCACGGACTGACTTCTCGATTATGTCCCTTAATGTTCGACGGGATTCGTGCCGGGCGATCTGGGTGGTGAAATCTTGCGCTCGAACTCTCCAAAATGTGCGAGCGAATAACTGTGACCCGGTGATATTGTGCATTGTCATCCAGAACACTTCCATTGTTGTTCAGGAACATGAAGTCCATGAATGGCTCCAAATAGTTTCTAAGTAGCCGTCCACAACCAAAGACGCAAGCAATTCCATTTAGACCCAGCCAACACCATTCAGGAGCCACCACCAGCTTGCACAGTACCTTGTTGACAATTTGGATCCAACGCTTCGTGGGGTCTGCGCCACACTTGGACCCTACCATGGCTCTTACCAACTGAAATCGGGACTCACCTGACCAGGCCACGATTTTCCAGTAATCTAGGGTCCAACCGATATGATCACGAACCTAGTAGAGGCGCTGCAGGCGATGTCATACTGTTCGCAGAGGCATTCGCGTCGGTCGTCTACTGCCATAGTCCATTAACGCCAAAGTTCGAAGCACTGTCATAACAGATACGTTCGCCGTACGTCCCACATTGATTTCTGCGGTTATTTCACGCATTGTTGCTTGTCTGTTAGCACTGACAACTATACGCAAACATCGTTGCTCTCGGTCGTTAAGCGAACGCCGTCGGCCACTGCGTTGTCCGTGGTGAGACGTAATGCCTGAAATTTGGTAATCTTGGCACACTCTTGACACTGATGATCTCGGAGTATTGAATTCCCTAACGATTTCCGTAGTGGAATGTCCCCTAGTTCTTGCTCCAACTACCATTCTGCATTCAGAATCTGTTAATTCCGGTTGTGCGCCCATAAAGACCTCGGAAACCTTTTCACATGACTCACCTGAGTGCAAATGACAGCTCCGCCAATGCACTGCCCTTTTATACCTCGTGAACGCGATGCTACCCCCTTCAGTATATGTGCATAACGCTATCTCATGACTTGTCAACTAAGTATACGCGTATATGCTTCCGCACACTTCTAACAGCCAAGTGATAATGTTTGCCAGTGTTCCTTGCTACAATACGTGTTCGCACCTCTCGCCGTATGATGGTAGGTCCAGACTTTAGTCAGAATCAATCTGCTCTCATCCGAGAAGAGCAACCGACCAGACTCCTCGATGGTCCAGTCCAGTGCTTGGCACCATCGCAAAAGGTGCCGCCAATGTGCGGGTACCAACGGAACACAACGTACTTGTCGTCGGGCAAAGAGATTATCCACATGCTGTCGCCGTGTCACATTCGACCGTGAGATTGCGTGCCTGCAGTCCTGTTAAATGTGGTTGAAATTGCATCCGCTGTTTGACGTGAGCCCCTTCTTGGCTGTTGCTGAATGTAGCAGTCATCTGCAATGAAGAAGTCCATCACAGTGCACCGTAACTGCTCAGTGATTGACACACACTTATTTTTCTCCTGCCTTCAACTGCTACTTGTTGCTGGCAGACCCATTTGGCGCTATAGTCAAGCTGATCTCACGCCATGTGACATCCAGCTTTCTGTGCAGGACTGGGAAGCCTCTGGCAATGTGCCCCCGCAGTCTCATTCATTTTCACCGACTTGTTAGTATATTATGTTACTTTATCTATCTCGTCTTTGAGGTTTGGTTCAAATGGCTCTGAGCAGAGTGAAAAAGTATGTAAGTGAAATAACCTCAGTGCAATCCCTGTCACGTTTAGATTCTCTCATTTCTGTGGAAGTTGGTCGCGAGGTACCGGTTTCCTGTTGTGCAATTTCCGAATCATTCTTGGTACACACCAGAATTAATACCGGCTCAGTAGAGGGCCACAAAACCGTGTAGACTTGTGTTTTTAACAGCAAAAAAGAGGAAACGAAGCCGCTTGGTATTCCGAAGATGCCTCAGTCTGAGATGTATGCTCTGCAGTCGTAGGGGAACATTGGTGTTATCACATCGTTTAGAAGACACGTCTTAGATTTCCCCATAGTTCCAGTATCTACAACCTTTGTGACATGCGGTTTCTGCGAAGAAGATACACTGAAGAAGTTGCTGTGTCGATGTAAAGAGACGGTACTACATGAAATCGTAAAATTTAACACGTTCTCTCTCCCAATCTCCCATAAAACACTTAATTTAAGTGCACTAGGGCAACAGGCCTTGCGAACAAAACGAAAGTGTCCGTTTTTGCTAAAGTTAAATGGTTCGAATTCGAAAAAAGTCAGTCTAACACATCAGCGCAGTCACCCCTAGACAGTTAACAGAGATCGTTGTAGGAAACAAAGCAATCGCCGTTTGTTTATTTTACTGGTTCGACGTCTTCGTCTTGTGTGAGACAGGCCAGACGGATCAGTCTCAGTTGGACAAGGAAGCAAGAGGAACTTCCTGGCAGATTAAAACTGTGTGTCAGTCCAGACTCGAACTCGGGACTTTAGCCTTTCGCAGGCGCTCTGCCGACTTCCTTTTTTTTCATTTTGGTCGTTACTGTTCTCGGTATTTAGTCTGGGCGGACGTCAAATCGCACCTTACCGAGCACGCTGAGCCACCGTGTCGACGCGGAGTGAGCTACCCGAGCACGACTCACGACTCGACCTCACAGTTTCATATTAGCGCACACTCCGCTGCACAGTGAATATTTCATTCTGAAAGCAAGAGGAATTCCGAGGCATTTCTACGTCTCGCCGACAGCAGGACAATTCGAGAGAAATTAAGTATCTCAATTGAGCGCTAAGGGAAGAGAATTAGGACGCCTAAAGGGAAGAAAGTCCGCCTCCGCAGTTGAGTGGTCGGCGTGGCTGACTGCAATACGGAGAACTTGGCCTTCATTCTCGGTATTACCGTCGATTGTTCCTCGGTGGTAGCACTGGAACGGGGTCCCCCATGTCTGAGCAGCGGCTCCGAGGTCTGCAAAGCCGCCAACGGCCGGGAGACCGCTGTGCTGATCGCAGTCGCCTCCGCTCCACTTCCACATGCCGTCATTGGCTGGGGATGACCACCTTATTATCAGTTGGTCCCGATGAGTGCGTCTTTCCGCCAGAAGAGTGGAGCTTTCCCTTGTTTTGTTTTGTTTTTTTCATTCGGAAGGAAAAACATTACTCCGGAAAAACTACACAAAAAATCAGACTGGTTTCTCTCGAAAAATGTATGTTCTCTTACGTTAAACATTGTACCGCCTTGTTAGGTAGTAACATGTAACGTCTATCGCTGAAGACATATTTATTACATTCTTGCTGTACACAGGGCTTTCCATTCTTGAAAGAAGTGTAAAATGTTTAAAACCTATGGAATGAAAACCTAGAATTTTTAAACACTGAAAGTTTCCTACAGTCACTACGAAGCAAATGAAGGAGAAACATTGGCATCTCCCAGTCGGTTCAATTTTTATGGCGCGAAGACGATAAAATATGCTAAACATACGTTCGACATAAAAACAAGTGCGCTGTGGAGAAAGACAACAATTTATGACAGTCTCCCACAACATTCCTGTGCTGTGACTATACAAACGAATGACTATACAAACGAATAATGAGGTTTTCCGTTATAGGAAAAAATCTAAAAAAGGAAAATAATGTAAATGCAGTAAAAGTGAAAGACGTCGAGCGAATAAAACTCATATTTCGGAAGAGCCGGGTTCCAATTCCAATTGAGCATTCAGTGATTTCAGTATGTCTCTCCTCAGAAAGGCCACTGTTCTACGTCTAGCAAAAGAAAAAAATAGCCTAATCAAATGCAATAGTAATCAGTAAGAATAAAAAATTCTTTGTAAGTCAGTGATTTGTATTTTACTTTCGTCTTATGTCTATATTTTAACATGTATATAATGTTAACCATTTCATGTGTTAATCACTGATCCTTCTGAAGACGACGTTTTTAAAGACGTCCAAACATACGTCAAGGATTTTTCAATAAACCTTATACTTACAGTGAAATGAACACCCTTACCTGCTTACAGGCGTTGACATACGTCAACGGGGACAGATGAAAATGTGTGCCCCGACCGGGACTCGAACGTGGGATCTCCTGCTTACATGGCAGACGCTCTATCTGAGTCACCGAGGACACAGAGGACAGCGCGACTGCAGGGATTTATCTACGAATGTAGTGCGGGACAATACGTTGAGAATGTGGGTTTCGCGGGAGCCGTGCCAGAGATAAATCTCTGCAGTCGCGCTATCCTCTGTGTCCTCGGTGGCTCAGATGGATACAGCGTCTGCCATGTAAGCAGGAGATCCCGGGTTCGAGTTCCGGTCGGCGCACACATTTTCATCTGTCCCCGTTGGCGTATGTCAACGCCTGTAAGCAGCTAAGGGTGTTCATTTCATTGTAATTTCATTCTAACGAGCTGCTTGGTCACCGATGGTATCCGTTCTTTCGGACATGTCCGAAAGAACAGATACCATGTTAGTAGAAAACCTTGTACTATTGCAAATGATTACGCTGTTTTTTCACCTTTTCCTACACGAAGAGTACATTAGCGCTGCTGCCTCCAGCCATGTTCGAGATTTTGAAGACCACTGTTCTTTTTTCCACGAGGATGCTGTGAACTGCTTCCGCATTTCTTGTAAGAAAGAATAGTAACTTGCCATCGACAAGTCAGTGTAAGCCCACGCTGAAAACTAATAAAATAAATTCAAACTGTCATAATTTAGACATCACTTGATTCAGAAACATGAGAAGTTGAATGAATCCTATGACGCAAAACAGGTGTTCACAGCCAGTGCTTACTTTAGAGGCGAAATGTGGTTTTGCAACTTAGGTCGTGAGCTTCAATGTAATTTCCACCAAATGTTTTGTTTCTTACTGCGGAAGACATGTGGGGATATGTGTTTTACAATAATCTGAGACGTATAACTCCGTAAAATGGTTGTTTCCAACATTTCGCGGCTAGAAACAAAAGCCAACCAGTTCCTTTGTTCCACACGACTGTAAAGCGGGGAAGCTATATGTTTTCAAGGCTCACCATTTCAAACCAAAGTGGGAGCTAAACAGGTAATTCGTTCTTGTCATTTCTAGTAGTAAAGTGTACGAAACATGCAATCAGAACAAATATTGTGCGAAGGCTGCAACTAATATTGGACATTTTTTTACATTCCGTCGTGAAACAGCAGATAAAAATGTAGTTCTTCGTTACGATCTTTAAAAAAAATCTCTTGCCACGTTGGTTTATAGCGTTATTTTGCGAAACTGCTCAACTGCTGAAATCCGTTACAGCTTCGCGTAGGTTTCCAAAGTAAATGATATTTCAGTATATCTGCGTACAATGTCGGCGTTACAGATATTTTGCACTTCTCCAGAATACGTGTGTAAAATATAGTAAAAATTCTCTGTGTGAAAGAGTCTGAATCGCAATTTTCAAGCGCACCACGCCCACTCCCCTGAGCAGCCAGCAAGAACGGAACACTTAAACGCTCCGCCAAAGTGCCAGAAAACTAGTCAGGCGGCAAGTCCTGCCTCCCGTCTCGTGTAATGCGGTTTTAAACATGAGCTACGTCACTTCAGTGCATTAGCGCCACGCTAGATTTCAGCGGGCAACATACGGCTCGTAATCCCTCCGAGTTACTATCTTGTGTTTCATCTCTGCACCTGATATTACACTATCCAGAGTATCGCGGGCGGCAGCAGGTTTTTGCGTAACGACACTTTCTTCGCTGTTAATTTAGCAAGAAACGTTTTGATGAAATTACTGTGCAGTTTAAAAGCCTCCTCTTATTTTATTCGTGGTTACTCTTCCGTGAATATCAGCATATTACAGCAAAACTTGAAGATTATCCGCAAAGACGCGCATTACTGCGCAGTTCTCACGGGCAACTAAGAACAAATTAACTATCCTTAACAAAAAGGGACTGCCTCTAGTACAGGAAGTTACTAAGGCGTGGACATTGCATCACCTAGAGTTCGAATACTCAGGGAGAGGTGAAAGTGTGTAGCAAAAATTACTGTTTTTCCTCGTTTCGTAACCGGAGACCATAAACGAAAATAAAGCTCCGTTACACCACCTTATGCTGCAAACTTCGATGTTCCTTCACCTATCCAGTGGATGTATTAGTATTACAGTCCGATTAAAATTACTTGATAGCTGGCGTCTGTCACTAGCCGCTACATTGTTGCCACATCCGCTGGCGCCTACCACTAGGTTGTAGGCAGGTCACTTCGAAACTGTTGTTAATGTGTAATGTTGGAAGTGGTTGCCGCGAGGTATCTCGTAAACGCGTGATGTTTTGCTAACAGCTGATTTTAAGTGACCCGAGGCTGAACTGCAGCAGTGGTCAGCACAATGGACTCGCACTCGGGAGGACGACGGTGCACACAGTGTCCGGCCATCCTCATTTAGGTTTTCCGAGATTTCCCTAAATCGCTTCGGGCACATGCCGGGATGGTTCCTGAAAGGGCACGGCCGATTTCCTTCCCTACACTTCCCTAATTCGAGCTTGTGCTCCGTCTCTAATGGCCACGTTGTCGACAGGACGTTAAACACTAATCTCCCCCTCCTTCTGAACTGCAGCAGACGACGCGTTTTGTAGCCCTGAATTAAAACTCCTGTCATAACCTAACCACAACCTTGTGATGTGCAACATATCCGAGAAAACAGTGGTTAGCAATATTCAGAAGAACTAAAATCACAATCGCTTTCTTCACGGAGATTAAAGATAATCTCTACCAACAAACCCAGGAGAGAAAAAATTGAGTTTCAGCGCTAAAAGCAACCCTTAATTTCTCGCTGTCATTGGTTACCCTAAACATTCCCATATTGGCTACTCCTCGCTGGCACTTGGCTGCAGATTATAGGCGACAAAGGAAGATTCCAGACGAAAAAAGAATGATAGGAAGAACAATAAGAACAAATAAAAAATTCAATACGATGATGAAAATGACGTGGAAAAAAATCAGAAATGAAAAACATTACATTAAACCAATTAACTGAGTAAAAATTATAATCAAACTCTTTATATTACATTTAGAAATAAAAAAATCGCTACAATTGACGAGATTCGCACCTACGACCTTCTGCACGTGAGGTTTACGCTAACCTGGGTCAAAAAGTTATATTCAACACTGTGGTAACTCAGTCGCAACAGTGAATTGCAGCCTTCAAAAATTCAACTTTACACACCGTCGTGCAAAACTTATCTAATGTAAGTCGATCTCTGTGATTATCATAACTGTATATGTGACGCTGAATTGCGTCTTGTGTGGAAGACTCCAGTAATGTTTGCTTAGTGCTGTGCGTGAAACGTTTGTATTTCATTAGATATGAAATAAAATTGCTAGACGCATGATTCGATATCCAGACACGTCAAGAAAGAATGCCAGACAAGGAACTAAAAGTGAAATGACCAATTGTTGTGGCAGTTTGACAACAGCGAACGGTTCGGGCGTGACATTGAGCGCTCTGATTGGAGGAAACCAGTTCCAACGCGTGAAGTGTCAAATATCAAGTAATACTAATCAGACTATAGTGAAACTAAACTCGTGTCTTAAAAGTTCACTGTGCGGCATCACAAAATAAATAAAATATGAGAGAGACAAAGCAACTTTATTCTCCTTAAGAGTACATTTCATTGGCTACAATTCACATTTGGTAAAATTTGTAAAAATGATGGCTTATTCTGGCATGGATCGAATCAATGAAATTGCGTACCTATGGATGGGCATTGCAATGTAATACAGAGAGCTGAACTCTGCGATTGTGATACACTCCTGGAAATTGAAATAAGAACACCGTGAATTCATTGTCCCAGGAAGGGGAAACTTTATTGACACATTCCTGGGGTCAGATACATCACATGATCACACTGACAGAACCACAGGCACATACACACAGGCAACAGAGAATGCACAATGTCGGCACTAGTACAGTGTATATCCACCTTTCGCAGCAATGCAGGCTGCTATTCTCCCATGGAGACGATCGTAGAGATGCTGGATGTAGTCCTGTGGAACGGCTTGCCATGCCATTTCCACCTGGCGCCTCAGTTGGACCAGCGTTCGTGCTGGACGTGCAGACCGCGTGAGACGACGCTTCATCCAGTCCCAAACATGCTCAATGGGAGACAGATCCGGAGATCTTGCTGGCCAGGGTAGTTGACTTACACCTTCTAGAGCACGTTGGGTGGCACGGGATACATGCGAACGTGCATTGTCCTGTTGGAACAGCAAGTTCCCTTGCCGGTCTAGGAATGGTAGAACGATGGGTTCGATGACGGTTTGGATGTACCGTGCACTATTCAGTGTCCCCTCGACGATCACCAGTGGTGTACGGCCAGTGTAGGAGATCGCTCCCCACACCATGATGCCGGGTGTTGGCCCTGTGTGCCTCGGTCGTATGCAGTCCTGATTGTGGCGCTCACCTGCACGGCGCCAAACACGCATACGACCATCATTGGCACCAAGGCAGAAGCGACTCTCATCGCTGAAGACGACACGTCTCCATTCGTCCCTCCATTCACGCCTGTCGCGACACCACTGGAGGCGGGCTGCACGATGTTGGGGCGTGAGCGGAAGACGGCCTAACGGTGTGCGGGACCGTAGCCCAGCTTCATGGAGACGGTTGCGAATGGTCCTCGCCGATACCCCAGGAGCAACAGTGTCCCTAATTTGCTGGGAAGTGGCGGTGCGCTCCCCTACGGCACTGCGTAGGATCCTACGGTCTTGGCGTGCATCCGTGCGTCGTTGCGGTCCGGTCCCAGGTCGACGGGCACGTGCACCTTCCGCCGACCACTGGCGACAACATCGATGTACTGTGGAGACCTCACGCCCCACGTGTTGAGCAATTCGGCGGTACGTCCACCCGGCCTCCCGCATGCCCACTATACGCCCTCGCTCAAAGTCCGTCAACTGCACATACGGTTCACGTCCACGCTGTCGCGGCATGTTACCAGTGTTAAAGACTGCGATGGAGCTCCGTATGCCACGGCAAACTGGCTGACACTGACGGCGGCGGTGTACAAATGCTGCGCAGCTAGCGCCATTCGACGGCCAACACCGCGGTTCCTGGTGTGTCCGCTGTGTCGTGCGTGTGATCATTGCTTGTACAGCCCTCTCGCAGTGTCCGGAGCAAGTATGATGGGTCTGACACACCGGTGTCAATGTGTTCTTTTTTCCATTTCCAGGAGTGTATTTGCTTACCCGCCTGCAGATCAATATGATAGCAAGAAATCTTATCCACTATGATAATGCTTTGCTGAAAAATGGTGAGCTGATGTTCAATTTATTCAAATGTTTCTAACGCTGAGGACTGGTAATGACAGTGTTCGCGGGAATTCTTTCAATGACAATCTCAAAGAAAGTCAGTTCGTATGCGCGCGCCCGTCGGTTGTATGGAATCGAGACATGGAGGCGGAAAGAAGCTACATTGTTTCGGCGTGCTCACAACCACAAAGTGAATGAAATTTTACGATTTTTAGACGTATATCCGACGTGCCGAATTCACAGGGCTTCCCTCATACGTTCCTGGTTCAGTGAACATTCAGGCACGCTGTCGCACCTATACTGGTGCTCTACATCACTCGATCTTAATACCTCAGATAAATTCTGAGAGTATTCGGAAGACCTGGTGAAATTTAGCAGCCAGCATCCCCGTAATTTGGTAGCTTGAGTGTCTTCAGGTGGCTGTTGCACACTTGAATAAACTTGTGGCCTCCTTCCCTCTACAAACGGAAACCATTGTCAACAATAAAGGCGGTGTTACACGGTATTAACCATGGTGTCTCCTAGGAGAGATATATTTTTGTCCGATGTGCTTATTTATACTTTCCTCCACTATTCTACGATACCACTCTTCATGCACTCCGTTAGACTGGCTATAGAGGATATAAGTACTAATTTTTAATTTATGTAATAATTTGAAGGGCAGGCAATTTGCAAAACTTTCTAGAAGCATCTTGTTGGTGTGTTATGTCCGCGGCTAGAGGGTGCAGTTTCTTTCCTTCGAAAGCTAGTTGCGATCACTTTTCTTAAATAATATCTAAGCAGTGTTGAAACGGTATGTATAGCGGCGCGCAACCCTATATCCAGATGTATTCGAGGAATGACACTGTATTTAGTGGCGTACATGAGCAGCCATTTAGAACATAGTCAACAGTTTTATACCCACACTAGCGTACCAAACAAAGCTTTGCAATTGCTAAGTATGTATGGAAATTGTATGTACGTTCTACTCTCCTTCTCCCCCCTCTCTATGTGCATCTCCTCCTCCTCCTCCTCCTCCCCCTCACCCCTCTTTCTGTCATTCACATTCTCCCTCTTCTCTTTTCGGCTCCCCCTGCCTCCTCTCTCTGTCCCTCTCTTCCTCCTCCTCCTCTTCACCCCTCTTTCTGTCAGTTACCTCCTCTCTCCTCTCTTTTCGTCTCCCCCTGCCTCCTCTCTCTGTCTATCTCCTCCTCCTCTGCCTCCTCACCCATCTTTCTGTCATTCACCTCTTCCCTCCTCTCTTTTCGTCTCCCTCTGCCTCCTGTCTCTGTCCACTTCCCCCACTCCCTCTCTATGTCCATTTCTCCTCCTCTCTGTCCATCTACTCTTTCGCCTCTTTCTGATCGTGAGCCTTGCTTATTGTTATTCCAAATTCAGATTTCATAGTATGTAGTATTGCTATCACAGGTCGATAACAATAAATACAGCTCTTCTGTTTTCTAACAAAAACAGTACACTGTTGTATTATTGTTTAAAAATATAAAATGGCTCTGAGCACTATGGGACTTAACATCTATGGTCATCAGTCCCCTAGAACTTAGAACTACTGAAACCTAACTAACCTAAGGACATCACACAACACCCAGTCATCACGAGGCAGAGAAAATCCCTGACCCCGCCGGGAATCGAACCCGGGAACCCGGGCGTGGGAAGCGAGGACGCTACCGCACGACCACGAGCTGCGGACTTAAAAATATACATAGCCTATGTCCGTCTGAATCTTTATTATTAGGGTATTGTGTAAAAATTTAAAGTGAATCGGCCAAGAAAATTTCGAGATTTTCGGCAAAAAAGTTAGCCCTTTATATATACACAGATGAGCCAAAACATTACGACCACCCGCTTATTAGCTGGTTTGACCTTCTTTGGAACGAAATAAACCAGTGATTGTGCGTATCAGAGATCCGACAGTTTGTTCGTAGGTTTGTGGTGATATGTGGCATTAGATGTCTATGGACTGGTCATGTAATTCGAGTAAATAGTGGACCGCTGATTTGCGTACTTGGTGATGGCGCCGGCCGTTGTGGCCGGGCGGTTCTAGGCGCTTCAGTCTGGAACCGCGCGGCCGCTACAGTCGCAGGTTCGAATCCTGCATCGGGCATGGATGTGTGTGATGTCCTTAGGTTAGTTAGGTTTAACTAGTTCTAAGTTCTAGGGGACTGATGACCTCAGATGTTGAGTCCCATAGTGCTCAGAGCCATTTGAACCATTTTTTTTTGTTTTTTTTTTTTTGTTTTTGGTGATGGCGCCCGACAGCGACCCAGTTGGGCTCTATAGAACTTACATCAGGCGAATCTGGTCACCGAGACGTCAACGTGGGTTCACTATAATGGTCCTAAAAAGTACTGTAGCACTGACCACTGTTCTGGCTCCCAGATACCGTCGGGGAAGACATGAAACGTGAAGGCATGCAGGCGGTTTGCAGCTATCAGCGTGTCTTGGATTACTATCACAGGTCCTAAGCAAACGCAGAAGAATGTCTCCCATATCATAATACTGCTCCCACCAGCCTGCGTCCGTGGCAAACAAGCCGCCGTTCACCTCGATGACGGCGTTTATGGAGTAGCAAAAATGTGCTTCACCCGAAGAACCAACACGTTTCCATTGATCGATGGTCGAATCCTGACGGTCCCGTGCCCAATGCAATCGCAACTGACAATGCCGTTTTGTCAACATGTGAACATGTAGGGTTGGTCTGCTACGGCTCCATGTTCAACAGTGTACGATGAACAATGCGCTCTCAGACACTTGTGCGTGCACCAGAATTGTGCTCTTTCGGCAGAAATGCCACTGATCATCATTTATCCTACTTTACAGATGAGACACGCCTCCGAACGCCACGTTCTGTCAAGAGTCGTGGACGACCAAGCAAAGCGCCTAGTGGTAGTTTCACTGTCCTACCTCTTTCCGTAGATGCTCACGACAGTAGCACGTGAACATTCGGCCAGTTTCGTCGTTTTCGAGATACTCGTTCACAGGCTATGCATAATAATAACCTCCCCTTTGTCAAAGTGGCTTATCTCAATGGATTTACCGATTTGCAGCCCTCCGCTAGGGTGATCCCCTTCCGTGTCTGCTCCGCTTACATACGTATGTTACCCCGTCACGTGCCCGCAACTCCACCTGGCAGCATCCTACGTCGCAGTGCGCGGTGGCCATAATGTTTTGGCTTGTCGGTGTACATTACATATATATTATACCTGCTAAAAATATATAGCCTATGTCTGTCGGAAAGTTCATTACAGTATCGTGTAAAAATTTAAAGTAAATGGTAAATTACTTTTCTAGTCTTTTGGTAACAACGTTAGAGAACAACTTGACTTTATATATTAGTATAAATTATACTCTCTACATCAATGTAAGCTGCATTACGTGTGAAGGACCGTATGTACCAATTCCGCGTCAAAGCACGATCCAGCAAACTGTGGAATTTATGTCACACTATTCATGTGTGTTAACGTTGCCTGATCATTGAAACGAAACTTGATGGTCATCAGCACGGTGTCGATGATCTGATAGCGGCACAGTACATCGTCTACTGCTGGGTTTGCAACAGCTTCGGAGTTCTTCGACGCATCTACCACTATACAGGGTGCTTTTCTCCACCGTGTACAAATTCTAGGGACTGATCGATGAGAGGATATGGAACAAAAAAGGTCTAATGAACTTATGTCCGTAAATGCATCGTTTCCATGCTCGAGACCATTTATTCAGTCATACATTGCTCAGAGACTTCGGTCTAAAACGCGCTGCACCATGCAGCCATAGTTGTGGTCTATGTTGAAATGGTTTCCATGTGCCTCAACGCTTACGTGTACGCGCAGTAGCATGTTCTGTCTCACACGTTCACATCGGCCAGGCCGCATCCGAACAGTGTCAAAGGCAGCATGAACACGCTGCTCCACATCAGGAATGAGCTCTGCATACACGATACTATTCAGATGGCCTCATAACCAGCAACCGCAAGGGTTGAGATCCGGTGAACAAGCAGGGCATGCAACTGGACTCCTTCTTCTGATCCATCGGCCAGGTAAGACACGATTGAGATGCGTTCGGACGATAAACATTCGAATCATCAATGGCACTTCTTCCAGCAGCGGAGACAAAGTCACCCGCAAGAAACGCCGTTAGTTCCGGCCTGTTAGGCGACGTGGAAGGAAGACTGGTCCCAAAATACGGTCGCCAATTATCCCGGCCCACACATTCCGGCAGCACTCATGCTGATGATTTGCTGTCGCCATACCATTGGGGTTATGTGTACTATACCAAAGACGACAGTTATGAAAGCTGAAGATACCACTCCGTATAAACGTGGCCTCATCTGTGAACAGGATGGATGACACAAATCCCGGAATCGTGGTTGCCTGGTGAAGAAACCAGTGACAAAACTACTCCCGATGTGAAAATTCTGTGGGTAGTAAGCCCTTGATAGTAACAGCTGCCATGGAGAGAATTTTCCACACTTTCGTCTGGCTTACCCTGTACTGGCGGGCCAACTGCCTTATACTGACAGGGCGGTCGCCTTCCACGGTGTTAAACATATTTTTCCTCCAAGTCTGGTGTCCGAACATTTCGGGTCCGTCCTTCATGATTTCCTAATCCCTGAAACGACCCTGTCTCAGACAAACGGCGAAAAACTGTTGCAAACATTGAACGCTGTGGTTGTTGTCGGAGGGGACAAGTATCCTGATACAAACTTGCTGCCGCCGCCCGTTGCAATTTTCCTTTCCGTAAGTAAACATCAAGTCTGAAAACTCTCGATTCGAATGGGGAACCACTGTCTACAACGCTGTATCACATCCACTACAAGGTGAGTCAGCAAAAGAAGTGAATCGGAAGCAACATTATCAATTACTATGGCAGGAGAGCGCGCTAGGACATGATGTATGAGGAACAGTACCTACCATACTCTAGGAGGAAACCATGCACATTGTAACTGTGGCTGAATGGTACAGCGCGTATCAGACCGCAGTCTGTGTAACAAAGTATAACTGAATAAATGGTCTTTAGAATGGAAACCATGTATACGAAACGTAAGTGCATTACACCTTTTTTGTTACGTATCCTCTCATCGATCAATCACTACAGTTTGTACACGATGGAAAACATCACCCTGTTGTTGCAATACTAGGTGTTGCCAGGTCATGAAAAACCACATTCAGTGTTAAAGCCCCATAACTTGGCTACACGGAGTCCTTTTGCGATAACGAGGCACAGACATTCGTTATTCAATCATTAACGCTGGCAGAAAACTGCACTCAACGTTTAACACAACCTGGGAGCTTTTAATCCGCACTGTTCAGCCACAACACTATGACTCTCCATCCATCGTGTAAATGAACACCGTTAGGCATGTAATTGAATAAGAGTCATATTGTCCCGGGGTCAGGGATTTTCTCTGCCTCGTGATGACTGGGTGTTGTGTGATGTCCTTAGGTTAGTTAGGTTTAAGTAGTTCTAAGTTCTAGGGGACTGATGACCATAGATATTAAGTCCCATAGTGCTCAGAGCCATTTGAACCATTTGAATCATATTGTCTTTGTGGAGTCAAAGTCACTGGCAGTTACGAAGTTCTGGCAACCAGTGCAATTATAACTGCGCCATTGCTAGCACTATTGTTGTTTGGATTTAGGACACACAAACCCGAGGTTATCAACGACCCTATAAAATTACGATGGGTGCTCAATAAGTAATGCAACACATTTATTTTTCGGCCAATTTCGGTTGAAAAGATACGGAATTTGCTGTAGGACATTGTGGAATATTCCCGGTTCAGCCCCTATAGTTTTATAAAGTTCCACTAGGTAGGTGGCGGTGCCATATGTAGCCTTCAAAATAACATCTTTAAAAGAGATGTAGTTGAGTTTCTTTTGACGGAAAACCAGAGTATCTCATATTTTCACAGAAGCTTGCAGAATGTCTACATAGACTTGGCAGTGACAAGTGAGTCGTTGGGCTAGGCATCTGTCATCATCGCAACAAGTTCGCGCAAACCCGTCCCATCTACCGCGTGCCGGCCGGCCGCACACAGCTGTGACTCCTGCGATGCTGGAACGTGCGGACACTCTCATTCGAAGTGATCGACGGATCACAATCAAACACTTCGCTGCTCAACTGTACGTCTCTGTTCGTCATTGCTCGGTTGTCTGGCCTGGCTCCCGCCCTTTCCACCTTTCTAATTCTTCTTATTCTTTTACATCTGTCGGTGATTTATTGTCTCGTCGCCGTCGTTCTGTTTCCAGCGATTTTTATCAAATTATCCACTTTTATGTTTTATGAGGAAGTATTGAATAGGATTGGGGAGAAGAGAAGTTTGTGGCACAACTTGACCAGAAGAAGGGATCGGTTGGTAGGACATGTTCTGGCCTCAAGGGATCACCAATTTAGTATTGGAGGGCAGCGTGGAGGGTAAAAATCGTAGAGGGAGACCAAGAGATGAATACACTAAGCAGATTCAGAAGGATGTAGGTTGCAGTAGGCACTGGGAGATGAAAAAGCTTGCACAGGATAGAGTAGCATGGAGAGCTGCATCAAACCAGTCTCAGGACTGAAGACCACAACAACAACAACATGTTTTACTGTGGTAATGGAGGGTGACGAAACACCGGTCAGATGCACAGAATGTGTCTCCCACCGCGTAACATGTCCCCAGGGGACAGCTGCCTTCTAGGCGGAGCAACTCACCCATTTTTACCCTCTTACCCTTTTATCACTAATACCTGGTTCTATGTATTGGTTTTTATTGATTCTTTTTTACAACTGGGTTCATCAGGATTTTTCTTCTATGCGCTTCCTGTCTGAGGACTGTTCCCAGCTTGATGCATATAGAATGGAGGGACTGATGACAGGGATGGACTTATGACCTAGTAGTTCGGTCCTTTTACCCTACCAACCCAATCCACTGTTGCTGATGATACGTCCGTTGGAGGTTATCTGAGAGCAGCAGGCTATGTGCTGGCACCAGGTTTCGCACTTTTCCTTCCATTCATCCATGCCAATCGCAACACTACTCTGCTCTGTATACGCACTCATCACAGCCATCCGCACGACACAGAAACACGCTTGACACTTCATAACCGGTCCGAGAAAGGCAATGGCAAAGCACGTCCACTAGGATATTGCCTAGAACGGCGATGCAGGATTCCTGCATTTGCTCCCCTACGCTCATGCCGTGTACGGGACAACTTTGTCTTTGAGTATCTGCAACTGACGGTTAGACGTGTATGACTAACTTATCACTAATATAAAAAATGCGAAAGGGCCAGCTCCTACATACAGACAGAATAAAATTAAATAGGTAGAAGTAGATAACTGTTTGGTCACACAACATACGTGAATAAGCCACTCCGTGACACCTTAAAGTCTTCTACTACTTTAGAGATAAGTTCTGACAACTCATGAAATTTTAAAATACGCTCTACACTCACTCTATTACCTTAAATTGGGAGCAAGTCCTCATTTGAACCAAGGGTCGCTCTTCTGTCATCCTACAAAATACAAGCATTTAAAATATGTTTCACTAAAGAGAGTGCGTCACAACCATTACAAACTTGTGTGTTCTTGCGTTGGAGTAGGAAATGATGCGTTAAAGGAATGTAGTTAATACGCAAGCGTGTAAAAAAGAATTTAGTATCTTCTTCAAGGCTGCATGGAGGCAGAATGACGTGCCTTTGCTTAGTGCTATTATGGTTAATGGTGTCCTGGATTTTTTGAGCACTTTCGTCTGCTGAGAACAAATGCTGGATGCCCTATGCAGCACTTTACAAAAATACAGATGAGAGGAGGTATTCTGTGCGCCGGTCACGCCTCAACTGTTCCAGTAGTGCATGGCATGCTGGATCAAATGTCGAATACTCTTTCGAAAAACGATTCCTAACGACACAATGACGGAAAGCGACTGCACAGCTCAGATTACCCCCTGCTTAAAGCCACCATCGTTTTCATTTAAAATCTCAAAATTGTTTAGTTTAAAAATATGATTTAATTTCTTTAAAATTTAGTAGCCAAGTAAGTAATTTAAGGCCCAGAAACATCAAGAAGTTCTTAAAAATATGATAGGTACCTGTTAAATACTGGCCAGGTACACTAAAAACACGGCGTGAGCTATTAAAATTGAAGCACACAATTTTAAAACCAGTACTTTGTGCCAGTTTCTCCAGCCTCTTGAGCATCAGCTGCAGTCGATGGCACGTGCTTATAGTGCTGAAGGATGAGAATTGAGAAGAAAAATTGTTCACAAAGAAAGAATATTCCACAGGCCGGATCGTGTGAATGACTGTTGAGACCTTGCACAATGTACATGGTGGTTATAATTCAAATTCCGTTACTTGAGCCAGTGTAGAAGGAAAAACATTTATAGAATTGGTACCCAACTTCATTAGAATGATGTTCAGACTGTGCGCTGCAGGATTTGCATTGTTGGTAATGTTAGTGTCATCACTTGGCTGTAAGCGCCGTTACCAGTACGTCGATGTGGGGTTGAAACACATTCGTCAGTGTTCATTACAGTTGCAGACAGTCAGCATGGGTCTGGACAAGGTGAGCAGGGCTCGTGTCGAAACAACGGCAATAGCGCTGCTGCTCTTCGCGAATATCGATGCATTAAAGGAATACGGAGAGGTCCTCTTTCCGTACCGGGGTCGAAGAACATGATTCAGTAGTTCGAATTAACTGGCGATTTGGGAATTGGTTCTGGGACAGCTGACGGCCAATTGCGCCACAAATTGCTGAAGAAGTTAGTTTTGCCATGGCTGAGAACGCTGGATGCAAGGTGCGATCTTCAAGCAACTGTGTCACGACAGCTGAACATTCCACGGTCCACCGTTCGAAAAGTGCTGGTGCGGTTCCAGGCTGACGTGGATGCAGATGGTCCTCACATTGAGCAACGTTTGTAAGCTGCACCGTAAACATGTTACGCAACTAACAATTATTACCCTCTCATGTGGAAATTAAAATATGTTTTTTTTTCAATGGTATATTAGTTATTTCTCTTCCGCACGTTCTTAAAAATGTTTCTACAAAGTCTGATTGTCCTACGATCACTCGTTTCTCATACGGTCCTCTCAAGAACGAAAGTTTAATTATAACCATCCTGCATATTTGTGATGTGTTTATGTTGTAATGGGTAAGTATGCAAATGAAACTAAGGGAAAGAGCGCAAATTCTGTGTCAGTACATAACTTATTGCTCTTTACGAGAACCATATATTCTAGACTGAAAAATGAGTTTTGTATAATTTTCATTTACGTGGTAAAGAGACCTCTGATTTTAATGTTTGGTCAATCAGAAGAAGCTCGTGTTTTTCAAAATTTTATGGAAAAAATGTATCGTAATATCAATGATCAGGAACAAATTAGTCAATTCTGCCAACTGTCTGATAGAAGGAGCCGGTTGTATGATGCAAGTTTTGTGCCAAGAAATAATATGACGTATTCTCTTCGTTATTGCATTGTAATGCAGAAAAAAGACAAGCGTAGCGTTGCACGAACAAGGACGACAATTTGCAGTGCTAGAGAGTCACAGTTGCAATACAGGGGCTGTGGACTGCCATGCAACACAAAGCAATTAGGTTGAAAATAAGACTATCAGAAAGCTATCGAATGCTGTCAAAGACAACAAAGCCACTTTTTAGATACTTCAATTCAACAGAAGATATTACGCCTCATTTGCACTGAAGATATGCAGTCTATACCTAATGTTAGATTTGCACTGAACTCTACCCGTATGTCGTCGTCCTGTTGTAGGGATGGTAGTTAACTTGGAGCCGGATTAGGGAGGTAACTTTGACAGTCATTGGTGGATGTGGCTGGTCGATTATTTTGAGCGACATCAGATAGATGCGGAATTCGAATGTGTTGTCTACACAATCCTAGAATTACGAAATGGAGGTCGTACCTGTTTTATAACCGTTTTTTCCTAATTATTACAGAATTGGTTGCATTTACAGGTGGAAGTTGTTGTATAATCAACAGTTTATTGAAACCGCTCACAGAACACGAAAACAGACTGAATGCAGAGTGACTGAATCCTGATCCAAAGCAGCCGCCAGGCGAGAGCCGTCTACCGCGCAGCGACTTTCTCGACTGCCTCTCGCTTTTATCCAGGTCCGCTCGGACCGCGCTGCTAGCGGACGAGAGAACTTTGGGTACTTATCCAGCGGCAGTGTGCTTCAGTCACATCGCCTCGCTCTCTTACAATATACAGTTTGGCGAGAAGAATAACACTCGAGTCGCGTATGTGACCCTGTCACGGTAGAACTAATGTGCGCTAACGAGTTTTCATACACACGGAGCGTGGCCGTGTAGCAAGTACTAAGCGCGTAGCGCAGGTGTGGTCATCTCGCGCTTGACCGAGTAACCTTAAACTACGCCAGGTGAGCAGGGATGACACACTTTCACTGCTTCCCGCCCTCTGGCGGCGGCCGGCGAGGGTTTCCGGCGCCGGATAAGGCGGATGGGTTGCAAAGGATTATGTAAGTGTGCCACCGCGCTCCGTCTACTCTAGAGCGAGGACGCCTTGCTGATCGCTGCAGCCACTGCAACTCACACCTGCGCACTCCGCTCGCACTGATAAGATACTGCGCTAACTTCACAGATCCCTGCTGGCCCACCCGTTACCACGGACTGACCGAATGCAAAACTTAACAGTTAGTTTGCAGGTTAGTACGCTCACCGGGCATACAATTTATCGCCTCATATGTCGAAACTTGCGGTGATTTCAAGCGACCTCACATGGTCTGAGATGAGGTTACGTGGGTGGCAACGGCATTCGGAGCGTAGACAAATGTTCAGATTGTTCACCGAGATGGTACAACGTAATCACTGTCTAAGAAATGTCATTATTACCGCTTTAAGCGCCTGAAAAACTCTTTATTTAACAACCAGTTACGTTGACAGACCCCCATACCGACTTGGTTGTTAAATAAAGAATTTTATCAGTGTCTCAGGGCAGTAATCACGATATTTTTCAAGTACTTACGAGCTGTGGGTACCACCTCCTGCAAAATGTATTGTAAGCAATGTCTCGTTTGCCATGTAACATAGAACGTCGCATGACGTTACAAGCAGGCTAAAGGAGATGAATCACTTCGGCCGTATTATACATTATCCAGTGAACTAACTGACGAATTTCTCAGACATATTACAGTGCACTAACGTGTTTCACCAGCAGTGGCAAACATCTCGATCTACAACAGAGTTGCGTCAGAAACAATACTGTGTCTGAATGTGACTACAGGTATTGGCTCAGAAATTGTGGCATGAAATCAACTCTGGTCCTTCCCTATCCGTTTCTAAACCAATATTCTGCAGGTAATTCCACCACATGGCTGTTTGGAGGGAGGTTGTAAGCGAAAGACTGCTCCTTAGTGCTGTCAATAAATGTATACGATTACAGCGGGCGAAGACGCTCCTGCTGTGGATTATCTCCATGAATGGGATCATGTTGTATGGTCAGACGAATCACTTTCATGCCAGTGGGTAGAGGGCGATATAATCTTTCTAGTGCGCCTTAGGAAACCTTCGCAGAAGAAGAGACTGAACGGACATTTAAATCATATGGAAATTGGTCTATTGTTTGAGGAGAAATGTATTGTGAATTAAAATGTTACATCGAAATGCTAGACAACCACAATTTGTCATTTACTTGTACCTTGATGATGACTGTAGCACTATCAGCTCTGACAACGAAGGTGAGAATATTTGTAAAGATACATAATTCTAAGAATTTTAAGGGACAATCATGAATGTTGACTGGCCTGGAAAAGAGCCCTTATAGTCTCTGGAAGCGCCGAGAACACCGCGCCACAAATCAGGACTTGGACATGAAAGGGATGATGTACTGGGAATAGTTAAACATTGACGTTCTCTATATTGAGAACTTATTTAGTCACTGTACCGCGAATCATAGTCGTTATCATGGGTAGTGGAAGTGTGACTAATGTTTTGGCCACTGAACTCCTTTCCAAGCAACATAAATCACCGAATAACTCATGTCTTGAATAAGGGGCTTCATAACAAATACACATGTATTCCACAACTGCACAGTGTCATTCTGAAACAACGACGCTTTGGCCACTTAGCTTTCGCCATTAAAAAATTAAAAATTAATTCGTACTGACATGAAGAACAAAAGCCAGTGCACCAAGCGACTGATAAGCACAAGATACTTCTACTAGAGAGATGCTTTGTTCCCAAACGTTGTTGATACGTCCATACATCGTCATTTAGATTTTCCCTGGAAATGAATACGAGATGATGGGTAGATTTGAGAGACGAGATAGTGAAGGCAGCACAGAATCAAATATGCAAAAAGGCAAGGCCAGTAGAAGTCCGTGTATATCATAAGAAATTGAATGTAACTGACGGAAGGAGAATACATAAAAGTGCAGCAAAGGTAAATAAAGTCGTATAAAAACTGAGACTGACAGGAAGTATAAAACAACGAAACAGGAACGGCTAGACGAGGAATGCTCGGCTGTAGAACTATACTTGACTAAGGGGATGACAATGCCGCCTACTGGAAAATTAAAGAGGCCTTTGAAGAAAAAAGAGGCACCTGTACGAATATTAAGAGCACAGGTGGCAAGCACGTATTAGCCATAGAAGGGATGGCTGAAAGGTGGAAGGGATATAATAAAACCGACAAACTGCAGGGAAGGATTCCTGACTGCAAATGGAGGAAAAAAGGTCCTCTGAACATACGTCAGGAAATGCATCGTTGCCACGGTAGATGACGCTTTGACCACGTGCCGTGTATTCCTCGTGTGTTGCAAGCTAACATTCTTCCCGTAGAAGAAAATCCGCTGCTATAATCCTTGCACTCGTTGAGGATAGTAGCAAGTGTCTGGCAGGATACGCATGATCGTACTGTGATCATGTTGGCGGGCCACTGGCCTGGAGCTTCTACTAGGGTTAGTCTCAATATCCTGTAGACCTCGGTGCTCCAAATCTCGTGTACGGATAGTCCTCCATCTCCCAGAACGTTCGTTTGTCTTAAAGGACCCATGGTCACACAAACGCCCAAAAGGGGCTTGAAATGTGGTGTGATGTGGTTGGTGTCTGTGAGGGTGCTTGTTTTGGTATAGCCGTGCTGCCTCTCGACCGTTTCCGTCTGCTTGACCATACACAAACACCATCACGGCATGTTCTCGATATGAATACCGCACCATTCTGCTGCTTACAGCACGCTGCGTCAATCACACAGCGTCAATCATTCGTCAGCGTCATCTATCATAGCAACGATGCACTGCCGGGCACCATGCTACACTCTGTCACTGCGCCAAAGTCCAGTGCTGACGGTTACGTGCCCATTTCAGTCGTAGTTGCCGATGACGTGGTGTTGATATTGGGTCGTCGTCTGTGGAGGCCCATAGTTGGGAGTACTTGGTGCGCTGTGTGTTCAGACACACTTCTACTCTGCTCTGCATTAAAGTCAGATGTTAATTCTCCTACAATTCGCCGCCTGTCCTGTCTTCCTCAACGCGTGGCGAAACCAAGGTGAAACCACGTCCAGATGTGTTGGGGTGGGGAGGCAACCCCTCATTACAGATGTCGGACGTCGTAGGCTGAGCAGACTGGTAAAACAGGACAGGCGGCGAATTGTAGGAGAACTAATATCTGACTTTAATGCAGGGCAGAGTAGAAGTGTGTCTGAACACACAGCGCACCAAATACTATGGGCCTCCACAACGAAGACCCAATATCAACACCACGACATCGGTAACTACGACTGAAATGGGCACGTGACCGTCAGCACTGGACTTTGGTGTGGCGCAGTGACAGAGTGTAGCATGGTCTGATGAATCCTGACACCTTCTTCATCATGCCCATGGGAGGGCGCGGAACCACCGTCTTCCAGGGGAACAGCTCCTTGCCACCTGTACGGCGGGACGGAGACAAGCTGGCGGCGGCTCCACTATGATCTGGAGAACATTCACGTACGCATCCATGGGTCCAGTGGAGCTCGTGCAAGGCACCATGACGGCCAAGGAGTATCGCACACTGATTGCAGACCACGTACACCCCTTAATGACGATCCTGTTGCCCGAAATCAGTGGTATTTTCCAGCAAGATAATGCGCCATGCCACAAGACTAAGAGTGTGATGGAGTGGTTCGAGGAACACAGCAGCAAGTTCCAATTGATGCGCTGGTCCCCCAACTCGCCAGATCTGAACCCAATCGAACACATCAGGGATGTGATTGGACGTAGCGTCAGAGCTTATCGCCCCCTCCCCGGAATTTACGGGAATTAGGTGACTTGTGTGTGCAGATGCATAGCCAACTCCATCCAGCGACCTGCCAAGGGCTCATTGCTTCCATGCGTTTCCGCTGTTATCCGTTCCGAAGGTGGACATACCGGCTATTAGGTACGTGTTCATAATGTTCTGGCCGATCAGTGTATATGCCAAGCTATACTTTAATAACCAGGTTTTAAGACAAAACTTCTTTAAACATGGTAAATCTAAAAAAAAAAAAAAATTCCGAAAAGAAATCCGCGTAGTTGTGCCCCATACTCTCCTACTCCTAATATCTTTGTATTCTGTTCTACTTATTGAGTCAGTATATTTTGTGAATTACGTGTTTAGTAAATTCTGTCCGCATAAAGTTTCCCTGGAAATAAGAAAAAAATTAATAACTTTATACTGTCGCAGTGTGGATACGATGTATGACAACATATATGCATGCAGCAGTAAATTACGCAGCACCTGGCAATCTCGTCACAAATTTAGTAACTTTCGTAATGAACCCACTGTTGAGCGAACACGAATTTGGGGGCATGTGGTTGTTCGTTGGAGGGGAATGTTAATATAATTACGAGAAACTAAATAGAACAAGATTTGTATTATCATCAAATTAATTAATTTGTTGTGGAACGTGAATATAAAGCAATCTCAGAAGTTTTTCTTTCAGTAAAATTATTTAAAAGTGGAGGTAAGTATGTTTTTAACAAGGTCTGTACGGGAACTTTTTTATGGCTACTTATAAGTCCCCATTATTCTTGCAAAATATTAAAAATACACCACATACCCCATAAACCCCCCCCCCCCCCCCACACCTCTTACAGAATATCGTATGGAGCACTTGCTCTCAATACTGTGTGCTGATGTTTTCAATTTAGCTGTAAAAGGCTATGCTGTAACTCAGCATCAATTTAAACTCTTGTCATGTTGTCATGTACTCCTCGATAGTTCCTTTCATAGTTGTATTGCTCCGTTATTTAACTTCTGCTGCTGTTCTCAGTTTGCACTGACATATTTCGTTTCTTGATTTTGTTAACATTTAGTCCCATCTTCTAGAATCGAAATATTTCTGTCGCTTTGCGTTTCTGCACTTTTTTTTCACCATGCTGTTTGACAAGTTTTTGACCTAAATCTACTTCATCATTCTTGAACTGTGACCTACATGGTTGAATAAATGCCTTACTAAAATCAGTAAAATGTGCATTTTCCATAATTTTGTGAGATTGCTTTAAAATTTCGCACAACATGCACCGAATTCCTATCCATTGCCACTTGGTATTTGTGTTTATCACATCACATGGCTGTACACGAACGCTCGTAGCTTTTTCCCACGCCAGCCATTTCCCCGGCGTTTCTCTACGGAAACAATCCATGAAACGTGCTCTTTGTGAGTGAAATTCTTATTTCTCTTCCTTCACAGGAAAAACAGTAACGTGGAATAGGATTTCTTGTGAAACTGAAATATTTGTGATCGATTTGGCAATTTCTCATTTCTTGAAAGTCTGCACGTATTGTCCTTGTATAATGAGCAACAGCATCCAGAGCTATTTCTTGTTGCGGGTCGCTCTGTCACATTTCCCTTCCCAGGAATGAACGGTACAGTGTACATTAAACCGACTGTACTGTAATGGTTAAGTGGCTAATCACGTATAAAATCTGCGCATTTTTCCATTTCCCGCCGACATGAAACGGCATTCTACGAGACATAGCAACTCATCAGTCGTGCTGTCGCTGGAACGAAGATACTTGTTTCAGTATAAATAAAGGGTGCTATTCGCTTCATTTTAAAAGCTCCGTAATGACAATTATGGCAGGTTTTCCACTGACAAGCAAATGAATCCTGGAATAATTCCCGAATCCTGCTTCAACTGAATTACTGAACAGCTCATACAAAATTTATTTCAATTTAGTTGGAGTGGAAGGTTGATCGAACTTCATTATACCTTATTTATGGCAGGCGGTTGGCTTGATTTGTGGTCTTCCCAGAATACCCTCTATATGTCTCTTTCGAAAGTTATTGTTGTGATGAATGGAGCACGCAACAGTTAAGTATTTTGATATTTTCGTTAAAGAGCTCGCTTCGTCAGTAGTAGCAAACTATATTTTCCCGCTCAGATTTACTAATCCACTGATGGAGAGGGCAGAGGTGGTTAGACATTAACGTTCCTTAGACATCGAAATGAGAAGGATTGAAGAACGACCTCAAAGAAGAAATATGGGGAGAAGACCCCACCTCTGCGGCATTCACCTGAAAGGGTCTAGGTGATCATAGAAATGTAATTCAGGAAATATACGAAGCCAAAAATTAGCGTAAGGAGGACTATGCGTGAAGCGTTCAACGGATTTCAAAGTAAAATTCTATTTACCGACTTGATAGAAAATTCTAAGAAGGTTTGGTCTTAAGTCAAATGAGAAAGCGGATCGAAGCTATTTGGCCGGCCGGAGAGGCCGAGCGGTTCTAGGTGCTACAGTCTGGAACCGCGCGACCACGACGGTCGCAGGTTCGAATCCTGCCTCGGGCATGGATGTGTGTAATGTTCTTAGGTTAGTTAGGTTGAAGTAGTTCTAAGTTCTAGGGGACTGATGACCTCAGATGTTAAGTCCCATAGTGCTCAGAGCCATTTTTGAAGCTATTTGTCCCGACACTCCGTGACAATAACGACAGTGAGACAGAGGAGGACACAGAAAAGACCGCAATACTAAACGTCTTTTTCCAAAACTTTTTCAGAGGTGGAACGAACTTTCGTTACCCCTTTAAATCGTCGCACGAACGACAAAATTACACATATTGGAATACGTGATCTTGGGGTAGAAAAGGAACTGAAATCGCTGAACAGAGGAAATGCCACTGGACTTGACACAATACCAGTTCGGTTCTGCACAGAGTATGCGAAAGAACTGGCCCCTCTTCTATCAGCAGCGCATTGTACATCTCTACAGAAGGGCAGCTTCCAAAAGATTGTAAAAAAAGCACAAGAAATTCCCGCTTTCAAGAAGGGTCGGCGACCAGACGCACAGAACTATAGGCCTATACGTATCTCTGACGTCAGTCTGTTGAACTTTGGGATATGTTTTGTGCTCGCGTATTATGACATTTTTGGAGGCCGAAATTCGCCTCTGTAATAATCAACGCAGGTTCCGAAAACCACTGTCGTGTGAAAACCAGCTCGCTCTGTTCGTCCACGAGACCCAGAAAGCAGCAGATACAGGCGCCCAGGTTGATGCAGTTCGATACAGATCCTCACTGCCGTCTAATGAACAAAATGCGAGCGTACGGAATATCTGACCAACTGCGTGATTGGATTGAAGATTTTCTAGCAAACAGGACACACCATGTTATTCTGCACGGAGAGAAATCTTTAGACATAAAAGTAACTCCGGGCGTACCCTTAGGGAGTGTTCACAGTACATATAAATGACCAAGTGGATAACGACAAAAGTTCCGCGATGCTTTTCGCGAATGATGCTGTTGTATATGGAGAGGTCACGATGGTAGAAAATCGCAGCGAAAATTTCGGACTTTTCGATATACTATGTCTCCACAAGTTTGTTTGTGTGGCCATTTTCCGCATGAAGGATATACATATTTGTTTTTTAACTCCTAAACGCCTTTTCCTTTCTGCAATGTAATATTCATGTTCCAGACGCGTTTCAGCTTTTATATTAACGTGGATTTTTTACAAGACAGACGATTAACTAACAAATCCACTGAAGGCGTATTTAATATTAAGGTCATGCCTGGAACGCAAATATATATTACACTGCATCAAGAGAAAGGCGTTTTCCAATTGTGCGTCATCCTTTGGATGTGGTAGTTCCCCTGATGGACGCAGATGAGCGATTTTAGCTCTACAGTTCGAGGGCCTTGCATAGTGCTTGCCATGTTTGTGGTGTCTTGTCTGGTACTCCCGCTTCGGCACTCCGATACTGCGCAACTTCGACTCTTGCTGACGTACTTGGTAGCAGTGTCAAATCGGGCACGCGACAAGGCTGTGCGCTTCCTGTCGTAGATTACGTACGTGAACTTGCACCTGGTAAGCGAGCGGCGTCTGTTTGTCAATTACTCCCCGGTCGTTCACAAGAATTTCTCATTTATTCAGTGTTCGGGGGTGCACCATTCGCAAATGTGTAGCGGAGTAAGAAAAGCATGACTTATGTCTAGCGACCACTAAGGAAAAAAGTTCAGTTCCGTCGACTTGGAGATCGTTCCACGTCCGCAGCTCATGGTCGTGCGGTAGCGTTCTCGCTTACCACGCCCGGGTTCCCGGGTTCGATTCCCGGCGGGGTCAGGGATTTTCTCTGCCTCGTGATGACTGGGTGTTGTGTGATGTCCTTAGGTTAGTTAGGTTTAAGTAGTTCTAAGTTCTAGGGGAATGATGACCATAGATGTTAAGTCCCATAGTGCTCAGAGCCAGATCGTTCCATACGAATAGATCTTCTGTACCTCAAGCACTAGTCAAATCGACGTTATGCAGAGCACTGCACGGTGGTGATCTAACTTTTCCTCTGGCTGATGGCGGTTTCCCTTACCATAAATATCCAGTTATATGAATGCGTGGTATGGAAACCGCAGCTGTGATAAATTATATGTAAGTTGAAGGTTCAAATGTGTGTGAAATCTTATGGAACTTAACTGCTAAGGTCATCAGTCCCTAAGCGTACACACTACTTAACCTAAATTATCCTAAGGACAAACACACACGCCCATGCCCGAGGGAGGACTCGAACGTCCGCCGGAACCAGCCGCACAGTCCATGACTGCAGCGCCTGAGACCGCTCGGATAATCCCGCGCGGCTAAATTGAAGGTGAAGGTGGGAGAAAGGACAGGAAATGGAAGGGATTACGGATGTCAGCTGGATCGGAACATTATGCGAAATCAGCGGCGACGAGTGAAAATGTGTGCCGAACCGGAATTCGAACCCGGAATCTCCTGCTTACTAGGCAGGTAGGTTACCATTGCGCCACCCTGACACAGTGTTTATCGCAACTGCACGGACTATTTCGGCACGCCTCTCGGGTGACCCACACTCCCATCGAGCGCCACCTATCCACAGTCCCTGTCCGTGCGCTCCATGCTCGCTACTCAGAGATTCCCGCAGAAGGTCGGACGTATTTGTGCATCCGCAGTGAAAAGTCTGTCCGCCCCTGGTAGCTGAGTGGTCAGCGCAACGGAATGTCAGACCTAACGGCCCGGGTTCGATTACAGGCTGGGTCGGAGATTTTCTCCGCTCAGGGACTGGGTGTTGTATTGTCCTTATCATCATTTCATCGACACGAAAGTCGCCGAAGTTGCGTCAGCTCTAAAGACTTGCACCAGGCAAACTGTCTACCCGATGGGAGGCCCTAGCCACACGGCATTTCCATTTTTACTGAAGAAGGTAGATTCGTTGCCGATCGAGGTGAATCAATTATATGATGCATGGCTCCTGTTCTTTCGGACATGAGGCAACAACTCCACCTTCTTCAGTGCGGATGCTTAAATACGTCCGACCTCCTGGGGAAATCTCTGAGAAGCGAGCATGGAGGACACGGACAGGTACTGTGGATAGGTGGTACTCGATGGTGCTGTGTGTCGCCGGAGAGGCGTGGCAAGATAGTCCGCGCAGTTGTGTCCGGGTGGCGCCTAATAGTACCGAGCGAGGTGGCGCTGTAGTAAGCACACTGGACTGGTAATCGGGAGGACGACGGTTCAAACCTGCGTCCGGCCATCCTGATTTAGGTTTTCCGTGATTTCTCTAAATCGCGTAAGGCAAATGCCGGGATGGTTCCTTTGAAAGGGAATAGCCGACTTCCTTCGCCATCCTACCCTACCTGATGGGACCGATGACCTCGCTATTTGGTCCCCTCCCCCAAATCAACCAAACAACCCACTAACCAACTGCCTAGTAAGCCGGAGATCCAGGGTTCGGATCCCGATCTCGTCGCTGATTCCGCGTAATGTCACGCTACAGCTGACACGAGTAATCCCTTCCCTTTCCTTTCCTCCCCCCCCCCCCCCACCCTCAATTTACAGGAAATATTCTGGCTGATTGTAAACGAAAACAGTTTTCAGGGAATACAACAACTATCGACCGTTCTTAACCACCACGAGTAACTTAGACGAATCCAGAAATCAGAAAACACCGCCGAAGTCGACGAGTGCTATCAGCGATTCGTTTGTACGTGTCCCGATTTACAAAAGCTGCAACATTTTATTTATTTATTTGCTACCACCTTGTTACTAAGACAGGTCGTACTTTCACAATACGAAATTGTACATGTATTGAATACGATACTTATTTGTTAAGCCGGCCGAAGTGGCCGAGCGGTTCTAGGTGCTTCAGTCTGGAACCGCGCTACCGCTACGGTCGCAGGTTCGAATCCTGCCTCGGGCATGGATGTGTGTGATGTCCTTAGATTAGTTACATTTAAGTAGTTCTAAGTTCTAGGGGACTGATGACCTCAGATGTTAAGTCCCATAGTGCTCAGAGCCATTTGCTATTTCTTATTTTTAATGAGGTTAATAATATTGCAGCTTTAAATACTTCTAAAGTTAAAAGTAATTAAGAAACGAAAATCTTAAAATTAGCGATTTATAAAGACAGAGAAGAGGTTATGACATATTAAGTCGTATTATAAATTCGGAATTTTTTTTCTAAAATAAAATTCTCGCATTTAATATGGATAAATAAAAAGTAATAAACGTTCGTGGAATTAACAAAATTTAGTAAATTAAATTACAAACCATAACAGCCGCAACAATTTGGCTACGGCAAAAAAGCACTGCTTAACGTAGTTGGGTGCCGTTTCCGAGAGAGGACACACAATAATAAAAATCGGCCAGAAATAAAAGCGTGAGACTCGATGGGCAGGCTGCGAGTGGAAAGTGCGGGCGGACTTTCTCGCGTCGGCCCCAAGGCCGTTGACTGGGCGCGCGGCTCCGTGGGAATACTCGTACAGCTGCACCGCCAGTACCTGTAGTGCCGCGGCCGCGCCCTCGCTGCCTCGCTCTGCACCACGGAAGGAGGCTGTTCACTTCTCGTTGAGTTCCTAGTCTCCACTTAAATAAGCATTGTGTCTCGTGAACAGCACTATATCGGTTCTACGAGAGGCCATTCTCTACTCAACTTCCCGCCAACAGCGTGGTCATTTTAGACGGAGCGCAGATTCTGACTGGACAAGGATGCACCAGACAATAGGTCAATGCCATGTTAAACAAAGCATTCGAGCACCTCACTGAAACTGTACAGGACAATGAAGTTTTTTTACATGCCGATGGCATATCAATAAACACTGGTGTGCAAAACTTAAGACTGGTTGGTTGGTTGGTTTGGGGAAGGAGACCAGACAGCGTGGTCATCGGTCTCATCGGATTAGGAAAGGATGGGGAAGGAAGTCGGTCGTGCCCTTTCAGAGGAACCATCCCGGCATTTGCCTGGAGTGATTTAGGGAAATCCCGGAAAACCTAAATCAGGATGGCCGGACGCGGGATTGAACCGTCGTCCTTCCGAATGCGAGTCCAGTGTCTAACCACTGCGCCACCTCGCTCGGTGCAAAATCTTAAGGACGAAAGTATCTTCCGCATGATGTGTCTCTGCCAAGTAACATAGCTCGATGAAAGTTGGACTAAACTACGACCTAATACCCATCTAGCACCTGTGCGATGGGTCGGTAAGACGTCCACTTGCTTCAATGACTATCCATCAGTTGTGAAGCGTGGTGCTGGAGGAATGGAACGCACCTTACCAGCCTTCCAGCCTCGTGACTGGCTTGCAGAGCACGCATTGCCGTCATTAGTGATCACATGCCCTATTAAGAACCGCGTCCCGCCATTTGTAACGCTCAGGGGATCATCATAAATCACGATGACTTGAGTGTAATTATTTTCTTGAAATAAAAGGGTTACTTCTGTTCGTCTCATTGCGTATTTCTTTCAGTTACTTTCTGCACCACACTGTAGCAGTTCTTTAGGTGTATGGTCCCAGTGTCATCGAGCTACGTTACTTGGTAGTGACACATCATGTCACAGTTACTTTCGTTCTTAAGCTTTGCACAGCAGTGTATATGCATTAATCAGCTGCTCATCACTTTTCGTCTTGTCTAAAAATTTACATCGAAACACATACTCCGCAGTCAACTGTACAGTGCTTGGCTGGTGGTACTTCACACAAGTATTGTCGATTTTCTGTCCAATTCCATTCGCGTATTGAGAGACGGAGAAAAGCACTGTCTATGTGCTCTGTACGCAACCTCATCTCTCACGACCCCTTCGCGAGATATACGATGGTGGCACCACGGTGGTCGATTACAGCTTTTTCGAAAGAACTTCGTCGTCTTTCTCCCAGGATTACCATTCCCGTTACTCTTCCGTGTGAGCTACGCGGATCTGTTACGGTCGTAGCAGAGCGTCTATGAATATCAAGCTTGATGTCTACAGCCACGTGTATTTGATAAGGACTTCAAAGACTAGAACAATAATCTAGAATTTGTCGCGCTAGCGTCCTGTTTGCCATTTCCTATACAGATGCATTGGTGTTCGCGGAACGCTTCCAACAAATTTAGGTCTCCCACTCGCCTTCCCTATGCTGACTTTACGTGATCATCTCATTTCGTATCGGTTCTAAGTACTTATACGACGTGACGTGCTCGAGATATCGAACACTAAACTTGTAAGCTGGAACATCCAGATTCTCTTTCTTTGTTGGAGTTATTATCTTACACTTTTAGACATTTAAAGAGAGCCGTCATTCATTACAAAAGATATAAATTACCCGAATCTTTCTGTAATTTCTTACTACTGTCCAACGACGATACTTTCCTTTACAGAACAGTACGTCAGTGAACACTGTTATAGTGCCTGCTGGTCAGCCTCACAAATTGTTTATGTGTATGGAGAATATTACAATTCGTATTACACTTGCTTGTGACAGACTCGATGTTACTTTAGTTTCTGTGGAACATTCGCCGTCCAATGTATCGTACCCAGTTGTATTAGTCCAATACAGTAGTGAAAATCAGTATAAAGGCAGGGTTCCTACGAAAGTAGTAGTACAATGTCTGTAGCACACTGTATGGAATTTATTATTATAGTAGTAGATCCATAGAAAACATCAATAATCATGACGGAATTACACAGGTTTTTTTATAACATAAGTAACAAAATAAGGCGTTTTCATTTCCTGAATGGAAACTCGCCGTCACCTCAAAAATTCTCTTCGGCATTGGTTTTGTTAGAATTTTTAGTTATTGCAGAGAATTGTCGCCCACTCTTCTCGCATCGCACTTTTCAGCTCACATACGGCCTCAAATTGCCTTTCATTGCGATAAACATGCAAGCAATGCGTGATTTAAATTTAGTGCAGAAGGCTAGCACTTCCACCACCAAAATTTCTCTTAATTTTTTCTGCTTCCCTGTTCTCAGATCACGCCAATAATGCTGAAATCCATCCGGCTCGTCTAAATTAGACTTCTACTCATCACTAAAGATCGCTTTATTCCATTTATAAGTCCATGACATATGTTTTTCAGCAAACTCCATACTAGCCTGTATATGTTTGGGTGTTAGAGCAGGTTTCTGCAGTCGTCTCTTGAATGCAAGATGTTTATGCCGTAACAAAATTCGTCGTACACATCTAGCAGTTACTCACAGCTGTAAGTCAGCAACAAGGTGAGAAGAATAACGGTTTGTGGCCCTTGATTTGCGCAAATGGAACCGTACCCATGCCTAAATTTACTTTTTACTTAGCATATATTTTCCGTTCTGTCCAAATCCTACGGTCAGTCTAACGAAATTATTAGGCAATGTAGTTGAACGGTTCAGCTTCTAGGCGATTTGACGATTAGAGAATCCCATTTCCTTGTACGCCCCATGTGTGCTTTTTCATCTCATGGTAACTGTTTTCCGAGTGGCATTGTTACAATCGTAGTTTATGTACACAACACGGACGGTCACTAATGGTGTATGTTCTCTATCTACAGTAAAGGCACGTGCGCACACGCTAACGCCGCACAGGGCCAACTGCCTTTATACAGAGCTCCACCTTCTACCTCCTGAATCTTTGATGTCTTGTTACCCACAGTACAACTGACATAAAATGCAATACCGCCGCCCGCGGTGGTCTAGCGGTTCTAGGCGCGCAGTCCGGAACCGCGCGACTGCTACGGTCGCAGGTTCGAATCCTGCCTCAGGCATGGATGTGTGTGATGTCATTAGGTTAGTTAGGTTTAAGTAGTTCTAAGTTCTAGGGGACTGATGACCACAGATGTTTAGTCCCATAGTGCTCAGAGCCATTTGAACCAAATGCAATACCATTTAAGCTGGCCTCTGTGGCCGAGCGGTTCTAGGAGCTTCAGTCCGAAACCGCGCTGCTGCTACGGTCGCAGGTTCGAATCCTGCCTCGGGCATGGATGTGTGTGACGTCCTTGGTTAGTTGGGTTTAATTAGTTCTAATTTTAGGGGACAGATGAGCTCAGATGTTAAGTCTCATAGTGCTCAGAGCCATTTTTTGCGATTCCATTTAACTGCATTTGTCTGTAAACTGTATTCCATACTACTGCATACCTACTGTACAAAAATATTCCAGCCGACAATGTTAATTTTTCTACAAATATCCATGCCTCTGAGTTTCATTACTGTACTGATCTAACCAATCACATTTGTCAAAGAGACTCCGTATGATCGTATCTTTGTTAGTGGTCGACCATGTGATAAACCGTCTAGCACCTTTCGGAAATTTAGGAGGCTGGATCTACCTATTGACCTGTATCTGATATCTGCAAGATATCATCCGTGAATAAAGTAAGCCGAGTTTCAAACGACTCTTTGTTCCTGAATCCATGGGCACTCTTTGAGAGAAGCTTGCTTTCCTACAGGGACGTCATAGAGCTTAGAATGTGGCCAAAGATTCTGCAATAGGCAGACGTCAGCGATACTGAGATGCTCATTTTTGTTAAATAAGAGGAGAGGACCACAGCCGATAGGGATACTACAATTTTCAACACTACAGTCAGATGTAGTTTCATTATCAGTTTACAGGCAATCGGATTTGGCGATAAACTTCATCATCAGGCGCTCTAAATATATAGTGGCTGAATTTTCCAGAAAGACATCTGTTAGAAAGTCCCGCGTGAAAATAACCGCTATCCGCATCAGATCTTGAAGTAAGCAACCACGCACGGTGAGATCGCAAACTTCTATTAGTACCACGTGGCCGTCCGGGTCCCCGTCTTCTTGCTACCGAACATTCTTACAGCTGCCAGCAATCATGTATAGTCGCTACATTCGTGTCAAGTCTTTCTGCAATATCGGACAAGGTACACCCAGCTTCAAGTAGCCCTATTACACGAACTCGTTCAAACCCAGTGAGGTGTCGATAATGGCTTCTTTGTCGCCTTTAAGGCATTCTTGACTAACATCAAATCAACACGTCCAATCTCAAAGATAACTAACGCTTACGACCGTTTCAGCGTGTATTTAAAACGACCGTTACAGCGTGTACTTAAAGCAAACCTGATTTGCATCCTCAGAGTGGCGCTCCTAATGCCGCTGTTATGCGTTTGGTGAGAAATTTGAATAGACGCCATATTTCAGATGTCGAAACACGCCTACCAACTTTCGTTTATGTCGCACAAATCCTTCTTGGTACTGTGATTTTTTTCCGTCAGTGTATATGCGTGAACGTAGGCAGATGCTCGACATGGAAGAGCAAAACTACAGATACAATTAGGAAAGGCTGTTTGTCAAATCTTATGAGCCAATAACCTTCCTGAAGGCAGGTTAGAAATCTGGGTCGACACAGCACTCTCAGTAGGCAGTGCGCAGTTCTGTTATATCCTCCTCGCGGTGTCAGCGCTCATCAGTTGGTGTTGTTGACCGACGGCGGCCACTACGAGGCAGCATGTTCGAAAGAAAAAGGATGATTACAGATTAACGCACCGTCGAAATCATTAGAAAGGAACGCAGAATCGCATTAGGGAAGGCTGGGGAAGGAAATGTCTTTTACAAGGGAACCATCCTGACATTTGCCTTGACCGAGTTAGGGAAATCACAGAAAACCTGAATCTAGAAGGTTTGGCGAGGATTTGAACCGCCGTCCTCCCGAACGTGTGTCTAATGCCTTGTCACTGCGCCATCTCGCTCGGTGTTCTTCTAGAAACGTCGCTGTGTTGTGAGCCAATTCGGCGGGCCACTTCCCGTTCTGACAAGCTTTCTTCTCGTAAAGTAAAAATGCACGCACTCTCTAAGCTTGGAGGCACGTTGACATAAGCCACATAGCCCCGTTCACGACTGGAGACACTGAGCGCTCAAATGATGAATGTTTACTTGTACTCCATTACCAAATTGACTATAAAGGTCCCGGGTTCGATTCCCGGCGGGGTCAGGGATTTTCTCTGCCTCGTGATGACTGACTGTTGTGTGATGTCGTTAGGTTAGTTAGGTTTAAGTAGTTCTAAGTTCTAGGGGACTGATGACCACAGTAAGTCCCATAGTGCTCAGAGCCATTTGAACCATTTTGACTATAAAGGCCAATTTTCTGAAGTCTAAAGGTTACTGAGAATGACGTTTCGGTTAAAAAGAATACTACGATGGTGGTGCCAAAGTTTTAAGAGCATTTTGTAATCGTTACCATGAGTTTCTGAACCAGAGATAAATCACATAAGGGAAATCAGGCTAGAATTCGCGTATATTTCCAACATAGTATTTAAAAAGACATGCAGGCTAGGCCTCTTGGGTTTATGAGTCTTTAAAATACAGGGTCCAGTGGCCTGGGATGAATCACAAATCCTCTCGCAGTGTCTGGTGGAATGAGGGCTAGTGACATCATGATGATCAGCCTATCTGCAGATGAGGACATTAAGCTCGACTGAAGCCTTGGCGTTTTTCGAGACTAGTAGCTTACGTGCGACACCGGCTTTCATAGGCTTTATGAACTTTCTTCTGACTCGCTCTTACGAACAGCACGAGCGTTACAGTATAAGAAACAATTGCACTTGAAACTACACAAACTATTTGTGACGGAAATGCGCCAGAGTCAGCGACAAAAGGAAACCTTTCCCAATAGGTGAAAAAAAACCTTCGGATTCCCCCACAGAACAATTCCATGCGACTTCCCCTACATTTTACTAAGGAGAATAAGTCTATTTTTGTTTGAAATGGATAGAGACAAACAAAATCCGAACAAACCCATAGTTAGCCTAAGAAGAGCCATAAGTAAAGTGTTCAACGAATTCGAAAGTCAAATTCTATCTACAGATCTGACAAAATTCTAAGAAGGTTTCTACGCATTTTAAGTCAGTAACGGATAAAAGTCATCTGTCTGACACTCTGTGACCGTAACAGCTTCGAATCAGAGGATGATAGAGATAAGTTTGAAACACTAAACTTCTTTTTCCAAAACCGTTTCACTGAGGAAGATCGTACTGCGGTTCCTATCGCGCGAACGTCAAAATGGCAGATATCGAAATAAGTGACCACGGGATAGAAACTCATCTGAAGTGGCCACCGGAGTCGGTGGGATAGCTATACGATTCTGTATAGTATAGCAAAAAGAACTTGCTCTCCTAACAATCGCTGTAGTAGCGAGCAGATTGGAAAAGAGCGCGGGACATTCCCTTTTTTAAGACGGGTCGTCGAACAAACGCACACAAGTATTAGCCTGTATACTTGACGTCAGTATGTTGGACAGTGTTTGAATATGTTTAATGCTCGCCTTTAATGACGCTTGTAGAGACCGAAAATCTCCTGTGTAGAAATCAATATGAATCCCACAAACACCGATCGAGTGAAACCCAACTCGCTCTGTTCGTTCATGTGACCCAGAAAGGTGTAGATACCGGCACCCAGGTTGCTGCCGTGTTCTTCCACTTCCAGAAAGTGTTCCATATAGCTTCGGATTGCCGCATAGTAAACAAAGTACGAGCGTACGGAATATCTGACCAGCTGTGTGACTGGATGGAATAGTTCCTAAAAAAACAGAAACAGCATGTCAGTTTCAATGGAAGGAAATCTTACGACATAAAAGTTACTTTGTTCCTACCCAAAGGGGTGTTATAGGACAATTTTATTACTTTTCAAAACATGTAGCGAAATGCAGGAATACCTACAGAGGCTCGACGCTTGGCAATTGACCCTCAACATAAAAAAATACAACATATTGCACATGAACAGGAAGAAAGAGTCGCGCGGGGTAGCCGCGTGCTCTGAGGCGCCTTGCCACGATTCGTGCGGTTCTCCCCGTCGGAGGTTCGAGTTATCCCTCGGGCATGGCTGTGTGTGTTGTCCTTAGCGTAAGTTAGTTTAACTTAGATTAACTAGTGTGTAAGCCTAGGGACCGATGACCTCAGCAGTTGAGCCCTATAGGAAATTACCACAAATTTACAGTTTCCAGGCAGAAAGACCCATTATTGTACTACTGCAGAAGCATCACTGGAACAGACACATCTACAAAATACCTAGGAGTATCTGCACGAAGTTTAAGTGGAATGACCACATCAAACTAATCACAGTTACGGTGGATGTCAGGCAGATTCTTTGGAATATTCTTGAGGAAATGTTGTCCATCTAGAAGGGAGGTAGCTTACAAAACTTTCGTTCGTCAGTGTGGGATACGCGCCAGATAGGACTGACAGAAGGGACAACCAGCGGCGTTGCCGCCCTGGATGACTATCCCGCTGAGAAGAATAGGAGGCTCACGATACGAGTGGCCCACGCTTTGTGCGCAGGCCGATTCGAGGTAGAGCGCGCTGTAGCCAAAGCAACACGACGCTCTCCTGCCCCGCCACTTTCTTTTGTTGTGCGCAGCCAGATCGCAACTATTTTGTTCAGACTCAAGACACCTGCAGCGAAATATTTGTGAAGTACTTGTCTCTGACACTCTAACATAGCGATGGAGGTGGAGAAAATAGAGCCGCATCATATAGCCATTTTCAAACCTTCTGATCTGCGTTCGTGCACTGCTTATTAGGGATAGCGGTTATGGCTAAAACAACCGGTCATCGGTTATATGGGTTTTTTCGACGCATGTTTGACCTATCTCTTAAAACCGCTCGAAAGAACCAGTTCCTGAAACAGCCGAATTTCGGTTTTTTATTCCTATTATTTCCTGTAATAAACGTAGAAATCGAACAAAGATTGAGAACTTTTGTTTCCTTCAGTTTCAAAATACATAGAATCAAAACATTAAATTAAATAGGCAAATAAAAGAAAACAGTCCGTCCACCGTTCACCGCTTTTCTCGGTAAGTGATAAGTGCTTGTATACAACAAAAAAATGAACAGTGATTCTATTTTTTTTTAAACTCTGCTCAAAAATCGTGTTGTGATCGAGGAACATACCACTATTCGGGCATTACGAATAGTCAGTGCTAAAGGGTGAAAACTCTATTTCTCGTGTTAATTTGTCCATTTCCAAGCGCTTCAAGCAGATAAAGGCATATCACGTCGAGGCAACAGATCAGCTACTTCCTGTTTTTATCGTGAACTATGGATAAATTGTAAAGTTGTACGATTTCTCCTCATCTGATGTCGCAAGTTTGTTGTGGCTCCTCGCGCTTTTAATGTTTTAAAGCAAATGGAGCATTGTACTTCTTTGATGTAGCACTTCATAAAATACTTCTATTCTGGGTATGGTACCTTTCTCTAGTACAAATGATGTCAGACGATGACAGCGAGAAAGTACCATATAGACCAGATGGGGCAAGTATGACACACAACATGTACACACGTACCATCTAATAGCCCACACCACAAGGTAAAAGTTACGGTATTGTCTTAGCAGTGCTGTACCACTTCTTATGCCACGAGTTTGTTGTTATTAGAATAGCACTTATCCAATTTTCTGTTATAATGCAATATTTCAAAGCAATGGATATTTTAAGAATAAAAATTACTTCTTTTTGAAAAAAAGCTTTATTTAAAAGCAAAACATTTTTGCATTGCTGCTATGGATAGTTATATTTCGGTTCTTTTAATCGGTTATTAGTAAATAATAAAAACATGTTATAACCGAGGCCAAATAAATACCGAAAAACACCGGTTATTCAGAACTAAAATACCGGTATTGGTTTTAACTGGTTGGCTTTTCTCCACCCCTACTGGTTATTCCGCGAAAAGCAAATATCCCAAATATTTCGTAACCAGTTTTTGAGAAATAACAGTACGCGAAAAAGTAAGGGTTTCGCTGTATGATTCAAACCCTTGCCTTCATTATCTACCGAGCTGCTGAAGCAACATTAATGTGACACTTCTATTTCTTTGTACAAGAAAATATCTAGTATCTGAGTACGTGTATGTGTGTGTGTGTGTGTGTGTGTGAGAGAGAGAGAGAGAGAGAGAGAGAGAGAGAGAGAGAGAGAGAGAGAGAGAGACTGCCTGGGAGGGTAGGGAGATGGGAGGCGGAGGGGATCGGAAGCGCAACTCTTATTAATTCCACGATGAATGGCAAATAGCTTTGAGCTTTCACATCAGATGCTTCCGGGTACACGTGCTACTAGTCAATATTCATTACGTGATCCGCCTTTCTTCTTATTGATACTAGATTATCTGTGTGGCGGAGCAGGTCGCGACTTCGGTTTGGTAAGGTAACGTATTTCAGGGGGATATGAGGAGATGGGCAGCTCCCCCCTCTCCCCCTTCTGCATAAATCCATATCTTTACAGTGGAAAAGTAACGGTGAAACCGTGCTAAATCCCCGATTCGAGGCAGTCCGCACGGCGCAGTTTCGCTTTCACTGCGTTTTAAACACTGCATGAGAGTGGCCACATCGATACATTGGTCTTAATAATACATCGGCTGGCGAAAAGTTTCAGCGTCCACTACATTTTTCGTTACAAGGGCACACTGCACTCCTCTCTTGTCCTGCAATCGCGTTAATAATGCAAGTCTTATCACTTACAGGATTATGTGGATAAATCAATGAAAAGCACTAACCATACAACAAAATACTCACTGCTTTGGGCACAATTAATTTTTGAAAACATGTTAAATAGCTTTTCACGAGTTGAAGAAACTTATCTTTTTCCGCCTAATTCAACAAATAACAAGATCATAACGACCAGCACGTTTAGTGAACCTTATTAACCACTGAGATCATGGCATCAACTTTCTTTTAATGGATGCATATGTTCCGTGGCTCTGGGCCCCAGTTCTCGTTGACGCAAATTCAGTAATACAACTATTTCATAGATCTGACAAAAAGTTACGAAGTAATACACATTTAAAATAACAATATTTTTCGTTATTTTTGTGGATGGTTGAATGGTCCACCACCCGGAATTTTATTTCACTCTGCACGGCAGAATGCTTCGTTGCGATAGAAGACACTTTATCATTCGTGTATTGTCCTTTTTTGGCTAAAATAGCTATTTTTTGCGCCCTAAATATAAAACATCTATATTTTACATTTTAAAATTCTAAAAGATTCACATGCCTAAATATTTTGATTAGGACCACTGCTATAGTGTTGATATAGGACACAAGGACTGAAAGTCATCAGAGAAAAGCGGCGCTTTCTCTGGAATGTGTTGTGACACTTATGCAGCAGAACGCAATCAGCCGATTGTCCATTTGATCACATGTGAGTCCCTCTAGTATTCTTACATCGCAAGGCACAGATGAACATGAGTCTTCAGATTGTCGAAGTACGGAAATAAAAGTCTACTGGAGTGAAGAACCGCTATTACGTCGCGGTACACATCAATCAGACAGAACGGGTGACGCCAGAAGAATGTGATAGAAACGATCCTTCTTGTCACCAGTATACATTTGGGGATACGTGAAAATGTTTGTAGAGTTCCATGCTCGATATTCATATGCAAAGGGATACATGACTGTAAAGGTGAGTGCATCAACATGTAGGGGAAAGTCGAGAAAGAGTACGCACGTAGTATTTAACCGCTCATATCAAGTAGATGAGAAGGTTAAGGCAAATTTTTCTTATAACAAATTATTTTTGGATTATTTAGGTACAACATATATCAGTTACAGCTACCTAGCTTTTAACAGAAATATTAAATGTCAACACCTGTAAGACAGTGCTCGTTCGTAATCTTAAACGCATCATCTGGTAAGAGTCGACAACATGCAGTCAAAGAGTAAATCACAAGAAAATTTACAATGTCCTTCATAAACTATGCATTCTTCATCTCACCACTGGGAACAATTATCATACCTAAGTCCAGTCTTCCGTGATAGGCTCCTTGTGGACTCCATCACACCCTGGGCAATTCAAAAGATCAGGTCCCTCCTTGGATTTGGGCCTGGTTGTTCCTGGAGATGGCGCGGTTAATTCCAGATCGGCCTTACAGATTCTGCGTTGTTCTTTACTGGTATTTTGTCTCTTCTTGGTTTTGACTGGTTTAGCTTGTTTTTTTAACAATACATTTTTGTATAGAGACTCATACAAAATCTCGGATTTTTTTGCCATTTTCTTCTTTGTTATGGGTCGATCATATTTTGGCAGTGGATAAATACTGGATGGGCCTACACCTGTTTGTACATCAGCACTCTGAACTTCATTTGTCTCACGTTTCTGGTTCTTTCCTGGTGACTGCACAGACAAATCATTTGTCACTGAGAACCAGCACTTGTCCGTGGGCTCCTGTTGAATTCCTTTGCCTTCTGCAGTTGTCGAAAATTCGGCTCTCTCAGTGATTTCTGATGGAGCAAAGTCTTCCGCCGGGAAGACATCCGTACTCAACGGAATATTCCCGTTGACTCGAAGGATTTCTCAGCTGTTTGGATTTCGGGTATTCTAGAGAATGCGGCTCGGAACAAAATACAGCTTTCTGTCTAATGGATCTTCCTGGATTAGTAACTGATAGAAACAAAGAGGAAGGGGGGGGGGGGGGGGGGGAGGGAGGTTAAGAGTACGCACATAGTCTTTCCCGCTATATTTCAGCGTACTCTTAATCAGCGCGTTATACAGTTATAAAATATCACAAATGGCAGCCACTGCTAGGTTTCGCTGTTTGTCGTGCCGTTGTTTGTTCCTCACAGAACGGTAATTCGTTTGGCAGACAATTTTAGGGCTGAATTAAATTTAGAGATCGAACTTCGATAATACCTGAATAAAATCCATCCAGAGTCGAATGATGGGACATCCGATTGAATTTAACAACCGATTCGCCAGTTCAATAGATTTTTTCAATCGAACGAAACAACCGAAAGAAACTAGTCTCTGCGACCACGTGTGCTATATCAATAATTTTTACTCACTCCCCGGCTTTTCTTGTTTCATTCAGTGTGAAATAACTGAATGGAACAAGTCTCTGGCGGTTACGCTAGTTATACACGGTCTAGTCACATTAATTTGACCACCGCCCGTGTTCGACGTCAACGTGCAATAATCACTCACAGACGGGAGCTGGCAGCACTAGCAGTGGAGGGTATACAAACCGTATCGGTCGAGCGGTGGGAAACAGTGAAGTCGTTCTCGTATCGCGGAAACGGAGCGATTTATCTGACGTCCAAAGGGGCGCGGTCACTGGCTTTCGGGACAAGGGTGGAAGGAATTCCGAAACGGCTACGTACGTTTGTGAACTGTTAGCGTGCTCGTTTGGTTAAACTATGCCGTCCACGGTAAAATGGCGCTATCCGGAACAGGTGCCGAGGCAACTGTGATGCACCACGGGCCATAGACAACAGGAGTGAATGACGGCCGCATATAGACGTGTAATAGTTGAGCAATTGAACCGAGAGGCTACCAGTAGTGTCTCCTCGACGACCAGTCAAAAACGCTGCTGCGAATGGGCCTCTGCAGCAGGCACCTGGTTCGTGCACCAATGCAGACTGCTATTCGTCGGCGACGAAGGCTCGAATTTACACGCCAGTAACGGAACTGGAAGTTCACCGAGTGGTGACAGGTGCCTTTTCTGCTGAATCAGGTTTTATGCTCTATCGGACAGAGGGCTGTTGGCGTATACGGCGGAAACGTCTGAAAGCAAAAGGTCCAGGCCAGAGAAGGAAGCCTTAAGTCTGGGGTATTCTTTCGTGGCATTCCCTGGGAGGTATCGTCATTCTGGAAGGCAAAATGGAACAACACAAGTATGAATTTATCCTTGTGAATCGTGTCCACCCCTACATGCAGTTTGTTTTTCCTCAGGATGGTGACACCTACCATCAGGGCAATGCAACGTGTCACACAGCTCGAGGTGCACGTGAGTGGTTCGACGAGCACCAGGATGAGTTTACTGTACTCCTCTGGCCTCCAAACTTCCCGGATTTAAAACCCAATCGAGAATCTGTGGAATCGCCTGTTGGTGGCACGGATCCTCAACCGAGAAACATAGCACTGGAACTGGCATGGCTCCACATCCCTTTCGGTGCCTTCCCGAACCTCACTGCCTTTCTTGCTACACGTCCACGCTGCAAAATGTGGTTATTCAGGCTTTTGACTGGTGGTCACGTTAATGTGACTGGACAGTGTATGAACTTTTTCACGCAGTCTCCGGATTTGAGTGATTTCATTTGCATACTTTTTCAGCCTTTTCCGTTATACATGAACCATGAATAGGTCGCCATCGTTCTTTAAAGACAAATAACGTATTTTACTCTGCTCTGCAAACCTCAAGGACGAGATAGATAAAGTAACATAAGATATTAACAAGTCTGTGAAAATGAATGAGCCTGCACAGAAAGCTGGATGTCACATGGTGTCACATCAGCGTGACTGTAGCGCCAAATGAGTCTGGCCAGCAACACGTAGCGGTTGAAGGAAGCAGAAAGAAACTGTGTGTCAATCACCCAGCAGTTACAGTGCACTTTGGTGGAGTTCTTCGTTGCAGATGACCGCTACATTCAGCAACAGCCAAGAAGGTGCTCACGTCAAACAGCGGATGCAGTTTCAACCGCATTTAACAGAACTGCAGGCACGCAATCTCACGGTAAAATGTGGCACGGCGACAGCATGTGGATGATCTCTTTGCCCGACGATAAGTACGTTGTGTTCCGTTGGTACCCGCACATTGGCGGCACCTTTTGCGATGGTGCCATGCACAAGCGCATAGGGACTGGACCAACGAGGAGTCGGGTCGGGTGCTCTTCTCGGATGAGAGCAGATTGATTCCGACTAAAGTCTGGACGTACCATCATATGACGAGAGATGCGAACACGTATTGCATCCAGGAACACTGGCAAACGTTATCATTTGGTTGGTTGACTTGTGGGGAGGCATACACTCGTGTACTGAGGTGACGAAAGTCAAGGATAGCATTACGCAGATATACAGAAGGGGGTAGCATCGCGTTCACAAGGTATAAAAGGGCAGTGCATTGGCGGAGCTGTCATTTGCACTCAGGTGAGTCATGTGAAAAGGTTTCCGAGGTCTTTATGGGCGCACAACCGGAATTAACAGATTCTGAATGCAGAATGATAGTTGGAGCAAGAACTAGGGGACATTCCACTTCGGAAATCGTTAGGGAATTCAATACTCCGAGATCATCAGTGTCAAGAGTATACCGAGAATACCAAATTTCAGGCATTATGTCTCACCACGGGCAACGCACTCGCAGACTGCCTTTACTTGACGACTGAGAGCAGCGGCGTTTGCGAATAGTTGTCAGTGCTAACAGGCAAGCAACACTGCGTCAGCTAACCGCAGAAATCAATGTGGGACGTACGACGAACGTATCCGTTAGGACAGTGCTGCGAACTTTGGCGTTAATGAAATATGGCAGCAGACGGTCGAGGCGAATGTCTTTGCTAAGAGCATGACATCACCTGCAGCGTTTTTCCTGGGCTTGAGGCCATATAGGTTGGATACTAGACGACTAGGAAACATGGACTCGTCAGACGAGTCTCGATTTCAGTTGGTAAGAGCTGATGGTAGGGTTCGAGTCATGGACACAAGCTATCAACAAGACACTGTGCAAGCTGGTGGTGACTACACGATGGAGTGCGCTGTTTACATGGAATGGACTGGCTCCTCTGGTCCAACTGATCTGATCATAGACTGAAAATTGTTATGTTCGGCTACTTGGAGATCGTTTGCAGCCGATCATAGACTTCATGTTTCCAAACACTGATAGAACTTTTATGGTCGACAATGCGCCATTTCATCGGGCCACAGTTCGCGATTTGTTTGAAGAACATTCCAGACAATTCGTGCCAATGATCTGACCACCCAGAGTCCCATGGTACATTTTTGGGACACAATCGAGAGGTCACTTTGTGCACAAACTCCTGCACCGGCAACACTTTCGCACTTATGGACGGCTGTAGATGCAGCATGGCTCAGTATTTCTGCACGGGACTTCCAATGACTTGTTCAGTCCATGCCATGTCGAGTTGCTACATTCTGCTGTGCAAAAGGAGGTTGGTTGACAAGATATTAGGAGGTATCCCTTGACTTTCATCATCTTAGTGTAATGTTGCACGGACGTACTGAACTCCAAATCTTTGAACACGGTGCGCTACCTCAACGTTATCGTGACACTGTAGTCTTTCCCTGTGTGCGTCTTTCCAGGGGTGCATTCGGCCCTGACGTCTTTTTTATGGATGACAATGCGCGATCGCATCGAACAGCACAGCTGGCCTGCCAGTTCCCACTGAGCACGTGCACCAATGACCATCCAGCAATCGTATGCTCGGCCTGCCACAAATAATTCCTCACCATCCTTGTGGCCAGCATGGGAGCACGTTGCAGACCAAGCACTGCTGTCCGCTGTGATCACACTTCCTGGTAGGAACCATGCCTCTCCTTTTGTAATGTCCTCCAAATATCGAAACAGCAATAACAGTGACGACAGGCAATAAGAGTCCAGTCAGCAGCGATGATTTAACAATGGCCAAACGATCGAATATTTCCGCTCAGAACTGAATAGGCCGGAATGCGTCGACTGTTTGCATTCGGTTGCTCCCGCAGACTGAATGAATGAGTAAAGTGAACAGATACGTAAAGATACAACCGAAAGTGTCGACGTTTTCCATCAACCGAACTGAATCGATTGTTTTCATTCGGTTGTTCCTCACTACCTGATTCTAACACAATTTCTGATCGTGCTGAGATTCGGCTACTTTACATTTGTGACACTATTAGCGATGGAACAGTCATCTAGATTTTGTGCGGAACTCACGTTCTCATGTATAAAAGTTGAACGGAGCTGCATTTACGATCAGAATACACCGAAACTTGTTTATTTTGTATACTTCAACTTCTTTTTGGAAGATAACGACTGTGCCTCAGGGCAAATCAGTTCAGTTATAAAGAATATTTTCAATCCATAAACTTTCTATTGCGTCCATATTGATTGACGACACTACTGTACAGCATTATTCCAGAAGCTTGGGTTTCCTGTGGTAACATAATTCTTTTCGCGGCAGCAACGCTAAGTCTTCTTTATTATGTTATGGAATGTAATTTCCTTAAACGAATGGAAAATTAGAAAATAGTGCTTACTTCTATACAATACAGGTCAGCTTGTGTTACGATAACAATGATAAATGGATTGAGAAGTTGGAAGAACTGTCATCAGAGGTTTCAGGCTTTGAATCTGATGTAACCAGCGTGAATTAAGGTGGTTCTTCCCAAATCATCCCATGCGAAATGTCAGGATCATTCCTACTGATACGCCATATCCGTATCCCCAATCCCCGGCCATTACTTAGCTTTACAATATGAAGTAAACTTTCGTGACGAATATGTATTATTATTAAACTTTATTTTCGTATTTTATAATTTAACATTTAGATATCTCATAATTTCTCTTTTTAATAGCTCTGGGTCTAAGTTTTGTGTCATAGGATCATTATCACAGTTTTATAGACGTCCACTCAAAAATTGTAAAGATATTTATATACGTGATTGCCGGCGTCTCCGGCGTATACCCATGATAAAATCTTCTCGTGTGATCAGCCGAGTGGTGGCGTCGTCTTGTCGCACCGTTTCAATGAGTTTCGTACCCATCACCTTCAGGCGACAACGTCACCATTCGGCTAATCACCCGAGAAGATTTTATCGTAAGATATTTACACGGTAAAAATAGTATTTGTCGTCTAGAGTATGGAAACGGAAGAAGTACAACGACCAAAACATTTTTGTCCATCTCACTGCCTGCATATCCATATGTCTACAATACTAAATCGGTTTCTGAAGGCCGTACGATAACACTGTGACAACACAGCTTGCAGCACGTGGCACTGAATGAACGTAACGTACCGTGCGGTACACAGCTAGGCAGAGAAAGTAGCGGCCCCGATGCGTAGAAACATAGCCACGAGATAAAACGCATTATAGTTACGTCTTTGGCATAATGCGGCTAAACATGATACTTTCGGCTCAGTTCTTGCATTGTCATCGCTACGACCACACCAAGATTATAATAGAATGGCGAAGGTAATAGTAAGTTTATAATCTAAGAAATAACGCAAATCAGAAACAGGACACACGTGCATATGATGTTTTGTTAATAGCAAGTTTCGCTGACGCAAAATGCAGAGGGATTGGTGTTACTGTAAGGAAAACTTTGAGAAGCGAGTTTTACCAATACCGAAAGCAATGTCCACTAATGCTAAACGTAAAATCTGTTTTACTGCGAGATATTCCACTCTATTTGTATGTGATGGTGTCTTAGAGTAACTATGACACAACACCTGCATAAAAAAGCAAACACTGTGGACGCAGTTGATTTATCACCTGAGAACATTCGCGGTAAATGATCCCATTTTAGCCAAGTGGTGCATAGAAAGCATCACCAGTTTACTATTAGAGTCGACATTAAATGACATTTATCGTCAAAACGGTGCCATGTACAGAGCAAAAAAGTTAGTTTCCGTTTACCGCCAGTAGCACCTGACGGCAACAGGCAAATACTTCTTGCTCCGTCGAATCTAACGGTACACTACACAGCTGCGAGTCTGACAGCTATTAAATTCAGACAGCCTGTCATATGTTACTCTTCTCAGCGAAGTAGTGCCAAATATTTTTTTCTAATAAATTTTCAAGGCAAGCAGATTTAAACCCATTAGCACAACTATCAGCAGCTTTAAACATCTCGCTGTCAATTTTGCACACTAGTGATTTTAGATAATCGTATTCCTCTATTCAATTTTTTAAAACTTAACAATTATTGTTTGCGTGCCGTATCAGTTTCACATTTTTATACAGAAAAAAGAAAAACAATCGCTATTTTCCATACTCCGCGTGTTTCTGTTTGTAAAGACTGTAAATGAAAACACAAACAAATCTCAGCTGTGATTACGCTGTCAACAATAATATACGATCTGCGCGTGGAAATTGCACTCATCACGATAAAAAAGTGCGTTTCCATTGGACGTTCGTTATGCAAAAACATGACAAACACTGCAAAAGCAGTACATGAAAACGCAATATGAACAACAGAAACTTTGCCGCTTACCACAAATGTTGAGCCAGCCTTCAACTCTGCAAGGATACACCAGTTTCGTTCTCCGTCCCATGATGAGTAGAATACTGTGCTTTTCTGAAAACAATACTTCGGCAGGACAGCTGTTCTCGTGAACGCCGAAGTAAAATTTGCCCAAAGAAATTCAGTCACATTCCAACTCGGAAAAACTTTGTATTTTAGTGTCACTCCACGGCAGGCAAGACACTGACAAGGGATAAACAGGGAAGCATTAAGGAAACATATATTTGTGATATAAGTGATGGCATTAGCGAGTTTCAGAGAGAGACAGTAAGAAATCACTTCGCCTACCGCGCGAGCCCCATTCGACAGCTCGCCGAATTTGAAACTGACAGCGGCAGCATTCCCCAGCAACCAGTAGCGCTACTTTCCAAAGAGGCTAGAGCGCAAGATGTACCTCACGCCACAGCGAACGCAGTAGATAAAACCTCTGTCTTTCTTCTTTCCCTCAGTCTTGGAGAGACTGATTTGAGTATATCATTGCAACGTATATTTATTCTCCATTCATAGTTAACACGCGTCCCTTTGAGTTCCCAGATATCATACATTTTAATATAACACTGAACAGCGTGAGCGAGTGATACAGAGTCCTCTTGCGGTGCGCTCACGAACTGACAGCGCAGCAGCCGCAGTCGCGGTTGCCGTCGAACTCTCAGTTGGTTATTGACGAAAATCGCGTCCAAGAAAAAAAAGTCTACAGCATTGCAGTTGTGTATTAGAAAATCTATATGGGTGACCTTACTCGAATTCATTTATTGTTGCTTCTGGCAACAGAAAGAACACTGTCTAAAGTAGCATTACAACTGTCATCAACCATCCTTCGGCGTATGTTCCTCGCAGACCTATCTGTCTTATGCTAGAATCATTCAGTAAGTTGGTCGATTAGAAATCCCCGGACAAGCGTGATGAAAGTAAACCATCTAGTCGAATTATTTAAAATGGGAAATAACGTGTATGGGCGCACTACTAAAGCAGTACCTAGCACTGAGCACAACGCTACGAGCGATATAATGCCCGCTGTAAATGACGAATATGTAATTATTGTTACATTAATGAATATAAAAAAAAATTCAGGCTCCGTAACGTTTATTGTGAGCTAGACAGCAACAATCTCTCAAAACATGCCGGCCGGTGTGGCTGAGCGGTTCTAAGCGCTTCAGTCTGGAACCGCGCGACCGCTACGGTCGCAGGTTCGAATCCTGCCTCGGCCATGGATGTGTGTGATGTCCTTAGGTTAGTTAGGTTTAAATAGTTCTAAGTTCTAGGGGACTGATGACCTCAGATGTTAAGTCCCATAGTGCTCAGAGCCATTTGAACCATTTTTCTCAAAACACGAGAGGTACAGAGTGAGTTAAATAAAACTTTGCCGCTATTGTCGAACATATGTAGGTACTTATCGGTTCTCTTCAAAGAGTGATTTCTATTTTAACAAAGCACAGTATGAAATATGAAGCTTTCTGTACGTCAGATCGAACTTATAATAGTTCTGGGTTACTATTAATTTATTTATTTACTGTTGATATGCATATCGGCTGTTCCACTGTTACCTTAAAAGTAAAGGAGATCGTAATTGTGTGTTTATTTGTGGTAGATACTGCTATACAAGTTTAGTTAATAACATTTAAGGGAAATAATATTTTCAGACTGAGTTCTTTAACATTTCTTATAACTAATTTTAAATGGGTAGAACCTAAACTATTTTCAAATTAAGGTCTCAGTTCTCTCTTTAGTTACCACTACTGCTTCTGTTCTAGGTTACACATGAGTTACGCTTCCCATTCGTACCTTAAAATACAGGACATTCCCCTTTTCTTGCTTGTATATCCCGCGCCCCACTATTTTTGTTGGGATTTTGCCATTTATTGTTGTGGCAAATGATGGATCGGCGCTTATCTCACTGTCATTGTTTAGCGCGTTCTAACAGCACTGAAGACGGAAGAAGTTTGCTTAGCCTGGAGTTGGCAGCTGATTCGGTGTATTGCGTGAACTAAGCTATCGTGCCTAAACGGAAATGCAGCCTTTCTTCAAATTTAAAGGAAAAATATCCTCTCCTCAAATAGACGAAGATTAGTTATGAAATTCACTGTAAAATCTGCAGCCTAAAAATACTTTATTAAAGGGTTTCTTGAAATAAAACCTTCGATATTCAGGATTACAGAGCTTTTACAGTAATTATAATAACGTAAGATATAATACTATTACCGTTGACGGTTCACTTGGTCCTTTGCAGTCGGTCCTATATAGTTACAGTTATGAGCTTTAATCTGTATCGAGATAGAATGGGTAAACAGTAAAAGCGTAATTTGTGAAATTCCAGAAAATAAAGAGGCTACATTGGCTGCAGATGAGGTAGCTTTGGCATACCATTCAGCGTGTCATAAAAGCTACAGTTCCACAGATTGGACAATAAAAAAAAAAAAAAACTCTACGATGTCAAGTTTTGTTGCAAACGAACCAAAGCTGAAGCCATTGTTGACAACGTTTTAACTGCTTGGTGCAAACAACTTCTTAAAGAAGTTCTTGACCATGTAAACTTTGCAATTTTATCCACTGATACCAGTAATCAAAATCAACAAAGCTTCTTCCAGTGTCTGTTAAATACTTTATTCCAGAAAGTGGGGCGCATCAAAAAAATACTGGAATTCATTTCTATTTAAAATGAGAGTTCTAATGTAATATCTAAGAATGTGATTCCGGTTTTGCACGGTCACTCAATAGAATCAACGTTTATGTGTTTATCTGCCAACAATACGAACAGTATGTTTGGTGGAGTAAACAGAATTGGCAAAGGAAATGTTTTTTCTGAAGTACAAGCAAGCGTTGGTAGTGGATTGCATGGCACTTAATTATCGTCCACAACATTGTGTAATAAGCCGTTGGGAAGCTGCCAATTGGTGTAGAGAATATGATTTGCAAACATTTACGGGTACTGTCATATTTATACTGTAAGGGTGTAAACACTCATAGAGTTGTGTGATTTGGTAAATGTCAGCTACCATAAACTGCTAGGTTATGGCAGAACAATGTGGCTGGCTTTGCTTCCTGACTTTGCAAGAATTTTAAATTTGTATCCTGCTCTAAAATCATTTTTCGTCTCTGACTCAAGGTGTCCTTTATCTTTGTAATCACTTTTCAACAATGAGGAATCTGAATTATGGTTGTGGTTTGCTCAAGTCGATATTTTTGAAACAGGCATTCGAAAAATCTAAAAGCAGAATGCTTGCTTTGCAGAGACAATATCTGATTATGAATTACTCAGAAAAAAAGCTAAAAAAATAGGAAAAAATTATTTTATGAGTTTTAAGATCAAATCGATGTTGAAGTAGTTGTATGACAGTGGTCAAGCTGCTCACAGTGGGCTTTACTTCTATGTTAATTCATTTTGTAACGAAGCACTTAAATATGTCCGAAAGAACAGATACCATCTTAGTACATACATAGTTAAGGCTCACCAGCCACTTGACCATCTTCTTCTTTTTCTGTGCGAATGCACAAACAGTGCCCGAACTCTTACGGGAATCGGCAATGCGCCGCGAGTAATGAGTATAATGGGCGGGGGCACTACGAACGTTGTGCGGGACAATACGTTGAGAATGTGGGCTTCGCAGGAGGCGTGCCAGAGATAAATCTCTGCAGTCGCGCTACCCTCTGTGTCCTCGGTGGCTCAGATGGATAGAGCGTCTGCCATGTAAGCAGGAGATCCCGGTTTCGAGTCCCGATCGGCGTACACATTTTCATTTGTCCCCGTTGACGTATGTCAACGCCTGTAAGCAGCTAAGGGTGTTCATTTCATTGTAACTTAAATATTTGATTTCATGTGGAAGCAGTTTTCACATTATAATTCACTTTGCTGGAACAGTTTGAAAAAGGAGCTACAATGGAGTGAAACAGAATCAAGCATACCATTGATTCACACACTAATCAGCCAGAATATTATGACCACCGACGTACTGTCGATATAAACCCGTACAGGCGATAGCAGCATCACCTGGCGAAGAATGACTGCTAGTCAGACACACGCACGTTGCATGTGGTATCCGAGAGCGTGCTGTCTGTGTGCAGAATGGGGATGGACGCGATCTACAGGGTGTTACAAAAAGGTACGGCCAAACTCTCAGAAAACATTCCTCACACACAAATAAAGAAAAGATGTTATGTGGACATGTGTCCGGAAACGCTTAATTTCCATGTTAGAGCTCATTTTAGTTTCGTCCACCTACGCTCAATAGAGCACGTTATCATGATTTCATACGGGATACTCTACCTGTGCTGCAAGAACATGTGCCTTTACAAGTACGGCACAACATGTGGTTCATGCACGATGGAGCTCCTGCACATTTCAGTCGAAGTGTTCGTACGCTTCTCAACAACAGATTCGGTGACCGATGGATTGGTAGAGGCGGACCAATTCCATGGCCTCCACGCTCTCCTGACCTCAACCCTCTTGACTTTCATTTATGGGGGCATTTGAAAGCTCTTGTCTATGCAACGCCGGTACCAAATGTAGGGACTCTTCGTGCTCGTATTGTGGACGGCTGTGATACAATACGCCATTCTCCAGGGCTGCATCAGCGCATCAGGGATTCCATGCGACGGAGGGTGGATGCATGTATCCTCGCTAACGGAGGACATTTTGAACATTTGAACAATATGCATGGGATTGGAGTCCCAGGCAGCACAGAACTATTCGTTGCGTTACCTCTAGCCAAACATGTGCACATCTCGCTAATCGTGAAGACACAGTAAATATTTCATGTCTATTCGTAGCTATAAGACAATAGCAAAAGGTGCTGGGTTCGAATACCTGAGAGTTAAAAATCATTTGTATCGTCATTTCAGTTTGCAGTATCACACTATTGGTGAACATACGAGGGTGAGTCAAATGAAATCCTTAAATTTGTAACAAATTGAAATTTCGTGCCGTTATCCTGTAAGTTGGTAAGCGTGGTACAAACAGCGTGCAGAATGGCCTGTAGGTGGCAGCATAGTGCAGATGCACACATACCGTCGCAGTATCAGTATAAAGATGGCCGCCCCATTTGCGACTTGCACCAGGGAAGAATAGCGTTCTGTTATTCGGTTTTTGCGTAGTGAAGGTGTAAAACCTATTGAAATTCATCGACGAATGAAGGTTCAGTACGGCGATGCATGTTTGTCACAGCAGCAAGTCTACGAATGGAGTAGGAAGTTCGAAAATGGTGTGACTTCAGTGGAAGATGCTCCTCGTCCAGGTCAGGCGCAACGAGTTGTGACTCCACAGAGCATTGCAGCAGTTGAAGCCATAGTGAAGGAAAACCGCCGAGTGATATTGAACGACACTGCAGCATGTTTACAAATTAGTCATGGGTCAGCACACCACACTGTTCATGATGTGCTCCAGTTTCACAAAGTGTCTGTAAGATGGGTGCCACGGCAGCTGACTCCTGAAATGAGAGAACGACGTGTTGATGCTTGTGAAGAACTTCTTCGGCGCTTTGAACGAGAAGGTGGCTTTCTTACAAGAATCGTTACTGGGGACGAAACCTGGGTTGGCTTCCACCAACCGGAAACGAAGAGAGCGAGCAAGGAATGGCGCTATTCTTCATCACCAAAACCAAAGAAGTTTCGAACAGAACCATCAGCAGGGAAGGTTATGCTGACTCTCTTTTGGGACGAAAAAGGGGTCATTTTGGAGCATTACATGCCTAGAGGGACCACTGTCACCAGTGCATCATACACAGATCTCCTAAAAAATCATCTGCGGCCTGCAATCAAATCAAAGCGACGTGGATTGCTGTCAGCAGGTGTCCTTTTGCAACATGACAATGCAAGGCCCCACACTGCCCGTACAACAGTTGCAACAATCACAGACCTGCATTTTGAGTGTCTTCCTCATCCACCATGTTCACCAGACCTTGCCCCAAGTGATTTCCATATGTCTGGACCACTCAAAGACGCAATGGGAGGAAAGAAGTTCCGTTCCGATGAAGAGGTACGCCACGCGGTGCATGAGTGGTTGCGCGGACTACCGAAAGAATTTTTTGCTAAAGGAATTTATGCACTTTGTAAGCGTTGGAGGACATGCATTGAGTTTTGGGGAGATTATGTCGAAAAGTGATACAGCTTTGTACCACTTCTGCACAATAAATAATATTTAAAGAATATTTAAGGTTTCCATTTGACTCACCCTCGTATTTAATATCTGACATCTGATTTTCCTCAGTTAACAATTCGTATAGGCACTGGGTTCTATTCCCCGTCCATCACCGCAACTTTACTTCATGGCGTTTCACACTTATGCATTGCACTTTATTACGTACATTTCGTTGTTACTTCTCAGGGTCATTATAAACTTCATAGGGTTCCCCGGTGCAGTGCTAAACATATCGTCATTTATTTCCAGGTTCAGACATTCGGCCTTGTAAACTGATACCGATGAACACTTCAATATTTTAGGTCTCGTCATGTCATTAAATGAGTGTGATAAGACTTCTGTCGTGTCACTTACAGTAATGAGGTTTAATTAACAAGCGTTAAGGAATGTTGTCGAATTAAATCGGGTGATGCTGCGGGAATTAGATTAGGAAATGAGACGCTTAAAGTAGTAAATGAGTTTTGCTATTTAAGGAGCAAAATAACTGATGATGGTCGAAGTAGAGAGGATATAAAATGTAGACTGGCAATGGCAAGGAAAGTGTTACTGAAGAGAAATTTGTTAACACCGAGTATAGATTTAAGTGTCAGGAAGTCGTTTCTGAAAGTATTTGTATGGAGTGTAGCTATGTATGGAAGTGAAACGTGGACCATAAATAGTTTAGACAAGAAGAGAATAGAAGCTTTCGAAATGTGGTGCTACAGAGGAATGCTGAAGATTAGATGGATAGATCACATAACTAATGGGGAGGTACTGAATAGAATTGGGGAGAAGAGGAGTTTGTGACACAACTTGACAAGAAGAAGGGACGGGTTGGTAGGACATATTCTAAGGCATCAAGGGATCACAAATTTAGTATTTGAGGGCAGCATGGAGGGTAAAAATCGTAGAGAGACCAAGAGATGAATACACTAAACAGATTCAGAAGGATGTAGGTTGCAGTAGGTACTAGGAGATAAAGAAGCTTGCACAGGATAGAGTAGCATGGAGAGCTGCATCAAACCAGTCTTTGGACTGAAGACCAGAACAACAACATAGGACTGTCTTATTTCCAATAAGGTCTTCTCTAATATTTGTCGTATGACGGTATTAGTTACATCTGAACTGACTGCGATAATCAGTAGTGTTCTCTAATAGTCTTCTGTGGTAACCATTGTGCATGTCAAACGGCTGTACTGTAGAGGATTTAGAGGACCTCCGACACAACTATGCTTTGTTGGTTGCATAAAGTCAGGTGTGGCCTACACATTGGAATTCAGGGGCGGCCTGCTTTTTGTTCTGTCGAGTGTGCCGGTTTGATAAGTAGTCTTCATGGATTTGTTCAGATATGGCAATTTACTGCTTAAGTCCACAGGGTTTCAATGCTACCACTGATGATAGTCACACAGCGATTGAAATCGATTTGCAACAGAAATATAGATTTATGCTTCAACGATGAGTAATGACTTTCCTTTTGTTATATGGGGGCTATTCGGAAAGTAAGGTCCGATTGGGGTGCGAAATGGAAACCACAGTGAAAATCCGATGAAGCTTTGCACAGATGCGTTGGGCAGTGCCTCTAGTATGCCTGTCGATCGCGTCACGTCGCTCTTTTCAGATCTAAGCACACAGTGAGCACGTAAAGACGCTTAGAACAATAGTGTCTCCCGCCAAGTATGAGGGCCTGGGGTGATATTTCGCCTAATGTCATGCAGCCCACATAACACAGCTGTCATGCTTTTCCTTCTGCATGACAATTTTCGGCCGCTCTCTGCAGGGGCAATGAAGATGCTCCCGCAGCGTTTTCGATGGGAAGTGTTTGAACATCCACAATAGAGCCCGTAATTGACTCTCCCTGTATTTTATTCCTGCTCAGATGAACCGCTGGCTATGAAGATAATGTTCTGGCACACACAACGAGCCGTAGACTAGCGTAGAGAATTGGCAGGAAGAACTGGCGGCTGCCTTCTATGACGAGGGTACTGAAAGTTGGTAAAACGCTACGACAAATGTCTAAATCAGAGCGGCGACTGTGTAAAAGTAGCTGGAAGGTGTAGCTAACTGTTGCAAATAAAACTTTTTTGATTTTCACAGTGGTTTCCATTTTGCGACCGATCGGACCTTACTTTCCGAATAGGCCTCTAAATACTTGTGTGGCGGTCGTGGTGCACACAACTACTGGTGGAACCTCATTCAAAAAAATTGTCTGCAGGATGTAAACGATAAGAGCTATAACGTACTGCAGTGTTGTAAGAAAGTCGAGACCAACAATTTGCAGTCTATCAAGCCGAGAAACAACCTCAGATTGGCCTACAAAAGCCACCCAAGCTACAGCGCAAGCGCGCTGCCGAGTTTTTCAATTCCCTCTCACACTCTTACGCCATCAGTTTAGTCGAATACATCGTTAACATTATTAATTTAAACTTTCCCATGAGAGTAATGGACGAAATAGCACTTTTGTAAACGTTATGCAAAAACTAATTGGTTCAAATGGCTCTGAGCACTATGGGACTTAACTTCTGAGGTCATCAGTCCCCTAGAACTTAGAACTACTTAAACCTAACTAAACTAAGGACATCACACACATCCATGCCTGAGGCAGGATTCGAACCTGCGACCGTAGCGGTCGCGCGGTTCCAGACCGAAGCGCCTAGAACCGCTCGGCCACTCCGGCCGGCAAAAACAAATTACTTTTGGAGTTCGCTCTAAATATTACTCTTACAAGCAAAGTAATTTCATACTAAGAAAGCGAAATAAATAAAATGGTTTAATTGTTAAATTTATGATTCTAAAATCGCAATATTTTGAGATGAAATGTACAGAAAATTCTATTTTACAGTTTGTAAGTCCAGGAACAAGAGGTTTTCAACACTGAAGGAGGATTTTCGCCAAAATCACGCGCGCCGCGCATGCACTGTTGCTTAGGTGGCTTTTGTAGGCCAATCTGAGGCTGTGTGGGTCAGTATCCTCATTTCTTGAGTGACCGGGACATACAGTCACCGCTCTTTGATGCACAAAGTATGGCTTTTCTCCAGGAATGTAAGCATTCAGATTTATGTGTTTTTTTTTTCTTTAAAAGTACTTTAGGTAACACCTATAAAATGCTTTTTGTCCGAGTAATCTGAACGATCCCATGCATATGTGTGAGTAGGACAACAGTATGGCATCGCTACAGCTTGATGATGAAGCTATTAATGCGTGATTTGCAGGAGGGTGACCCTAAGAATTCATATTTATATGTATGCCTCTTAATCTTGTTCTCATGCTTGCATGCAGTGCTTACGTTCTGTTAAATTTATTTCTATAGCTGCCCCAGACATCAAACTGCCACAGGCCCTGACGCCATTTTCTAGCCAGAGCTCACGGGGGATGTCAGTGGTCATTAAGAATCGGATACATGAGCATTACTACTTCCTCTGTCAATAACAATTTGCGCTTGCATATAGTGCTTGTGACGTCTTTTTCTCTGTTGTTTCGTACGTGTGCTTGATGTTACTATAGCTACAGCAGTGTTGTTCTATTAAATGAAAACAATATCTAAACATACGTCTAAAATCCATAATGACGGAAATGAGAAGTGGTTAAAATCACTTAATAGTGTCGGTGAACCGCAACGTAAGTGTCGGAAATTATAATCGATGGATGTATATATATCTATCGCATGTGTGTGTGTGTGTGTGTGTGTGTGTGTGTGTGTGTGTGTGTGTGTGTGTGTGTGTGAGAGAGAGAGAGAGAGAGAGAGAGAGAGAGAGAGAGAGATACTTATCTCACTTCTTTCTTTTACAGAAATATCGGAGCCGTCTGGCGGCGGCTAACTACAACACCCCAGCCTGTACCTTCGAAATGGAGGCCACAAGCACCACAACCACGGTCATTACGCTCGCTGTGGCCGCCGCTTGAAACCTCCCCGACACCACATACGGCACCCCCATTGCCCCAGCCCGGAATATCAAACTGGTGCGGGACATCGACTCCGGGGCGTTTGCCGGGACGTTTGGCGTTTGCGATGTCAACATCGTGTGCGACACCATGAGCCTGGTCTGGAGTATCACGTTTACCGTGCTGCGTTGCGATCGATCTCTATGGCAACGTCCTGGGTCTAGCAGCAGTAGGAGTCACTGAGCCCGTCTTGTTAATGTACACCAGGTAAATGGCTCTGAGCATTATGGGACTTAACATCTGAGGTCATCAGTCCCCTAGAACTTAAAACTACTTAAACCTAACCAACCTACGGACATCACACACAATCATGCCCGAGGCAGGATTCGAATCTGCGACCGTAGCGGTTGTACGGTTCCAGACTGAGGTGCCTAGAACCGCTCGGCCACTGCGGCCTGCACACCAGGTAAATCACACAGCTGCGTTACACAACTCTGCGGTGGCCAGTGCTTTTGGGGATAGGATCCTGCAATCCCACATTGATAACTCCAATGCGTCGTATCGAGATCCAGACACTTTCCTACTTTCCTTCGTGCTTGTCGAGCAGTGTTGGAACAGTGGCATCCGCCCGCCACCACGTGCACAAAGCAGTTCTCTAGTTCTCTAGTGTGAGCTGACGCACCCCCCCCCCCCCCGCTCTGCTCCACCACCCCAAAGAAGTCAGTAATGCTGCAGAGAAAAGTATGCATATATGTATGTCAGAAGCAAATTGCATAATGTATGTACGGGTACAAGCTGTCACGTAGGAATGACGACATGGGGAAGCTAAGTCCAAAAGCGGCGTGTACCTCACAGCGCTATTCGCATGTTTTATGATCAACGATAGAATGGCCAACTATCATGAAACCATATTGGAGTTCACGTTCCTAACGACCGTGCGCGACCAAAAGCACTCACCGTCAAACAAATCGTACGTGACGAAGTGAAGATCCCTCGTGAAGACATGATCGGGGAACACCTGTCCATCGTTAGTAGCGTGGTTTACGAACGACGCAGCCGGCGATAAGATCTTAGAACGAATGGACGAAAGACGCCCTCAAATTCCAGCAACAGTAATTGTTGAACGTGTCGGCCTAGATTATGCACAATCCGCATCTTCGAACTTCCGTTCGAAATGCTGGCAGAAGGCGTGATGGCGGCACTGCGTCCTTATGGAACAGTATTCGGCCATTTAGCAAAGGAGTAGATTAGTTTTTAACGTCCCGTCGACAACAAGGTCATTAGAGACGGAGCACAAACTCAGATTGTGGAAGGATGGGGAAGGTAATCAGCGGTGCCCTTTCAAAGGAACCATCCCGGGCCGGCCGGAGTGGTCGTGTGGTTCTAGGCGCTACAGTCTGAAACCGAGCGACCGCTACGGTCGCAGGTTCGAATCCTGCCTCGGGCATGGATGTGTGTGATGTCCTTAGGTTAGTTAGGTTTAATTAGTTCTAAGTTCAAGGCGACTGATGACCTCAGCAGTTAAGTCGCATAGTGCTCAGAGCCATTTGAACCATTTGAACCATCTTTCACAACCTACAGAGACCAGGCGAGATAAGGCTGACCGTCTACAACAGCGACCGGCCGCTCCCCCGGAGATCATTGTGCATGATGAAGATATCGATAGGCGTGAAGGTGATATGGCTCTGGTTTGCCACGGTTGTGCCTTCTGCAGCCTTCGTCGCGTCTGCATCCCGTCGTCCGACACTGAACCACATCCGCGAAAACAGATGTCACTAAAACGACGCAATAAGAGGAAGATGACATCGACAGCAGAGTTGGAGCCGTGCTTCCAGGATGAAACCGTCACACGCCCAGGAGGAGGTCACATGCGCTCTTGGCGGTACTGACCCCCATCACGGGTAGGTCAATTTGCCGACTGACTCCAGAACGCAACAACGACCGAAGATCCCACCGGCGAGGTTTCCAACGCCGCCAGCATGGACACGCTGATGAAACGGCTCGTCTTGTATCAGCGCTGATCAGACCTGACTGCCCTGTTTCGTGGGCGGACGACGTTGTTCCTGAACCCCCACTAGAGGAAGTAAAGCCACAGGCCACCCCGGCACGATTAGGAGACAGACAGTGCTTAAGACCCTGCGACATTCGTTCTTACCGGTACGAGTCAATTTAAATACGATCAGTTCCTAAGTTAAACTTCAATTGCTACGTGACGCATTACGAGCAGCGGACGTTGACATTGTCCTGTTCCGAGAGCTACCGACAGAGACTAGGGCCAGTTTTTATTGTTACACTGCATACGTCACCTCAAGAGCCAACGGAGATAATGGAGCAGCGATTACCGTGCGTGACGGCATTGCAGTAGAAGACGTCACTCACTTGCAGCCAGCACTAACAGTGCACTAGTGAATGTCTATGTGCCATCCGGCACAGACCAACGACGAGGGCGCGCACCGTTTTATTCAGGAACAATCACGCCACTTTTTCTGGGACGATAAGATGGGAAGTGGTACATGGCAGTCGCCTAAGATACACACACGTCACACTAGCCAATCGACTGGATTGCATCTAAGTGACTTTCCCACTCGCTTCGTACGCCCTGAACGCGGAAACGTGGCCTTGGACCATCTTAGACAATAGTTTTTATGTGTGCACGATTAACCTCTGACGACAAACAATATGGCGCTGTCGGGGACAGTAGAAGCTTAGCGTTGCCTACTTACAGGTACCGTAATTTCGACAAATGGCCACGACCACATGGGAATCCTGCGAAAGACGCATCACCCGATACTCGTCCATACTTTTGTGGTGGATACAATGTGTAAAGCCAGCCCTACGCCCCGCGCTGGTCCAACGACAAGGAACGAATGCAGTGGCAGAGAGGTACGACAGAATTTTACTACATGATCCTCCGGGACCTTATGGAGCACTCGCCATCCCCGGAACGTCAGGCAGAGGTCCAACGAGGCTATGTTTTTGGCCCTTACTCGACGCCGCTTGGAATGCGTAGTTGTCAGAGTGCGATGCCAAGGCGGCATCAACGGAGAAACGTCCCCAATACATCATGTCGTCGCAGATCTTAGACGCCGTCGACAAGTGTTGGTCCGTTCTTTAGATTTTCCTGACGGCCGACGGTTGCTATCAAAGGCACACATAGAAACAGCCTTCGAAGCTAACCATCGTCAATTCTATCGTGAAGAAGACCCTAAAGTTGAAGCACTTACAGACATACTGTAGATGGTCCACCACACCCTTGATGGCCATGCGGCGGACTTAGCAAATATCTTCAATGAAAACATCACTGATGCACTCGCCAAGGATGCTCTCAACCGATCGTCAGAACCAGACGGCTTGCCGTTAGAATTTTGGAAGACCATCAAGGACTTAATATTGCCTCGATGGAGGGAAATATACCAGGAATTGCTGTCCCCCATGACGCCACCACCACCGGAAGTCCTGGAAGGTCTAATCATTCCGATGCCCAAACCATCTGGAGGTATGCGATCCGATAACTATCGACCATCACTTTACTCAACTCAGATTTTAAGATTTTTACGCGCCTCGCGCAATGCGTCTCAGACGAGTCCTGCACCAGCTCCCGTCGCCTGCACAGACGTCCTTGGGCGGAGATACTAATATACAATCGAGGCGTCATCTGCATTGCAACAGTCTGTCAACTGCAGCGAGCTACGATATCCGACGATTTCGATTAACCATTCGATCGCGTGAACCACACCTTCCTCGAGAAGGTGATGGAACGAATGAATTTCCCCCTGACTTCGTCCTCGAAATCATGGGTCCACTTCGTGACGCTTCGTTGTGGATGATGGTCAATGGACGGATGACGACGCCAATATGGATCGTATGGTCAGTCAGACGTGATTATGCCCTTTCAACGATCATGTACGATATTGAACCAGAACCGCTTCTCTGCTGCCTGCAACGTCGTTTATCAGGGATCACCCTTGCGAGGAACACACATTAAAATGCCGCGGCTATGTAGACGACCTCGTCTCCATCGTACATACCAACGAGAAGGTTCAAGAGGCAACATGGTAGATGGAACAACACGGGATCGGTGCAGGCAGCCATATGAACTTGGTCAAATCCTGCACAATGATCACTGAACGGGGACTCCCTTGAAAGTGCGGCTCCGTTTAGGACGATGGAGACTCTACGCTCTCTAGGAATAGTTTTCACTCGAGACATTCGTCGCACCACGGTGATCAACTATGTCTTCTTCAGAACATCAGGACGGGAGTTCTAAGCCAGATATTGCTGGCAATGGGCATGTTAAAAAAGGTGCAGTTTATTATCATATATATGCCATACCCCCGTAACACATATCGCACAAATTCTACCTATCTCTACAGTGATGGCGTCACCGGATCCAAGGGCCCTTCGGTTATTTTGTCAGTACTGGTCACATACTCAATCAAATATTACACACTCACACTCCCTAAGTCCTGGTCAGTGTCCATGCACGCTCTATAACTCTTTACGTAAGTTAAATCTTGAAGTTACGGAATCACAGCCTCAAGAGTATCACTGGACTTTTGGTCGATGAACTCGCACCTAATTCACGTCAACCGCCTATCGCCATGGCCCATATTGCATCAGGCCTACCACATCAGACTTTTCCTTCTGGAATACAATTATGTCCATGAAGACTTTCCTCGCACTAGGGCTCCCACTACGCGAGACTTTTATCACCTGTTAATGCGGACTCAGCCCAGGAATGCTGTCGAACAATCTCACCCAGAGGTTGGGATGGTCAGTGAGGCGCGCAGTTTATCACCCATACTTCATCACGGGAACAAGCGCCACGTGGTACATAGCCGTTACCGGTAAACACCCGACGCGACACAAACTCCATGCTATCGTCCTGGCAGACAGCCCTCTACGCCTGAGGTGTAATGTGGACGATACAGCCTCTGCGACGCGGCGGCGGACATATGGCTCCTTCTCCAGCAGATCCTGGTCCTTTATCTCCGTATTTTCCACCATCAAAGATTCATTCGGTCAACTGGATAAAGGATGTGGCCGTCCTATATCTTTTCAGAAATGGATCCAAGAACGTGATCAATTTTGGGAAGTTTTTTACACGACACCACATAATGAGACGACAACTTAAATACCAGTCCACTTTTGCTAACTATCCAGGAAGCATTTTTTCGAACCCGCCCCACAGTTGGAAACTCGCGGTTGAGCGGGGTTGACGGGTGAAGCCGTACTCTCATGACCATCAAATGCTCGGCGTTCGCTTCCCGAAGGTATTTCCTCAACCGATGTCTTCAAAACGAGCGGTCGGCGATACGTTTTCGCACACCAGGAGCATCTTTAAGTTTTTGCCTGTTTCCTATGTTAAATATAGATGTTTTCTGTTATTGTTTTTACACTATATAACTAAAAGAGACCCACTCACAACTATTTCCTTAATTACCTGTATTCCCTAAAAAAAAAAAAGAAACGGCGAAGGCGCGGGAAATTCGGTTTCGAGTCCCGGTCCGGCACAAATTCCCTTGTACAGCTGATGACTGTTCGTATTCGTAACTGCGAATACGTTTCATGTGTTTCATAACGGCTGTGGTCGCTACAGTGTCTGTTCCTTCGGACATACATGCATGTCCGAAGGAACATTCCCTCATTCATCTTAACAACACAGACACTGCGATATCGTATAGCTTTGCTTTATACAGGAACTGTAAAACAACAATGTAATTGAAGAAATGTGGCGTGTATAACGTGTGCGGGGTGCTGAGAAAATAACTGCTTCCACTGTTTTTACGATGATTTTTGCCCCAATACGTGTAAATCATCAACGGTAAAATAATAAAAGTATTTTATATATAGCATAGTATAAAAGCATTTTATATATCAAGTTGTCGTGTACGCCTTACAATCCCTTCCTGGAAATTTATTTGCAGTCGTAAATCTTTCTCCTATGAAAATATTAATAAATACAATACTGAGGATTATTTCAGTTTATTTGAAGTGTAAGTAACGTAAACGGATTGCAGCTCTGTACTCTTTCCACAGCGCCAACCGCTGCCTACCGAGCGAGGTGGGGCAGTGGTTAGCAGACTGGACTCCCATTTGGGAGGACGGCGGTTCATACCCGCGTCCGGCAATCCAGTTTCAGGTTTCCGTAATGTCCTTAAATCGCTCCAGGCAAATTCCCGGATCGTTCCTCTGAAAGGGCACTGCCCATGTCCTTCCCCATCCCTGAAACAATCTGAGCTTGTGCTCCACCTCTAATGACCTCGATGCCGACGAGACGTTAAACCCTAATCTTCCTTCCTCCCCCTCCCCCTTCTTTTTACCAACTGCTACTTGGAAACTACGCTAACATAAATGGCTCATGCCTCACCTGACCCAAGCCACCGCGCCAAAAGTGAAAAACGCTTTTTATATTTTTTATTTGTACTTTATTTTATTTTACTTTTTTTGAGCATTGCTGTCTGTAGCTCCCACCTCTGCCACATTCATTTCTGGCCAAGCCCTGCATATACCATAAATGTAGACAAAATCAGTGATGACGAATAGTCACGATTTTTCCTTCTTAGTTGCAAAGAGAAGTAGCGCAGGTCGTTAACACACGCCTGCGCAGTGGCACCCGGCTCGGAGGTAAGATGGTTACAATCCTGTTGGTAGTTGGAATTTTCAGTGCCAGTATTTGGTCGGCAAGGGAAGGAGAGGTAATGGCGTGAAGTTTCTGATCACCAGTCTTTGCGCCAATATTTTGGATTAAATTCCAAACCTCTCCGCAGTGCCTCATGAAGTGAGGAAGTGTGACATTATTGGTGACCGTCAGTTGGATGGGGATGTTAAGACCGGCAGCCTTCTTAGCGCTATTCAGGAGACATAGGCTATGTCACGGCACCAATTCTTACCCTTTCCCTTGCCTCATCGTCATCATACGACACAAATATAACACTACCCTGTACACGCTCCTATTACACTCACCTACACTCCAAAAATACGTATACAGCAAAACTCTCACATATCAGCAAGTAAAGGGACCAATGTTCGCGTCGGAAGAAAACCCTTTCCGGCAGACTGCTTAATTCACACCGTGGTAAATCCTAGCCAATAATTCTCTACGACATATACATTTTTTACCATAGTCCTCTAAAAGATGTACTAATCAGGGGTCCGTAACTTAATGTAACGTATTAGTAACATTATACTGGACTCGTAACAAATTAAACCGATTTATTGCGCGTTCCACTTGAACAGTACCGTTATTGTCCTGCGGTACCGGAATAACGTTATTGTCGGGTAAAACGTTATACAGTGCACCGTTATCGCAGTAAAGAGATGAATGACGATACGTAACGTAACAATATTGGGTAACAGGAAAGGAATAACGGTACTGGAATAATGAAATTATCGGCTGAAACGTTATGCCGTGTAACGTTGTTGTAGTAACGAATAAATTCCGGGACATAACGAAATGCAGTGTGGTATCACAAAAGGAATGACTTTCCTGGTCTCAACAACGTTACTGTCCTGTGGCACAGGGACAACGGTACTGTACCCATAACTAATAACCAGAGGTTCATAATTTAACAAAACGTATTAGTATTGGGAACTGTAACGAATTAATCCGTTTTGTTATCCGTTAATCCATTTTGCTATGAGTACACTGTTGAAAAAACTAATTAACAACAAGTTAAGGAAATTTCTAGAGACGCATTATAAGAGGAAATTCACTGATGAATATAGTTAAAAAACAAGTGTGTACATATTTTCCCGTGCTTACGTTATTACCGGAGTGACTAATGGCAAAATCTTTCTAACGTTTGTTCATATTGAGATAACTAGTATTTTAATGAGCCAACGGCCTTGCCACAGTGGTAACACCTGTTCCCGTCAGATCACCGAAGTTAAGCGCTGTCGGGCTCGCCTAGCACTTGAATGGGTGACCATCCGGTCTGCAGAGCGCTGTAGGCAAGTGGGGTGCACTCAACCCTTGTGTGGAAAACGAAGAGCTACTTGATTTAGAAGTAGCGGCTCCGGTCTCGGAAACTGACATACGGCCGGGAGACCACGTGCCCCTCCATGTCCGCATTCAGTGACGCCTACGGGCTGAGTATGACACGGCGGCCGGTCTGTACCGTTGGGCCTTCATAGCCTGTTCGGGAGAAGTTTAGTTTAGTTTTTAGTATTTTAATGAACTTGAAGTTATTTGCACACGATGTAAAGAACAATTTGTAGGGTAGATTTGGAAAATTTTGCAAGAAAACTTTATTAAGCCGTTTTCAAGGAGATCGACTTAGAGTGTTGTTTTGGAACTATCAGTTTTGGGTCACTGCATCTTGGAAACGGCAAATACATTTGGAAAATGTTAAATACATAAAAGGCGTTAGTTGATTAAATTGATTTACAAAACAAATCCGGCATGCAAGTTATATTCAATATCGAACAAACATCGAAGATTTTTTGAACTTTTTTTTATTGCCTCAAGAACTAACATCGCAATATAAATTGGCTCATATCAATCATTTTTGTAATTATTCTCTTTCAATTGCAAAATTTTAAGGGAAAAATGTGTAGCCTGTGCTTGTGTCCTATGCTGTGCAGCAAGAGGAAGCAGACTGCCTGCGCCCGCCCCTGCTCTACAGGCAGAATTAGTTTATTTTAAGTGTAATTTTGGTAAATTATTGTCTACTACATATGTCATGTAAACAAGAGGCTCCTCTTGTATCATGCATTAGAGTTGTATTTGCTAAGAGCATTGCAAGTGACCCACCACCAGGTACTGTATTAGGAAGGTTTATGTCAGATAAAATTTAAAAAAGTAAAGGTTACAAATCACGGACCAACATTTCTTCGCGATGACGTTATAATCTCTAAGGAGAAGGTAGCAAGCAGATGTCTCGTTATAAAGTTGTTAATATATATACATATACAGGGTGGTCCATTGATCGTGACCGGGCGAAATATCTCACGAAATAAGCGTCAAAGGAAAAAACTACAAAGTACGAAACTTGTCTACTTTGAAGAGGGAAACCAGATGGCGCTATGGTTGGCCCGCTAGATGGCGCTGCCATGGGTCAAACGGATATCAACTGCGATTTTTAAAATAGGAACCCCCCATTTTTTATTACATTTTCGTGTAGTACGTAAAGAAATATGAATGTTTTAGTCACGACGTGACATATGTTAAAAATAGCAAAGACTGACGTTTCCCGTAGTTGAAAATATATCATACACTCACATGTCATTGCAGAAAAAGCATACAATGTAAAAATGTTTAATAGCTGGTTAAATATTCATCCTAGACGGAAAAGTTATAAGAATAAAAATTGGGTATTCTTGAATGATGAACAACTTTTGTTACTAATTTCTTTTTTTACAGCATATGTTCTAAACATCACAACACAAGGTTTAGAAAATTGTCTAAATAGATTGTTACTTGTAAAATAATTTAATTTATTGTTTCCATCATTTTTATCTAACCTAGTATACGTTGGAAGTTTTTTAAATAGAAAATGTTATATGTATTTTTTGTAAGAGCTCTCTGAAATTGTCTGTACTATAGGTAATGTCTGTTCTGTTGTTTTCTGTAGGCTCTGCAAAGGAAAATATGCAAAGTTTAGTGTTTCTTTAACTGTCCAGAATTATTATTTTTTGTTTCTATGGCGATAATATTCCAAAAAAGAAAAAATGATATCTGTGACTTTTCAGAGCTGCCGTGAATTCTGCAACCATTCCCCTACTCATTCCAGAGTTTGCTGACGCGGTACGAGCAAAACTAATCCAGGAATTCAAGTGCAGACAGGTCTTTTCAAAAATCGACGCAACGCCAGAAAACCATCGACATTTTTTAGGAGTAAACGTCCAGTACATCAAGGGCGGGCAGATTGTAGTTAGGACCCTGGGAGTCGTCGAACTGTTCGAAAAACACTCGGGGGGCCAACCTCAAGATGGAAATTCTTCTGTTGCTGGATTGCTTCGAAGTTCTTCTCAAAACGTAGTGAGTCTCACAACAGACAACGGGTCTGATATGCTCAAGACCACTCGATTTTTGCGTGAAGACATTTCTACGTTGGAAGACTGGGATGAAGAGTGTTCATTGCCTGAGTGTGCAGTTGGCTGTTGACGACGGAATCGCTGTAACTCCGTCCTTTGCTTGGGATGGCCTCATCGATAAAGTTCGCTCTTTAGCAAAGCATCTTCGTACTCTAACGGTCGCCCGCATCATACGAAGACAGCAACAAGCTCTACCCACGCTACATATCAGAACTAGATGGGGTTCGTCTTACGATATGATGACGTCGGTGAAGAGGATTACAACTTTTATTCGCGATTTTTTTACAGACAAAGATGAGGAGAGTACAATGTTAGCGATACCGATTGAGGCCCTCTCGACAACATCATATCCGCGCTCGAGCCCATCAGAGCCCCAATAACCGCCTTGCAAGGGGAAGGGTTGCTCTTAGGAGATTTTATGCGTTTTGGCTAAAGTGCAAACTTCGACTTGACAACATGCCCGGCAGCGATCTCGCGAAGAACGTGAAAATAGCAATGGGCAATAGAGAACGTGCGCAAATGTATAAAAGTGGTGAAGTGAGATATACGGCATTGTTAGAATACTGAGGTTTCAAATCGGCCCCCTTAATAAATCCCCGATATTTTTCGTTCCTGGAAGAAGATGACGTAGATGGTTCAGATGGCTCTAAGCACTATGGGACTTAACATCTGAGGTCATCAGTCCCCTAGAGTTAGAACTCCTTAAAGCTAACTAACCTAAGGACATCACACACATCCATGCCCGAGGCAGGATTCGAACCTGCGACCGTAGCAGCAGCGCGGTTCCGGACTGAAGCGCCTACACAGAACCGCTCGGTCACAGCGGCCGGCGATGACATGGAAGCTGCTATTTGTTACTTATGTAAAACATGGTTTAAGATCCAGACGGTGATTGATACCGAAATTGGCAAGGAAGAAGTGCGACATGGTCCTGCAGTGGATGATGAATCCGATGAAAAGAATGACGAACTTCAGCGACTACTGGCGGAGAAGAATGCCCAGCGATACAGAGCTCCGAGCGAGAGTAACCGAGCGGCTTTATGTATTAACACAAAACTCAGCAGTTATTTCGAAGGTACGAAGCAACTCAAGAAGAGCGCAAATGTCCTCCAACGTTTAGTACTGCCAGAATTGCATGCACTTAATTGTATCGTTCTCGCTATCCCAGCAACACAGGTGAGCGTGGAACGCTCTTCTCGTCTCTGTGATACAAGCTGATCCCACTGAGGTACAAACTTGGCGAAGAACACGTGAACTAAGATATTTTTCCCCAACAGTAAAAAGGATATTGTGCTGGAAATCTCCCTCGATCTCCATCCCCATTAACTACATCAGTTTTGTCATCTAGGGAAAACCAATGTTCTTCTCTGTTTTCCCATTTGGAACCTGAGTCGTCGATGATGGAGACAACTACCGGTGATACCAGCACCTAAGTTAAGCCATATATGTTGCTATTTTGTATTAAGCGCCAATGTGTTGGCAATATAAATTCGTGTTTCATCACGAAATGTTTATTGTGTTATTCATTGACAAATGTGTGTCATTTTATGTTCTATACTTTGAAAACCATGAAGTATCCTCTCATTGCCCAGACTTCCAAAAATCGAACAAAAAGAACAAGTGGTGCACATACTTTCTCTTACGGTACTATTGGGAGTGAATAGCAGTAAATTCTTTCAACTTTGTGTAAATTTTCACTACGCCAATATTTCAAACAACCTGAAAGTTACATATGACCTTCGTAACTATTCGTAGAGTAGATTTTTAAAATTTCAAAAGAGAATAAGAGTTTTCTAAGAAATCGACTTAGAGTAATTTTTTGAGAGTATCAGTTTTAGGCTCAATGTATTTTGGGAACGGTAAATAATTTTGAAACACGTGGTAGAGGAACAGCTCACATACTTTCACTTTGCTACGTATGAATTATATGTAGCAAAACTGGTAGTGGCAGAATGAACGGATCAGGACCTTGTACTCAAGCACATTTTTGTGCGCTGTCCTCTCCCGATTTTTCTCCCTCTCTCTTCCGTTTTCTATCTGTCACGCTCTGTTTATCTTTCATTTCGTCTCTTCCAAGTAGACAATGGCATAGGACCTGTCAAATAGGTACTCTATCCATTAATATTTTTACGACCTACAGGAAATTATATTCAGGTATTGCATGTAATTGCATAACAATGATAAATACATCCAGATTCAAATAAATTCATAATATGCTGAATGAAGGTTAAACAAATAGATTTCAAATTTGTGAAAAACATAACTACGACAAAATTTCTTTAGTACATTGTAAAATTAAAATTGCCAAGAAAATTGCCTCATTTCAGTTCAGTCTTATTAACTTAAATAAATTCATAATAATGAAGAAATTAAATAATCATTAAAATAAAAGATTAAATCAAACGGTAATCCTACTCGTGACGAAGCATAAGAATGAGGATTCGGTTTCAAGTGATACACGCGTGGCTGAGCGCGGCGTGCTGGACCAAAGGCGACGAGTTGGCCACAATGCGGCGAGCGGAACCAGCGCGGCGAGCAGACCAGCAGAGTACGAGCCGGCTCGAGTTTTCCCTTTCAAACAGGTTGAGCGCGTCATGAACGCGCTAGTCGCGCTCACAGCCAATCGCTGCACAGCTCTAGCCGGCAACCCAGACGCCAACTTACTGTATACAGACAGTCACCTGTTCTGTTCATTTTGCCACTATGAATTTTGCTAATATAAGCACGAGTATGTATGTGCAATCTTCCTGCACCGCTTATTTGTTATGTTTTTGTGTTTACGGAACATAATCCCATTTAGTTACAACGATAGCTGCAGTCTGGAACCGCAAGACCGCTACGGTCGCAGGTTCGAATCCTGCCTCGGGCATGGATGTTTGTGATGTCTTTAGGTTAGTTAGGTTTAACTAGTTCTAAGTTCTAGGGGACTAATGACCTCAGCAGTTGAGTCCCATAGTGCTCAGAGCCATTTGAACCATTTTTGAGTTACAACGATAACAGTACAAAGCGCACCGTTACCACCGATGACATTACTTCTGCTTCACAGTTCAGTAACGTTACTTACGCCAAATAACGTTATTTCTTTTTGGTTACCCTATTGCGTTACGTTCTGGAAAGCCATTCCATTAAGTTACGAGAACTGTATATGGCGTATCGTTATCAATGCTTATGTTACTTCCGTATCAGAGTCCAGGAACGCTATTCAGTCCAAATAACATTATATCTATTTGGTTACTATGTCATTACGTTACGTTCTGGAACGTTAATGATGGAAGCTGAAAAGATGAATTAAACCCGGGTTTTCTTGCTTACTAGACAGAAATGCTAACCATTACACCACTGCAGCAGTATGGTCAACATTGCACCGGCACAGTACCTCAGCGTGTTCGGTCAGAGAGCTGCCTGGTCTCTGTAATTAAAAAATTGAGTGAAGGGATCATCACCGACTTTAACGGATGTCGTGTAACGTCTGCTACGACCAATAACAACGAACAATAAGAACAATACCGAAAAAAAAAAACCATTGCTGCATTTCTTCCTAGTGAGCAAGAAAACCCGGGTTCGAGTCCCAGCGGTGGCACAAATTTTAACTCATTTCTTCAAAATGGTTCAAATGGCTCTGAGCACTATGGGACTCAACATCTGAGGTCATCGGTCCCCTAGAACTTAGAACTACTTAAACCTAACTAACGTAAGGACATCACACACATCCATGCCCGAGGCAGGATTCGAACCTGCGACCGTAGCAGTCTCGTGGTTCCGGACTGAAGTGCCTAGAACCGCACGGCCACCGCGGCCGGCTCATTTCTTCAGCTTCCATCATTATCGTAGATAAAGATGAGACTTAAATGTCGCAGGGAAAATTTAATTATATTAGATCTATAAGTTCTGGAACGTAATTCAATTCCGTTTTAGCAATAACGTTATTTGACATAACACTACAAAGCCTTGACCCCCAATTCCGATCCAGTCCGCGCTAACGTTATTCAGGCCAATTTCGTTATTAGTTACTTGGTAGGAAACATAACGTGAAAAAAATCGTTCCAACCAAGAATTTTGTTAAGTTGCAGACCCGTGGTACTAATTGCTATGTCCGCGGACCTAACCGAATCACGCGCGCTCTGCCGTCGCTTAGCCCGGCCGCACATGCGCGGTGGTCGGCCTTAGCTTCACGTCGCGGCCGCCGGCGGTTCATGGCGTTATCTCCGGCTGAAGACGTCGTGCCATTCAATAGTTCTTGCCTGCAGCTCCCTCTATGTACACAAGATATAACGGGAACACAGACCTGACGCCACGGCCACTCGCTCTTGATCGCTAGCTGTGTTAATATCGAAGTGTTATTGTCTAGATCTTATGTGACACCTTTGGACTTAGAACATAGTTACGATTTGGATTGAACTGTGGATTTGTGAATTGTATTGTGAACTTAATTACGTAGCTACTTGTGTGGAGAATAAAGATAAGTAATCTTCCTGATCGCTGGCGCCTTGCTTTGAGACCAATCTTTTCTCGGCCATCAGACATTGCGTCACATCCCGGTCACGTCCTGCTACCAATTCCAACTTATGTTTGCCACTCCAGGCAGACATAAAACTAATGGCCACTTAGTCAGGCTCAGATTTCATCGTCTGTCAAAATGCCGTCATTCCGATTTCTTGAACTCCGTCCGGTACAGATGCATCACTGTGTCCTCACAGAACATTTCCCGCCAAGCTATTGCTAAAAATATTCACAGCTCCATGATACAAAATGCTAAAGTATGCTGACAGGGCAGGCTCCAGTGATCATATATAGCTTTTAGACTTAGCATGACTGACAAATAAGTAACCTAAAGAAGTAATTTTTCCTTCTGTACCGTAGGTACACTGAGTATAATTGATAGAAATCCCTTGCTTAGTGAACATTGGTTATTCATTGCAAGGCTCTACATGCTCGGCGGAAAGTTACCTTAAACTTTCCACGCCTCACTCTTTTCTAAATCTAATGAAAAGGTGCATAGAAAAAAATAAACTGAATGTCGGTATTTCTGCGTTTTTGTTGAGGCATCTAGCATGGTGTACCTCCCGGAACGTTTTCTCACACTCCACGGAAACCTGCGCCGCCGATGCCAGCGATACGTGATGTTTTCGCCACTATCGGCGGGGAGTGGTGTTAACTTCCCGGTGACGATCACTCAAATGGCCCCAGAGGTACCACAAATACACTGCGCAACACAATTAACTGTCTCTGCAGAATTTTGAAATTTGGCGCAAAAGTGCGTTGAACATACTTCTGCAATGATACAAAAGCGTGTTGCCCACGGACTCGGCGACGCTTAGAACAGCAAGGTGTCGATACGTGCGAAAACAAGCCCACAGCTCACAAGCTGACGTATGGTGTAAGGCGAGTTAGTGAAGTCACATTGGCACCAAATTTCACCAAAATTCTGTCCAACGCCACCGCGGAAGCGTCACACGATGGGAAGGTCGTCACACCCCCTTTTTCCCATATTTTATCCCGTCTTTTGAGGTCTCTGCGACGGAGGTCAGAATCGCAACAAATGGTTCAAATGGCTCTGAGCACTATGGGACTTAACATCTGTGGTCATCAGTCCCCTAGAACTTAGAACTACTTAAACCTAACTAACCTAAGGACATCATACACATCCATGCCCGAGGCAGGATTCGATCCTGCGACCGTAGCGGTCACGCGGTTCCAGACTGAAGTGCCTAGAACCGCACGGCCACTCGGGCCGGCGAATCGCAACACCCAGCATTGAAATCACGCGGTTTTCCTACATTTCACACACACCGCAGCTCAGTATTGACACCAAAGGGCAGTCAGGGTGTAGCATAAAGAGCGTCAATAAAACCACCCCTTTCCTTCGGGCATTGATTCCCAGACACCTTGCCGTCGAAAAGGACAGTTCGCAATACCATGAGCAAACGGACAACATTCTTGACAGCCTTTGCCCCCGAACGATTCAAATGGTCTCTAAGGACATTGTGGGCCTACAGTCCCACTGAACGTAATCACACCCCTTTGGAGTGTAGCGCGACTGCAATTTTTGCTATGGTATACAGGATGGAACTACTAAGGACCGTTCAAAGCCATTCGACGAAATCTGAATGTGATCCGAATCGGTGCTTTTTCAGCACTCCTGTTCCGCACCGTCCTGTGACGTGATCTCATTGGAGGGGGAGAGGGGGGGAGGGTTGGAGGGATGCGACATTGTTACATGCGTGAATAAAACGGGGCAAAGAGTCCCTCTAATATTCTTTATTTCGGCAACATCTTAAGTGTTGGATCTTGCCCACTCGTTACTTATAGGGTGACTAAAGGATGCTGCGTTCTCGGAATGCTATACAACAATTCAAACAAATAACATTAGTAGTTTTATTTCTATAAAGTAAATTAACAATACTTAACTTTGGGGTTACATCGGTGTTGCAAGTGACATGCAAACAGTAATAGTCATCGCTATAGACAAAGTCCAGGCAAGGAACTGATAAGGATCACAACTAGTTGTTCTTGTAGCCTGCTCCGCAAATACGTTCCTCTAATGCAGTACACTCAGCCGACCTGAGCGGCCGAGACTGGCAGGAGCTGCACTTATATTCACTTGTTACAGGGCGCGCTCCTGACGCGGCTCGGTCCTTGTCAGAGTGCTATTGGCTGACGTTTCCTCACCGCCTTCTATGGTTTTTCGTTCTTCGTCTTCGTTCCGGCGCTCGTGGTTATGCCACAACATTAAATGCCACACGTGCACCTTTGTTGAACGCTTTAAAAATGTACCTGTACTCACACAGCCGATCACTGATTATTAGGCGCCGATGTGATAGCCTGCCACTTAGACACCCCTTTATTAAGTGGCGCTATGTCGCTGAACCAGCCTCCGTAGCTGCGCAGTCAGCGCTGCGGAGTGCCGAGCGAAGCTGCCCGGGTTCGATGCCTGGCCGGGTCAGAGATTTTCCCCTATCGGGGACTGAGTGTAGTGATGTCCTTATGTTCGTATCGTCATCACTGACATTCCACAAAGGAGATGGCTGAATGGGCACATCCAGAAAGCCAGTTAACTTAAAAAAAAAGAAAAAAAATCCTTGTGCCTGCTGGTCGCATGCGAAATCTATAGAGTGTGCCAACGAGGGCTGAAAAAACATACCAGAGAAAAACTTGCGGTCGCGTTACACTGAAAAAGGCTGCGATGGCGATCAGTGGGTTTGCAGGCCCACGATGTTCTTAGAGAAGGGTTGGATCTAGCGAGGGATGTCAGCAGTGTGGGATCCTGCCCACTCGTCCCTTATAGGCTGCCTAGGAAGCTGTTTTCTCGGATAGACAGACAAAATACAAGCAAATCACATTAATGGAGTTTATTACAGTAATTGAATTGACAATATTTAACTTGCGTATGTACAAGGTGGTGTCGCAGGCAATTGGGGACATGCAAATGAATCAGTGTCCTTCGAAACATACAATTTCCATGCAAGTAACTGATATGGATCAAAAGTGCGGCCACAGCTAGGCGGCGTGTCGCTTTTATTCTCTTCGTAGATGCCGCTCCAGTCGTGAGCCAGCCGCGGTGGCCGAGGGGTTCTAGGCGCTGCAGTCTGGAACCGCGAGACCGCTACGGTCGCAGGTTCGAATCCTGCCTCGGGCATGGATGTGTGTGATGTCCTTAGGTTAGTTAGGTTTAAGTAGTTCTAAGTTGTAGGGGACTGCTGACCTCGGATGTTAAGTCCCATAGTGGTCAGACCTATTTGAACCATCCAGTCACGATGTCGTAGTCGGCGTACTATTGGCTGACGTCATCTCACAGCCCTCTCTGCTCTTGCGCTCTCGCTCTTGATGCCGGCGCTTGTCATTACGCCGGAGCAAGCAGTGTCAAAAGTTGTCAAGAACGTCGTCCTGTTACTCATCGCAGTGACAACTGTTCTTTTCGACCGCGAAATACCTGGGGATCAACGCCTCCAGGCGAACGGGTGTCTTCTTTGACGAACCCCTGACGGCCTTTTCGTGTCGATACTGAGCAGCGGTCTGTCTGAAATATTTTCCTCTGCCACTCATATGAAAGCTGCGTGATTTCAAAGTTGGACGCCGCAGTTCTGACCTCCGTGCAGATATGTCAAAATAAGGGATGAAATGTGGGTAAGACCGAACAATCGTCTGACGCCCACGGTGGCGCTGGGCAGAGTTGTGGTGACATTTGGTGCCAGTGTGACATCATTAATACGCCTACACCAAACATGCACTTCCGAGCTCTGACTTTTTTTTTTTTTTTTTTTGCATGTGTCGTCGCCTTGCTGTTTGAATCGTCTTAACAACTGTGTAAGCGATAACTGTAGGAATCAAGGGCACTGTTAACGCGTAACCAGAGATGTGCAAAATTGTGTATTAAATGTATATAAATTCAAAATGCAAATACTGGGTGTTTTTCTATTTCTGCTGTAAGTAAAAATGGTTTGAAATAAAAGTACATAAATACAAAATACGTATTTTCAAAATACGTTTATTCAAATAAAATACTTCTAGTTAGTGAACATTTCACGTGGCACTTATTTCACTGATTTTAACACCAATAATTGTTCAAATATTTCATCTCTCATGTTTCGCTTGTGTGGCCTCATTATCATTCCACCAAAGGAGCAGAACTTGATAAACATGTATTATACACTCCTGGAAATTGAAATAAGAACACCGTGAATTCATTGTCCCAGGAAGGGGAAACTTTATTGACACATTCCTGGGGTCAGATACATCACATGATCACACTGACAGAACCACAGGCACATAGACACAGGCAACAGAGCATGCACAATGTCGGCACTAGTACAGTGTATATCCACCTTTCGCAGCAATGCAGGCTGCTATTCTCCCATGGAGACGATCGTAGAGATGCTGGATGTAGTCCTGTGGAACGGCTTGCCATGCCATTTCCACCTGGCGCCTCAGTTGGACCAGTGTTCGTGCTGGACGTGCAGACCGCGTGAGACGACGCTTCATCCAGTCCCAAACATGCTCAATGGGGGACAGATCCGGAGATCTTGCTGGCCAGGGTAGTTGACTTACACCTTCTAGAGCACGTTGGGTGGCACGGGATACATGCGGACGTGCATTGTCCTGTTGGAACAGCAAGTTCCCTTGCCGGTCTAGGAATGGTAGAACGATGGGTTCGATGACGGTTTGGATGTACCGTGCACTATTCAGTGTCCTCTCGACGATCACCAGTGGTGTACGGCCAGTGTAGGAGATCGCTCCCCACACCATGATGCCGGGTGTTGGCCCTGTGTGCCTCGGTCGTATGCAGTCTTGATTGTGGCGCTCACCTGCACGGCGCCAAACACGCATACGACCATCATTGGCACCAAGGCAGAAGCGACTCTCATCGCTGAAGACGACACGTCTCCATTCGTCCCCCCATTCACGCCTGTCGCGACACCACTGGAGGCGGGCTGCACGATGTTGGGGCGTGAGCGGAAGACGGCCTAACGGTGTGCGGGACCGTAGCCCAGCTTCATGGAGACGGTTGCGAATGGTCCTCGCCGATACCCCAGGAGCAAGAGTATCCCTAATTTGCTGGGAAGTGGCGGTGCGGTCCCCTACGACACTGCGTAGGATCCTACGGTCTTGGCGTGCATCCGTGCGTCGCTGCGGTCCGGTCCCAGGTCGACGGGCACGTGCACCTTCCGCCGACCACTGGCGACAACATCGATGTACTGTGGAGACCTCACGCCCCACGTGTTGAGCAATTCGGCGGTACGTCCACCCGGCCTCCCGCATGCCCACTATACGCCCTCGCTCAAAGTCCGTCAACTGCACATACGGTTCACGTCCACGCTGTCGCGGCATGCTACCAGTGTTAAAGACTGCGATGGAGCTCCGTATGCCACGGCAAACTGGCTGACACTGACGGCGGCGGTGCACAAATGCTGCGCAGCTAGCGCCATTCGACGGCCAACACCGCGGTTCCTGGTGTGTCCGCTGTGCCGTGCGTGTGATCATTGCTTGTACAGCCCTCTCGCAGTGTCCGGAGCAAGTATGGTGGATCTGACACACCGGTGTCAATGTGTTCTTTTTTCCATTTCCAGGAGTGTATTAAAGGAAAAGGTTTTTTTTTCAGAGTTGGATATATGTTCAAGGAATCTAAACTATTGTCATTATCTTTTAAATATTTTAGGTTTACAGATCTATTCTACTGCTGGCACTATCACTGGCTAAAGAAAACAAACACGTAATAAGATTGAAACTTTTTTTTTAATCAGAATGTTGCAAGTTCATCCCATTCATTCTTCTCGTTTCATCTTCCATGCTTTTGAAATACGCAGGTCTTTAACGTATTCTCTGCTTGCCCTCGGTACCCATTTTAGTTGAGAAACTTGTGTTCATTATAGAATTTTGAAGGAATATATTGTGAATTCGGCTGGGTTTTGTCTTGCGTTAACTGAATTCACCTTTAATAATGTACACTGACGGAGAAAAAATCGCAACACCAAGACGGACTTGTGCGGCATAACGAAAGTTGGTAGGTGCGTTTCTAGGTCTGAAAGATGATGGCTATTCTGATTTGGCGCCAGTCGCAAAAGTGGCGCTAGTAGCGCCACTATGAGGATGCAAGTCAGGTTTGCTTTAAATCCGCGCTCTGACGGTACTGAGGGTAGCTTCCTTTGAGACTGGACGTGGTAAGTTGACGTTGGTTAAGAATGCCTTTAAGGCGACAAAAATGCCATTATCAACACCTCACTGAGTTTGAACGAGGTCGTGTAATAGGGTACGAGAAGCTGGATGTTCCTTCTGCGATACTGCAGAAAGACCTGGCAGGAATGTAGACACTGTACATGATTGCCGGTGCATTATTAAGTCCATAAGTCGTAGATTCCCGGCAACGCCCGGTATTCCAGCTAGTGTAAATTAAAAATTTTGAATACGATTTTACATGTTACCATACAAACATCGATAATGGTGGAATTTTATTTGAGGTTAGATCACAAGAAATAATACAGTATTTATGTTTAATAAGTTGATGTCCAGTTAAAAACAAATTAACAATAACGTTTTATTTACATTTCATTTATTTCCATCCAGAAAATGAAAAAAAAAACTGAACAAAACCACTTAGGAAGCAAACAATCACCTCGGTCAAATCGTTATTGTGCGCTCTTACATTGTAGCGTTGGATAAACATCATTAGTACAATAGTAGTATCGAAATTATCGATTGACGATAAAAAACTATCGACATTAATGTTACCGACAAAAAGAAAAGACAGTTTTTCAAGTACTCCATAGATGAAGACATTGTTTGCACGGTATAGCTGTCACTGTCGCATTGAATGAACACACTTGGTGTTGCCCGTGGTCTCAGAAAAATACTATATTCATTTCGCTCTCCCCTTCCTTCGCTTCCTTTTGGGGTCACTGGGAATTACCTAATGATTTCAGTAAATTTTACATTAAACAGTAATGGTAAACACATAAGGTTTAGTCAAGTCTTACTGCCTTTTGTAATAATTAGGGCCGCGCGGGATTAACCGAGCGGTCTCAGGCGCTGCAGTCATGGACTGTGCGGCTGATCCCGGCGGAGGTTCGAGTCCTCCCTCGGGCGTGGGTGTGTGTGTTTGTCCTTCGGTTCAAATGGCTCTGAGCACTGTGGGACTCAACATCGTAGGTCATAAGTTCAAAAATGGCTCTGAGCACTATGGGACTTAACATCTGTGGTCATCAGTCCCCTAGAACTTAGAACTACTTAAACCAAACTAACCTAAGGACATCACACACATCCATGCCCGAGGCAGGATTCGAACCTGCGACCGTAGCAGTCGCGCGGTTCCGGACTGCGCGCCTAGAACCGCTAGACCACCGCGGCCGGCGTAGGTCATAAGTCCCCTAGAACTTAGAACTACTTAAACCTAACTAACCTAAGGACATCACACACAGCCAAGCCCGAGGCAGGATTCGAACCTGCGACCGTAGCAGTCCCGCGGTTCCAGACTGCAGCGCCAGAACCGCACGGCCACCGCGGCCGGCTTGTCCTTCGGATAATTTAGGTTAAGTAGTGTGTAAGCTTAGGCACTGATGACCTCAGCAGTCAAGTCCCATAAGATTTCACACACATTTGAACATTTCACAATAATTAGCGTCAAGATCATATGCACTTGACAAGTATATCTTTGGTGCTTATTATGCTAGTGTGCCATCTGTATCCGTCACAGAGCTATTTTTGTATAAAAAATGGCTCATTACATGAATAAAAAGTACAAAGAACGAAATAAAAAAATCAAGAGAAGCATTTTGCATTTTTCAAATCCAAAATATCCGTATTTTAAGTATTTCAAACAAAATAGAAAATGCTTTTTGAAAAAAAAAGTATTTCAAATGCAAAATAAAAATAAGTATTTGGCATTTTGTATTTGCTTTTCAAATACATGTATTTCAAATAATTCATATCTCCACACGTAATGCATGTTCTGTTGTAGTCAATAGTTTATGACACCACTTGGACGATATGCCCTGTGACAACAGAGTGTATTAACAGTCTAGCGAAGTACTTCTCCCGCCTAATTCTTAAATCTTCCTTGTTTTTGTCCTCTCTCCCGCCACCCCCCCTTCCCCGCCCCCCCCCTTCCCCGCCACCCCCCCCCCCTCCCCCGTTCCCGCGCCCTTGGCAGGAGACTTTTTCGCCACGTCCTCGGAACGGCCCTGATTACAAGTCTCAGTTTCAAAAATACTTTTTTTAGAATATGTCCTACCGATTTTCGTTGTGTAAGCATACAGGATATTTATAACAAAATAATTCTGCTGTCACATCAAAATGAATATTGTTCTGACAGATGCCAGAGAGGTGGGACACCGTGTACACCTTTTGAAATACAGTATGGCCCAGCTAAAGTTATGCATTGCCACGTCCGTCGAATGAAGCGCGCTAATGCGCCCCGGCCATTCGGTAATATGGAAGCACTAATTAATATACAGCCACTGGAGCAGCGGTGTGGTGATTGTGTTACAGGCGAAGTTATGCAACAGAGTGAAGTGTATCGCATTGCAGCTGGTTTCGTGACACCGTTGGCCTCCCACGAAACACAATCGGCAGCACCTTTGGGAAACTAGCTAGTGTGCCTCGCCACGAGTAATAACGGAGTACCGCTTCTACGCAAAAAAATGGCTCAGTACTTACAAATCTGACGGAAGGTTTTAGTTTACGTGACATTTGTATTTAACGACAAATATACCCTCGATCGTGGTAGAAATTTATTACAACAATGTTCACATTTTAAAGTTACAGTTAAAGCCTAGAAACAACGCAACGTAGTGTATCTGTAACTAAATATTGACAGCATAAACTGTTCAAAATATAAATCTAGCGGTCTGGCATTCAACGGCAGCATTTTTCAGGTCACCGATATTAATTACGTTGGAGTAACGATAAACATCTCGAGTGTTAAAATGAAGAATCGAATGAAGTAAAATTAACATATAAAAACTAGTTGTATATGGGAATAATGGAAGCTTTCTATTTATTGAGAAAGGTACGAGAATTTTTTTAAATTTATTCTCGGATACACCGCCAAGGCCCGGGTTCCCGGGTTCGATTCCCGGCGGGGTCAGGGATTTTCTCTGCCTCGTGATGGCTGGGTGTTGTGTGTTCTGTCCTTAGGTTAGTTAGGTTTAAGTAGTTCTAAGTTCTAGGGGACTGATGACCATAGATGTTAAGTCCCATAGTGCTCAGAGCCATTTGAACCATTTTTTGAACACCGCCAAGTAGCCAGTTCAATTTGTCTGAGATTTTAAGAACATCGTTGTTAACCAGCAAAGAGCTGCTACAATTATACTTTCTTTATAGCCGAGGTTTTCTCCGGACAAAGAACATATTCAATTGACAAAAAGTTATCGTTAAGGGTGGTAGGACGTCAATCGGGACGACTTGGAGCAGGAGAGACACCACAGGACATTTTTATTTCCACTGTCTATTCTTTTAAAAACAAATTCATAAAACTTTGTCAGAATGACCAGAAAGGGTTCAGGATTTACTCTTATAGTGGTGGAAGTTCAAAAATATAAGAAAATAATTTATTTTTTTACATTGGTATTTCACCTTTTTTCCACTTACCATTGGCTGCATTTGTTGCTATAGGTACACTTTTCTTCATAAGTAAGGGAGATTCCTCGATGAATTTTGCACAGAATACAAGCCATATTTACAGGTGTATAAAACTCTAGAATTTTCCAAATCTATTACAAACCGTGGTAAAAATTGAAATAATTAACTATAAAATTTGAGTTTTTTCTAAACATGAAGTTTAAAATACAACAGCACACTCATTTTTTCATAAATTAAATAATTCTAGAGTTTCAAACACCTGTAAGTATGGTTTGTATGCTGTGCAAAATTCATCGAAGAATCTCTCTTACTTATGAAGGAATGTGTACCTATAGCATCAGACGCAGCCAATAGAAGTGAAAAAATGATGAACTTTCACACGTAAAAAAAAATTATTTTGTTATGTTTTTGAACTTCTACTGCTAAGATTGTGAAACCCGAATTCTTCCTGGTCCAGCTGACAAAGTTTTATGAATTTATTCGTAAAAGTATAGACAGTGGAAATTAAAATGTCCTGTGGTGTCTCTCCTGCTCCAAGACGGCCCGTTTGACGTCCTACCCCCTTAAAGCAAACGCTTAGGAGAAGAAGGTTTCTTTAAGTCATAAATCGTAAAATACATGAATACTTTTTATGATTTTCGGCTACAGGGAACCATCCTTGGAAGCGTTTGCTGTAATAACTTTCTTCGGTGATGATTAGTAGTGTTTTAGGGCGCACAACAACGAGGTTATCAGTGCCCGAGACGGTTGGAGATGACAGTTAAATGAAACTAGCTTCCATAGTAAAAGATATATCCTCGGAACGGTTTCTTGCCGGTTATTACTGACGTTCTTCAAGTACGTTGTTGGAGACGTGGAATGCAGCAGCAATTGTGTTGGCAACCTGGGAGGAGCCGATGAACCAGATTCTATGTAACTAACCGCCGAAGAAAGGCCAACAGTTTTCGAGGTGGTACAAAGCAGCAAACCACATTGCAGCATGCAGGCAAACGGCAAACACTCTGTTCGTAGAAAAACCAGACGCAATTGTTAATCTGCTTTCTCGCACACTCATCGGATTCCTGAGCTTTTCTATCATTGTAACTTGTGCATTGAAATGCGCTAAGAATATACGCAGTTTTTACTAGAATTCCAGTGTTTATAAATTATTTTATGTGACCAACCGAAATAATAGACTGTCTGCTGCTACGCTTACTTGTTCTGCAGCTCTGCAGTCGATCCACGGCCACAACATTGCTGTCCGACCTTGCAAGTAGTATCGAATCGATGCCCTTTGATCTGGAACATTTATATTTCGATTAATGTGTGCGGTTATTACTTCAGAGGAATCGTTCCGTAACATTGATCTGCCCACTGTATGTCATTCAATTGCTTCAGCTAGCCACACAGGTACAGTAATCAGTGAGCCATGGACAATTAATGAATCTCAGGCGAAGACCAACAGCTGCGTATTACCACACACGGAAAGGAATCCGTAAAGCATTCGACACCACGGCCTTGAAGTTCATCAGGCAGGGCTGACATTGCAGCAACAAGCAAAAACATTTGACTCTGACGATATGACCCTCTGTAACTACCGGGTGGTTATAATTAAAGTGCAGCCACTCATGGAGGTCCAGTGTGGGCTATAGTCATCGTATGGTAGCGAAGCTTGGTAGATATGCTAGTGCAGCAATGCGGAACCGATTTACGCTGGGAAAAAATCAGTTCTAATTTTGGCCACCATTTGCAAATCTGGCGCTGTACAGCATCTCGTCAACGTCTCTGGTACTCATACTGTGTAAGCGATAGTTAATAATAAAACCAACATTATCCCTTTCTCACTTGTTTGATCTTTCCGATCCACATACCGTTTCTCGTCCATTACATATGGAAACATTTCTATTCAACTTTAGTGCATTCACGGCGCCAGCGCCCCTGATTGCCAAAATTGGAACAAATTTTTTCCAGTGTTAATCTTTTCCGCATTAACGCATTAAAATATCTACCAAGTTTCGCTGCCATTCAATAGTTAACGCCCACACCGGTCCTCTGCGAGTAACAATTATAACTACCCGCTACATCGTTATTCGCCTCTTGTGCTTTGCACGGGGATGATGGAGCCGGTGCTTCATCGAATTCAGTTGACTTGCAAAGAGTTCCAAGTGCTTCAGCGACTACTGGTCTGTAGAATTGACTGTTTCGTTGAACGCTGAGGATTCTGGAATGCGTGTAAGAAGCGTGTGATGAAAGTACAGGAGGTGCCCAAGACCTCTGCCAGTTTATAGCGTGGCCAGCGGGTTATACGCACATTCTTAGCCCTGCCTCACAAAATAACTTAGCGTTCAGGGTAGCTTGGTCCCAGATTACTTAGTCAAAACATGGAAAACGAAACCACAATGTTTGCACGGCATTTGAAACCCGCTCCTCCCCAAAATGAAACGTCTTCACTGCTCCACGTTGCTCGGTGAAAAGATTATCATTCCGAACACCATTCAGGTCTTTCCGATTGACATCCACCCTAGAGTGTCTAATACATGCCAGCGTATGTCAGGATAATTCCTTGGAAAAGGTATTCATCGGCTCATTTCACAAATGAGTGAGGGCTCTGACAAGAATCGCTTCACTGTATCCGAAGTTAAACAAGCACATTTTTAAAAAAAATTGCTATGAACAGACCAGAGAAAGAAAATTTTATAGGAGAGTATGTGCTCAATCGGTCACATATTTAGCGAACAGATGGACCTGGGGAGAAAGGTTATTTCACGTCTGCCCAAAAACTGGATTAATAAAAACATAGAGAAAAGTTAAGATGAAGATTTTATTGCTCCAGATGTTCTACGTACTCTTCTCCCATTCGGGTTCAACGCACAAAACGTCCATACAATCATGTGAAACTGCCAGAAAATTCCTGTGGGATACTTCGTGGTTTTTTGGTACGTTCGTATTGATGACACCTATTCTCATCACCCGTGACAACTTTTCCAGAACAGAATTGTCCATCTTTCGCATTTCAGTCAGCACGCGACAAACGTCCATGTATCGTTATTTGTGTTCGAGAGTCAAAGAGTGCGGGGCATACTTTGCGCACACTTTTTTCTTCTTCAAAACCTTCTGGCGAATACTTGATTTACAGAAGTTATTCCATTGCGATTTGTGACACAACGATGGCACACTATGGTCCCACGTCCACTACTTAACACGGCCTACTCACATCTGACCGGTCGAACATACAGCGTGGTTATAATTAAACTTCCGCTAGTTAAGAGGGCCACCGTGAAGAACGAGTGATTGTAGGACAATGAATCATTGTGGTATCATTTCTAAGGTCATGTGGAAGAGAAATAACGAATCAACCACTGAAAGAATCACATTTTAACTTCCACACGACAGGGTAACATGTGTTAATTGCGTTTACGTTCCAGATTACAAATGTTGCTCAGTGTGACGCCCGTCTGCATCCACGACAGTCTGGAACCGCACCAGAGACTGCTCTACTGCTGCCCGAAGCAACGGTGGACCGTGGAATGTTCAACTGTTTGCCACAGCTCGTGCGCTGCTCGAAGATCGCACATTGCGTCCAGCATTGTCAGCCACGACAACAGTAACTTCTTGTACAATATGAGCCGCAACTCTCCCAGGAGCAATCGCCAAATCACCAGTTAATTCTAACTTCTGAATCATGTTCTTCAGCTCTGGTGCGGAAAGAGGACCTCTCCATATTCCTTCCATGCGTCGATACTGGCGAAGAACAGCACCACTGTTGATATCGTTTTGCTAAAACAGGTACGAGTAAAGCGTTTCTCACATTGTCCAGACCGATGCTGACTGCCTGCAACTGTGAAGTCCACTGCTGCTTGTGTTTCAACACTACGTTTCCGTACCGGTAACGGCGCCTAATGACAAGTCATCACATTAGCACTACAAACAACGCAATTCTTTAGGCGCACAGTCTGAAGATAATTCCTATAAAGCTTGCTATCCATATAGTAAACAGTTTTCTGTCTACATCTACATCTACATGTACATCTACATCCATAATCCGCAAGCCACCTGACGGTGTGTGGCGTAGGGTACCTCTATCGGTTCTCCCTTCTATTCCAGTCTCGTATTGTTCGTGGAAAGAAAGATTGTCGGTATGCCTCTGTGTGGGCTCTAATCTCTCTGATTTTATCGTCATGGTCTCTTCGCGAGATATGCGTAGGAGGGAGCAATATACTGCTTGACTCCTCGGTGAAGGTATGTTCTCGAAACTTCAACAAAAGCCCTTACCGAGCTACTGAGCATCTCTCCTGCAGAGTCTTCCACTGGAGTTTATCTATCATCTCCGTAACGCTTTCGCGATTACTAAATGATCCTGTAACGAAGCGCGCTGCTCTCCGTTGTATCTTCTCTATCTCTTCTATCAACCTCATCTGGTACGGATCCCACACTGCTGAGCAGTATTCAAGCAGTGCGCCAACAAGTGTACTGTAACATACTTTCTTTGTTTTCGGATTGCATTTCCTTAGGATTCTTCCAATGAATCTCAGTCTGGCATCTGCTTTACCGACGATCAACTTTATATGATCATTCCATTTTAAATCACTCCTAATGCCTACTTCCAGATAATTTATGGAATTAACTGCTTCCAGTTGCTGACTTGCTATATTGTAGATAAATGATAAAGGATCTTTCTTTCTGTGTATACGCAGCACATTACGCTTGTCTACATTCAGATTCAATTGCCATTCCCTGCACCATGCGTCAATTCGTTGCAGATCCTCCTGCGTTTCAGTACAATTTTCCATTCTTACAACCTCTCTATATACCACAGCATCATCCGAAAAAAGCCTCAGTGAACTTCCGATGTTATCCACAAGGTCATTTATGTATATCGTGAATAGCAACGGTCCTACGACACTCCCCTGTGGCACACCTGAAATCACTCTTACTTCGGATGACTTCTCTTCATTGAGAATGACATGCTGCGTTCTGTTATCTAGGAACTCCTTAATCCAATCACACAATTGGTCTGATAGTCCATATGCTCTTACTTTGTTCATTAAACGACTGTGGGGAACTGTATCGAATGCCTTGCGGAAGTCAAGAAACCCGGCATCTACCTGTGAACCCGTGTCTATGGCCCTCTGAGTCTCGTGGACGAATAGCGCGAGCTAGGTTTCACACTATCGTCTTTTTCGAAACCCATGCTGATTCCTACAGAGCAGATTTCTAATCTCCAGAAAAGTCATTATACTCGAATATAATACGTGTTCTAAAATTCTACAACTGATCGATGTTAGGCATATAGGTCTATAGTTCTGCACATCTGTTCGACGTACCTTCTTGAAAATGGGGGTGACCTGTGCCCTTTTCCAATCTTTTGGAACGCTACGCTCTTCCAGAGACCTACGGCACACAGCTGAAAGAAGGGGGGCAATTTCCTTCACGTATTCTGTGTAAAATCGAACTGGTATCCCATCAGGTCCAGCGGCCATTCCTCTTTTGAGCGATTTTAATTGTTTTTCTATCCCTCTGTCATCTGTTTCGATATCTACCATTTTGTCATCTGTGCGACAATCTAGAGAAGGAACTACGGAGCAGTCTTCCTCTGTGAAACAGGTTTGGAATAAGACATTTAGTATTTTGGCCTTTAGTCTGTCATCCTCTGTTTCAGTCACAGAGTGTCTGGACATTTTGTTTTGATCCACCTACCGCTTTGACATAAGACCAAAATTTCTTAGGATTTTCTACCAAGTCTGGCTCAAGTAGTGAATGTTTAATTATAAACACCCTAAACGTCGGTTGTTTACAGTTTTTAGCTCAAACTTTCACCGCAGTTACTGTACTAACATCGCTTATACGTCAGGAATTAATCAGCCTCGGAAATTTTTGAACGGACGGTATACACTGTGCTGCGAAGGAGATTTGTGCATTTTAAGCAACATGTTGTCAGACGTGTATCATTCTCGAATATAGCTTCAGAAAAGTATATTAAGATTATGGCATAAAACTTGTGACAATCAAAAACCATTTGGAATCGTAGGTAGCAAATACCATCATAAGAGAGGCTGTGGGTGCTACAGTCGCAGGTTCGAATCCTGCCTCGGGCACGGATGTGTGTGATGTCCTTAGGTTGGTTAGGTTTAAGTAGTTCTAAGTTCTAGGGGACTGATGACCTCCGTTGTTAAGTCCCATAGTGCTCAGAGCCATTTGAACCATTTGAGGATAAAACAATAGTAGACACCAGACATGATACGCTTAAAATGGTGTGGACATCTAGAAAGGATGGACGATAGCCGATGAAAGTGTGGTAGTAGCCCCAGCGGAAGGAAGAAAGCGTGGACGGTCTGGCAGGAGCCGGAGCCAGAGGTCTGGGACCCGACGGATGCCAGAGGCCAGAGGGCTCAAGAAGGGAGACTGGCGTGACCGGAGCAAGCGAGGAGCAGCGTCCGCCGTACAGTACTCGCAACATCACTCATATGCATCTTAATAATGCCACAGCTATTGTCAATGATTTAGAGTCGTCCCCAGACATGTTATAAACAGGTAACAAAGAGGGATGGCCAAACTTTCAGGATACATGCCTCACACGTAGAGGAACAAAATGTATAAGACTGAGGTGAAAAAAGTCATAAGATACATCCTAGTATCGTGTTAGACCTCCTTTTTCCCAACTCGACATTACATGGACTCAGCAAATCGTTCGAAGTCCCCCGCAGAAATAGAGAGCCATGCTGGCTTTATAGCCGTCCATAATTGCAAAAGAATTGCAGATATAGGATTTTGTGCACGAACTGACCTCTATATTATGCACAATAAATGTTCGATGGGATTCATGTCGGGCGATCTGGGTGGCCGAACAATTCACTCGAATTGTCCAGAATGTTCTTCAAACCTATCACTGACAACATGGCACATTGTCAGCCATAAAAATTTCGTCGTTGTTTGGGAACATGACGTCGATGAATGGCTGCAAATGGTCTGCAAAGCCGAACATCCAGAGGGCCCTGTCCGTTTAATGTAAACATAGCTCACACAATTATGGAGCCACCACCAGTTTGCACAGTGCCATGTTGACAGCCTGGATTCGTGGCTTCGCGGGGGCTGCGCCACGCGCGAAACCCACCATCAGCTCTTACCAACCGAAATCGGGACTCATCTGACCACGCCACGCTTTTCTAGTCGTCCAGGATCCAACCGGTACGGTCACGAGCCCAGGAGGGGCGCTGCAGGCTATGTCGTGCTGTTAGCAAAGGCATTCGCGTCGGTCATCTGCTACCATAGTCCATCAACGCCAAGTTTCAAATCGTTCAAATGGCTCTGAGCACTATGAGACTTAACATCTGAGGTCATCAGTCCCCTAGAACTTAGAACTACTTAAACCTAATTAACCTAAGGACATCACACACATCCATGCCCGAGGCGGGATTCGAACCTGCGACCGTAGCGGTCGCGTGGTTCCAGACTGAAGGGCCTAGAACATCTCTTCCACATCTGCCGGGACGCCAAATTTCGCTGCAATGTCCCACGTTCGAAGTCATCCGCAGACGTTCAGTCGTACGTTCCACATTGATTTCTGCGTTATTCCACGCAATTTTACTTGTCTGTTAACACTGAAAACTTGCGCAAAGGCCTCTGATGTCGGTCGTTAAGTGAAGGCCATCTGACCGTTGCGTTGTCCGTGGTGAGAGGTAATGTCTGTATTAGATTTTCTCAGCACACTGTTTACACTGTGGACGTCGGAATATTGAATTCGCTACGGTTTTCGAAATTGAATGTCCCATTCATACAGCTCCGGCTACCATTCCGCGTTCAGAGTTTGTTAATACCCGTCGTGCACCCGTAATCACGTTGGAAACCTTTTCATTTTGATCACCTGAGTACAAATTACAGCTTCTCCGATGCGCTGCCCCTTTATACGCTATGTACACGATACTACCGCCAACTGCATTTGTGCGTATCACTATCCCATAACGTTTGTCACCCCATTGTATACGGAAATACGTCTGGAAACGGTTCATTTTTATGTTCAAAATGCCCTCCATTAGCAAAGATGCATGCATCAACCCGCCGTCCCATTGAATCCCTGGTGCGCTAATGTATCCCTGGAGAATTACGTATTACTTCACAGCCTTCCAGAATACGGGCACGAAGACTCTGTACATGTCTTACCAGGCTTTCGTACGCAAGAGATTTCAAATGGGTTTAGGCCCGGAGGGAGTGATGGCCAAAGAATCGAGAGGACGACAGTTCAAATCCCCTCCCGGCCATCCAAATTTTCGTAAATCGCTCCTGGCAAACGTCAGAATGGTTCCTCTGAAAAGGGCATGGCCGATCTCATTCCTCATTGTTTCGTAGTCCAAGCTGAGGCTCCATCTCTAATGACCTCGCTGTCGACAACCTTCCTTCCTTCCTTTGTATCTCTGGGAATCGAACGTGGACTGCGGAACATTTAATGTAAGAAAACGTTTCGTGTAATGCTAGTACGTTCTGTTTCTGTGTTTCCCACGATTAATGTTATTATGAAGAGAAGTAGAAAATCAGCTCTAACATATAAATAAAGCGAGACCGGATCCATGTCCAAATAACACATTTTATTTCTCTGTTTGCGAACAATGTTTCCTGAAAGTGTGGCCATAACTTCTTGTTCCATCCCGTACATTCATATCTATTAATAATAAATCTGTAAAACCGTTGTGTCTGCCCGTTTGTCTTTGAACACGCTGATCTCCAATACCACTAGAAGAATTTTCATGCAGTTTTCGCAGGTAACTTGACCATAGTTTGGAGCACTGTATAGGCTTTAGTTCATCAAAATTGGATGACGAAAAAAGAAGTTATCGTGTTTTAAATTTTTCTTAAAACTTTCTTGTCCCTCTGTCTGAACACGCTGATCTTCAAAATACTAGACGGATTTTTATGGGATTTTCACTGGTAACTTTAGTGTAACTAGGGGCATCGTATAAGCTATATTTCATCAAAACCGGACGGTGAAAGAAAAGGTATTAGTGCATGTGTATGTGTGTTCCACTTCGAAACCACTGAACCACTTTCAACCAAACTTGGTACACATCACTTACTATCTGCAAAGAATAGATGTGGGGGTAAGAACCACCTACTTACTAAAAGGGTGGGGGTGGGGATGAAAAAGATGTGCATGCCACGACTCGCGAATACCCACGTTTTTCATCCAGTATTTGAAAACGGGAGCACTTAGTGACTTGCAATACACTTTGGACGTAATTTCAAACCTTTAAGGAACTATTTCTCGCTGACACCTCCGACATAATGATGAAAGTACAAATGTTTGTGGCTTAACACATTTTTGCATCAGGCATGACGTTTTAATTCATTATTTCTTTATTACTAACTGTACTCGCGATACATTTTGCAGATTGTGTTCACATATACCACCGAATGTACCTGCAAATTTATATCTATGTACCACACATTGTTCAGGATATATGACGTCACAAACACTGAGATGTGTGAAAAACTGCCGCCTCATGCATGACGTTAAAATTTAGCATTACTAACATGCTGAACCGATTTCGATGAAATTTAGTACGAAGATAGCTTGAACCCTGAGGAAGAACATAAGCTGCTTTAGAAAGTGTGTCGTACAATATACTTATTGATTTGAGAAACAATACACGAATTAGGGAAAAATGTTTACTCTTTAAAAAGCTATTTACTCTTTGACTTTTGAACACTGTCATACTTGTGAAAATGCTTTTCTTGGTTGATATGTGCTACAAGATACGATTCAAAGTAATCAATACAGTGCTTATACAGTCTTCAGTGTGTTTATTCCACACTCTCACAGTATTTGTTCCATACTGTACACGTTGCATAATGTATAGCTACTATACGCACCGTCCAGTATTTGAGAACGATAGAACTTAGTGACTTACAAGAAAAAGTACACATAATTACAAACCTTTAAGAAACCCACAAAATGATAAAAAGAAGAAAGTATATCGCTTACTACATTCTCGGTGTTCATGGAGTAAAACCATCGTGTCAGCCATGACGTCATGAATTTTACATTTATTGCTTCTTTGCTACGAACTCTATTCGCAACACATCTAGCAGACAGCCTCCACATGTGCTGCTGAATATACCTACAAAATTATATCTTTGTGCAACACATAGTTCAGGAGGTATGAGGGAAGGAAGAGATGGACAGAGAGGCGGATGAAGGAGATGGACTAATGGAACAGAAATAAATACATACCAGAGCAACAGTTGGTTACAAATAAAACAGTACTCTTAATAATCAAATGGCTCTTAGCACTATGCGACTTAACTTCTGAGGTCACCAGTCGCCTAGAACTTAGAACTAATTAAACCTAACAAACCTAAGGACATCACACACATCCATGCCCGAGGCAGGATTCGAACCTGCGACCATAGCGGCCACTCGGCTCCAGACTGCAGTGCCTAGAACCGCAAGGCCAGTCCGGCCGGTGCAGGGGAGGTGCCACAGCTTCAGGTGAGTAGTGCATCAGTGTATGTTCTGGCAGGAATTTTGCTGATGTGGCGACCAGCACATTCTTATCGTCAAGGCAACACCCCCACCTTCAGTGCCCCCACGCATTGCCCCCCCCCCCCCCCCCGCCCTCTGCACATTTAGCCAATGCGATGAGCGCCCCTGTGGCCCCACTAGTCATCATACTGTGGCCAATTGAATGACTGCAGTTTTCCCACTGCTATACTATAGACAGTCTGTGATTTGGTGGAGATTGTGATTATGATGTCGTGAGAATAATTTAATATGTACACTACTGGCCATTAAAATTGCTACACCACGAAGATGACGTGCTACAGGCGCGAAATTTAACCGACAGGAAGAAGATGCTGTGATATGCAAATGATTAGCTTTTCAGAGCATTCACACAAGGATGGCGCCGGTGGCGACACCTACAACGTGCTGACATGATGAAAGTTTCCAACCGATTTCTCATACACAAACAGCAGTTGACCGGCGTTGCCTGGTGAAACGTTGTTGTGATGCCTCGTGTAAGGAGGAGAAATGCGTACCATCACGTTTCTGGCTTTGATAAAGGTCGGATTGTAGCCTATCGCGATTGCAGTTTATCGTATCGCGACATTGCTGCTCGCGTTGGTCGAGATCCAATGACTGTTACCAGAATATGGAATCGGTGGGTTCGGGAGGGTAATACGGAACACCGTGCTGGATCCCAACGGCCTCGTAACCCTAGCAGTCGAGATGACAGGCATCTTATCCGTGTGGCCACGTCTCGATCCCTGAGTCAACAGATGGGGACGTTTGGAAGACAACACCCACCTCCACGAACAGTTCGACAACGTTTGCAGCAACATGGACTATCAGCTCGGAGACCATGGCTGCGGTTACCCTTGATGCTGCATCACAGACAGGACAGACAGGAGCACCTGCGATGATGTACTCAACGACGAACCTGGTTACACGAATGGCAAAACGTCATTTTTTCGGATGAATCCAGGTTCTGTTACAGCATCATGATGGTCGAATCCGTGTTTGGCGACATCGCGGTGAACGCACATTGGAAGCGCGTATTCGTCATCGCCATACTGGCGTATCACCCGGAGTGATGTTATGGGGTGCCATTGGTTACACGTCTCGGTCACCTCTTGTTCGCATTGACGGCACTTTGAACAGTGGACTTTACATTTCAGATGTGTTACGACCTGTGGCTCTACCCTTCATTCGATCCCTGTGAAACCCTACATTTCAGCAGGATAATGCACGACCGCATGTTTCAGGTCCTGTACGGGCCTTTCTGGATACAGAAAATGTTTGACTGCTGCCCTGGCCTGCACATTCTCCAGATCTCTCACCAATTGAAAGCGTCTGGTCGATGGTGGCCGAGGAACTGGCTCGTCACAATACGCCAGACACTTCTCTTGATAAACTGTGGTATCGTGTTGAAGCTGCATGGGCAGCTGTACCCGTACACGCCTTCCAAGCTCTGTTTGACTCAATGCCCAGACGTATAAAGGCCGTTATTACAACCAGAGGTGGTTGTTCTGGATACTGATTTCTCAGGATCTATGCACCCAAGTTGTGTGAAAATGTAATCACATGTCAGTTCTAGTATAATATATTTGTCCAATGAATACCCGTTTATCATCTGCATATCTTCTTGGTGTAGCAATTTTAATGGCCAGTAGTGTAAAAGTCATAATGCCAATGTAAGCACCATCATTTCTTCACAGTCTCTACATACGTCTAGGTTTCATGTGTTCAGTTGATGAGACACTTGTGTCGAGCAAAGAATAATTTGACAAGTCTATTTTTTGTAAGCATCTACCAAAGAAATGTACACACACCTTTCTGCATGAAGAATGAAAAAGCACGATAGTAGAGGTGCATATAACTGTAGACAGCATTAATACTGTTCACCGAATAATGGCAGTGCAACAGAACGGCAAGAAGATGCATTATGTGACTGGGTCCACCACACACCATGCTGCTTATGTTGTAATTATATACCCTTCTTAAAACGTCAGTCCAGTCTCCCAGCACACAAGAAGCACCATCAGTTGCAGTAAGTATTCATCCATCTATAAATATAATTACTATTGTTATTACAGCGCTGGACCAGGAAGTAGAGGTGTTCACAGGAGCAACAACAGTTTGTAACCAGGAGGAATACTGTAAAAAGTTTTGAATAAATATATCTTACAAAAATATGTTACTTTTATTTTCAACCCAATCAATCACACACACATGCAGTTTATAAGGAGGATGTGTTCACTTATAGTCCATGTTGCAGTTGTCTTAGAAAAACTTTAAATACATGCCACTGGGCATGATGCACTGTCTGAATGTGCCACCTCCGACAATGAGACACTCATCAGCCATGCAGTATGATATTCAGTGCCCAGGGTACTTCATCACATCAGCCACAGCTGCAACTACAGCACACACAAATTACCTACAATACTTTCCTGGACGTTTTAACCACTCATGCACAGACAAGGTTAACTGTAAATTTAGTATGAAAGATAATAACAATCTTAATGGGCTTGCAGTAGAGGTCACGAATAGTATAGGTATTTGCACAATTGATGAACAGTTGACCCCCTTACGAGAGAACCGCCAAAGGGTAAGGATGTCAAGATGTATATCAACACTCCCTGCTGCGAGGCAGTGTAAGTAATAAAACTGATAGTGATGAATAGCAAAAAACATATATGATAAACTAATAATTCTTTTTCCTTCCAGGCAAAGTGAATCCATTCCAGCAACAGCCACCTGACGTGAAAATAATGCTAGTCAATCAAATCTACTCTTTGAATACCAGTGGCTGTCAGCGTTTCAGTGTCGGTATGATATCAAATTTGGAGGTCTATCCATTAGTATTGTTTGAACACCCTTGATTTAGTGACATCAAAGTAATATTCTCCATGGATGAATGGTGTCGACTATGTGATATGTTAATACAGATTTCAGCCTTGCTGCACAGAAAAGTTGACTCTCCAACAGTGATACTGGACACTCACACAAGCTCTTAGGGAAGTTCCCTGGAACAGTTAATTATTTAACAACATAGAATGTGTACATCTTCAGGAGCAGACTTTCCAGAGTTTAATGTATGCAATCTATGCAATATAGCATGAGCTAGAGTGTCAACTAATGTGGCAGCCACATTTCCACTGTTTCTGTGAGACATTGTGAAGTAATTTGATGGAGTTAACACACCAAACTCTCCCTCATCAGAAGAAACCGTAGTTCAGCTCTACAATGCTTGCTGTGCATCGATGGAGGTAGGGATGTATGATTCAACTTTACCAGATGTGGGCACAGAACTATGATCTTATTTAAAATTTTTGTATATATCTGACCCCATTGTGCCATATATATAATATAAGGTCATTATTATATTATGTTATGGGACCAAACACAGTAGGGTCTTTGGTTTTATAACTTAATATAATAATGTCCTTATATAAGTTTGTTTATGTAACCAACTCTATGTAAGATTTTATTCAGTTTAAGAGCCGTATGTGCGTCATTTATTTCCCTATAAAGCGCACTTCATCCTATTGTAAACGAACATTTACCATCATAACTGAGTGGACGAAACAGCTTCACTACAATTGTCTTGTTGTAAGAGCCTGGTCCAGCAGTGGTGATGCTGGAAAGTGGAAGTCAAAGAACAATGGATCACTACTTCCTGATAACATACTTGCTTTAATTATAGGGCCTTCAGATTGCGGGAAGACTAATCTTGTTCCAACACTGAGGGACTCCACTTCCAGCATGTATATATTATTTTGCAAATACCTTGTTTCCGCCAAAATATCAGCCATTGCAGGAGCTTTTGAATTGCATGGAGACAATAACACTGGGCAACAAAAAAATAATTTCTGACTGTTTCTAGCACTTCATGAGGCAATTCCTACTAATTTTGGGTTGGGAAAAACAAATATGACAATGAAAAATTTTTATTAGCTTTAGTTTCTATGATATACACAAGGTGGAAGTATTACACATTAACGGATTGAGAGTAAATGATACATTTTAATTACATAAATGCTAACAATTATGAAATTGCATTTGATTTTTTTATACTGGTAATTATATGCTAAGAGTTCTAAATTGCTCGAAAAATACTTCGCAGATGGTCGTGTCTGAAGAGATCCATGTGGTGACCTATTGACTTCGTTGTCTTTTAGCTTGCCTCTTGTAATGGAGTTGCGCAGAATCCCTACACAAAGAACAACAGTAATCCGCAAGCATTACTTCATTCCAACGGCACTGATATCTTTGTTCCATAACAGAAATGTCCTGGTGGAATCTCTCACCATGTTCATCACTAACATCTCCACAACTAGGAGAGAAAAAGTCTAGGTGGGAGTGGAGAAAATGGATCTTAAGGAACATGTTGCATCCAAGGTTATGGTATTTTTGCAGGAGCACTGTAATCAAATGCTTGTAGTTGTCATCTCTTTTGTTGCCTAAAAATCCATGAATAACACCCTTGAAGGCTTCCCAAGCTTCCTTTTCTTTCCCTCCAAAACTTGGTCAGATGCAGGATCCTTTCCAAGTTCTCTGATTTGTGGTCCGACAAAAATGCCTTTCTTAACTTTTGCATCACTTAATTTCGAAAATTTCTCTCTTATGTACTTAAAGGCCCGTCCTTCTCGGTTCATAGCTTTGACAAAGTTTTTCATCAAACCCATCTTGATATGCAGGGGTGGAAGAAGAACGTCTTTTGGGTCCATAAGAGGCTTGGCAACGACATTTTTCTCGTTAGGGTGAAGATTTATTGCAGGTCAGTCTTCTTTAGTATAATGCAATTTCCTATCTCTACTGTCCCACATACATAAGAAGCAGCAATGCCTTGCGTAACCCAGTTCCATTCCTAAGAGTATGGCAATGACTTTTAGATCACCATAGATTTTCCATTTGTGTTCATGATAGTTAATTGAGTCCAAGAGAGCTGTCATATTTGCATATGTCTCCTTCATGTGAACAGCATGACCAATAGGAATAGATGAAAGAAGGTTCCCGTTGTGAAGTAACACAGCTTTCAAACTAAGCTTGGAGGAAACTACGAATAGCCTCCATTAAGTTGGATCATGGTCCAAATTCAAAGATTCCATGAAGCCATTAATGTCGCAGCAAACAACAAGATTATTTTTCTTCTCAAGAAAGGGAAGCAGTTCCATGTGATGTTTTCTGTACTGTGAGATTCACACATCACTTCGGAGAAGATTCCATTGCTGTAGTCCAGACGCAAGAATTTCTGCATTCTCCTTTGACAGGCCAAGGTCTCTAATGAGATCACGCGATTCCACTTGACTCAGTCTCTGCGGTTTATCATCTTTTCCCTCAAAATGAGGGTCATGGGATGTAGAAGGCTTGTTTGGTTTTTCTCGTTCCACACTGTTTTCATTTTCTACTTCAAACACACAATTTTTGGGTGGAGTAGGAATTGGTGAACTATCCGAATGTGGAATTGGTCGAATAACAGATGAAGATTCGGGTACTGAAGTGTTCTTCTTTCCTTCATAGACAATCCTGCCTTTATAGGTAGAGTCAGGCAGAAATAGCAGTCATCTGTGTGGTTTGTAGGCTCCCGCCGAATCATAGGCAAAGCGAAAGCCATAGATCGTTTCTTCTTCTTCAGCCATTCTCGCAGTGTAACTGAACATGCGTTGTGACATATATGTGGAGCCCAAGACATCCTGGTCCCCTATTTTCATACCGAAATAATACTGATAGGCAGTCTTTACAAGAGGCGTCAGATTGCGTTTCTGTGAGGAAAATGTTATTTCACCACAAATATAACAAAAGTTATTCACCATATTTACACATTTTCGTGGCATTTTTAGAAAGTTTACGCTAAAAAAGCACTCGCGAACCAGAAATTTTGCATTAATTTGAGTAGAAACTACATGTAATTGACAGTCACACCAACAGTATCTATGTTTATGACTTACAAACAGCTGAAGAGCATTTGTGTTTTGTTAATTGACAGGTGTGCCAACACCCAAAAACAATTCCCCCAAATTTAAAATCTTCATTATAAAAAATGAAATGTCACTTTATCTTCAAAACAAGAGCTAATCTGTCATTTTTATGGTGATTTTTGAATTCAGCATATGGAATTAAATGTAAATTTACTATTTTTAATCCCGAAACATTTTCATTGTTGCCCAGTGTAATTTACCAGACAGTCACCAAATGCAATATCCTACCACCTGAAAAAGTAAAGCCAAACAGTGTATTTATATTTGATGACGTCGCAGTGGAAAATCAGGATGAGATCCGGAGATGTTTCTGATTTGATCGCCATATGCAAATCAATGTATTTTATTTGGACCAGGCATATTCAAAGATCCCAAAGTAGATTGCCCAGGAAAATGCGAACCTTATTTTCGATTTCAAACCGGACAATCTGAATTTAAAGCATATTTACCAAGCACTTGTAAGAACTGACATGTCATTTAGGGAATTCATTATCGTGTGTGGGGATTGTTGAAATAACTCGTAGTATGGCTTTCTGGTAATAGACAAATTTATAAAATTGAGTAACGGTCGAAACTTCTACGTATTTCTGCATAAAAGGCAGTGTATCAACATATAACTATATCAGAACACTGTAGACTATGGACAAATTTGTACATGTTTTGCACACTGCATTAAAGGGTGCAAAGCACATGCATCTACACATTGACAGAAAAATTGAGGCAATCAGTGCTAAAGTAATAGAACTGGAAGTTCTTATCGAGGATGTGGCTAGAAATGATGAGATGTTGAATCTTACAATACAGTACTGTGAACTATATGTCACTGAGAAAGTTGATGAAGAATTCAACACAAAACTAACGTATATGTGTGGCTATATCAAGGCGATAGCTAAGGCACTTGACTCAAATCATCACCAGTAGTCTCAGAGTATATATAAGTTATACGCTATCTCAAAACCATCTTACTATACAGCAGCATCTCTTCAACAAAGCATAAATTTATTGAAGTGTGGAAGGCTATTCGATGGAAATTACCATTGTTAAAAATTGTGCAGTTGCAACAAGATCAGTTGCTCTCAAAAGCATTTAAACCAGTAAGTGAGAGTTGTAATCTTATCCTCTCACACATCACTATTAATTTTTCCTGTCTTAAAAATTTCGAAGGCTTCTAAAGACGTAGGACGTAAAAAAGAAAAACTTTTTACTTATCTTCATTTTCTCTTCTTTTGTTGGCTCCAGTTCTTGCGTCTAGGGGTACATTCTTGCGGCTGAAACTTTGACTTACTGGGTTCCAGATGACTAAATAACTGATGAAGTACTATCTGTTGCTATGATTTTCTTTTATTTTATCCCATTCTTCTAAAATACACTGACTTTACAATATCCATTTTCATACAACCATCAATTATATTGTAGACAAAATTTAAAAAATAAAAAAAACCACGTGCGCTTCCATCAAAGGCATGCCCACTACTCTTACATTCTGCGGTACTCACAATATTCCAAAGAGTTTACAAAGCAAAAGAGCTTACAAACTTTGTTGACAAAAGAACAATCATCACGAAGACATAACATTATGTTATAAATGAATCCAGAAATAAATTTAATAATTTGCGTTAGATTGTGCAGTTAATAATTTAAGTACGCCAGATTTTCAAAATTTTAAACATTTCTAAAAGAAGAGCAATTTTAACTGTATGTACAGAGTAGTAACAAATTAATTTCTTTTTTCATATTTTTGCCCGAAACATAACACACCGTATACAAAATCATATGAAGTTCATTTATTTAAACAGCTGACATAACGTTCACGTATGCAAGAATCGACAGTATACATGGTATCGGTTATTTCTATAAGAAAAAGCTTATGTTAGAAACGGGTGTCCGATTACAGTGTCTAAAAAGACTGTCACACACTATGGATGCAGGCAGAGAAGAAGAAGAAGAAGAAGAAGAAGAAGCAGGAGGAGGAGGCGGAGGAGAAGGACAAGGAGAGGAAGAAGAAGAATGAGTAGGAGAGGAAGGTGCTATTACTGATTTCATTAACTGTCGCAGTAATACTGTGTTAGACGGAACATACGGAGTCAGCAGGAAACCATAAATCAGGTAATCACTCAGTACATTTAACTGACAATGCAATACAAGTTGGTAAGTAGGAATATGAAAGAACGCCTGGTTTATTAGAGCTACTATGCTTAAAAACTTCGAACGTAAAAAAGTATTTCCCAAAAGAGATAGAAGCGTATGGCCAAATATTACGCATGACTAACGCGCATAAGAAGAGCGACACCTCAAAAGGACAAATGAAAGTCACAAAGAGCGATAAATACAAGAATACAATTAAACAAGCCTTAGCAGCTGCAGATAACACAGGCAAAGGGGGTTGAAGTTCAGCATCAAGGACTGAACAATCTACCTCTGGAGTACATATACACTCCTGGAAATTGAAATAAGAACACCGTGAATTCATTGTCCCAGGAAGGGGAAACTTTATTGACACATTCCTGGGGTCAGATACATCACATGATCACACTGACAGAACCACAGGCACATAGACGCAGGCAACAGAGCATGCACAATGTCGGCACTAGTACAGTGTATATCCACCTTTCGCAGCAATGCAGGCTGCTATTCTCCCATGGAGACGATCGTAGAGATGCTGGATGTAGTCCTGTGGAACGGCTTGCCATGCCATTTCCACCTGGCGCCTCAGTTGGACCAGCGTTCGTGCTGGACGTGCAGACCGCGTGAGACGACGCTTCATCCAGTCTCAAACATGCTCAATGGGGGACAGATCCGGAGATCTTGCTGGCCAGGGTAGTTGACTTACACCTTCTAGAGCACGTTGGGTGGCACGGGATACATGCGGACGTGCATTGTCCTGTTGGAACAGCAAGTTCCCTTGCCGGTCTAGGAATGGTAGAACGATGGGTTCAATGACGGTTTGGATGTACCGTGCACTATTCAGTGTCCCCTCGACGATCACCAGTGGTGTACGGCCAGTGTAGGAGATCGCTCCCCACACCATGATGCCGGGTGTTGGCCCTGTGTGCCTCGGTCGTATGCAGTCCTGATTGTGGCGCTCACCTGCACGGCGCCAAACACGCATACGACCATCATTGGCACCAAGGCAGAAGCGACTCTCATCGCTGAAGACGACACGTCTCCATTCGTCCCTCCATTCACGCCTGTCGCGACACCACTGGAGGCGGGCTGCACGATGTTGGGGCGTGAGCGGAAGACGGCCTAACGGTGTGCGGGACCGTAGCCCAGCTTCATGGAGACGGTTGCGAATGGTCCTCGCCGATACCCCAGGACCAACAGTGTCCCTAATTAGCTGGGAAGTGGCGGTGTGGTCCCCTACGACACTGCGTAGGATCCTACGGTCTTGGCGTGCATCCGTGCGTCGCTGCGGTCCGGTCCCAGGTCGACGGGCACGTGCACCTTCCGCCGACCACTGGCGACAACATTGATGTACTGTGGAGACCTCACGCCCCACGTGTTGAGCAATTCGGCGGTACGTCCACCCGGCCTCCCGCATGCCCACTATACGCCCTCGCTCAAAGTCCGTCAACTGCACATACGGTTCACGTCCACGCTGTCGCGGCGTGCTACCATTGTGAAAGACTGCGATGGAGCTCCGTATGCCACGGCAAACTGGCTGACACTGACGGCGGCGGTGCACAAATGCTGCGCAGCTAGCGCCATTCGACGGCCAACACCGCGGTTCCTGGTGTGTCCGCTGTGCCGTGCGTGTGATCATTGCTTGTACAGCCCTCTCGCAGTGTCCGGAGCAAGTATGGTGGGTCTGACACACCGGTGTCAATGTGTTCTTTTTTCCATTTCCAGGAGTGTATTATGATGACCCAAATGAAATCATATAGCGAATTACTTACAGCATCAGTTACCACAGGGAACACAAGTCACATGAACGAAATCATATCAGCCATTTCAGAGCCTTCGAGAAAGATGTATAATGAAGTAATTATTGAGATGTTAGTTCATGAGCTCCATAGACTGGCATACAAAACATTCCTGCACAGACATTTGATAAAAGGAGGACTGGATGGTTTATGGCAGGTTAATCTCATAGATATGCAAGAATATTCACGACTGAATAAAGGTTTCATTTACATCCTAATGGTAATAGATATATGTTCCAAATTCGCTTGGGCACTATCTTTGAAGGTCAAGACAGGGAACGAGGCTGCAAAAGATTTTGGACAACTGTTACAGACTGGAATGAATCGGTGTCGCGACTGTCTTCAAAATGGCCATAGAGGCGAATTTTACAATAGGCATTTCTACATCTACATCTACATACATACTCCGCAAACCACCATACGGTGCGTGGCGGAGGGTACCTCGTACCACAACTAGCATCTTCTCTCCCTGTTCCACTCCCAAACAGAACGAGGGAGAAATGACTGCCTATATGCCTCTGTACGAGCCGTAATCTCTCTTATCTTATCTTTGTGGTCTTTCCGGGAAATGTAAGTTGACGGCAGTAAAATTGTACTGCAGTCAGCCTCAAATGCTGGTTCTCTAAATTTCCTCAGTAGCGATTCACGAAAAGAACGCCTCCTTTCCTCTAGAGACACCCACCCCACCCGAGTTCCTGAAGCATTTCACAGTACTCGCGTGATGATCAAACCTACCAGTAACAAATCTAGCAACCCGCCTCTGAATTGCTTCTATGTCCTCCCTCAAACCGACCTGATAGGGATCCCAAGCGCTCGAGCAGTACTCAAGAATAGGTCGTATTAGTGTTTTATAAGCGGTCTCCTTTACAGATGAACCATGTCTTCCCAAAATTCTACCAATGAACCGAAGACGACTATCCGCCTTCCCCACAACTGCCATTACATGCTTGTCCCACTTCATATCGCTCTGCAATGTTACGCCCAAATATTTAATCGACGTGACTGTGTCAAGAGCTACACTACTAAAGGAGTATTCAAACATTACAGGATTCTTTTTCCTATTCATCTACATTAATTTACATTTATCTATATTTAGAGTTAGCTGCCATTCTTTACACCAATCACAAATCCTGTCCAAGTCATCTTGTATCCTCCTACAGTCACTCAACGACGACACCTTCCCGTACACCACAGCATCATCAGCAAACAGCCGCACATTGCTATGCACCCTGTCTAAAAGATCATTTATGTAAATGGTAAATGGTAATGGAACGATATGGAATAAACCTGGTTCTCTAAATTTCCTCAGTAGCGATTCACGAAAAGAACGCCTCCTTTCCTCTAGAGACTCCCACCCGAGTTCCTGAAGCATTTCACAGCACTCGCGCGATGAACGCCTCCTTTCCTCTAGACACTCCCACCCGAGTTCCTGAAGCATGTATTGCGAATACATAGAAAGAAGGATCCTTTATTGTATGATTATATGATAGCGGAACAAACACTGGTAGCAGTTACTTCTGTAAAATATCTGGGAGTATGCGTGCGGAACGATTTGAAGTGGAATGATCATATAAAATTAATTGTTGGTAAGGCGGGTACCAGGTTGAGATTCATTGGGAGAGTGCTTAGAAAATGTAGTCCATCAACAAAGGAGGTGGCTTACAAAACACTCGTTCGACCTATACTTGAGTATTGCTCATCAGTGTGGGATCCGTACCAGATCGGTCTGACGGAGGAGATAGAGAAGATCCAAAGAAGAGCGGCGCGTTTCGTCACAGGGTTATTTGGTAACCGTGATAGCGTTACGGAGATGTTTAATAAACTCAAGTGGCATACTCTGCAAGAGAGGCGCTCTGCATCGCGGTGTAGCTTGCTCGCCAGGTTTCGAGAGGTTGCGTTTCTGGATGAGGTATCGAATATATTGCTTCCCCCTACTTATACCTCCCGAGGAGATCACGAATGTAAAATTAGAGAGATTAGAGCGCGCACGGAGGCTTTCAGACAGTCGTTCTTCCCGCGAACCATACGCGACTGGAACAGGAAAGGGAGGTAATGACAGTGGCACGTAAAGTGCCCTCCGCCACACACCGTTGGGTGGCTTGCGGAGTATCAATGTAGATGTAGATGTAGATGTAGATGTAGAACCACTATTCGACATTCTCCATTCGAAAGCTTGTATTGTTGAATGCTTAAACAGGTTGATCAAAAACCGGATGTGGATCCAATTTAATCTTCAAGTGTCATATAAATAGCTAAACATTCCATCACAAATCATTGACGAATTTAACCAGATCACTCATCGTACAACTAAGATGAGATCTATTGGTGTCTGTGATAATAGACTTCTAAATACTAAGGTGGTGGATTCGCGCAAGCAGATGTCCAACGTAGGTGATTTGGTACGTATTTGGAAATAAAAAACAGCATTTGAGAAGTCAAACGTACCATACTGGTCAACAGAGATATTTAAAGTTACCAAAGTGCAGCAAACAAACCCAAGAACTTACATCTTAGCGGACAATGATGTCGAATAAATTACAGGGAGTTTTTATGGAGAGGGATTACAGAATGGATCTGAACTGGACGTGTACCTCACAGTGGCTCATAAGATATTGAGGGAGAATGGCATTAGTGGAATGTTTCGGCTTCCCATCAAAGTACACCAGTTGGGTGAACGCTTGCAATTTCCTATATAATACGAGTTTCTTTCAATAAGTAACGCAAACACATTTCTTTACTGAAAACAGGTTGCTTGTATTCAGGATTCTAACACAACATTTTATTCCCCACGCTTTTGACTAAAAAACCTTGTTTTCTCAACGTAATTGCTGTTCAATGCGATGGTCTTAGGTCACCTTACTGGGAGGGAGGGGGGGGGGGGGACGGGCTGTACGTCCACATGCTACCATTCTACTGGTCGACATCGGAGACAACGTCTTGCTGCATGAGTAACCTCTGCATCATCCATGTACTGCTTCCCGAGGACTGTGTCCTTCATTGGGCCAAACAGATGAAAGTCGGAAGGTGCGAGATCCAGGCTGTAGTGCGGATGAGGAAGAACAGTCCAATGAAGTTTTGTGAGCTCTTCTCGGAGGTGCAGCTTAGTGCGAGGCCTTTCTTTGCCATGGAGAACGACAAGTTCGTTTGCATTTTTGTGGCGATGAACTTGCGGAAGCTATTTCTTCAGTTTCCTGAGGGTAGCATAAAACACTTCCGAGTTCAGCGTTGAACATGAGGGAGGACAACAAACAGAACAACTCCTTCAGAGTCCCAGAAGACCGTCGCCATGAGTTTACTAGTTGTGGGTGCAGCTTAAAACTTTTTCTTCTTAGGAGCGGTGGTGTGGCGCCACTCCATAGAGTGTCGTTTTGTTTTTGTTTCGAAGTGATGAACCCATGTCTCGTCGCCTGTGACAATATTCGACAAAAAATTGTCACGATCAGCCTCACGGCATGCAAGAAACTCCACACACGTGGTCGTTTGTTGCTCTGTTGGGCGGTGAGGAACACCTTTGAGTACCCCAACTGGTGGACGAGTGTGTCAGCAATACCTTCAGAGACGTCCAGTTAAGCAGCGAGATGTTTGATTGTGGTGTGTCGATCACCCTGAATGAGAGTGTCCGCACGTTCCAACAATGCAAGAGTCACAGCTGTGTGCAGGCAGCCGTCACACAGGTGGTCGGACAGGTTTGCGTGACCTTGTTGCGATGATGACAGACGCCTCGCCCAACGACTCACCGTGCTTTTGTTCACTGCAAGGTCTCCGTAGGCACTGTGCAAGCGCCTATGACTATCTGTGATGCTCTGGTTTCCTGCCAAAATAATGTCAGTTACAACTCCCTGCTTTCCAAAGCGTCTCCGTTACAGACGCGATTTTGAAAGCTACGTATATCACCACATCCTATCGGAACTTCATGAAGCTATAGTGCCGAAGCAGGAATATTCCACGAAGTCACACAACATATTCCGCATTATTTCGATCGAAATTTGCCGAGTAAAAAAGTGTGTTGGACTACTTATTGAATGCTTCTCGTAGGATGCACAATCTCAAACCCTGCAGTAGCATGGTCTGAGTGCTAGGAAATGCGTCAGCGGAGATGGGGTGGTATTCTCGAGAACCTACCTGTTGAATTTCATATCTCGGGATACAATTTTTGTGGACCTGGAACGAAATTGAAAAAGCGCCTAGCTGATGGCGGTAAGAGAATTAATGTACTAGACGATGCATGCAAGGAGCACGATATTGGTTATGCCACAAATAGAGATCGTCGCACTGTAGACCAAATACTAGTTGCCTTAGCTAGGTAACTACGTCAAAGAAAGCACATTGGTAAAGGACAACGTGGTGTTGCATTCTTGGTCCATAAGACAATGCGTGTCAAACTTAAACTGAGTGCTGGAATAACTTATAGGCAAATTATGAATGCAGATCGTTGCACGCTAAAGAAGAATAAAAAATCGATGGAATGTTTAAAAAACAGTATCCAGTCAGCGGTGGCAGCGGCTAAAGGTGCCTCGAGGCAGAAGGAAGGAAGAAAAAGACATATTAAAACGCCCAGGGTTATGCCAGTACCTAAGACATATGGTGGAATAATTAACTTTCTAATCCCTGCATTTGCTGGGTTGTCGGCCATTGGATCGTTAGCAGAGGAGCTGTTGCCTTAACTCAAGCAGTAAAAAATGCACTAAATGCAGAGAAGCAACTGCAGGAGGCTAAGAGAAGTAATATGGCAATGAAGGCTATCACTATCGTTAAAGAACTACATTTAAAATAGTACAGAAAAGCACTTGGGCTGTTCATTAAGAGCTGTTCAAATGGCTCTGAGCACTATGGGACTTAACATCTGAGGTCATCAGTCCCCTAGAACTTAGAACTACTTAAACCTAACTAACCTAAGGACATCACACACATCCATGCCCGAGGCGGGATTCGAACCTGCGACCGTGGCGGTCGCGCGGTTCCAGACTGTAGCGCCTAGAACCGCTCGGGCACACCGGCCGGCTGTTCATTAAGAGGAAAGCTCATAGCGATAGTACTTGACAGACCACTTACAAACATAATCTGCATAAACTCGTCAGAAAACTCAAAATAATAGATGTCGCAGTTTTTTTCATACAGGATACATTTCCAAAAATGATGTGGAAATCCAAAGAATGTGGAACTGTCAATTCAGGTGTTGTGATATAGGGAGGGGGATATTGGACTCACTGGATTGCACGTGTAAAAAACCGGAATACAATCAACTACGCTGCAGATGGCGATTTGAATACCTGTGTCGTTAGTTCACCGACAAAAACCAGGTGTTCTACAGTTTTAGACGCTGCCAAGATGTCAATTCATACCTCTGCGGTCATCTATGTCTGGCGTTTCTCCTGACGATTGTATTAAAACAAATAGTATACATTTCACTGCGTCAGTTGAGTTCTGGATACGCTGTCGTATACTCTAACTTTAAAAGAACGTTCGTCTACATTAAAAGTGAACTTCTTTCCTAGTTCTTTATCACTGGGAAAGGCCAACGGCCAATTGCTCCACAAATTGTTGAAGAAGTTACTGTTGCCATGGCTGAGAACGCTGGAGGCAATGAGCGATCTTCAAGCAGTCCACGAGCTTTCACGACAGCTGAACATTCCAAGGTCCACCATTCGATAAGTGCTGCGAACAATTGTGAAATGGTATCTCTAGTGCTGTTCCAGCCTGCCCTGGATTCAGGTGGTCGTCATATTGAGTAACGTTTGTAGACGTCCATTACAATGAACTGTATACACTTTCAAATGGTTTGGGTCTTGTCTCACAGACACCCATCCTGTTGGAAGTATAGTGCATACATACAGCAAATTTTATTGTTTTCCCTACGTAACTGCAGTGGTACGGTATTAGGTCTGAGCTTAGCAGCATGCTGCTGATCTTGTACTAACGTCATAAACAGAGAAAACACTAGTTCGCTCTGATCTGACAGTGGGTGTCAGATGAGTGGCAAGGTAAATGTACACACGGTGCTGATAGAATCCTACCAGTTCGTGTCTTTCATAATAGCTACAGCTATGAAACTGAGCTACTCGGTTTGTGTCCAGATTGCCCGAAAGTATTCCAGATGTGACAGAGCAGATCCTTTTAGGAATGTGATTCAGCTTTGCACAGTAGAGTATTCCTCGCAATTCATCAGTACATAACTGCAACACCCAACACTAGGGATGCTCTCAGTTCGCTAATCTTGAAGAACGCCGGGTGTGCGGATCGCGCGTGCGCCAAGTCTCGGAACTACCCACTACAGTGCGACGTTTCATTTAGTGCTGCGGTGTGGCAACTTTTCAGTCGACATAACTATCTTCAATTCGACAGAACCGTGGCGTCAGTGCTGTTTACGTTACGCTTTTTGTTCGTGGTGTGAAGGACGTTCACAGGTCCAATGTCTGTTTACACAAAAAGAGGCAATCTAACGATCTGTCACCACAAGCCTCTAAAATAAATAGGAATGACCGAAGAGACGGATGAGATTCTTCAATACATACGACGCAGTCGCTTAGAATACTGGTACTGCAATTTTTCTACGAAACGACATTACAGTACCGTGCAGAAAGAATTTAAAGAGTTAATTGACAATGAAATAGAAAAAAGTTACAACTACCGATGGGATTCATTGTTTTGTACATCAAGAAGCACTTTGTGCTGCACACATCAAAAAAGTTTTCCATGACATCGGATCTGAGAGTTCCGGAACCTGTACAGAAAATTGGAATAGATATCAATACAAACATCATTTCCGCCCTTTCTATTGCTCATAAAAACCACACATTACATGTTGTACCACCATACAGCGAGACCTTCAGAGGTGGTGGTCCAGATCGCTGTACACACCGGTACCTCTAATACCCAGTAGCACGTCCTCTTGAAATGATGCAGGCCTGTATTCGTCGTGGCATACTATCCACAAGTTCATCAAGTCACTGTTGGTCCAGATCGTCCCACTCCTCAGCGGCGATTCGGCGTAGGTCCCTCAGAGTGGTTGGTGGGTCACGTCGTCCATTAACAGCCCTTTTCAATCTATCCAAGGCATGTTAGATAGGGTTCATGTCTGGAGAACATGCTGGCTACTCTAGTCGAGCGATGTCGTTATCCTGAAGGAAGTCATTCACTAGATGTGCACGATGGGAGCGCGAATTGTCGTCCATGAAGACGAATGCCTTGCCAATATGCTACAGATATTGTTGCACTATCGGTCGGAGGATGCCATTCACGTATCGTACAGCCGTTACGGCGCCTTCCATGACCACCAGCGGCTGGGGGCCGAACCGCACAATAACCCTGGGTTCGGTGTGGGGCGCGCGGTGGGGTGAGTGGACTGCTGTAGCCTGTTGTTGGGTTGTGAACCACTGAGGGCTACCGCGGGGACGAAGCCTCTCCGTCGTTTGTAGGTCCCAGTTCCATACAATACAATATAATGGAGACTTTATATATTACGGAAAAGTACGTTGGTTAAGTCAAGCGAAATGCCTGGAAGGATCTTTCGATTTAAAACCCGCTATCGGTGGATGTATGAAGGAAAATGTGTTCGGTAATGAAAATTGGAACATCTAGAAAGGATTGCAGACCTCACATTTTAAGTGGACTTCACTGCAATCTGCCCCCCGTAAGGCACTGCAAGGTGAGAAAAAACTTCTAAGATTTGATGAGGTTGAATTAAAAAGAAGGGACACATCCCGACAACGATAGTCCAGATACCTAAGCTCACTGGCGTTAAGGGACACACGAGATTTGAAGAATTCTCTGTGGCCTTCAAGGAATTGTAATAGTAGTTTCGTAAACATTTCGAGGACACCACCAATCTCACAGCTGTTTTCGAGACCATTTGCCGTTTCAGTTGAAAACGCCCCTGTACATGTACAGAAGCAACTGATTGACCTGGAAGGTAATTCTACATCTACATCTACATCCATACTCCGCAAGCCACCTGACGGTGTGTGGCGGAGGGTACCCTGAGTACCTCTATCGGTTCTCCCTTCTATTCCAGTCTCGTATTGTTCGTGGAAAGAAGGATTGTCGGTATGCCTCTGTGTGGGCTCTAATCTCTCTGATTTTATCCTCATGGTCCCCTCGCGAGATATACGTAGGAGGGAGCAATATACTGCTTGACTCCTCGGTGAAGGTATGTTCTCGAAACTTTAACAAAAGCCCGTACCGAGCTACTGAGCGTCTCTCCTGCAGAGTCTTCCACTGGAGTTTATCTATAATCTCCGTAACGCTTTCGCGATTACTAAATGATCCTGTAACGAAGCGCGCTGCTCTCCGTTGGATCTTCTCTATCCCTTCTATCAACCCTATCTGGTACGGATCCCACACTGCTGAGCAGTATTCAAGCAGTGGGCGAACAAGCGTACTGTAACCTCCTTCCTTTGTTTTCGGATTGCATGTCCTTAGGATTCTTCCAATGAATCTTAGTCTGGCATCTGCTTTACCGACGATCAACTTTATATGATCATTCCATTTTAAATCACTCCTAATGCCTACTCCCAGATAATTTATGGAATTAACTGCTTCCAGTTGCTGACCTGCTATATTGTAGATAAATGATAAGGGAACTATCTTTCTATGTATTCGCAGCACATTACACTTATGTAAATTGAGATTCAATTGCCATTCCCTGCACCATGCGTCAATTCGCTGCAGATCCTCTTGCATTTTAGTACAATTTGCCATTGTTACAACCTCTCGATACACCACACCATCATCCGCAAAAAGCCTCAGTGAACTTCCGATGTCATCCACAAGGTCATTTATGTATATTGTGAATAGCAACGGTCCTATGACACTCCCCTGTGGCACACCTGAAATCACTCTTACTTCGGAAGACTTCTCTCCATTGAGAATGACATGCTGCGTTCTGTTATCTAGGAACTCCTCAATCCAATCACACAATTGGTCTGATAGTCCATATGCTCTTACTTTGTTCATTAAACGACTGTGGGGAACTGTATCGAACGCCTTGCGATAGTCAAGAAACACGGCATCTACCTGTGAACCCGTGTCTATGGCCCTCTGAGTCGAGTGGACGAATAGCGCGAGCTGGGTTTCACACGACCGCCTTTTTCGAAACCCATGTTGATTCCTACAGAGTAGATTTCTAGTCCCCAGAAAAGCCATTATACTCGAACATAATACGTGTTTCAAAATTCTGCAACTGATCGACGTTAGAGATATAGGTCTATAGTTCTGCACATCTGTTCGACGTCCCTTCTTGAAAACGGGGATGACCTGTGCCCTTTTCCAATCCTTTGAAACGCTTCGCTCTTCTAGAGACCTACGGTACACCGCTGCAAGAAGGGGGGCAATTTCCTTCACGTACTCTGTGTAAAATCGAGCTGGTATCATATCAGGTCCAGCGGCCTTTCCTCTTTTGAGCGATTTTAATTGTTTCTCTATCCCTCTGTCGTTTTAAAGACAAATTCTTTTATCTACATCTACATCTATACTCCGCGAGCCACCTTACGGTGTGTGGCGGAGGGTACTTATTGTACCACTATCTGATCCCCCCTTCCCTGTTCCATTCACTGTCCAGGGCGTCTACATTGCTTTCCTCGGATAAAGTTCCCACGTCTCCATAATGAGATTGCAATAATACTACAATATTTCGATCAACTTATATGTGTCAAGGACTTTTTTGATTAAGAAATCTAATAAGTCACAATTATGTGCCAACGTGAGTGCGATAATCTTTGAAGTTGTCTGCGACTGTCGTTACGCCAACGGTTTGTACCAGATAAACATTATATTATGTATTCAGCACGTTAAAAATAATTAAATAATACTGAAAATTCGTTTTGTTTGTGATCTTTGTTGTTGAGAAATGTGAAATTTAAAACCAAGTCATATGCAGTGTGACTGCACTGCCATTTAAGTGAGACACGTTTGAAGTTTTCCATTTTCCTCTTCCTCGGGCTCAAATAGCGTAGCGTAGCGACGTGGGAAGTGTGCAGCGTGGTTTGGCTTCTGCCAGCGCGCGGCTCGTAGGCCGAATTCTTGGCCGTCCCTGCCCCACAGCCAGTAGCATACGCAACGGCAGTGTCACGGCTCTGTATATTACTCTGTCATTACGGTCAACTATGTATGCCCTCAAACCGACGTGGCACAATACGACCCTTGTATCATAAACACCCAACCTGATGGAAGACTTAATGCAGTTCGTTATACTGGACTTCGAATGTCTTACATCTCAATACATATTCATAACAGATATAGACATCAAACATTTCCACGGGACGTCTAAATTATTTCTGACGAACACTGGCGTTAGTTGCATTGGACTGATGGGCACACACACATCCTTATGTATAATGCTCACATCACACGTGGGCCCACAGCGAAATCTCGCTGAAACATATCATAATAAAATAAACATTTCACGTTTTGTGCAAAATTTTGAAAAGAAGTCAAACAATCTGTAATGAAAAGTATTTGCGTATAAAAACTTGTAATGTATTTAAAGGATAAAGAATATACTGTAGTGCATAGACATTGTAACGAAGTAGTTAGACTAAACTCTGTAACACTTTCAAACTTTCTAAAACAAAATATGGTGTTATCCAGAATTTGCTCACTTCTGCTCTTCTTGTCGGAGAGAGAAGAGGTACGTTCATGAGCTCTCTGTGTTTTGTAATCTTTAGCTAATAATAATTCATATTTTGATAAAAACGTGTCTGCACAAATCATTTGTAGAATTCTTTAGTTGGTCACATTAATTTGTAGGTCAGTTTCTTTACGTTTCAGAGCAACAGTATCACGTTTCTGTGTACTCATTGTTTGAGAGAAGGACGACTGAATCCTATATCCCGTCATGTTGTCTAAATATTGTCTACGTACAAGGTATAACCTGCAATTCTTTTCTTGGAGTGTGAATTAATACTTGTAACCCATTTATTATGTGGAAATTAATGCAGTATTACCACGATCATAAAATCTTTCAAACAATTAAGACGTGCAATAGCCGCCATGATCTGATACATTCCGTGATGGCAATGTATTGGTAAGGAGCAAAAATACACAATGATATATGAACATTATTGATAACTTTTCCCGACGCAAACTATTCTTAAATGCACTGCATACGCTTTTGACTTATCTAAATATTGTTTCCAAACTTTATTCCGCCAGTAAGGAAAAGTTACGTTACAACTGGCGACGCGCGACCGGACGAATTGTATGTACAGGTATTACAAATGTTTTACTGTTACATGTACTGTGCTGAATACAACGACTGAGGAAAGGAGAATATAAAGGCAAATACAAAGACAAAGAGGCAAACCATAATATGTATGTATGGAAAACATCCGCTTTAAAACTAATGTATTGCAGAGATCGCAGCAATCAGCAGAAATACCAGGTGAGGCCATCCTCGATCTATCGCTTACATTTTAGTGTTATGAATCTTGAGATTTTACTGTGGACGTATCATAACCCATCAGGAATTTGAACATTTCAATTTTCAATACAAAAACAAAGCTTGTAATTACTAATCGTTATACACTTGAGCTTCGTGGCACTACGATGGCCGTTTTGCAGCGCGCGTAGTTAAAATGTCGACTCGACTTTGCTCTGTTTCGTAACGCGGCGCGCTTTCGCCGGAAATTTTTGTGAGAAATTTCGTTATTGATAACAGTATTGCTCACACGCAGGCAAACGTTTGTAAAGCAGTTGATGTTAAAATTTCAAGTATTCAGTCTAGGTATGAAGGAAATTGACAAAATAGATAAAGTAGGGAACGCAGAGGAAATTCTACCCCAGGAAAATGTCGAAAACGGCAACATGTCGGAATCCAGTGACGAAATTACAGATACTGCTCGGTGGGCATCTCTGTTGGCGCGGCGGTAGTCGTGGGCGGACTTCGGGGGGTGTAATGGTACTTGGTAACCATTACGGCAGCTCACCTGAACCTCTCGATACCAGCTATATTCTACTGTGTTTCTGGAAAGTAGTTGACATATTTCTGAGACAACATTCAGATTTGATTTCATTTGTGATACATCGATATCTTTATATTGCAATGATATTATTCTTATGTGTATTCTTTCTTTTGTCACTATGATCTTTGACGTACTTGTAACTCTGAGTTTTGGGCGTGTAAGCGATAGATAGTTAGTTAGTTGTTGAGTTGTTAGAGAGTCGAACCTTGAGAAAGTCAAGTGTTGGACGTCATGTTGGAAAGACGCATAACGTAGTCAGCTTATAAAATGTGAACTTTAACATGACTGTGAGGAAGATGTTTTCAAGTATGTTTTGTATTGTGAAGTGATGTTTTGTGTGTTACGTGATATTGCAATAAAAGCAGTTAAAAGGAAGTGTAACTTAAATTCGGATTGTTGATTTTTTTTCACATCACTCTTGTGCTAACTTTGAAAGGTTTAATCTCCAAGAATGGTTTAAGAAGTGCATCTACAAAACTTTTGAATATAGCAGAATAAAACCTAGGCCTCTTTGCATCCGCTAGATTTTCAACGATTGAGCCATGATAATACGAGACCAGCGTGGGAAATACAAAAAGATGAGTGCCTAGTTTTTTCATTATTACATGAAATGACTTTATTAACTGTGCTCTAATGACACCTGCCACATAATATGACTGTTGTTGCCCGAAAATGCAGTATTTAGCAGCGTGAGCAACACCACAATCATTAAATTGTGACCTTTGTTGTGGTAGGGTTGTTAGAAGGGGCAGCAGGGCGGGGAGCAGGAGGGTGGTCATGGGCGGAAGAGATGGTGAGAAGGACTGGGAGGTGGTCACTACCAATGGGCTCGAGGACGTCTGTGGCGATGTGACCAAGGAGGTTGGGGGAATCGTGGATGACATCTGGGGTGGAGTTACTTTCAGGACGGGTGGGCTGTGGGACAAGGTCACCGTGGAGGGTGGAAAGGAACTGATGTCACCGCCGAAGGGTGGCTTGGTCACAGCTGTGGATGTTGAGGTCGGCGGCAATCACATAGGTGGAGAAAGTACGGTCAACGTGGGAAATGAAGTCGTAGGAGAGAGGAGCTGCGGGACAGATACAGATAGTGGCACAGGTAACAATGAGGGAGAAAAAAAAGATGCCGAGAAGAAGGTGTTCAGTCGGGTCATTAAGTAGGGGTTGTGGTCAGACGGGGAGATGCTTGAGGTGGCCAATAGCGACCCCGCCTCGTGTGAGGGGAAGGGGGTTGTCGGTATGGTGAAAGAGATAGCGAAAGGTGTGTACAACATGGTGAGGTTGGAGGAAGGTTTCATTAAGGATGGAGGAGTCGACCTGGTGCTGGGACAGGGTATGCATGAAAAGTTATTTGTTGGCAGGGAGGGAGTGAATGTTTGGGTATATGAGGCTATACTGTTGTTGTGCCAGGAGGTGGGAGGGGGGAAGGAAGTGGGAGAAGGAGGAGAGAGGGGCTTAAACAGGAGTGTCTAGGCAGGCAAAGCTAAAGTGGACACGGTTGTGGGAGTAGGTGACATAGGTATTCAAATGGAAGATGGAGCAGGTGGCAAGGGAGATCTGCCGGAGGGTTTGGGTGCGTTGGAACGGGTGGATACTGCAGGACAATAGTCAGTAACTGGATGATGTCATCAGCCGTAGGGGGAGGGCAGAGGAAATTGTTGGGGTGGATGGGCCGGTCGACGGGGTGAATGGGGATGGTTAGCTCAGGGTTGGTGGGAGGGGGTTTGGCTTCGCATTTGGAGGAGTAGGTGGGGTGGGGTTCGTTGCAGGTGTTGCAGGAAGGAGGAGAGGCGAGATTAGGACACTGTTTAAGGAAGTGGGAGGCCTTACAATTGGGGCAGGTGGGGAGGTTCTTGTGGTCTCGGGTGACGTGGTCATCATAGAGGAGACAGCATCGGCAGCGGTATGACTGAGAAGGGGAATGGGACGGGTCAACTGAGTGGCAGTGGTTAAAAATCAGGGCTCCCTGAGTGAAGTGGTGGTCTATGGAGGAGGCGGACTCGGTAAAGACACACACGAGGAAGGTAGGGCCGGAGTTGTTGCAAATAAGGTGGGCTGAGCAGATTTCCAGGGTGGGTTGGGCATTCAGTTCCACCAACACCTCCACCTCCATTACCACAGGAATGAGTTTTGTGATCAGGGCGGCGAGTGTTGACAGACGGCAAGGGGGTCGGGGCTCACGATGAGAGGTGGAGGTAAGGAAAGGGGTGAAGGACGCATAGGGGCCAAAGGTGATGTGGGGAAGTCGCCGGAGGAGATCAGTGTGGAAAGAGAGAGAGGGAGATTTGATGAGGACAGAGCCTCTGCAGGGGATAACTCAGGTAATGGGGCACAGGGGATTTCGAGGGTGAGCATGCGGGTATCTAGGAATTTTGGATCGAGGTTGGCCAGGATGAAAGTATAAAGAGTATGGGCTGGGGAGGTGGGAGAAGGGGTGGTGTCCATGGGGGGATCCGAAGAAAGAGGGGTGGGTGGTGGTTTTTTAGAGGAGGGAATGGAGGCGAGGTCGCTACTTGGGCACTTGGGAGGTTTTTTGGTGGGTGTGGCCTGGGAGGAGGGGGGAGGGACTGGTCGGATTGGGTGGTGGGAGGCAGGCCCCTCTTGTGAGGCAGCAGCACTGCGAATGGAGGCTGGGCACTCTGAGGTGGCGACTGTGTCGCAGTGGGCAGTGCCTCTAGCAGGGGAAGCAGCGACGGTTGTAGCAGAACAGGCGGGAAGTGGGGAAAAATCTTCCCCGTGGTTGATAGCAGTGGGAGGGGGCACGGGCAGGGGCAGGGACAGGGGCAGGGGCACGGGCAGGGGCAACATACAGGTGGGGATACAGGGATGGGGAGGAGATAGAAGGAGAAGAGACTGTGAGGAGGGGAGGTGGGGTATACAAAGGAAGCACAGAGGCAGTACTCCATGAGGTAATGGTGGCTGCAGGGAAATGGGAGGTGTAAATGATGGTGGTAGTGGGGGTTCCACGGTGGAATGCGGTGTCCACTGGTGACAGGAGTCACCGAAGCGGGGAAAGAAGTAAAACGGGGGTCGGCAGTGGTGGTGGCGGGCACCAGCGAGCACCGGCAGTGGTGGCGAGCACCGGGTGGCAGCTGGCGGACAGAAGACGGCGGCGGAGGGCGGCAGACGGCAGACTGTGAGGGGGGCTCTCACAAAAACGCCTATTGCATCCTGAGAGTAGCCTAGGTGGCGAAATCGTCCGATTTTGAAGGTAAGGGGATCACAGGACATAGTCAGGAAGGCATGGAAGCTACACTCCTGGAAATTGAAATAAGAACACCGTGAATTCATTGTCCCAGGAAGGGGAAACTTTATTGACACATTCCTGGGGTCAGATACATCACATGATCACACTGACAGAACCACAGGCACATAGACACAGGCAACAGAGCATGCACAGTGTCGGCACTAGTACAGTGTATATCCACCTTTCGCAGCAATGCAGGCTGCTATTCTCCCATGGAGACGATTGTAGAGATGCTGGATGTAGTCCTGTGGAATGGCTTGCCATGCCATTTCCACCTGGCGCCTCAGTTGGACCAGCGTTCGTGCTCGACGTGCAGACCGCGTGAGACGACGCTTCATCCAGTTCCAAACATGCTCAATGGGGGACAGATCCGGAGATCTTGCTGGCCAGGGTAGTTGACTTACACCTTCTAGAGCACGTTGGGTGGCACGGGATAAATGCGGACGTGCATTGTCCTGTTGGAACAGCAAGTTCCCTTGCCGGTCTAGGAATTGTAGAACGATGGGTTCGATGACGGTTTGGATGTACCGTGCACTATTCAGTGTCCCCTCGACCATCACCAGTGGTGTACGGCCAGTGTAGGAGATCGTTCCCCACACCATAATGCCGGGTGTTGGCCCTGTGTGCCTCGGTCGTATGCAGTCCTGATTGTGGCGCTCACCTGCACGGCGCCAAACACGCATACTGTTGTGTCGGTAGCTGGGCCGACACCGTGAAGTTGAGATGGCTGAAAAGGCAAGCTAGACTAACGCAGACGGGCGTGAAGTACTGGAACAGGATACGTAATTAATGTTAGGAAGACAAGTACGTAGCTTGATTAATACTTATCTTTAATATCATTGTGGTACATCGATCTTGACGATACACAGGAGACTTTAAGTACAATCACTGTATGGCTAATGGCGCCTTGCTAGTTCGTAGCCATTAACTTAGCTGATGGCTATTCTGTCTCTCGGCTAATGAGAGAGAGAGGCTTCGTACATCTGGTCGGTAACTAGGTTCTCGTACAACTGGGGCGAGTGCTCTCTCGTATCACGAGACCTGCCTTGGTGGTGGCGCTAGGTCTGCGATTACACAGTGGCGACACGCGGGTCCGACATGTACTAAATGGACCGCGGCCGATTTAAGCTACCACCTAGCAAGTGTGGTGTCTGGCGGTGACACCACATTCCTCCCCCGCAAATCGGCGAACGGTCGTGTGATAAGGCTTCCGCCCGCCGTGGGGAGGACCACATGTTGACGTATGCGATGAGGTGGGGAGCCTAACAACAGGCGAGGCTGTGCCACCCGCACCCGGCCATTCGGTCCGAGGGGAGCTAGGAAACGCCTGAAAAGCTAGTCCAGGGTGCACGTCAACATGCGGTGTATGCGCCCGTAAAGAGACAGGAGGGACCGAAGGGTCGACCTCCATTGCGTCGTGGTAGCCGACGCGCGATGACGTCATGTGGTCCGGAGCGGGCGGGAGTTCCATGGCGGAGGACAGCTGGTCACGGGAAGCGATCGGCGGCGCGTGACCCTGGGAGGCGCTTGGCGGCTGCAACGAAGCGCCGAATGCGGGCGGCGCCGGCGGGAGAACAAGCGGCGGCGGCGGCGGCTGCTGCTGCTGCGGCGGCGGCGGCGCGTCGCCATGGGGCAAAATGGAAGGCATCGTCGGTAACACCTGGGGATGAGGCGAGCCAGTAGATGGGTCCCCAGGGCGCTGACCGGACGGCACCGTCGCTGAAAGCAGACGGGGAGCGGCAGAACCCGAGCGACGACAGAGGCGCAGCTGATTGAGATGCCGACGCACCTCACCAGAGGCCCCCAAAACCAAATACATCGCGCGGCCGAGGCAGCGAAGAATGCGCCCTGCGAGCCAACGCCGTGAACCTCGATAGTTGCGATAAAATACAACGTCGCCTGGAGCAAAAGCAGGAGTCTGCCGCTGCACAGGAACCTGATGCGGCGGACGCAGCAAAGACATCAAGGTGCGATGAGGACGACCGTGGAGCAACTCAGCCGGCGAGCGACCATCTCGGGGCTGAGAGCGATACGAAGACAAAAAGAGCAACAATGCGTCCTCCCGAGAATGCGACTCTTTCAATTTCAACATCTGTGACTTGAAAGTCCGGACCAATCGTTCAGCGGCACCGTTGGACTGAGGCGAAAACGGCGCGGTTGTCAGATGTTGAATACCATTGGCCTGGCAGAATGACTGAAATTCTGCGGACATGAATTGTGGGCCATTGTCGGAAACAATAGTCTGCGGAAGACCTTCAATGCAAAAGATAGCAGACAACGCTTGGATGGTGGCGGAGGACGTCGTGGAAGACATCCGGACAACAAAAGGAAAATTACTGAAGGCGTCGACCAGAACCAACCATCGAGCATTCCAGAATGGACCAGCAAAATCAATGTGCAAGCGTTGCCAAGGGGAAGTGGCTTTTGGCCACGCAAAGACTTTCCGCGGCGGTGCGGACTGTTGTTCGGCACACGCCGGGCACGAAGAACACATATTCGTAATCGCAGCATCGATTCCGAACCAAGTACAGTGCTGACGAGCAAGTTGTTTCGTTCGCACTATACCCCAATGTCCTTGGTGAAGAAGCCGTAAAACAGAGGACTGTAACGAACGTGGGACCACGACTCGGGACTGATCATTAACAGAACGCAACAACAAAACACCACGTCGAACAAAAAGTCTATCCTTGTGAGCAAAAAATCGGCGAACCAAGGGATCCTCGATCCGAGACTTTGACAAAGGCCATTGCGTAGCAACAAAACGTAAAACAGTAGCAAGGACAGGGTCAGCAGCTGTGGCTGTAGCTACACGACGAAAATCAATCGGAAACGATTCGACCACTTCATCGGTTTCCGAATCAATGAACATGCAAGCAAGTTCGGAAGAATCGAATGCTTTATCCTCAGCAACAGGCAAACGGGACAACGCATCGGCGTTTCCGTGCTTAGCAGTGGACCGATACAAGATATCGTAGCGGTACTGCGAGAGGAAAATAGACCAGCGAATGAATTTCTGCGCTGTACGTGGAGGTACAGGCTTGGTCGGATGAAAAAGCGATGTCAAAGGTTTGTGGTCTGTGATGATGGTAAAGTGACGACCATACAAGAAATCATGGAACTTAGTAACACCAAACACGAGAGCCAAAGCTTCTTTCTCTATCTGTGAATAATGTCTTTGCGCAGACGAGAGCAATTTGGACGCAAAGGCAATAGGGCGATCATGGGAGCCAACTTTGTGCGCAAGCACAGCACCAATCCCGAAATCCGATGCATCTACCATCAACAAAAGGGGTTTCTGGGGATCGAATGGCGTAAGGCAAGTATTAGAAAGCAACGCCGATTTCAACTGGCGAAAGGCGCGTTCGCATTCCGTCGTCCAGAGAAACGGAACACCTTTACGGTGTAAGCGATGAAGCGGAGCTGAAATGGAAGAGGCATTGCGCACATATTTGTTGTAATAATTAATTTTACCCAACACACTCTGTAGCTGTTTCACATTTTGAGGGGAAGGCAATTCTTGTATGGCACGGAGGTGCTCTGGACTCGGATGTATGCCTTGGGCATTAATGACATGTCCCAGGTATGGTAAGTCACGAGCAAAAAACACACATTTGTCCTTCCTCAAGCGAAGACCATTTTGTCGCAAGACCTGAAATAATGTTCGTAAGTTCGCAAGATGATCTTCTTCTGTCTGTCCGGAGATCACTATATCGTCCAGATAGTTTGCTGCAGTAGGGACCGACGCACAAATAGTTTGTAAATATTGCTGAAACAAGGCAGGGGCGGATGCACACCCGAAAGGCAGTCTTTTGAAGCGGTACAATCCAAGATGCGTGTTAACCACCAATACGCGCTGGGATTCGTCGTCCACCGGTATTTGCAAGTACGCATCGGCTAGGTCCAACTTCGAAAAATATTTTCCCGGGCACAGTTTAGCAAAAAGATCTTCCGGGCGGGGCAAAGGAAAAGTAGCAGTCACTAGCTGTGGATTCACTGTGGCCTTGAAGTCCACGCAAAGTCTCAATTTTCCGGAAGGTTTTGGCAAAATTACTAAGGGTGAGGCCCAGAGAGAAGCTTGCACACGTTCAATTACACCCTGTGATTCGAGATCGTGTAACGTTCTTGCGACCTCATCACGCAATGCGTGGGGAACATTGCGCGCCCTGAAAAATTTCGGTTGCGCGTTTACCTTCAGTTCTAAATGTGCTTCATAGTTTTTAGCGCAACCTAAGCCCGGTGCAAAAATGTCTGCAAATTCGTCACACAGCCGAGAAACACTGTCTGTAGGCACAGTCTGATTCACTGATAGGACCTGATTTACAATAGACATGTTAAACAACTGAAATAAATCTAGAGCAAACAAGTTCACTGCAGAAGAAGAACGAAGAACGTAAAATGACACAAGTTTTGTTTGTCCCTTGGATGTTGCAAGAAGGCTGCACTGTCCTAACACAGGAATTTTCTGTCCGGAATATGTAGTTAGCTTAACATTTGCGGAACGCAACGGAGGTTTGCCCAGTTGTTTGTACGTGTCATGATTGAGCAATGAAACTGCAGCTCCGGTATCGAGCTGGAATGGTATCACTTTGCCTTCAAAGTCTAAGTCCACAAAAAGTTTATTGTTCTGCTGACGACAAGAGCGACTGTTTTGTGCAATTGGAACAGACACTGGTACAGAATCACTTGCTAATTGACGTGATTTCCGGCGACGTCGACGCACAGTTTTTGTGGGACGAACACAGTTACTGTTAGAGAAAGTGTCACTGGACGAAGTGGAATTAACGACATGAATGTCCATAGGCGAAGGTCCACGAGCCTGAGTGTCCTTGGTTCGATTCCGGCGCGAAGCAAAGGGCCTGGAATGATTGTGATTGTCGGATCTGAGCTTTTTCTGGCAAACACTTTGAACATGTCCTTTCTCATTGCAGAAAAAGCAAATAGCTTGGCGTGACGGGCAATGTTCACGCGAATGTCTAGTAGCACACCGCGGGCACGATTTCACTACATTTGTGGGCTGACGCGGCACACGTGGCTTAGCGCGCGGCGGCAGCTGTGCGGACGTGCGCGAGGCCCGGTTACCGGGCCGCGCAGCGCGTCCAGCGGGCCGGCTAATGTTACACACGGCTGGCGAAGTTTCAAAAGATTCCTGAGCACAGTCAAGTGTGTCCTGTCTATCCAATATGTCTATCACTTGTTGAAGGGAGGGATTAACTAGTTTCAAAATTTGCTCCCGTATGCGAACATCAGAAACGTTCTGTGCAATTGCATCACGCACCATTGTATCTGAATAAGAAAGACCACAGTCACATTCAAAGGCACAGTCCCTAGTAAGTCCTTGCAATGTTGCTACCCACTCCCTATTAGTTTGACCGGCCGTACGTTTTGTACGAAAGAACGTATACCGTTTTGCAACCACATTAACTGTTTCTTTGAAATAGGCATCTAATGCAGACAAAATTTCCTCGTAGGACAGAGTTGCTACGTCGCGTCGGGGAAACAATTTCACTATCACACGGTATGTGGGCGCACCGACACAAGAAAGCAAAAACGGCTGCCGCTTTTTACCTTGAATTCTGTAGGCCGCTAGATGAAAGTTGAACTGGCGAGACCACACGTGCCAGGTCTCATCGGCTGCCACGTATGGTCGAAAGGGAGGTGCAACAGCGTTTAGTGGCAGCGGTAGCGAAGAAGCGGCGGCGGCCGCATCGGTTTGAATGGTACGTTGACCCTGGACGAGCTGTCCAAGGGCATCCAGTAACGCCTGCGTCTGCTGATTCTGCAAGCGATAAAATTCGGACAGTACATCTGGAGAATGTGGCGAAGCCATGACACAATTAAATGTAAGCAATCAGAAAGAACTCTTTTCCCTCGTCGCCAATGTTGTGTCGGTAGCTGGGCCGACACCGTGAAGTTGAGATGGCTGAAAAGGCAAGCTAGACTAACGCAGACGGGCGTGAAGTACTGGAACAGGATACGTAATTAATGTTAGGAAGACAAGTACGTAGCTTGATTAATACTTATCTTTAATATCATTGTGGTACATCGATCTTGACGATACACAGGAGACTTTAAGTACAATCACTGTATGGCTAATGGCGCCTTGCTAGTTCGTAGCCATTAACTTAGCTGATGGCTATTCTGTCTCTCGGCTAATGAGAGAGAGAGGCTTCGTACATCTGGTCGGTAACTAGGTTCTCGTACAACTGGGGCGAGTGCTCTCTCGTATCACGAGACCTGCCTTGGTGGTGGCGCTAGGTCTGCGATTACACAGTGGCGACACGCGGGTCCGACATGTACTAAATGGACCGCGGCCGATTTAAGCTACCACCTAGCAAGTGTGGTGTCTGGCGGTGACACCACACATACGACCATCATTGGCACCAAGGCAGAAGCGACTCTCATCGCTGAAGACGACACGTCTCCATTCGTCCCTCCATTCACACCTGTCGCGACACCACTGGAGGCGGGCTGCACGATGTTGGGGCGTGAGCGGAAGACGGCCTAACGGTGTGCGGGACCGTAGCCCAGCTTCATGGAGACGGTTGCGAATGGTCCTCGCCGATACCCCAGGAGCAACAGTGTCCCTAATTTGCTGGGAAGTGGCGGTGTGGTCCCCTACGGCACTGCGTAGGATCCTACGGTCTTGGCGTGCATCCGTGCGTCGCTGCGGTCCGGTCCCAGGTCGACGGGCACGTGCACCTTCCGCCGACCACTGGCGACAACATCGATGTACTGTGGAGACCTCACGCCCCACGTGTTGAGCAATTCGGCGGTACGTCCACCCGGCCTCCCGCATGCCCACTATACGCCCTCGCTCAAAGTCCGTCAACTGCACATACGGTTCAGGTCCACGCTGTCGCGGCATGCTACCAGTGTTAAAGACTGCGATGGAGCTCCGTATGCCACGGCAAACTGGCTGACACTGACGGCGGCGGTGCACAAATGCGCGCAGCTAGCGCCATTCGACGGCCAACACCGCGGTTCCTGGTGTGTCCGCTGTGCCGTGCATGTGATCATTGCTTGTACAGCCCTCTCGCAGTGTCCGGAGCAAGTATGGTGGGTCTGACACACCGGTGTCAATGTGTTCTTTTTTCCATTTCCAGCAGTGTATTAAAAGACCCCAGTTTACCAGATGAAGTGGTGAAGAAATAAACCCTCGTGCTGCCAGACCTCCCAGGCTTTATGGACTGCCAAAGGTACATAAGAAACGTGTTCCTCTTAGGCCCATTGTTAGTCCAATCAGCTCGCCCACCTACAGACTGGCAAAATACATTGCAGGATTATTAGCACCAGAACTGGGTCCCATGACGTGCTCTTCCAGCTGGTGGATCCAACTTGAAACATAGAACACATCTACAGACATAACGCGTGGTTGGTGCACCTTCGAGCCCTATCCCAGATGAGACGTGATGTGGATCCGCATCCCAAAATCGCTCCAGATATAACGAGCGGCATATTCACCTTCGCATCCTATTCTGGAAGTGGCATATTGTGAATCTGCATCCCAAGATCGCTCGGATATAAAACTCGGCGGATCGACACTCGAACGCTATCTCTGGCCTACTGTCGGACCTGGGAGCCTTCCGCGAAACATGCACATACACAGACATACAGAAAACAGAGCAAACGTGCTGCAACTGTAGAATATGCGGTTGGAAATGACTGGATGCATTCGAGTGCAGTGCTATACTATGCTGCCCGACCAGAAAAATAGCGTATTTGCTCTAGGTGTTGGCAGTTGTATTACATTTACAAGCAATTTTAGAACACAGAACAAGAAGTGATGTCATGATCACATGGATAGAAGTGATGCAAAATCGATAAAATAAAGAAAAATGATGGAAAATACGTATACATTAAGGGAAAACACACCGAAATGTGGGGAAATTGAGGGAGTACTTGCATGTCTTCTGATTGGTGCAGAACAATTCTTGTACATGGGAACGAGTACACAACAGCAAGAGGAATACCAGAAAACGTTGAGATGGAAGCACTGGGAACCGTGGAAACAGTCTTTTATTTTTCGTTGAGGCAACATTCTACTTTATGTATATTGAGGTAATAGTGACATACGAGAGTTGACTGCTGTCTTTGATGTTTTCCTGGAAAAAAGAGAACCATCTGCCTCTAAACTTACCTGCATGTGCGTTAAAGGATGACAGAGAGTGGATGGAGTGATCGGTTGAGATGGAGTTGTAATGAGGTAGGATTTAATGATAGGCTCATGATGCGTTCTAGAGAGAGAGAGGGACATGTTGCTGCAAGTCATCTGACCATTTCTTTCCGTTGTTCTGTCGGGATGCATCAGTTGAGTGACATAACCTGCATTCGACTCACGTACTACTGCGTGTTCGGTGTATGACTTAGAGGACTGTCTACTTGCGATCGTTAACAGCAAACCTCTTGGTCATCGGAGGACTTCCATCCTGCTTCAACCCATTCCTCTAGACGAACGAAGATTTATGCGACGTACGCCATTCCCCTCCCGTAATAAAATCGAGTCTTCAGTTTCATAACTACGGTGATTCTAAGTTAGCGACAGCTGTTTGTGAAGTACTACAATCCCCGTGTATACACCTGCTTGACAGATGCCATGTTTATCGAGTTAGTGGCGGTATGACATGTAATTTCAAATGTCATACACCGCTGCTATGTGTTTGTCTCTTTCATTGTAAGAGGGATTCTCCATTACTCATGATCATTTTATATAGCACTGATGCGAGCATAGTATAATTTCTGAACCGTCATAGGATGTGAACAGTGGGGCCATACACCTCTAGAAAGCTATATTTTACATGGATCACAAGCAATCGATGTTTTAAGGAAGCAGTTGTTAATTTTAATGGTTTGTCACCATATTTTATAGTAGAGAAATCTGCAGGGAGAATATATGTCATGCGCTAAAATAAATGACGTGTGGCTAGGGCATCCCGTCGGGTTGACCGTTCGCCTAGTGCAAGTCTTTCAAGTTGACACCACTTCGGGATGGGGATGAAATGATGATGATAAGGACAACACAACACCCAGTCCCTTAGCGGAGAAAATCTCCGACCCAGCCTGGAATCGAACCCGGGCCGTTAGGCATGACATTCCGTCACACTGACGACTAAGCTACCAGGGCCGGACATGTAATGCGCTGGAAATATATATCTTACACTGGGATAGTAACAGCGTAGCGTTCCATACGACTAACAGGTCGGAAACCACAATGATCTAACATAATAGTGTCTTTTAAGTGCAGAACCTTGTAGCTTTAGGAGTGCACATGTTTATGTTCTCTCTGAATACCTTCTTGGTAATTACCCCAGACACTAAAACAATAGTTTATAATCGATAGCGCAGTTGATTTATGTAAAATGCTGCAAGCTCTGTCCGTCTGGATATCCATCATGCATAAAAAGCAGCCGTTTCTTGTTCTTAACCGTCTGTTATATCATCACAACAGTTTCATATCTACTGTACACAGATAAGGGGTGCTAACCTCTCGACATTCGCGCATCTGGAGAAATCTTGTGTTCTTGGATGGGTGTGGGTCAGCAGTTACAGCCTCGGTTCCCACTGTTCCTCCACGAAACGTGGAATCTAGCGATCTACTTCTGGTCAGCTGCAGATTAAATTGGTGCCAGTTCTGCAGGTAGCGTTGGTCAAAGAGAATGCGAGGAGATCTTTCAGTCTCTAACTTTATCCTAAGAATCCGAGAATGCCCCTTGACTCCACTCCACATAGAGAAAGGTCGTTAATTACGCACTACGATCGAAGTGCTAGAGATATGTAGGTCGCTGTCTGGTATACTTTGGTGTATATGTTCAAGAATTGACAATGAATGAACATACTGCACAGTCATCTATTTACATTCGCAATGGTACTCGCAAAGTAGTGGAGGAGCTGCTAAGTGATGGTACAGAAATTGGGAAGCATGCTGCAACGTCATTGGCCGGTGTTGAAATTACGATAGAATTGCTAAAATTGACCGCACTATCATCTATGATGCTTATTATTACAGTACATAGATGGTGTCTTTTCCATCCCATCCATCCACGGGTGCAATTTTAATTACCACATAACTGACTGACATAGCTTGTTTGGGATAGAGAAAGAGTCTCGGTGGAGGGGACAACACCTTCTGGGGATGGTTAACACCAAAACAGTAATTGCATACATGGCAGCAATATGAGGAATCAATCAAATGGAAGAGAGAGATGTGGTAAAAATCTATCGGATGAAGTTAGCGGAGCTTTTATAGTTCGTAATTTTTCTCTGTTGGATGGTAGAGGATAACGATGATAGAATGATTGGGTGATAGACGTGAATGGACCCTGAGGGACGCAGATCTGCTTCGGACTGCAGTACTTGCATGATGTTGAGTCTTCCTAATTTTCCCAATAAGAGACACCAGTGTAACTGTTCGTAGTGTCTTTTACACTACCTCACGTTGCAGGAGCAGGCTCCGTTTGGCGCTGACCTTACACATCGCACACGGTTGGTGGAGCTAAGACAACATGTTTCCACTTTCACCGAGTGGTCAAAATATGGTCCTATAGCATTCACTCAGCTCACTCTGTTTCCACAAGGGTTGCAGAATGTGGTACATATAGCTCTCTCTGACTTCTGGCTAAAATTGCTAAAACTGATCTCGCTATCATCTGTGGTGTGTATTACAGTACATCGTCACATATCAACGGTGTCTTTCCCATCCCGACCGTCCACTGGGTACGCTGTTGATTACCGCATAATGATTGATTGACACCACTCGGTTGATATGGAGGAAGCCTTGGCGGAACACCGAATATCTGCTACTTTTCGCTGTAGACCATAGGATTAAATTCAGAGGTAAAAAAAGTCATGTGACTAGGGCCTCCCGTCTGGTAGACCGTTCGCCAGGTGCAAGTGCTTCGATTTGACGCAACTTCGGTGACTTGCGCGTCGATAGGGATGAAATGACGATGATTAGGGCAACACAACAACCAGTACCTGAGCGGAGAAAATCTCCGACACAGAAGGGAATCGAACCCGGGTCTTTAGGATTGACATGTTGTCACACTGACCACCTTACAAAAAAAATCTCGTCTTGTTCTATATTGTTCGTTGACTTTGTTCGTGGCGAACGTCGATGACACTCGTTCAGGTTGTTCGTTGATCCGTTCACTCAGTTTTCATGACAGAGGGTAGCTAAACCCTCTGACCGACCACGCTGAGCTACGGTGCCGGCGACCACTCAGCTACCGGGGGCGGACATTTATAGGTCATCACCTGCATACAGTTGTTTGGAAGCATTCCTCAATGCTAGAGACTCGTCCTGTTTCCATATGCTGGGCTGCCTTTCACATATTTTTATTTTTTTTCGCCAATAAGATAACAGCACCTCTTTTTATTTGTACCACCTCACACGTGTTGTGAACAGCATCTTCCGGCGATGGTCAACACCAGAACAGTAATCATGTACATGACTGCAAAATGAAGCAACAATACTTTTCGAAATGGAACACTGAGACATCCGCTACCCTGTCGATGGGGAAGATGAGATTAACTGTACAGGTCATCATCTTCGAATAGCTGATGGAAGCGCTCTACAATACCGCAAACTCTTCCAGTTTCCATATGTTGCCATGTCTTCCACATTTTTGTCAATGAGGAACATCCCATCCTTGTTTTATGTCTGCCAGCCTGTGTTGTGGTAGCTGTACAGTTTTCGCCATGTGATGTTCAGCTTTCTATGATAGCCACAGGATCGAAACGTGTTAATGTCTGTTTAGCAGCAGCTGACGGACCTCTAAGTCATGGCAGAAAAAACAAAGTGTATGGCAGTGTACACTGATTGGGTGTGTTACAACCGAAAAAAATGTATTACACTGCTTATGAAGGAACAACACAGGAATCCTCTCGCGTGACAGTCTGTTGGATATGGTCCCCCTACAGTACAGGTGATGAAACTTTACACCCGTCTGTGGAAGCGACTTTGATCACAAGCCACATGTATATTTAATAGGATCGCCACATATGGTTAATGCTGGAAAGCAGACTGTATTTGTTTCAGACATAACAGAAGACAGTGATGTGGTAATATCTTATTGAGTTCTCTAACGGATGACGTCAGTGGAGTCTTTATAGTTCATAGGTTTTCTCTGTTGGATGGTATAAAATACCGAGGTGCGAGAGAATGTTTGGATGATAGAGATGAGTGCACCCTGAGAGACGCATATCTCCTTCGGACTGCAGTACCCGTATGTGATTTGGAGATGAGTTACAATGGTGAGTGTACCATCCTAGTACCTACCTGGTGAGTGTAATCCGACTACTGAAAAAAAATACTCGCTATGGTAACTGACTCTAATGATCAATTTAATTACTTAGCCTATCAAATTGATATGAATGATGTTCCGCCTGGTGGGTGGAGGAGATGGCTAGGACACCATGGAATGATTCTTGACAGGCGTTTCTTTCTTTATTTTTTCGTTGCGGTGATATCTATTAACGTTATTTCAAACTCCCACCTACACAGGGCAAGACAGGCTCTCACAATTTTTTTCATATGATGTAGCATCACATTGGTAAATATTATAGCTTCTTAGTCCGCCACGATAGCTGAGTGGTCAGAGTGGTGGAATGCCATACTAAGGAGCCTGGGTTCGATTCCCGGCTGGGCTGGCGATTTTCTCCGCTCAGGGACTGGGTGTCGTGTTGATTTCATCATCATCTCATCCACATCGACGCGCAAGTCGCCGAAGTGGCGTCAACTCAAAATACTTTCACAAGACGACCGGTCTACCCGACGGTAGGCCCTAGCCACACGACATTTCATTTCATTTCATAGCTTGTTGTTGTCGAATGCAATGTTTGTAATACACACATGATCATCTGTGATCGGCTGCAGTGCACTTTCGCCGGATGACGCAAAATAATGAGATGCGAATTGTACCCTGCAGTTGAATGTAAAAACTATACCGATTTTGCTCATACAACTAAAAGAAAATGGACTATGCCTATTTTCATGGAAAGTGGACATTTATTACAATTGTGTCTTCTTTTTTTAATAGTTGCTTTATTATAGGAGTCACACTGATGTTAAATACAAATGTTACAGCCCAGTGCTCAGAGAGGCGTGGTGACCGAGAATCCTATGAAGTGACACCTTACCCCTTTAGACAAACAACCCGTGGTCGGGATAGCCCTCATTTATCACAGTTTTTTTCTGAGGGATGTCGACGTCGCGCCCTATTGTATGTGTAGCTTTTGTCGGCATCGATAACGCTGGCCGCCCAGCAGTGTGCTTGCCGGAGTGCATTGTACTGAAGACACTGTGGTGTGAGGCTGCGGTCGCTTTAGGCGGAAGGCTTCCTGTTTTCCAATCAGCAGACTTTCGAAAAAGCCATCTGGAGCGTCCTCCGGAGGGATGGGGTGGTGCTGCTAAATTTCCCTTTTGTGCTAAGGGACGCCGCCTCAAGGCAGGCCAAGTGCCGTGAACGACCGCGGAGGGCAGCGGAAGGCCTGCTGGCTGCAGAAAAACTACGAGATGCTCGGCGGAGCAGCTGGACATTTGAAAAAGCCTGTGCCCTCTACATATGTGGATGGATGGAGGGAGGGGAGAGACAGTGAGAAGGGGAGGGATGAGGAGTCTCGATTTTTGCCAGTTTGTGGTTGTACATTGAGGAGAATACATGTTCAGCTACCGTCTCGATGCAGTCTTTTGGGAAAACGATTTTCCCTAGTACATGTGTTGCATTATGAGCTGTTCATTACGAGTGCTGGCTGTTTCACGACGATTTCGAAGTGTAATTAGAACTGTGACACATTTTTTCCACCAGTTGTGGTATCGTGTATTGACTTCGGTAATCTGGGCCGCACGGTTGTTTTTATGTAGGCGTCTGTAGCGACCACTGACGTCAAACAACGATAGATACTGTCCTCAGCTGTATGCTTACAGGTAATACACTTTTTAAACTCCTCTCTGTCCAACACCAGCATTTCCTCAATCGAACATAATTCTTGATAAAAAGAATAAAGGCAGTACCTAACATCTCAGCCTTTTTTCCTGCCAGCCTGTAGATGGAGGGTAAAGTTTGAGTGTGTCTGTCACTAGTTTCGAGTGGTATTGCGAAATTTTTTCCCAGCCGGATAACACCAGTTGTATGGCTTTTTCAATTTTTGATCTGTATTGAGATTTTAAGCCGTCCTTGTGTAGTACTATGTATATAGTTGTGTAATTAGGTCCGATATTTATGATTAATTACTTAATTGGAACTGATCTTTGCATCAGTCTCCTGACCAAAATAAATAATGTACACTAACCTAACCTTCCTCTCCTGTACTTGGACAGTTTCCATGTGTTTGGGGGTGCACTTGGGCTATCCATTCAGTAGAATTAGGGTTCGAGTCCCAGAAAAGGCACCGTCATTTTTAATTTCCCGTCATTTCGAAGCATCTCTGATGGTATAATTGTGTTATGGAGGGTGCATTTGGGCTTTACGTCTAGGAGAAACAGGGTTCAAGTCCCAGAAGGGGTATTGCCAATTTTAATTTCCCACCAGTTCCTGGGTGGGGGGATGGGGTGGCACATCAGCACAGCTGAGGACAAATAAATTGCCACCAAAATTCGAAATTCCCTCCAAAATTCGGAATTTCCCCAAAATTCGAAATTCTCGCTAATAGAGTACGTTGGGGAGGGGGAGGGTGGGGAGAGGGGAGGGGGCTGCGGCCCATGTGCAGGCTGAGAAGAGCACGTGACGTGCTAGAAACCCACAAGTATATCCCCAGTGTCCCCATTGCTCAGCTTATCCAGCTTATCCCCTACAGAGACTCCATTCTCATCAAATCCCTCTTTCCACATTGACCTCCTCCAGAAACTTCCTCGTATCACCTTTGGCTCATATGCATCTCTCACACCTTTTCTTACCTCCTTCTTTCCCTATCAGTGCCAACCCCTTCATTGCCAACCTTCACTTACAAGATCACAAAGCTCAGCCCCATGCTCACAGAGGTGGAGGAGCTGGTGGAATTGAACGCCCACCCTGCTCTGGAAATCCACTCAGGCCGATGCATCTATAATGACTCCAGCGCTACCTTCCTGATACATGAGTTCGCAGAGTCTTGCTCCATACATCACCTCCTCACTCAGGGAGCCCTTAGTTTTAACTGTTGCCACCCTATTGACTCCTCAAATTGCCCTCCTCAATCCTACCACTACCAGCACTGCCTCCTCTGTAATGACCACCTAACCCAAAATAAAAAAAAACCAACCCACTTCCTCAAACAGTGTCCTACTAACCTCGCCTCTTCTCATTCCTGCAACACCTGCAACGAATCCCCTCCCACATACTCCTACAAATGCAAGGCCAAGCCGCCCCCCCCCACCAACCCTGAGCTTATCATCCCCATTCACCCCATCGATCAGCCCATCCACCCCAACAATTCCCTCCACCTGACTCCTAGAGCCAAAGAAATCATCTGTTTCCTAACCATCGTCCTCCAGAACATACACCCCTTCCAACGTGCCCACACCCTCCAGCAGACTTCCCTTGCCGCCCTCACTGTCTTCCATTTGAACACCTATGCCACCTATTCCCACAACCAGGGCCAGTCCATCTTTACCCACCTCAACACCCTCGTTTAATTCTCTCTCCTCCTCCCTCCACTCCCTTTCCCTTCCCCACTCTGGCGCACCAATGGTATTGTCTCCTCTCCTATACCTAAACATTTTCCCCCTCCCTGCCAACAAATACCTCTTCATGCATACCCTGTCCCAGCACCAGGTCGAGTCCTTTATCCTTAATGAAACCTTCCTACAACCTCACCATGTTGTCCACTCCTCTCCCTACCTCCTTCAATGCACAAACAATCCCCTTCCTCTAGCTCAAGGTGGGGCCACCTCAACCATTTCCCTGTGTGGTCGCAATCTCTGCTCAATGACCTGACCAAACATCTCATCCTCAGCGTCTTTTTCCCCTCCCTGACCATCACCTGCGCCACTATCTATGTCCATCCGGCAACTTCTCTCCCCTACAAATTCATCTCCCATGTTGACTGCACTTTCTCCACCTATCTGATTGCCACAGATCTCAACATCCACAGCTGCAACCCTCCCACACTTTGGTGGTGGCATCAGTTCCTCACTACCCTCCAAGGTGACCTTGGTTGCCTACCACAGCACAACCATCCTGAAAGTAATTGCACCCTCGATGTTGTCCTCATTTCCCCCAAACTCCTTGGACGTGTCACTGCAGACGTCCTCTACCCCACTGGTAGTGACCAGCTCCCAGTCATTTGCACCATCTCCTCAGCCCATCGTGTACCTCCTGCTCCCCCCCCCCCCCCCCACCCTGCTGCCCCTCTTTAATTCGTCCATGACTACTGCCAAGCTGACTGGGATGCCTACTGGGAATCCATGGCCTCCCAGGTCGAAAGCCACCCACTTGTCTTTCATCATCACACTGACATCACCCAGCCTCATCCTTTCTCCAGAAAACCATCACTGACGCTATGGGGGCCCATGTTCCTACCAAACATATCCACCCTTACCACCCTACTCTTTCTCTGCAGGCTGTCCTTCTTCTCTATGAATCCCACAGGCTCTACCACGCCTTCCTCTGCAATTGTGACTGAGATACAGCAATTACAATGACACACGTGTAGCCTCTTAACAGCAAAGAAACGCTGGGACTGGCGCCAGACATGCCCATGACTCAACGCCATCCTCCCTGTCAACTCCTCCAAGTACTGGAGTGCCTTCCATCGCCTTACTGTTAGCCATCCTACCCTGCATTACCCCCTTCTCCACGATGACAGCCCCTTCCCTGACAACCTCAGAAAGGCTAACAATTTTGCTCCCACCTCTCCAAGGTCTTCCTTCCTATCAGTTTCATCCATCTTGTTGCTTCCTTCCTCTCCCGTCATCCCTCCTATGTCACTATCCACAATACCAACTCCCGTATGTTTTATCCCACCACAGGCATGCCCCAAGACTCTGTCCTTTCACCTCTCCTCTATCTCCTGTATACTGCAGATATGGCTAGACTTCCTGATGATCACTAGTTCGATTACTCCCTCTTCCCCACAGTCCTTGAATGCACCAATACCTCCAAATGGCCACTCGCCCCCAGTTTCCAGTACTTGGATCAGTTACCTCCCTCAGATTTAAACACTCCCATTACAGCACACAACATCAAACTCATATTCCGCTTCAAACACAACACAACCCCTGGTCATGGCTGTGTCACCTACCAACACCTCAAGGAATCCCCCCAACCTCCTTCCTGGCTGTCCCTGCTACCTTGTATAACGTCATCCTTTCCATCAGCTATTACCCTGACCTGTGGAAGACTTCCTGTGCCCTGCTGTGCTCTAAACCCAACAAACCCCCCTCTGACACCTCTTCCTATCGTCCCATCTGCCTTACACCCATGTTCAGTAAGATCTTTGAGTCTATCTTCTCACAACGTGTTCACCACCTCCTCAACCAGCACAACCCCTTACCTATTGTGGCTTCCAGCCCTCCTTCTCCACTGACGACCAGCTCCTTAACCTTACCAATCTTCTTTCAACACCAACTTAAATCCTGTTGTTCCGCTATCTTTATTTCCCTCCACCTCCAGACGCCTATGACCATGTCTGGCATCCTGGGCTCCTCTTCAAACTCCAGACCTATGTCCTTCCTATCAGTTTCATCCATCTTGTTGCTTCCTTCCTCTCCCGTCATCCCTCCTATGTCACTATCCACAATACCAACTCCCGTATGTTTTATCCCACCACAGGCATGCCCCAAGACTCTGTCCTTTCCCCTCTCCTCTATCTCCTGTATACTGCAGATATGGCTAGACTTCCCCCGCCTGTTCATCTCCTCCAATATGCTGGTGACACTGCCTTCCTGGCCCTTTCAACAGTCCCCACATACCCTTCAAACCAACCTCGACCAGTTCAACACTTGCTGCAACTAGTGGCTCGTTCTCATTAAACCTTCCAATACCCAGGCAGTCAACACAGGGCATACCACACCCTCCTTCTGGATCCACACTTTCCACCTTACCATTTACGGTCATCCTATACAACTCACTCCTGCTCTGAAATAACTTGGCCTCACCTCACCTGGATTCCCCATCTCCTTACGATCCAATGTAAAGCCCACAATAGGCTCCATCTCCTGAAACTCCTGTCTGGTTGGACATGGGGACTGCATCCTTCCACCAGCCTTCACACTTACAAATCCTTCATCCATCCCATCCTTTACTACGCGTCACCTGGAGTTCTGCTCCACCCAAATTCTATCAAGCCTTCTAAATCCTCTAATGCCATGCACTCTGTCTCATTTTCCATATCCACCTCCTGTCCCCCAAACGGATCCTATATGACCTCATCCCCTTTCCACATCTTCTCCTTTTCCTCAAACACATCCACACCCTGTACATCGACCACAGACAAGTTCCCCCACACCCCGTGGTCTCTCCTATCCACTCTACCCCTCACCCATTTCCACCCTTTTACTGTTATGTTCCACCCTCTCTCCATCTCCACACCCTCCAACTCCTTTACCAATGTACTTTCCAGCGCATTCTCCAGGTCCTGGATGATGAGTTTTGCACTGATATCTACCCTCCCTACCAACACTAACCCCATCTTCTCACCCCCTCCTCAGGGCTCCCTCTTTCCTCTTTTTTGCCTTCCTCCCTCCTACGCCACCCCCCCCCCCTCCTTTCCAGCGCATCCCTTCCGCATCTCTGCGCTCCCTCCTGGCTTGCTATCCCTCTCCCACCACACGCATCCCCTGCCATCCATCCCCATTTCTTTTCATCCCGCCCTCTCCAACCCTCCCTCCCCAGCTGCCGTGTGCCCTCCCTCTCTTCCCACCTCTCAGACCTCACCTCCGTCGGCAGGTCGTTCCTGGCAATTTTTACCCTTTGTCATGTGTGCTCCATGTTGTGCAGTGGTCTTGACAGTGCCGTCGTTTGGGTGTGGAGTTTTAATACTGTGGTCAAATTTTATCTTGTGCTTGTGACTTTGGTGTATTTTATGTGCCACATACCTCGCCAACTGTGTTTTTATCTTTATGTGGACTTTTTTTAACTGTGTCTCACAATAAACATCTCCTTATCAGTGTATATTTTAACCCCCACTGTCTCCGCTCACCATGTTCTTATGTTCCCCTTTTTATCGTCTATATATATATCGTTTCATCTCTTGAATAACTGTCATGTCCCTCAGCTGAAGCGCGGAGGATTGTGCTGCTGCCAGTGAGACAAAGCAGATACACACCTTGCCGGTGCAGTGCTGCAGGATTTCTGGAGCTACTGGTGCTATATCTCAAAATGTTAAACATAGGAACGTTAAGTTTAGGAAACGGAGCAATTAAGTGCACGTTCCTATCAGTTAAGGGACTGTCTGCGTCCTGCATAATAGTATTCGAGTTTTTGCGTGAGGGGAACAGTGTAATTGACGTCTCTCTCGGAAAGTGGATTTTGACTGTTAATGGGAAAGAAGTCATTGTGTATCTGTTGGAAACGAAAGGACGGCATGCCATAAACTGTAAATGGTAATAGAATAAGCATTACACAGAAGAAACTGCTGTATATTTATGACGTACAGTTTCACTATTTTGATGATGTAAAGTCATGCACACGTGATACAAATGTGTCATCTAACACGAGTCGCATTTGTAACAAAGTAACACAATCCCAATGCCTCAATGGAACGGAACTAACCCAATTTACCGATTTGTTAACAAGATACAGTGATATATTTTCAGACAAACATGGGACTGTCAAGAGCTACTAATACAATATGGAAGTATTTCTACACAAAATCTACTGCACTCCCACGTACCACATCCCGAGGACAAAGTGCGAAGGCGTGAGGCAGGAGATACGAAAAATGCTGGATTGGAAAGTAACTGAAACGTCATTATCTTCATACAATACTAAATTGCTGGCAGTAAGCAAGCCTAAAGGACAAATTTTCCCATGTTATCTAATATGTTGTTTTATGTTTGTAGTTGTAAGTTCTATTGTAATCCGAGACAAACAAAATCATATGGACAGTGCTGTTGTGCAGAGTAATTTTAAGCGTTATTCTTGTACGTAAGAGTGCTACCAGCATGAGCATGTACTAATTATCACAAGTAATGGAGGGATATTTCTCAGATGTTATGATTTACAATGCAAAAATGTACGACGCTAAGGAATAATATTCAGAGTAACTGCTCATATCAGTCTATTTTGCAAACATGTAGATGAACAGTGTAGTTACTAATGTTTTAAATATTTTCCTTCTGTTTTGCAATGTAAGATGAACTGTAATACTTAAATGTGTAAGTACTAATTTCTCTACATGCTAAAAAGGAACATTTGATTTATTTGTATTTTTAAATAGAGGTGATTTAGTTATGGTATAAACGTAATGATGATCAGTCACCAATAACGTTACATTAGTTCAATAACATAAGAAGTAACGAAGCACAGTAAGCTGTAAATAAAACTGCGTAGTTTAGTTCAAATGGCTCTGAGCACTATGGGACTTAACATCTGAGGTCATCAGCCTCCTAGAACTCAGAACTTCTTAAACCTAACTACCCTAAGGACATGACGTACATACATGCCAAAGGCAGGATTCGAACCTGCGAACGTAGCAGTCGCGCAGTTCCGGACTGAAGCGCCTAGAACCGCTCGGCTACCGTGGCCGGCGTAATTTAGTAAGAAAAGAAAGTATCACAATTAGTTAATAGGTTGTTGTTTCCTAATTTATATTCTCGTGTAAACGCAAGTTCATATCAATGTAACCAAGTGGGCTGTGATGGTCTTCGTGACACCTCGGAATCTGTGACACGTTAAGCACTCTTGTGCTTACTCTGTGGATTTCGTGTGTGCTTTGTTTGGTGTTTATTTACGTTCGCTAGTCCCTCTGTTATGAAACCATTTGGTGTGGTTTGGGACAGAACAAGGATTGTACATAATGTAAATATACGTAAAGATGTATAAATGATTTTAAAACAGTTTAAAAATAAAAAGAGAAGAAAACACGCATACAAATTCTAAAACTATCTGGCCCATGGCTACATACTGGCCGGCCGGTGTGGCCGGGTGGATCTAGGCGCCACAGTCTGGAACCGCGCGACCGCTACGGTCGCAGGTTCGAATCCTGCCTCGGTCATGGATGTGTGTGATGTCCTTAGTTTAGTTAGGTTTAAGTGGTTCTAAGTTCCAGGGGACTGATGACCTCAGAAGTTAACTCCCATAGTGCTCAGAGCCATTTAAACCATTTTTGAGCTACATACTGAAGTCATGAAATGACTATATAGATGGTAAATTACTAATGTAAATAATAATGTCATACTGACAAATACAGAGTATTCCCGAAAATTTTAAAAATTAACGTAAATAAAAATAAATTTCCGATCCGTTGAGAAGTTAAGTTATGTAGAGAGTACGAACAGTAAGAAAATCTGGTGAAATACGAGATGTTCAGAAACGTAGGAGCAATGTGTCGCAGTATGCAGGGACACAGCAAAGCGAAGAAAGTAGGGTGGAGTGATTGCTTAGCTCATGGGGTCACGGACAGTGGGATAAAGAGCAAATCCGATGGTAAATGCTGCCAAGGATGGACTCTTCAGGCAAAATGAAGAACTTCCTAGATCATAGCAGAGATCACTTCGGTGCCATAAACACCACGTATGTTCCCATACGGAATATAGCAGCGCGGCGCGTGCTACTCCCAGCCACGACTACACGGGCGCCAACCACCAGCAACACTCAACTGTCACTTTTAAAATTTGCGTACATGAACAGCGCACTTATGAACTAACTGGGAACTGCGTGATTAAAAGCGCCCATAGAAGGACACTATAAAAAGTGCTTGTGTTGGTGATTAAGTAGTGCATGGACTCTAATAAACAAAAGATGGGCACCTCGACCTAACTAACAAACTGTAAAAATAAGGATGAAAAGACAGTGACTTTTTATACGTATATTAACGTTCACGAATGGAAATACAATCCCCAATAACTGATATGTTGTTGTTGTTGTGGTCTTCAGTCCTGAGACTGGTTTGATGCAGCTCTCCATGCTACTCTATCCTGTGCAAGCTTTTTCATCTCCCAGTACCTACTGCAACCTACATCCTTCTGAATCTGCTTAGTGTATTCATCTCTTGGTCTCCCTCTACGATTTTTACCCTCCACGCTGCCCTCCAATACTAAATTGGTGATCCCTTGATGCCTCAGAACATGTCCTACCAACCGATCCCTTCTTCTGGTCAAGTTGTGCCACAAACTTCTCTTCTCCCCAATCGTATTCAATACTTCCTCATTAGTTATGTGATCTACCCATCTAATCTTCAGCATTCTTCTGTAGCACCACATTTCAAAAGCTTCTATTCTCTTCTTGTCCAAACTATTTATCGTCCATGTTTCACTTCCATACATGGCTACACTCCATACGAATACTTTCAGAAATGACTTCCTGACACTTAAATCTATACTCGATGTTAACAAATTTCTCTTCTTCAGAAACGCTTTCCTTGCCATTGCCAGCCTACATTTTATATCCTCTCTACTTCGACCATCATGTTATTTTGCTCCCCAAATAGCAAAACTCCTTTACTACTTTAAGTGCCTCATTTCCTAATCTAATTCCCTCAGCATCACCCGACTTAATTAGACTACATTCCATTATCCTTGTTTTGCTTTTGTAGATGTTCATCTTATATCCTCCTTTCAAGACACTGTCCATTCCATTCAACTGCTCTTCCAAGTCCTTTGCTGTCTCTGACAGGATTACAATGTCATCGGCGAACCTCAAAGTTTTTATTTCTTCTCCATGAATTTTAATACCTACTCCGAATTTTTCTTTTGTTTCCTTTACTGCTTGCTCAATATATAGATTGAACAACATCGGGGAGAGGCTACAACCCTGTCTTACTCCCTTCCCAACCACTGCTTCCCTTTCATGTCCCTCGACTCTTATAACTGCCATCTGGTTTCTGTACAAATTGTAAATAGCCTTTCGCTCCCTGTATTTTACCCCTGCCACCTTTAGAATTTGAAAGAGAGAATTCCAGTCAACATTGTCAAAAGCTTTCTCTAAGTCTAGAAATGCTAGAAACGTAGGTTTGCCTTTCCTTAATCTTTCTTCTAAGATAAGTCGTAAGGTCAGTATTGCCTCACGTGTTCCAGTGTTTCTACGGAATCCAAACTGATCTTCCCCGAGGTTGGATTGTACTAGTTTTTCCATTCGTCTGTAAAGAATTCGTGTTAGTATTTTGCAGCTGTGACTTATTAAGCTGATAGTTCGGTAATTTTCACATCTGTCAACACCTGCTTTCTTTGGGATTGGAATTATTATATTCTTCTTGAAGTCTGAGGGTATTTCGCCTGTTTCATACATCTTGCTCACCAGATGGTAGAGTTTTGTCAGGACTGGCTCTCCCACGGCCGTCAATAGTTCCAATGGAATATTGTCTACTCCGGGGGCCTTGTTTCGACTCAGGTCATACGGATCGAATAAATAAAATAAGACACTTCAAAAACAAGTATTTCAAACTATTGTTGAACAAAAGTCGATGTAATGACGCTATTGTTCGTTTTGTACGATAAGACAAACTATGCCTGTAGAGAACCGATATTGTCGTACAACTGTTGCATGTGACAAACCCCACTGAGTGACCGATCGACCTGGTGGTGAAGATCAACCGATCAATTCCGACGGCGGCTGCGCAGCAATGGCGGCGGTGACATACTGGCCGTCGTCACGGCTGTCCACCTACTTGCGGCGCTCATTGCACGTCAACAGAACTTCTCAACTCCAGACCACAGTATCACAAATACGTAAAATGAACAGAAAAGCCATTTTCTACAACATAGTTATATTAATATAATACACAAGTGTGTACTAAAACTTCGACTGAAAAAAAAAACCACTATCCAATAACTTTTGAACTACTATGAGACGTGGACATAACAGTATGGCAAAGCTAATCAATATCCCAAAGGGACTTCCACAAAACATACAGTACGGTGTTTTTCAAACCAAATACTGAAATCTTTATTTGTTTTCAACGAACTAATGACTTACTACATACTACACCGAAGAAACTGGTATAGACATGCGTATTCAAATAAACAGGCAGAGTAGGGTGCTGCGGTCGGCAACACCTATTTAAGACAAGTGTCTGGCGCAGTTGTTTGATCGGTTACTGCTGCTACAAAGGCAGGTTATCAAGATTTAAGGGAGTTTGAACGTGGTGTTATAGTCGGCGCACGAGCGATGGGACACAGCATCTCCGAGGAAGCGATGAAGTGGGGATTTTCCCGTACGACCATTTCACGATTGTACCGAGAATATCAGGAATCAGGTAAAACGTCAAACCTTTTACATCGCTGCGGCCGTAAAAAGATTCTGCAACAAAGGGACCAACGACAACTGAAGAGAATCATTCGACGTGACCCAATGCAATCCTTCCGCAAATTGCTGCAGATTTCAATGCTGGGTCGTTAACAAGTGTCAGTGTGCGAACCATTCCGTGAAACATCATCGACATAAGCTTTCGGAGCCAAAGGCCCACTCGTGTAACCTTGATGACTGCACAACACAAAGCTTTGCGCCTCGCCTGGGCCCGTCAACACCAACATTGGACGATTTTTCTTTGGAAATTTGTAGTAAGATCCTGTGGAACCAAACTGCTGAGGTCATCGGTCCCTAAGATTACACACTACTTAATACAACTTAAACTAACTTACGCTATGGACAACACACACCCAACCCCGAGGGAGGACACGAACCTCCCACGGGGGGAGTCGTGCGAACCGTGACAAGACGTCCCTGACCGCGCGGCTACCCAGCGTGGCAATGGACGATTGATGAGTGGAAACATGTTGCCTGGTCGGACATGTCTCGTTTCAAATTGTTTCGAACGGATGGACGTGTACGGGTAGGGAGACAACCTCATGAATCCAAGGATCCTGCATGTCAGCAGGGGACTGTTCAAACTGGTGGAGGCTCTGTAATGGTATGGGGCGTGTGCAGCTGGGGTGCTATGGGACCCCTGAAACATCTAGATACAACTCTGGCAGGTGACAAATACGTAAGCATCCTTTCTGATCACCTGCATCCGTTCTTGTCCATTGTGCATTTCGACAGACTTGGGCGATTCCAGCAGGACAATGGGACACCCCACAAGTCTAGAATTGCTACAGAGTGTCTCTACGAACACTCTTCTGAGTTTAAAGGCTTCCGCTGGCCGCCAAACTCTCCAGACATGAACTTTATTGAACATATCTGGGATGCCGTGCAACGTGCTCTTCAGAAGAGATCTCCACCGCGCCGTACTCTTACGGATTTGTAGACAGCCCTGCAGATTCGTGGTGTCAATTCCCTCTGGCACTACTTCAGACATTAGTCAAGTCCACGCCACTTCGTATTGCAGAACCTCTGCGTGCTCGCGAGGGCCCTACATGATATTAGGCAGGTGTACCAGTTTCTTTGGCTCTTCATTGTATATCTGAATTCTATGTAAAATTTTATGCATCACTTATTCAGAAACTTTGTAATTTTAAATTATTCGAACCAAGGGAGTCCCAAGTTTCAGATCGGGGTTTTCGGTCTGTTTTCCTGTGCTCTTTCGCCTGAATGGGTGAACAAATAGAAATTTAGTCGTACCACAGCCAATACAATTCCGAATTTTCTGATCGAGCCAATAAACGATCAAAACCTGCTGCACACAAAGCCATTTCTGTCAATTTGTAAGAAAAAGTGCATCCGCAACAAAATAATCGTTTTCCAAGTCCCATTAACTTAAGCTGAATTCCGGAAGAGAGGTATCTGTGAACTACAACTTCCAGAACTCAAGGAGGCAGTGAAACGTATCATAATAAAATAAAACATGTCACATTTTGTGTAACTTGTGAAGAAAAGTCAAACAGTCTGTAATGAAAAATATTTTCGTATAAAAACCCGTAACGTATTTAGAGGACAGAGAATATACTGTAGTGCATAGACGTTGTGACGAAATAGACTAAACTCTGTGAAATTTTCAAATTTTTTGAAACAAAATATGGTGTTGTATAAATTTGCTCTGGTAATAATAATTCATATTTTGGTAAAAACGTGTTTGCACATCATTTGTAGATTCCTTTAGTTGGTCACATTAACTTTTATATCAGTTTCTTTAAGTTTCAGAGGAACAATATTAGGAATGTGCACTTATTGTTTGAGAGAAGGACGACCGAATGCTACATCACGTCGTGTTGTCTAAATATTGTCTACATCCAAGTCGAACCTGCAATTCTTTTCTTACAGTCCGAATTAATTCTTGTACATTTACTACGCGGAAATTAATACAGTATTACCACGGTCATAAAAGCTTTCAAACAATGAAGATGTGCAATAGCCGCAATGGTCATTCATTCCGCGGTGGCATTGTATTGGTAAGAAGCAAAAATACATAATGATGTATGTTATTCTGATAACTGCATCGTGCCGTCGCACTTGTAATTTACTTTTCCCAAGGCAAATCATTCTTAAATGGACTGCTTACGCTTTATTTAAATATTTTTTTCTAAATTTTATTCTACCGGTAAGGAAAACTTACGTTTCATGACTTGCGACTGGTTATAACATCAGCCCAACTGCAACACACGTGGGAGGCCTCGATCCCTCCTACAGACATCTTGAAGGGTTCACCTTTAAATATTTTAATTTTTGAGCAACCATATTTGACAAATATTTCATATCTTCTAATAATGAACTGCGAAGTCCATCAATACCTGAAAATGCATGAGCTGCCAAGTTTCTCTAACACTGCGACAACAACTAGAAATGTGTAAATCTTTAAGTCTCTCTCTACCATCGCAACAGTTGAACTGTTAAGTTTCATCTGAAGTAAAATGTGCTAAGTCATGTCAACATGGCAAAAACTTGGTCTGTAAAGTCCCTCTCTAAGTGCAGTCTTATGCTTTTACTCCTACTATGCAATGGGTGTCTGAGGTGGTGGGTTTTGAGAGTTCTCTACATAGAGCTATATGTTGTTGTTGTTGTTGTGGTCTTCAGTCCTGAGACTGGTTTGATGCAGCTCTCCATGCTACTCTATCCTGTGCAAGCTTTTTCATCTCCCAGTACCTACTGCAACCTACATCCTTCTGAATGATGTTTGCATACACTGAGAGACATTTTGTCACAATTATGCTGTAGCATAGAGTATTTTGCTACATCTTAACTGTAAGATATGATATTTTTTGCAGCAACTATTAAGCCTCCTTCACTCCTTGACATTGCAATAACTGAACTATTAAGTTTTACCTTATGCAAAACTGTGCCAGGTTTCATTGACATAGCAATGCACCTACATCTAGATGTTTACTCTGCAATTCACAATTAAGTACCTGGTGGAGTGGATTCATGAAATCAATTAGTTCTTTACCGTTCCACTATCGAACAGCGTGTGGAGAAAACGAACACTTAAATCTTTCCTTGTGAGCTCCGATTGCTCCTATTTTATTATGATGATCATTTCTCCCTATGTAGATACGCGCCAACTAATATTTTTGCATTTAGAGGAAAAAGTTTGTAATTGAAATCTCATGAGAAGATCATGTCATAGCGAGAAACGCCTTTTGCCCCCCTCTCCCCCCAATTTCATGTATCACATCCGTGGCCCCCTCTCCCCTATTTTGTGTGAGCCGCGCGGGGTAGCCGTGTGGTCTTGGACGTCTTGCACGGTCCGCGCGGCCTCCCCCGTCGGAGGTTCGAGTCCTCCCTCTCACGTGTGTGTGTGTGTGTGGGACCGATGACCTCAGCAGTTTGGTCCCATAAGACCTTACCACAAATTTCCAAATTCCTATTTTGTGATAATGAAAATGAACTGCCTTCTTTGAACTTTATCAGTGTCTTCCGTCAATCCTATCTGATTCATATCCCACAATGCGCAGCAATACTCCAGAAGGGGATGGAGAACCGTAGTGTAGGCAGTCTCTTTCGTAGATTTGTTGCATTTTCTAGGTGTTCTGCCAATGAATCGCTTTGTCCAAAACATTATCTATGTAACTTTTCCAACTTAAATTATTCATAATAGTAATCTATAAGTACTTAGTTGACTTCGTAGCCTTTACGTTTGTGTGACTGTTATGTAACTCAAATTTAACGGATTCCTTTTAGTACTCATGTGAGTGACTTTCATATTTCATTACTTAGAGTCAATTGACACTCTTCGCACCATACAGATATCTTGTCTGAACCATTTGGCAATAGGTTCTGATCATCTGAGGACTTTACAAGATAGTAAATGACAGCAGCATCTGCAAAGAATCGAAGAGGCGTGCTCAGATTCTCTCATACATCGTTAATGTGAACGAGGAACACAAGGGTGATCTATAACAGTTCCTTGGAGAACGCCACATATCGCTTGTTTTACTCTGACTTTCTAACAGTTACTATAAACCGTGTCCTTTCTGACAGGAAATCATGAAACCAGTCACACAACTGAGATGATAATTCATAGACATGCAGTTAATTACACGTCGCTTGTGACGAATAATGTTAAAAGCCTGCTGGAAATCTAAAAATATGGAAGAGTTTGACATCCCCTGACGATAGCACTCATTACTTCACGAGAATAAAGAGCTAGTTGCCTTTCACAATAACGATATTTCCTTAATCAATGTTGGCTATTTTTCAATAAACTGTTTTCTTCAAGGTAATTTTCGAACACACTATATATTCCAAAATCCTACGTTAGTGATGTAGGTCTTTAATTCCTATTTACGTTCTTCATTATGGTGCGACTTTCCAGTCTTTAGGTGTGGATCTTTCGACAAGCGAGTGGTTGTATATGACTGCTAAGTGTGGAGCTACTGATATCAGCATACTCTGAAAGGAAACTGAGTGATATACATTCTGGACCAGAGTCATTGCCTTCATCAGGTAAGTTAAGCTACTTCGCTACACCGAGGATTTGTACTTCTAAGTTACTCATGTTGATAGCTGTTTTTGATTCGAATTCTGGAATATTTACTTGGTCTTCTTTGGTGAATGATTTTCGGAAAATCTGCTATGTGAGACCTTTATCGGTAACATTACCATTGCTATCCCGCAGTGAAGGTATCGATTGCATCTTGCTGATAGTGTATTAACCTCCGACCAGAACCTCCCTAGGTTTCCTGCAGATTCTGAGACAGAGGTTCCTTGTGGAAACTATTAAAAGCGTCTCGCTATGTAGATCGTCATAAATTTCGAGCTTCTGTAAAACTTCGCCAGTCTTCAGGATGTTGCATTCTTTTCAATTTGGCATGCTTTTTTCGTTGTTTCTGCAACAGTGTTGTGACCTGTTTTGTGTACCATAGGGGATCAGCATTAGATTAGGAAATGAGACACTTAAAGTAGTAAAGGAGTTTTGCTATTTAGGGAGTAAAATAACTGATGATGGTCGAAGTAGAGAGGATATAAAATGTAGACTGGCAATGGCAAGGAAATCGTTTCTGAAGAAGAGAAATTTGTTAACATCGAGTATAGATTTAAGTGTCAGGAAGTCGTTTCTGAAAGTATTTGTATGGAGTGTAGCCATGTATGGAAGTGAAACATGGACGATAACTAGTTTGGACAAGAAGAGAATAGAAGCTTTCGAAATGTGGTGCTACAGAAGAATGCTGAAGATAAGGTGGGTAGATCACGTAACTAATGAGGAGGTATTGAATAGGATTGGGGAGAAGAGAAGTTTGTGGCACAACTTGAATAGAAGAAGGTATCGGTTGGTAGGACATGTTTTGAGGCATCAAGGGATCACAAATTTAGCATTGGAGGGCAGCGTGGAGGGTAAAAATCGTAGAGGGAGACCAAGAGAGCAATACACTAAGCAGATTCAGAAGGATGTAGGTTGCAGTAAGTACTGGGAGATGAAGAAGCTTGCACAGGATAGAGTAGCATGGAGAGCTGCATCAAACCAGTCTCAGGACTGAAGACCACAACAACAACAACAGGGGATCAGTACCATCTCTTATTAATTTATGTGTATGGATGCTATTTCTTAGAATTTAAATCACATCTGGTCTATGCTTACGTAGTCAGATTGCAATGAGTGGAGACCCTTACTTAGGAATTCAAGAAGCGAATTTTTATTGGCTTTTTTAAATAAATATATTTTTAGTTTAGTATTGGTGGCTTTGGACGTTACAGTATTCAGTCATGCTACAACCATCTTGTGGTAGCTAATGCCTGTATCGGTCATTATACTCCCTATTTGCTCAGGATTATTTGTTTCCACGACCACTTACACTCTGAGTGGGCTCCTGAACTGATTATTCAAAATAATTTTCTGAGAATGCATTGAATACGATTTCGCACGACGTTTGTTGCCTGCAATCGACTTTAAACATATACTGTCACCACCAAATATAATGGTTTGATAGGGTTACCCATTTGAAATGAGAAACAAGTTTTCTTTGAACTGTTCAGCAACTGTATCATCTGAGTTGCGGGATCAGAAAAGGAACCAATTATTAATTTATTCCAGTAGTCAAATATAACATCTACCTATACTAACCCATAGGAACTACTTCCGACAGCAATGAACACTCCTCCACCAACTGTGTTTAATCTATCCTTTCTGAACATGGTTACGGCCTTTACAAAAATGTCGACTGAACCTACATCCGGCTTTAGCCAGCTTTCCGTACCTATAACGATTCGAGCTTCAGCGCTTTCTTAACGTAAAAAAAAAGAACCGCAACACCACTAATGAGCTGTAAGACATAAATGATGTTGACAGGCCTGTTTCTACAGCGAAAGATGGCGCCTGTTCAGATTTCGCGCCCGTCGGATAAGAGTGGCGCTAGTAGCGCCACTATGAGGATGCAAATCAGGTTTGCGGCAAATACACGCTGTGATGGTCGTGAACGATAGTTTCTTTTTAGATTGAACGAGGTGAGTTGATTTTAGTCAAGAATACCTTTAAGGCGACAAAGATGACATTATCACCATCTCACTGAGTTTGAACAAGGTCTTGTGATAGGGCTACGAGAAGCTGGATTTTCCTTCTGCGATACTGCAGAAAGACTGGACAGGAATGTAGCCACTGCACGTAACTGCTGGCAGCGGGGATAACGAGAGAGTACGGTCGCAGTAACACCGGGCTCCAGACGACCGTGTGGCACTACCGAGAAAGAAAACCATCGTGTTCGGTGTATGGCTCTGACGCATAGTATTGCATCTGCAACAGCAATTTGAGCAGCAGTTGGCACAACAGTGACACAACAAAATGCTACAAATCGGTTACTTCAAGGACAGCTCCGCCCCAGACGCCCTGTAGCGTCCACTCCACTGACCTCAAACCACCGCCATTTGCTACTTCAGTGGTTTCAGACGAGAGTTTATTGGAGGGCAGATTGGAGGTCTGTTGTGTGCTAGTGCCAGTGATGCCCACGTGTTGGTTAAAAGGAGGCCAGTCGAGGGGTTGCAACCAACCTGTCTGTGTGCTAGACACAATGAGTTATGGTCTAGGGTGCATTTTCGTATGACAGAAGGATCACTCTTGTGGTTATCCCACGCACCCTGATGCAAGTCTGGTGATATTGCCTATTGTGTTGTCATCCATGAACACCATTCCAGGAAGTGTTTTCCAACAGGATAACACACGCCCACATTGCACTGTTGCAAACCAACATGCGCTACAGAGTGTCGACATGTTGCCTTGACCTGCTCAATCACCAGATTTGTCTCGAATCGAACACATATGGGACATCATCAGAGAACAACTCCAGCGTCATCCACCACCGGCATTAACTGCCCCTTTATTGACTGACCAAGTGAACAGGCGTGGAACTCCATCCCACAGAGTGACATCCGGCAGCTGTAAAACACGATACATGCACGTTTGCATGCTAAGATTTAACATTCTGGTGCTTACACCGGTTATTAATGTACCAGCATTTCACGTCTGCAATGGCGTATCTCATACATTAACTTGTGATCTTGCAATGTTAATCACTTAAATATGTTACATATACAAATGTATTCCCAAGCACAACAGTGCTAAACACAATGAACCTACACCTAGAGTTATAGTCTAGGGTGCATTTTTGTATGACAGGAGGAGCACTCTCGTGGTTATCCCACTCACCCTGATTGCAAGTCTGGTGATTTTTTGCTCTTGCGATTTTTTTGCCATGTGTGTATTAGCTCTTTCCCAACACAGCTACTACAGTTTACGACTACCCTCCATCCTAAAAAGCACCCAAATAGCCCCTACTACTCGTGTACCCACTTCTCTGGTCTATTAAGCACAACCCAAATCCGACCACATTATGGCGTAAGTGAAGGAATCTGCAGCCTACATGCTTGCAGAACTGTATGAGCCTCTGATTCATACCTTCCACTTGGCTCTGTACCGAAGTTATGAATTCAGTCCTGTTGATGATGCAATGGATGGCGAGCTCCACCTTCGTATCACAAGCAAGTCTGGCAGTCTTTACCAGTTCAGCTAACCACCCAAAACCACAGAGAATCCCTCTAGTCTAAAGTGATACACATTGTTAGTACCAACATGAGGCATCACCGGCAGTTGGCTGCGTCCTGTGCTCTTCACGGTATCTGGAAGCACCCATTCCACACCTGAAATAACTCCTCCTGGTATGCATACAGAGTGTACACTGGATTCCGTCCCTTCTTTGGTACCAATATCCCTAAGGTGCTCCATCACATGCCTAATTTGGAACTCGTAACTACCACTAATCCAACCCTCTGTGACTGTACAGATCTTGCAGGCTGTGAGGCTTCCTCAAAAATGGGGCAAGTGACTGCATCTGGCTCAGGGTATTTACGAGACAAAAGCAGTGCCATCATATGAACGGGGAGGCCCTCTGATTGGCCCTCTGGAAAGTCTTTTGCTGCCTGCCACACCTTTGAGCAACCTCCCACTCAACCATGAATGAGCAGCCAACCTCAGCACAGGCAGTGCCCAGGGCAGCTACAGTAGTGGACCAATTGGTGGATACATGGGAAGTTCTGGAAGTCCCCCGGATCACCACGTCTGCACCTGGCCTTGCTCCCCGCCCCACAGTGATGCCCCTTGGCAACAGTGTCAAGCTGCTTGACTAAAGCCAGCACCACCTGGAGTTTTGAGCAAAATGTCACCAACTCAGCTCGCATCTGAACACGGCAATCACAGTTCCTACGCATACTAAAGAGGGCGGAAATATACTGTAGACAGTTTTTAATGCTCAGAATTGCACCCGATAAATAGACAAACATGCACAAAATGCAGGATTTTAAACTAAAGGGTGCAGAGCAAATTCAAAATAAGTCACTTCTTATGAAAAGCTGTGTCAACTCTCAAACAAAACAGTATACTTCGGTGCGCTACTGCAGTAATAAAAGCTACCATTTAGCTGAGCTGTAAAGTCATGGTCCCCCAAATCAAGAACTGTTGTACTTCATACATATGTATTCTGTGCACGGACAACTATTCGTCTAAACTTCAGTGATAGATCTACATACTCCTGCCCATATATAAATGTTTCCAGTTCCTCCTTGAGATATGCCTCAATTCCCTCTTTATCTAGATTACTGATCATGTAAATCATCTAATTGGCTTTTGTACTTCAGAAATCTTAACCATATATTTTTATTCAACATGTTTGAGGTATTTAATTAAATTAAACATGGTTTAGAGAAATAAATTTTCATTTATTTTGGCTTGTTTTACATGAGCTTGCATTTTAGTGTATACAAGTAGGTACAAATGTGCACATAGTTCTCTGGCAACATCAGGTAGTGATGTTGCTGATCCATTATACATACTGCATACTTAAATACAACACATATCAAAATCTTTAGTGAAAACTTCCTCAGAAGTGTTCTGACAAATAAGGTTTGTAAGTGCATGCCACATATTTCCATACAATCCATACTCATATTCCGACCACCCATGATGCTTATACACAACACAATGGATGGCTCAGCTAGCTCACATCAAGTTACTCAATGTAAATTCCTGAAAATGAACGCACTGCATGATATTCTCATTGTTTTTCACTTTCGTTGTTCTTGGTTAGTCCCCAACCCGTATTGTATGATTATCCAGTAACACTGCAGGTGCTTGAATGTTGACCATTGCAATTATTTGTGTTGAATTCTGACATAATTGATACCATTCGTAGTCTGAAAGCACTACTTCCATGCCACTGAATCTTGGGTTTCCGGAAATTACCATTACGTTTAGCTCATGATCTGTGAACAAGTCTGCAACAACACATTTACTGTTTCTCTCAGTCGGCTAGTGCATTGAAGAGAATAACACCACTTTCATAGTTCCGCTATACAATTGTTGTAGCTCGACAAGTGGAGCAGACCAAGGTGATAATGGAAACTCAAAGTCTGGAACAGTTCTGCGTGCTGACTTGGGTTCTAATGAATCAGATGCACCATGCAATGCTGCTGGCATGATGATTGGTGCATATGTTGGATATACTGGAAATTCAAAGTCTGGAAACAATTCTGTATGCTGACTTGATTTCTGCTTTAATGTTTCAGGTGCATTGTGAAATTCTAGTCAATAGAGTGCTGTTCCGTAACTGCTGATGTAAAATTATTTTTCTTTATTTCTGGTATCATACATATGCAAATTGGAATATATGTTGTAGTGTAACATTCAGTGAGCAATATGGCTTTTAGAATGCACATGTTTACTGTTGTCAGCACACCAGTTTTTGGAAACAAGTCATGATATGATTCCTTATATTTGGCTCCACTGATGATTCTTAGAGCACTTCTTTGAGGTATCATTAGCTTGTTTATATTTGCCACGGTTGTTGCTCCCCAAATTTCTATTTTGTAGTTCAAGTGTGAGAAAAATGAAGCATGGTACACATTTTATAGGGCAACAGTGTCTTTGCAAAACTTGCTAACCGTATTGATTGAAAAATTTTCCTTAGATAACTTGCATGCTAGAAAATCAACATGCATTTCCCATTTCAGATTGCTTTGAATGGCTAAACAAATGAATTTTACACTAAGCTCTTTTTCGCCATTTACTTTCCTATGTATAGTTTAATTTCATCGTTAAATATACATTTGTTGAACTGTATCAGACATGTCTTACTGGCGCTCAGATTTTGGTGGCTTTCATTAAAGTACTGAAAAATTTCATTTGTCACATTATTACAATGGGTCTCTAGACCATTAAATGATTCCCTTTTTTTACACAATGGTCATATCAGTTGCATACAGAAGTATTTCAGAATTTACAGAGCAATATTTAATGTCATTCACATAATCAAAATCAGAAGAGGTCCCAAAATTGAGCCCTGTGTCACTCCATATTTTATTTGGTCATTTTACATTTGTGAACCCCAGTTTCAATTTTAAGCAGTACAAACTGTTTTCAGTTACTCATGCAGGAAATTATTAGGTCACAGGCAGTGCCTCTGATGCCAGTGTTCCATAGCTTATATAGTAGAATAGTGACATTCGCACAATTAAAAGGTCTAGGTACAAACATGCAAAATATTCCTTGTTCTTGATGACACTTACGAGCGTGTGCTGAAAAGTAATGCCTCCAATTTTTTTTATGTGAAAAGTCTTAACGCTTTTTAAATAAAACAAACATTATTAACATTCTACATCTTTATTCTTCAAGTCTATAGATTTATTTCTCAACCTAGCCACCCTGGCGACAAACACGTATCTCCCTGCAAGATACCAGTTGATACTGTCACTGTAGAATGTTTGACTTTGTTGACAGAGCCTCAACCTCACCTGTGCTTGCACTGCTTTATCACTATCAAAGTGAAGAAGCTTTGGAAACAAATGAAAATCAAATGGGGCCAAGTCGGGACTGTATGGAGATGATCAGTGACAATGAACCCAAGGCATCAGGTTGATGCAGATGTCACAGAGCTTGTATGTGGTCTGGCATTGTCACAGTGAAGGAGAATGTGCTCCATGTGTGGATGGACTCATTGAATTCGAAACTTGATTACAGTATGCTGTTCCTCATGCACCAACAGTCATATTAACACCTCCGTGTTACACACTACAATTCAAAGCCCTGTAACAGCAGAGGCCTGCAGATATGTAGACATGAAGAATAAAGACGTAGAATGTTAATAACATGCATTTTATTTAAAACGCTTTAAGAGTTTTCACATAAAAAATTCAGAGGCATCACTTTTCAGCAAGCCCTTGCAATGCTTCTTCAATTAACTGAGCAGCTGCAATGCTAGTTGATTTACATTTTAGGAATCTAGTTTGATTTTCAGACAGTAGACTATGTTTGTTGAGAAAATTGGTAATTATATTTTATATGACTTTTTTATCTATTTTATAAAAGTTGGGAAGTATCGAGATTGACCTATAATTTTTCATTTTGTATGTGTTACCTTTTTTAAAGATCAGTGTTATCAGGACTATTTTACTCTGTCTGGGAAGGAGCCTGGTTCTATAACATTATTTAGTGCTACAGACAGAGGTACAGAGATATTTTGTCTACACACTTTTAGTTCATTAACACTGAGGCCATCATGTCCTCCAGAACTGGAGAATTTTAAAGAGCTAATGATATTCATTATTCCTCTACAAATGATTTTACACTCACGTTAAGGATCCACGGAACTCAAAAATAAATAAATAAATTTCCCATGGATTACAATATGTCTTTACAAACCAATATGCTGCCGAAATTAATCCCTGTCGTCATGCATCTCTCTGGGTGCTAAGACATCTCTTTTTATAGTGTCAATCTACATCTACATCTACATGGGTACTCTGCAAATCACATTCAAGTGCCTGGCAGAGGGTTCATCGAACCACCTTCACAATTCTCTATTATTCCAATCTCGTATAGCGCACGGAAAGAAAGAACACCTATATCTTTCCGTACGAGCTCTGATTTCCCTTATTGTATCGTGGTGATCGTTCCTCCCTGTGTAGGTCGGTGTCAACAAAATATTTTCGCATTCGGAGGAGAAAGTTGGTGATTGGAATTTAATGAGAAGATTGCGTCGTAACGAAATACGCCTTTCTTTTAATGATTACCAGCCCAAATCCTGTATCATTTCTGTGACACTCCCATATTTAGTGATAATACAAGACGTTCTGCCTTTCTTGATGTACTCCGTCAGTCCTATCTGGTAAGGATCCCACACCGCGCAGCAGTATTCTAAAAGAGGACGGACAAGCTTAGTGTAGGCAGTCTCCTCAGTAGGTCTGTTGTATCTTCTAAGTGTCCTGCCAATAAAACACAGTCTTTGGTTTGCCTTCCCCGCAACATTTTCTGTGTGTTCCTTCCAATTTAAGTTGTTCGTAATTGTAATACCTAGGTATTTAGTTGAATTTGCGGCTTTTAGATTAAACTGATTTATCGTGTAACCGAAGTTTAACAAGTTCCTTTTAGCACTCATGTGGATGACCGCACACTTTTCGTTATTTAGGGTCATCTGCCACTTTTCACACCATTCAGATATCTTTTCTAAATCGTTTTGCAGTTTGTTTTGATCTTCTGGTGACTTTATTAGTCGATAAACGACAGCGTCATCTGCAAACAACCGAAGACGGCTGCTCATATTGTCTCCAAAATCGACTATATAGATACGGAACAGCAAAGAGCCTACCTTGGGGAACGCCAGAAATCACTTCTGTTTTACTCAATGACTTTCCGTCAGTTACTACGAACTGTGACCTCTCTGACAGGAAATCATAAATCTAGTCACATAACTGAGACGATATTCCATAAGCCCGCAATTTCACCACGAGCCACTTGTGTGGTACAGTGTCAAAAGCCTTCCGGAAATCCAGAAATACGGAATCGATCTGAAATCCCTTGTCAATAGCACTCAAAACTTTATGTGAATAAAGAGCTAGCTGTGTTTCACAGGAACGATTTTTTCTAAATATGTGTTGACTGTGTGTCAATAGACCGTTTTCTTCGAGGTAATTCATAATGTTCGAACACAATATATGTTCTAAAATCCTGCTGTATATCGACGTTAATGAGATGGGCCTGTAATTTAGTGGATTACTCCTACTACCTTTCTTGAATATTGGTGTGACCTGTGCAACTTTCCAATCTTTGGGTATGGCTCTTTCGTCGAGCGAACTGTTGTATATGACTTATGTATGGAGCTAGTGCATCAGCATACTCCGAAAGGAACCTAATTGGTATACAGTCTGGACCAGAAGACTTGCTTTTATTAAGTGATTGAAGTTGCTTCACTACTCCGAGGATATTTACTTCTACGTTACTCATGTTGGTAGCTGTTCTCGATTCGAGTTCTGGAATATTTACTTCGTCTTCTTTTGTGAAGGCATTTCGGAAGGCTGTGTTTAGTAACTCTACTTTGGCAGCACTGTCTTCGACAGTATCTCCATTGCTATAACGCAGAGAAGGAATTGATTGTTTCTTGCCGCTAACATACTTCACATACGACCAGCATCTCTTTGGATTTTCTGCCAGGTTTCGAGACAATGTTTCGTTGTGGAAACTGTTATAGGCATCTCGCATTTAAGTCCGCGCTAAATTTCGAGCGTCTGTAAAAGATAGCCAATCTTGTGGATTTTGCGTCTGTTAAAATTTGGCATGTTTGTTTCGTTGTTTCTGCAACAGTGTTCTAACCCGTTTTGTGTACCAAGGAGGATCAGCTCCGTCGTTTGTTAATTTATTTGATATAAATCTCTCAATTGCTGCCGATACCATTTCTTTGAATTTAAGCCACATCTGATCTACACTCATTAATTTGGAATGAGTGGAGATTGTCTCTTAGGAAGGCGTCAAGTGAATTTTTATTTGCTTTTTTGAATAGGTATATTTTTCGCTTATTTTTCGAGGATTTGGGGATTACAATATTCAGTCTCGCCACGATAACACTGTGTTCACTAATCACTGAATCAGTTTTGATGCTCGTTATTAATTCAGGACTATTTGTTGCTAAGAGGTCAAGTGTATTTTCACATCCGTTTACTATTCGCGTGGGCTCATGAACTAACCGCCCGAAATAATTTTCAGAGAATGCGTTCAGCACAATTTTAGATGATATTTTATGTGTACCTCCGGAATTAAACATGTATTTTGCCAACATATCGAGAGTAAATTGAAGTCACCACCAACTATTATCGTATGAGTCGGGTACGTGTTTGAAATCAAACTTAAGTTTTCTTTGAACCTTTCAGCAACTGTATCATCTTAATGGAGAGGTCGGTAAAAGTATCCAATTATTATTTTATTCCAGTTGCCAACAATGACCTCTGCCCATACTAACTCACAGGAAGTATCTATTTAAATTTCGCGACAAGAGAAACTACTTCTGACAGCAACAAACACGCCACCGCCAACCGTGATTAGCCTATCCTTTCGGAACACCGTTAGGTTCTTCGCAAAAATTTCAGCTGAGCTTATACCGGCTTTAGCCAGCTTTCAGTGCCTATAACGATTTGAGCATCGGTGCTTTCTATTAGCGCTTAGACCTTTGGTACTTTCCCAACACAGCTACGATAATTTACAACTGTTATACCAATGGTTCCTGTATCCACGTTCTTCCTGTGTTTAGCATGCACCCTTTGTACTAAAGTCCTTCTTGTGTTTTCCCGAGACCCTCTAACCTAAAATACCGCCCAGTCCACGCCGCACAGCCCCTGCTACCCGTGTAGCCGCCTCCTGCGTATAGTGGACACCTGAACTATTCAATGGAACAACCCTTTGGCGCAAGTCGAGGAATCTGCAGCCTACACGTTCGCAGAACCGTCTAAGCCTCTGATTCAGACCCATCACTCGGCTCTGTACCAGAGGTCCGCAATTGGTCCTGTCGACTATGCTGCAAATAGTCGGCTCTGCTTTCATCTTGCAAGCAAGACTGGCAGCCTTTACCACTTCTGTTAGCCGCCCGAAACCAGAGAGAATCTCTTCTGATCCAAAGTGACACACATCATTGGTAACGACGTGAGCAACCACCTGCAGTTGGCTACACCCTGTGCTCTTCATGGCATCCGGGAGGACCCTTTCCACATCTGGAATGACTCCACCCTGTATGCACATGGAGTGCACATTGGTTTTCTTACCCTTCTCGTCACCAAAGTCCCTAAGGGACCTGGAACGCGTCTAACGTTGGAGCTCCCAACTACCAATAAGGATCACCCTCTGCGATTGCCCGGATCTTGCAGGCTGAGTGGTTTCCTCTGAAACAGGACAGGCAACAGCATCTAGCTCAGCGACAGTGTCAGCCACAGGCAGCACCTGGAACTTGTTTATCAGACAAACTAGGGAGGCCTTACGTGCGGCGGCCTGTGAAGTTTTTCACCGCCTGCTTCACCCTGGGGTGACCTCCCACTCGACCACAGGTGAAGGGTTAGCCTCAGTGCGAGCAGTAACTGGGTTGGCCACCGGTGAGGAGCGATCGGAGGACTCGGACGTGCTGGACGTCTGTTGGATCCCCACGACTAGCCCACAACAGTGGTGCCCATCCACTGCAGCCTCAAGCTGTGTAACCAAAGCCATCACAGCCTGAAGCTGAGAGTGAAGTGTCACCAACTCGGCTTGCATCCGCAAACAACAATTGCAGTCCCTGTCCATACTAAAGACCGTGGAAAACTAAACTATGCAGATAAACGGACTATCGGCATGTGCTGCACAACTCTACTCTAGACCCTGATGGAAACGCACGAACTGAGTCTAGTAATACGCAGGTATTCGAAAACCTAACTACTGAAGCACTCAGGTGAAACTAAATAATTTGCCCCTGATTAGGAACTTGTAGTATGTCACACAATTGGTTTACTTTCCGATGCAAATGTAAAAGCGACAACTGTGGCTATTAGATATTAAATTTACATGCAGAAACTCAAAAAACTAAACTAAAGCACACAGACGATATAATAAAATTCGCTCCTGGTTAGGAGCGTGTGTGTCTGTCTGTGTGTGTGTGTGTGTGTGTGTGTGTGTGTGTGTGTGTGTGTGTGTGTGTGTGTGTGTGTGTGTGTGTTTTTTTTTTTTTTTTAAAAAAAAACAAGTGAAGTAGACATAAAGTATACCAGAATTTCATTTATGTCAGGGTGAGATAAATGAACACTAGTCACAGATGATTTGAAAATGAAGACTGGATAATGAAGTGGGGGTTAATTAAAACTGAATTATTTTATATATCTTGAGAGTAATTATAGACGAGGAACTGTAAAGAATCACTCTCCAACATTTTAATTTAGTGGTTAGATACTTTTCCTGACATAAGACACCAGATCTTTTACTTCTTTCTGGAGAAGATACATATTTGAATTACAATGCAACCTATATGCTTAAGGTCAGTTAATTTGTTACTCTCACACCCAATTGTATAGTTGGAGTAAATATTCTCCTAAATTTTTATGGTTGTTTTCTTTTGAGTGAATTCAATAAGAAATGATTTATTTTCAGCTCATCACTCCACTGCCCAAGCTATTACACCAGAGAATGTTCTCCATGATCACAAGCGTCCACATATTCATGGTAGATAATTTTTTTTTAATTAACCTGCATTGCTAAACATGCAAAATTATAATTTCAGTTTGCAAAAGATGAAACTAGGTGATTTTAGTAAGAAACATGAACATATAATAGGACTTTCATTTTTAGCTCTTTCTAGTTCTGGGTTTCTAGGGGTACACTTACGTATGTGTCCCCTTTAAGTTTTTGGATCCTCAAAGAGGAGAAAAGCTACATTTTATTTATATAAAAAGGCAGAAAAGTTATTCATACATAATTATCAAAAGTAGGTAATTATATTAGGTTTTGTCGATATCTGGGGCATTTGTAAATGTATGTTGGTACTTCTTTTAGGTGTCTTGGCAGCCAACATTTCGAGATTGTACTGATTTCATTGCTATGTAGGAGCTCCTTCACAACTGTTCAACATAGCTCTGTATGTGGTGATCTGGTTCTCATAGAAAGAAACCTACCTACAAGCAGCAAAAGTAAGGAGCAGAAGCAGGAGAAATACGATAGTGATATTGTTATGCCAATTTGGAACCTCCTTTAAACAAGTTTCTCTGCAAGGTACTGCTTTTAATATTAATTCTAGATACTAAATATAGATCTGAATTATTTGTTTACTTCAAGATATGCATCAAAACTATGTTATAATTTCTTACGGTAATAATTTGTAAATGTTGTACATTGGCAACAGGTCACTCAGAATTCCACTTAAAATTCTTCCTGAAAATTACCTCTGGTGATTCCCAATTAAACAGTTAAAATTGAGCAGTACATAGTGAGCCATTATAAACACATTTCAAAAGTTTTATAGCCTCCACAATGTGTATAAGTTGGTATCTAATTGTTGTCACTGCTTTTTGAATGTTCAGTCAAGTAGATAATCTGTCTCATAGCCAGCAGGCATTCTGGAGCACCCTCTTCCAGCCAGTCAAGTAAGCAATCCTTAAGTGTGGGGCAGAGGCAGTTTACAGAGATAGCATCAAGTTTCCCAAATTGGTGACTCACTTCCTCTGCCTGACATCACACCTTGGCCTGTCTTTTCTGCTACTATTACCAAACAGCCCAAACTATCTGTCACTTTGTCTACAGTGGTAGAGTTTTTTGCTGTTAGTTTTACACTTTAACCACATTTCTTTGCTCAACACCAACTTTAATAAACTGGGTAGTTATCTAAAGTTATTCATTGTTGTGGAAGGAGAGTCCAAGTAATTCTCGAGAAACTAAGATGACATCTTAATATCCAATCAATGAAAAAGTCTGGGGAAATGGAGCACATTAAATCTAGAGTGTTAGATTTGAATTTAAATCCGTTATATCCAAGCACTAGCCTAGTGCCTTAATCACTGCACAACTTCACCCATTTGATTGGCTGTGGGCATTTCACTTGTTTACGACAGTGGCTTTTAATCTAGTTTATGGCTAAAGTTGAGATGAGAACCAGTGGCAGTCATGGCAGTGTTGCTGTACTACTCGTAGGTTGGCAATGCAACAGTTTTGCATACCCAATGGGATGATACTTTTACATAATCAGTGAGAGGTGACAAAAGAAGCAATGCATTTCTAGCACTGAAATTGAGCCACTTGTGCTGCTTGCTCACGTTTTCTGTTTTTCACTGTACATCATGAGTATCTCAAGATACTACTCTCTGACTATGGCAACACAATGTATGAAGAGGAAAGCTCCAAGTGATTTGGTCAGAGGGTGAGACTCATATAGGGACTTCCAGTAATGTGACCTTGGTTTACTGCCAGGCCACTTGGAGTGTTACAAGTTTATCAATTCGTCATCTCCGTTTTTTATTGGGTGATTCAAAATCTTCCATATTTGCTTTCATTTTGTACTAGACAGAAGCTAGTATCATTGCACTGTGTTCCTGATTGTGACTTCTTGTGTGTGTTGCACTCTTTGAATTGCATTGTGAATATGTTACTCATATTCTGCTTGATTTTTTCTTGCATCTGTAAAATTCGGAGATGTAAATGATTCCATATTTGTTTATGTTTCATACAAAAGAAAAGCTGGTTTTGTCACATAGTCATCTGTGAACATTTGTTCATGCATATGACTGTGTGTGAACTGCTCGATTTAAGTGTATTGTACATATATTGCTTACGGCCTTGCCGCAGTGGGTACACCGGTTCCCATCAGATCACCAAAGTTAAGTGCTGTTGGGCGTGGCCGGCACTCGGATGGGTGACTGTCCGGGCCGCCATCGCTGTTGCCATTTTTCGGGGTGCACTCAGCCTCGTGATGTCAATTGAAGAGCTACTCGACCGAATAGTAGTGGCTCCGGTCAAAGAAAACCATCATAACTACTGGGAGAGTGGTGTGCTGGCCACATGTCCCTCCTATCCGCATCCTCAGCTGAGGATCACATGGCGGTTGGATGGTCCCCATGGGCCACTTGTGGCCTGAAGATATATGTATATATATACAGGGTGTTACAAAAAGGTACGGCCAAACTTTCAGGAAACGTTCCTCACACACAAATAAAGAAAAGATGTTATGTGGACATGTGTCCGGAAACGCTTAATTTCCATGTTAGAGCTCATCTTCGTTTTGCCAGTATGTACTGTACTTCATCAATTCACCGCCAGTTGGCCCAATTGAAGGAAGGTAATGTTGACTTTGGTGCTTGTGTTGACATGCGACTCATTACTCTACAGTACTAGCATCAAGCACATCAGTACGTAGCATCAACAGGTTAGTATTCATCACGAATGTGGTTTTGCAGTCAGTGCAATGTTTACAAATGCGGAGTTGGCAGATGCCCATTTGATGTATGGATTAACACAGGGCAATAGCCGTGGCACGGTACGTTTGTATTGAGACAGATTTCCAGAACGTAGGTGTCCCGACAGGAAGACGTTTGAAGCAACTGACCGGCGTCTTAGGGAGCACGGAACATTCCAGCCTATGACTCGCGACTGGGGAAGACCTAGAATGACGAGGACACCTGCAATGGACGAGGCAATTCTTCGTGCAGTTGACGATAACCCTAATGTCAGCGTCAGAGAAGTTGCTGCTGTACAAGGTAACGTTGACCACTTCACTGTATGGAGAGTGCTACGGGAGAACCAGTTGTTTCTGTACCATGTACAGTGTGTGCAGGCACTATCAGCAGCTGATTGGCCTCCACGGGTACACTTCTGCGAATGGTTCATCCAACAATGTGTCAATCCTCATTTCAGTGCAAATGCTTTCTTTACGGATGAGGCTTCATTCCAACGTGATCAAATTGTAAATTTTCACAATCAACATGTGTGGGCTGACGAGAATCCGCACGCAATTGTGCAATCACGTCATCAACACAGATTTTCTGTGAACGTTTGGGCAGGCATTGTTGGTGATGTCTTGATTGGGCCCCATGTTCTTCCACCTATGCTCAATGGAGCACGTTATCATGATTTCATAAGGGATATTCCACCTGTGCTGCGAGAACATGTGCCTTTACAAGTACGACACAACATGTGGTTCATGCACAATGGAGCTCCTGCACATTTCTGTCGAAGTGTTCGTACGCTTCTCAACAACAGATTCGGTGACCGATGGATTGGTAGAGGAGGACCATTTCCATGGCCTCCACACTCTCCTGAGCTCAACCCTCTTGACTTTCATTTATGGGGGCATTTGAAAGCTCTTGTCTACACAACCCCGGTACCACATGTAGAGACTCTTCGTGCTCATATTGTGGACGGCTGTGATACAATACGCCTTTCTCCAGGGCTGCATCAGCGCATCAGGGATGAAGTTCTCTTTGCTTTTGCAACAATTTTCAAATGTTGCTACGGAACCATTGCGGGTCTTCCTCATTACCCATAACTCAGTGTAGCCAAAGGCATATTTAGTAATACTTTTGAATTTTATCTGTTTTTGCTCCACATCTTCATCCTCATGGCTGAGTGTTTGGTTTGACTAGCCAGATACTCTGCAATCTGTTTATATTGTAAGTAAAACTGTGTCTGATATATCCTCTGTGTGCTACAAGATTCTTAATAACAATTAATGATTAAGTATTCATCTTGCATCAGCAGTGCAAAGTCTCTAATGCTCATTTGAATAGTACATATCAAATTCCAGGAACTGTTCTTTGCTGCATCAATTAAAAACATATTTGCATGAAATAGCATCTGTTCCACACTGAAAGTGTTACTCTGGCTCATTTACTGCTGACAAGTTGCTATATTACTATTTGGATGCTGAAGGAAACAGAACATCTATTAGCATACTTTACTCCTGTTTGCCGGCCGGAGTTGCCAAGCAGTTCTAGGTGCTTCAGTCTGGAACTGCGCGACCGCTACGGTCACAGGTTCGAATCCTGCCTCTGGCATGGATGTGTGTGATGTCCTTAGGTCAGTTAGGTTTAAAGTAGTTCTAAGTTCTAGGGGACTGATGACCTCAGCTGTTAAGTCCCATAGTGCTCAGAGCCATTTGAACCAATTTTTACTCCTGTTTACCTCATTGCTGTTCTCCCTTATGTAGTTGTATGTAACACCTACCTATTTAACATTTCAATCACTTACCCATCACAAATGTTTCAAGCAATTCTTCTGTACTCATATTTTGTGACCGCTCTGTTGAAGTACTGAGAAGTGGCACTTTTAATTGCCTCATTTCCTAAAATAAGTCTAAAGACAATTCTTCTCCTTCTGCTTATGCCAAACGGAACTTCGCTGGTAAGTGGTTTAGTGAACAAACTGTACAGAGTGAGGTGGTACAATAACAAAGACATTTGGCTTTTATGCAGGAGAAGAGGAGGAGGAGGAGGACATTTGTGTTTAACGTATCATCAACAATGAAATCATTAGAGATGGAGCACAAAGTCAGATTAGAGAAGGATGGAGAAGGAAAGTGGCCATGCCCTTTTGAAGGAACCATCCTGTCATTTGCCTTATGTGATTTAATGAAATCATGGTTAACCTAAATCAGAATGGCTGGACACGGGTTTGAACCATCATCTTCCTGAATGTGAGAACTTTTATGCAGGAAAAGTGTGACACAATTCTCCATTTTGGCATTCCTTGCCAGTTTCAAGCAAGTTTCTGCAAATAAGTTGCAGCGAATTTACATTTCAATGTATGTTGTACTGAGGTGGCACTTAGTCTATAATAACCTCAAAATTTTTATTATTCTTAATGTGAACACTGGAATGGAATACTTGTGTAGTAACATCATCCTCATGACTTTCACTGTGTGAATTTCTTCTGAATTCTCTTTCTCAGTATTATTATAATTACAAGAAAAGGAGAAAGTAAAAGTAAACCTGCATTCCCAGCGAATACAAGTAAAGTGCACTGTGCATCAAATTGTAAATGGAGCAATTGGGCTTGCCCTGAAGAGTCATTTTAAGCTCAGACCATGCACACATTGTAATGAAAAGGATTGCCAGCATGGGAAGTTGTCCTCTAAAATGGTACACACCATAGAGACACCATTTGAATATTCAGCAGCTACTGTGAGACACAGAGCATCATAGTGGCTGCCCATGGCCAACGGTGCTAGATGACAATCACTACATTCAACTTGTGGCTCGTAAATAGCCAGAGGAGGCTGCATCAGAAATGTGCATTGATTTTTTTGGAGGCAACTGAAAGAACAAGGTTGTTGGGTTGTCTTAACCAACAAGTGCAGGATTTGCACTATACCTAGCAAACATCATAGAAGATACCAGGTACTAGTGAACCTAATAGGCATGTAGTCCCATGGGTCCAGGAGGCAGGTGTTTCATTTATTGTTGGGGTCTGTATCATGTTTTTATGTCAAACATATCTCATCACTTTTTACGGTTATTTAAGAGGTTGTGGTGTCATAAGGGTATCTCTGATCTATTGTCCAGCCATATAGTGAACCTTTTGATGATAGGTATATCTTTCAAGATGGTATCTGCTGACACAAATCTGACTGGGTGTACTTAGGACCAGTTGAAATTTGCAGTATGTCATTACAAACACCACCCTTACACAATGAGTCACCTCAGGGCGACAGTCTTTGATGAGCGAGACTGACTTGAGCACCTTGTAGGCAGTGTGCTAAGGAGTATCACAGCATGTTAAAATGTACAGTGTTGAGCAATTCAGTATTGAATGTTAGCCAGCAGCAAATTTTGATTTTGCATGTGTGGAGGGACCCTTTATTTGGGTTATTGTAGCATTATTTTTTTGTTTCATTATGCCAATTTTTTCAAACCCTGCTTACCTCAAATCTGAGTCCACAATGGTTCTTAGCTTTGAAATGATGCCAAATTTTTTGAGTAGTTTAGTTGACTCTGTTCCACAGAACATTCTATTTTTTGTCAAATATCTCTTATGTCAGTTTCATATTGTATTGTTAATACTGAGTATACTGTTTTATAATGTTGTATTACTAATACTGAGTACAAAAGGATGCTTTGATATCAGAATACCACCAAAATATTTACAACTGCTACTTCTTTAGAACAAACGAGTCTATGGGAGACCTTCAACAGTGTTACCTGAAACATAAAAGCAATACTGATGGTTGCTGTATGGTACAATAAATCAACTGAAATCCCTTATGCAATGTCATGAAAATGAGAGTGAAGGTAAACTATTCCTCCACCTAAACAAATAAGAAAAAAATTTGTTCACTCATAATACACAAACCTGTAAGTCAGATTGCAAGACAGAATGCCATTTTTACATGTACATATTTAATAAGTTATTAAACATCAGTAATATGGTGCTGCTGAACACTCTGACAAAGGAAAAAAATTTGACAGTAATTTCACAAAACAATCACTGGCTTTGCTAGAAGCTAAGAGAAGTGAGCAGAGTCATCTGCAATAGGATCAGATCTGAAAGTATTGACCACTTACAATGAAAATTCATTTTGTAACAACTGTCAGTTATCCATACAGTCTAACAGTTTACAAACATAAAATTCACATTTGAAGTTTTAAGCTGGGGATCTTTTATTTTATCACAAGAGATTTTTAATCGTTTGTCTGAGATTCCCACATCAAGCAGCACATTAACAAGAAAATAAAACTTCATAGGAGAACAATATGGCTTTTGGACCCCTTTTGGCCTCGAACCACACACACACACACACACACACACACACACACACACACACACACACAAGTATTGTAAAAATGAGAGTGCAAAAGTTCTAAATTGTGTTAAGTGTATTATATTTATGTTACACATATCCCACTTAACAAAGGAAAAGTATTCAAAATGGCCATGTAGAAAATTCTCTCTGTTAAAATATGCTTATACAAACATCATAAAAATGACACTAGCAAATAATATTTGAAGGAACAGTGTTTAAATTAATGAAATTTTGTCCAATATCTAGGGTATAACATATGTACCTCAAAAATTTTAGGATGTAAATAACATAAAACAAAATAAATAAAACAAAATATATAAAACCACACACAAACACCTATCAAAGGCCTGAATAACCACCTTTTTCATTGCAGACCACTGAAAAATATGCAGGAAGAGAGTCAGTGAGGTTCAGGAAGGTACCAAAAGAATATGGAGCCATGTCGACTCCAGTGCCACTGCAAGTTGCACTAGATTTCTCGGTTGAGGATACATGGTGTGCTCAAGGTGGTCCCAAAGATTCTCAACTGGGTTTAAATTCAGGGAGTTTCTTGGCCAGGGGAGTATGATAAACTCATCCTCGTGCTCTACAAACCACACACCTCCGCTGCAAGCTGAGTGACATATTGCATTGTCCTGCTGGTAGATGCCATCATGCCAAGGAAGAAACAAAGAAACAATTGTAGATTGGGGTGGACATGGTTCCTCATGATAGATGCATGCTTTTGTATTGATCCATTGTGCTTTCCAGAATGATGAGATCACCCAGAAAATGCCACAAAAACACCCTCCCAGACCATAACCCTTCCGACAATTGTTGCAGGGTGTTTGCTTTCAGACATTTCATGACACACATGCCAATGGTCATCTGTCTGATGGAATGTAAAATGCAATTCTCTGAAAAGGCCATCTGTCGCCACTCAATGGACATCCAATTGCAGTTCTGGTGTGCAAATTCCAGCCTTTGTCGTTGCTAAACAGCAGTCAGCATGGGTGCATGCCTGCTGCAGAGGCCCGTATGTAGCAACATTCACTGAGGAGACATTGTTGGTAGCCCCTTGATTCATATGGTTGGTCAGTTGCCCACAGTTGCATGTCTATTTGCCCGTACACATCTCCACAGTCATCATTCAACCCTGTTATCTAAGTAAGGCCCATGGTACACTACAGTTGCCTTAGTGGCAGTTTTGGATAGTGCCATTTTGCTGTGCACCGTACACTTTAACCATAACAGCATGCAAACAGTTTACAAATTTAGCCACTTCATAAATGCTTGCACCTTTGGCCCAAAAGCCAAAGATCATACCCTCTTGGATGTCAGATAAATCACTCAGTTTCTGCATCATGACAATGACAGCATGTTTCTGTATCTCCCTGACATGCATTATATTCCCTCCACTGCCACTGCTTCCACCTGTCATGTGTGAGTGGTTACTGCACGTTGATGCCAAATATATGCGGTGGTCACATTAATGTGGCTGGGCTGTGTCTGCACATTATTTGTACTAAATTGCTGCGTTAACGCACTCTGATAATGATCTTACAATGTTATTTCATTGAATATAACTGATGAAATGGAACTGACCTCAACCATGGCACTGTGAGTGTGCTTTGTGCTTCCACATAAATGAAGAACTGTAATATGGAAGTAATTAACACTTAAGGTTTCATGAAAGCAAATGTCATCAGTGGCAGTGTCCCCTCACTAAAGCAACTTTATTTCATACCCTACATGTGCATTGTAATATAAATATATCCAAGATGTCCTAAATATGCAGCAGTACACAATTCAAATTTAGACAGAATGAACAGTACAGAGTGCAAAGTTTTAAACTACCTGAATAACATGGTGCTTGGCTATCAAATTTTGCCCATTTTTATGAAGGAAATACATTTTGAAGTACCAACCTTATACTTTACCCATATAATTGCAAACCTGTAAGAAGGAAAAATTAGTTTACCGAAGTTCTCCCTGTTTCATAAATTTTGTTGAAATATGATACACTGTTTAAGAATGTAGTAGCTAATTATCTGAAATTTTGTCATTTATTCAAAATTTCACTAATAAATTTTACGCTTTCTAAATATTAGACAACATACAGCCAAAAACTTCATCATACGCATGATGTTCATATGGTCTGAGAAGTAATGTAGCTTTTTCTTTATGTGAGAACTAAATCAGACCTCACAGATGTTTTTGCACAATCAAAATGTGCTGCAATATCATTCATGTTGTAACTGTCATTACCTGAAAAATCTTATCACTTCAACTATGCTAAAATTATCATCTCAGTGGATGTGATGTTCACGTGTACGAAATCCATATGGAGTAGTAGTTACCTCAACGTTTTTCACAAAATTCCATCATGTTTCACAAATTTCCTGAAATTTCACAATTGTTAAACTAATTTGACAGAATTTTTCATAATTTCAGTCTGCTTCTTCACTAATTTCTTGAGTTTTTCTGAAGTGGCACAGTTTCACACAGACTAGGTATGAAACATTATAAGATATGTAAACTTCTGTTGGGCAGTGAATGAAAGTTTCTTTTATAGCCATCAGTAGTTCTAATTCAGGGTCTTAATTTCTGTAATTCAATTTTATAGACCACAAAATTAACTTGGAACATACATATAGCATGATTGAGTTAAAAATTGTTTAAAAAGTATGCACCAGATATTGATGTGACTTCAGTTGTTTTATGCATTCTAAATCATTGTGTGCAAAGTTGATGCTAGAAAATACTCCTCCAGTAAAATAAAAATTAAAAAGATATTATTACAGTGTGTTTCATTCTAAACCCAAATGAGCTATATAGCAAAATGATTGCTACTACAGTTCATACCCAAATGATGTATAAGAAGACCATCCTCATTCTTAATATTCGCTTATAAAGGTATCCTGCTCAAAAATTAAGGTAAAAATCTAGAAGAGGTCCAGTGGTGTACTCGTTTTGTGCAGCTATGTTGTCAGGGCTCACCATGAGGTGTCGTAGGAATGAAAGGGGATGTGCCAGCTGCTTGTCATATGCAGAAAACGAGAGAGCATGTCATGTGTTAGCAAGAAAGTGACAAATTATTACATTATCACATTAGTATACTACTGCCTTGAAAATTGTAATACATTAAAAAAAAGAGTAAAATATTTAAGTGAATAAACACTACAAATGTAATTGCTCCTTGCTTCACTCCCAGCGATTTAAACTGTACTATTATCTTGGAACCTAAGAACCTAGTAATTTGTGATATACCCATAAAACAGTAAAATATTTCTGACAACCAAGATTAAAAATTTAATTGCTTCTCCTTTCACTCCCAAAAATTTATGCTGTAGTATTGGATCCAGACCTAACCCCAACTATATAATTCAAGACATGTTTGAAAAAAGTAAAATATTTGTGACAACAAAGATTATTAATATAACTGCTGTGTCTTTAACTTGCAGCAATTTCAGCTGTGCTATTACCTCTGAACCTAACTACAGCCTCATAATTTGTGACATGTTGGGCAAAAGCAGTAAAATATTTGTAATAATGAAAATTATTCTTCAAATAGTTGCATGTTCAACCAAACCACAGCTCACAAATTCTTAACATATTCAGAAAAAAGCAATATAAAATTTCTGACAAGAAATATTATTAATCTCATTTTAGTGGCTCAAACTGTCATACACCAGCCTAACCTATACCTTGGTCTAAGCTACAGATCATTCTGTTACTGCAAGTATGGTTTTTAGCTTTAAGATTTGCTGCTTTTGTCAGCTCACAAATTAAGCTAAATCTCAGGTTAAGCTACAGATCAGTCTGTCATCACAAGCAGGGATTTTAGCTTTCACAGTTTTTGGCTTCGCCAACTCTCAACCAAACTCGCACATCCCAATCTAACCTAGACCTTTGGCTGTGCTACAGATCTGCCTGTTATCACAAGTAAGTTTCTTAGGTTTCAGATTCGATGGATTCACCAATTCACAACCAAACTGTCACATCACAACCTAAACTAGACCTCAAGCTAAGTTACAGATTGTTCTGTCTGCACAAGCAAATTTAAAAGCTTTCAGTCAGTGCTTCACAGAATATGATAGCAATATTAAATAGAAACACTTCTTAATGTTCTGCAAGATTATATTTATTTGGTCACCAGCAGACTTTCAGTTTATTAGGACAGCATCAGGTGGTGATGGCCTCAGAAGTGAAAATCTGGTTCGTGATCATATATGTATAATCTTGCAGAATGTTAGGAAGTGTTTCCTATTTAAGAATGAAAGTAAAATTTGCCATCTGATCTGACTAAAAGGCCTAAAACAGTTTGGTCATACATAAAGTCAGTAAGTGAATAAATTCATTTATTCACTGACCCTACTGATACCAAGACAAGAGATGTCAGGGAGAAGGCTGACATACTAAATTTGGTCTCCCAAATGTGTTTCACTGCAAATGACTGTTATATGATTCCTCTTTTCAATCTTCTAACAAACACCAAAATGGCAGATATTCAGTCAAGTGACCGTGGAATACAAAGTCAACTAAAATCATTCAGTAGTAGAAAGGCACACTAAGTGATGAAAAGTGGACACACCCAAAACATATGTTTTTCATATTAGGTGCATTGTGATGCCACCTACTGCCAGGTACTCCATATCAGCGACCTCAATGGTCATTAGACATCGTGAGAGAGCAGAATGGGGCATTCCGCAGAACTCACGGACTTCGAACGTGGTCATGTGATTGGGTGTCACTTGTGTCATATGTCTGCACGCAAGATTTCCACACTCCTAAACTTGTCTGGATCCACGGTTTCTGATGTGATAGTGAAGTGGAAATGTGAAGGGACATGTACAGCACAAAAGCACCTCATCTGTTGACTGATAGAGACCGCCTACAGTTGAAGAGGGTCATAATGTGTAAGAGGCAGAAATCTATCCAGACCATCACACAGGAATTCCAAACTGCATCAGGATCCACTGCAAGTACTATGACAGTTAGGCATGAGGTGAGAAAACTTGGATTTCATAGTCGAGCTGCTGCTCATAAACCGCACATCACGCCGGTAAATGCCAAACGACACCTCACTTGGTGTAAGGAGCATAAACATTGGACAATTGAACAGTGGAAAAACGTTGTATGAGTGACATATCGTGGTACACAATGTGGCAATCTGATGGCAGGTTGGGGGTATGGTGAATGCCTGGTGAATGTCATCTGTCAACGTGTGTAGTGCCAACAGTAAAATTCGGAGGCAGTGGTGTTATAGTGTGGTCGTGTTTTTCACGGAGGGGGCTTGCACCCCATGCTGTTTTGCATGGCACTATCACAGCACAGGCCTACATTGATGTTTTAAGTATCTTCTTGCTTCCCACCATTGGAGAGAATTCAGGGATGGTGATTGCATCTTCCAATAAAATCGAGCATCTGTTCATAATGCACAGCCTGTGGGGGAGCGGTTACACTACAATAACATTGCTGTAATGAACTGACCTGCACAGAGTCCTGACCTGAATCCTATAGAAGCCCTTTGTGATGTTTTGGAACTCCGACTTTCTGCCAGGCCTCACTGACCAACATCGATACCTCTCCTCAGTGCAGCACTCTGTGAAGAATGGGCTGCCATTCCCCAAGAAACCTTCCAGCACCTGATTGAACGTATGCCTGCAAGAGTGGAAGCTGTCATCATGGCCAAGGGTGGGTCAATACCATACTGAATTCCAGCATTACTGATGGAGGGCGCCATGAACTTGTAAGTCATTTTCAGCCAGGTGTCTGAATATTTTTGATCACATAGTGTATCTGGACTGGATGAGATAGCTGTGAGATACTACAGGGATTATGTGAAAGGAATGTTACTGTTGAAATTATAGGAGTATACATAAAAAGAAGAGTCAAGCGACATATTGTGTATATCTCACAAAATGAGCACAGTGACAAAAACAGAGAAACTTGAGCTGATAGAGAGGTTGAGGTTTATCAGCAGTCATTCTTCCCATGTAGCATTTGTGAATGGAACAGGAAAGAGGGGCAATGATAGTGGCTGCAGAAGTACATTCCAGTGGTCTTAGCCAAGTTCATAGGTATCTCTATGGTTCCAAGTTTGCACTTTATCACATGATAAGCTATTAGTGAGTACAGTACAAGAAATATAGTGCTGGGTGTTGTGTTAAGCACCTACATTTACCAGATGAATTACCACATGACACACCTGCATGCTATGCGAATGCATTATTGTCGTTACCCATGGAGCCTGATTCCAGATTTGAAAAGGCTGCTGATGCACATTTCCACATTGATATATCCATCCGATGAGTTAATGTGCTCTCTCCTGATACAACATTGTAACTCACAGAAACCATTAATAGAAATACGTATTGGAGTTATTCCAGTACTTCTGTTAGCAAAACGTGATCCGACATCTCACCTCTGACAAGCTGCCTGGTGGTTTCTATCTTGGATTCTTCGGCTGACATTCATCTGATGATTTTACTGATGTTTCGGCAGCACGAGTGGCTGGCATTGTCAAAGCTTCACCCTCCATTCGTGAGTGTGAAACTACCATTTCTACATGCGCTAGTCACAAGGGATGGTGAAAACCTGGGACATGATGTGTATCAAAAACCGACACCCATTGACCGATACCTGCACAAACTATTGAACCGCCAACTGAGCCAAAAAAGAGGCATGATTAATACACTTGTAACACAAGCGGGACAAATATGTGAGCCGCAGCACCTCAGACACGAAATTCAACACCTGGAAAGTGTTCTGAGGAGCAATGGGTACTCCACAAATTACACTACTGGCCATTAAAATTGCTACACCATAAAGGTGATGTGCTACAGACATGAAATTTAACCGACAGGAAGAAGATGCTGTGATATGCAAATGATTAGCTTTTCAGAGCATTCACACAAGGTTGGCGTCGGTGACAACACCTACAATGTGCTGACATGAGGAAAGTTTCCAACCAATTTTTCTTACACAAACAGCAGTTGACCGGCGTTGCCTGGTGAAACGTTGTTGTGATGCCTCGTGTAAGGAGGAGAAATGCGTACCATCATGTTTCCAACTTTGATAAGGGTCAGATTGTAGCCTATCGCGATTGCGGTTTATCGTATCGCAACATTGCTGCTTGCGTTGGTTGAGATCCAATGACTCTTAGCAGAATATGGAGTCGGTGGGTTCAGGAGGGTAATACGGAAAGCCGCGCTGGATCCCAGCAGCCTCGTGTCACTAGCAGTCAAGATGACAGGCATCTTATCCGCATGGCTGTAACAGATCGTACAGCCACGTCTTGAGCCCTGAGTCAACAGATGGTGACGTTTGCAAGACAACAACCATCTGCATGAACAGTTCAATGACGTTTGCAGCAGCATGGACTATCACCTCAGAGACCGTGGCTGCGGTTATCCTTGACGCTGCATCACAGACAAGTCCATCTGCCATGGTGTACTCAATGATGAACCTGGGTGCACGAATGGCAAAATCGTCATGTTTTCGGATGAATCCAGGTTCTGTTTACAGCATCATGATGGTCGCATCCGTATTTGGCGACATCGCGGTGAACGCACATTGGAAGCGTGTATTCGTCATCGCCATACAGGCGTATCACTCGGCGTGATGGTTTGGGGTGCCATTGTTTACATGTCTCGGTCACCTCTTGTTCGCATTGACGGCACTTTGAACAGTGGACGTTACATTTCAAATGTGTTACGACCCGTAGCTCTACCCTTCATTCGATCCCTGCGAAACCCTAAATTTCAGCAGGATAATGCATGAGCGCATGTTGCAGGTCCTGTACGGGCCTTTCTGGATACAGAAGATGTTCGACTGCTGCCCTGGCCAGCACATTCTCCAGATATCTCACCATTTGAAAATGTCTGGTCAATGGCGGCCGAGCAACTGGTTCGTCACAATACACCAGTCACTACTCTTGATGAACTGTGGTATCATGTTGAAGCTGCATGGGCAGCTGTACCTGTACACGCCATCCAAGCTCTGTTTGACTCAATGCCCAGGCGTATCAATGCTGTTATTATGGCCAGAGGTGGTTATTCTGGGTACTGATTTCTCAGGATCTATGCATCTATATTGCATGAAAATGTAATCACATGTTAGTTCTAGTATCATATATTTGTCCAATGAATACCCGTTTATCATCTGCATTTCTTCTTGATGTAGCAATTTTAATGGCTAGTAGTGTACATTAGAAGTGTCACAGAGCTAAACACTCGGTGAGGTGACAAATCAGAAAAATAAATAATGGGTACAGCCTTTCTGCCATACATTTGCAAAGTGATGGAAAGAATCGGCCGTATTTTCCACAAACACAACATAAAGATGATTTTCAAACCGACAAAGAAGATCAAAGAGTGTCTTAGATCAGCAAAGGAGAAAAGGGACCCACTTGCAATGTCAGGAATACAACACATACCGTGCACATGCGGAAAAGTTTATGTCGGATGACTGGACAGTCAGTCAACACCAGGATCAAAGAACATAAACAACATTGCAGGTTGGAGCAGGTGGAGAAATCAACTGTGGCAGAGCACGCACTGTGCGAGACCGACCACGTAGTAAAATTCGCGGACAGAAGTTCTGGCTGTAGAGAAGCACTATCATACTCACTTGTTCAGAGAAGCTATACAAATACAAAAACATGGAAATAGCTTCAACAAGAAGGAAGAACACCTTAAGGTAAATGGATTCTGGGTTCCAGTGCGGCAGCAAATGACTGTCACAGGTAGCAAGAGGAGAACCACACCGGAAATGACTGCGGAGAAGCCCTCAGACATCAGTGGGCCAGGTACATATAGTCTGTGACCATGAGCTTGGCTCCAGTTCACCACCAGCAAGGGAGGGTGACAATGCCAGTCACTTGTGCTGGAGAAACGTCGGTAAAACCGTCAGAGGAATGTCGGCCAAAGAACCCGAGACAGAAGCCAATAGCCAGTTTGTCAACGAGTGGCCACGAAAGCCTCAACGATCTTGTATCTCACCTCTGCATTTTACCATCAGGCCTATAATGTAAAGACAGAGAGAGCCTTTAAATCTCAGATGTCCAAGTCTGTGGCGGATATCCATAGAGATGTGACTAACCATGTTTTAAGCACTTAGAGATTAACACACAATGATAGAAGAAATCTGCTAAGACTACCAGCCTCATACCATCTTTTATTTCCTCTTCTTGTAACGCCAAGGTACTAGCAACATGCAGCAGCTGCCACATCTGGATCTCCGGCAGTACACTGCAGGTGCCCTCATCTGGCCCATTTGTACAGCCACCACTCTGCCTGGATTCTGCCAGTAGTTCACATATACAAAGGCTACAATAGGTGTATTATTGCACCTGAAAAAGGGGCTGTCAGTTGCTATCATAACCAGCTGCGCCCCAGGCAGGGTCCTCCCCAGGAAGAGCAGCTTCGACCTGACTTCCTGCTCTGCAGCTCCGTGCCACACACAGATCGTGCTAGAGTTGTTCCATTAGTTATACTTTGTAACAGGAAGCTTCTCCTAGAGATTCTCTAATGTCATGGTAAGCTTTTCATTAAATATATTACACTGCAGCTCTGGAATCCATGGCACAGTTTCTAAATAGCATTATAAATCAGTATAAATCATCACATACTCCTCAAGAAATATGAATTAACAGTGTTGTGCACACTGAGTGTGCTGCGTCTAAAAGTAAATGTACGGGCAGTAATTACTGTGCTTGGTGAAATTGTTAAGGAAAGGCAGAAAATGGCTTTGCTGTGATATTTGAAAGACTGGAAAGGGTGAGAAGATGATAGAGGAAGAGGTCATAGTATGTGGAGTTGTATAAGTAGAAGACATAGTGCTGTTATCATTGTAGTTATTGAATAATTTGCATACAAAACAATTTTCTCTTTTATATCCAATGGAAACTGTTACTCTCATGAATACTGTGACAAGGTGAAAATATTTAAGGTGTTAATTCAAATAAATCAAGGCCATTGTTGCAGTGACACATTTTTGCTAGTTACCCTGTGCAACTTCATGAAAAATAAACCTCAGAATATAAACATTTCATTTAGCACAATTTTCCTGATTTCACAGGACCATTTTAAAAATAAATGGAGATCAGCAGCATACATCTAACAGTGAACTGACTGCTATTGTCTCTCTATCCCAGGGCCGGCCAAACGCTGCACAGTGTGCAGACGTGCGGAAGTGCTGCACATGTGCGCATGTGTGCGACAGCGAGCGACAGCAACGTCTGTTATTAGACGTGTGTCCTAAATGAACGGTGGCGGTTCCCCTTCCCTGTTTATGTGGTACAGGCAAGAGCGCAGCATACCCAGTCTCGTTTACCCCTGGTGACCGTAACCTTAACAGGGAAGTATTGAGAAGTGGCAGGTAGCATGAAAAAGCGAAGGACGGGAGATCTATGTTCTCAGTAGTTTAAAAATGACTGGGAACTGAAATTCTTTTTTGTAGCCATTGGTGAAAACTCACAGTGTTTGCTGTGCCACCGAATAATAGGCGGCCAGCGTAAGTTTTCAATTGAAAGACACTACAATTCATATCACAATGACGAGTGTAGTGTACTCAACAGTGAAGAACGGCAAGCAAAATTAAATGTCCTTAAGAAAATGGATGAGTCACATCAACTTGATTTTACTGTACATCAAAGTAACTGATACTTCTTGAAGTCTTACTTTCTTGTATTACATTTATGTCTATTTTACTGTATGCTGTACAATGTACCGTTTTCAATTTTCCAGAATGACAACAACACTAAATCTTCAATGCGAGCAAGTTTTAAAATCGCATTAAGAATTGCACAATCTGGGAAACCCTTTTCCGAAGGGGTGTTTGTGAAAGGATGTCTGACTGATGCTGCAGAACTTGCGTGTCCCACAAATGTTAGCAGGTTTCAAGAAATCAGTCTATCCAAACAAACAGTGACAAGACGTATCAGTGCTGTGGCCGGCGATGTGCACAGGCAGCTAATAAATAAGGCTAAAGACTTTGTTGCCTTCTCTGTTATGCTTGATGAAGCAACAGATCTTACAGACACAGCCCATGTGATATACGTACGAAGTGTCGATAACGCACTTTGTGTAACAGAGGACGTTTTGGACTTATTACCTTTTAAAGGGATTACTACAGGTGCAGACTTACTCCAAGCTGTCGAGCAAGTTATTGATGGTGTCGGTATGGACTGTAATCGGTTAGTCTCAGTGACCACAGATGGAGCACCATCAATGCAAGCCCATCAGGGAGGACTCATAGCATGGATGCGCAAAAAGCTAGGGCGCACAGACGAGACGTTGTATGGAATTCACTGCATTCTGCATCGAGAGGCGCTTTGTGCAAAATCAGTAACGTTAGCAAACGTCATGCAAATTTTTGTGCGTACCGTAAACTATCTGAAGACACATGGGCTAATGCATCGCCAGTTTCGGCGGTTCTTGGAGGAATTAGGAGCCAAGTACAACGACATAACTTACTAGTGCTAGACTTCAAGAATACGTGTCAATAATTGTAAAAATTAAGGAACAATTTTGAGCATGATTTGCAGATGTTACGAGTTTGTCTCCTGTCATTTGCCTCTTTGCTCGACCATTCTCGTCGTCAGTTGAAGATGCTCCGAATGATCTAAAGATGGAACTGATCGGCTTACAATGCAATACAAGACTGAAGGACAAGTTCTTTGCAGTGCGAAGTACAAAAGAATTCTACGAAAATTCTTCACAACAAGAATTTCCACGCCTGCACCGAGAAGCCATGAGAGTTATGTCCATGTTCTGGTCGACATATGTTTGTGAAAGATTTTTCTCAGTGATGTAAATGAATAAATCAAGGTTTTGATCAAGTATAAGTGATGAAAATCTTTGCAACTGCTTGCGTTTGTCAATGAGCCGTGCTTTTGTGCCTGATATGAGCTATATCATTTCTCATGACCAGTGATAAACGTTTTTGGATTTATTCCTTTCATAATTAAAATTTATTGTTTACTAACTGTGCAGAGAGCAAAAGACTATTTACTATTTGTACAGAAACCAGATGGCGGTTTGTAATTCTGTCAGAAACAGCAAAGGACTTGGAAGAGCAGTTGAACGGAATGGACAGTGTCTTGAAAGGAGGATATAAGATGAACATCAACAAAAGCAAAACGAGGATAATGGAATGTAGTCGAATTAATTCAGGTGATGCTGAGGGAATTAGATTAGGAAATGAGACACTTAAAGTAGTAAAGGAGTTTTGCTATTTGGGGAGCAAAATAACTGATGATGGTCGAAGTAGAGAGGATATAAAATGTAGACTGGCAATGGCAAGGAAAGCATTTCTGAACAAGAGAAATTTGTTAACATTGAGTATAGATTTAAGTGTCAGGAAGTCGTTTCTGAAAGTATTTGTATGGAGTGTAGCCATGTATGGAAGTGAAACATGGACGATAAATAGTTTGGACAAGAAGAGATTAGAAGCTTTCGAAATGTGGTGCTATAGAAGAATGCTGAAGATTAGATGGGTAGATCACATAACTAATGAGGAGGTATTGAATAGAATTGGGGAGAAGAGGAGTTTGTGGCATAACTTGACAAGAAGAAGGGACCGGTTTGTAGGACATGTTCTGAGGCATCAGGGAATGACAAGTTTAGCATTGGAGGGCAGTGTGGAGGGTAAAAATCGTAGAGGGAGACCAAGAGATGAATACACCAAGCAGATACAGAAGGATGTAGGTTGCAGTAGGTACTGGGAGATGAAGACGCTTGCACAGGATAGAGTAGCATGGAGGGCTGCATCAAACCAGTCTCAGGACTGAAGACCACAACAACAACAACAACAACAACAACAACTGTGCATTATTGCCTCATTCTGCTCCATGTTACATTATTATCAGGAAAATTGGTCATTAAACCGATTGTTCCAATGTATACTTACATTTAGGGTTTTTATATGTGTGAAGGGCTACGCTCAGCTGAAGTCGATAAAAAAAACATTCATCTAATTGTCAGTTATTATGCAGATTTCAGACGGAACTGATGAAAGATATAGCAATAATGGTATTGAAATAACAGGTGATCATCGAGAGGTCTGCAGTTATCATTCTGTTCAGAGGTCAGTGAGACAGAAATTATGTGGGTGTAACTGAGGGCACCGAGAGTTAGTTATAGGAAATCTTGCATTAGTTTAATGTTATTTGAAATCATGAATAAGGTTTGTTGGAAGTCGCTAAGTGCTCTCTTTCTTAAATACTACCAAAAAAAAAAATATTACCTATTTATGTGCCGTCAGTCAAGCTGGCTTAATAAAAACCCACAGTTGTTAACTGTATTACTTGTCTTACTGGGTTAAACACTTAACATAAAAGTAGACGTCTCAATGAGTAGATGAGTAGACTGTGACAGTATTTTAAATGTTTAATATGCAAAATACCTTCCCATGGTTGGCTTGCAAGCTGTGGAAAGAGCACTAGAATGCGCCGGTACAGAGTATCCCAGCAAGTGGATAAAGTGACATCTGTGCGTAGAAACATGCACTACATGAATGTTGATGGCTGCGGTGTGCACGCTGTGACCCGGAAGTTGCACATGTGCAGGAGCAGCGCACGCGTGCAGAATTTCTGGCCGGCCCTGCTCTATCCCAAGGGATAGAGAGACAGAGATATTAGCCAGTCAAGATAAGTGCTTACCAAAGCTGTTGCAAACATGTGAATGTGTTTTGTGAACTTGCTACATCAACCAAAAGCACAGATATAGTTTACCAATTTTTACTGCTTGGCGCAACTACCATCTACTCAGCCCCAATAATTATAACAACAAGTAAAGTAAGGTATGGGCTTCAGTGTTTATTTCTGAGAACTATGGACTACTTCACGAATTTGATCTTTCCTGGGGAAAAAATTAAAATTGGAGAAAATAGTAACAAACCTCTGAAAAAGCACAGAAACAAATTTATCATAAATAACACCCTGTTGGGGATAAATACATCCATAAAACGAATTCTTTACAATATGCTAAGAAGAGATAACAGTACATCAACTATTGTTTTATAATACAGGCCACAATAGCTCAAAAATTTTTAAAACATGTGATTGTGTAGTCCAGAAAAGATTTCAATTTCATCCTTGTTCTCAGCAAACTTATTGGGGTCATTCACAGACGTCTGATCAGTGTCTGCAACAATGAATCAAGATAATCACCTACAATGGTTTCACAGACCTTACTCTTTACCATTCCCTACAGAGAAATTATAGGATCTACTGAAAACCATTATTGAACACTCAAAACACTTTATACAATATGAAATAAAGTAATAAACTGGCTCGTTGGATCACAATTCTTTTTTTTCCTTTTTTGTTCAGTAGCCCAGGGTTTGTTGACTTTCCACCACTGAAGCTGCTTCTTTGCATTCACTTGGTTTAACATGCTGACTGTCATAAGACTGCTGGCAACCACAGTAGAGCCATCTGGTAGTCAATGTGTTAAGAAAGATTTTGTGAAAGCAGTTCTATAATCAATGTTTTACTGGGGTTTATCACTCTGTTTCATTGATACTCGAGACTACAAATACATATAAAACTGTCATGGCCGTTGTATTTTTATTATGCGCAACAGTTTTTAATGCTCTCCTGTCTCTGCCTTTCTTTCTTTCTTTTTCCCATTTGGTCATCACCATACAGCCATCCATCACCTTGTCTCTGTTAGAGCATCTAGTTTTTGTTCCAATGTTGTGTTTAGTAGACCAAATAATCCCCTGAACTCTACATACTTTCATGGCACTAGTAACAGAAGCTCTAAATATCTCAGGCAGATTTGTAACTGTTGTGGCACCAATAGTTTCTTGAGCCAGTGAAGTCCAGCATGACAGTAGATGAAAACAATGGTTATAAACCTCCTAGTTGAAACTGTCCAAATGTACTTAGTTATTTGCATGTTCCATGGATCCTTATGATCTCTCACAATGCGGAAAAGTGATTTTTACAATTATAGTACATCTTAGTGCAAAAAATGACATTCTGAACTGTTATGTGATTTCTTAAGTGTTTTCATTTTAATGCATACATGCCTATACATACAGTTATTTATACTTTTTTTCAAAACAACACACAAGTGTATCGTTGACTAGTCCCTCTTTCTCTCCACATTCAAATATACTTTTATGGAGTAGGAGAAATAGTGAAGCAAACTAGCAGATATGATTTTACATTGTGTTTAAAGTTAATTTTATTACCAATTAAATTCTTGACATCAGTGGGTAGGTGGTCAAAGACTTTTATGACTGAATACCTCATTCCTTTCTGTGCCATGCTCTGGCTAGGTGATGGTTAGTACAAATCATTTCTCCTTCTACAACTATTTTATGAATGTTACTGTTGTTTTCAGACTTTCATTGACTGCTGACAACAAACTTCATAAGGGAATAAATATACTGAGAGACTGTTGTCAGCGTGCCCAACTGTTTAAGGAGCTGCCTGCAACAAACACTTCCATCCCCCCCCCCCTCCAATGATGAATTATCCCAGAATATGAGACCGTAAGACATTATTGAAAGAAAATAGAAAAAGTAATTCAACTCTTTGACACTTTTCATCTTAAAAAACTGATATTATCCCCAATACAAAAGTTGCAGAACTTTGGTTTTTATGATGATCTGTAACATATGACTTCCACTTCAGGTTCTTATCACTAAAAACACCTAAGAATTTAGAAATTCTGTTTCATTTATTGATTTTCCTCTTGAGCATTATTTCTCATTATGTAGTGAGGTCATGTTAAGTACTCCACCAGTACGTCATCTCATATATTCTAGAATGTAAACGTAGTCGCACTAGAGAGATCGCAGAAAACAAGTTCGATAAATGAGATGTTTACACCAATTGATATCTAATTATTAGACAACAAAGTCTTGAGGTTTATTCTTTCTTTTATGATCAATGAGAATTATAGTGCCACTTTGTTCACATTACGTCATTCATCTGAATATATGATTAAGTCTAAAACCATTATTGTTGAAATTAACTGTTATATCTGAGAAAATATCATCAAGTGTATTTTTTTTCTTATCATTTCAACTACAAAGTGTGAGTTCAGCATTAGGACTTATATGTAAGTTTTCAGGAAATTATGCTGCATCTACAATTGTATCCACTTCTACAAATTTCAGCACACAAAGATATACTAGAATAAATGATGAGAATGTGGGGTTGAATTTGCAAGATACAAAGCTTTGGGCTGAACAGTACAACAGATTCAGTAGTAGAGGAAATACTGGATGTAATCACTGTGAAATAATTAGTGATTAACAAAAAAATAATTTGATGGTAAAAAAAACAACAACATATATGCAATATGCCTATAAAAATTAATGAGCAATGAATGATATGCAGTGGCAGCACTATAATTTGTTCTGAAACAAATTTAACAGGAAATATACTAGAAGCAAAACTCTTGATAACAAGAAGAGTAAAATGTCACTGAAATAATAAAAAACATTTGTTACTTTCGATTTCATTGGTCAGAAACCATAGAAAATGGTTGCCTATTTCAAGGAAAATCACTCTTGTTACATGACAAAATATTGTTTAAAGCTTACTTTTATTGAGCTTTCACAGTAAGGAGAGGAAAAAACCGAAACACCAAAATCATTGAAATGTCTCTGTAATGAAGGGACCAGCAGGTTACTCAATAGTTGTTTCAAAGTCCGCAAAATGACAAAAAGAAATCAATGACTTCCAATCTGCAAATAATGTCAAGAAACAGGCGAATATGAGAGCTAAACTCTGTGCTTGCATGAGAACAAATACGCTACTTGGAGGGCAGGCAGCTGATGTCAAAATACCTTTTTTATTGTTACCTGGATCTTGACTTGAAAACCTCTATCACTCAGCAAATCAGCATCCAGCTATATCATATATGCTTCGTATCACTGACTTCTCCTTTTTGACTTGCTGGTGGCTCCTGAAAATTTGACAAGAGAATGCTTCTCTTCATATACTAAATGAGAGAATTTTCTTCTTTCGTATGCTACATACATCAACTTTTTACACTCAGGAAAGAAATTCAAACAATTCTGTGTCTACTTGACAAGTGTATTCGCACTGATCAGAGCCACAGTTCGTATGGCCCTACAAACTCCAACCTCTTTTGTCCACAACTTTTTCATACATTATCACAGCCGTCTTCTTCCATGGAGGCTGGTATAACTCTGAGGTGGAGATCCACTGTGCAGAGAAAACAGTAAGAACTAGAATTGTGGCCAAATGCAAGCTGCTGCCAGTGTCACCCCATCCAGCAACAACACTGTCTCCATTGCCATTCAATCAATGTGCACTTACAGAGAAACCCCACACTCAATACACATGTCCTGCTTCACAAATAACATTTAACAAATTTTCTGCCGTAGTTTGTGATCATCATTCATTGGCCCTAAATACCCTGTGCAACATGAATTTAACGAAATGGTATGTTACTCTATAGGCATTAGAGAAAATACAAAGACTACCTCTATTCATGGCCACAAAGTACACTACAATTTAACCAGGTTGGTGGTATCATTTCTAAGTATGACAGTAAACGGTGACAGTACAATTATTTCTTTGTATTATATAACAGTAAGGTGAATCATTGCTGACAAAACACTGAAATGCAGTTAAGCAGGACATACCATACATATTACTAGAGACCAGATTATATGCATCATAAAAACTTTAAAATATCCGTGCAAATATGAATCAAAAATGCATGAAAAGTGTCAAAATATGCAAGATCAAATCATAAAAAAACATGGTAGTTGCTGCATGCATTATATCTCAAAGTCAAACCAATGCATATCAGTTATGAGGAAGAGCATTGTCCATGCGAAAAATTGGTACATTTAGAATGCTGATATCATTTTCTGAGTACTTTCTGGTAGAGGCTAGGAAGAAGGCCTTTCTGGGGGTTATTTTCTACAAATTTGCAAAATGGAGACACGTACTGTGTTTCAAGAATTGTTCCTTCTTTGCTATTGTTGTCTGTAAGGAGCAGAAGCGATGCAAGTGACTTGCACCGAAACAATCGATATGTACAGGACCAACTTTGAGATATATCGCACACAGGGCACCACGCTCAAAAATTCCACAATATTTTACTAAAAACAACAGACAATCATGAACTTTTTTGAACAGCATTAACTTTTAGTTAATACTATTTGAGCAAAGTATCATTTACAATTTATTTTACAATAAATGAAAAGCACATTAAATGTCTGAAGATGGCCTTGTAAGCCGAAAACCGGTTAACACAATAAAAGTATAATAAATGAAGAGCACAAGTTTGCTTTTGTTCTACAATATTAATGTTGTTCTACCAAGAACTGACGGAAGATTCTGTTAACATTTATTTCAAATTTTTCTACTATTGTAAACAAACGACCAAGTACTGTTCCAAATGCTCAGTAGCGTTTTCGATCACTCAGAACATTTTTGTAAGTTCTATATCAACTGAGGTAACTGGGCAGTATTTAAATTTGGGTGCTATGTTGCCACTTATTGTTTCTGGTAAAACTTCACTTGTCCCATCACTAAAACTATCAATTTGGCACAAGGGTTTGAAGCCTGAGTTATTGTTTACAATGTTTTCAAATTTTTCTTTAAGTTTTCTTGGGAATACCTCCAGCAATGAGGAGTTCACTAGAATAATCTTATTAATAAACTGAATAGATTCATTCAACACCAAACCTTGAGTTTCAAGCTTGTTAATACTCATAGGTATATGGGAAAAATGAGTGCTAATTACAACAATGTCTTTTTTAATACCGGAATCATTAAAAGCTTCCTTGCACTGTCAAACTTCCAAAGCCTCTGCACTATTGAAGTCGTTTCCTATCCCTCTAATTGCCTTGACATGTTCATTGTAAAACAAAACAACTTCAACCCATGTACTCCAATGAGTTTGGGAGGTAAAGGCACATTTGGCAGCTTTGCCTTGTAGGTCTTGATGTCAGCAGGAGCCTTTAGAAACACTTTATTTGTGGATGAAATCAGTTTCTTTACATTCACATACATGGAACGTACTTCTTCAGCAAGGCAATTAACTCCATGAGCAAAGCACGTCACATGAATCAAATTGGGATAAAATACTCGGAGGGCTTTTCCTGCTTTGATCATATAGGGAGCAGCATCTGGAATAAACACAAACACCCTTTCATAGGCAGAAGATTCTGGAAATATTTTTCTAATACCCTCATTCACAAATCTGGCAATTGTAGAATGAATTTACTTTTTAAAGTTCTTTGCAGGCCGCTAAATAGGAAGAAGGAGGCTCTTCTTTTAAAGCACCAACAATTAATTTTGCAATGTAACAACCACAAGTGTTTGTAGTTTCGTCAACTGAAATCCAGATATTGATGTCCTTGAGTTCATTGCATATTTCTTCCAGAAGATTATGTAAACTGTAAGTATGTATTGTAAGTATTGTATTGACTCATCTCGTACGTTTTGATATACACAATATTTGTGCAGGAAGCCTTTGAGGATAGGGTTTGTAAGTTTGTGAAGAGGAATATTGCTTGCAGTGAATACTTCACATAGATCCATGTTAAACTGACTTTTTTGGTTACCTTTGGATGATTCCCTGCTACTGCAACTTGCTGTTGTCAGAAGTTTTCGTGGTCCTTTCTTCTGCATTCCTGCGATATGAAGACTTTTCTTGACATGCTGGTCTATAAAGCTTTTTCTCACAAGCTCCACAATATAAAACAAATCTGTCATATGTAAATGTTCCAGGATGGTCAAGTATCCACAAAATGACATTTCTTTCTTCGGGCAGCATGGCGCACAACACATTACATACTATACATCGTAAACACATTCAACTGTGTACAAGTAAATAGAAAGCTAAACTGAAACAACGGACTTGCGACTAAAAGCTTGCTTAGTTTAATTTGAATGTTGCTCACACATACGGTATTACAGCAGAGGGGATTAACCAGGGCCGCAGGCGTAGGAGGATTGATTCTGTCTGCCTGTTTCTGTTCCTCTTCTATAATGATTTTGCTAGGCAGTGGCCTCTTGGTTAGTGACTGCATGCAGTTCTAGGTCACAGTCAATCTGACTGTGAGACATCAAAACTAGATGGAGCTAGAGATACCCCATCTAAATTTTTAAAATACTGTAAACATAGAGCAAAAATATGCATCGTCACTAGTTTTTAGTTAAAATATGCAATAACCAGTGAAAAGGAGCCAAATACACAAGTGCACATGCAACATGCAACATGCAAATGCATACAACCCGGTCTCTGCTAATTACTCAAACAGTTAAGACGTAGCCCATATTTGTGGGGAATCAAAATGTGTCATGCCACTGTAACTCTGGACAACCTGCTGTGATATGCTCAGGAAATACGGAGAAGATGAATGCAAAAGTTATCTTTGACATATCAGATTGTCATTGTCGTTATCATCATCATCATCCATTTAACAGCCACTGCTACATAAAGACCACCTCTGGACTTTTCCAAGCATTAAGGCTATCTATGTGTGTGTTACTGCCAGAAATTTCTAATGTCATCTATCCCACTTGCATATGGTCATCATCTTTAACTTTTCTTAGATCCTGTGTGCAAGCAAAGCACTTCTTTGGTCTGTCAGCCATCCATTCAGCAGTCTTGTCCTACATACCTCTCTTTCATTTTTTCATTAGAGTCAGTACAGCATCTTCCACTCCGGTTTCCCTCTGTGCCATTTGTTCCCTCTGCCTCTACTAATAAATCTAAACATACATTTTCCTATAGCTCATTGAGAAACTCTCAGTTTTTTAATAGTTTTTCATGTCTGAATCTACATCTCACAATCTTTAAGTCAAAACTGATAACACACACTGATAGTGAACTTTCCTTTACAGACACATTGGTAACAGTTTTAAAAACCATTTAGTTTCCCAAACACACTGTAGGCCAGTTTTACTTTTCTGGTTATTTCTTTTGCTGTCCATACAGTTACTGTATTCAACTATAAAAACTCCCTCATTAACATGTGGACTGCCATGCAGCCACTGGCAACCACAATAGGTGGCTCTGCTGCATCACCGCCTACTTCGTGGCAGTCAGTGTGTTAACCAGCTGTATGACATTTGTTAATGTGTTAAAATTTTCTTTTCATTGTGTTAATTTTATTGGAAATTATTTTCACTCCTATTTCTAAACATTCTCTGTTAGTTTTACACTTAAGTGCACTTGAGGCAGCTAGTACAGTGCCATCATTTGGGCTAAGGTAGTTCAGATGTAGTTCATTAAACCAAATTCCTCTTCCTTTTCCCTAGTTTACGGATCTAAAAACTTCCTCTATAGCTGATGAGAAGAGTTTTAATGAAACTGAAATTCCTGACAGCACTTCTGCTTAATTGTGTATTTTCCACTATCATGATACAGTCTAACGAAAAATGTGTCATTGACATATATATCTCTATACCTGAGCTATAAAGGGGTATAAGGCTAATTTCCTGTCCCTATCAGTAATACACACATACATCTTCATTTGAGGAAGAAGGGTGGCGGTCCCACACCGGTCCATTGCCAATTTAGGCCAAATTAAAAGGACACATGTCCATTTAAGGCTCTCTAAATCAGCAGTGGTCTACAACAGGACAATCATCCTTCTTCCACAAGTGAAGCAGTGTGTGGGTATCACAAATAAGGTCGTAAGGTAAAACTGCAAAAACTGGACTTGCCACCTTTACCTGTTGCGTATAGATAGTCTTCTGAACACTAACATAGATTGAATCAGAGTCTTGTTTATGAAGTATTCTGAGTATAGATTTTGTTAAAACTGTGTCAAAAGCTTTCTCCAAATCGATAAATCCCAGACAAAGTGGTAATCTATGTTTGTTGCTTCATTCTATAACGGTGTTTATGACATGCAAATGTTCCAGCATTAACCCTGCTTCAAAGGTGTACAGAGCCTTTGCCCAATTAAAACTGTTTTTTCTATATTGTCGGTGTAATTCTAGTGACTATCGTGTATAGTATGGAAGTTTTGGCTTGATAGACCTTTAATTCTTTTTATGTCTTATGGGTCTTTCTTGCGAAATAGAACAAATATGTCCTTAATGAAATTTTCACTCTGCAACATTGTGTTGGAACTCAAACCTTGCAAGGCAAAGGAGCCAGGTTCAAGCCCCAATCTGGTGCACAGTGTCAATCTGTCAGGAAGTTTCAGAACAATTATATCATTGATCCAGTTTTTGGAAATTGTCTTACCTCTGAAAACATTCCATATACAGAGGGCCCATTTATCTTGGACACCCTAAATAACTGTTTGTCCAGATGCAAATTGCAAAATGTTTCAAGCAAATGCTCTTCAGCCATCAGGGGCACATCAACCAGCATGATAGTCTTCGTTATAGCTTTGCTTTTTGTTTTTTACAAAGATATGAGCAGCGGTATGGCTTTTTTAAATGGCACCCTGTATTTTTAATTTGGTAATTCATTTCCTCTCCTGAAGACCTATTCAAAAATGTATCACAGTGTACTATTCACTGAAACACAATGTTATTAATTACATAACACAACATTGACACAGACGCTCCCAGCACTTAATGCAGGTACCCAGGGTAATGGAAAATATACACGTGCTGATGTTGACAGAGGACAAATGCAAACATAAGTAGAATGCACACCCGTCATTCCGTCAACCATCGTCAGTTGAAGAGTTGTGTAAATAGAATGTACACCAATGAAGAGAAGTAGAAATGCTACTCATCTATGGGGAATGTAAGTTAGCAGAACAGTAATTGCAATACTGTTTTCTTATGTGCGGGTACATTTAGTACAGTAGTTTAGTCTTTTTAAATGCTGTTGTGCAGAGTAGGCATACAGTAAAGGCTGTCCTTCCTACAAACTGCATCGACATAATGTTTCTTTTATTGTTGCTGTTGTTGAAGGTAGGCAAAATGCTACACAGGCAGCGGAACTGTACAGAGAGCGATATCCTGACAAGAACCCACCTTCTCGATGGATGTTTTCTCGCCTTTTTGCGACCGTTTAGGGAATGGGAAGTTTCAGCCCACGACAACACAATCATCGTAGCACTTGCACAGACGAAGCTGTCAAAGTTACTGTTCTCACTTCCGTTGCTATGAATCCACATGTGAGCATACGACAGCTTGAACACGAGATTGGCATTCCTGAAACCAGTGTACATTGTATTCTTACAAGTCACCAGTTCCATCCTTACCATGTACAACTACATCAAGAATTGCATGGAAGCTATTTCCAGAATTGTCAGTGGGCACAGCAGCAAATCCTCGCTAACCCAAACTACTTCTCCAATGTTCTATTTACCGATGCATATTCTTTCTCAAACAAAAGACAGGTAAATACAAGGAACATGCATTGTTGGTCCAGTCACAACCCACAAGGGCTTTGACAGGTGTAACATCAGCATCAATGGAGAGTTAACATCTGCTGTGGGATGCTTGGTACTACAATTACTGGCCCTTATTTCATTAATGGTAGTCTAAACAACACAGCGTTTGTCAACTTCCTCAGATGAATTCTTCCTCCTCTTCTATGAATTCTTCCTCCTCTTCTGGATGAAGTGCCGCTAAGAACCAGAATGCTTATGGGGTATCAACACAATGGATGTCCAGAACATAATGCCTCGCGTGCATGTCATGTTCTGAACTGAAGGTATCCTGCCAAATGGATTGGTCAAGGAGGAACAGTTACTTGGCCTGTTAGGTCTCCTGATTTATATCCTCTGCACTTTTTTCTTTGGGGGTGCATTAAAGACGTTGTCTATTGTGATATTCCAACAACTCTACAGGACATGCAGGAACGTATTGTGACTGCTTGTAATTCTCTTCAGCAGGCAACACTGGATGCAGTAAATAATTCTTTCATTCAATGAGTGCACCAGTGTATCAGAGTCCAGGGTCACTTCTTTGAGCACCTATGAATGTTCTACTCCTGGGCAATGGTACAGGAGAGTGAAAGTCAATTTTGTGTTATGTTTTGACTTGGTTTTCATTTGTTTTCTGACAACTCCAGCAATTGGGCAAGTTTGTGATCCCGGGCTCAAAGTCAATGTTGTGTTATGTAATTAATAATGTTGTATTTCAGTGAATGGTACACTACGATACATTTTTGAATGGGTCTTTACGAGAGGAAATGAATTACTGCATAAAAAAATACACTGTGCCATTTTAAAAAGTCATACTGCTGTTCATATCTTTGTAAAAAAACAAAACTACAATGAAGGCAATCATGTTGATTGATGTCCCCCTGATGGCTAAAGAACATTTGCTTGAAACATTTTGTAATTTGCATCTGGACAATGTTATTTACGATGGTCAAGATAACTGGGACACCCTGTATACGAAAAGTGCACTGTTGTGACATACAATGATATTGTGCATAATTATACTGCTGAATTGTTGTAGGAGTGGGCACATAGAGAATTCACTGAAGTCAATAATAATGATGTTACAGAGGAAAGGTATCCTCCTCACAGCTAGAGGAACACACCCTTCATGTGTTGTATTATATCAATATTATGGAAAGGAAAGTCATTACTCACCATATTATATTATGTATTTCAGCGACATTGTATGTTCACTCATCAATAAGTTCTGCAGAATTAAGATACACAATCTCTCTGCATATCACTATGTGCTCAGCCATGTAATACCATTTAACAACTATGGGCCACTCCCCAGTGCATAAATCAAGCTGGTTAGTGTCCAGAACATCATAGTAACCCTGCATTGTTTGCCAGGTATACTCCTTAAGTACTGCATTGTAAAAAGCTGACACACTCTTGCAAATGGAATCTGTGTAAGCCCTCCAAAAATTACAAATTCTTATAGCAGTCAGTGTGCCTCCATGGATTTACTCCATTACTACTTGAGCCTCCGTATGTATTATCTGTGGGTAGTAGGTCAATGTTTATAGTGGATCTGTTAGAAATCCTGCAGTCAGAGACACAGCAGTGATGTCCATGATTAAAATGGTTACAGAATATCAGAAGGAACAGGCCAATAGCTCTTTAACACCTCAACTTTAGAAATGTGACGTGATGAATATTTTCCTCTGTCATAAATCTTGCCTTACAATTACTTTATTTAAAAAACACTCACTATAATTGAATTTAGCTGGTGATAGACTCAATAAAACTGTGTAAAAACTGCATGTGATCATTTAATTTCTAAATCAGATTTTTGCCAGTAAATCATCATCTGTCCATTTCAAAGCAACTTTCTACTTTGAAAAATCAAACCATTTCTGGAGCCTACAAATGTCGTAAGATGTTTTACAAAACTGTCTGTCTGCTATGACTTTAAAGAGATTGCAGCTACTCACTTACCAGGAGGCTGTGCACATCTGTATCTGAGCCCACTCTCCAGTAGGGAGTGCACACCAGCACTACATACCAACACGACACTACTAGGTTGCTATCGAAGCACCCCTACACCTGTCTGAGCAGTGAAGTGCCTAAGTTCCCAAGCTGAAACAACGCAATGCATTGCAGCACTATGCAATGTCCTGAAGCACTTTCAGTTGTTTGTTACATGCAAAGCACAAGATATTAGAGAGAAAATGGCACTAAACATGGATTCACCAAATCGAAATCCAACCACTTCTGAACTGGTTCAATGAGTTGCAAGCCACTTAGAACCACTAAGGAGGTATATGACACTTAGGAATGCTATTGACTATCCCCCTTCCCCCAACCAACTGTGGGAAAGTGAATTAAATTTACATAAATAATTTAGGAGTAAAGGAGATCACTCATCAAATAGCATTAGCACTGAGTCATCAACAGACTCTTTTGTGTGTGACAGCTGATGACTCAAAAGCTTCTGCTATTCATTGAGCGGTCTTGGTTACTCCTAAATTGTGTACATTCTGACATAATTTTCCTCACTATATGAATTACATTTACATAATTTTTAAGTCTACAGATAATCTTTTATAGAAATACAAAAATTATAAACAATAATGAGGACAGACAGCCATTCTCATGCAGTCAATTGATAAGTGGTGCACAGACGTGTAATTAGATTCTCTCTCTCTCTCTCTCTCTCTCTCTCTCTCTCTCTCTCTCTCTCTCTCTCTCAGTACTCTGTAGCTAACAATACTACAGCTTCAGGATATTAAACAAAACCAACCATGGTGACACCTTCATCCTTGTCAGTCATTCAAATGTTACTACAAACCTTTAAAATAAACCACCACCCACATTCTACATACTGAAACTAAAAGAGTACAGAATGAAGAGATGCTGTTTCCACACTATGATAACAAACATCTATAAAAGAAATGTTTTTAATGTACATGTAAACTTACAACGTTACACACTATTTTATTACAAGCATCAGTCACAATGTTGTTATATGAAAGATACAGTAAAAACTAACACACAAAGTAAAAGCCAATCAAGACACAATCCATAAAAATTCTAAAATGACTGATATATAAGGATAACACAGATTCTTATACCTAGTATGCTACAGAGCTATCAGTTGAAAACATCACGAAACTAGTTTTGGAACACAACCTTCAGTTATGTTTGCAGAATGAAATGTCACAATGCAGAGAAAATGTACAATATAATGAATGTTTTTAGTCATACTTACAGAAAATGAATGCTGACTACCAATCACTGATGAGCTGTATTATAAAAAAAGTCACACAGCATATAACAATCCTCTGTTTGTAAAAAATTAAAGTATCTTCAGAATCTTACAAGCAAATATATTCCATAAACTTTAGGCTAGCACTTCAGAATCTTACAAGCAAATATATTTAATTAACTTTAGGCTTGCACAGAGAACTATTTACACAGCAAATTCATATTGCAACCCATAAGTTGTCAAACAATGTTTGGAACATACTAAAAAAGAAATGGATACACACTTCAGAAATTTTGCATTATCGTTACAGCAAGTAGTATGAATTCTGGATTAAACTAACACAAATTGAAATTATTCTGCAAATCACAAAAAAGTACAATATGAATCTTGGAAAAGCAATTAATGCATGTCCAGTGACAGCTACAATGATAGCAGTACATCAGTCGCAAATACACACAGAAACCAATTTCCATCTCCCCTTTTCTGTAAAACAAATATCCACAAAATGGGAGAAGTATCACAAAATACCAATGACATAAAATCCTGCTGTCAAAACAAACACAGCAGAAATTTTCTGGTAGTTACTACTTATCAATGTCTCTAATATGAATAACACTTCTGTGATATTCACGGGCCATAACAAAAAAGCATTACAGAGAAAAATAAATGAAAAAGTAATGAAATATACTGATCATGGTGAGACAAAATTTAGAATTTAATTATTACACTGACATATCACTGTATCATAGAATACATTCATTCTTTTCTTTACTTTATTTTTCTTTAAGATTGCAGAGAATGTGAACTATAGAGTGTGGGCAACTTAACCCATTAGTTGCCTCATTTTTACCATGCTGTCAGAAAGTAATCTCATGGATGTCTGCATTAATTATCTATATGATCATTTTATTTTACTCTGGTGTTCAATTGACGAAACAACACTTAAATCTGAAACAGTGACGGGTGTCCACTCATTACGAATATTTGTTCCCAAGATGTACAATCTCATCATTTAGTACTGCAGGAACCATGACTGTTTGATGGAGTTCAGAATGAAATACATTCATCCCACTAATTCACAAAACTGTGCTCATAGACTATTTTATAAAGATAAATAGGAACTAAATACCACAGGTTCTGAGGTACTACGGAGTGTTATTGAGACAACATACAAGTTGTACTTTCATACAAGGATTTATTATTATTATTATTATTATTTATAATGTGTGATATAAACTCTCACAGAAAAGAGCACAGGAAGATTAGGGTTTAGTGTCATATCAACTCTCACAGGACCAAACTGGGCAATGTGATGGCATTCTATACTTTAGGTAATGTGACTAGTGTAAGTATAAGGATTGGATTTTCAGGGAGAATACGAAAATAATACATAAATTCACTTTTTACTATGAGCACGAGCTATAGTACCAACACATTTCACAAATCATGTGGGGATACTGTCAACAGAGTAGTAAAATAGTTTCAGCTCCATCTGTCAGTACCGCATTAGTCCCTGACAACTGGTGTTAGTGGTGAGTGTCTTAATCCCCCCCACCCACCCAAATCCCTTCCTCTCCTCCTTGCCTCTAGCAGAATGTATGTAGGAAACTCTAATCTTTTCACCTCTTATTGGTCACACCATGCATTGCAAACTACATTTTGATTTAATCTTGTCAGACATTGAGGTGTTATTTCAGTACTTTTTAGTTCAGTTTTCCAAACTAACCTTCAATACTCATTGTACAACACATACCTAATGTAACATCTGGGTAATAAGAAGCAATGGATTTCTTGAGATGTACAGCTTACTCTAAGTTAATGCAAAATGTAACATTTCAGGTAATATTTTTTCTACATTTTCTTATAGTTGTATGAAAAAAAAGTTCATGAATATTTTGAACATTATATTCTATTGGCTTTTAAAGTGAACTCTGATACAAATTTGTGGATTCCTTCGTATGTATGAAACACACTCTTGACGAAGCACGAGAAAGTATAAAATTAGATGTAAATTCCTGAGATACAAACAAATGCTGTGCACACATAGAATAGACATATTACAATAAACACATCACTTAATAATATATATAAATTTGTTTGAAGATCGAATTAAGACTTTTTAAGATTAGTGAGAAAAGGAGTGACAATGTCCATTGGCAGTGGAAATATAATAGTAGAATTCTTCTCAGCTGAAATGGTATTCAGGGTCTGGAGATAACGAAGCTGTAACAAAGACCATAATTATTAATGTAAACAAAAAGGTAATAAACTATCAGAAAAACAAACAAATTCAATTTTTAAAAATGTTCTACAAATTGCAGGTGAAACACTGCTCCCTATGATTTCAGTTTTGTAAATACTGTGATCTGTATGTACACTGCAGCTTCATATTTAAATAGACATTTGTAGGCTATATGATTTACTTCAGCTCTGCTTAGGCACTGCTCCACAAACTAAGCAGCAGCTCTAAGTAAGTAGGAGCAAAATAAAAGGAAGATCATGAAATGGTGTGGTTTTTGTTTTTTTTATTCATCATTTATTATGAATTCCACGAATCCATATTGTGATAAGCTATAAGAATGGGGAACACATCAATTTTACAGCTATAGAGACACAACAAATATAATTAAGAAATGTACTGTAGCAGAAATGTACCACAAATTGGTGAATAAGCTTAAATTTTGAAGGCTGAAGCAAAATTAATAAGGTATAACTAGTTTGATGCATGGCCATCCTCTGCAGAAAGCAAATAAATATTTTGTTTTGTGAACAAAAAATGTCTTCTCTTGCTGCACTGTATTTTATTCTCCCAGACATGTTTTGCCTCTTTTCACTTTGAGGCATCATCAGTGGGACCTATAATGATACAGTTATGATACATTTTTGTTTTGATATGTATTATTCATAGGAATTACTTACAGTACTCTGCGTTTTTAGTTGGCATCAGTGTTTTTGCTCTCATATGTTCATATGCTGGAATTCACACTGGTGCTCTGTTTATGACATGTTAACATGTTTTTAGGGCTGAGACATTTTTCTTCCCACTTTTCATGTTGTTTTCCCTTGTTGTTGTGATGCACTATCAGTCTTCTGTCACTAATACAGACATTTGATTGAAAATTACGACTTCCAGACGTAACTACATTGAGTTCACTTTGGGTCTCATGCTGTTTGGTTTGTTTATGTACATGTTGCCAACCTAACAAAGTATATCCTGAAAACTAATGTCTATTCATTTTGTCATGTTCATATCTGTGTGTGTGTGTGTGTGTGTGTGTGTGTGTGTGTGTGTTTGAAAGTTTGTGTGTTCAGCTGATTTGGGATTTCTTTTAAATGTTATGAGGAGAGGTTCATCGACAAATGATTGGAAAGTGGATTGGGTGGAATTATTGCAGTCCTCTGTTGCACTGTTACTCTGTTATTTTATCTATTAGTCTAAACAATGAGTTGTTTGGCACATGTACTTGATCATTGACTGGAATACTCTCTTTCAAATTCTAAAGGTGGCAGGGGTAAAATACAGGGAGCGAAAGGCTATTTACAACTTGTACAGAAACCAGATGGCAGTTATAAGAGTTGAGGGACATGAAAGGGAAGCAGTGGTTGGGAAGGGAGTAAGACAGGGTTGTAGCCTCTCCCCGATGTTATTCAATCTCTATATTGAGCAAGCAGTAAAGGAAACAAAAGAAAAATTTGGAGTAGGTATTAAAATCCATGGAGAAGAAATAAAAACTTTGAGGTTCGCTGATGACATTGTAATTCTGTCAGAGACAGCAAAGGACTTGGAAGACCAGTTGAACGGAATGGATGGTGTCTTGAAGGGAGGATATAAGATGAACATCAACAAAAGCAAAACGAGGATAATGGAATGTAGTCGAGTTAAGTCGGGAGATGCTGAGGGTATTAGATTAGGAAATGAGGCACTTAAAGTAGTAAAGGAGTTTTGCTATTTGGGGAGCAAAATAACTGATGATGGACGAAGTAGAGAGGATATAAAATGTAGACTGGCAATGGCAAGGAAAGCGTTTCTGAAGAAGAGAAATTTGTTAACATCGAGTATAGATTTAAGTGTCAGGAAGTCATTTCTGAAAGTATTTGTATGGAGTGTAGCCATGTATGGAAGTGAAACATGGACGGTAAATAGTTTGGACAAGAAGGGAATAGAAGCTTTTGAAATGTGGTGCTACAGAAGAATGCTGAAGATTAGATGGGTAGATCACATAACTAATGAGGAAGTATTGAATACGATTGGGGAGAAGAGAAGTTTGTGGCACAACTTGACCAGAAGAAGGGATCGGTTGGTAGGACATGTTCTGAGGCATCAAGGGATCACCAATTTAGTATTTGAGGGCAGCGTGGAGGGTAAAAATCATAGGGGGAGACCAAGAGATGAATACACTAAGCAGATTCAGAAGGATGTAGGTTGCAGTAGGTATTGGGAGATGAAGAAGCTTGCACAGGATAGAGTAGCATGGAGAGCTGCATCAAACCAGTCTCAGGACTGAAGACCACAACAACAACAACAACAACTTGATCATTTAACTGGGTTTTCTTTTCTATTTTGGTTTTCTGTGTGTGGTAATTTTCTTGCATGGTTAGAAGCTGTTTTTTTATTGTTGATTCTAATTATTTTCATGCCTTCTTCTCTATAGCATTGTTTGGAGTCACAATCTACAGAAAAGAATATTTATGGGGAAAACGAGACAGCTTTAGAAGATATGAGGTGAGCAAGCTTCTTCTCAAACAATCAGCTAAACACCAAGTGCAGACTGATAAGATTTCCTCCTGCAGTTTATCTAACTCAGCTCTCTGTAAGCAAATTCACATAAGGGGCAACTTACAGTATCAGCATATTTAGATGCAGCAATGTATCACAGCAGGAAGATTCCCTATTTCTATCTTTTTCAATAGATGAGACAATGATCATGGAAACACTACATCATTCATAAGTACCTAGTACTAGAGGAAACCTAAAAACAATACCACCAACCTGTAAGGCAGCTGGACTTTCAGACATAACATCAGAAGCTTCTTTCAGAGCACGTGAAGCCTTCATTTCTCCTTCTGCAGCTATGACTTTAGCACGAGCCTCTCGTGCAGCCTCTGCTTCAGCTGCCATAGCTCTCTGCAATTGAACTGGTAGTCGTACATCTTTTCTGTAAGTATTAAAAACAAATAAATGAATAAGAAATAAAAACATATGATCTGTTATTCTGTAACTCATCCCTGTATAGAAATATAAGTTAGTGACAGAGTGAAAACACAGATTGAGAGAATTCTATCACTTCATTTTTACCATTTTTCTTCTATTTTTGAAAAAAAAATTGAACCTTTCCACTACATGGTGAATGATTTGCCTGGAAAACTTAGGAGTGTTTCACATGACAGGAAATATTTTTATTAAAACTGCAAAACTGGAATAATGTCAAAATATGTTCATTCAACTTTTGGGACTTATTTATCCTGCACTAACCACTGGTTACAATATTGCACAAAGCAGGTAATTAATCCTAACAAAGTGTTATTTTAACTGCACTCCACAGTACACGATAACACAGACATTAACTCTAGACATAGAAAAGATTCACCATTATGATGATAATTGGATATAAACAGGGAGTACAAATCATTTGATTGTTGTGTTTAATTCAGCTTCCTGATTATTCTAGCACTTACAAGTTGGCTTCAATACACATGAGACTGCAAAATGTGTAACGTCGCAAACATATAATCTACAGAAATTTTCTTGACCTAAGGAATACATTGATGAATTTTGTTATGAAATTCACATCAAATGTATACAGCAATGCACATGCATCTGCATGTGCACAAGAAGTATTTATAGTGTATATTGATATTAATTATTAATTACTAATGGGCGAAGTAGCATTAACTCTGTCCTTCTGTCATTCGAACAAGGAGAGAGCAATATTCCGAGCAGAATTTAAGCAAAAACCTCCATATCTATTTGTAAGGTTACTTGCTAATTTGATCTCAACTGTTTCCTTACTAACACTATCCCAATAGCTGGAAGTGCCTGCCATAATCTCAATGTTGTTGCAGTGCATATGAGGCCAGGTGCCAATGCGTTGTTTGTGTGTGTGTGTGTGTGTGTGTGTGTGTGTGTGTGTGTGTGTTTTTTGTTCACACTCAGTAATACTATAATCTGCCATAATCCTGATGTCCTAACCAATTTATGACAGCCACTTTACACAAACCATGATCATCCTTTACTGGTACTAAAGGGTCCTAATCTTAGATGATGGTTGGAAAACACATTTCACATCATGTTTCCACATAGTACAACAAATCCTGTTGGAAATGATGCCTATGCAAGGGTAAAAGGCTGTAGACATTGGTGTCACCTTATTATTTCCAACACTCACTCACCCAATTGAAGGTTGATGGATGACACAATGCATTGCTGATTTGTCTTTCACTCTAAGAATCCTGGTGATGACTTCAAAGTGGGACAACTCAGCTAACAAAGTTTCGGGGTCTCAGATGTTGTGGGCCCTATAAACGAAGGTACAAAAGTACTCCTCCATGCTGCACCGGATTGTGACAAACTATCAGCCTGGAGACACTGATCACCTGGCTACAAATCCATACGCTGCTTGAACATTATGTGCTAGTAGAAACTCAGGTTTCACATAAGATACACTGTTTCTAAACAAGTGACTTTATTGCACAGTTACAGTCACTTACTGAAAGAGATGCACCCACAGAAAGTATGTTTATTGTGATCTAACAGTCTGCTTAGGATGAAAATCAAACAGGTAATCATGTCAGTGTTTGTAATGAAATAATTTTTGAAATATCGATAAAACACATTCCAGATTTTGTTGAATCCACATCTGCTGCACTGCTACCTGACAATCTGGCTATCACTTTTTCTCTCATTTATCAGCTGAATTAAACTTTTATTACCCATAGCTTGTCTAGTGACATGCCACTTAATCCTGTTTAAGACATTTCAGATGTTAAACTTTACAGCCACATAAAGAGGCACATAATTAGTGTAATGGTCTGCAGAAATGTAATGAATCAACTTTCAGGCTAGGAATACCCTTTCCTTGTTGGTTTACCGAGCAAGGTGGTGCAGTGGTTACCACACTGGAGTTGCATTCGGGAGGGCAATGGTTCAAACCAGGATTCGGGCATCCTGATTTAGGTATTTTGCAATTTCCCTAGATCACTTCAGGCAAATGCCGGGATGGTTCCTTTGAAAGGGCATGGCCAACTTCCTTCCTCATCCTTTCCTAACGTGATGGGGCCAATGACCTCGTTGTTTGGTCCCCTTCCCCAAATTGACCAGCCAACCAACCAATCCTTGCTGGTTTCACTAAAATACAAGATTCTGGAACCTGAATTCTTACTTAACATTATTATTACAAATTCTGACAGTAGTGGAGCAGATGTCATAAGAGATGATTTGCATTAGTATCCACATACACTATGGGGTTGGGTTGTTTGGGGAAGGAGACCAGACAGCAAGGTCATCTGTCTCATTGGATTTGGCAGAGAAGGGGGAGGAAGTCGGCCGTGCCCTTTCAAAGGAACCATCCCGGCATTTGCCTGGAGTGATTTAGGGAAATCACGGAAAACCTAAATCAGGATGGCCAGACGTGGGATTGAACCGTCGTCCTCCTGAATGCGAGTCCAGTGTCTAACCACTGCGCCACCTCGCTCGGTCCACATATACTATGAACTGATCAAGATTTCTATACCAACATATGACCAACTTTTTCATAACTTGAATACACAGTATTAATGTTCCACAACAATATTTATTTAATAGTTCATTATGAACTGGCTTTCATCTTCTTTGGCCATCATCAAATAACTTAGTACTAAACAGATAGTCCACACAAATTCAATAAAAAATCATAGCTATACAAAGATTGTTGTACAATGACACGTGACATTTTATGACTATATTGACATATAGTCATAAAATCTTTGTACAGCTATGAATTCTTGCTGATGTTGTGTGGACTCTGTTTAGTATTAAGTTATCTCATGGTGGCCTAAGGAATTGAAAGCTGGTTCGTAATGAACTATTAAATAATTATTATTGTGGAACATTAAAATTGTGTATTCATGTTGCTAATATGTCTATGTTCCTCCAAGAACTGTTGGAATGTTCCATAAATATTATTACAAACCTTTATAATAGCAGAAATTAAAAAAAAACAGAATTTGTTGAAGATATTTAAAGTGCCGTAACTTACATCTCAACACGTTCCACTTTCACACCCCATGGATCTGTAGCCTCATCAAGAGCTGACTGCATTGTATGGGCAATTGCTTCTCGTTCAGACAGTATCTCAGATAGGTTTCTTGTGCCCAGAACATTACGCAATGTTGTTGCAGCAAGCAGGCGAGTAGAATGGCTGTAAATGAAAGCAGTTTAGGTTAAAGTGTTTTCTCAGGATAGTAGTTAGTTTGTTTTTCTAAGCCCATACACTAATGACAATGAGAGCATGTCCATATAGCAATAAAAAATTCCCAGTAATCACCTGTATTCCCTCTTATTTATGATAACAGAATTAAAATGTTTTGTTTCATTTTTTATAAGAAATATTGTTATTTCCAACTTAGCTGCAATCATTGAATTTCAAGTTGTGCCCATCTGCTGTCTGTGTATGTTCAAAACAAAACAATTTTTGTTTCTTATTTATACCATTAACAGCACTTTTTAAATTTCAGTAGAATGTCCTCCCCCTCTTCCCATAATTACAGACTTATCTATTTGACATTCAGTCACTTGTCTTCTATTCAATCGAAATCCATTGGGAGCTCATTGTTTCCCATGTGATGGTGTTAAGTTCATAGTGGACATGAAGCAGCACAGTACATCCCATTCATGGGCATCATGACCATCAATAGAATGAAGTACTAAAACCTACACTGTAAAATTATGAAAAAAAGCAACAACCAGCTACATAAAAGCAGTCTTGATCAATAGGCAAGCATACAAAAGATGTGTGAACAACAGTGTTTGGGTTTTTGACATTGAGTTCTTAATGGATGAAGGCAGGCTGCAGTGAAGCCCTATACTACATGGCTACTGCTTGTATTTCCTGATGCTACCTTTTTTTACAGTTCACCAATGATTTCCCATTATTGTATTGCTTTATAACAACTTAGAATTTCTTACTTTTTACTCTTTTTTTACTTTCTGAGGGAGCAATTTTCCACTGTGAAACAAGTGTCACTTCTGAGGCCCATTTTGCACTATAAAAGAACTTTGTCACATATCTTTTAAAAATACATTTTATAAAACGTTTAACAGCATTATATCCTTAATAAAATTAAGAGCAAGGTCTTAGATGTTATAATATATGGGTCTGAGTACTATATCAAGGTATCAAAAATTAATACAAGACATCATATCAAAAACTGGATGAAGACGATGGTGTACCACCTCCAATAAAACCACACTTAGTAAAGGCACTATGGTCTTGAAACCAACTATGATGTTGATGACAGCTTACTTTTGTTTTAATAACACTATAGTACAATAAACACTTCACAGAAAGTGCAAACTGTCAGTTATTGTAAATCTGGCAAAGTAAAAGTGCAGAATTAAACATCTGAGGATAAATGCTAGCTCAGTTTCAAAACTAAATGAGTACTGAGTGAGACCTTGACAACTGCCAACTGTAGAAAATGTTCGATGACTAAATTGTTATAATGTTTTTTAATGAATACTATTATTGCATTTTTTTTCTTTACTGGAAATATTCAGGTCAAGCATAGTTGCAGAGCAACCAATCAGTTCGAAGTGGTGTGCGGTCTGCAGCAAAATGCTAGCTGTCATAAGAACTTCTGAAAAACAATTACAGAAATCAAAACATATTTAAAAACAAAAACACAAAGTTTAAGCTTCATAGAGATCATGTCCATCCATTGAAGAAGGAGGGAGGTTGGGAGTGGGGAGAGAATGGTAGAGGGTCGAGTGTTGTCTTCTCTGTAAGGAAATACAATCACAAACCCATTGTCTTCAGGATAAGCACAAAATATATTAATAGAGTCATGTTCTTTCTAATGACTACTAATCTTTAAATCAGAAAGAACAGTTCCCACATTGCCTTCAACTGCAGACTGCCGATCAAATGCTCGATACCACTTTCAAATTCCGTAATACAAAACAATAAGACAGTTTGCTGGATATGGAGACACTCACTGCAAAAACAACTATTTCTTTTACTTTTGTGGATTGTGCTGTAAGTTTACAAGTGAACGAAAGCTACTTATACAAGCATAATCTATGGTAATATTCTCACCTAATAAGGCACACAGTTTCAAATGTATCTCAGTTCTTTTTCATGTAGTTTCGCTAGATAATAGTTTTCATTGCTCCTTGAGCTAAATTCTAGACAGCTTAATCAGCTTGCAGGAACAGGAGAATGTAGCACCAAGTGTAAGTCTGTGTGTTTCATGCTTTGCTGAACATCTTCATATGTATCATAGATGCAGAGCAACCAGTCAGTTTGATGTGCTGTAGACCGCACACCACTTTGAACTGATTGGTTGCTCTGCAACTATGCTTGACCTGAATATTTCCAGTAAAGAAAAAAAAATGCAATAATAGTATTCATTAAAAAACATTATAACAATTTAGTCATCGAACATTTTCTACAGTTGGCAGTTGTCAAGGTCTCACTCAGTACTCATTTAGTTTTGAAACTGAGCTACAATCAGTCCTCAACTACTACTCTATGTGATTATCTGCTACCTTCTGAATATGTCAATTGCTTGTCTTCAGCCATTCAACTTGTTGCATTTCATTGGGGATTCTCCATCATTGCTCATATTGAACTTCAAAGAAAACAAAACCAAGACAGAAACAAGTGCACCTAGTGTGGGATTTAATTTGGTAAAACCTATACCACAAATACTTCTTTTAGTGGCTCTAAATTATTGTTACAGAAGATTGGGTCTGGAATTCACCTTCTGAAAAAAAAGGGTCTCTTTTCTGTTTTTATCCAGTCATGTATCAGCACTGTGTGTTATCAGTGACCCTCACTATATTTCTGTGGAAATGTTAGGTGGTTTTAAATTTTATATTAGGACTAAAAACTAGTACATCTGTCAGTTTGTCATCTGTCTGTCCACTTTACCATAATTCTCAAGCACCAATATACGTGCAGGACAAGAACGAAAGAAATTCCAGAACGTTACATAGCAAGAAAAGCTCAGAAAAAATGAAAGTACTAATATTAAGTGACAGTCATGGAAGAGACTGTGCTCAAATACTGCAAGACAAACTAGGGCCCTCATACCAGGTAAAAAGCATAGTAAAACCTGACGCCCCACTAAAAGAAGTGATAAAAACGCAGAATATTTGACAAGAAGCTTCGGTACACGTGATACTTTGATTGTAATAGGGGGTTCTAACGACATAGACAAACCTCTCGATCTAATGTTGAAGCATGTGGTAGAACCATTGGAACCAATACTCGCTCTAAGTCACAAAATGAATATCATTATCCATCCTATACCCAGGAGATATGATGTTCAAAATTTAAATAGTAAAATTAATATTGCAAACCTCCACCTGATACAGGCTCTGAATTTAGCTAAACACCTGTACAAAAAAAGAATTGCTGTAAACTTTGAAATAGAGAGACTAGCCAGAAACCACTTCACAACACATGGCTTACACCTAAACAAATGTGGCAAGGAGATTATCTGCAATAGACTGGCCTTGCTGACAACTATGGGTGACAATAAGAAACCAAAAGTCAGAAACCATAAACAGACACTAATAAGCAATTGGATAAAGACAAACAAGATGGGAAATAAAAAGAGTAATAGTGGCCATACTGTGCAAACTACACTAGACAAATGGGTCACGAAGTCACAGAGACGAAACACAAACCCCCTGACCCCTCAAAAAGGCCAGCAACCTGAAAGGATCAATAATGTGATGGTGAACATTATCGAGACATCCCTCCAAAACGTCAATGTGATGCCTCAACAGAGTGAAGTGCATGTGAATACTTTTCAGGCCCACCTGGAAGATGAGATGGCTGGCAAGGATGACCAACAGAACCAGCACAACTGCTCAGAAGTCAACATACCTGTAATACAGCACAATTTAAACTAAAGGTCAGTGACACAGTAAATATGACTTCGAGCCCCCTGAGTAAACCCCACTCAGACCTGAAAATCTATTATCACAATATCCAATCCTTGAGCAACAAAACTGATGACTTAAGCATTTTGCTGACCAGTGAACTCAGTGATATCTCAGTAGTATGCCTAGCAGAGCACTGGCTCTGCACTGATGCGGTTAAGCTAATCTCACTACCCAACTTCAAATTGTGTTAACACTACTCCAGATCAAATGGACATGGTGGGGTTGCCATCTTCATTAAACAACACATTGAATATAGCCCACTTCCTACCCTAAAGGAAATAGGAACAGATAAGATCTTTGAATGTGCAGTCATTAAGCTTACAGATCTAAATCTAATTGTAGCTACAATCTACCATCCCCCCTCCAGTAGTATTAATGATTTTCTGTTACAAATGGACTTGTTTCTATCCAAAATAAGTCAGTGGAAAAAGGAGGTGATTATATGTGGTGACTTTAATATAGACTTTCTCACCCACAACAGAAACAGGGAAACATTGATTAACATTGCAAAAACTTATAATCTGCATGGCCTTGTAAACAAGCCCACTAGAATAACACCCACATCCAAGACAGCTCTAGATCAAATTTTTACAAATAGAAATAAACTTAACCCAACTATAGAAGTATACAATGCAGGATTCAGTGACCACCAAGCTGTCATTCTAAAGGTCGATGTTAGCAAAGATACCTCAAACCCAGTCCCACCTAAAACTTTACGAAGGTTTTTCACCCAAGAGAACTTGAACAAGCTAAATGCCCTCCTTAGTAAAGAAAAGTGGACAGAGATGTACACAGCCAATGATGTCAACATGAAATTCAACATATTTATTGACAAAATGATCCACCACTTTGAAGAGGCCTTTCCACAAAAACCAGTAAGAATAAATAATAATAATAATAATAATAATAATAATAATAATAATAATAATAATAATAATAATAATAATAATAGAAACAAGAGTTGGATTACACCAGCTATAAAAATCTCTTGCAAACATAAAAGAATACCCCACATGTTATGTAAACAAAGTAGTGACTCCCCCCAACTAACAGAATACTATAAAAACTACACATGTATCCTAAGAAGAGTGATAAGACAAGCAAAAAGGATGCAGAATGATGAGTAAATTGACAAATCCAGCAATAAAGTAAAAGCAATGTGGAATATCATAAAAAGGGAAAGAGGGGAAATGAAAGCTTCACATTCGAACATAGAAATCAAACTCCACAATGAATCTATATCTAATCCCGAAGTTGTGGTGAACTCATTCAACAATTTCTTTACAAGCATAGCTGAAAAACTGGTCCAAAATAATCCTAACACAAATTACCAACCAGCAAACCAAAAATATCACACATGTGCAGAGTCAATTTTCATTACCAAAGTCACTGAAAATGATGTTGCAAAAGCCCTCAGAGAGTTAAAAAATTCATATTCAGCTGGAATTGATGGCATCCCAGCAGCTGTAATCAAAATTTGTGAACACACAATTGCTGAACCATTAACTCACCTCTGTGACTGTTCTCTCCAGGCAGGTATCTTCCCTGAAGCTCTGAAACTTTCTAAAGTAATACCTGTCTTCAAAAAAGGTGATAATAAAGATATGAATAACTACAGGCCTATCTCAATCTCATCCTGCTTTTCTAAAGTTTTTGAAAAAATAATGTCCAAAAAAATGATGGACTTCATTGAAAAAAAAGATTTACTAAGTTTAGCTCAACATGGGTTCAGAAGCAACAAATCTACTGAAACTGCAGTATATGATTGCACAAATACGCTTTTAGAACTGTTAGATAGAAAACAACCCATAACAGGCATATTTCTGGATCTGTCAAAGGCTTTTGACACTGTTGACCACAAAATATCACTGGAAAAATTAGAACACTGCGGTATCAGAGGAATTGCAAACAACTGGATTGCTACATTCCTAACCAATCGGATGCAGAGAGTCAGCATGAAATATACTAATAGACAAAGCAACTCAATAACCGAAATACTGTTGTTGTTGTGGTCTTCAGTCCTGAGACTGGTTTGATGCAGCTCTCCATGCTACTCCATCCTGTGCAAGCTTTTTCATCTCCCAGTACCTACTGCAACCTACAGCCTTCTGAATCTGCTTAGTGTATTCATCTCTTGGTCTCCCTCTACGATTTTTACCGAAATACTATCAAGTAATAAAACTGTAAAGCAAGGTGTTCCACAGGGCTCAGTATTGGGACCCCTACTTTTCCTCCTGTATATTAATGACTTGAGCCTGAATGTTGATGCACACAAAACAATAATATTTGCTGATGACACAACTGTACTCCTCAAAGGGGAGAATACAGAGGCTGTGCAAAAAGCTGTGAACTTGGCTACTGATCAACTCAGCAACTGGGCAAAAATCAACAGATTAACTATCAACACCAAAAAGACAGCTTCCATGAACTTCCACACAACACAAAATGCAAATTCCTCTCAGCCATCTGTCACTATAAATAACCAGTCAATAGATACCGACACTGTTTTCAAATTCCTAGGTCTGTGGGTTCAAGATAACCTGAAATGGAATACACATACAGGAAAGGTAAATGCCAGGATTTGTACTGGCTGTTATGCATTGAGTGTACTGAAAACATGTGCTAGCCTCAAAACATTAACCAGTGCATACTACGCTTATATACAAGCCCACCTAAAATATGGTGTAATATTCTGGGGAAATGCTCCAACTGCTCTGAGCACATTCAGAATCCAGAAGAGAGCAATGAGGATTATTACTGAGAGCAAACCCAGAGACTCCTGCAAACCCATCTTCAGAAAGTTGGAAATCCTTACACTGCCTTGCCTCTACATTCTTGAGACTCTAAAATTCTTCAGAAAACACATAGTGCCAACTGACCCCAGAGTCGTAAAAAAATTGTGAAATACATGAACACATCACCAGGAAAAACGCAAACCTGCATGTTATACATACAAACACTCAACTGTGTAAAAGGGGAGTTTTCCACATGGGCCTCCAACTGTTCAACAATCTTCCCACTAGTATTAAGTCCATCGAAGACAACATAAAATTTAGCAAAGCTGTGAAGTCATATTTGTTGTGTCACTGTTTTTACTCTGTAAATGAATACTTAGAACAATAATCTTGCTGTTTCTGTTAAATTGAAAACATTGAGCAATACAATAGATTAGGATACTTTAGGCTTACGTTAATACATGTTAACAATGTTAAATGATATTTTCCGACATCTGCAACACACTGTGTACCATCAGATCACATGGAATAAATAAATATTCCAACATAATTATTTAGACTCGAGTAAATAATTTGGGACAGATTTCAGAAGTTGGTATGTTGTTTTACATTTTTTTATGGCAAGACAACATGTAATTTGCAAAGTAATGAGAAATAGTGAAGTTCTTTTTCTTTTTGCTCAATAAGAATTTTAGTGGAGATTATTTCTGATATTAATAGTATTTGTTATTATGGAACTCACATAAATTTGTTTTTCTTGAGTAAAGAATTGAATACAAACATTACTACCTGCTCCACCCAGATGAGATGAGATGTGAAAGTCCTCAAGAAATAGCCTCATCACAACTGAGAAGGGAGAGTGCTTGTGATTGTAATTGTAATCACAATCTTTTGTTTGGTTCTACAGACAAGAGTATTCTGTATACTTATAGTCAGTGGAGAGAGGACATATTATTAAAAACTAACCCCATGTGTCCAAAGAAGTTTAGGTGCTCATTCTCAAATTGTGTCATAATTATTTGTTGAAAGGAATAAGCACAGAATGAGTGAAGAATTTTTTGGGGTTTACAGGTCATAAATTTCAGACATGCAGTTGATGGACACTGCAAAAATGCTAGAAAGTCAGCAGTAATGTACCTGATACGTAGTTGTTCTCAAGTTCACCTTCCTTCCATATCAGTAACACTGATGATGTTACAGACTTTCAGGGATGGTGGAGAAGGATAAATGTGTCAGTTTGAGGTAAGGGATCTTGTTCCAGAAACGACCAAGTTGAGAGATATATGAAAAAATTATTCTGATACTTCTGACAGTGAACTGATACTGTGAAAAACATGTCTTCTACTGCAAGCTCTTTGGTTTCTATATTTTTGGAGAAGGTAGTAAGGACCAAACCAAGAAATAAAGTCCAGTATATATGGGTGCTACAATGCATACCTTGAGAGCTATTAGCTCTTGTTCATCTTTGCTACTATGAAACACATCTCTTCTACTGAACAAGTGGCCACAGCTCTTCAGGTATGCATTTAAGAGCCCATGTTTGCTAGACATTTTTTTCTTGTTTTGCTCCATACTATCACCTCTGTAAGTTGGCTGCCATGCAACCATAGCAACACTGTCACAGGTATCAGAACCATTTTCGATTATAAGTTTCAACTTGATCGTTTCCGAACCAGAGTCCCTGACCCCAAATCAATAAATTTACTCTTCTCCATTATCCCTGAAAGTTTCCAATAGCATTATGGAATCAACCTGTACAATGATACTTGCAGTGTATAATAACAGTTGAGAAATAATTAATGTACAATTTGAAAAAATAATGGCCATATCTATGCTCCTCAGAAATAGAACACAAACAGAGATACTGTACAACAGTCACAAAAATTTAAGCTTTTCTGTTTGGTAAGCAGTTTTTTTTTCCTTTTTTATTCTCAGCAGTGTCACATGAATATCACTCACCTCTCATATGTCCAAAGTTAATTTCTCATTGTTCATACCATATCTCATATGAGCAGGGATCATTCTACTGTATCTGCAGAAACCCAAATAAGTTGATCTAGGTTAAGTAGTTAAAAAACTGGTTATATGAGGTATATTGTTTAAAATCTTCCCTTACACTTTCAGAAGACAACTGTGTCAGTAGTCCAATAGTGCATTTACGTAATCTTTTTCCAGAAATACAATTGTAAACATTTAGTTCCGGCTGTTAGAAAGATGTTTGCAGTCAGGGAGCAGTTAAAGTTGTCAATTATTATGGCAGAAGTAGGTTACCAATTAACTTAATAATTTGCACTTGCATCTCATGTCTTGCAGCTGATAAAAGAATTGATCTGATTTCTTGGTGGTTAATAGCTGTGTGAACATGAAAAATAGTTTCTCCGATATTATCGCTAGGCATTACTTACAGTGTTTTTATATTTCACCTACACTACTCAAACTATTAAACGTAAGACATATATAACAACTATGTGGTGTGCAACTAGTAATGTAATATCAAAGATTTACCAGAGTATCGTGTATAATTCTTTGACTCAGGGTGCTATCTCATGCATTTTTGTTCCCACATATTTTGATGTTCTCAAAATAATACATTCACAGATTTTATAAATTCTATCAAAAACAAACATACTGTACATTACACTACATTTAACAATGCACACACTCTATCTAACGTTCACACTAATACCATGTCACCTCTGTTATTGCTTTAATCAATGATCTGGATGTACTGTCCTCTTGGAGTACTTTCATGTGCCACTAACATGGATTGACTGTACAGTCGACCTTGGTTTGTGACACATGAGAAAAAATATTCCCTGTTCAGCACCAAATATGATCATTACTACATAACAGATGTCCCAGGCTATATGTAATGTTTTACAGGAAGTGGTCACTATTCAGTCTCAGTTTGTTGCAATGTACTTTTCAGTAAAAACTGACAAAGAAAAGAAATCAATCACTGGAAATAAATTTTAGAGTTGTACTAATGTTTCTTCACATAGGAGCAGTCCTTGAGATATACTAGAATTTATCTTGATAACAGACTTTACACATACATCCTATAAATTTAACAGTTGGAAAACTTCATAGTCTTTTCCCAGAAAAATCTGACTTTTTGCTAAACTACTGTCAAATGTTTATCATATTTTAATGCCACTCCAATCAACAACATTTTTATGTGAACTTTGATTTATTAAGTTAAAAGGTTTAAAAAACATGCTTGTACTCCTAAAACACACAGTGCATGAATATTAAACATCAAAAGTTCTACACTTTCTAGTTTCATGCAGAAATATCTTGAGAGCATTCATAATCAAAAATCACTGTAGCCAAACGTGTCTCCAGACTGAAGACCAAAACAAAAACAACAACAACAACAACAACAAAAACAACAAGAAGTTAAATTTAGCACAGTACTCTCTTTCCATAGGTTTTAGGCACTCACCTGTAATTGTTAACTGAGACGATGGCATTCAAAGGATCATTTACTCTATAATAGACGACAGCATCCACTGTGACAGTCACTGAATCCCTGGTGAGTGCCTGAACCCACATTTTTGAGAATATTACAAGATATACTACATGAGCATATAACATGCAAAGCAAGCAAACATAACCTGAACATTTATATTTACATGTAAATATCAAACAGCTGTGTGATGATTTTTTGTGGCAGTGAAGGTTAAACAAGTAACTTAATTTTATAATTATCTATGAAGACAGATGATCTTAACAGCAAAAATTTTTCATAGTCTTCGCTCATGCACACATATGTACACATGGTATAAAAATTCTTTTTAATAAACATTTAAGCTATTTTGCATAACAAATCATCAGTTAATTATCTGAAATGTAATTGTAGTTATTACGAAGAAAATGAATCCATGACTTGCATCTGGATTGGTTTCAATCTATAGAACCAGTTCAATTTAGTTTTGTTAAATGTAATTTCAACTTTTAAGGTGCTAATCCGTCCTTTCGTCCTTTTACACATGCTAACACAACTAAGTTCAGCAGGCCATTTAATAGTTTCTGTAAATACAAAAGAGGGTAGAAGTATGGGTGCATAAAAATACTTCCATTAATTGTTACCTACAGTTTAAGAATAGGTGTGATCTACATTCCATAGAACAACACTAAAACAAACTAGATTCCAAATTATATGTTGTATATTCCCTACACTCATTGTAGTAAATGATAGCAAATATATTACGCTCTGTCATACACTTCTACCTTACTTGTATGACAGCTGCTGCATAGAATTAGTTCAGAAAAATGTGTTTTCATAGAACAAAAGCACCTTCTTTGTTCATTTTCAATAGTGGCAAGAGCGATGATACTACAACTTATTCCATGAACTGATGTATTCACAGAACTTAGGCACTTCTGTAATAAAGATGCCATACAATTCCTTAATGTCTTCTAATTTGGTAAGAATTTCTGATAACAATTTATGTTACATTCTTCCCCTAAAATTTCTGTTTGGAATGAAAGATTCAGAAATCTCTAGTGCAGTCATAAATTCTAACCTAAAATTGAAGCTATAATTTCTCCATATCTTTTTTTTAGTGTCTCTATATGAACCCCCTTCATCTGATGCAATATTAAAAATTTGCGCACGAAAATACTCATCCCCCACAGCCCTATCTGTATATATTCTTACACAACTTAAAAGGTGTGCACACATGCATGAGCACCGTGAGGAATGTGCCATGAAAGCCTCATCACAAACCAAAATACTGTATCATTTACCAGTGCTGACAAGAATTTAAATACCAACTGAAAAGTATGCATGCCAAAATGCTGATGATTCCCAGGCTTAGGCTGTGATGCAAACAAATCAGTGACTACAGGCTTCAAACTACAGAAGAAACATAGTGTCATAGTAGAAGTGACACCTGGTGTGATCTTTAGATCAATCTGATTGTAAATACAAAATTATGCAACCAAAAATAAACTAAAGAAGCTTAAAAAGCATTAATGTAGCTATTAAAAATGAGTTGATCAAATATATAATAATTCACAGTAAATGTGTTCCAAGATGCTTTCCTAAGGATACCTGTAATCTTCAACATTGTTGGTGGCCATTGTTGGACTGCTGACACGGTAGAATACAACAGCATCTACATTGACTGTGACTGAGTCACGTGACAGCACCTGAAATCCATTTCTATAATAGCATCTTCTGGAAGGGGGGAAAACCACCCACAACAAACAGAGAAAAGTGAAAAAAAAAGGGGTGGATATAGAGAGAGAGAGAGAGAGAGAGAGAGAGAGAGAGAGAGAGAGAGAGAGAGAGAGAGAGAGGGCGAGGAGGGGGGAGGGAGGGGGGGGATGAGGTATGGGTAAGACATGAAAAGGATGGTAGAGAGATGCTTTAAACTACTCTGTCTCATACTGAACATTCCTTTCCCTCTTCAGTTTTTGAAATCAAGTGAAGAATGTGTTCATACATTACTGCCTGACACTAATTGTAAGTAACTTCCTACAGTGCAATCAATCTTGTCTACAGCATATACAATATAAATATGAAGCTGAATAATTTAAAAAGGAAAGGTGAAATTGGTAGCCATTTCCTTTTATCTTCCAATGAACTTCATTTTTCATTTTAAGATTCATGGTAAATTTCAATTTCTATGCAAGATGGATGCCAAAAACTGCTCTCATTATTCAGGAGAATTATGCATATGTGGGCAGTTAATTTTCATGAGATGAAGATACATTGTTAGTGGTGATAAAACACAGTTTGCTGCCATGTATTACATATGTATACCCCCTCCTCCATACACTGTATTTAAAAAGAATATTTTATTCTCATGTTGTTTTCTCTTACATTTTAAAATTTTGTGTGAACCTTCCTGTTCCCCATTTCCAAGCTGTAGCAAAAAGCACTTGGCTGATATTTTCATATTATTGTGTAATTAGCTTTTGTGTAAATGTACCTCCAGGAATGGTAGCATTAGCTCTGCAGTACAGTTCTGATTAAACATAATGCTTAACATATGTGTCCCTCTCGTTTCATAATTTAATCTAATAACACAATTAACTAAGGTCAATTCAGAACTGAATTACTCCAAAAGTAGCACATACAACAGCAAAAACTCAAAACAAAAAATTTTAAAAAGTTGGAGAAATAGGCAAAAGACAATGCTTAAATATGACAACTTTTGATGTGAATAAAACAATATCTCATATACCATCATCAGGGCCTGAAATCTAAAAAAGTGTTGCGGCTACTAACGATATTCGGTATGGCTGCAGAAATTGATATTACTGCAGTACAGCATCAACAATGCAAAGAAAAAGTATTTGTATAGGTTTCAGTTTCAGCAGCAGAAGTTCTTTTAATGGTAAAGAAATCACAATTATCTTTAAAAAAAAACCTGTTTACAGTAAACAGTCTTCCTATTTTTTCAGTATTATTTCAAATATTGCAATGACAAAAGACCATCTACATCTATGTCTACATCTACGTGGATACTCTGCAAATCACATTTAAGTGCCTGGCAGAGGGTTCATCGAACCACCTTCACAATTCTCTATTATCCCAATCTCGTATAGCACGCAGCAAGAATGAACACCTATATCTTTCCGTACGACCATCCTATACACAACTAACAGCTACAGGGACAGCCTCAAAGCAACTGGAAGAATGTATATACTGATCACTCGTATAGTAAAATGTTCACATCTTGAAGACAAGAAATGTTATTGTAACCCTCATGAAAAAGATATGGTTTTGATTTACACTGACATAATTTTCATCAATGATATATTCAACACAAATATTTAACATGTGAAAACATATATAAAAATTAACAGCAATTAGTTACTCATTCTATTATTCACATAATCTTTATGAAAAAAGATACAGTAGCCAGTATGAAATGTCCAATCATTGGGAGAAAGCCAATGAATTGCAGTTTTTCCTGAGCTCTCATTTCAGGGATGTGCTGTATTGGGACCTGCAGAGTGGGAGTTGGGGGAAGGGGCAGGAGGAGGAACGCTCAGGGGTATCTGGAGGTTAACATCTAACTGAGGCCATTCAAGACAGAACACTAGCACAGTTGGACAAGGACGAGTGAAGAAAGCTCTGTGGCTAAATAAGGAACTACAATTCGAATCCACTTCAAGTGATTCACAGATAAATATGAACATCTGAACGAGAATGGTCAGATAGGGATGCAAGTCCTGCTGCTCCAAAATAACAAGAGTAATTGTACTTGTTGATTATTGCAATGCTGCTGATAAAATAAATGGAATCCATGGATTACACCTTGCCCTATTCAGCCAAAATGTTGAGACTAATTCTATGACAAATCTGTAAATGATGAGTTGCACAGGGGGAGGGGAGCAGTAGGAGCAAGGGGGGATGCATGTCTCATGAAGATATTTTGTTAAAAATCAAAATAATTTACTTTAATTTACTTTAATTTGTCACTCACATGTGCACAGAAGTATTTTATTTGCATATCTGAATTATGTTCCATGGGTTCACTGAATTTCTAGAGATTAAATTTCTGCATTTTGCTCCAATGCATAGGACTTTCAAACTATTTTGAATTATTTACAGACGTGTTTTCTATCCACGTGCTGCAAGAACTAACATGAAACATAATTCTGTTCACAGCAAATTTTTGGAATTTTATGTTTAAGATCCTTCCCACCTGCTGAGAACAGATCTCATTCCTGGGACTCAAGCTATGAAGCCTTAATTCAGCTTGCCTTTTTTTAGTTGTTATATATTTTAGTGTGACCCTTTTTTAAGTTTGTTTAGCATTTGCACAGGTGTGACAATGCTGGTACTCTTGCTGTTAGTGCAGTTACTTCACGGGCTGACGACGGCTCGATAACAACTGGGTAACGGAACCCTGACGGAGAAAAAAAACTCGCCATGTGATCTAGTCTATGGGAAGCAGAGTGTCCAAATACATGCAGAGATTTGCATAGCAATAATCTCAGTCAGTGGCTGGCATGGACAGTTAATTAAGCACACAACAGTAGCACTCGGCATGAAAAACAAGCAGAGGTCCGCAGTAGTTGGGTGCAGAGTGAACGTTGCCTGCTTCACTTGCTGACACCGCCAGTAAACACTTCGGTCAGTAGGACTGTCCCTATTATACGATATGTGGGCCCTCCGGGGCAAGTTCCTAGACTACTACACTGCTCCATCCATCTCATCTCGTCTGCCTCCATCGCGATTTCCTCTGGCGGGGATACTAAATTCCTCCCTCACCTGAAAAGGCGATGGCCAAAAATTGCCATTCTTAGGCCACATCCTCCAGTGCAGAACCTGGGAGGGTGCCAGAGAACTTGACAGCAGACTGACCACCAGAGGAAGAAATGTCGATGCTTCTGGCCCCACCAGGAGGGTGGAATGACTCGGAGGCTGCAGCAACGGTGGGCCCACCAGTGTCAGCGGGGACATGTCCCCCTCCAAGATGACAAGTGAGAGGAGGCAGAAGGGGATGGATACAGGTCGAAATTTATGGGCTCCGCCTCAGCAGGTGGCGGTGCAAGTCTCACTGGGTAGCGAGGCTGCAGGCAATTGAGGGATGGTGGAGGGAGTGCAGGGGGCAAAACGGAAAGGTTCACTACTGCAAGCGGGAGCCCACCCCTAAAACAACGTCACGAGCAACCCTGGCTCTCAGCCGACCAGAAGGCTGCAGTTGCGGTGCCCCGACAGGGCACAGGTGCAACTGATTTCCGTGATGAGTCAGCTGCTCCCCATCAGCATCCACCACAAACTGCCAACCTTTGTGGCCCACCATGACACCCAGCTGCCACCCCTGATGCTGGCTTACGGATGACAGTTCACCATGTCACCAGGCCACAATCTTTCGTAATTGGTTTGAAGAATATTCTTGACAATGCAAGCAAATAATTTGACCAGATCACCCGACACGAATCTCCTTCAACATCTATGGGTCATGAACTGGCAACACTTTCACAACTACAGACAGCTATAGAGGCCGCATGACAGAATATTTCTGAAGGAGACTTCCAATGACTTGTTGCATAAATTCCACATCAGTTGCTACACAATGCCAAGCAAAAGGAGGTCTGACACAATATTAGGAGGTATCTCATGACTTCTGTCACCTCAGTGCATTACTAGTTGATGGATGCATAGCAGTTTTCACATGTTACTTTTGCATGTTATGACTTGTGGTGCAGCAGAATGAGAGGTACATTGTTTTTATTATAAGTTTTGTCATATTTTTTTAATCTATTAATGTATTAGTTATTACTGTACCTTCTTTTACTTCTGTTGCAGGCTCTGAAGATGGCTACCATATAGCCAAAACTGGTAATTCTATTTAAAAAGCAGTGCAATCAGACAATTATGTAAAAATTATGCATATCACAATTGCTCTCCAAATGGTCACTTTATTCCAATTTCAGTTCATAAATAAAAATGCTGACATATGGACAACACCAGCTCTAGACTGAATTTCTTACTGTTCTACATTTTGTAAAACAAAAGGTCATATTTGCCCTGCTTTCATGAACACATCATATCACATCACAAACTGAAGGTCTACATGAGGAATAAATTTCTTTACATAAAAGCCTACTGTTCCCATGTTTCAGTGAAAGGAATCAGTAAAATTTCATTGATACCCCTTATGTCTGCTGCTTATAAATAAATTTTTTTTGTGTTAACTTACTTCTTACAGTGTGTTTTATTCTTTGAAATAACATGTTTTCCTCAATTAGTGTTTTAGTTTAAATTTTCTCCCAGAAACATAATTGACATATTTTTTTCCAAACATTCACATTACTACCACTGGCAAACTGATGTTATTGGTATGTTAACACCAATGACAGTGCAGTAGGGAAACAGAAAACTTAGCTTATTCAAGAAACTATTGGCCCCAAAATAAAATTTTAATACACTCAATGAGATCTCCTTGAAAACAAGAGCTCACTTTGCTGGACCACTTTAAAACTTTACCAATTAATTGTGTTTTGTAACAAATATCTGGTTGTAAATGCCACAATTTTACAGATACACTGCACTCACAGAACAATATGTGATGTGCTGCCGCTGCCACAGCCACTGCGACCAGCCACCCACCTCCCCACCCTTCACCCTCCCCTACAAAAGCCAAGGTTCCAGTGAGTGACTGTCCTTCCAAGCCTGAGAAATTATTGAGAAAAATTATTTATGAAGTTTTGATATATGTAAATTACAGAGCATTTCTAGAACAAAACTACCAAACAACGTGGATTCCTCTTTAAAGCAGGTGTTTCATGATGTGGGCACTGTCATCATGACAAAGTTAAATGATATGTTCTCGATTGTCGTAAATCCTTGGGTGTTCTAGGTGGTGACATACTTTCAGTAAGTGTAAAAATGGTAATACATACTCCATGGAAGTCTCAATTGCAAACTCCTGAACTTCAGAAGATGAAGTCTGATGTATCGTATCTGATAACTGAAATGATCACGGTACACCTGCAATGAAACAGTGTGCAAAGGATTTGCTTGCAGCAACTGAGAAGTACAAAAGTACTAATTGAACTGAAGCAAATATGGTTTAGTGTGAACTATGAAACAAGTGTTGTATAGCCATACAGAAAGGTAGCTCATTTAAAGTATTTAAAAATGTAGTTTCTCAGGAATAAACCACCAGAGACTATGAGCTGGTTTTACAACAACACTCAGCCAACATCCCTGAAAAATACTGAAAATTTTGTTGATAGAAATCACTTCTGCTCTGAATAACTAGGGAAATGGGACCATATCAGCACCAAATTGAAATACAGAGTATCAGACTTCATCTTAACTACAGACATACACTGTGTTATGCTACTTACTTTGCTCACATTAGCTTTCCTTATAAATACTATTATTTGTTAGCTCTATATTTAACATACCTCTTGTGGAGGAACATCAAATGAAACAGTCCGTAGATCTACTTTGCAGTACGTATCAATGCATGGTAAGACAAAAAAAATTCCCGGACCACGGGCTCCCCCCTTACGAAGTCTCCCTAAGCGGAAGATAACAGCGCGTTCGTACTCCTGGACCACCTAAAAATTTAAGAGCATTCATAACCCTTTGTTATCTAGATGAAAATAATCTGTCAACCTTAGTTTATTTACAATATTCTTATTCAGTACACAGTAGGAAACAGTAAACTTTAGTTCCATGAACAATTTGTAAAAAAATTAAAGACAGTGGTGACTTCTTACTTCATTTAAGAAATTAAATATAAAAGAACAGTTTATACTACCACTTAACTTAGAAAATTCTACGAGAGTAACACAACTGGAAAACTATAGATAATTAATGCACCATCAACACTACTGATATCGCTGGAAGATTATGAAAGTGTGTTGTTACAGAAGAGTCACCAAAATTTGATTTAGATGTTTTTGTTGCCGTCGTCATTGTTGTCATCGTCGTCTTCAGTCCAAAGACTGGTTTGATGCAGCTCTCCATAGTGCTCTGTTCTGTGAAATCCTCTTCATCTGCAAATAGCTACTGCAACATACATCGTTTTGAACCAGCTTACTGTATTCATCTATTCATCTTTGGTTTCCCTCTACAGTTTTATCCCACACACTTCCCTCCAATCTTACATTGGTGATCCCTTGGTGTGTTAAGATATATCCTACAATAGATCCCTTCTTTTAGTCAAATTGTGCCACAATTTTTTTTTTCTCATCAATTATATTCAGTAGCTCCTCATTGGCTACACTATTTACAATCTAATCTTCAGCATTCATATGTAGCACCACATGTCAAAAGCTTCTATTCTCTCCTTGTGTAAATTGTTTATTGTCCATGTTTCACTTCCATACAAGACTACACTCCAGACAAATACCTTCAGAAAAATACTTCCTAACACTTAGTCTATAATAGATGTTAACAAATTTCTCTTCTTCAGAAATGCATTTCTTGTCACTGCCAGTCTACATTTTACATCCTCTCTGCTTCAGCCATCGCCAGTTATTTTACTACTCAAATAGCAAAACCCATCTACTACTTTTAGTGTCACATTTCCTAATCCAATTCCCCCAGTATCATCTGATTTAATTTGACTACATTTCATTACCCTTTTTACTTTTGTTGGTATTCATCTCATACCCTCCCGTAGAGACACTGTCTATTCCATTCAACTACCCTTCCAACTTCACTGCCAACTCTGAGAATTACAATGTAATTACAATGAAATCCAGACCTTTAGCTGCTTATAGGCATTGATAAATATCAACAGGGACAGTTGAAAATGTGTGCACTGACCGGGACTGAAGCCTAGGATCTCCTGCTTACATGGCAGATCCACCTGAGCCACAGAGGACACAGAGGATAGTGCAACTACAGGGACTTATCTCTGGCATGCTCCTCGTGAGATCCACATTCCCAACTTACTGTCCACACACTACACTTGTAGTGCCCCTGCCCACTATACTCATTACTCATGGCAGAAAGAACAGATACCATCTTCATATAGAATTACAATGTTGTCAGAAAACCTCAAAGTTTTCATTTCTTTTCCATAAACTTTAATTCCTTTTCCAAATTTTTCTTTTGTTGCTCAATGTAGCAATTGAACAGCATTGGGGATAGGCTACAATCCTCTCTCACTCCCTTCTCAACCACTGCTAACCTTTCATGCCTCTTGCCCTTTGTGACTGCTGTCTGGTTTCTGTATAAGTTTTATATAAGCATTTGCTCACTGTATTTTACCCCTGATACCTTCAAATTTTCAAAGGGTGTATTCCAGTCGACATTGTTAAAAGCTTTCCCAAATCTAAAAACGCTAGAAATGGAGGTTTGCCTTTCCTTTTAAGAGAACTCAAAGGGTCAAGTACTGTCTCACATGTTCCTATATTTCTTTGGAACCCAAACTAACATTCCCCAAGACTGGCTTCTACCATATTTCCATTCTTCTGTAAATAATTGTAGTTAGTATTTTGCAACCATGACTTACTAAACTGATATTTTGGTAATATTCACACCTGCAGCACCTGCTTTCTTTGGAATTAGAATTATTTCATTCTTCTTGAATGTCTAAGGGCATCACACACTTCTCATACATCTTGAATACCAGGTGGAATAGTTTGTTATGGCTGGTTCTCCAAAGGGTATCAGTAGTTATGACTGTCAAATTCTTCTTGCAGTGTCATATCTCCTATCTCACCTTCATGTATGTCTTCTTCTCATTCTATAAAATGCCTTTAAGTACATTTCCCTTGTACAGCCCTTCTATAAACTCTTTCCACCTTTCAGCTTCTTCACTTAGAACTGATTTTCCACTTGAGCTCTTGATGTTCATAGAGTTGCTTTTCTTTCCTTCAAATGTCTCGTTAATTTTCCTGTAGAGTATGTATCTTTCCCCTAATTATATATGCTTCTATATCTTTACATTTGTCCTCTACTCATTCCTGCTTAGCCATTTTGCATTTCTAGTCAGTCTCATGTTTTTAAATGTTTCTATTCCCCTTTTCTTGCTTCATTTGCTGCATTTTTGTATTTTATCCTTTCATCAGTTAAATTCAGTAACTACTGTGCTGTTCAGTGATACAATTCCATGTTTTTTAACTACTTAATCCTCTCCTGCCTCCACTATTTCATCTCTCAAAGTTACCCATTCATCTTCTTCTGTATTCCTTTCCTTGGTTCAGTCAATAATTGCCTAATGCTCCCTCTGAAACTCTAAACCACCTCTCATTCTTTTAACTTATCCACGTCCCATCTCCTTACTTTCCTTCCTACTAGCAGTTTCTTCTGTTTTCATCTACAGCTTGTAACCAATAAATTATGGTAAGAGTCCACATCTGCTCCTGTAAATGTCTTACAGTTCAAAATCTGGGTCCAAACTCTCTGGCTTAATATTATACACTGAGGTGACAAAAGTCATGGGATAGTGATATGCACATACACAGATGGCAGTATATTGTCAACACGAAGGGAATTAACAGACTTTGAACACAGAATGGTAGGTGGAGCTAAACACATGGGATATTCCACTTTGGATATCATTAGGGAATTCAATATTCTGTAATCCACAGTGTACTGAGAATACCAAATTTCAGTCACTACTTTTCACCACAGACAACACAGTGGATGATGGCCTTCACTTAACGACCAAGAACAGCGGTGGTGTTTGCATAGGGTTGTCAGTCCAATGCATAGCCAACACTGCATGAAATAACCAGAGAAATAAATGTGGGATGTAGGACAAACATATCAGTTACGAGTGTGCTGCAAAATTTGGCATTAACGAATTATGGCAGCAGACGACCGAAGTGAGTGCCTTTGCTAAAATCATGATGTGGCCTAGACTGCCTCTCCTGGCCTTGTAACCATATTGGTTGCACCCTAGATGACTGAAAAACTGTGGCCTAGTCAGACGAGTCCAGTTTCAGTTGGTAAGAACTGATGATAGATTCCAAATGTGGCACAGACCCCATGTACCCAATTAGTCACCAAGACACTGTGCAAGCTGGTGGTGGCTCCATAATGGTGTGGGCTGGGTTTACATGGAATGGACTGTGTCCACTGGTTCAGCTGAACAAGTCATTGCCTAGAAATGGGTTTTGTTCAGTTATATGAAGACCATTTGCAGCCATTCACGGACTTCATGTTCTCAAACAACAATGTGCCATGTCACCAGGCCACAATTGTTTTCAATTGGTTTGAAAAACATTCTGGACAATTTGAACAAATTATTTGGCCATGCAGATCATTTGACATGAATTCCATTGAACATTTATGGGAAATAATTGAGAGAACAGTTTGAGCACAAAATCCTGCACTGGCAAAGCTTTCTCAATTGTGGATGCCTACAGAGGCAGCATTACTCAATATTTCTGCATGGGAATTCCAATGACTTGTTGAGTCCATGCCATGTTAAGTTGCTGCACTATTCTAGGCAAAAGGAGGCCCAACATGATATTAGGAGGTATCCCATGACTTTTGTCACTTCAGTGTATAGTCAATGTGCAATATTTCAGTGTCTCCAGGTCTCTTCCAGATATTAAGCCTTCCTTAACGATTCTTAAACCAAGTGTTAGTGATGACTGAATTATGCTGTGTGCAAAATTTTACCAGGTGGCTTCCTCTTTAATTCCTTTCTCCCACTTTATACTCTTCTAGTATTTTTCCTTTTCTTTCTTTTCTTACTATCAAATTCCAGTCTCCCACCACAAATTTTCATCTCTCTAAACTATCTGCACAGTCTCTTTTATCTTATTGTACACTATTTTCAAACTCTTTATCATCTGCAGAGGTAGTGGGCATAAAAAGTTGTACTGCTGTGGTGTTTGTTGGCTTTGTGTCTATCTTGGCTATGATAATACATTTACTATGCTGTTAATAGTAGCTTACACACATTCCTATTTTCTCATTCATTATTAGACCTACTCCTAGATTTGATTTTGTGTTTATAGCCCTGTACTCACCTGACCAAAAGTCTTGTTCATCCTGCCAAATTAAAGGATCGGACATTCCACACAGTAATCCATAGAATGTCAGTTTTGTTTTTCCTGATGACAACACCCTCCTCAGTAGTCCCCACCCAGAAATCTGAATAGGGTCTATTTTACCTCTAGAATATTTTATCAAAGAGTATGTCGTCATAAGTTAAGCATACAGCAGAGCTTCACGCCCTCAGAAAAAATAATGGCTGTTTGATTTAGCACAAACACAAAAAAGAAATTGCAAGACACTTTGAACAGAGAGCCTGGGTACTATTGACAGAACGTACATATTCTGCATCAGGTTTGCACTGCTTTTCTTACTGGATATTTCCTTCATAACTGAAAAAATAATCTAGGACTTTGATGCTAAGGAATTATAGTGCTACTCGAATTCAGCTATTGGATTGTTGAATAGTACCGAGTTACTTACTCTGATGAGATAGATCAACATAAGTTTGGATTAACACAAAAAGTTGAAAACACACAAGAGAGGGGTGTTTGCAGTTTTGTCGATTTTGTGAGAGTGTGCAATAAAAGATAGGAAGAAGGTTAGGGTTTTTCATCTCATCAGCATCAAGGCATTAGAGATAGAGCCCAAGCTCTGAATGATTCAAAAATAGAGAAAGAAATCAGATGTGGCATTTCAAAGGACCCATGCTGGCCACTTGTCTGAAGCAGTTTAGGGAAATCGTGGGAAACCTAAATCTGGATGGTTACTTGTGAATTTGATGTATTATATAATATGGGATACTAGATGCTGGAAATCACTGTGGTTTGTCACGGACAAAATTTGATGTAGAAATTCTATGTATGCTTCAATATTGTTCCAGAATGAGATTTTCACTCTGCAACGGAATGTGCACTGATATGAAACTTCCTGGCAGATTAAAACTGTGTGTCGGACCGATACTTGAACTCGGGACCTTTCCCTTTCACAGACAAGTGCTCTACCATCTGAGCTACCCAAGCATGACTCACGCCCTGTCCTCACAGCTTTGCTTCTGCCAGTATCTTGTCTCCTACCTTCCAAACTTTACAGAAGCTCTCCTGCTATGAGGACGGGGCGTAAGTCGTGCTTGGGTAGCTCAGTTGGTAGAGCACTCACCCGCGAAAGGCAAAGGTCCCGAGCTCGAGTCTTGGTCCGGCACACAGTTTTAATCTGCCAGGAAGTTTTACACGTATAACGCTTGCAAAAGTTTGGAAGGTAGGAGACGAGGTACTGGCAGAAGTAAAGCTGTGAGGACGGGGCATGAGTCGTGCTTGGGTAGCTCAGACGGTAGATAAATTGCCCGCGAAATGCAAAGGTCCCAAGTTCGAGTCTCAATCCGGCACAGAGTTTTAATCTGCCAAGAAGTTTCAATATTGTTACTGTCAAAAGTCCATTGGTTTCCAGATTTCCGAACTGATCATTTCAAATACTCTACAGCTTTAGAAAACTTCTGCTACTTCATTAATAATAAGCTGCGGTATCATGTAATGACAAAAAACTAAGAAAGAGTGAACTAACTTAATCAGTATCCATATAGCTCACAGTACAAATATCACATGTCTTTTTGAAAATACACCTTTAAGGAAAGAAATGATACCATAAGAATTATATAAAGCAATGTCAGTTAATGAAACATTAAAAATATAGCTATAAAATTAATAATGGAATTAACTTTTTTAATGAAAATACTTGCCTCCTTCTGACATTTAACACATTCACCAGTCAAATTTGTTATGACAAATGATTTATCCTTCAGAGAGATCAACCAATCTGCAATCCTTATATCCTATATTCCCTCTTGAACTAAAGTCATGTTAACCAAAATGTCAACTGTGAATGTAGACTTTCCTAACATATGCTACTGACAAAACCTCTTGGATGACACTGTTAAAATAACGCAACAATTGAATTCATAGACTGTCTTATTTATCATCTTCTTCACCAGAAGATTATCAGTATGGCACTCTACAAAGTGTTACAGTATTTTGACACTGCCACCCAGCTCAAAACACAAGAGCTTTTCATTGATATGTCAACAGTTCGTGATTTTAATTTTATTATCTACATTTTAAATGTCTTACTTTTACAGCGCAGATGCTACACCTTTTATATTGATGAAAGTTTGTTTTACAGCAATTTGTAAGTGGTCTCTTACTTCCTAAATAGATGCAAGAAACCTACTAAAACCGAGATCTGGGATCATTAGCATTCTGAATCTCTTGCTGTTTTCTCTTCCTATTCCTCATCATGTGCAACTTTTCTCACCTTGGTTGACATTTCTGGCACATTTTTAAATCCCAAATGTTGTCAGTGTTGTGTTTGAGCAGATGCTCTTCCCAGTCCCAGTCTTAAGTGAGTCTATATTACTCAGCAGAGAAGATGTAATAAAGATGCATCACCTTTACATATATTATGTAAGCAATGATCTATAGCATGTCCAGAAACCATCTTATCCCTAATTATTTCTGTATTGTTGAACATACCTTCCTCTGAAATCTGTCAGCAACCATGATGCAGAATCTTCTTTTCCTCACCACTGCTGCAATTTACAGTCTGTGTCAATGTAAACATTTCGAGCTTATACTGCTGGTGGCAGTATTCAGAAACCACAATGTTTTTATGAATGTTACACTTGTCATCTTCTGGTGAACGGTGCCCAATGGAAGACAAAATTCTCATCCGGCGACAGTTTTAATCTGCCACATGGGCAACCACCCAATCCAGGGCACATTCTATAACAAGTCACAAGAGGTTTGTATATTTTGTGCCATCTGAATTCTCCTCCTTGATAGCAGCGATTTCAGATACACATATGGGCATGTATTCAACAATGCTTAATTTTCTTTCATGCTAAGGAAAAGCTTATTACCTCATCAATCTTCCACCAGCCCTTCCACCAAGTCCAGTAGGTTACAAGAACTAATCTAGTCATAGTCCAATAAAAAGACATTTGCAGCTACAATTTATTTGTTTTTGTCAGCCCACAGCATCCAATCTACCCTATACTTTAATCCCCTTTTTCCCTGCTCTTGAGAGAGCATTTGCACCCATTTGTCATTCTGAAATAAGGTAACTTTCTCCTATTGCATCTGCCACATCCCTTAGCACTCCAGCAATACTTGTCCCAAAGTATCACGGCCCACTGCACTGATATTATTAATTTTTCTGCTCTAGTTTCTACTTCAGTCATGTCACTAATAACCCTGTCAACTTTTCCTTTCAGCATCCATCACATTCTAAATCTTAACGTTTTTGTTGTTCACGGCCTTTCTTCAGTGCAATTTTTTTCATTGACTTGACCTACTTTAACTCTTTTATTTATTCATCTGTTTGGTTATTTTCCTTAAATTTCTCACTTTTCACACGATACACAGTTGCATATGGCTGCTAAGCTACCCGAGTGCGGTTGTGCATTGGTAAAGCATTATGACAACTATTTACTATTAAAAACAGTCTTGATCACGATTTATTTATCAAGGTGACCGGTTTTGATCACTACTGGGGTCATCTCCAGACCATTGAGGTTCCTACTCAATGGTCTGAAGATGACCACAGTAGTGGTCCAAACCGGTCACCTTGATAAATAAATCGTGATCAAGACTGTTTTTAATAGTAAATATTTATAAGACATTGATCACTGCTGTTCCCGTAATGCATTCAAAAGTAATTATGACAACTATTCTCGGATTAGAGCACGCATCTGACAGTTTTTAATATTAAAACAACTTCAAGCAACAAATGGGAAATTAGTTCTCACTATATTTACCTAAACAAAAAAAATCACTTAAAATATTTATTGTTTGATAATTTAACAAGGGAATTAAATACAATTCATTAGACTTTTAACTGAAAAATAATTTTTTAATGGTGAGCAATACTGACTGACTGTGGTAAGTATTTTATATGCACATAATGTACTATCTGCTATAGCCCAGTACGTAATACTTGGCTAGATGCCGCAGCACCAGGCTGCCAGTGCGCTACATTTTGAATAAACACTGTCAGTAATTGCTTGTATCAGCACCTGGATTGTTTCTATGTTTGTATCTACATTCTCAATTGTTGTCTGCCTGTAAGTAGAAGAAGAATTAACTCTGGTTGATTGTGGTCATGCTGTTGGTAGTGTCTTACAGTGTGATAGAATTGGTGACAAGTGTGGTGTTCAGTTCCAAGTGCTCAGTCTATTTGGTTGTTCCTTCATTTCTTCTATCCATGGAGGCAGTGATCCAATCTCTCCTCGAGCAGCAGCAGGTTCTTACAGTTGCTATCACAAAGTTGGGAGGCACATTGACTACGCAGGCTTCCACACCATCGGCATACCCGTCATCCTTTCACTCTTAAGACAATGTGCCCAAAGACTGGCAGGCTTATGAGAAGTGGCTTCAGCATCACTTCCTTGCTTTTGGTGTCACTGATGCAATCACGTGGAAGGCTTCGTTCCTTTCTCGGATTTCTCCTTGGATCTACCAGCTGTTGTGCCAGCTAGTCCTGCTCCAGGAACCTGTATCATTTTCGTTCAATGAAATGTGTACATTGCCATAATATCACCGTAAATGCGTGCATGTCATTGCAGCACTTTTAGAGTTCTAGCATTGTCATAAAAAAAACCCACCAGTCTTACTGGGCTTGGAGGCCAAACTCCATGCCTCAGTCACAAATGACCATTTGTTACTGATGCTCATCATGATTCCTATGCTGATTCTATTGTCCATGATATTATCATCTGGTTGACTCCTGATAAGGAGATGTTTCAATGTGCACTACAGTGTAAGAACCCATCTTTGGCTGAAGTGTTGAATATTGCTAAATTTTTTGATGTACCTCATGCTGCTGGTGGTCAGATTGAGGCTTGGTCATCAGGCATCAGTCAGTTTTCAGGAAAGTACAGCATGGCAGCTGTACAAAAGTGGCCTCTGCAGCACACTGGATAGTGATACGACAACCAACCACCACGTCAACCACAGCTCCGTGCTCTCATCTCGCCCTACTGTTTCGTGTAACATGACAGGGCTGTGTGCCCTAAGCGCTGGGTGACTTGTGACAACTGTAGGAAAAAAGGACATATAGCGTCTGTGTGTTGTTCCCAACCGCCTCCTACAGACATGAACATGGATGTTAATTCTGTCTCCAGTGTTTATGAATCATAACAAACTGTTTATCAAAGTGCTCAGACTACAAGTGGACACGGGTGGTTTACTGAACTCATAAACCTATATGGATTTGGGTCTCCGGTGTGTCTCCAGTTACTGAACATTTGATGAGTTACAACAACAGCATATTCCAATTTTGGTGCAAGTTATGGCTCCAACTATGTATAAATCTATGGTTTGTTCCTTAACTTATTTGGTAGTGGATGATGATGGTACTTCAAATTTGTTCAGTCTGGATGTTTTCAATGCTTTTGGTTTCCCATTTTGGATGTGGTGCACCTTGTTTCCAGCCAGCACCCTTACCAGCAGTTAGATACTCTGTCTTCCGAGTTCTCGTCTTTTTTCCTCAGATGGATTAGGTTGTGCCACTAATTTTGTGGCACATGTTACCCTGAAACCTATGACATGGCCGTTTTTTCTGTGCATGCCATATTCCAGTGGCTTTGTGTGATCAAAGTGAAATGGAACTAGACAGGCTGATGTTGTTGGGGGTCATACAGCCTATTGCATTGAGAGAATGGTTTACCTCCCTCGTGATTGTTAAAAAACTGACTGGTCATCTTTGCATCTGTAGCAACTTTAAAGTTTCAGTTAATGCTCGATCTATCATTGACACCTGTCCTTTGCCTCATCCAGACAAGTTACTGACTGAACTCACCAGGGACCAGTTTTTCTCCAAAACTGATTAATCTGAAGCCTATTTACAGGTACCATTGGATGAGGATTCTAAATGGCTCGTTGTGATTAACATGCCCTTCAGGTTGTAACAGTACTGTTGCTTCCTGTTTGGTGTGGCAAGCAGCCTGGCAATTTTCCATGATTTTTGATGATGGTCGTTCCAGAGTGCATCAGCTACCTCAATCACATTGTTGTGATGGGTGCATCCCGGAGAGCATTTACATAACTTACTCACCTTGTTCACAGTCTTACATACTGCGTCGTTGAAATCCAACTCGGCCTAGTTTCGGCAAATCCATTGTGTATTTCAGGTTTGAAGTTTCTCGGGATGGTTTAAGCCTTTACATTGCCATGTTACCATGGTCTCAGCTCTGCCTCATTCTATCAATGTCACAGAACTCCAAACATTTTAGGTGACATTGCTTACTACCACAAATTTATTATGGGTGCAGGTGTGTTCGTCCATCCCCTCCACAAGTTACTTGACAAGAATGTTCCTTTTCAGTGGATGCTGACCTGCCAGTAGCCTCACACTTTTTTAAATATAAATTACATTTTGCTCATTGTCTGGTCACCACCTGGGTTTGGCTTCAAATACCTCTCAGTATGGACTTGGGACCATTCTCGCACATCAACATGAGGATGGTTCTGAACGTCCAACAGCTTACACATCAGAAACGCTCAACTCCACTCAGCAGCACTACTCCTAAGTTGATAAGGAAGTGTCTGCTATCATCTAAACACTCAAAAAATTTCATGTGTTCTTGTACAAATATAAGTTCCACCTCATTACTGATCCAGAGCCCTAGGTTTTGTTGTTTAATCCATCTGTTTCGTTGCCCAACAAAGTAGCACATCACCTTCAGTGTTGGCCCTTGTCTATGTCTTGCTAAAACTATGAAATACTCTTGTGGCCTACCACACAACATGCCAATGTCAATGTGGTGTCCCAGCTTCTGATGAAACCAGATCCTACTTTTGAACAGGATTAACTACTTTGTTTTCATTTAGATATTGAGGAGCACCATACAGTGGAAGTATTCCCTATTAGGGGCACCCAAATTGCAGCTGCTGTCGCTGCCAAACCGGTTTTGCGTCAAGTTGTTCACCTCGTTCAGCAAAGTTGGCTGGACAGGACTCTGGGCAGGCCTTCTGATCCTCTGCTTAATTATTTTGACCTTAGTCACAGCCTTTCAGTATTAGATTGTGTTGGTTTCTTAGCTATTGATGGGCTGTTGCCTAGGATTGTGATCCTGGTCACCCTATTGCGAGATGTGCTTCAGCTCCCACATGAGGGACGTGGGTCTCGCGTACCAAGTTATTGGCCTGTCAGCACGTGTTTTGGCTACACATCAATGGTAACATTATACATCTGGTCGCAGCCTGCTCTCAGTGTACTATCCAACAGGTGGTGCCATGGGCGATGCTCTTCACTGGCCCGCACTGCAGCATCTGTGGGAATGTGTCCCTGCTGATTTCGTGGGACCCTTTCTAAATTCTTCCTGAATGTTGGTTGTCAATGTTTCTCTAAATTTCTATATGTCATCTAGTGTCCTTTGACATCAGCTGCAATGATGATTCAGGGCCTGACCAAAATTTTTCTACTGAAGGTTTGTCTTATACGCTTGTGATGGATAACTGTCCACAGTTTGTCTCTGGCCTTCCATAATCTTTGCGCCCATCAAGGTATTTGACACGTAACTGCTCTTCCTTTTCGCCCCCAATGTAATGGTGAGGCAGAACATCTCATCCACACATTCAAGGTTCAAATGAAAAATCACGTTGCAGACTCCTCCATGGACAATGCCTTGACACTCTTCTAGAGTTCCTACAGGTTTACACCAATGGGGAATCTGGGTCCAGCTGAGATGTCAATGGTTGCCAGCCACACGCTCTACAGCATATGCTCATTCTGCTCCACCAGTGTCAGCTTGCTCCTTGTCACGGTTCACTACAGGCTCCGCGGTCTGGGCTCAAGGGCGCAGCCAACGACCAAAGTGGACCACAGCTGCTGTGGTCACCGTCTCTGTATGGTGCGCATCAATGATAGGCTGGTGGCACACCAGCAGGACCAGTTGTGTCCTCATGCCATGGCAAGAGCTAAGGGTCCAATGCCGTCACCTCCACCTCCTCCCTCATGACTTTCCCTGGCCCACAGGGCGTCCATGGTGCATGAGTGGACACACATTCCTTGTGGATATCACTGTGATGTGCCTCTCCTACGGGATCCAGTGCTCCTGGCCCCTGCTGCCACGCCTTCACACAAGGCTTTGCTCCTACAGGTGATTTTGCCACTGGCTGGGCCAATGCCTTCGGGCCCTTCAACACCAGCAACACTGGTGCCCCCAACTGAGCGGCCAGTGCCTGCATCGTCAGCACAGTTCCACCATGTCAAGGAACCCTCAAGATGCTACCAGCACCATTGTCACTGGTCCTTCACAGGGGAGCAGCCGCTGCGTGTGTTCACAGCCATGCCACTTCCACCCTTATTCACTAGTTCTGGCCTAGAATCTTCTGCTACCACAACCATCATCACTGCAGAGGCCATGGATGTTTCAACAGTCACACTATGGCCTGCATCAGAGAAACACCTTTTCCCCAAGGGGCCAGAAGTGGTATGACCCTGCATGTGATACTTAACTATGTGTTGTAGGACCAGGCTGCTGGCGTGCTACAATTAGAATATTCTGTCAATGGCATATGTGTGGGCCTGACACCAGAGGGTGCCTGAGCCATATGACTTGTGCACAAGGCATGGCATCCTCCGCACTGTCTAATGGAGCCTTCCTTTGTACAAGCACAGTGCAGCAGGCTCTTGCTCTTGTATTTTGTTCGTACTTACTGCCTGTAACTGCTTGTATCAGTGCCTGGACTGTTTATATATTTGTGCCTATGTTCTCCACTGTTGTTAACCTGTATGTAAAGGAATAGTAAACTTTGGTTCATTGTGGCCATGCTGTTGTTTGTGTTTTACAGTACAATACACTATCTATTATACTTCAGCTGAACTTAACATTCCTTTAATACGCTTACCTTGTAGCTCATGAAAATTGCAACTGGAAAGGTGAGAATGAGAAGCAGAATTGAGAATGCTGTGGCTAACACTTCAATGCAACCCAAAGGCTCTGGATCTGCAACAAATTATACATGTACAATTTTTAAAAAGGAGACTAAAAACAAAATTCTGAGTGTACATTTCAAGAATCTCCCTTCTCTCAATCTTTAAACCAAAATTATAAAAATTCAAGCACAAATAATGCACAGTAATCACACCCATTAGCTTTGTGGCATAAAACTTCCACCAAAATAGAAAACTTAATAATGATTAGCAGCTTCAAGAGACACAAGAAAGTACACAAATATCCTTCCCAAAATTGTTTATTCAACTATAATAATGGTTTGTGCCTTTTGGTTTTCACTGCTGTCAATATCTAATATAAATGTAAGTGTTTAGGAAGTCTTTTCTGAATGTATTAGTTTGGAGTGCAGCTGTGTATGGAAGTGAAACATGGATGATATACAGTTCAGACAGGAAGAGGATAGAACTTCTTGAAATGCTGTGTTACTGAAGAATTCTGAAGATTAGGTTGGTAGACTGGATAACTAACTAACTAACTAACAACAGAACTCCTTTGGCAACCTGGAACTGCACACAAAGTTGTTTAATTAACTTCTTAAATAATATGTAGCTTTCAATCTATGGTGCAAGCATAAAAAGGTCACAGTCTACGTTATCGTACATTCAGTGAAGTCTGTGACTAAGGTTTCCACCCAGCTGAACTATGAGGGGGCTTTTCAGTTCTAATAATACTGCTGCAGAGCTCAGGATTTACCCACTATGCTTACCCACTGAGTGCAGATTGTACAGTTTCTTGTCACACAGAGACTGTGAAGATAAGATTTAATTAACAGTGGCTCACACTGAAACCTGTGGGCAATCATCTTGTCCACACCTCATCTGTGAACAGAACAGGATCAAGCCTTAATTTACACTGAGGTGATAAAAGTTATTGGATATCCCCCGATATCATGTCAGACCTCCTTTTGCCTGGCATAGTGCAGCAACTTGACGTGGCACGAACTCAACAAGTCATTGGATGTCCCTTGCAGAAATATTGAGCCACGCTGCCTGTATAGCTGTCCATAATCGTGAAAGTGTTGCCAGCACAGGATGTTGTGCACAAACTGACCTCTCGATAATGTTCCATAATTGTTCGATGGGGTCCATGTCTGGCAATCTGGGTGACTAAATCATTCATTCAAATTGGCCAAATGTTCTTCAAACTAATTGCAAGCAACTGCAGCACACTGACATGGTTCATTGTCATAAATAAAACTTCCATCGTTGTTTGGGGACATGAAGTTCACGAACGGCTGCAAATAATCCCCAATTAAACAAACATGACCATTTCCAGTCAATGATCAGTTCAGTTGGACCAGAGGACCCAGTTCATTCCATGTAAACAGAATCCTCACATTTATGGAGCTACCACGAGCTTGGAAAATGTCTTGTTACAACTAGGATCCATGGCTTTGTGTGATCTGCACTGCACTTGAACCCTACCATTAACTCTTGCCAACAGAAATTGGGACTCATGATCAGGCCAATGTTTTTCACTAGTCTAGGGTCCAACTGATATGGTCCCAAGCCCAGGAGAGATGTTGCAGCCCATGTTGCACTTTTAGCAAAGACACTCACATTGGTCATCTGCTGCCACACTGTTCTAATGGATACATTCGCTACAAGTACCACATTGATTTCTGAGGTTATTTCACAAAGAGCTGCTTGTCTGTTAGCACTGAAAACTCTACACAAACACTGCTGTTCTCAGTTGTTAAGTGAAGGCTGTTGGCCACTGCATTTTTTGTGGTGAGAGGTAATGCCTGCAATTTGGTATTATCAGCACACTCTTGACACTGTGCATCTCAGACTACTGAATTCCCTTATGATTTCCAAAATGGAATGTCCCATGCATCTAGCTCCAACTACCATTCTGTTAATTCCCACTGAGCAATCATTATCATGTCAGAAATGTTTTCACAGAAATCACGTGAGTACAAATGACAGCTGTGCCAATGGACTGCCCTTTTATACCTTGTGCATGCAAAACTACCACCATCTGTATACGTGCATATCACTATCCCATGACATTTTGTCACCTCAATGTATTATGTAATAAGAGGTACTATATGATGGGCATTTCACAGTGCTTTTCCAGGCACAGATGTTGATACAGAAGTTCAGTTTATCTTGTAATATCTCCACCATATACCATTAGTCAAGTACAGGCTTATTACAAATGACTGAAGCGATTTCACAGCTCTACAATAACTTTATTATTTGAAATATTTTCACAATGCTTTGCACACACATACAAAAACTCAAAAAGTTTTTTTAGGCATTCAAAAATGTTCAATATGTGCCCCTTTAGTGATTCGGCAGACATCAAGCCGATAATCAAGTTCCTCCCACACTTGGCGCAGCATGTCCCCATCAATGAGTTCGAAAGCATCGTTGATGCGAGCTCACAGTTCTGGCACGTTTCTTGGTAGAGGAGGATTAAACACTGAATCTTTCACATAACCCCACAGAAAGAAATCTCATGGGGTTACATCGGGAGAGCGTGGAGGCCATGACATGAATTGCTGATCATGATCTGCACCACGACCGATGCATCGGTTTTCCGATCTCCTGTTTAAGAAATGCCGAGTATCATGATGGAAGTGCGGTGGAGCACCATCCTGTTGAAAGATGAAGTCGGCGCTGTCGGTCTCCAGTTGTCGCATGAGCCAATTTTCCAGCATGTCCAGATACACGTGTCCTGTAACGTTTTATTCGCAGGAGAAAAAGGGGCCGTAAACTTTAAACCGTGAGATTGCACAAAACACGTTAACTTTTGGTGAATTGCGAATTTGCTGCATGAATGCATGAGGATTCTCTACCGCCCAGATTTGCACATTGTGTCTGCTCACTTCACCATTAAGAAAAAATGTTGCTTCATCACTGAAAACAAGTTTCGCACTGAACGCATCCTCTTCCATGAGCTGTTGCAACCGCACCGAAAATTCAAAGCGTTTGACTTTGTCATCGGGTGTCAGGGCTTGTAGCAATTGTAAATGGTAAGGCTTCTGCTTTAGCCTTTTCCGTAAGATTTTCCAAACCGTCGGCTGTGGTACGTTTAGCTCCCTGCTTGCTTTATTCGTCGACCTCCGCGGGCTACGCGTGAAACTTGCCCACACGCGTTCAACCGTTTCTTCGCTCACTGCAGGCCGACCCGTTGATTTCCCCTTACAGAGGCATCCATAAGCTTTGAACTGCGCATACCATCGCCGAATGGAGTTAGCAGTTGGTGGATCTTTGTTGAACTTCGTCCTGAAGTGTCGTTGCACTGTTATGACTGACTGATGTGAGTGCATTTCAAGCACGACATACGCTTTCTCAGCTCCTGTCGCCATTTTGTCTCACTGCACTCTCGAGCGCTCTGGCGGCAGAAACCTGAAGTGCGGCTTCAGCTGAACAAAACTTTATGAGTTTTTCTACGTATCTGTAGTGTGTCGTGACCGTATGTCAATGAATGGAGCTACAGTGAATTTATGAAATCGCTTCAATCATTTGTAATAGCCCTGTATGTTCTGCACATGATTTAATACAACTTATGCTGTAGTATGTTTCCCAACAGGAGATGCGGGGAAACAGATGGCTGCTCCGCTGAAGAAGAGCAATGTTCGGTGATCCGTTTTTTCTGGTCAGAAGGTGTATCAAGGGCCAAAATTCATGGAAGACTTTCGGTACAGTACGGGAACAGTGTTTTGTCACAGTGGAGTGTCTACGAATGGCTTGAAAAATTCTGAAATGGTCGCACAAGTGTTACGCACGATGAAGGAGTTGGATGACTGTTTACCGCCACAAATGAAGAAACCATTGAGCGTTCATGTGAAATGATTATCTTAAACAGACTATTAACTATTGACAAAGTGGCACATCATCTGCAAATTACTCACAGTTCTGCCTACGAAATCATCCACAACAGACTTGGGCTTCATAAAGTTTGTGCAAGATGGGTCCCAAAACAACTCAGACAGTTGTATAAACAAACGCACTTGGACATCTGCAAAAAACATTTGGATCACTATAGTAACGAAGGGGACAAAGGGGACAACTTCTTAGACAGGATCATTACTGGTGAAAAAACATGGATCCATCATTATGAGCTGGAGAGTAAATGGTAGAGTATGGAATGGAAACATCCAAATTCACCATGCAAGAAAAAGTTCAAGACCCAACCATCTGCAGGAATACTGATGCTTCAGATTTTTGGGACACACAAGGTCCAGTATTGGAACATTATGTGGAAAGGGGCACAACAATAAACAGCGTACGTTACAGTGAGATGCTTAGTGCCAGGCTAAAGCCTGCAATTCAAAGCAAATGTTGAGGATTGCTGTCAAAAGGTGTTGTGTTGTTGCACAACAGTGCCCGTCCACATACTGCTGCCCACACTGCCAAAACGCTCCAGAAACTCAAATTTGAAGTACTGGATCATCCTCCATATAGTCCCGATCTTGCCCCCTTCTGACCATCACTTGTTTGGTCCACTCAAACAGGCATTAAGGGGCCATCAATTTGCCTCGGATGAAGCAGTGAAATTAGTGGTGCAACCCTGGCTTGCACCTCAACCGAGAACATTCTTTTATGAGGGCATCAGGAAGCTTGTACAACAATGGACCAAGTGTGATAAAATGCAAGGAGACTATGTCGAAAGATGATCTTCTTGTAAGTTTCCTATTTGATTACAATAAAATTTTATAACTACTTTGCGCATAATAATTGACTTCCCCCGTAGATATAGACTTCTGCAGATGTTTCCCATCTCAACCACAGTATTTCATGTACTTAAATAATATGGGTCATCTAACAACTATATAAAATTTTACTTTTGGCATATTCATAAAATGGAATGGAATGGAAACAGCTGACACAGCTCAACTATAAAAATAGTAAATATTCAGCATTAGTTCAGAATCAGCTGATTCGTTGTTGTTGTTGTAATGGTGGTGATGGTGGTGGTGGAGGAGGAGGAGGAGGAGGAGGAGGAGGAGGAGGAGGAGGAGGAGGATCCAACATTTTATTAATATTGTTAAGTCCCACTCATTTTTATTCAGACAAGAAAATTGTCTGCATACAAACTTCAGTTGTCATGTGCTACAACAACAGCAACAGGGAAGCCCTAAATGAAGGAGCCTGGAGCAATAATCAAAGGCAATTCCTCTGATATATCAGATGACTCCTCCAATACTACAGAAGTGGAAGCTGGTCTGCACCAACACAAAGTAGCATTGATAAAAACTCAGCTGACATCCAACAGAGCAGCCATTCGTTTCAGCCACGAGCCACTTTTCTCAGAAAGTGGACAACTGCACTGACTCAGTTGGTATCTGCACACAGAACAATAGTAGGCTGCATGTTGCTTTTGAGTGACACTGTTCTACAGAAATGTTTCATTGTCCTTTAGGGCTAGTATCAATTATTCTACCTACAGATGGATGCAGCACAATGTTACAGAAAATATTTTTATGTCATGCACATTTTTTCTTGTGTGTGTTTACACAAAGTTAGGAATTCCCTCCCAATTACAGTGTCCTATTTTTCACATCATAGTATGTGATATTCATGAAAGCAAGTGATGGAATGATGAAAACACAAAATAGTTTGCAGACTGTCCTATTCAGTCTGTGTGAGCAGCATACATGTTTGAGCAGAATGGAAAAAATGTGTGTAGGTTTCCTGTGATCTTTTTTATTTTATTTATGGCTTACATTCAGGTATAACTTTATAAATCCCATCAAAGTTTTGTACATCCCCACACATTTAAGTTCTTTTCTCTGCTATAACAGCAAAAATTGCACAAAATTTTATATACAGGACACCTCGTTCAGTATTATGACAGGAAGAGGAAGAATGTTATTCTTCTCAACTAATTAAGGAAACTTGATCACTATGGGATATGAGGAACATCTCTGAATATCACTAAATCATATCTGCAAAATAGGAAACAAGCAGCAGAAATGCAATTTGAACAAAAGAAATATTTATCATAATTTCAACACATAAGCCATGGTGTACCATAACGCAGCATATTAGTAGCCCTGTTGTTTCTGAGATATATACATGACTTATGACTTAACTATGAAAGGGAAATGATTCTTTTTGCAGATGACACCACTAGCATGACCACTGGCACTAATTTACTTGATATCATAACAAAAATGAAATTCCTAGTTGAGTCGATCACTCAGTGTCTAGGAACCAATAGGCTAATTCTCGGTGAAGAGGAAACTGAAACAACAATTTTAGTAACAACATCAGAAGAAGGATAAAGGAATCCACAACTATAAGAACTGGATATGAATGTAGTTCAAAAGACAAAGTTCTTAGGTCTCACCGTAGACACTGTTTGCTGTTGAAAGACCACACTGCTTCCTTTAACCATCAAATTAAATTCAGCTATATTGGTTGGTTGGTTGGTTTGGGGAAGGAGACCAGACAGCGTGGTCATCGGTCTCATCGTATTAGGGAAGGATGGGGATGGAAGTCGGCCGTGCCCTTTCAGAGGAACCATCCTGGCATTTGCCTGGAGTGATTTAGGGAAATCACGGAAAACCTAAATCAGGATGGCCAGACGCGGGATTGAACCATCGTCCTTCCGAATGCGAGTCCAGTGTCTAACCACTGCGCCACCTCGCTCGGTCAGCAATATTGATTCTCAGAAACATATACTAGTGTTTGCATGAGAACATAAAAACAAGTTCAATAAAAATGAAGATATTCGTACCATGCTATCAGAAACAGTACAAAGTTAAGAGTTTCACAAAATGACACAGCCGAACTAGAAAGCAGTACTGCTTGTATGGCAATAAAACTAGAGCTGTTTAGCATTTTTATTTTAAACATTAGCTTCAAAGAGACATTTAAGCAAACAATAAAAATATGGCTTACAGAAAGACCTTTTCATTCAGTCAATGAACAATTTCATGATGTATGCTTTTGAACAATGAAATGCATGTGAAACAGAGCAGTGTTATGTCAAATCTGCAGTCACCTTCATGAAGTTGGTGTCTAAGAACATAGGTATTTTTTTTTTTTTTTTTTTTTTTTTTTTTTTTTTTTTTTGTTTTAGGGCGCAAAACTTCTATGGTCATTAGCGCCCAGCCCGTGACGTAGAAAACAGGGAGAAAACGAAATTTAAAATCAGCAGCAATGGGAACAAAGTCATAAAATTTGAGAAACTAAAGGCAGAAGGAATGCTTAAAAATCCACTATAGGAAGGGGTTGGTTGTCCCCCAAAAAAAGCTTCAAATGACTGACGTCATTTCACTGTCACTAATAAACTGTAGAACGCGGTCAGCTGAGCGCGTGTCATCTGCTAAAATCGACGATAGATCAGGCGATAGCTGTAGACGGGAGCGTAACGGATTAAAATAGGGGCATTCAATTAAAAGGTGTCTGACCGTCCACAGCTGAGAGCAGTGGGGACAGAGTGGGGGAGGATCACCGCTTAAAAGATGTCGATGACTAAAAAGACAGTGCCCTATCCGGAGTCTAGCTAAAATTACCTCCTCCCGACGACGCGTTCGGGAGGAAGAGGTCCAAGCGCAAGGAAGGGCTTTCACTTCCCGCAATTTATTATGGGGAAGTGTTGACCAATGCGCATGCCATAAATGAGCAACTTGGCGACATAAACCGCTCCGTAGATCGGTAAACGGAAGAGACTGAATAGCTGGCCGAGGAAGAGAGACTGCAGCCTTGGCCGCTATATCGGCCGCCTCATTTCCACAGATACCAGCGTGCCCCGGGAGCCAGAGGAACGCCACTGAGACGCCCCCCAGGTGGAGCAAGCGCAGACAGTCCTGAATCCGGTGGACCAGAGGGTGCACAGGGTAAAGAGCTTGGAGACTTAGGAGAGAGCTGAGAGAATCTGAGCAGATTACGTACTGTATCCGCTGATGGCGGCGGATGTAGTGGACAGCCTAGAGAACAGCGTAAAGCTCCGCAGTATAAACCGAACACTGGTCGGGAAGCCGAAAGTGATTTGGGGTGTCGCCAACAATATAGGCACTCCCTACACCTAACGATGTTTTCGAGCCATCGGTGTAAATAAATGTGGCTTCCGTCATTTGTGCACATAGAGCAGCAAATGCCCGACGGTAAACAAGTGTAGGGGTACCATCCTTGGGAAATTGACATAGGTCTCTGAGCAAGTCGATCCGGGGACGGAGCCAAGGCGGTGCTGTACCCCAAGTTGTCAAGAAGGTTTTAGGAAAGCGGAAGGAAAGAGAATGGAGCAGTTGACGGAAGCGGACTCCCGGGGGTAGTAGGGAGGAGGAGCGGCCTGCATACCCGACATCAAAGGAGGCGTCGAAAAAAAGGTCATGGGCTGGATTAGCAGGCATGGAAGACAGATGGCTAGCATAACGACTCAGAAGGACTGCCCGCCGATTGGACAGCGGAGGTTCAGCAGTCTCAGCATAAAGGCTTTCCACAGGGCTGGTGTAAAAAGCTCCAGACACTAAACGTAATCCACGGTGGTGGATAGAGTCGAGACGCCGAAGGATAGACGGCCGAGCAGAGGAGTAGACTATGCTTCCATAATCCAATTTCGAGCGCACTAAGGCGCGATAGAGGCTGAGAAGGACCACTCGGTCCGCTCCCCAGGAGGTACCATTCAGGACACGGAGGGTGTTAAGGGAACGCAGACAGCGAGCCGAAAGATAGGAAACGTGGGAGGACCAGCACAGTTTTCTGTCAAACATAAGACCCAAGAATTTAGCGACGTCGGAAAACGGAAGGTTGACAGGACCTAGATGTAAGGAGGGCGGAAGAAACTCCTTACGTCGCCAAAAATTAACACAAACGGTCTTACTGGGTGAGAAACGGAAGCCGGTTTCGATGCTCCAAGAGTGGAGGCGATCGAGACATCCTTGAAGACGTCTTTCAAAAAGGCTGGTCCGTTGAGAGCTGTAGTAGATCGCAAAATCGTCCACAAAGAGGGAGCCCGAGACATCAGGAAGGAGACAATCCATAATTGGATTAATGGCGATGGCAAACAGTACAACACTCAGCACGGAGCGCTGGGGTACCCCGTTTTCTTGGGAGAAAGTACGGGAGAGAGTAGTGTTCACCCGCACCCTAAATGTGCGCTCTGCCATAAATTCGCGAAGAAAAAGGGGCAGCCGGCCTCGAAAGCCCCAAGAGAACAGTGTGCGGAGGATGCCTGTCCTCCAACAGGTATCGTATGCTCTCTCCAGATCAAAAAATATTGCTACCGTTTGGCGTTTCCGGAGAAAATTGTTCATGATGTAAGTGGAGAGAGCAACAAGATGGTCAACTGCAGAACGATGCTTTCGGAATCCGCATTGGGCAGGTGTTAGAAGACTGCGGGATTGCAGCCACCAAGCTAAACGGTAATTCACCATACGCTCTAAAACCTTACAGACACTACTCGTGAGAGAAATGGGGCGATAGCTAGAGGGGAGATGTTTGTCCTTTCCAGGTTTCGGAACGGGAACGACAATAGCTTCCCGCCATCGCCTGGGAAAGGTACTGTCGGTCCAAATTCGATTGTAAAGGCGAAGGAGGTAACGCAGGCTATGGGTTGATAAATGCAGCAACATTTGGACATGGATACCATCCGGTCCTGGGGCGGAGGAGCGAGAAGAAGAGAGGGCATGTTGGAGTTCCCGCATGGAGAAAACAGTATTGTAGCTTTCGCGATTTTGAGAGGAGAAAGCAAGATGTCGCACTTCCGCTGCACGTTTCTTCGGGAGAAACGCTGGCGGGTAATTTGAAGAGCTCGAAATCTCAGCAAAGTGCTGACCCAATGAGTTAGAAATTGCGACGGGGTCCACTAAGGTATCATGCGCGACAGTTAGCCCAGAGACCGGGGAGGAACTAGGCGCGCCTGAGAACCGTCGAAGCCGACTCCAAACTTCCGAGGAGGGAGTGAAGGTGTTAAATGAGCTAATAAAGAATTTCCAGCTTGCCTTCTTGCTATCGCGGATGACGCGACGGCATCGCGCACGGAGCTGCTTATATCGGATACAGTTTGCCAAAGTTGGATGGTGACGGAAAATGCGAAGAGCACGTCGCCGCTCACGTATTGCGTCACGGCATGCCTCGTTCCACCAAGGAACTGGGGGGGCGCCGGGGCAATTCGGAGGTGCGTGGTATTGAACGTTCCGCAGCTGTGAGAATAACGTCGGTAATATGTGTGACCTCATCGTCGACGCTGGGAAAGCGACGGTCATCGAATGTCGCTAGAGACGAAAAAAGTGTCCAATCGGCTTGGGCAAACTTCCAGCGTCGCGAGCGCATATATGGCAGTTGAGGCTGCAGTCTAAGAACACATGGAAAGTGGTCACTCGAGTGTGTATCATCAAGGGCGAACCATTCGAAGTGCCGAGCTAGCGGACCGACCGCAAGGTCCAAATGAGATAAATTTGTCGTGGAGGCAGACAAAAATGTGGGGACCCCAGTGTTGAGGCAGACTAGATCCGCTTGGTGGAAGACGTCTATCAATAGTGAGCCACGTGGACAAGGATGTGGAGATCCCCAAAGCGGGTGGTGGGCATTGAAGTCCCCAACCAGCAAATAGGGGGGTGGAAGCTGACCAAGAAGATGAAGGAGATCAGCTCGTGCCATTGGTGTGGACGATGGAATGTATACCGTACAAAGAGAGAACGTGTATCCAGAAAGGGAAAGACGGACGGCGACAGCTTGGAAGGAACTGTTTAAGGGGATTTGGTGATAATGGAGAGTATCGTGGAGCAGAATCATGAGTCCTCCATGGGCTGGAGTGCCTTCAACAGAGGGGAGGTCATATCGAACGGACTGAAAATGAGGGAGAACAAATCGGTCATGGGGACGCAGCTTTGTTTCCTGAAGACAGAAGATGACCGGCGAGTAGGATCGTAAGAGGATCGACAATTCATCCCGATTGGCTCGAATGCCGCGGATATTCCAGTGGATAATGGACATAGGGTGAACAGAAAATGGAGGAACGTGACCAAGGATGCTGTCAACTCAACGACTGCTCAGAGCTTGCGACCGACAGCATGGAATGGCATTCAGTCGAAGGCAGAAGATCCTGATCCATAGGTTGGTCAGGAGCAGCTCCAGCCACCAACGATCGGCCAGTTGACCGGCCACCAGCAGTGCGCCTCGGCGACACAGAAGAAGGCCGAGGGCGATTTCCGCCAGGTGGTGCTGTAGATGGGACACGCCTTGGCGGAGAAGGAGAGGAACTGTGTTTCTTCGCAGCCTTCTTGGAAGTATGATGTTTAGATGAAGGAGGAACCGATGGTTGTGAAGTTGCGGTACGTAAAAACTCTTCACGAGTAGGCTCTTTTTTCGAAGACTTGGCGTCTGACTTTTGGGCTCGAGATTTAGCAGAACCCGACGAAGGGTGAGCCATTGAGTGGGCAGGCGAAAGTGGTGAGGTTGAACGGGCGATCTTTGCGCTGGCCGATCTGACGACCGTGGTACTAAAGGTGAGGTCGCAAGTCTGCGTGGCCGCCTCCTTTGTTGGCCGAGGAGAAGCAAGGACAGTGCTGTATTTTCCTTTCTGAGGCACAGTGGGCTGTCGACTGGCGAGTAACTTTCGAGCAGCAAAGGTCGACACCTTTTCCTTCACTCTTATTTCCTGGATGAGTTTTTCGTTCTTAAAAACGGGGCAATCTCGAGAGGAAGCAGCGTGGTCACCCATACAGTTGATGCAGCGAGGGGATGGAGGTGGACAAGCACCCTCATGGGCATCCTTGCCACACGTAACACATTTGGCCGGATTGGAACAGGACTGGCTGGTGTGATTGAACCGCTGACATCGATAGCAACGCGTAGGGTTTGGGACATAAGGGCAAACGGAAATTATCTCATAGCCTGCTTTGATTTTTGATGGGAGTTGAACTTTGTCAAATGTCAAGAAGACAGTGCGGGTTGGAATGATGTTCGAGTCAACCCTTTTCATAACCCGATGAACAGCTGTGACGCCCTGGTCAGACAGGTAGTGCTGAATTTCTTCGTCAGACAATCCATCGAGGGAGCGTGTATAAACGACTCCACGCGAGGAATTTAAGGTACGGTGCGGTTCCACCCGGACAGGGAAGGTGTGGAGCAGAGAAGTACGCAGCAATTTTTGAGCCTGGAGGGCACTGTGTGTTTCCAACAACAGGGTGCCATTCCGTAATCTGGAACAAGACTTTACAGGACCCGCAATTGCGTCGACACCTTTCTGAATAATGAAAGGGTTGACCGTGGAAAAGTCGTGACCTTCGTCAGACCGAGAAACAACAAGGAACTGTGGCAACGATGGAAGAACCGTCTGTGGCTGAGACTCAGTGAACTTACGTTTGTGAGCAGACATAGTGGAAGGTGAGGAAACCATTGCGGAAGAATCCCCCATGATTACCGGCGTCTCCGATGGCGCGCTCCTTCCTTGTGGGGGCCCTCACCGAGGGCACACCCGCCTTAGGTGATTGTTCACACCTCAGGTCACACCTCCCGACAAACGGACGGAGGGACCAATCGGCACTTTCGGAAGGTGTCAGCTCGGGTAATCACCCCTCCCTGGGCCTGGCCTTTACCAGGGGGTACGTACGTGTCCTACCTGTCTACCCGGGGCGGGGAATTACGCGTTACCCCGTCACCGGCTACGCATGGAAGTGCGTGGGTCGGCCTTCAGACACGCACAGGGAGGAAGAAAGAGACAGGAAAAGGAAAGAAGAGAGGTCTCAAACGCCGCAGCGGAGAAAAGGGTAAAGAGAAGAGGTAAAGAGAAGAGGTAAGGAAAAGAGAAGGACGAAGAAAGATGAAGACATACAAGCAAGGAAGGCGAAGAGTGCGGTACATTTACAAGCGTCCGTCTCCGGACGTAGGCACAAACCGTACTCCCAGAGGGGGAGAAAGGGAAGGAAAGAGCCAGAGGTGAGGGGGGGGGGGCGAAGATGGGGGATGGGGAAGGATACGGAAAGGGGGGGTATGCAGCCCGGAAAAGAAGGAAGGCCACATTAGCTCGGGGTCCCGTGCTTGCTACACACGTATCCACAAAAGAGTTGTGGATCCCCTGGGGGGGGGGGGGAGGAGAAGAACATAGGTGTTTGTCTCATTAACAATACAGCATCCTGGTGCACCAAGACAATCTAAGACAAGGAATAACCAGCTTGGAGCTAACTGATTTACATCTTGTGGCAGCAGGTAGTTTAAGGGCATAGGTAGCTAAACTGCTTTTAGTACATTTTTAGATATAAAGAATGGATACATTTTTTATCAAAAATTTCGAACAGACAATGATTTTAAAATCTTGACACCTAATGCTAATATAAAGTAGTAATGCACATACGGCTCAACTATTTGGATCTACAACACACCGACAGTGGCAGCATTCAACCATGCACATATGTGACATACAATGACTTTTATTATATTCTGTTTGGTTGTCTTATCATAAAAGGAAGCCATGAGTTAAGGGACAATTTTCTACCAGCAAGCACTTGGAATGCAAAACATCTTGTTCACAGTGCTGGAAGGATGTGCAGCATTGGTGATCCATTTGCTCCACTCTTTGCCACTCACTATTTGTCACTTTTGTCGGTCCATTTTGCCACTGACATACAAGTTGAAACTTCATTGTAGATTACAACTATACACCGTGTAAGGACCTGAACCTGGAACCTCACCTTTCACAGGCCACACTTACAGACGAGATGAAGAAGCAAGACTCGTGACTCACTCTCACAATTTCTCCTCACTACCCAATATCATTTCTTACAGGACAGTTAGCCCCACAATTTATTCATGAGAACTGTGAACTTTGAGAGGGAAGACACAGCTATTGGTAGAAGTGAAGCTGGGAGGGTAGGTTGTCTGCCAGGGTAACTAGCTGGTAAGAAAATTGATCGCCGAAGGCAAGGTTCCGGGTCTGAGTCCCGGTCAAGTATACACTTCTAATCTGCCGAGAAGTGCAAAACAGTGCATTTTCCATTACACACTGAAAGACTCATTCAGGAGACTTATAACTTATTGTCTCAACAATGCTGTAGCAAACCACTACAGGAATGATCATATTGTTACAATGCATTGGTTAAAACATTGCTTGGGTACGCCATCATTACAATCAGTGCACCCACGTCACGGTTCTCAGAATGATTCCTCTTCTCTAGAGATTGAGAAGGCTGACCTACAGATCACAGACGTTCCCAAGTGGTGATACTGCAGTGTATGCATGGTGCCAGAGGCGGATTTACATATAGGCACACTAGGCACGGGCCTAGCTTTGAACGGCGGCATTTTTGGTACAGTATTAATTCAACATTTTACGTTTTAAAGTAAGTGCTCTTACAATGACAAAAATTATTAATACTGTCAAATAATTTGGTAGTTTAAGCAAGCCATAAGAACGAAAATCTACAATACAAGCTTTGAAATATTATCAGTTTACTTGGTGACTAAATCTAACTTCAAATACTCAATTTCCGCCAGGAATCGTGTTTATGAAATGGTTCAATAGTATTTTACAGTAAGCTATCAGAACAACAGTCGACAATACTAGCTCTGAAACGTTGTTATTCCGAGCTGTCAGCTTCTTATTTCTGTTCATTGAGAATAAAGAAAGAGGCTCCAATGAAATTAAATTATTCTACATGGTCGTTCTTGTCTTTATTTTATTTCATAGCACAGTTCGGTCAAGTAATCCAAGCTAGTCAGTTAGTTATCACCGTCGTGTTTAAAGTGAAAAACTTCGTGCTCGTGTGGTACGATTTTAAACAGGTTACTTTTCATTTACAAACTTATTTTCCTTTGTGCTGGTGTTGGTTGATAATTTCGTATGTGTCTTTAAAATTAACAAGAGTGACAAAACCAAACGTGCTAAATAAAGAGCGGGATTTCGGAAATTAGCGACGGAAAAGAGAGAGCGAGAAGCTAATGTCTACGCTTGGCAACGTAGACAAATTTTTCACAAACAAATATTGCTAATTCGACTTCGATAGGTCTAGCACTACATCTGTAGTAAAAGTAAATTATGATTTAAACATTATACAGTTATGATTTAAAGCATATTTTTTGAGGGCCCTATGGGCGCAAAAATTTTAAATACACCTCTCTATGGTGTATTGCACATAGAATTCGTTAGATACGACGGGCTACTCGAAGGTCGAACCATAACCTGTGCATCCCTAGGTGGTGCTTACATGCAGAGTGTGGAACATGTAACAACTGCACATCTGTAGATGGACTTGGTTGATGGTGTGGTGAGGAATCTATAATTCAGATGTGAGGATCTCGATGCAATGTGAAATTGTTCCTAGACAGCTGCTGTACAGAAATGAGATCATATGAGTTCTTGAGCTATATGTTTGTGCCTCTGGATATTCCTTTCATCTTATAGATGGAAACCCTATATATCTGATGGTGAATGACAGTTTCACTACTGCTGCTGGTTGGGGATTTTCTCTGCCCGGGGACTGGATGTTTGTGTTGTCCTCAGACTGTCGTCGTCGTCGTCACCACCACCACCACCACCACCACCACCATTCGTGACAGTGGCTAGATTGGACTGTGTACAAATTGGGACTTTGTACGGGCGCTGATGACCGCGCAGTTGAGCGCCTCACAAATCAATCATCAAATGGTTCAAATGGCTCTGAACACTATGGGACTTAACATCTGAGGTCATCAGTCCCCTAGAACTTAGAAGTACTTAAACTTAACCAACCTAAGGACATCACACACATCCATGCCCGAGGCAGGATCCGAACCTACGACCGTAGCGGTCGCGCGGCTCCAGACTGAAGCGCATAGAACCGCTCGTTCACAACTGTCGGCAAAACCAATCCGAACCTACGACCGTAGCGGTCGCGCGGCTCCAGACTGAAGCGCATAGAACCGCTCGTTCACAACGGTCGGCAAAACCAATTATTATCATCATCATCACTAATGCTGCTACCAGTATGATCTTAATTCCTACCATTCACTTCCGTGATTCGTTTGGCAGAGTTATTTTACATTGACCAGTACTTCTTACGAGTTACGACTGACCTGGAGATTGCACCCCATGAATAGCAAATCATCTATCTAACAATGATCATTCCTCTGAATCCATTCCACCTTCAATATGCTCAGTAACTACAGTCTCCTACTAATGATGTTTTGAATTACCGTTAAAAGCTTAATTTTTCATAATGTGTTCTCCCCTACTTGTTCTTTGTTCTGAGTGCAGTACACAGAAATATAACTTTTCATGTTAATATCAGCAAACAGATGTTCAAGCAAGAGAAGCATTATAGTTTTCTGAGGGATCCCAGATGCAGACTACACGTGTACACTGTGATCTGTGTGAATCCCCGAAACACACTACATTCGTTTGAAAGCCCTATGAGCACTGCTTTGCCATGCGTGAAATGTGGAGCGGACGTTTCAGGAGCAACACAACAGCAGGAAATAGACACTCCAGCTGTGCAGGAGCCTAAAAATACGTTTTCAGGTGATCTGGTTTGAAGATAGCTGCTGTGTTAAAGTGCCACATGTAACAGACTTTCGGATGTATCAACAGATTCTGAAAAGGCGGTCGTTACAGAATGGTCATCAAATGGTGCTCTTCCCTTTTTACAGTAAATAGGCAATTATCTGCGAATGTTACGGTACTATTATGACTGCAATCACAAGTTCAGCCCTCTGGTGTACCAAAAAATACAAACGAATGACCCAGGAACGGGACGCCAACGTAACAAATAAATCAGGTATCATAACAGGAGTATGCGAACTTAAATGGATGTTGCAGTTCGAAATAAGGACGCAGCCAGAAAGTCTGTTTAGCGGTGCGTGCTGCAAACTGCAAGGACTAGCCTTGATTATATTATGACCTTTCCCTTTGCTGACGTGCAAGCGAATGAGACACGCCCCTGCTCTGAAAAAAACAGGCTTATAATGTTAGAATGGTAGTATCTATATCCTCCAGCAGCACAAGAAAGAAACTGATTCAAAAATACTTTTACCTACATATAGGTACACCATATACGCTTGAAAGCCCTGTGAGCACTGATTTGCCAGGCGTGAAATGTGGAGCAGACGTTTCAGTAGCAACGCAACAGCAGGAAATAGACACCTTCAGCTATTCAGGGGCCTAAACACACACACACACACACACACACACACACACACACACACACACACACACACACAGTGTTCAGATAAACCCTAAAGCACAAAACTGTCCAAATGTGCACTTAAATCTTCTATCGCGGTTTCGATACTGAAACGAGCTTGTGGAAGCACGACAACGCGTTGAAAGGACCTTGTGGAATAAACAGTGGTGACAAAAGTCATGGGATAGCGACATGTACATATCCACATGGCGGTAGCATCGCACACACAAGTTATAAAAGGGCAGTGCATTATCGGAGATTCACGTGAAATGGCGTCTGACGTGATTATGGCCTCATGACGGGAATTAACTGTCTTTGAACGCGAAATGATCGTTTGGAGCTAGACGCATTCCATTTCAGAAATCGTTATGGAATTTAGTATTCCGAGATCCACAGTGTCACACGTGTGCTGAGAATACCAAATTTCAGGCATTACTTCTCACCATGTACAGCGCAGTGGCCGACGGCCTTCACTTAACGACCAAGAGCAGCGGTGGTTGCGTAGAGTTGTCAGTGCTATCAGACAAGCAACACCGTGTGAAACAACCAACGTATCCATTAGGGCAGTGCGGCGAAATTAAGCGTTAATGGGCTATGGCAGCAGACTGACGCGAGTGTCTTTGCAAACAGCACATCGTCTGCAGCACCTCTCCTGGGCTTGTCACCTTATCGGTTGGACTTGGAACCTAGACTACTGGAAAACCGTGGCCTGGTCACACGAGTTCCAATTTCAGTTGGTAAGAGCTGATGGTAGGGTTCGAGTGAGGCGTAGGTTCACGAAGCCATGGACGCAAGTTGCCAACAAGACACTGTGCAAGCTGGCGGTGGTTCCATAATGATGTGGGCTGCGTTTGCATGAAATGGATTGGGTCATCTGGTCCAGCTGAACCAGAACCGGAAATGATTATGTTCGGTTACTTGGAGACAATTTGCAGCCATTCATGCACTCTGTGTCCCAAACAACGAAAGAATTTTTATGAATGATAATGTGCCATGTCACTGGGCCATAATTGTTCGCAATTGGCTTGGAGGGCATTCTGGACAATGTGAGAGAATGGTCTGGACACCCAGATCACCTGACATGAATCCCGTCGAACGTTTATAGGACATAGTCGAGAGGTAAGTTCGTGCACAACATTCAGCACCAGCAACACTTTCGCAATTACAGACGGCTGTTGACGCAGCATTATTTCTGTAGATGACTTCCGACGATTTGTTGAGTCCATGCCACGTCGAGTTGCTGCTCTATGCTGGGCAAAAGGATGTCCGACACGATATTGGGATGTATTCCATGACTTTTGTCAGCTCAACGCATATCAAAAGTGTGACAAAGTTTAAAAAACAAAATATCTGAAAACAAGATGTGGCGTGCCTCCAGCATAGAAGGAGGCAGGGAATAAGTGTTGTCAGTGGAGGAGCAGTAGCACCAAAATAACTCGGTCAGGACAGCTCAGTGGCTTCGAACATGAGACTAGTCACTGGATGTCACCTGGGTAACAGATCTATCAGAGACATTCCAAGCCTTCCAGAGCTGCCCAAGTCGACTATTGGCGATGTGGTTGTGAGTTGGAAACTTGAAGAACAACCATAGCTAAACAAAGACCAGTAGACCCTATGTACTGACGGACAGGGACCGTCGAGCATTGCGAAGGGTGGTTGTAAAAAGTCACAAGGAATCACTCATGAGTTCCAAAGCGCTATAGCAGTCCAGCTAGCACAGTGACTGTGCATAGAAATTTAAAAATAATGGGACACAGTGGTCGAGCAGCTCTTCATAAGCCACACATTCCTAAAGTCAATGCTAAATGACACTTGAGTTGGCAATCTGATGGAAGGGTTCGGGTTTGACAAATGACTAGAGAATGTTACCTGTCATGTGTAGCATGGAAATGAAGGTGTTACGGGTATAGGGTCCCTTACTGCGGTGAAGAAAATGGAAAGATATGAACATATTTTACAGCACTGTGTGCTCCGTATGGTAGAGGAACAGTTTGGAGAAGAAGATTTGTTGGTATCAGCAAATCCACCCTGTAATTACGCGTCATCTGTAAGACAATGCTTTGTGGACGACAACTTTCCTGAAATGGACTGGCGTGCCCTGGGTCCCTACTTGACCTCAGTGGAACACCTTTTGAATGAATCAGAAAGTTGACTTTGTTCCAGACCCCAACGTCCAACATTACTACCTTCTCTGGTCTCGGCTCTTGAGGAATAATAGGGTGGCATTCGTCCACAAAGGTTCATACGCCCCAGCAGAGTTCAAGCCGTCACAAAGGCGAATGACGGACGCACTCCAGTTTATGGCCACTAATATATTTCTAGATACCTCTGATTCGATGTGTACCAGACACTTTAATGGCCAGTACCTCGAAGGAGTGTGGCTCTGTGGCCAACTGACAGACTAAAAATCCAGATGTGTATGGTTCAATCCGAAGATGTCCTAGGATTGTTTTCTAACGCCGATCACAATGATTTTATTACATGTGAAAAATGATACGTTGCTGCGTGGTTGAGAGCCCGTGTCAAACTGCAGGTCCCCCTGTAACTGTTTAATCTAAATAAAATGCAAATATTGTAGTTGTTAGGCCTAAAACTGGAAAACAACGACGAACTTTGTATCATATTTTACATAAATAAATCTAAACCCCCAGAAGATGACACATAGGTGCAAAACGTGTATAGGTAAATAGAAAAAGAAACATGCTGACAGAAAGAAACGTATCAAATAAACTCTCTCAAACAGTGGATTTTGAATTTGATGAGGTTAATGAAACTGAAATAAGCAAGGTAATCCTCACATTAACGAACACACACTCAGATGGATGGGATGGTACGTCAAGTGCTGTAGTTAAAAATGCATAGGAGAAGTAGTTAAACCACTAACCTACCTCACAAACTGTAGTATTACGGAAAACATTCATCCTAGTAGTCGATAAACAAGCATTGTTAAACCAGTGCATAAGAAGGGAGGTGCAAAAGAGGCTTCAAATTTTCTTAACAGAAAAACAGCATGGTTTTAGGGAAGATCGCTGAACAACAACTGCAGTGACTGAATTTCTCCGTTAAGTGTACAACCTCCTAGAAGGAATGAAGACAATGGGCATATTCTTAGGTCTTTCAAAAGACTTTGACTCGGTCAGTCAAGGGCAACTCATTAAGAAATTGAAGGTATACAACACCAAAGACTCATCTTTGCAGTTACAATCCATAAGCTTAACAACTCGCAATAAGTGTACTAAAATTTCATGCAAAATAGATAATAAATTCATAGATTTCCCGTCTTATAGAGATACAGATGCTGCAGGGGTCAATCCTTGGTCCCTTTCTCTTCTTAGATTATGTCAATGACATGACTCAACCCTTCAAAAATGGTTCAAATGGCTCTGAGCACTATGCGACTTAACTTCTGAGGTCATCAGTCGCCTAGAACTTAGAACTAATTAAACCTAACGAACCTAAGGACATTACACACATCCATGCCCGAGGCAGGATCCGAACCTGCGACCATAGTGGTCGCTCGGCTCCAGACTGTAGCGCCCAGAACCGCACGGCCACTCCGGCCGGCTCAACCCTTTAAATCACATATTGTAAGCTATGCTGATTACACCTTCCGCTTATTTTACAAGAAAGATTTTGAGGCATTACAGCCAGTTGCAGCTGGGGGTGTATCAGAAGCAACCACATATTTTCTACGCCAGTGCCTAAACGCTAACATCAGTAAATCCTAGCTACTAACATTTAAAAAAACTGGTTCTCATGAGGTTGAAATAAACTATATATGTGGAATTATGTCAGTAAAAACAGATATGTTTCTTCGTGTCCACCTGGACAAAAGTCTTTGCTGGGTAAATCACATTTATTCTGTATGCAAGAAAATCAGCAGTAGGTTGCATTGATAATCCAACTGGCAAATGTAGTTCCAAGTCAAACCTTAAAAACAGTAAACTATTGAACAGTTTATGCATTTCTTAATTACGGTATTGAACTTTGGAGATGTGCAGCCGACTCGCACCTGGATAGAATAGGAGTACTGTAGAAGAGCGCAGTTAGGTTAATGCATGAATTTTCGTCATGAAACCTTTGTCCAACATAGATATTTAGCTATATTCCTTATATTTTTATAAACTTTTTGTGAATAGTAAAAAGGAAGCAAATAAATTCAGTGATACACATAATAACATTAGAAGTAATAGAAGTAATGCTAACTATTTCAGGCAAAAAACAAAGTTAAAAATAACTGGCACTAGTTCTTATATTAATGGGAAGATATGGTTCAACAAGCTGCCACATACTTTAAAAACTTGTGAAGCAAAGCTACTTCACAGGTTCTAAATTGCATGTCTCTTGTTGCAATATATATATATATATATATATATATATATATATATGTGTGTGTGTGTGTGTGTGTGTGTGTGTGTGTGTGTGTGTGTGTGTGTGTGTGTGTGTGGAATATTCCGTCGATTCTTGGAGGAGCATAGACATATTAATAACTCGAATACAACGTATTAATGTTCCACAATAATTATTTTGGAACATTAATAACTGTATTCAAGTTATTAATATGTGATATATTTAGACAATTAAGGTGAATAATGTTCTACTACGGTCTGTAAGTGTTATTTATGTTAATTCACTATATAATACACGTATAACGTATGCAAAAGTCACTGGATTGATGGCTATATCCAAAAAATGTAAATAAATGCAAATAAATAAAAACTGTGTTTTGCTTAATGCGGAATTCTGTACTTTCCCTTGTTACATGTTCTATGTAATTTACGTTATTTAAACATGTATTTCAGTTTATAATTTACAAGTTCTTTAACTTGTTCCACATCCCTGCGCCTCACATACATACAAGGATCTACGGAATGTGTATATATATTCGAGAGACTAATTAGAAGCAACGGCAGCCACGGTAACAGAACAGGAGCCAAATGGCATAAATCATATTCCATTTTTTGTAAAAATGTCATAAAAGATATCACGATCAACAACACAATATTTTAGAGTTTTGAAAGAGAAATGAAATCCAATAACGGTGCTCTGGCTTCAGAATGAACACAGAACCGTGCTTCGACACAGTGAAATATAAAATAAAAACAAGGCGAATTTCGTTCTCTTCTTACGGTCTTAATTCAAACTGGTTACAGGACAGTAGCTTTCAAGTAAAGAAGAGCTTTCGCAATCCACATTGCACGATGGACAGCCCCTGGAGCGCGGAAAGATACTCCATGAGATGGCGCTCTAACAAGAGAAATTTCAGTTAATTCTAAAAATTCAGTAAAATTCTCCTTGGCTGCTGTTCTCTGGAAGTATCTCGCACAAAATCTGAGAATAGCGGCATATCGACTTGCTCCAAGTATTCCTTGACCTTTTCTTGGTGAATCCCTGAGTAGAATCAGTTACCGATGATTCAAACAAAGCATTTAACCTTTTTTTTTCTTCAAGATGACCTGTGTTCCTACACATCGTAACTGGTGGCCGTTTCCGTGCATCAACCTTGGCTCTCTTTTCAATAGTTGACTGATCAAAATCTACCTGTCGTCTCGAAAATACTAATCTTCAAAGTATTAAGATGTTCTATGTTCTCAATTTTTCTCTCACCTATAAACCTCCGATTATCTCCAGCAGAATCTTGTAGTTAACTACATTGTAGATACAAAACTTGTAATTTTGGTAAGTAGGGTTTCTCAGCTCGTGTGTTGGAAAGCGTACTTTTTCCCAACAACTCATCACTTCTCCCACACAGCTAGTGGGGTACTTTGAAGTGCAGATAATTTATGCATTCACAAATTGTAAACGTTCATTTGAAAAATGGCAGTTTACTTCCATTTATTTCTGTGAGTAATAACCAAGTGAACATAATACATCCTATAGAGCAACTGAGGACGTAAGCATTGTACGTGCTACGATTGCTACCTTCCCTCTAAAGTGGGACCCCGTTGGGTCGTAAAAATGGAGAGGCACAGCTTGTCCTGCCCCGTGTCTTCCTGTCTTAGTTTCATTGACCCGCACGTCACTCGACCAGTGTGATATGAGAACACATTCAGGTATGGAAAATGAAGCAAGCAATCGGCCTACATTAGGTAATCAACAGAAAATTAAGACTTTCTTTTTTCTTGATTTTTTTTTATATTTTTGAAGCTCTGGGACAGCGTTTTCTCTTATCCTATTGAGCCCAAATATGATAGCTCAATTTTTTACATGCTGTAGAACCAACTTGGAGGATAGACCAAGGGACACTGACAAAATTTTAAAAAGTACCATATACAAGCTAACCTTAAGGTGCGTAGCTTCTGAGACGTAATATTCAAGGCACCCTCTAGTAACTGTAACCCTTTCCCAATATGAGGGGCTTTAACATTCTAACTTGGCTTGCATAGTAGTTTGAGATTACTTTTAATGCAATTCTCTATCTAGATCCATACTCTACGAACCAGTAAGAGAAGCATGGCAGAGGACACTTCCTAATGTAATATACACATGGTGATTCCATGATGAATGATGGAGATAGGTAGATGTATCAATTTGTGGTGAGCGACCCAGTGCGGAAAAAACCACGTCGAAAATTACAAGCGAAAATCTTTCCGACACCTCTGATAGTGGACCTCTTCCACTTCTCGCTCTTTGCTTTCCATATTTTGGAAGCAGAGTGTATGGACCTAAAAATGAATAAAAGATATTGCCCAGTAGACACTGGCCCTAAAATTCACATCTTAAAAGTTAAGTGCACTTGTTCAGTAGAAGAGATGTGTTTCACAGTAGCAGAGATGAACAAGTGCTCAAAGCTCTTAAGGTATGCTTTTAGAACCCCTGTTTACTAGGTAACTTTTCTTAGTCCACAGTACATGCTCCCAGTATATGGAAAACGAAGAGATTGTAGAAGAAGGGGTCCACTGTCAGAGGTATTGGAACGATTTTCGCTTATAACTTTCGACTCGGTCGTTCCGAACCAGGGAATCTGACCCTGAAAATATAAATTTACCGTTCTCCATCATCCCTGAAAGTTTGTGACATCATCACGGAATCGCCCTGTATATTAGGATGTTTCCCCGTTCCGTTCATTAGGGAGCGTGGATTGAATGACTGCTTAAATGCATCGGTGCACGCTGCAATTTCTCTCCTTTTGTGGTGCGGACGTGTGGAGCTGTTTCTAGTAGTAGTAGTAGTAGTAGTAGTAGTAGTAGTAGCAGCAGCAGCAATAGTAGTTTTATTCGTCCGTGGATCTCTTTTTACAAGGATACAGGACATGTCAAAGTATTTACAAATTTAGATAAATTTAAAATAAGCTAATTCGTATACACATATATTTACAGACTTCCTGTGAGAGACAATCATTAGATTTACTCCTGGTATACAATACTTTTTTTTTACAAATAACTTATTAAATAATGTAATGCCACACTGTTCACTAATATCTCACTATCAGACACTGCACACACTATACACACATTATTTCATAACACTTCACTAAACACACACACACACACACACACACACACACACACACACTGGTGATCTCTGGGCCATTTTCTGTACCGCAACTTCCCATTTGCTACCCTGAAAAATTGAGTCAGCATCCCACCATAATGAGTGAGATGTTGAACTCAGAAAGAGGAAGAGGTGTTAGTATTGTGGTATGCACAGCTTGGGGGTAAGTATTTCTAAAAAAGAAAAAAAACAAAGTGAAGGTGTTATGTGGAATGTTGGATATTTTATCATCATTATTATTATTATTTATTTGTATAACATTTTTTTATCAAACCCCTACTCTGTTTGGGCTAAGTACTCCTTCAATGTATAAAACGTATTGCATAACAGGTACTTTTTAGCTGCCTTTTTAAATAAGTGTACTTTTGCAATTTCTTTAATCTCTTTCGGTAATTTATTGTACAGTTTTATTCCTTGGTAGAAAATGCTGTTTTGAGTTTTACGTTTATTTTTTCTTGGTAAATGTAAGTTGGGCCTGTCTTGTTGCATAGTCATGGACAGAGCTATTTGTGTAGTAATTACCAATGTTATTTTTGATGTGTCCAACTGACTGGTAAATGTATTCACATGGAGCAGTTAAAATGCCCAGTGTTTTGAACAGATCTTTACAATGAGTTCGACTAGTATTTTTGGTTATTGTTCTTATGGCTCTTTTCTGGAGTCTGAAAATTGTGTTCATATTTTGTGCATTTGCTCCGCCTCAATGTTAGGCCAGTATTACAATATCATATTTCTTTGTCAAAGGTGATATGTCAAATATTTATGTCAAAGGAATTTGATAGTGCAATGCGGAACTTTATCAAATCTCGCCTTTCGTCAAAGAAATATGATCAGATCTAGGACCTCGCCGTAGATTCGGTCATAAAAGTCGTTCGTCTTCTGTTCACTGCAATGTGAAATGTAACCGCTTGGAGCGCTAGCATCGCTACAGATATTTGACATGTGTAATGTGTTTGTAAAAATGGTTGTAAACTTTGATTGGTGTGTTCCGTCGACTCTTTTTATAATAACCTCGCTTCGACAGGGGCGGGGTACTGAGCAAGGAGCACAATGTATGCTATTAATTGCGTGCTGATGGGAAGGTGGGATATGCTGTGGGCGACTTCAAATCCACAATTACAGCTACAGCCATCCACCTCTGTTTTTGGAAAAGGCTTGGCAGCTATTCAGCAAGCAGGAATAGAGGACAACTCCAAAATATTATTTTTTCTTAACTCTCCGTTTTAGCTTCTCTATTTTTGAACTCCGGTTGCCACAAGTTAAAAAGTGCTTCATCTGTTTCGTACTTTTTATTAATTTTGTAATTAAATAAATTATTCGAAAATAAGAATAGTTCTTAATATCCATATAGTGCACTAAACATTTATTTATTTTCGGACATTCCTCCTACAGCGCTTTATACATTACTTCACACGTTTCTGGAATTATTTTGGTTAAAGTGTACGGTGGTATTCGAGTGCTGTGGGCCTATAGTAAGCGCGACTAGCTCTCTTCTGTAGCAAGAAATGGCAGTGTTATTGTGAACCTGTCTTCTGCACATATAGCATTACTCAAGAGAGTATTCTGCTTTGTAATATGAGGAGCCACTTTACTGAGCTAATGCTGAATTGCATCATCTTGCATTCGTAAGTCATTTATATAAGACATCCATTTTCAGCTCTAGTAACAAATTTTGCTGAGTGCTTTTACTGTCTCGATGTAAACCCACGGCTTCACCCAAAGTATATTTCCTTTTTTTGCCACCGCTTCTCTTACAAAAAAAATGGCTCTGAGCACTATGGGACTCAACTGCTGTGGTCATAAGTCCCCTAGAACTTAGAACTACTTAGACCTAACTAACCTAAGGACATCACACACATCCAAGCCCGAGGCAGGATTCGAACCTGCGACCGTAGCGGTCGTGCGGTTCCAGACTGTAGCGCCTTTAACCGCTCGGCCACTCCGGCCGGCTCTTCTCTTACAAATGCATACACAATGCAATTGCGGTAAAAGCGACTGCAGCGTATAATATGGTGGTGGTGGTGGTGTCCGCCATCTTGAGTTTTGACGAAAAATATGATGACAGTGTAAAACACCTTTTTAGCGCCACGTCAAAGATCTTTGTCACAGAAATTCGACGAATATTTGATCACATTTCTTTGTCAAAGAATTATGATAGCGCAATACCGGCCTGAGCAAACTGACTGAAATGGCCGTGTCCGTTTGTCGCCACGAATAGCGCACCGAAGGAACGCTTGGCGGAGCCGTCGAAGTGGCGCCTGCTGTTTTCGTTAATTTGAAGTCATTCGATGTGCATAAAAATTGTTTTGTGTAGATGAAGTGAAGCTGCATCCATCTCTGTGTATAGCTTCTCAGTAAAACTTTTACTTTTCGAGTAAAAAATTAAGAAACATTGTTTTCGGAGTCGCGCGTGTTCTCCGCTCTGCAGTCTTCCTCATTCGATTTTGACGAAACTATTTGACTTAAAGACATCGATTCTTCGACATATTATAGTCTGACATCACAGACTGATAGTTAACTGGGTTTAGTTACGTTACTGCCCTTAGTTATTGTAATATTTCCCAAATAAGTAAACTACGACGCATATTTTGAGAAGTATGCAGTGAAGAATGCAGTCGCTGGCCAGCTCACGTTCGATGGTTTGAGGAAAGAGGTTGCTGCTTTTAAAATATAGCTAACATATCGAAATTGTTTTTAACGGCGGAAGGAGAGCGATACTTCTTTCCAGTCCGAGAAAAAATGATATATTTTGACATTTGGCTGGCGACGTGCTACGCAAATTTTTGACTCGTGTTTCTCTTTCGTATGTGGTTTGTGAGGTCAGTTACAATCACATTTCATATTAATATTGCATTAAGAGTTATTATCATTTCAAAACTAGAAGTAGACAATAGCAGATTCAGTGGCAGAACTACCTGTATACTGTATACATAATTTTTTCTAGCCTACATTAAAAGTTTCATTCACGAAACAGTCAATAATTATTTTCGATCACTTATTTTCGAATAAATGGCGTTTGTTCCAGCGAGCAATGAATGAGAAATGGGATTTTTTACTGATATAACTGAAGTATTCTACGTTCTGGATGTTTTATGCTTACATATCCGGGATTTCTTGACGCAATCATTGTGTGTGAGGTAAAACGCCATTTTGAATTTTTTGTAACTGTTATTACCCAATTACTTATGTTATCTTTCAAGAAATGGCACTATCTTTTTTTCTTTTCCTGGCGAACACCCTTGAATATGCGTAGTTACAATGTTCTGCTGCTGAAATACTGGTTTTCCTGTGTTACATATTGCAGAAATAGAAACCCTAATTTGACAAAGTACAACAACACGGACAAAAACCATATAATATTTACTGCAATACAAGTCTGCCCAAGCAGCAGCTGCAGCAGCAGCAGCAGCAGCAGAGGATACCGACAAATTTAACACTATTCCTGCTGCAATTACACTAAATATGTACTGTCAAAATTAGCTTAATTTTCTGTCCTCAATCAATGGGTTGCCAGACAAACGTGCAAATCCACTATTCACTTGGTACGTGCTCATAGAAATTCCGTATTTCAGCTGGGATATACCGCCAGATGTCAAGTAAGGCTTTCTTCTTGTCGATTTTTTTTTACTGACAGAAACTTATCACACAAGATAGGGAAAACTGTAACGTTATCTAGCGACAGATTTCTTCTCCCAGCACCTCTCGGCTTCTTTGCAATGCTTTGACAAATCCACGGTTGCTTGACGTTATGACTTTTCTTTCCCCTTAGTATAGCAGGGTTGTCAGACGAAATGTGTCGCCAGACATATTCAGTTATTTTGAATGAGCCTCTATGCAAGCCACGGTCTAGTGCGCTAAGATCCCTGAGATCCTCTCGTTCCATCTTTCACAGAAAGAATCCTTTGTTCTTCGCGTTGGCAATGACTGAAATCCAGTTTTCTGGGTCAATGGATATTTTGTTCCTTTCTGTCAGAGCAAAATCACCATCACATGGTACGAAACTAGGCTCTATAAGGAGGAATTTCTGGTCTACAGCAGTGGAATATTTACGGATGGCCGCGACATAAGTTAGTTTAAGCAGTGTGTAAGTCTAGGGCCCGATGACCTCAGCAGCTTGGTCCCTTAAGAATTCACACACATTTGAATATTTATTTATGGATGATCAGATTTTGGAAAAATCTCGTAATATTTTGAACATCTCTCACAAGATCAGCAACGTTTGGGCTTACATTCAAATGAAAATCATGGGAAAATATGATTAAAACACTCCAGTTTCGTTGCTTTTCTTTGAATGCTGTCCTTCATTTTGTCTAAGGCAGTATAGAAACACTTTTGAGACATTCTCTAAAAATGCTCGAAACGCATATTCCTTCCCTTTTTTCACCCATAACGGTTGAACCCAGTATCTTCCTCGCTGCTCAACATTGGCGAGCTATTAAAGATCCAGTGCATCAATATCTTCGTGTGATGAAGACGACATATTCTGACAGCCATTCGCAGAAATACCGTCCCGAGTGTCTCCGACAGCGCTACTTCAGTCTGAATTAGTCGTCTCCCGTCCGCACTCGCGGCCGCACCACGCCACGCCATTTCTATATGAATTGAGCCTTAGGGGATGCAGTATATTCCTTCATGACTCACTCAGTACTAGTTCTCGAAACTTTGTTAGCATGTATCTGACGTCCACCTTATATAGGAGTGGAATTCAGTATAAAGACATGGATATTTGTAGAAAATTTACATCGTCGTTTGTAATAGTTACGCACAGAGTAAATACATTAGTACGAGATCTAGTAACTGACAATTGCAGCCACACAGTATCGCATTTGATGTTAGCAATATTTTATATAACAAGACATCAACGATTCAGGGAGTAGAAGGTGGAGCTCAGCATAAAGGCAGTCGGCTCTGTGTGGCATTAGTGTGTGCGTATGTGCCTTTACTGCAGATAGGAAACAGACACCATTAGTGACAGTGCGTGGTGTGTACATAAACAACGACGTGACAATGCCACGCGGAAAACAGTTCTCATGAGATGAAAAAGCAAAAATAGGGGCAAGCAAGAAAATGGGACTATCTAATGGCCAAATCGCCAAGAAGTTGAATCGTTGAAGTACAGTGATTCATAATGTCATTAGATTCGGCGCCCGATATGGACAGAACGAAAAATATAGGAAAAGTAGAAATTTATCGGAGGCATCGAAACGGTTACTTTTGCGCAAAACAAACCGTTATGCTTCTCAACTTGTTCCTGATTTACAGTCTCCAGTATCTGCCAGGCGTGTGCGACAAATTCTGTCAAATGAAAACATCTTGCATTCAAGAAACGACTTCAGAAACTTGCTCTAAGACCCAAACATAAACAGGCCAGACTGGAGTTTGCTGAAAAATATATGTCTTGGACTTGAGAATGGGATAACGTGATGAGAAAATTTTATTTTAAATGATCCGGATGGATTTCAATATGACTAGCATGATCCTGAGAACAGAGCAGCTGGTAAGAATGAGCAGAAATTTAGGTGGTGAAACTGTTATGATTTGAGCAGCATTCTGCACTAAAGGTAAATCACGCATTGCTTGGCTGAACACTAAAGTGAACTCTAATATGTACATTGAGACGTTAGGGACAGAATGGATTATAAAATACCGTATGAGGGCCTAGGCGATGGAAGTCTAATCCTTCAACAAGATAATGCATCTGCGCTCGTTTTTGCACAACAAAACAGTGGTCTGAAGATAAAGATATCGATGTCTTGCCCTGGGCTGCACCTAACCTAGATTTGAACTCCATGGAAAACCACTGGGGAATACTTGAAAGGCGTGTTTATCGGAATGGAAGGCAATTTGAGGCCGTAAGTGAGCTGAAAAGAGCGATACGGGAAGAGTGGTCGACAATGTCACTGCAAAAACTACAAGCCCTAACAAAATCTATGTCGGATAGAATTTTTGAGGTAATTAGGAACAACGGAGGTCGAACAAAGTACAAACAATGCAATGACACAACAGGACAGTGAGTGCCTTTATACCAGTTTCTATTCAGGAAATGCAAACGCCTTATTTCGTTACGCGTGTTATGAAAGAAAATAAGTAATTCTGTCATGATTTTTACGTCTTATATGTATCTACTACTTTCATGATAAATTCGATACATATCTGCCTCAGACACTGAATATTACTGTCGTAGGAAGGTTGCGTTTATACTGATTTCCACTACTGTAGCGTCTACCAGCTGAAGTTTTTCAGTATTTCCGTGGCGCTCTTCTGTTAGTCAACCAAAGCCGTGACCTTTCATGCTGCCCTTCTTTCTGTATTTCTATATGTTCAATATCCCTTGTTATCTCTATTTGGTATGGGTTCCACAAACTATAGTAACATTCTAGGATGAGTCTGACGAGTCTTTTGTAAGCTGTTTCTTTTGTAGACTGACTGCATTTTCCCAGTACCCTGCCAATGAATCGAAGTCTGCCACCTGCTTTACCTACGATTGAGCTAATGAGATTACACCATTTCATATGCCCACGAATTGCTATCTTTCTGCGCAAGATAAAGGGGAGATCAAATAGTTTCCATTCGAAGGCCGTACAGTCCAGAATCGATATGCCAACCAGGCAAAATCGCCACGAACATTGAGGCAATTATTCACCGACACACGAGGTTGAAGAGACCCATTTGGTAAAACACCGTGTTCTGCTGAGTGAAGAAGTCCGTAGCTGCCTGCCCCACAACCTGTTACGACAGGAATCGTCGACTCTTCGAGGCCTTTTTTAAGGGACCGAAGGTGTGATAATCGCAAGGGGGTATCTCCCACTTTAATTGGTGCGTTACGACATTTGTGATATGTGGACATGCGTTATCATGAGGCAACAGCACGGAACTTGGTGAACCAAACCACAACGGTGGTTTCCGACAGTCTCTTACACATTCTTCATTCTCCGATGGATGTCTACCGGTGTTTGTCCTTCGGCAGCCAAGAAAAGAATTTTAGCATGCTGGTCTTCTTTGGGAGCATATGGCATTTACCGCGTGCACGTCGGAAAGACAACAATGCCACATAAATCCCTTGCATACATCTCGGTGCTTATATACCACCGGAGTCGAGCTACCTTGCATAAATACGCTGCAGCAACGTCCTCAAACGGAAACTTTTTCATCCCCCCCTTATAATATGCTGCCAAGAAATCCCGAATACAGACACAAACAACATTTGATGCCCCATACGATATTACTTCCATTAATTAACATTCAGGGAGAGCATAAGGGAACAATTGACAGGAATGGGGGAAAGAAATACAGTAGAAGAAGAATGGGTAGCTTTGAGGGATGAAGTAGCGAAGGCAGCAGAGGATCAAGTAGGTAAAAAGACGAGGGCTAGTAGAAATCCTTGGGTAACAGAAGAAATATTGAATTTAATTGATGAAAGGAGAAAATATAAAAATGCAGTAAATGAAGCAGGCAAAAAGGAATACAAACATCTAAAAAATGAGATCGACAGGAAGTGCAAAATGGCTAAGCAGGGATGGCTAGAGGACAAATGTAAGGATGTAGAGGCCTATCTCACTAGGGGTAAGATAGATACTGCCTACAGGAAAATTAAAGAGACCTTTGGAGATAAGAGAACTGGGTTTCCATCTGAGCTCTTGATATTCCTACAAGTCGTTGTAGGAATATCAAGAGCTCAGATGGAAACCCAGTTCTAAGCAAAGAAGGGAAAGCAGAAAGGTGGAAGGAGTATACAGAGGGTCTATACAAGGACGATGTACTTGAGAACAATATTATGGAAATTGAAGAGGATGTAGATGAAGATGAAATGGGAGATATGATACTGCGTGAAGAGTTTGACAGAGCACTGAAAGACCTGAGTCGAAACAGGGCCCCCGGAGTAGACAACATTCCACTGGAACTACTGACGGCCTTGGGAGAGCCAGTCCTGACAAAACTCTACCAGCTGGTGAGAAACATGTATGAAACAGGCGAAATACCCTCAGACTTCAAGAAGAATATAATAATTCCAATCCCAAAGAAGGCAGGTGTTGACAGATGTGAAAATTACCGAACTATCAGTTTAATAAGTCACAGCTGCAAAATACTAACACGAATTCTTTACAGACGAATGGAAAAACTAGTAGAAGCCAACCTCGGGGAAGATCAGTTTGGATTCCGTAGAAACACTGGAACACGTGAGGCAATACTGACCTTACGACTTATCTTAGAAGAAAGATTATGGAAAGGCAAACCTACGTTTCTAGCATTTGTAGACTTAGAGAAAGCTTTTGACAATGTTGACTGGAATACTCTCTTTCAAATTCTAAAGGTGGCAGGGGTAAAATACAGGGAGCGAAAGGCTATTTACAATTTGTACAGAAACCAGATGGCAGTTACAAGAGTCGAGGGACATGATAGAGAAGCAGTGGTTGGGAAGGGAGTAAGACAGGGTTGTAGCCTCTCCCCGATGTTGTTCAATCTGTATATTGAGCAAGCAGTAAAGGAAACAAAAGAAAAATTCGGAGTAGGTATTAAAATTCATGGAGAAGAAATAAAAACTTTGAGGTTCGCCGATGACATTGTAATTCTGTCAGAGACAGCAAAGGACTTGGAAGAGCAGTTGAATAGAATGGACAGTGTCTTGAAAGGAGGATATAAGATGAACATCAACAAAAGCAAAACAAGGATAATGGAATGTAGTCTAATTAAGTCGGGTGATGCTGAGGGAATTAGATTAGGAAATGAGGCACTTAAAGTAGTAAAGGAGTTTTGCTATTTGGGGAGCAAAATAACTGATGATGGTCAAAGTAGAGAGGATATAAAATGTAGACTGGCAATGGCAAGGAAAGCGTTTCTGAAGAAGAGAAATTTGTTAACATCCAGTATTGATTCAAGTGTCAGGAAGTCATTTCTGAAAGTATTCGTATGGAGTGTAGCCATGTATGGAAGTGAAACATGGACGATAAATAGTTTGGACAAGAAGAGAATAGAAGCTTTCGAAATGTGGTGCTACAGAAGAATGCTGAAGATTAGATTGGTAGATCACATAACTAATGAGGAAGTATTGAATAGGATTGGGGAGAAGTTTGTGGCACAACTTGACCAGAAGAAGGGATCGGTTGGTAGGACATGTTCTGAGGCATCAAGGGATCACCAATTTAGTGTTGGAGGGCAGCGTGGAGGGTAAAAATCGTAGAGGGAGACCAAGAGATGAATACACTAAGCAGATTCAGAAGGATGTAGGTTGCAGTAGGTACTGGGAGATGAAGAAGCTTGCACAGGATAGAGTAGCATGGAGAGCTGCATCAAACCAGTCTCAGGACTGAAGACCACCACAACAACAACAACAACAATTAACATTGGTGTGGTTCTGTGTCAGATGTCTTTCCCGAGTCAAGAAATACTGCATGCATATGATTGCCTTGATCCATGGTTTTCAGGGTATCATGTGAGTAGAGGGTGACTTTGGTTTATCATGACCCATGTTTGCGTAGTGAAAATTAGATGAATATAATGAACTTCGCCGTCTGCAATAATTAATCATCTCAATACTCCACAACAAGCTGTGCCCAATTGAAACACGGCAACAAGCTTAGAACGTTCGTAAAATAATTGCAAATACACACACGTCCTCTGACACAGCAGGGAAAGAAATGGCATATGGAGCTCCGGAAGATCACCGAGGACCATCACCAAGAAGTAATGAGTTAATATGGACCACAACGAAAATTACAGGATCAAAGGGAACACAAACTTACGTAGATACTATCGTCCAAAACTGAGGGCGCAGCAACTCGAATATTCAATTCGCGGTGCGAGTTGGGAAAAAACACTGAGGTGACGAAAGTCATGGGACAGCGATGTGCACAAACACAGATGTCGGCAGTATCGCCTACACAAGGTATAAAAGGACAGTGTATTGCCGGCCGAAGTGACCGAGCGGTTCTAGGCGCTTCAGTCTGGGACCACGCGACCGCTACGGTCGCAGGTTCGAATCCTGCCTCTGCCATCCTCCCCTAGGTCGGTAGAACCGATGACTTCGCAATTTGGTCCCCTTCCCCCAAATCAACGAACCCAACCAATATTTATGAGACATAATCGAGAGGTCAGTTCGTGCACAAAATTCTGCACCGGCAACACTTTTGCAATTATGGACTGCTGTAGGGGCAACATAGATCAGTATTTCTGCAGGAGACTTACAAAGACTAGCTGAGTCCATGCCACATCGAGTGGCTGCATTACGCCGAGCAAAATGAGGTCCGGTCCGATATTAGGAGGTATTGCGTGATTTTCGTCACCTCAGTGTATAACGGCTAGCAGCCGCTATATTATGATCTTTGAGTTGTTCTCCGGCAATCAGTAACCGCTGTACAGACGAAACAGTAGTCGCTGCTTATGGCGATAACCTGCTGCTAGTTGTACCCGGAAATCGCATGGAACGGAGATCCAGCTGCGCAAAGTTTTCACGAATATTAATACTTACCTACGTAGTCGTTCTCGTTCTAGAAAATAAAAATGGTATTTTGCAGCCGCCAGAATCAAAGACTACCCTCTAAAAGACAAGAATGCATCACCAAGACAGTGAATGCTGGCAACGACGCCCAGTACGGAGTACATCAGCGGTCAGTTATAGATATCATGTGTCGGGAATTATGTTCAGCCCTGTCAACGACAAAGTCATTAGAGAAAGAGCACTAGCTCGAACTGGGGAAGAAAACTGATTGTGTCCCTTTCACAGCAAACACTAACTGACATTAGCCGGAAGAATCCTAAGAAAACAGCTGGTACCGGCGCTCACCAAAGCCCACTACACAACTTTTGGAGTATGGTTCGTCGATCAAGGACTTTTACCAAAGCCGGCCGCGGTGGTCTCGCGGTTCTAGGCGCGCAGTCCGGAACCGCGCGACTGCTACGGTCGCAGGTTAGAATCCTGCCTCGGGCATGGATGTGTGTGATGTCCTTAGGTTAGTTAGGTTTAAGTAGTTCTAAGTTCTAGGGGACTGATGACCACAGCTGTTAAGTCCCATAGTGCTCAGAGCCATTTTTTGAACTTTTACCAAATATGATTGAAGGAAAGAGAGAAAATGTTCAAAATAGTGCCGCAAGAACTTCACTAGTTTGTTTCATCAGCACAAGATCGATACAGACATACTTAATCTCCTGTTAGTGACGCTACAACAAAGGCGGAGAGAATCATCCTCAGAATTCCGAGATACCGCGTTCTAGTGAATCAAGAAACGTATTTACCTCCAATATAAATCTCGTTTAACTATCACGACGGTACAATTAGAGAAATTCGGGCGCGTACATATAGGTTTCTGTCTGTCGCTCTTGCTGTGTGCCACCCGCGAACTGAATGGAAAGGACTACATGATTCACGTGCAAGGTAAGAGAGGGACACAGTACTCAGTCGCAGTCCCATTACCCTGTTACCGTATTGTTCTTGCAAATCTAGGTTTCGGCTATAAATAGCCAACTTCAGCGCTAAAACATAAGGAAAAATTACAGAAACCAAAATTGATTTACTTAATATAGAACAAAAAGTAAACATCATGTTATCCAATAGCAGAAATCCACTCTGGTCAACATACCATTTTCGTTATATTTCAACAGACTCGAGACAGTTCATAGGTGTGCGAGGTATGTTCAGTGTGGTGTCACCGCCAGACACCACACTTGCTAGATGGTAGCCTTTAAATCGGCCGCGGTCCGTTAGTATACGTCGGACCCGCGTGTCGCCACTATCAGTGATTGCAGACCGAGCGCCGATACACGGCAGGTCTAGAGAGACTTCCTAGCACTCGCCCCAGTTGTACAGCCGACTTTGCTAGCGATGGTTCACTGACAAAATACGCTCTCATTAGCCGAGACGATAGTTAGCATAGCCTTCAGCTACGTCATTTGCTACGACCTATCAAGGCGCCATTACCAGTTACTATTGATACTGAATCATGTACAGTCAAGAGCGACGCTCATCATTAATGGATTAAAGTTAAGTATTCCACCAGCTACGTCCGTTTTTCTAAAGTAATTTCCTTGTCCTGTTCCAGACCTCACGCCAGCCTGCGTGATCTAAAACGCGTGCCTTTCGGCTTCCTCTAGTAACACGGGGTTGGCTCTCCTGCCAACCCACAACATTCAGGAAATTCCGGAACTCTGTTCACATACTTTTTCTACTTTTACCTTCTACTTATTGTGCACAGTCTCCTTCGAAATACTCTCCATCACAATTGATAAACCACTCTTAACGCCGTTTCCACTGTCGGAAGCAATCTTGGTACGCCTCTTGCTGGATCGCGCGAAGCACATTCTGCGGATTTTCTTTACCTCGTCTATCGTTGCAAATCTTCGTCCTTTCAACGGAATTTTCAACTTTGGAATTAAAAAAATGAAAAGCGTCCGCAGGGGCCAGGTCTGGAGAGTACGGAGAATGAGGCAGTACAGTGATTTCGTTTTTTGTGCAACAGTCACGCACCAGCAGAGATGAATGTGCGGGTTCGTTATCGTGATGCAAGAGCCATGAATTGTCTCGCCTCATTTCAGGTTGTTTCCTTCTCACATTTTCTCGCAGGTGTCACAACACGTCCCGATAGTACCATCGATTAACAGTTTGTCCCTGTGACACGAATTCATGATGAACTAACCCTTTAAAATCAAAGAAAACTATCAGCATGGATTTTACATTTGAACTGGCCTGACGAGCTTTTTTTATATCTTTGAGAACCATTCGCGATCGATTGTGATGACTGAAACTTGGTCTCAACATTATAACCGTAGACTCACGTCTCATCACTAGTTATGATTCTCTTAAGGAACATCTCGTTTTCATTTGCGCGATCCAAAAGCCCTTGACAGATTGCGAGGCGAAGGTCTTTCTGGTCTCGATTCATGAGCCGTGGGACGAATTTGGCGGCAACACGATGCGTTCCAAGATGCTGTGTCTGGATTTCATGACTTGATCCAACTGAAATGTTACTTTCTCCTGCAATCCCTCTTCGATTGGCACGCGCCATTTCCTTGATATTCCTGATATAAGCGTCGTCGGTAGACTTCGAACGGCGTCCAGAACGAGGGTGATCTTCAATTTCTGTTCGTCCATTTTTAAACCGTGTGAACCATTCCTAACACCGAGTACGGCTTAAGCATTCACCATCGAAGACTTCCTGCACCATTTGGTGTGTCTCTGTAAAGGTTTTCTTGAGTTTCATGCAAAATTTAATGCAGACGCGTTGCTGCTCTAACTCTGTCATATCGAAATTTGCTAACTGTGCGACACAACGTTATGCTCAATACTGAACAATAAGTAACTGACATACAATAATGAAACATCCGGCAGTTACACATTAAGTACAGGTGTGTGCACAGATTGGCCACCGAATTTCGCTCCAACACACCATTGGCGCGAAATTACCAGTGTTCCGAAATTTTTTGAACAAACCTCGTCTTGGCAGAATGACACTGAGGCGATTGTTTACAGCAAGTACAATAGCCTTAGTTTACGTCATGTATTACAAGTAACTCCCTCTATGTTACGAATTAACTACCAGAGTTTTGTTTCAGTACTGTAGTTTATATAATATCTAAAATCAAAAAGCATATTTGCGTATCACTTTGAAATATTGAAGAAATGCCAAATTACAACGTACTTTCTCAGATTTTAGTGGTGAAGCGATCCATCGAAACCTATGCAAAGGCTCATTAACAGGTTCACATAATGATCTTATATGAAATTATTACATCTCCTTAGAAATAAAAATTAACAAATTTAAAAGATTTTGTTGATACTGTCCAATGCTATATCTATTTTACTACCAACCAAATAAATCACTACTCAGTTTTAGCCTAGAGGATAGGTATCATGGCAGTGTGTTGTATTGCCTTTCTACAAACAGCGTACGCAGTTGCAACTACACAATATGTTTATGTACGAAGTTTTACGTCAAGGCAAATTTTAGAGGGCGTTTGTATGTTTTATTAAATATGCCTGGTTAAATCAGCCTTCCAATTTTGATCTTAATTATTTTACTATGACGTAATCAGATCTTCATAAAAATTGTTTGTAAGGACTTTATTTCTCTTACATTCCACATTTAGAGGATCACATTACCATTATGATATGAGTGACTACGCTAGGTTTTAGCATCTGACGAATTTCAGTTTGGTATGTAACTGTATTTTATCAAGACGATTTTCAACAAAATCTTTTTAATTTGTTAATTTTTATTTCTAAAGTGATGTAATAATTTTGTATAGGATAGCTATGTGAACCTATTAATGATCCTTTGCATACGTTTTGATGGATCGCTTCACCACTAAGATATGAGCAAGTACGTTGTAATTTGGTATTTCTTTAATATTTCAAATGATTTGAAAATATGCTTTTTGATTCCCGGTATTATATAAATAAGACTTTGTAAACTACTGTATTGATACAAAACTCCGCCGGCCGAGGTGGCCGAGCGGCTCTAGGCGCTTCAGTCCGGAACCGCGCGACTGCTACGGTCGCAGGTTCGAATCCTGCCTCGGGCATAGATGTGTGTGATGTCCTTAGGTTAGTTAGGTTTAAGTAGTTCTACGTTCTGGGGGACTGATGACCTCAGATGTTAAGTCCCGCCGGCCGTAGTGGCCGTGCGGTTCTAGGCGCTACAATCTGGAACCGAGCGACCGCTACGGTCGCAGGTTCGGATCCCGCCTCGGGCATGGATGTGTGTTATGTCCTTAGGTTAGTTAGGTTTCAGTAGTTCTAAGTTCTAGGCGACTGATGACCTTAGAAGTTGAGTCGCATAGTGCTCAGAGCCATTTGAACCATTTGCACAAAACTCCGTTACTTAATTCTTAATATAGAGGGCGTTACTTGTAATACATGACGTTAACTAAGGCTGCTGTACTTGCTGTAAACAACCGCCTCAGTGTCATTCACCCTACACACGTGTGAGAACATATGGCGACATAAACTGCCGCGAGTCTGCTGAAGTATAACGACCACAGTGGATTGCTGCTTTGGATAACATAGGGTTGTCCGCCCGATAGCTGAGTGATAAGCGTGACGGATTGCCGTCCTACGAGCCCGGGTTCGACTCCCGGCTGGGCCGGGGATTTTCTCCGCGCAAGTCGCCCAATGTGGCGTCGAATGTAATAAGACCAACACCAAGGCGTCCGGACCTGCACCGCAAGGGGCCTCCCGGCCAATGGCGCCAAAAGCTCATTTCCATAACGTAGTGTTCACTATGTTAAGTGAATTAATTTTAATTCTGTAATTTTTCCTTATACTTTAGCACTGAATATGGCCCTTCATTGCCGAAATGTAATTTGCAAGAATAATAAAAGCTAATGGGACTGTGACCGACTGCTGTGTGCCCCTACTTCCTTATGGTCTACGGTCGCTGTGCACGACAGTTCCTGATGGAATCAAAGTCGATTCAGGCACGCTACGAGCCGTATGGTGAGATGTAGAGAACACAATCAGAAAACGAAATTTTATTGAATGACTGCAGCTGTGGAAGCGTAGGCGTATAAATTGCAACCTAGTCAATAGTAATGTCTGACCATCATCTCTCTTGTTTGATACACTCTTATTTTGATTTGTGTATGTGCATACGTAACATTGTACACTGTGTTCCTCGAATCATAGATTAACACAATGGACTAGTGACAATTATCCAGATAAAGATGTACCAATACTGTTCCTTCTCTGAAGTCCCGCCCTTCACACAAACTAGCTAAAAACTGTCACCAATCTATATAGCCACTAAAAACTTCGCGATAATAGATGACCATCACAATGCATGTTCGTCCAGATCCATTTGTTCCTAACAGCAGGCGGAGAGGCGGAGAGGGGGAGAGGGGGAGGGAAACCTCGACTAATTTTTAGTTTCTCTTTCTGGATAAAAGGGGGAACGATTTCATAAAGTAGGCAATAGTGAGCTGAAGTCCAGAAGGAAAGCAATCAGAAACTATTTCTCTAACCTCACGCTTAACGTAATGGTTTCGAATGTGTAATTTCTTGATCAGTCCGTCTAATTAATGAAGATACAAGTTCAGAATGTGCTAGTCATCTAACGCCTGTCATTTCTGATTGCCTTCGAAGAGCTTTAGTCCTTTTCTTGGACGTTTTATGACATCGACGAACATTTGTTCAGGGTTATTTTTTATTTATTTTAGTAGACGTCGTGCGTGTTCTTCCTTGTGCTTTAAAGTTGAAAAATGATGTATTATGTAAACGAATATCGTGTGTTATTTCTCCTGACGGTCAACGCCAAGACGGCACCGTAGCGTTTTCGCGCGGCATCGAGGGATTTTGTATTTTGCTTGTGAAATGAAATGAGAATGGTAGTTCACTGCTACTAGAATTGTGTAACTTATCTTCGATTTAACCGAATAGACAGAACTTGCAGGGAAATAATTTAGTAATACTGTGTGCGACAAAAATAGAAATATTTTTACTAGCACATTAAAACACTAACGGTTTGTTGGGTCGAAAAATGAGAGAAACTTACAACAATATGAAAACCGATCTCTGTAGATTGTTGGGAAATTACTTCTCTTAGCATGTGACAACGCACGCAGTTCAGGTTGTTCAACGAAAATAAAACATTACTTGGCACATAGTATACTCACAACATGAGCAGTTGCACTCCAAGCCTAAGGCTTTTGTTGTTCTGTCCTCATTCTTCATGACGGCGTATTACAGCGCGGCGCCGAGCCAATGGTTTCTATTTCTGTCCAATAACCACGAGAGAAATCCTAAGCAGGAGGTCTCACGGTGCACCATCACCATTAGTCATTGCATTAGTTTCGACACTTCAGGTGCAGGGCAGGTACCTTACACTTGGATACGCACGGAGAACTGAAAGGTTTACATTATTTAGATTTATTGCGAAATGTTACGCTCACGATGGTAACTTTTAATTCTTACTTACGCCATCTCCCACACTTTTGTTTCATGACGCTCTACAGAAGCAGCACACCTATTTAGACAAGTTTCTCTGGTAAATCACGGTTTTATAAACGCACTGGTAAATCACGGTTTTATAAACACAATGGTCACATAAGAGTCAGTTTCTCTGAGGCCCGCGTATATTTTCAAGGATCCTACCACGATGGAACAAAAGTAGCGCCATTCGAGCAAGGCAGCGAAGGAAGCACGTCCACGTTCCGAGTCAGACTGGGACAGCCGTGTGGGGATCCCATCCTCGCGCCTCCAGAGGTAACAAACAGCCCGAGATATACACATTAAAATTGGCAGCTGCGGCTTGTAAATATCCGCTTATGAAATAAACGGAACGCGCCATTGTGCCTTCTCACACATTCTTTTGAACCTCAGCTACAGCAGAAAGCTGCTGTTCAATAAATCAGTGTCACGAGAACCGAGTATTGCCTCGCTTGTCTAGAAAAATGATAGTCTACTACGTTTATCGGATAAAAATATCGTGAATACCTGCTTAAATTTATAGCATAATATTGTATTACAATATTCTGGACAATTGAAACACTGTGCCACACTGGATTCGGACCTGGATTTTCTGCTTATCGATAGCAGTCCTAACATAAGCTCTGTGCCACACTTTCCCAATTTATCATTCAAAACGTTCATTCATAAGGTTTTTTTTTGTGAAATCTCAGGTAAGGCAGATGCCAGACAGATTCATCGCAGGAAGTATAGTCCACCCACAAACAAGGTATCTTACAAAATCTTCTTTGCCGGCCGGAGCGGCCGTGCGGTTCTAGGCGCTACAGTCTGGAGCCGAGCGACCGCTGCGGTCGCAGGTTCGAATCCTGCCTCGGGCATGAATGTGTGTGATGTCCTTAGGTTAGTTAGGATTAATTAGTTCTAAGTTCTAGGCGACTGATGACCTCAGAAGTTAAGTCGCATAGTGCTCAAAGCCATTTGAACCAAAATCATCTTTCGACCGATACCTGCAATTAGAGAGGACCCTAAGAAGAGCAGCGCGTTTCGTTAAAAGTACTTTTAGTATGAAGCAAAGCTTCACGGGTGTGCTCAGTCACCTCCAATGGGAGACGCTGCAAAAGACGCGTTCTCCATCAAGGTCTACGGTTAAAATTCCTAGAGCGTACGTTTCTACCACAACCAGTATATTGCTTCTTGTACGTATGTCTCACGACATTAGAGCTCACACCACGGAGGCGTACCAGCAATCGTTCGTTGTTCCTGCGAACCATCGGCGACTGGAAGAGGAAAGTGGGGAAGTGAGATGGTGCACCGAGTACCCTCCGCCACACAGCGGTTATGGAATATAGTTGTAGATTTAGATTTTTTCGATTTTAGGGTACTGTACCTCTATCGGTAAAAACGGAGCCTTTACAGGGTCGCTTTGCTGTCCGTCTGTTAAGATCCCTGTTTCTCGGGAAATGCTAAAGGTTATCAAGTTGAAATTTACTCTGCGGTCCCTTAGCGGTATAAAAAGTATAAGCTTATAAGTCAATGGAATCAAACGATACGGCCATTATGTCACATATTTTGACAGTCGCAAACTCACTCATCAAAACCTACAGATAAACTATCTATATACATAATTAGGTTCATACAGAACCCACAGAACGCGAGTCCTACTCGCATTTGTCCGGTTTTTCGAAAATACAGGGAATGGCAAGGCGTAACGATCGAGTCGCAGTATTAACTTGGCCACTATACACTGATCACCGACAACGTTATGACTACCGACCTATCATATAAACCCGTCCAGGCGATAGCAGCGTCACCTGGCGAGGAATGACTGCTACTCAACGCGCGGTGCGCGTAGAACCAGCGAGTGTGTAGTCCGCGTGTACAACAGGGAAGGCGCGCGATCTATCTGAGTTCGACCGAGGGCAGATTATCACGGCGCGGAGGCTCCGTGCGGGTATTTCGAAAACCGCACGAGTTGGGTGTTCAAAAAAAATGGCTCTGAGCACTATGGAACTCAACAGCTGTGCTCATAAGTCCCCTTGAACTTAGAACTACTTAAACCTAACTAACCTAAGGACATCACACACATCCATGCCCGAGGCAGGATTCGAACCTGCGACCGTAGCAGTCGCGCGGTTCCGGACTGCGCGCCTAGAACCGCGAGACCACCGCGGCCGGCAGTTGGGTGTTCGAGGAGTGCTGTGGTGATTTCAACATGTGGCGAAACCAACGTGAAAGCACGTCCAGACGTCGTGAGGTTGAGTGGCCACCCCTCATTAGAGAAGTCGGACGTCGTAAGCTAGGCAGACTGGTAAAACAGGACAGGCGGCGAACTGTGACGGAGCTAACATTATACTTTCATGCTGGGCAGAGTGGAAGTATGTCTGAAAACACAGTTCACAGAATGCTCGTTACGATGGACTTCCACAGTCTACGACCCATGCGCGTGCCCATGTTAACACTACGACATCTCAACTACGGCTGAAATTGCCACGCGACCATCGGCACCGGACGTTGGTGCAGTGGCAGAGCGTTGCACGGTCTGATGAATCACGATACCTTCTTCATCATGTGGACGGGAAGGCACGAATCCGTCGTCTTGCAGGGGAACAACTCCTTGACATGTGTACTGCGGGTCGGAGGCAAGATGCCGGCGGCTCCATTATGCTCTGGCCATCCGTGGGTCCAATGAAGATCGTGCGAGGCACCATGACGGCCAACGAGTATGGTACGCTGGTTGCAGACCACGTACACCCCTTCATGACGGTCATGTTTCCCGACGGCAGAGACATTTTTCAGCAAAATAATGCGCCATGCCACAAGGCCAGGAGTGTGATGGGGTGGTTCTAGGAACACTGTGGTGAGTTCCAATTGATGTGCTGGCTCCGCCAACACTTCGCACTGTAGACTTCAGAACACAAATGCAAATCAACTTTCTTCTAGAGTTCACCAACTTCCAAAATTTCTACAACGTACCTATAAATGTTTCCAGTGAACCAAGCAATCCCATGTCTGCAGTCTCCTTTGCACGTCGACTCAGTCATCACTGATATGGACCCTACACTCTCGAGCATATTTTTGTCTACGAGTCTACAACTTACATATCCATGTTTACATTCAGTTGTTAGTCTTTGCATTAAGCCATGAAACTGTCAAAAACTAAGTAGATAATGGGGTAGTTTTGTTTTGATGATAATGCCACAATTTTTGGGTTTCCATGAGACACACACGAAGTTACTTCTGTCACAGTTTGCACTCCGTCCAAGATATGCTGCGTTCTTTCCTTCACGGAACCTTGAATTCTCGCAACTTAAACAACACCACAGGATCTGATGTTATCAATTTAAAGTTCAGTTTAAAATTAACTGATGTAGCCATCCACTGTTCTGTGCTAGAATCAAACTAGGAAGAATGTCTTGCATTCACTGTGACCATGAACATTTGAAAACTGAATGTGGCATTTTAGCTTCCTTTGCTTTTCTGTTGCCTGAATGTCCTGACAGTAACTATTGCCTCAAAGTTTGAACAAAACTTTCAAGAGTTCTTGAAAATATCTTGTGTTAAGCGTCAGCCAAGTAGTTGTCGAAGGTGTAAGTTAATGCTAAGTTAAAGTGCACAGGGAATTGGGAATTCAGCGTCTTCCCTTATGACGGCTTATGAACATGAATACGGTTTCTAAGGTACTCAAACAGCGAGGTTATTAGACCCGGTATCCTCATAATCGAGCCAACACCAGAGTTTTGCAAGTAATATTAGGACTTAGTCGGCTCAAGAGCTGTGACATTGTCACGTGAAAATACTTACGAACAATAGCGAATTGAGATTACCAGTAATAGAAGACGTAGGACATACCCAGGTGAAAGAAGAGCAGAGGAAGGAAATGGAAGAATAAACCAAGACAACATCCTCGCCCCTCTCCCAGCGCAATCACCCTCTCCACCAGCCCGACGGAAACTGTGGCGAAAGATATGTAATCATCGACCCCAATAGCATCGGTACTTGGGAAGGATACCATAAAAAAGGAGTCATTACGTGTATTATCGGGGAAATGAGAATTTACGAGAATATCTGTATTTCAGGTATAGGAAGGTAATATTTCGCGTATATGTCTGGGCAGTGGTGGAACCGGATGTGGAGATATCTAGAAAAAAACGTGAGGCAGAAGGCGTCCCCTCACAGTATGTACCTCTTCGGTAGACTACTAAAATAAATGCTTTAAATCATGTGGAATACTCATTTTCCCGTGGGAAGGTTCAGACTCAGGCAGCAACTATATCTGCTAACGACTGATAGCATTTGCTGTATGCCATCGGCCGAGTGCGTCTGGACATTCCTCAGTGGATGTTGCATACAGACAAGATCGCTCCGCAGCTGCATTGCGGAAGGTTCTCTTCGCGTAGGGCAGCGCGGGATTAGCCGAGCGGTCACGCGCTGCAGTCATGGACTGTGTGGCTGGTCCCGGCGGAGGTTCGAGTCCTCCCTCGGGCATATGTGTGTGTGTTTGACCTTAGGATAATTTAGGTTAAGTAGTGTGTAAGCTTAGGGACTGATGACCTTAGCAGTGTATTCCCATAAAATTTCACACACATTTGAACATTTTTTTCTTCGCGTAGGATGTTGCCGTGCTTGAGGTAAGTCCCACCAACATGGGTGCAACGTAAGACAACAGCTTCCCTTCGAGAAGGGCGAAGTGATGCTTTCCACTTTTTGGTGGATGCTTTTAGCGGTCGCAGTCTGTTGAGTTGGACGTTGATCGCCAACTCTTCTTCCCATTTTTCTAAGACACGGCGCCTGAGATGCGCCCGTAAAGAGAGTTTCTGGTATTTGTACTGGAAGCAGTTCCATTTTGTGATGCTCGACTTTCAGGAATCTGCTTGCACCTTCTTGGGATTAGGAGGACTGACGAGAACATTTAACAGATTTTAATAGCGCTTGATCGTATTGTATACCATTTCATCCAAGGTTTTTTTTTCCTTTTTCTTTTTTGCGCTGTAAGGCAGTGGGTGGGTGATTTATTGACTCGACTGACTGTTATAAATGGATATTGTCGACTATAGATATTTACGACCTGTCATCTCGGTTTTGTAATTTTTGTTCGAAAGTGAGCTAGATTCCAAATCCTTAACCGTTGTCGACAACTGTATTACTGGTCTTTAGTGAGAGGTTGTACGAGAAAGTTCAAAGAAGGGCAGTGCGTTTTGTATTGTCGCAAAATAGGGGAGCGAGTGTCGCTGAAATGATACAGGTTTTGGAATGGATGTCATTAAGGCAAAGGCATTTTTCGTTGTGGCGCAATCTTCTCACGAAATTTCAATCACCAACTTTCTCCTCCGAATGCGAAAATATTATGTTGACGCCGACCTATGTAGGGAGAAACGATCAACAGAATAAAATAAGGGAAATCAGAGCTCGCACAGAAAAATATAGGTAACAGTTTTTTCCGCGCGCTGTACGTGATTGGAATAATAGAGAATTATTGTGAAGGTGGTTCGATGAACCCTCTACCAGGCACTACTCCAGACCAGCTGAATCGTGCGGATGCCATTATTCGGCCGACCGGCACATCACAATTCGACAACTGACTCTACAGTTGTCGGTCAGCATTGGCAAATCGTCTGCAGTGATCGAGACTCTTAGATATTGAAAGAGGTGCTCACGATGGGTTCCACGAATGCTCACAGCGGACCACAAGTTTAAAAGAGAGGCTATTTCATCTGAATTGTTGGAGCTTAAAGATTCTCTACGGAGAACACACTTTGAAGATGATGAGAGTGTCAGTCATGCAGTGAAAACATGGCAACGCCTACAGGACAAGAGCTTTTACCAGCAGGGAATACATGATCTTCCACAACGTTGGTGTACGTCCATAGAACGTGATGGAGACTACGTAGAAAAATAGGACATGGACAAGACATATTGATGTATATTGTCACCAAATTCTGACACTTAACAATAAATATGTTCTGAGGAAAAAAAATTTGGGACATTACTTATTGAACGACCCTCGTAGATCCTCCATTACTACCAGGCAAACGAGGTAAAGCAATTAACATGTTTTCACATTAGCCCCATCCCATATATTCTATTGACTGAGATATTGTGATACGGATCAGGTACATTCCAGTCTCTTATGACATAGTTGATAAACTGGTTTTGTGTGTCTATCTTCTCATAGCCAAGTGTGCCTTAACATTTGCTTTCTGCAGTTGTACGCCTGGATTTAAACGTGTTATAATCTCAAGCCTGAAATGTCACATATTATACTGCAGTTGCTGTTTTTTCGAGGCTGCTTTATATTGTTATTATATCACGGGGTGCGTCTCTACCATCTGCAGCCATTCTAACGGCGTTTCTCATTATCCGAGAAACCACGTATAAACTACATGCATTAAAATTAAATGAACTGATAAAAGTACTACATGCGTTTATGAAAAATAAAGTAGTCGAATGTAGGTTAAACGAGGATATTACGGAATAAGTGGAAATATCTTCTGAGTTGATCTAAACAAAGACAGCTGCCCAGTTCCTGCTAGCTACTGCTGTTACCACCGGCCAAAGAAATTCGACCGCAGCTGCATTTCATCCGACACGCCGAGACTTTAAAACAATCGACTGAGGTGTTAAGGGAACGTATGTTGCTAAGTCCGGCGGTTTGCTTAACGAGAATACCGCCGAAGTGATCAACACGGTAGAATGGAGGAACTCCAAACAACCTACAGAAATGTGCCACACATTTCGAGAAGCAGGTTTTTCCGCACATTACTGTTGAATTTAAGGGCGACAACGACGTCGCTGGAGATTGAGTACTTCTGCATTGTTCTGATACGATGTACATGAAATACAGCGTGTCGTCTGTCAAGGAATCATTTTAGTTGTTCCAGAATAAAGACCCAGGAGCTAGCGATTACAAGTCATGCAGCGAACGTATTACGTAGGTCCACATAGGAACAGAGAAATTTTAAGTACCGATTCTTTACCAGTGTACGGTATTAATATGACATTACAGTGATGCCATTTCTTTGTGATTTTTCATATCCATAATGGTTTTATTACAAACATTGTTTAGTTATTAAAATTTAAACTAAGCAATTACTTTACTAACTGTTTATTCTATAAGTAAATCTAAGTATTCCGATTGCTGCGAGAGCTTGGACAAAGCCTAATTAATTCCCTGACCGCGGGTGTTATTTAGTGTTGTTGCTCCGATTCTATAGCTTGGATTGTTCCTAGATAATAATTTTTAGAAAAAGACAGCGGCTGGTAAAAATAAACACCCTTGTTCGAAGTTCAACAACTGGGCACCGCTGCTCCGCAACCAGCCTGCTCAGTTGGTGCCGCCGGTTGTCTGCTGTCTCTGCTGAACACGGAAATTTTTAAGAGGGGGCAGAGGTAGTAACGGTCATCTCCTTCGCAATAGCAAAGTCTGCTGAATTCGTAGAGATTCGACAATCTGTTCATTCGTTAAGTTGCTGTGGTACGCACCAGCGTTTTTCGCAACAAAGAATAATGGCTCAGTGAAAAACGTCATATCCTCCTCAAACTGCAAATGTTAATACGGTTTCAGTAATCACTAATTTAGGTAATAAAGTTTCCGCTGCGTAACTGCATACCGCTGTCAATCCTGTCCTCTGTAACGGAAGGTAATTGAGGCCGACAACTGCAAAAAGACTAACCACAGGCCAGGTGAATACGTTTATCGGCTTTTCTTCTGCTAGTTCTGGTTCCACACTTCACTCTCCACATTTAATTTCATGTTCTCCGACAACTGCCTCACGACTTCATGGCTGGGTTTTCCCAGAACGCTTCAAATGTGTGTTATCCCTACGTAAATGTCTCTCGTGACCTGAATTTAAGGTTGACTTGTTCGTATTTATCATAATGAATCATTTTCATTCATCTCTTCATGAGTTACTGTAAAGTACAATAGATTGTGTAAAACTCTGGGCGTTACCATTTAAAACTGAAATTGGGAAACCTCGTCATTTCTTTTGTTGATTACATTCGTAATTCAGTTACAGAGTTTTTAATTAATGAAACTTTAAAATCGGAGAGCGCGAACCTTCTATGTTCTTAGACACACCAACAGTTTTAAACAAACTTTATTCATAATTTATAATTACTTAGCAGGAGTCATGCTATCTAAATGGTTTATATCACAGGGATAATATACAGCAGAGGTGAAGAACCGCTAATTCCATTACCACTTAGCTAAGACAGCAATACTCATTTTATACAGTAAATCACGTCCTTGTGCCACTAGCTTAGTCCTACAGCAGACGGTATGTCCTTGCCTTATTCCGAGCCGGGAACTGGTTCACTGAGGCAGTTATACGGAGATATAGTTTAAAGTATGTCATGAAGTGCCAAATATTGTAGATCTAACTAATGACTGAATATCAGACTTTTGCATTTGTCGCATAGCACACAAGTTTTGTTTTGTTTATGAAACTTTACGTCTTACTTGGGTACACGTCTAACAAATGATATGTTGAAGAAGAAACAAGCTCTTATTCAAATACATAAATCTTGGGCAATAAATAAGAATTTAAAGTAACATTGGTATACAAAACATATTCCTTCATTAATGGCGAACTCCCTCCATGAACAATGGACGTTGCCAAAGTCGGATGGCTTGCATGCCTCTACACTACAGATAGTAGTACCATAGGTGCAACCACAACGGAGGGGTATCTATGGGGAGACTAGACTAACCCGTGTACCTGAAAAGGAGCAACAACCTTTTCAGTAGTTGCAGGGTAACAGTCTGCATGATTGATTTGTCCTTGTAACATTAGCCAACATGGTCTCGCTATGCTTCTACTGCGAATGGCTGAAATCTAGGGAAAACTACAGTCGTATTTTTCCCGAGGGCATGCAGGTCTACTATATGGTTAAATGATGACATCCTTTTGGGTAAGATATTCTGCAGATCAGGAGAAACAAAACTGGCGTTATACGGGTCGCAGCATGGAGATCCTTTAATCAGGCACGAAAGGTAAGAAAATTTAAAAAGGGAAATGAACAAGCTAAAGTTGGATATAGTGGGAATACGTGAGGCTCATTTACAGGACGAACAGAACTTCCAGCCAAGCAAGTACAGGGTTATAAATGCAAAATCAGGTAGGGGTGGATACAGGAGTAGGTCTAATAATGATAAGAAAATAAGAATGCGGGTGAGCTACTTTGAACAGCATAATGAACGCATTGCCGTAGCCAAGACGACTCAAAGCCAAAACTCACCACAGCAATACAAGTTTAAATGCCAATTAGTTTCGCAGATGGAGTTACAGATTGAAAGACTGTATGAAGAGCTAAAGGAGATTATTCAGGTAGCTAAGGGAGACGAAAAATAACTGTGATGAGTAAGTAGAATTCGATAGTAGGAAGAGAAGGAAAAATAATAGGTGAATAAGGACTGGGGGTAAGGAATGAAAGAGGAAGCTGCTTGGTAGAATTTTGCAAAGAGCTTAATTTAATCATCGCTTAAACTTGGTTTAAGAATTGTGAAAGAAAGTGGTACAGGTGGAAGAGACCTGTAATGTTCCAGACTGATTGTGTAATGGTAAGACATAGATTTCAGAACCAGATTTTAAACTGCAAGACAGTTACAGGGGCATATGTGGACTCTGATCATAATTTATTGGTTACGGAATGTAGATTAAAGCAGAATAAATTGAAAAAAAGGTATAAAATTAAGGAGATGGTACCTGCATAAGTTGAAAGAACGAGAGGTTGTTGAGACTTTCAGAGGGAAAATTAGACAACTACTGACTGAGACAAGGTAAAGAAATACAGCAGAAGACGAATGGGTAGCTTTGAGAGATGAAATAATGAAGGCAGAAGAGGATGAACTAGGTAAAAAGATAAGGCCTCGTAGAAATCACTGAACAACAAAGGAGATACTGAATTTAACAGACGAAAAGAGAAATTATGCAAATGCAGCAAATGGGGCGGACAAAAGGGAATGCAGACGTCTAAGAAAATGAAACTGACAGGAAATGCAGAGTGGCTAATCATAAATTGCTGCAGGACAAATGCAACACTGTAGAGACATGTATGTGTAGTGGAAAGATAGATACTGCCTACAGCAAATTAGAGAGATCTTTACACTTACGATAAGCAGCTTTATGAATATGAGATCCGATAGCAAATCAGTACTAAGCAAGAAAGAGAAATTTGGAAAGTGGAAGGACTATATAGAGGGTCTATGTAGTCGAAACAAACTTGAGGACTATATTACAGAAGAGGAAGTAGGTGAAGATGAGATGGAAGATAGGGTACTGTGAGAATAATTTGTCGGAGCACTGAAAGACGTAAGTGGAAACAAGGGTTCACGGAGTAGACAACATCCCTCCCAACTGACTTCCTTGGGAGGACCAGCCATGATAAGACCATTCTACCTGATACAGAAGAAGGGAAAAACCTGTAACAGCTTACCTCTCCGAAGATCATTTTTGTCCCAGAGAAATGTATGAACATGTGACGCAATTCTGACCCTATGTGTTATTTTAGACGACAGGTTGAAGAAATACGGTTGAAAAGAGAGAGACCTATGTTTGTAACATATGTAGGTTTAAAGGAAGTTTTTAACAATGTTGACTAGAGCACACTCTTTGAAATTTTGAAGGTAGATGGGATAAAATACAGGGAGCGAAAGGTTATTTATAACTTGTAAAGAAACCAGATTGCAGTTCTAAAAGTCTAAGGACATGAAAGGGTATCTGTAATTGAGAAGAGAATGAGACAGATTTGTAGCTTATTTCCGGTGTTATTCAATCTGTACGTTGCGCAAGCAGTAAAGGAAACCAAGAAGAAATTTGGAAAAAAGAAACAAAACCTTTGAGATTTGTCAATGATACTGTAATTCTTTTAGAGATGGCAAATGACGTGGAAGAGCAGATGAACGATATTGGTAGTGTCTTGAAAGGAGAATTTAAGATGAACATCAACGAAAGTAAAGCAAAGGTAACTGAATGTAGTCGAATTAAATCAGACGATGCTGAGGGATTTGATTAGGAAATGAGACAAGAAAAGTAGTAGATGAGTTGTTCTATTTGGATAGCAAAATGACTAATGATGGAAGAAGTAGACAGGATATAAAATGCCGATTAGTAGGAGCAAGGGAAGTACGGTATTTCTGAAAAAGAGGAATTTGTTAACATCTATTATACGTGTAGTTAAGGTTTAGTAAGTCTTTTCAGAAGGTATTTGTCTTAAGTGTAGCATTTTACAGAAGTGGAAGGTGGACGATAAGCAGTTCACAGAAGAAGAGAACAGAAGTTTTTGAAATGCGGCGTTAAAAAAAGAATGGTGTAGATTAGACGAGTAGACCGAATAACTAATGAGGTACGGAATCGAACTGGGGGGAAAAAGAAATTCATGTCTCAACTTGACTAAAAGATGTGATTGGTTGATAGGACACATCGTGAGGCATCATTCAGAGATGAAGAATAGGTTAGCGTGGAGAGCTGCATCAAACCAGCCTTCAGACTGAAGACCAGAACAATTACAATATGAAACTTTAAACTGGTAACATTCAGGACAGAAATAAAGGGTAAAAGGTTCGTGTAGTCGTCTACCCAGTTTTCATAAATTCACGGAGAGCTGGTTTTCGTCTGTTATTCCTCTAAGATATTGAATTCTTTGAATTGTTCGTGTGTGGATTGATACACACAGTCTTCGCACTGCTGCACTAGCTGCAAATGAAAGCTCCCCGACTTTCATCCCTCGTCGAAAGTAACAAAGGTCTCCTACTTTGACTCGTCAGTATCTGGTCAAAGAAAGGCAGTTGCAGCACACAATGATCACTATTGTCCCCCTCAGTTCTCCTTACAATTCCCTCACTGTTCCTAATGTTATCATCCTGTTACTTTGAACAGTCGGCAGCTTCCCTGAGCCGATCGATCCGAACTGTTTCAGTATGTCAGTTTTTTAATGTACCATCGAATGCACCTTCGTGATGTGCTGCTTGCTTACACGTTTCGATTTTCATGTTCAGTCTACTTTGTTGATATCCGTAAGAAGTATTATTATTCAGTATTACCAAAAATTAATAGCGTACTCTATACTTATTCAATGAACATGAAAAAGTTGCTGCAAATGGTATTCGCGGTTATTTTCTACGAACACACTGCACGGCAACTGAATTGGTGGAAAGTAGTAGCAAGACGAAATTTTCACTGATGTTTTCTAACATAACGCACATCGTCCAGAATTTGCATGCAGAGAGTTTCAGGTTAGATTGCGATTGTTTTTCATGAAGAGATATTCATTTGGTTCAAATGGCTCTGAGCACTATGGGACTTAACATCTGAAGTCATCAGTCCCCTAGAACTTAGAACTACTTAAACCTAACTAACCTAAGGACATCACACACATCCATGCCCGAGGCAGGATTCGAACCTGCGACCGTAGCGGTCGCGCGGTTCCAGACTGTAGCCCCGGCCGGCGATATTGATTTGACTTGGTAGTTGGGTGCGTGACGATTCCCTTCAACATGTCTGCACTACGTGATATAATTCTGTAGAATTCTCCACTCCTTTGTCACACGGCAATCGGATTTTTTTTTCCGGCACTTGAAGTTCAGAACTGAAACATCAATCTCCCAAAAATTCTCGACAAAATCGACTTTCGAGTTTCCCTACCATCTTCATTATCGTAACGCATGGTTGTTTTTCCAACAAGCAAAGTGGCTCTTTGATAAGTTGCAAGCGTGACTTGGGAGGGGGGGGGGGGCTGGGTTCGATTGCTGGCGAAATCAAATTTTTGAACAAAGGTATACGTTCTACGAGCATTTTCATGAAGTTTCAAATACATAAAAATGGAAAAAAATTAATTTGTAATCTTTTTTATTTAAACCGGCTCGATTTACAATCTTTTGTAAGGGATCGGTAATTAAGAATTTAACTGGATTTTCGTGCACACTATACAGGGTGAGCCACTAACTATTGCCACTTAGAATAACTCCCGAAGTATGATAGTAACTGAAAAGTTTGTGGGACAAATGTTGCATGGGACAACAGGAGCCGTAATATGATGTTAGTTTTTTGTTGCTAGGTGGGGTCGCGTCAGACTTTTTTTTTTTAAGTAGGATGCTTTAGTTTGGTACTTATTTTCTGATAGCGGCTATCGAGACGAATCCAATGATGTGTAACAGTAAGATTTTTGAAGATCAACGAAGGTCAAAAAGGTGGCATGAACGTCCATTTACAGAAGGTGTTCGAAGTGATGACCATTGGTATCAATGCAGTGCTGCAATCTTCTTATTATGGATTAAGTGGTATTCCTTTTCACATCGGCACTTATCGAAGCACATGCTCTGACAATTCTCTCTCGCATATCTTCAGGTGTAGTTGGAACTGCTTTATAAACAATGTCTTTTACGAATCCCCACAAGAAAAATCCAGAGACGTCAACTTAAAGGAAACGAAGAGATAATGCACAGCTGCCAACGATGTCTCATTTTAACAATCCTGTTGTGTCAAACAGTAAACTAGTGGATGCAACTCTGCTGAGCAACCTTCATACATACGATTGACGGCAGATACTGTGCCAGTTGTACATCAACGAGCGCGTACCCGTAGCTCCCTCTCGGCTCATTGCCACAGTGAAGTTTAAAGCGCCTTTGCTTCTTTTTCCAGTACGTTATACTTGCCTCGCGACAACAGCAAGACAGAAATGCAGGGCAAAAATAAGTCTAGTATTTGTACAAAGAAAACAAATTCGTAACTTCTCGGATCATCAAAAACGGCGACGAGCTGGAAGAGCTCAGCCAGTCTAATCTAAATCGTCACGGTACAATATAAAAAGATATGTGCACTACTGTAGATTATCGTTTAGGAATATGTTCCAAAGATGTACAGGACAGAAGAAACAGTTCCGCGAAGGAAGGAGAAAAGCCTGTCGTTAGATATATTTAATGAGGCCGAGGTAATCACTTTATCAGTTCCTGGATACGGAGGGTCACGTGGAGCAACACTGCTCGTCAATGATAGCGCTCTATGCGAGAACGAGTTCCAGGAAGGCATTCGCTACGCAAACAACTGTTTTTCTTTGACTGATCTCTTACGTGACAAGCGATAAACAATGGCTAATCCACTAAGTAGTCTTCCTTCTCTTTACGGGTCTGTCTCACCAAAATTTCGTACTCGCACTGACATTTCCATTTCCTGAAAGAACCAATTTTATTGTCGTGCTATGCGTGTAAAAGCGGTGAATGACAAATTGTTGGTAAATAGACGTTACGTCACAGAAACCTTAAATCAGGATGGCCGGGCGCGGATTTCAATCGTGCTCCTCCCGAATACGAGTTCAGTTTCTCCGACAAATGCATTCAACGGCTAACTTGGTCACGCACCAAAATTAGCAGTTTTAAGTTTTCTACGGTCGCCTACAGCCATCATAGGTGTTAACTTATTACGCTGCCTGTGAACTATTCCACCACAATCGCCACTGAACTCTTAACTACCAGTGAGACATACTATATCCACACCTAATATCCCCACAACTGAGATACAAAATCAATTAATGGGGTGAAACATGACGCGAATTAGTAAAGCCAGCTGCAAACACGAAAATCTCTCTCTGAGATAAATGTTCTGGAGATCCATTTCCGCAAAGAAATACAAGATTATATGATTAAACAAGAGAGCGCAATTCAAGCATTATTACACAATGGCTTTGTTAGAGTATGTTCTTAGGCATGGGACGATACGAAAATGAAAGATTTATTTATTTTTCTACGTATTTTTTGTAATCTCATCAAAAGAAATTATATTCTGAAACAAATTTGGCCATGGCTTTTTGAAGGAACCATTCGCGTAAAATAATTTTGGGACAGATCAAAAAACGTCGGTTAACGGTTATTTGATCAATGATATCACAGTCGCGAAAGTATTTTGAAATGAAGGTTGTGTCACACTGATCAGCAGCGTAGCCCGAGTTTTGGGTTGGGTTGGAAAGTAGCAATTTTGAGGTGAGTTGGTGAAGCCAACGAACGCTAAATGTTCGAGTATAATGACTTTTCTGGAGACTAGAAATCTACTCTGTAGGAATCAGCATGGGTTTCGAAAAAGAAGGTCGTGTGAAACCCAGCTCGCGCTATTCGTCCACGAGATTCAGAGGGCCATAGACACAGGTTCCCAGGTAGATGCCGTGTTTCTTGACTTCCGCAAGGCGTTCGATACAGTTCCCCACAGTCGTTTGATGAACAAAGTAAGAGCATAAGGACTATCAGACCAATTGTGTGATTGGATTGAGGAGTTCCTAGATAACAGAGCGCAGCATGTCATTCTCAATGGAGAGAAGTCTTCCGAAGTAAGTGTGATTTCAGGTGTGCCACAGGGGAGTGTCATGGGACCGTTGCTGTTCACAATATACATAAATGACCTGGTGGACGACATCGGAAGTTCACTGAGGCTTTTTGCAGATGATGCTGTGGTGTATCGAGAGGTTGTAACAATGGAAAATTGTACTGAAATGCAGGAGGATCTGCAGCGAATTGACGCATGGTGCAGGGAATGGCAATTGAATCTCAATGTAGACAAGTGTAATGTGCTGCGAATACATAGAAAGATAGATCCCTTATCATTTAGCTACAAAATAGCAGGTCAGCAACTGGAAGCAGTTAATTCCATAAATTATCTGGGAGTACGCATTAGGAGTGATTTAAAATGGAATGATCATATAAAGTTGATCGTCGGTAAAGCAGACGCCAGACAGATTCATTGGAAGAATCCTAAGGAAATGCAATCCGAAAACAAAGGAAGTAGGTTACAGTACACTAGTTCGCCCACTGCTTGAATACTGCTCAGCGGTGTGGGATCCGTACCAGATAGGGTTGATAGAAGAGATAGAGAAGATCCAACGGAGAGCAGCGCGCTTCGTTACAGGATCATTTAGTAATCGCGAAAGCGTTACGGGGATGATAGATAAACTCCAGTGGAAGACTCTACAGGAGAGACGCTCAGTAGCTCGGCACGGGCTTTTGTTAAAGTTTCGAGAACATACCTTCACCGAAGAGTCCAGCAGTATATTGCTCCCTCCTACGTATATCTCGCGAAGAGACCATGAGGATAAAATCAGAGAGATTAGAGCCCACACAGAAGCATACAGACAATTCTTCTTTCCACGAACAATACGAGACTGGAATAGAAGGGAGAACCGATAGAGGTACTCAGGGTACCCCCCGCCACACACCGTCAGGTGGCTTGCGGAGTATGGATGTAGATGTAGATGTAGATATTTTTTTATATGTTGCGCATTTCGCTTTATATTTCCATCCCTGCTAAAACCCCATATTTTCTCATTCTCTGGTATTTTCAAGTTTTTGGTACCAATGTTAGAAGGCGTTAATAGTAAGAATGCCCTTGTCCAGATATCCCCATTCTCACAGGTGCCGCCACGTTGATATAATACTGTACGTATGATTGTATGACGTGATAGTGGCCATAGTGGTTAATTAGTGCTGAAGAATAGTTGTCTGTTGATAGCGTCAGTCGCTCTCCTCGCGGCTTCCGGCATAAATATACCGGAACCTTCATCCATTAGAAATGAAATACATTAGCATTTATTCGTAGGGGCTATTCATTACATCCAGCAATGTACTGGAACACATTTGTTCAACACATAGTGCTGCACTCTTCTGAAACACTAAATGACGTATAATTGGCTAATGAATCGGCAAGGATGTTGCTGCCCTAACAATCAGTACTCCATTAAAATAAAATAAATACAAAACAAAAACCTGAGAACGAATTAGGTCTTCTGAAGCAGTAAAAGAGTCTTGACAAGGTTCAGGTATGAGAACAACAAATCCAGAACACAAGAAAAATCGAAATAATTTCTATAAAACAAAGAACGCGATCTGGCGAAAAAATAATTATGTTGGCCATAGACACGATAACGTGTTCGAGTACACGCCCACTAAACAAGAGAAAGTGAGTTTGGGAAGGACCAAAGTTCTCAGAAACCTTTATACAGGGACAGCACTGCCACTAGCGTACAGTAAAGAGAAGACGTCCCAGCCACGAATACCACCAGCACCACCAAATAAAGCAGTAAATAAATGTCATGCCTGCGAGCCTAGTGCAGAGACCATGGGCTTGATGCCAGTTTGTCGGTTTGTGTGTCGAATTCGCGGCTTAGTTTATCAAACAGCTTCTCATTTGGCCCCACGAAGCACAGTGGGCCCCCTCCTGCAGACCTTTCCGAAAGAGTAAAACTTGAGATGGTTCCCGAAAATCTAACCCGGCACTTCCGCTTCAATTCCTATTAGTACTAGACCACTACTGTCTTTAAACTCTACGTTTTTACCGGAGACGCAGTTCGTAAGGTTCTGACAGTAGAGACTTGGTGAGAAGTGCCGTCTTCTGTGATCAATGGCATTTACATAAGCTGTCTGAAGTGACTGTAATCAACCACACGAAACGTCTCAATTCGTGGATTCCCATGTAAAAGTTACGTAGTACAGCCCCCCCCCCTTTGTAGTTTTCATAGCGTATGTATGATATATGTACATTATAGGCATCAAAATAGTCCGAGACTTGTCCATATTCTAATATAGGCTTTCTGATTTTATCTTGTAGTTTCGATTTTTACAACGAAAAGCGTGTTAAATATGGCAAACTGCGTTAAATACGTCGCGAACTTGAACAGCAGGCTACATTACAAGTTTATCTTTAACTACGGCCTCTATTTCTCATTCACATTCGTTAGCCTCGCCAACTCTCACCCAAATTATCACATTCCAACCCAACTTAGACCTCTGACTTTGCTACAGATGTCTACCACCACAATCAATTTTCCGCGGAGGACCACTGTCACACTCTAGCCGGTTCTCTCACTATTGCGCACAACTTCACTTATTTTCACTGTTTCCCTGTAGTCTTGCAATGTAGCTTCGCTCCGTGAAAAATACAGACGGCGGCATATATTGAAATGTTGCCGTACCTACTTATTACGCAACAGGCATTTGACCGCAGATGAAAATGTAGTACGTTCGGGTATGAGATAGGAGGCTAGATACCACAGGTTGAAAACATATTACAATTGTGCAGGATCAGAACGGAAGCATACGTCTGTAACGCAATCGAGAACGTTCGACATGGCAGCACTGTAACTTGTTGCGGTGGACAGAAGACACGTGAGAATGGCACGCCAGAAGGGCAGATTTGCGCAGAAGCGAACGCCGAGGCCAGATAAAGCGTTTGAGAGCAGATAAGCCGCTGCAGCAGTCACCTCTTGACGGCTTGTAGCCGGACGCTCGGTCGACGATCACCTCCCGCATGTCGACTTCGCTCTCCATTCGCAGCGGCGTACAGTCGGTGGCTAGCAGCGCTTCCCCTTGGCACGCCGCCAGTCAGGTGACGGCTCGAGTACACACAGCGTCGGGAACCGGCAGGCGCGCGTCGCTCACTAACGGGCCCCGCGCACTGCCGACCATATCTGTCGTTCCGCGATTCACGTCTATCGTTCTTGCAATTCCCGTTGGGCGGGCTTGTCTCGTGCGCATGCAGCGTAGCGCTGTGTGTCACTGGGGACTCCGTTAAACACGTTGACTGCCACTGGGCCTCAGGCGAGCCTTCGGCTGTAAGCGCCGGCGACCTCGTGAAAGTCAATATGATAAGGTAGCGGGAAGTACAAACTGTTTCAATAACCGCTGACGTTCAAACCCGCGTCCGGCCGTCCTGATATAGGTTTTCCGTGATTTCCCTAAATCGCTCCAGGCAAATGCCGGGATGGTTTCTTTGAAAGGGCATGGCCGAGTTCCTTCCCTGTCCTCTAATTCGATGAGACCGATAACCTCGCTGTTTGGTCTCCTCCTCCAAACAACCCAACCCAAGCGTATTCCGATTACAGGATACGCCAACGCTTCAGAGAAGTTGCCCTTCCCCTGTTTCGAACGTTTGACTAGACGGTTAACACTACTACTATGAAATGAACACCCTTAGCTGCTTACAGGCGTTGACATACGTCAACGGGGACAGATGAAAAGGTGTGCCCCGACCGGGACTCGAACCCGGGATCTCCTGCTTTCGGACATGTCCGAAAGAACAGATACCATCTTAGTATATATATGGTTAACACTACCGCTACCCCAAGAGCACTACCCGACCCGCCAGCCTTCCTCACAGCGTATTCTCACAGCTTAACTCCTACGATTTTTTTTCTTTTTTGTTATTCATATTAGAGCCTTCGATACCTCCCGTCACCTATGACCAACGATGTCATCAAAGTGGCGGACATAAGCGACTCGTCGAAATGCAATATGTATAATCTAAGGACCACAACAAACTAACACATTTAGCCTAGCCTAGACCGGGAGCTACGCTACAAGCCAGTCAGCCACCATACCCTACATTCCGAAAAACTGACGCAAAAAAAAAAAAAAAAAAATTGTCAATGTTCTGTTCTCTTTTCGTTTGCGCGCACACAACGCCACGCCAAGTCATGATTACGTCACTGGCCAAAGCCTACCTCCTGTATCCTCCCAATGAAAGCGGGAAGCGAGTTGTCTATGGGGTCAATTCCTCAGCAATTGTTGTGGTCTTCAATCCGTAGACTGGTTTGCTGCAGCTCTCCATGCTACTCTTATCCTGTGCAAGCCTCTTCGTCTCCAAATAACTATTGCAACCGACATCCTTTTGAATCTGCTTACTGTACTAATCTCTTGGTCTCCCTCTACGATCTCCCCCCCACTCCCTATCCCCCCCTACACACACACACAAACACACACACACACACACACACACAGTCTTCCCTCCAACACCAAATTGGTGATTGCTTCAGAATGTGTCTTTTGGCCAAGTTGTGCCACAAATTTCTTGTTCAAATGGTTCAAATGGCTCTGAGCACTATGGGACTTAACATCTGAGGTCATCAGTCCCCTAGAACTTAGAACTACTTAAACCTAACTAACCTAAGGACAGCACACATATCCATGCCCGAGGCAGGTATCGAACCTACGACCGTAACGGTCGCGCAGTTCCCGACTGAAGCGCCTAGAATCGCTCGGCCACACCGGCCGGCAAATTTCTTGCCTCCCAAATTCTATTCAGTACCCACTTTCCTCATTAGTTACGTGATCTACGCATCTAATCTTCAACATTCTTCTGAAGCACCACGTTTCGAAAGCTTCTATTCTCTTTTTGTCTAAGTTGTTTATCGTCCAGGTTTCACTTCCATACGTGGCTACACTCCACACAAATACTGTAAGACGAGACTTCCTAATTCCTAAACCTATATTCGATGTTAACAAAGTCTCTGCCACAGAAACGCTTTTCTTCTCATTCCGAGCCTACATTTTGTATCCTCTCCACTTCGGCTATCAGCTGTTTTTTGCTGCCCAAATACCAAAACTCATCTACTACTTTAGTGTCTTGTTTCCTAATCTAATTCCCTTAGCAGCACCTGGTTTAATTCGGGTACATTCCATTATCTTTGTTTTGCTTTTGTTGGTGTTCATCTTACATCCTACTTTCAAGACTCTGTCCATCCCGTTAAGCTGCTCTTCCAAGTCATCTACTGTCTGCGACAGAAGTACAATGTCATCGGTAAAACACAAAAAAATTTTTTTTCTGCCTGAACTTTAATTCCTACTGCAAATTTTTCTTTGGTTTCCTGTACTGCTTGTTCATTGTACAGATTGAATAACATCGGGTATCGGCTACAACCTGGTCTCACTCCCTTCTCAACAACTGCTTCCTTTTCATGCCCCTCGACTCATAAGTGCATTCTGGTTTCTGTACAAGTCGTAAATAGCCTTTCCTCCCTGTATTTTACCCCTGTTATCTTCAGAACTTCAAAGAGTACTCCAGGCTACAAATGCTATAGTGTAGGGTCAGTATTGCCTCGTGTGTTCCTACATTTCTCCGGAATCCAAGCTGATCTTCCCCGAGGTCACCTTCTACCAATTTTTCTATTCTTCTGTAAAGAATTCGTGTTGGTATTTTGCAACCTTGACTAATTAAATTGATAGCTCGATAATTTTCACATCTGTCAGCAACTGCTTTAATACGCCGAATACGTGAGCTACATCATATGACATTCTTCTAACTTGTCTTCCACTTACGGCCGATACCCTTAATATTCCATAAGCGATTCAAGAAATCGAAACAAGGATTCCGACAAACTGTAGTATTCAAATGACCAATGCTCACAGCTTTATTTTATATAGAGGTATTCGTGAGCACCTGGAAGGTGTTACAGCCCACAGCGAAACTTTTGCCAAAGAGGGCTATGAACGTGCTAAATATGAAAGTCACGACCGGAAGCGAAGTGCAGTTTCGCTTCTTTGTCACAAAAATAAGGCTTTGTAGATACCCTGAACGGTTCATGAAATATCCGGAGTACCTATATTTCAGGTTTAGAAGTTTTAGATAAGGCAAAACTTTCATCAACTCGAAGATTTGTTTGGAAATCACATGTTTCATTGCGCTTAATGCTATAAGAGATAGTATACCCTTGCCCCCGCCAGACCTTTGAACTGAGTTACCAAGGCAAACTGAGTTCCCCAGGCAGTTATAGGGAGACCTACAGTTTACCGTGGACTACGAAGCAATTAACAATGCACTAACAAAAGTGAAAGAATCCATACGGGACAGTAAAATATCCATATAATGACCAAGGGTTGAATCCTCAATCACTGGATCGGTAATACGACACCTACTGAGCCATCATGCCCTGCGTAAAATAACCTCTTAAGAATTCCTCAGTTACTAAGGTGCAGTTTTATTGTCGTCCCTCTAGAGCAAGCATTACGAAAATTAGTATTCTCAGTGTTCTCCCCCTTAACAAACACATTGTGGCGTGGTATTCAATCTTTCCAAAGTACTTGTAACTGTGATTTAGTTTTCTTACAAGTTAAATGCTTGTATCTGGTAATAAAACCAAATACGTTGAGATGATAAGTCATGGGATACCTCCTAATATCGTGTAAGACCTCCTTTTGCCTGGTATATTGTAGCAGCTCGACGTGACATGGACACAACAAGTCGTTCGAAGTCCCCTGCAGAAATATTGAGCCATGCGGGCGCTATAACCAACCACAACTGCGCAAGTGTCACCGGTGCAGAATTTTGCGCACGAACTGACCTCTAGATTACGTCCCATAAATGTTCGATACGATTCATGTCGGGTGATCTGGGTGGCCAAATCATTTGCTCGAATAGTCTAGAATATTCTGCCGACCAATTGCGAACAACAGTTGTTCGGTGACATGGCGCCTTGTCATCCACAAAAATTCCATCGTTGTTTGGGATCGTGACGTCCATGAATGGATGTAAACGGTCTCAAAGTAATCGAATCCAGAGGACCCTGTCCATTCCGTGTAAACACGACCCACACTATCATGGAATCACCACCAGCTTGTAGAATGTCTTTTTGACACCTGGATCCTTGGCTTCGTAGGGTCTGCGCCACACTCGAGACATACCATCCGCTCTTACCAGCTGAGTTCGTGACACATCTACATCGATACTCTGCAAATCACATGTAAGTGCCTGGCAGAGGGTTCATCGAACCACCTTCACAATTCTCTGTTATTCCAATGTCGTATAGCGCGCGGAAAGAACGAACACCTACATCTTTCCGTGCGAGCTCTGTTTTTCCCTTATTTTTATTATGTTGATCGTCTCTCCCTACGTAGGTCGGCGTCAACAAAATATTTTCGCATTCGGAGGAGAAGGTTGGTGATCGTAATTTCGTGAGAAAATTCCGCCGCAACGAAAAACGCCTTTGTTTTAATAATGTCCACCTAAATGTTTTATCATTTGAGTGACACTCTCTCCCATATTTCGCGGTAATACAAAGCGTGCTGCCCTTCTTTGAACTTTCTCGATGTACTCCGTCAGTCCTATCTGGTAAGGATCCCACACCGCGCAGCAGTATTCTAAAAGAGGACGGATAAGCGTAGTGTAGGCAGTCTCCTTAGTAGATCTGTTACAGTTTCTAAGTGTCCTGCCAATAAAACGCAGTCTTTGGTTAGCCTTCCCCACAAAATTTTCTATGTGTTCCTTCCAATTTAAGTTGTTCGTAATTGTAATTCTTTGGTATTTAGCTGAATTTCGGCCTTTAGATTCGAGTGATTTATCGAGTAACCGAAATTTAATGGATTCCTTTTAGCATTCATGTGGATGACATCACAATTTTCGCACCATACAGATATCTTTTCTAAACAGTTTTGCAATTTGCTTTGATCTTCTGATGACTTTATTAGTCGATAAACGACAACGTCGTCTTCAAACAACCTAAGACAGCTGCTCAGATTGTCTCCCAAATCGTTTATATACATAAGGAACAGCAAAGGGCCTATAACATTACCTTGGGAAACGCCAGAAATCACTTCTGGTTTTCTCGGTCATTTCCCGTCTATTACTACGAACTGTGACCTCTCTGACAGGAAATCAAGAATCCAGTCGTATTTGACCAGACCACGGTTTTCCAGTCGTCTAGGGTCCAACCGAAATGGTTACGAGCCCAGGAGAAGGCGCTACAGGCGATGTTGGGTGTCAGTAAAGGTACTCGCATCGGTCGTCTGCTACCATAGACCATTAACGCCTAATTTTTCCGCACTGCTCTAACGGATACGTTCGTCGTACGTCCCACATTGATTTCGGTGGTTATTTCAGGCAGTGTTGCTTGTCTGTTAGCACTTACAACTCTACGCAAACACCTGCTCTCGGTCGTTAAGTGAAGACCGTCGGCCACGGCGTTGTCTGTGTTGAGAGGTAATGCCTAAAATTTGATTTTCTGCGTACACAATTGACACTGTGGACCTCGGAATACTCAATTCCCTAACAGTTTCCGAAATGGAACGTCCCATGCGTCTACCTCCAACTACAGCTCCAAAGTCTGTTAATTCCCGCCGTGTGGCCATTATCACGTCGAAAACCTTTTCACATGAATCACCTGAGTACGAATGACAGTTCCGCAATAGCATTGCATCACAAAAAGACGTTTTTCTTGAAGTAGTGCAACAATTTTTATTTAGTCACTAATTGGTTTATCAGGTTTATGCGATCTCCAATTAACAAGTGTCCCTCATAACCGCAAATAAAGTACGCTTAGGGCTGAAAGAGGTATTAGTGATGATGTTATGACATCCTACTTACAGATGTCATATAAAGAGAAAGAGACACATTTTAAACACAGAGCTGATTCTGCAGTAGTAACTGTCTGCTCTCTGCGACATGCATAAATTCCATTTGTGGTGAAACTATATTGAACAGGGGATTATGTGATATGTACTAATCAGTTTCCATAATTTCGTGTTTTATTATCTACCTACCTTTTTTCGTTCTATGCATCGTACAGGTCATAAAATACTAAATCAAAGTAGAAACAGTTTCACCGGCCTGTTCTTCGTTTATTTTATCTACAGTTACAACAGTCAGTCATATTTTTGTCATAGCCTATGAAGCCGGAAACTAAATTGGTTCGTGAACGAGTAAAAACTACTACAAAGCATCATTAAGTGTTCTTTCTTTGGTGAGCATTGTAGTCTTACAGAAGGTCCCATCGGATTAGGGAGAGATGGGGAAGGAAGTCGGTCGTGACCTGTCAAAGGAATCATCCTTATACAAGGAAGTGGGATGGAACAGAAAAAGCATAGCCTGAGATAGAACTTAACAGAATGAGAAGAAGGCGCAAAATACAAATCAGAATGGTCAGCTCCCAGTACAACAATACTACACGGGTTCCACACGTACGACGTGTGTCATAAATAGCATATGGTAACCGTAGAATCACTTCCTTTTCTCAATAATAAAAAAAACTGTATTAAACGTTATATTGCAAGCGACTGTCACACGCTGAATAACCCTTATATTTTTCAGAGAACTGAACAAGAGATAAATAACAAAACGTCTGTTCAATCAACAACTATTTCAGCTCATGGTGTTTACCAGATGTCCTTTAATAAATATCTTACAGATGCGTAGCACCAAACATTCAAGATGTTTACGTCAACAATGCGTTACATCAATGTTCCACACAGATACGAGGAAATGACGTTCCAATCAATGGTGTTCCGAACAGCAATGAGCTAAACCTGAATGAGCACTAAGAGTGAAAATGAAAGAAGCTGATCTCATTTACACCCACTTTCTGTTTGTCCTGCGACGCATCTAAACGTTTGGTTGTAAACGCAGTCTTGTGGACAACTTTTTCTCTGACTTACGTGCACTTGCTTTTGTTTACTCTACCGAAATATGGATGCACTTCAGAAATATTCCTCTGAACTTCCTGTAGCTGAAGACATATGTAGCTCAGGAAAGTTTTCGTGGAGATATTTCAATGGCTGCATTCGTATCTCTAACTGGTAAGTCTATAAGATGATATATTATATGCTGGTCATGTGCCTGATTCTGGACTTCTGTCAGCGTTATTTACCACAATCGATAAAACAAAGAACTCAAAGATGCATTAAAACTAATTTAAATTACTGATTTTAGTTAGGTAATTACAGTAACCACAATGTTATGACACCCTTTCTTTCCAAAGAGACTCATCGTAGAAAAACTAATAATAATAAATTAATAAAAACCACAACATAAACGCCGTTTCAAATGTAACTGAAAGCGAAGGGAAGCACTGTATCTACACTGAAGCTGACGCTACAGTTACTTAGTGTAAGGTTCTCCAATATGCGAGAGGAGTCTCTTAAGAAATAGGTCGCATTCACTGCCATCATTACTATTTCTCCCACTCAGTGTCTAAAAAACAAGGAGAAACTTGGTGCCGCTGGTTGCTGCCACCTACCAGTAATTACATTTTCCTCATAAAAGGATCTTTTCTATTCTTTTGCGTTGTTTCCGAAATACATTCTCGGTAAGAAAAACAGTGATGTAGGAACATGTAAAACTAAATTACAAAAGGTAATACTATAGTGAAAATGAGATGCGCAAGTATTGAAACAAACTGATCTTCGATAACTTCAAATAGTAATATGTAGAGTAGGTATATCCTCACTGTTTTCGGATGAAGTACTAGTGTAAGCATAGGATAAGCTAATTCCCAAATACCATTTTATTACTGTAAAATATAAAGTAATATTACTAATACATTTTTCCAGCTGTATCATTAGTGCCATAGGAGATCGAACAGAAGTCCTGTCTCGAGTGCACACTGAACACACATACTGAGGCAAAACAGTAGCTTCTGCACCCAAATAAAACATGAGTTTAAATCGGACGGGATGGATTTTATTTCCATATTATTAGAACTGCGATCTTTATTCTGGTGTTCTCGCCTATCTAATAAGAAAGCCCGCCCGGTTGGGCGTGCGGTCTAACGCACGGCTTTCCGGGCGGGAAGGAGAGCCTGGTCCCCGGCACGAATCCGCCCGGCGGATTTGTGTCGAGGTCCGGTGAACCGGACAGTCTGTGGATGGTTTTTAGGCGGTTTTCCATCTGCCTCGGCGAATGCGGGCTGGTTCCCCTTAATCCGCCTCAGTTACACTATGTCGGCGATTGCTGCGCAGCCGGCCGATGTGTCCGAGCGGTTCTAGGAGCTTCAGTCTGGAACCGCGCGACCGCTACGGTCGCAGGTTCCAATCCTGCCTCGGGCATGGATGTGTGTGATGTCCGTAGGCTAGCTAGGCTTAAGTAGTTCTAAGTTCTAGGGGACTGATGACCTCAGATGTTAAGTCCCATAGTGCTCAGAGCCATTTGAACCATTTTTTTTATTGCTGCGCAAACAAGTTCTCCACGTACGCGAACACCACCATTACTCTACCACGCAAACATAGGGGCTACACTCGTCTGGTGTGAGACGTTCCCTGGGGGGTCCACCGGGGGCCGAACCGCACGATAGCCCTGGGTTCGGTGTGGAGCGGAGGAGGGGTGACGTGGACTGCGGTAGTCGTCGTGGGGTTGTGGACCACTGCGGCTACGGCGGGGACGGAGCCTCTCCGTCGTTTCTAGGTCGCCGGTTAACATACAATACAATACAATACAATACAATAAGAAACTGATTCTACAACCAATCTTACCCAGTGAACGATCTCCACCAAAGTCAACATACACACACACACACACACACACACACACACACACACACACACACACACACACACACACACACACACAAAAAGGTTTTGCATCACCCCGGTTCCCAGAACTCCTGAAGATAGACGTTGACTGTGGATATTGTATCACAGACACAGTCCCTTTTACTGTTCACATGTGTCAACCCGTCCAAAGCCGGCCGGTGTGGCCGTGCGGTTAAAGGCGCTTCAGTCTGGAACCGCGTGACCGCTACGGTCGCAGGTTCGAATCCTGCCTCGGGCATGGATGTGTGTGTTGTCCTTAGGTTAGTTAGGTTTAATTAGTTCTAAGTTCTAGGCGACTGATGACCTCAGAAGTTAAGTCGCATAGTTCTCAGAGCCATTTGAACCATTTTTAACCCGTCCAAAGATGTAAACAACCATGCATGAGCAGCGCCTATTAGACGGAGGGGGTCCGACAGCCGATCAGTTCCAGTCGTTCCACAAGGAAGGAGGTATACTGCTCGTCTTGTCTGTAGTTCAACCATGCCTAGACTGTAAATACCGCGGTTCGATCGCGTCCGCATTGTTACTTTGTGCCAGGAAGGGGTCTCAACAAGGGAAGTGTCCAGGTGTCTCTCAGTGAACCAAAGCGACGTTGTTCGGACATCGAGGAGATACAGAGAGACAGTAACTGTCGATGACGTCCCTCGCTCAGGCCGCCCAAGGGGTACTATAGCAGTGGATGACTGCTGCCTACGAATTATGGCTCGGAGGAACCCTGACAGCAACGCCGCCCTGTTGAATAATACTTTTCGTGCAACCACAGAACGTCGTGTTACCACTCAAAATGTGCGCAGTATGCTGCATGATGTGCAACTTCACTCCCGACGTCAATGGCGAGGTCCATCTTTGCAACCACGACACCATGCACTGCAGTACAGATGGGCCCAATAACATGCCGAATGGACCGCTCAGGATTGGCATCACGTTCTCTCCACCGATAAGTGTCCCATATGCCTTCAACCAGACAATCGTCGGAGACGTCTTTGGAGGCAACCTGGTCAGGCTGAACGCCATAGACACACTGTCTAGCGAGTGCAGCAAGGTGGAGGTTCCTTGCTGTTTTGGGGTTGCATTATGTGGGGCCGACGTACGCCGCTGATGGTCATGGAAGGAGCCGTAACGGCTGTACGATAGTGAATGCCATCCTCCGACCGATAGTGCAACCACAACGACAGCGTACTGATGAGGAATTCGTCTTCATGGACGACAATTCGCGCCCCCATCGTGCACATCTTCTGAATGATTTCCTTCAGGATAACGGCATAGCTCGACTAGAGTAGCTAGCATGTTCTCCAGACATGAACCCTATCGAACGTGCCTGGGATAGATTGAAAAGGGCTGTTTATGGACGACGTGACCCACCAACCACTCTGAGAGAGCTGCGCCGAATCGCTGTTGAGGAGTGGGACAATCTGGACCATCAGCGGCTTGATGAACTTGTAAACAGTATGCCACGACGAATACAGCCATGCATCAATGCAAGAGAACGTGCTACTGGGTATTAAAGGTACCGGTGTGTACAGCAACCTCTACCAGCACCTCTGAATGTCTCGCTGTATGTTGGTACAACATGCAATGTGTGGTTTTCATGAGGAATAAAAAGGGCGGAAATTATGTTTATGTTGATCTCTATTCCAATTTTCTGTACAGGTTCCGGAACTCTCGCAACCGAGATGATGCAAAACATTTTTTGATGTGTGTTGAATGCTTATACGTGCTAACCAGGATGCACTTTCGTGGTAACCTACAATTTATTCTGTTTGAACCAGAGTTCCAGGAGAGTGGTTCAAATCCGTGGTTTTTCCTATATGGGCAAGGCAAATCCCGAGATGATTCCTTTGAACTGAGACAGACCTTTTCTTCCTCATCCTTACCGAACCCAAGGTTCTACCACATTGTTAATAATCGCGTCATCGCCTACTCTTCCGTACTCCTTTCGTTCTCTTCCAGCTTTTTCCAACCGAGTTCTCTTACGGATGACAAGAGTGTGTAGTAGTAACTAATTCTCAAACTGCGGGAATTTAAACTGAATTCTGGCGAAGCTTTTCACATGTAAATGATCGGAATCTCCGTATAACCTTATCAATAAATACAGCGTCGCCTGTGAATGATGTGTTAGCACATCGATGTCATCTGATATGCCATGTATTCAAAAATGTGAAAAAGCGTTCGGTATCTGCGGTGAGAGTCAGGTGGCAATCACCTTATCTCCTACAGTATCTGCAAAAGCATGCTAAAGCTTTTTATCCGAAGAATAGTCGAGTGAATCACATTCCTGGTTGCATACAATCTGAGGCAAAGCTTTATTTGTCAGTTGTCAGTTTTGACATTCACGTAAAGTGTTTTTTTTTATGATGAAGAACCTAGTACATTCGCCGAAGAAGTCGTCCTCTTCAGATCCGCATCATGAACATTGCTCTCACATGGTCTGGAACGATGTTACGGATGTGAACTGTGCCTTAGGTTCAAATGGCTCTAAGCCCTATGGGACTTAGCTTCTGAGGTCATCAGTCCCCTAGAACTTAGAACTACTTAAACCTAACTAACCTAAGGACATCACACACATCCATGCCCGAGACAGGATTCGAACCTGCGACCGTAGCAGTCACGTGGTTCCGGACTGAAGTGCCTAGAACCGCACGGCCACCGCGGCCGACACTTGTTGATGGCACAGCACTGAAATCTGCAGAAATTTGCGGAAGGGTTGCACTTCCGTCACACTGCACGATTCTCTTGAGTCCTCGTTGGTCCCGTTCTAGCAGGACCCTCTTCCGGCCGCAGCGATGTTGCAGATTTGATGTTTTACCGGATTCCTGATATTCACAGTACACTCGTGAAATGGTCGTACGGGAAAATCCCCACTTCATCACTACCTCGGAGATGCTGTGTCCCATCCCTCGTGCGCCGACTGTAACAGCATGTTCAGACTCACTCAAATCTTGATAACCTGCCACTGTAGCAGCGGTAACCGATCTACCAACTGCGCTAAACACTTGTTGTCTTATACAGTCGTTGCCGACCGCAGCGCCGTATTCTTCTTGTTTACATATCTACATCAGTTTCTTTGGCTCTTCAGTGTTTGTAACCTCTATGCCATGAAATTTCGTAAGAGTAACTTCTCGACACTGAATATTACTCAAGTAACTGTGCAGCGCACACCTCTGAGGAGTCTCTTCGGTCACGAAAGTCGGACTTGGATGTGCACAGATCAAATAGTATATCACTGGGAACAAGATTTTACAGCAAAAGTTTTTTTTTTTTTTTCAGAATGTATTTTCACTCTGGAGCGGAGTGTGCGGTAATTGGGACTTTTGCATCTAGCGGACAAATGCTCTCCAGAACGAGCTATCCAAGCAGATTTGCTGACAAGCCATCATTGTCACCCGTTACTAATTGTGAGGTTTCTTTGGCAGTTCAAGACTTTCGTGAGCAATAGCCTGGCACCCCTGTTCCCAATAAATACACTGACAGAAAAAAAATAGCAACACAAGGAAAAAGTTGTGCTACATCAAGGAAAGTCGGTAGGCGTCTTTCTACATCTGAAAGATGACGTCTATTCAAATCTCGGGCCAGTCGCATGAGTAGCGCTAGTAGCGCCACTATGAGTATGCAAATCAGGTTTGCTTTAAATATGCGCTGTAACGGTCTTGAGCGTTAGTTACGTTTGATATTGGACATGGTGAGTTGATGTTAGTCAATAATAAGTTTAAAGCGACAAAGAAGCCATTATCAACAGCCAATGGAGTTTGAAATAGGTCGTGTAACAGGGCTACGTGAAGCTCGATGTTCTTTCTGTGATACACCAGGAAGACTTGACAAGAACTTAGCCACTGTAAATGATTGCTGGCAGCGGTGGCCACGAGAATGTACTGCCGCAAGAAGTCTGGGATCTGGACGGCCACGTAGCAGTGCCGAGAGGAAAGACCATCGTGTCCGGCATATGGCCCTGGCGCATCGTACTGCATCTGCAGCAGCAATTTGAGCAGCGTTTGGCACCACAGTGACACAACGAACTGTTACAAATCGGTTACTTTAAGGACAGTTCCGAGCCAGACGCCTTGTAGTGCACATTCCACGGACCCCAAACCACTGCCATTTGCGACTTCAGTGGAGGACAGAATGGAGGTCTGTTGTTTTTCCTGATGAAAGCTGGTTCTGCCACGATGCCAGTGATTGCGTTGGTTAGATGGAGGCCAGTTGAGGGCCCACAACCAACCTGTCTGCGTGCTAGACACAGTGGAACTATACCTGAAGTTATGGTCTGGGGTGCGATTTCGTATGACAGCGGCAACACTATCTTAACTACCCCACGCATCCTGATTGCAACACTGTACGACAATCGGGTGATTCGACCTTTTGTGCTGCCCTTCATCAACAACATTCCAGGAGGGTGTTTTCCAACAGGATAACGCTCGCCCACGTACCGCTGTTGTAATTCAACAGAATGTCGACATATCTTGGCCTGCTCGATCACCATATCTGTCGCCAATCGAGCACATCATCGGACGACAACTCCAGCGTCATCCACAACCAACATTAACCGTCTGTGTATTGACAGACGACGTCCACAGGCATAGAATTTCCTTCCACAGAATGACATCTGGCACCTTTACAACGAAATGTAAGTCAATGTTACTTTCAATATTCTGGTGGTTACCCCGGTTAGTAATGTACCAGCATTTCATATTTGCAGTGGCTTATCTCGCGCTTACTTAAAAATGTTACCCAGGCAGTTGTATTACCGAAATTTCATTACTCTACATTAATTAATTTTTGGTGATGCGACTTTCTTCCCTCAGTGTATATGAAACACGCTGTGACTCAGCGAGCAACTGCTGCAGGCGCCAACCACAACGCAGTCACGAGGCTGGGCACGCCAGCCAGATGCGCTGACCTTGCAACGTCGCATCTCGTGTTTCCGTCCTCTAGCGTCACTTTCCGCGTTCTCCCACTCGCTACTATCTGCTCAACAACAGGCAGCCTTGTATGACTTTGGTTTACGTCTGTCTCGTGGCTAGTTCACTTAAACCTCCTAAATTACTGAGTCTATCCTAAACTACTCAGAGAGTGCTAAGGATCACGTAAGGTTCCAGCATTTCTGCGAAATTCGCACCATCGGAATTCGAAAACTTGCTTTTCTCCCATGTTCCGACGAATATAGATTGTAGAAACCGCACGGTAAAAACTGAAGACTATTTTAAAACCCAGCTTGCTGTCGAATATTACGTTGCTATAGTTTCAAAAGTGGAGCGCCTAAGCAGAAAAGCACCAACAGCCAGTCGTAATTGTATGAAATATGTAAGTTTTTTATGAGGGTTTTTCATTACGTAAAACTTACAAGGGGTAGTCAAATGAAAACAAGACAGATGGAAAAAATACGTAAATGTTTTATTTCAAAAGTAATATCCATAACTGTTTATACATTTATGCCACTGTGAGACAAGCCGGTCACTGCCTTCATGGAAAAATATTTGCGGTTTCAAGAAACAAAGGTTGTACCAAGGCGTACACATCTTCGTCCGAATCAAATCGACGGTCGCGAATGCAGCCACATGTTGCCAAGGTTGTTTCGACTACGCTGCAGAGGTTTCCCTGGGAAGCCGTTCCACATTCTCCATGTAGTCACGGTCTCCCAACATGCGATTTCCAGCCATGAAGAAAGACATTCGTGGCCGCTATTTGCTTCGGACGAAGAGGTGCACGCGTGGGTACAATCATGGCAATAGCAAACATTTTTTCATGAAGGCACTGATCGTCTTGTCTCACAGAGGGATAAATGTATTAACAGTTATAGCGATTACAATTACCAACAGTTTTTTCCATCTGGCTCGTTTTCATTTGACTGTCGATTTTATTTTTACGAAGTCGTTCGATAAAGCTTTCTGTTCAATAGTTTCAGAGAAGATTCAGCTGTAATTTGTCTTCATTTAACACTAGTTCAAACACGGACTTTGTAAGTAGCTAGTTTTCAAGGACCTCGCCCCTATACCTGCAGTCGCGATACTACACTAGTACAGTGGCGCTCAGTACTCAAGTTTCCAGTTCGAAACTTGGTCGTGACAGAAATTTTCACAACTGGAAATAGTCGAAAAATCTAAAAGATTATGTGGCATAGATAATCCTTATCAATAGACTGCGGCTGCGTAGTCGCTTAGATCCCAAAAGATTCGACAGTCTTTTGGAGTTAGGACTTGTTAGCACTGTCGAAGGTGATCTGTCTCCCGGATGGGCGTCATAAACTCGGCGGTTTCTGTGCTGCTATTTTGTAAATCGGCACAGGACTCCTCCATCTCCTTCCTTTTGTTTCAATAATAACAATGTATAACAACGCAAACAGAAAGATCAAGACTTTTGTGTCAGCTCAGTTTCGAGGTAATTATTGCGGAACGACGAAGTAGGAAACTTCGTTTCGTTTAGAGTCACTTAGGGAAATCTCGGGAAGCTACATTGGCGGGGGAACGGAAGGGAGGGGAAACAGGAAATGAGCTGCAGGATTAGTATCAGCTCAGAATGAGGCAGGCAGATTGTTCAGTGATGCTGCTGTTGAATTTACTACAATAATCTTTAGAAAAAATTTCAAAGCAAGTTCTCGCCCTCAGTTCCTCAGTATTCCAGAAATATTGTGGTGGCTGTTGTGTTAACTTCTACCAGGGTAAGTAACTATGAACCCTCAACCGCACTGAAGCCAGTTCTGCAATGGAAAGCGCGTGACTTGCGGAGCAGCCTGTTCCGGGTACTGGAGTGACGTCGCCCGCTATTGCGCAACAGCCACCATACTGACTGCTTCTTTCAGAGCACTATCGAACAACTTTCTATGGCTTCACAGTCCGTGTGCACATGTAGTGAGAGTGAATGTGCGTTCTAATATAACAGTCTTAAAAATACAGTCGCCTATAAGGAGAAATAAATTTCGCATCCTAGAGGAACTCCTGCGAAACGAAATCATTTAATCAATTCCACAAAAGAGAGGAAAAGAATTAATTACAGTCGTCTTGAAGGAGTTGTTTCAGCATTTACCTGAAGTTGGAAACCACGTAAAGCTAGAATTGGTATTGTCAGTCCTCTTCCCCTGCTTCTTCTCAGGTCGCTGGAAAGGAAAGCAGCGGGATTAGAGTTTAAAGTCTCGTCGACAACGTTGTCATTCCAGTCGGAGCAAGATCTCGGCTTGGAGAAGGATAGGGCAAAAAACACCACCACGGCTTTTTCAAAGAGATCAGGTTGCGTGGATATACAGGGTGTCCCAAGAGGAACGGCCAACATTCAGGGAAATGACGGGAATAAGCAAAAAATTCAAAAAAATCTGGTAAACATGTGCTTTAAAATGCACACCTGAAGACCTATGAGGACTTCATCTTCGATACTGTGAAAGAAATATCTTCTCCTGCATGCTCTTTGCTTTCCATATTTTTGGAGGCGGTATCATGGACCAAAACAAAGAAAATTTTTCTATTAAAACTGGGCTCTAAGCTGCATACCTTAAGAGCTATAAACACTCGTTCAGTAGAAGAGATGTTTCACAGTAGCGATTAAAAAGTGCCCATAAGTCTTAAGGTATGCAGTTTAGGGGTAGTGTTTACTAGACTTTTTTGCTTCGAAGACCGTTCCTGTCATACCTCTGAATACGGACCATTCCTCCTGGGACACACTGTAGAATGGAATGCTCACACACGTTCAGTTGTTGGTTAAGCACGAGGTAGACTTCTGTTCAGTGGTAAGATACTGGGAAAACGTAATCAGTCTATTAAGGAGATTGCTTACAAAACACTCACGCAACGTATCGTAGAATATTGCTCAAGCGTGTGGAATCCATCCCAAAAAGGACTAATAGATGATATTGACCGTACACAAAGAAGGGCAGTACGAATGGTCATACGCTTGTTTGGCCTGTGGGAGGGGATCACGGAAATGTTAAGAAAACGTGAACTGGCAGACGTTTAATGATTGAGGCCAACTACCTCGAAGAAGCCTACTCATAAACTTTCATGAACCAATACATAGTGAAGAATCTAGAGAGAATCTTATTACAGCGCGCACAGAAGCATATTCAGTTGTCATACGCGCACGGAAAGGGAAAAACCGTAATACGCAGTAGAGTGGGAAGTACCCTCTGCCACGGACTTCACGGTTGGTTGCAGACTGTGAATGCAGATGTAGCAGCAACCAACATTTGCCTTAAGTAATGTAGAATAAGCAGAAAAGAGCTTGAAAGTGGGTACTGTGATGAAGACTTAACGACCAACTGAATTAAGGACACCTATGCAGCAGCGTGTAACACCCACCTTCGAACTGGTGAATGGGATGAAATAGCATTCTTGAAACGTCTCTCACTAGTTAACAATGCAAGAACTTACTGTCCGATGATGGGCATTGGTTTGTTCTTCTACAGCAGCTCATAGGCAACCTGCAGCTTCAACAAGACAACGCACCACCAGATCGCTCCCTAGATATGTTAGAATCGTTTAAGGAAGACTCATATCAATAGAGATTGCTAGTATACCTCTTCTCCCGCAGGCCCCCCGACCTAAATCCTACTGAGAATACTTAGGACATCAAGTGAGATGTGAAAGCCTTGGACCCAGCTCTCAATTTCAAAGAGTTGTAGGTGGTAGTTGAGCGGTCATCGATAAGCATACCTCGCCAACGCTTTGCGTAACACTCTAGTGCTGCGGTTATCGATGTTCGACTGCTAATGAGCGCACACAACGCAGAAACGAGTGAACTCAAAGTCCATACTTCGTAACTACGTACGGTTTTCTGCGTGCAAGCAGAATACTTCTGCGCCAGCCTTTGAGATCCATGTTCGTAATCTCCAAGATCTCGGACACGAGAACATTAATTGCTCGTCGTGCTCTCTGCTCTAATGGAACGATGTTTCCGAGTATGAATGCAAACTGCTGGCCACTAAAACTGCAATACCACGAAGGCTGAGCGCAGCTGAACAAAGTAGATAGCAATAACGTCATCTACATTCCGTATAGAAGGAAAGATTACGCAGTGGATTTCTCATTCAGAAATATCTACGACCACGTGTGTCATATCTGTGGTGACAGATCTGTGGTTCATTGAGACTGTGGTTTATCGTTACGCGATACTGTTGCTTGTGTTAGTCTGCATCCCAAAACAGGCCTGCTAATATGGAAACGATGGTTTCAGTAGAGCCACATTCAGCGCCATAAACCCCTCAAACGCCGTATGTGCCTAGTGGCCGAGAGGGCAAACACACTGTTCACTCGTTCGTGCAGCAAGACAGCTACGTCACATACCTTGAGCCAGGAAATGGGCTTGTATGCGGCAAGGCAAGTAGTCACACGGAAAGCGTGACGACGTCTTGAGCACCACGGGCTGGCAGTATGGCGACCATTTTTGCGGCTTCCCATGTCGCGGCAGCGCGGGTTGAGCCGACGGTGGTGCTCCCAGCGACAACACTAGACGCAGAAGTGATACTATGCCCTCTTTTCAGACGACTCTCGGATCTATGAACAGCATCACTATGAACGTATCCGTGTATGAAAGCTACGAATAGAAACAACTCATGGTATGGCGTGCCACTGGGTACATAAAACGCTCTAAGGCCAGTGAATTGTTCTGTCTTCGTGAATTTATCTTTCAACAAGATAACGCAATACCTCACGTTGCCCGTGCTGTCGTGACCTAAAGCGATACAAAGAGTGGTCGACTATTACCCTGGCAAGCATGTTCTACAAATCTTTCACCCAGTGAAAACATCTGGTGATCTGCTGCCGAGAAACTGGCACGCAAAACACTCGACAGCCACTGGGACAGAGTTGATGATGATGATGATGTTTGGATTGTGGGGCCGGCCGGTGTGGCCGAGCGGTTCTAGGCGCTTCAGTCTGGAACCGCGCGACCGCTATGTCGCAGGTTCGAATCCTGCCTCGGGCATGGATGTGTGTGATGTCCTTAGGTTAGTTAGGTTTAAGTAGTTCTAAGTTATAGGGGACTGATGACCTCAGATGTTAAGTCCCATAGTGCTCAGAGCCATTTGAACCATTTTTTGAATTGTGGGGCGCTCAACTGCGCGGTTATCAGCGCCCGTACAAATTCCCAACCTTTGCTCAGTCCAATCTCGCTACTTGAATGAATGATGATGAGATGATGAGGGCAACACAAACACCCAGTCATCTCGAGGTAGGTGAAAGGACAGAGTTAAAGCAGTATGGAATGATGCACTGGTGTCTGTTATTCGAGCTCAGTTGCACTCGATGACCACTCCGGTCAGAGCCGTCGATGCTGTCCCAGGTGGAGGCTCCAAGTACTAAATTTCGCACCCTGTAGTACCCCAAATCACCTACAAATTTATTCACGGGTAATTCCAGTTTTACAAATGTAACATTTGTACCACTGAAAGTTAAGTACATTCATGTTCAGAAAAACAGAACACCTTGAACGACTAGAGATAGCACGTTCATATTCACAGGAGATGTACATTAGTATGTTCTGAAGAAATGATTAGCATTTGAACCATGCCAGCCCGCGGGTTCAGTGTCACCATCGATATCGCGGCGCAACACCACCAACCCGTAAAATGTGCCTGCGTTGGTTGTCGCTATAAACCGAAGGTAATGAATGAGTGTGACTTGAGCAGACATGCAGGATGCCTCGCTGACCTATGCGCGAACCGTAACGTCAAATCAGTCAGTCTGAAAGAGGGAGCATTATAGGCATGAGACAATGTTGATGCATCCATCCGGGAAACTGCTGCTCACAGGGGACGTAGCGTTTCGGCAGTACAACGAGTGTGTGCAGAATGGTTCACAGACGGCCGTACAACACGACGAGATGGATCAGGTCGCACCACCCAGACCATCGCCCGAGAAGATCGACACCTCATATGATTGGGATTGCAGGACATATCTGCATCCTCCTCGGTTCTGGCGCAACAGTGGAACAGTGTAACACATCGTACGCTATCAGGAGTGACAGTCCGTCGGCGTTTATTACGGCATGGGTTACGCGCACTTCCTCCACTTCGACTACCTTCGACGAATGTTCAGAAACATGCTAGACGGCAATGGTGTATGGAACGATGTCACTGGCGATAGGAATGGCATCAGATAGTGTTTTTAGACGAATCCAGGTTCTGTTTGTTTGAAAATGCTGGCCACATTTTGGTTTACCACAGACAGGGTGAGCGGCATCACAGTGACTGCATTCGCGCACGACACACAGCGCCAAATCAGGCCTTATAGTGTGGGGTGCTATTGGCTACAACCACTAATCGCAGTAGGTGCGTGTCGAGGGCACTGTGACCAGTGTACCCTGCGTGAATAACATCCTGCGACCCTTAGCTGTAGAGGAAAGGTGCCTATTATGCGATAGTTCCCTAATATGAGACACCCCAAATGTGCTCATGCTAGGGGCTGCACTCTGGTGGAGAGTTTCTTAAACACGTCTACTGCGTGCCGGACGACGACACAGCGAGCAGGACGCCATAGTTGAGCTGGACACAGTACGTAGAGGTTGACACAAAATTTCTTATGTTTGGAGTTTTTGCGACAACGGTGTTAAGACAATATTTCAGCCTACAGGTGAGTGCATATTACTGCACTCTTTCTATAATTATTGACAGTTAGGTTCATTTTCCAGCGAACGTTGTTAGCAAGTGCGTGATTCTTTGTGTAAGATGGCGAAATTCCTAATATGCGATAGTATGGGGATCCAAATACACGACAGTGTCGCATATTACGATACCTATCGCATATTGGGGGAACTCGGTCTCTCACGATTTGTTATATGTAAGTTACGCAATACTATCACGTGATAACAATATTTTATCATTTACTGTAGTAAAATTTTGGCAACTGCGTTTATTTTAATTCGATTAAATTATCATCAACAGGGATTACTTTGACTAGTCTTATGATCAGAAATTGTAATGTTTTCTGGAACTTACTTTCAAGGCAGTATTTTGCTCAGAAGTTGATCAATATTACTCCAAATTCAAAGTACTCCGTTCACAGTACTTATAAAAAATAATCTAACAAATAAAATCGTAGAAGTTGAAGTCCTTTAAGAATTATGTCTGATTATTGTGTTTATTCTTTGTAGATGGCACTGGCACCTAAAAGGAAAACGTGGGATAAAGAAGCCATGGTTTGTGCCATTACATGTGTGAGAAACGGCGAGATGGGGTACTTAAAAGCCTCAAAAGTTTTTGCTGTACCAAAACGTAGTTTGGAAAGGTATGTGAAGGATAAAACTCGTACACCCGAGAAGCTGGTTGGTGTTAATCTTGACAGAAGGCCTATTCTCTCATCTCTACTGGAAGATGAAATAGTGAAATACTGCCTTGCAATGGAAGAGCGATTTTATGCTCTTAAATGTAAGGACATACGAAACATGGCCTTCCAGTTAGCTGTCAGGAATAGGCTGAAGAATCCCTTCAATCCAGAAAAGGCTTCAGCAGGAAAGAAATGGCTCCGAGCTTTCCTTAAGAGACATCCCATTTTATCAATGAGAACTCCTCAGGGTCTTGCAGCAGCAAGAGTGAAAGCTTTCACTCCAGAAAATGTGGGGAGATTTTTTGATATTTACGAATCTGTGCTATCTAAAGTCAACCATAACCAGCATCGAGTCTTCAATGTTGACGAAACTGGGGTGACGTCTGTGCAGCACAAACACAGCAAGGTTACTACTATGAAAGCGAAGAGACAAGTTGCTGCCATGACTTCAGCGGAAAGGGGAAATCTCATCACAGTTGCAACGTGTATGAACGCAGCTGGCACTTACGTTCCACCACTAATCGTCTTCCCAAGGAAGAATATGAAGCACGAATTGATGGACGGTGCATCTGCAGGATCAGATCATTTTGTGATTCATGCAAAGTCATCTTCAAATGACCCTATCATTTTGATTCTTGATGGGCATTATTCCCACACAAAGAATCTCGATGTGTTAGATAAAGCGCGTGAAAACAATGCTCATATTGTATGTTTGCCACCTCACTCGACGCATAAAATGCAGCCACTTGACTTCGGATTTATGGGGCCTTTGAAAACCTACTGTGCTCAAGATATAGAAATTAGAAACGTGGTTGGCAAGTAACCCAGGTCATGTTATTATTAATAGCCAGGTTATTTGTGGCAGCTTACAACCGAGCAGCAACAATGGAAGCATTTGTGAATGCCTTCAGAAAAACAGGTCTCATCCCACGCAACAGAAATATCTTTAGGGAACATGAATTTTCAGTTCATCGCCATGCTGACGCTCTTCAAGAAAGAGATGCCAAAAACGAAAATGAAACTACTGATGGTGATGGTCAAGCTGTCAGCCTGGCAGACATCAGACTTCTCCCACACATCGCAAAACCACCTGGAGATAGTCAAATAGATCAAACATTGCGTTCGCGCTCTGCTGCGTTACCAACTTCAACTCCTTATATGAAACAATTGCAAGGATCTAAACAGAAAAAAATCAGAGGCTGAAGCTAAGAAAGCAGCCAGACAGTTATTTGGGGAGAAGAGTGGAAAATCTTCAAATGGTAGACCTAAAGCAGAAGAATCGTCTAGTGACTCGGCATCCGATGTACATCTTGATGACAGTGGGGATTCAGACAGCAGTGATGACGATGAAGCAGAGTGTCTGTTCTGTACTGGGCGCTTTTCTGAAGACAAGCACGCGGAGAAATGGGCACAGTGCACGAAATGTTATCGCTGGGCTCATGAAGATTGCGGTGTCACAGAAGACAACTTTGTTTGCCCCGTAAGTCGTAAATATAAACCTAAGTAGTGTAAAATGAGAGAAGGATAACAGAAATGAATGAACATGTAAAAATTGTATATGCATATGTCATTATTCTGTAATAAAATAATTAAAGCAAAATATTATTACTGTCTCATATTAGGAAACCTTGATCTCATTTCTACGAAATGCGTCTTTTGTAACTACTCTGAAAGATTGTTTATTATTGCAAATACGACCATTGTATGATAAAATTAAATAATGCAAAATATTATTACCATAATAAAAAATACAATTGCCCTTACTCTTAGGTCTTTCAAATGGGCTTACAAAAGAGTGTCTCATATTAGGTGCCTTTCCTCTACCATTTCTGCACAACACCCCAACGTCATTTTTCAGCATGACACTGCACGACCACATATTGCTGCACGAACACGTGCCTTATTGGTGTCACAGGATGTCAGCCTTTTGCCCTGACCCGCCAGATCACCAGACTTGTCACCAAACGAAAATGTGTGGGATATGGTGAACCAACATGTGCAGCGCTGCGACCCAATGCTAACCATCACAGATGAGCTTTGGAACCTGGTGAATGCAGCATGGATGGCTATACCACAGGGCGCCATTCGTGCCTTTGCGTGTGGATGCCATTACGCATGGGACAAGTTATCAGGGTCTATGGCGGACCCTGTGCCTACTAGGCAACAGGACACATGCTGATCCGACGGACTGAAATGCTAATCTTTTCTGCAGAACATACCAATGTACATACATACATTGTGAGTACGACCGTGCTATCTGTAACCGTTCAAGGTGTTTCGTTTTTTCTGAACATGAGGGTATTAGCATGAAAATAATACCCAAAAGTTACTATTTTTTTAGATAGACTTTAATATCAACGACTTAGTATAGCTAAGGTCTGCTGAAGCAAGCTGTGTTCATTTGCCACTAAAAAATTAAAAAGGTAGTGTTACAGAAACAACTAAGAAAATCAAAGCTAATGCACATGTATTTGAAAGTTTTGTAATATCTGTTAAATTACTTAGTACAAATAGAAACTTATTGTCTTTGTATAATGCACAAGGTACAGCATTTATGAAACTGTATCAAACATTAAATAAATGCAGGGTATGTCATAATTCATGTAACACACCTCTAGAGACTGTAGAGGGGACTTAGTTGATGAAGTTTTGCACAGGAACGTCATCCAACGACGGTACAGAGCATCAGAGTTATAGGCGCCGGTGCGTAAATGTATGTGTATACAGGGTGATTCCGTGATGATGTTATAAGCTTTCAAGGATGATGGAGACGAATAAATGAATCAATTTGAGTTATGAGCTCCTAGTTCGGAAACGAACGGGTCGAAAGTTACATCTACATCTACATTGATACTCCGCAAGCCACCCAACGGTGTGTGGCGGATGGCACTTTACGTGCCACTGTCATTACCTCCCTTTCCTGTTCCAGTCGCGTATGGTTCGCGGGAAGAACGACTGTCTGAAAGCCTCCGTGCGCGCTCTAATCTCTCTAATTTTACATTCGTGATCTCCTCGGGAGGTATAAGTAGGGGGAAGCAATATATTCGATACCTCATCCAGAAAAGCACCCTCTCGAAACCTGGCGAGCAAGCTACACCGCGATGCAGAGCGCCTCTCTTGCAGAGTCTGCCACTTGAGTTTATTAAACATCTCCGTAACGCTATCACGGTTACCAAATAACCCGGTGACAAAACGCGCCGCTCTTCTTTGGATCTTCTCTATCTCCTCCGTCAACCCGACCTGGTACGGATCCCACACTGATGAGCAATACTCAAGTATAGGTCGAACGAGTGTTTTGTAAGCCACCTCCTTTGTTGATGGACTACATTTTCTAAGCACTCTCCCAATGAATCTCAACCTGGTACCCGCCTTACCAACAATTAATTTTATATGATCATTCCACTTCAAATCGTTCCGTACGCACACTCCCAGATATTTTACAGAAGTAACTGCTACCAATGTTTGTCCCGCTATCATATAATCATACAATAAAGGATCTTTCTTTCTATGTATTCGCAATACATTACATTTGTCTATGTTAAGGGTCAGTTGCCACTCCCTGCACCAAGTGCCTATCCGCTGCAGATCTTCCTGTATTTCGCTACAATTTTCTAATGCAGCAACTTCTCTGTATACTACAGCATCATCCGCGAAAAGCCGCATAGAACTTCCGACACTATCTACTAGGTCATTTATATATATTGTGAAAAGCAATGGTCCCATAACACTCCCCTGTGGCACGCCAGAGGTTACTTTAACGTCTGTAGACGTCTCTCCATTGATAACAACATGCTGTGTTCTGTTTGCTAAAAACTCTTCAATCCAGCCACACAGCTGGTCTGATATTCCGTAGGCTCTTACTTTGTTTATCAGGCGACAATGCGGAACTGTATCGAACGCCTTCCGGAAGTCAAGAAAAATAGCATCTACCTGGGAGCCTGTATCTAATATTTTCTGGGTCTCATGAACAAATAAGGCGAGTTGGGTCTCACACGATCGCTGTTTCCGGAATCCATGTTGATTCCTACATAGTAGATTCTGGGTTTCCAGAAATGACATGATACGCGAGCAAAAAACATGTTCTAAAATCCTACAAGAGATCGACGTAAGAGATATAGGTCTATAGTTTTGCGCATCTGTTCGACGACCCTTCTTGAAGACTGGGACTATCTGTGCTCTTTTCCAATCATTTGGAACCCTCCGTTCCTCTAGAGACTTGCGGTACACGGCTGTTAGAAGGGGGGCAAGTTCTTTCGCGTACTCTGTGTAGAATCGAATTGGTATCCCGTCAGGTCCAGTGGACTTTCCTCTATTGAGTGATTCCAGTTGCTTTTCTATTCCTTGGACACTTATTTCGATGTCAGCCATTTTTTCGTTTGTGCGAGGATTTAGAGAAGGAACTGCAGTGCGGTCTTCCTCTGTGAAACAGCTTTGGAAAAAGGTGTTTAGTATTTCAGCTTTACGCGTGTCATCCTCTGTTTCAATGCCATCATCATCCCGTAGTGTCTGGATATGCTGTTTCGAGCCACTTACTGATTTAACGTAAGACCAGAACTTCCTAGGATTTTCTGTCAAGTCGGTACATAGAATTTTACTTTCGAATTCAATGAACGCTTCACGCATAGCCCTCCTTACGCTAACTTTGACATCGTTTAGCTTCTGTTTGTCTGAGAGGTTTTGGCTGCGTTTAAACTTGGGAGTGGAGCTCTCTTTGCTTTCGCAGTAGTTTCCTAACTTTGTTGTTGTACCACGGTGGATTTTTCCCGTCCCTCACAGTTTTACTCGGCACGTACCTGTCTAAAACGCATTTTACGATTGCCTTGAACTTTTTCCATAAACACTCAACATTGTCAGTGTCGGAACAGAAATTTTCGTTTTGATCTGTTAGGTAGTCTGAAATCTGCCTTCTATTACTCTTGCTAAACAGATAAACCTTCCTCCCTTTTTTTATATTCCTATTAACTTCCATATTCAGGGATGCTGCAACGGCCTTATGATCACTGATTCCCTGTTCTGTACATACAGAGTCGAAAAGTTCGGGTCTGTTTGTTATCAGTAGGTCCAAGATGTTATCTCCACGAGTCGGTTCTCTGTTTAATTGCTCGAGGTAATTTTCGGATAGTGCACTCAGTATAATGTCACTCGATGCTCTGTCCCTACCACCCGTCCTAAACATCTGAGTGTCCCAGTCTATATCTGGTAAATTGAAATCTCCACCTAAGACTATAACATGCTGAGAAAATTTATGTGAAATGTATTCCAAATTTTCTCTCAGTTGTTCTGCCACTAATGCTGCTGAGTCGGGAGGTCGGTAAAAGGAGCCAATTATTAACCTAGTTCGGTTGTTTAGTGTAACCTCCACCCATAATAATTCACAGGAACTATCCACTTCTACTTCACTACAGGATAAACTACTACTAACAGCGACGAACACTCCACCACCGGTTGCATGCAATCTATCCTTTCTAAACACCGTCTGTACCTTTGTAAAAATTTCGGCAGAATTTATCTCTGGCTTAAGCCAGCTTTCTGTACCTATAACGATTTCAGCTTCGGTGCTTTCTATCAGCGCTTGAAGTTCCGGTACTTTGCCAACGCAGCTTCGACAGTTGACAATTACAATACCGATTGCTGCTTGGTCCCCGCATGTCCTGACTTTGCCCCGCACCCGTTGAGGCTGTTGCCCTTTCTGTACTTGCCCAAGGCCATCTAACCTAAAAAACCGCCCAGCCCACGCCACACAACCCCTGCTACCCGTGTAGCCGCTTGTTGCGTGTAGTGGACTCCTGACCTATCCAGCGGAACCCGAAACCCCACCACCCTATGGCGCAAGTCGAAAATCATTCTGATAACTCTGACAGTGGAATTCATGTACTGGTATTGTTGTTGCATGTATGGTATGCAGCTTCAGAGGTGTAAGTATGGACCAAGACAAGAAAAAAAAAATGTTTAGGAAACATGGGATCTAAAATGCATACCTCAGGAGCATTGAGCACCTGTTCATCTTCGCTAGTGTGAAACACGTCTCCTCTATTGAACAAGTGCTCTTAAGGTACACATTTTAGGGACAATGTTTACTGCACATTGTTTCTTGTTTTGGTCCGTACTACCACTTCTGAAAGTTGCCTACCCTACAATCTTGGTAACAACAGTATCGGTAAGCCGGCCGTGGTGGCCCAGCGGTTATAGGCGCTTCAGTCCGGAACCACGCGGCTGCTACGGTCGCAAGTTCGAATCCTGCCTCGGGTATGGATGTGTGTGATGTCCTTAGGTTAGTTAGGTTTAATTAGTTCTAAGTCTAGGGGACTGACGACCTCAGATGTTAAGTCCCATAGTGCTTAGAGCCATTTGAATTTGAACAGTATCGGTGCATGTATTTCACTGTCAGAAGTATCAGAACATTTTTCGCTTATAGCTTTTGAGTCGTTCGTTTCCGGTATAGGGATCCTTACCTCAAATTGATACATTTATCCTTGTCCACCATCCTTGAAAGTTTGTAACATCGTCAAGGAATCACCCTGTACACACAGGCGCCGGCGCCTATATAGCTTTGATGCTCTGTAGCGTTGTTGGTGGAGGAGGAGATTAGTGTTAAACGTCCTGTCGACAACGAGGTCATCAGAGACGGAGCACAAGCTCGGCATCCTGACATTTGCCATAAGCAATTCAGGGAAATCGCGGAAAACTTAAATCAAGATGGCCGGATGCGGGTCTGAACCGTTGCCCTCACGAATGCGAGTCCATTGTGCTAACCACTGTGGCATCCCGCTCGGTGTAGTAGCGTCGATGAATGTTTCCAGGCATGGGTTCCTACGTAAAACTTGATCTACTAAGTCCCCTCTCCAACCTTTAGAAGTGTATAACATCAATTGTGAAATATGCTGTATATGATAGCTAATGTGAAATAAGACAACTGAATATTACGGACGTACATTTTAGTACTGCAGACGTAACACACACATATCTAACATATAGTGTAGGACTGGAATTATATACCTACCACTGTTAAAATCATTGTGTACTGACATATTTATGAACAAAAGGAAGAACATGCAGATAAAAGCGAACTAGTTTAGTTTAAAAGGTTTAATTTCAGTTCAGCAAAAGTTAATCTTTCCCGAGAACCTGCGATAGGCTCTCAGTATGATACAAACCACTTCGGAAATGTCACCTTCATTAGTATTAAATTTATTCTCTGCTCTCTTCAAGAATTTAATTAAAAGACTGTTTTCATATTTTTCACTGACAACTGGTCCAACAAATTTGTGCAAATGTCCTTGCTCTGATTCTAGTTTATCAGCAACCCACACAATAAAGGCAGAGAGAAGTTGTCACAGTAATTGGTTATGAAAGAAATTGAGTTTCTTCCTGAACGCTATGATCTGCAATAGGTTTGAATTGGAAAGTGTGCCATCTTTCTCAGACAATAAATCTATTTTAGCTGTGTATTTCCCAATTGTGTGGAGACAGCCGACTTGCTGAGTGTATGGAATCGACTTGATATAGCTACCACGCTGCTGTAACTGGGCAGCATGGCGTTTTTACTTCCTCTACCGGAATTGGTATTATACACTGAAGAGCGAAAGAAACTGGTTTACTTGCCTAATGTCGTGTAGGGCCCCCGCGAACACGCAGAAATGCCGCAACACGACATGACATGGACTTGACTAATGTTTGAAGTAGTGCTAGACCGCTAGAGGGAACTGACACCATGAATCTTGCAGGGCTGTCCATAAATCCGTAAGAGTACGAGGGGATGGAGATCTCTTCTGAACAGCACGTTGCAGGGCATCCCAGATATGTTCAATAATGTTCATGTCTGGGGAGTATGGTGGCCAGCGGGAGTATTTAAAATCAGGAGAGTGTTCCTGGAGCCACTCTGTAGTAATTCTGGATGTGTGGGGTGTCGTATTGTCCTGCTGGAATTCCCCAAGTCCGTCGGCATGCACAATGGACATGAATGGATGCAGATGATCAGACAGGTTGCTTACGTACGCGTCATCTGTCAGAGTCGTATCTGGACGTATGAGGAGTCCCGTATCGCTCCAACCACACACGCTCCACACCATTACAGAGCCTCCACCAGCTTGAACAGTTCCCTGCTGACTTGCAGGGTCCATGGATTCATGGGTTGTCTCCAGACCCGCACATGTCCATCCGCTCCATAAAATTTGAAACGAGACTCGTCCGACCAGGCAACATGTTTCCAGTCGTCAACAGTCCAACGTCGGTGTTGACGGAGCGTAAAGCTTCGTGTAGTGCAGCCATCAAGGGTACACGAGTGGGCCTTCCGCTCCGAAAGCCCATAGCGATGATGTATCGTTGAATGGTTTGCACGCTGACACTTGTTGATTTAAATCTGCAGCAATTTGCGGAAGGATTGCACTTCTGTCACGTTGAACGATTCTCTTCAGTCGTCGTTGGTCCCGTTCCTGCAGGATATTTTTTCCGGTCGCAGCGACGTCGGAGATTTGATGTTTTACCGGATTCCTGATATTCATGGTACACTCGTGAAATGGTCGTACGGGAAAATCCCCACTTCATCGCCACTTCGGAGATGCTGTGTCCCATAGTTCGTGCGCCGACTATAAGACCACGTTCAAACTCACTTAAATCTTAATAACCTGCCATTGTAGCAGCAGTAACCAATCTAACAACTGCGCCGGACACTTGTTGTCTTATATAGGCGTCGCCGACTGCAGCGCCATATTCTGCCTGTTTAAGTATCTTTATATTTGAATACGCATGCCTATACAAGTTTCTTTGGCGCTAAACTGTATTGACTTTAACAGTTATAGATTTCGCACGCTGTACAAAAGACAATAAGTAACGAGAACCTGTCTAGTTTCACGCAATGCCACACTATGCTGCAACATTCTTCCGACAAGCTCCTTTTCCACGAGACGTACAAAAGAATGCCACTTTAACGCAAGACCAGTCTCGTTTGCTTGAAGTTACAATGGCGCTTGTGTACCACTGTTTGAAATGTTGACTACCTCCATCAGAGAATATTTCCATCACATTTTGATTAGGAAATTTAGTTTTGAGGTTCTGCAGTGTTTTCTGAATAAAAGAATGAACAGATAGCTTAACATGCTGTAGATCATCAGATATAGTGGCGCAAAAGGCTGGACCAGTTATTGTGTAAGCCACTGCTGTGCGAACAGTCATTTGTTCCTTACCCCAGTGTGCGCTGTGCACCTCACCCCGATGAGCAATACTGAAATTCTCACGGAAATGAACAAATGCTACATGAACAAATTTCACCAAAGCAAAACAAAAGGAACTTTCCTTATTTCTGGTAAAACGGTTGTAAGTAGGCTGTTTAGGTTTTTATGTTGGTAACGCCCTGTAGCGCTCTGTATGAAAATCACTGACTGTTGTGTGCATTCTGTGGCTGGTTGGCATTGTTGTAATATTCGCTATTGTAGTGTTGGGCTGTTAGATGTAAACAGCGTGTAGTTGGAGGTGAGCCGCCAGCAGTGGTGGATGTGGGGAGAGAGATGCCAGAGTTTTGAGAGCGGACGATCCGGACGTGTGTCAGTCAGAAAAAGGAAATTTGTAAGATTGGATGTCATGAACTGATTAATATATATTATGACTTCTGAACACTATTAAGGTAAATACATTGTTTGTTATCTGTCAAAATCTTTAATTTGCTAACTATGCCTATCAGTAGTTAGTCCCTCCAGTAGTTAGAATGTTTTATTTAGCTGGCAGTATTGGCGCTCGCTGTATTGCAGTAGTTCCAGTAACGAAGATTTTTGTGCGGTAAGTGATTCATGAAAGTTATAGGTTATTGTTAGTCAGGGCCATTCTTTTGCAGGGATTATTGAAAGTCAGATTGAGTTGCGCTAAAAATATTGTGCGTCAGTTTCGTGATGATCAGAATAAGTAAAGAGAGAAAAGTCTGAGTACGTTCAGTTTTGCTCAGCTGTTTGAAAATCAGATAACGTAAGAGGTTTACCAGCACAGTAATTCATAATTTTTCTAAGGGGACGTTGCACGGTAAATAAGAAAATTTGGTAATTTGTTCTCCAACATTTTGAAACCATGATCTACAGAACCTTCCTGCATCACTTTAACTAGTCTTCTTGTCTCGTCATTATTCAACTGATACCAGCTGATGAGTTCATCCGAGCAAGGTAGCAATGAGTTGAGAAATTCTTTAAATATCCACATTTCTGGAATTCCAGAATAACTTTTTGAAAAATGTTTTGTAATTCTTTGTTTCATTAAAGAAAAATCAGTGCTTAAGTCTGTAACATCATTGCTGGTAACTGTGATATCTCTTTACCGGCATTTTATCTGTCAACTTTATTACTAAGCGACTATTCCGGAATCCAATACCAGTTGCGGGTTGGCTATCAAACGACTTCCAGGGATAACAAAACTTCACCTTGATTTTCAATATTTGACGTAATTATTGACCGAATTGCAAAATTAAAAACGCTGTCATAGTCTACTCACTCTTACATCGGGAGTATTTCGACTTGTGTTTTGTCATGTAACCGAAAGTAAATTATTGTTACTGGGCGCAGCTTTTGTGTTTAATGTATTCTTCATTCAACAGAGTACACTCCTCGTACGCAACACGTAACTGTTTCAAAGTATTAAATTGTTACTGATGTTAACAAGTCGCAGTGGTCATCTAAACTTGCCGTTTTGAAACAAAGGAAAATAATATAGCGAAATATGGCAACTAAGAAGCAGACTATCCAAATAAACAAACATATCCGGTTCAAGTCGTTGCAGTAGCTCTACTACACAGTTACGTACGGTAGGAGCAAAGTCCATTACTAGATCGTTATCAGGAAAACCAGCCCTCATAATGAAAACTGCCTCTACTAGAACGAAAGTTTCCAAACATGTCAATGAGTAGTCGAGGAAAGCCGACGCATTCTGTCTACTGAATCGCAACGCACGCCACTTACGAGGGGACCCGCCAAGTGTCATACCCCGATCTTGCTGAAACTTCGCTCAGTGAAAGAGGGGACAAAAATAGGTTAACACGTGTCGCGGATTATCTGCATACACTTGACCGCTTCTGAGAAATTGACGGTCAAAGTTTTCAATGCGCTGTTGCTATAGTGTAGATACCCTTCAGCAGCTGAGCCACCGTTTCAATTGAATCCTTACATGCTAAAACGTTTTCCGTTTCAGTCAATAATTGAATTAAGTGTGGCACTGAATGATTTTTAGCTGAATTTCGTTATAAATCTTCATGCATTGCTAAATTTGCACACTTTCATGGTAGGTCAGCAACGGTAATCCAGTATGGCTGGTCTGAACGTTGACACAGAACGTTTCGCGGCCGAATGCACGTAATATTTTTCTGATTCGTAACTATCTGGGGTACTTTGTCTTACTAAAACAGTTGTGCTATCTCGATAAGTTGAAATTAATTTTTATTAGTTCAGTTCATACTAATTAGCGTTTCTTCTCTCATTTATATCTTATATTTACGTGTTGTGTTTAACACACTAATCAGCGTTAATACAGGCTTACACATGACTGAAAACAGTCTGACAAAGTTAGAATAGTTTTTCAATTTCACGCCTGTGCGTAGTATGTTGGTAGCACTTCGTCGCCTTGCCTGTTATGCTGTGTAGCAGACTTTAAAGCTCTGCGGATCAGCATAACGAAAAGGCGAGGGGTCTCGTTCGTTTTGTCCACGACTGTACATTCTTATTATCGCACATATTTCCAAACAAAAATTGTGTACAGTATAATTTGCTGTTTTGTTTTCTTCCTCGTATTCGGTTTTCATAGAAAACAGAAAAATTGTATTTATTGGTTCTCGTCTTACGATTAGTAGATTGCTACGGAACCACAATTTGCAATAACAATGAACAAGGTTCGAGGTCAGAGAGGAGGAAGAAGAGGAGATGGAGAGTGGGGTGAAGAAAATGGATCTAGAGAGGGGGGAGGAGGAGGAGATAGAGAGAGGGGGAGAGGAGGAGACTAGGGCTTATATCCCATTCCCATTCATATTTAACAACTACGAAGCATTGCCGCGTTCGCTAGTACCGCTACTGTATATGCACAATAAGTACCATTTCGTTGTTTGCTACACTTCCTGGTGTTACAGTTATAATTTTCCGCTCATTTTGTCGTAAGAGCGGGGAGTTTTTTTGTATATTCAGTGATACTGTAATATACTTTTGATCACCAAGAGAGCAGACGCATTGATTACGGTACTAGACCCGTATTCGGGAGGACTGGGTTTCAAATCCCCATGTGAGCATCCAGATTTAGGTTTCCGTGCTCTCCCTAAATAGCTTTAAGCGAATGCCTGGATGGTTTCTTTGAGCGGAACGCGACAGTTTTCTTTCCTAATCCTCGCCCAGTACGGGCTTGTGCTAGGAGCCTAATGACTCGTCTTCGACTGGACGTTAAAGCTTAATCTTTCAACCTTCCTTTCCTTTCCATCAATGATATTCCTTTAAACAGACGTTAATAGGCCGCAAGATTATAAATTACGGAACAATTCAGTTCTATATCGAATGGTTTAATGTTCTGATGCAAAGGATGGTTATAATTCTACTTGCGAGGACCCCCCCCCATGAAAAACGGGTGATCGTAGGACAGCGAAAACTTTGTGGGAACATTAGTAACGACATGCGGAAGAGAAATAACGAATAAACCACTGAAAGGAACACGTTTTAATCTTTATATGACAGCGTAACATATGTTAATTGCGTACCATGTTTATGTTCCATGTTACAAACGTTGTTCAATGTGACGACCATCTGCATCCTCGACAGCCTGAGACAACACTAGAGACAACATTTCACAATTGTTCGCAGCACTTTCCGAACGGTGGACCATGGAATGTTCACCTGACGCGGCACAACTCGTGCACTGCTTGGAGATCGCACATTGTGTCGATTATCATCCACGGAAACAGCAAATTCAACAAGTTGTCACACAATTGGCCGTCGGCCTCGTCCAATTCCCAAATTGACACTTATTTCCAACTTCCGAATCATGTTCAATCCCAATGCGGAAAGTGGACCTCTCTGTAATCCTTTAATGTGTACATACTTGGGAAGAGCAGTAGCACTATTGCTGTTGTTCTGACAAAACAACTTTGCGAGTACTGCCGTGATCACCTTGTCCAGACCCATTCTGACTGCCTGCAACTGTAGCGTACACTGATGCTCGTGTTTCAAAGCGACGTCGGGGTACCAGTACCCGCGCTTAACGGCAAATCATGTCACAAGCACCAGTAACAACACAAGTGCTGCAGAGCAGAGTCCGATAATCATTCCTATAATGTTGGGTGCCATTATGGTAAACATTTCTCCGTCTAAACTGGCTCAAGTAGCAAAAGTTTAATTATAACTAACCTGTATGCAATTCCTTATGCCGAAACTTCTCAAGGCCTTTACATTTTTAATTCCAACTTTTGTTTTTAAGCCGAAACTTCTTTCAAGTTTGTTTAACTTAAAGTTGTTATGACACTATATACATATATATGGTATCAGTCAATACTTTATAATGCCCAGGGGCGGTTTAAGGCGCATGTGTCGTCATTAGTAGTGAAACTTGACACGTGACGCTATACGATAACTGAAGCAAATCTGTTCCAAGAAACATGAATCAGCAAACTAGTCATTTACGATATAACTGAGAGTGTGTGTTTACGAGGCGTCATTTGCTTCAGTATCAAACACTGTCCTTGTAAGTATTTGCAATGTAAAATTACTGTTAAATCCCATCTACACTACTGGCCATTAAAATTGCTACACCACGAAGATGACGTGCTACAGACGCGAAATTTAACCGACAGGAAGAAGATGCACGAACAGTTCGACGACGTTTGCAGCAGCATGGACTATCAGCTCGGACACCATGGTTGCAGTTACCCTTGACGCTGCATCACAGCCAGGAGCGCCTGCGACGGTGTACTCAACGACGAACCTGGGTGCACGAAAGGCAAAACGCCATTTTTTCTGTTTACAGCATTATGATGGTCGCATCCGTGTGTGGCGACATCGCAGTGAACGCACATTGGAAGCGTGTATTCGTCATCTCCATACTGGCGTATCACCCGGCGTGATGGTATGGGGTGCCATTGTTTACACGTCTCGGTCACCTCTTGTTCGCATTGACGGCACTTTGAACAGTGGACGTTACATTTCAGATGTGTTACGACCCGTGGCTCTACCCTCCATTCGATCCCTGCGAAACCCTACATTTCAGCAGGATAATGTACGACCGCATATTGCAGGTCCTGTACGGGCCTTTCTGGATACATAAAATGTTCGAGTGCTGCCCTGGCCAGCACATTCTCCAGATCTCTCACCAATTGAAAACGTCTGGTCAATGGCGTCCGAGCAACTGGCTCGTCACAATACGCCAGTCACTACTCTTGATGAACTGTGGTATCGTGTTGAAGCTGCATGGGCAGCTGTAACTGTACACGCCATCCAAGCTCTGACTCAATGCCCAGGCGTATCAAGGTCGTTATTACGGCCAGAGGTGGTTGTTCTGGGTACTGATTTCTCAGGATCTATGCAACCAAATTGCATGAAAATGTAATCACATGTCAGTTTTAGTATAATATACTTGTCCATTGAATACCCGTTTATCATCTGCATTTCTTCTTGGTGTAGCAATTTTAATGGCCAGTACTGTAACTGGACTCTAATTTCACTCAAGGCCTACCTTAACAAGAATGCGATGCTACTCAGCACGTTACATGTCAGAATTTACTCGTGAATTATCTTCTCATGAAAAATACATCTTACGTAGTTAAACAGTCTATTATGTTTAGCATGTCAACGTAAAAAATGTGTTTCTGACCCATTTTCTCCGATATAAAGTGAAATAATTTGTAAATTATGTAATTATAAAGTAATTAGACAAAAAAAAAAGAAATTTGAAACAGGGTGATCGGAAATTACCGTTACAAACTTCTATACTTGTAGAGGAGAATGATTACATAATATGTTGAATAGGAATCCATGGCCGGAAACGTACTGTTTTCAGTTCAGATGCTTAACTCATCCACTTCTGCTTGAGGAATTTAACTATGCGTGATGCCGAACATTTATTAGGTAACATCGAAAGGAAACATAGCGAAACATTAATTTATCACTCATTCACTTTTGTTTGTATTAACATATAAACATTACGTGTTTAGATTAATGAAAAAACGAACACAGCGTAATGTACATACAGGACAGTACTGATGCATTACAACAGCGACTCGCGATGTGGCGACCACCACCGTTGTTACAGACATTGTACCTACGAAGCATGTTCTGATACACACTCTCCATCTCAGGTGGTGTCTCTTCAGTTTCCAGAACTCGTGCCAGCAGATCTCACTCTCTACAGGAGTCGCGTAAATTAAGCTTTGCATACGACCCCACAAGGCAGACGTTAAGTGACATCAGGTGACCGTCTGACTTACACAGCATCATCCTGTCTACCCTCTAGCACACCAGGACAAGCAACTCAGACTTCTCACTTTCCCTCAACAGACGCGGACGCGTTACACATCTGAATTGAAACCGTTGTAGAACAGATGCGATACGTTTCCGGACACGGGTTCCTATTCAAAATATTATGTACTCACTCCCCTTTACAAATCCTAGAAGTTTGTAACTGAAATACGATGCATTTCCGGAGAAAGTTGCACGAATGCTGCGCAATTAATTATGAAAGCAGAGAAGTCATGGACTGTGCGGCTGGTCCCGGCGGAGGTTCGAGTAATCCCTCGGGCATGAGTGTGTGTGTTTGTCCTTAGGATAATTTGGGTTACGTAGTGTGTAAGCTTAGGGACTGATGACCATAGCAGTTAAGTCCCATAAGATTTCACACACATTCGAACATTTTTTGATTCAATTGTCTTTTGACTGAAGATGAAAGCAAACATTAATAGTATCGAAAATTATTGATTCCGTCAGTTTAGAAGTGCGTGATGTAATGAGATTTTTGTGCGCAGAAGGATCCACAGCTGCTTGAATTAATCAGGAGTTGTGAGGGACCAAATGTAATACACGGAAAAAAAGTTAGACAGTGGTGTCAAGACTTCGAAGTGGCAGTACAAATGTGCGTGATGAAGAGAGAAGAGGTACGCCAAGATTATAGACCGATTAAATCGCGCAACAAGTCGGCTAAAAACTGCCGCGTTATCCACGTTTGACGACTGCTGGTCTGGTTCATGAATTTCTTCGTGTTGACACATCACTATTTGCACATCTGTCGCTGGAAAGCTCGGAACTGCAAACTGTGTGTAAGGTGGGTACCGAACATGCTTACCGGCCAGCACAAAGAGTAATAAATGTCAAGCGCACCAGCGTTTATAGACTGCTATCGACAAGATGGAGATGATTAGTTTTCCCACATTGTTTCTGACAAATAACGTGAATATCCTACACCCACTCCGTGCAGTAGCGTCATTATACTCAGCGTGAACAGAAAAAGATCAAGCTATTTCTATACACCAATTGAATAATGACGACTGCCGTTTTCTGGAACGAAAAAGACGTTCTTTAGAACGATTTCACGGAGCGTGCGTCAATAATGAGAGCTGATGTGTACTGCGAAACGATCACGAAACTTTGATGTCGCATCCAAAATCTACTGCGCGGGAAAATCTCGTCTGGAACAAACATACACGGAAGAGCGCATCCACATACCGCTGTCCGTACCCGAGATAAGATTTAGCACTTCCGTTGGGAACTTCCTGACCACCCAATTTCCCGACCTTGCACCCAGTGATTATTTCTTCTTGCGCTTGAAACAAGAGATTGGTGGACAACAGCTTGAAGATGCAGCGGAACTCAAAACAACCGTTGGCATCAGGTTCAATTATCAGCTGCAGAACTTGTCTTCTACGTTACGAAAAGTGCTTAGACGTGAACCGCGATTAAGTGAGAAATTAAGTAGGCTTATTACGGTACCAAACCCGACAATAAATGCTTTTTGTAATGAATATATTTTATTAAAACCAAACGGCCTTTCCTTATCGAATATATACCGAGCAGGGTAGCGCAGTGGTTATCACGCTGTACTCGCATTCGAAAGGACTTCGGTTCAATCCCCCTTCTGACTATCCTGATGTAGGTTTTCGGTAATTTCCGTAAATCGCTTACGGCAAATGCCTGTTGTCCTTCGAAAGGGCACGATCACTTTCCTTCTCCATCCTTCCTGAATCCGAGCTTGTGCACCATCTCTAATGACCTCGCTGTCTACGGGACGTTAAACACTAATCGCCTGCTCCTACCTCCTTCCTCGAATACAGCTCATATGAAACGCGTTTTATGCTAGCGTAGTGCTGTGTTTGTGGAAAAGGAAAATCTCCTCAGCAAGATTCCGTAAACCGCGATTTTGTGTAACTCAGACTGCTCGGCAGCACCCAGATACTACGTTCCTTGACTTCTCAAAGGCATTCGACACAAGTCTGCAGTGTTGTTTAGTGGACGAAATACGAGTATAGGGAATACCGCACTAGCTTTGAGACTGGACTGAGGACCTCCTTGCAGCTAAAAATCAACACTTCATTCTTAGTGGGGAGTAATCATCAATGTGAAAGGACATACGGAATTAGACCAAAAGTCCATTACTGTTCACTATATTGGATTATTTAATGACGTGGGAGATAGTGTTGGGAAGTTCTCGAGGCCGTTAGTAGATGATGTAACGTGGGGGTACCGAGCGGAGACACCCCTACGTTGTCAGGGTGGTGTTGGGGAACCTGTAGAGCATCTTCCGGCGCTAATAAAACATAATCAGCAATATACATTTATTCGTTCTTATCTACAGTTCAGTGGTTTGTCATCAGCCTCGTGCTAATGACAAAGTGAAATCCCAGCGACTCCAGTTGTCGGCTCGGTTGGCTGGTAAGGTCGCTGCTCGAACAATTAGGCTCAAATCTTGCCGGCTCACGTCTCATAATCTGCAGGCGAAGCCACAACTTAAGATTATGCCGCCACAGTGTTACATCGTCCTCGATACCGCTCCGGAAGACGTCGATGGACCGCGGAGACCCATCGGGATGTACCGCGCTGTCGGAAGTCATGTAGTCAGCTGATCCTGGCCCTACTGGGCAGGTAGGCGCCGACACCCGGAAGTGCCTGTAGCGACGATCGGGAACAGAGGCGTCGGATAGCCATCTCACTCAGTAGTGACGAAAATGTTAGTACGATAAACACCGCCTCCCCATTACCGGCGTGGTAGGCAGTAGCCAATGCTAGGTTCCACGAGCGGCAGGTCGTTTTAACTCGAATGTTGTCTTCTCGGGAACAGGAAGCAGCGTTTTCACGAGAAGTGCTGGAACGTCTAACAGATGGATGTCACAACACCGTAAAAATAATTGAATCGGGTGCTTTGGTACGAACGCCAACGATCCCAATGACCTTCTGAATTCAGAGCCGCAGAACTGTGGTATTTAATGGAGACGGGCGGGAGGCAATAACGTGAGGCTCCGTTTGTTACTACCGAATGTGGCCCGCTTCTTAACTAGTGATGAGTGGTCCTCCTCCTGCTGTGTTCGCTTACCAATTTGTTACAGACTCTTAACTGCACTGCCAAGTCTCTGAAAGGTGTTACTAATGCGAGGTAAAGCTTGTTGCTTCATGTAACAAGAACAACGTCCGTCCGTCGGTCCGTCCGTCTCTCTCTCTCTCTCTCTCTCTCTCTCTCTCTCTCTCTCTCTCTCTCTCGATTGGCATTTTTCTGAATATGTAACTTGTGCCTGCGGATTGGAGCCGATGCAGCGACGTATGCCTATGTACGCGACCGGTCTAGTATTGACTGTTTCTTTCTCCTGCATAGCTATATCACCACCTCTGCCTGTTGTCACCTGTGGCTGTGCTAGAGCGTACTTCAGAAAAATTTTAACTTCTCCCCCTTTTCTACTCTGTGGCGTAACAGTACAGAAGACACAACGTCCGAAAATTGAAGCGAAGTGCGGCAAGATCTGAAGAGGACTGACGCTTGTGTCAAAGGTGATTAGTGTTTGATGTCCCGTCGACAACGAGGTCAGTAGAGACGCAGCACAAGCTCGGATTAGGGAAAGATAGGAAAGAAAATCGGAAAGTGTCTTTCAAAGGAACCATCCTGGCGTTTGCCTGAAGCGATTTACGGAAATCGCGGAAAACCTATATCGGGATGGCCGGACGCGGGTTTGAACCGTCGTCCTCTCCAATGTGAGTCCACTGCGCGACCTCGCTCGGTGGTTTTGTCAAGGACTGGCAGTTGACCCTTCACATAACTATTTATCGTCTCGCACAAAAATAGGCGGAAAGGTATACTACTCCTCGATCGTACGATTGAGGATAAAACTCATCAAAGCCCTAAGAACCATAAAATATTTGGGAGTTACCGTCCTAAAGTGGAACTGTCACATAAACCTAGTTGCAGGAAAATAACATACCAGCGGAGATTCACAATAAGAATGTAATGTAGAAAGAGGCAGCTTACAAGAGTGTACTTCGGTCGATTACCAGGACAAAGGACTACTGGCGGTCTTTCTTACCACGCAAATAGAACAGAAAAACGGAAAATTACTGTAACCTAGGCCACGCACGGTACGGGAGCTCGCAGAATAAAGGTTCGGGATCAGATGTGAACTTTTTTCAGATTAATCTTAGACCTACACTTTTTATTTTACTCAAGCCGATTCTACTAACATGTGCCATCTTTACATTGTTTAATGCTTTGTCACTTACTACAAAACCTAACACAAAGCAATAGCTGTTGAATTTGACTCACTTAGTACGGAATTAACTATATGCTTTTCATCAATATACGAAGGGCAGTCAATAAGTATGCAACACTTTATTCTGAAAGCAAGTTAGATTTACTCAGGATTACAATACACCATATTATTCCCCACGCTTCCGGCTACAAAACCCTATTCATTAACAATCTCTATTCAATACGACAGATTTACGCCACCATACTAGGAGGGCCTGTATGCGTGCATAACACATTTCATACTGGTCGACATCAGAGCCACCATCTTGCTGCGTCAACATTCTCCCATAATCCGCATACTGCTTGCGGTGGAGTGAATCCTCCATTCGGCCAAACACTTCTGTTAGGCTGTGAGGAACCCAGCGGGCATACACCTTTAACTACCTCAAATGGTGCATTAGTGTGTCAGCACTACCAAGAGAGGCGTTCAGTTGTGCAGCGAGGTGTTTGATTGTGATTCGTCGATCACCTCGAATGAGAGTGTCCGCACATTCCAACACTGTATGAGTCACAGCTATGTGCGGCCGGCTGGCACGGGGGAGAACGGGCGGGTTTGCATGACCTAGTTGCGATGATGACAGACGCCTCGCCCAACGACTCACCGTGCTTCTGTTCACTGCCAGGTCTCCGTAGATATTCTGCAAGCGACTACGAAAATCTGCGGTGCTCTGGTTTCCCGCCAAAAGAGACTCAATGACAGCTCTTTGTTTGGAACGGGCCTCCGTTACAGACGCCATTTTGAAGGCCACGGATAGCGCCGCCGTGTATCGGAACTTATATGAAACTAAAGGGGCTGAAGCGGGAATATTCCACAATGTTCCACAACAAATTCAACATTTTTTCAATCGAAATTGGCCGAGAAAAATGTGTGTGGCATTACTTGTTGAACGCCCCTCGTAAGATACCCTAAATGCTATTGCCTTCTTATCTTCTCTTCCCCCAATCGCTAAACTTCGACATACTCGTTCCTCCTATGTCTTAATGGGAAACGGGGGTTCGGGATCAATATGTACGAAACTCACTTTCATACTCCATCAGGGCATTATGGTGATGCAGACAGTTTCAAGAATTAAGCAGAAGCGTTCGCTTGGCGGTGTAAGCGAAAACAGTGAAAATTTTGAAGTGTCAGAGCAAGGCTTTCAATGAGTTTCCTGCTCAGTATCTCAGTTCTGTATCTTTGCTGCACTCCACTTCATGCAGATTGAGCGAGCTCTTCCAGCTACAACCTTCTAAATTGATTGCTGAAGTTATCGACAGTTTGTCAGTTACATTGTTTGTCTGAAGGAGCTGGCGACATCTACAGGAAAATAGTTGTGGATTTCAGAAGATTAGTCGAAAAACTGAAGCATAACGCCGAACATGGTATCAGGTCGTGATGTACGCTAGCATAAAATGAAAACTGAACATCCCGAATAAACAGATTCACGTATATAAAATTTACTCCCGTATTACACAAAATGTAAAGTAGATAGGTTGCCCCAAAATAACACTGACAAGCTTTAGGGACAGATTCCTTATACCAAAACAAAAAAGTGGAAAATATGGGCTCTGAAATGCATACACTTATTCACTTATCCACCTTCGATAGTATGGAATTCACTTCAAGCTCTCTGCTTTTCATATTTTGGGAGTAGTAGTATTGCCAAACAAGAAAAAAATGCCTAGTAAACATTGGCTCTAAATTGCATACCTTACGAGCTATGAGGATTTTTTCAGTAGAAGAGATGTGTTTCACACATAGTTCTTAAAGTATGTATTTTAGACCCCATGTTTAATGGACACTTTTTTGGTTTCGTCTATACAACATCCTCCCAAAATACGGAAAGCAAATTCCTTGCAGTAGAAGAGGTCTGTTTCATAGTATCGAAGATGAACATGTATTGAACCGGGTACCTAGCAACGACGGAGAGGCGTCGTCCCCGCCGTAGCCCTCAGTGGTACACAACCCCACAACGGGCTACAGCAGTCCACTCACCCCACCGCCGTCCCACACCGAACCCAGGGTTATGTGCGGTCCGGCCCCCAGTGGACTCACCCAGGAACGTCTCATACGAGACTAGTGTAACCCCGAATGTTTGCGTGGTAGAGTAATTATGGTGTACGCGTATGTGGAGACGGTGTTTGCACAGCAATCGCCGACATAGTGTAACTGAGGCGGAATAAGGGGAACCAGCTCGCAATCGCCTAGGCAAATGGAAAACTGCCTTAAATACCATCCACAGGCTGGCCTGCACACCGGACCTCGACACTATTTAGACTGCTGCAACGCTCAATGTTTGACCGGTCACGGCTCGCCTGTTGACGGGGGGACCGAGCCGCTCGTGTCCGGCCCCATACGACTCGGTTCGGTCACTTACTCGCCCCATGTCTGTTGTCCGGGTTCCGGACACGTGGATAACCGAACATGACCGGTCACCGCTGACGTCTCACCTTGCCTCGCCCCGGCTGTCTGCACTGCACTGCACTGCACTGTACAAATACAACGCTTCTCTTCTCTCTCTCTCTCTCTCTCTCTCTCTCTCTCTCTCTCTCTCTCTCTCTCACGTAACTTGTCACAAACAGAAATAAAATTATAGTTATTGTTGATTAGCAGTAAATCACTAACGCGTTCCGGATTTAATTGGCTGTGGCGATTTGTTAGTAACATGCCGGCCTTACTAAAGCATCTTTCACTAGGTGCGCTTGTTGCCGGGATACATAAAATACGTCTTGCAACTGCTACCAGGCCTGGCAGATCTGTTTCATGTCTGCTCCACTACCTTAAGATGTCATCATCATCTCCGGGGTGCATTAAAATGTAGAGATCTACTTCATCTGCTGCAGATGATCTGTTGTTCCTCCATTCCTTTAAACGATCTCTCTTTCTGGGTGTTGATGACACAGTATTCGAAGGATCTATGATACTAACTGGATTGTCGGTTCTTTTTCGTCTTCTAATTCATCTGTGGCCTCTTTAAATGGTCTCAGAAAATTCGCAATTTTTCCTGTAAGCTCATTATCATATCCTTGCAATCTGTAAGCGGAGTTCTTTTCCGTCAGCAAAGCAGCAACTTCGTTATACTGAGTGTGTAAGGAAGGATTCCAGCATAGCGTACAAGCTGTTCCAGCGTGTGCAGACCTCTTGTTTCAACGGTGATTTCGAAGAAGAGCAGAGGCCACTTTTCTTAATGCATTTTGGAGTATTTATTGTTGATGCGATGTTCGGAACATGATTTAACAAGAAGTTATCTTATCGAAAGTATGGCTAAGTGCTGTGTTTATACAATGAGCAGCACAAGGAATCCTTTCGTGGTTTTCCAAAGCCTTTATTACATTGGCACTCTGGTCAGAGAAAAACGAAACTGTGTAACATGTCCGGCGAAATGTCCCAATCAGCCATCCTCTCTTCAATTTCTTTCATAATATTTACTCCCGTCTTCTTAACGTCCAGTTCTTGCAACTGTGTATCTTTAAATGAGTGGTTCCCGACTGGAAACACAATAATGTGTAGCAGTTTATGCACGATACGTACCCAGTAGACGCAATGTTTTCGTCTACAAGCAACATAAATGTACTCCATACTTGGCTTTTTAGACCTTCCCGTTTTTTCAATGTGTAATCATTAGTTTCACTCTTACGTCTTACTGCACTGGCTTCCTCGCGCTGCATGATTAGAGAGAGCACAACATAAATGACAAGCCCGTACTGGCTGCAGTCTCACACGGATAATGACACGTGTAATGTGTTTGAAATTACGTACTACGTATTCGGTCACGGCTTCTATGCTCGGTCAGAAGAACTAGTGCGGGCAGCCTATCCAGTTAGGGTGTGCTCGCCCCATCTCGTATTTTGTGCTCGCTTACTCTGTCATGCAGGACTCAACCCGACACTAATCCGCCGGGCGAATTTGTGCCAGGGACCGTACACCTTCCCGCTCGGGAAGCAGCGCGTTAGACCGCGCGTCTAGCCGGGAGGGCAGCCCATGTTTACTAGACCCTTTTTTCTTGTTTTGGTGTAAAAACCTGTCCCTAAAGTTTCTTCCTATTTTTTGTGGATACCCTGTATATGATCATAAACACAGTCCGCCCACGATAGCTGAGAGGTCAGCGCCACAGAATGTCAATCCTAAGGGCCCGGGTTCGATTCCCGGCTGGGTCGGAGATTTTCTCCCCTCGGGGACTGGGTGCTGTGTTGTCCTAATAATCATCATTTCATCCCCGCGCAAGTCGCCTAAGTGGCGTCAAATCGAAAGATTTGCACCCGGCGAACTGTCTACCCGACGGGAGGCCGTAGTCACACGACATTTATTTATCATAAACACAAGACAAATAAACACACTGTCTTGGCCAAGAATTTCAGTGCTTGTATAGTCTCCCTTAGCTACAATTCAGTCCAGCAATCAAGCGTAGATATAATTAAGAGGTGGCTTGTGCGCATCTGACAGACATTTTGGAGGCAGCGTTGGGTAATGTGACAACAGTGTGCTCGGACATTGCCCAGAGTTGTAGAAATGGCAACACAGCCGACTGGGTGATGTCCTCGACGAATCAGCAGTGTTCACGAATCTCTCCGCAAACACGATATTTATACAGTCCTTATAGACTGCCGTTCCCCCTCTCAATGAAGTTTGAAGCTACCCCAAACATTCCGGTAACTGCCGCTCTCCTGGTCACCGCGTACTCGCAAACGACGATCACTGACGTTAAGGCAGAATCTGGTCTTATCACTAAGCACAAACCTTCGACACTCACCCCTCCATTTACATGTTTCATCACACAATGGAAAGGGGGTTGCATAATGATGCGGCGTGGCCGGAAGCTTGAGAAATGCACTCTGGTTCGTAGTTCACCTTCCAACAAACGCTTCCTGAGGGTTCTACATGACATTCTGGGTGCATGTCAGTCTCTGTTTCTACTGAGTTCGCCGCAAAAATCAGCAACGATTCCGCATCTAACGCCGTATTTGGGATTACCTATCAAGTGCGTCCTCCTACATCAGCAGCACCAGCATAGAAACACAATCGATCTGACATGTTCAAGTAATAGTCAGTTTTGCAAAAGAGGCATCTAGCACACGCGCGCTTGTGAAGGAAGATGCGCATGATCGGCTTTCTGGTGCCGCACAGCATCATAGAGAATCATGTCAGAAATACGGTATTAGATGCGGAACCATCGCTGACTTCTCCGGCGACCTCAGAAGAAACAGAAATCCACATTGCACCCAGAATAGCAAGCAGAACCCCAGGAAGCGTTTGTGGAAGGTCAACTATCAACTACGAACCAGAGTGCCTTTTGCCAAGCTTCTGGTCACACCTCGTCTGTCTCCAGACACGTCTTCGGACTGGAATCTTACTGACTGGCGTAGAATCCTCTACAGTGGCGAGTCCCCGCTTCCAAGAGAGCCCCGATGACCACCAAAGACAAGTCTGGAAACGCTCCGGACAGCGGTGGAATATCAACCTGACTGTAGCCCGCCATACGGCTCAACAACCGAGGGTGGTTGTCTGTGGTGGCATTTCTTTTCATAGCACGACTGCTTTGGATGTCATCCGCGGCACCCTTACAGCACAGTGGTACGTCGATTATACTATACGCCCCATTTTGTTTTACCCAACTCAGTCGTAAATGAGCCGACTGAGCATATCCTAGACATGTTCGATAGGCGACATGTCTAAAGAACGTGCAGGCCAGGGTAGGAGAGGTATGACAGCCTTACACGAATCCTTGTGCATCCCTTCCCACAGGTGGGAATATTCCTGTTGAAATATAATATGCATTGTTGCCTGGACGATGGGCAATAACGTGGTCTCCGAAATCTCCCTGAGACTGTGGTGATTTTTGTTCACATCGTTCTAGAAACCCGGGATGAAAGATCGACGTTGAAGCTAGAAGAGTTCCTAACCATCACACTTGACATTTGTCCGTTATACTGCTCAACAATTAAAAGGAAGGCAAGGAAGTGGCTTAAGGTCGCGTCCATACAGGAACACCGCGTCGCGCTGCGGACCAACGCGCAAGGGTAGCGCAGGACGGCACACACCACGTCAGAACTATTTATTTATTTATTTATTCATTAAGTTAAAACCTGCTGCCTGTTATTATACAGCAGGTCGTACATTGTGTGATTTAAGAAGTTCTTCCATACAAATTCAGTATTATTACAAGTACATTTCTTTCTTTTGTTGAAAATTTTGCCGGCCGCTGTGGGCGAGCGGTTCTAGGCGCTTCAGTCCGGAACCGCGTGACTGCTACGGTCGCAGGTTCGAATCCTACCTCGGGCATGGGTGTGTGTGATGTCCTTAGGTTAGTTAGGTTTAAGTAGTTCTAAGTTCTAGGGGACTGATGTCCTCAGATGTTAAGTCCCCTAGTGCTCAGAGCCATCTGAACCATATTTTTGAAAATTTTACAAAACATATATAAATTAAAAAAACAAAAATATATATAATAAGTACAAACACATATAGGCAATTTTGTTTAAAATTGTTGCTAACTTACATGATGATAGTAATGAGATACACAATAGGTTGTGGATGTATTTTAATTTATATTTAAAAGTGTATTTAATGGAAGAAACAAGAAATGGAAATTTCACTTAGCTATGATGTGACAGTTCTTCCCTTTTTATACCTTCTACGTGTATGATTACGTCTGTTAAAAATTTGTTGTCTTGACAGTGGTAATATTTGATTTAACGTATTGAATAGTTATTGAAATGTGTTTCCGAACTTAAGATAACAGTGGAGATTAGTAGTTGATTTAAATGTCATAGTCAGCTGCATCAGGTGGGACGGCTCAGTAAAACTTCTAGCTAGTCACACCTGATGCAGCGAAAGAAGACGAAATGTCACACTTTCAGATAGTGTTACATGCTCTGAAATAACGAACAGCTGCACAGAGAGGTTTTTTTTTTCAGATTAATTCGACGTAGTGTTGTAGAACCTTCCCTTAATTTTGCTATGTTCGTCTCGCCTTCTCTTCCTGTCTATGTGATGTAGCATCCGATTCCGTATTTGTGCTTGTGTCAACGGCAGAACCGCACAGAATGGAGCAGTCTGTTCGTACGAGTGCCGCGCTGTTTCAGCGCCTGCGCGCGCGTTAATAAAAATGGAAAACGAGAAACGGCACGCGCAGACGAACCATTTCCTTTGATGCACAGACAGTGTGCGGAACTTGTGCAGAGCGGCGCGGTTTGACGTACAAACCGGAAGCGCCGGGCTGCGCCCAACCTCTCTCCTTGATTTTGCGGGCCGTGACGCGGCCGACATGGAAGTGGTTTTAGTGTTTAATGTACCGTCAGCGGAAAGGTCGGAAGTAGAAGCTCGGATGGGAAACGCAATCGGTCAAATTAATTTCAAACGAACCATCCCAGCCGGCGGCGGTGGCCGAGCGGTTCTAGGCGCTACAGTCCGGAACCGCGCGACCGCTACAGTCGCAGGTTCGAATCCTGCCTCGGGCATGGATGTGTGTGATGTCCTTAGGTTAGTTAGGTTTAATTAGTTCCAAGTTCTAGGCGACTGATGACCTCAGAAGTTAAGTCGCATAGTGCTCAGAGCCATTTGAACCATTTTTGAACCACCCCAGAATTTAACTTAATCGATTTAGGACAACCACATAAAAAAAAAGATTTGATGGCTGGAAGGAGATTTGAACCAAGCTCTCTCTATATGCTAGTCCAATGCATTAACTTTGATCGGTCAACAAAAATACAGCCTGCCAGTCTGCAGTCACACAGCACCTAATATTCACGCAGCCGTCACTCAAGGCAGGTTGAAGCACATCAGCGACTGAGCTCACGTTCCTATTTGAGTCCGAGGTTTTTGTGGTTTCCGGACGGTGAACACCGATGCAGGCGCCGCTTGATCGTCGACGCAGACTGATCCACAACCGTTGCAGTGCTCCAGGGCGGAACTAACATTGTGGACGAAGCTGCACACCTATAATTATGTGCCTTGCCATGTCGTGGTCATGTTGTGTATCATGCGACACTGCGAACGATCCTCTTCTATCCACTAGTTCCTCACACACATCACTGTCGTTTCAGCATGCCGAGTACAAGGCGCTATGTCATAACCTGTCGGATTGACTTAGTTGACGCAACGCTGACATTTCATGTAATTGTTCCCAACCGCCAGCCTTATTCTGCGATCTTAATCACTTACAGCTAGTAAAGTGTTCTCTACATTTTCGGCATTTGGATTCACTGGGGCCGCACTTTTGGGAGTCGTAGTTTTCACAGACGTTGGTGTATGTCTGACTACATGTGGCACTTCTTGAACTCCTTTGCAATGAACTTGTTGGTTGGCCAGTCTGGTCATGAAGATTTCAGTTTCAAACCATTTCAGTTACTTATGATGGCTCGGTTTTTGCCACGTAAAAAGTGTTCCCATACTACGTTAACAGGCGTTGGTAAAAAATTTAAATGCGAAATTTCGTAACTCTCTAACAAAAACCAAACATTTTTATGATCTTCTGTAGTACATACCTTCGCTAAATTGTGTCTGTCGTTAAAAATCCACTCTAAAATTTCTTGTAAAAATTGAACCAAGGAATGAACGTCGTCAATTTCTGGAAACATCCCAGACGTTAGGCAAAGTATGACTTCCACGTCAGTGTGATGTGACTGAGTCATAAATAGATGCGGAACTGCGCAGTGGCAGTTTGGGTTAGCACTGTTAAGCGTTTTATTTTAGCAGACTACTTTATATCCGGAAAGAAAACTATCAGAAAAGAGAAAGGACAACGTTATGAACGACGGTTTGTGAGAGCACACATGGAAGAAATTTAAAAGTCTTAACAAAAGGAAATGTGAAATGTGGCATATTATGAAAGACTGTCAATGTAGTGAAACATTGTCATCTATTTATAAATTTGTTGTTTATACAAAATTGTGGAAAAAATCGTCTTATAATAGCGCAGCGTTGGCGAACGAAGGAATTTACTAAAAGACTGGCTGTGAGGATAATAGAGTCCAAGTATGTTTGCCCAAAAACACTGCACTCTGAGACATTTAGAACAACACACCGAGCTCAGAGGGAACTTAAATTTAAGAACACATCTGCGAAACTGAATAGAGGCTTGCATCCAAGTACTATGTGACCTTGATCAGTGAAACTTCCTGTATTCGTTTTTGTTATTTCTCTATGAAACGTCCAGCACACACGTGATGAAAGACTCTCGGGTTTCCAGCAGGCTGACAGTGCTGATATACCTCGACGTTTCGCCGAATGTCATACTTATCAGGATATGAAACGTAGCGACTTATTAGCACTGTCACCTGCCTAGAAACCCGACAGGTTTTCATCAGTTCTATAAGCCAGGAAAGCCCATATTAACACAGAAGTCCCTCAACATTTTACACTCAGGATTCGTTCATTATTGAGAAGCATCTATAACTAACACATATGCGGGAATGTAGAGTTGATAGCAAATTTGTCGAGCTCCCGGGGAAAGAAACTTCAGGCTGCATACTACTGCAAGTTGATCGGAATAAGAAATGAATCTAATATCCAGAAACACAGCATACTAAGTAACAACTTCCAAGCAAATAAAAATATTACGTTCCAATTTACCATCCTTTCGATATTAAAGTCATTACAGACGGAGGACAATTAAATTGGATATGGACCTGGGAGGAATTGGTCGTGGTCTTAGTCAAGAAATTGTCCCGAAATTCATCCCAAACAATCGATAGAAATCATGGTGGATCTATATCACGACGCTAAGATCGCACTGGAATTTGCACTTTCTCTCTCCTTAAACACAAATTAATACCATGTAGGACTCAGTGCGCTCACAACACAGATGAGAGCACGTGGTCGTAAATGTAGGAGCGAAGTGATTCTACAGGGAAAGCTGAAAAGGAAATCCTCCGAATTGTTTTATGTGAAAATTCTTGAAGGTTGTTAAATATAACAAACTTTATTAACATTCTACATCTTTATACTTAATGTGTAATGTGGTCTGGCATTGCCATGCTGAAGGGCATACTTCTGTGTGGACGAACTCTTCGAATTCGAAACTCGATTACAGCACGCTGTTTCTCACGCACTGACGTAGTTACGTTACACTCCGCCATGTTGGACGTTACAATTCGGAGCCCTCTAGCGGCAACGGGCTGCAAATCTGTACACACGAAGAATAAAGATGTATAATGCTAAAAACGTTTGTTTTATTTACGAAGGTTTAAAAGTTTTCATATGAAAAGTTCGGAGGCATTGATTTTGAGCACGCCCTCGTATTTGTGAGTGACACGACTGCGGTCGCTGGTGTCGGCAGTGTGCAAGATTCAGCCCACGACAGCAGTTGGTGGCAGACCGCTACAAGGTGACATTCCTGGCAACTGCCCGTTAGCTGTGGGTACATGGCTTGCCATACTTCCGTAAACAGGGAACGTTAGTCCCTGAGGAAAGGATGCGGCGGAACGGCTGTCTTTAGAAGGAATGTTCCCCACGTCCGGAAGAACTTCGCAACCATACCAGAAAATTCCGATCACTGTTTCTAGGGGATTTGTTTGGCGGATTAAGATGGTTCAAATGGCTCTGAGCACTACGGGACTTAACATCTCAGGTCATCAGACCCCTAGAACTTCGAACTACTTAAACCTAACTAAACTAAGGACATCACACTCATCCATGCCCGAGGCAGGATTCGAACCTGCGACCGTAGCAGTCGCGCGGTTCCAAACTGAAGCGCCTAGAACCGCTCGGCCACCGCGGCCGGCTGCCGATTAAGAAGGTGGACTCAAGATGACCTTGTGCTCAGTTGCATTAAACCGAGAGAAAAAGAGAGAGGCCAGGAGAAAAGTCGATTCATACTGTATGTGAACGTAACAGTCAAATGGATGTGTCCACACTAGACGGCACATCAATACGACGTCACTTCGCTTAGCCCTCCTCGGAGTGGTGAACGTGGAGTTATAAAATGTATCAGACTAGCGACTATATTAGATTGCATTAGCGGCAAAAGCAAAATTCATTACTGGTGTTTTTGAAAAAGACTGAACTGTAAATTTTCCACAAGTTTAAGGAGTGAAAGAATCGGAAAAGTGACTCTAACCATTTCAAAATGTCGACATATACTTGCTCGAAGACATGTACACATACAAACACATCAAACAATATTTAGGAGGCAAGACGTAGAGCCATTTTACCCTATTTAAGCAACGTGATTTATTTTCTTTCCAACCATTAAATAATGTTAAAAACAACAGCATTTTTCTGCTTCGGTAGAGCAGACTGTATCACTGTTAAAAAAAGGTTATTTAATGAAAATCGTTCCATCAATTTATGTTCTTACTCATTTCCAGTGTAGGCTTTTTCTTTCACCAGGTATTGTTAAACTTAAATCATTTTTCTTCCATTTCAGATATTTGAGTTCGGTTTTGCAAGAACACTCATAAGAAAAATATCCAGTTCCTCGTAGAACATTCACAACGTGCCTTTAAAACAAAGCGAACAATAATATTATGATTAAGAAGACGGAAAAGCACAGAATCCGCGGCTCTAAAACACGAGTGGACGGGGCGAAAATACGTAACTACCGTTCTCCCCCTACCTATGTCAACGTTTAAACTTTCTTCCCGTAAACACTTCACGTTGACGATCCCTTCCTTTGCGTCCCGTCATTTGTTGACGTTACGCGTGAATGCCGCAGTTTGAGGTGTTTTGACGTTCTGTTCGTTGACGACCACTGTGAATCGACTTGAACCCTTTTGCGAGACGATTGTGTCCGGTTGGGGCCTTGGAGACCATCATGCACAAAGAGTGCTGTTGTTGTCCAGTGAAGACGGTTGACCAGCCGCTGCTGCTAGCCTCGTCAGCTACTACACACTGCTGCTGACAGTGTCGTGGCTCTACACCCGACACCTCCGGAGGTGTCGCATGCCCGCACCTAGCGAAGGACGGCAGAAACGTGCACAGTCCTGGTCGCTAGGGATGGGCTAAGCCCTTCATTTTCGATTATAGTTATCGCACTCTATTTCAGTTTCTATAGTAATGTGTCAAATCACCAACAACTTCGCCGGCCAGTGTGGCCACGCGGTTAAAGGCGCTTCAGTCTGGAACCGCGCGACCGCTACGGTCGCAGGTTCGAATCCTGCCTCGGGCATGGATGTGTGTGATGTCCTTAGGTTAGTTAGGTTTAACTAGTTCTAAGTTCTAGGGGACTAATGACCCCAGCAGTTGAGTCCCATAGTGCTCAGAGCCATTTGAACCATTTTTGAACCAACAACTTCACCTTGGCACAATTCACTGCACCTTTAACTCTTGAGGACACAGACGCAGATTCCTTGTCCTAAGAACCATCGGCATTGTAGACATATAGTAAGAAGAACCACGATCTCTGTTATACACTTCACATATCTGAAATGTACGATAAGCAATAACTTCTCGGCTGTTGAAAGTCTCCAACTCTGATGCAGTCTCCACTTTCCCACCACGATCTAGAGCCACAATAGCCCAACCATTACCATGTGCACTAGCATCAGCATTAGTAAGTGTAAAAGTCAGTACGCACCCACAAAACACTGAAGAAGCATGAAGAATAACTTGCGCACCTACTCCGCTCTTCGTAGTAATAGATTTATTATCAATAGCTTTATACACCACTGGCCATTAAAATTGCTACACCAAGAACAAATGCAGATGATAAACGGGTATTCATTGGACAAATATATTATACTAGAACTGACGTGTGATTACATTTTCACGCAATTTGGGAGCATAGATCCTGAGAAATCAGTACCCAGAACAACCACCTCTGGCCGTAATAAAGGCCTTGAAACGCCTGGGCATTGAGTAAAACGGAGCTTGGATGGCGTGTACAGGTACAGCTGCCCATGCTGCTTCGACACGATACCACAGTTCATCAAGAGTAGTGACTGGCGTATTGTGACGAGCCAGTTGCTCGGACACCATTGACCAAACGTTTTCAATTGGTGAGACATCTGGAGAATGTGCTGGCCAGGACAGCAGTCGAACATTTTCTGTATCCAGAAAGGCCTGTACAGGACCTGCAACATGTGGTCGTGCATTATCCTGCTGAAATGTAGGGTTTCGCAGGGATCGAATGAAGGGTAGAGCCACGGGTCGTAACACATCTGAAATGTAACGTCCACTGTTCAAAGTGCCGTCAATGCGAACAAGAGGTGACCGAGACGTGTAACCAATGGCACCCCAAACCATCACGCCGAGTGATACGCCGGTATGGCGATGACGAATACACGCTTTCAATGTGCGTTCACCGCGATGTCGCCAAATACGGATGCGACCATCATGATGCTGTAAACAGAACCTGGATTCATCCGAAAAAATCACGTTTTGCCATTCGTGCACCCAGTTTCGTCGTTGAGTACACCATCGCAGGCGCTCTTGTCTGTGATGCAGCGTCAAGGGTAACGGCAGCCATGGTCTCCGAGCTGTAGTCCATGCTGCTGCAAACGTCGTCGAACTGTTCGTGCAGATGGTTGTCTTGCAAACGTCCCCATCTGTCAACTCAGGGATCGAGACGTGGCTGCAGGCTCCGTTACAGCCGGCCGCGGTGGCCGTGCGGTTCTGGCGCTGCAGTCCGGAACCGCGGGACTGCTACGGTCGCAGGTTCGAATCCTGCCTCGGGCATGCGTGTGTGTGACGTCCTTAGGTTAGTTAGGTTTAAGTAGTTCTAAGTTCTAGGGGACTTATGACCTAAGATGTTGAGTCCCATAGTGCTCAGAGCCACTTGAACCATTTTTTTTTGCTCCGTTACAGCCATGCGGATAAGATGCCTGTCATCTCGACTGCTAGTGATACGAGGCCGTTGGGATCCAGCACGGCGTTCCGTATTACCCCCCTGAACCCACCGATTCCATATTTCGCTAACAGTCATTGGATCTCGACCAACGCGAGCAGCAATGTCGCGATACGGTAAACCGCAATCGCGATAGGCTAGAATCCGACCTTTATCAAAGTCGGACACGTGATGGTACGCCTTTCTCCTCCTTACACGAGGCATCACAACAATGTTTCACCAGGCAACGCCGGTCAACTGCTGTTTGTGTATGAGAAATCGGTTGGAAACTTTCCTTTTGTCAGCACGTTGTAGGTGTTTCCACCGGCGCCAACCTTGTGAGAATGCTCTGAAAAGCTAGTCATTTGCACATCTTCTTCCTGTCGGTTAAATTTCGCATCTGTAGCACGTCATCTTCGTGATGTAGCAATTTTAATGGCCAGTAGTGTACATTGTAAAGCGCGTACGCCTTCTCCTCTTAAAATAACGTGGCGTAACTAGTCTGTGTCGATAGATATATTTATTTCAGTTTATATAGTAATCTTACTATATGTCTACAATGCCGTTGGTTCTTAGGAAAAGGAATCGTCGTAAAGTAAATGAATCAGAGTCTGTGTCCGTATGGGTTAAAGGTGCACTGTGCCAAGGTAAAGTTGTTCGTGATGTGATACATTACTATAGAAACTTTTCTGCAAATGGTATATTTGGTTGTGATTTATCACAGTCTTAAATCACATTTTAAAAATTTACAACCTGTATCCCTTTGCACTTCTAACTAAAGTTGTAACTGTGTCTGCTGATTTTCATCACCTCAGCTGTTACACTGCGATTAGTAACATATACTGTGAGTCAAACCTTATACAGGGTATCCCACTAGGAATGGTTAATACTCAGGGATATGACACGAACCATCATTCGAAGCAAAAAAGTCTAGTAAACATGGCTTCTAAAACTCGTACCTAAAGAACTTTGAGCATCCGTTCATCTTAGCTACTGTGAAACATCTCATCTACTGAACAAGTGCTGATAGCTCTTAAGGTATACATTTTAGAGCCCATGTTTACTGGAGTTTCTTGGTTAGAATGATCGTCCCTGTTATATTTGTGAATAATGACTACTCCACATGGGACACCCTGTATAAGAATCCACTAACATTGTATGTTACTAAACGCAGTGTAATAGTTAAGGTGGATGACATACAGAGTGCCCCAGGAGGAATGTTCAATACGCAGGAACGCCCATTTGAAGCAAAAAAATTCATATCGACATATGCCTTATACCAAATTGTTTCCGAATACAACACATTTAATGCACATTCGTTTTTTGCGCCCACATTCGTATGTGTTTTAACCACCCAACCTCTCTGACCTTTTATTCTTCTCACTTCCTCTAGTTGCTTTCAACCCCTTTACTCGTGATGTCTTTCCGCCATTCAACTAGCCCGTCGAGCGAGCCGTTGTCCACGTTGTGTTGTAAGCGAAGAAATGCAAGCGAGTGAGAGTGTATCAGAGAGAAGCGTCGGCTAACTGTGTACGTAGACGCGCTGGCTGGAGTACCACACATCTACACTGATGAATATATGGTGTATGTAAGGCTTGTGCGACAGTAGTGCTCCTGCTACTGCCGGAGAATACTGTCGGCGCTTTGCGACGCGTCGAATTTGTGATCGTAGACTGTTTACCAGAGTTGTAGGCGTATTGAGTGAAACATGTAGTCCCATTTGTCTTTTGAAGGTGTAGTTGAACAGCCTGTGCAGGAACGGTAACACATTGTTGAAATGGTGCAGAGTAGGCCTACTGCCAGCACACGGCGACTTTCTGTGGTATCAATGTCCCACGAACACGTGAATGGCCAACATTGCTTGCGGAAAACCTGTACCCATTTCACACACAGCGTATCCACAATATGCACACTGGCGACAATGCCGCACGACTTAAATTATGTCACTGTCTAAATGATAGTCGTCACTTGCTTCCATTAGTACTACTCACTGATGAAGTAACATTTACACGGAATGGAACCAACAACACACGTAAGAATCATCGATGGTCGTAGCAAAATCTACTCGCGATTGTGGAAACTAATTTCCAACTTCGTTTTTCTATCAGGGTTTGGTGCGGCATGATAGGTAACATGTTGATAGGTCCACCCATTATAGAAGTGCGAATCAGGGGAAATAATTATTTGCCTTTTTTAAAATTAATTTGTTGAGCACCCTGATGTCGTTCCTTTAGCCGCGCGGAATACAATGTACTTCCAGCATGACAGAGGCCCTCCACATTTTTTACCAGATGTGTGAGGGAGCATCTCAGCCTCATTTGCCCTAATCGTTGGAGGATTGGTTGTCCACTAAGATCCTCAGACTTTATGACATTAGATTTTGGTCCATAGGGTTGGATGAAGTCTGAGATGTACAAATGAAAGGTGAGATGAACTGCTTGGCCAAATCATGCACTTTGTTGCCCTCATTAGGGAATGTGCAGAGGCACTCAGACAACCAACACATCATGTTCTCCCAAGAGTGCACAAATGCACTGAAGTTGATGGTGGGATATTCGAACATTTATTGTGAACTGCACGACAGCCGTAACCTAACTTGATGATCATGTTTGTAGGTGAATGTGTTAAAAATACGTATTGTTCAATCGATACTTTGTAAAACGCCTGTTGCAATGTTTCCTAATTGTTGTACACCTATATACAGAGTGTTTCTGTAAGAGCATGTAAAAATTTAACCGAACATAGAGGATGCTCCACTGAACAATTTGAGGTAGGGATCCTGGGATCCGACGAGCCAGCTTAAGGAGATAATAGGAATAAAATCAGATTACTATGTACTTTTTATTTACATTAGTTACAGTTAACTGCAATTGCCACCACTGACACAATGAACGTACCACTTATACTGTATCTTACAAAATGAGCTGAAACTGGCGGCCATCAACCTCAATGCAAGCATGACATCGGCGAATAAGATTCTGACGCACCTAGCAAATATACTTATATGGATATAAGTCCGAAAGAACAGACACCATATCCATATAAGTATACAGTTCTGGCAATACCGGTCATGACCTCCTTCTTCTGTGCGGATGTACACATATTACCCGAACTCTTGCGGGACTTGGTAAGAATGTCTTCCGCGAGTAATGAGTGTGTTGGGGTGGGACACTACGAATGTAGTGAGTGGACATATAAGGTGGGAATGTGGGTCTCACGGGAGGCGTCGCACTGTCCTCTGTGCCCTCGGTGGCTCAGATGGACAGAGCGTCTGCCATGTAAGCAGGAGATCCTGGGTTCGAGTCCCGTTCGGAGCACACATTTTCAGCTGTCCCCGTTGATATATATCAACGCACGTCAGCGGCTGAAGGTATCAATATAATTCTAATTTAGTTCACCTGGCAAATGTCCCTGGTGTGTTAGTGGCGAAGCAGAGTAGCTGGACTGGGTTTTGCGATTAATGTACTGGATCCGAGAGTGCTTTGGGAAGAGAAGGTGATGTGGGAAATGGATGAGTTGGTATAGGATGCAAGATGGGAAAGCAGGCAGATACGGAAGCTGAGGTGCAATACATATATTCCCAGTGTTTCAAGGGATAGGTACAATTTAGATGAGGTTGAGATCCAGCCAACGTCGGCGTAAGTGAGGATGCGGCAGATGAGGGATTTATAGGTCACGGTACTGGAAGAAGGATGTAGAGCACAGGTGCGGCCTGTTAGTAGTTTTAGTTAGGTACAGGCTTTATGTTGGATGGCAAGGATGTGTGCATCCTTTACTGTGTTAAATAAAGGGATGCGTTGGCTATAGATGCAGAGAAGTTGTAGATGGAGAGATGGAAATCTGAACGATAGAAACGCCGAGTGGTGCGACCAAGGATGGTGGCTTGGCTTTTTTGGGGATTCTTGAAGTTTCCTTGTATTAAACTACTTGCTCAGGAGATTCAAATAGGTGTTCGAGAGAGGCATAGGAGAGTAGGAGGTTGTGGTGATAAGCTAGGTAGGTGATGTAAACATATTACAGGAGGTGGGTGGGGAGTGGTGATTTGGATCTGTCTGCAGTGTACAGGATGTAAAGGAGGGCGAACAGGACAGAGCACTGAGGCATATCTGCAATGCGGATGAAATACGGGGGGCAGGTTGTGGTTGATTGTGACATACATAGGATGGTCGTGAAGAAAGAATGCTATAAGGGAGAGATAGTTTACTGGAAGTATGTAAGTTTGTAGCTTTAAGAGCAGTCCACAATTCCATACACAATCAAAGGCTTTAGGGACATCAACGGAGACAAAAATTGGTCGTTTTCCGTTCAGCTGATGGGAGATAAGAGGACTAAGGAATAGTTGGGATAAAGGTCAAACTGGGCGTTTGGGATGGGTGCGAATGTTGCAAGGTGCTGATGGAATCGTTGGGTAATGATGGTTTCCAGATTTTTATTGAAAAGTGACATGAGGCTGATACGTCGATAGAACGTTTCCACAGATTTGGGTCATGTCCTATGTAGAGGATGGTACTATCTAAGATGAAAAGTGTTTTGTGGCAGACTCTGGATTATTCCTTGAGATGGCGGTAGGTAGTCATTCCCTTAGGCTTGATGGAATCCCTACAAAACACAGCATGGTTTGCAGAGATCTACGCATTCTTCTAAACGAGAAAAGGAACTTTCCTGGACATGTACAATCAGAAAGCAGCTAAAATTACACATAATACTGACTGTGCTGGCACTGTCAAATATAAATTACCGCTGCATGTTGTACCATCATATTAGGCAGCTATCTTTGACGCTATTTTGGGCTTCGCTGCCAGCATCTGGGCGCATTTGGAGAGCTACAGAGCGATAATCCAACGAATACATCGGAATGTACTTCCGAGCCTCACCTGTGCCTATCGCACTAAACTTGTTGAGGGTTTACTGGTGATTCTCGGGATATGCCCCCTGGAGATCGTGGTACGCTACAGTGCAGCTTTGTATTGGGTGGGGCATGAAAAATATTACTGACTGTACCAGATCACAGGAACTCGTACTTCTTTTAATAAAAGATACTTAGGAGCCTGGAAGTTAGGCGAATTGCAGTCTGACTGGGAAAACAGAGGCACTGCAAGGCGGATATACAGCATATCCCTAAGCATTGGGAACAGGGTCAGCGTGTACGACACTAATCCTACTCGACCTAGAGGTGCATCTATTAACAGGTCATGGGCCATATCTAAATATCTCCATCGAGTAGGATGTTGGGACACACCAATCTGTGAATGAGGAAAGTTCGGCTGATCATATCGTTTTCAGTTGACCCCATTTCCAGGTGGAGAGAGAACGCAGACGTCAGTTTTTTATTTATTTACGACAGTTTTTGTGGTAAAATTCACTGTCTTCAGCTCTCTAGGTACAGCAAACATATCGTTCAACATACTGTACAAAAACATAGTATAACAGTGACGACATCAAATATAGAGTGTCTCCCTATGGTAACTAATATTTATTTTTTTATTTGAGAGACCCAAGCAACCTATATTTTAGGTATAGGGGATTGTTGAGAACTGTATTACTATTGTGTATATTATAATCATCATCGCATTAACGGGTCTGTAAGCCCTACAGCAGAAGACGAAAGAAACAGCCACGTTACAAACGGAGAAGAATAGCACTCTACAAAATATTATAAAAGAAGATATTACAAGAAGCACAATATAAAGGTATCAGTCAGTCAAACAGAGGAGATATCTACTGTAGATGGTAGTCCATCGCTGCTGGTCTCCAGCTTCATCTTCTTGTGTGTAACACAACATTTATAGTTAATCTGGTCATAACTGAAACATATGTTTAAAAAACTATTTATATAGGATAGAAATATTACTTATAATATGATAAGTTACATGTGATTACGTATGACACTCCACACATTTCATCCGATTAAGGTAGGTATGTGATTTGAAATGGAATCGCTGTAAGTGTAGTATATTATAACAACGAGATATTACTTCGTCTGTGTGACAAAAGTTATCTGGTAAATGGTTCTACACATACATTGGTCTGGAAAAAGACTCTTATCTGTATAAAAATATCATGCGTGTAATAAATATATCGTGCAATGGTTCAAATGGATCTGAGCACTATGGGACTTAACATCTGAGGTCATCAGTCCCCTAGAACTTAGAACTACTTAAACCTAACTAACCTAAGGACATCAAACACATACATGCCCGAGGCAGGATTCGAACCTGCGACCGTAGCGGTCTTGCGGTTCCGGACTGAAGCGCCTAGAACCGCATGGCCGCACCGGCCGGCTATCGTGTAATATATATGTGTGTTTATGTGAATGTCAGAATAATTGTTTACTACAACCAGTATGAGCTACAAATTAAATCATGATGTATCATGGTGACAAGTGTTTTTCAGCTCTCAACTTTTTTGTTGCGCACAGAGAGTTGCACTTCATTACTAAAGCCATATATGTCATTCTGTCAAATCATGTCTGCATGGTACCGTTTGTAATTTACGTCTCTTCCCAGTGGTCCTATCAGACATTAAAACACACATTAGTCATGCTAGCACACGAATCTCTGATTCTGATATCTTAACATCTTTGTTTCTACTAGGAATTAAGTTGATGTGATACAGCTGTATATACCTCGAACGAAAGGTATGGAGAGACACTATAATGAACTTAACATATTACTTGCGAGAAATAATCTTGATTATAGACTGACTCTCATGTATTACATTACATTACATTCAGCACCACTTTCACAGACACTAATGGTTATGGACCTTTACTGGAACTATAATGGTAGTTTTGCATCGAAAATATGACCACCACACATTGTAGAGGTGGGCACATTTCATCCTTCACATAAACTTGTAAATAATGATTTAGTATGTGTCCTATACTGCTTATAGTAAACAAATACACTGAGGCTCACATCAACCAACAGGTATTATCACATGCTATATTTATTACACACATAGTACGTCTATATCCGATAAGTTTCCATTTGTGGATTGACACACACGTAGAACTATTTTTCTCACTGTTCCTGAAATTCCACTCCAAATCATGTACCTGTGTTAGACGAAGTGTGTGGAGCATCATTAGCAATCAGATGTAACCTATTACAAACAGTATTTCTGCCGTATATAAAAATTTATTTAACATGTGTTTCAATTAAACCAAATTAACTATAACTGTTCTGTTGTACGCTAGAGCAATATAGTCCTCAGTAATACTATATGCCTACAATACAGGCTGTTCGGTTTTCAAAAAATTTAAATTTTGTTACCATACACACACACATTTCCTGTAGTTGATATTTTCACTATTTTCATACTATGTTTTTGTATAATATTTTGAACACTATGTTTTTAGATCTATTTTACGACTGAAACTGTTCATAAATAATTAGAAAGTAATACACACAGTTGAATGCATCATCATTATTGCACATCAACATAGTATCTGCTGTTTCAATACGTCAGAAGATGGATGTATGTAAATTAGACTGTGGTCTGCAAACACCTGTAAATGACCAAAACTTGTAGATTAAAGTTAATATGACTGCACATCGAAGATCTACGAGGTGCATTCAAGTTCTAAGGCCTCCGATTTTTTTTCTCCGGACTGGAAAGAGATAGAAACATGTGCATTGTTTTAAAATGAGGCCGCGTTCATTGTCAATACGTCCCAGAGATGGCAGCACCATACGGCAGCTGGAATTTTACCACCAGCGGCGAGAATGAGAACTGTTTTAAATACTTAAAATGGCGACATTTTCCTTACTTGAACAGCGTGCAATCATTCGTTTTCTCAATTTGCGTGGTGTGAAACCAATTGAAATTTATCGACAGTTGAAGGAGACATATGGTGATGGAGTTATGGATGTGTCGAAAGTCCGTTCGTGGGTGCGACAGTTTAATGAAGGCAGAACATCGTGTGACAACAAACCGAAACAACCTCGGGTCTGACGACATGATCGAGAAAGTGGAGAGAATTGTTTTGGGGGATAAGTGTCATCCAGGTGGGTGCCACGAATGCTGACGGACGACCACATGGCTGCCCGTGTGGCATGTTGCCAAGCAATGTTGACGCATAACGACAGCATGAATGGGACTTTCTTTTCGTCGGTTGTGACAATGGATGAGACGTGGATGCCATTCTTCAATCCAGAAACAAAGCGCCAGTCAGCTCAATGGAAGCACACAGATTCACCGCCACCAAAAAAATTTCGGGTAACCGTCAGTGCTGAAAAAATGATGGTGTCCATGTTCTGGGACAGCGAGGGCGTAATCCTTACCCATTGCGTTCCAAAGGGCACTACGGTAACAGGTGCATCCTACGAAAATGTTTTGAAGAACAAATTCCTTCCTGCACTGCAACAAAAACGTCCGGGAAGGGCTGCGCGTGTGCTGTTTCACCAAGACAACGCACCCCCACATCGAGCTAACGTTACGCAACAGTTTCTTCGTGATAACAACTTTGAAGTGATTCCTCATGCTCCCTACTCACCTGACCTGGCTCCTAGTGACTTTTGGCTTTTTCCAACAATGAAAGACACTCTCCGTGGCCGCACATTCACCAGCCATGCTGCTATTGCCTCAGCGATTTTCCAGTGGTCAAAACAGACTCCTAAAGAAGCCTTCGCCGCTGCCATGGAATCATGGCGTCAGCGTTGTGAAAAATGTGTACGTCTGCAGGGCGATTACGTCGAGAAGTAATGCCAGTTTCATCGATTTCGGGTGAGTAGTTAATTAGAAATAAAATCGGAGGCCTTAGAACTTGAATGCACCTCGTAAAAAGGCCAAGGTCAGTTTTCAGTCTTTAAGATTAAAAGTACATCCTGAATGTCACAATAACAACAGATCATAAGCACAAAGCAGAACTGTTTCCTCCACAATAGACAATGATATTGCCATGAGCTGTAGTGCATTCTGTGTGGTATGATGGTTAATGTCGCCCAGCTGGTGTGCTGTGGATCATCAAATCCAACCACGGCAATTATTTGTCGTCTAGTATTTATTATTTCCGGAAGGTTCTTGAAATATCAAAGGATTGTAATGTTTGTATATTCTGTAATACTCGATGTCTGTGTAAATAGCTGCACGGCATGTCCAGGAGGACAGTTCTCCTCTGGTTCTACATTGGTGTCCGTAATAAACGCTTTTTCAGCGCTATGTGTTATACTTCATTGATGACCCTACCTTCAGATGTCGATGTCATTGTGGTTTCGACATAATGATATTTATTTTGTTAATTCCTTTGTTTATTAAATTGTAGCCTGTCATACATAAAGTATAGGCTGTTTTATTCTTACATGAATTATTAATATCGACAGGAATTTTTCTATTAATTGGCAACGAATCATACAATATACATCCACATTCAATACAATACTTCTGTCCATCATTGTAAATATTTCTGCTATAAATAAAACTACACCTACTACCATATCTGTGTCTACCCTATGATAACATCAGTTTTTGTCTGCCACATTCCACAATGCACTCCATTGCTTCCTGGTTCGTACGAATACCCTGCCGGTACTTCACGAAGCGGAGGGTGTTGTGTTTGTATTTGTCTGTTCAGTTGTCTGCCGGCTCCGTGGTCAATGTAGACTAATACCCTGTTATGAGGGAGCTTCATTGGTACCAGTTCGGAGCGCAGCTATACGCCGGCTCACGCCACATCGGTTCCAGTTCCTTGGGTGACGAGACACAGCCCACTGTTGCGTTTCCACTCTGGTTGGCTCTGAGCACTATGGGACTTAACTTCTGAGGTCATCAGTCCCTTAGAACTTAGAACTACTTAAACCTAACCAACCTAAGGACATCACACACATCCATACCCGAGGCAGGATTCGAACTTGCGACCGTAGCAGCCGCGTGGTTCCGGACTGTAGCGCCTAGAACCGCTCGGCCACCCCGGCCGGCTCCACTCTGGTGTTGTTACGATCACTATGCATGTGGTTTTGCCTGTTCGTATACTGCAACTATTGACTTTACTTGTCTTCACTGTGTTGCTTCTCAATCTTCTGTTGCAACCTCTCACAGTTCAGTAGATTAGTTGATTGAGTGATTGATTGGACTAACTGACTGACTGATTAGGTAACACACTACCCAAACCTTTCCTGAAATAGCCTTGGCAATACTGTCCAGGATCTGCCAGGTTGTTTCTCAATGCAGTATCTATTTGACACTAAATCTTCCGTTCTGCTTACCGCTTCAGTTGCTGCTCATTAGTATCAGCAACATTGGCATACAGCATACATTCCTAGATAGTATGTTCTGGCGTGCCTTCTTCACCAGGCACATTCGGACGTTTGTCTTCGACCAGTTCTATGCCAGTAGCTAGCGTAAGGCCCATGACCCATCAAGACGTGTGTTAGGCCTCTTGACGGTTTCAAGTGCCCATTCCCAGTCTTGGTTTTATGCTATTATTTGGGAGAGAAACCATTCGTGTATATCGCTGCTTGGGCATCACCCCATTGTTTCTACCACGGGTGAATTTGCTGCTTGCTTGTGGCTCCTATTCCTACTAATATTAACACTTCATGATATAGTTCTTTCTACAGTCAATGCATCACGTTTCTCTCGTATCTGTAGATCGAGTGGCCATATTCCAAGTATTGGTTGGTTGTTTGGGGGAAGAGACCGAACAGCGAGGTTATCGGTCTCATAGGATTAGGGAAGGATGGGGAAGGATGGGGAAGGAAGTCGGCCGTGCCCTTTCAAAGGAACCATCCCGGCATTTGCCTGGAGCGATTTAGGGAAATCACGGAAAACCTAAATCAGGATGGCCGGACGCGGGATTGAACCGTCGTCCTTCCGAATGCGAGTCCAGTGTGCTAGCCACTGTGCCACCTCGCTCGGTTATTCCAAGTATTACTTGCAATGCTTCAAATGACACAGTACCAGAACCTCCTGTCAACCACAGAAGTATACTGCGCTGCACTGTGTTAACTGTCCATGCTGGTGCTATGAGTACGAGCCTGTGCACCCTGCATATCCCACGATCGCAGTTGGGATAGCATTCTGGTATATTCCTACTGTTTCCATTAGTAGTTTATAATCATAATTGGCTTGATTAATAATTTTGTATATCATTCTTCTGACTCTGTTGCTCATTTCTTAAATATGTGCACTATAATTTTGTTGCTCCTCCAAGAGACGGCCTAGGTATCTGGTGAAGGAGTTCCAATTTAGTGATCTGTTGCTTAATTTCATGATCGAGTCTTTTAAAAGGTTCCCTTCTAACAATATGCACATGGTTTTTTTCAAGAACAAAAGAGAGTTTAACTCCTTGACACCACTGACATAACTGTTGGGTTGTAGTACAATCATCTTCCACTTTTTTTCTGGAGATTCCCCTCACAAGGATGATCCGGTACTCGGCATATGCCACGACTACTATTACGACCACTGTGTTATCCTGCAGCTTTCCTAATACCGAGTCGAGTATCAGATACCGAAAGATGGGGCCACTTGCAGTCCTCTGTGGACAATCTTCCGACATTTCTTTTGCAACGGTCTCTGCTGGGCACAACAGAGTTGCTTCTCTGGTTTGAAAATAGTTTTTAAAACAGCTGCATAACGCTCGTGGGCAGTCTAATTTCGTCACGCGGTCAAAAAGTGCTAGCCACCGTATGTGATAAAAAGCCACGGTGATGTCCACAATTGTGGCAGGAATATCCGTGCGGAGAGTTTTTTCAAGTCTTATTGTCTCATTTACAACGTCTTCTGTTAACTTCCCACTTCTGAATCCACACTATTGGGAGTTCATTCGACGAAGAGGTCTTTTCTCCTGTAGTATACGGTATAACAGCTTCTCCGTCACTTTCCCTGCGGTATGGAGAAGGCAAATTGGTTCAAAATGGTTCAAATGGCTCTGAACACTATGGGACTCAACTACTGTGGTCGTAAGTCCCCTAGAACTTAGAACTACTTAAACCTAACTAACCTAAGGACATCACACACATCCATGCCCGAGGCAGGATTCGAACCTGCGACCGTAGCGGTCGTGCGGTTCCAGACTCTAGCGCCTTTAACCGCTCGGCCACGCCGGCCGGCCGGCAAATTGGTCTGTAGGATTTTGAGCTGAGGGATCCCTGTCACGTTTTTTCAAGATAATCGTATTTACTTTCTTCCATAAATCTGCTATTGTTCACTCCAATAGCACACGTTACAGAGTTGGCGCAAATATAATCTTATGAGCATATGAAGGGAACGTAGATCTTCAGCAGGGATTCTTTTCAGTTTCAGGATTTCTTTTCTCACCTCTTCTTCTTCTTCTTCTTCTTCTGAAAATGGTCTACCTACCCCGTCTCCACAGTATGCTTCCCTATATTTGTTTCGCAATTCTCTGTTTTCATCAAATTCATCATCCGCAGTGTCATCTCGAAAGAGTGTCCATCAGAAATTGTGCAGATTGCCGCCTGTTTTCTGTAATGCTGTCGTCTGCTAGTTTTAGAGTTGATACCATTGTAGGACATTTTATCTTTTGACAGACTATTTTATACGGTGTACCCCATGAGTCAAAATATAGACTGTTCTGGGCCACGAATCGTTTCCAGCTCTCTATTCTTGCCTGCCGCAGGAGGTTTTGAAATTACTGTTTAAGGTTTCTTTATCTGCTCAATCTACTAGCTTTTCTCCCAAAATGCTGTCTTTCTAGCAGATTCTTCTTGCTCTTCTCTTCTCAGTCTTTGAAGACGCTCTTCTCATAGTACTTCTGAACTCCAGTCCGTTTGTCTTCTGGTTGGTATTGCATCTTTCATGTCTTCTTGTACTGCGGTGACGAATTCTTCAGCTTTTGTGTCCACAGCCACTGGATCTGGACAGCGGAAAATACTACTCAGATTGTTCCAGTAGGCTTCCCTTATGTTGTAACGAGTATTTAATGTGTTAAATGCATCGTCATCTTGGCGTTCATTTCTACAGGAGTCAGCTGCACATATTATAACTTTGTGGTGACGCCTCTTTCAACTTTCCAGGTTCTGATCTTCCTGACAGCATGTTTGTTAACCATTGTGACGTCTACAGCCGGTGGAAAAAATATGGAAACACCAAAAACAAAATACATTATAACGCCTAACACGGCGTGGGAAAACCGTTGGAATTCGACACAGATTCGGAATGAATAAATACAGGTCCTGCAAAATAGTAGCAAGTTCAGCAACGACGATGGAGGCAGATAACGATCACGCGCCCTTCTCTCCAAAGTAATCACAAAGGCTCAATAATACTGAGATCTGGCGACTGTGGTGGCCAGGGAGGATGCGACACTTCGCCCTCGTGCTCACAAAACCAGTCCTGGACGACACGAACTGTGTGAGTAGGCGCCTTAGACTCTAGGCGCTTCAGTCCGGAAACGCTCGACCGCTACGGTCGCAGGTTCGAATCTTGCCTCGGGCATGGATGTATGTGATGTCCTTAGGTTAGTTATGTTTAAATAGTTCTAAGTTCTAGGGGACTGATGACCTCAGAAGTTAAGTCCCATACTGCTCAGAGCCATCTGAACCATTTTTGAACCCCCCGCCATGTTTCACTCATGAGATGTAAACTCGGCCAGAAGTTTAGAATCTGAAACACTAATCATTCGACCAAGTGAAATTTGTCCATTGCTCCATAGTCCACGTTTTATGGCTTCGGCACCACGATCTATTTCCATCAGTAATGCGCGTTTTTGGAATTCCAGCTCGCCCTTCAGTTTCTTGCTTATGGAGCTGCGTTCGTTTGTTTTGGTGCTGACAGGCTGCGCGAGTGCGACATCCAGCTGTGCAGTGACTTTTGCAGCTATCGCCCCCTTATTTTTCGTCACAATCCTCTTCAATGACCGCCCGTCACGATCATTCCATACACACTTCCGTGCGCGTTGTAACTGAGCGGATGACATTTTCCCGCTTTCCCCGTATGCGGTAGAAACCTTCGGAGGCACCAAACACTTGGGCTACCAACAATTTGCCCGCGTTCTTATAAACTGAGCTCCGACAGAATGCACTGACTACGACTGGCACTTCAACATACAGAGGACACTACACAAGATGAAATACAACAGCACAACCTGCACGCTTGGCTAGCACCTGCATCTATGTTCAAGCATGCACTGCTCGCGGTTTTTTCGTATTTCTGTCCAACCCTGGAATATTGGACTGCGCACCTGTCCTCCCTTTATGTGTGAGTGGATTTCCATGTCTGTTTGCCACTTTCATATTTAATTTCATTATTGCTTCCTGAAGCATAATGCCTCTTTGATCCTGCACTGAACGAAACCATAGTGGTGATTTAGTGTTAGTCATCTTTGGCCAAGGTGACTAATCTCTTAAAATCGCTCCATGTACTCATGTATGGCATCACTTAACTGAGACAAAAATCAAACTTCCAGTATCAGAACATAAACACAAATCACGTGTTCATTACAGTACTATGCTATTTTATAGCTAAGATGTATATTAAAATGACAATGGCTGTCATCGGTTTTTTACCATGTGTGATAAACAGAGCAGCAACTGGCATTCCCGGAAGTTTTCCGCTTTTTATGTACGATTCCTGTAAGTATAGAGCGTCGAACTTCATTGCCTCGGCTACTTTACGAATTTCATGCTTGACATCCTGGCTTCTCTTGAAGTTTAGTTGGGCTAATTTTAAACACCTAGAGTCCATCTATAGACGGTATATGTGTAAGCAGCAGTGTGGCCACCACTGCTGAGGGTCAAGTGCTATCCTACCATGCGGTATATATAATGAACTGCTTATACGGCTCCTCATATCGCATACTATATTTCTTCTGAGAAAACTTTAATCAGTAAATTCTCCAGAATCTGAGCGTCAATAGGTAGGCTCTTCGATCCCAACTGAACACCATCTACAGCACCGGGTAGTGGAAACGTTATAGATATTTCTTCCACGTGTTTCATTCTTATTGTAGGCCCTAAGTCTGAGTACTGTTAGCAGATTTGAAGGTTCTTCCAGTCTGGCATACATTGTTGTGGGTTTAAGAACGTTTTACTTCAACTTGAAATTGTTCATCGCTGTCTGTCCTGTCTCAATGTTCATGTTATGAACACTAGATTGTTTTGAGTCACGACCTTAAGGGGCATCGGCATTTCTTCTGTTGAACTTTGTTTCTCTTAATGGGTGGCTCTGTTCCTTTACCAGTTCTTGGCTGCAATGCAATTGTGATCTGTGGTATTTTCGGTCTTCACTGGTAGTGCTCGACACCTCATTGTTCTGAATTTTGCTACCTTATTTTCAAACTGCAGCGCACGTTTCCAGATTTTACAAAATGTTATATATATAGTTATTTTCGGAACTCAAGCCAGGAGTTCAGTTCGTCTCGTCGGATAATACATCCATGATTCCTTCTTGTAAAGATGTTAAATATTGTAAAACAGTTACATGGTTTTATACCTTCATTAACAAATTTTGATGCGGGCAACTTTTGTGGCGTGGCACAACGATTCACAGTGATTAGATGACGTCGTGCGAGACCATAGAAATGGTTTCCATAACTTTTCACGTAAATGCCGAAACTCATGAATTATTAGAGAGTAAAAAAGTCGGAAAAATAGGACGTGAGCTAGGATTATTTCCAAGCATACTGAAATGCATACCGTGTTCAAGCGCATATCCTGAATTAAAGCCATGACTCGAACCTTCAAAATCCTGACGAAATCCAGCATGAGTGATTTCGTACAACACACCTTTTCAACTTACGTAGCAGTAGACCCCTTCCTCACAATCTGACCTACGCCAACCAAATTGCATCTTACCTGGAAGACACTTTCACCATCGCAGCATAGATTGCTCGACTGATCTCTGAGTGTATGAACGCTCAACATAGGTATCCCATCTCTCGCAACGAACATCCAGTAATTGCACAGCATTCAACCAACGGGACTAAACACGCCAGTATCAGATGAAGAGATTCTACAAACACTCGCTAAAAAACGAAACACTGTACCCGATCACGATATAGTTACCTTCCAAACCAATTCAATTCTATTTATTGCCATGAATTTTAGACCTGTTATCTTGAAACTCTGAACCGATCTTACATATTCAGTATTCATGGTGACATACAATATTTTATATATTATGCACATACTGCTGTGCAAAACGTAAGGACGAAAGTAACTTTCGCATGGTTTTTCACTGCCAAATAACATAGCTGTATGTAACTTGGACCATAAATAGGAAGAAATACTACAGCATAGTACAGAAGGTAACTGAAATAAATACACAACGAATCGAACAGAAATGGCACTTTTATTAAAAGACTATAATTATACTGAAGTCACATCTGCAGCTCGTGGTCTAGTGGCTAGCGATGCTGCCGCTGGTTCACGGGGTCCCGTATTCGATTTCCGGCCGGTTTGGGAATTTTCTCTGCCCGTGGATTGGGTGTTTGTGTTCTCCTCGTCGTTTCATCATCATTCGTGAAAGTGACTAGGTTAATGTTACAAGTGGAGCACTAGCGAGCATCAATTAACTGTTGATGGGTCCTTTCTTTCGACAACACTCATCGCACACTAATACTAAGCTAGTATTTATTCACAGTATAATGCATGCAGGAAGTAAAAAAAAAAAAAAAAAAAAAAAAAAAAAAAAAACTATGTACCGGGATATAAAATGTTAGAATATTTAGAGGAGATAAAAAGAATTTTTTTTAGGTGACGAAAGGGTCACAGGTGTACCGTTTTGCAGCAAGGGGCCACGAAAGATTTGACAGTAGTGATGTTCAGAGACGGTATTCAAACTTCCGTGGGATGAATATTGCTTTTGAAATGTTGCCGAACTCCTATGGAGTTCTTTTCGTGGGATTGGTGTACGCGGCAGCGACAGGCAGTGCAGAACAGCTGGTTGCTCGTCGTTAAAATGCTGGTTGTTTTCAGAGTGTTAGACAATCACTGACACGCTGATTCCAGTTGTGCACAAATGTTAACGGACGACATTTTCAGCAGCTTCTTTAAAACAATGTTCAACACATGGAGTTCACGAATATCGGTATCGTCAAAGCTTCCATGGACCACCAGTTGAGAAACGATGCACCGGTAACATTTTTGTAAAAAAGAAAAATATGATTTATCTCGTCTAAAATCACTCAAAATTTGTATACGTAGCTTTTCTTACACTGGCATCAAGTCTAAACTCAAAAAAAAAAAAAAACATTTTTACGAAACATCTAATTTAGTATGGTACCTTTCGAAGCTAATGTTTGCTAAACTTGACGCCTAGTTATGTGCAACAAATTCTGGTAAGTGCTCATATTCTCATATTCTGCATGGTATCTCAGAGGTTGCAGTCTAATAGCACATTTATCCACACCCGTCGATGGAAAAGTACGCTGTTGCTTCTTCGTAGGATTAGATATTCGAATCCAAGTCACCTCTGTGCTGTGCCACACATTTCCGTAATTTTTACGTCACCAACTTCCTTCTCCGTTCGTGGGATTGCTTCTCTTTTATTTCCACTATGAGTAACTCCAATGCCTTTCATAGCAAACGGTCATGCCAGTGCGCGAGATTGCACTTGAATTTGTCTTGTAATTACAAATCTTAAGGTTGAAGCTCTTCTGGCTGTCTTTTATTACAAATAAATTTATTTTTATAGGGTGTACGCCTTTAGCAAAACACAATTATTTCTTTTCTGCTATTACCCAGACATGTTTCGCTGAAATTTCAGTATCATCAGTGGGCTTTTATTTTCTTTCTATGACACAACAAAAATGCTCTTTACTCTTTGTACATACATAAATTTGGGTTTTTATTAAATTAATTACAAATCTGAAAAAAACGATGACAAAGTTTTATATATCGTGTTGACATATGCTGTAGTTGTCCTGATTTTGTAAGGTTTGCATTACACACGTTTTCCTTACACAGTTTGTCATGTGTAACCACATAAACTTAATGTACAAAAGTTATTTACTTCCAAATCTTACGACTGTGAATGTTCTAGTTAGGCCTAACATTAATTAATTCCATGTGGAAGATTGTGTGTGTTTTTGTCTGTGTTGGCAACATTACATTTTCTGGTACCCCCATTATCTTCACTGTGAAAAACTGCACAATATAACTTTTAATGTCACTGTTTACAAACAACGATAACAAGGTAACAGAAAGTGTTCTGAGCGGGAGTTTTGAATCTTTGTGGTGTGTGTCCGCCATTTGTGTGTGTGTGTGTGTGTGTGTGTGTGTGTGTGTGTGTGTGTGTGTGTGTGTGTGGGAAGGGGGGGCGGGGGGGGGGGGAGGTGAGGGGGGTACGGACTGGTGTCACCTGACAGTTCTTCAATGGCAGAAAGTAACTTACATGTCTGTAACACAGTCCAACAGACATGAACAACGACTTGAAAATTCTCAAATGCAGCGACAGCACCCCACAAAAATTAATAATTGAGGAAGACTACCAAATACAAAAAGCCATAATCGACAGGAAACAAGTAACAAATGAATACACAGCTCTCTGCAATGGCACTCTGTTCTCTGCTCCGAAAGAACTATCAGAAGATACCAATCCGCCCCTGCCCCCCCCCCCCCACACACACACACCACGAAACTATATAATAAAACAAAACCCAGATACACCTCACAAATATTCAAAACTCCCGCTTAGAACACAATCAGCTGTTCCACTGTCCGCTATCTTGTTTTCCTAATTTATAAACAGTTAGAGTGAATGTCACATAATGCAGTTTTTTAACAATGAAAATTATGGAGAAACCACAAAAAGTAAGTAACACATTGTAAATACAGGCACTAACAAACACAATGTTAGACCTAACCACAAGATACTCAGTCGTAAAAATTAGAACTAAATAACTTTTCTGCATAAAGTTCGATACGGTTGCAGATGACAAACAGTGAAAGGAAAACAAGTTTAATGCAAAACTTTAAAAACCAGAAAAAGCACAGCATGTGGTGAAACTGTATCCGTTTTTTAAAATTTGTAAATACTCTGTTAAAAACTCAAATTTATATGCGTACAAGTAGTGAAGCGCAGTTATCCTGTTTAATAAAAAGAAAATAACAGCCCGCTGATGATGCTGAAACTACAGCGAAACATGTCAGGTTAGGAGAAGAAATGAAATAATTGTCTTTTAACAAGGCGGATCCACTCAAAAAAAAAAAAAAAAAAAATCAATGTTTGTACGAGACGCTGTATTTCGTGATGTTCACCCACCACAGAAGATTTCATTAAATAAACAAAATCTGAGTGCTCGAAAGAAAAAATCAAACAACAACAATGATGAAACAGCGGACAGGACAAAGCGCTACAGCGGTACATATTACTCAATGAAGCAAACCGCAGACCGCCGGCCGGAGTGGCCGAGCGGTTCTAGGCGCTTCAGTCTGGAACCACGTGACCGCTACGGTCGCAGGTTCGAATCCTGCCTCGGGCATGGATGTGTGTGATGTCCTTAGGTTAGCTAGGTTTAAGTAGTTCTAAGTTCTAGGGGACTGACGACCTCAGATGTTAAGTTCCATAGTGCTCAGAGCCATTTGAACCATTTTTGAAACCGCAGACCGGCCGTAACGGGAACTAGGTACGGCCTCGAATTAGTTTAAAGATGGTCCGGAAAGAAAATGTGACGAAACATGCAAGCACAATGATACAGTCGAGTAAATCTATAATGTGCATATACGGCCATAAGGACACCATGCCAAGTGGCGTGGAGTTCCCAAAGAAGCAGCTGCAAAAATTACACAAATACCACAATATATTGTTAGGCAGAAATTTCTGTGATGTTGTGAACAAAACAAAGGAAGGAACACCAAGAAGTGAAGTTGTATGTATGGAATTCGTCTGTAAGAGGTGTCTCAATAAACGAGTCTTCACTTGAGAACGAGAAGGCATTGTTTCAGAAAAGATTATACTTTTCCGACAAAAATAGAGCATCAGAATTATACGATGTATCTAGTTAACTCGGCGTGATTGATTCTCTGTAGCCTGTTTACCCGTCCTGATAGCCGTGCGTGTTGGTGCCGCTTCCGGGACGTTGGACGGTGGTCGGCGGGGAGGGGGGGAATCGAATCCGCTCGAAGACGGTCGGTGTGCCGGCCAGCCTGGATAAGGTTTCCAGGTGTTTAGCCACATCCCACTAGTTGAATACCGGGTTGGCACCCAAGCCCCGCCTCATTTACTCGATTCACAAACATTCAGAAAAACTTTATTCAATTTCACAAGCATAACAATACACGCAGACAGTTGGGGTACACATACTCCATTCCGGAGGTAACGAGTTGGCGAAAGGAAGGCCATCCGGTCACGCCTTAAACTAACCGTGTCAAATCCGTTAATAAACATTCCGATTCTGCGCCGATGCAGGATAAAGGTACAAGAAAAAGAAAAAAAGGATGTTGAGACAGCCTGTTTGCTTGCTAGTCTTCTTCATCTATAGCGAGCTGCCTGCACTCCTGCGTAATCGCTGCCTGCACTCAACCCAGGCAGCCTGTCTGGGATTCAAGGCACTAAATACGGCTCGCAGCGCTTGGTAAGTCGTTGATATATCATGTATAAAATGGGCTCAGCAACGCGCGTGTACGCCGGAAAGCACCCCACTCGTCAGAAGTAAAGCGGCCAATTACTCGGACGAAATGTCGATTCGTGTACTTGCGCTGCGTATGGTTCAAATGGCTCTGAACACTATGCGACTTAACCTCTAAGGTCATCAGTCGCCTAGAACTTAGAACTAATTAAACCTAACTAACCTAAGGGCATCACACTCATCCATGCCCGAGGCAGGATTCGAACCTGCGACCGTAGCGGTCGCCCGGTTCCAGACTGTAGCGCCCAGAACCGCACGGCCAGTTCGGCCGGCGCGCTGTGTATAAATGTTGTCATAGCGCGAGAAGTATTGTCAAACTTAAGTGATAGTTGTGCCTTGTGGTGCTCAGTTTATGGACGCGTATCGCGTGAATAGTGGAATGTACAGTGTTACTATCTCCCCTCCCTGATCTCGAGTGTTTCACCCTTTTAGCGCCAGTAGTTTCTTCTTGCAACGACATCCTGTTAATTTTGTTTTGGAGTATCAGTGCATGAAACCACCGTTGCTGTTGCAAGACAGAGATATCTAGTGGTACACTGAGGTACTTCTGTGAATACATTCGACTGTAGCAGTCACTTACAGAGTTCAAAGCAACAGTCGGAAATTGTGGTACGTGACTGTAAGAGATGGTGATAAGCGCCTTTTTTATAGTAGACATATTGAGGAAAGTAAGGGTATCTATGTTATTGTAACATAACTTTGAGTTTGTACTATTTCTTTTATGAGTGGTTTCGAAATGAAACCACTGGGGCCGTATGTAGTTTTGATACAAAATTATTAATTTTTAAGTCCCTGTTTGCTCGTTATTACGACGTTTTAGGCATTAAAAGTTCATAGAATTTTCCAAATGTGTGGTAGTGTCTAAGAAAGAGGCGAACTTGTTTTCAAATATATCATACGAAGTGATGGGTGGTTGACAATTGTAAGCCCCAGTAGTCCCAAAGTGAAACAACAACTTTTAAACAAATGATGGTTTACTTTTTGACAATTTCTTCTTGTAGTTTAATTTTGTGAAAAATTTTAAATTGTGTTTGTTTTCACATTGTTGGGGTTAGAACGTAGAAGAGAGGCAGGTACCTCGCGTGGAGGCTCCGAAGAAAGAGCCGAGGTCGTCGGCGTGCGCGCCGCCCCCCAGTATCCTGCTGAAGCTGGGCCTGTTGCTCTGCCGGGGCTCCGCCGGCGCCGCCATCGGCTCCATGCTAATTGCTGTCTGCATTTGTCTGCGCGCGCCCTCACTTCTGCAGAGGCGCCGAGATGGAAGGCCACTGGCCCGTGCCACAATGCGTTAGCTGCGCGCACACGCCACACGTTTCTCTCCCGGCTTACCATCGACCCTTTCGAGTTCGACCGGCCAGTGTGACGTCGGATGTAGAGGCTAGCGACACGGTAACCAACAACGCTATTCCTGGCGACAGACGAGTCAAACATTTTAGCAGGGCGTAAGACGCCGAAAGCTACCTCCAGCATCTAAACTCCGCAAGTGCGCAGAGCGAAGTATCCTCGCTCCAGTTTCCTATTTCGTTTATGCATTGGAGGCAGACCATCACAACAGTCAGCACGACTCTGGTTTCTATTTCGAACCTCGTATTGATTTTCGTCTGTCGCTCCTAAACTTTCGAACTTCTGCTAAAGCCCACTCCTTTTCCCATCCGTTGTCTTCCCGCTTACCCCTTTAGCCTTCGCCAGTAAGTCAGTCCAGTTGCCATATTTTTCAATACTTTCCTTCGCCCTCTCCTAAATTACTTTTAAAAAACTGAATACTTCAATCTGATATTTCACTTCGTCCTCTCCTAAATTACTTTAAAAAAAACTAAATACTTCAATCTCACATTTCACTTCTCTCGTGAAGGTTCAAAGTCTGCCTGCAATGTTTCCTTTGCTCATTCAGAGTATTATTCTTCAGGGACATCGGTGCAACATCTGTAGCAGCTCTCTGCGAGGTGAGAGCGGTCTTCTCCCTATGTAATCCCTGATTCTGCACCACCAAGACACTAGATGACGACAGTCAAGTTCACTAAAAAACTGAATGCTTCACAAGATTCATTATAGTCAAGAGGTTCAAAATGGTTCAAATGGCTCTGAGCACTATGGGACTTAACATCTATGGTCATCAGTCCCCTAGAACTTAGAACTACTTAAACCTAACTAACCTAAGGACATCACACAACACCCAGCCATCACGAGGCAGAGAAAATCCCTGACCCCGCCGGGAATCGAACCCGGGAACCCGGGCGTGGGAAGCGAGAACACTACCGCACGACCACGAGATGCGGGCTTAGTCAAGAGGAGAACACGGCAGTGCCATAACCCGATTTCCCAGAAACTTCGCTCAGTGAAAGAGAAATAAAAATAAGCAAACCCGTGTGTCTGCTTATCCACAGATACTCGACGGTTTCGTGGAAAACGACTCTCAGTTTAGACGTACTTTTAGCTTTCTTTTAGCGCGATATGTTCAACCCAACTAGTGGTACAGTGGCTAGCGTCCCGGCCTCGCACTTCTGCGTCCCGTATTTGAAACCCGATTATTACATTATTTTATTTTGTTAATTTATCTACCCGTGTCCGTACAAGGTTCCTACAAGAATGTTACTTATCAAGTTAGGGGGTACAAAGCGATATATTAATTGTAAAATTACAACTAGGTTCCACAATAAGTACCACACATTTATTGTACATGTGTAATGATATTTTTAGGGGTTAAAATCTTTTTAAATTCTCATATTCTTATATTTCATTCTTATTTCGGTTTTTAATTTTTATATTTTATTCTTATGTTCATTCTTCAGGAATGATTTGGTACATTCCTTTCGATAATACCGATCGTAGAAACATTCGAAACATCGAACTTCCAAACAATACGAGCATCGCACGAAACCACGTTTGGCGCAGCGACGTTTCTTCGTATGAATCTCACTCGATAAAGAAACGTCCTTAACACTGCTGAAGATTTCACGAGTTGGCAATAACTTCATGGCAAACCACGCATAACGGATTACTTTTCAGAAAACTGGTGTGTGAAATTTATTATGAATCGAGATACACCACAGGAATTTCGCCGAAAACAGTTACAAATAATTTTTTCATTCATTTATTGTTTTCTTGTTTTTAATTCATTCATCACACAATTAGTAGGCGAATAATGGTAACGTCATTTCTGTATACACTGGAAAACATTCGTTTCGTAATCTCCTATGGACATGGATAGATAAATGAAAAACAAAAATTATTAGATAATAATCGGGTTATGAACTTGTATGGCCACGACGCTAGCCGCTGCGGCACCGCTTCGGCTGAACTATTTACTCGCTAAAGGGCATGTGGAGGGCTTCGAAAACTCTGACTGTCGTTTTCTCAGAAACGGTCAAGTATCTACAGATAAGCCGATACACGTATTCGCTTATTTTGACCCATGTTCCACTGGGCCAAGTTTCTGGGAAATCGGGTTATGGCACTTTCCGTGTTCTCCTCGTCAGTATACACAAAAATTACTAAGGAAAACAAACGACATGACAGTGCTAGCTATGGATTACAAATAAGTTGCGAGCTACGAGGAGTAAGTGTTTGTAGGAATGAAAAATCATCGGCAGATCACGATATACAGGGTGTTACAAAAAGGTACGGCCAAACGTTCAGGAAACATTCCTCACATACAAATAAAGAAAAGATGTTATGTGGACATGTGTCCGGAAACGCTTAATTTCCATGTTAGAGCTCATTTTAGTTTCGTCAGTATGTACTGTATTTCCTCGATTCACCGCCATGATTTCATACGGGATACTCTACCTGTGCTGTTAGAACATGTGCCTTTACAAGTACGACACAACATGTGGTTCATGCACGATGGAGCTCCTGCACATTTCAGTCGAAGTGTTCGTACGCTTCTCAACAACAGATTTGGTACTCGATGGATTGGTGGAGGCGGACCAATTCCATGGCCTCCACGCTCTCCTGACCTCAACCCTCTTGACTTTCATTTATGGGGGCATTTGAAAGCTCTTCTCTACGCAACCCCGGTACCAAATGTAGAGACTCTTTGTGCTCTTATTGTGGACGTCTGTGATACAATACGCCATCCTCCAGGGCTGCATCAGCGCATCAGGGATTCCATGCGACGGAGGGTGGATGCATGTATCCTCGCTGACGGAGGACATTTTGAACATTTCCTGTAACACAGTGTTTGAAGTCACGCTGGTACGTTCTGTTGCTGTGTGTTTCCATTCCATGATTAAGAGAAGAGAAGTAATAAAATGAGCTCTAACATGGAAAGTAAGCGTTTCCGGACACATGTCCACATAACATATTTTCTTTCTTTGTGTGTGAGGAATGTTTCCTGAAAGTTTGGCCGTACCTTTTTGTAACACCCTGTGTTAGCTATTGAAAACAGACAATCCGGAACCGCGGGACTGCTACGGTCGCAGGTTCGAATCCTGCCTCGGGCATGGATGTGTATGACGTCCTTAGGTTAGTTAGGTTTAAGTAGTTCTAAGTTCTAGGGGACTAATGACCACAGAAGTTAAGTCCATAGTGCTCAGAGCCATTTGAACCATTTTTTTGAAAACAGACGAACACACTAGCAAAGTTGAATAGGTTGGTAAGACCAAAAAAAAAAAAAAAAATGCAATAAGGCTTAAAAGTACGAGAGAAATCCATTAGTACCACGGAGATACGTAAAAAATAATTCATGGTCGACGAGGTCAGTAGAAGCAGCCCACAATATCGCAACGAAAATAGTGCTTAAGGATATCGACCGTGTCATTTCCGAAGGGAGCATCACAGCCTTCTCCTTATTCGATTTAAGGAAGTTATTGAAAACCAAAATCTAGACAGTCAAACGAGAATTAAGCTCTTGAATGCGAGTCCGCTGTCACATTCAGCACAAAAGTACGGCTAATAGGATGTACGAACTTCCAGCATGCTGGAATAATTGTAGGCCAACAACTTCTGTTAATCAATACAACGAAAAACGAGCGAAAGTTGCAAATTTAACCTCTTTTTACGGGCTGTATAGTTTCGGGCCGGGGCCTATTTTCAAATTATCGAAATAGATAGTTAAAATTGTATTTCCGAAAATGAAAAATGTAGGTCAAATATATATACGTATTATGAAGTACAAACGAACAGTTACAGCGCATACACACAACTCTGTTATGCGCTGTAACTGTTCGTTTGCACTTCATAATACACACATATTATTGACACGGCTTTTGCATTTTCGGAAATAACATTTTTACCATCTGTTACGATGATCGGGAAATGGGCCCCGGCCCGAAACGAGTCATCGAGTAAATAAAAAAAGGTGAAATTTGCAACTCTGGCTGGTTTTTCGTTGTACTGTAAAAAGTAGGCTGAAAAACAGAATTACTGATTGTAGGCAACAAATATGCTTAGATTGTTTTAAGTTCATAGTTGATCAGAGAATGTTCTGTAATGTGGACTGCGTGAATAATGTAATCATGCTGACTCCTTTTCACCAAATAGTGATAACGCTCTACATATAAGAGGACTGGTTGCGACGAAATGTTTTAAATCCTTTTTTGTCGACGTTTACAAAGCCACAACACCAATTCATGTAATTTTTACGAGTTTAACAGTGAAGTAACAAACTTAATATGCGATTGTGGTCTTTATTTTTGGCGGGGGAATGAGCAGGGGGCAGGGGGCAAATGTATTGTGTACTGTACGTTCACTGCCCCTCTCATTTTCAGAAGCTTGAGGAACGCAGTAGGTCGTAGTGTTATCGTGCACTGGACATCTAAAGCACAGAGTCAGGTACGGTATCTAAAACCGCATTCTTTCGGTGCCAAGTCCAGTGTTTTTTCCGCTGCTGAGTTTCATATCTATAATTCTGAACCGCGAGATAACGAAATGTTGACTGATAAAATTACACAATATGAGATCAAGTAGACGGAAGTTGCAACAGACTGTGGAAAGTCTTCAGCCAATAGTTGGCAGAATTTTGCCAAAAATATAGACCCTCATCAAATCCTGCAGCCGCTTCCAACTGACAACTCGTTCCATTTTAGACGAATATTTCCATGTCGTCTACGAAACGAGAAAGCGACTCATCCGAATGTGACAGATCGCCTGAGAATTCTTTTATTTCATACAGTCGCTGTGTGTCTGCGAAGATGTCAGCTAAGAGGAATATTTTGAAAAGTAAAGGAGCAGCGCCATTAGTTTTTTGATACATCTGACAGATCATAAAAGTTTTATAATACTATGCATCTTTAACTGGAGTGGTAACATCAACGCAGAATCTATACTATTCATTACTGTCGCCACTACACCAATGTGAAGGATCACATTGTAACGCAGTGTACAAAACAAACTGTCTCGTGTAACGATATAGTGAGGAGACAGATATCATAAATGTGAGGCCTAAGTAAGCACGGAGTTTGTTAGAAAGAGAACAGTTGGAATGATATCTCGAGCAACGAAGCAGCCCTATACGAACAGTATTGTAGATTAGCCGGATGCCTGTATTTGTCCTTCCCTGATCGTCCATCAGTGGGAGGAATTCCGAGAAACAGTTGAATGCTCCTAGATTCGTTTTAGCAGTTCCTAGTCTGAGCACACCGTACGCTGCATCGTTAAAGCCGAGTGGACGAGTCCTTATCGACCAGGTACGTGAGAAGCTAAACATTGGGTCGCCACGGAAATTTCAGTCAATATTAACCACTAAGGCCACCAAAACGCCCATGCTCATCGCTCAATTACGGCGGTTACACGCAAACTTGCACTGCGGCGCCCTCCGCGAAAATGCAGGCTGCACTACGCTCTAATTTCTTAAGCCTCACGATGCATCAGCCCATCTACATCCTAATCTGTACACAAAGTTATTTTATGTCTCCCAGTATTTTAACTCCATGCGGTTTAAGGAAGAACTATAATGATGTTGCATTACTGATTTCCACGAGAAATATAAACACTTATCTTCTTCTTCGTCTTGTTCTTCAGAATTTTAACAACGGAATGAAAAAGCGAAATTTAAACATCATAAAAAACAGTCCGGTAGCCGCAGTTGGTATCAATAGCCGCTGTTGGGTATCAAGCCAGTACATGCTGTATTAGCGAGTCGGTAACAGAATATTTCACACGTCACACGCAAATGTGTTTGTGCCTAATTAATGAGAAGAAAGGAAAAAATTATTAGGGGTTAATGTCTCATTAACACAGAGGTCTTCAGAGACGAAGCACTTGCTCAGTCGGACAAGGACAGACATAACTGTACATTCCTGACGAACTTGTCCACTGATTGTATTCAAATGATTCACAGAGACCAAGCAAAAATATGTATCTGGATAATCAGACGGTGTCTTGTATACAGCGCTTCCTTGAAAATATGCGCCTGTCCCGTCCTTTTAAGCCACAAAGAGGAGATGATGATTATGATGATGATGATGATTGGAATAGTGGGGCTTACACCACCCATCTCATAAGGAAACTCCATAGCGAGCGTATCACAACGCCTGATTAATATAAAATTTCAAAGTGTCTGGAGATTTTGTGGCAGGTATGGGCAACATTTGGTGACCCACGGGGCTGTTTCACATACTTCATTAAAATCGCTGGCTGCCTCGTCACGTGATGCGACAGTAGCACTCCTAGCGCGCAAAGGCGAAACTAAGCGTCCGCCACGTTAATGTTCATGGGTTGACGCACCAAAAGGGATGGAAATCCTTTCTCTACACGCCACGCCAGTAACATGCGTTTTTGAGAGTAATCATTTTATGTTCACCTCATCATCTGATGTTACATTATTTGCGTATCGTGGACATCTTTCCTTTACTTACGACGTTTTACAGTAGCTCTAGAATTCTGCAACACTTTTGTAGTAGCCGGCCGATGTGGTCGAGCGGTTCTAGGTGCTTCAGTCTGGAACCGTGCGACCGCTACGGTCGCAGGTTCGAATCCTGCCCCGGCATGGCTGTGTGTAATGTCCTTCGGTTAGTTACGTTTAAGTAGTTCTAAGTTCTAGGGGATTGATGACCTCAGATGTTTAGTCCCATAGTGTTCAGAGCCATTTTTTATAGTAAGGAAACAATGTTTCCGACATGTAAATAAATGAAACATCTAGAGATGGGATGCCATGCATTTTGAAATCACAGAAACATGAACGCCTATAAATGCAACTAGCTGCAGTCGCAGCGTTCTAACGTGTCCACAATGGACAAGAATTATTCAATAATATTAATACGATAAAGAATTGGCAAACAAAATAAGGCAATGAGATAGTCAATCCCAGTCGACAGGCTCTTTGGAGTAACATTGCCATTAACGGTCATGCGCAGCTCACATCTTCCACAGCCCGGAATGAAATCAATCGCGGATCTGATGCCCACCCGTGCTTTATAGTTTGATGAAACCTGTATGGTGGAATAATTCATTTTTCTAGCGTCTCCTTTAGGCGACTCCTAAACACCTGATGCTGATGAATTCTGGACGTCTACTGGCTTATTTATTATTACTTATAAAATTAATTGGTCTCACAATTCCCACAATCGTCTGTCAGACAATGGCTACACGGTTCCCCACGTACACTAGTATATGCAAAAAATCTGAAGTCAACAGAACTCTATTCATTAATCATTAGTGCGATTCATGTGTCAGTATCGAATACAGAAGCACAAAACGTCTAATTTTATACCCAACCTGTTCTCGTTTGGGGGAACTTATTATCTTTGCCACAGTTTTCCACATGACCACAACTGGAGCACAACCCATCGACTGAGTTACGCATCACTATGCCACTGTTTCCCTCCTTATGAACTACACGCTGCAAGTGCTCAAGTTTGGATTTTGTTTCAGCAATTCTCCGCTTATCTTTTCTTCACATGTGTCCAAATGTGGCAGGGCTAAAGACCTTAGTAGGTCTACAAATCTTGTCAGACGAATCGACATCAATAAGGTGCCTTCGAAGAGTGGATTATTATCTCTGCATAAGGAGCGATAGAATTTGTTTGTTCATACGTCGCTTTCTTCCACTTACAGAGGCGACTAACGAGTAATACAGCGATTACTAATGAATCACACAGCTGAACATCTTAATCAATTATGCTTAAGAAGAGTTTCTCTCGGTTTATTGAATTCATTTCGGTATCAAGGCTACATGTGCGACTACAAGTTGTTTTATTGATGCTTTAGCGACGGTTGCTCTGGTGAATGTGCGCATGTGAACCAAGTTAAGCCTAACACGAAAGGCATGCATTTGGTGTGATGGGTAGCACGAAAAACAAAGGAGCAGCGCACGGCAGTGGACACGCGAGGCCGGTGTGACGTCACGGTAGTGTGCTGTGGCGAGAAAGCTGCACAAGGGCCTGTAACTGCGCAGTTCTGAGACAGTAGTTTCGCGCTGCTTCGCACCTTCTCCGTAACCTAATCCTTACGTCCGCCTCAGGCTTTACTTTTACCGAAATTAAGCACAACAATTCTATGAAATCACAGGGCTTTATCAGCCTTCGTCAAGGCGAGTATTGTACACCTCCACAGGATAGAATACATGCATTTCGCTTACACTCAGCCCTTCGCATGTCCTAAAGTTTGTTCTTGCCACCACGACTACTTGCAAGTGTTCTGTGATGTTCTGCGTTAACCTGCACGGGCCGCAATATGTTCCCTTGCAACGAGTCGATGCTCTTTGCCAACGAACACACAAATCCCAGACACGGTTCCATATAAAAATATAACGATCAAAATAATTGGGTTGCAGGGCGATATATCAAGCATTATATACATTTCAGCTTCGAATTCATTCTGTCATACGATAGTTTCATAAAATGGAATATACTGATGTCGATGGTCTGCAATTCTTACCTGTATAATTCACAAGAAGACAATTTATGCAAAAAATGGTGGAATACGGAAACAGGAAAAGTAATAATAATTATGAGAACTGTCCCCTAACGCGATGCATTGCCGCAAGTTTTTCACTTTCGTGGCAACGATTAACTGAGATAACTGGAGCCGGCCGAAGTGGCCGTGCGGTTCTAGGTGCTTCAGTTTGGAACCGCGAGACCGCTACGGTCGCAGGTTCGAATCCTGCCTCGGGCATGGATGTGTGTGATATCCTTATGTTAGTTAGGTTTAATTAACCTCACCCCTGGAACATTTGGTACGGGCGATGACGTAGCAGACAGAATATGCCTTCCAATCGATCCCAGATATGCTCGGTCCGATTCAAGCACGAAGCGCTGGACATAGCATTCGAGTGATAGTGTATCATGGCGTCAGCCAACTAATCTCGGTGGAAAAGCATGGTCGTACATAAATGTGTGTGACACCAGCATGCGGCAGTTCAGAAAGTCGGAGAATCTTTTCTCAATACCAAAGTCACATAACATGGTGAATTCTAAGTCCGTTTATGCTCTTACAGTCCACACTTTGTTTTTTTGTTTTTTTCCCTCTCACTCCGCACGTATAGGCGATCTGTCAATCTCGCTGATAGCCTACGAAACTGGTTCCATTCACCATGTTCCTCCGCTCAATTGCTTCGGGTATAACGTGTCGCGCTATTGACGGTACATGTTGTGGGTTGGCAGGAGAGCCAACACCGTGATTATTAGAGGAAGCCGAAAGGCACGCGTTTTAGCTCACGCAGGCTGGCGTGAGGTCTGGAACAGGGCAAGGAAATTAGAATTTAGAAAAACTGACGTAGCTGGTGGAGTACTTAACTGTAATCCATTAATGATGAGCGTCGCTCTTGACTGTACATTATTCACAATATCAATAGTAACTGAACATGGCGCCTTGCTAGGTCGTAGCAAATGACGTAGCTGAAGGCTATGCTAACTATCGTCTCGGCAAATGAGAGCGTATTTTGTCAGTGAACCATCGCTAGCAAAGTCGGTTGTACCACTGGGGCGAGTGCTAGGAAGTCTCTCTAGACCTGCCGTGTGGCGGCGCTCGGTCTGCAATCACTGATAGTGGCGACACGCGGGTCCGACGTATACTAACGGACCGCGGCCGATTTAAAGGCTACCACCTAGCAAGTGTGGTGTCTGGCGGTGACACCACAGTACACATGTCATTATCCTACCTCAACAGATTTTATCTTCAGAAATATGACATCCATCAAACCCACTACAGTTGTGTTGCACTTAGCATTTCGACGGGCCCTAGACGAGCTTGCCATTATTTTCTTCAAAAACAACAAGTGCTTTCAATAAGAGAGTAAGAGTCCAAGATGGTGAAATTACTCTTTTCACACATTCCAATTGCTTTCGATTCAAGTGATTCAGCAGCTTCTATTTCGCCTTGCAATAGATTCAACGCGATCACATTCACGAGACAATGCATCACTTTAAGTCCCATCGAAATCTATCACCGAATAACGGTTCCTCCATTTCCATTAAATAAGCAACGTTCCATTAAGCTTTCACATGTGTAGATCACGTGTCTACGTATGCAGGACAGGTTTTCCCTCTTCCTTTAGAAACACGGAGCGGTTTCAAAAATGGCTCTGAGCACTATGGGACTTAACATCTATGGTCATCAGTCCCCTAGAACTTAGAACTACGTAAACCTAACTAACCTAAGGACAGCACACAACACCCAGTCATCGCGAGGCAGAGAAAATCCCTGACCCCGCCGGGAACCGAACCCGGGAACCCGTGCGTGGGAAGCGAGAACGCTACCGCACGACCACGGAGCGGTTTTAGTGCACGCTGGTGCACACTTAATATGTATCCAGATATTTTGGTCGATCCCTTGGTTATTTCGATCAGAGCAGAATGTATTTGTTTTTGGTAGTAATTTTTTGCAGGTTTTGTCGTTAATTACGTCAAAGGATAGAAAGAATGACGCAGATACAAGAACTGTATAATATTAAAAGAAACGACTATTTTGCTTCATTTTATGTACAACATAACTTTGTACCTGACATTACTGTATAAGTTAGAAATGTACGACATCTGACTGTGTTGTTTCAGGATGGTCGTAGAGGAGATTGTTCGTCGATGCTTTCCTCCGACCTGAGGATAAAGATGCGTACCTTTATCGCGTGAAGGCACATGAGCGCTTGCGTTCTGTAGTACTGAAATAGTGTTGTTACATACGATTATGAAAATCAATGGAAGGGAGCGGGCAAAAGCCAGAGCCAGCACATGCCTGCTCTCCTCTAAAAGCACCATAGGACGCAAGCGTAAGCTTCAGCCGATAGTGCGGCATTATTTCAACGATCATACTCTCACCTACATTTGTGTATTTCTGTACATTACAATGCAACTATAAATATACCCTCTACACTGCGTATAACTGTGAATTAAAAAGTTATCTCCGTAAAATGTAAAATAGTTCGTCTCATAACATAATTGTTTTCGCAATTGTAAATATATTTCTTCTTCAAAGTATCTGCAGCAGTGTAAACTAGCTAGAAAAAATGTTCTCCATGATGGCAAGCTAAGTTTTTATTATTATTATTATTATTTCTGCGATATTTCGGAATTAATATAGGATATGGTCCAAATTTAACGTCATATTATTGTACATGCCGAAAGAAATTTCCGACTGTTGAAGCAATGGGGCAATGAAATAACTAATGGCTATATACGAAAATTTGTGCCGGGCCGGGATTCGAACCCGGATTTCCCGCTTTACACGAGCGGTCGCCTTAACCGCTTCAGCTATTCGAGCACGTCTCCCTTCTGACCAAATCTCGATGTGGCGCACACTACGGAGTAGTGTCCGCTGTCCATTAATCCTTTTGACTCGCAGCCATACTGCATTCCCGCGAAAGGTCGGACATTATGGCAAAAGAGAAAGGAAAGAAGTCGTGTTGAATAGAGACATCTTCAAGTGACGTTGTGTTTTGGCTTTCTGTAGCGAACTGCAGTTCCAGATATTTTATTACTTCGCTTCTGGAGCAAACAAATCTGTTGTTGCTCGCAATAACAGTGGACTATGCTTCGAGAACTGAAAGCTGTACTTACTACGTGAAAATAAAATGGACAAAGATACAGAAGATATTCTGTGGAAAATCGGCAACCGCTTACTCGAAGATATACATCTTTAGATAAATGAAAACTAAGACGGAAATTAGCCGATCGTAGTGACAATATTCTGTTGCTGGTTTTGGAGCTAAGAATAAAACGAGGTAAGAGTAAAACCGAAACGGACTCTAGTTTACCGATGCGAAGCTGTGGACGACAACGAGAACGGTCCGCCCCGATGCGCCAGCAGCTCTACGGCTACTGAGTGTGGGCGGCACATTCCGGTCACTTAATCCGTCGGCGCAGCTGCCACAAGCACTACTGGCGGACGCACGTCCTACGCCTTGCTTTGCCAATTCCTTTCTCTGTCGCGCTCTGTGTATGTCGGCGGAGTAAACAATTAACAGATAGGATTCAGCCACAAGTCTGACTCACTGTGTGTATCGAGAGAGAAAAAACATATTTTAGGGTGAATAACTATGAAGAGGCACAGACACGGTGCTTTGTGTGTCAAGGGAGGAATAACCATCAGTTATGAGTGAACTGTCGAGAGTCCATCCAGTTTTCGCTATAATGGGACAAGTCCTTAAACTGATACAAGACCTTCAAACGAATTACACGTAATTATTTACAAAGACTGAAACTAATGTATCAGAGGAAAATTCAAGCACAAAAACTAATAAATCATACGACTTAATCACTCGCAAAGCACTTCATGCCATTTTTCTTTTCTGTTTATTTTTTTTTTGCTGCCGATGTAGGTATTTGCTACAATTGCCTTGTACACAAAAACTCACAAACTCTGTTGTATTCCCTCCATATTATTCTTATTTGCAATCGTTTTTCTTATGAAATTTTCACCGTATATTCTCACATCGTCTTATAGACATTTTCGAACAGTTTTTTGTATTACGTTCTTCTTATCGTTTGCCTGAAACTCCCGCCTTCTCTTTAATAGATGCTTTATTACCTTTGGGATTTTCCCTGTATTTGGTCTCCTTGATGCTTTCAGCGTCTTTTCTTTTTTACCTGATTGTCTTTGTTAAATATCACCATTTTTAAAACAAGTCTTAACATTCCTTCAATATTTGTTACACTGTTTTAATTTTCTATACGCCTTAATTTTACCCCTGCTCTGTTTCTCTGTAATAAAACACGTTCTCTCATTGTCACGGTATTTGGTATCCGATTTTTCGCCGCACTTATGATAATTTTACAATATCCCATTTTACATACTTTACGTAACCTTTCGTCTCCACTAACCTATGTACAGACCCTAAAGTTCTGCAATTTTTTCTCCAAAATAAAATGTAGTAGAAGCAATTGGGTTTCTAAGATCCGTGTTAATATTTATTTAACAAAACGTCTATAGTAAGGCGTAGCAGTAGCTGCGCGTGTCCCGCGGCCTGACGCCATTATACGAAATGCCTCAGACCACTTCAGCCAATGAATTTTATCCCGGCCAGTAATCTCAGGAACTTCCACGTGGCAGTAAGGTCTCCCACAGCTCTACCCATGGTATATCAGCATGCCAGGGCCCGAAGAGTTTCGCTAGACATGCAACAGCACTGAACCTCGGCAGTGCAGTCTCAGTCCGAGTCAGAGTGCTTCTGGGTCAAGTCTGGAATCGACACAACCAGTCTACATGCCGACCACGAGCCTCAACCCCTAAATGACGTTCCAGTTTGATAGTTGATTTACATCGAGATCTGTCCTTAAACGTGTTTCTTTTAATGCAGAAAACGAGTGAAGCTATTGTTGTCGTCTTTAGTGCAGAGACTGGTTTGACGCAACTCTCTCTACATAACAATAGCAACCTTCATACGTATTGTGATCTTACTCTATGCAAGCTTTAGCCACCCTATTCTAATTCATTCTCCACCTCCTCTCCCCTCACCCAGCGCGTGCACACACACACACACACACACACACACACACACACACACACACACACACACACACACACACACTTACGTCCATTATCATATTAGTTACGTATTGATGTCTCATGCTGAAGGTTATGTGGGTACCTATACACGGAGAAACATTCGTCACACACAGAGGAATAAAAAAAATGTTTCAAATGGCTCTGAGCACTATGGGACTTAACATCTATGGTCATCAGTCCCCTAAAACTTAGAACTACTTAAACCTAACTAACCTAAGGACATCACACAACACCCAGTCATCACGAGGCAGAGAAAATCCCTGACCCCGCCGGGAATCGAACCCGGGAACCCGGGCGTGGGAAGCGAGAACGCTACCGCACGACCACGAGCTGCGGACACAGAGAATAAAGTGTGTTATAGGGACGTGGGTAAGGAAACGCTGCATTTCCATATCAGAGCTCATTTTGTAACTCTCTTCATAACCACACCAAGGGAAACAAGTTGTCTGAATTACGGTTAACAAACAGAATGTAAAACGTTCTACTGAATACTTCAAACAACGTCGGGAGAAAAAAAATAGTGGCAAGGGAGAATTCTCGAAGCGAGTCACACGAGGTACAGTTTTGGATCCACTCCTATTCCCTGTTATGTGCTGTCGACAATCCTCACGAAATTGTACGATCACGTCATCAACAAAGATTTCTGTCACTGTTTAGGCCGGCAGTGCCAGTGACTTTTTGGTAGGGCCTCATGTACTTCCACTCAGACCCGAGAGAGAAATTAAACATTCTTTCTTGGAGAATACTCAACCCCTTCTGCTAGACCTTGTGTCTTTACGAATGTGACTAAACATGTAATGTACTTTATGCACGATGGAGACCCTCCTCATTTCGATATTAATGCTCGTAGGTTTCTAGATAACAGATTCGGTGACGGATGGATACGTAGAGGTGGATCATTTCCTTCGCCTCCACACTCTCCGGGCCTATACCCACTAGACTTTTGTTTGTAGTGGCATTTGAAAACTCTTGTGTACAGAACTCCAGAGAAGATGTGGAGAGCCTTCGTGCCCGTATTGTGGAAGATTGTGAAACAATACGCAGTTCTCCAAGGATACATCAGCGCACCAGGGATTCGATGCGACGGCGGGTTGATGCATATATCATTGCCAACGAAGGGCATTTTGAGCATTTTATTTACAAAAGTGTTTCATACTATGCTGATAAGTTCTTTTCCTTGTGTTACCCATGATTACTGTGTTGAAGATTTGTAGAAAGTGAACTCTAACATGGAAACAAAGTGTTTCTGGGCCCTTATCCATACAACATATATCCTTCATTTATGCGTGAGGAATGTTTCCTGAAAGTTTGGCCATACGTTTTTGTTACACCCTGTATAGGCAGCCACATAACCTTCAGCATTCTTCTGTAGTAGTATATTTCAATAGTTTCTATTCACTCCTGACGAATACTTTAAGAAAACACTTCCTAACACTTAAATTTTCAGGGTAATAGTTATTGAACTATATGAAATAAAATCGTCATAATTTCTGAACGGTTTGCGTCAGGACGTTCAAACGGCACGGTTGGCCACGGGGCATTATGGGAATTAGTATGCGCATGCATGGTTTGGTCTAGCGACGAAGCCCACTTTTATTTGGATGGGTTCGTCAATAAGCAAAATTGGCGCATTTGGGGGAGTGAGAATCCCCATTTCGCGATGTAAAAGTCTCTTCACCCTCAACGGGTGACTGTGTCGTGCGCAATGCCCAGTCACGGAATAATCAGTGCGATGTTCCTTCATGGCACAGTGACTACCAAACGGTACGCGAAGATTTTGGAAGATAATTTCATCGCCATTATCCAAAGAGATCCCGATTTAGACAAGATGTGATTCATGCAGGACGGAGCTCAACCTCATCGAAGCAGGAGTGTGTTTGATGTTCTAGAGGAGCACTTTGGGAAACTGGCATGCACCTCCAGTGGCCGCCATATTCTCTGGTTCTGAGCACATGCGACTCCTTTTTGTGGGGCTATATGAAATATAAGGTGTACGCAATAACCCCAAAACCATTGCTGAGCTGAAAACAGCCATTCAGGAGGTCGTCACCAGCATCGATGTCCCGACACTTCAGTGCGTCATGCAGAATTTCACTATTCGTCTGCGCCAAATCATCGCCCTGTAGTGACGTTCACATGTTGAATAAAGTGTGTGCGCCCGCCGATGTGGCCATGCGGTTCTAGGCGTTATAGTCTGGAACCGCGCGGCCGCTACGGTCGCAGGTTCGAATCCTGCCTCGGGCACGGATGTGTGTGATGTCCTTAGGTTAATTAGGTTTAAGTAGTTCTAAGTTCTAGGGGACTGATGACCTAAGATGTTGAGTCCCATAGTGCTCAGAGGCATTTTGAAAGTGTGTGCACGCCGTAGTTTGTAACCAATTTACGTTTTTTTCATATAGTTCAATAATTGTCACCCTCTCTGTTACATGTAAATATATTTTTGAGAACAGCTGTTCTTGCTATTGTCAGACTGTCAGCAGATCCTCTGTTTCTGGCGTTGGTAGTCATTTTCTGTTCAATATCAAAATTTGTCCCGTACTTTTACTGTCTGACTTTTTCATCCAATTTCCTAATCATCATCTGATATAATGACACTAAACTCCATCACCCCTGTTTTACTCTTTTGATATTCATCTTATAACATGTTTTCAATTTACATCCCTTTCAACTAATCTCCCAGTCTTTTGGCGTCTCTGATAAAATAAGAATGTCATCCGCAAACATAAAAGTTTCCATGTTGCTTGAGTCTTTCCAAACATTTTTGTTGATGAAATGGTTCCCAGGCGAGCCATCGGATGTCATAGTGAAATTCCCACGATAGTTTAGCGGCCCTGCCTACTCGAGGCCGCTACGCGTCATGGCGGGCGAGAGAAATGGTGCGGGAGACGCTGATGTAGCCCGGGGCGCACAGTGAAACAGTGAGAGCATTAAAAAGCGTTTATCATGTCACCGCAGTCGGTTGCAGAATGTGCAGATGCGCCCGTGACGTCCGTTGCCCTCAGTCATGGGCGGCTGCTACCACGGCGCCGTGCGGTCCGCAAGCAGACGAAGAAGTGAGCACGGCTCGTTCAGGGCCGCCGGAGTTTGCCGGATAAGCACTCGTGCGCTTATTCGAGGTCCCCACGCCGTACGTGGGTGCGATAGCCGACACTAAGTGTCCTGATGCAGAGGAGCAATGGTCCCCGTGACCCACCAGGGGTAGACCAGCACGGTGGCCGGTGATGTATAGGTGGCTAGCAGGTTGCGAGGGCGCGCCTCCCCCAGACAGATTGTAAACAGCTTGCATTCCGTCGGCCAAAGTCCCTCAGAGGACGGGGGCTGGCCGCACACCAGCTGCTCGCACTGGTGAAGTTTCCTAGTCCCGCAGCTGCCTCGGGCTGGACCTCGACAAGTTGATCAGCAGGCAGGCAGCCAGCAAACCTTCGTCACCAAAGTGTTAGTAGCGGTTTCTCTGAAACTCAACAGACCTCATTCTCTCCGGTTTAAGATGCAGACAGGGTGGCAGCATGACTGAATACCCTGAGCCTCTAGGATAGATATTTATACGCTTATTGCTACATTTCTGACGCAGTCTGAGGGAGCAGGGGGAGGGGGGGGGGGGACGAATGGGTTTGTTACGCACTACCCGTCCCGTCAACTTTCCCTGGCTCGCTCCCGAGTTCCGCAGCAAGCACTGGTTGCTAGGCTCGGTTAAGGCGTATCTGCAATGCGTGAGTTTTCGGCAGCACGCGAGTGCTCTGAGTTACAAGATGTTACTTCACTCTCGATCACAATGTGTTACAGCGTTAGCTGTTCTATGCGCTTCGCCCGTGGATGTTGTCGCAAACCCGTCCGGCCGGAGTTTTTGATGTCTGCAGTACTGCTCAGTGGCCTCCTCGATTAGCACACTGGGCCGTGTTGGCCTATATTGACTGTCAGCGGCCGGAATAAACTTTAAAAAAAATTTACAATTCGCTCACCGAACTTTTCTGGGGCGCAGCAAAATTTCATTGGTGCAATAGACAGACATCTTCAGGTGCGACGAACACACTGCTGAGCTGTCACTGAAGCCTCCCTTCTATACTACTCTGGAGCTCTTTTTACACGAGCAACTTTCTCGTCAAAATCGACAACTTGAAGTGCGTGCGCTTTTTGTATCTTTGTGTACCTTTGTGTGGGGCAAATAAAAGTCGCCCGGAGAATAGTGTTCCAGGATACAAAGAAACACAGCAGAGGAAAGGAACATGGTCCAGTGCGTGCAAGATGGCTACCAATTCTGCAGTAAAAACTCTACAGCCATCTGGCAAGGAACAAAGTTCCGTGTGTCTCGCATAGGTGTAAGCATAATCGGTGTGACCAGCAACCATGGAGCCATCAGTATAAATCACTTCTGAACCCTGTAATGAACTGAGGAGACAGTAGAATGGGTGGCGAAGGGCCTCCGGAGAGATAGAATCCTCTGAATTGATGGAGAGATCAAGACAGAGCTGTGGCCGAGAGACGCAGCACAGAGGGGTACGTGCGTGAGCACAGAAAAGAGGCGGTAAAGAGAAGTGTTGGAGCTCAGAAAAGAGCGACTGAATGCGGGCAGCCATAGTGAGCCCACATTGTGGTTGCTAACGAGGGAGGTTGATCTCCATCTCTGGATAAAGGAGACCATAAGTAGGGTGCTTTGTGGTGCAGCGAATGTGGAGCACGTAAAATATCAGCTGCTGTCGGCACAAAACTCGCAGCGGTGGAATCCGTGCCTCTGCAATAAGGCTAATCACAGGGCTAGTATGGAAGCCATCAGTCGCAAGTCGTACCCCACAATGGTGGATGGGGTCTAGTATCTGCAATGTCTAAGGTGATGTAGGACCATAGATAGGACTCCCGTAGTCTAAATGAGACTGAAAAAGCACTTTATATAATCGCAGGAGAATAGAGTGGTCTGCACCCCTGGTGGTACTGCACAGACATCTAAGAACATTGAAATGTAACCAGCACATCCCGCTGGCGAAGATGTGAGAGCCATGTCAACCAGGCATCAAAGACCAGACTCAAGAAGTGATGCGTGTCCACCACCTCGAGGGCTTGGTCATTGAGGATCAGGTCCGGATGGGGATGGACTGTGCAGCGACGGCAGAAATGCATGACACACGACTTGGCCACCGAAAACTGAAAGCCATGGGAGAGAACCCAAGATTGCGCTCAGTAGATTTTCCCCTGTAGATGGCGTTCTGCAGTACCCACAATGGAGGAAGTGATGCAGATACAAAAATCTGTCAGCATATAAAGAGGGGGACACTGTCAGCCCAGTCCATTAATGGCTACAAGAAAGAGAGAGACGCTCAGCAAGGAATCCTGTGGAACCCCATTTTCTTGCTGTTGGGAAGAGATGTAGGAGGACCCAACTTGGACCCAGACAGAGCGACAAGAAAGAAAGTTACAGATAAAAACGGGCAGAGCACCCCGAAGGCCCCATTTGTGAAGGGTGCTGAGAATGTGGTGGCGCCAGGTGGCGTTGTAGGATTTATGCAAATAAAAGAAGACTGCAATGAGGTGTTGCCGATGGGCAAAAGCCGACTGGGTAGCAGACTCCAGGTGGACTAAGTAATCCACCGTAGAGTGGCCACAGCGAAAACCACCTTGAGTCGATGACAAAACGTCGCGGGATTCAAGGATCCAAAATAGCCGCCGAGACACCAGGTGTTCCAGGAGCTTGCAGAGGGTGTTGGTAAGGCTAATTGAACGGTAGCTATCCAACTGAAGAGGCGGCTTCAACACCAGAATAACAATGTTTTCCTGCCACTGGGTAGTAAATACCCCCTCATTCCACAGACAGTTGAAAATGGTCAGTATACAATGGTGGCCAGCCACCAATAAGTGTTGGAGCATTTAGTTATGTATCTGATCCGGTCCAGGAGCCGTGTCGGGACAAAGGGCGAGGGCACTGCCGAATTCCCACTCCCTAAATGGGGCATTATAAGGCTCCAAGCAGCGAGAAACGAAACACAAAAGCAGTTATTCCGAGTGCTCTTTCAGGAGGAGGAACATGGGTGGATACTGAGTCGATGCAGAGGCTTGGGCAAAGTGTTGGGCGAAATGCTCTGTGACAAAGTCCGGATGGGTAAGGATAACACAATGCACAGAAATTCCTGCAATGCCGGTGGGAGGACGAAAGCCAAAAATTAGCCTGAGTTTCGCCCAGATTTGTGAAGAGGGGGTGTGCGGTCCTATGGCAGCCACAAATCGTCCCCAGCAAATCCGTTTCTGAAATTTGATTAGGTAATGGGCCTGGGCGCGGAATCGTATAAAGACCAGAAGGAGAGCAGTGGAAGCGTGCCGCTTAAAGTGTTGAAGAGCAAAGCGGCGGTCTTTTATGGCCACAGCAATTTCCGGAGTCCACCAAGGGACCATCTTCCAACAGGGGAACTTGAGGAAGAAGGGATGGCTGAAACAGCTGCAGAAAGAATGGCGGCAGTCAAAGTCTGTGTAGACTCATCAATACTACTTTGTGGTAGTACATGGGGGATGGTAGCAGAGGAGAAGGCATCCCTATCAGCTTTAGAGAAAGCCCACCTGGGAGGGTGATGGAGCGAGATATACTGAAGGAAGGTCAAAACAATCGGGTAATGATTGCTGTTACATAAGCCATCTAGACACCTCACTGAATGGAGGGAAGAAGGCCGTGGCTGCAGATGGAGAGGTTAATGGCAGAGAAAGTGCCGTGTGCCACACTGAAGTGTGTGGGAGCGCCAGTGTTTAGGATACAGAAGTCAAGCCCTACCAGAACAGCTTCAACTGTCCTGCCCAGGGCAGTAGTCGTGTGACTACCCCAAAGAGGGTTAAGGGCATTAAAGTCTCCTCGAAGCAGAGAAGCGAGAAGGGAGAAGGGAGTTGTTGAAGAATAGAGGTTAGTGCAAGGGATGTGGGCAGCCTGTCAAGTGGGAGGTAGAGATTAAAGATTGTGATTGGAGTGGCCAGATGGACCCTGACAGCAATTGCTTCCAGCGTGGTATGGAGGGGAACCCATTTACTAACAATGTCCTTGCGGACCAAGGTGCAAACACCACCAGAAGCCCACAAGGGGCCAATTCGGTTTCGACAGAAAGCGTGGAACCCACGAAGGGTGTTGAGTAAGAATTGACAAAATGGGTCTCCTGGAGAGCAATGCAGGCAGCAGAGTAGGGGGAAAGAAGGGCCTGCAACTCTGGGAGGTGATGCAAATAGCCATTACAATTCCATTGGAGGATTCTCATGCTGGAGTCCAAATGGGAAGCAAACGGACCAGAGCCAGTCACACCGCCGAGTCGCCATCTGTCGCCAATAAGGACAGGGTAATGTCCACATAGGTGGGGTCAGACTGTTGGTTCATTGGCTGGAGGAGGGGAAGGCGGCACCTCAGGGGTACCAGACGGGCCTTGTTCTTGTGTTTCTGCTTCTTCTCTTGTGAAGGATTAGAAGAGCAGACTGCAGCGAGAGGGGGGGGGGGGGCACGGAATTATACCTGAAAATCTTGGCATCCACCAGCCGCGCATCGGGTGACCGATGTGGAGCTGCAGGTCGCCTTTCAGGGGAGTGTCGGGAAGAGGAGCCCCTGGAGGGAGCTCCAGTAGCAGTGGCTGCCGAAGAAGGCGAGTGCTTCTCCAGTGGGGGAGGGGGAACAGCACCCAAAGGGGTGGGTATGGGTACTGATGGGGAGGGAGAGGGGGAGTGGGAGGGGGAGGGGAGTTGGAGACTGAGGGTGAGGCGGAAGGTGTGGGGCGGATGGGGCAGGGCTGGGAAGAGGAGGGGGTAAGGGGGGGATGAACATAACTGAAGCAAAAGTAGAAGTTATAGGCATGGGATAGAGCCAGTCATACTTTCGACATGCCTCAGTGTAGGTAAGTCGATCCAAGGCCTTGTACTCTTGACTCTGTCATTCTTTCATGCACACCAGGCATGCTGGTGAATCTGGAGGATGCTGCGCATTACAATTCACACACACTGGTAGGGGGCGCCCACAGTCACTGCAGAGGGGATCATTGATGCACTGGAAAGACATGTGTCCAAACCGTAAGCATTTACAGGGTGTTTCAAAAATGACCGGTATATTTGAAACGGCAATAAAAACTAAACGAGCAGCGATAGAAATACACAGTTTGTTGCAATATGCTTGGGACAACAGTACATTTTCAGGCAGACAAACTTTCGAAATTACAGTAGTTACAATTTTCAACAACAGATGGCGCTGTGGTCTGGGAAACTCTATAGTACAATATTTTCCACATATCCACCATGCGTAGCAATAATATGGCGTAGTCTCTGAATGAAATTACCCGAAACCTTTGACAATATGTCTGGCGGAATGGCTTCACAAGCAGATGAGATGTACTGCTTCAGCTGTTCAATTGTTTCTGGATTCTGGCGGTACACCTGGTCTTTCAAGTGTCCCCACAGAAAGAAGTCACAGGGGTTCATGTCTGGCGAATAGGGAGGCCAATCCACGCCGCCTCCTGTATGTTTCGGATAGCCCAAAGCAATCACACGATCATCGAAATATTCATTCAGGAAATTAAAGACGTCGGCCGTGCGATGTGGCCGGGCACCATCTTGCATAAACCACGAGGTGTTCGCAGTGTCGTCTAAGGCAGTTTGTACCGCCACAAATTCACGAAGAATGTCCAGATATCGTGATGCAGTAATCGTTTCGGATCTGAAAAATGGGCCAATGATTCCTTTGGAAGAAATGGCGGCCCAGACCAGTACTTTTTGAGGATGCAGGGACGATGGGACTGCAACATGGGGCTTTTCGGTTCCCCATATGCGCCAGTTCTGTTTATTCACGAAGCCGTCCAGGTAAAAATAAGCTTCGTCAGTAAACCAAATGCTGCCCACATGCATATCGCCGTCATCAATCCTGTGCACTATATCGTTAGCGAATGTCTCTCGTGCAGCAATGGTAGCGGCGCTGAGGGGTTGCCGCGTTTGAATTTTGTATGGATAGAGGGGTAAATTCTGGCGCATGAGACGATACGTGGACGTTGGCGTCATTTGGACCGCAGCTGCAACACGGCGAACGGAAACCCGAGGCCGCTGTTGGATCACCTGCTGCACTAGCTGCGCGTTGCCTTCTGTGGTTGCCGTACGCGGTCGCCCAACCTTTCCAGCACGTTCATCCGTCACGTTCCCAGTCCGTTGAAATTTTTCAAACAGATCCTTTATTGTATTGCTTTTCGGTCCTTTGGTTACATTAAACCTCCGTTGAAAACTTCGTCTTGTTGCAACAACACTGTGTTCTAGGCGGTGGAATTCCAACACCAGAAAAATACTCTGTTCTAAGGAATAAACCATGTTGTCTACAGCACACTTGCACGCTGTGAACAGCACACGCTTACACCAGAAAGACGACATACAGAATGGCGCACCCACAGACTGCGTTGTCTTCTATATCTTTCACATCTCTTGCAGCGCCATCTGTTGTTGAAAATTGTAACTACTGTAATTTCGAAAGTTTGTCTGCCTGAAAATGTACTGTTGTCCCAAGCATATTGCAACAAACGGTGTATTTCTATCGCTGCTCGTTTAGTTTTTATTGCCGTTTCAAATATACCGGTCATTTTTGAAACGCCCTGTAAATCATCTCATTGGTGGTGGAATATAATGTTTTACATCACACCGATACACCATCACCTTTACCTTCTCTGGGAGGGTGTGCCCCTCGAAGGGCAGGATAAAGGCGCTTGTATCAGTGCGACTGTTTTTAGGGTCTCGCCGTACACGGCGGATAAATCGGACTCCTCGCCGCTTGAGGTTTGCACGAAGCTCCTCGTCAGTTTGGAGAAGAAGATCCTGGTGGAAAATTATGCCCTGTACCGAGTTCAAAGATTGGTGGGATGCAACAGAGACTGAGATGTCACTGAGATGGTCACAAGCACGCATGGCTTCAGATTGGGCAGCAGAAGATGTCTTTATGAGCACAGAACCCGACTGCATTTTACTCATGGATCCACTTCGCCATACTTAACTTCAATCGTCTCCACAAAAAACAAAGGCTTGGTCGTGGCAAGACTTTCGCCATCGGTCCTGGTACAAACCAGGTACCGAGGGAAAGGTTTCAACCCAAGGTGGCGAGCTTGACCCTCTTCCCAGGTGGTGGCCAGGGAGGGGAAGGTGGTGGTAAGTTCCTATGGGACCAAACTGCTAAGGTCATCGGTCCCTAGGCTTACACACTACTTAAAGAAACTTAAACTAACTTACGCTAAGGACAACAAACACACCCATGCCCGAGGGAGGACTCGAACCTCCGACAGGGGGAGGGGAAGGCTGAAGGATCAGAAGAAGGAGTGTCATGTCTTCTATCACTCCTAGAGACGACCACAGAATGGCCAGGATTTTGAAGCTTTCGTCGCTTCATGTGCAAGACGTCCGCCCTAGTACCACCCACTCTGACCAGGGCTTGCCCCTTGGGCGCCACCCGCCACAGCAAGGGCTGTCTGGCACGGCGGCCATTGCCGTGACTTCTGATTCCCCAAAGTGATGAGCATCGACTACTTGGCATAAGACACGAGACGTTAACAGATCAGGTACTAGCAGTGTGATCCCTGTGTTGCCAGGGGGCTCAGCCAAGTGGGTACATAACAGCCCCACCACACGGACTGGCTACCGTGCTGGTGACCTAGCAGCAAGGGAGCCAGGGTGCAAGGGGAAAAGGGATGGGAGGGGGAGAGGAGCCTGCACCATGGAAACTAGGTTGGGAGTTCATCCCCAAATTGCTCACACTGAACGGAAAACGTTGGAAATGGAGGTCAAACCCCAAGGGGACCAAAAACGCCAAAAAGGAGATAGAAACAGTAAACTAAACAACAGCACATTCCGAAACAAAGTCGATAGGCTAGCTAGGTCCATATGAAAAGGTCCACCAAGAAGGAAAGGAGAGGGCAGGGAGAAAGGGGGAAGGACAGGGAAGGAGAGGAACGGGGACGGTAATGCAGTCTGTAAAACGGAAGGAGACTGCAATAGCTCGGGGCCTCGTGTGTGCCACACATGTACCCACAAAAGGTACTGTGAGGCCCCCTGGGAGGGGGGGGGGGGCCTCGCTCATGGTGTAACTAAATACGTAAGGCGGCCAGGATGATGCAAAATTGCTTACTGGTGATATCAGTTACTACCTTAACGTTAATCATTGTCATTTACTATTCATTTATGAGAGCAGCGTGTGTCAGGACAGGTGACAGCAAGATCCGTGGTGTGGAAAGCTACGAGGAGCGTTCAATAAGTAATGCAACACGTTTTTCCTCGGTTAATTTTGGTTGCAAAAATGCGTTTGTTGTGGAATATCATATTCTCGCTTCAGCTCCTATAGTTTCATGAAGCTCTGATTCGTGGAGGCGCTGTACGTAGCCTTCAAAAGGGCGAAAGTAACGGAGTGTTTTTCAGGGAGAGGGCTGTTCCTTTTGGCGGTAAACCAGAGCATCGCAGATATTCGTAGGCGCTTGCGTAATTTCTTCCGAGACCTGGCAGTGAACAATGCCACGGTGAGTCGTTGGGCGAGACGTTTGTCGTCATCGCACTAGGTCCCGCAAACCTGCATGGTCTCTCCCGTGCTGGCTGACCACACACAGCTGTGAATCCTGCAATGTTAGAATGTGCGGACACACTAATTCGAGGTGATCGACGGATCAAAATCAAACACCTCTCTGCTCAACTGGACGTCTCTGTTGGTAGTGCTGACACACTAGTCCACCAGTTGAACAGCTACGAAGCACCACCTGCACGGAATTGCTTGCTCGTCACGAGGCTGATCGTGACAATTACTTAGTCGAACATCCTCACAGGCGATGAAATGTGTGTTCTATATTGCGACATAATTGTTGTGAAGGAGTGCGACAATAGTTTAAGTTAAATGTTTTTTTAAGAAAAATGTTACGTTACCGGTTTCAACGAACTAAGTCGTCATTTTCAAATGTAAAAGATCAGCCGAAGAAGATATAATATATGGTCACAATTCCCATTATATATTCTCTAACTGATGTTTTACACTTGAAAATGACGACGTAGTTCGTTGAAACAGGTAATGCAACCCCTTTTTTTTAAAAAAAAGAAAAATTTTATGTACCGTAACTAAGGCTTCACCATTTAGTTTCAAATAAACATTTAAAATATATGTTCATCAGTTCGACCGGGAAACAAAACGGCAGTCCACGGAGTGGCGCCACATCATCTCTTCTCCGAAGAAAAAGTTTAAAGCAGCACTCTCAGACAGTGAAGTCATGTCGACGGGTTTCTGGGAATCTGACGGGGTTATTATGTTTGGTGTCGTCCTTTATGATGAACGATCATCTCTGAAGTGTATTGAGCTACCCTCAGGAAATTGAAGAACCGACTTCAGCGTGTTCGTCGTCATGAAAATGCAAATGAAGTTGTACTGCGCCAAGACAACGCAAGACATCACACACATCTGAGCAGCCGAGAGCAGCTCACAAAACTTCATTGGACCGTTCTTCCTCATCCACCCTACAGCCTGGATCTTGCACCTTCCGACTTCAATCTGTTTGGCCCAACGGCAGATGTACTCCACGTGAAGAAGTACGTGGATGATGGGGAGGTTATTGATGCAGCAAGACGTTGGCTCCGACTTCGAACAATGGAGTGGTACCATGCGGGCATACAAGCCCTTCCAGTAAGATGGCATAAGGACGTCGCATTGAACGGAGATTATGTTGAAAAATAGGGTTTTGTGGCCAAAAGAGTGGGGAATGATATGGTGTATTGGAATCCTGAATAATACCAACCTGCTTTCAGAAAAAATGTGCTACTTTCTATATGGAACGCCCCTCATGACCTACAGCCTACAATATCCGTGCATCTCCGATGTTGGTTCCAGAAATACAACGCAGGATACATTAACCATATCATCCTACCATACGAGCTCTCAAAGATGTTCGTCATCAATCTGGCCAGCACTATGGGCATCACCCCTTCAGTAACCACGACAAGACGTAGGAACGGCGTGAAAGATTATCTCCCAAAATGACTGATGACGTATCAGAGAACGTCCGTATATGGTAACCTTACCGGAAAAGATATTCGTCAGTGATCGATATGGAGCGCCGTAGATTGTGTATGACTGGTATCACCCTGTCATGTTGCCTTTCACTCCTGCCGGAAGTCGTGTCAGTGAAGCGGTGTGTTTGTGCCAGTCGGTTGTTTGTAATCAGTGCAATAAGATGGATCAACTTGGAGACGTGACAGAATGGCCGAAAGGAGCTATCGCGTTTGGACGTGCCTATAACCACACCATGAATGACGTTGCCCGATCTGTTCATTATCAACGAAGCCTGTGGTGGTCCTACATGTCTACAAGGAATGCTGCACCACTCGCAGCCACGTAACACACCGTAACGACAGTGGTTATAAAAGGATCCGAACTACCAGGGGCCGTAAACAACTGTCACGCCCTTTACAATCACAACTGGTTTCATATCCGACAGGAATTGCTGCTGTTACTGTATGCAGGTCCATCTCAACTACTTACCGAGCAAAAATTACGGAAGGAGCTGCATGCAATGAACATCTGGTCTCGGGTACTTCGCGAAAGGCCATTGCCCACAGCGGCAAACGAAGCTGTACGTCTTCAATGGGCCCAACAATACGGAAACTGGACAGTAGATGACTAGAGGCGGGTAGTGTCGTCCGACGAATTGCAATATTGACTCTTTTTCAAATCATGTAATGCGTTGAGTGCACAGACAACCTAACGAAGCGTTCAACCCTCAACGTGTGGAGGATGTAGGTTCAGGCAGGAAGTGGTTCTACCATGTTTTGGGACCGTTTTTGGTACAATGGCCCGCATCCACTCATTCAATTAGGTGACCATGAGTATGAATCAGGATGTTTATTTGAACATACACAGTGACCTAGTGTTGTCCTCTCTTCTGCGTCTTCGTGATGAGTATGCAGTGTAAACTCGCATCTTCCAAGATGGCAAGAGCGATTTTCAAAGGTTCCATGCCTGCGTTACTGGTTTGATCGTATCATACCTGGACTAGCCCGCTAAATACCCGATATTAACTCTAAATCTCAGAGGTTGTTTGGAACAGCATATGAAACATACCAGTCAACATCTCTGTGATTTGTTATCTCTGCGGAATCTTATCATTCGGCTGGACTCTTTCACGTTGAATTGAGGCTATGATCAAGGGTACGGGAAGTGGTGCGGTATGTCTCCTGGGATGACTATTTTTTTGTCCGCTGTGATTATTTGACCTGTTTTTTATGATCGCATAATGCGTACAGCACATAAAGATTCATTCAAACGGGGATATTGCTTTAAGGCGCTCATTTTTCTTTCCCATTAGTGTACAGTATTGTAACACATTATAAAGTTCAAAGCGTATCATCGCAGGTCACGCCTGCACACAAAGTAATGAATTGCAACAGTGCTAAGAACAGCGCTGACTCTGGCAGCAAACACACTCCAGACGGACAAAGGCAGCGCCAAAGGGTATTCCCCTATCACCGCACAGACCGGGCTTCTCGCGGGCGGGGATTTACAGAATTCAGTCGTGCACACCGCTTGCAGTGGGGATTCCTGCAACTCACTGTAAACTGGCGTCGCAGACTGGGGAAGGAGGTATGTTTACCTCACGCTTGCACGTACGAAACGGTAGCACCAATAATATTATGCTGATGCCTACAGTAATAGCTTTTGACTGAAGCGACTGCATGCATCAGAAAAACGAATTAGTAATTTTACGAACTTTATACAGGTTTCGAATCGCACTGCCAGCAAAAGGGGCCATAAAACGAAATTCACGGACAGCAGTGACCGACTCCATTCTACTGAAAGTGACGCATTTGAAGGCACGGTTTGTGGGGAAATACTAATGTTAATTCGATTACTATAACAAAATCACAAAACTGCTCTCGATAGTGTCATGAGCGGTGGCTTTTTGCAGCGTGCAGCGTAGGCCTTACTCAATGTTAGCAGAAAATGGATTTCACATCTGTGGCACTCGATATCAGAGAATAAGCAGGCAAATAGATAAGGAAATGGCCTGCTAATATACAACGCCAGCACTTGTAAAAGAACCGACTGCAATACGGCAGCTCAGAAGACGCTGGGTGCTCAAAGAGAACAAAGTTGAGTAGGTAACGCCCGAGAATAATTATTTTAAGCACAGAGTAGTTGCACTCCTGCTTGGTATGACATGTGCGAGAAGTTCCGTAGCAGGTCGGTGGGGCGCGATCAATGGCTGACTTCCTGTAGTCATGCCGCTTGCTGCGTGCAGGTGACGTCAGCTCCGCAATTTCAACACCATTTACAGCCCGCGTCCTAGCACTACGTAGTAGATTTCTGTCTGAGCTGCAGCTTAACGTGCAGATATGCACACGCATTTTGTTACAGAAGTTATACACCTTTCATGGGCAAAGAAGGATTCGCGTCGTCTTATGGGAATAGAAATGTTTCAGGCGACGACAGACAATTTCTACCTAGAATGGCAATGAAGGATAGAATTATGAAGTACTCACACGTTAAATTAGCTTCGGAAGTATTCTGGAAACAAAACATTACGCCTAGTGTAAATAAGATATATTCGACCACTCCCAAATACATATTTTGACACAGAGATTTTGGTGTTGACGCTTATATGAATACTCATTATTCTAGTACTCTGAACGTTCGGCATTTTTTATACTGGCTATATCATTACTTTAGAAAAGCAACGAAAACTAAAAATGAAGTAGACACTTCTTCAAGCAAAGCACAAACATAAGAAAATTTTTAGTGAGCAAAAAGTACTCTGGAAGGAGAAGAAGTTAGATTTAAACGTACACTCGAAGTCGACGTCATTAGTGATAGTATACACGTTATACTAATCAAGAATGGGAGGATGAACCGGCTGTGGGAGTGAACCATCGCACTAATCAGTCGAGGTTATTTTGGCAAGCCACGAAAAATTTAGATCTGAGTTCCTTTCGAGAACATTTTTTAAAAGGTCTTAATACATACAGCGCTACTGATTGCATACGGACTTTATTAAGATAGAAAAATTTTGTAACTAATCGTTCTTCATTTCATGAAGAGTGCATGTGCGCTGCTTCACGTAAAATGCAAAATTAACAGAAATTAATGGGGAATCCGAGTATACAATACAATACAATATGCTACATTCAACGGAATAAAATGTACAACATATTTATTAAAACGAAACAAAGTAAAGAACACACAGTGTATCTGGAACGTAACCTACGAAGACAGCAAGAGGGAATTTCAAGTAGACATTGGAGTGAAGTCCAATCAGGTATATAATCACCCCGAGCAACAGTACAAATCTTACAACCATGTAACATCATATTAAAATGAATGTGAACCACATCAATTACTATCGGCAACCACTACGTTTGAAGATTACTTTGAAAATGAGGGAATATTAAGACAGACAGACAAGCAACGACCGAGGGCACTCCACCTGTCTTCAAACTGAATAATGACCGAAGATCTGGCTATCCATTACATACTTCGGACATTTTGCTGTAACTTGTCATTGCACGTATGTATGGATATTATTGTACAGAAGAATATCTGCTCCGTTTTCCATGCAACATCGCACGCATTAGCGTTGAAGTTCGGCTTGAACGAGCACCAAGTGACAATCATATTTACACGCGTTTCTAGGGTCCGTTCTAGAATTTGAAGGCTTTTTACATCACGCTCTCGAATTTGTATACATTGTTATAATTTATACAACAATTACCGGTATTCTTTTCACATTCATTGACAATGGAACTGCGTCTGCTGCGTTACAGAAGAATGAAATAATATAGACGAGAAAAGTGTCACTGGTTTTATCCAAATACAGGAAATACACATCATTTAAGTTTCTCTGTTTCTCTATCTTCAACTCTTCGTTATGAACCGAATTTTTAATTATTTTAGGATTTCAATAAAATCTTTTGTGTATTCTCGCACTGAGCACCATTTCTTTCGGTGCTGATATAAACTTGGCTGTAATGTCCACAATTTCTTGATATTCCACATTTTCAGTCAATACTTCATTCATCTTATCTGAATGGTAATGTGTGCTGCAAACATAGAATATTTGTAACAGGATTACTACCCTTCTCGTTAAGCGTTCTTGTCTCGATTATTCAGAGGAAACGATATCGTTTACAACCAGTCTGCATCTAGGCCATTAGAGAAGGTCTGCACAGATAGTGCGGATATAAGTACCGACACAAAATCTTCGTAAGCTACTCCAGTCAGGGGGTGGCATAAGCAAAATTTGGATTCAAAGTTAATCAATGCATCCACACTGATCTCCGGAAACCAATGATAAAAGAATACGGCACATTCCACTGCTCATAATTTCATAAAATAGCAGTATTTCCTAAATCTTGTGTGGTTATTGTGTCGGTTAAGACATTGATTTCAGTGGAATGGTTAGCGTTACAAGACCTAATCCAAATAATGGTAGTCACACAATACCGTAATTACAAGTTTCGGAACCTCACGACAGCTGAGAGTAAATCCTCCAACCTTCAGAGCCGCAAATTATGGAAACCATCACTTCAGTTGCGGCACTTTACGAGCAACATCTCTGTAGATTTAGATGCATTTCATAGGAATAAGGTGCACTACACGAATACTTGACGACATAAGACTAGCACGACCGTGTATCATAAAAACTGATATCTTTCTTAATGGCAGCGACTGCAGCGGCTAGTGTAATCAGTTCCTGGTTGCAACAATCATTACTACCTTAAACAGCGAAACGTTTAATGCTTCTTTTGTCAATTTATCGGCCGTGACAAATTATTGGAAGGAGCGTAAATTGGGAACGAACCGCCAGGATAGACACGCGCATTAGCACGTCGCTTCCGGGATTCGAGAAGGCGCGCCGGCCTAGGACCCATTCCGCTCGGCGAGTTAACGACGAGGGCTGGTGTGCCGGTCAGCCTCTTTGTGGTTTTTAGGTGGTTTCCCAAATCCAACTAGTTGAATATCGGACTGGTACAATCTATGATGGAAGTATCCTTCGGATGTTAGACCATGTCTCAGGTGCGATTCCTCTGGCGAACCTATGAATTAACTTATGAACGACATCGTATGTTTCACATGTGAAAGTTATACTGAGGTGGTTGACATACATGAATTGGTATCGTAGAATTCCGGATAGCAATCGAAGTGAAGAGTTGCGCTTTTCAAATCGTGCTAAACCAGGGTAAGGTAACCATTTTCAAAACGCATAACTAAAAACCTGCTCGAAGTCGACTAAACACTTAATTGTCTCTAGGGCCCATGTCAGACGGCGGTAATTCATCCGCTCCAATGTATCACACCCAGCTAGCGAGAGCAACTCAACGAATCTTTCATCGATTTCAAGAGATGATATTTGCCTGTCTACAAGACGGTAAGGATTGTCCTGATAGCTCGAACGAATGACGGAAAGAAGAATAGGGTTTTAAATCGTTCTATGACGTTGTCGTTAGAGACAAGGTGCAATCTCAAATTGGGCGGGTTAGAGCTTCTTTTCAAACAAAGTTCGCAGCACTTGCCTTAAGCGAATTACGAAAACAGTGGAAAGCCTAAATCGAGACGGGCGGACAGGGATTTGAAACGCAGTCCTGAATGCGAGTCCATTGTCATCACTGCGACAATTAGATGAGCAGACATCACGTTTCTGGGAATAACTTTACACTGTAAACTCTCGTGGAAGAAAAACATTCACAATCTCCCAGGGAAGTTGAATTTATCTATTTTAACTCGAGCTAACACTTTCTTCAAATGACCTGCAAGGCACACAGCATTTCCTTGAATTTCGTTCAGTTGTGACTACCTGCGGTGTCTTGAGCTGCGGATAACAATCTTTTTTCAAGTCTAACAAGGAGAAGTGGGAGCAGAAACTGCGATTCGAACTCTGTAAATACCGAGTCGTCGTGACAAAGGTGTGTGTGTGTGTGTGTGTGTGTGTGTGTGTGTGTGTGTGTGTGTGTGTGTGTCTATTGTTGACGGAGGCCTTAATGACTGAAAGCTATAATCGTGAGAGTCCTTTTGTTGTGCCTATCTGCGACTCAGCATCTCTGCTATATGGTGAGTAGCAACTTTCCTTCTCTAATATTGTTACATTACATCCTAGATTTTACATGTTGTTACTAGTTACGTATCAGTTAAATAATATTGGTGTTAACAGTTCATAACATATACTTTTAGTGTAATGCCGGAAGCATATTTCCTCAACTGTAACTGCAACACTCCTTTTGCTCTACCGTACGATACATACGAAATTAGTGAAGACATTCCGTACTACTCAGACTAATTGTATAGAAGTCTCTCTGTGCTCAAGCCGTGTCCCATTTGGGTAGAAACACAGTCATTTTCTGACGGCGGAGTGGCTCAAGTTCTACCCAAATGTGACACGGTTTAAACATTTTTTGCATGGATGTCGCCGAAAAAGTTGGATGCAATACTCAAGTAACTGGTTCTCAATGAATAACAATGGAGTTTTGGTAAGTATCTACATATCGCACCCAACCAGTTAGAGAAACAGTAATCAAGCCAGACTTCATTCCACTACTTGCACAATAGTAATTACCATTGTGAAACGCCAGAAAACAAAGACATTTCAGAGTAGAAGGACTAAGATGTGAATATGCACAAATTCCCGAGAATATAGGTCTGTAATACCGCAGAGTTGATTCACGCGACGAGAATTCTCCTTTCTCTGGCAGGTTAACTGTGTACAAATATAAGACTGACTGTTCTAACGACAGTGTAAGATTTGATGGGAGCATAACAGTAAAGTCAAATGTAAGTCAAATGGTTCAAATGGCTCTGAGAACTATGGAACTTAACATCTGAGGTCATGAGTCCCACAGAACTTAGAAATACTTAAACCTAACTAACCTAAGAACATCACACACACCCATGCCCAAGGCAGTATTCAAACCTGCGACCGTAGCGGTCGCGCGGTTTCGGACTGAAGCGCCTAGAACCACTCGGCCACAGCGACCGGCCAAATGTAGGTCACAATGAATTCGACACTATTTTTCATACATTAATTAATAATCAAAGTGGTGCTTTATTCCTGCCTTACATTAATGCTTTACTATTTTATAACTATGTCCAACCTCATATGTCATTTCGGCTACTCGTAGGGCAAGCAGAAAAGTGTTTAATTTATTCTGACGGCCATAGCCGTAACAAACTTTCATTTCCAGACAAAGTCAAACGGCGTTTTTATGGAAAAACAGAAGCAAAGTGGAGCCATCTCGCTAACTAGGTTACAGAGCTGTGTGTTTTGCAAGTGTGTCCTTCTTCGTGGACATGGTAGTGGGCGCACGGCCAAGCTAAAAATGTTGGGAGGGGAAGGGAGGGAGGTGGCCGAAGCCCCACATCGTATCCAACAGCGCAGATCCACTGCTCGCGAAGGAGGAACAAAATCCCTCGAATACTTGCTGTTGCTGCAGCTTCAAGACGGTTGAAGCAATAAAACATTCTTTGGGTACAGAAAGAGTCTTTTTTGAATCACTTCCTGTTCACTTTATACAGGGTGTGCTAGGAGCAATGGTCAATATCCAGGGATATGACAGGAACGACCACTTTAAAAAAATCTAGTAAACGTGGGCCCTAAAATACGTACCTTAAGAGCTATGAGCACTTGTTCGATGGAGAGATGTTTCACAGTAGTGAAGATGAACAAGAGCTCATACTTCTTAAGGTATGTGTTTTCGAGCCATGTTTACTAGACATTTTTGCCTCGAATGATCGCTCCTGTCAACTTCCTGAATATTGACCATCTTCCTCAGCCACACTGTATATAGAATAGAGGGAAAAAAACCAGTAATGAGGTAGGGGATGTCGAATCGAGCAAAATTTTCCTAATAACCATTTGTACCGTTGTACCTTTGTGTACTTACGGGTCCGCAGCTCGTGGTCGTGCGGTAGCGTTCTCGCTTCCCACGCCCGCGTTCCCGGGTTCGACTCCCGGCGGGGTTAGGGATTTTCTCTGCCTCGTGATGACTGGGTGTTGTGTGCTGTCCTTAGGTTAGTTAGGTTTAAGTAGTTCTAAGTTCTAGGGGACTGATGACCATAGATGTTAAGTCCCATAGTGATCAGAGCCATTTGAACCATTTTTTTGTACTTACGGCCATAAAACGACAATCAGCAACCAGCGGAAGACAGTCCCGGTAAGCGAACGTGTTTTGGTACGTCAAGCAATGTAATACAGCTTACTATCTCAACGAATTAACGCTATTGCGGTACCAAACATCACAGAAAATTTGCGTCTAACAAACGCAGCCACGGATACGAATTTAAAGTATGCTTAGCTTAGTCTGTTCAGATGAAACCATTATCTTCAGCTAATTCACTACTAACTGCGCAGTTTAGCACAACAGGTGTTAACTGGGGCAAATCAAGTTAGCTGTAGGCAATCGTCGCTCACTGGCTGTCTTTTTCTTATGGGCGTAGCTGCACAACGGTTCCGACCTGTGGTTATTTGTTATTTGGAACATTTTGCTCTATTCTACGCCCCCTGCCCTGATCTGACCTTACGATCAGATTTTTTTTTATCCACCTTGTATATATATGTTGTTGTTGTTGTTGTGGTCTTCAGTCCTGAGACTGGTTTGATGCAGCTCTCCATGCTACTCTATCCTGTGCAAGCTTTTTCATCTCCCAGTACCTACTGCAACCTACATCCTTCTGAATCTGCTTAGTGTATTCATCTCTTGGTCTCCCCCTACGATTTTTACCCTCCACGCTGCCCTCCAATACCAAATTGGTGATCCCTTGATGCCTCAGAACATGTCCTACCAACCGATCCCTTCTTCTGGTCAAGTTGTGCCACAAACTTCTCTTCTCCCCAATCCTATTCAATACTTCCTCATTAGTTATGTGATCTACCCATCTAATCTTCAGCATTCTTCTGTAGCACCACATTTCGAAAGCTTCTATTCTCTTCTTGTCCAAACTATTTATCGTCCATGTTTCACTTCCATACATGGCTACACTCCATACGAATACTTTCAGAAATGACTTCCTGACACTTAAATCAATACTGGATGTTAACAAATTTCTCTTCTTCAGAAACGCTTTCCTTGCCATTGCCAGCCTACATTTTATATCCTCTCTACTTCTACCATCATCAGTTATTTTGCTCCCCAAATAGCAAAACTCCTTTACTACTTTATGTGCCTCATTTCCTAATCTAATTCCCTCAGCATCACCCGACTTAATTAGACTACATTCCATTATCCTTGTTTTGCTTTTGTTGATGTTCATCTTATATCCTCTTATATATATATATATATATATATATATATAAAATACAGTATATTGTAAACAGACATTCGCAGTTATTAATATCATATTGCCTTCTCCCAGACATCCGGCCATCCTGATTTAGGTTTTCCGTGATTTCCCTAAATCGCTCCAGGCAAATGCTGGGCTGGTTCCTTTGAAAGGGCACGGCCGACTTCCTTCCCCGTCCTTCCCTAATCTGATGAGACCGATGAACTCGCTGTCTGGTCTCCTTCCCCAAACAACCCAACCCAACCCAACCCTTCTCCCGGATGCCCGAATGTTAGTGACAGTATGCTCTATGAACTTGTAAAAAGTGTTTTGGTGTATTAATTATGCCTATTGAACAATAATATGTCACGTGTGCATATGAGGAGTACTTTCGCACATAAACATTCAGAAATGACAAACTAAAAAGACCTGTCTTCCGACCGTCCACGAAAGAGAAACTGAAGGAAGTCTTGGTCTCAACATCCATACTATTTGCAACGTCCCTTGTCACTCAGGGGGAACGATATTAGTCAGTAACTCTGTACAGCTTTCCAATATTGTGCAGACACAAACGGTACATTTAAAATCGTGGTTTAGAAAAGTGAGCCGTTCCAACCTGACACATAAGTATAAAATTATGTTTGATGAAACATGAGATCGCAGAGATCCGAAATTGAAACAATAAGTTTCACCGAGACAGTGCCTGTTCAAATGGTTCAAATGGCTCTGAGCACTATGGGACTTAACATCTATGGTCATCAGTCCCCTATAACTTAGAACTACTTAAACCTAACTAACCTAAGGACAGCACACAACACCCAGCCATCACGAGGCAGAGAAAATCCCTGACCCCGCCGGGAATCGAACCCGGGAACCCGGGCGTGGGAAGCGAGAACGCTACCGCACAGTGCCTATAATCTGAAATGGAGAAGCGTAACAATTTCGATTAGCTTCGACATACTACCCGGGGGCCAGTCTAAAGTGACTTCCCTGAAAGGCCTTAGTTAGCAAGGACCTGTTTCCACAATTTGCAGGCCTGATAAATACATTGTCTAATCAAAAGTATCTGGACTTATATTAGTAGATATTAATAAGTAATGCTCCCAACCTTCGCCTTTAGGACGGCTTCAACTCTGCTGGGAACCACATTCAATGAAGTGACTGTACGTCTGTGGACGAATAGCAGCCATTCTTCCTCAAGATCAGATAGTGAGTATTGGGGCTATGTTCATATGAGCGCATTTTGTTAGTGTGGGTTGCCTACATCAGGGGCAGCTTTAGAAGCTTGATACTGAATGACTAGTCCCCTTTCAAAATCACCAAGCCCTCCTTCCCGACCCAGAGAAAGTAGTAATGTTGGACGCTGGAGTCTGAAGTGAGGTAGACGTTCTAACTCATCCCATAGCTGTTGCATTGGATTCAAGTCAGGACATAGGGCAGGCCAGACCATTCAAGGAATGTTGTTGTCGACAAAACACTGTGTCGCAGATGCTGCTTTATAACAGGGTGCATTGTCAGGAAGATACAGTCACTGTCTCTGAACTGTTCCTCTACGATATACACCATACAATGCAGTAAACTGTGTTCATATCCCTCTGCATTTAACGTTTTCTTAAGCTCAACAATGGATCACATCCTAATAACGAATAATACCCCAATGCGGTAACACTACCCCCTATGTACTTCATTCTCGGCACCACACAGATGACAGGCAACATTCTCCAGTCATTCGCCAAACCAAGCCCTTCCATTGGATTAACACAGGGTACAGCGTGACTCATTACTCTAAATCAGTCGTTTCTAGTGGTCCCCTGTCCAATGGCATCGCTGTCTACACCACCTCAAGCGTCGATTACCAATAGTTACTCAAAGGTGGGGCTTATGAGGAGCTGCTCGACCATTGTACCCCATTCTTGTCTGCTTCCTACACACAGTCACTGCGCTAGTGGACTGCTGGTAGCACTTTAGAACCCAAGAGTGATTTCTTCGACTGACTTTTACAATCACCTTTCGCAATGGTCGTCCCCTGTCCACCACGACATGAGGTCTGCCTGGTCTCGGTTTAACTGTGGCTATTCCTTCAACTTTCCACGTCACACTCACATCACCAACAGCTTTAGAAGCTTGATACTGAATGACTAGACCCCTTTCAAAATCACTGAGCCCTCCTTCCCGACACATTCTGCTATTACTGTGCCCGCATCTCGTGGTCGTGCGGTAGCGTTCTCGCTTCCCACGCCCGGGTTCCCGGGTTCGATTCCCGGCGGGGTCAGGGATTTTCTCTGCCTCGTGATGGCTGGGTGTTGTGTGCTGTCCTTAGGTTAGTTAGGTTTAAGTAGTTCTAAGTTCTAGGGGACTTATGACCACAGCAGTTGAGTCCCATAGTGCTCAGATCCATTGAACCATTTTTGCTATTACTGCTTCCCTAGTGACAAAACAATACTCCCCCTCTCCTTGTACACGCCGCATCCACATCTCGTGACAGCTACTAGTCAATTACACAATACATAGGGGTGCCCCGATACTTCTTATCAGGTAGTGAGTAGAGGGGCTATGTTCATACGAGCGCATTTTGTTAGTGCGGGTTGCCTACATCAGGGGCAGGTATGCACTCAGGGGCAGACCTATTGTGCTCCTTTGATTGACAGGTCCTTAACCTATTGTTCTGTTAAGTGATTTTCCATGTCACTGCACTTTACCTATTGTCCCCCCCCCTCCCACTCCCCCCCTCGCTGCTACAGGTACACTTTCAGGTCTGAGTTAACCTATTGTTCTGTTACGTGGTTTTCCATCTCACCCACGTTTCCTTTTGATTGACAGGCACTTAATCTATTGTCCCCCCACCACCTCCCCATCCACCAACCTCCTCCTCCCTCACTGCTACAGTTACACTTTCATGTCTCAGCTATTGGAATAGGCCCCCCTCTCACTCTTATCAATTTGATTGACTACTTAATTAAATTGATCAATTAGTTAACCTTTCTGGTGGGAAAGTGCCACGCCCCTCTGGCAGGAAGTTCTGATTCCATCAGGGCAATGACACCTCTACTAACCTAAGAAAATGGTGGGAAAAAAGGGCACCTCCACTAACCTAAGTCACCCGACAGCCACCTCTTCCTAGGAATTGGTGGAACAAAGACTCAGCTGCTCGATCATTTGGAGAGTATTCGATTGTAGTGTATGGAACATTGTTTAAACAATTTAGACATCATGTGGAATATTGTTTATTTGAACAATTTAGGGGATTCAAGGCACTGTATGGAATATATGGAAATTGGTGGAGAGGAAGGAGCTCATAACAGGGAATTCAAGGGTATATTGTTTATTTATAAAAAAAAAAATTAGTTTGTGGAGGTTAGATTTCTCTTGCTCATAATTCCCTGCTGTCTGGAAACACGCAGGTCTTGTAAGAAGTAATTACATGGAGCAAACATGATGCATAACCTAATGTTCGGCACTGTACTCTGGGTGTCTTAACCTAATGTTTGGACCTTTGTCGGCACTTAACCTACTGTTTAAGTGGTTTTCCACGTCACCCAGATTTCCTTAAAATATTCTACCGCCATTGATACCAAATTAAGTAATTAGTTACGTTCTCCCACTATTTTCTGGTACACTTTTCGAATTTCACATGTTCTGCACTTAACTTGCTATTATGCTCCATGTCACCCACTCACGCACTCCCTCCCATTAACTACTGTACCGCTAACACCACATTGATATAAAACAATTTCTGCAAATTAATTAAATTGGTATTCTTCACATGTATGGTGTGGTTTTTCTTAATTCGCAGCATCCTATTGGTCGGTGAAATCGATGGAATATAGCTTAAACAAAAGATTGCTAATAAAAAACACATCCCATCACTCACCGCCGCTGCCGCTTCCGCCACCCCCACCACAGCCACGAGCCACCGCCGGACACAAGCCAGAGCGAGCCATCGGTCTCACACCGCTGCAGGTGAAAGTTGGGTCTATTTTTGTGCATACAGTTAGAATTGTTCTAGTGTTATACTGACGTCACAAAACTCCAAGCCACTCTCACGCTGGTCCCGTACGTGATGATGTATAGCTGTGGTTTGGCCCAGCACCGAGAGAGATGTTCCAATGCTTCCCAGAATAGCACAGGGTGCATTGTTCCTCACACAACATGAGAGACGCGTCTAACCGTGCTTACCTGCCCAACATGACTGACACAACGCCGTGAAGTGTGCGCACTAGCTACAAACCCTTGCAAGTGCATCTAACAAGGTTCTCAATCTTATACTGATGTCACAGGACTATGTAAAGGACTATGTAAAAATAAGAATCGAGTCGACCTCGCGGAAATTGTATAGTGTCCCAGAAATAGTTAATGCTCGCTTTCTTGATGTCTCAGCTTGTATGCACGGAAATTCTTGCCCTAACAGAACCTGTTTACGCGCAGAATAACGCATAATAGCGCAGAATAACGTCGAATGCAGTCTTCCTCGCGGGCCTAATATGGTACACCATCCATCACATGTTACCCTTCCTGCTCTCAACACAGACAAACGCTCCCTCCGCTATGTAGAGGCTCCTATATCCCAGCACAAAGGATGTGAATGACTCGAGCATTATGATTGGCTCTTATCGAATTTTCCCACCGAATTACTGATGCTGCCGGTATCGAAGCACTATCTGCCTTTTCTTTCTTTCTGTAGGCAAGACTTTCAGCGGTTATTTTACACAGATCGCCATATTGCACGGCAATTAAATCTTACAAACTTACATTTCGTCAAACACGGAAAAACTCTTACTCGTTTACACTGCTCTCCCACCGAGGACAGGAGCTTGAATATTAGTGTGCAAAAACGATCTCCAACCCAGCAATATATCATTGAATACCGTGTCGATGTAGTAAACATACAATTCGTATCCTGCGCCAAACAAAATCACCCCTTTTATATCATTTGTACATATACCGAGAAGACGGGCAGTACCGTATATATACTCCTCTCGGCACTAGATATTTTCCAGCAGCCGACAATCACAAGACATCCAGCCCCAACGTGCGACCATAGCACCCACAGCGGACCGAAGTCGCTCTCAGAACTGTTCTACAAATTCGGGATTGTTTCCCCTCGGCGCAAACACGTTACTGTTTCTGCTCCAAACCTGTTTCGTTGCTTGCTTGCTTTTCTACACACATCTCCAGACTTAGGGATTACAAGAACACATGTATTTTTTCGCATGGTTCGCCATAATATTATACCATTTTCGAGGTTACTTCTCGATATCAAGCACTAAGCAGCATCCTACCGATCGCGAGCGCAACATAATTCCCAAGATATAGACTGGAAATCAGTTCTCTACAAACCCGAAACTTTAGCTAGGTGGGGCGTGCTGTAAACCATTTGTCATATCTGCGAAGACATTTACTCGGCAACTCGAAACAAATAGAGGAAACTGATATTTTCACTCTCAAATACCGATGTCGGTGATGTAGTAGATTCCAAAATGGTTCAAATGGCTCTGAGCACTATGGGACTTAACTTCTGAGGTCATCAGTCCCCTAGAACTTAGAACTACTTAAACCTAACTAACCTAAGGACATTACACGCACAATCGATCTTCTCTCAACTAAATAAAGGCGCGAAATGTGCACAAGCAGTCAACCGAACAAATTACAAGGGTGGGAATAACGATCCATCACAAACACACCTCCATATTCAATCTTCTCAAATTTTCACACAATCACGAAACCTAACCAACACATACTAAATATTAGTTCGCTATTTGATCGTCTAGAGGACAACACGGTTAATTCATCTACATTCCTACACTCCAACAAGCATCTCCAGTCAGACAGCTCATACCGTTAACGAGAAATGTGAACCACCCCGCACAGGTCACCGGCGCTGCAGGCCGAGCACGTACAGGTAGAATGTTTATCCAAAGAAATCGGTCACATATACATTTTATCCCTGTACTTACAACTAAATGTTACGATCGCGGTTTCAGTTGAACGACATTCGACAATGAGCGAAGTATCAGAAATACACACTGTTGACGGCTGTGGCTTTGGAAATAGAAATATTAGTACCATTCTTACGACTTGACATACTCTTCCCATGCTATCAGAGTACTCCACGTCAAACCCATAGCTTCCTTGCGACTGGACATAGTCACTTCCTTTACACATGTCGGAACACAAACACATACTTTATAAGCCTGATGCTCAAATGCGAACATATCACGCACCCCCTACTACTAACAAGAGGAGGTAGCCAATCGGGACACGCCGATTTCGCCGAAATTGCGTGTGTAGAAGGAGGTGGGTCTCCACATCACGTGCCTTAAATATTTCGCCTGAGTGGGCCTTACGAAAGGAGAAAATGCTCTCGAAAGTTTTTCCTATAGCACTATAAACCTTGTTCAGCGCTCTGTTCGTTGATAACGGCGTAGCATAATGGTAAAGCGCATTGCTTACGAAAGAGGCGACCTGGGATCAATCCAAGGTGCTTCCTGACTTTTTTTTCTGTTTTTTCCCATGTTTATTTTACTTCTTTTCTTCGAATTGTTCAACTATTTACCGTAGAAATTAAACACAGTCAAGCAGTATATTTATATAACTAGGCGAAAGTGTTAATGAAAATAAAGTTTCCAAAGATTCTTGTGATTAAGTGCGCTACTTTTTATTCAGTATCACAGTAGAAGGTTTGCAATTTTTATGGTGACATCTGTCATAGAAACATGTGAAACATATATATGTTTCACACCAGGCACTTCTTATGAAGGATTTGTTTGAGCAGTTACATTTTGCCGAAACATGCGTCACTGGAAAGGACACTTCGTTCAGGTTTTGAAACGACGGTCTGTCCGCTATCAGTTTGGATGCAAACCAAGCACACTGGATCATAGGGGTGAACACAGGAGCACTGAATTGATGCTGCAAGATCGAAAGTATTTTAATTGCATCTTCTCTTGATGACATTTCTCGCTGTTGTTGGAGCAATTCAGGGGCACTTTGTAGTCTTTTAATTAGAATTTTGACTTGGCGGTAGAAATATACATCACACGGTTGAACCAGCGGTGTACATTTTGGTGGAATGACCTTCATGGTACACATTGCCTCGCCCAGCTCATTCGTAAATGTCTCATCATACAATGTTGAATCTGTTTGGCCGCTCCAAGATTATACAACAGAAGAAATTTATTGTCTGCGACGTATGGCTTCAATGTTATTTCCAAGAATGTTGCATAAAGCTCTTTTGTTAGTTTCCCTGACATGGAACAAATAACGACAACATGTTCGCACTCGTCTTCTAAATTTTTGACAGTGGCAGCAACTCGAGGACAGAATTTATTCGCAGGACCGCCCCAGCTAGATATTTCTATAGTACTTGTAACGCATTCTGACTCGATACCATATCAGAGGTTCTGCGATATATCCACTGAGCTATTGGCGATGACTGACTGACAAGGAACACAAACAGTAGTGGTAGATGATGTGCTGACTTAGGTCGTAAGAAAATGTACAAAAGGTTTTTAGATCTCTAGTGTTACACTACCTGCTAGAAATGATGTCCATTATTTGGAATCAAGTCTTTCCATTCAACCACATACCTGTGTCGGATCACACCCACAAGTGAATCAAATTTCTGGCACTCTCATATCTCGAAACGAGTCACCTTTGTCGAACCAGCCTGCTACAGTAAAATTCCAATGTGGTTTTAGCCAGCCCCTGTGCATCTTGCAACTGCTCCCATTTCTACAGCTTAGCGCATGTGATCGTTCCAATTTAAGTCGGAACTGGGCAGAAGTCGGAGAAAGACATATCCACCACCTTCTGCAACCCATGTAGAAACAGAACGACCTGAGGTAGTGCAACAGGACAGTGTTTTAACCATTCGGTGGAAACCGAACTAGATACACTTACTACAGACCAAAGCAGATACGCGTGCATTCAAGTCTATCAGCCCAACATGCTATCATCGTTATTCTGCACCATCCAACAGAGAAAAATTAAGAACTATAGAAGCTCCACTAACTTCACTCAATATAGAACTTACCTAGGCGTCATTGCTCACACGATGACGCATAGCTGCGATGTGGATCCGGCGCAGAGAGAGAGAGTTGACGCAATGTTTCCCAGAACAGCATTCCTTCTAGCACTCCTAATGGGACACCCAGTCCGTCATCGAATTTACCTGTCAAACTGCTCTGCTGCCTATGTGGGACGATCCTATTAAATATACAACTTTTTATCCATTGCAGACGTCAGTTTAAGGTTTCATCACCCATAATGTACGATGATGACCATATCCCACAGACTATACTGTAACTTGCAAGAGGCGCTTCCTGAGACCCTGTGTCTATGAAACATTGTTTTCTAACACGCTTTATACACTGCCATATATTCTGTTTTTCTGCCACGACGTCGAAGTCTGTCTCACATCCTAAACTGAAATTAAGACGCTCTGAGCCACGGCCTCTCACAGAAAACTAGACATCGCATGGTGTAAATAATTTTGTTACTGCAACTACCATAACACACGACACACGGTGGATGATTTTAAATAAATGACAGTCACAACATAAGGAAACTAGAAGAGTTTGGCTGTATTGTGGAGGGTTTACAAACTGATGCCCGAAAGTGATTGACGACCTCTACATTTAAACTCATCTGTCACAGTGATGGAATAGAGGATGGCTCTGCGTTCCCTTTCAACTGATTACTCATATTGCACTCATGTATGCAATCACTGTTTCGCTGCTAGCAACCCCCAGAAGTTGTCACCCATCCACAAAACTCATTCCCCAACTCAAACAAGCGTTGTCACTCAATCATTATGTGGTAACCAACAGCGCACCAATGCATGGATGGGATGGAAAAACACCGCCAATGTACTGTAATAATAAGCAATGCAGTTGATAGCGTGAACAATTTTAGCAATTTTACAGTAACTTCAACACCGGCCAATGATGTGACAGCATGTTTCCCCAGTTTCAGTATCATAGCTAAACCACCCCTTCTCTACTTTATGAGTATCATTGCAAATGTCGATAGATGACTACTCAGAACATCCATTCAGTGTTAATTCTCGAACACATAAATCATCAAAGTATCCAAGACAGCACTTTACATATTTCTAACACCTCGAGCATAGTGCGTAATTTACGATCTATCTCTCTACGTATGAGAGTCACAGAGCATTCTCGCTGACTTAGGGTAAAATTAGAGAATGAAAGACCTTCCTCACACTGTCATTGACCAACCCACCCTGCAGCACCGTTACCGAATTAATCTGCAACCGATCAGAAGAAGACCGCTCGATTTTATGTCAGATTTATCCATGCGATCATGACATAACAGCTGCCAACCCCTAGCCCAAATGCACTGATCGGGAGGCGTAATATTGCACTGTACTTGACTGTAACCAGTCACCTCCACATTCGGAGAGCGTTTGCTCTGTTTTCTGTATGTCTGTGTATATTTTTATGAAATATTTCGACTGCTGTATCTATAATTACGCATGTATTTTACGCCAACGTTCGAAATATTATTCAGACCTTGACTATAATGTTCTGAAAATATATTTATAATTACGTTCGTATATGTGAAATAAAATCTTACGTTGCTGTAGGCGGATCTCTGTATTTAGCCTAAGGCATTTTGAATATATACTTAGGATTTTATTTCACATATACGAACGTAATTATGTGCAAACTATGGAACATATATTGGACTGAACAGTGATCTGCCAGACCTGTACAGTAACTAAAAGTGGGTATAATATTTCGAACGTTGGGGTAGAATACACACGTAATAATAGCCATGTCGCGACGAAATATTTCAAAGTGCCATGATGTTAAACTAGATACTCTGTCCTGCTCAAAGTATTGGAATCAGCTAACATTCTGCCGCTAGTATCGCTGGAATCGCGCCCAACTTTCTCCTCAATACTCGATACCCATTGGCCAACGTCATAATCACGTGGTATGACGTCACCACTGCTATATAAGGACTCGCTTTCAGGCAGTCTTTCTCACCCCGCTGTAGACTATTCATCTGTTCGGTCGTTCGTCCGTGTATTCGCCATGAAGAGGACTAGTGGTACCGCTGCCAACGGCGCTGACGACGCCAAACGAGGCCGCTCATCTGTGATCCAACGGAAGTTCATATATGTACTCTAGAGTGTGTGTTCAACCCCGTTTAGCTCGCTATCTGTAGCTTTTAGTTCTTGCCGCTTCACTATCACTATCCATCCAGAACATGTACTATTTAGCCGGCCGGAGAGGACGAGCTGTTTTAGGCGCTTCAGTCTGGAACCGCGCTACCGCTGCGGTCGCAGGTTCGAATCCTGCCTCGGGAATGGATGTGTGTGATGTCCTTAAGTTAGTTAGGTTTAAGTAGTTCTAAGTTCTAGGGGACTGATGACCTCAGATGTTAAGTCCCATAGTGCTCAGAGCCATTTGAACCATTTTTGTTCTATTTAGTTTACAGTCTTCATATAGGTAAGGAAAGGGTTCGCTACGCTTTCAACTACCTAGTTTCAACTTCTTTTCAAGGTCATCCAATCACCCACTTCCTCCACTCGAAATACAGATGACCTTGAAAGGTAGTGGAGACTAGGTAGTTGAAAGCATAGCGAACCCCTTTTCTTACCTATATGAATAGCGAACTAATATTTCGTACGTGCTGGATACGGGCATGTGTTTGGGTTGGTTCGTTATTCTGTCTCATGTATATTGCCAGGTCGACTGCTTGTTCAAATATAGAATTTTTATTTAGTTGAGAGAGAACACTGATTGTCATGTGTGCATGTAGCAGCTCGAGGACACATTTGCTGGTTCTCTAGACATGAGAAATAAATTAGCTGACATCGTAAAAAATTATAGGGGCCATTTCGAATGTGTTACATCACTGGGATCGGTATTCGCAAGTGGAAATATGATTTTCGTATATCTGTTTCTAGCTGGTCAGTGGTCTACAGCACACTACACTTCGCTAAAGTCAGGCTTTTGGGGAGAAATAATTTCGAGTCTCTATCTTCCGAATTATGTTGCGCGAGCGATACTTCTATATGGACTATATTGCTATGTGCTTGATATCGAGGAGTACGACGAAAATTGCATAATATTTTCGCAACCCATGCGAACATATGTTTGTTCCTGTAATCCCAGAGTCTGGAGATAGGTGTAGAAGCGCGATCAAGCAGGCAGGTCTGGAAATAGTAACGCGTTTCTCAACAGTCTGGATGGTTTTCTGATGTAAAAGGGGTGATTTTGTATGGCAGAGGATAGGAATTGTATGTTTACTACATGGACACGGTACACGGTGATATATTGCTGGGTCGGATGTGGTTCAAATGGCTCTGAGCACTATGGGACTTAACTTCTAAGGTCATCAGTCCCCTAGAACTTAGAACTACTTAAACCCAACTAACCTAAGGACATCACACACATCCATGCCCGAGGCAGGATTCGAACCTGCGACCGTAGCGGCCGCGCGGTTCCAGACTGTAGCGCCTTTAACCGCTTGGCCACCACGGCCGGCAAGCTGGGTCGGATATCAGTTTGACGCTCTAATATTCAAGCTCCTACCTTCAGTGTGGGAGCAGTGTAGATGAGTAAGAGTCTTTCCGTATTTGACTATATGTATGCGTACTTTACAGCATTTAATTGTTCGTGCAATAAAGCGATCTGTAGAAAATACAATGATTATCCTCTATTGATTCACAAGAGATGCGTTGTATGTCGGGACGTAGAAGCTTGTACAGATTGATTAGAACAAGGTGGATGCAATATATGTAGGAAAAGTTCTGTGAAAGTGTGTGTTCAAGGAATGGGTGAAGAGCTGCTGTCACTCATCTATCACTGTATCATTAGGACATCTACGGACCTTTATCTGCATGATAACTGAAATTCAGGGCATTTTTCTCTCCTGTATGACAGTGCTTCGAATTCTCTTTGCCTGATTGTTCTGAATGCGTCCCCATCTATGCTTAGACAAGGAGAATGCTTTTTATGATTAACAGTGTTTTCGCAAGCGTGCACAGGCTTTTATCCGTGTGACTATTTAACGTTTGTGAGAGGTGTATTGATAGCAGAATGAGCAATTCGCCGCGAAGCATGAACAACGCTGGGTTTGCAGACAGGGATAGACACAGTTTACATGTTCCGTTGGATGTGCAGGAGAACAATGCGACCTGTTCTATTCAGGAAACCATTTGAACAGTGTCTGTGAGGTTGAGTCGCTAGGCGATTAGGCAGTCGCTGGAGGGCAGGTATAGAGAGAGTGAGTTCATGTCAGCAGCAGCAAACACACATGCAGGCCTGGTCCGGAGGATGACTTGGTGCTTATTTAGATGGATAGATATGTGACTTTGACAGGCTGTCGGCGGCGCTCCGACGCTGGCTTTGTAAGGTGTGATGGAGCCTCTGATAGTTGCGGATAATGATAGTTCGGAAGCGTTTTTTATATGCACTGAGCGTTTATAGTTTGAATTTTTTTTCTCCCCCCCCCCCCTTGCTGTTTAAGCGCTGTGAGCGTTACAGATGAAATATGGTTTGAGGATTTAGTAGTTGTTTTGCTGTTTATTGCATTCACGCTCTAATATTGAAGCTCCTGTCCTCAGTGGGAAAGCTGTGTAATTGAGTAAGAGTGTTTATGTATTTGACGATATGTATGGCACTTTGCAGGGTTTAGTTGTCGGTGCGGTCATGTCTGCAGAAAGAAAGAAAAGACGGAAGTTGCTTCCACACCAGCTGCATCAGTAATTCGATAAGAGCCAATCATAATGCTCGATTCATCCTTTGTGTTGGGATATAGGAGTCTCTAAATGGTGGCGAGAACGTTTGCGTATGTTGAAAGCATGAAGGGTAACACGTGATGGACTGAGTGCTGCATTAGAACCTCGAGGAAGAACGAATTCTCGTTTTCCTTGTTCTTCTACTGATAGTGATGATGATTACAGTACACCAACCCATGTCGGTGAAGTCTTTCCAAGCATTACGTCCGCGGGTGCGGTATTCAATATCACGCATAGCACCTGACGCCTGTCCATCATAAGACTTGTTTGGGTTATGTTGTAGCATGACTAGAGAAGATAAGTGTCTGTCCTATCGTGAGGGATACACTGGTTCAGCACATAGATAACCGTGAGGGCGTGAGAGAGATTTTTTATGTGTAAAATTATGCGCGCTATAGATATGAATATTCGTTTCCGAACCACAACCGTCAAGAGCAGAAATTACGTGTACATTGATCAGTGTCAGACTGTTTTGGTAATCGTAATAATATTTAATTGTAGTTAGACTGTTAAATATGTTTCTGGCTTCCGATATTCTTGTGAGTCTAGTATGTATGTATTTGATGATTAGTAGACAACTTTTGTGGGTTTAACTGTCAGTGCAATTTAGCGATCTGTGGAAAATAATTTTAGCGCTGAAATTCTACTCAGCAGAAAACAGTGGTGAATGGTGCTCCCACTGGACCCATACCGCAGCTATACATTATGGCGCCGGCAACGTTAAAAAACACGAGTGAGCGGTCTGGACCCAACATGAGCGTACCTTGAAAAAAATAGGTTTTCACTCTCTTCCAGTCGCGTCAGCAACTGTGCCCAGGTGAACACGTATTTTGAGAGGAATTTCTCAGGTACAGAGTATGAATGGGATGTCGCTCCCTCATGATTGCGGGATGCTGTGCGTGACTTGGCAGCTGAAGGTTGTGTCACTTCCCTGGTAGCCTCCAGTGCAGTGCAGTGGACAGGGGTCTGCGGGCAGTACTTGTGCATATCTGTAAGATTATTTCGAGAGCAGGTCTGTAGGCCGTGCTATGTGTTATTTGGACAATTTACAAGTTGACTTCTTGTCTGCACATCAGTGTACTGAATTATTTAGAAGCGGTGGAACAGTTTTTGTATAGCATAATCTCTGACATCCGTCTGTGCAACACACACACACACACACACACACACACACACACACACACACACACGCGCGCGCGCGCGCGCGCGCGCGCGCGCGCGCGCGCGTCAAGAGCGGTGGAACAGCAGGATCTGTGATGTCGGTATCCACGCATCATAGATGTCCCGTTAGAATGGCGATAGAGAGAAAACGGTCGAACAGATGAGAGGGATGATAGCGCGCTCTGTTGGTGGTGCTGTGCACTAGGTCAGTTGGGCTCTGGACCTCGTGGCGAACACACTGGATGGCAGTAGTGGCTCAAATTGTTTAAATAAGGACTGGAGCACGATTTCGACAGTTGACGATTAGCAAGCATGTTTGTATAGTCTTTTAGTGGTTTGCATGCCTGTAGGCTGCGTGATGTGACCTCAAGCATGTCAGAACGTGTGTTTTGTATCAGTGTGATAAATATACTCCATCCCTAAGTAAATTGTTCCAAAGTAAGTCAAGTACACTCCTTCCTCTCTCCACCAGCCCAGTGTAGGCTGAGTCCTTCTCCAACGAATCCCTAGGAGGAGGTGGCGGTCGGGTGACTTAGGTTAGTAGAGATAACCATGGTGTGATGCATTATCCTGTTGGAATTTCAACTTCCCCCGTTTTTCTGGGGGTGGGGAGGGGAGGGGAGGGGGGTTAGGTTAGTGGAGGTAGCCCATTTGACCTATCTTCCCGCCAAAGTTCAAACTTCCCACCAGGGGGGTGTGGCACTTTCGTTATCAACTGATGTCACAGCCGCCATCTTGGATGACGTCATGCACTGTGCACGTTAGCCCGCCACCATGGGGTGGTAAGGGGATGTGGCGGTCAGTTGAGGATCGTGGTGGAGACTACTATTTCCCTCCAAGTCAAGGTGGACGTGGCACTCACAAAAATCTGACAAAATTTGAATTTCCCGCCTGGGACGTGAGTGTGGCACTTTTTGAATTTCCCGCCGCCACCATCTTGGATTTGGGGTGGGAACCCTACCAGTGTGCCTGTGACGCCACAGGTCTAACGGTACTTGCGTCATCATGTGACGTCACGGCCACCATCTAGGATTTGAGGTGGGAACCCTACCATTCATCTACTATAGTGTATAAATAAAATTTTCCTGTTTTTGAGATTTAGCGATTCCACCTGGTCCGAAACGGATCCTGCGCTATCACTTTTGGCTTCGACTTAGTTTTCGAAAACCCTAGTGTAGTGATTGGAGTTCCTTCCGAATGGTCCGGGGCCGATGACCATAGAAGTCTGGTCCCTTTAATCCCCCAAATCAACCAACCAACCAACCAACCAACCGAATGGTCCCAGGCGAGTACGACTCAGTTCGTCAAAATCTATAGGTTCACAAGGTGTGGCCTCTCTCACGTTGAGATACTACTGAAAAATTTGGCGATTTCAAAAAAATGGCTCTGAGCACTATGGGACTTAACACCTGAGGTCATCAGTCCCCTACTTAAACCTAACTAACCTAAGGACATAACACATCCATGCCCGAAGCAGGATTCGAACCTGCGACCGTAGCGGTCGCGCGGTTCCAGACTGAAGCGCCTAGAACCGCTCGGCCACACTGGCTGGCTGGCGATTTCAACGAGGGCCACTAGCATCGCAGAATTCGGCGCGATCTCTGGCAGTCCGACGCCAGTCGGTTGTTCCGGACGAATACGATGGAGGTGATCGTCGAAAGCTTGAATTTTTACTCTAAATTAGATGCGGCAAGAATACGGGTACATTATACACTTTGCAACTGCAGTTCGACATTTACTCAAATAGCTTCAAAGTCGCATCCATACTTTCACAGCATATTCCAAACATCTCATTTCAGGTTACATTACGAAAGGAATTATTCAGCTAATTTATTTAGCTTGTCTCGCCGTAACTTTTCAAAACTAAAATTCCTTTTCGCATTCCACCGCGTCGCAACGCTAACTCACAATAAATCAACTTCATTAGTAGTTATGAATTACAGTATTCCTCTTATAAGATGAATAATGTGACACTTCTTACACTAAGACGTCATATGTTCTTGGAAACATCTGGAATAATGCCCTTTACGAGAAGATAGTGTTAGAACATGTTACATTAAATGTTCGACACACGTCAGTAGCATACAGCTTCTACAGTATGTTAACGTCGTTCATATAATCCGGTTTAGGTAACAATGTTCTTTCCCATCGAGGTCTTCCGATATTGCTTGACATCCAAAGACAAAGCAGCGCACATTTATCTGAATTTCTCTCATCAGTAACCGGACTGGTGTGTGTTATAGCAGGCTCATTAAAAATTTGCCGCTGATAAAGTTCTTATAATTCTTTTAGGTGGCTTGTTATCAATTTGGTCTCCGTACCACATACTAATTCTCAGTGCAATATGTCCATTTCTCAGGGAACAGATTAGTCCGACAAAGTGCTTACGTGTTCGCTGATGCCAGTATGTGCGAATTCAGACTACTACACACGATATACGAGTATGGCGATTCCTCGCATATACGTAACGTGTGCATTGTTTCTATAGAAAGTTTGTACTACTGATCACAGAGCGCAATAACTTCCAGCAGCCAGCGATGGTTCTTGTTATGTATGATCGATAACGCTTAAGTTAGATGAATGAACAGTGGAGTGAGTGTTGGACGCTCAACGTTACTTCGTCAAGTCATGTCTGAATAGCAATTTCAACTGCAGGTGTGTAATTTTGGAACACAATCATTTTGTTTAGTAACAATGCGTTCCATTGAACACACGTGGTCATTTAAAATGAGCACGTAATCCTTGGTGGTCATTCAGTGTTCGAGACTAGCAACAAGATCAGCGAAGGAAGCACGGAAAGAATGAATGTTGTAATCCCATTGGAATGGATGCCTAATATCGTGAGAAGCTAGTTCAACCACACAGAGATCACGTATGCACTGTCGATTCTATTGTCAAAGGGACAGCTTAGTATTTACATGACAGAATTGAAGGAAAACGCGGATATACTGCATCAGGACAGTCAAGATTTGAATTCTACTTCTCCAGAATTCGTGCCCAGTATCTTGATTTTTGCGACATCTCAATCGTCTGACTATTGCCACACCACCACAGAACAATCTCTACGTTTGATTTTAAGAAGTTTGCACTCCTTCGCATACGTGTTTCTGGGTGATTCGTAAAGCCGAACCCCGGCGAAGAGTGACCAGACTGTGTCACATTCATCCATTAATAGTTGGTTTTTCTTGGATAGTGTTTATTTGCGTCTCGCCGACACGTTCTTGGGAGTGATAAGAGGCTCGGAGGTCACCATCTAGCTGTGGACGTTAAGTTAATGCAGCCTGCATCTGATTGCAGATGCATGTTGTTCGAGACGTTGAATGAATTCTGACACCATTTCAGTTGCATTAGCTCCACAATTCTTCATAGCAATTTTCTTCAGTGCTGCTAAGGAATGGTTGTTAGAGTTAATGTAACAGCGCGGTCATTAGATATGAAACACAAACTCGCATCGGGAAGAGAATTGGCAACGGCCTTGTTCAAGAACCATCCAACCAGTAGCCTCACGAGATTAGAAAAAAAACATGTGAAAATTAAAGTTGGGTGTCCGGACATCGCTTTGAAACATGTTTCTCTCAAATACGAGTACAAACACTACCAATGATCGCAGATTGTGATTAATGAGGATTGTCCACCAATACGCCACGCTGAATATGTCTTGCCACGAGTCTTGCGTGTCGTCATCACACTACACCCTATTTCTCGGTGCTCTAGCAAGGGCAAACGATCTGACACGCACGATGATGATGATGATGATGATTGGTTTGTTGGGCGCTCAACACCGCGGCTATTAGCGCCCGTACAAATTCCCAAGCTTTACACAGTCCAGTCTCGCAACTTTCACGAATGATGATGAAATGATGAAGAGGACATAAACACCCAGTCCCCGGGCGTAGAAAATCCCCAATCCGGCCGGCAATCGAACGCGGGACCTCGTGATCCAGACAGAGGTAGCAACGCTAGCCACTAGACCACGGACTGCGGACGGCATGCTCTAAACCTCGTTGAGTGTAAGAAGGGTGAAATAACGGGAACATGTATTTTGACGGTCAAATTTTCAAAGCAACTTAGTCCGTTCGCGCGGCGTAAAACCAAGTGAGTTGGTAGTATAGTGGCTAAGAACACAGTTTAGAATTTTTGCAACCTGTGTTAAAATCGAATCTTATACTTTTTTCTTTATCTTTTGATGTCGAGGAAGTATATAACCTTATATAACTAACAGTAATTGAAATGAAAGTCACATAAATTATAGTATTTCAATTTTGGCTTTGATTTTTAGTTTTAAATTTCAAGAGAACCAGTGAATTTTCCAGGGTGATATCCATCGTAAAAAAAGATTCGAAGCATAAAAATTCAGAAGATCATGAGCAGATTGCGAAGGCACATATGTCACAGTCAGATTTTTAGTGCGAATATCATTAGAAAAAGCAACACCGTTAACGTTGCTTAATACCTGGCAATCTGGCGATAATTTCGAGACAAATCGCAAATATCGACGAATGTGATTCTTCTTTGTGGGTAAAAGTATACGTCACTGGGTTGGCAGAACGGCACACACTTTGGCAGAATTACCTACATCGAACCCATTAGTATAACAATTCCATCGCCAAAAACCCCGTCATATAAGAAGGGACTGCTTCCATTTTTACATTGACTGATGACAGGTTTCTTTTTTGAGCTTCACAAATGTTGTGACTGTTGCTTACATATTCTTATGCCGTTCCGTTGGTTAACATGTTGTTGGACTCGAGGACCAAACTTGCCTCTGACGTCTTAGAGGTAAACAAAAACTGTTGGAAAAAGTATTGTGTAAAGCGTTAATCCGTACTCGGCAGAATACGAGTGCGTCAGATGATTCATTTGGCAACAGCCACTTCCATTACTTTCTCACCTCAAAACGATCACGTTCTCTTACTAGAAATGTGACAACTGGTATGATCTGTATTTATGACATCAGAATTGAGTTCTGGAACTATAGTGGAGGTTTGAAGTTGAAACACTCTTGCCGTTTCCAATAACTCATGAAATATACGCTTATCTCTGGTGCTGGCGTATTTAGTGACATGACGCTACAAGATTCTGCGTTTATTCTTGAAAGAATCGCGCCGTGTTTTTGGAGCTTTGAATTCAAATGTCTCCGGCTGCACTATGACTCCTACAGCCATTGTCCACTGCTGCAGTTCTCGTGTAGCAACAAGATGTCTACTGTTCTTGGCCTGTGTAAAATGAACCAACAGGGACGGACCTATCATTTTATATTTTCCCCCGAGTCGGCGAGCCGCTCATCAGTTGGATCCTCCATTTGCAATAGCTGTTTTCTAGCCGCGAGCTTGCGCGTAGACTACACTTCTTTGCCAACGATTTCAGTGATCACTATGGATGGAGTTCGTCGAGTCTTACGGTTCTTGACTACGGTATAATAAGACATAAAACTCCCGTTATATGTCATTCGGAGCAAGAACGACGTAGGTAGGTCAAAATAAGCATTTTGATGTATTTTGTAAAGTATTTGATGATTTAATGTTTTTAAATTTATAAGTGTGTTGTTTCAAATTTACCTTCCAGTCGTAAGGAACGAAATCTCCTTCAGGTTTATCTTCGCTTGTTTCTGGTGAGTCGGAACATACTGCTTCTGCTTCGGTGTGTTCAACGTTTGCCGCTGCATATGTAATATCCGCATTGCATGTTTCCGTTGCAGTCAGTAGTTCCGTGTCTTCAACAAATTTTCTGTCGTTTATTAAGTTAATGAATTCCTTGGCCATTTGTTGAGCCTTCGTTGGTCCAGTTATATGTAACCGTAACTCGCATTTTGACTATTATGCTCACCTTTTCCAAAACTTGACTGCATAGTACACTACACCAGTTATCATTTCTTCCGTTTCCGGGTTCTCGCTGTCACACGCTTCCAGATGATCATCAGTTGCTTGTCTTTTAACAGTTTCGCTGTGGGAACCTTCAGCCTTACACTCAATGCCTTTCTTTTTCTCGGAGGCTCCATTGAACGTCTATTCTCTTAACAATTCCTAACTGAATGAAGATATTCCGCCGCGTGGGATTAGCCGAGCGGTCTCAGGCGCTGCAGTCATGGACTGTGCGGCTGGTCCCGGCGGAGGTTAGAGTCCTCCCTCGGGCATGGGTGTGTGTGTGTTTGTCCTTAGGATAAGGATAAGGATAGTGTGTAAGCTTAGGGACTGATGACCTTAGCAGTTAAGTCCCATAAGATTTCACACACATTTGAAGATATTCCCCAAACTATGACGTTAAGGAGACAAAAATAACTCAAACTGGTCAGGGCTCGTCTTCGGCATCTGTAGACCTCCTTTTTACTATACGCTCAGCGAGCAGACTGATGAAGTGTCGTCGAAACTTTGACCGCTATTTCATCGGTAACATTAACCTGCTCCAAAATACATGTCTTTATTTTCACCTTTCCTTCATTTTGCTAAGTTACGACTGTGTCAGGAGAGTGACCTATGGTGGGTTCCGTGGTTAATATACTAACAGGATGCAGTAGCATATGCGGGCCCATATACAAATTTAGAAAATCTGTTCTCAGTAATGGTTACTTTTTCAGAAGCATATGCAACATTAACACAAGATTTAAAAATTGAATTAGTAAGCACAAGATTTAATGTCAGTCGGCATAAACGGTGCAAGAAGTAGTTTATTACTTTACAGCGTGAGATTTTAGTTGGGTCTAAACGGGTGATACAATGAACTGACGAAAGTCATGGCATAGCGATATGCATATATATACATGACGGTTGTATCACGCACACAAGTTATAAAAAAGCAGCGCATTGGCGGAGCTGTTATTTGTGCTCAGGTGATTCATGTGAAACGGTTTCTAACGTGATCATAGCCGCACAGCGGGAAATAAGTCTTTGAACGCGGAATGGTAGATGGAGCTAGACGAATGGGACATTCTATTTCGGAAATCGTTAGGGAGTTCAGCATTCCAAGATCCACAGTGCCAAGAGTGTGATGAGAATATCAAATTTCAGGCGTTACCTCTCGCCACGGACAACGCAGTGGCCGATGGCCTTCGCTCAACGACCGAGAGTAACGGCGTATTCGTAGAGTTGTTAGCACTAACAGAAATCAACAATGCGTGAAATAACCGCATAAATCAATATGGGACGTCCGACGAACGTATCCGTTAGGACAGTGCTGCGAAATTTGGCGTTAATACGCTATGACAGTAGACGACCGACGAGAGTGCCTTTGCTAACAGCACGACATCGCCTGCAGCGCCTCTCTTGGGCGCGTGACCATTTCGGTTGGGTCCTAGACGACCGGAAAACCTTGGCCTGGCCAAATGAATCCCAATTTCTGTTGATAAGAGCTGGTGGTAGGGTTCGAGTGTGGCGCAGACCACACAAAGCCATGCACCCAAGTTGTCCACAACGCACTGTGCAAGCTGATGGTGACTCCATAATGGTGCAGGCTGTATTTTACATGGAATGGAATGGGACCTGTGGTCGAACTGAACACATCACTGACTTGAAATTACGTTCGGCTATTCAGAGACCATTTGCAGCTATTCATAGATTTCATGTTCCCAAATAACGATGGAATTTTTATGGCTGAGAATGCGCCATGTCACCGGGTCACAATAGTTCGCGATTGGTTTTAAGGGCATTCTGGACAAGTCGAGCGAATGATCTGACCGCCTAGATCGCTGGCATGAATACTGTCGAACATTTACGGGACGTAATCGCAGATCAGTTCATGCACGAATCCCTACAGTGGCAACACTTCCGCAACTTATGGATGGCTATAGACGCAGCACGGCTCAATATTTCTGCAGGGGACTTCCAATGACTTGGTGAAGCTATACCATTGTTGCACAACGCCGGGCAAAAGGAGACCCGACACAATGTTAGGAGGTGTCCTACGACTTTTGTCACCTCAGTGCATATAAGCAAAGCTAAACTTTAAAAAAAGCATATTGTGAGGCCGATGATTCTCTGTAGAAATTCATCTCGGTAACTTAAAATATAATTTTGCTGTAGGAAATATTTACTTTAATACCAGTAATATGATTTCTGCGATTCCAAAAAATAAATGACCCAATGGAACTGCTTTCAGTTATTTTCATCTTATAATAGATTTAAGATAGTTCAGAATCTCATTAATATGGTACTGTCACGTCGTAGCCACAGCCAAGTCCTATTCCGAAAGCAGCGTCGTCAATTAACTTCAATACTTACTGTAGCACTGAAAGAACGTTTTTTAGGAGTATCAACGAACTGCCAGAACATAACTACATCACTGGGCGGAATGTTCTGCCATTTATACAAACGTCGAATATTCCACAATATTACAAACATACGAGACTTCATGAACCTACCAGAAATTATAAATACTAAATAACAAATAACTTCTGATGGTCGGGTTTGAACTGGCGACCCAGAACACGCCAGCCAGTGACGCTAACCAATATGCATACACGGCATGCACCACAGTTCGAGGCATTGTTGTTCTAATAGAGGCGACTACACCACTCTGGATCTAGATCTTGGCAATAGTTCTCTGTATGGCGGCATTGGCGGATCCTCTTCACGAAGATGAGTGTCGAGGGTAGTCCCTCCCGCCGAAGTTTCTCGGTCACTGAGGTGGTCTTCAGTTTCCTTGAGCCTCTCGTCGTCGATTTGCGCCTCTGTACTGTAGTAGTGCCTGATACGAAGGACATGGGGTTCTCTGACCTTTTGTCTTCTTGATGAAGACTCAATCCTCGACTTTATATGTGACTTCCGACAAATGACGAAGAATACAATGGAGCCCAAAGAAGCACTTTAGTAACTTTCCCATAGAACGAAGGGAGGATGGGGAAGGAAATCGGCCGTGCCCTTTCAAAGGAACCATCACGGCATTTGCTTGAAGCGATTTAAGGAAATCACAGAAACCCTAAATCGGGATGGCCGAATGCGGGTCCAGTGTCTAACCACTGCGCCACCCCGCTCCGTTTCCACGCAGGCATAAAAGTCCATACCAAGTTACCCAGTCCGTATCTCACTGGCCAGTGTTTGATGTTACCGCTCTTTTCTCTTCGGGTTTTGTCCTCTGAGTCCCCAGGACATATGCGAGTCATCTGTCTTCTTCGATCCTGGTGATGAGGTGCTTCAAGTAGTCATTCTGAGTGCCACTTGGCTGAAACGGGGACGGCGTTTCCTTTGTTGCTTCGCCCTCACAACTGTGGAGCAGGAAGAACGGCGTGAAATCTGCTGCGTCTTGTCTCACTGTGTTGTATGCGAAAGTAACGATGTGCAATATTGTAACCGTCTCTCTGTTCAACACCAACAAACATCGAGGGCATATCTGCCAACGTCCTATTAAATCATTCCGTGAGGTCATTCCTATGTGTATGGCAGGCAGTTACCCTGTGAGTGATGTGAAATTACCACAGATGTTAAGTCCCATAGTGCTCAGAGCCATTTGAACCATTTTTGACTATTATCCGACGATTCCCTTTTGTCAATATGGGGAAGATCCCCAAGAGGTCGATTCCAATTCGATGCTGCAGACACAATTTGTACCCGATGCCCCAGAGGTAGTCGCGAGACATTCTTCCAGCATTAGCATTCCTTACAGTGACACACATATTGTCTAGTGGATCAGTAATGTCCTGGAGAGTGATATTTGCATCTGATTCTGCCTGGAGTCTTCACGAGTACCAATTGACCAGATATTTTAGCGTCATGGAAAAACTTCTCGAAAACTGTCCATAGGTGGGCTGGTATGATGAGCAACCATTTCTGCCACATCAGATCATAGTTCCTCTTATAAAATATTTCGTTCATTAACTGGAATTCTCCTTTGGTCGGTTCCTCTTCCTTCAACGCTTCTATAGTATACAACGGAACTGGATCTTCGCTCTATTCTGTGACGATGTCATACAGGTTGGGGCCAATAAAAGTGGCCTGGGGAACAGAGTACGGGCTAAAAAGTAACACAGCAGGGGAAAGGAAATTCTGTAGGAAGCTGACCACAGCGGATGCTGAAAGTGACCCCTCGTCAGGTAATTGATGAAGGCAGATCGACGCTAGACTACTGGTATTGCTGGAATCTCATGTGAAATGTTCTGCTGCTGTTCTTGAAGACTATGAGGGTTGTTGCAATACACCTTAAACTTGAGAGCTCCTCACACAAAGCAATCGCAAAGTGGCAGATCAGGCGACCTGGGTGGCCAACTAGACCCCTGCTAACAACTCCTGTCAGCCATGAAGATTGTGTAAATGTGCTCCAGGGTTTAGCTGGCTGTATGGATAGTCACTCCATCCTGTTGGAATTAACTGTAGGTCTTTCCATCCTCCATTAATGCTGCCTCAAATGGTTTCAAAATGTTGGCAATATAACGCGCCAAAGTCAGCCTGATGAAAGAAAATGTGGTGTGCAGACACTGCACACCCAACCCCAATGCAATGGCATTTCGTGGAAGTTATGTCGATTCTTCGCTGCCCAGAACCTGTGATTCTGTTAGTTGACTTAGTCCAAGCCATTTATTGTTATCTCAGTGAACAGCCACTCACAAAATGAACAGCAGACACTCGGTAGGGATGCAGGTGCAGGTCCAGATGGTATATTCATTTGCATTATCAATGTGATATGTCAGTCTCATGCGACAGATGTCGGGTTGATTTGGTAGGACTCTGAAGCATTTTCTGGTAAACTGCACCCACATTTTCTGGTATATGAGCACGTTTCGGATTTTTTTTACTTGTTCAAAACAGATCCTGTCTGACGCCATTTTCGGACTAAGTGTTGCATGGCACTCTTTGCTGTCACTTTGACACCGCTAAACTTCTCAACAAACAACTGACCACACCGTTTCCACGGCTTTGTTGTCACATAACTTTTCACAACGAATACCTGCTGCTCCACTGTGAGTACCATCGTCCCCTTTGCACTGCTCCACTCACACTCACACAGCCTGCACAACCCTCTGGGCTGGTGTGGATGATGTGGCGGGCATACACGTGCTGTGCACGTCGCGGGGTTTGGTTACATGCATACATTCATGTCCAATCGTACCCATTCACCCGGGCCCTTTTTATTTGCCCTATCCTGCATAATGCAGTGATGACTAAAAATTCGTCCACGCTGTTGAGTTCCCGCAAAAAATTCCTTGAAGGGCAGTCGACGTTCTTACGTTTGCGACTCCTTCTGTCAACCACTATGATGTACCCTGAAGCCTCAGAGCCCATCTTGCCAGTCGACCTAACTGATCCTTCCAGCTAGTTGACCAGCATAAGGAATGGCGTACCAGCACAATAGTGAATGGTCTGCCAAATAAAAACTGCTGTAACTTGTTGATGACTCAAAAACCTGCAAGGCGGTCTATCTGAATGTAGAGCAGTTCATCTAGGACTTGGATAGTGCCCAGGAAGTATAAGGTATCACATTTTCAGCATCTTACTGAATTTTCACTAGAACTGCCTCCGTCCCAAAACAGCTAGCGTAAGTGTCAAGTTCTGTCTCTCGGCATTCTCGTCATACAATACTAGGACAGGAGATTATGTTAGCGCCTCCTTAAGGATAGGGGAAGATCTTTCTTGCATGTTGTTCCGTGAAAATTTGGCTCTCCCAGCAGTAGGTCTTGCAAGAGAAGTGCCTTGGTAGAGAAGTCCTTTATGAATCGCCCGTAGTATGAGCATATTCGCATAAAAATTCCCACATCACGAATGTGTCGAGAACTCTGAACATCTGTGACCACTCATATTTTCTCTGGGTCGAAGAAGACTTAATCGCCACCAACTTGGTGCCACAAGAGTTTTATTTCTTGGGCAACATTAAGGCAACTTTTCGGATTCAGGCACAGGCCTTGGTCTGTCTTTCCTGTACTTCAGATCTGAAAGCATCCATGTTGTTCTTCGGTAAGCCCAAATCCACTTGATAGCAGCTTCTTCCTCTGCGTTGTTCCTCGTCTATGGCACTAAGCTGTTCTTCCTGGACTGGTTCAGCTGTGCTTCCGCACATATTTGTAGGGATTAGTTATAACTGCTCGTGACAACTAGAGACTCGAAATTCTCCTTGATCACCTACAATGCTTGTATCATTGTTGGCACATAGATTTCTTTTGTGAGCCTGAGTAGCTTTTTGGAATCGACAGTCGCAGTTTAACTGAGGACCTCGGTTGGCGTCTGGAAATAGTCTCGATGACGATAACAATGTCTTCAATGGCAAACAACCGCCCAGAATAATCTTAGTTGTGTGTGCTTTTTGGAATGGCTCCTCCATCTGGAGGCCTGACCTTCCACAATCTATGGTTCCTTGTGATGCCTGCAAGAAGATCTATCCAAGAATAACATTATGACCACATTCTGTTAAAATGAGACAATCAAAGGGCTGTGTTCCGTCACTAATAGATATTCTTGAAAACGTGTTGCTGTCAACTGGAGGTATTTCCCATTTGCGACCTTCAGCACAATCGCTTTCGTAGTATGGAACATAGTCTTCTTTAGCCGGTGACAATAAGCATTAATATTACAAAAAAAGAAGCCCGTGAACCGACTATCACATCTACACGCTGGCCATCGATGATGATGTCAACGAGATTTCCTGACTGTCGTCCATGGAGGATTTTCATCTGTGGCGGCCTCACCTCGATAGATTATCGCCTCAGTTTTACTGAGTCCGGTGGATAGGCGAGTGACAGGGGACGGGGAACAGCTAAGGGGTGTTGGGGAGCGACCTCGTCCCTGAATAAGGAGATGGGCTTCGTGTCACACATTGACTACAGTCGTATGCTGTTATCTGGCGTGGACAGAACTGTTGTGATGGTTGATGTCTGACGGCGTAGTAGTCGTCGTCGAAAAACTCTTCTTCGTTCTCTGCAACAGAGGACAACGTGTACACGGTGCCTAAATTGTAAACATACCGGCGTTTTGTCCTCTATCCTCCAAATGTCTGTTCCTCTGCGGTACGCTGTACTTGGCAGAGGAGTTGATGTACTTGCATTGGTCTAGTGTTGGGTTGTCGTTTGATGCCTGCGGCATAAATCCTTGTTGGCCGAGTCCATTCTTCCTGGAAGGTTCAACTGTTGGCGGAGATTGCTGCTAAAGTCGATACACCTCTTCTTCAACACTCTCTATTACCTCCTGAAATATGGGGTCTGCTATTTCTTGCTTACTCGATCCGACACGTCTGGTTGTCATAAAACGCTGTATCTCTTCTCTCACCATCCGGCATATGACAGAGACGATGTCGTGGTGGTCTTCCACAACTGCCGTAGCGGCCACAATCGGAGGTCAGTCAAACTTCTTTCGTCTGATTCTTTTCTGTTACATTTTCTCGATTCACTGGCAGCACTTGATGGATTTCTCGGTAGTTGTAACATCCTTTACCAGAAGAGCTTGATACACGTCTTCTGTAACTCCTTTCATCCAATCTTCAAGTGTGAGATTTTGTCAGCTTCTGTCATATTTGGATTCAAAATACTGCACAGTGCCAAAATATTTCGTAAGTAAGATTGTCGTTTCCCGATAATATTACCGCAATATTTTCTCCACCCTCTCGCTGTTTGTTTTTTCCTCCATCTGTGAAGTCTAAAACAATTATCCAAGTTACGCGCCACCACTTTCACTTGAACGAACTTCGTTACTGGAACAGGAGCCACAGGTTGGTTAGTTGGTTTAAAAGAGGTGGAAAGGGACCAAACTACGAGGTCATCGGTCCCTTGTTCCTAATAAAACAATGTCACAGGTGTGAGAATACAACAGACAAGACATATAACACAAAACAGAAAGAAAGGAAAGACCACAAGAACGAAGGAAAGGCAATGAACACTAAAAGGAACAAAAGGACAAGAAAAAAAAAACAGAAATATCCAAGAAACAGTTAGAAGAGAGTAAAACAAGGAAGCAGATTACAGTGGCTGGCCGACCACGAAAATAAAAGGAAAAACCAGCCACCCTGCAACACATTAAAACCTCTACCATAAAAGCACTAGGGTGGAGCACACAGAGGGACAAAGGACATGCCCTAAAACTCAGATCGAATGATAAAACTCACCCTCACGGATGAAACGTGAAACTAAAAAAGTCGATGAGGCGTTGTCCGCTAAAATCAATGATAACGAGTCCGGCAACTGAAATGAAGTCGCAGGGCAGCCAAAGAAGTACAGAGCAGAAGAATATGGGCCACTGGCAACCGGGCGCCGCACCAACACTCAGGCGGGTCTTCACGGCCCAGGAGGTAGCTGTGGGTCGCCCAGGCATGGCCAATTGCGGAGCCGGCAGAGAACACGGAGTCCCTGGGAGAGGCCCTCATCGACGACTTCCACACATTCGTGGTCCCCTTAATGGCTCGCAGTTTGTTGTGTGTGCTGAGATTTTGCCATTCCGTCTCCCAAAGCTGAAAAACCTTACAGCGTAATAACGAACGCAGGTCAGTTGCGGGAATGCCCATCTCCAGAAGTGGTTTCCGTGTAGCCTGTTTGGCCAGCCTGTCAGCAAGTTCATTTCCTGGGATTCCGACGTGACCAGGGGTTCAGACGAACACCACGGAACGACTGGGCCGTTCCAGGGCGTAGATGGACTCCTGGATGGAAGCTACCAAAGGATGACAAGGGTAGCACTGGTCGATAGTATTCAGGTTGCTCAAGGTGTCAGTACATAAAAGAAAAGACTTCCCAGGGCATGAACGGAGATATTGAAGCGTGCGAAAAACGGCCACCAGCTCTGCAGTGAATACACTGCATCCATCGGCTAAGGAATGCCGTTCAATATGGCCGCCGTGAACGTAGGCAAAGCCAACACGACCATCAGCCATCGAGCCGTCGGTGGAAACCACTTCAGAGACCCGGAACACGTCAAGAATCGAGAGGAAGTGATAGCAGAGAGCCGCAGGGTTAACGGAGTCCTTAGAGCCACGTGATAGGGCCAGACAAAGCTGCGGCCGAGGCGTACACCATGGAGGCGTACGTGAACGGACCGCAAGTAGAGGTGGTGAAGGGAAGGACTCCAGTTCGAAGAGAAAGGACAGCACGCGACCCGCAATCATTAGCCCCGACCTGGGTCACCGATGCCGGATATGGACTGCCGCGGGCGGGAAAAGGAGACGGTAATTTGGATGATCAGGACAACTATGAATGTGTGCTACGTAACTGGCGAGCAGTTGTGCACGTCTGATTTGCAATGGAGGGACCCCAGCCTCCACCAGTACCCTGGTCACCGGACTCGTTCTAAAAGCTCCTGTCGCTAGTCGCACCCCGCAGTGGTGCATACGGTCGAGTAAATGCAACCCTGAGGGCGCTGCCGAACCATAAACCACACTACCATGGTATATTCGGGATTCGAAAAAGGGCTCTGTAGAGCCGCAGCAGCGTAGAGTGATCTGCACCCCAATTGGTGTTGCTCAGGCAACGGAGGGCATCGAGGTGCTGCCAGCACTTCTGCTTAAGCTGACCAAGCTGAGGAAGCCAAGTCAATCGAGCGTCGAAAACCAGTCCTAAGAATCGACGTATTTCCACTACAGTGAGTGTATCGTCATGAAGGTAAAGTTCTAGGTCCGGATGAACGGTACGACGCCGACAGAAGTGCATGACACACGACTTTGCGGCTGAAAACTGGAAGCCGTGGGCTACAGCCCATAACTGCTTCTTGTGGATGGCTCCCTATAGGCGCCGCTGAGCAACACCAGTACTGGAGCAGCAGTACAAAATGCAGAAGTCGTCTGCAAACAGAGAAGGTGAGACAGAGGGCCCGACAGCTGCTGCTGGACCGTTAATGGCCACTAAAAATAGACACTCAATACAGAGCCCTGCAGGACTCCGTTCTCCTGGATATGGTGGGAGGCACCAATTTCGACATGGAAAGTACATCGGGAGCGAGCCCTGGAGACCCCACTCATACAATGTGGCAAGGATATGATGTCGCCAGGTCGCGCCATATGTTTACGTAAGTCAAAAAAGACGGCAATCAGATGTTGCCATCTGCAAAGGGCTGTTTGGATTGCAGACTCGATGGACACAAGGTTATCAGCGGTAGAGCGACCCTGGCGGAAGCCACCCTGACAAGGAGCCAGCAAGTCACGTGACTCCAGGACCCAACTCAACCGCCGACGTACTATACGTTCCAGCAGCTTACAAAGAACGTTGGTGAGGCTGATGGACCGATAGCTATCCACATCAAGCGGGTTTTTACCGGGTTTGAGCACCGGAATGATGGTGCTCACCCGCCATTGCGACGGAAAGACACCATCGCACCAGGTCCGGTTGAAGATGATGAGGAGATGTCGCTTGTAGTCAGATGAGAGATGTTTAATCATCTGGTTGTGGATCCGATCAGGCCCAGGAGCTGTGTCAGGGCAATGTGCAAGGGCACTGAGGAGCTCCCTCTCTGTCGTTATAGGATCCACCATGGTGTGTAGTGGATGAGAGGACGTTCCCTTCCAGCCGCCGTCTGAGAGTGTGAAAGGCTGGGGGGTAATTCTCCGACGCAGATGTTCGAGTAAAGTACTCAGCAAAGTGCTCGGCAATCGCGTTTGCGTCGGTAGATAACACGCCATTTATGGTAACACCTGTTGGGGTCTGGTACCCGAAAAGACGTTTGATCTTTGCCCAGACTTGGGAAGGTAACGTATGTCACCCAATGGTCGAGACGTATCTCTCCCAACACTCCTGCTTTCGTCGTTTGGTAAGATGGCGAACGCGAACACGGCGCTTTTTAAAGGCTATGAGGTGCTCCAGGGAAGGGTACCACTTATGCCGCTGTAGAGCTCGCCGACGCTCCTTAATTGCTTCAGCGGCTTCCGGCGACCACCGACGGACTGCCCTACGCCTCGGGCACCCTGAAGAGCGAGGGATTGCGTTTTCTACCGCAGAAACAATTGTTGTAGTCACCTGCTCAACCATCACATCGATGTTACCATGAGGGGGAGATTCAACGGTGACAGCGGAGGTGAAAGTTTCCCAGTCCACCTTGTTTAAAGCCCATATGGGCAGGCACCCGTGGGCCTGACGCCGGGGCAGTGACAGGAAGATGGGGAAGTGGTCACTACTACACAGGTCGTCATGTGCTCTCCAGTGGATAAGTGGGAGGAGGCTGCAAATTAATACATAAATGGCCGAGTAACTACGATGAGCCACACTGAAATGTGTGGCGGCCCCAGTAAGAGGTAGAGGTCGAACTGAGACAGTAAAGTTTCGACATCTCTGCCGCCTCGGCCAGTAAGCACAGTGCCACCCCACAAGTGGTTATGGGCGTTAAAATCTCCCAAAAGTAGGAAAGGTTTAGGGAGTTGATCAATCAGTGCAGCTAATACATTCAGGAGTACTGCACCATCTGGAGGAATATATACATTGCAGACAGTTATTTCCTGCGTCGTACTACTTCTGATAGCCACAGCTTCACGAGGGGTTTGAAGGGGCACAGGTTCACTACAGGCTTAGTTTAGGATATAAACGCAAACTCCACCTGACACTCGATTATACTAGCTATGGTTCTTGTAATATCCTTTATAGCCACGGAGGGCAGGGGTCCGTATTGCCAGGAACCAAGTTTCCTGGGGGCAATGCAGATAGCAGGTGTAAAGCTTAACAGTTGCTGTAGCTCAGCCAGGCGGTGGTACAGTTTTAGAAAATTTTGTGCACTGCCTGACAAAAAAAGGGAAGCGCCCAGAGGGGCAGAATGAAACGAAATGAAACTTCACGATTTGAGAGGGTATGTGATGTTCCTTCAACGATTATGAAATCGAATCACAAATTTGCAAAGAACGTGGCAGTATGAGCTCACTTAGCGATATGAATTTTACATTCGTGATCTCCTCGGGAGGTATAAGTAGGTGGAAGTGTGTCAGTTTGGAGCCACTGGAACATGAAACGTCACTTCTATGAAAAGGCCATCTATCGCCACTCAGTGGACGTCCAGTTGCGGTAACTTCGTGCAAATTCCTTCGTCGCTGACGAACATTTGTCAGCACGGATGCACGAACCAGGTGCCTGCCGCGGAAGCCTATACACAGCACGACTCACGCCCCGTCCTCACAGCTCTACTTCAGCCAGTATCTCGTCTCCTACCTTCCAAACTTTACAGAAGCACTCCTGCGAACCTTACAGAACTAGCACTCCTGAAAGAAAGGATATTGCGGAGACATGGCTTAGCCACAGCCTGGGGGATGTTTCCAGAATGAGATTTTCACTCTGCAGCGGAGTGTGCGCTGATATGAAACATCCCCCAGGCTGTGGCTAAGCCATGTCTCCGCAATATCCTTTCTTTCAGGAGTGCTAGTTCTGTAAGGTTAGCAGGAGACCTTCTGTAAAGTTTGGAAGGTAGGAGACGAGATACTGGCTGAAGGAAAGCTGTGAGGACGTGGCGTGAGTCGTGCTTGGGTAGCTCAGTCGGTAGAGCACTTGCCCGCGAAAGGCATAGAAGTGACGTTTCATGTTCCAGTGGCTCCAAACTGACACACTTCCACCTACTTATACCTCCCGAGGAGATCACGAATGTAAAATTAGAGAGATTCGAGCGCGCACGGAGGCTTTCAGACAGTCGTTCTTCCCGCGAACCATACGCGACTGGAACAGAAAAGGAAGGTAATGACAGTGGCACGTAAAGTGCCCTCCGCCACACACCGCTGGGTGGCTTGCGGAGTATAAATGTAGATGTAGATCGGACAGATGGACCGATAGAGGTACTCAAGGTAACCTCCGCCACACACCGTCAGGTGGCTTGCGGAGTATGGATGTAGATGGCCGAGACCCCGCAACCAACATCGGAAGGGTAGAGACCGGAACAAGGAGCGTTAATTATCTGGAGAATGTTTTAGTGGCATTCCCTGAGTGATCTGGTCATTCTGGAAGGCACAATGGATCAACATAAATACGCAATTATCTTTGGGGGATCATGCCCGTGCCTACATGCAGTTTGCTTGTCCCCCAGTACGATGGCATCTACCAGCAGGACAATGCAACGAGTCACACAGCTCGCAGTGCACATGCGTGGTTCGAAGAGCACCAAGATGAGTTTACTGTACTCCCCTGGCCGCAACGAATCCCCCAATCCAGTTTCTGTGGTACCATCTCGATCTGGCTGTTCATGCCACGGATCCTTAATCAAGAAACCTATCGCAGCTGGCCACTGCACGGCTCCACATCCCTGTCGGCACATTCTAGAACCTCACTGACACACTTCCTCCACATCTCGCAGCGATCTGCGCTGCAAACGGTGGTTATTCATGCTTTTGACAGGTGGTCACATTAATGTGACCTGACAGTGTACGTATTAGGGTTCAAAACATGTCGGTTATCAGAGTCAAAGCATAAGCAAAAGTAGGACAAGCATAAGGCAAGAAATGATACGTGTCCCTCAAAGTTGCCATGCCAGCATTTTCCGTAAGCGATCTAGGCAACTTAAGGAACCTACATCAGGATGGCCTGACGGTAATCTGAACCACCGTTCTCTCGAATGCTATATGAGGAGCTTCAGAATTTTCAGACAGTGAAATGCAATGAGCCTCAGAATGAACGTGTGTATCAATTATTCGTAACTTCTTGTTATGATCTTTGACACAATTAGAAATAATGACGACTCATGTTTGTCTGATTATTATTATACTTCTTTGGCGCAATCGTAATTCTGTATTATTTGCCTTAAACGCGCGTAAATGGAAGTAGAGGAGGACCGCATGAAACGTTTGACCCACATCATCTGTAGAGGACTGAGCTGGAGAGTTAGGCAACCCCCTTCGACACGCTTGGGTGGAGTTTGCCTACCTTCAGGTGCTAGAGCAGCAGCAAAGTGAATTGGTGTCGAAGTTCCCGACAGGTGCTCAACAAAGGTGCATGGGAGGCACCGGGGATGTTACCGAACTGGGTGGTCTTAGAGTGACACATTGTTATTTTATTCACGCATGTGTCAATATCGAACAATCCCGTCATCACGCCATAGAAGAGCGCGAAAAAGAAAGGACAGATCAGGATGAAAACACTCTCCTGCTTCGGATCAGGTTCAAATTTCTTCGAATGGTTTTCAACGATCGCTAGTGGTTCCACCCTGTATGGCACAGCATGCTCAGTGGAGTTAGTAATGTTGAAACACCCAGGAGGGTGGCAGCAATGGTCATATTTATCAAGAATGACGCCCTGTTGCTCAGTGCATATCGAACTGTCGTTTTCGACCGCGAGATGTATCGGAATCAACACGCCAATAGCAGGGATAGTTTCATTGACGCCCTCTATGCCACACCCTGAGGCCTTTTCGTTTCGGTTCACAGCGGCGGTGTGTCTGAAATGTTTTCCTTTGCCAACCATTACGAAACAGCACGATTTCGACACTGGGTGGCCGTCCGCGGTGGCCGAGCGGTTCTAGGTGCTTCAGTCCGGAACTGCGCGACTGCTACGGTCGCAGGTTCGAATCCTGCCTCGGACATGGATGTGTGTGACGTCTTTAGGTTAGTTAGGTTTAAGTAGTTCTAAGTTCTAGGGAACTGATGACCTCAGATGTTAAGTCCCATAGTGCTCAGAGCCATTTTCACACTGGGTGTGGCGGTTCTGAACTAAATCGGAGAGGCGTCAAAAGAAGGGGTGAAATGTGGGTAAATGGGGTGTGACCTTCCCATTGTGACACCATTAACCTGCCTTACAGCTCACATGAACTTCTGCCCTGTGGCCTTTTTTCACACGTGTCAAACGTTCTAGGCACCTTTGCGCTAAATTTCAAACTTACTCGTTGCAATCGGAGATAATTACGAGGTTTCGAAAGCACGATCCTTTAATTTTGTTGCGCAGTGTAGTTTCACGACAAATGGCTCTGGATACACCTTGCTACTAGTCAATACCCATTGCATGTTCTGCATTCTTTCAGGCTGATACTAAATTGCTATATATGTACGAGGGTTGGAACTTAAACAGTGGCAAGTATTTATTCACAACCTATACAAAAGTGTTACAAGTTTGCACCTGTTACTGCCCTTCAAAGTAGTCACCAGTGTTGTGTAGAACCCGATGCCAGCGATGTGGAAGGCGTAGTATACCGTTAGCAGAGCCTGTTCTGTTGATGGTGCGAATGGAGCGGTCTCAAGTTATGGTGATTCTCTTGTACGACTGTGATGATGTTACCCTAACGCATTACGTTCCTCCATGGCAGACCATCAATGCACAGTATTACTGTTCGTTTTTGAGCATCACCTGCGACCTGCTTTGCGAAAGAAGCGGCGACACTTTCTGCGCAACCCACCCATCATTTTGCACGACAATGCGCGAGTGCATACAACACAAGCTGTGGCTGCTCTGTTCGATCGATAGGACTGGGAAGTACTGTACCATCCACCATACTCCCTGGACTTGAGTCCTTGTAACTTTGATTTGATTCCGAAGATGAAGGAACCACTTCGTGGCATTCGCTTCAGAATTGTTCCAGAGATACGACGGGCAGTAGACCGCCCCCATTCGCACCATCAACAGAACAGGCTCTGCTAACGGTACACTACGCCTTCCACATCGCTGGCAACAATAGCAGGTGCAAACATGTAACTCTTTTGTATCGGTTGTTAATAAATAGTTACCACTATTTAAGTTCCAACCCTCGTATGTATGTATGTAGAGCAAGATTGCATATTCAGTTTGCTATGGGGGTGGGGGTGTTTGCAGCTGCCCTTTCCTGCCCCCTTGTACATTCCTGAAGTTACTCCAATAAGATAGGATCACAAGTTTGGTTGTAGCTTTGTCCTCCACTGTATGAGTGCGTACTCACCAGCCTTGTATCCAGACAGCGCCTGACTCTCCATTTTTCCGACGTCCCCTCTATCTTCCTCCATCGTGTCCTAAAAAAAGAAACAAGGAAGTACCGGTAGTGAAAATACTTGGACTAGATAACAGTATTTATAAAACTATGTTAATTAATATTCACTTTTCTTTATTTGTTTAGTGTGTGGTAACACACTGTGAAGACGCAAAACGTTCATTACTTTTTTACTCGGCAGCATTCAAGTACGCCTGGCGAGGCGACACGTACTTGCAGTTTGTGGATTGGTCCGCCATCTACCGATGACCGGGGGAAGCGTGAAGCAGCGACTGAGATAGGGACTTCCCCACCCGATATCCAGCTTAACAGTTCCGAAATGTGAATTTATTTTATAATTGATATGTAATGCAAATAAATTTGTTTTCACCCTTAAAGTCTACTGAAAGCAACAATTCTGTATTGACAAACTGTAAATGTAGCACTTAAAACACTAAGAGACGTTATCGCGTTTCCCGCTGTATGCGCAACAAAGACTTGCCGCAGAAGGTCTTCGGCGGTCAGTGCGTGAAGAGTGAGACTACAATGGCTGCTGAGCGTGAGTAAATGATGATAAAATCATTTTATGTCTTCTCACTTTCGACAACATCCATATACTTATTCGATTTGACATTTATTTCAGAGAGATTATTAGACGACATCTTACAACATTATGCTCCAGATTATTGGACCTCCACAAGCCGTTATGAGTTTGAGGGCAGCAGGTACATAAGACGAACCGTTTCCAATGGCGAAGCATATGATATGGCAGTCAGAGATTTGCGAGGTCACTACAGTATTCTTCAAGTGGACGTAATTGAAAACCCATACCAGTACGGGAGATTCCTTATACGCAAGGAACATCTTAGGAAACAGGGGAGACATGTGGTAGAGGTAAGTGAACTGTGTTGTGTGCATTACATTTAGAGGTGAGGTTTATTTTATGATGATAGGAAAAAGTGGTGCCATAATGTAGCCATGAACATAACTCGAATACAGATTTCGTTAAAAATTGAAGCTGTCCATTATAATTATCCGGGTCGTTATGCCGTGGTCGGTTGATGAATTCTGTGGTGATTCCCAACGTTTCGTCTCCGACTGCGGGAGACATCTTCAAGGGGGTCCGTAGCTTGATGGAAGGTCCAACACACACCTTGAAGATGTCTCCCGCAGTCGGAGACGAAACGTTGGGAATCACCACAGAATTCATCAACCGACCACGGCATAACAGCCCGGATAATTATAATGGACATGATATTTCCGGCCGTGAAAGTTTACATTTTAGTATCAAAAATTGAAGCTACAGATGACCTGTTTGGTTTGGGTCCCAAATATTTATTTTTATATACATGATTGCCCCAGACTTAAGAGTCTGATTTTTAATAATTATTATCAGTCAGTACGGTTTGAAATGCAGTTGGTATCATGTATGTCTGAAAACTAACAGTAGTGATTATCAGATGTGCATTATCTTTGTAAAAATTATAGAAAGATGTATTATCTTACCCAATGAAAAGAATATTAAATGGGTGTTTAGCTTTATGAAGGAGTATTGAAAGATACAAAATATTTAAAATGTAAGTTAAAACGTATTGCATGCAGTCTCACATCATGCTTGTGGATGTATCTGGAATCAGCGTATTGTGAGTGGAGGGATGAGCAAATCAGGTGCTCGTGATTTCAAAATAGTAGTTCTAAAGCGAAATGTAATTGTTGTGGAGGAGTACAACATAATGGATCAGTAATGTACAGTACTTGTAGGAAGCATGTACTGGTGCACTATGTTTCTGCACTTACTTGAAATATGGTGTTAGTGAAGATTAAATGTCTGTGAAGTATCTGTGTATGTCTGCAACTCGACAGAAGTGGTATCCAGGAAAGCAGATTCCACATTTATCGAAGCACCACACACTGATACACTAACATGTTTGATTAGTGGATAATAAGTATCATCAGGCACCCACTTAGATCCAATTGTCGAAATGTTAGCGATATTTATGTTTACCATCTTTGAGATAACTGATTATTTGGATTGCAACTGAATTTATTATCTGTTCTTCCATATACAAGACTGTCATACATTTGAATTGGGAATTTTGATTTTATTTACCAATAGCAAAGAAGTCAGTGCTGAAGTTTACAGGTGCCTTCTTTGAGATGTATATCTGAAACAAAACTAGGATGATAGGAATTACACTGTGGTACAGAAAAGAAAGAGTATAATTTTATGCATCAAAATTTTTGCTATCAGTAGTTTGTGGGTATCAGGGGACTTAAGTCTTTTAGATGATTTGTCTGCCAGTTTTGATATTCTCAGACACATTCTTGTGAACCCTGATGAATTGCTGCATTTTGGGAAAAGTTGTTAGATTACGGATAATTTAGATTCAGTAGGTAGTAGAGTGGTGGCTAATTTAGGAATTGGAGGAACATTCTATTCAGTGTCAGGTGTAAGATGCCAAGCAACATTTTTTTCAATCTCTGATAACATGTTCTGTAGTCTTCGTGAAACCAAACCCCAATTGAATTGGTAATAAAGCAATGTTTTAATGTGAATTCTGCAATGAAAGCATGGTATCTTTTACATAGTTTGTTCTTAGCATACTTGATGTCTGTTGTCATTCGATTTTTTCTACTCAGTTGTTGACACTTGTGTGTGAGAAAGTTCAAGGTCACAGAAGTGATATACATACAGTAATGGTGAAAAAGACTAGCAAATATGCATGCTTTCTTACTGTCACAACTGATCTGGTATACATATATGAGCAGTAACTCGAAGTAATACTGTAGCACAGCAATGTAAATAATGTGTGTAAAGATATGCCTGTGGAAATTATAGAACATTAATTATAGAACAAGGAATGAACACACGAAGTAGACACCTAAATAAATAATTTCTCACAATAGCCGCACAGTAAGTTCAAGTAATTCATCACTTCATTAATGTTTATGTCTAAGAGGGAATCATGGTATAAAGCATACACTGTGTTGCAGCAATTGTGGGGTTATATAAGGAAAGTAAGCAGCATTGCCACACCATGCACAGTATACTGACACTGCTGCACTTTTCACTGTTTCATGCATCTTTGCAGAGTAGGTATCACAGTAAATGTATCATAGTAAACATGTACTCTAACAACATGTAGTGATGAATGAAGGAATGTTTCTTGAAATCATAAACTTCAGTTTTCAAATAAGTTGCAATTTTACTTAGATAGTGTATGATTCAGTTACAAATCATTCTCAGGTTTGCGTGAAATACTCTTGGTATTCTTATGGCATTAAAGTAGAATAAAAATTTGAGCTTTTGATGATCACCTTCCACATTTGCAAGTTCAAGTTGTTATTCTAGAAGTCATAGTCAGATAACACAGAGTATAAAACTGGACAAAATACATCACTGTCTTAACAGGACAGTGCATGCTGTGCGATTCTGAACACAATTTATATTCACGTGCTGTGTTCAACATAACCACTTAATGAGCAGAATCACTTAATGCACTTGAAATTGATCCATAATGTAATCAAAACTGATTGAGTATAATTACAATTTCTTTGGTAACAGGAGCATTTTATTCAAAGAACAGTCCAATCAGCAGCTATGGAAGAATTTCAGCACTTCAGTGGGTAGCAACTCAGTTACTAATGAGCAAGACAGTATTGGTGAATGAAGGCCTGCACTGCATGGCGCGTTAAAATAGAAATCACAATATCAGTTAAGCTATACTACAGAATCTTTGTTAACACATAAAGTTTAGCTCTCATTGGAAGACAAGACTAAAAGTTTCATACAGGTGCAAAACACTAATTGTTACCTGATTGAATGTAATTATTGGAAATGATTTATTAAATAGTGTAGCATATCCTAATAAGTATGATTCATGAGTGATGGTTGCAAAATAATAGAGTCCCAGTTATAAAAATACACAAACCATTGTCGAAATGCAACATACACAAACAACTGTCAGTATGAAACCAAATTCAGAAGATTTGTAAAACAGTGTAGCATCAATGGCTAATACAAAGGCCATGTGTTGGCTCTTTGTGGGTCGGGACAGCTTAGTGGCGTGCCACATTTAGTTGAGATGTCAAACAACATAGTAGCAAGTGCTAGTCTGCCTAGTTGAGGTTAAAAGCCCACAGTATCAGCATATGAATTTGAATAAGGAAGAATGAATTGTACTATGGAGACTTCATATATTACTGCAAAGTATGTTGGTTAAGTCTTGGGTCGTGCCTGGAACGATTTTTCAGTTTAAAACTCACTACTGTTGAATTATGAAGGAAAGAGGAGTGCAGGAATGAAAGAACATATGGAATGTATTGTGGACTTGCACCTTAAGTGGCCTTGACTGCACAGTGCCCACTGTGGGACATTGCACAACTTCTTTCTAATTTGATGGTGATGCATTTTCAAAGAAAATCACATTGCAGATGGAACAGATTCCGATAAAGACAGTCCAGCTGCCTATACTCGCAGGAAAATGTGAGGTTTGAAGAATTAAATATGGCCTTGAATGAATTACAAGGATAGTATTATAAGGGTTTTGTGGAAACTGCCAATCTTACATCTGTTAAGCTGTTTTTGAGTCCTTTTGCCATTTCAATTGAAAGCACTTCTGTGCAGATGCAAATGTAACTGATGGATCTGCAAGAAAATTCCTGTTATGATGGCAAACCTTTGTACATTATAACTGTCTAGGATGTCTACATTGCTTTTCTCAAATAGTTTCAGAGTCCCCATAATGAGGTCGCAAAAGTGCTACAATATTTCAATTGACATATTTGTGAGAAAAACCTTTTTTCCATTGTGAAACTAAATGTCACGATTACATGGCAACTTTGTCAACTCTGTGAAATTGTCTGTCCATTTGTGCAGACTGTTTGTACCAGATCAAAATTATATTATGTCTTAAGCATGCCAAAAATAAAAATTAATACTGAAACTTTGATTTTTTTGTGATCTGTGTTGTTGATAAATGTTAAATATAAAATCAAGTCACATACAGTGTGACTGCATTGCCATTTAAATGCGGCACATTCACAGTTTTCCCCTCTTCCCCCCTCCTCGCACTCAGACAGTGTGGCGTGTCAGTGGGGAAATGTGCGGCAAAGCTAAGCAAGGCCAAGGCATGGACATCAAGCCAAAATCTTGACCACCCCTGGTTTAGAAGCACCAAGTGTTATGGTTTGGATTATATATATTGAGGGCAATCTGAGCAGTAAACACTACGTTATAATGGTTTCAGAGCCCTAGGCACTGTCTGCACATTTCAGGTTACTCCATACGCAACACTGAAATAAGCTGCAGGTACTGCCATATTTCAGGCTACTCCACATACAATACTAAAGCCAGTGCCGTCTGGCCACATATAAAAATGAATGCACATTTGCTTTTCCTGCACATTTGACTGATGAATCATACATCAAATGTCTCTAGCACATGGTTGGTCGGCATCTTGTTTGACACTGCATTCATCACTGGTATTCAGTTACTGCTTTTTATCCTTAATGAACTCATTAACAAACCATAAGGAGAGAGATCTTGCAGGAACATTTTCAGACCACCTTCAATTCTGTAGCACAATGTTTATACAGACTGGAGCAGGTTGGGGCTTCACATTATACTCACTTCTGAAAGTCAGCATCACTTACAGTCCCATATTTATCATTTGTGTATACTGACATACTTCATCTGCTGTGTTAAGTTCCTTTCAGCCATAATGATACTTTTTGATGTTGCCAACTTAATAAATGTTGGTATACATGTGAACATTATTGCTGCAATCACTTGACTTTATTCCTTATATCCTCTGACATTGACAGTTTCATAAATGTTGGTGTACATGTGAACATGAACACTACTATTACTTGACTTTTACTTATTCTAACAATTCATTTGCTAACTCACACCCAAATTCTTATCGAAGTATATTTTTACTAAAAAAAAAAAAAAAAAAGCCCATAATTTTCAGATCTTTCAATTTCTTCTCTCCACTACTTTTTTTGCTCTGTGAAGACATTAATACCTGTGAAAAGAAATAAATGTAATGAAGGAGATTGGAAATTTTCACTTCATTAGTATATGTTTCTTTTTAATTTATATTAGTATGTGACAGCATACACAGTCCTTGCATTTGGGCAGTGATGAACGTTCTAACCATTCTAGCTGTAGGAAGCATTTACTCCCTTTGTATTAATCACTAACTAATCATATGAGATTCCGTTCTGCAGGATGTCTTAACACTTCTCTAATGGCCTGACCGTTACTCACATTGAATAGCTAGTTAAGCACATACTGGCTGTTTCCCAGCTTCTTGCTGGAAAAGACAGTGCTTGTGATTAAACTACAACGGAATCTCATACCAAACACTTTTTTGTTGGTTCGCCAACAGCTGAGAAAGTCATGTGGCTATAGACAATGATGTGACCACTGCTTTTTGTGAAACATGTTCTTCAATTGATCCCCTCAATGTAATTATTTTTAATTGTTAATAAAAACTTACTTAAAATTTTATGTTACAGAGACAGATGTACCACCCCGTGCTAGAAGAGGATGTAGATCAAGCATTAGAATACAATTGTGACACAAGATACTACAACGCACACTCTAATTACATGCAATGTTCAAACAAGAGAACTAGATTTTACGCAATGCCACAGCATTGTGAATCATTTTTTAATAATGGTTTCAGGAAAGTTTTTATTGTATTGTCTGTATTAGCTGATAATGAACACAGTGACTCAGTTGTAACAGATTATGACACTCATTATTATCCCATGTTTGTCGTAATCACCACATGATTTGAAAAGAACATTGGTGCATTGTATATTCAGCTATTATATCTACTTTTATACTTTTGTATATAATTACTAAATTTGACCACTGCATTATTCATTTGTACTATAGTATTCAATATGAAGACTGAATTATGTAGAATAGGATTATGGATACAGTATTTTATGTTTCTGATGTCTCTCACCTAAGAACAGCTGCAAAAAAGGCAGGCTAGCAGAAATTTGCATATTGTGGTTAGGGACTTATAAAGCCCTGTTTGAAACTGGAGTGACAGAAAGTTTTTTAGCATTTGTTTTTGTCTCATTTGTACTATTAAGATAAAGGAATCAAGAAAACAAGGTCTTTGATGAATATTCATAACATATGTAGTAGGAGTATTAAACTAGCCTACATCTTTTCTTCATAATAATAAACTCTATAAATAATGTTTGTAGTAAATATAAACATTGTTATGTTCATGTACTGATAAACAATAAATATTTGTATTTCTTTATAAACATGTTCCCAATTTTTGAGAGGAGAATTGCTGTTGCAGGTCATAGGTACATAGTGGTAGAGATGGTACGCCCACAGTGAAGAATATCAACATGAAATGAAATAATACTGTAATCTAGTTTGGAGAAATGTTATGTGGAATTAGTAACAGTCACAGGACACATTTATTAGGTTGTTGGGCTAAAGTTTGCAATGGGATGCCCATGCACAGATGTTGGATGAGATAGTACTAGACCTTTTGAGTTGGCAATCATGCTGGTGTGGGTGTGGAGGGGCTCCACCTCTTGTATTTTAGATGTCGGCAAGGCCTCCAAAATCCATATGGCACAGTGATTCACAATTCAGCTGTTTAGTCACCTGAGATTTCTCTGATGGTACTTCGTAAAGTTTTAACAGTTGATGCATAAGTTTGTAGTGTTTTGTTTTGAAAGTTGATATCCTGGTTGCTATGGTTTTTTTATTTTATTTGTAGTTCACTGTTGCTATTTTCATTTACATGTTGTCATTTGGAGATAGTGAGTGGAGTTGTGGCTATATGAATTTACATGTTGTCATTTCGAGATTGTGAGTGGATCTGTGGGTGCTAGAAAATGTGCTATGTGGGGAAATTTGAACATTTCTGACATTAGTCTGTTTGAGATCAGTAGAAGGATGACAGCAGTGGAGGCAGCCAGAAACATTAAGTGGTGTGTAAGGAGAAAATGCCGTTGGAAAGAGCACAGCAAGAAAATGGTTTTCTCATTATGAGGAAGATCATGTTGACATTGGAAATTATCCACATTCAGGAATACCTTCTGGGTTTGATTATTGTTTAAACGCATTAATCCACAATGATCCATGTCACTATACTCAAGATCTGATAAATGTGTGTCTTTATGCAAACACAAGGAAAAGAAAGGAATGGTTGAGATCAAACAAAGCAGCAACACACTGTACAAATACTTGTGCGCCGCTGCTGATATTTACTGTCAACAACCACGATGTCTTGCAGATGCAATCCAAGAACAATGACTGTGTGAAGTGATGCTACTCCATGATAATGCCCACCAGCATTTTGCTAGACTGACAAAAACTACTCTACAGGAGTTGGGTTGGGAAGTTATTCTCTGCCCACTTCATAACACCCTTCAAGGAACTTCCTTTCTGGATGAAAATGCATTTCGAACATTGTTCGATGAATTCTTTGCCTCAAAACTGATTTCCACAGCTGCAGAACCAAAAAGTTCCCCGGCATTGGCAGGCTGTTGTAAGTAGTAAAGGAGAATATATTCTTGAGGACTAAATTCTCTTTTATGTGCATCTGTTAGATCTATTGAACTCGTGGGAAAACACTACGAACTTGTGCATCAAACCAATATTTATGTTTGTAAGGTTCTAATGTTGCTGCAATACTATGGATTAGCTGGTTAGGTGTTGGATGCTGTACCAACAGGGAATGAAAGGACTTTCTTAACATAAATGAGGGGGTGATGTATGCCATGACACATTAGTGCTGACTGGATTAGTTGTGCTTGGGAGCAGTCTTTCATAGTTTATATTAGTGTTTAATTGTTACTAAGATACAAAACTTGCACCACAGATTCAATAAATTAAGCATACAAGACTAGCTCACTTCTTGTAAATAGAAGAGATGCTGACTAGGAGACTAGCACAAGGAAAGTAAGTTGTGTACACACTGTTTTAGACTAATACCACTGCCTATAAAACAACTTATTAGGAAAAAATATGGGTTCACAAGTAGGTGTTTCGTCGACGTGCTGAACCACCATAGCCACATAAGATGAGATAACAAAGTAAAAAACAGTTGTCACATCAATTGCAAAGTGTTTCACACAATATATTATTGAACAAACTAAGCACATGCAAACACTGAGACTCAAAAAAGTATCTACTGTTATGTAAACTGTGATCTGTTACATACTGTCATTTGTATGAATAGTATTATATGGACTGGACTGTGAAACTATGTAAGTAATCCTGTCAGATATACATGTGTAAGAGAACTTTGCATTAATTTTTACCATGTTTTTATTACGTCACTTTCTTGTTTGATCTAGCAACTGATTTAAAACGAACGTCCCAATGAGCTAGAGACTTTAAATTTTAAACATAGCTCAAAATTGGATGAAAACTCGCTTTCCCGTCTGGTGTATAGAGGGGGGTACTCTGATGACCTAGAGACTTTAAACTTCCCACATATCTCCGAACTGGACAACAATGAAATTTAACTCACTTCCTTGCCTGGAGTATGGTGGCGAGTACTTTGTGTGTACCTTGCAATCCCCCCCCCCAGTTTCCTTTTCCAGTCGTGAATGGTGCACAGGAAGAACTATAGTTGGCAAGTGTCTGTATGGACTCAAATCTCTCTAATTTTTACCTTCACAGGTTTTTTGTGAGATATAAGTAGAAGGCAGCAATATACTTGTAGGCTCACATGAAGAAAAGTGAAATGAACCTGAAATTTACAAATTGCACATTGTAGTTTCATCAAAGTTCTTGAAATTAATTGAAAAATTTCACACACAAGAGTCAAAAGCGGGAAATAATTATTTAAATAAAAATGATTTTTTTGTGTACAACATTTTTAAAATCATAGTAAAAAGTATTAAGCAATTTAGCCTAGCCCGGTGCAGTCTTGAAAATTTGTGAGTATGAATTTTTTGTAACTATGAAAAAACACTAAGATTTAAAATGAAAACTATGGGGTGCATGCAGTACATAACTGATGCATTACACTGCTTACTATTACTGATACATGATTAGTATGGGTAGTTCACCTCCTTGCTATTCTCTGTTGCATGCATCTCAATGTCTGGTTTTAAATCTTACAGGTATTTCTATAGCTATTAAAAATTCAAGATTGCAGACTTTCAGGACTGTCTGTATGGTGTTAGGAATCCGTATGGGGCTAGGAGAAATTCTTTTGTACTCTTTAGAAAGATTTAAAAAACATGGTATATTAAAAATTCATTTTTATTACAATTATTTTTATCTTCTCCATTCTGGGCACAATAATGGAGGTAGATTTGGTAGAAACTGCAACCAGTTAGTTTACAATCTTTTAAAATGATTTATCATCACATTAGCCAGATTTAAAGTTACTTCACAGGTATCAGATGAGGCAAAATTACTGAAATTTATATCGAGTGTACTAAAAATATGCACAAAAACTTCTAAAGAGGTTGTAGTCCTTTTGCTACTAAAAGGCTATGTTTGGCTCAGGTAATACATACAAAACATTAAGCATTCAGATTTAGTAGAATTCTCTGGTATAGCCAATTCAGGGCTGTAATATTTGTTAAAAAATTAAACAAATCAAGGTGCTAATATAACACACCAGGGCACCATCTGTTCTGCAGCACAGTAAGAGATTACAGTGAGTTCATAACATTGTTTCAAATGTGTGTGTGAATTTCAGTGAGGTTGAAGAGTTGTTAATATTTGATCCACTAAGCATACTCCAGCCATGAACAGTGTCATCACTACATAGGACGTATCACCACCGCTTACATACATTACAACAAAGTATGAAGGTTGTTATTTCTATTACTTTGAGCTGTCTGCATATCATTTGCGATAGTATGGAGGTACAAATACGGTGACTTCTGCCTACACTCCTAGTCTTGGGAATGCTTTTCTCCCCATTTTTTGGGGAAATGCTAAGTGATAGTACTGCAAACTGCACTGAGCATATTATTTCCTCCTACATACATCTGGCGAAATAACGATGAGGAAATGACAAATTAGAGTTCATAAGAAGTCTTACTGTCAGCTATTTTAACAAATTATTTGTAAATGTAACTGGAAAGTGCTGGTGGCACCACTAATAGCATCTGCCACATACAGTAAAATGGTTTGCAGACCACAGACATAGAAGATCCTTGCTCCGATACCTTTGATGATCTAATTACTTAGAGATAAGTGCCGAAAAAACATTCCAATGGGTAACAATAAATTCTGAATTTTGCCAAAGTAACATATCACATTCTATGTGCAGAAATCTGAGCACATCATTTGAAACTGCACACTGTAACTATAAAAATCAATAATTCACTTTAGTTCATTTGTTTACAGGCACTTAAAGGAAGGAACTCTTCAAATTTTCTTATAAGAGATCATTTCCAATCCCTTCTGACAATGTTGTCAAATATAGCAACACGATAAAATACTGTAAACACACATTTTAACATATTGACTGCCACGAGGCCACAGCAGAGCCTTATACCTGATGCTGGGGTGCTCTCTGGCAGTCACAGCAGGACCTGACATTGTGGCTTACCCTGGTGGTGAAACACCCATCCCTATTCGAGTGGCAGACAACATTGTAAGTACCCATATTACACATTAAAAATATGTTTTGTGGGTTGGGTATTTACCCCGCATATTAACTATTTAATTCAGTGTACAGCTCATCAACTTACATAAGTAATGCTGTTTGAAGCTGTACAGAAAACATTGAGAGAGAGTTGGGAAACTAAGCTGCCAGAGTAATTGTAACTAATCATCACAGCTTATAGTTAGTGCCACTTGGGCAAATAATAGAAAAACATAGAGTTAGGCATACTTAAAGGAAAGAGAAGTTTTCCGGTATTCTAAGGTGACACTTGAGACAACACAACAGCAGAAGGGCAAAAAATATTAAAAGCCAAACACTGAAAGTGATTATAACAGATTTATTTATTGTCAGTTTCTTATTGTTGTCATCTCAGAGTTCACCATTACATTCAGACAAATAGCTAATCTCCCTCTGTTCTTTGCAACAGGTACCCATTTGAACACGAATATGCTATAAGTTTTAATTAACGAGATATAAAAACGTGAGGACACTAAAATTAGTCAATGATACTACAACTGATAAAAAGTGAGAGAGAGAAATGCAAAAAAAGGTAAACACTCATTTACTGCTGAAGACTGAAAACGAATGTGTGCGGGTTTTTACCTTTGATGAAAGCTACAGTGTTAGTTGCAAAAATAGAATCAATAGAATTATAACAATAGCGGTTTTTCGTTGTTTCTACTGCTCTAGATTCAAATACTTCACTACCAGAAACATTAATAGAATTTTTTCTGTTCTACAGGAAGGAAATTGAAGTATTTCGTAGAGAAGCAGCTTTCTACTACCGAGCGCTTGTACATTGTTATCGGATCTTCATAACTACAAACTCAATAGCAGTGAACATGCGCTTACAGGACTGTGTTTATCCGTAATGGTTCCAAATCCAGTAGCAGAGGAAATTCCGTTGTACTGGCACTGCAAGCGTTGTGAACAGTATATTTATTTGGAGAATGCGGCTAGTATATATGGGTTTGAAACACCCTGCTTAACTTTCACGAAACATCGGATCAGATCAGACGCCCTGTCAAATGATCTCTTGGCTCCGTAGCCCAACGAATGTGGGTAATTATGTCAGCAGAAGCTGCTGCCTACAACTAACAACACGTAACTTCTGCTAGGTTTTATTGGTAGTAATATTAAAAATTAAATAGAAACTCAACGCATATCGCACTTATACAGATCTTTGCCGTCATAAAATTGATTAGGGCGTTTCTTATATTTACTAACTTAAGATTAGCAATGCATAGATCTTCCACTGCAAAGATTGTAGACGGACACGTTGGAGAAATTATCGAAGCGACTATATTTTGGTCGACATAACAAATTATTCCCATCAGCTTGCGTACAGCGATATTAATTTTAATAGGTGTGACTGAAATAGTTAAATTCAAATATATCGGGTATAGATGTTATGTAGTTAGCGCTAATCTTTATTAATCAAGGCCATGTGGTTTTATAAATTTATAGATAATTCAATTTGTAACAGCAGTTGTTGCTCGTGGTATACAATGAAAAGCTGCTGCGAGATTTTGATTAACTTGTAGTTCAATTGTATGTACCGGTAATTATATAGATTCTTGTCAAATGATGATACTTATCTGTTCTAAATATGTAAAAAACGTTAAGATGAGAGGCATGTGTTACAAAATTAGTTTTTACGATGGCTGAAGTTCATACATCAATTATGTTTTATTTACTAACAGATATTTACCAGGGATTTGTTGTGCAACATGCAGAAAAGAAAAATTTGTTACCGAAAAGGAAATAAAAATAATTACATATCGCAAAGGTCTACACAAATGTAAGATGTAAAATATAATAACAAAGGTATTCAGCACATATGAAAAGTTTGCCACTAACAGTGGTTAGCTTTGTGGGTAGAGTGCCAGACCAGTAATTTGTGGTTCATTCCCCAGTCGCGCCTAAGACTTTTTTCTGTCATTCATTGCTTGCGATATTTCTCATCCGGCAGTGATTTGTTATTGTGAAAAAATGTGAATGCACAACATGTTATCTGCTTAACTGGAGCACTCAGTACCGCTTCACCTCCTCACAGTCAGATTAGATTAGATTAGATTAGATTAATACTAGTTCCATGGATCATGAATACGATATTTCGTAATGATGTGGAACGAGTCGAATTTTCCAATACATGACATAATTAGGATAATTTAACAACATACTTAAGTTAATATAACAACTTTATTTTTTGTGTTTTTTGTTTTTCTTTATTTTTTATTTTCTTTATTTTTTTTCTTTTTTTTATTTTCCTCTTAATTTATATCTAAAAATTCCTCTATGGAGTAGAAGGAGTTGTCATTCAGAAATTCTTTTAATTTCTTCTTAAATACTTGTTGGTTATCTGTCAGACTTTTGATACTATTTGGTAAGTGACCAAAGACTTTAGTGCCAGTATAATTCACCCCTTTCTGTGCCAAAGTTAGATTTAATCTTGAATAGTGAAGATCGTCCTTTCTCCTAGTATTGTAGTTATGCACACTGCTATTACTTTTGAATTGGGTTTGGTTGTTAACAACAAATTTCATAAGAGAGTATATATACTGAGAAGCTACTGTGAATATCCCTAGATCCTTAAATAAATGTCTGCAGGATGATCTTGGGTGGACTCCAGCTATTATTCTGATTACACGCTTTTGTGCAATAAATACTTTATTCCTCAGTGATGAATTACCCCAAAATATGATGCCATATGCAAGCAATGAGTGAAAATAGGCGTAGTAAGCTAATTTACTAAGATGTTTATCACCAAAATTTGCAATGACCCTTATTGCATAAGTAGCTGAACTCAAACGTTTCAGCAGATCATCAATGTGTTTCTTCCAATTTAATCTCTCATCAATGGACATACCTAAAAATTTGGAATATTCTACCTTAGCTATATGCTTCTGATTAAGGTCTATATTTATTAATGGCGTCATACCATTCACTGTACGGAACTGTATGTACTGTGTCTTATCAAAATTCAGTGAGAGTCCGTTTACAAGGAACCACTTAGTAATTTTCTGAAAGACAGTATTGACAATTTCATCAGTTAATTCTTGTTTCTCAGGTGTGATTACTATACTTGTATCATCAGCGAAGAGAACTAACTTTGCCTCTTCATGAATATAGAATGGCAAGTCATTAATATATAATAAGAACAACAAAGTACCTAAGACTGACCCTTGTGGAACCCCATTCTTGATAGTTCCCCAGTTTGAGGAATGTGCTGATCTTTGCATGTTACGAGAACTACTTATTTCAACTTTCTGCACTCTTCCAGTTAGGTACGAATTAAACCATTTGTGCACTGTCCCACTCATGCCACAATACTTGAGCTTGTCTAGCAGAATTTCATGATTTACACAATCAAAAGCCTTTGAGAGATCACAAAAAATCCCAATGGGTGGTGTTCGGTTATTCAGATCATTCAAAATTTGACTGGTGAAAGCATATATGGCATTTTCTGTTGAAAAACCTTTCTGGAAACCAAACTGACATTTTGTTAGTACTTAATTTTTACAGATATGTGAAGCTACTCTTGAATACATTACTTTCTCAAAAATTTTGGATAAAGCTGTTAGAAGGGAGATTGGACGGTAATTGTTGACATCAGATCTATCCCCCTTTTTATGCAAAGGTATAACAATAGCATATTTCAGTCTATCAGGGAAAATGCCCTGTTCCAGAGAGCTATTACACAGGTGGCTGAGAATCTTACTTATCTGTTGAGAAGAAGCTTTTAGTATTTTGCTGGAAATGCCATCAATTCCATGTGAGTTTTTGCTTTTAAGCAAGTTTATTATTTTCCTAATTTCAGAGGGAGATGTGGGTGAGATTTCAATTGTATCAAATTGCATAGGTATGGCCTCTTCCATTAACAGCCTAGCATCTTCTAATGAACATCTGGATCCTACTATATCCACAACATTTAGAAAATGATTATTAAAAATATTTTCAACTTCTGACTTTTTGTTCGTAAAGTTTTCATTCAATTTGATGGTAATACTGTCTTCCTCTGCTCTTGGTTGACCTGTTTCTCTTTTAATAATATTCCAAATTGTTTTAATTTTATTATCAGAGTTGCTGATTTCAGACATGATACACATACTCCTGGATTTTTTAATAACTTTTCTTAATATAACACAGTAGTTTTTATAATTTTTGATAGTTTCTGGGTCACTACTCTTTCTTCCTGTCAGATACATTTCTCTTTTCTGGTTACAAGATATTTTTATACCATTAGTAAGCCATGGTTTGTTACAAGGTTTCTTACGAGTATATTTAACTATTTTCTTGGGGAAGCAGTTTTCAAATGCATTTACAAAAATGTCATGAAATAAATTATATTTTAAATTGGCATCAGGTTCACGGTACACCTCATCCCAGTCTAACTGCTGTAGGCTTTCCCTGAAATTTGCAATTGTTAAATCGTTGACTGAACGTACTACTTTGGAGGACTGTTTAGTATTGCTGAATGGAGCTATGTCATATATTGTAACTAGCTGTGCACCATGATCAGAAAGACCATTCTCAGCAGGCTGAGCATTTATCTGGTTAAACTTATCTTGGTCTATAAAGAAGTTATCTATCAGTGAGCTGCTATCCTTTACCACCCGAGTAGAAAAATCAATAACGGGTGTCAAATTGAAAGAACCGAGTAATACTTCAAGGTCATTTTTCCTATTACCCTCTTTCAGAGAATCTACATTGAAGTCCCCACAAATAATAATTTGCTTCCCCCTGTCTGACAGATAGCACAACAAGGAGTCCAAATTTTTCAGAAATAGATGAAAATTTCCTGATGGGGACCTATATACAGTTACAATTATAAATGTGCCTTTATTTAATTTAAGCTCACAGGCACATGCTTCTATATGTTTCTCTACACAAAACTTTTTTGTTTCCATACTTTTTGCACAATGATAACTTTTGACATATATGGCAACTCCTCCTTTCCCCATATTTTCTCTCATTACATGTGCAGAGAGCTTATAACCACTTACATTTACCTTATCCATATCAGTAACAATGTGATGCTCAGACAGGCATAGTATATCTATTTCATTCTCAGCTTCTAAATCTTCTAAACAAACCAGAAGCTCATCTACTTTATTCTTTAAACTCCCAATATTTTGATGAAATATACTTACATTATTTTTAATTATACTTTTATGAGAACCTTTCCTTATTCTAACATTTGCAGTACTCTCCTGTCTGAGTTTCTCATTGTGCTTAGGCCGAGTTCCTATACCAGTGGTCACATGGTGTTCAGAGAGGCAGATTATGTCAATTGGGTTGGGTGACTTTAATTCATCAATGCAATTACCTAGGACTGAGATACAACTTGGTGGAGATAAAATTTCTGGTGATTGGTGAAAATTTATAATTGATAGCTGTGATTGGTGATCCAATGTGCTAGAATTGTGCTGTTTAATTTCTTTCCTAAACTGAAGATTTGTTTCGATCCTGACCTCTCGTAGAACTTGACATCTTTCTGTCTTACCTATCCTAAAAAAGGTGCTGCTCCAACACCTGTAACCACTGGTATTTTACCATTCATGGCAGTGCCTCCCCCCCTCAAATCTCCTGCTATTACCCCAGCCAGTTTCCCCTTCCCTTTCCTGTTGAGATGTAGGCCGTGCCTGGTATAGTCCCACCTACTGAGACAATCAACAGGAACCACACCAATATGAGCCCCCGCACCCGACCCAAGCAGCCGTTCCAACTCCAAATTAACTCTCCCAACAGAAGAGTTCAAATGAGGCCGGTCATGGCGTCTCAGGACAGATACAAATTCAACATTGGTGTGTCTCGATGCCGATGCAATCTTTACCAGGTCACACTCTATACTGTACCCAGGATCTCTGTCGATGCTGTTCCCTGGCCCTCCCACAATAACCACGGTGTCTTCCCTGGTAAATCCTTTACAGAGTGAACCTAAATCCTCTGTCACCTGATCCAGACTAGCACTTGGTTTGAAAAAATTTGTGACCTGGTATTCTGGTCCTAATTCCTCCTGCAGAAGTTGGCCTACACCTCTGGCATGAGAACTGCCTAACAACAAAACTTTCTTCCTTTTCGATGACTTTCCTACATTCTTTTTCAATTTCCTATTGAAAGTTTGTTGTGTCCTGTCTACACCTACCTCTGCTTGAGGCTCATCAGTTTCTAACTGAAGCAACAGGTCAAACTTATTTTTGACATTCACCACAAAACTGTCAGACTTAGTTCTAGGCCTGTTCCTTCTGCTACCTGTTGCCACGTCCCACCTCTCTTTGCCCTTCTCCCTCCTTAACCTGTCCAGATCTTCCCTAGCCTGATCTAGCTCAGCCTGAAGGGCAGCAATTTTCCCCTCCTGTTCCACTATCTTCCTATCTCTGCTGCAAATCCTACATAACCACTGATGATCCTGATCCACTTTCCCAACACCCACGCCACTGCAGTCCCCCCAGTGAAAAAAACTACTGCATCCATCACACCAAACCCCGGAACTAACAATTCTACGGCAAGTCAGGCACTTCTCACTCATGGCAAAAATAATACTTTAGCTAGAATAAATCAATTAAATTACCGAAAATCAAAAAAGACGTTACAAGAATTAAGCCTATTCACAAAGGTATATAAGCAAGTTTCTGATTTAAAATTCCACTGTTTTTCTGAGATCTGTATTAAAACAACGAAGGTATACGCTATTTATTATATATTTCACTCGATGGAATGAAAAAAGGACAATTAAACGAGATACTTTAACTTTGATTCTCCAAAAACGTTACGAGAATTAGGCCTATAAACAAATGTATATAGGAAAGTTTCTGATATAAAGTTACGCTGTTTTTCTGAAATCTGTATTAAAACAATGAAGTTATACGCTATTTACGGTAGTTTACTTATTTTTTACCGAGAAACTAGTTAAATTACCTTGAAACAAGAAACAAACACGTCTACAAAATTTAAGCCTAAGCGCGACTTCGCGAAGTTACGATCTTTTCGTGTTTTCTGAAAAAATACGCAAAGAAAAGTCAAACCTTTAACGGCAAGACTAAACGATACACTAATACACGTATTTAATTTGTTGTCAGCGTTAAACTAAATTATATTCCTGTCTAAATCACTTAACTTTCTGGAAATGGTTTCTGGCGTCACTTACTCGGCGGCCATCTTGGAATCAGAAAGTCAGTCACATTTCGGACTAACTTAAGACCTCGAACTATACTACAGATCACTATGTCATCGTGTGTAAGACGACATCACATGATACACCATAATTACAACACAAAGCTGACATTGGGTGCCAGGAAGATCAGTTGACCCTGTTAAAATGTGAGCCCAACCATTGACAGGCAGTGTAAGTCGATTCAAAGGCCAGCAGAAAGCAGGGATTAGGATCGTGCCCAAAAAGCACTGATTTACGTGCTTTTCGTTTTTTAACATTATTTAAAAAAAACTATGCAACCCAATTACCTACAACAGCATGTAAGGCTCTAGAGCTGTTCATATCATCATACGTTTAGTGAAAATACAAATCTAGGTTGTGAGTTGTTGAAGCAGTATCAAAAACCTCAGTTAATCTCGGGTTTCATTCCTGGTGTTTGGAATAAGTCAACAACCCAAAACTGCATCAGCAGTTGTGATAATTGAATGTAGATCTCACAGAAATGTAAGATATGAGTGACATCATATGAAATGCCCAAACCAAGACCCAGAATTATGAAAAAACACACATAAACAATGTTATACTTTACTTATTAAGTTCCTTGTTCCAGAAATTTATTCCCTCGTTTACTCACTCATCCGTAATAGAAAACACCTATTTATGTGTGTAGTCAAAACATACATGATTTCCATTGTATTTATACATTAAACATTGCATTACATTAATACTTGTTCCATAGATTATGAATATGACATTTTCTAATGATGTGGAAGGTCAGTTTAACATAGGTTTTCATTACACAATATAATTGTTTTTACAATTGCTACTTCATAACTAAATATCCATTTAACTAAACAAACACTGTTTTTAGCCTTGTTTTACTATTTATTGTTACAGTAATGTTATTGCACATCCTGGGTCTCGGGTTACAAGCCCATTTTCAAGAACATTACTGAGTCCCAAAGATGATAATACATAGATAAACATTTATTGGGTAGGAGGAGTTGACATTAGAAATTATTTTAATTTGTTTTCAAATGTTGATTGTCTTTCTGTCAGACTTTTATCACTATTTACCAAATGCCCAAAGATTTTTGTGGCACCATAATTCACCCCTTTCTGTGCCAAAGTCAGATTTAACCCAGAATAGTGACAATAATCTTTCTTCTAGTGTTGTAGCTATGCATTTTGCTATTATTTTTGAACTGGTACAGGTTATTAATAACAAATTTCATAAGTGAATATATGTATTGCTAAGGTGCTGTGAATATCCTGGGTTCCTTAAATAAAATTCTGCAATCTGATCTTGGGTGGGCTCCAGCTATTATTTTGACTACACACTTTTGTGGAATGAATACTATTTCTCTTATTGATGAATTACCGCAAAATATGAAGCCAAATGAAAGCAGTAAATGAAAATAGGCATAGTAGGCTAATTTACTGATATGTTTATCACCAAAATTTTCAATAACCCTTGCATAAGTAGCTGAACCTAATTGTTTCAGCAAATCACCGATGTGTTTCTTCCAATTCAATTTTTCATCAGTGCACACAACCAGAAATTTTGAATATTATGCCTTAGCAACAGACTTCTGTTCAAAGTCTATATTTACCAATAGAATTGTATGTATTGTGTTTTCTCAAAAGTTAGTGAGAGTTCATATGCAAAGAACCACATAATAATTTTGTGAAAGACGTTACTGAAAATTTCCTCAGCTAATTCTTGTTTGTTGGGGGTCGACCGAAGCGTCCGCTCCCACCCGTCGGCTTTGACCCGTGACGTAAGGCTGTTGTGGAGTGTGACGTCACGACGGCGCGGAATTTAGTTTGTGAGAGTGGCGTATTTGTAGGTGTCGTTTTGATGCGATCTGTGGTGCTCTCTGGTGGTGTGTTAGGTGATGTTTTTGGTTTAGTTTGCGAGTGTGGCGTCGTGTGTGAATTTTGGTAAATTGCTTTTTTTATGTCTTTGGTAGATATAGATATGACTGACACGGTCAACAGGTGTCGGTTGTCGGCTATGATGAGGGACAGTGCGTTGTCTCTAATAAAATTTCTTCAGCTATACGGATTTTTGGATGAAGTCGTGAGGTGTTCAGTATGTCGTGAAGAAATGAGGCTTACTTAAAGTTCCGGCGTCTCGGACCGTGGAGGCTGTATGTGGAGATGTCGTAAGGATAACAGGTCAAGGGAAGTGTTCGATCCCAATGTGTGGCTGTGAATGTTGGTATTGGTATCAGGAGACGTTTTTGAGCTATATAGGTCAAGGAAAGTGTTAGGTCCTAATTTATAGGCTCGGAAGCTGCTGTTGAACTATATAGGTCAAGGGAAGTGTCCGATTCCCGATGATATTGTGTTTAGTGGTATTTGGGGAGTTTTGTGATGTCGGTTTTTTCGTCGTTTTGCGTGGTTTTGTATGGGGGTGGGTGTCTAAATTTGTTTATATTTAGTTTCCCCCCACCCAAAAACCCCCTATGTCCCGTGCTTGTCCCTTTAGTGTCTTGGGCTTTTTGTGGAACGTGTGTGTGTTTGTTTTTCGATTTATTTTCGTCTTCATAATGTGTACGTAACGACTTTATATGAGCCATATTGGAATCGTGGTTTATGGTCGTTTCCGCCATACTTGTGACGTCATGGGTCAAAGCAGACGGGCGGGATCGGACGCTTCCGTATTATTATACTTGTGTCATCACCAAAAAGCAGATTTGCATCTTCATGAATATTGAGGGGCAAGTCATTAGTCTAAACACACATAAAAAAAAATTGCATCACCTCAGTCCTGAGAGTTCCGGAACATGTACAGAAAATTGGAATAGAGATCTACATAAACATCATTTCTGCCCTTTTTATTGCTCATGGAAACTACACATTGCATGTTGTACCACCATACAGCGAGACATTCAGAGGTGCTGTACACTCCGGTACTTCTAATACCCAGCAGCACATGTTCCGGGTCTAGTGCAGCAGGGGATACAACCCGTCGGCTTTGGACAATGACGTCACAAGTCGCCAGATAGCAGTTTACCATTTTCGCTTTTGCTGTTATGTTTCAGTTTCGTTTTTTTACTGATTGCTTAATAAAGTGGATCTGTTTATTCTATCTCGTGAGATTTTTTTTTTAAAAAGCCAAAAAACACTTATCAGCCACTGAAGGGAGCTACAACACTAAGAAGAATCGCTTCTCGATTGGCGACTTGTGACGTCAATGTCCAAAGCCGACGGGTTGTATCCCCTGCTGCACTAGTCCCCATGTTCCTGCATTTATGCATGCCTGTATTTGTAGTGGTATACTACCCACAAGTTCATCAAGGCACTGTTGGTCCAGATTGTCCCACTCCTCTGCAGCAATTTGACGTAGATCCCTCAGATTGGTTGGTGGGTCACGTCATCCATAAGCAGCCCTTTTCAATGTATCCCAGGCATGTTTGATTGGATTTATGTCTGGAAAACATGCTGGCCACTGTAGTCGAGCGATGTCTTGATCCTGAAGGAAGTCATTCACAAGATGTGCATGATGGGGGTGCGAGTTGTCGTCCAAGGAAATGAATACTGCCGTAATGGTTGCACTATCGTTCGGAGGATGGCTTTCACATATTGTAGAGCCATTACGCCGCCTTCCATGACCATAAGCGGCGCTGGACAGTGTGTCTAAGGCGTTCAGCCTGACTGGGTTGCCTCCAAACGGATCTCTGACAATTGCCTGGTTGACGGTATATGCGACACTCATCGCTGAATAGAACATGATGCCAATCCCGAGCGGTCCATTTGGCATGTTGTTGGGCCCAGCTGTACTGCACTGCATGGTGCCATGGTTGCAAAGATGGACCTCACCATGGATGTCAGGAGGAAAGTTGGGCATCATACAGCCTATTGCGCACAGTTTGAGTCGTAACTCGATGTCCTGTGGCTGCACAAAAAGCATCATTCAACATGGTAGCATTTCTGTAAGGGTTTCTCTGAGCCATAATCCATAGGTAGCACTCATTCACTGCAGCAGTAGTCCTTGAGCGTCCTGAGTGAGGCATGTCATCAACAGTTCCTGTCTCTCTGTAACTCCTCCATGTCCAAACAACATCTCTCTGGTTCACTCCGAGGCACCTGGACACTTCCATTGTCAAGAGCCCTTCCTCAAAGTAACAATGCGGACGTGATCGAACCGTGGTATTGACCGTCTAGGCATGGTCGAACTGCAGACAACATGCACCACGTGCTTCCTTCCTGGTGGAATGACTGGAACTGATTGGCTGTTGTTGGATCCCCTCCGTCTGATTGGTGCTGCTCATGCATGGTTTTTTACATCTTTAGGCGGGTTTAGTGACATCTCTGAACAGTCAAAGGGACTGAGTCTGTGATACGGTATCCACAGCCAATGTCTATCTTCAGGAGTTCTGGGAACTGAAGTGATGCAAAAAATTTTATGTGTGTATTAAGAGCAATAACAGACACAAGACTGAAGCCTGTGGGACATCGTTCTTGGTACATCTCTGGTTAGAGGACTTTGCTGATTTTTCCAGACTACCTGTACTGTTAATTTCAACCTTCTACATTCTTCCCGTTAAATATGAATTAAACCATTTTTGCACTGTCCAACTCATACCACAACACTTAAGCGTATCTAGAAGAATTTCATGATTCACACAATCAAAAGCCTTTGAGAGATCACAAAATATCCAAATGGATGATGTTTGGTTATTTAGAGCATTTAATATTCAATCAGCATATATAACATTTCATGTTGTAAAGCACTTCTGAAAACCATATTTACATTATGCTAGTACGTCATTTTTACAAATATTTGAAGGTAATCTTGAACACATTACTTTTTCAAGAATTTTGGATAAAGCTGTCAGAACTGAGACTCGTGGTAGCTGTTAACATCAGACTTATCTCATTTTTTATGCAATGGTTTTATAATAGCATTTTTAGTCTATCTGGAAAAATGCCCTGTTTCAGTGAGCTGCTACATATATGGCTGAGAATCCTACTTATCTGCTGAGAACAAGTTTTAGTACTCTCTTGGAAATGCCATCAATTCCATGTGAGCATTTACTTTTGAGTGAATTTATTATTTTCCTAATTTCAGTAGGAGAGGTCATTTGAATTTAAATTTTATCAAATTGCATATCTATTGCTTCTTCCACATACTGCTTTGCATTTTCTAATGACTAGCAGAATCCTATTTCCTCTAAAACACTTAAAAATGATTATTAAAAGTGTTTTTTGCTTCTGACTTCTTGTTAACGAACTTTTCATTGAGGTTGATAGGAATGCAGTTTTTCTGTACTCTCGGTTGCCCTGTTTCCTTTTAAGAATATTCCAAATAGTTTTAATTTTATTAAAAGATGTGCTAACCTCAGACGTAATGCACATACTTCTGGACTTTTTGATAACTTTTCTTTATACAGTGCAGTAGTTTTTATAATGTTTCACTGTTTCTGGATCATTACTCCTTCTAGGTATAAGAATCATTTCCCTTTTCTATTTACAATATATATTTATCCCTTTTGTAAGCAATGGTTTTTTAGATGGTTAATTACATATATGTTTAATTGTTTTCTTAGAGAAACAGTTTTCAAATATATTCACAAAGGTATTATCAAATAGGTTAAATTTTAAATTTGCATCTGGTTCCCTGTACACCTCATCCCAGTCTAACTGTTGCAAGCTTTCCGTAAAATCTGCAATTGTTAAATTGTTAACTGAATGCACTGCTTTGGAGAACTGTTTTGTATTACTGTATAGAGCTATGTCATATATTGTAATTAGCTGTGCATCAGGAACAGACCGACCATTCTCAACAGGAAAAGTTCGTATTTGATTCAATTTATCTTGGTCTATGAAAACATTATCTATCAGTGTGCACCCAAGTAGGAAAATAAATAACTGATGTCAGATTGAAAGAACCAAGTAATACTTAAAGGCCAAGCTTTTTATCGGACCCTTTCGGAAAATCTACATTGAAATCCCCACAGTTTGCTTCCCACCGTCTGACAGATAGCACAACAAAGAATGCAAGTTTTTCAAAAATAGCTGGAACTTTCCCAGTGGGGTCCTATAAACAGGTACAATTATAAAAGTACCATTATTTAATTTAAAGTCACATGCACATGCATATGTTGCTCTACACGGATTTTTTTAGTATCTAAATTTTTCACATTATGATACATTTTAACATATATGGCAACTCCTCCTCTCTCTATAGTGTCTCTACTTACTTGTGCTGCAAACTTATATCCAATTACATTTACCTTTTCCATATGAGTGACTATATGATGTTCAGTCAGGCATAGTACATCTATTCCAACCCCAGTTTCTAAATCTATATCTAATCATTAATTAAATTTCTCTTAGATATATACACAAAATCAATCCAAGACTTTATTAACATATTCTGAGCAAAATAAAAATATGGTAATAGGTCCTCGAATGGTCAAGCCAATTCACACACTCATCTCATAAGTCTACACTTTCACATTGCTTCTGCAGCTTGCACCCATTCACCCACTCGTGTTCTCAGTTTCACTCTTTTCAACATTCATTCTGCAGTACCATGTGTTTCCTAGGTCCCTGGCACATACAAAAAAGGGGAAGCAGCAGCAGGATCATTCTTATATATAGGAAAAGTATATCCAATCACACACACCGATTCATTCATTCATGATGATCTGCAGATCCCATGAAGAAGGAGAACCTTCTGGGATGTGGAAAGAGTCAAGATGAAACAAAGACACCATGGAAACTTTATATGTACACTGCATTAACAATAAACAATCTCTACACTGCTTGATGCTATTTACACTTATGCCCTCTAAATTTAATCCAGTAAATTAGTAAGACCGCCGCTATTTATCTGCTCTTAGTGGCTTAATATTTACGTAATTACAATGGTATTTTTCAGAGAAAATATTTTTACATCTGTAAGTACTGATTACTTGTACAACTTTATAACAAACACTGCTACTTGCCGTGGAGTTAACTGAAATATTAAATTCCAGTATCTAGGTATTCAGATAATTTCTAGAAAGTGTTGATGAGATGTGTTTTTAGTTTTCTTTTGAACTGGTAGGAATTCCCAATTTCATGCTTTATGTTAGGTGGGAGCATGGAGAAAGCTGGTGTGGATGTGTTAAGTGTTGCAAGATTTAGGTTAGCTTCTGACTTTTGTAGGGTAGAAATGGAGGATGGAGGAGTTCCCACATTCATTAGGACTGCCATAAATTTCATAACATAGGCATTCATAAATTTTGCCTAGAGCAGCACATGCAAGAATGTGTAATAGCAGTAGAATTTCATAATAAATCATTCCTCAATAGCAAGTGTGTACTGAGTACCAGCATGTAATTTGAATATGTTCGTAAATCACTTTGAAGATGTATTGGCCTGTTTAACAACAAAAAAAGAAAAATTAGTGGTTGCTGGTGATTTTAATGTAGATTTTCTTGAAAACTCCTCCATTAATAACTTATTGCAGTCAAGTTAATTCGTAGTGTTAAGTTTCCAACTAGAATAACTAAGGGCTCAAAGACGGCCATTGATACCATCTTTGTAGAAATGTCTAACGAACAAAATTGTATTACGAAAATATAAGTAGCTTCTCATACCATGACATGCAGTTCCTTTTGCTAAATATTAATACTGATCACTATATAAAATCTACTAAATCTGAGTTCAAGAGGGTTGTCAGTACGCTAAAAATTGAATGTTTTGGGAAACTCCTCAAAGACATGAATTGGAGTGATGTGTTCAAGGCTCACAGCATGAATGAGAAATACAATAACTTTATTAATAATGTCCTTAATTCATTTGACAACTGTTTCCTCCCAAAAGTAGCCCAGGTTAGACCAAAGTCTCTAAAAAACACTATGGATTACTCAGAGAATAAAGGTATCCTGTAAGACAAATAGGAAACTATCAGTCAGAAAGAGCTCTGATGTAAATGTGGTGTCACCGCCAGACACCACACTTGCTAGGTGGTAGCCTTTAAATCGACCACGGTCCGCTAGTATACGACGGACCCGCGTGTCGCCACTGTCAGTGATGGCAGACCGAGCGCCGCCACACGGCAGGTCTAGAGAGACGTACTAGCACTCGCCCCAGTTGTACAGCCGACTTAGCCAGAGATGGATCACTGAACTACGCTCTCATTTGCCGAGACGATAGTTAGCATAGCCTTCAGCTACGTCATTTGCTACAACCTAGGAAGGCGCCATTTATCCTTTGCTATGTATCTAATGAAGCATGAACCATCAGACCGATGTACTCCAATTGTGGATTAAAGTTAAGTATTCTACCAGTTACTCTTGTTTTGCTAGTCTTATTTCTCTGACCTGTTCCAGACCTCACGCCAGCCTGCGTGAGCTTAATCGCGTGCCTTTCGGCTTCCTCCAAACTCCATGAATTGGCTCCTGCCAATTCACAACAGTAAATGCTATAAATCATTACAAAGCACAATGCAAAATATTGAAGACAGTAATATGGACATCGAAGCAAATGCATTCTTAGGAAAGAGTAGTCACATCCGATAACAAAACAAAGGCAATGTGAGATATAGTGAAGGAAGAGACTGGTTGAACCACAGACGAAGAGGAACACATAGCATTAAGAGTAAATGATACATGGGTAACAAATGTATGCAGTGTTGCTAAACTTTTCAATAAGCACTTCATCACTGTTACTGAAAAGAGGGGATTTGTCAGGTTCAGTAGATGCTGCCATGGAATATGTAAGACCAGCCACTACCATTAACTTCAATAATATGACTATAACCCTCACAACACCAGTAGAAGTAATGTCCCTCATTGTAATTCTTAAAATAAAAAAATGCTATTGGGTATGACAATACATCAAAAAATTGATCAAAGAGTGTGCCTCTGAGTTTGGTTAAATGTGTAACCAGCCATTTATCAGTGGGACATTTCTTGAATGGTTGAAATATGATAAAGTGAAGTCTTGATATAGGGAAGAAGATAAAGAAACACATTCAAACTTCCATCCAATTTCACTTTTGCCTGCATTCTCAGAAATTTTAGAAAAGTTGTCATGGTAACCATCTGACCACAAATATAATATTATCCAAGACACAGTTCGTGTTTCTTAAGGGTACTAATACTGAGAACGTTATCGACACATATAGTGAGTAGTAGTAGTAGCAGCAGTAGTTGCAGCTTTATTCATCTGTAGATCTCTTTTTACAAGGCTATAGGACATGTCAAAGTATTTACAAGTTTAGATCAATTTAAAATAAGCTAATTCATATACACATATATTTACAGACTTCTAATTAGAGACAATCATTAGATTTACTCCTGGTATACAATACTTTTTTTTTTACAAATAACTTATTAAATAATGTAATGCCGCACTGTTCACTCATGTCTATCAGTCACTGTGCACACTATACACACACACACACACACACACACACACACACACACACACACTTGTGGTATGCATAGCTTTGGGGTAAGTATTTCTAGAAAGGAAAAGAGAAGGAAAAAATATAAAGTGACGGTGTTGTGTCGAATGTTGGGTGTTTTATAATAATAATAATAATAATAATAATAATAATAATAATAATAATAATAATAATAATTATTATTATTATTATTATTATTTATTTATTTATTTGTATAACATTTTTTATCAAACCCCTACGCTGTTTTATCCAAGTAATCCTTCAATGTATAAAATGTATTGCATAACAGGTACTTTTTAGCTGCCTTTTTAAATAAGTGTATTTTTGCAATTTCTTTAATCTCTTTCGGTAATTTATTGTACAGTTTTATCCCTTGGTATAAAATGCTGTTTTGAGTTTTATGTTTATTTTTTCTTGGTAAATGTAAGTTGAGTCTGTCTCTTGTTGCATGGTCATGGACAGAGTTATTTGTGCAGTATTTACTAATGTTATTTTTATGTGTACAACTGACTGGTAAATGTATTCAGATAAAGCAGTTAAAATCCCCAGTGTTTTGAACAGATCTTTACAATGAGCTCGACTAGTATTTTTGGATATTAGTCTTATGGCTCTTTTGTGGAGTTTGAAAATTATGTTCATATTTTCTGCATTTATTCCCCAAAAATGAATGCCATAGCTAAGAATTGAGTGTACATATGAATAATATGTAATCAAAAGACATTGCATGTTACACACTGATGATGGGATTCTAAGGGCATAACATGAAGATGACATTCTTTTTGCAAGTACCTTTGTGTGTTCACAACACTTCAACTGAGAATCAATATTCATTCCTAGAAATTTTGCATTTATTACACAGTCTATAGAGGTGCCATCTACATTTAATTTAACATTGTCATTTTTCCTCTTCAAACTGAAATTCATGGCATTAGTTTTCTTTATGTTCAGTGTCACTTTATTGCGTATTGACCAATCATAAACTTCCTTGAGAGTTTCATTTGCTTTCTCGGAAAGGAGTTCTCTTGTTTTCTCATGACTGTAATATTTCTGTCATCAGTGAAGAGAATTTTTTCACCATGAGTAAGACTACTCGGAAAGTCATTGATGTATATCAGGAACATTATTGATCCTAATATGCTACCTTGCGGAACATCTATATTAATGTATTTCGATACTGATAAGTGTTTTAGTAAATGTTTAGATCTATTTGAAGTATGTGTTACCTCTACTCTTTGTACCCTACCTGTTAGGTATGATCGAAACCAGTCATTAACTACCTCTCTTATTCCTAATGCTTCTAATTTATTGAGTAGAATCTTGTGGTCAACTGCATCAAATGCCTTAAAAAGATCCAGAAATATGCCTGCGACACACTCATCTTTATCAAGAGCATCAGGTACAACATTTGTGAATTCTTCTATAGCTGACTCCATGTTTTTGTTGCCACTTCGGAAACCAAACTGTGATTCTCTTAAGAGATTGTATTTATTCAGGTAATTCATTAATCTGTCTTTTGTAATTGCTTCTATTATTTTTGAGAATGCTGACAGCAGGGAAATGGGCCGGTAATTTTCTGTGTCTTGTGCATTACCTTTCTTAAGCAAAGGTACAACTCTTGCCTGTTTTAACTGCTCTGGAAATGTCCCTGATGTGAAGGATTCATTTATTATATTTGTGAAGGGGTCTTGTATAATCCCTATGCATGATTTCAGTACACACATTAGTACTTCATCTAAGCCTACTGACTTTTTATTTTTTAGTTTCTCAACAGTTTTATTGACTTCATTCTGTGTTGTTGAAAGTAAAATCATTGTATTTAGTGCAACATTATTTACAGGTGTTATATTTGTTTTGGGGAATTTTTGCTGCAACTTGTCTGCAGTACTTGAAAAATGCTCATTTACATAGTTTGCTAAGTGTTGTGAATCATTTATTACCTTATCCCCCTCCCTTAGCAGTATGTTATTCTGCATTTGTTTGCCTCTCCCCATGTCCTTTTTTTATAACATCCCAGACTACTTTGCTTTTATTCTCTGCATTACATATTATTTTATCACTAACTGACTTTTTGCAGCAATCAGCATCTTCCTATAGATCTTTTTGTATCTTGTGATGTCCCTTCCCTCCTTCTTCACTCATCGGGAGGAGACGATGTTTGTCCCCATCAGTGTGACGTGGAACAGCACCTGTAAAACTCATAAGAACACAACTACTCACATGGTTTAGAAATATTCTGTTATCTCTCCGCAACAGTCTTCTCATTTTGTGTGAACTGGTAAAGTGCAATAGTTTATTTTTATTATTATGCCCGGTTAGTTCCATGATGAAATAAAATCTTGATTCTTGATTTCATCCTGACGGTTGTTTTTCATATCATACATAGGAGGATGGAAATTTGCTGTCTACTATTCCGTTGCTATGCCGTTACTATGTCCAGTTATTAACAACAGTCCGACGTAACTCCAGAGATAAATTATGTTGGAGTAAATGTTTTTTTTAATACGCCATAATACTGGTTTAAAGTAATCACTCTTCACTGTCCATTATTCATGTACTCACTTAGTCACTTAAAATGTTTAAAGCGTTAGGCGACACGTAAGATTTATCTTTTGATTCAGATTTTATTGTTCTTCTGGTAATCAATTGTTTGCCCCTACAACACATGCACACTGATATGTCATTCAAGATTAACTTCTGTTCATTTCAGTAATCGTGATGCTGACGACAACTTTTGACTAATCGGCATATTTGTCTTTCTTCGTGTCTTCATTTTATTATGTCCTACTCGAGACTACGAATTGTTTTTCTGTCGTTGATCCATTGCTCTCAAAGTTTGTAACTGTTCATCAGTACGAAGGCTAAGTCCGATAAAACAATATCACTGAATTGAAGTCTAACACTCGTCTTACTATACCGTCTCATTGAGAACGGTAAAGATTAACTTTCATCTGTCAAATGGCTGAGCAAGACTTCAGTCTCTACCACAAGAATTATCAAACTTCCAAAACTGAAACAATCTAATAGTGTCTGCGTCCAGACAACGATCGCAAAAGTACTCTAGAGCGACTCAAGAGCAACTAACTAACTGAACATTTCCATTTCCAAGTTAGATTGTAGTCGCATTGAATTTCTTGGCGATATCAAGCCCTGTTAATTCAATAGCTAATATTTCAATGAGTTTGTCTTCACTTACTGTACTGAGGTCAAGATTTGAACTGTGTTCCTTTTCTGTTATAAATGCATGATCCTCCACCCCTTGAAATAGTTCTGCAGTAAGAGTTTGCCTTTTCAGACAATGATAATACTACATGTTGGATTTCTGTGTCTCTACACCAGTGCTCAGTAATACAAACTACTGTGAAGTTCAAAGATTGGAGCTCAACTTCTAATAGTTGTATTTTATTTGTTATTGATTGCATGTTTTGATGGAGTCTGTGAAATGCCCCATGTTACTCTTTCCAATGGTTTGTTTTTCTTTGTGACATCTGGTATACATAATTCATTAGAAATAAATTACAGGCTATTGGTATATGTTGTTACCTGTCAAAGGCATTTGGCTGTGTAAATCACAGTATCATTTAAAGTAAATTAGAATATTATGGTGTAACAGGAAATGCTGCAAAATGGTTTAAATTCTGTATCTCTGATAGAAAAGAAAGAGTGTCAGAAAGAAAGAAACGTGTATTAAGCTATCAGACGTTATCCAACTGGGAATCAATCACATGTGGTATCTCCCCAGGTTCCATCTTAGGCCCCTTACTTTTTCTTGTGTATTCATTACACACTGAAAAGCCGAAGAACCTGGTGCACCTTCCTAATATCATGTAGTAACACAGTGTGGCATGGACTCGACTAATGTGTGAAGTAGTACTGGATGGAATTGACACCATGCATCCTTGAGAGCTGTCCATAAATCCATAAGAGTAAGAGGGGGTGCACATTTGTTCTGAACAGCACATAACAAGGCACCCCAGATATGCTCAAAAATGTTCATGTATGGGAAGTTTGGTGGCCAGCAGAAGTGTTTAAACTCAGAAGAGTGTTCCTGGAGCCACTCTCTAACAATTCTCGATGTGTGGGCTGTTGCATTGTCCTGTTGGAATTGCCCAAGTCCGTCAGAATGCACAATGGACATGAATAGATGAAGGTGATCAGACAGGATGCATACATACATGTCAACTGTCATTAGTCATGTCTAGACATATCAGGGGTCCCATATCACTCCAACTGCACATGCCCCACACCATTACAGAGCCTCCACCAGCTTGAACAGTCCACACCACAGGTTTGCAATGTTTCAGCAGTGCAAGTGCTATCTCACAGCCTCGTGGAGCAAATTGCTGAAGCACACTGTGGTCTGTTTACAATACAACCATTGGTTGATACACACAGTGAGTGTAAAATGGGTGAAGGGTATGAGACAAACCTGAAAGTAAATGTTCTGACCAAATATCTTGCCAAAGTTAACCTTCAGTGACAGGAGACTGTGGCCAGTGTAAAGCTGTCATGAAGTGTGTCTATCATATTGGAAAACCCACTTAAACTGTGTACAAATACAATAAGGCATAATTCCCATAATATAGTGCCACTTGCCATCAGGAAGCTGCTTTTGGAGAACAAAAGTACCAGAAAGTCATGCATTTCAGAAGGAATGCCATCTGTGATGCACACTGCTGTGAGAGGTATAAGTGGGACTACCCATCAACAAATTGTGAGTTGTAATACTGTATGTGGGGCTTGCTAGAGAATAACATTGGGAATATGTTTTCTAGGGAAGCATAAAGGGAATTTTTGTAGCATGGACAAAAGTTCCAAATGGTATTCCCAAACAAGGGTAATAAAACCACCAGACAGATAAATGAAATGCAAGCATAAGAGTTTAATAAGCCAGACTATGTGTTGTTAAAAGTGATATGTTAAGGATAATTTATTAAGAGGGAAAAAGTTTTCCAGGGTGGTTTTTAGTCTGTAAGTGTGAAATGAAGAGTTAGAAGTTGTGTGTACATAAGCATGGCAAGGTGACTGGTAGCAGAAATGTTTCTTAGTATTTAAGATAATGAGCAGGGCATGGGGTGCTAGATATGCTGTAAGGTTAAGCAACACAGGGAGAGATTCCAAGGTAATAATAGCCATAGCAAGTGTATGTGGAATATTGTTATGTGAATGCTGATGATAAATGTATTTTATAGTGTTTAAGGGGATGTGAGAACATGGAACAAACCTCAAGGGTGTGGAGAGAGGACTGCCAAGAGCATGTGACTAGCAGAATAAAATTAAAATGACACTATATAATGAGTGTACCAGAGGAACTAATGTACTATTAAGTGGGGTGAAAATAAGCAGCTTATTAGAACAAGAAGTCTAGTAAGAAAGACTTGTAGGTTAAATGTGGTCTCTGAACCTTGTTTGTTAAGCTGCAACGCACTCTTGTGTTTTAAGTGAGACACAGGTGGCCAGGTCTTTTATGTGAACAGGTGTTGTGTAGTGCCACTACCCTTTTGTGGGCAAATCTTTGGGAATATGTGGTGGAGTATTGAAGAGATATGACACTGTGTGAAGAATTTGACAGAGCACTAGAAGACCTAAGTCAAAACAAGGCCCCTGGAGTAGACAACATTCCCTCAGAATTACTGATATCCTGACAAGAGCCAGTCACCTGATGTGCAAGATGAATGAGCCAGAGGATGTACCATCAGATTTCAAGAAGAATGAAATAATTCCAGTTCCAAAGAAAGCAGGTGCTTTTCTGAACTATCAGTTTAATAACGCATGGTTGCAAATACTGATGTGAATTATTTACAGAAGAATGGAAAAAAAATGGTAGAAGCAGATCTCATGGAAGACCAGTCTGGGTTCTGGAAAAATGTAGAAACATGCGAGGCAATACAGACATTATGACTTATCTTATGTAGTGCCACAATCATTTTGTGTGGAAATATGTGGTGGAGTATTGCAGTAGCTACTGGTAGTTGGTTCAAATGGCTCTGAGCACTATGGGACTCAACTGCTGAGGTTATTAGTCCCCTAGAACTTAGAACTAGTTAAACCTAACTAACCTAAGGACATCACAAACATCCATGCCCGAGGCAGGATTCGAACCTGCAACCTGATAATTGGTGAATAAGAGCATTGCCATTTAGGTTATAGCAACAGAGCAGTTGAATTATGATGAGACTGGTCAGGCTCACGCAGTGAAACCTGCCTCGCAGTGGTAATACATGGTTCTTGAATACAGGCAAGGAGATTGCCAAGGATGTCACTAGAATCAGCACATTGGCATAACAGATGTGCTGCTACCTTATATAAATAGCTCTTATTTTGGTAGCAGTTTCATTCACAGTCCAGCAGTTCTATGAGGAAGTGGAGACTACACCAGATGAGGAAACTACACGGAGACACTTGCAGCAGCCATGAGTTTGGATCATCGTCATAGTACCAGCTTCCCGCACTAAGTCAACCTTCTGGACTAAGTGGAATGGCACAGTGGATCATCCCAGGCTCACTGCATCAGCAAGCTGGATTCGTGCCCAGGGGCAATAGGTCATATCCCTGTACAGCAGCCATTCTTCCACCATCGTGGTGTGCACATTCCATACCAAAGGCTGGTGGGATGCATTCATTAATTTGAGAGCTGGCTGCAATGCAGGGTTTTTGTAGCATGACTCCTGCAATGGGGTCACTTTCCACAAACTGGGTACAGGCATCAGCAAAGATGCGCATGTGTGTACAGCCAGCAGCTGGTTACCGGTTGTCATCTCACCAGTCACCCAGCTCTTCCCACATGGAGTGGGCGGTGTAGTCACTAAGCAGCTCGAACATAGCAGAAATGTATGAGCAAAATAAAGCATTAATTTTGACAGCTGAGTTTCTCTGGGCCTTCACTGGCATGCTATCATATTGGGACAGAGAAACAGACAGCTACTGCTCTTGATGGCAGAGGCAAAGTTGATTATATGGTGCCACCAAGGTCCATGGGGGGTAGGGTAAGCTAAACATCATGGACTCATGGTGGGTGGAAATCATCCTGCAGATCCAAAATTGGGTGGTGTACAAACTCATCAGGTAGATTCAGCTACTTTCACAATAAGAATTAGTGCCACCTTTGGGGTTGTAATGATCAGTAAATTATCATTTTTTCATACTTTCTTTCATTTATGTCCTGTAGAATAATATTCTGGGGTAATCTTCACTTCAGCAAAAAGTATTCACTGCAAAAAATAAGTTAATTAGAATTGTGTGTAGGGTACACACAGGTAAACATTGAAGTTGTGGTTTCAGGCAACTGGGAATACGAATCACAACCTCATAGTGCATTTATTCAATGATTAAATTTGTTGCTAACAATCTACTGCAGTTGGAGAGTGACAGATATTGCAGAAAATAAAAGGAAAGTAGTGTTGGATGTTATAAAACCCAAAAACTCGAAAAGGCAGAGACAAGTAAAATAACATACAAATTAGTAATGTGGTAGAATAATAAAAAGTCCTCAGGAATTAGCAAATTGTGTAAATGATTATTTCTCAAACATTGCAGAGAAGCTGTAGCAAAACCTTCCTAAAACGCAGGTAACATCCACAATGACTTACACAGCAAGCACAATGATGATGATTTTCACAATGGAACTTGAAGTCAGGAAGACAATGCAACAATTAAAAAGTAAGAAGTCGACAAGTGTGGATGAAGTTCCTGTCTCAGTTATGAAGGCATCCATAGACAGCATAAAAGCTCCACTAACAAATATAATAAATAAGTCCTTTAGTTAAGGCATTTTCACACTATTTTTTTACTGTTCACCACAAAATACTACTAAACAGGCCAGAAGCACTTGGTATAAAAGGAATAGTGAATGAGTGGTTCCACTCTTATTTGGAAAAAAAAGGTACAATATGTTGAGATGGTTCACACACCTGCCCATGATAAATTTGTAGTAAAACAATTGTCAGGCAAAAAACTTACATAGGTTTTCCTCGGGATAGTGTATAGGATACTGTTCTGTTCTTAATATACATAAATTACTTTCCAGATAAGAAGATGTGGAGGCAAAGCTCTCTTTACTGATGACAGCAACATCATAGTCACTGATAAAACACCAGAACTCCTGTTAGAGAAAGCAAAGGAGACCCTCAATAATGAATATGGTTAGGCAGTATGTAATAAATCAACACTGAATGTGAAGAAAATAAACTGTTTGCACTTCAGCATAAAGAGGAGAAATAACTCGGACACATTAAGCATACATAATAAATCTGCAGGTTGTGTAATAAGCACAAAGTTTTTAGGGATGAAAATTGGTCGGCAGCTAACATGGAAAGAATACAGAAAGATACTGTCAAAAAGAACAGCATCAGTGCATTATGCTCTTAGGGTTATGGCATCAGTTTGTAATAGCCATTGTCTTGTAGTGACATGCTGCACCTTTGTACACTCAGTTCTTAGTCATGGGACTCTTTTCTGTGGATTGAAGGCACAAAACGTGGACACATATTTTAAATTGCAGAAAAGGGTTGTAAGAATAAGAACTAGGAGTGATAGTTGGGCTCAAAACACACACACACACACACACACACACACACACACACACACACACACACACACACACACACACACATTCTCTCTCTCTGTCTGTGTGTGTGTGTGTGTGTGTGTGTGTGTGTGTGTGTGTGTGTGTGTGTGGAGGGGAGGGGGATGGGGTCACGTCCATGTAAACACCAACACCACAAAAACAAAGATGACCTATGTTAGACATTCTCAGTTCTTGATATTAATAATCAACGGATGAGGTAGCATTAACTCTGTCCCTATTTTTTGACAAGGGAAAGAGCAGGGGTTTCCACACAGAATGTAAGCAAAAATCTCCATCTCTATTTAGAAAGTCACTTGCTAATTTAATTTCAACTGCTTCCTTAATAACAATATTCCAATAGCTGGAAATGCATGCCAGAATCTTCGTGTTGTTATATTCGAAAGGATGACTGGTGCCAAGGCAATGTTCTGCATTAGCAGATATGCTTGGCTGTTGTAAGCGTGTGTGACCCTTTTGCTCAGGTCATCGGCCCTCCATGGTGCTGTTGGTCTGACCAATATATGACATGCCACAACTGCAGGGAATACGATAGATACTCCCCTTCCACAAACCAAGATCAACCTTTGTTGTGGTCTTCAGTCCCTAGACTGGTTTGATGCAGCTCTCTATGCTACTCTATCCTGTGCAAGCTTCTTCAGCTCCCAGTACCTACTGCAACCTACATCCTTCTGAATCTGCTTCATGTATTCATCTCTTGGTCTTTCTCTATGATTTTTACCTTCCGCACTGCCCTCCAATACTAAATTGGTGATCCCTTGATGCCTCAGAATATGTCCTACCAACCAATCCCTTCTTCTAGTCAAGTTGTGCCACAAATATCTCTTCCCCCCCAATTCTAGTCAGTACCACCTCATCAGTTATGTGATCTATCCAGCTAATCTGCGGTATTCTTCTGTAGCACCAAATTTTGAAAGCTTCTATTATCTTCTTGTCTAAACTATTTATCGTCCATGTTTCACTTCCATACATGGCTACACTCCATACAAATACTTTCAGAAAAGATTTCCTCACAGTTAAATCTATGCTCGATGTTAACAAATTTATCTTCTTCAGAAACGCTTTCCTTGTCATTGCTAGTCTACATTTTATATCCGCTCTACTTCAACCATCATCCGTTATTTTGCTCCCCAAATAGCAATAACTTGTCTACTACTTTAAGTGTCTCATTTCCTAATCTAATTCCCTCAGCAACACCTGATTTAATTCAACTACATTCCATTATCCTTGTTTTGCTTTTGTTGATGTTCATATTATATCCTCCTTTCAAGACACTGTCGATTCCGTTCAACTGCTCTTCCAGGTGCTTTGCTGTCTCTGACAGAATTACAATGTCATTGGCAAACCTCAAAGTTTTTATTTCTTCTCCATGGATTTTAATTCCTACTCCAAATTTTTCTTTTGTTTCCTTTACTGCTTGCTCAATATACAGATTGAATAACATCAGGGATAGGCTACGACCCTGTCTCACTCCCTTCTCGACCACTGCTTCCATTTCATGTCCCTTGATTCTTATAACTGCCATCTGGTTTTTGTACAATTTGTAAATAGCCTTTCGCTTCCTGTATTTGACCCCTGCCACTGTCAGAATTTGAAAGAGAGTATTCCAGTCAATATTGTCAAAAGCTTTCCATAAGTGTACAAATGCTAGAAATGTACATTTGCCTTTCCTTAATCTATCTTCTAAGATAAGTTGTAGGGTCAGTATTGCCTCATGTGTTCCAACGTTTCTATGGAATCCAAACTGATCTTCCCCGAGGTCAGCTTCTACCAGTTTTTCCGTTCGTATGTAAGGAATTCGTGTTAGTATTTTTCAGCCATGAATTATTAAACTGATAGTTTGGTAATTTTCACATCTGTCAACACCTGCTTTCTTTGGGATTAGAATTATTATATTCTTCTTGACGTTTGAGGGTATTTTGCCTGTCTCATACATCTTGCTCACCAGATGGTAGAGTTTTGTCAGGGCTGGCTCTCCCAAGGCTATCAGTAGTTCTAATGGAATGTTGTCTACTCCCAGGGCCTTATTTCGACTTAGGTCTTTCAGTGCTCTGTGAAACTCTTCACGCAGTATCATATCTCCCATTTCATCTTCATCTATGTCCTCTTCCATTTCCATAATATTGTCCTCAAGCACATCGTCCTTGTAATACTCCTTCCACCTTTCTACTTTCCCTTCTTTGCTTAGAACCAGGTTTCCGTCTCAGCTCTTGATATTCATGCAAGTGGTTCTCTTTTCTCCAAAGGTCTCTTTAATTTTCCTGTAGGCAGTGTCTATCTTATACCTAGTGATATATACCTCTTCATCCTTACACTTGTACTCTAGCCATCCATGCTTAGCCATTTTGCACTTTCTGTCGATCTCATTTTTGAGACATTTGTATTCCTTTTTGCCTGCTTCATTTATTTCATTTTTATATTTTCTCCTTTCATCAATTAAATTCAATATTTCCTCTGTTACCCAAGGATATCTACCAGCTCTCATCTTTTTAACTATTTGATCCTCTGCTGCCTTCACTATTTCATCTCTCAAAGCTACCCACTCTTCTTGTACTGTATTTCCTTCCCCCATTCTTGTCAATCATTCCCTAATGCTCTCCCTGAAACTGTCTACATCCTCTGGTTCTTTCAGTTTATCCAGGTACCATCTCCTTAAATTCCCACCTTTTTGCAGTTTCTTCAGTTTTAATCTACAGTTCATAACCAATAGATTGTGGTCAGAGTCCACATCTGCCCCTGGAAATGTCTTAAAATTTAAAACCTGGTTCCTAAATCTCTGTCTTACCATTATATAATCTATCTGATACCTTTTATTATCTCCAGGGTCCTTCCATGTATACAACCTTCTTTCATGATTCTTGAACCGAGCGTTAGCTATGATTAAGTTATGCTCTGTGCAAAATTCTACCAGGCAGCTTCCTCTTTCGTTCCTTAGTCCCATTCTATATTCACCTACTACTTTTCCTTCTCTTCCTTTTCCTACTATCAAATTCCAGTCACCTATGACTATTAGATTTTCGTCTCCCTTCACTATCTGAATAATTTCTTTTATCTCACCATACACTTCATCAATCTCATCGTCATCTGCGGAGCTAGTTGGCGTATAAAATTGTACAACTGTGATAGGCATGGACTTCGTGTCTATCTTGGCAACAATAATGTGTTCACTATGCTGTTCGTAGTAGCTTACCCACACTCCTATTTTTTTATTCATTATTAAACCTACTCATGCATTACCCCTATTTGATTTTGTATTTATAACCCTGTTTGCACCTGACCAGAAGTTTTGCTCCTCCTGCCACTGAACTTTGCTAATTCCCACTATATCTAACGTTAACCTTTCCATTTCCCTTTTTAAATTTTCTAACCTACCTCCCAAATTAAGGGATATGGCATTCCATGCCCTGCTACGTAGAACGCCAGTTTTCTTTCTCCTGATAATGATGTCCTCCCGAGTAATCCCCGCCTGGAGATCAGAAAGGGGGACTATTTTACCTCTGGAATATTTTACCCAAGAGGACACCATCATCATTAAACCATGCAGTAAAGCTACATGCCTTTGGAAAAAAATTAGGGCTGTAATTTCCCCTTGCTTTCAGCTGTTCCTAGTAGCAGCACAGCAAGGCTGTTTTTGTTAATGTTACAAGGCCAGACTGTTGCCCCTGCAACTACTGAAAGGGCTGCTGCTCCTCTTCAGGAACCACACATTTGTCTGCCCTCTCAACAGGTACCTCTCCGTTGTGGTTTGCACCTACGGTATGGGTATCTGTATCGCTGAGGCACGTGAGCTTCCCCACCAATGGCAAGGTCCATGGTTCATGGGGTATGCTAAAAGGACCCTAATCTTAGATGGGAGTTGAAAAACACATTTTGCGTCATATCCTGTTGGAAATGCTTCCCATGTAAGACAAAAACACCATGGATTTTGGTGGCACCTCAATATTATCCCTCACCCACAGCATGTTTGGTCGATAGCAAAGCACACATACACTCCTGGAAATTGAAATAAGAACACCGTGAATTCATTGTCCCAGGAAGGGGAAACTTTATTGACACATTCCTGGGGTCAGATACATCACATGATCACACTGACAGAACCACAGGCACATAGACACAGGCAACAGAGCATGCACAATGTCGGCACTAGTACAGTGTATATCCACCTTTCGCAGCAATGCAGGCTGCTATTCTCCCATGGAGACGATCGTAGAGATGCTGGATGTAGTCCTGTGGAATGGCTTGCCATGCCATTTCCACCTGGCGCCTCAGTTGGACCAGCGTTCGTGCTGGACGTGCAGACCACGTGAGACGACGCTTCATCCAGTCCCAAACATGCTCAATGGGGGACAGATCCGGAGATCTTGCTGGCCAGGGTAGTTGACTTACACCTTCTAGAGCACGTTGGGTGGCACGGGATACATGCGGACGTGCATTGTCCTGTTGGAACAGCAAGTTCCCTTGCCGGTCTAGGAATAGTAGAACGATGGGTTCGATGACGGTTTGGATGTACCGTGCACTATTCAGTGTCCCCTCGACGATCACCAGTGGTGTACGGCCAGTGTAGGAGATCGCTCCCCACACCATGATGCCGGGTGTTGGCCCTGTGTGCCTCGGTCGTATGCAGTCCTGATTGTGGCGCTCACCTGCACGGCGCCAAACACACATACGACCATCATTGGCACCAAGGCAGAAGCGACTCTCATCGCTGAAGACGACACGTCTCCATTCGTCCCTCCATTCACGCCTGTCGCGACACCACTGGAGGCGGGCTGCACGATGTTGGGGCGTGAGCGGAAGACGGCCTAACGGTGTGCGGGACCGTAGCCCAGCTTCATGGAGACGGTTGCGAATGGTCCTCGCCGATACCCCAGGAGCAACAGTGTCCCTAATTTGCTGGGAAGTGGCGGTGCGGTCCCCTACGGCACTGCGTAGGATCCTACGGTCTTAGCGTGCATCCGTGCGTCGCTGCGGTCCGGTCCCAGGTCGACGGGCACGTGCACCTTCCGCCGACCACTGGCGACAACATCGATGTACTGTGGAGACCTCACGCCCCATGTGTTGAGCAATTTGGCGGTACGTCCACCCGGCCTCCCGCATGCCCACTATACGCCCTCGCTCAAAGTCCGTCAACTGCACATACGGTTCACGTCCACGCTGTCGCGGCATGCTACCAGTGTTAAAGACTGCGATGGAGCTCCGTATGCCACGGCAAACTGGCTGACACTGACGGCGGCGGTGCACAAATGCGGCGCAGCTAGAGCCATTCGACGGCCAACACCGCGGTTCCTGGTGTGTCCGCTGTGCCGTGCGTGTGATCATTGCTTGTACAGCCCTCTCGCAGTGTCCGGAGCAAGTATGGTGGGTCTGACACACCGGTGTCAATGTGTTCTTTTTTCCATTTCCAGGAGTGTATTATCTCTCTTTCACCATAAACATTTTGATGAAAGGTAACTTCAAGATGGGTTAACTCATCTGATAAACTTTCAAGGTCTGTGATGATTGAGCCCTGTGAACCAATGTACAAAGTACCCCTTCGCACTGGGCTGGCTGGTGACAACTATCAGACAGTAGATACAAGTTAATGTGAGTTGGCCCCCTATAAATGGCGTGTCCCAATGCATCATCAACCTTCCTCCTCACAAACACATCAATGAATAGAAGGGAGCCATCCTTTACCACTTCCATCATGAAACAAATATTCAGATGGACTGAATTCAGATGTTCTAAAAAGCCATTTAAATTCACACTACCACAAAACCAAACAATAAAAGTAACATGTACATATCTGGAAAAAAAAAGATAAAAGGAAAAAAGAAAAGGTAACATGCAGGTTTCAATCCTGCTGACTCTAAGGCGTGTACCTGGATGCCTTCCATTAACAAATTGGCAATAATAGTGGACAGTGGGTTTTGGTTCACAACTCCATCCATCTGTTCAGGGCACTGGTCATTGCATAAAAAGCAAGTGTTGGTCAACACATCTCAAAATATGTTAATTAAATCAACACCAAATCTAACCTCAATTAATTGTAACAACTTAGACAGAGAAACGAAACATGAATGAAGAGAAAAGAGACAGCATCAAAACTTACTAAACTATCGGAGTCATTCAAGCACAATCCCTCTAATTGACATAAGAAATCTTTCAAGTTCTTAATGTGCTCACAATGACCCACTTAATGGGCTCACAATTGGCCTAATAGCAACATCTTACTTGTGGATCTTCGGAAGTCCTTATAATCTAAGGCTGACACCACAATAGGAATTAAGAAGCTTGATAATCTCCTTTGAAAAGGAATTTTCCTTCATGAGATTGTAAGTCTTTCCCTTAACACTTTTGAGTAGAATACTGCTTGTCCAAACCACTGTACCATTGGCCTGGTCCATGGGTAAAATAACATTATCCAGATCCACTCTAAGTGAGCATAAAGCAGTCCTCTCAGCTGATATTATATTACTATTAGCAGAACCTGCCCCAGTCAACACATGACATGCTTCCCTTCTAACCTTCTGTGTAGCACCAAGAGGTAGTTTAAAAACAGCCTGTTCTATGAAAATTATAACGGTTTATGGTTGTTCAGAGATTTTTTATTTTTATTTTATTGTTTTTAGCAGCAGCTATGCAGATAAAGCCACAAGAAGTTAAGTCTTTTATATTAGACCCATAACAATCACCTAGCTCTTGGTAAATAGGTTTCTAAAAGAACTAGAAAAGTTTCTAGATAAGGCCATTAAGTAATTCCCTTATATATAGTTACAATAAGTGATGTTAATATTGATACCTTAAAAGATAGTTGCCATACAAGAAGTTTCTATGATCCGAACAATAGCTACACTCTCAAGTTAATTGTACATTGCCCAACAAGGTGCTGCCAGACCTCACATTCATTGAAAATCAAGTATTTCCTGTATTTATTTAGCATCCTTATATCTCATAATCATTTGTCATACGTTGCCTTACATAGAAAATAGGACATGAAAAGATTTACAATTATATGTCCATAAATAAATTATTATTACATATAACATGAAACCATATGTGTAACAACATTCATAATATGCTAAATTAGAATAATAGATGAATACAATTTAGTTTTCAATGAGCATTTTGGGTCATTACGATGAAGGAAATAAGCTACTGTATACTGAATGCTGGTGATTTAAGTATTCCTTGACACTATAAAAACTCTTGCTAATTAGCATTTTTTTAAAGTTCTTTTTTGAATATGTGGAATTTTGGTGTACTTTTAATTTCCTTTGGTAGTGCACTAAGTAAGACTTTGGCTGATAAAGAACACTTTTTTGATACATAGCTTTCGTGTGACTTCCTCTATGAAAGTCATCTCTATTTCTCGTTTTGTAATTATGAACTTGACTGTTTAACAAAGAATGTTCCTGGTGTGCCTTCATAAAACATATACTTTCATAAATATAGATACATGGTAGAGTCATGATTTGTAGTTCCTTGAAAACTTTTTTACGTGATTCTCTGTGTGTCATACCTCTGATTATCCTTATTGCCCTCTTTTGAAGCACAAACGAGTGTTTGACCAAACTGGTATTCCCCCAAAATATGATACAATATCGTAGTGTGCTATATATGAGTGCAAAGTATGAACATAACACTGCATCAACACTGCAGGAATTTTTTAGTATTCTTAGAAAATAAAAATACTGACTTAAACAAAAAAATTAACATTTCTGTGTGTTTCTCCCACATTAAATATTCATCTAGCCATAATCCTAAAAATTTAGTGTAGGGGGTTTGCTCTGTCTCACACTGCCCAAGTTTTACAGTTAGATCAGATTTTACTTTGTTTTGTTATATGTCTGAAGTTCATCCAAACTGTTTTTTTGTCATTAACAATTAATTTGTTGTTTGTAAATCATATATTTGCTTCTTCTGTGGCTACTGTGACTCTCTCCAGTAAGTCAGTTTCATTCGTAGCTTTGACAAATACACTGGTGTCGTCAGCAAACAATACTTTATCTGCTGTTGATAAATGGCTTGGCAAATCATTTATAAATACACTCCTGGAAATTGAAATAAGAACACCGTGAATTCATTGTCCCAGGAGGGGAAACTTTATTGACACATTCCTGGGGTCAGATACATCACATGATCACACTGACAGAACCACAGGCACATAGACACAGGCAACAGAGCATGCACAATGTCGGCAATAGTACAGTGTATATCCACCTTTCGCAGCAATGCAGGCTGCTATTCTCCCATGGAGACAATCGTAGAGATGCTGGATGTAGTCCTGTGGAATGGCTTGCCATGCCATTTCCACCTGGCGCCTCAGTTGGACCAGCGTTCGTGCTGGACGTGCAGACCACGTGAGACGACGCTTCATCCAGTCCCAAACATGCTCAATGGGGGACAGATCCGGAGATCTTGCTGGCCAGTGTAGTTGACTTACACCTTCTAGAGCACGTTGGGTGGCACGGGATACATGCGGACGTGCATTGTCCTGTTGGAACAGCAAGTTCCCTTGCCGGTCTAGGAATGGTAGAATGATGGGTTCGATGACGGTTTGGATGTACCGTGCACTATTCAGTGTCCCCTCGACGATCACCAGTGGTGTACGGCCAGTGTAGGAGATCGCTCCCCACACCATAATGCCGGGTGTTGGCCCTGTGTGCCTCGGTCGTATGCAGTCCTGATTGTGGCGCTCACCTGCACGGCGCCAAACACGCATACGACCATCATTGACACCAAGGCAGAAGCGACTCTCATCGCTGAAGACGACACGTCTCCATTCATCCCTCCATTCACGCCTGTTGCGACACCACTGGAGGCGGGCTGCACGATGTTGGGGCGTGAGCGGAAGACGGCCTAACGGTGTGCGGGACCGTAGCCCAGCTTCATGGAGACGGTTGCGAATGGTCCTCGCCGATACCCCAGGAGCAACAGTGTCCCTAATTTGCTGGGAAGTGGCGGTGCGGTCCCCTACGGCACTGCGTAGGATCCTACGGTCTTGGCGTGCATCCGTGCGACACTGCGGTCCGGTCCCAGGTCGACGGGCACGTGCACCTTCCGCCGACCACTGGCGACAACATCGATGTACTGTGGAGACCTCACGCCCCACGTGTTGAGCAATTCGGTGGTACATCCACCCGGCCTCCCGCATGCCCACTATACGCCCTCGCTCAAAGTCCGTCAACTGCACATACGGTTCACGTCCACGCTGTCGCGGCATGCTACCAGTGTTAAAGACTGCGATGGAGCTCCGTATGCCACGGCAAACTGGCTGACACTGACAGCGGCGGTGCACAAATGCTGCGCAGCTAGCGCCATTCGACGGCCAACACCGCGGTTCCTGGTGTGTCCGCTGTGCCGTGCATGTGATCATTGCTTGTACAGCCCTCTCGCAGTGTCCGGAGCAAGTATGGTGGGTCTGACACACCGGTGTCAATGTGTTCTTTTTTCCATTTCCAGGAGTGTATTAAGAACAGCAATGGCCCCAGTACAGAGCCCTGCGGCACATCATACCTGACTCTTTGGTATGCCGATGAGTAGACTTTATCCGCATGCTGTATCTCTATCTTCTGATACCTATTAGAAAGATAGGATTTGAACCAATCATTTGCTACTCCACGAACCTCGTAGCAATATAGTTTCATGAGCAGTAAATTATGGTCAATGACATCGAAAGCTGTAGACAGGTCCAAAAACAGGCCACAGTTTAATTCATTTTTGTATACAGAATTTATGATCAGTTTCAAAAAGTTATAAATTGCTGTGTCAGTTGACCTATTTTTCATAAACCGTTTTGCCCATTAACTAAAATTTGATTTTTATTAAGAAAATGAGACAGTCTTTCATGCATTACCCTTGCAATTACTTTTGAAAATCCAGATAACAATGATATAGGCCAGAAATTGATAACATCAGACTGGTCACTCTTCTTGTAAATAGGCTTGACAATCGATTTCTTTAGTTTTTCTGGGAAGACTCCTGTGCTAAATGACATGTTAAACATGTCAGCAAGTGGGGAATCTTTGTATCTTGCAGTGTTCTTTATTACTTTGTCTGGAATCTTATCACAGCCACATGTAATTTTATTTTTTAAGTGATTTAAGGCATTTTGTACCTCTAATGCAGTAACAGGGTATAGAAACATGGTTTTATCATTCATTGGTAGTTGCGCTCTGGAGTTAAAATCACATCTTCCTTGAATTAGTTTTGTTGCGATATTTGTGTAATGTGTGTTGAATATGTTGGCTATCTCTAGTGGGTCCTCAACTGTTTTCCCTTCACTTTTAATTACAAGAATGTTGTTTTTAATTTTTTGTTTACCTATGCTCGTATTTATTACCTCCAAGGTTGATTTTATTTTGTTTGTACGTTTCCTGATATATGAGTCATTATTTAGTCTCTTAGCTGCTATCATAACTTTTTTATATACTTTCCTGTAAATTTTCACATATGGTTTTAATGCAACAGTATTTGTTGCAGATTTATCTTTCGCAGAGTGTCTGCAGATTTTTTTATTCCCTGTGTTACCCATGTCTTTGTTTTGGTTTTAATTTTGACTCGTTTAATAGGAAATGCGATATCATAACAATGCCAATAATCTGCTAGGAATGACTCAATTTTTTTATCTACATCACAGGTTGATTCTGTGTCCCAAGTTATATTTTTTAACATGTGATTAAGAACCTTTATGATGTCTTCATTTACAAATCGTTTCTCTCTGTATTTTTCATATACCACTGGATCCTTAATAGATATATTATATAATGTTAACATGACTGGCTTATGAGCCGAGAACCCCCTCTCTATTACTTCAGTGATATGCTCACATTTATTCTTATTGACAAATACTTGATCAATTATTGTTTCAAACCCATTTAAACATCTAGTGTCTTCTGTTACTGTTGCTGTCATATTACAAGAACAGATTGGTCAGTTGTTGTTGTTAGTTTTTGTTGCAGTTAGTTTTAAAATTAAAATCTCCAAAGACAATTGTATTTGTTATTTGCTGTTTGAGTTGATTTAGCAGCATTTCAAGGTTGTGGAGAAAAGAAGTAAAATTCCCTGATGGTGATCTATATATGCACACAATAAACATTTTCAGTTTTTTTAACTCACATACACAGTATTCAAAGTCTTTTTCTATGCATTTTACATTACTATACAGTAGAGCGTTGATTATCCGAACGTCAGTCAACCGAACGATCGCTTAACCGAACTGTGTACTCACTCGCACCTGTTACTCTCCCACCCTATCGTCCATCATCCCCCTCACTCCCAAACCAAGTTTCGCACAGTAGTCGCCATACTGGGCCACTGCTGGTGGAACATTGCTTCTAATGGGGGCCTTCACAAGGCGCTGCTGACTGGCCAAGCTGCCAGTAGCTGTGTTTCAACAATCAGCACACTTCTGTCAGCTTGGAAATGGCAGTAGAAGTAGCAGCAAAGCTGTTCACAGCAACAGCTGCGCCGGCTGAGTTGAGGCATGCTGCTCCGCGCAGTTTGAAGGATTGCGCGCCCCCAAGAAGAGCTTCTCACGGTGCAACCGTCACCTTCTGTTCTCTGGTACGACCACTTGTGTGCTGCTGTGTGAAGAAGTGAACTTGACGATACGAAATGCTTAAACGTAAACGTGTTGTTCTTTCTATGAGGGACAAGTAAGAGATTATTACTATATATTCCTACTGAAGTTGCCTTTGTATGTTACTTTGTAATACCAAAAGAGATGCCTGTTTTTATGAATACATTTACTATACAGTACTTCTTTTTGGCAAATAAATATGTAAAGTTTGATTATCTGAACTAACCAGTTTTCCCAACACCCATGTCCCCCAATTATTTCGGATAATCGACGCTCTACTGTATTTATCTTCTTTTGCATCAAGACCTGTCCTAACATATATGCACGTACCACCACCCTTACTATTAACTCTACAAAACATACTTATCATTTCAAATTCACGAATAACAGCAGTACATCACTGTGTGTCTTTCAGCCAATGGTCGTTTACACACAAGACTGCAGTCTCTTTTAAATAGTCATTTAGGAGGACTTCTATTTCACCTAGCTTGCTGCCTAAACCCTGTACATTCTGATAGAAAACTGTTAACTTATTTTTGTTTTTTTTTATTTCGGTGCACCATTTACCTTACTATTTGTGTGATGCTGCCTGCTAATAAAAAATCCTGGAAATGTTTTGGTGGAGCTGTTTTTCTTCTTAATCGAAGTTTAATGTTGCCTTCAGATACTTCTTCAGCTGGTGGTGGTGTGGATGGTGTTTCATCTTCTAATGGTGAATATTCTTGCAATTATTTGTGTCCAACTGTAGTAGATTCTGCTGCTGGTGTGGGAGAGGTAACCCCTTCTGTGAACTTTGTTAGCATTGATAAAGGAGCTGAAACTACATCTGTTAAATCTTAATTTTTATGTTTGAGAATTTCAGTCGCTGTGATGGGTGGTGGTAGTGGTATGGTAGGACAATTATTGTCTTCAACTGCTAACACTGCATTAAGTATTTCTCAATTAATGAATGCTTTTCCAAGTTTATTTCTGTGTAGCCCATGCCTGGTAAAATGACTTCTTTCTGAAGATGGTACATTCACATATGTGGCATTTTGGAAGCTTCAGCATATTTTTTCAAATTTTCTATTAGTAACAGTGATTTCTTTGTTGACACAAGATTTTTCCACCAGGTCATGTCTTTGTGGTATACTTGCAACATAGCTCACATTTGTAATTTTCTGTAGTGTGCTTCTTAGTGCTCTTGTGCCGAGTTTACCCTCATTCCTATAAATGTCCTTAGTACCCCAATTATTAAACAGTTTCTTCCATTCTCCAAAAAAATGTTCACAGTTTTTTAGAATTTCACTCAAGAGAGCGCCTGGTAATTACTATTCTCCAGATTCACATTATTTTTTATTCTGTCCTGTAAAATTCAGATTTCAATGGTACAGTGCACCATGTTGAGTTTACTTTGTTACATAAAGATCATGAATGGGACAAAGGATAATGTAAGCAGAGTTGTGTGTGTGTGTGTGTGTGTGTGTGTGTGTGTGTGTGTGTGTGTGTGTGTGTGTGTGTGTGTGTATGTGTGTGTGTGTGTGTTTGCGTTTGCGTTTATTTTTACAAAATATGCCAATGTATTGTCAGGAAGCTGTACAAATACATATGCTACTGCTTACTGTTAAACTTATTACATGAAATGAAGAATATTCATTTTGATATGAGATGTGTCAATCTCCAAATGAATAATTAACACAACAATATGTGGAAGTTAACCCCTTGTTTATTCACACCAACCCTAGCTAATTCCAATGTTAAAGAAAGGAGTGAGATGTAAAGCACTATCAACTAGGATACAATTTCACTTATGAAGATATACTTTTATAACTATTGCTCTATACTTTTGCAAAAGCAGCACTTAACATAAGTTTACACCAGATGAAACATAATTGTTTGTATGTGATGATGAACTACAGTTTCAAATATTGAAATTTATTCCCAAAATTCAACTTGACTGTAATAGCTATAGATGTAGTACTTAAAGCAGCATGAAAATTTGTGCTGGACCAGGACTCGAACCCAGATTTCCCGCTTATGATAGGTGGTTGCCTTACCACATTGACTGTTGTTGTACCACTTAAGCTATCCAAGCATGCTTCCTGGACCAACCCAAACTTCCATATGTCTCACACGTATCTGTTTCTTCTCAAAGATTATTAATTCATTTTACACGTACTCACACTTCTCATGATTCCCGGATAGGTTTTTTAGAATCAAGACAAAAAGACATCATAGACCACCATTGTCATCTTTGCCATTTACATAGTTATATTTGGCGATGAACTACAGTCTCAAATATTGAAATTTATCCCTGAACTTCAATTTTACTGTAATAGGTATAGATGTTCTACCTAAAGCAACATCTAAATATTTGTGCTGGACTGGGACTCAAACCCAGATTTCCCACTTATCAAAAGCAGTTGCCTAAACATGTAGGCTGGCTAAGCATGCTCCCCAGTTGAATATCAGAAATAAATTTTGAAACAGAATTCATTTATGCTTTAATTTGCATGTACACACGTTTGACCATATACCTGAAATGATTTGTATCTTAACCGTTGATGATGCATTTAGTGCAGCAGAATCAAATGCAGATTATATAACAAGACTATTCTTGAATAAGCTATCCAATGTCTACACTGACACTTATATTTATGAAATATCCATTTTGAAGAATGTTCGTAAGAATAAAACTGTTCACACTTTTTCAAGAGTAACTACAACTCATATATTTTTTATATGACCAAATGACTATTGATTACTGTAAACACATGAAGTTTCTGATCATGGTTTATAAGTGGAAGATATAATTGTGCAATGTTTCTGTACCCAACAAATGTAGTAGTAGTACAGGTTACAATAAAAAGTCTCAAAACGAAACACTCTGCAGGTGTAGATGATATACCTGATTTCATTATAAAGAAGTGTGGGGACTTGATTACTGAGCTCTTAACCCACCCATGTAACCTATCTTTTGCTACAGGAACTTTTCCTTCATGTTTGAAAATAGCGAAAGTAAAGCCATTATACAAGAAAAAAAATGATATTTCCAACTACAAACCACTGGCACTTCTGTCTGTTTTCTCAAAAATATTAGAAAAGCTTTTCAGTAAGAGGCTAACAGACTTCTTAGAGGATAATGGCATTCTGTCAGAATTTCAGCATGGATTTAGAGCAAACCGTTCAACCGAATCAGCAGTTCACTCCTTTCTGTTAGAGGCACTGATAGCATTAGACAACAAAACACTTACAATGGGCAAATTTTTATATTTGTCAAAGGCATTTGACACCATAAATCATGACAAATTGCTAAACAAGCTAGAAAATCTTGGCATAAGGGGAACAGCTAACAACTGACTCAGCTCTTATCTTAAGAACAGGGAACAATATGTGGAAATAGATCAAGAAAGGGACAATGTCATTAGGAAATATAATTCCAAGCTACTGACTGTTAAATATGGAGTGCCACAAGGATCAGTAATGGGTCCTGTTCTGTTCTTGCTCTATGTAAATGACTTGAACATAAGCAATGCCAGCAGTAAAATATTTCAATTTGCTGATGATACGAGTGTTCTAATTACAGAAAACTCAGAAGAAACTCTTGTAAAAAACATTAAAGAAGCCACTGACAGGCTAACATGTTACTTTGATGACAATGACTTAATAATAAACACTGAAAAAACTGTAGCTATGCATATACACACAGCACAAACAAAAAACCTGATATCATCCAATCTAGAGCTATATGGACAGACAATTGCCAAAACAGCCTGTACCAAATTTCTTGGACTTCATCTACAAGACAACTTGAAATGGAAAGCACATATTGAGCAAATGAACAAAAAATGAAGTACTTCTTCTTTTGTGTTACATACATTAAAAAATTGTACCAGCTACAACACCCTCCGGTGTGTATATTATGGAGTTGTAAACTCTCACCTCCGGTATGGGATTATGTTCTGGGGGAATTCTGGAGATGCCATCAAAACATTCAAAATTAAAAAAAAACTTATAAGAATAATGGAAGGGGTAGATAATTGCAAATCATGTAGACCATTGTTTCAAAAAAGGATGTTCCTGCCACTTCCTTGCATATACACTCCTGGACGCACGGATGCACGCCAAGACCGTAGGATCCTACGCAGTGCCGTAGGGGACCGCACCGCCACTTCCCAGCAAATTAGGGACACTGTTGCTCCTGGGGTATCGGCGAGGACCATTCGCAACCGTCTCCATGAAGCTGGGCTACGGTCCCGCACACCGTTAGGCCGTCTTCCGCTCACGCCCCAACATCGTGCAGCCCGCCTCCAGTGGTGTCGCGACAGGCGTGAATGGAGGGACGAATGGAGACGTGTCGTCTTCAGCGATGAGAGTCGCTTCTGCCTTGGTGCCAATGATGGTCGTATGCGTGTTTGGCGCCGTGCAGGTGAGCGCCACAATCAGGACTGCATACGACCGAGGCACACAGGGCCAACACCCGGCATCATGGTGTGGGGAGCGATCTCCTACACTGGCCGTACACCACTGGTGATCGTCGAGGGGACACTGAATAGTGCACGGTACATCCAAACCGTCATCAAACCTATCGTTCTACCATTCCTAGACCGGCAAGGGAACTTGCTGTTCCAACAGGACAATGCACGTCCGCATGTATCCCGTGCCACCCAACGTGCTCTAGAAGGTGTAAGTCAACTACCCTGGCCAGCAAGATCTCCAGATCTGTCCCCCATTGAGCATGTTTGGGACTGGATGAAGCGTCGTCTCACGCGGTCTGCACGTCCAGCACGAACGCTGGTCCAACTGAGGCGCCAGGTGGAAATGGCATGGCAAGCCGTTCCACAGGACTACATCCAGCATCTCTACGATCGTCTCCATGGGAGAATAGCAGCCTGCATTGCTGCGAAAGGTGGATATACACTGTACTAGTGCCGACATTGTGCATGCTCTGTTGCCTGTGTCTATGTGCCTGTGGTTCTGTCAGTGTGATCATGTGATGTATCTGACCCCAGGAATGTGTCAATAAAGTTTCCCCTTCCTGGGACAATGAATTCACGGTGTTCTTATTTCAATTTCCAGGAGTGTATATATATATATATATATATATATATATATATATATATATATATATATATATATATATATATATAAAATAGAGCGAAACATTCCACGTGGGAAAAATATATCTAAAAACAAAGATGATGAGACTTACCAAACAAAAGCGCTGGCAGGTCGATAGTCACACAAACATACACACAAAATTCAAGCTTTCGCAACAAATGGTTGCTTCGTCAGGAAAGAGGGAAGGAGAGGGAAACACAAAAGGATGTGGGTTTTAAGGGAGAGGGTAAGGAGTCATTCCAATCCCGGGAGCGGAAAGACTTTCCTTAGGGGGAAGAAAGGACAGGTATACACTCGCGCGCTCACACACACATATCCATCCGCGTACACACAGACACAAGCAGACATTTGTAAAGGCTTGTGTCTGTTTGTGTCTGTGTATATGTGGATGGATATGTGTGTGTGTGTGCAAGTGTATACCTGTCCTTTTTTCCCCCTAAGGTAAGTCTTTCCGCTCCCGGGGGTTGGAATGACTCCTTACCCTCTCCCTTAAAACCCACATCCTTTCGTCTTTCCCTCTCCTTCCCTCTTTCCTGACGAAGCAACCATTTGTTGCGAAATCTTGAATTTTGTCTGTATGTTTGTGTTTGTTTGTTTGACTATCGACCTGCCAGCACTTTTGTTTGGTAAGTCTTATCATCTTTGTTTATATATATCACTCAAAATCTCACAATACACAGCTATGATACAAGACAAAAATTGGATGTACATTTTCAAAGTGCCAACATAAAGTTATTTCAAAATGACCTTATCCATCCTAGTATCAAACTATACAATGCCTTACCAGATACCATTAAACGCATACAAAACATTGGTCACTTCAAATCTAAATTGAAGTCGTACTTGGTTGATCACTGCTTTTACACAGTAAATGAATAACTACAAAACTAAATTTTTCTATGTTAACTGAATGTAGTCCTATTCAGAAGAACATTTGTATTTTATCTCTCTGTATATAGTGTACCTAACAACATTCAATTAAGTATTCATCATTAATTGATATATTAATGTGTGTTATTATGTAGAAAGGTATATTATATGTAAAACTGTTAAATATTAACATAAAAATCCAAATATCTCTTGCACATTGTGGAGCTGTAGATGAAAATTGATCAATAAATCAAAAATAAATCAGAAGCACTACCTACATTTTGAAGTGAGATTACCTACACAATTATTCTTAGAATAATATTAACAATGTTGACAAAATTCTAGAATTGATTCTAATTAGTAATCCACTTAGTTACCAATTTATCATGTAACTTTGGCTCAGAGCTGGTGCACCTATGCAGGAGGTAATAAAAGACTGCAAAAAAATCTAAGTCATTAACTGAAATGATGATATTTTAATGGGAGGATCTAATGATGTGCATCATAACAATGCAAATCAGGCTATCAGAGCAACGGTGAAAGCCCTCAACAGTTTACTAAATGTAAATGTCATCCTCTCCAGTATACCCACATGCTATGTTTTAATTCATACTTCATGTGTAAACAACAAAATTGAAAACACTAACAGGAAAGTACAGAAAATATCTAAAGCATTTTGAAATGCAACTTTTCTTGAACTGCATGCCTGTGAAATAACACATCTCACTAAGCATGGCATGCACTTAAACAACTCAGGTAAAAGATTTCCTTGCCAGAAAATAAGTGAACATATCAGAAATTTAAATAAGAAAAACAGTCCTAAAATTTTCCCGAATGTGGAATGGCAAGGACAGACTAAAACACCTTCCTATGCTGATACTGAAAAAGAGAAAAATGCTTTGCCAACTGACCAACAAGTGGAAAAACAAGATTCATCTAAAATTACCTCATCATCTGAATTGGTGAACTTATCAGCAAAGAAAAATGGCTCTCAGCACTATGGGACTCAACATCTTAGGTCATAAGTCCCCTAGAACTTAGAACAACTTAAACCTAACTAACCTAAGGACATCACACACCCATGCCTGAGGCAGGATTCGAACCTGCGACCGTAGCAGTCCTGCGGTTCCGGACTGCAGTGCCAGAACTGCTCAGCAAAGAAAGCATCACCTGCAAAAGAAGAGGGAACATCATTCACAAAAGAAGTGTTACCAACCATATCATCAACAGTATTTCCAACATCAACAGCAACAGCAGTGGAAACATCAGCAGTAGATTTTCTGATAGCTGCTGGGGCAGCACCTGGATCCATGGAAAGAAGGACAATGAACGGGGAGTCCACACAGAAGGACCAAAATTTTTGGTATCCATAGGTAGGAAAAAGCCAATATAACAAAAGAGCAATAGATTTAAAAAAATCAATTTAAAAATACTGCCTAAAACTGTCCAATATGCATCTAATGAACCAGAAGAATTAGAAGTGTTATTAGCGGCTAAAGTACTCAATATTTTCATAATGACAGAGCATGGTTTGAAGGAGAGTGAATTAAAGGTTTTCAGTGAAATGGGATACAAAAATGTAACATACTATTGCAGAACTGAACACAAAACAAGAAGGTTTTCTTGATGACATGAGGATGTACAATCTCCAGTTTCATGTAAAAAATCCAAGAAGATATACAGAAACATCAAGCATATTAGTAGATCATGTTCTTTCAAATATATCTCCTGAAAGACAAAAAGTTCAAGTTGTAAGTAATGTTGTTACAGTCCACTTTGGACAGACAATCAAACTGTGAGACAATATAAAAAGTGAGGAAAGCATTGTGACTGGATTTAGACAAACTAAATTTGAAAATTTGAGTAGACTAAAACTTTTGCTAAAAGCAGAAAAGAGAGATGATGTGTACATAGAGGCCAGTAGTGAAAAGAGCTGGGAGTCTTTCTGTGATGTATTAAGACACCACATAGACATAGCTTATCCTAATATATGCAGAACTATTAGGGCTAAAACAAACAAAAAATGGTACACCAAAGAAATTAAACAAGCAAGAGATGAACTGATTGAACTTTACAAAAATTATCAGTAAAACAAAGAACATAATTATCATGAAGACTTCAGGTTCAAGAAAAAAGTATACACTAGGATAATAAGAGAAGCAAAGGCTAGCCACCAAAAACTCAAAATACAAACATTTTATAACATCTCCATAACAGTCTGGAATTATATAAATGAGAAAAGAAAAGAGTCACATGTCTTAAAAGATACACATTTAATATTGACAGAGGAAGGGAAAGAAGTGACAGATCCACAACATGTGTGTAATATCTTCAGTCAGCACTACATCTACATCTACATACATACTCCGCAATCCACCATACGGTGCATGGCGGAGGGTACCTCATACCACAACTATCATTTTCTCTCCCTATTCCACTCACAAACAGAACGAGGGAAAAATGACTGCCTATATGCCTCTGTACGAGTCCTAATCTCTCTTATATTATCTTTGTGCTCTTTACGTGAAATGTAAGTTGGCGGCAGTAAAATTGTACTGCAGTCAGCCTCAAATGCTGTTTCTCTAAATTTCCTCAGTAGCGATTCATGAAAAGAACGCCTCCTTTCCTCTAGAGACACCTACCCGAGTTCCTGAAGCATTTCCGTAACACTCGCGTGATGATAAAACCTACCAGTAACAAATCTAGCAGCCCGCCTCTGAATTGCTTTAATGTCCTCCCTCAATCCGACCTGATACGGATCCCAAACGCTCGAGCAGTACTCAAGAATAGGTCGTATTAGTGTTTTATAAGCGGTCTCCTTTACAGATGAACCACATCTTCCCAAAATTCTACCAATGAACCAAAGACAACTATCCGCCTTCCCCACAACTGCCATTACACACTTGTCCCGCTTCATATCGCTCTGCAATGCTTTGCCCAAATATTTAATCGATGTGACTGTCAAGCGCTACACTACTAATGGAGTATTCAAACATTACAGGATTCTGTTTCCTATTCATCTGCATTAATTTACATTTATCTATATTTAGAGTTAGCTGCCATTCTTTACACCAATCACAAAACCTGTCCAAGTCATCTTGTATCCTCCTGCAGTCACTCAACAACAACACCTTCCCGTACACCACAGCATCATAAGCAAACAGCTGCACAGTGCTATCCACCCTATCCAAAAGATCATTTATGTAGATACAAAACAAAAGTGGACCTACCCCACTTCCCTGGGGCACACCAGATGATACCCTCACCTCCGATGAACACTCACCATCGAGGACAATGTACTGGGTTCTATTACTTAAGAAATCTTCGAGCCACTCACATACTTGGGAACCAATCCCATATGCTCGTACCTTAGTTAGGAGTCTGCAGTGGGGCACTGAGTCAAATGCTTTCCGGAAGTCAAGGAATATGGCATCCGTCTGATACCCTTCATCCATGGTTCACAAGATATCATGTGGAAAAAGGGTGAGTTGCATTTTGCAGGAGCGATGCTTTCTAAAGCCGTGCTGATGCACGGACAGCAACTTCTCTGTCTCAAGGAAATTCTTTATATTCTAACTAAGAATATGTTCGAGAATCCTGCAACAAACCGATGTTAAGGATATTGGTCTGTAATTTTGAGGATCCGTCCTTCTACCCTTCTTATATACAGGCGTCACCTGCGCTTTTTTCCAGTTACTCAGGACTTTATGTTGGGCAAGCGGTTCGTGATAAATGCGAGCTAAGTAAGGAGCCAATGCAGTAGAGTACTCTCTGTAAAACCGAATTGGAACCCCATCAGGACCTAGCAATTTATTTATTTTCAACCCATTCAGCTGCTTCACAACCCCAAGGATGTCTATCACTATGTCCTCCATACAGGAATCTGTACGAGAGTCAAATGGTGGTATGTTTGTACGATCCTCCTGTGTGAAAGATTTCTCAAATGCTAAATTTAAAATTTCAGCTTTTGTTTTGCTATCTCCCATTGCCAGGCCAGACTGATCAGTGAGTGACTGGATGAAAGCCTTCGACCCCCTTACCGATTTTACGTAAGACCAGAATTTCCTTGGGTTTTCAGCATGATCTTTTGCTAAGGTATTACGGTGGTAGTGGTTGAATGCTTCGCGAATCGCTCTTTTTACAGCAGCACGAACCTCTACTAACTTTTTCCTCTCCTCATTCTCCCGATCTTTCTTGTACCGCAAGTGCAAATGCCTTTGCTTCCTGAGCATTCTCCGAATTGTGTTGTTAAACCACGGTGGGTCTTTTCCGTCCGTAACCCACTTTTTCAGCACATACATCTCCGATGCGTGATTTACAATGTGTTTAAAATTTGCCCATAATTCTTCCACGTCCATCGTACCGGAAGCAAATGAAGTCAATTCATTTACTAAGTGGGATGCTAGCAACTGCTTATCTGCTCTTTCTAGTAAGAATACTCTCCAAGCCTTCTTGACCGACTTTCTAACTTTTGTAACCATGTAATGACAACATCATGATCAGTAATCCCTGTCTCAACACTGACACCGTCGATGAGGTCTGGTCTGTTCGTGGCTACAAGTTCTAAAATATTTACATAATGTGTTGGCTGTCAACTTAGCTGCTCAAGACAGTTTTCGGATAATGTGTTCAAAAGTAATTCACACGACGGCTTGTCTGTACCACCTGTAATGAATCCATAGACTACATAGCTATAGTGGAGAAACTTCTAAACCAAAATGTTTAATTACAAAAGGGCATGGAAAGTCTGAAAAGGTTGGCTGATGGTTTATACCTACACCCTATGGATGAACTGGAAGTTAAAAAAATAGAGCACTAAAAATAAAAATAAAGAGGGTTTGGACAGAATATTAGCAAAAATGGTCAAACATTGTGCTAGATATCTTGGAAAGCCTCGCATTCCTGATAAATTTAGTTATGAAAGAAGGGATATTCCCAAAATGTTTATAAAGGAGTAAGGTAGAGCCACTATTTAAAGGAGAGGAGAAAGGAGATTCAGGTAAGCTATAGATCCATAATGATCACAACTCTTCTACCTAAAACTGTAGAACCATTGATTAAAGACAGAGTTATAAACTTTTTAGCGAAACAAAATATCTCAAACAAAGCACAACATGGATTTAGAAAGTGAAATACACTAAGACTACAGTGGTAAACTCCATAAAGCACATCACTGAGGCAGTGGATCATCAAAGGAGAGTATCTAGTGTATACTTAAATCTTTCAAAAATTTTCAATTGCACCTGTCATAAAATTCTTGTACAAAAATTGGACTGCTGTGGCATAAGAGAAAAAGCTGCAGACATTATAAGACAGTGTGTTGAAATAAATCATAAATCCAGAAATACACAGAAAAACGCCTACGCTGATTTTCTGGAGGTAAAATATGGAACAGCTGAGGTTTCAGTACTAGGGCCTCTGCTCTTTATCTCATATATAAATGATTTCCCAGTTAATGAAAAAAGTGATTATGTATGTTGACGACACATCTTTATTAGTATGTAGTGACCCAGTGGAGGATTTGGAAAAGAGAGCAAGTGAGAATCTGGAAATGGCAGAACAATATTTTAGAAAAAATAATTTATTGATCAACAGAAAGAGAGCTATGTGTAAAAAAATTTGAAACAAACAGAACTATCATCTCACAGGAATTTATTCTGAACATTGCAGAGTTAGAAGAAGTGGGCTGTAATAGGTTTCTGGGACTAGAGGTGGACCAGTCTCTGACAGAAACAACCACATCGATAAGTCCTGTTCAAAAAGGAATACAAATATAATTTTAATGAAAAGAATGAGCTACAAGGTCTGTTCAAAAAGTTCGAGAACATTCATAATTTAGTGCCAGTGCTGTGTTCGAGGAAAATGCAGTTGGCATCCCTGCACAGGCCTCTGTTTAATGTGTAAGTGCTGGAAGTTTCATTGTTGTATGTCTGTTAGTTATTGTTCAGAGCTACATTGAGTCTTGTTTTGTGTTGCATACATTAAAAAATTGTACCAGCTACAGCACTCTTCAGTGTGTATATTATGCAGTCATACAGTCTCACCTCTGGTATGGGATTATGTTCTGGGTAAAGTCTGGAGATGCCATCAAAACATTCAAAATTAAAAAAAAAAAAAAAAAAAAAAAAAGAATAGTGGAGGGGATAGATAATCGCAAATTGTTTCAAAAAAGGATGATCCTGACTCTTCCTTGTGTATATACACTTGAAAATATAATATATTTAAAAGAAAACTTTCACGCAAAAAGACCACTCATCACTCAAAATCACATAACACACAGCTATGACACAAGACAAAAATTGGATGTACATCTTCAAAGTACCAACAAAAAGTTAGTTCAAAACAGTCTTATCCATCCTAGTATCAAACTATTCAATACCTTACCAGATACCACTAAACACATACATATTTAGTTGATCACTGCTTTTATACAGTAAATGAATATCTACAAAACTAAATTTTTCTATGTTAACCCAATGTAGTCTCATACAGAAGAACATTTGTATATTATCTCTCTGTATATAGCATAAAAACATTTATTTAAGTATTCATCATTAATTGATATATTAATATGTGTTTTCTGTACAAAGATATAATTATATATAAAATTGTTACTATTAAAATAAAAATCCAAATATCTCTTGCACATTGTGGAGCTGTAGATGGAAATGGATCAATAAATCATGAGTCAAGACCAGAAAGACCTTTACCTTATAATCTGTGAAGAGCTTTTGATCATGAAAATGAGAACAAGATGTTCCTTAAGAGAATCATAACTGGTGATGACACATGGGGCAACAGTTAAGATGTTGAGACTGAGGTTCAGTCTTCACAATGGGTTGGAAAAGGTTCTCCAAGACCAGAAAAAACATGTCAGGTCAGGTCAAATGTCAAAGCCATACTGATAGTTTTCTTTGACTTTGAAGGATTAGATTATCATGAATTTGTATCAAAGGCACGAAATGTTAATTGATGGTACTGTCGGGACATGTTGTGATGCCTGAAAGTAAATGGGGGAAGGAAATGGCCTGAAATTTGACAATTCATGGCTCTAGCATCACGATAATGCACCTGCACATTGATCCTTGTTGATGCATGACTATTGCACAAAAAAACAAAATCACTGTGCTGTCTCAACCTCTGTATTCTCCAGCCTTGGACCCTGTGGACTCTTTCATATTTCCAGAGTTGAAAACCCAGTTGAAATGATGAAAATTTGCAATGATAGATGAGGTAAAAGTAAATTCTCAGATGGTGCTTCACATGATCCAGAAAGAGGCACACCATGACTGCTTCCGGAAGGGGGAACAGCTTTGGGAGTGGAGTATCAATTGTGGAGGAGAGTATCTCGAAGGAGACCATGCACAATAAGTAATAGGCAAGTGCAGAAAAAATTTGTGAACAAAGTTCTGGAATTTTTTGAACAGACTGTGTATATGGTAGACACAGAAACCTTGCTAAAAATGTACTGTGGACTGTCTTCCCACACATATTGTACTGTATACCAATATGGGGAGGAGAAGTAAATGTACATATTCCAAGAATCTTAAAACTTCAAAAGAAAGCCATAAGATGCATAGCTAAACTAATACCACAGGAATCCCACAAAAACAAATTCAGAGTATTTAAAATATTGACTGTGCCAAGTATCTACATATATGAGATAATACTTCTTTTAATGGTAAATTGCACAGCATCTCTAAACAGAGATTTACACAATCACCACACAAGAACTGTAGATAACAAAGACTGAAAATGACAGATACGGACCCTACAAATGCAGGAAACTTATTTTATAACAGGGTGCCACTTATTATAAAGGAAGTGAATACTTTCAAAAGAAAACTGAAAGAACATCTCACCTCTCAATGTTGGTATAAGGTGAAGAAGTACTTGTAGTCAAATCCACAGGACAAATGTAAAGTTGGAAATGGGGTAAAGCACTTTCTTTTTTGGGTGGGAACAAATTTCCTTAAAGAAGGAAAATAGAAAATGAAGTGCAGTGCTGAAAATACAGAAGAAAGCATACAGGCTAAGTATACTGGTGCAGATACGATAAAAATGAGTTTTCACTATGTGTTATATGTCTATATATTTTCTGCCGTATGGTCGACACACAGGGTGAGTCACTAACTATTGCCACCAAGAATAACTCCGAAAGTATGATAGAAGCTGAAAAGCTTGGGGACAAAAGTTGCATAGGACAATGGAGGCCATAATATTATGTTGGTTTTTTGTTGCTAGGTGGCGTTGCTTCAGAGATATGGAGGTCAACTTTTTTAAAAATGGGATGCTATAGTTTGGTACTTATTTTCTGATAGCGGCTATCAAGACGAATCCAATGATGTGTAACAGTAAGGTCTCTGAAGGTCAACGAAGATCACAAAAGTGGCATGAATGTCCATTTACAGAAGGTGTTTGAAGTGATGACCATTGGTATCAATGCAGTGCTGCAATCTTCTTATCATGGATTGAGTGGTATTCCTTATCACATCAGCACTTATCAAAGCACGTGCTCTGACAATTCTCTCTCGCATATCTTCAAGTGTAGTTGGAACGTGTTTATAAACAATGTCTTTTACGAATCCCCACAAGAAAAAATCCAGAGGTGTCAAGTCTGGTGAACAAGACAGCCACAACACATCTCCTCTGTATCCAATCCAATGATTTGGGAATTGTCTCTGCAACTAATTTCTAGCCATCAGTGAAAAATATGTCGGACACCCATCATGTTGATACTACATTCTGTTCCTTGTTCCTAAAGGTATTTCTTCCAATAACAGACCTACTGTTTCTTGCAGGAATGTGGTGTACTTCCTACCATTAAGATTGCCTTTGACGAAATTTTTTTTTTTGTCATCAGTCTACTGACTGGTTTGATGCAGCCCACCATGAATTCCTTTCCTGTGCTAACCTCTTCATCTCAGAGTAGCACTTGCAACCTACGTCCTCAATTATTTGCTTGACGTATTCCAATCTCTGTCTTCCTCTACAGTTTTTGCCCTCTACAGCTCCCCTCTAGTACCATGGAAGTCATTCCCTCATGTCTTAGCAGATGTCCTATCATACTGTCCCTTCTTCTTATCAGTGTTTTCCACATATTCCTTTCCTCTCCAATTCTGCGTAGAACCTCCTCATTCCTTACCTTATCAGTCCACCTAATTTTCAACATTTGTCTATAGCACCACATCTCAAATGCTTCGATTCTCTTCTGTTCCCGTTTTCCCACAGTCCATGTTTCACTACCATACAATGCTGTACTCCAGACGTACATCCTCAGAAATTTCTTCCTCAAATTAAGGCCGGTATTTGATATTAGTAGACTTCTCTTGGCCAGAAATGCCTTTTTTGCCATAGCGAGTCTGCTTTTGATGTCCTCCTTGCTCCGTCCGTCATTGGTTATTTTACTGCCTAGGTAGCAGAATTCCTTAACTTCATTGACTTCGTGATCATCAATCCTGATGTTAAGTTTCTCGCTGTTCTCATTTCTACTACTTCTCATTACCTTCGTCTTTCACCGATTTACTCTCAAACCATACTGTGTACTCATTAGACAGTTCATTCCGTTCAGCAGATCATTTAATTCTTCTTCACTTTCACTCAGGATAGCAATGTCATCAGTGAATTGTATCATTGATAGCCTTTCACCTTGTATTTTAATTCCACTCCTGAACCTTTCTTTTATTTCCATCATTGCTTCCTCGATGTACAGATTGAAGAGTAGGGGCAAAAGGCTACAGCCTTGTCTTACACCCTTCTTAATACGAGCACTTCGTTCTTGATCATCCACTCTTATTATTCCCTGTTGGTTGTTGTACATATTGTATATGACCCGTCTCTCCCTATAGCTTACCCATACTTTTTTCAGAATCTCGAACAGCTTGCACCATTTTATATTGTGGAACGCTTTTTCCAGGTCGACAAATCCTATGAAAGTGTCTTGATTTTTCTTTAGTCTTGCTTCCATTATTAACCGTAACGTCAGAATTGCCTCTCTCATCCCTTTACTTTTCCTAAAGCCAAACTGATCATCACCTAGCGCATTCTCAATTTTCTTTTCCATTCTTCTGTATATTATTCTTGTAAGCAACTTCGATGCATGAGCTGTTAAGCTGATTGTGCGATAATTCTCGCACTTGTCAGCTCTTGCCATCTTCGGAATTGTGTGGATGATGCTTTTCCGAAAGTCAGATGGTATATCGCCAGACTCATATATTCTACACACCAACGTGAATAGTCGTTTTGTTGCCACTTCCCCCAATGATTTTAGAAATTCTGATGGAATGTTATCTATCCCTTCTGCCTTATTTGACCGTAAGTCATCCAAAGCTCTTTTAAATTCCGATTCTAATACTGGATCCCCTATCTCCTCTAAATCGACTCCTGTTTCTTCTTCTATCACATCAGACAAATCTTCACCCTCATAGAGGCTTTAAATGTATTCTTTCCACCTATCTGCTCTCTCCTCTGCATTTAACAGTGGAATTCCCGTTGCACTCTTAATGTTACCACCATTGCTTTTAATGTCACCAAAGGTTGTTTTGACTTTCCTGTATGCTGAGTCTGTCATTCCGACAATCATATCTTTTTCGATGTCTTCACATTTTTCGTGCAGCCATGTCGTCTTAGCTTCCCTGCACTTCCTATTTATTTCATTCCTCAGTGACTTGTATTTCTGTATTCCTGATTTTCCCGGAACAAGTTTGTACTTCCTCCTTTCATCAATCAACTGAAGTATTTCTTCTGTTACCCATGGTTTCTTCGCAGCTACCTTCTTTGTACCTATGTTTTCCTTCACAACTTCTGTGATGGCCCTTTTTAGAGATGTCCATTCCTCTTCAACTGTGCTGCCTACTGCGCTATTCCTTATTGCTGTATCTATAGCGTTAGAGAACTTCAAACGTATCTCATCATTCCTTAGTACTTCTGTATCCCACTTCTTTGTGTATTGATTCTTCCTGACTAATGTCTTGAACTTCAGCCTACTCTTCATCACTACTATATTGTGATCTGAGTCTATATCTGCTCCTGGGTACGCCTTACAATCCAGTATCTGATTTCGGAATCTCTGTCTGACCATGATGTAATCTAATTGAAATCTTCCCGTACCTCCAGGCCTTTTCCAAGTATACCTCCTCCTCTTGTGGTTCTTGAACAGTGTATTCGCTATTACTAGCTGAAACTTGTTACAGAACTCAATTAGTCTTTCTCCTCTTTCATTCCTTGTCCCAAGCCCATGTTCTCCTGTAACCTTTTCTTCTACTCCTTCCCCTACAACTGCATTCCAGTCGCCCATGACTATTAGATTTTCGTCCCCCTTTACATACTGCATTACCCTTTCAATATCCTCATACACTTTCTCTATCTGTTCATCTTCAGCTTGCGACGTCGGCATGTATACCTGAACTATCGTTGTCGGTGTTGGTCTGCTGTCGATTCTGATTAGAACAACCCGGTCACTGAACTGTTCACAGTAACACACCCTCTGCCCTACCTTCCTATTCATAACGAATCCTACCCCTGTTATACCATTTTCTGCTGCTGTTGATATTACCTGATACTCATCTGACCAGAAATCCTTGTCTTCCTTCCACTTCACTTCACTGACCCCTACTATATCTAGATTCAGCCTTTGCATTTCCCTTTTAAGATTTTCTAGTTTCCCTACCACGTTCAAGCTTCTGATGAAATATGGGCCTATAATTCTGTCTTCTGGGATCCCACACGATACATTCACCAACCACAGTTTTTGCTGTGCAACTTGGCACAGCCAACATGAATTTTCATTTGCCCAATAATGCATGTTATGCAAATTAACATTTCTATATTTCATGAATGAATACTCATCAGTAAATAAAATCAAATTAATAAATGTGTCATCCCTCTAAACCTGAAGTTAGCCCATCAGCAGAATTCAATGTGATTCATACAATCTGTATGATATGGTATGTTGTTGTTGTGGTCATCAGTCCTGAGACTGGTTTGATGCAGCTCTCCAATGCTACTCTATCCTGTGCAAGCTTCTTCATATCCCAGTACTTACTGCAACCTACATCCTTCTGAATCTGCTTAATGTATTCGTCTCTTGGTCTCCCTCGACGATTTTTACCCTCCACGCTGCCCTCCAATGCTAAATTGGTGATCCCTTCATGCCTCACAACATGCCCTACCAACCTATCCCTTCTTCTTGTCGAGTTGTGCCACAAACTCCTCTTCTCCCCAATTCTATTCAATACCTCCTCATTAGTTATGTGATCTACCCATCTAATCTTCAGCATTCTTCTGTAGCACCACATTTTGAAAGCTTCTATTCTCTTCTTGTCCAAATTATTTATTGTCCACGTTTCACTTCCATACATGGCTACATTCCATACAAATACTTTCAGAAACGACTTCCTGACACTTAAATCTATACTCAATGCTAACAAATTTCTCTTCTTCGAAAACGCTTTCCTTGCCATTGCCAGTCTACATTTTATATCCTTTCTACTTCGACCATCATCAGTTATTTTTCTCCCCAAATAGCAAAACACCTTTACTATTTTAAGTGTCTCATTTCCTAATCTAATTCCCTCAGCATCACCCGACTTAATTCGATTATACTCCATTATCCTTGTTTTGCTTTTGTTTATGTTCATCTTATACCCTCCTTTCAAGACACTGTCCATTCCATTCAGCTGCTCTTCCAAGTCATTTGCTGTCTCTGACAGAATTACAATGTCATTGGCGAACCTCAAAGTTTTTATTTCTTCTCCATGGATTTTAATACAAACTCCGAACTTTTCTTTTGTTTCCTTTATTGCTTGCTCAATATACAGATTGAACAACATTGGGGATAGGCTACAACCCTGTCTCACTCCCTTCCCAACCACTGCTTCCCTTTCATACGCCTCGACTCTTATAACTGCCATCTGATTTTTGTACAAATTGTAAATAGCCTTTTGCTCCCTGTATTGTACCCCTGCCACCTTCAGAATTTGAAAGAGAGTATTCCAATCAACATTGTCAAAAGCTTTCTCTAAGTCTACAAATGCTAGAAATGTAGGTTTGCCTTTCCTCAATCTTTCTTCTAAGTTAAGTCGTATGGTCAGTATTGCCTCCCGTGTTCCAACATTTCTACGGAATCCAAACTGATCTTCCCCGAGGTCGGCTTCTATCAGTTTTTCCATTCGTCTGTAAATAATTCGCGTTAGTATTTTGCAGCTGTGACTTATTAAACTGATAGTTTGGTGATTTTCACATCTGTCAACACCTGCTTTCTTTGGAATTGGAATTATTATATTCTTCTTGTCGTCTGAGGGTATTTTGCCTGTCTCATACATCTTGCTCACCAGGTGGTAGAGTGTTGTCAGGACTGGCTCTCCCAAGGCTGTCAGTAGTTCTAATGGAATGTTGTCTACTCCTGGGGCCTTGTTTTGACTCATGTCTTTCAGTGCTCTGTCAAACTCTTGATGCAGTATCATATCTCCCATTTCAACTTCATCTACATCCTCTTCCATTTCCATAATATTGTCCTCAAGTACATTGCCCTTGTATAGACCCTCCATATACTCCTTCCACCTTTATGCTTTCCCTTATTTGCTTAGAACTGGGTATCCATCTGAGCTCTTGATATTCATGCAAGTGGCTCTCCTTTCTCCGAAGGTCACTTTAATTTTCCTGTAGGCAGTATCTATCTTACCCCTAGTGAAATAAGCCTCGCCATCCTTACATTTGTCCTCTAGCCATGCCTGCTTAGCCATTTTGCACTTCCTGTCGATATCATTTTTGAGATGTTTGTAATCCTTTTTGCCTGCTTCATTTACTGCATTTTTATATTTTCTCCTTTCATCAATTAAATTCAATATTTCTTCTCTTACCCAAGGGTTTCTACTAGCCCGCGTCTTTGTACCTATTTGATCCTCTGCTGCCTTCACTACTTCATCCCTCAAAGCTACCCATTCTTCTTCTACTGTATTTCTTTCCCCCATTCCTGTCAACTCTTCCCTTATGCTCTCCCTGAAACTCTGTACAACCTCTGGTTCTTTCAGTTTATCCCGGTACCATCTCCTTAAATTCCCACCTTTTTGCAGTTTCTTCAGTTTTAATCTACAGTTCATAACCAATAGATTGTGTTCAGAGTCCACATCTGCCCCTGGAAATGTCTTAAAATTTAAAACCTGGTTCCTAAATCTCTGTCTTACCATTATATAATCTATTTGATACCTTTTATTATCTCCAGGGTCCTTCCATGTATACAACCTTCTTTCATGATTCTTGAACTGAGCGTTAGCTATGATTAAGTTATGCTCTGTGCAAAATTCTACCGAGCGGCTTCCTCTTTCATTTCTTAGCCCCAATCCATATTCACCTACTATGTTTCCTTCTCTCCCTTTTCCTACTCTCGAATTCCACTCACCCATGACTATTAAATTTTCTTCTCCCTTCACTACCTGAATAATTTCTTTTATATCCTCATACATTTCATCAATTTCTTCGTCATCTGCAGAGCTAGTTGGCATATAAACTTGTACTACTGTAGTAGACATGGCTTCGTGTCTATCTTGGCCACAATAATGCGTTCACTATGCTGTTTGTAGTAGCTTACCCGTAGTCCTATTTTTTTATTCATTATTAAACCTACTCGTGCATTACCCCTATTTGATTTTGTATTTATAACCCTGTATTCACCTGACCAAAAGTCTTGTTCCTCCTGCAATCGAACTTCACTAATTCCCACTATATCTAACTTTAACCTATCCATTTCCCTTTTTAAATTTTCTAACCTACCTGCCCGATTAAGGGATCTGACATTCCATGCTCCGATCCATAGAAAGCCAGTATTCTTTCTCCTGATAACGACGTCGTCTTGACTAGTCCCCGCCCGGAGATCCGAATGAGGGACTATTTTACATCCGGAATATTTTACCCAAGAGGACGCCATCATCATTTAATCATACAGTAAAGCTGCATGCTGTTGGGAAAAATTACAGCTGTAGTTTCCCCTTGCTTTCAGCTGTTCGCAGTACCAGAACAGCAAGGCCATTTTGGTTAGTGTTACAAGGCCAGATCAGTCAATCATCCAGATTGTTGCCCCTGCAACTACTGAAAAGGCTGCTGCCCCTCTTCAGGAAGCACACGTTTGTCTGGCCTCTCAACAGATACCCCTCCATTGTGGTTGCATCTACGGTACGGCTACCTGTATCATTGAGGCACGCAAGCTTCCCCACCAACAGGAAGGTCCATGGTTCATGGACAAGGATCTTGAACCACAGTAGCAACAGTACCAATTTCCATTTCATCGTTAGTAACTTTCCTTTGCTAGATATGTTTCTGATGCGTTAAAGATCCAGTTGTTCTCAATTCATTATACACATATTTAAATGTATGACTTATAGGGTGAATACATTGAAGATACCTTTCAGTGTATAAGTCTCCAGCTTTTGATGTTTGACCAAATGTCTCTGCTACTCAACAGTTTCACTGTTGTCTTTATGACAGGATGAGCTAAACCATGAAAATGAAGAAATATTTGATAACGAAGAGGCTGAGGAATATAAGGTCTGATATTTGCAGTGGATGTGTCAGACCACAGTGTTTTCCCTGATGGAAGTTGATATGACTTGAAGTTTAAGGAGTTGTTCCCTGTTCGGAGTTGCTGTAGTTCTTGATATTGTTGCTGGTTTTTGGCAATTTCATCATAGTCCAGTATTACTACTTCATCAACTCTGGATATGGCATCTGCAACAATATTGTCATGGCCACTTACATGACGAATATCGGTCGAAAATTGTGAAATGTACTGCAACTGTCTCATCTGTCGAGGAGATGCCTTATCATTGTTTTGCTTGAAAGCAAATGTGAGTGGCTTATGATCAGTGAAGATTATGAAGTCTCTTCCTTCCAATAAATGCTTAAACTTTTTTACAGAAAGGTAAATTCCCAATCATTCTCGGTCTTAGGTACTGTAACCCTTCTGTGATTTACTCAGTTTCTGTGAAAAGAATGCAAAAGGTCTCCAATTTCCATTTTCCAGTTGCTGGAGCACAGAACCAACAGCAATATCTGATGCGCTGTACATAATGCTAGGGGTAAATCTGAGTTAGGAAAAGCCTATAATGCAGCATTTACTATATCTTGTTTGGATTTCTCAAACATTTTCTTTGCTTCTTCGGTCCACTGAATTTGTCTATTATCCTTCTTTCTTGCTCCCTTAAAATAGTCATGCAAAACAGCTTGAGTCTGTGCTGCATTTTTAAGGTAGCGATGGTAGTAGTTGACAATGCCACGAATTCTACGGAGCTCATGCAGTTTGTCAGGTAACTTATTCTCTAAAATTGCTTGCACTTTCTCAGATAGTGGACGGGATCCCTCTGATGTTATCCAGTACCCCACGAATTCAATTTCATTTACTCCAGAGGTTGATTTTGATATGTTGATTCGAAGTCCATAATTAGACAATCGCTCCAGGACTAGTTTCAGGTGTGTTCCGTGAACTTCAATACTAGATGAGGTGATTAAAATGTCATCGAGGTAAGGAAACACAAAATCTAGCCCAAACATAACTTCATTAATGAATCGCTGGAATGTTGAAGGTGCATTCCGCAGGCCAAAGCTCATGACATTAAATTCATACAGTCCAAATGGTGTGATTACAGCTGTTTTGTGCTTATCTTCTTCAGCAATAGATATTTGATGATAAGCCTTAAAGAGATCGATTTTAGAAAATATGTTTTTGCCTTGAAGAATACAATGGAAATCTCCTATTCTAGGTTCAGGATAACGGTCTGGAATTGTTCTTTCATTTAGCCGTCTATAATCTCCACACGGACGTATTGAGACATCCTTCTTAGGTACAATATGGAGAGGACTTGCCCATGCAGATTTAGATGGTCTAATGATGCCATTGTCTAATATGAATTTATATTCTTGTTTTGCCATCGCCATGCGCTTTGGGTCTAATTGTCTTGCCCTAGAAAACACAGGCGGGCCTTCAGTGGTAATATAGTGTTTGACATCGTGTTTAATTTCGCTAGGTACCAAATTAGGTTTAGCTATGTCTGGATACTATAACAGTAGATCTGTAAATTTTGTGTTTTGGCTCATGGTGCTCTGAGATTGACATAACTTTACCCTAAACATTGAGCTTGGTTACATCATCTTTTATTATGGACATCTACTAATAACTGTAATTTATTCAAAAAATCGGCACCCAATATAGATTTATTGATCTTTGCAACTATAAATGGCCACTGAAATTGACATCACAGTCCCAGATCTACATCTACATCCATACTCCACAAGCCACCTGACGGTGTGTGGCGGAGGGTACCTTGAGTACCTCTATCGGTTCTCCCTTCTATTCCAGTCTCGTGTTGTTCGTGGAAAGAAGGATTGTTGGTATGCCTCTGTGTGGGCTCTGATCTCTCTGATTTTATCCTCATGGTCTCTTTGCGAGATATACGTAGGTGGGAGCAATATACTGCTTGACTCTTCGGTGAAGGTATGTTCTCGAAACTTTGACAAAAGCCCGTACCAAGCTACTGAGCGTCTCTCCTGCAGAGTCTTCCATTGGAGTTTATCTATCATCTCCGTAACGCTTTTGCGATTACTAAATGATCCTGTAACGAAGCGCGCTGCTCTCCGTTGGATCTTCTGTATATCTTCTATCAACCCTATCTGGTACGAATCCCACACTGCTGAGCAGTATTCAAGCAGTGGGTGAACAAGCGTACTGTAACCTACTTCCTTTGTTTTCGGATTGCATTTCCTTAGGATTCTTCCAATGAATCTCAGTCTGGCATCTGCTTTACCGATGATCAACATTATATGATCATTCCATTTTAAATCACTCCTAATGCATACTCCCAGATAATTTATGGTATTAACTGCTTCCAGTTGCTGACCTGCTATTTTGTAGCTAAATGATAAAGGATCTATCTTTCTGTGTATTTGCAGCACATTACACTTGTCTACATTGAGATTCAATTGCCATTCCCTGCACCATGCGTCAATTCGCTGCAGATCCTCCTGCATTTCATACAATTTTCCATTGTTACAACCTCTCGATACACCACAGCATTATCTGCAATAGTACGAAGTTCGATTCCGTATGTAGGAATTTCAGTACCATCTGCAGCATACAATTTATATGGTGACTCACCATTAACATTTGCGTGAGCGGGAATTACAGAAACATCCGCCCCAACCGTGTTCAGATCACGTTGGGGTCACCAAATATAACTGCTGTAACATAACATTTGTGGCAGTTCCCAAAAGATGTTGCTTGAAGATATTTAGTCTAATTTTAAATCACCAAGAACACACGCCACTTGGTCTGCTTAAGACTTCTTTATTGACTTTTCTTAGCAGCTATCCCAGGATCATCACATCTTTGCTACCAAAGAATAAACAAAAAAAAAAAATTTTTTTCTAAAGATATTACATCATGTTATCAGTAATGACCTATAATTATTAACGGTCTTGGAAACTTCATAAAATATAAAAATTCCATTTAGATTTCATCACTGTTGCCTTTACAAATACCTTTTATTACTACGAGTCACTTTCTAAAATGTGGCATCAATTTTGTAGTTACTAGCAAATTCCCAAAATGTTATGTCCGTATTAATCAAAATTTGCAACTCTGTTTTTATTAAGTCCACAGAGCAACGGTTACTGATATTCGTCCATTTCGTGGTCAATGAAGAAAAAACTTGTTCCGCATATGAATTTGAGGGCGGTATGCTCAAAGCGCGAGATACAATACCAAATAACGTATTTAACTTATGATCTTTTTCGGGTTTCAATATTATCGCAAAACGAGAGTAACACAGTCACTGTGGTGCAGAGGTTATGATACTAGAGTATTGCATGGAGGGTTGTGAGTTCAAAACTCACCTCAACTGCAAATTTTAATTATATATTTGGTTCGAGTACATTTTAGAAGTATCCACAAATGTCAAGAATCATGGTACTGGAATGTTCGGTAACTGTATATATACCGTAGTATGTGTTCTGGCCAGAGGCAGTTCGCTCCGCGCTCTTGTACGAGGGTTGTTTATTAAGTAAGGGCTGTTTTTATTTTTAAAAAAATACAAATCCTTTTGTAAAAAACTTTTATTTTCTGATTCTACACACTTTTACCTATTTTTCTACATAGTTGCCGTGTTTATTTAAGCACTTGTCATACCGTACAACTAAGTTTTTAATTCCCTCTTCAAAGAATTCGGCCGCCTGCTCCGACAGCCAAGAGTTCACGGCCGCTTTCACTTCATCGTCGTCATTGAAGCGCTGCCCGCCAAGATGGTGTTTCAGGTACTGGAAAAGGTGAAAATCGCTAGGAGCAAGGTCGGGGCTGTATGGTGCATGGTCCAAAACTTCCCAGCCAAAAGAATCAATCAAATCCCGAGTCTTTTGCGAGGTGTGAGGGCTAGCGTTATCCTGCAGGAGCAAAACTCCTTTTGTCAGCATGCCACGCCTTTTGTTTCGAATTGCTCTGCGGAGCTTCTTTAGAGTTGCACAGTAGGCATCTGAGTTGATTGTCGTTCCTCGTGGCACAAAGTCCGCTAGCAAAACACCACGCCGGTCCCAGAACACAGTTGCCATAATCTTGCGCTTTGACAGCGTCTGTTTGGCTTTGACCTTGACAGGTGAGGTTGTGTGACGCCATTCCATCGATTGTCGCTTGCTTTCGGGAGTGATATGGGATACCCATGTTTCATCTCCAGTGACAATTTGACTCAACATGTCCTCCCCTTCTTCCCCGTAACGAATCAAAAAGTCCAATGAAGTGGAAAATCTCTTCCCTTTGTGGTCCTCTGTGAGGAGTCTGGGTACCCACCGAGAACACAGTTTCTTAAAGTTTAGGTTTTCAGAGTTGTGGAAATTCTAAAGAAAGAGTAGAAATTGTGAATCTTCTGTCCTCTCGAATCTTTGTTTCGACTGCAGCCACCAAATCATCAGTGATCACAGGGGGCCGGCCTGAGCGTACTTCGTCATGGACGTTTTGACGGCCATTTTTAAACTCTCTAACCCATTGACGCACTTTACCTTCACTCATTGCATTCAAGCCATAAACTTCTGTTAACTGACGATGAATTTCTGCAGCTGATAGGCTTCTCGCGGTCAGAAAACGTATCACTGACCGTATCTCACACGCGGCGGGCGATTTAATAATCGTAAACATTATAAAGTAGCACAGCGATGCGTACACGTCAGCTACAGAGCTGCAACTTGCATCAGTGTGAACGGGAAGGATGCCGGCAAGTGGCGCGGTGGCTTGTTGCGGCGTCCGCGCGAACCACGGGACTATACGCGCGAACGGCCCTTACTTATAAAACAACCCTCGTATGTGCAAGTGCTGAATAAACCTTCGTTAAGTGAAGTTAGTGTTCGTCATTCATCTAATTACACCTTATTCTGTGTGACAATATTTGTACCCGTTTTTTATCTACACTTTGAATTTGATCGATGTGAGTCAATATTTTCTCTAAAACACTGTAATCTTCAAATAGTTCATCGGCTGAAATCCTTCAGCTGAATCGAATTCTAAAACAGAAGCAGCATCACCAAATTTGTAAACATCATCCCACCATTGAGTGACAATGATTCCATTTTTTTAATAGATTGGAATTCATTAAAATCAAAGTGGCTTTGGAGATAAGCAAGTGCATTTTGATAAAATACTTTTAAATCTAAAACAGGTGCTTCATAAGCTTTCTCATCAGCGCGGTTTCACGCAATATATAAATGCGACCCAAAAAAAATTTCTTCAATTCTTGTCTGCAGACCTGCCACATTTTCTAAAATTCTATATAATTGGGTCGAACCGGTTTTTCGTGTCCTGCAACGCGAGCTAGCCTTTTCAAACATTGTGCATACATTGGCACAAAAATGTAAGCACAAAGACGTCTTCCTAAACATATGCGATTCCACGTCTCTTTCATCATGTGTTGTAATGTGTTAATTGCTTTGGGACATTCATTACCAATCGATATAAAGTCGGAAATTGTTGCTTCCAAAACCTTTTGTATAGCTGTGCTCGGAGAAAGCCACCTTGCAGTCACACAAACTCCTTCAGATGTTCGCTTCTTAAGGCGGAAAATGAGAAATGGCTATAATTTTTGGAAACCACAAATTCCCCATCGGGTTTCAATTGGTTCATAGCGCGTTTGAATGTATTATTCAAAACATGAGCCTGGAATCCAGCTTTAAATATGTTTGGTGTTGTGAATTGGCAGGAGCCAATTCACGGAGTTTGGAGGAAGCCGAAAGGCACGCGTTTAAGCTCACGCAGGCTGGCGTGAGGTCTGGAAAATGACAAGGAATTATAGTAGCCAAAAATAGTACATAGCTTCTGGAATACTTAACTTTAATCCATAATTGGAGAACATCGCTCTTGATGATACATAATTACAATCTCAATATAAACTGGCAATGGCGCCTTGCTAGGTCGTAGCAAATGACGTAGCTGAAGGCTATGCTAACTATCGTCTCGGCAAATGAGAGCGTAGTTCAGTGATCCATCTCCGGCCAAGTCGGCTGTACAACTGGGGCGAGTGCTAGGACGTTTCTCTAGACCTGCCGTGTGGCGGCGCTCGGTCTGCAATCACTGACAGTGGCAACACGCGGGTCCGACGTATACTACCGGACCGCGACCGATTTAAAGGCTACCACCTAGCAAGTGTGGTGTCTGGCGGTGACACCACATTTGGATTTTTATCCTTCAGCAGGGTAGCAGATCTATTTTTTCCAAAATTGGCGTTCGTATTATCTGCATATGCGATATCCAAATCAAACTTTGAAAGCGTGGCTACAATAGCATCGCTTATAGCTTCAGCCGTTTCGAATGGACACTCAAAAACATCCGATCATTTTGTTTGACATCCGTCTTTACGAGAAAAATATTGAATACATATGGGATAAATTTTTATAATTTCTTTATTAGATGTAACTGTAGTGATACTGAAGTACGTTTTAGGATACCCGTCGCGACCACAAGATTTAAGAGCTGTATTGCAATTTCTTCAGCTTTAGGGCCGCATACATCTTTGACTGTACTTTCGGACTTATTTCTGCCACAGGAATTTATTTATTTATTTTGCAATAGCTGACTCGGGTAATACATGAGGAAGCAATTTCATGGTATAGTCCGTGGATGAGTATGAAATATTAAGTTTAACACACTGATATGTTTCCGTTAATTCAGCCAGGGTTATCACATTAATTTCTGCTGAACTACGTTTTGGCCAAAAAGTTGTCATTTAGTTCGATGTGCTCCTCGAAAACTGTTTCTTTTTATGTTCATTTCCATTCGCGTGATGTTTAACGTCGCTCAATCCGTCGTGAGGTATGGAAAAATCCTTATCGCAAATTTTGCATCGTGCGTGAAAACTTGAACTGCCTTTGGCTACGCATGAATTACTTTGTAACCATTCATCATGGAATTTGCATAAAGATTTTGCCTTTTTTGGGGGTACACTGAGGTATTTTTGCAATTTCTCCATCTTGGTTACATTAATTATTGTCGCTTTCAGGATCACTCACTGTGGCAAACTGTTTTCTGAAAAGACTTCACCCTATTCCATGCCAGGTCATGCCATCATGATGTCATCCAGAGACCCATAAAATAAAATTTAAAAAATTACAAAATTAAATAAATATACAAATAAATATTTATACACAATCCTAGCAACCCAGTCCCTAAAACCATACTTAATCAAAAAGAATAAAACGAAGCTAGATCAATTAACTCATCAATTCCTAGTGTCGCGTTCGGTGAGAAAGATTTGTTGTTTTACTACCTACGTGTAAATGCAAATTACATTTTATTATTTTTAATCCAAGGAGCGCATCATAGGAAGGAACTGAGAAATTGCACTCCTTCAAGCAGACACAGGATGGCATTGCGCGTTCTTGTTTACATCGCCATTGCCTGGACGGCAGCGCGCCACAGAGAATTGCGCGGAGCTCTTTGTGGAAACAATGAGGCCACTGACCAACAGTTATATTAAGACAAAAGTGCGCTTTCGTCAAATATATTTACAGAAGCATTACAGTAAAAACTTTTCATGGTGTGATATTTTTAAATAGGAACTTCGCTAGCGCAAAAGTGACGGCCTCTCAGAAATACTTCGTCATCCGATTTTAAGGAAACTATTCATTATAAAAAAATTCAAAGTTTAAACATGACATAGTCAAATAGATTAGCTTGATAGTCAACCGACAACCTTTTCGTAATTCGTTATGTTTATTGTTCAGTTTTGAAAAGAAGCAAGTTATTGCCTGTGCTTACAGTGGATTTTGGTTTAATTTAGGCCATACGTTATTGGCTTTGAACTGTAGCTAACATGACTAAGTTTTACTCAGAGTTTACCGTAAAGCGATATCTATTTTCATTTTCGAGTTATTGGTTATGGCATAAGGGTACAGCGCGGTTCATCCAATTCTGTACTGCACATTGTATAGGAGTGAAATATTTCTTAAATACATTGAACTGAACTGCGCAAAAAAGAAGCATCTACTTTACTTTCTTTATGTAAGAGGGCTGGAACTTCAATAGTGCCAACTATTTATCCACAACCGATACAAAAGAGTTACATGTTTGTACCTGTTACTGTCCTTCATAGCAGTCACCAGCGTTGTGTAAGCATTTAGTACAATTTCTGTCGATCTTTTATACCTATCACCGGCTTTGCACATGTATTTTCGTCATCATATCGAGAGTAGATTGAAGTCACCACCAGCTATAATTTTATGAGTGTGGTACCTATTTGAGATGACATTCGAGTTTTCTTTGAACTGTTCAGCAACTGAATCATCTGAGTCAGAGGGTCGGTAAAAGGAATCAATTATTAATTTATTCTGGTTGTCAAGTATAACCTCTACCCATACGACCCTCACACGAACTGTCTACTTCAGTTTTTGCTACAAGCTAAACTACTTCTAACAGTAACAAACACACCACGCCAACTGCATTTAATCCATCCTTTCTTAATACCGTTAGGTCCTTTGTGAAAATTTCTGCTGAACGTACCTCCAGCTTTCGCCAGTTTTCAGTATCTATAGCGATTTGAGCTTCATTGCTTTCTGTTAGTGCTTGGAGCTCTGTTTCTTTCACAACACAGCCACTACAGTACAACTACAACACTGATTGCACCCTGCGCCATTTGAGACTGGAGCTTTTTCTGCACTTTCCTGAGACTTTCTAACCTAAATGACTGCCCAGTCCATTCCACACAGACCCCGCTAACAATGTAGCTACCTCCTGTGTGTAGTGGGTATATGACGTATCTGCAACCTACAACCTACAAGGTCACAGAATCATCTGACCCTCTGATTCAGAACCTCCACTTCACTCTGTACCAAAGGTCAGCAATCAGTCCTGTTGACGACACTACAGATGGTAAGCTATGCCTTCATTTCACAAGTAAGACTGGCTGTCTACAACTTCAGTTAGCTGCCCGAAACCAGAGAGAATCTGTTCTGATTCCAAGCGACACACATCGTTTGTTCCGACATGAGCCAACATCTTCAGATGGGCATCCTGTGCTCTTCATAACATCTGGAAACACTCTTTTCACATCTGTAATGACTCCTCCCGGTATGCACACAGAGTTCACTCTGTATTTCTTCCCCTCCATGACAGCGATATCCTAAAGTGGCCTCATTACAGCCCTGACAGTGGAACTCGCAACAACCAGTATTCCCATCCTCTGTGAACGCCCAGGACTTGCCAGCCGAGAAATTTCCTCTGGAACGGGGCGAGCGACTGCATGCAGCTGACGAAGTTCGTCAGTCGCAGATAGTGCTCGAGATCTGTCTGTCAGACGAACCTGAAAGGCACTTTGATCAGATTTGCAGAAAGTCTGACTGCCACCCCTTCAAACTACCTCCCAGTCAACCACGGATGAGCTGTTACCCTCTATGTAGGCAGTAACCAGACAGTAATTAAAATGCTGAACTATTGCTGCTAGATGCCTAAACAGGCAAGAAATTTAAGATTTTAGACTAAACTGCACCCATTAAGTAAGAACATAAGTCGTATATTGTTATTAGAAGCTCAGTACAACTCACAAACGAAATGCTGGACTCTGATGTACTGCTGATGATACGGAAGCTGTCAGTCCTGTTTATAGGTGCAAAACACTAGAGTAATATTCTAGAATAGGTTGAATGAAAGCTTGTTAAGCTTTCTCCTTTGTAGACTGACTGTATTTTCCTTGTGTTCCACATAGGAACTGCAGTTTGCCATCTCTTTTATCTGTGATTGAGCTTATATGATGATTCAGTTTCATATGTCCACATATTGTTTCACTCCAATGTTTATATGAGTTAAATGATTCCAGTCGTGATTTGTTACTATAGTCGCAGACTACATCATTTACTGATAAAATAAAAGTTCTGTGATAAGAGAAACCATAATCTAGACGTTCATATCACATTACCAGCACAATTAAACCAAGTGCAGGACTGAGTTAACAGGAGTAGGACTTAGGGCCTTTGTGCAGGAATTTCAGAAAGCTAAATGATGCTGGAACTAGTGGAATAGGAAACAATCTTGTCAGGCTTTGGGCGTATGACAGATGGCGACCTAGGAACATAGTTTCCTTGACTCGTGGCACCAATGTCCACTCTGTTGAATAGCTCTGGTGCTATGGCGGCCACGTCCTAATAGTGCTGGAAAGTGGGTTAACGCAAGGCTGGAGGTGGTACTGATGACAGACGAATTGGGAGATTGTGACATTGAACCTGTCAGGACTACTGATGGATAGAGTTTCATAAGACAGGGCCATGGTATAAGGCTCAAATCATGCTACAGTGGTTCGAGACACACTCACGGTGATGTCTTAGACATCAAATTCATCTGATATGAATGCGTGTGGAGCACTATAGGACATCTGCTCTGCACCGCTAATTTGTGATAGTTGAGTGTAAACATATGATGTCAGAATCCTTCTTAAACCAAGAAGAACCTGTTTTAGTATACCTGAGCTGCTGACCATTCGAAGCTGTCATGTGGATTGCAGCAGACTCTCGCCATCATTATTGTTCGTAGCCTTGGTAAGCAAAAGACTTACCGCATAAACATCCTTATTGAACGAAATACACCAGCATTCGTCAGAACCTCTCGTATTTTAGAGATACCATGGCAAAGTTTGATGTCCGTGTGTGTTTTTTATATATTGAGATATGGGACAGTATAACGGACTGTGTTCTGTCTTCCAGCAAGATGGGTATTGTTGTACAAGGGCTGAATCTGGCTATGTTTGTTTGAGGGTGTATACATGGTGTGTCTAAAAAGTTGGGTGAATGCTATCAGACAACAAACAAAAGATACAAACAAATGTTCTTTATTGCCGCTATAACACACTTTTGACTACGTTCGTACAGCTTCTGGAAACTATCAGCAGAGACCTCCTGTGGGATCGATCGCAGAACGGCTGTCACACGATCGTTGATGGCATTCACGTCCGCACAACGCTCAGCTATCATGGGCGCCTTCAAGCGGGGAAACAGGAAGAAGTCCGCAGGAGCCAGATCAGGGGAGTACGGAGGGTGTTCACGAACAGTTGCTGTCTTTTGCGCCAGGAATCTGCGCACACGGATCGCGCAGTGTGCAGTGGCATTGTCATGGAGCAGGGTTCATTTGCCAGTCCTGCGCAACTCTGGCCAAACCCACCGGATACGCACGTAGCAATCGGTTCAAAACGGAATGGTAAAATGCAGTATTAATGATTTGACCTGCAGGAACAAATTCCTTGTGGATGGTCCCGTAGTTGCCGAAGAAGGCGATCAACAGTGTTTTAACCTCGGATTTTTGCAGACGGCTTTTTTTTTTTTTTTTTCACGGGGAGACGATGAACACCATGACATCGATGCCGTTTTGATTCAGCTCCCGTGACGATGGTGTTCAGAAGCAATGGATCCTGGTCACACATGCAAATGAAAACAACCGGAGTTTCCGTCCGTTTTACTTTCGGTTCGTCTGGGGGCTTGTGCGGCACAAATCGGGAGCAGATCTTCCGCTTACCAAAATTATCGCCGACGATGGTATGCACTGCAACCAATCTCCGAGTCCGTCGCCTTTCTTGTGCCAGCATTTGTCGCACTTTTTTGATCTTTTCTGGGGTTCTACTTGTCGATGGTCGTCCTGAATGTGGCTCATCCTCAGTTGTTTCCTTCCCAACATGGAAGCGTTTAAACCATTCGTAAACATATTTTCTGCTCACGGCTTGCCTCCCGGACACCTGCACCAACATTCCGTGTGTCTCCGTTGCAGTCTTCCCCAATTTGTAGCAGAACTTGATTTTTACACGTTGCTCCATTGCGCTGTGACACTTCCTCTCACACTACGTTCAACTGGTGGCAGTCTGTTTACACAGCCAGTCACATACAGTAAATGCAGTGTATCGATTTTCAACTGTCTGAAGACCCATGCGCATGCGCGCACACAAGCGCCAAGTTGCCGTTCGGGTATGGCACCATTCACCGAACTTAATAAACACAGCACGTATAGACTGAAGCGCCAAAGAAACGGGTATAGCCATGCGTATTCAAATACAGAGATATGTAAACAGCAGAATATGGCGCTGCGGTCGGCAACGCCTATATAAGACAAGACAAGATAGGTTACTGCTGCTACAGTTGAAGGTTATCAAAATTTAAGTGAGTTTGGATGTGGTGTATAGTCGGTGCACGAGCAATGGGACACAGCATCTCCAAGGAAGAGATGAAGTGGGGATTTTCCCGTATGATCATTTCACGAGTGTACCGTGAATATCAGGAATCCGATAAAACATCAAATCTTCGACATCACCGCGGCCGGGAAAAGATCCTGCAAGAACGGGACCAACGACGACTGAAGAAAACGATGCACCGCGCCATGAAGGCAGTATCCGAAGGGATGCAAATCTGTAGATGTGATATACATGTACAGACAAACAAAAGATTACAATTTCAGAAAAAATTGGTTAGTTTATTCAGGAGAAAGAGCTTCACAAATTGGGCAGGTTAGTAAAGTACTGGTCGACCTCTGACCCTTATGCCACCAGTTATTCGGCTTGACATTGATTGACAGAGTTGTTGGATGTTCTCCTATGTCAAATCCTGCCCAGCTGGTACGTTACATCGTCAAAATCCCGAGCACGTTAGAGGGCGCTGCGCATAGTGCTCCAAACTTTCTCAATTGGGAATAGATCCGGCGATCTTGCTGGCCAAGGTAGGGTTTGGCAAGCACGAAGACAAGTAGCAGAAACTCTCGCTGTGTGTGGACAGGCATTCTCCTGCTGAAATGTAATCCAAGGACGACTTGCCACGAAGGGCAACAGAATTGGGCATAGAATATTGTCCAAGTATGGCTGTGCTGCAAGGGTGCCACAGATGACAACAAAAGGGGTCGTGATATGAAAAGAAATGGCACCCCAGAACATCGCTCCTTGTTGTCGCGCAGTATGATGGGCTACCATCAGTTTGGTATTCCACCGCTGTCTGGGGCCTGGCCTGACCTGGAATCTCATTGACAGGAGTAGAATTGTCTTCAGTGATGAGTCCTGCTTCGAATTAAGCACCGACGACCAGCTCTAGATTTTGTCTATTTAACGCGCCAATTTGACACAATACCTCTAAGGAGGACATTCAACAACTCTATCAATTACTGTTTGCATAGAGACCATAAGTGAACCATCGTATTATTGACTTGTTCAATTTGTGAAGCTCTTTCTCTTGAATAAATCGTTGAATTATTCTGAAATTGCAATCATTTGTTTGTCTGGACATGTACATCACATCTACCTGTTGCTGTCTAATTTGGATAATCCCTTCATGGTGCTTCATTTTTTTTCTTTTTGTCTTAGTGTGTATTTAAATGGTAGTAGACGTAGGAACTGTTGTCCAGAACATGATATTTTTGTCATTTCCTGAGAACCTCCATTGCAAAAACATCAAGAACCCATTACATTACTGCACTCAGTTCAAAGTTTACCAGGGACATTGGTATTACACATTCTTAAAGGGTGCTAACATCTGTGAAAGTAACAACAGTATGTCTAGAGAGATCTTTAGTACTGTCGCCGCTTTGCTGTATATATATATATATATATATATATATATATATATATATATATGTGTGTGTGTGTGTGTGTGTTGTGACAGATGGTCCCAAGTGATGAGCTCCCGCCCCACGATGTTTTCAATTAGTCTCCTGTTCCCTAGGAGGCGCTGGCGTGTAACGTCTAGCGCTGCTAATATTTTTTCCATGTTAAATGTGTTGCACGACTGGGTTACTGACCATTACTCCTGTTACATGTCATTCTTTCCATTACATGCATTTGTCACGTTTTTGACAGTAACAATTCACTTGTCACATCATATAAAGGTGATTTGTTATCACTGCGCTTGATATTACTTCAAGCGATTGTGGAAGAACTGGTGTCATCCGAGGGTTGGAACAATTCTTCTTCCCTGGAATAACAACTGCCTGGACTGCTCTCAGGATTGGAATCTCCATAGGGCAAAGTTTCCAGCCATCGCTGTTTATGACCTCACCATTTCTGGCAGGCCTGGCTGCCCGTCATCGTCATTGATGCCAATCATCGCCTTTGCTGCCAGTCCTGTTGGCAGTCTTCGCCTTTGCTGCCAGTCTTCACTACCCATCATCGCCAGCCATCAGCTTCACATCCAGACATCGCCCTCGCCAGTGATCTTCAGTCCACATCTTTGCTGCCAGTCTTCGCCTCCATAAGCCAGTCACCACTGTTTCATCGCCTGATTATCGACACCGCTGCCACCACCGCCGTTATCCTCATCTGCTGTTTTCACCTCATACAGGATTCGCTTGGAGAAATGCAAGTTAAGTAAATCTCCTGTTTGTTGTGTTCCCTTGTTCACTAATCATTTCTGGTCCTGTCCAGATTTCGTACAATAGTCGTCACATTGCTAGGTAGTCCACCTCTCCTTACCATTGTGTATGGTGTCATACACAACACTACATCACCGCAGTTGTAAAAATCCACCCACCTGTCCTCACTGCAACGCCTCCCATTTCCACGAACAATGTCGAAACCACACCTCCCCTCCCATCCGTAACACACAAAATGACACATTCTCAACCTACTCCGTCAAATGTATAGCCAACCCCCACCTGTATAACCATAATTAAATTTCCCTGTCCGTCCTATTGATCATACTATTCATCCCAATACTCTCTCCGCCTACCTCACACTGCTGAAGATCTCATTTTCCACCTTAGTCAAGCCACCTACTCCTGAAACCAAGTCCACTTCGTTTTTACTCATCTCAACACTCGTTTATACTTCCCCACCCTCTCACCTGCATAACCCAATCCCTAGGCTCCCGTCATGGTGTGACAGCAATTCAGCATCATATACCACAAAATCCGCCTCATACCTACCAACAAATCCCTTTTAATGCATATCCAGTCCCAACACAACATCAATACCATCATCCTTAATGAAAAGTTCCTCCAACCATATCACACCATCCGAATTTCTCCCTGTGTCCTCCACCTTACAGATAACCTCTTCCCTTGTCAGAGGCATAGTTGCAGTTGGCTGCCACAAGAATATCTCTGTTCGGCCACAGCCCTTATTCAATAAGCCCCCCCAAACATTTTATCCTTAGCCTCTTCTTTAAAACCCTAATTATCACCTGTGCTACTATCCACATCCAACCTAATAAGCCCATCCCTTATGGTTTCCTCACCCACATCAACTGTACATTTTCCACCTATATTATTGCTGCTGACCTCAATATCCATACTAGATCCCCTGGAGAACTCCAGTCGCGGCGTCATTTTACAGGCTCGTTCCAAGGTGACATTGTCCCCAACCCATGGAAAATCAATCCTGAAGGTAACATCATCCCCAGTGTCATACTAACACCTTCCAACCTCCTTGAACACATTATAGCAGAATTTCTGGATCCAATTGGAAGTGACTACATACCTGTCCTCTTCACAGCCTCATCCCCATGCACCCATTCCATTTTGCATCTAAAAGTTATCGACAGTTACTCCTGTACCATCTGGAATACCTACTGGGAATCCAGAGATACATAGATTGGAAGCCACCCTGTGACCTTTCAGGATCGCGATGATATCCCCCATACCACGGCCTTCCTGCAGCACATCTGGTCAGAGGAAATATCTGCCCACATGCCTAACAAGACAACATATCCCCATCGCCCCACTCTTCCTTCACAAGCCTTACTCCTTCTCTGAGAATCTTGTCGCTTATAGACGTGTTCAGATTGTTAGACTAAAGACATTTTTCCAAAACTTTACATTTATTACACATTTACATCAACATACATATTATATTTGTACATTCAATACTTTGTATGCATGCCTTTGTTCTTAATCAACATTTTTATCCTGTTTGACATAGTTTTTACTAAGTTTTCACATGACATTTTCACCAATATTGTCGTGGTACCAGATTTCCTCTAGTTTCTTCATGAGATGTTGTTTGGTGGTTATTATAAATTTTCTTATGCTCTGTTTCACAATAGCCCATAAATTATCAATTGGGTTCATATCAGGGCTATTCCCTGACCAGGGCAACACTTTCAGCTGCTTTTCTTCCAAGTACTTGGAAACATTTTTGGGTTTGTGGCAAGGTGCCCCATCAGCATAAAAATGGCATCTTTATAAGGAACTCACTCATTTATTTGGGGGAAAACCTCCTTTTCAAGGATTTCTGTATATTGCTCTTGCCTCATTGTCCCTTCAAAAATGTGTAATCTGCCAGGATCCTTCACGGGCCTCATACTCCAGACCATAACGGAAGTTAGATGTGTCACACATTGATGCACACGCCGGCCGCGGTGGTCTCGCGGTTCTAGGCGCGCAGTCCGGAACCGCGCGACTGCTACGGTCGCAGGTTCGAATCCTGCCTCGGGCGTGGATGTGTGTGATGTCCTTAGGTTAGTTAGGTTTAAGTAGTTCTAAGTTCTAGGGGACTGATGACCACAGCTGTTAAGTCCCATAGTGCTCAGAGCCATTTGAACCATTGATGCACACACTCAGCTTTGAACTGTTCTCCAGAACTGCGACCAACATACTGGCTGCTTTCTTCCATCACAGTGAATACAGATTCATCACTGAAGCATACCTGAAGCATGTGTACAAAATAGCAAGTTAGAAAAGTGGGAAATAGTAGCATAGGAGACCTCAATAGTCTCAAAATTCAATGGTACATTTCTTCGGTGTCAATAAGACATCACAATTTCAAGCCAAAACTCCTAACTTTAGAGATCAGACCCACTTAATTTTCCTATATCATTGTACATACCTTAGCCCAGTCCTCACTTGTCCACTCCTGAAGTTGTTTAGCCCACTGTGATCTTTTGGTTTTCATGGCAGGTGTGATTTTCTGTTTTTTCCTTGGTTGGCGTGCCTTTAAACCACATTCAAACAGCCTGCTCCTCACTGTCACAGGTGAAACTTCAACAGCCAAACCTTTCAGCTGATGGCTCATGTCTGTAGAGGTAAGTTTACGGTTCATTGTTGCCATGTTTGTAAGTTTTCTCATTGTTGTGGGACTGATTTTTCTTTTATGTCCACATTTTCCTTTCCTGTTTGGCTTTTATTCACCAGCTTTCTGCACTGAAAGTTTGATTCTACTGACAGTTTTCTGTGATATTCTCATTCTGTCAGCAATAATGATTTTCAGCAAGAAGTGCTACCACAGCCGAAACTTTCCGTGATGAAACACCTTTTGTCTTCCCGATAACCTCATTTTCTTTGGAAACTCCACGATTTATTGCTATAGCTAAAAATATGCAAGTTTACAAGCTATATAGTGTCTTGTTAATGTAGCAAGAAGTTGATAGAATAAATAACAAGCTGAAGTACATTTTTACACTAGAAGACTTAAGAGTACGATATCAAAAATAATCGTTTAGTCTAATAATTTGAATACGTCTGTATACTGCTCCCTTCTAAGGACTCGTGGTCAGGATACAACATTTGCCAATGCAAATACAGAGACTCCTCAGGAATTTGCTGAATGCTAAAAAACTCTAGGACTGGCACCAGACGTGCACCAAACTCAACACTACAGTCCCTATTAAATCTTCCAAATATTTGGAAAGCATTCCACCGACTCACTGGTAGTCACTCCATCCCTCACTACCTGCTCTTCTATAACGTCATCCCTTACCTGACAACGTGAGCAAAGCTGACCACTTTGCATCCTATATCTCTGACATCTTCTCCATCGCTGATGACCCTCATTTTTATTACTCCCTATTCCCTATCATGCATGAATCGCTGATGACCCTCATTTTTATTACTCCCTATTCCCTATCATGCATGAATGTACAAATATCGCTATCGCACCCCTGGCTCCCAGCTTCCGGTACTTGGTAAACATAACAGGATCAGAATTAAACACCAAAATCACAGCACCTGAAATAAAACCAGTATTTCACAGAAAACGCAACACATCCTCTGATGACGACCACATTACCTATCGATACCTTAGGTAATGTCCTATTCCCTCCTATCCACCCTAGTAACCCTTTATACTACTATCCTCTCCACAGATTACTTTCCTGAACTGTGGAAACCTCCAGAATCCTACTTTTCCACAAACTGCGCAAACACTCTACTGGTACTTCCTCCTATTGCCCCATATGTCTCAACTCAATGTTTACCAAGGTATTCGAATCCATCCTCTCCTGATGCATCCATAAACACCTGTGCCAATAGTATTTTCTTTCTAGTAACCAGTGTGACTTCCGTCTCACTTTCTCTTCCAATGACCAGCTCCTGTACCTCATCCATCTCTTATCCCAGCAACTCAACATCTATAAATTGTGTCTTTCTCGACCTAGAGAAACGATACAATGTGTGTGGCATTTCGGTCTCCTTTGCAGACCCTGTGTAACGTCGTGAGTTAATGCGCGATAACATTCGTTGCTATACAGTCCGCAGTAATGGAGCCGGAGACTGTGAAAGAAACCACCACTTGTGTCTTAGCCAATGAGTCATGTACACCTGCTACTACGGCAGCATGAGAACGGCTCCTGTGTCACTTCTTAGCGACCGTACATTCACCACCTATAAGAACCTAAATAAATGATACAAAATATTATTTAGTCATTTTCAAATGGTGCAAATGGCTCTGAGCACTATGGGACTTAACTTCTGAGGTCATCAGTCCCCTAGAACTTAGAACTACTTAAACCTGACTAACCTAAAGACATCACACACATCCATGCCTGAGGCAGGATTCGAACCTGCGACCGTAGCGCTCACACGATACCAGACTGTAGCGCCTAGAACCGCTCGGCCACTCCGGCCGGCAATAATTTTCAAAATCGGTGCACTACCTTTTGACATTCAGGAGAAGATTGTATTTGGATAACTTTATAACTATCTTAGTTTCAGAGATGGAAAAAAGTACTAAAAAAGTAAAAACCCGACACTTAGGGAACTAAATTCATTTTGAAAACATAATAGTTTATCTTTTGGAATAATTGGAAAACATAAACAGAACTCTCAGTGTGCAGAATTAATTAATTAAGATTTTCAAATTAAAACTTTAATTATTATTCGTTTTCGTAGTATAAAAATCAGACAAAATTATTATTGGTGGTGAGCACCTGAAGGATAATTTGGAAAATATTTCGAGTAGATTTCCCCAGCATGTTATAGTCCTGGGTGGAGATTTTAATTTGCCGGATATAGACTGAGAGACTTAAACGTTCATAACGGGTGGCAGGGACAAAGAATCCAGTGAAATTTTTTTAAGTGCTTTATCTGAAAACTACCTTGAGCAGTTAAACAGAGAACCGACTCGTGGCGATAACATATTAGACCTTCTGGTGACAAACAGACCCGAACTATTTGAAATAGTTAACGCAGAACAGGGAATCAGCGATCATAAAACGGTTACTGCGTCGATGATTTCAGCCGTAAATAGAAATATTAAAAAAGGTAGGAAGATTTTTCTGTTTAGCAAAAGTGACAAAAAGCAGATTACAGAGTACCTGACGGCTCAACACAAAAGTTTTGTCTCAAGTACAGATAGTGTTGAGGATCAGTGGACAAAGTTCAAAACCATCGTACAATATGCGTTAGATGAGTATGTGCCAAGCAAGAGTGTAAGAGATGGAAAAGAACCACCGTGGTACAACAACCGAGTTAGAAAATTGCTGCGGAGGTAAAAGGGAACTTCACAGCAAACATAAACATAGCCAAAGCCTTGCAGACAAACAAAAATTACGCGAAGCGAAATGTAGTGTGAGGAGGCGAGAGGCGTTCAATGATTTCGAAAGTAAAGTTCTATGTACTGATTTGGCAGAAAATCCTGAGAAATTTTGGTCTTATGTCAAAGCGGTAGGTGGATCAAAACAAAATGTCCAGACACTCTGACCAAAATGTTACTGAAACAGAGGATGACAGACTAAAGGCCGAAATACTAAATGTCTTTTTCCAAAGCTGTTTCACAGAGGAAGACTGCACGGTAGTTCCTTCTCTAGATTGTCGCACAGATGACAGAATGGTACATATCGAAATAGACGACAGAGGGATAGAGAAACAATTAAAATAGCTCAAAAGAGGAAAGGCCACTGGACCTGATGGGATACCAGTTCGATTTTACACAGAGTACGCGAAGGTACTTGCCCCCGTTCTTGCAGCGGTGTACCGTAGGTCTCTAGAAGAGCGTAGCGTTCCAAAGGATTGGAAAAGGGCACAGGTCATCCCCGTTTTCAAGAAGGGACGTGGAACAGATGTGCAGAACTATAGACCTATATCTCTAACGTCGATCAGTTGTAAAATTTTGGAACACGTATTATGTTCGAGTATAATGACTTTTCTGGAGACTAGAAATCTACTCTGTAGGAATCAACATGGGTTTCGAAAAAGACGGTCGTGTGAAACCCAGCTCGCGCTATTCGTCCACTAGACTCACAGGGCCATAGACACGGGTTCACAGGTAGATGCCGTGTTTCTTGACTTCCGCAAGGCGTTCGATACAGTTCCCCACAGTCGTTTAATGAACAAAGTAAGAGCATATGGACTATCAGACCAATTGTGTGATTGGATTGAAGAGTTCCTAGATAACAGAACGCAGCATGTCATTCTCAATGGAGAGAAGTCTTCCGAAGTAAGAGTGATTTCACGTGTGCCGCAGGGGAGTGTCATAGGACCGTTGCTATTCACAATATACATAAATGACCTTGTGGATGACATCGGAAGTTCACTGAGGCTTTTTGCAGATGATGCTGTGGTGTATCGAGAGGTTGTAACAATGGAAAATTGTACTGAAATGCAGGAGGATCTGCAACGAATTGACGCATGGTGCAGGGAATGGCAATTGAATCTGAATGTAGACAAGTGTAATGTGCTGCGAATACACAGAAAGATAGATCCCTTCTCATTTAGCTACAAAATAGCAGGTCAGCAACTGGAAGCAGTTAATTCCATAAATTACCTGGGAGTACGCATTAGGAGTGATTTAAAATAGCATGATCATATAAAGTTGATCGTTGGTAAAGCAGATGCCAGACTGAGATTCATTGGAAGAATCCGAAGGAAATGCAATCCGAAAACAAAGGAAGTAGGTTACAGTACGCTTGTTCGCCCACTGCTTGAGTACTGCTCAGCAGTGTGGAATCCGTACCAGATAGGGTTGATAGAAGAGAGAGAGAAGATCCAACGGAGAGCAGCGCCCTTCGTTACAGGATCATTTAGTAATCGCGAAAGCGTTACGGAGATGATAGATAAACTCCAGTGGAAGACTCTGTAGGAGAGACGCTCAGTAGCTCGGTACGGGCTTTTGTTAAAGTTTCGAGAACATACCTTCACCGAAGAGTCAAGCAGTATATTGCTCCCTCTTGCGAAGAGACCATGAGGATAAAATCAGAGAGATTAGAGCCCACACAGAGGCATACCAACAATCCTTCTTTCCACGAACAACACGAGACTGGAATAGAAGGGAGAACCGATAGAGGTACTCAAGGTACCCTCCGCCACACACCGTCAGGTGGCTTGCGGAGTATGGATGTAGATGCAGATGTAGAAATAATGTTGTGGGAGTATATGTGAGTGAATGAGAGTGTGTACGTGGAACATTCATCAAATTTTAATGTTGCATTATATACCATCTTAAGTAACTTGCGAGAGTTACGCAAACCTGTCGTGAGAAAATGTTCATAGGGAATTGCCCACTTTGCTGATGACGTATGTCTAGGTGTGATTGCTATTGTAACAGAGTAGACAGAAAGTCAGCTGGAGTATTATCTGTATCTAAAGAATATTTCCAGATTTATTGCCTTTTCGTTTTCGCTTATTAAACATTAGTTTAATATTTGTATGTCAGATTGACGTAAATGCATCTGTGTGTAAGGACTGGTGCAGGCCAGTTTTGGCGCGAGTATGATCATGAGCAAGCATTCCGATAGGCAGCGAGTATGGTTAGCCAATCAGAATTGAGAAGTTTCCCCCTCGTTTCCTGATAGTTATACTGGGAGTGAGGCTGCAAGAAGGGAGTCTCTCTCTAGTTATACTGGGAGTGAGGCTGCAAGAAGGGAGTCTCTCTCTGGCTTTGAACACGGACGGCATGTTACTAGTGCGAGTCAAAATAATGTGTAAAATGAAGGAATATTGAGTTCCTCGCGTATGATATGTGTCGTGACTAACGCTGATTCAGTTATGGACAGTTTTGTGAAGTTTGGAAGTTTTAGAACTGTATTGTTGGAATGATATTCGCGTGTTAAAATTTGGCCTTCATAGTATCCGAGGGGCAAGTTTCAGTATTCAACCACTGAGCATTTTTGGCGAGCAATTTCTTTTCTGAACCAGACACCACACTTGCTAGGTGGTAGCCGTTAAATCGGCCGCGGTCCGTTAGTATACGTCGGACCCGCGTGTTGCCACCATCAGTGATTGCAGACCGAGCGCCGCCACACGGCAGGTCTAGAGAGACTTCCTAGCACTCGCCCCAGTTGTACAGCCGACTTTGCTAGCGATGGTTCACTGCCTACTTACGTTCTCATTTGCCGAGACGATAGTTTAGCATAGCCTTCAGCTACGTCATTTGCTACGACCTAGCAAGGCGCAGTTATCAGTTACTATTGATATTGTGAATCATGTACCGTCAAGACCGACGTTCATCATTAATGGATTAAAGTTAAGTATTCCACCAGCTACGTCCTTTTTTCTAAATTCTAATTTCCTTGTCATGTTCCAGACCTCATGCCAGCCTGCGTGAGCTAAAACGCGTGCATTTCGGCCTCCTTTAGTAAAACGGTGTTGGCTCTCTTGCCAACCACAACATTTCTGGCTGCTGTGCATACGAAATGAGTGTATGAATTGTGAATTCGACGAAAATAACCAATAGTTGAAATGTGGTTTGAATAGTACAGTTTCTATGGTTGTAAGAACAAATAAACATTTTTGTGTGGAAATTTCGGACATTATTTTACAAAAGCCAATCCATTATCTTCTCGCTCGATACATTTTTTATTCACAGTTTTTCTACAGAACTTTATTTCATTACTAGAGTTGCGCCGCCTCAGTAACTGTAGATATTAGATGGTGTTTTTTATCAACGCTGCTTTTATATCATCTTATAGGTATCTACGTTGCCGAGTGAAGGGACATCGAGCAGACGCCGTTCTGAGGTAGGTGAATTTCTAATTTGCAGCCTGCACTGCACACGGGATTTTCAAACCCTGCCACGCTGCATCTGGACCTATGCACTTCCAAATAATTATGTCCATCGTATTGCATCCATCCTCTCTAATCAGCCATCCTTTGTCGCCATTAACAACACCAATTCCCGCAGCTTCCACTCGACTGCAGGAGTGCCCCAAGGCTCTGTCCTCTCTCCTCTCCTCTGTCTCCTCTACACATCTGATATGCCAAAACCACCTCCACCAGTCCACCTTCTTCAGTATGCTGAAGACACCAGTTTTCTCGCTCTTTATCCTACACCCCAGAAATTCCAATAATGCCTCCATATCCACCTCACTCAGTTTACCTCCTAGTGTAAGCGGTGGCTCCTCGAGATCAATCCTTCCAAAACCCAGACAAAAATTATAGGACATAGAATCTGCACCTTCCGTCTCCATGACTGTTGTGTCCTGACCACTCGTCTAATACAGGGTGACTAGGAAACCTGCTTTCTCAGATCGCTAGACAACAATTCAAGCAAATCGCATTAATGAATGTCTATTACAGTAAGATAAATGGCAATTATTAACTTTGAAAAATGTACAATGAGATGTCGCGAGCAAAGGGTGACATGAAACATAAGCAATCTCTTTAGTACATATAGTTCGTAACACAAGTGAAATAATATATTTCCTAAGTCACTGCCGTAGAACTCGTAGGTCGGCTAGACTTCGACTCGGGAACTGGCAAATCTCGTATGGCTAACAAATGTGATTGAAGAGAATGTACACCTTGACTGTTTATGACATGACCAAGATACTGTAACTCAGGTTTAAAAAAATGATACTTTTCCAGCCTACACTTTAATCCTGCATCAGATAACACGCTAAACAAAACACGCAAATTTGCATTGTGTTCTTCCGGTTTACGAGTTACTACGACAATATCGTCCAAATAGTTTGAACAGTTTGGCACTTAAGCAGTCAGTTGTTCCAAATACTGTTAGAAAATGGTAGGTGCGGAAGCAGTGCCGGGAGGCAAATGCAAATATTTAAACAAGCCTAAATGAGTGTTAACTACACACACTTTCTGAGATTTTTGATGTAGTGGTATTTGAAGATATGCGTCGAGCAAATCAGTTTTTTGAAAAGTAGCGACCAGCATCTAATCGGTCCATGAGATCGTCTGGGAGTGGCAATAGGTAAGTCTCCGCCCCTGGTAGCTGAGTGGTCAGCGCGACGAAATGTCATACCTAACGGCCCGGGTTCGGTTCCCAGCTGGGTCGGAGGTTTTCTCCGCTCAGGGACTGGGTGTTGTGTTGTCCTTATCATCATCATTTCATCCCTATCGACAAGCAAGTCGCCGAAGTGGCGTCACCTCGAAGACTTGCACCAGGCGAACGGTCTACTCGACGGGAGGCCCTAGCCACGCGGCATTTCCATTTCCAATAGGTAAGTATCAATCACAGTTTGTGGATTGACAGTAGACTTAAAGTTAACACAGAGGAGAATGCGACCTGAAGGTTTGGGGAGCAAAACCAGTGGACTTGCCCACTGACTAGCTTGTATGGGCACATAGCTCCGCTATCTTGCAATTCTTTAAGTTTAGCAGCGACTTTGTTCCGTAATGCAATGGGAACAGTTGTGTCCCGGCAAAATTTCGGCTGAGCATTGTCCTTTAGAGTAATATGTGCAACAAAATTGTCAGTCTTGCCTAAATCTTCAGAAAAGAGTTCCGGGAGTTCTTTTAGCAAGCTAGCTACACTGTCTTTCCCACAGAATTGGTGATAAAGATAGGCCTGTTGCTTTCGCATCAGAAGTGTTGTCCAAAGCCCAGTGTAACTATTCACAATAGAGGAAGAGGCATTGGCTATTGTGTCTGGTGTCACCAAATTCCACCACTATTTGTATGGCAGAAAATTTTACTTAGTAACGGATCAAAAGCCATTGCAGTCCTTGTTTCATCCGAAGAATCCGGTTCCTGTACGAACTGTCCAAAAACTGCAAAGATGGGCTTTGTTGTTGTCTAAATACCAGTGCCAGATGATGTATTGTAAAACGGCTTAATATGGTAATGCGGATGCACTTTCATGTCTTCCTATTGGCCCTGATACAGATTTTGACGCTTCTGCTGCATCTTATTGTCACATTGATGCTCAGGATTCTGAATTGCTTCAGCCCTTTCCTCTGACCTACAGGAAAATTCCACAGGCCACGGAAGCTGATTCAGATTTGAACATTTTGCTAAAATACATTCACATATCTTGGCCTCGTTCATTGCATAGCATAAAGAACTAGGTAGTGCGCCGATACTGCGCACGTCGGAATAGCCTCGCCATACAGCAAGGTGTGATTCTTGTTCAAAATGACAGTGGACAGTCACGTGTGTTGATCCCTAAAGCTATGCAAAAAGAAGTGTTGCAGTTTCTTCACCAAGGAAACTGGGGGATTGTGCGTACGAAACAGCGTGTCGACACTGTACTTGGCAGTGTATGGACACCAAAACAGAACAGATGACGTTACAGTGTCAAGTATGTGCGGATAATCAGTCCGCTCCGCCACAAAAATTCTCTGCTTGGCCTAAGTCGCAATCACCATGACAACGTATGCACGTAGACTTTGCGGGACCTTTTTGGAACGCTCGCTGGTTGATTGTGGTTGACTGGTATAGCAAGTTTCCTTTTGCTTTGCCAATGAACTCGACAACGTCACGTAGCACAATTCAGGTGTTTTCCCAGAGAGGGGTCGGTTAGCGTACTATTGTCTGACGTCGTCTTCACAACCCTCTCTGCTATAACGTTCCTGGCCGACGTGCCGGCGCTTAACTTCACGCCGGAACAGTGACTTCTACATTACAATTTACATCCATCCTATTCAGCTAACTAATACACTAAACAAACTAGGAGTAACCATTGGCCAGTGACTAACGTGGGAAGCTCATCTACTAACCATCAGCAGGCCGGGGTGGTCGAGCGGTTCTAGGCACTACAGTCTGGACCCGCGCGACCGCTACGGTCGCAGGTTCGAATTCTGCCTTGGGCATGGATGTGTGTGGTGTCCTTAGGTTAGTTAGCTTTAAGTAGTTCTAAGTTCTAGGGGACTGATGACCTCATAAGTTAAGTCCCATAGTGCTCAGAGCCATTTTTTTTTACTAACCATCCAACAGAAAGCCCGCAACAGACTAAAACTATTAAGACTGCTAACTGGCCATATTGGGAATTACACCCCTCCTCTGTCCTCCACACCTACAAAACCGTGATCTGACCCATCCTTTGCTATGTGAATGTTTCATGGATCTCTACTCCACTCAAGTTCTACGAGGTGCATTCTGCCTCACTTTCTGCATCTGCTTACCATCCCTCACAAGGATCCTTTACCAACTCATCAGATTTCCACCTCTCTGAACAACCTACACCACCCAAAATCTCGACTCCAACAATCCTATAGTTTCCCCTCTACTTTACAATCCTCATATGTTGCTGCAACTTCACCAACACATCCGACCAACTGTACACCTACACACCTTTCACATACTCACCTAAAGAAACTTCAAGCATTTCCCCCTGCCTTCAGTCTGGAACCGCACGACCACTACGGTCGCAGGTTCGAATCCTGCTTCGGGCATGGATGTGTGTGATGTCCTTAGGTTAGTTAGGTTTACGTAGTTCTAAGTTCTAGGGGACTGATGACCTCAGATGTTAAGTCCCATAGTGCTCAGAGCCATTTGAACCATTTCCCCCTGCCAGATCATGAGCTCCACACCAACATTTACTGATACTATCATCTTTAAATCCACCCTACCCATTTCACCTCATCAGGGCTCCCTGCCCCTTCCCTCCACATCTGTCCTTACCGTCTTTTTTTCATATGCCTTTCTTTCCTTATCTTCCCCCATTTCATCATCAAATTTTAGCCTCAGCAATATCCCCTCTCCTACACTCCCTCTTCTGTCCCAGCAGCCACTCGTACACCATTGATACTGTGCACCAGTCATCCATCCTTACACAACCAAATTCCTACCTCCTCACCAACCAACCTTTTCTCCTTCAACAACAGACTTCCTATCTTAAGGCACGTTCTTTCAGTTTCGGTGCTAGGAAAGCGCTTCTTTTAAATACCAGTGTTCAACATCAAGTTTCAAATGTCTTTAAATGTGCTGTAATTGTATTTCGTTTTACCTTTTATTATTACCGTTTTTAACTAAAAGTGCAGGAAGTCATATCTCTTGTATACAAAAAAAACTTCCATTTTATCTTCACCTTTAAAAAGTTTTAAGTACGTTGTAAATATCTCACCTCTCTGTTTCTTATTTTTTCTTCTTATTTAGTTTTTGTTCTCATTTGGCTTAAGAGCAGGATCACCGTATCGCTGACAGCCCCTCTACCATCTATATGGTGTGTGTGTGGGGGGGGGGGGGGGGAGGTGATGAAATAACAATAAAAAAGAAGAAAAGATGCAGGAACTGGTGCATTTGGCTGTGAACAAGACTGGTGGTCTAATAACTGGCATCTACCCCACACATAATTTTATTGTGTTGTATTTTATAAAAATAAAACTTAAATCGTTTTTGTTGGTTCCTGAGTCACTGTACAGGTCTTCCCCCCAGGAGGACGATTGTGTTTCCTTAATTTATTGTATTTTCCTGTAGAATGTATGAATGTATTTTAAAGTTTTGAATTTCAGATTTAAAAAAAATGGTTTAAGGGATAAGAGTGGTTCTTCCATATTCAGATTTCCTGCATTTTGACTTAAGTCACATGGGCTGTAGTGCCATCACAAACTGCTTACTAACAACAGGAATCAGAACTACTATCCTGCACATCTCATTAGGCAACTGAATAAGTATTATTCTTCGTGTGACACCTCTATATGATTGTTTGGTCGCAGCACTCCAACACCGTGACTCTGGTGAGCGGAATTCAAGTCGTGGCAGTGACAAGGATGAATTGGCTGCACCTGGTGCAATGTGAGAACCAAGGACGCTCCATAGTTTGGTGTTTGTTTAAATAAAGACATAAATGTTCCTATCCTATCCAACAGTGGTGGCAGTCGTTTAAACATTAAATATGAGCATAGCACAAGTCAGCTCTTGGGTTTCAAACTGCTTGAACTGTGACATCTGAGGGGAATCATTTAAACTTTGCACAGCTGGGCTAGCAACATTTTAAACTTAGGGCAAGTGAACTGTAACATCACAGGAGTATGGACAACCAATGACTTTTTGGATCAACCACCATTTTAAATTTAGGATATGAGATCTGCAAACTGTGCAGTGCACACCCATATTTCCAGATCCACCAGAGTGGATTCTGATATCATAGGGCTGGGGAATTCTGATACCCATGCAAGCTGCACCCGTATCCTCATGTCTACCACACTGAATTGCCATCCTTGATTTCTGAATTTAACATCAGTGGGACAATACCCCATCTTGGGTTTTTTAATTTGCCACCAGTTTATACTTAGGACAGCTGCATTACTTTCAGTGGGAGGGGGGGGGGGAGGGGGAGGGACCTTAAGTATAACAGGGCTATTTTTAAAATTCCAGCAATTTCTTGAATTTCCCAAAATGTTGTATATGGACCAATGGGCCTATGTCACAGATGTGGGAGAGAGGGAGGAATCTGACATAAATGTGTTACATCATTAATGATGTCGCAGAGGAAGAGAGAAATCTGGCACCAATGTAGACAGTACGTGAACATACCTAGGCCACACTACTTACAGTATTTAACATGAACCTTTATTTAAATGAAATATGAAGTACAGAACTGTGTGTGTGTGTGTGTGTGTGTGTGTGTGTGTGTGTGAGCATGACGTCATTTTCATTCAATTCAAGTGTAGTTTTTGTTGGAAATACTGCATTCCACATCTCCTCCTAAACCATAGGACTGATTTCGACAAAACTTAGGACACATATCAATTGCTGTCTGGAAAGAGTCACTGTGACTGTAAGAACCACATGCCTATGAAATATGTGACTGTGAGGTTGGAAAAGAAGTATAGCCCATGATGTGCGAATTCCCAGACTTCATTCATCTAGTATCTGAGAATGAAGCATTTCATTACTTGCGTCAAACTTTACACATAATTTCAAACGCTTACGAAACTTTTTCTCGTTGACTACCCCCACAAAATGATGAAGGAAAAAAAGTTTATCACTTACTGATATCTTCATTTGCAAAGGAAACTAATAAGGTGGTTGCTTTAGCCTTGTTACTTTTTTTTGTTGATATTGCTGGGAATCTCCTAAGTAAGAGGAAGTACTTCAGTGTTTAGTTCCTGGATCTAAGGGCATATGGGTGGTTAGATCTCAGAGCGTATCTAGGGCGAGCTGGGGGTGATGGAACTTTCCTTGCCCTCCACTTCACGGAGGGGTGGAGGGCGGGGGGGGGGGGAGGAGGGGCAGTGGGAGGGGCATAGTTCCTGAATAGGGTTTTAGTCTATCAAAATGGACGACCACCTTGCAGTCAGGCAACTGTAATTCTGCTTGACAGGGGAAGTGAGCCGAATGGTTGAATATGGTCCATCATACAGAGGGGTGAGTTTCTTCACTTTTCCTTTCTGTGTACTAGGTTTTTTTTAGCAGCCGGCCAGTGTGGCCGTGCGGTTCTAGGCGCTTCAGTCTGAAACCGCGTGACCGCTACGGTCGCAGGCTCGAATCCTGCCTCGGGCATGGATGTGTGTGTTGTCCTTAGGTTAGTTAGGTTTAAGTAGTTCTAAGTTCTAGGGGACTGACGACCACGGATGTTAAGTCCCATAGTGCTCAGAGCCATTTGAACCTTTTTTTTTTTTTTTTAGCAAAACCAAATCACCAGGTTTATAGAGGGGGAGGATGGCATTTCTATTACTTCCTTCGATCTGTTTGCTAGTTGCTTTGCGGTTGTTCCCCTGCACCTTCTTCCAAATCGCCTTAAGGCGGCGGGCTAGCCCCTTAACAGCTCTGTGATCGATTTCCGGAGGTAATTTATCGATCTCAAAGGGAGATTTCATAGGGCGGCCAAACACTATCTCATAAGAATGACATCGAAAAGTTCAAAGAAGGGCAGCTCATTTTGTATTATCGCGAAATAGGGAAGAAAGTGTCACAGACACGATACGTGAATTGGAGTGGCACTCATTAAAACAAAGGCGTTTTTCGTTGCAACAGGATCTTCTCATGAAATTTCAGTCACCAGTTTTCTCCTCCGATTGTGAAAACATTCTGTTAGCACCCACCTACATAGGGAGAAATGATCATCACGATAAAATAAGAGAAATCAGGGCTTGCACAGAAAAATTTAAGTGCTCGTTTCTCCAGCGCGCCGTTTGAGAGTGGAACGGTAGAGAGACCGCTTGAAGGTGGTTCATTGAACCCTCTGCCAGGCACTTTATTGTGAATAGCAGAGTACTCACGTAGTTGTAGATAATTAGTGTGATGTCCCCGTTTATTCTCCTTCCTCACTATAAAAACAATCTTGTCATCACTAATTCTGTAGCTATTCCTGTCATTGTCAAAACTTATTCTACAGTTAACTTCACTAACACTGCTAGAATCACCGGTTTAATTATCCCGCGTTTATTCTCCAGTTAGGTGTTATTATGTGTTCGTACAAAGCATTTTCCGCGATATTCCGAGAACAGAACTTAAGCGGCTGCTAACCAGGGACTGAATAATTGTCCCTCAGTAGGGTAGCGATAAGACAAAAATTCTCTGTCAAAATTTCATTTTCTTGGATACACTGAGAAGATAATATGTAATCTATCTTACCTGTTATTCCTGTTAATCGTTTATTTCCACTCCGGTAGTCTGACTCTATGGATTTCTCTAATAGTTATAACAACGCTTATCATTTGAGCACCGAATCAACCACATAAACAAACAGTGAATGGCATTCACCAGTTCGGGTTTATTTGTCGCAGCTGGCACAGCCCCGTCCCATTTTGTCTGCCGGAAAGTTTTTTATTTCTAGATGCGGCGCGGATTCCCCTGCAGAGAGATCACGTACACTGTCCTTGCATTCAAAAATCATCTCATGATTCGTTCAGAAATCAACTTAGAATTTGTTCAAAAACAAAGAAGGATGAGTTTCAAAATCATATGAACAGTTGAGAGACCAACGTGCGCTGGATGCTACGTGTTTTGTGAAACAATGTTTGTTTCTTCAAGAACCTGAATTTCATGCCTCCTGAAATTGCCACCCAGGCAGATACTCCAGTTTGCCCTCTCCGCCCCCCCCCCCCCCCCCTAGATCCAGGCCTGTACCCATATTACTCATGGTGTGTGAAAGAAGTTCTCAGGCCTTAAGGTCACAGTTCTGCAAGTCGATTCAGAGACAGAACCCTGAAGATCCATAATTCGAAATTTGCATTTCATTTATGGTTGTGGCAGGATTCACACAGAGGGATACTAAATTATCACATTAACTTCACGTAGACAGGTGCAGATCCTCTCGCGATCATGGAAGCAAGGTATGATGTTCACTTTCGTATAAACTAGCGACGCAGCCGGGTTCGCACGGATAACATTAAGTATATACGACCAGACGACATGCGTGTGCAGCGCACACATGCGCCATGTATGCGGGTCCCCCATCTGTGCTTAGGTAAAATTGTCCGTGCCTTTTAATGAAATGAAAAATTTGGTAATAGCTTAATTCACGTAGTGGAATTATCAATCATTACTCAAATGTGTATGATATGAAGTTGAGAAAAATGCAATGTTTCAATACATACGTATAGTTGGTGCAAGAATAGTTGTCCAGTGGGCCCTTCGTTCTGTTTCGTCGCATATCGGTAGCTTACAGACCACTTCGCGTCGACTGTCCTCTTTTTTTTCTGTTGCTTCCAACGCCAGCGACCTATCTGTTGTAGCACCGTACTTCTGTCGCGAAGCTAGTTTTAACGCTGTTGTGTAGTGTTGTGTTCCTTGCTACTAATGAGTCCTGCATCTGAATGGAAACATCTCTATAATATGTGTTCACTAATTTATGTAACTTCCATGTGAACTGCAGCAGCCTATTGGCGCAAGACGCGCTTGGCATTGAGGAGTGCCCCAATGTGGGTTGACAGCCCCGAGTATGGGTTGCGTGAGCATCTCCTCATGCACGTCTTTACTTACAGGTCAGAGGCGCCCATCTAATTATCCCCTTCACCCCAGAAGTCCCCAGAGTAATGGACATCTTCCCTTGCGCCACCTATGCTGACACATGAAGGAATCCAATATCCTTATGTCTTTTTTTAAAACTATTATACCACAGTGACTACGATATACATTACGTTAAGTATCAACAGAAAAACGAGCCCTGGTTATCGCTATGATTTAGCTAGATGCGACGAAGAGAAAATTGAAATCGGTTCTGTAGGAGTTCGGGACTGAGGCGAGGATTCATTCCTCATTTTTTTCAGTGAGCGATGGCGGAAGATGATAATCCATTTGTTAGGAATGCTTTCTTGTTTATCTTCCAGTGCTCGTAAATAACGGGTGCATGCGCCTTGCACTGATTAGCTTCTGCCCTATAAATTCCACGCGGTAGTAACATTGATTTGTGATCATGCAAGTGCTAAGCATGATTGACGAATTGAGTCGTTCACACTCAAATAAGGGATCTTTGTAACAAGGAATATGAATTTGATGAAAGCTGTTATAATGTAAGTTCAAATGGCTCTGAGCACTATGGGACTTAACATCGATGGTCATCAGTCCCCTAGAACTTAGAACTACTTAAACCTAACTAACATAAGGACATCACACAGCACCCAGTCATATTAATGTAAGCCTCGATGCAATGAGTAGAACAAAAACGCCCACTATAGTGAGTTGCAGAGCAGTCGACACGAAGGATTCCGAAAGGTTCCGAATGGTTCCGACACTGGAGCCGCTGGTCGCCTATTTTACGCGTTTACAACACGCACAGCTCTGATAGCAAGCCACAACAATTAGATCGTATTATACAGTAAAAAGTGGTGAAAGGGTGAAGTTTCACCAGGCATCCTCTGTGTAAATACAGCCATAGCCAGGCTGACTAAACCGGTAGTAAGTGTAACTGAATTGTTGTTTCTTACTGATCACTGAAAATGTGGGATGAAGGTAAAGAAAAGAAATTATCAGGTATCAAAATCGTATAAGGAAAAGAAAAGGAGAAGAGGAAAGAGGTACAAATTCAGTAAAAATCAATTATTATACAACTTTACCATCTACTACCAAACAATTTTCTGAATCCTTTGGGAATAATAAACCAACTCTGGATGTTGTGGACTCTTCAAAAACTACCTTATGCAGTGTTGTTACCTCTTTTTCATGATAATCTAGCTGTGTTGATTAGATTTAATCACGCTCACAGTACGTTGGTGGGATCTCGCTCCAACTCTCTCGACCAATCAAGTGCAAATACAAGCAAAATGTACAGACTGGTCCCGGTAGTATTCTTGTGAAGCTAAGTTTTATGTCGTCTCGTTGTCTCTGTAGGCTTGTACCAAGGGAGCAAGGAGAGGTTGTTGGTGGCTGGTACCCTCCTTCTATAGCACGAACTGCACACTTATATTACTTATATTAACTGGGTTTTTTTATTCATAAGAATATAAAATTACTTGACTCAAGATAGTCGTTGTGGTACAATAGTACACATTCGCCTGGTGAAGTATAAAGTCCGCGATGTACACAATTCTGGTTGCTATGTGCTGCCTGTCTCTGAGCTAACAGCGGAGCTTACTGCGACTCTCACTGGGCTGCGACTGATGTCAGACTGGAACTCACTCGGTGCGACAGACTGCGACAGACTCCAACTGGCCCTCCGGTCCGCGGTGGCTATCTAAAGAACTGGTGGCCGAGAGGGCATTGGCGGCGCGTTTCCTGCGAGTCTGTTTTCGGCCTCTGTCGATCTTCGCGCAACGTCTATGCCGCATGGTGTGCTGGCGCCAGCACATTAAGGGGTTATATTTTTACTTTTCCTTTATTGTTTGTGTTAATTTTGAAGAAAATGATCAAAGCGATACACACGGTGTTCAGTTTATCTGAAGACATTGAAACATCTCGAAAACAACAGCACAACAAATCCAAAAAATTTACAATTAAAATTTGTTCGTCTCGAAGTGGGACATTCAATGATACCAAACTCAACTGTCCAGATGAGCCCGTGTGTTGGGATGGTGGGGTTACATTGAAATTTAAAATGCGAACCCCTAATTTTTATCTCCGATACTGATTGTATGAAAAAACGTAAGTTTTGTCTGAGAAATTTTTTTTGCTATGGGACAGATGACTTTGTAATCGGAAAAATCAAAATGGGTAGAACATTGTATGTTTCAAAATGCTATCCAATGATATTTGATTTAACCCCACACCTTCACAGTGTACGGGTAGGACAAGCAATTATTTCATAACTTTTAATGAGAGTGTGCTACCTGTTATGATAAGGACCACAGTGGCACGTCGAGAAGTCCCCTTTTCATTTTGTTAGAGGAATACAATTTCAAGAATTGTGTTTCTCCGCATGTCAGCAGGAGACTGTTCAAGCTGGTGGAGGTTCTGTAATGGCGTCGGGCATTTGCAGTTGGCGTGATATTGGACCCCTGATGGTCTAAATACGAATATAGCAGGTACCATGTATGTAACCATGCTGTCTGATCCTTGGTAGTTTCGGAAAAGGTGGTCAAAGAAATATATATCGATTGGGGAATGGCAAGTTACATGTCTGCAATTTTCACTTAAGCTGTGAAATGTTTGGTTTTAAATTAAAAACTGTGATTGCCGTACTACTGTTCAGACGTAACTCCCCATACCACAGCAACAGATTCTAAGTTAAAACGATAAACCCACCAAATCTAAGTGTAACTCGTGGACATGTAACCTGCTGCGGTGTCATAAGCTGTCGCCAACACATCGGTAGGCAAAGATGAAGCATGGAGATCGATAGTAGGTGCTGGATCAAGCGGGCCTATCACGAGAGAGGCCAGAAACAGACTCGCAAGCTGCACGCCATAACGCCTTCTCGACAGCAAGTATTTAGGCCGCCGCCACTGACCGTAGGTCCTCAATTACTAGATCACTGACTCAGACTAAGTCATTGACTCACTTCTAGTTTGGCGTCTGTCAGTACATTCGTTGAGCGGCCTTGCTTAGTAACGGATACCATAGTACATAACGACCAGATAAGTGTAATAGCTAAATTACGGAAACTGTCTGAGAGAGGTCTATTATTGAAGAGCTTGTACCACAACGCATGGACTCTATCAGGTTAAGTAAAATTGTCAGTTAATGTAAATAAAGAACCATGTTAACTGACGTGTGCATTATTGTTGTAGAGAGAAAAAGTTACTGGCCACCCATAACTACATCCTCTCTCTTACCTCCCTGGTACAAGACACAACAGTGGCGACGAGGAAACTACACCCGCCATACCCCAATCGACACGTACCGGTAGATGAACATAGGGTATTACAGAATACCCGGCAATATGGAATACTATGAGGTTGTCTCTATTCCCGTACACGTCCGTCCTCTAGATACAATTCAAATGGTTCAAATGGCTCTGAGCACATGGGACTTAACTTCTGAGGTCATCAGTCCCCTAGAACTTAGAACTACTTAAACCTAACTAACCTAAGGACATCACACACATCCATGCCCGAGGCAGGATTCAAACCTGCAATCGTAGCGATCGCGCGGTTACAGACTGTAGCGCCTAGAGACGCTCGGCCACCCCGGCCGGCTCGATACAATTGAAACCAGACTCGTCTGACCTGGCAACATGTTTCCAGTCATCAACATTCGAATGTTGTTGTTGACTGGCCTAGGCGAGGCGTAAAGCTTTGTGTTGTGCAGTCATCAAGGGTACACGAGTGGGTTTCGGCTCCAAAAACCCATATCAGTGATGTTTCGTTGAATGGTTCACACGCTGACTCTTGCTGAGGCCCAGCATTGAAATCTGCAGAAATTTGCGGAAGGGTTGCACTTCTGGCACATTGAATAATGCTCTTCAGTTGTCGTTTATCCCTTGCTTGCAGAATCTTTCTCCGGCGGTAGCGATGTCGGAGATTTGATGTTTTACCGGGTTCATGGTATTCACGATACATTCGTCAAATGATCGTACGGGAAAATCCCCATTTCATCGCTACCTCGCAAATGCTGTGTCCCATCGCTCGTGCACCGACTATAACACCATGTTCAAACTCACTTAAATCTTGATAACCTGCCATTGTAGCAGCAGTAACCTATCTAAGAACTGCGCCAGACACTTGTTGTCTTATATAGGCGTTGCCGTATTCTGCCTGTTTACACATGTCTGTTTTTCTATACGCAAGCCTATACCTATTTCTTTGGCACTTCAGTATATACACACATCACAAAAAGTTTTGCATTACCTCGGTTCCGAGAGTTCCCGAACCTGTACAGAAAACTGGAATAGAGATCAACATAAACATCATTTCCGCCCTTTTTATTGCTCTTGAAAACCACACATTGCATGTTGTACCACCAAACCACGAGACATTCAGAGGTGGTGGTCCAGATTGCTGTACACACCCGTACTTCTAATTCCCAGTAGCACGCCCTCTGCATTGATGTATGCCTGTATTCGTCGTGCATACTATCCACTAGTTCATCAAGTCACTGTTGGTCCAGATTGTCCCACTCCTCAACGGCGATTCAGTGTCGATCCCTCAGAGTGGTTGGTGGGTCACGTCGTCCATAAACAGCCCTTTTCAGTCTATCCCAGGCATGTTCGACAGGATTCATGTCTGGAGAACATGCTGGACACTCTAATCAGGCGATATGGTTACCCTGAAGGAAGTCATTCGCAAAATGTACACGATGGGGGCGAGAATTGTCGTCCATGAAGACGAATGACTCGCCAATATGCTGCCGATATGGTTGCACTATCGGTCAGAGAATGGCATTCAAGTATGGTGCAGCCGTTACGGCGTCTTCCGTGACCACCAGCGGCGTACGTCGGCCCCACATAATACCACTACAAAACAGCAGGGAACCTCCACCTTGCTGCACTCGCTGGACAGTGTGTCTAAGGCGTTCAGCCTGACCGAGTTGCCTCCAAACACGTCTCCGACGATTGTCTAATTGAGGGAATATGCGACACTCATCGGTGAAGAGAACGTGATGGCAAGCCTGAGCGGTCCATTCGCCATATTGCTGGGCACATCTGTACCGCGCTGGATGGTGTCGTGGTTGCAAAAATGGACCTCGCCATGGATGCCGGGAGTGAAGCTGCGCATCACGCAGCCTATTGCGCACAGTTTGCGTCGTAACACGACGTCCTGTGGATGTACGAAAGCATTATTCAACATGGTGGCGTTGCTGTCAGGGCTCCTCCGAGCCATAATGAGACGGTCGCTGTCATCCACTGCAGTAGCCTTTGGGCAGCCTGGGCGAGGCATGTCATCTACAGTTCCTGTCTCTCTGTATCTTCTCCATGTCGGAACAACATCGCTTTGGTTCACTCCGAGACGCGTGGACACTTCCCTTGTTGAGAGCTCTTCCTGGTACAAAGTAACAATGCGGACGCGATCGAACCGCGGTATTGATCTTCTAGCCATGGTTGAACTACAGACAACACGAACCGTGTACCTCCTTCCTGGTGGAATGACTGAAACTGATCGGCTCCGTCTAACAGGTGCTGCTGATGCATGGTTGTTTACATCTTTGGGCGGGTTTAGTGACATCTCTGGACAGTCAAAGGGACTGTGTCTGCCGGCCGCGGTGGCCGAGCGGTTCTAGGCGCTTCAGTCCGGAACCGCGTGACTGCTACAGTCGCAGGTTCGAATCCTGCCTCGGGCGTGCATTTGTGTGATGTCATTAGGTTAGTTAGGTTTAAGTAGTTCTAAGTTCTAGGGGACTGATGACCTAAGATGTTAAGTCCCATAGTGCTCAGAGCCATTTGAACCATTTTTGGACTGTGGCTGTCATGCAATATCTCCATTCAGAAGTTCTTGGGACCGGAGTGATGCAAACCTTTTTTTTATGTGTGTGTGTGTGTGTGTGTGTGTGTGTGTGTGTGTGTGTGTGTGTGTGTCCGACAAACTCCAGGAACGGATTCCTCACTGGGAATGGAGGAAAAAAGGTCCTATGAATTTGTGCCCGGAAATGGGCGGGGTGTGTCCAATGACGACAAACTGTCTCGGAATACACATTCCCTGAGGGTTGCCTGTAACCTACAGATGACGATTATACGCACTGATGATACCGTTTCTGGTAAAGGTTGCTTCGTCGATAAAGAGGATTAATAACAGAAATCCCATAACTGTGATGGTCTGGTGCAAGTACCATCGACAAAATCCTTCCTGTAGAGGGAAATCCGTTGCTGATAATCCTTGCACGATTTTCAGGTGGTAGCGATAGCAGCGGTTATCATGCAGGATACACATAATCGTACTTTGTCCTACACTACGTTAGCGCCCCACGTGCTTGGCGCTCGTAGTAGGGTTTGTCTCAATATTCTGTAGAACCCGGTCCTCCAAATCTGGTGTACGCACAGGCCGCCCGCCGTCTCCCTGCACGTTCTTCTGTCTGAAAGGACCCGTGATCACATGGACGCCCGAAAAGGGCTTGAAATGTTGTGTGATGTGGTTTGTGTCTATTAGGGTACTTGTTTTGGTACAGCCATGGTGTCTCTCAACCGTTTCCGTATGCTTGGCTGTACACAAACGCCACCTCGACTTGTTCCCAACATGAATACCGGACCATTGTGCTGCTTACAGCACGCTGCGTCAATCACATAGCCTCTAACACAAATGAATACAAGGCACGTGGTCGGAGCACTTTTCATTCGTCAGCGCCATCTATAATGGCGACGATGCATTTCCAGACACAAAGTTATAGGACTGTTTTCCTCCATTTCCACTCAGGAATCCGTCCCTGCAGTTCGTCGGTTTTATTAATGTCCACCCCTGTGTGTGTGTGTGTGTGTGTGTGTGTGTGTGTGTGTGTGTGTGTGTGTGTGTGCGCGCGTGTGTGTTCAAAAGTGGTTCAAATGGCTCTGAGTACTATGCGACTTAACTTCTGAGGTCATCAGAAGTTAACTAACCTAAGGACATTACACACATCCATGCCCGAGGCATGATTCGAACCTGTGACCGTAGCGGTCGCTCGGCTCCAGACTGTAGCGCCTAGAACCGCACGGCCACTCCGGCCGGCTGTGTGTGTGTGTGTGTGTGTGTGTGTGTGTGTGTGTGTGTGTGTGTGTGTGTGTGTGTTCAAAAACGGTTCAAATGGCTCTGAGCACTATGCGACTTAACTTCTGAGGTCATCAGTCGCCTAGAACGTAGAACTAATTAAACCTAACTAACCTAAGGACATCACACACATCCATGCCCGAGGCAGGATTCGAACCTGCGACCGTAGCGGTCGCTCGGCTCCAGACTGTAGCGCCTAGAACCGCACGGCCACTCCGGCCGGCTGTGTGTATGTGTGTGTGTGTGTGTGTGTGTGTGTGTGTGTGTGTTTGCGTGCGACTTAATTCACGATATTATGTTATACGAAAACCACCTTCAACTGCACTCGTCTCACATGTGCCGCTCGTTTTGGACCTCAGCTTGCAACCATCAAAATCTGATTAAACAAACAGAGTTTCTTAAGCTAGTCTCGAAGCAACGCCTCGTTCCGTTTTGGCTTAATAGTTTTCTTGTGGTGCCTGTGCAAACAAACATTCACACAGATAAAAACTCCAAAAAACTATTGGCTTGGCTTCTGTTGATGTTACAGGCATCTCTGGTGTGATTTTCCTCAATTAAACGTAGACACAAGGGCAATTTACAGTTTTATGAATCTACGGTACTGGTGACATCTTTTTTTTACTATCGAAAACAAGGAGAATACATTGCCCTTGTTAGTTTGTTACTGTATGTAGTGTGTGACTGGTTACTCATTTACTAATTGATAGAACGGTTTTATGGTGACTCACGTGGTTTAATTGCTTGTCTGGGGAATATGAGCTTCAGATTCCTAGCTCTGATAGACACATGTCGGTAAAAATCAGTATACTGTCTTATTTTTGCAACTGCTAGCAACGTCAGAGGTCTGACAGTTGCGGGTCATAGCGGTATGGTGAAGTCTTGTTGTGCTGTGAGTAAGTCTGTTGAGAAATAAATTAATAGCATATTGGTAAGGCAACTGAACACGTACGACTGTAAAACGCTTTCACAAAACCTTGTTGGTTATTGTGCAATAGACCGACAAAACATACGTAGTAACCGTGGACAAATCGTTCCCCCTCTCAAGTTCCCACACTCCGCGACAGCCTGATGATTTTAGAAATCGTTAACGGCAGTATTTTTTTTTCACTAAAGTTCCAGCAATTCACTTCCTAACTGAACAATTAGTGCTTTCGTAAATAAAACATTTCAGTTACGAAATTCACAGTGGCAGGTGTCTTTAATGTATCCGCAAAATTTTGAGGAGGAGAGCTCTGAAACTGAATCTTCATAAAATTCGGAGTATCTCTCACATCATAGCATCCAATGTTCAGTTTTTGGAAATACGCGTTCCGCATAGCAGTTAGATCTTGGTATGTAGGGCACTACTGCCACAAAGTTTTCTGTATATTTCTTTAGAATTAACTGGTATATCTGCTACAATTATTATAATGATGGTGTTGTGTCAGACTTTGTACCACTGAGTCCATTGAAGATTTCAACAAGCTGAATTCCTTATTTAATGTATCATTCGAAACTTTTGTGAAGTAAATGAACAAAAGAATTTCAACGGTCTCGAAACTCTCTTTTTCAAATTTATCTAGAATCAGACGAGATGATGAAATTCGCTACAAAACGTCGCTTACTTCCCTGAGTAAATACATTGTTGGATGTATTATTTCAGTGTCATGTCCGTATATACTTCTCAGTAGATGTCATTTTATCTTTTTGCAAGTAATAATTTTGGATAACTGAAAATGCGTTGCACTACAAACATTTCACTTTCATTTCATGTACTGGAGCGTATTCGTATAAAAAAACTCTTCAGAGTAAGACAATGTGATATGGGACAGTAAGACATCTTTGAGGAATGATAAGGCCAATAAATTTCTATACAGTTGAGGAAGTGCAAGGGGGCGTTCGCACGGGGCTGTAAAATCCCCTCGAACGGGCTCTGCATGCCGATCCCATTTGCTACTCTTTAAGTCAACTGTCTTCTGTTTCCGATTGTTACCGGCCTCCGGAATCACTGGTGGCCATTTTTCTCCTACTTATTGCGTTGTACAACAGCGTTAATTTAATTTCACATTCTTCGCTACAAACGAGAACTACTTGAAGGTGGTTGGCTCTACAACGGAAATTTACAAATCTATGTTACCTACTGAAATTTTTACCGTAGCAGTTGATCTATAACACGCACCTGTTAGTTGGCAATGCTCATCAAAAACCATCTAATCATTTGTGCTTCTAAATTATCCCCTCCTCCCCCCTCACCCTAGCGGCGTACCTACTGTACCTCTGCATCCCACCTCTTCCCTGATGTAATCGACCGACTTTTCACGTGCTTACAGTAAGTGTTGGGGATAAATCCACTTCTTACGTCTGTTTAAATTTGTGTTCTTTGTGTTTAAAGCCTTAAACCATTGTTCCCTCTGCGTGCGAGGGCGTTTGAATTCTGAAAATTCTTCAAATTCTTGAAGGCATCTACAAACCAACGAAAAAAATTTCTGTCTGAAAAGTTTAGGCCTAAAAGATTTAAACTGAATTTAAGGACTTTATTGCTTACAAATTACCCTATGTGCCGTACTGCGTATTCTAATGCCTAATAAAAAATTTCATACATGAGGTATTATAAGGCGTTTGTGAACGAAAAACAGTATAAAATTTTCAAATAATTTCCTTATCAAATAATAAATGTTATAACACATAAACTATTTGAGATAAACACACAATTCTTCCCACACTTCTTAAGGGTGTACCATAAAAACCACATGCAAAGTTTTACAACAATATCATTTATACTTTTTGAGAAAATAGTACCTAAAGAGGCATAGTTTTTTATGTAATATTTATTAACTAATTATCTTTTTATATTTTGATTCAGAAACCCTAGAACCATTAAAATTTGCACCTACGTTGCTTAAGATATGTACCATGTACAGTAAAATATTCATTAAAATGCACTGAGAACTTTAAGAGGTATAACGATTTATGTTCCGAACTGAAAATGCAAGCTTGCATATCCATATCCTACTCGGTTCCTTAAAAGGTACAATGTCAGCTTAGACAGTAAAAAATGCTGTGTTTAATACCGAGAGCTAATTTCTCGCAGTTGAACTGTTAAAAGCTATAGTGGAGGATAATACGAATATCCAGTGCACGCATACCGAAAGATGGAAGAAAAGAAGTTTTACGTCCGGTCGTCATCTGAAGTCATGAGAAATGGAGTTTTATTTTTTGGAAGAGAAGGGGGTGTACGTACCGTTTCATTGACACAACCCGACATTTGCTTGAAATGGCAGAGAAAACCACGGAAAACCCAAATTTGGTGGATGACCGGTGATTGAACCCGGGTCCTTCAAATAAGAATCGAGACCCTTTGCCTGTATATCAAGCTTGGTCGGTGATGTACACGTGTATGAGTGCGGTCGCGACTCGCCGTTTTCTTTCTCTTACTCACTAACAATACATCTAACACTCAATTTATATCGCTGTAGTAAATTTCAAATAAGAGCTAGAATGTTTTTTTTTCATAAATTGTACCAGAATATTTTGTGCCACTTGGTATTGGGCCACGCTTTTCTCGTCCTATCAATTTCAGCACACTGAATTATTTAGAAAGTAAAGAGAAAAACTGTTTTTTTTAGTGTTGCATATATCTTGAATGCTGACGATGATGGTAAGACAGAAGTCGACGCCGTTGAAATGATGTCTGCGGCTTGTATAAGCATACAAACGCCATGGCCCAGTCCACCATTTTCAAGGATACCAAGTATTTCTAAAGATGATCCTGGACTTTGGCCTGAAGTTTTAAATTCTGAAGTGGTGCGGTATTTGATAGAAACCACCCAAATACATCAGAAGCATGATCATAAGCGTGACACTTCAAACAGAAGGTTTCCAAATTACTATTATGGAAAGTATTTTCGAAACAGCGAGAAGTATCGCAGAGAATGGCTACTCTACTCAGATTCGAAAAAATGTTGTTTGCTGCTTGTGTTTTAAGATTTTCGAAACAAAGCATAACAAATTTTGTGAGGGAATTAGTGACCGGCAGCATTTAGCTTTATATTTAAACATACACGAGAAAAATTCTGTCATCTCAGTAAACATAAAAAATGGATCGACCTGCATAAGTCTTTAAAAACGAAACAACTGTCGACAGCGCGCAAGAAAAACTTGTAGATGTTGAAAAGGAGAGCTGGTACAACGTTATTAAAGGGATTGTATATGTGATTCAGTTTTTGAGTTCACAAAACATGGCGTTGCGTGGAAAGAGCAGAAAATTATATGACCGGAACAATTTGTAATTTTCTGAAATGCATTGAAGTATTAGGAAAACACAATCCAAGTATTACCGAACACATAAGACGCATGATGAACGATACAAGTCTCAGGAATATGCCGGAAATTTTTAAACTTATACAAAATTAATAAATATTTTTCAAGTATACTTGACTATACTCTCGATTATTGACATGCTGAACAAATTAGTATTATTTTTAGATTTTTTGATTCCATCAAACACTTACCATAGTTGAAAATAAGACAGCACTTCTTAGCTTTTTGGCCAATTTTTGATGCTGCTAGTGCCGACTCGACAGCTTGTATTGCAGAAGAGCTGCCGAAACATAATTTGGATATAAATAATTCAAGGGGGCAGCGCTATGACAATGGTTCACATATGCGCAGTAAAAACGTTTTACAAAAGCAATTTTTTGAGCTAAATCCGCGGGCTTTGTATGTACCGCGTGCTGCCTGTAGTTTAAATTTAACTGTTAACGGCGCAGCTATTTTAAATCACTGCACTACAGATTTTTTCAGTATACTTCAAGAGTTGTACAATTATTTTTCATCGTCTATAAAAAATTGGATTTATTAAAAAAATGGTTCAAATGGATCTGAGCACTGTGGGACTCAACTTCTGAGGTCATTAGTTCCCTAGAACTTAGAACTAGTTAAATCTAACTAACTAAGGACATCACACACATCCATGCCCGAGGCAGGATTCGAACCTGCGACCGTAGCCGTCTCGCGGTTCCAGACTGCAGCGCCTAGAACGGCACGGCCACTTCGGCCGGCGGATTTATTAAAAAGCACGTTACTATTTTAAGTTTAAAACCATTGTCTGGTGCAAGATGGACAACTGGAATAGATGCTGTAAGACAGTTGCATAATAATTTACCAGAGGTTTATGGTGCTTTATACCAAATAATCAACACTTTTTCTTTTGACCGAAAAGCAAAATACACTCCTGGAAATTGAAATAAGAACACCGTGAATTCATTGTCCCAGGAAGGGGAAACTTTATTGACACATTCCTGGGGTCAGATACATCACATGATCACACTGACAGAACCACAGGCACATAGACACAGGCAACAGAGCATGCACAATGTCGGCACTAGTACAGTGTATATCCACCTTTCGCAGCAATGCAGACTGCTATTCTCCCATGGAGACGATCGTAGAGATGCTGGATGTAGTCCTCTGGAGCGGCTTGCCATGCCATGTCCACCTGGCGCCTCAGTTGGACCAGCGTTCGTGCTGGACGTGCAGACCGCGTGAGACGACGCTTCATCCAGTGCCAAACATGCTCAATGGGGGACAGATCCGGAGATCTTGCTGGCCAGGGTAGTTGACTTACACCTTCTAGAGCACGTTGGGTGGCACGGGATACATGCGGACGTGCATTGTCCTGTTGGAACAGCAAGTTCCCTTGCCGGTCTAGGAATGGTAGAACGATGGGTTCGATGACGGTTTGGATGTACCGTGCACTATTCAGTGTCCCCTCGACGATCACCAGTGGTGTACGGCCAGTGTAGGAGATCGCTCCCCACACCATGATGCCGGGTGTTGGCCCTGTGTGCCTCGGTCGTATGCAGTCCTGATTGTGGCGCTCACCTGCACGGCGCCAAACACGCATACGACCATCATTGGCACCAAGGCAGAAGCGACTCTCATCGCTGAAGACGACACGTCTCCATTCGTCCCTCCATTCACGCCTGTCGCGACACCACTGGAGGCGGGCTGCACGATGTTGGGGCGTGAGCGGAAGACGGCCTAACGGTGTGCAGGACCGTAGCCCAGCTTCATGGGGACGGTTGCGAATGGTCCTCGCCGATACCCCAGGAGCAACAGTGTCCCTAATTTGCTGGGAAGTGGCGGTGCGGTCCCCTACGGCACTGCGTAGGATCCTACGGTCTTGGCGTGCATCCGTGCGTCGCTGCGGTCCGGTCCCAGGTCGACGGGCACGTGCACCTTCCGCCGACCACTGGCGACAACATCGATGTACTGTGGAGACCTCACGCCCCACGTGTTGAGCAATTCGGCGGTACGTCCACCCGGCCTCCCGCATGCCCACTATACGCCCTCGCTCAAAGTCCGTCAACTGCACATACGGTTCACGTCCACGCTGTCGCGGCATGCTACCAGTGTTAAAGACTGCGATGGAGCTCCGTATGCCACGGCAAACTGGCTGACACTGACGGCGGCGGTGCACAAATGCTGCGCAGCTAGCGCTATTCGACTGCCAACACCGCGGTTCCTGGTGTGTCCGCTGTGCCGTGCGTGTGATCATTGCTTGTACAGCCCTCTCGCAGTGTCCGGAGCAAGTATGGTGGGTCTGACACACCGGTGTCAATGTGTTCTTTTTTCCATTTCCAGGAGTGTATGATGCGCAGTGTCTAGCAGACAAAATATGTACGTTTTCATTTATTTCTTCAGTTTATGTACGGCATGATGTACTGAGAAAACTAAATTTATCACATAACTAATGAGGAGGTATTGAATAGAATTGGGGAGAAGAGGAGTTTGTGGCACAACTTGACTAGAAGAAGGGATCGGTTGGTAGGACATGTTCTGAGGCATCAAGGGATCACCAATTTAGTACTAGAGGGCAGCGTGGAAGGTAAAAATCGTAGAGGGAGACCAAGAGATAAATACACTGAGCAGATTGAGAAGGATGTAGGCTGCAGTGGGTACTGGGAGATGAAGAAGCTTGCACAGGATAGAGTAGCATGGAGAGCTGCATCAAACCAGTCTCAGGACTGAAGACCACAACAACAACAAGTCTAACGTTATATCCGGATGATGAGGTGGTTATCTTTTCGTTATTGGTCATATTTATTACGAGCTGAGTAATTCACAATCCGTTGTTTGGAGAATTTGCAGTGCATTAAGAGTGTGAAATTGCGATTGCTAATCTGAAGGAGGCAGAAACTGGCAGGCTCAAATTAATGCTAGTTTGAAAGGCAGAGTGAAAAGTAATGCCTCTGGCGGGATCCGATTCTACGACCTTTCATTTTCCAGCCACAGACTCTACCACTTTTAATTTTGTAATTTTTGTTGTTTTTGTATTTTTTTTTAATCGAGCCTCCATCCGCCCTTTGTCTTATGTTGGCCAGAATATGCTTTCATGGCCTATCTACCTTCAGCTGTTTTCGTAATTTCTTAACTTAACTAAGCTCTTCTTCTGAAAGTGACCTAACACTTATATTTCTTCTGAAGTGTAATTTATGTGTTAACTCAGCTCTGTTATCTTTCTTTTTAATTTAAGTGACCTAAAGGGCTTTTGCCGTTGCGTAGTTCAGAGGTAGAAGGAAGTGGCAAATAGAGTGGGATGCAAATAAAATAATCTACTTTAACGTAACCGAGTTTTTCGTAAGAAAATTAATAAAATAAAATATTACGATTTTTCGTCAGAAGCCTCTCCCTGTATTTCTGGAGAAACCAGATGACGGTATTACTAAAGTAAAACTTCTGAATATGAGCTTAACATGTTTCTGCTGTCCCAAGTCACTGCAACTTATTCACATTCCTACGTGTAACTATAAAAAAAAAGTTTTGAAAACACTGTATTTACGGAGTTTTTTAAACTTAAAGTGTTCTTCTGCCACATAAATCATAAAATCTTCTAACGTTGTAATTTTGTTTCTAATGACATAGATTAGTTGGCAAAATTTCCAAGCAGCTAACCATAACTGGGGTATAAACCCCAGTCTGGACAGAGCACATCCGGTATACATACTGCGGTATCCGACGTCCTCTTCATAACGGCTTCTTGTTTTCGCTTCGCGTTTCAGATCTTAGTGCGATCTCTAAGATCAAAGGTATGTGCTAGCTTGTGTACCAGATGACAGTGGTAATAATACAGGTGAAGCTTCAGTTTAATCTTCTAGTATTTCTCCAGTTTTCTCACTGACAATATCGTACCATACCAAGTCTGTCGTGCGGATATTGTTGTTTATGTTCTTCCAAACTTTAATTCGTCATAATTCAGACAATTTGTACGAAATACAGTCAGTTCTACAATAAAGCGTAGGCCGTAATTTTAAATGTAACGCTCGCAGCAACACCTCTGGTGGTGTCTCGAATCTGTAATCAATGCACTTTTGCACAGTGTATAGATAAACAGTGTGTGAGTTGAATGTATTGTTTTGTCGGTTGCAGCTTAAATTAAGTGGAAAATATCTGAAGCGTCACTTATGTATATGTATCAAAAATGCCTTCTGAGATCCGTTGAGAAGCTATTTGGTTCGAATGAGGCAAAGTGGGTGCTTCAAGAGGATAATGATCCGAAACAGCGCAGCCGTCTCTGTACAGCGTGGAAGCAAGACAATGGGGCGTCCACGATGGATTGGCCTGCGATGTCTTCGGATGCAAATCCGATCAAAAATGTTTTGTCGTATATTAAGATGAAGCTTAAAGCAAACCAAATATATAATTTGAAGCAGCTGTCATATCAAATCAGGACGATATGGAGATCGTTATGGAGAGCATGTGCAGAAAATTTCGTGAAAAGCATGCCAAAAAGGTGCCAAGACATAATCGATAATGGCGCGATTGGATTAAGTATTACGTAATTGCGCAATTAGCAATAACATGTATTTTCATGTAAACATATATTTATAATAGTGTCTTTTATTTCACGCAGATAACGGCGTACTCTTTGTTGTGGAAATGGCTGTATTAAGATCTTGACAAATGTATAACTGCAACAGCTGTTAAATGATGCTTTATTGAAACGACCGGTTCACAGGGAATTGATGCATCCTCAGCAGTACATAATTGATTCATATAAGATCCAGACTCGGGTTAAATGGACGACCCAACATTCTCAGTCAAATCAAAATAAAACATCTGTCGATGGAACGGTAGTCAGGTTGAGAGGTGGCATGAGCCCCCTCTCATATTTCTATCTTACGATTATCCTCTCTAATTGCATGCAGTGAAAAGTCGCCATTCCTTCACACACGCGGACTTCCCATGCAGCGTCTCTCGTCACCCGGGTGGTCCGGTGACAGGCGGGCGCTGCTGATCTGGAAAGGGTTAGGCCGACGGGTGTGAGGAAGTCGAGTGAATGCTTTGCAGACGCTGACATTGTCAAAAGACACGCCCGGAGGGGTCTGAAGTAGCGGCTGGGCTAGAGGTTCCGTTACTTCGCAGAATCTTAGCGAAAACACTTTCTGGCGGGTTACCAGCGAGGCGTGGGAATGACTTGTGTACCCAGGCAGTTGTGGCGGGAAAATTCCTGCGCTTTCTGCAAAATAGTAACTGTGATTGGCTTGCTCAGGGCATAGCTCCGTGACGTAGCAAAATCAGCGCAGAAATTGGCGCCAAGAATCTCCATTGGTGGAATGGTAGTGCTCCGGCAATGAAGTGGAATTTTCCGCCGGTTTTCGAGTTGCTGATTGGAACGTTTAACCATGGCCACTGTCGTGGGGGCAGGAATGTTGTGTGTTCGGCCTGTACGGCTGCTCTAGGTAGTCGGCTCTCGCCTTTCGGTCGAGGACGTCGAAGCAACCAGCCATCGCCTCCGGTACGCCAGAGCGTGTTCTGGCAGTTAAGAAGACAGTTTGGTAATGTATGTCCGCAGCACCGGCAGATAGGGATTTTCCTAGGTGATAATCAGAGCTCAGCAGAGCGCGCCTGTTCGTCTTTTTCTAACTTTGTTCTGTCTTGAGTAGCAGCAATTAATGTTGGGTTAGCTGTGTGTCTCTCTTAAGATTTGAGTGGCAAGGAATTGGCTCCACATACGACTTCGTCATAAACCTCACAATCTAGTTTAGGGACAGCTTCACCTTAACAGCGTTTGTTTGAGTATCCAATTTGAGCCAATTTGATGTATTATAAATGTTTCATGTGTTTTTGTTTATTATATTGTGTTTAGTCTTAATAAATCATATTGTTATTTTGGACAGAACTTTCATCCAGTTAATCGGTAGGGCAACCCATCATTTCTCACTACGTTAATGAAACCTTCCTTTATTTAACTTATTTATCAAATTAAATTATTGCAGGTGCCAAACTCTTTTCTACTCCACTTGCAGGGTTGATTACAGTCAGTTCGCGTATATTTTTTTAAACCTTGTGCAACAGCAAAAGTCGGAGTTAGAATAGGGGGGGCTTAGAGCATCGTTTACATATGTAGATTCTAGAATTTAGTGTTAAATACACTGCTAGCCCCGGCACCTCGCATAAAATGGTGACCCTGCCGGGATCTCTCCTGTGAATCGCTGATAAGCAAGTATTATCAGTAGTAGGGACACTCAGAATTTTTTTGCTTAATTTTTTATTGTTTAATACCCAAGTTTTTTTCTGGTAGTTCCGCGTTTTAAGTAGCGGCGCATGATTACAGTTTTTTTTTTCAGTGTATATATTCTTTTGTTAATTGTTTTTGTGTTCCTTTGATGGTGTGTCCGTATCACATCACACTTTATCGGGTTTGTGTGCGGTTTCTGTAGCACAACAAATTGTGCGTATAATTACAGCTTTGGAGAGGCGTTGTTGAGATTTTATGTCTATGTGTAAAAATATATGGAATAGATTAATTTTATTGTGCATTTTAGATAAATTTGTTTTTCATGAATGATAACGAGAAGTAAGGCACGACTATTATCGAGCGAAGCTAAAACAAAAGAGGATAGCATAATGGATAAGGGGCAGTTTACTGACGGGAATAGGTTCGGAGATGAGATGGGCACATTTTTAGCAGGACAGGACGCCAGGGTCATTGATGAGGAAGGTGATTTGGACGCGATCTCAGAGCAGCGTTGCGGCCGTGATTATGATATTGAAGTAGAGGATGAAACTGAGACAGGCACACAGGTCGAGACGGTAGCAGAAGTTTATAATCAAACGAACGAGAGCAGACAGGGGCTAGCTCGGCCACGTCAGAGCTCTAGCGCCCAGGTGTCCAGAGTTACATCTCCCACGTTTGAAGAGGATCAAAAAGATGACGTAAACCCAATACTGTGCTTCCTACGATCAATGAAAGAAGAAGCTGACGAACAACGTAAGAAGGAAAAGGAAGAAGATGAGAAACAACGTAAGAAGGAGAAGGAAGAAGATGAGAAACAACTTAAGAAGGTGAAGGAAGAAGCTGACGAACAGCGTAAGAGGGAGAAGGAAGAAGAGGAGAAACAACGTAAGAAGGAGAAGGAAGAAGCTGACGAACAGCGCAAGAAGGACACTGAGGCAATAATTCCGCATATAGGGGAAATTCGTGGGGAATTACTAACAATAAAGAAAGAATGTGGAGAAGTAAAACAAATGTCAATGGCTGCACAAAAAGTAGCGGGCCTGGCCAAAACGGCAGCAATAGGGGCAATGAAAGTTGCGGAAGCAACTTCTAAACTCGCAGGGCGCTTGCGACGTACAACACAATACCACTCAAAATCCCTATCATTCTTAAAAACTCAAGGTAATATCGCGGTTGCGAACACCACGAAACGAATGGAAGAAGGAGAGAGTCGGCTAGCAAAACTAGAGCAAAACGGACACACGAGCACTGCGCGTTCGGATACCAATGATGGAATACACAGAATTGTGTCTCCGTGGAAAAGCCCGCCGTGCTCTAGCCCAATGACCGAGTGCGGAACTAACAATGCACACGCAGAAACAGCGAGTAATAGCTCCAATAATCATAGCCCACTTAGGAGAGTGAATTCTGAGTGCCACTTCCACTGTGATACAGAGGTAGCACATCACAGTTATCAGCAAGATAGAACAGGACACTCAGCAGACGTGCAAGTATCGGAAACGAGTGACAACACCAGTGCGAGGATCAGACAGGATTTTGATCACAATCACTTCCTGTCGATACTAAAATTCCAGAAGTTCAAAGAAAATGGAGGGTCGATGCATCCGAAGAGCTGGGTGATGCAGTTTACAAATTCATTACCAGCATCATGGCCAACCCAGGCAAAATTAGAATTCATGTGTGGACACATCGAAGGCCAAGCCGCGGAAAAGATGCGGGGTGTGGCAGTGAAGTGTCGGACTTATCAGGAATTTGTTGGTGCATTCCTGCGGACCTACTGGTCAAAGGAAACGCAAGGCAGGATTAAAGAGGAAATAATATTTTGTCCTGAACTGGAAGTGTCCGGGCATAGGAGCGCAACCAAATTTCTTGATGATTTACTCAAGAAGAATCAATTTTTAGATAGTCCATATAGCAACGGAGAAATCATTAAATTTTGCTTTTCCAAATTGCCAGTTAGGTACCAACAGACACTTGTCAGGAAGTGTGGATCTGACATAGAAGCATTCAAGAGTCTATTGCGCGAACTCGAAGTAGTCTTTGATAAACAAGACGCAAAGGACAGGAAGAAGGGGCAAAGTAACAAATACCACGGGCCAGGAAGGGAAGACGACAACAGATCGCATAATCGCACTGGTCAGTTAGGAAACCAGGGTTACGGAAGTCAAGGTTACGCTATTCAAGGTTATGGAAACCAAAGACACGGAAACCAGAACGTCAGGGAGCAGGGTCAATCTAGACAAGGAATCTGGGATAGGAGGAATAACGAACGGCAAAGCGACCGTAATTGGAGAGAGCGAAACCAAGGACAACAGTGGAACCAGTAGATTGAAACTAGACCCGCAAATCCTAATGCACGTCAGAGAAGGGGGAGCTTAACAAGGGATTGACGCCAGACCAGTGCGAACACAGGCCGCCGGAATTTCGCACGTAATCTCGGACCTGGCCAACTACGGATGATACATTACGAAGATTTATCAGAAATCCTGCTCGAGGAACGTAAAGCAACTCCTCGACAAGATCGGCAGCCTCTTATCACAGTAGCAATAGCTGAAAAGTGTATGAATGCGATAATAGATAGTGGAAGCTACATAACAGCAATATCTGAGGCAGCATACAAGAGGTGCTCTCAGGAGATGGACTGGCCTGTCCTATCGGTTAAGAAAACCAAAATAAAAGGGGCATTAGCGGGTAAATGTACGGAGGTCACCCAACAAACAAGACTGGAATTCTACTGCCAAGGACACAAAATAGAGTCTAACTTCTGGATCGTGCCAAATCTGGCGATCGACATGATAATAGGAACGGACTTCCTAAATGAACATGAAGCGATAGTTGATCTAGGACGAGGTGAAGTGGTTTTGAGGAAAGGGAATCCCGTCCACATTAAGTTCGACGACCAGCTGATCCCAGCTCAACTACCGTCTAACTGTGTACGGATAAACTATGCGTGTCTGGAAGACAGAAAGGAAGAACAGGTCGACGTTGCGGGTAGGGGAGAGGACACGGATGAGAATGAAGTCGGAATAATGGGAGAAATAAAGGAGAAAATAGGAGAAAAAGTGGAAGCAATAAAGAATATAAGGTGCGACCACCGCAAAGAACTTCATAAATTACTAGTAGAACATGCGGAGGTCTTCCTTCCCAAGACAGGATCAATAAAGAACTTCCAATATGAATTTCGTGTACGTCCGCACAACCAGTTTCGTGTGCCACCCTATCCAATCCCCTTGGCATATCGACAGAAAGTAGCAGCTGAAATTACGCGAATGCTGAGTGAAGGAATAATAGAACCTACGGCTTCAGCCTATAATAACCCGGTAAGAGTAGTCGAGAAGGCAGATGGTAGTATTCGTTTAGTCTTGGACTCGCGACAAATTAATACCATAATAGAACCCGAAACAGACAGACCGGAACGATTAGAGGAACTCTTACAAAACTTCCATGGAATATCGATCTTCTCATCAGTTGATCTAAAATCGAGTTTCTGGCAGATCGAGCTCCATCCAAATTGCAGACAGTACACAGCATTTTTAGCATTTGGAAGATGTTACCGGTTTCGTCGTCTACCATTTGGTTTGAACGTTTCATCTGCCGCATTCATTCGGGCGCTGGACGGCATACTAAGCGATAATTTGAAATGTCATGTCACCAGCTATGTGGACGATTTGCTGATCGCGGAGAAATCTTGGGGAGAGCACAATGCGGTCCTCGGTGAACTCCTTGCGACATTCAAGGAATACGGAGTGACTATCAATATCGAAAAATCGAATTTTGGGACGTCCTCTGTCAAATTTCTAGGACATATCATCACGGGTGAGGGCATTGCGCCAAATCCCGAAAAGATCGAAGCGATTGAAAAGTTTCCCATTTCTACGACAAAGAAGCAGTTAAGGGGGTTCTTGGGGATCATAAATTTTTACAACCGCTTTATACATGTCAAAACTCAGAGCAGTCCTAGGTTGCATCAACTTACAGGAAAGAAGATTCCTTGGGAATGGGATGAGGCGGCCGAATCCGAATGGAAAGCATTAAAATTCGCATTATTACAAGCACCCAGCCTATCACACCCTAATTTAGCAGAAGAGCTTTGCATAGTAACGGACAGTTCATACTCAGGTCTGGGTGTCATGGTGTTCCAAGACTATGTACATGAAGGAAACAGGGTGTGGAAGACAATTGCGTTTGGTAGCAGAGTACTAGCCAAGAGTGAGAGGAATTACTCAGTAACCGAGTTAGAGGCGCTGGCTATTGTATGGGCGTTTGAAAAATTCAGATACCTTCTGTTTGGTCGCAAGACGAGGGTCTACACAGACCACAAGGCACTCGAGTTCTTGATGACTGCAAAGCTTAATCACAGGCGGCTCATTAGGTGGGCATCATATCTGCAGCAGTACAACTTTTCGATAGAATATATCCCCGGCAGTCAGAACATTATTGCAGACGCCTTATCACGGTCACCTATCGGATTTGAGCACAACATTGAAGAAGATCTGGAGGAAAATCACTACTGCCTTTTCTATATGCAGAAAGTGGCCTTTGAAAATTTTATTACCTGTAGTATGCAGGACATCAAGAAGGAGCAAGACAAGGACCCTGCCCTAGTGTTATTGAAACAGAAATGGATAGACAGAAGACACGCCACCATCAGGCAGTTCTACCTCTTGCGGAAAGGCATAATTTTCCACCGAAATTATGCAAATGACACTGAATGGGGGGTATGCATCCCTGAACACCTAATAAACAAGGTTATATGGCATACTCACCTCAGCTATGGACACTTCGGACCACGCAAGTGCAATCTCAAGCTAAGGACCATGTGTTACTTTCGAAACATGGAGCGTCGAATTCGGAGGGTACTGTCGGTGTGTAAAGACTGCCAAAAGGCTAAGCACACCACTGTGAGCATGCAGGCACCATTATACCCAATCGTACCGACCAAATTAAGACAATTAGCAGCAACAGATTTGATGGGACCTTTGCCAAGAACAAGAAGAGGATATACTTACGTATTAGTGTTTGTTGAACTAACGTCCAAATACGTTACCTTTACGCCACTGAAGAGGGCGACAGGACGAACTGTATCACGAGCCCTAATCCGGGATTTCCTACCACAGGTTGGTCATATGAGTAGAATTATTTCTGATAACGGGCCACAGTTTAAGTCAAAAACATGGAAGGAGACGTTGCGTCGATGTAAAATTGATCCCATTTTTATATCTTCACACCATCCGAGCTCGAATGCTGCAGAACGTGTTATTAAAGAACTCGGAAACTTGTGCCGCTTGTACTGTAACAAACAGCACACGACATGGGACGTTTTCCTTAAAGACTTCCAGGAGGTGATCAATGAGGCACCCCATGGGATAACAAAATTGGCACCCATTACAGTACTGAAAAACCGGATTCCTAAGGACTTGATAACCGAGGTCGTAAACTTCCCACCAAGGGCGCGAACGCAGCACCAAGCCATAGTGGATTTGGCTCTCAAGAGGATACGGGCTGCAGCAGAGGTCAGGAAGAGACGTGCCGACAGGGGAGCTCGTCTACGACACTTCCAAATTGGACAAAAGGTGCTCGTTAAGTCTTTCCGACTTTCGAACAAACAAAAAATGAAATGCCAAAAATTCTATTCTGTTTACAACGGCCCGTACCGTATAAGGAGAGCAGCTCACCACAATGCTTATGAATTGGAGACGCTGAAAGGAAAGAAGTCCATAGGACTCCACCAGATCTCTCACATAAAGGAGTTCGTGGAATAGTAGTAGTGTAAGTGGTGTACATAGTAGAATGAGCAAATACATGAACCTTGCTATAGTAGTAGTGAAAGTGGTGTACATAGTAGAATAGGCAAATATATGAACCTTTCTTCGGGGAACAATAATCGTTGCATTAATAGATTAAGATTGTTAAAATATTAACACGCTGCGTTTTCTCGCATAAGAATTTACTGCTGTTAACTTTTTTTGTCCATGTTCGAGATCTCCTCTGTCGTTGCGATAAGAGGCACTACCTTTCCATGAGCAATGTTTTTGTCCTTTCCTATCTGGTGTCCATGTTAAGGGATAAAGATGAGTGACGAGATGTCGCACAAACGGGCGCATAGAAGAACGTGCTCTTAGAAGCGTTCTGAGAAGTCGTGATACGCTCCATAGCGGCCACAACCAGTTCGTGAGACGTTCATACCAATGCTTGCAGGCACGCGTCAGTGCACTGCAGGATTGTGGTATATTGCGTGATTTCGAGGATGAATATGGGCAGTATAGTTTTTTTGCAGAGCTGCGCCAGCATCGTTGTCTTGCAAGTCGGGGTGAACCTGTGAGCGTTTGACTCCAATGGTGCCCTAGACGAGAGAAATGCGGGCATAAAGCCTACCATACCAATGGGCTGGTTGAGGATTTAGCGTGCTGCTCGTGACTGTCACAGATGAATAACCAGGGACTTATACTTGGATATTCGTGACATACTGTGTAGCTGGCGTGTGTTGGGCGACTGAATCCTCAACAGGAACCAGTCCTGGCTTGGTCATATTACATTGCCTCTGGAAAGGTGTGCTTTGATCGCGAAAACCGCATCACATAGAGAAGGAAGTTGCAACTATAAATTTATTGTCGTGTATAGCCATGGCTAACCCAGTCTCTGGAGTTTCAGTGAGGCGTAATGAAAACTCGGAGGTCATGTCGTACGGCGCGCACATCACTGTCGTCAATAGCGGCGAGCAGCGAGACATCTCAACGTAACAGGAATTATGTAAGAGTATTGTATAAGGTAAACAAACAAAAAAAAACAAAAAAAGGTACGATATACTAGGATAAGTTAAACTGTAGGATTTAACAATAACTAGATTAATATTGTGGGGGTTTTCTACCACAAGTGTTTGGCGCGCGCCTGTTGGGATGTTATTTTTCAGGTCATCAAATCACAGACCCAAGATGGAGGGACGACTGGCGAGCGAACGTAGAATAGTTGCTTGTTCTTTATAAGCTCAGTAAAACTTCGACCTGCATAATAGCATAATTTATTCAAAAGACATAGAATGTAGATCGTTGGCAAATGGTAGTTAATTCTTGAGCATGTCTACTGTCGATCTATATAATTAATTGTAATATTAGTGCGGGCCCGCACATTTAGCTCTTCATCCAGTGTAGCGTCACACACCATGTACAGTAGTGAGACCGGTCTCTACACAAATATCAAGATAACTTATTTCCATGTCTAAATTTGATACACCAAGATTTTGTTAAAATGATAGCCATAGATTAATAACTATAAAAGTAAAATAAGAGTGTCTGAAATGACAGACCATCAATGTGTCATTATGTAAATTTATTATAACATAGAAGGTCATGGGAAAAAGTTAGGCATAAGATTTTTGTCAGAACTGTGCAGATGACGGGTATCGCGGCAATGCAGAGGCCAGCCAGCGCAAAAACAAGAGGTCTTCGGCTACCTGCAAGACGGCGAGCGTCCGGTCCTGCAAGCTGACAGTCACCGGGCCGTATACCTGCGGGATTAGGCGGGATCCTCGCCGGGCCACAAGCGAAAGTGAGGCTGGCCGTTGACACTGACATGCGACCCACACGCGACAGCCTGCTAGCTCTCTGGACGCGGCAGCCGTTTGGAGGGATTCCCTGCGGCAGACCATTGGGAAACGTAAAGTACTGTCCAGCGAGAGAAGAGACCTAGACTAGTGATGTATCCCAACAAGTAGACATCAGAGACAATTAATCGACGTGAGGAGAGCCTATCACTGTGTCTTCCTACCGTACTGCCGTGATCATATGCGTGGGTCTTGGTGCAATCTCAACAGAGTACTGCAGATGCTCCAGCACACCCTATTGCCGTTGCAACAACGCAGAACAACACCCGACGTTCAGCCCTATGTGATGTCAGTACTGTGGAATTTGTGAAGTGCTTCGAATATTTCTAACAATGTGATTTAGTGCCTCATTCTCAGCACAGTCGTGAACTTTGTGCAATGTGCACGCACAACTTGATGCCCCATGAACCTTGTTTTTTTTTCTTAAATTACTTTCTCTAGTGTTGTTTTTGTAATGTATGTCATACCTTGTATGTGCTTGTGTTTTACACTGTAATTCTTATTACAAATTACTGTATTGTTCTCCACACCATGTTTTTTTTGTTTTTTGTATTTATTGTTGTGTGTATGCAAACAGTGTGCCTGAAGTCCCCATAAACTGAAGCAGATACCACCACTGTCATTGTGAATGGACCATCAGTTCAGGGAACATTTTGTAAAGGTTATTCTTGCTGCAGGGAGACAGAATGAATCGGAGGTTGTAATTAGATTCTGAAAGCTCACAAAGAGATTGTTAACTTAAATAGTATCATGTGTGAGTGAGTTCAGGTTAGTTTAATGATTAAAATTGTTGTAACATCTTGGGCATTTAATTGCGGAGCACTCCAACTCTGATTGTAAAGAATAAATTGCTCCATATTTGGCTCACATGCCCGGGCCATATTTAGAGAGTGAATGTCTGTGTAAATCGGTGTTTGGAAGGGGCTCCCTGGGTATGATGTGTGATGTGAGTGTTAGTGTTCCATATTATGAAGGTGAAGTTGGCTACATCATAAATAATCCTCCCTCTGTGGGCTGCATTTTTCAGTTGCAGTGATTTTCTTTACAGAGTGCAGCATGTGCAGCCAGTTTGCGAGATTGTTCTTGGGCGATTGACTCACTACCTTGCTCCTAAGTGTGCCAACCGCTCACCAATTACAATCTAAAATGGCGTAGGGGCTATGAGAGGTGGCATGAGCCCCCTCTCATATTTCTATCTTACGATTTTCCTCTCTAATTGCATGCAGTGAAAAGTCGCTATTCCTTCACACGCGGACTTCCCACGTAGCATCTCTCGTCACCCGGGTGGTCCGGTGACATGCGGGCGCTGCTGATCTGGAAAGGGTTAAGCCGACGGGTGTGAGGAAGTCGAGTGAATGCTTTGCAGACGCTGACATTGTCAAAAGACACGCCCGGAGGGGTCTGAAGTAGCGGCTGGGCTAGAGGTCCCGTTACTTCGCAGAATCTTAGCGAAAACACTTTCTGGCGGGCTACCAGCGAGGCGTGGGAATGACTTGTGTACCCAGGCAGTTGTGGCGGGAAAATTCCCGCGCTTTCTGCAAAATAGTAACTGTGATTGGCTTGCTCAGGGCATAGCTCCGTGACGTAGCAAAATCAGCGCAGAAATTGGCGCCAAGAATCTCCATTGGTGGAATGGTAGTGCTCCGGCAATGGAGTGGAATTTTCCGCCGGTTTTCGAGTTGCTGATTGGAACGTTTAACCACGGCCACTGTCGTGGGGGCAGGAATGTTGTGTGTTCGGCCTGTATGGCTGCTCTAGGTAGTCGGCTCTCGCCTTTCGGTCGAGGACGTCGAAGCAACCAGCCATCGCCTCCGGTACGCCAGAGCGTGTTCTGGCAGTTAAGAAGACAGTTTGGTAATGTATGTCCGCAGCACCGGCAGATAGGGATTTTCCTAGGTGATAATCAGAGCTCAGCAGAGCGCGCCTGTTCGTCTTTTTCTAACTTTGTTCTGTCTTGAGTAGCAGCAATTAATGTTGGGTTAGCTGTGTGTCTCTCTTAAGATTTGAGTGGCAAGGAATTGGCTCCACATACGACTTCGTCATAAACCTCACAATCTAGTTTAGGGACAGCTTCACCTTAACAGCGTTTGTTTGAGTATCCAATTTGAGCCAATTTGATGTATTATAAATGTTTCATGTGTTTTTGTTTATTATTTTGTGTTTAGTCTTAATAAATCATATTGTTATTTTGGACAGAACTTTCATCCAGTTAATCGGTAGGGCAACCCATCATTTCTCACTACGTTAATGAAACCTTCCTTTATTTAACTTATTTATCAAATTAAATTATTGCAGGTGCCAAACTCTTTTCTACTCCACTTGCAGGGTTGATTACAGTCAGTTCGCGTATATTTTTTAATCCTTGTGCAACAGCAAAAGTCAGAGTTAGAATAGGGGGGGCTTAGAGCATCATTTACATATGTAGATTCTAGAATTTAGTGTTAAATACACTGCTAGCCCCAGCACCTCGCAAGGTAATAAAATCGGCGGAACGATGGAGTCGACCACTCCAGATACACTATGTGATCAAAAGTATCCGGACACTCCCAAAAACATACGTTTTCCATATTAGGTGTGTTGTGCTGCCATAGGTACTCCATATCAGCGACCTCAGTAGTCATTAGGCATCGTTAGAGAGCAAAATGAGGCCCTCTGCGGAACTCACGGACTTCGAACGTGGTCAGGTGATTGGGTATCATTTGTGTCATACGTCTGTATGTGAGATATCCACATTCCTAAACATCCCTAAGTCCACATTTTCCAATGTGATAGTGCAGTGATAACTTGGAGGGACACGTACAGCGCAAAAGCGTACAGGCCGACCTCGTCTGTTGACTGACAGAGACCGCCGACAGTTGAAGAGGGTCGTAATGTGTAATAGGCAGACATCTATCCAAACCATCACGCAGGAATTCCAAACTGCATCAGGATCCGCTACAAGTACTATGACAGTTAGGTGAGAGGTGAGAAAACTTGGATTTCATGGTCAAGCGGGTGCTCATAAGCCATACATCACGCCGGTAAATGCCAAACGACGCCTCGCTTGGTGTAAGAGCGTAAATATTGGACGATTGAACAGTGAAAAAAGGTTGCGTGGAGTGACGAATCACCGTACAAATGTGGCGATGCGATGGCAGGGTGTTGGTATGGCGAATGCCCGGTGAACGTCATCTGCCACGTGTGTAGTGCTAACAGTAAAATTCGGAGGCGGTGGTGTTATGGTGTGGTCGTGTTTTTCATGTAGGGGGCTTCCATCCCTTATTATTTGGCGTAGAACTATCACAGCACAGGTCTACATTGATGTTTTAAGCACCCTCTTGCTTCCTACTGTTGAAGAACAATTCGGCGATGGCGATTGCATCTTTCTACACGATCGAGCACCTGTTCATAATGCACGGCCTGTGACGGAATGGTTACACGACAATATCATCCCTGCAATGGACTAGCCTGCACATAGTCCTGACCTGAATCCTATAGAACACCTTTGGGATGTTTTGGAACGCCGACTTCGTGTCAGGCCTCACCGAGCGACATCGATACCTCTCCTCAGTGCAGCACTCCGTGAAGAATGGGCTGCCATTCCCCAAGAAACCTACCAGCACATGACTGAACGTAGGCCTGCCAGAGTGGAAGCTGTCGTCAAAGCTAAGGGTGGGCCAATACCATATTGAATTCCAGCATTACCGATGGAGGGCGCCAAGAACTTGTAAGTCAGTTTCAGCCAGGTGTCCGGATACATTTGATCACATAGTGTAAGAAGGGATCCGCTGGGAAAGCAACATCATGCGGAGCAGACTCGTTTGGCAGTAGCATAGGGTGGTATGCAGACAAAAAAGCATGTCAGATAAAAACCATCGTAAAATAGGAAACCAGAATGTGGAACTCAGAAGCCACGAAGCCGGAATAAAATATAGGTGAGAGCCTGTGGAAGAGAGAGTGCACAGGGGCATGGAACCGAACCGCTATCCAAGGATGCGAAACCGGTCGTTTCAATAGACGATCATTTAACAGCTGTTGCAGCTCAAGATGTATTTCACAAATGCGGCTGTCCAGAGTATAAAGTGTTCTGAAATATTTACAAATTATATACAAAAACGTTCACCGTGAATAGGCTGTCTATTAGTCAAAACCAAAACAAAACCACTACAGCAGTTCCTGAGATAAGCAGCCTGCATATAGAGATGCGGGCAAGTGACTTCAGTGTATAGTAGGCCAAATACGGCACAGATGCCGCTCCGGTAGAGGAGGAGGAGGATATTACTGTTTAACGTCCCGTCGACAACGAGGCCATTAGAGACGGAGCACAAGCTCGGATTAGGGAAGGATGGGGAAGGAAATCGGCCGTGCCCTTTCTAAGGAACCATCCCGGCGTTTGCCTGAAGCGATTTAGGGAAATCACGGAAAACCTAAATCAGGATGGCCGGACGCGGGATTGAACCGTCGTCCTCCCGAATGCGAGTCCAGTGTGCTAACCACTGCGCCACCTCGCTCGGTGCGGTAGAGGCGTCGCACACACTGGAAATAGAGGATCCCACCGTGACCACAAGAAGACACTGTGCATTCTGTATTAGTTTCTTTGTAATAACCACTGTGTGCGGGTGTGGTGCAAGTTGCTCGGATATTACGCAAATTGTAGCCGATATACGGGGGGGGGGGGGGGGGGGGGGTACCCGGCCGGGGTGGGGGAGCGGTTCTAGGCACTGCAGTCTGGAACCGCGCCACCGAACGGTCGCAGGTTCGAATCCTGCCTCGGGCATGGATGTGTGTGATGTCCTTAGGTTAGTTAGGTTTAAGTAGTTCTAAATACTAGGGGACTGATGACCTCAGAAGTTAAGTCTCATAGTGCTCAGAGCCATTGGGGGGGGGGGGGTACATGTTTCCTTCTGACGAAGTTTTTCCTTGTGTTCATATATTGTGTATTAAGTTGGTTTCAAATGCTTAAATCAGCCATTCTTAGCATAGAAGAAGTCATAACTTGAGTATAATAGAGACTAAGCTTATTTTCGGCCATAGAGTAGGGAGTAAGGTTATTTTTGAGGTACGACAACAGGGAGGTGTGGCCTCTTTACGTTGGCAGGAGAGTTGCCGCACACCAATCCGGTAGTGATGCCTCACTGATATCACAGTTTGTAGGTGATTTGAAAATATTTCATACCATTCAAAGGATACCGGTGTTACCTCATTCTTTTTTTAATAGATAAGTTGTTTTATTTCTTGCACTGTTAACGGCATTGTGACTGTATACAATTCCATTACTTACAGATGTACGAAAGTATTTATAACATGATTGCGCAATACAAAAGGAAGGCCACTGCCAAGACAGCTCAGTGGACAGAGGAAAATTTAAGAGAAGCTGTAAAAAGGCTGAAAGCAAAGGAAATACTAGTCAGAAAGGCAGAAAGGCACTATGGTATTCTGGCACGAACCTTAAAATGAAGACTGGAGTCCGGCAACCTGGAAAAAGGCAGACTAGATCCGGCGGGTGTAAGTATTTGAATAATCACCCAAGTCAAATTAATAATCTGTAATACTTTTAAATTATATTTGATCAAAATAAATACACTACTTGTCATTAAAAGTGCTACACCACGAAGATGACGTGCTACAGACGCGAAATTTAACCGACAGGAAGAAGATGCTGTGATATGCAATTGGTTAGCTTTTCAGAGCATTCTCACAACGTTGGCGCCGGTGGCGACACCTACAACGTGCTGACATGAGGAAAGTTTCCAACCGATTTCTCATACACAAGCAGCAGTTACCGGCGTTGCCTGGTGAAACGCTGTTGTGATGCCTCGTGTAAGTAGGTGAAATGCGTACCATCACATTTCCGACTTTGATAAAGGTCGGATTGTAGCCTATCGCGATTGCGGTTTATCGTATCGCGACATTGCTGCTCGCGTTGGTCGAGATCCAATGACTGTTAGCAGAATATGGAATCGGTGGGTTCAGGAGGGTAACACGGAACGCCGTGCTGGATCCCAACGGCCTCGTATCACTAACAGTCGAGATGACAGGCATCTTATCCGCATGGCTGTAACGGATCGTGCAGCCACGTCTCGAGCCCTGAGTCAACAGATGGGGACGTTTGCAAGATAACAACCTTCTGCACGAACAGTTCGACGAAGTTTGCAGCAGTATGGACTATCAGCTCGGAGACCTGTGATGGTGTACTCAACGACGAACCTGGGTGCACGAATGGCAAAACGTCATTTTTTAGGATGAATCCAGGTTCTGTTTACAGCATCATGATGGTCGCATCCGTGTTTGGCGGCATCGTGGTGAACGCACATTGGAAGCGTGTATTCGTCATCGCCATACTGGCGTATGACCCGGCGTGATGGTTACACGTCTCGGTCACCTCTTGACGGCACTTTGAACAGTGGACGTTGCATTTCAGATGTGTTACGACCCGTGGCTCTGCCCTTCATTCAGTCCCTGCGAAACCCTAGATTTCAGCACGATAATGGACGACCGCATGTTGCAGGTCCTGTACGGGCCTTTCTAGATACAGAAAATTTTCGACTGCTGCCCTGGCCAGCACATTCTCCAGATCTCTCACCACTTGAAAACGTCTGGTCAATGGTGGCCGAGCAACTGGCTCGTCACAATAGCCAGTCACTACTCTTAATGAACTGTGGTATCGTTCTGTTTGACTCAATCCCCAGGCGTAAGAAGGCCGTTATTAAGGCCAGAGGTGGTTGTTCTGGGTACTGATTTCTCAGGATCTATGCACGCAAATTGCGTGAAAATGTAATCACATATCCGTTCTAGTGTAATATATTTGTCCAATGAATACCCCTTTATCATCTGCATTTCTTCTTGGTGTAGCAATTTTAATGGCCAGTAGTGTATTAATGACAATTAAATAAATATTATCTGCTATAACTAATTTAGTGAGAGAAATTTATTTGTTCCCTTTTCCTTTCACAAACTTAGGTTTATTTGGACCACAAAATGAGAAGAAATTTGGTTGCTCATATTAAGGTTCTTGCAGCAGCTGGGTTTGTGCTTGACAGGTCTTTCCTCAGCAAGAGCGGCGGGAATGAGCAAGGAAATTGTTATTAATTGTTTTGAAGTATTGGCAGACGTCCTGAAAAAAATGGTTTGTTTGGTAAGCCAGAAGGAATTTTTAACATGAATGAGTTTGGAATGAAGGCAAACAACCAACGTGGTTCTGTGATAGCGAAAAAAGTACCAAACCGGTTCATGTACTAACGTCAGAAGAGAAAGGCGAAAACGTAACAGTTGTGGGTTGTTGTAAAAAAATGGTTCAAATGGCTCTGAGTACTATGGGACTTAACATTTGAGGTCATCAGTCCCCTAGAACTTAGAGCTACTTAAGCCTAACTAACCTAAGAACATCACACACATCCGTGCCCTAGGCAGGATTCGAACCTGCGACCGTAGCAGCAGCGAGGTTCCAGACTGAAGCGCGGCCGGCGCTTGTTGTAATGCTGCAGCCCAATTTGGGCCTCCTGTTCTGATATTAAGGGGGTAAAAAAGAAAGCGGAGTTCGCTGACGGCTTGCCTCCAGGTTCCGACGTTTACAGGCACTCAAAGTCATCGTGCATTAGTACAGACTTGTCCTACAGATGGTTCACGGATCGTTTCCTGAAACACAAGCCATCGGGAAAGGCCCTTCTCGTTTTAGACGGACACAGCAGGGCTCTGCAGCTGCTTCAGACAGCTGTTGACAACGATGTGGTAATGATCTGCGAACCTAATCACGGCACTCATGCCTTGCAGCCTCTGGATGTGTCGTTTTTCGATCCCCTAAAAGCATATTTCCGGAAAGAAGCTTCAGCATAGGTTGCACAAAACTATCAAAGGAAAATCACTCGATGTCAGATGGGTCCATCAATCGGTGCTGCAGTCATGGACTGTGCGGCTGATTCCGGCGGAGGTTCGAATCCTCCCTCGGGCATGGGTGTGTGTGTTTGTCCTTAGGATAATTTAGGTTAAATAGTGTGTAAGCTTTGTGACTGATGACCTTAGCAATTAAGTCCCATAAGATTTCACACACATTTGATGCATTTTTTTTTTGATCAATCGGTGCAACTTCGAGTATAGCCGCGTCTGTAGGAATAGAGCTCAGATACTTTGAACCCACGGGCATTTGTCCCTTTAACCCAAATCGAGTATCTGAACACTTCTCCTCAATGTCACGCACAAATGACTCCTCACCATCATCATCAGTTCAACAAACTTTCAGTGCTATGGACTCCTCACTTAACTCCTGCTGATTCTTCCCAGAACTCCCCACACCCTTCCACATATAGCATGTCACCTGATAAAATGACACCAACGAAACTCTTCCAGAAAATAAGTCCGATAGCAGAACTGCCCAAATCAACGTCAGTGAGACGAAAGCTCAACCCAAAGCACTTACTGACGGATGCCACAAACATTGAAAAGAAGCATGGGAAACAAAGGCAAAACGAAATTAAGGAAATAAAGCAGAAGGAAAAGGTGGAAACAATATCATCCGTCACTGCATGAGGCAGGACACGACCACCTAAGAGGACCATCGCAGAAACTGGAAAGAACCCAATAAATTCAGAAACCAACCGCTGCTGTGAATGTTGGGAAATTATTTCGTAACCATAAAAAAGGTGAATGGATTCAATGTGTGGGTTGCAATCAATAGCTCTACGAAACATGATCTACATATGTGGACATGTGTATAGATTGTCGCAGGAAAGATGCTACAGAACAAAGCACTCAGAAGCAATCTACGTTCATGCTCATAAATTAAGGATAATGCTCATACATGGTGAAACAACGCTCTGGTGGGCGGTTTGCGGGTTTAAATTACCTCGGGGTATGACCATTCGGCGCATTTGAAATGTGGTCATCGCACGGTGGCGCTGCCAGCAGTCCACAAGCCCAGAGGTGTGTTGGTGCATATCAGAGTACGGTGCAACGAGTAACTGTGCAGACGTTTTCAGACGTCCTAATGGTGACTGTGTGTTGAAAATGGCTCGAAGAACCCATATTGATGACATTATGAGGGTAGAATACTAGGGCGACTGGAGGCTGGTCAAACACAGCGTGTCGTAGCACGGGCCCTCCGTGTTCCACAAAGTGTGATCTCACGATTATGGCAACGATTCTAGCAGACAGGAAACGTGTCCAGGCGTTACAGTGCGGGACGTCCACAATGTACAACACCACAACAAGACTGATATCTCACCATCAGTGCCCGCGGACGGCCACGGAGTCCTGCAGGTAGCCTTGCTCGGGACCTTACTGCAGCCATTGGGTCTCCAGACACACAGTCTACAGACGACTGAATAGACATGGTTTATTCGCCCGGAGACCTGCAACATGCATTCCACTGACCCCTGGTCACAGGAGAGCCCGTAAAGCCTGGTGTCACGAACACATGGTCATTGGAACAGTGGTCCCAGATTATATTCACGGACGAGTCCAGGTATAGTCTGAACAATGATTCTCACCGGGTTTTCATCTGACGTGAACCAGGAACCAGATAACAACCCCTTAATGTCGCTGAAGGGGACCTGTATGGAGGTCGTGGTTTGATGGTGTGGGGTGGGATTATGATTGGTGCACATACATCCCTGCATGTCTTTGACAGAGGAACTGTAACAGGTCAGGTGTATCAGGATGTCATTTTGCACCAGTATGTCCGCCTTTTCAGGGGTGCAGTGGGTCCCACCTTCCTCCTGATGGATGATAACGCATTGCCCCACCGAGCTGCCATCGTGGAGGAGTACCTTGAAACGGAAGATATCAGGCGAATGGAGTGGCCTGCCTGTTCTCCAGACCTAAACCCCATCTAGCGCGTCTGGGATGCTCTAGGTCGACATATTGCTGCACGTCTTCAAACCTCTAGGACACTTCAGGAGCTCCGACAGGCACTGGTGCAAGAATGGGAGGCTATACCGCAGCAGCTGCTCGACCACCTGATCCACAGTATGCAAACCGTTGTGTGGCCTGTGTACGTGTGCATGGTGATCATATCCCATACTGATGTCGGAAACAGTGGCGTTTTGTAGCACATGTGTTTCGGGAAGGGTTTTTCAACGTAGCACCAATACCGTGTGTCGTGTGTGTTCCCTATGTGCCTATGTTATTAGAGCCAGTTCTGTGAAGTGCCACGTTGTGTGGCACCACATTCTGCAATTATCCTTAATTTATGAGCATGAGTGTATGTAAATTTGTACCTTGTACGCTGTAAATTGAAATTAAAATATTACGAAAATTAATGTTGTAAATTATGATTCAGTTCACGTATGCATGTACAATTGTATGTGTATACTGTCTTGTTGTATCTTATATTGCTCAGTTATGTTAAAGTTAAAGAAATCAACTTAAACTTGATTTTGTTATTAATTATTTTACATGCGGCATCTCTCCCAAGAAAAGTCGGCGGCTATCCGAATTCTCGGGAGAGACGCCGTCCATGCAATAGTTCCTTTGTTCCTCGTTTTCTCCCTTTTATTTACACTTACCGACGTTTTGTCATATGTGACGTAATACAAACATTTTAAACTTAAGCTCTATCAATTTGCAACAATATTTAAATTAATTCTACCGTGATTTAACAAATGATTTAAAATGTGCAGCATCTGTGCCAGATTTACCTTACAGAGAATTTGTGTGGGGCAGGAACTGCAGGTGATAAGTTTATGGGCTCAAACACTTTTTGCGATAAATAGACAGGGTCAGTTTGTCGCCTGTTTCTGTACCACATAGTACCTGCGCTACTGGAAAAAATTAGCCTTGCAGGAAGATAACTAGTGTAGTTTATGCATAACACGCCAGCACGCTATTTGCTACGCCTCATACGTCAGTAGCTAACGCAAATGTTTTTTGAGCAGCGATGGCTTAGTTAAGGAGATCCAGTAGCGTGGCCTCTCCGATCTCCTGACCTCAGTCCCTCTGATTTACGGCTACGGGAATATTAAAAGGCACTGCTGTATTCCACACCGATTGGCAACGTGCATATGTCTCATGTGTTAGACCTATCCGGCAGCAGCCAAGTGTGTTCGCACAAGTTCATGATTATTTGAGAAGGAGGGCAGAAGGTTATGTAAGGATGAGCAGTAACTACATTGAACATATCCTGTAGCGTCAATAGACATATGATTATTAAAGGATGGAATGGCCCATATCTCAATAAGTATATGTATCGAAATGTATCTGAGACGTAGGAAGCGGAAGGTTGTTCCCAGTGTCAAAAAACAAGGAATATATTCGAATTTGATTGGTTTCACGGAAAGTCGGGGGTGCCACAGGGTTATGTTCTGGAGCTATTGCTTTTCTTGGTACATACCTGGTGATCAAAAAGTCAGTATAAATTTGAAAACTTAATAAACCACGGAATAATGTAGATAGAGAGGTAAAAATTGACACACATGCTTGGAATGACATGGGGTTTTAATAGAACAAAAAAAATTGCTAGACCCGTGAAAGATCTCTTGCGCGCGTCTTTTGGTGATGATCGTGAGCTCAGCCGCCATTTTCGTCATGCTTGGCCTCCCAGGTCCCCAGACCTCAGTCCGTGCGATTATTGGCTTTGGGGTTACCTGAAGTCGCAAGTGTATCGTGATCGACCGACATCTCTAGGGATGCTGAAAGACAACATCCGACGCCAATGCCGCACCATAACTCCGGACATGCTTTACAGTGCTGTTCACAACATTATTCCTCGACTACAGTTATTGTTGAGGAATGATGGTGGACATATTGAGCATTTCCTGTAAAGAACATCATCTTTGCTTTGTCTTACTTTGTTATGCTAATTATTGCTATTCTGATCAGACGAAGCGCCATCTGTCATAAATTTTTTGAACTTTTGTATTTTTTTGGTTCTAATAAAACCCCATGTCATTCCAAACATGTGTGTCAATTTGGACCTCTCTATCTACATTATTCCGTGATTCATTCAGTTTTCAAATTTATACTGACTTTTTGATCACCCGATACATTGAAGGAAAAAAATCATAACACGAGGAAGGAATTGTGCGACATAAACGAAAGTTGATAGGCGTGTTTCTACACCCTAAAGATGATATCTATTAAAATTTCGCACCAGTCGCATAAGAGTGGTGCTAGTAGCGGCACTACGAGGGTGCAAATCAGGCTTGGTTTAAATACACACTATAACTGTCGTGAGCGTTAGTTACCTTCGAGATTCGATGTGGTGAGCTGATGTTAGTCAAGAATGTCTTTAAGGCGACAAAGACTCTATTATCAACTCCTCACTGAGTTTGAACGGTGTCGTGTAATAAGGCTACGAGAAGTTGGATGTTCCTTCTGCGATACTACAGAAAGACTTGGCAGAAATATAACCACTGTACATGACTGCTGGCAGCGGTAGTCCAGGAATGTACGGTCGCAAGATGACCGGGCTCCCGACGGCCACGTGGCACTACCGAGAGGGAAGACCGTCGTTCTGGCGCGTCGTACTGCATCTGCAATAGCAATTTGTGCAGCAGTTGGGACGCAGCGAACTGTTACATATCGATTACTTTAAGAACGTCTCCTAGCCAGTGTAACGTGCATTCCATTGACCCCAAACCACCGCCATTTGCGACTCCAGTGGTGTCAAGCGAGAGCTCATTGGAGAGGGGATGTGTTTTATGATGAAAGCTGTTTCTGCTCCGCTGCGAGTGTTGGTTAGAAGGGGGCCAGTTGAGGGCCTGCAAACAACCTGTCTGTGGGGTAGATACACTGCACCTTTTGGTCTGGAGTGGGGAGCACTCTTGTGGTTATCCCACGGATCTAGACTGCAGAGCTGTACGCCAGTCTGGTGATTCGACCTGTTGTGCTACCATTCACGAACTACGGACGTGGCCAGCATTTTGTCAAAGGTGGGGTCGATTTGCTAAGAGAACCTTAAAATGACTCGTTTTTCATTTTATTCTGGACACACACGTATTTATTTCTTAATTTTATGTGCATAATTTGCTTTCAGGGGGCCTTCATACAAATAGTTTTCATTATATAAAATTAAACAAAGAAACCTTTTCTTTAAAAAGTGCAACATATTTTCTCCACTATACGAAAAGAAATACCCAAATTCACAATCAAATATTTTTATATTTGGCAATATAACTTCACTCTGTTTCCAAACGAATTAATATCGAATATAACATATTGCTTCTTTGTTAACAAAACAACTCAATCTTGCCGACCGCGGTGGCCACGCGGTTCTAGGCGCTGCAGTCCGGAACCGCGCGACTGCTACGGTCGCCGGTTCGAATCCTGCCTCGGGTATGGATGTGTGTGATGTCCTTAGGCTAGTTAGGTTTCAGTAGTTCTAAGTTCTAGGGGACTGATGACCTCAGATGTTAAGTCCCATAGTGCTCAGAGCCATTTGAACCAAGCCAACTCAATCTTCTGATATGAGGTTTACTGTCGCAGAGCAGAAGAATCTTAACGCTGGCTTGAATAACTTATAAGGTTAAACGAGTTCAAATCTCTTTTGGCAGTGGCTACCTTTCTCCTACTACAGTATTGTATTTAAATTTGCTGCTTATCTGACACCAAGTCAGAATTCCTTCGATACTTCAAAGCAGCTCAAGTTCCTCAATTTTAGTAAAGTATCTTTCATTTAGTTAAAATTCTTCAACTTCCGTAAGTGATCAAGACTTTTTTTTCAAATTAGTCCACTTGAAACTATAGCAAGCAAATTTATTTATAAACCAAAACGGATTACACAAATACTATGTGCTCCGAAACACATGTGCGTCCAACGACATTGTGCTCTTTAGCCAGAGGTGCCACAGATCTTAACACTGATTCACGCCTTGATTTCAACTTTGCTTCTAATGTATGTGACCTCATAAATGGGTTTCTGTTTCTCCATGATAATATGGTTATACGGTGCAAATAAACCCCTCTATGATATTCAACATACATTGACTTTTATATGAAGTTTATTTACAAATACGTAAGAATTGTGACGGTTGGACCCACTATAGTAAAACTTGAGCCATCTTTATGTAGACATATATAGAAGAAAATGACGATCGCTAGCCGTCTTCCAATTTAAAGATGGCTTTTATTTCCGGGAGTCTCCAAATAGATGTCTGGATTGCCTTCCATGCAGATCTTTTCATTTAAGTAGAGACACTGCTCCTTCAGTGGAATTGCAATCTGCCAGGAAGTAAAGATATTCGGAAAGGATTGCCTGTGGCCTGTAGGAAGGGGCATTTGCCTATATCACTTCACCTGCCGAACACAGGGATTGATAGCTTAGCGCCTCAAAGCGCAGGGGTACCCCAGTCGATAGCGAATATGGAAAAACTGGTTGTTGTACAATATTTTAAAATAAAATAAAATACATCACAACAAACGACGGACTTTTGATATTGCATGTTTTTCCTTTCATTGTGCATGTGTGATCATTTGATAGTGCTTGAAATGCATGTATATTTTAAGATTTAATTGTGCCTGGAATTCCAAGCTTCAGTTATTACAGTATTAAAAAAGTGTAAATATATTTTGGACGAAAGGGAGGTGGGACTGGGGGAGGGATGCAGGGCGCAGCCGGTCCGACGAATTCAAGTAGGCCTCTGAAAAAATCTTTCACAAACGAACTATAGAATGTGCGGTCACCCCTTTCTCTTCCCATTCTCCACAAAAACGTCTCGCCAACGTTCTGTATTGGAATTGGTTTCTGCCCGGGTGACTAGATTGTGCGATATTTTGCCATTTGGGCTACTAATGATAGAATTTTGAGCAAATGTTTTAAAGAAATTTAATCATTGCAGTTTGGGCGATATTTATGTTGATCAGCGCGATTTTTGGTAACACAGGCAAATCCAAGTGTATTTTTATACACCTATTTTAACTGAATATTATTTTTAATGATACACTCCTGGAAATTGAAATAAGAACACCGTGAATTCATTGTCCCAGGAAGGGGAAACTTTATTGACACATTCCTGGGGTCAGATACATCACATGATCACACTGACAGAACCACAGGCACATAGACACAGGCAACAGAGCATGCACAATGTCGGCACTAGTACAGTGTATATCCACCTTTCGCAGCAATGCAGGATGCTATTCTCCCATGGAGACGATCGTAGAGATGCTGGATGTAGTCCTGTGGAACGGCTTGCCATGCCATTTCCACCTGGCGCCTCAGTTGGACCAGCGTTCGTGCTGGACGTGCAGACCGCGTGAGACGACGCTTCATCCAGTCCCAAACATGCTCAATGGGGGACAGATCCGGAGATCTTGCTGGCCAGGGTAGTTGACTTACACCTTCTAGAGCACGTTGGGTGGCACGGCATACATGCGGACGTGCATTGTCCTGTTGGAACAGCAAGTTCCCTTGCCGGTCTAGGAATGGTAGAACGATGGGTTCGATGACGGTTTGGATGTACCGTGAACTATTCAGTGTCCCCTCGACGATCACCAGTGGTGTACGGCCAGTGTAGGAGATCGCTCCCCACACCATGATGCCGGGTGTTGGCCCTGTGTGCCTCGGTCGTATGCAGTCCTGATTGTGGCGCTCACCTGCACGGCGCCAAACACGCATACGACCATCATTGGCACCAAGGCAGAAGCTACTCTCATCGCTGAAGACGACACGTCTCCATTCGTCCCTCCATTCACGCCTGTCGCGACACCACTGGAGGCGGGCTGCACGATGTTGGGGCGTGAGCGGAAGACGGCCTAACGGTGTGCGGGACCGTAGCCCAGCTTCATGGAGACGGTTGCGAATGGTCCTCGCCGATACCCCAGGAGCAACAGTGTTCCTAATTTGCTGGGAAGTGGCGGTGCGGTCCCCTACGGCACTGCGTAGGATCCTACGGTCTTGGCGTGCATCCGTGCGTCGCTGCGGTCCGGTCCCAGGTCGACGGGCACGTGCACCTTCCGCCGACCACTGGCGACAACATCGATGTACTGTGGAGACCTCACGCCCCACGTGTTGAGCAATTCGGCGGTACGTCCACCCGGCCTCCCGCATGCCCACTATACGCCCTCGCTCAAAGTCCGTCAACTGCACATACGGTTCACGTCCACGCTGTCGCGGCATGCTACCGGTGTTAAAGACTGCGATGGAGCTCCGTATGCCATGGCAAACTGGCTGACACTGACGGCGGCTGTGCACAAATGCTGCGCAGCTAGCGCCATTCGACGGCCAACACCGCGGTTCCTGGTGTGTCCGCTGTGCCGTGCGTGTGATCATTGCTTGTACAGCCCTCTCGCAGTATGGTGTGTCTGACACACCGGTGTCAATGTGTTCTTTTTTCTATTTCCAGGAGTGTATTTGACGCTCCACTGCCTTGTGAAATACCGAAATATTGCAGCCCCAGTGTTCTACCGGTCTCCAAATAGCCACTCCAGTACTAACATTAAACTGCTATAAATAGGTAATTAAGCTATTGTAGTAGTGAGTACACATTTTTAACTAATCATTTCGCTAATGGAAGAGTCAAAATTAGTTTCCTTCTACTTTCTTGTTACAAACTGATTCATAATTGGAAACTATCACAGCAGCACACAGCGCAAAGACAACAAACAGCAGCACTGTTACATTCAACTACAAGTAGGAACTGAACTGATTAACAAAACAACAAATGATGTCAATTAAGGACATTAATGTTCAGCAGCTGGTCTTGGCTAAGGTACAGATGGGCGGTAGCTGATAGTGTTATAGATATCTCGATACTTGAAATCTGTGTACGGCCTTTTTGACAAATGATAGTGATTATCCCTTTTTTGTCGTATGACTGAAACTCAAAATATTTTTCAGTTGCTTTGCACGGCAACTAAGTGGCGTGTAATTTCGTTTAGATGATAGGGGGGTGCGGAACCCCTGCATCCCTCCACCCTCTTTGGTACGTCGTTGCGTGAAAAGCATTCATGTTTTCCAGCAGGTTAACGATCGTCCACATACCGCTGTTGTAACCCAACATGCTCTACACAGTGTCGACATGTTGCCTTGACCTGCTCGATAACCAATCGAGTACATAAGGGGCATCATCGGACGTCAACTCCAGCGTCACCCACAAACAGCATTAACCGTTCCTCAATTGTCCGACCAAGTGCAACAAGCATGGAACTCCATTCCACAAACTGACATCCGGCAGCTGTAAAACACAATGCATGCACGGTGACATGCTTGCATTCAACAATCTGGTGACTACATCGGTTATTAATGTACCAGGGTTTCACATTTAGAATGGTTTAACCCGCGCTTCTCCCCAATGGGGAGAAGAGGAATTTGTGGCACAACTTGACTAGAAGAAGGAACCGGTTGGTAGGACATGTTCTGAGGCATCAAGGGATCACCAGTTTAATACTGGAGGGAAGCGTGGAGGGAAAAAATCGTAGAGGAAGAGCAAGAGATGAATACACTAAGTAGATTCAGAAGGATGTGGGATGCAGTAGTTCCTTGGAGATGAAGAAGCTTGCACAGGCAAGAGTAGCATGGAGAGCTTCATTAAACCAGTCCCTGTAATGAAGACAACAACAACAACAACATCCCGCGCTTACATTAACCTGTGATCTTTTAATGTTAATCACTTAAATTTGTTACCTGGACTAACGTATTCCCGAAACTTCATTACTCTACATTTATTATTTTTTGGCGTTGCGATTTTTTCCGTTGATGTTTTAATGATGTGCCACTAAATGTCATAATGACTCAAAAATTGTTATAGTGAAAGACATGGAACGCCATAGAGGTGATGTAGCTAACAGCATAGTCAGCAATGTAAGTACGTGGGTTTCAGAGAACAGATTGCTGCAACAAAACACAATGCATACAGTTTCTGAAACGAAACCCTTGTGAAAGCGAAATTTTATTGTCTCAAGATAGTTAAACGGTCACTGAAGTCAACCATATTACATTAGGGCTGAGGGTGGAGGGAAGACTGTCTTGGCCGGCCGGGGTGGCCGACCGGTTCTAGGCGCTACAGTCTGGAACCACGCGACCGCTACGGTCGCAGGTTCGAATCCTGCCTCGGGGATGGATGTGTGCGATATCCTTGGGTTAGTTAAGTTTAATTAGTTCTAAGTTCTAGGCGACTGATGACCTCAGAAGTTAAGTCGCATAGTGCTCAGAGCCATTTTGAAGACTGTCTTGGGCGTACCATTTCAACATCATGTGCAGAAAGTGAATGTTCTTATCTTCACTGTAAGAATGATCACCGCTGTTTCTGGTACTGACAATCAGCTTACTGTCACGCCATTGCCTAGTATGGGGTAACTCTGTGCACAGCTAGAATACTTTTAGCCCAGAAATGAGCTGTCAGACTAACCAACGCATCGAGCTTCGCGTAGTCCATTGTTTATGCGTCTCGGAATTCCAACTCGGCTGCCGCTGAAAATACACACATCATAAAAAGCTTTGCATCACCTCGGTCCCGAGAGTTCCGGAACCTATACAGAAAATTGGAATAGAGATCAACACAAACATCATTTCCGCCCTTTTTATTGCTCATGAAAACCACACAATGCATGTTGTACCACAATACAGCGAGACCTTCAGAAGTGGTGGTTCAGACTGCTGTACACACCGGTACCTCTAATATTCAGTAGCACGTCCTCTTGCATTGATGCATGACTGTATTCGTCGTGGCATACTATCCACTAGTTCATCAAGGCACTGTTGGTCCAGATTGTTCCACTCCTCAACGGCGATTCGGCATAGATCCCTTAGAGTGTTTGGTGGGTCACGTCGTCCATAAACAGCCCTTTTCAATCTATTCCAGGCATTTTCGGTAGGGTTCATGTCTGGAGAACATGCTGACCACTCTAGTCGTGGTATTTCGTTATCATGAAGGAAGTCAATCACAAGATGTGCACGATGGGGACGCGAATTGTCGTCCATGAAGACGAATGCCTCGCCAGTATGCTGCCGATATGGTTGCACTATCGGTCTGAGGATGGAATTCCCGTATCTCACAGCCGTTACAGCGTTTTCCATTACTACCAGCGGCGTACGTCGGCCCCACATAATAACCACAACAAAACAGCAGGGAATCTCCACTTAGCTGCACTCGCTGGACAGCGTGTTCAAATGGTTCAAATGGCTCTGAGCATTATGGGACTTAACAGCTGTGGTCATCAGTCCCCTAGAACTTAGAACTACTTAAACCTAACTAACCTAAGGACATCACACACATCCATGCCCGAGGCAGGATTCGAACCTGCGACCGTAGCAGTCACACGGTTGCGGACTGCGCGCCTAGAACCGCGAGACCACCGCGGCCGGAGGACAGCGTGTCTAAGGCGTTCAGCGTGACCGGGTTGCCTCCAAATACGTCTCCGACGATTGTATGGTTGGAGGCATATGTGACACTCATCGGTGAAGAGAACGTGATGCCAATCCTGGGCGGCTAATTCGGCATGTTTTTGGGCCAATCTGTAACGTGCTGCATGGTGTCGTGGTTGCAAAGATGGACCTCGCCATGGACTTCGGGAGTGAAGTTGCGCATCATGCAGCCTATTGCGCACAGTTTGAGTTGTAACACGACTCATGTGGCTGCACGAAAAGCATTATTCCACATGGTGACGTTGCTGTCAGGGTTCCTCTGTGCCATGATCCGTAGGTAGCGGTCATCCACTGCAGTAGTAGCCCTTGGGTGGCCTGAGCGAGGTATATCATCGACAGTCCCTGTCTCTCTGTACCTTCTCCATGTCGGAACAACATCGCTTTGGTTTACTCTGAGACGCCTGGACACTTCCCTTGTTGAGAGCCCTTTCTGGCACGAAGCAACAATGCAGACGCAATAGAACCGCGGTATTGACCGTCTAGGCATAGTTGAACTATAGACAACACGAGCCGTGTACCTCCTTCCTGGTGGAATGACTGGAACTGATCGGCTGTCGGACCCCCTCCGTCTAATAGGCGCTGCTCATGCATGGTTGTTTGCATCTTTGGGCGGGCTTAGTGACATCTCTGAACAGTCAAAGGGACTGTGTCTGTAATACAATACCCACAGTCAACGTATATCTTCAGGAGTTCTGGGAATGGGGGAGATGCACAACTTTTTTTGATATGTGTACATTCAGTCACGAAATTTGCTGTTGACAGTAGTGGCTGACTCATAAGAAACTGCAAGTGTTCCAGTGAACAATAGACGGAAAAATGATGTACACTTTGATAACACTTCCTTAAGAAGTGTATAGAGTGGTGGGTACTTTTCAACAGGTTTTTCAAATGGTTCAAATGGCTCTGAGCACTATGGGACTTAACATCTGTGGTCATCAGTCCCCTAGAACTTAGAAATACTTAAACCTAACTAACCTAAGGACATCACACACATCCATGCCCGAGGTAGGATTCGAACCTGCGAGCGTAGCAGTCCCGCGGTTCCGGACTGAGCGCCTAGAACCGCTAGACCACCGCGGCCGGCTCAACAGGTTTTATTTCCATCAAAAGGAAATTGAGTGATAAACCACAACGCACTCTAATCCAAGTTGAAAGGCTTCCTTGTGATACATTCGTTATATTCTGCACAGTACTTCCTTGCAGTAGTCGAGAACTTTCCTCTGTAATGTGTTTTTTATTTGTAAACTCTCTCAAAATTATTATCTTCTTATACTAATTTTTTAATTTTTTGTTTATATATTTTCTAATCATCATTTTGTAATCTATGTAGTAACTCGAACCGTGACCAAGTAGCTTTGGCTCACGTGATCCCACAGACCCTAAGAAATAAATAACATAAAAATATGTTTTAAGTATTTTTTCTACTTTTGACAATACCACGTGTTTTATGAGTATAGGGCACGTTTTATAAAACCCTGTATTCTGGTAACTGCAGCTATTCCTCAACGGACCCGTTACTACTTTGTGATAATGGTGCAAAGAGTAGAAATGATTGGAGTTCAGAGACCCACTGACATCGAAATCATTACCCGGGGAAGGAATTGCCCTTCAGCGAGTTTGAAGAGCTCATCCACGGATTCGCCTGAACTAATTTAACAAAACCACAGAAAACTAAATTAGTCTGAGTGGACGGGAATTTGAACTCTGATACTCCGTGATATGAATCCAGTCCCTTAACCGCTACGCTCTCTAGCTAAATGAAATGATAATTTTGCAGTAATGTTAGGTATCCTGTAACTCTGTCTCCACCAACATTACTCGTAACTGTCAGTTACAGGCGACTGCTGGAATTGCTCCTTCTTGTGCAGTCCAAGCTTGTGTACTGTCTCCAGTGGTTTTCGTCGTTCCTTCTGTTTTGCTCGGAACGGTAGTTTTAGTTCATACTACTACACTTCTCGACAGTGACATTACGACTCTACGTAACAAAATCCTTCCAACTTTGCTGGTCATTACCTCTACTGCCTGTGTCTAAATCATAATTTACCACTTGATCTCACAATGTATTGACGCTAAGAGTAATATAACAGTCAGTTTCGTGATTTTGGGAACTTTTAAAGTATTCTAGAATCCTTTTCAAACTATAAACAGAAAGAATACTTTTTCTGATCTCCGTGTTCTGTCCGAAAAGTGGTGAAATCTTGTAGCTTACTTAGAATTATTTTGCTTGCATTGCTTCGAGTCTCATTTATTTAGAATACACATCCAAATATTCTACAGTTACATCTCAAATAATTCACCTCCACCGTCGTATTTAATTCCAGATTTGTTTTGTACTGTAACGCCTCCAGTGGGTCAGAATTTAGTTTCAAGCGAGTAGAACCCTAGTGAAGTGAATTCCTCTCCAGAGCAAACCTGACTTAGCTGACAGGTAGACACGTCATACTCTGCACATCCGCTTTTCAGAATTTAGCAAACTAGGAATTTTCAGGTGCGCTGCACATCGCCCAAATGAAATAAACTGCTACGTCATGCAAGTCTCAACTACTTGAGGAGTGCGATGAACCGAGGCTGTTGAGCAGGTACGGAAATACTGTTCACTGTTCCGACCGGGTCTATGATCCGTTTTAATGACGCAATGGTAATGCACGGGAGAAGCAAAGTCACGAGTCCGGCGATTTTCCTTCAAATTCAGTTGGAATCAGTCAGCTCATACTGGTTACTGGTGATAGTCTTCAGCTGAGTTTACGGTGCTGGAATCTGAAGAATTATTTGCCAAAAAAATTGCAGCTTAAACCTGAAAGGTAACGTCACTGTCGTGCAGTCTTATGCTAGGTTAGATACTCATGTGCTCACTATATGCAATAGCCTAGCGGCATTTATTACCGATTTCTTTTAATTAAACACAACATCAGATTCTCGTGCGTCACCTAGAGTTATTGATTATCCACTTCCTATATTTTAATGATCACTGGTTGTGGAAACAGAAACTTTGAACGTGAGTGCGACAGTGTAAGGTCTCCTGTACAACCAACAGTCAAACAATTTAGCGGCCGCAAACCGTTCTAGCAGCCTTGGTACTGAAAAAAAATTTTGTTCGCGTTTGGCACATGAGTTTCACAACTTGTAGGGATATGAAATGGAATGATCACATAGGCGCAACTGTGAGTAATGCAGGTGGTAGTTTATTTGTAGGACCCTGGGAAAATGTAGTCAGTGTACAAAGCAGACTCACTGCATAATAGTAGTAGTAGTCATTTTCAGTACTGTCGAGTAAAACGTCTTTTCTTACTATTTCAGCATTTGATGTGCTGTGAGTTTCTTTTCATAACAGCTTTCATCCATGACGGAACTTACAGACTTGTATACACGATCAAAATATTCAGGTTTAAAAAATTATTTGTGAATCTGTTACCTCTGAAGTAATACAAAGATTAGGTCAGTGGGCTGTTATTCTAGGACTGCGTGGTTTAAAACTGTGTCCTGTTTCCGGTGTGCTCGTGTTTCCTTTCCCTTTTTGGTATCTGGGATTTATTTGCGAATACAATATTTTACGGTCTTGATGCTTCCAAGAAACTGTCGGCATAGTTTAGTTATATAACTCTGAAGAAAGGAAAGCTAGCAAAAATACGTAGAGTACATGTACCCTGAAACGATGCAAGTACAATCGCTTCCGCGAGCTGAATATTGGAAGTGTTTTTGCTGCCCGTGAACGACACAGTAGGGGGCTCGTTTGGCGATGTTAATCATTATCTGGAACAATCAATACGGCAGGCTTGCGCACTGACTGCTGTTAATAAAGACTGGCACACAGACTTGTTGCCGGCCGTCCACCTATCACTTCCGTAAATAAACGTTTTAACTTCCGTATTTCAATGATGTTCGCTTTTCACGGCCACAGCTTTCTCTCAGTGATTCCGTTTTATGGTTTTTCCTTTATCTGAGTAGGGAGACTTGTCAAGTGGCGACGAGCTTAAAATGTCCGCTCTAATACGAACAATTATTCGTATAGATACTCTTCTGACAGCATAAAATCTAACACTGTGAGCAGCGGCCTTATGTTGATAGTCTTAGTGGAAGATGCGTAAGTGTTTGGAACCTGACCGCTGCACAAGTTTCCTCAAAAAGATTTGACCTTTAGACGGTCAAGGATTTGATAACAGCGTGTTTATAAAGCCTGCAGCGGTTTACTGTGGCTCACTGTACAACGGTATCTATTCGGAGCACCAGGAATCTATGTGAGTAAAACAGCTTAAGGCTATGTTGTTGCAGTTGTTAGCGGCTAATTTTCGAAAGAACAGGAATTTTTACTATCGAGGATGGGAATGTTAATAAGCGGTGCTCTTGATTAATGTCGCCAAATACCAATACAAACACGACCGTTAATTGTAGTACAAAATTCTGATAGTGCTTACCTCAGGGTATTCTTAAACATTTATGGAAAGTCATTGTAAATGGAAAAATCCAAGAAGCTGGTTAATAGTGAAACTCAGATTTTTCAGTATCATACGAGACTTCTCGCATTTTAGGCCTGTATTACACTGTAAAATAAGTTTGTCAAAGGTCTTTTATAAAAGAATTTTTATAAAATATTTGACCGTGCACCGAGGTGCTTTTATCACATTTTGTGTAAAAGCTGGAACGTCGTCGTGCTTTCATAAAAGGTTGGTCAGACCTATATGGCAGTGTAGTTGGGTCTTACGCAAGTTCTTTCCGACTTCGTATCGTCGAACATGCCCTACTTGTCAGCGAAACACGAAAGGTACGTCTACATCTATATAGATATTCCGCAAGCCACCGTACGGCTTAGGGTACCCGGTACCACTACCGCTCATTTCCTTTCCCGTTACACTCACAAACAGAGCGAGTGAAAAACGACTATCTATGTACCTCTGTATGAGCCCTTATTTCTCGAATCTTTTCTTCGTGGTCCTTACGCACAATGTATGTTGGCGGCTGTAGAATCGTTCGGTAGTCAGATTTAAACGTCGGTTCTCTAAATTTTCTCAATAGTGTTTCCCGAAAAGAACGTCGCCTTCCCACCAGGGATTCCCATTTGGGTTCCAAAAGCATCTCCGTAACACTTACGTGATTTTCGAACCTACCGGTAGCAAATCTAGCAATCCGTCTCTGAACTGCGTCGATGTCTTCCTTCAATCCGACACGGTACGAAATCAATACACTCGAGCAGTACCCAAGAATAGGTCGCACCAGCGTCCTATATGCGGCCTCCTTTACAAGTGAACCACTCTTTCCTAAAATTTTCCCAATAAACCTAAATCGACCATTCGGCTTCCTTATCACAGCTCTTACATACTCGTTCCATTTCATATCGCTTTGCAGCGTTACTTCCAGATATTTAAAGAACTTGACTGTGATAAAATGGTTCAAATGGCTCTGAGCACTATGGGACTTAACTGCTGAGGTCATCAGTCCCCTAGAGCTTAGAACTACTTAAACCTAACTAACCTAAGGACATCACACACATCCATGCCCGAGGCAGGATCCGAACCTGCGACCGTAGCGGTCGCGCGGTTCCGGACTGTAGCGCCTAGAACCGCTCGGCCACTCCGGCCGGCTGATGTGTCAAGCAGGACACAAATAATACTGTAACCGAACGTAACACGTTTGTTCTTCCTCCTCATCCACATTAACTTACATTTTTCCACGTTTAGAGCTAGCTGTCTTTCATCACACCAACTAGAAATTTCGTCTAAGTCGTCTTGTGTCTTCCTACAGTCACTCAGCTTCGACACTCTACCGTAAAGCACAGCGTCATCAGCAAACAACGGCAGACTGCTGCCCACCCTGTCAGCCAAATCATTTGTGTTTATAGAGAACAACAGGTATGTGACATCAGGGCCGGTACTAGGTACAGTCATCTGTTGTAATTACTCAGCTTTTAGAGAGTTACCTGCCTCCAGTAAACAAATGAACCGACATTTTCTCATCCTGACTTCCTTCACGATGTTGCGAACTCGTACCTCACATCCTCACGATTTTTTGGCTCACACAGTGCCAGCGACGACGTGGATGGTGGGCAATGGAACTTTCTTATACAGTGAACAGTAAATCATAAATCACTTTTCTGAAATTCCCTAAATAGGTGGTGTTCACAAACTTAGTATTGCACTGTTGCAGACCATCTTCAGGTAAGGACGCTTAGTATTTGCTTTGCTGTAAGGAGAGTAGTGGGTGTACAAAAATGGTTCAAATGGCTCTGAGCACTATGCGACTTAACTTCTGACGTCATCAGTCCCCTAGTACTTAGAACTACTTAAACCTAACTAACCTAAGGACATCACACACATCCATGCCCGAGGCAGGATTCGAACCTGCGACCGTAGCGGTCACGCGGTTCTAGACTGAAGCGCCTAGAACCGCACGGCCACTCCGGCTGGCAGTGGGTGTACATGTGGAAGTTATTCGACTGCGATCTACCCGAAGGAAACATCCCAACATTCGCTTTATGCGACTTCAGGATACCACCGAAAACCCAGATCTTCATGGCCGGACAACGAGTTGAACCCCACTGCTACGAATACGAGTTCAGTGCCTTAACCACTGAACAACCTCGGTCGTTGATGTTGTACCAGTGCCATTTTCCATCTTTTCTCTTCGATTCAAAGATTATGCATACGAATAACGATTGTAAGGATCACCAGCAAAAGCCCGAATTTTTCTAGTTTCAACAAAATGGTCATTACGTTGGATGTATATGACAGAAAGTAGATTGTTTACTGACTTGGTACTGCAATGTTTGCAGACTAATAAGGATATCTGTGCCGATTTTAAACAGGTGTGAAGAACTCACCAGAAATTTAATAATAAAACGTAAGCGCTATCACGATTAATTTTAGCATCAGCCCGTACGACGCGAGGGTGGCCGAGCTGTAACGCTAGATAACAATGAACGGTACAGTACGGCACAGTCGTAGTGCTTATCGAACTCAGAGATTTCAGAAAATATTCTAAAAAATAACGCAGATCATGTAAATCATGTAAAATAAGCCGATACACTACGAGCCTCAGATGCACACTCCTATCTGCACTTCTTTCTAAAAGACCACTCCAGCATTCGCCTTAAGAGGTCTAGGGATACTACACGAACCTGGCACTCGACGGCCGGATGTGAACCCTGTTCCTGTCGGATGAGAGTCCACTGCCGTAATCGTCTAGCTGGAAGATAACATCGTCTTGTTAGGTGAACTGTGAAAAGCTACTCGTTGCTCAAATTACGTCAAACACTTCCGGAAACAGGTCAGTTTCAGTTATATATGGAAATTTCACTTCTTGTGATTTGAGGCAATGATTATTTTTCTGCTTAGTAGATTGTATGTTGCGAAGAACATTCCTGAGAAGTTAAAGTGGCTCTGAGCACTATGGGACTTAACAGCTGAGGTCATCAGTCCCCTAGAACTTAGAACTACTTAAATCTAACTAACCTAAGGACATCACACACATCCATGCCCGAGGCAGGATTCGAACCTGCGACCGTAGCAGTCGCGCGGTTCCAGACTGAAGCGCCTAGAACCGCTCGGCCACACCGGCCGGCGAGAAGTTAAGGTGTTGAGCAGAAATCCGGATTACAGTTTGTTTGCATCACACAATTTTACTCGTCATAAAAGTTGAAATAGTACGAAGTCACAGTCGAGAAATATAATTCCAGTCACAAAGCATAAAATCATTCAGTAGTTGTCTGCGGAAACATGAGTGCATACAGAGTCAGAAACTTACGTTACGTTCACGTAAGGGCGCTGATGACCTCGCTGTTGAGCGCCCATAAACCCCAACACACACACACTCGTTCACGTAATAACGGATGAAGTGCATACTGGTGAATTGAAGACAAACTGCCTCTCAAGAATAGATAAAGTAGTTTTGGAAAATAGCTTCAGTTCTATCGCAACAGCACCAAATATTCCACCCTGCAACTGAAATGATTTTCATGCGTGCTCCAGGCCAACCGAGGGGACGTCCGAAATTTAGTGATTTATACGTAGTTGGACATTTAATAAATTATTTTGGAATCTTCAGCAAAAAATCGAAACTTCTGAGATGTAGAAAAAGGATGACGAATGATCTGCAGGAACTATGAGCAAAAGCATCTCCAGCGGATACTCCGAAACTTAAAGAAACAATCAATTAACGCTTTCTGTCTTTGATTCTACTTAAGAACTGTGTGACTGAGTGCTGTAAATTGTTTGTATTTCTACATATACTTATTATATGATAGTTATAAGCTTCTTAGTTGATGGAAATATTTCACTCGTACTTTGCAAATGTCTTTTTCGTGTGTGTGGGAATGAAGTATTACTCCATTTGGGCTGCATAAGGTCGTCTGTTTTTGTTGTATGTACGTCGCCAGTTTCGACGTAAAGCCATTTTGAAGTAGTGAAGATAGAAACAGTCGCATGACATCGCTGGCTGGGAGACCCCGAGGTGTAGGTTCAGTAGCCTAATCCGAAAGGATTTCCTTTTACCGGGCAAAATAGCCACTTTACACGTGGTGATTGAAAGTTGTACTGTAATGGGTGTGTATGCAGTGGCGTGTCATGTTTGTGTTGTACATGATGAGAGAATGAGCGCGGGGTGGGGGAAGACGGGGGTGGGGGGTGAATCCTGGAGTCGGGGCATAGCCTGATCCTCTGGAATACCACCAATGGGACCACTGGGTGTTACGTCTTCATCCGACGGACGGATCGCCATCACATCGAGACACGCTGCGGAAAGGTCTGGAATTTAATACAGAACATTGGCGCGAAGTCTGGCGATCAGGAACCCTACGCCAACACATCGCCTCCTCTTGCCTGCCAAATACTGGTTTTTCAAATTTCACTCCCCGCTACGATTAGAACTGGCTATTTGGGCTACTTGCCACCGGACGGACGTGCGCTTTGCGGCCACATCTACGGAAGTGGGTTTTCCAGCAGTAAATATGATGAAAGCAAATATTGTATCACCTATGTGTTGCTTGAGGCTTTCCCGACGGACATGTTGTATATATGGTTCTCGGGCGAGACGTCGGATGTCATAGTGAAAACTATGACATCCGACGTCTTGCCCGAGAACCATATATACAATTGTATCAGCTAGCTTTCCATCCCATTTCAGTGTATTTCACATACAATGATCCAACTTGCTTGTTAGTATGAGAACTGGGTAATGGATGCCGGCTCCAGCGTTGAGCGTAACATCCAAATAAAACACAGTGTGCTGGTTCCACCATTCGTTATATGGTTTTCATATTCACGCGTAACCTGAAACTCTGTACTTGTAACAAAATGGTAAAAAAATGTAAATGTCCTTTGACACTGTTGGCTGAAACATCACAAGGGGATGAGTTCAGGCATATGTCGGAAAGGGTATGCTTCCTCCGTGCACACTGGCTCCTTTCCTTTCGGATATGTGAAAGTTGTTTGGTATGGGTATTTGTGGAGTGCAGATGAGAATAATGGTGTAATGTTATGTTTGTGTCGAATGATAATGATGACGATGATGGTGATACTGAGGGAAGGGAGAGGGTGGAACTCGGTGCCTGCTCCTCTCGAACAGCACCACCAACGGGGCCACCTTGTTCAACGTCCTCACCTGACGGACGTATCACTTCGTGAGACACTGTGTACAGGTTTGGAATGTAATACAGGACACTGGAGCAAAGACTGGTGGCCGGCCGGGGTGGCCGAGCGGTTCTAGGCGCTACAGTCTGGAACCGCGCGACCGCTACGGTCGCAGGTTCGAATCCTGCCTCGGGCATGGGTGTGCGTGTTGTGCTTAGGTTAGTTAGGTTTAAGTAGTTCTAAGTTCTATGAGACTGATGACCTTAGAAGTTAAATCCCATAGTGCTCAGACCCATTTGAACCATTTTGAAAGACTGCTGATCAGGAACTTTACGCCGTCACCTCTCCTCCACTTGCTGACCAAGTACGGGCGGTGAAATTTTCATTCACCATCGGGATTCGAACCGGCTTACCTCCGAGTCGAACGCCAACGCACAGGCGTCCGTTAGTCATCTCGGCTGTGGAGGCGGATAACACACTGTTATGGGATGGAAAGCATTCTGAAATGACCTTTGCTTACCTCATACGTACTACTTGAAGAGCCGCTACCCGTTATCGGTTCGCATATTAACGTGTGATGTGAAACATTTTGGCCTGCCGTTGTGGCCGAGCGGTTCTAGGCGCTTCAATCCGGAACCGCGCTGCTGCTACGGTCGCAGATTCGAATCCTGCCTCGGGCATGGATGTGTGTGATGTCCTTAGGTTAGTTAGGTTTAAGTAGTTCTAAGTTCGAGGGGACTGATGACCTCAGATGGTAAGTCCCACAGTGCTCAGAGCGATTTGAACCATTTTTTGAAACATTTTGTTTGAAATACACTGACGTGGAATGATCTTTGCTTGAGCCATAGTTACTGCTCGTAAATGGCTAAAAGAAGACAATATTGTTTAGCTGATGTGTAACATTGGTTATATCCTTCCCACAGCGCGTGGAGGCTGTGGAGCCCCAAATCGACAAATTATATAATTTTCACTTATTTTTCAAGCAAACATGGTCGGCCATCTTGTACTCGTATGTCGCTCATTCTGTAAATACAATTGTGTCATAAATCTGTTATTGTGCCGAAGACAGATACGCAGGGATCACTACACGCAGGCTTACATGCAGCTCGCTGTACTATGTAGTTGTTTTTATTTTGCAGGTCCCTCTCGATCACACAAACTTTTACACTTCACTATTACCTGTTTCAGTTACTGCTATTTCCAGATCTGTTACAGACAAAAAAGTGGTGTAACCAACTAAGTTCAATTTCCTGCAGATGAATCTATAAAGGGCCTGGTGCTGCATATGAAAAATATAAAGTATTCACATGATTAACAATCTTACATACCAGTCATACACACCATAAGATATTCAGATGTAGGTATCAACGTCCAATTATACATCCCGGTACATAGTAAGTGCTAATAATGACATGGACGCGTCTGGTGTTTATACAAATAACTGAGGTCAGCAGAGGGCACTTGTTGTGTACATAGTTCCGCGTAGTCAGCGCGTATACAACTTTCCCACTAGAGCGCGCCCCGCTAAGCACAACAGCGCAGGCGCAGCGCTCGTCCGTCTCCGCACTACGAGACGGCGCTGTCATAGAGACGGACCAAATTCTGCTTCCGCCGATCTGCCTATTAATATGTAACGCAGCCAATGAGATTGCTGCTAACGTAGAACCTTTTCTCCTCGCGGATCACACTCGCGCAGTGATACCTGAACGCGCGAGGTATTATAACGACTGTACAGACCTCAGATTAGTCTGCATTTGTCTGCATTAGTCTGTATCAGTCTATAGTCAAGTTTCAGTCTGCGCCTAATAAGATAATCATATTCCTGTACATAGCCATGAAGAGAAATGTATAGACACTTTGTCAAGTATCAGAGATATGTGAGAATAAGATTAACGTACCAAGACCAAAGGGCCGACCGATGTGGCCGAGCGGTTCTAGGCGCTTCAGTCTGGAACCGCGCGACCGCTACGGTCGCAGGTTCGAATCCTGCCTCGGGCATGGATGTGTGTGATGTCCTTAGGTTAGTTAGGTTTAAGTAGTTCTAAGTTCTAGGGGACTGATGACCTCAGATGTAAGTCCCATAGTGCTCAGAGCCATTTGAACCAAAGGAACATCAGATTATCAATTGTAAATAGCATCCAGAACCAAGTTAAGTTATTTCTATGCTTTTTATTATTTTAATAAATGTGTGTGAAAATTAATCAAGTTCTGTTTAAAGTTGGTCACCGTCATTCTGCTACTCTAAGCGTGCAAGTGGCATTTCTATCGTCTGACCTAACGGCAGAAGATAAACACGCCACGATAAGACCACGAGACATATTGCTGACGCTCGCCTACTTCGCTAGAGCGACAAGTCAAATAATCTGATGGTGTGTGTACCGAAGGTCTTGCAGTACGCACACCACAGTACTATACCTAAGGTACATGGGTAACCAGTATCGCAAAGTTAACAGTTAAAAGGCACTATGCGTAGTCATTAATTAAAATTAATTCACATGGCAAAATAAGTGCCTGACAATAAAACATGTACTGTCACAAATTATGTGGAATTAAATCCATACTTAAAATCCACATAAAAGTGCTAATAGTAATAATACGAATCGCCTAGCGTGGCAAAGTAAAACACAATTGTGTAAAAGCCAGTATAAGAAGTTTAAAAATAAAATCACATCTATAAATCGAAACCTTCCAGCATGACAAAACAATTAAACCACAACCGTAAGTGTACGGTGATAAACGAAACAGTGACTATTAATTAAAAAGTCCATAGTCTGTAATACACCGGGAGAAGGATCTCAATGGCACCGCCTCGTGGCTGTTCTGAAGTTCTTTTCTTGTGGGGAAGAAGGCCCAGTGTCTTCGCCGCTTGTTGAAATGGCTCTTGAACACTATGGGACTTAACATCTGAGGTCATCAGTCCCCTATAACTTAGAGCTACTTAAACCTAACTAACCTAAGGACATCACACACATCCATGCCCGAGGCAGGATTCGAACCTGCGACCGTAGCAGTCGCGCGGTTCCGGACTGAGCGCTTAGAACCGCTAGACCACCGCGGCCGGCCGCCGCTTGTTGCCGGCGCACACGACAGCACGCCAAGCTGCTGGGGTGCTAGACGCTGCTCAAACTAGTAGGTTTCTGTTCACATCAAAATAAGCATTCAGGTCAGTAATTCCAGTTGCGGTTTTCTGTGTACATAAATCTCCATTTCCTCGAGTTGGTTCAGTAATTGTCCCTTGGGCGCCCTATGCAACACGTTCATATTATCCTCTATGTTTCCTGCCGGATGTTTTTCTCTGTCCAAATGTGTACCGAAAAAGCTCTACAACGAGTCTTGAAATTCCTTACCATCTGACCGTTATAAAACTTGTCACAGTCTTGGCAGTTGGTCTTATTGACATCAGATTCTAAATTGGCGTAGCGTAGAACCAGTTGTACCTTTCGTTTGAAATCCAATTTTCACTTTCGTTTTTCTGAGAGCTTATGCAATTCTGTCGGAAAGTGCACCATTATATGGCACAGCAACAAACTTCTTGCCTTCTGGTTCTACTATCTCCTTCTTGTCACGTATTTTTGACTAAGTTTATTATAAAGGAGGGGCATATGATCAGCACACCACTGTCCCGGCCGGTGTCAGCTTTCGCGACTGGAGGAGGAGGAGGAGGAGATTAGTGTTTAACGTCCCGTCGACAACGAGGTCATTAGAGACGGAGCGCAAGCTCGGGTGAGGGAAGGATGGGGAAGGAAATCGGCCGTGCCCTTTCAAAGGAACCATCCCGGCATTTGCCTGAAGCGATTTAGGGAAATCACGTAAAACCTAAATCAGGATGGCCGGAGACGGGATTGAACCGTCGTCCTCCCGAATGCGAGTCCAGTGTGCTAACCACTGCGCCACCTCGCTCGGTCGCGACTGGAGACGCTACTTCTCAATCAAGTATCTCCTCAACAGCTGAGTGCATCCCGCTTGCCAACAACGCTTGGCCGTTCCGGCCAGTCACCCATCCAAGTGTTAGCCAAGCTAGACAGCGTTTCGCCTGGGTAACCATATAGACTGATCAGCCAGAACATTGTGAGCACCGACCTACTATCGATATAAACCCGTTCAGACGATAGCAGCGTCACCTGGCGAGGAATGACTGCTAGTCGGCCACACACACGGGGCCTGCAGTATCAGTGAGTGTGCTGTCGATGCGTAGAATAGGGAAGGCGCGCGATCTATCTGAGTTAGACCGAGGGCAGATTATGATGGCCCAGCGACTCATCACGAGAATTTCTGAAGCTGCACGACTTGCCGGGTGTTCGAGGAGTGATGTGGTGAGTGTCTTCAACACGTGGAGAAACCAACAGGAAACCGTGTCCAGACGTCGTGGGATTGGGCGGCCACCCGTTGTTACAGATGTCGGAGGTCGTAGGCTGTGCAGTCTGGTAAAACAAGACAGGCGGCGAACTGTGGCAGAACTGTCAGACTTTGATGCTGTGTGGAGTAAACACACAGTACACTGAACACTCCTAACGGTGTGCCTCCGCAGCCGACGATCCGTGCCAAAGTTAACACCATGAAACCGGCAACTACGAAAGAAATTGGCACATGACCATCGGCACTGGACTTTGGCGCAGTGGCAGAGCGTTACGTGATGAATCCCGATACCTTCTTCATCGTGCCAATGGGAGGGTGCGAATCCGTCGTGTTCCAGGGTAACAGCTCCTTGAAACCTGTACTACGGAGACAAGCAGGCAACGGCTCCATTGTGCTCTGGGGAACATTCACGTGGACATTCATGGGTCCAGAGGAGCTCGTGCAAGGCACCATGACGGCCACGGAGTATCGTAAAGAATCTGGAAATCTGTGGTAGAGTGTTACGGGATCAAACTGTTGAGGTCATCGGTCCCTAGGCTTACGCACTACTTAAGCTAACTTAAACTAACTGACGCTAAGGACAACACACACACCCATGCCCGAGGGAGGATTCGAACCTCCGACGGGGGCAGCCGCGCTGACCGTGACAAGGCGCCCTAGACCGGGCGGCTACCAGGGAGTATAGTACACTGGTTGCAGACCACGTACACCCTCCGTGACGATCATGTTTCCTGACGGCAGTGGCATGTTTGAGCGAGATAATGCACCATGTGACAAGGCCAGGTGTGTGATGGAGTGGTTCGAGGAACACGATGGCGAGTTCCGATTGATGTGCTGGCTCCCCAGCTCACCAGATCTTAACCCAGTCAAACACATCTGGGATGTGATTGAACGTGGCGTCAAATTTCAACGCCCTCTCCCACGGAATTTACGGCAATTAGGTAACTCGTGTGTGCAGATGTGGTGCCAGCTTCCTCCAGCGACCTACCAAGGCCTCATTGCTTCCATGCCACGAGGCGTCTCTGCTGTTATCTGTGCCAAAGTGCGAAAGGGGGACATACCTGCTATTAGTTAGGTGGTCAAAATGTTCTGGCTGATCAGTGTGTATGTTTAGCAAAATAGATAAGCACTCCGTCTTCAGGCCACAAGTGGCCCATCGGGACCATCCGACCGCCGTGTCATCCTCAGCTGAGGATGCGGATAGGAGGGGCGTGTGGTCAGCACACCGGTCTCCCGGTCGTTACGATGGTTTTCTATGAGCGGAGCCGCTACTGTTCAGTCGAGTAGCTCCTCAGCTGGCATCACGAGGCTGAGTGCAACCCGAAAAATGGCAACAGCGCATGGCGCCCCGGATGTTCACCCATGCAAGTGCCGGCCACGCCCGACAGCGCTTAACTTCGGTGATCTGACGGGAACCGGTGTATCCACTACGACAAGGCCGTTGCCCTCAAAATAGATAAGCAAGATGTTATATCATTTCTTAAACAGGAAATAGAACCATTTGATTCAAGCGAATAGTTGACGAAATTCTATAAAATGTGTACCTATCAGAATAAGTAAAGGTGGTGGAGACCCTCCTTGACATACAGGCAATATTAGCAGTACCTACTGCAAAACAGGTACAAAACAAAGTCTAAATCCGCCGATAGCAGATGTTTATTGAAACGATCTCGGCTGTCAGAAGACCAATGTGTCTAGGCTTCAAGAACTGGCGCAGAAAAATATCACAGGATCTGTCTCGAAACCCGAAGCAATTCTTGTAATATGTTAAGGCTGTCAATGGTACAAACGTTAGTAAGCCTGAATGGTGAATTCTGTCTTGAAGTGTTCTTTTACAAAGGATACTTATGTAGTGTGATTCGATAGTCCTAGAGTCGTTATGATGAGTGACTCAGTAGTCACTGAAAGTGGTGTCGGAAAGAAGCTTCAGTCGTTAAAGTCAATAAAAGCCCCTAGGACGCGATGAAGTCTATTAAATTTCATATAGAATTCAAATTTAATTATCTCCACTCTTGACCGTAATTTGCCGCAAATCCCTCGATAGTCGATGTGTCCCCTGTGATTTGAAAAGTGCATGGGTCACACTCATCTACACAAAGGAGGGATAATAGCGTCCTACATCACTCACATATACTTGTAGCGGAATTCCAGAACGTATTTTGAGCCAAACATTACGACGTACCTGAAACAAAATATTTTTGCCATAGAAATTAGTACGGGGTTGAAAGCATCGATCATGCGAAATTCATTTCGCGCTCTTCAATTGTAATATTGTCATTAAAATGTGTAGAGAAAAGAAGCCTGTTTCGGTTTTTTTTAGAAATTCGGATAGCTTTTGATTCGTTACCACATTTACGTTTTCTAAAGAGAACGCTTTCTTGCGGCAAAACTAACCAGTTTGTGATTGAATCGTTAATTTCCTGACGTGTGGGACATAACTCGTTATCCTGAATAGATAGTCTTCTACAAACACTGAAGCAGTATCTGATGTTTTCAATGAGAGTGTAATAGAATCGTTGTCATTCATTTTAAACATAATGACTTAGCGAAAGGTATAGTTGCAGCTTTCACTTTTCGCAGTTGATGTGGTGACCTACTAAAAAATTCTTTCCTGTAAGAAACTGTACTAAAATCCTGTAAGATCTCGACAAAATATCACATTGATACCAAGACTCGTAACTAACTCTCGATGTGTTAATGTCCTTGTAACTAAACGAAGCGTAAAAGATTGGTATACTTTGACTGCAGGATTAGTGACTCACAACCGAAGGCAGTTGTCAGTTGCAGATAACTCATACGGCAGGCTACTGGTATAATACTGAGAAACTGCAGGAAGAGACCGCACACTAAAGCGTTGTACGGCTCATAGTAGAGTGTACGGGAGCCGTCCCATAGCGGACTAGAAGGGACAAAGAAGGGCTGCGCGGATGGTCACAGGCTTGTTAGACTGACGACAGAGTGAAAAATGTTAGCTGTCAGACTCTCGAAGAGATACGCTGTGCACCTCTCAAGAAACTTCTCAGAGAACTTGAAGAACCGACTTTCAGGGCAGAAATTGTGAATATTCTTCAGTCCTCATTCATCATCTGGTTTCGAACCTCTACCAGTAACCATGTTTACACACTAAATTACTGGATTTCAGGTCCGCCAATTACACAAGCAACTGTTTCCTATTACTGCCCAGGCTGGTTTCAGCACCTTTGTGCCATCGCTAGTGGTTACTTTTATTCATTTCTGTAAAGCGCAAAGATGTTTTAAGTAATAATTATTCTAACTAAATTACGCCTAAAACAGTTTTTGTCTATTGTTGTTATTACTCAATTTTGTTTCTGAATTGTCGGGTTATGTACTACCTCTTTATATTACTGGAAGTTGATAGCTTATCATCAGCAATTAAGTGGTGTTACTGTGAGTTTAGTTGGTAAGTTAACAAATCATTTTATCTAAACTACATTAAACAGCTCTCATGGATTAGGCCTTAGACGGCCCCTCCTGCCGGAGGTTCGAGTCCTCCCTCGGGTATGGGTGTGTTTGTTGTTCTTAGCGTAAGTTAATTTAAGTAGTACGTAAGTCTAGCAACCGATGATCTCAGCAGTTTGGTCCCTTAGGAATTCACACACATCTGAACATTTTTAGGCCTTAGATTTGTTCCGACTGGCCGTCTGCTTCCTATGACGCAGTACGAGCAACATCTATGATCGTGGAACATGTGATCAGCGTGTTACCAATTCCTCCAGCCATTATTACCAGTAGGAGAATCCTTGTGGTGCCGCTCCTTCTTTATTCAAGCAGCTCCTCATTTGGCCTTGCGAGGCTGGGCGGAGTCGACACAGGCCTCCATATGTCAGAAAAAATCCGAGGTGGAACCAAGAGTCGAACCTGGCTCCTTCCACGGCGAAGGCAGCGACGCAAACTTTTTTTTTGAAAGAGGTCTATAATATTTATGCCTGCTAAAAAGCCCGAAAAAAAAGAAATATGTGTACGGCATTATTTTTTAAGGGAACATGAAAACATTATTTCCAGAAAATACAGCAAATCAGCAGATAACGTCAGAAAATGCAAGTGAGGAAGACTGATCGTTTCTTATAAGTTGATCGAAGGTAGGGACGATGGGAGATGTGCACGTATGGGGTGTCTCTGGCTCGATGACAGGGCGGGGTTCCGAATGGGCAGGGGTCGACCACACGAAGCGTGGCCATGGCGTCCCCAATACCAACGACAATGGTCAGTCAAGGAACGAGTTACCCAACTGTAGTCATGAAATTCCATGGTCTGTCACAGCAGTGGTAAGTGGGGGAGAGGGGACCTTTGCCTTTCGCAGGCAAGTGCGCTACAATCTGTCCCGAGGTCCCGAGTTCGAGTCTCGGTCTGGCACACAGTTTTAATCTGCCAGGAAGTTTCATATCAGCGCACACTCCACTGCAGAGTGAAAATCTCATTCTGGAAACATCCCCCAGGCTGTGGCTAAGCCATGTCTCCGCAATATCCTTTCTTTCAGGAGTGCTAGTTCTGCAAGTTTCGCAGGAGAGCTTCTGTAAAATTTGGAAGGTAGGAGACGAGGTACTGGCAGAAGTAAAGCTATGAGGACCGAGCGTGAGTCGTGCTTGGGTAACTCAGACGGTAGAGCACTTGCCCGCAAAAGGCAAAGGTTCCGAGTTCGAGTCTCGGTCCGGCACACAGTTTTAATCTCCCAGGAAGTTTCATATCAGCGCACACTCTGCTGCAGAGGGAAAATCTCATTCTGGAACGAGGTGCGATGTCAGAGTTGGTGCAGACCGACAGGACCACAAGTAAGGACGGCAGCGACGAAAGAGAGACACGCCCATACGCCACCGCTGCCAGAAGAGTACTTACGTCAGAGCGCAGCGCCGCTCTCCCCACTCTCTAATCATCGTCACCTAAGACGCCAGCATCGTCTTACTACAGATCCAGCAACGTGTGTTGCATTACAAAGTTTATAGTCAACTGTACGTTGAGATGAGACAATCATTCTGTAATGTATCGAGTGATAAGCTATTGTGTTCGAGCGACAGTAACATAGGCATTTATCGCATTTATCATTCCTGTGGACCGGGATTGTTTCCATGTTAAGTATTCTATCTCGTTCACGATTCAATAAAGTGATTTAATATTTAGTGCGTGCTGTAGTGTCTGCTCGATCTCCTCCAGAAGTAATCCTGGGCTTGCTAGGGTCCACTACAGTGCCAATGCGATTGTCTCAAATGGTTTCTTCGTCCACCACTACAGACTGTTCAACCGGTTGGGAAAGGAAACGGGCACATATTTTGAGCTCTACATGATCCAGGAAAAGTGTGCCCCCTACTGCTCCAAATTCAGGACACAGAGAGGGCATCGCCAAATCTGTCGCCATGCGGCAGTAACAATGGCACCTACTGCATATACACCTTACAGGCATCTAAACCTGCACTACATTTGCTTCGATGGTGTTTCACCCCTCAGTATCGCGTGGTAAGTCTCAGTTCACGCACAAACGCGACGACAGAAAGAGATATGATTACACATTATGGTCTCTCGGCAACCACTCTTGAACCGTGGTGCAGACATGGTAGCGGAAGGATTTGATTCCATAGTGGGCAAAGAAATAATCCAGAAGCTATAACTGAACGCTGTGTATTATAAATAGGTTGCAGAAGGGGCCTTGAGTTAGTACTTTTCATTCTCGCGTATGATTATTTTTTTAGAGATGAACAACTCCTATGCAGAAATCGGTAAGGATTTGTAATCGAATAAACGGTCCAGTTGCACTTTTTTCTTTTAAATAGCACGACCAGTTTCGGCTCCCATCCCTGTCTGTGTACCCTCATGACGACAGACATATAGCCACTGAAAAATGAGCTGTCGTGCCATCTAAAAGAAAAAAAAAAGTGCAACTGGTGCGCTTATTCGATTGTTAATCAGTACTACAGTTATAAAACCTGACCCACAATGCACCGCAACCTGGACAAGAAAATAATCAGTAATAATCCCGCAAACGTCGATTGTATAACTCTCAGATTCTTCTGTTCTTTCACGAGATTTAGTAGGCTGCAGTTGGCGGAGCCGGAGTTGATGAGATATCTCTTGACATCTCAAAACGTCCTGTAGCACACTAAATAAGTGCTTATGTTGTTTAGAAACATACATGCGACTGGACTGAAAACTTCCTAGCAGACAGAACTCATATGTCGCCAATAATCTAGAAGCACCGCCATAAGCTAACGTAGTGTTCGGAGTGTGACTGTTCACGATTTGCAGTATGCTTTCGTGACGAAGCTACTACCTCTGAGGGAAGATGAAGAAGTAAAAGTGTATTAATCTGAAACATCGGACCCCGATCCGTAACCTCCTGAATCTAAAGTTATCAGCGGAAATGAGCACATTTAGATTTTACCGTTGGTCCGCTGACGCTAATAAAAATCCAAGAAGGCGAATTTTGTAACAATTTTACTCACTTGGACAGTGTGTTGCATTCGTACCAGTTGTTCCAGAAGGCATGCCCACGCATCTCCGCAGACAGTACGTCGTCACTCACGAGCTCTGCCGTACACGATCAAATAACGCTGGGGTTGTTGGAACAGTGCCGCAAGTAGCGATAATTCTTGTCAGAAGATCCTATTCGGGTTCGACAAGTTCTTCGTACACAAGACTTTTCACATGGTGCTATAAGAAGAAACCAAATAGGATCGGATCATATGGACGAGTTGGTCACGAAACTGACATTCGTTTTTCTACATACCACTCAGAGAATGTTTTCTGCATCCGTTCACAAGCAATTTGTGCAAAGTTTCCTTATACGCCATATTGCTGGAACGATATAGTTTCACGAAGATCAGATAGGATCTCTACTAAGAAAATGGAAACGTGTCTGTCAGAAACCCGGTGTACACAGCGTGCAGTCAAGTTGGGAGAAAACATACACGGGGCTTATTTCTTCATCTACATCTACATCTTCATACATACTTCGCAATCCACCATACGGTGCGTGGCGGAGGGTACCTCGTACCACAACTAGCATCTTCCCTCCCTGTTCCACTCCCAAACAGAACGAGGGAAAAATGACTGCCTATATGCCTCTGTACGAGCCCTAATCTCTCTTATCTTATCTTTGTGGTCTTTCCGCGAAATGTAAGTTGGCGGCAGTAAAATTGTACTGCAGTCAGCCTCAAATGCTGTTTCTCTAAATTTCCTCAGTAGCGATTCACGAAAAGAACGCCTCCTTTCCTCTAGAAACTCTCATCAGAGTTCCTGAAACATTTCCGTAAAACTCGCGTTATGATCAAACTTACCAGTAACAAATCTAGCAGCCCGCCTCTGAATTGCTTCTATGTCCTGCCTCAATCCGACCTGATAGGGATCCCAAACGTTCGAGCAGTACTCAAGAATAGGTCGTATTAGTGTTTTATAGTTGGTCTCCTTTACAGATGAACCACATCTTCCCAAAATTCTGTCAATGAACCGAAGACGACTATCCGCCTTCCCCACAACTGCCATTACATGCTTGTCCCACTTCATATCGCTCTGCAATGTTACGCCCAAATATTTAATCGACGTGACTGTGTCAAGCGCTACACTACTAATGGAGTATTCAAACATTACAGGATTCTGTTTCCTATTCATCTGCATTAATTTACATTTATCTATATTTAGAGTTAGCTGCCATTCTCTACACCAATCACAAATCCTGTCCAAGTCATCTTGTATCCTCCTACAGTCACTCAAAAACGACACCTTCGCGTACACCACAGCATCATCAGCAAACAGCCGCACATTGCTATCCACCGTATCCAAAAGATCATTTATGTAGATAGAAAACAACAGCGGACCTACCACACTTCCCTGGGGCACTCCAGATGATACCCTCACCTCCGAAGAACACTCACCATCGAGGACAACGTACTGGGTTCTATGACTTAAGAAGTCTTCGAGCCATTCACATATTTGGGAACCATTCCCATATGCTCGTACCTTAGTTAGGAGTCTGCAGTGGGGCACCGATTCAAACGCTTTCCGGAAGTCAAGGAATATGGCATCCGTCTGATACCCTTCATCCATGGTTCGCAAGATATCATGTGAAAAAAGGGCGAGTTGCGTTTCGCAGGAGCGATGCTTTCCAAAGCCGTGCTGATCCATGGACAGCAACTTCTCTGTCTCAAGGAAATTTATTATATTCGAACTGAGAATATGTTCGAGAATCCTTTAACAAACCGATGGTCTGTAATTTTGAGGATCCGTCCTTCTACCCTTCTTATATACAGGCGTCGCCTGCGCTTTTTTTCCAGTCATTGACGATGTGCAGCTACAAGTTCAATACGAAACCACGTCGATGTCTGTCCATAAATGTAATGTGCGGAGTCTCAACTGCCCAAACATGAACACAGAGCACTCAGTCTCTGGTAGAGCGCGTTTCACCCGAAAAAATGCATACATAGGAAAATGAAAATCGATCATAGAGCGCAGCAGCACCCATTGTCTCGACACGACGCGAAGTCCCAAGTTCTCACTCTTTAAAGCATTTCCTGTGATGAAAGGAAGAGGCGCGGTTGCAGTTCTCGTTTGCCTGCGCGACAACGTTAGCAGCTGCGTCCATAATAAGCTTCCCGGACAAAAAAAAAATTCATCCCAATGCTCACGCACAGATGATTCGTTAAGCCGTTACAGATGGCTCAGCGATCGAGTCACGTGGTCAACCGCATGCGACTTGCACAAGGCAGTAGCGACCACTGAGATATTTATGTTTCAAGAGGACAGTGTACGTAAACACGGTAAACTTGACAGAGCGGCAAAAAAGGGGCAATCGCGTATGGTCGTGCAGATGGCCATATGGTGTGTGAAGTTGCTGGATTTGGAGGTACAAGGAAGGATAGGACTACAGCAATCAGTCGCACTCAGTTGGTTTTTTATTATTCTTGCATAACCAGATTTCAGTTATAAACATTCATCTTCAGTGGATTTGAGTGAGTTATAATCGAACAACCTCCCAGCAGTACATATCACCACATGAATTTACCGATTTACAGGCAGAGAGAAACATCCTTCTGCTGAAATATGTATGTGCAAGAATAATAATGAAAATAATAATGCACAGTCGCTGTGCACAATGGCTCCGTAGGGAATCAAAGTTGCATTTATTGGCGTTTCGCGGCGGATTGTTCACTGTGTCGACAAGCAGTGGTGTAACACACGGGGTCGCGAAACACGACGCCAGAACTGCGGTCGGAAAAAAAATTCTGAAGAGAGGGATGGGAGATGCGTTTCACGGCTTCAGAATTAAGATCACTTCCAAACCCGGCTGAAATTGCCTCTAGCAGTGAATAGATCCATGCCCGACTGTCAGCGACAGAGCATTGGAACGGGAACTACATGCAATGAACATTTAGAGTCGGTCATCGCGCAAGAGGCCGTTGCTCACACGGGCACGTAAAGACGACAGGGCAAAGTTCATTGGACAAGAAGAAAATGGGACTGGTTTTAATAACACATCTCGACTGACCTGCAAAATCACTCCATAGAAAATCTGTGGGTACGTTGGAACAGCGGGTAAAACGCCGACATCAGCATCCCCACAATTTGCTGGAACTGCGCGATCAGATCCTCATTACCGAAACGCCCTGTACACACACAAGTTGGCGGACTATGTTTTTGGCTGTCTGAGGTGTAGTCACGTGCACCTCGTTATAGAATTGTTAGAAAATGCTGTAAGACCTGAAGACAATAAGCGCTTATTGTAAAGACTGGCATCTGATACTCGATATAAACATATTTAATGTAATAAGCTTAAACAGCTGAATAGATCCAACAACGTTTTCCCACACGATTGGCATTCATTCACAGGGATCAGTTGCAGTGCCTACTAACAGCTATGCGGAGGGCCTTCAAATACAGCGACGACACAGATGTGGTTGTCAAACTGAAATTTATCGGAAGAATCATAAGGAACTGTAATTCAATCGCGATGGAGGCCGCTTATAAAGCCCACGTTTGACCAGTTGTTTTGTTCGCCGAATAGGAAGCCACAAAAAAGCTGAATTAACAGAAAAGGGAGAACATTCAAAGAAGAGCTGTGCGGCTTATAATAGGGTTGTTTAATCAGAGTGAGAGCATCACAGTAATGGCCAACAAACTTGAGTGGGAAACGCTACAGAGAAAGCGCTGCCCATCACAAAGGGCCTTCTTGTGTGAGGAAGGAAGAAGATTAGAGTATAACGACCCGTCGACAATGAGGCGGACAATGAGACGGAGCACGAGCTCGGACTGTGTCAATGACGAGGAAGGAAATCGGCCATGCCCTTGTCAAAGACACTATCCCGACATTTGCCTGAGGCGATTTTGCGAAATCAAGAAAACCTAAATGTGGATGGCAAGACGCGAATTTGAACCATCATCTTCCTGAATGCGACTTATCTGTGCTGACCACTGAGGGATTCGCCCTCAAAACCCCAAGAGCCGCTTTCCATCACAAGTTTCGAAACACATTCCTTTCTCTAAACTACTCCTCGCGTAATAAGATTAAGTTAGGTACAACGGAGAGAAATAGCGCTTTGTCGAGCTGGCAGACCACTTCCTGCAGTTTTCGTGTGGCGTGCCGAACACCGTTATAAGAGGTGTGTGAGATTTTTTACCTGCCAAACAACTATATCGTCCCCTTGAAAGTAGTTCCCTTCGGCAGCAATACACCAGTGGAATCGTTGTTCCCAGTCTTGGCACCAGCGCTGAAAGGCTTCAACTGATAGGGCGTTTAACATGTCGATCACTCCAGAGTCCCAAAATGACGTCTTTTTAAAAGACATTTTTCAGTTTCGAGAAAAGAAAACAAGTCACTAAGACTCAGATCAAGTAAATAGGGGGCTGTAAGAATGCCTTTTGAGGTGAAAACTCCCATAATGGAAGTGGCCGTGTGGCAAGGTGCGTTGTCATGGCGCAGCATTCACTTGTCTGCAATGTCTTTTCTCACTCGATTTACCCTTTTCCCGAGCGTTTTAAAGACGTCTTTGTAAAACAGTTGGTTGATAGTTTTTCCTGGAGGAACAAATCTTTTATGCATGATACCCCCACTGTCAAAAAAGCAAATGAACATTGTTTCGATTTGGTTATTCGAGCGTTTTCCGGGCGAGGAGACATCCCAGTATGTCACTCCTCACTTCGCCGCTTTCTCTCACTATCTACTAAGAAATCCAGGATTCCTCACCTGTGACAACACGACTGAACCATTCGTGGTCATTGGCAGTCCTCTCAAGAAGATCAACGCACTCGTTTCCTCTATTATCCTTCTGCTGAGATTTTGGCACAAACCTTTCGCATTTGCAAATCTTCGGTCAAAATTCGATGTACGTTGAAAGTTTAACAAGTCACCCATCATTCTTATTGTTAAACGTCGGTCTGATCTCACAAGACCGCGCACACGTTCGACGTTTTCGTCGTTTTTTGAAGTTGAAGGTATCCTTGAGCGAAGTTCATCTTCGATGTGTTCTCAGCCCTCCAAAACTGATTTATGCCAGCGAGAAACTTGTGCTCTTGATTATGAGTGTCCCCCTTAGCCCTGTTTCAACTTTTCAAAGGGCATATTCGCAGATTTCCTGGTTTAATACAAAATACAAAATAACGTTTTATTTTCGTAATGCACAAAGTAAACACAACTTCACTTTCAATAATGACGTGATGGCTGTACGGAGCTGAAACGCGGACTGAGCATCTGGAAGGTATGGACACACCGCTCTACACAAGCAGAACAACACAGTATTGTCAGATCTCTCGCAGTTTTGTCAGCCTCATTACTTTTCTCACACACCTCGTAGAGCACGACAATGCAATAACATACATCTCAGCACAAGCAAAAAAGTCTGTGATATGTTACGACAGATGGCCACTTGTTACGACTTCTGCACCACTTGTTAGCAGCAGACACAGTGGCTGCGCCAAAGACTGAGACGGCGTGGAGTTTTACAATTATTTATTGAACTTTCTTTACAATGTCTCCCTCGTTGTCGCTGCCCAGCCCTGCGGATCCCTCCGCCTGGCTGCTGCTGTGTGGATTCTCTGTCAATGCGTGCCACCAGTGCTCCGCTGAAGCCAGGATGCCCTGTGGTTGAGATGAACTCGTCGCCGCTCGGCGCCCCAGTGCGGCACGCCCACGGAGCCGCGTCGCCGCGAGGTCAGCTGCCGCTGCCTGCTGCACGGGCGGCTGGGAAGCCGTCAGTCGCGATGTCCGCGAGGTCCCGCCATGGACGGACCACGCGCCGTGGGGCCGGGTTGCCGTGAAGTCCGGGCGTCAGTCCCCAGCGGCGCTTGTGACCGAGACCGTGCTGCGGCCGGTCCCACTGGAAGTTCTCGCTGTAGTTAGTCAGCCATGGTGCCGACCGGACTCGGGCCGACCTCCAGAGCTGAAGCTGACATCTGGCGGCGAAAGGATGACTCCTGCGAGCTGGAACAGACTTCCGGAATCGTCACCTACGAAGATTGAACATTCGGACACGGACCACGTCCGTCCTCAGATCCGAACTGCTTCCTAATGGCTTCTGTTCGTTGCTGCCTGCGCTCCACTATTTATATCCAGCAGGAGGACGTTTTTTACCCTCGGTGGTAGCTTCTTGTTATTACTCTCGCAGTATACTGCAGTGTAACTTAGCGTGCTGGCCTCACTTCTCCTTACTCAGCACTCTCCAGGCTTCGCTTGGCGCTCGGTCTGTGTGTGTCCTTGCGTCAGCTTGTCGGTAGACTGCAACTGTCAGCAAGGCTATCTGTGCCGCGCTTACTTCGCAACGCCTCGATCGCCAGCTGCCTCTGTTTTGCCATTCTCCACTGTGTGAAGCAACGCTTACTACATGTGGCCGCAACAGATATGGTTCAAATGGCTCTGAGCACTAAGGGACTCAACTTTTGAGGTCATTAGTCCCCTAGAACTTAGAACTACACTCCTGGAAATTGAAATAAGAACACCGTGAATTCATTGTCCCAGGAAGGGGAAACTTTATTGACACATTCCTGGGGTCAGATACATCACATGATCACACTGACAGAACCACAGGCACATAGACACAGGCAACAGAGCATGCACAATGTCGGCACTAGTACAGTGTATATCCACCTTTCGCAGCAATGCAGGCTGCTATTCTCCCATGGAGACGATCGTAGAGATGCTGGATGTAGTCCTGTGGAACGGCTTGCCATGCCATTTCCACCTGGCGCCTCAGTTGGACCAGCGTTCGTGCTGGACGTGCAGACCGCGTGAGACGACGCTTCATCCAGTCCCAAACATGCTCAATGGTGGACAGATCCGGAGATCTTGCTGGCCAGGGTAGTTGACGTACACCTTCTAGAGCACGTTGGGTGGCACGGGATACATGCGGACGTGCATTGTCCTGTTGGAACAGCAAGTTCCCTTGCCGGTCTAGGAATGGTAGAACGATGGGTTCGATGACGGTTTGGATGTACCGTGCACTATTCAGTGTCCCCTCGACGATCACCAGTGGTGTACGGCCAGTGTAGGAGATCGCTCCCCACACCATGATGCCGGGTGTTGGCCCTGTGTGCCTTGGTCGTATGCAGTCCTGATTGTGGCGCTCACCTGCACGGCGCCAAACACGCATACGACCATCATTGGCACCAAGGCAGAAGCGACTCTCATCGCTGAAGACGACACGTCTCCATTCGTCCCTCCATTCACGCCTGTCGCGACACCACTGGAGGCGGGCTGCACGATGTTGGGGCGTGAGCGGAAGACGGCCTAACGGTGTGCGGGACCGTAGCCCAGCTTCATGGAGACGGTTGCGAATGGTCCTCGCCGATACCCCAGGAGCAACAGTGTCCCTAATTTGCTGGGAAGTGGCGGTGCGGTCCCCTACGGCACTGCGTAGGATCCTACGGTCTTGGCGTGCATCCGTGCGTCGCTGCGGTCCGGTCCCAGGTCGACGGGCACGTGCACCTTCCGCCGACCACTGGCGACAACATCGATGTACTGTGGAGACCTCACGCCCCACGTGTTGAGCAATTCGGCGGTACGTCCACCCGGCCTCCCGCATGCCCACTATACGGCCTCGCTCAAAGTCCGTCAACTGCACATACGGTTCACGTCCACGCTGTCGCGGCATGCTACCAGTGTTAAAGACTGCGATGGAGCTCCGTATGCCACGGCAAACTGGCTGACACTGACGGCGGCGGTGCACAAATGCTGCGCAGCTAGCGCCATTCGACGGCCAATACCGCGGTTCCTGGTGTGTCCGCTGTGCCGTGCGTGTGATCATTGCTTGTACAGCCCTCTCGCAGTGTCCGGAGCAAGTATGGTGGGTCTGACACACCGGTGTTAATGTGTTCTTCTTTCCATTTCCAGGAGTGTAGTTAAACCTAACTAAGCTAAGGACATCACACACATCCATGCCCGAGGCCGGATTCGAACCTGCGACCTTAGCGGTCTCGCGGTTCCAGACTGCAGCGCCCAGAACCGCACGGCCACTTCGGCCGGCGCAACAGATATGTTAACACCATTCTGTGATCTATGAGGCCCGTGAATTTTCCAGTGGCTGAACACATTCAGGAAGTATTAGCACATGATATGATTCACAATAAACTCAAAACTCAGACACTGGACGATCTAAGCAGGAATGACAGTGGCAGAAGGAGATTAAAGTTTCACGTGTCATCGGTATCTACGTCATCAGAGACATCGTAGTAGCTCTGTTACACAAGAATAGAGGGAAGAGTTGGCAGTACTCTTATTGAAAGCACTGTCCGCCATTCGCCTGAAATGAATTAGGAAAACCACCGTAAACTTGAACTCCATTATTTTCGAGTAAAAGTCCATTTTCATTAGTAATGCTCCTATTCTCTAGGAAGTAGTGGCGGAATGTGCATCAGGACACCATTCGGAACATGTTTAGTGTTACTCGTCATTGCGTCTATTCCTATATCAGTGATAGGACTCACCGCGTTAGCTAGTGGCCTCACAATTGGCGCTCTTTGTGTCTAGCGTCGCGTGGACGTCACTACGCCGACCCTTTGCTCTTCTACTTTCCCTATAGGTGTGTATGTGGTCCAGGTCTGGTTGGTAGCTGATGGGGCCTTGTCAGTGACACGATTTGCATATTCATCTGCGTTCTATCCTTGCGCCTCGATATAAGTGTATAACCATTTTTTCTTGTAACGACGTGTCATCGTTAGAATAAAATGGTCAAATGTGTGTGAAATCTTATGGGACTTAACTGCTAAGGTCATCAGTCCCTAAGCTTTCACACTACTTAACCCAAATTATCCTAAGGACAAACACACACACCCATGCCCGAGGGAGGACTCGAACCGCCGCCCGGACCAGCCGCACAGTCCATGACTGCAGCGCCGCAGACCGCTCGGCTAATCCCGCGCGGCCATCGTTAGAATACATCAGCGATATTTTGTGCAGCTGATCATTACGTGGGCTGGGGTTGGTGGGAGGGATACACGAGAAACTGGGAGTTAAGTGAAATGCCACTCAGTCCGAATTTTAAAGCTGATGGTTGAAACATCAGCTCTTCAAAAGGCTCGTCCCTCGGTTACAAGTGCAGAGTTCCCTTTTATTCTTACTCTCAACTGCTTCTCTTACATATTCCGCTAATTACCTTCGTAGAGGATTTCGTTTAATACGTTAAAAGAGTAAGAAGGTTCGACTTTAACGTCCCATCGACCTGTAGTTCATTACAGGCAGAGCATAAACATGCAATGTATAAGGGAAACAGATGCGAAGTTTTTTTAAGGAATCGTACTCGAATTTGCCTGTAGATCATAGGAAGACTACGGAAATCTCTTTGTTGTGCGTTAATCACTTTTGTTGTTAAAGGGAGCTGGAAATACTTGAAGCGTAACAAACCGAGAAATTGAAAGGTTTGTTTCAAGTTATTTGTTTACTGTTCTGCAGAACAACTGCACTAACCACAACGCAACACCGCTGTGAACGCTATTCTCAGGCATGGGACGAGTTAATTGCTGTTCCCGACCAGCAACTGCCCTGACTACTGTCACGGGATTGGAAGCTGCTGCTAATCGATGTGTTGGGAGGGTTACTGAGAGATGCATACCAGAGATGCTAAAGGTACTTCACGTATTGCCCCCTCCTGTGGATACTGATATTTTACTACTCGTACCCCATAGGAGGGATCAAAGAGATCTCAGGTTATTACACCCATCCACCTACCGAATAAATCGAGCGAGGTGGCGCAGTGGTTAGAACATTGGACACGAATTCGAGAGGACGACGGTTCAAGTACGCGACCTGTCATCCAGATTCCGTGATTTTCCTAAAGCGCTCCAGGCAAATTCCGGGATGGTTTCTTTGAAAGAAGGACGACCGATTTCCACCCCATCTTTTCGTAATCTGAGTTTTCTCTCCGTCTCTGATGGCTGCACTGTCGACGGAATGTTAAACTCTAACTCTCCTTCCTTCCTGGAGAACAAATTAGAGCTGTTGTCTTCGACTAATATTGAAATGGCGCAATGACACTCACTTCACCTCTTGAGAAACCTGCCACGTCCTGTGTAAAAGGGGAGGCAAATGCAAAAGGACAGGGGACCATTAACCATTGGCAGTTCAAACGTGTGGCACATTACTGTCGACTTAAGGAAGTGACAGCAAGGGATGAGAAGGATCACCACATGCACCCAGTGTGTAAGCCTGGGGCCTCACTCAACGTGTTAAGAGGCTATTCCGGCAGCCATTGACGGTACAGGATGCAGCCAACTGCAGATTGTGGCGCACATCGCAACAAACGAAGTTGGGTCGGGTGCGAGATCATACTTGGATCATTCCAATGACTGGCACAGAAGGTTGAGAAGACCAGCCTTACTCACAGAGTTTCAACGAAGCTAACAATCTACAGCATTGTCTCCAGTACTGATTAAGGCTTGAACCAAAGACTTCGAAGGCTCTGTAACAAGCTAGCCTGCGACTTCCTGGACTTGCGCCATAGGGCTGAGAAATGTAGGGCCCTCATAACCGGGTCGGGTGTGGACTACACAGAGATTCTGCTACCCAGGTAGATGACTGTGTGTGGGGGTGCACACAATAGCTTTAATGGACTAGGCAGCCCTCCATCCAGTTCAGATAACGATAGCTGTAGGGGACCCACAAGTGTGAGTATAAGATCAAAAAAAAAAAAATGGCTCCGACAGAGTGCAGAATTAAATCCTAGTGATTAATTGCTGAAGCATTCGCTCATAGGGCCAGGGTTTCAAGCCCTCCTAAAAAGCGACGGAGCCTACGTAAAACTAGGTGTAGAAAGCCGGCAAAAATTAGGAAAAATTCAATCGTATATCGAAAGGATACACTAATGAGAAATAAGGGTGGTGTGCTTATCGCAGTAGACAAGAAACCAAAATCCCCCGAAATAAAAATTGAAGTTGGATGGGAGACTGTTTGGACAAGACTCAGAATCAAGGGTGGGAGTAAACTTACTTTATATCCTTCTATCAGCCACAAGACTCACCCTCAACTGTAATCAAAAACTTTAAAGAAAACGTCATTTCGCTAACACGTATGTTCCACAATCATACAGTCATCATCAGAGGAGACTTTCATCATCCAGCAATCAATTTGGATAGTTACATACAGTTTTGTAAGTGATGGGCGTGCAAGAGATCGTGTGAAGCAATACTAAATGCATTTTATGAATACTACCTAGAGCGGATAGTTCAGACGCCCACTCATGATGGAAATATACTGGATCTAACTGCAACTAACAGACCTGACCTCTTTGAGTACGTTCACCATGAAACTGGCATCAGTGACGTGAGGCAGCTGTAGCAACAGTGATTACCAAAGTAAAAAGGGTAACTGAAACAAGTAGAAGGATTTATATGTTCAGTAAACTAGACAAAGGGGTTGTGTAACTTCAGACATTTATCTCCGTCTAGGAACACGTAGAAGAACTACTACTCATGTTAGAATAATTGAACATGTACTTGACAGATATGAACATAGTAGAAAAGTTCGTGATATGAGGGACCCTCCATTGCATACAATCACTCTAAACAAACTTCTAAAGAAACTGAGACTATTGCGTAATAGGTACAAAACAAAGCATGGCGCTATAGATAGAGAGGAGCAGAATGACACACGTTTGGTTGTCAAGAAGTCAATGCGTGGAGCCTTCAACGATTACTGTTGAAGAGTATTGTTGAAAGATCTCTCAGAAAATTCTGATAATATGTAAAGGCTGTCAGTGGCACCGAAGTGAATGTCCAGACATTCATGGATGACACAGAGACTGAAACCGAGGACAGCAAACCAAACGAAAAAAGCTGTACTACATTTCAAGTTTTCCTTTGCAAAGAAAAATTCAGGTGTAGTACTACAATTTAATTATCGCGCCACCGTAATGCTGAGCGACGTAGATATTAGTGCCAGTTACACTGAGAAAGAACTGAATATTCTAAAACTGAAGAATGTTCCAGGGTCCAATGGAATCCCTATCAGATTCTATACAGAATTTGTGGCTGAGTAAAACCCTCATTTAGCCCGCCCGGTTAGCCGTGCGGTCTAACGCGCTGCTTCCCGAGCGGGAAGGCGTGCCGATCCTCGGCACGAATCCGCCTGGCGGGTTAGTGTCGAGGTCCGGTGTGCAGGCCAGTCTGTGGATGCTTTTTAAGGCGGTTTTCCATCTGCCCCGGCGAATGCAGGCTGGTTCCCCTTATTCCGCCTCAGTTACACTATGTCGGCGATTGCTGCGCAAACACTTCCTCCACGTACGCATACACCATAACTACTCTACCACGCAGACATTGGGGTTAAACTCGTCTGGTGTGTGACGTCCCCGGGGGGGGGGGGGGGGGGGGGGGGGTCCACTGGGGGCCGAACCGCACAATAGCCCTGGATTCGGTGTGGGGCGGCGGTGGGGTGAGTGGACTGCTTAGCCTGTTGTGGGGTTGTGTAGCACTATGGGCTACGGCGGGGACGAAACCTCTCCGTCGTTTCTAGGTCCCCATTCTCATACAATACAAAACAAAACCCTCTTTTACCCCTCAAACAAAAAAGTATGCTTACTAGTTGGAAAAAAAGCACAGGTCAAACCCGCGTACAAAAAGAGTAGCAGAAATGATCCACATTCCACAAAACTACCGTAATCTCATCGACATCCATTTGTTGCAGAACCCGAGAACATATTCTCAGCTCAAAGGTAATGAGATATCTCGGACGGAATGATGTCCTCCATACCAACCAGTACAGATTCCGAAAACATCAGTGATGCGAAACCCAACTCTCGTTTTTCTTCTCACATGAAAGCCATGGATCAAGGTAGTCAGGTGGATGCAGCGTTTCTTGGATTTTAAAAGAATTTGAATAATACTATGCCTACGCTTATCACCGAAAGTAGGAGCATATGGGATATCAAGCGAAATTTGTGACTGAAGATTTCTTGGCAGGGAGAATACAGCGTGGTGTCTTGAAAGGAGAGTCACCGACAGGTGTAGAACTAACTTCAGATGTTTCCATGGGAAGTGTGTAGGAGCCTGGTTCTTAATATTGTACATTAATGATCCGTATGGGAACCGTACCAAATAGGACTAAAGAGGGATATTTAACGTTTATAAGTAACAGCAGCACGAATGGCTACAGATTTTTTGATGCATGGGTCACGGAGATGCAGAAAAAACTACAGTGCCTATTTCTTGAAGATCGACACAACCCTACCTACAAAGTTTCAAGAACCGGCTTTAAGCGAGGAATCTAGGAATGCATTATAATCCCCTACGTATCATTACCGGAGGCATCGCATGGAGAAAATTTGTCTAATTACAGAGCGCAGACAAGCATATAAGCACGGGAAGAAATTTTAACGTACGTTTCAGTGGTAGGTACCCTCCGTCATACATTTCCAGAGTACAAATGTAGATGTAGATTACTGTACAGCAGTTTTAATCCCGAAGTTGGTTTTCTGCTATTGGGGGCAGACTAGGCACCGTCACGCCATCGTGGCCCGTGACATAAAGGAAGTTCTGGATTTCCTCACTGCCCACGAATCACGATATTAAAAAAGGGACTGGTTTCATGCAGTCGTACAAAAATTACGTCTTTATTGTAGCTTTCGAGGTGTCTCAGCGGGCTACGGAACTCGTATCGTAGGCAGTGGAGTAATAATCTCTGTCCGGTTAACACGATTTAGGCTCTTCATGCAAGTGTCCAGGTGATTTCTGTGTAAAGGCCACTGCCAGTTTCCTTCTCTGTAATTATCTAGCTGTTCAAAATGACTACCTCATCGACTGAACATTTTATCCTCTTAAACTAAGAAATTAAAGATTACGTGTTTCGAAGACGATACATTGAAAATATACTTTGTAACACATTCTTGCAAGAAAACTAATAAAGTCATGTTAATGTTTCAGTCGGTGATGTCAACACAGAAGAACACTGTCGTTCTAGCATATAGCGGAGGACTGGACACTTCATGTATCCTCCGCTGGCTTATCGATAAAGGGTACGACGTCATCGCTTATATGGTAAGTTTTTGTGTTTGTTATTTACGAAACTAAATGCAGAAAAAATATTTTCGCAATATATTACTTACATGAGCGATGTAGTCCCAGGCGTTCGTGAGGTTTAACATGCACTGAATGATTAGTTCACAAACTGGCATTGTTGGCTGGGAGACTGCGAAAGGCCTAATTGCAGAATGGCCTCTTTCCGTGCACTGTGTCTTAAGTGTATCTGTTGAGTGTAGGTGACTGTGTGTATAGCGTGGAGTCATGAGTTGTTGTATGATGAGATAAGGGGGAGGTTGATACCTTGCGCCAGCACATATCGTACCCTCATCAAATGACAGCAAGAGGAGCGCCGAGCTTAACGCCCTCATTTGATGGACGGAACGCCATCCACAACGCCACGTGTCCTCACTCCGTGAGACACTGCGGATAGGTTTGGAATATAATTCAGGACATTGGCGCAAAGTGTGGTGATCAGGAACTTTTCACCCCTGATGCAAAAATAGTGGTGGTGATTCGAACAGGCTAGTTCCGAGTCGAGTGCCAACGCACAGGTCTACCTCGACTTTGGCTACAGACACAGATAGTTTGCCAGAGACAAGCTAATTTCTCGTACACGGCTCTTGCTCCATCTTCGCTGATCCACTTAACTGTGCTTACTAAAGCAATTCGCTGGTGTGAGTAAACAGAGAATCACTGCATCTCAATGGTATGTTTCCGCCGTTGCTTCAGTATGCAGCGTGGCGCTGGAAGATACCTACGTATGCAATAGCAGTAGGGTGTAACGCTCCACATATGACGTATGGTAGATAAACAGTTTTTCTCTCAAGTGATAGTATAGCGTTACCACATTATTTGCGTCAGATTAATAGTCACGGGAGCGGCCAATCTTGCCTCGAGCACTCGGGTGCTTAACACCTCGATTCTATTCCACTGTCTACTTCGTCATAAGCGCTTACACATAGAACCGCATATTAGCCATCACTCTGAGGAAAATAATCCATTCTTATTCTATCTTACAGATTAGTATAAGATTGGTCCATTTCATACATTGTTTCTGTTCTTCGTAAAATTAGTGTGTAAGAAGAAATCGAAGAATAATGAGAATGGATTAGAAAAATGCTTTAAGGCTTCGTGTTAAAGGAAATTCGATAAACTTTACACCTTTGGTTCTTCACCCAGACATAAATATGTTACTTGGTTGAACTGTGCCATATTTATTTGTTATTAGGCGCTTCCTCGGTAACAGCGGAATGATAAAACGCACTTCTACAAAGGAAATTTAGAATAATTTGTTTAAATATCGCATTTCAGCTGAGAGTTAAGCTGTTTTCACACGGGACGTGTTTCTCACCTGCAGAAGTGATGTCCGTTGTGATTGGTGCACGCTCTGAAACGACCTGCTACATCGCCCGGAACGTGCTCCTTATCGCTCTCCATTGGCAGTTCCCGGCTACTTCTCGCGCGTAAATTCCACAGTTTCTTTACGACATTGGAAGCGCCTCAGACAGCAGCATTAACTGTCGTACAAGAGCGGAGATAATCGTAAAGAAGATTCTGCACTCGTCGATGGCTCGAACAGCAAATTACTGGTAGTAGAACACTACGTAATGATGTATAAAGATTTGAAATACATACCAATAGCAGTTCTTCGTTAACACACTTGAATATTCTCTCCATTTCCGGTTTTAAACTGAATATAGTGAAAGTATAGTGTCTAAAGTCGGTTTACGCATGCATACTACACACATTCTTGATGTTGCATTAACTACCATCACTCTGATGTAATTTACTTCATCATATAATTTCAAGAGGGAGCTTTGTTTCGTAATTTCATTTGAATGGAAGACGAGATTTTTTCTAAACTACTGACCATCACTGAAAGAGATATTTACTGGCAAGATACAGACACGAGGCAGTCTACAAAAGCAAGAGATAAATATTATGTGCGCTACACAGAAGTTTCATAATAGCAAAAACTTCCAGAGTGTACTTTTGTTTACTTTCTCACATAGACTGGCCAGTCACATTAAGATTTCATACCACTGTGTAAACATTCCAGCCGCTGGCCTTTACAACAAGAATTGCAGCAAATACGTTATTTATAATAAATAACATAGTCTATTGCAAATAATATTCCTATTTAGTTAATAAGATGAACCCAGAATCTTTTAGAAAACAATAGGTGAAAAAAAATAATTCTGAGGGAGGTGAAAACGAATATGCTACGCTTTATTTCACAGCTCATAACCCTTCTACTACACTATAACTCTTGTACTACACTACAGTTCCAAAACCGCAGCCAGCTCGCCGTATATGGTCAAAAATGTGTGTGAAATTTTATGGGACTTAACTGCTAAGGTCATCAGTCCCTAAGCTTACACACTACTTAACCTAAATTATCCTGACGACAAACACACACACCCATGCCCGAGGGAGGACTCGGACCTCCGCCGGGGGCCAGCCGCACGGTCTATGACTGCAGCGCCGTGGACCGTTCGGCTAACCCCGCGCGGCGTATGTGGTGTACACTGACTAAGCACTGTATCTAGAAATGTTATTTTCCGATTTCTAACTATGACAAATGTAATGTTGCTACATGAATTTGCTATGCTGAAATCGGGTGCTAATAGTAGAATAAAAGCGGGTTAAAAGCCGTGATCTGTCTGGGGACGTTAACCGTGGATTACTGGGCAACTGTTTCATCAGATATTTAGTCTAGGTTTACCAAGCAGACTAACATTAATGATAATCTTTTAATAGTCATACAAAACCGGTAATATATATATATAAAAAGAGAATTTAAATAAAAAGAAAGAAATCAGTTTATATTTGGAAATTTATTTTAAGATTGTTCATTGAAATTTCAGCATATTATACGTGAGTTATAACTGAGTTGGTGCCTTATTTACGATTGAAAAATGTGAGATTGTAATCTTACGGAACACATAAAATATGGAGCCAAGATTGGGAGACTGCATACGACACTGCATTCATAAAATAACTCACGAAGAACATTGAAACATAAGCAAGAAGAAATTAACCACAACCAACAGATTCAGTTTTTTACCCAAAGAAATTACGTTCATACCACAATCCTGTCCGTCATGTAATTACCACACACTGGTATACTAAATTCATATTAACTCTTTGTGAAGTCTTCGCAAAAAGAATAGCTGAGGGCTACTTTGATGATTACACCACATGCTCCACGTGGTCAACTTGGTTTACACAAAGCGTACAACTCCACAATAATTTTGATAATTAAAATACATTAGATCGAAAAGCAATTGACAAAAGCAAAACCTTGAACTGGTTACTAACGTCTTACTATTAACCTGATGGGTCAAACAGTTATATAAGCACGTGGTAGTGGTCTCGCAAAGTACACCCCACGTGGGCTGAACATAAAGAAAAGTTGCTATATTGAAAATAGAGTCAAGACAAGACGTTATAATCACACAAGCATTCGCATTTAAGATTGATCTTATTTAGAGTTACTGATCAACACGTAGTTCCACTTTACTCACAAAGTAGTAACAAAGCAACTACCGGAAACTAATCTGAACTTCACACGAGAATAATACTGCGCTGCAATTTAAGATAACATCGGATATTTTAGACCTAAACCCGAAATAAAGGTGATTAAATTTTCAGTTGGGCTGAACTTAAGAAATCCATTGTCCTACGGGCTTAACAGACACGCGCTTAACCGGAGATCTTACCACTTCAGACGCTCGCCACGGCCACACTGCAACTGCCCTACAGCCGAGCGTGCTTCCTGAGGGTGGCTCACAAAGACCAGCGGAAGTGGCCAGAGGGGCAGCTTCCTATACCAACATGACAACGGACGGACAGAACCATACTAAGGATAGAAACCTCTTTGCTTTTAGGAAGCGTAGCTACCTGTTCCGACGTTGGTCCTACTGTTCTCTAGCAGACAGGCTTGTCTGCTACCCTCAAGCATGCAACTACAAATACATTTGCTCATTCATACTCTCACACAGAAGGGAAGGGGGATGACAGTATCTTATCATATACAGTATATAAAAGAAAGCGGATGTAGGTTCCGTATGAGACTGTGTGACATGAATTACATATAAACTGTGTTTTAAAGTGTAGTCGTCTGACAGATCGTTCTTGTTTATGTGTAAAAGCAACACGTTCCACTACTCAGTCTCCTCCCAGATAGAAACGCCACAGTACATTTAGAAGAGGAATTTATTCCATAAATGGCAACAGATTTAAGAAATTAAACATGAAAGGAATCCAACAGAGACCTTTCATAACCCCAACGCTCTGGGAAAAGACTGTGCAGGGAATTTTCTGGCCATGCTAGGACATTCCCAAGCAGGCTTCTCACACCCTACTTAAACCAAAAGTGTAAAAGAAAAGGCAAAAGGACACCAGCTACTTGCTAAAACACAATAATTTCAACACATCTTTAGAATCTACCAATTTCAAACAAAAAAAAAGAACACAATCTGTGACACCTATTTAAAAGGTAGTGTAGATCTAATTCGGTCAGCAAGTAAAAACAATGGTTCCTGTGTCATTAATATGAAAACAATTTCTGGTTGTTACCCTTATGGAGTTCACCAGTATTTGCTCATTGCAAGAGCCAACTGATCACAGGAAAATTTATGACTGTTTATTAACAAGCAAAATTTATGAAAATAGCAAAGGTGCCACAGCAATTAAAAAAGAACATGAAATAACATCAGTATTATAAAGCAGAACATTACAATGCACAATTCGCAAAAGCAAAAATTGATAAGAAAAAAAAACATGTTTTACAAAGTGGTTATCGCAAAAAAAATTCTATATCTTATAAAACTAATAATTTGTAGAATTAACATAACTATGTGGCATTAATTTAATCACTCTACTATATTTCAGTTAGTTAGCAAACAATGAGCACTGTGTCATTATACTGAAAATACAATTGATTATGTGATTGTTACCCTTAAGGGGTTCCTCACTATAAATATGCCCCATGCAAAGGCTAATCGATCACAGTCCAATGAGAATGAATAGCAATCTGACTGATAAACGAAGTAATGCCACATGAATGAATTTACGAAACAAAATAACACAAATCTAATACATCACACAAGAACAAACATTGATCAATAAAACAGTACAATAGTCAATATCTAATAAAAAACACCAATAAATAAAACACCTGCAAAATACAAGAGTCAAAGTCTAAAATAAACAATAAATAGAACACCTGCAAAATACGAGAGTCAAAGTCTAAAAAAAATTAATAAATAGAACACCTGCAAAATACGAGAGTCAAAGTCTAAAAAAAATTAATAAATAGAACACCTGCAAAATACAAGAGTCAGTCTAGTAAACACCAATAAATCGAATCCCTGCAAAACACGCGAGTCAAAGTTTCTGTGACAGAAACACACGTATATGCATTGAACTAAGAACCGTATAATCACTGTTCACTGATACACTCACTAGTTCCACTGTTCCGAGGCACAGTATAAGGGGGGGGGGAGGGGGTTCGTCGCCGCAGCTGTCAGTAGGGATTTTTGTCCATCTGTTGCGTGCAATCCCGCCGTCTCTGCCCTCTCATGAAGTTTCTCTTGGTGGTCTGTGTCACGTACATCTCGATTTGGTTCCATGTTTGTGTTGTCAAATTCGTGCGGTATCCTCGATTGACACGCCAGGTTGATATTCCTGGGCAAGGATGACACTTAATGGCTCTTCTTTTGTGCCACCCTTAGCGACCAGAGAACATCGAACCATGATTTACTGTCGCTTGACAGTGGGCATCCGTCAGGAGATGTTGATAGGCGTCGTTGAAGTCTGCCAGTTTCTCTGGACAGTATGTGTCAAAAGGCTCCACGCCCTTTGTGTTGTTACTCCGCGGCCGTCTCGTCACGGTCGCGTGCGTGTGGTGCGTTGCCAGCAGATGGATTTCCGCGCGGTGGACCGCTCGCCCATCTCAGGTCATCGCCTCGAGGAAGGGTCGCCCGGGGCGGCCGCCCATTAGCTCCAGGTACAAGGGAAAGTGTTTGCCGCGTACTTTCTTTTGTTGTCGGCCGCGCTCCCGAAGTGGCCTGGCTGACAGCGTGTCCTGCTGGGAAACCCGCCAGTTTACAACTAGTCCGGCTGCTCCCGCTGTCTCTTAAGAGTTTTGCCGGTTCGCTTTCACGTTCTCAACTGCATTCACAGAAATTTTTCATCATCCTTATGTGATTACACAATGTCATACATAATACCACTTAGTATTGTCTTTCACAATTTTTAAGAACAAAGTGAGACTTAATTTTTTTTAAATAAAAAAAATTATATGAATCGAAAATATAAAATAAAAGTTAAATGACGTGAAAATATAAAAAAATAGAAGTGAAATGACTTGACAGTATAAAAATAAAAATTAAATGAACTGACAATACAATATTTAAATCCACATCACTAATGTGGTTCACTTACGTTTTAATAAATCCAATACTACTTATTAATTCACTAAAATGAATAGGATTATGCCTTGTGCAAGTATAGGTCAAGACAGCATAGGGTTCACATGTTATTTACACACACATACATGCACACCTGTTGTCTATTCTACAAACTAACTACCCATAAACATGCATTACTCAATATTCTACTTCTATCCACTACTAGTTAAGCCAATAAGCTACTTCAATGCTATTTCAACACCGTGTATATACCACTACAACATTGTTCTAATTCGTCCTCTTCTTGACGCTCGCGGCATACGTCTTGTCACATGATAAATATGGAGAAACTTTCCTTAAACATACACAGTAAAAAGAACAATGGTTATTTACACACCAAAACATTTATACCTGTTCGCACACCTGAAAAGAGACTCGCAATTATACATTTATCATACTCATATATTCACACATAAAACAGTAAGAAAATTTCATCTAAAATTACGTTATCACAAGAATTAATCACGCAGATGACTCTGAGAACGGTAAAAATGTCTGCACTATACAGGTTATACTACATTTTCTTACCCATTTTGCTCCAATTTCGTTCCTTCTTTAAGTTACCTTTCGCTTCCAAATCAGTTATTTCGCCTGTGGTGGTTATTCTGGACTCATTTCTCATGAATGGCAAAATTGTGGTCACCTCTATTCTGTAAAACAGTTTCATCTTAACATGTTGAACTCACAACAGACACAAAAGATCCGAATCCTCCTGTAGTTTAAATGACAAATGTTTTGCTTCATCCTTATTACCTTAAACCAAGCTTTCCTTCGTTCCCATAATCAAAATTATTTAATCATCCTCTACCTTCAAGAGGGAAATTTCCTCAGTACAAATCATATAGGCTGCAGTGCACCCCGCACCAGCGAAAACGGTAAGCTGTAATGCTCACAGCATCAGCAAAAATACATAAACGTCGCTTTTCTGGGACAAGTATTAACGCAGAATAAGTTTTCAGGCTCTGGCTCAACATCAATCAAGACTACCGAAAGGATCCATATTTCCGTTCCATTCTCCATTTGCTGAAAAACTGCTCGTATTTGACTACCACAATAATATTTCAGAGCCACGTAAATTACACAAACCACAATTCTTCTTTCACCTTGAAGGGAATCAATATACTTACGAAATCCACAGACAGCACTTTACGTACTCAGCTATAAAGAACAACAAAGACATGTATCATCAATATTAACATATCATCGCATATTGGGAAGCCAATGGTTAAACAATCGTATTATCGCATCCTGTTTTCAAGATTCCAAACTTACTCATTCCTTTCTCAGAGTTCTCCTATCTTAAAATATTCATACAGCACGCATACTATAGTAAGAGATCCTCATTTATACTGACAGATATAGAATAGTAATAGATAGATAGTAGCACTGAAAGCAGAAAATCGGAAACAAGGCTACTAACAGCTGGGGACCTGGGTTTGCCAGACCCATAATACCCACAGATCGGATATTCCCCTGAGTTTTGCATTAATTCAACACAGATCTTGCTTCCCTCAGGACCGACTCGTTTCAATTTACACAATAAAAACATAAACAGCATTTCACTCGTTCACAAAGAAACCTTTTATGTTCACATTTGAACCAACCTAAATCCTAATTACACAAGGAAAGAAAAAAAATTTAAAAACATCACTTCAATCAATCACATAAAAACATCTTTATCATTAATTTTACCAACATATTATTCAAAATGTATACGTCACAAATTTATACTAATCAATTCTTTCTCCTCACCGTCCTCTCTACTTCTCACTGTCCTTTCTACTCATTTGCCATGTCGCTCATTTGTTCTGATTGGGCGCCTTCTGCGCTGATCATTTTTCATTGCCGGTTTTGTTCATTTCCATTTGCTGGATTATGTCTAGGATTGGCCGGCCGAATTTCGACATCATGAGGTGCTCCCCCTACAGTCCTATTCCCACCGTATTCATCGTAGTATCGATTCTGGTTGCCGTACCTGTAGCGTTCACGATCTTGTCCACGTCCTCGATCATTTCCGTTGTTCCACCTGTGTTCGCGACTGTTACCCCAGTTTCTATACGGCCGGTCCCGATTATTGTTCCGTTCGCGTCGCGACGACCAGTCACGCCGTTGATTAGTAATACGGCCACGACTGCGGTCGCGCTGCTGTGCCCCGTAATAACTTTGTGCCTGATTAGGCGGGCAGTCTCCTGTATAACTGTTGCGTTCACGATCTTGTCCACGTCCTCTATCATTTCCGTTGTTCCACCTGTGTTCGCGACTGTTACCCCAGTTTCTATACGGCCTGTCCCGATTATTGTTCCGTTCGCGTCGCGACGACCAGTCACGCCGTTGATTAGTACGACGGCCACGACTGCGATCGCGCTGCTGTGCCCCGTAATAACTTTGTGCCTCATTAGGCGGGCATTCTCCTGTATTGTATTCCAACTCTTGGAGAAGCGTCTTAAACGTTTCCACGTCCTCTTTGCATCGTCCCGCAAGAATGACGTGCCGCAAGTGCATCGGCAATTTGGTGATGCATATCCTAATTAGTTCCGCAGGCCCGTATGGGTCGTATAGGAATTGATTTGCCTGCAGCATGTGGTCGAATAGGCGTGCAGGGCTGCCGAAACCAGACTGGTTCAAATTTGGCAGCATAATTATGCCATGTTTGACCCTATCTTGTGCCGCTTCCGACCAATAGGCGGACAGAAAGGCTTGTCGAAACTCCCGAGTGGAGTTGCAGTGACGCGCTGCCGACCTCATGCGAATCGCCGGTTCGCCTTCCAAATAGCCACACATATATTCTATCTTATGTGAACTTGCCCAGTCGGGAGGAAGACAGAACTCAAATTGCTCGAGCCATGCTCGTGGATGTATTCCTTTTTGCGAATTTCGGAATATCTCAAACTTTCTCACCGTAAGGAAATGTTTGAAATCAAATCCCCGCATTTCCTCCTGGCGAGGCCCTTGAATGTTTCTATTATTCTCATGTCTGCCCCTCAAATTACATTCTTCCCTGTCGTCAAAATCTCCCTCGTGGCCGGAGTCCCTCTCTGCACTGTTCGTACGGCTATTTTTAATGCTATTGACGAGTTCGGAATCACACGCCATGCGGTTTTCCAGATGCGCCACGCGTTCTTGTAATTCGCCTGTTACAGCTCTGTTTTGCCTGTTCACTTCGAACTGTCCCTTCTGAAATCTCAGAAGCGAACGCACTTCTTCGGTCTCTGCGGCCGCTACCGGTGTGGTATTGTTCTCGCTTTCCGTCAGCTTCATCGTGCCTACAATGTCCGCTAATGCCGCAATCTTATCATCAATTTGTCTCTTGTCCTCCGCCCCAGTCTGCTTCAATTGTTCTACTTGCTGTTCCAACGCGTGGATCGCTAAACTGTTGTCCGCTATTGTGTTGCTAACGGACGTGGGACAATGCGTTTCTGCCTCTTGGACCCTCGAGAGTACCTGCTGGTGCTCCCTTTGGCATTCTTCCCTCAGCTCTTGGAAATTCCTAAGTAGCCCTTCTTCGCTTTCTTTAGATTCGGCATCGCCCCTCCGCTTGCTCTGTTCTAAGGCTTGCAGACGATCATCGATTTGTTCAAATGTACGGCCTAATTCTTTCATAATATCACTTTTTATCTCGCCAGATTGTTTATTCTTTGTGAGATATCATCGGACACTCTCTGCATCGACTTGTTGACTTTATTTGTCTGCTGGATTAGTTTTTCGTCTATTTGTTCGCCTAGCTCTCGGATCGATTTTTCAGATTTCTGCGTCATTTGTTCGCCTAGCTCGCGGATCGATTTTTCGGATGATTCTTTTTGTTCTCGGAACGATTTTTCTGATTTCTGCGTCATTTGTTCGAACGATTTTTCTGATTTCTGCGTCATTTGTTCCCCTAGCTCGCGGATCGGTTTCTCTGTGTTTTCTTTATTTTGTTGCAATAAGGCTTTCATGAGTTCTGCTAAATCAATTTGGTTAGTTGGAGGCAAATTAATTTCTGGCTCTGCTGTGAGCCCGTTCGTGCTGTTTTGCATTTCGTCTGAAGTATTCCCCATTGCATTTTCGGAACCGCCCGACGCGTTAATATTGGAAATCAAATTATCCCCTTGGTCCATGTTGCTTAAGTTGTTGGACCGCTTACTTTTAGCTTGGTTACGTGTTTGCATTAGTGCAATTTATACTCAGTACGCAACACACTAATCACAATAAATGTGTCCCCCAAAAATTACGACAGTCACACGAAAGATACCCAACCTAGTACACACTTTTTCACACGCAAAACAAATTTTTATCTTTGATCGAAACAGTGGAATTTACAAGCGAGAATAAAAAACACACAGACATATAAAACACACAAATATAAAAAACAAAACAAGACAAACAACGCAACGCCGATCAACAACGCCGTGAATCTTTTGAAAGTCTGCTCGGAAACAACACAGAAGTTGTTTGAGCGCTGTAGGAAAAAAAATAAGATTATAACACGCTCGCAATCTAACGTTTCAGAGATTCCAGAGTCTAGCGGAATCACAGAACAGGGTCGCCATGTGTAATATTGCTACATGAATTTGCTATGCTGAAATCGAGTGCTATAGTAGAATAAATGCGGGTTAAAAGCCGTGATCTGTCTGGGGACGTTAACCGTGGATTACTGGGCAACTGTTTCATCAGATATTTAGTCTAGGTTTACCAAGCAGACTAACATTAATGATAATCTTTTAATAGTCATACAAAACCGGTAATATATATATATAAAAAGAGAATTTAAATAAAAAGAAAGAAATCAGTTTATATTTGGAAATTTATTTTAAGATTGTTCATTGAAATTTCAGCATATTATACGTGAGTTATAACTGAGCTGGTGCCTTATTTACGATTGAAAAATGTAAGATTGTAATCTTACGGAACACATAAAATATGGAGCCAAGATTGGGAGACTGCATACGACACTGCATTCATAAAATAACTCACGAAGAACATTGAAACATAAGCAAGAAGAAATTAACCACAACCAACAGATTCAGTTTTTTACCCAAAGAAATTACGTTCATACCACAATCCTGTCCGTCATGTAATTACCACACACTGGTATACTAAATTCATATTAACTCTTTGTGAAGTCTTCGCAAAAAGAATAGCTGAGGGCTACTTTGATGATTACACCACATGCTCCACGTGGTCAACTTGGTTTACACAAAGCGTACAACTCCACAATAATTTTGATAATTAAAATACATTAGATCGAAAAGCAATTGACAAAAGCAAAACCTTGAACTGGTTACTAACGTCTTACTATTAACCTGATGGGTCAAACAGTTATATAAGCACGTGGTAGTGGTCTCGCAAAGTACACCCCACGTGGGCTGAACATAAAGAAAAGTTGCTATATTGAAAATATAGTGAAGACGAGACGTTATAATCACACAAGCATTCGCATTTAAGATTGATCTTATTTAGAGTTACTGATCAACACGTAGTTCCACTTTACTCACAAAGTAGTAACAAAGCAACTACCGGAAACTAATCTGAACTTCACACGAGAATTATACTGCGCTGCAATTTAAGATAACATCGGATATTTTAGACCTAAACCCGAAATAAAGGTGATTAAATTTTCAGATACGCTGAACTTAAGAAATCCATTGTCCTACGGGCTTAACAGACACGCGCTCAGCCGGAGATCTTACCACTTCAGACGCTCGCCACGGCCACACTGCAACTGCCCTACAGCCGAGCGTGCTTCCTGAGGGTGGCTCACAAAGACCAGCGGAAGTGGCCAGAGGGGCAGCTTCCTATACCAACATGACAACGGACGGACAGAACCATACTAAGGATAGAAACCTCTTTGCTTTTAGGAAGCCTAGCTACCTGTTCCGACGTTGGTCCTACTGTTCTCTAGCAGACAGGCTTGTCTGCTACCCTCAAGCATGCAACTACAAATACATTTGCTCATTCATACTCTCACACAGAAGGGAAGGGGGATGACAGTATCTTATCATATACAGTATATAAAACAAAGCGGATGTAGGTTCCGTATGAGACTGTGTGACATGAATTACATATAAACTGTGTTTTAAAGTGTAGTCGTGTGACAGATCGTTCTTGTTTATGTGTAAAAGTAACACGTTCCACTACTCAGTCTCCTCCCAGATAGTCAGAAACGCCACAGTACATTTAGAAGAGGAATTTATTCCATAAATGGCAACAGATTTAAGAAATTAAACATGAAAGGAATCCAACAGAGACCTTTCACAAATTGTATCGAAACGACGCGCTTTTGATAGATCGTCATTGTGCCGTAGCACTGAAACAGTGTACTTTCACAGGACACGAGTTACAACGCTAAAAACATCAAATACAGGAAGCTTTTAACTGTCGATACATTGTTTCCTGTCATTTTTCCATAACAAACCGTAACTAGAACTACGCGTTTTCGACACGTCCTCAATTTACTGATGCTTTGGAAGAGCTTATTTTTCATACCACTTACGCTGTTATAAAGGAAACCGACCAAATGAAAATTTGAGTTGCATATAATATGGTTGTCCCTAAGTTCTGCCTGTGATGCAAAAACAACGTCGCATATAAGTGGCCACGCTCCCCTGCGGGAGGCAAATCTCTGACGTGCCAGAGTCTCCATTTTACGCTCTGTAGTGTAGTGGAACGTGCAATTCCACGATACGACGTCACCAGTTCCTCGTCCACTTTATACTATTTGGGCAAAGAAGAAAATTTTACTTCTATCACTAATTGGTTTCGCACGAATAATAATAATAATAATAAAATAATAACAATAAACGTTACCACGATTAATACGCTGCAGGAAAACCGTTAGCGTTCAAAACAGCTTCCATTCATCTCGGAATGGATAAATACACTACTGGACATTAAAACTGCTACACCAGGAAGATGGTACCTGGGGTTTTTTCCCGTGTCAGACAGGCCATGATCCGACAGTGTAACCTTTGTTTACGTGTCATTAGAGGCATTTTTGAAAATCTACTGTGATTGAAATTGAGTTGTGTTGATGTGTTGTCTCTTGGTCATAAAAAAAATGGAAAAGTGTTTCTTTTTAATTAATTTGTCGCCAAATAAATCTTCCTCTACCGGTTTAAATACTCCTCATAGGGAAAAATGTCATTAGGGAAAAATATTTGTTTTGATGTCCCCTACAACCTCCCAGAGTTTGTCCGTTTAAATACTTTTCACCCTGTATATCCCAGCACCGCAAACCATCATACGGTGTGTGGCAGACGTTACACTGCGAACCACAATCACAATGTCCCTTTTTTTGCCCCAGTCGTGAATGGTACACGGGAAGAACAGTTGTCGGTACTTTTCTGTATAAGCCCGAAGATAGTACCGACTATGCAATTACTGTTTGAACGGCCAATGCAACGAGCAATTTCAGCGTTTTAGGGAAAGGCGCCTACCCAGCTTACCACATCCCTTATGCTCGTAGTATGCTTCATTCCTTCGATTACAGGCGGCTGAAATTACAGATTCATTCATAATGATATTTCACATCTTGTGGGTTGCTGAAATCACTATATCAGATTACTGACTTTATACGGTATTTACTGACGAGTCAAGATATCGTTCATCACTTTAGATTTCTCTTCAAGCACAAAAGGCACTCCACATTAAACAATTCTTACAGAACCTATCACACGGGCACACACACACACATACACACACACACACACACACACACACACACACACACATGCATACACTACTGACCATTAAAATTGCTACACCAAGAAGAAATGCAGATGATAAACGGGTATTCATTGGACAAATATATTATACTAGAACTGACATGTGATTACATTTTCACGCAATTTGGGTGCCTAGATCCTGAGAAATCAGTACCCAGAGCAACCACTTCTGGCCGTAATAACGGCCTTGAAACGCCTGGGCATTGAGTCAAACACAGCTTGGATGGCGTGTACAGGTACAGCTGCCCACGCAGCTTCAACACGATACCACAGTTCATCAAGAGTAGTGACTGGCGTATTGTGACGAGCCAGTTGCTCGGCCACAATTGACTAGACGTTTTCAATTGGTGAGAGATCTGGAGAATGTGCTAGCCAGGGCAGCAGTCGAACATTTTCTGTATCCAGAAAGGCCCGTACAGGACTTGCAACATGCGGTCGTGCATTATCCTGCTGAAATGTAGGGTTTCGCAGGGATCAAATGAAGGGTAGAGCCACGGGCCGTAACACATCTGAAATGCACCGTCCACTGTTCAAAGTGCCGTCAATGCGAACAAGAGGGGACCGAGACGTGTAAGAATTGGCATCCCATACCATCACGCCGGGTGACACGCCAGTATGGCGATGACGAATACACGCTTCCAATGTGCGTTCACCGCGATGTCGCCAAACACGGATGCGACCATCATGATGCTGTAAACAGAACCTGGATTCATCCGAAAAAATGACGTTTTGCCATTCGTGCACCCAGGTCCGTCGTTGAGTACACCATCGCAGGCGCTCCTGTCTGTAATGCAGCGTCAAGGGTAACCGCAGCCGTGGTCTCCGAGCTGATAGTCCATACTGCTGCAAACGTCGTCGAGCTGTTCGTGCAGATGGTTGTTGTCTTGCAAACGTCCCCATCTGTTGACTCAGGGATCGAGACGTGGCTGCACGATCCGATACAGCCATGCGGATAAGATGCCTGTCATCTCAACTGCTAGTGATACGAGGCCGTTGGGATCCAGCACGGCATTCCATATTACCATCTTGACTCCACCGATTCCATGTTCTGCTAACAGTCATTGGATCTGGACCAACGCGAGCAGCAATGTCGCTATACGATAAACCGCAATCGCGATAGGCTACATTCCGACCTTTATAGAAGTCGGAAACGTGATGGTACGCATTTCTCCTCCTTACTCGAGGCATCTCAACAACGTTTCACCAGGCAACACCGGTCAACTGCTGTTTGTGTATGAGAAATCGTTTGGAAACTCTCCTCATGTCAGCACGTTTTAGGTGTCGCCACCAGCGCCAATCTTGTGTGAATGCTCTGAAAAACTAATCATTTGCATATCACAGCATCTTCTTCCTGTCGGTTAAATTTCGCGTCTGTTTCACATTATCTTCGTGGTGTAGCAATTTTAATGGCCATTAGTGTATTTGAACAAGCGGTGCAGGCCTACCAATGTGTAGTTAGGACAGCCAATCAAAGAATATTGATATCAGTATGCTTCTCAGGGAGTAAACCAGTGAGTTAATCGAATCTCGCTTTCACGTGTTCTGTTCAAAAAACTCCGGAACTTTTTCCACGTTTACGATTTACTTATTGTGCGTGGTCTTCTTCGCAATACCCTCCTCCACAACTGATACACCGCCACCAACGCCGTTTCCACTTCTGGAAACTGTCTTGGTACGCCTCCTGCTGGATCGCGCGAAACGCCGCTTGCGAATTTTTTTTTATATCGTCTGTCGTTCCAAATCTTCGTTCTCTCAACGGGGTTTTCAACTTTGGAAATAAAAAAAAAGTGCGCAGGGTCCAGGTCTGGGGAGTACGGGGGATGAGGCAGCACAGTGATTTCGTTTCGTGTGCAGTAGCCACGCACCAAGAGCGATGAATGTTACGGTGTGTTATCGTGATGCAAGAGCCATGAATTGTCTCGCCTCATATCAGGCGGTTTCCTTCTCACATTTATTAGCAGGCGTCGCAACACGTCCCGATAGTACTATCGATTAACAGTTTGTGCCTGTACTCGAATTCACGAGGAACTAATCCTTCAAAGTTAAAGACAACTATCAGCATGGCTTTGACATTTGACCTGACCTGACGAGCTTTCTTTGGACTTGGAGAACCTTTCCCGACCCATTCTGAATACTGAACATTGGTCTCAACATCATAACCGTAGATCCACGTCTCATCGCCAGTCATGATTCTCTTCTCTTTCTTATTTGTCCGATACAAAAGCTCCTCACAGATTGCGTGGCGAAGGTCTTTCTGGTCTTGATTGCTGAGACGTGGGACGAACTTGGCGGCAACATTATGCACTCCAAGATGCTGCGTCAGGATTTCATGGCACGATCCATCTGAAATGTTACATTCTTCTGTAATCTCTCGCACAGTAAGTCTTCGATTGGTACGCACGATTTCGTCGACGTCGTCGGTAGACGTCATTGGGCGTCCTGAACGAGGGTCATCTTTAACTTTCTTCCGACCATTTTTAAACCGTGTGAACCATTCGTAACTCCGAGTGCGGCTTATGCACTCGTGACCGTAGACTTCCTGCATCATTTTGTGTGTGTCTGTAAAGATTTTCTTGAGTTTAAAACAAAATTTAATCCATACGCGTTGCGCACAGGTTAAAATATGCCATTGTCAGGCCTCTCTACAAAAAGGGGGACACCACAGATGTCAATAATTATCGGCCAGTTTCCTTGCTTACAGCATTTTCAAAAATCTTCGAGAAATTAAGCTACTCAAGAGTGGTTAGCCATCTCAACAGTAATGGGATACTTAGTAAATCACAGTTCGGATTTCAAAAATGCTGTTCCACATAATAGAGTCTTTAAATAGTAAATTTTCACCAATAGCAATTTTCTGTGACTTGTCCAAAGCATTTGATTGTGTGAACCATGACATTATGTTACAGAAATTACAATTCTATGGTGTAAATGGAATAGCATATGAGTGGTTTAAGTCATACCTACAGAACAAGAAGCAAAAAGTTTCCTTATATGTGTCAAGTGATTTAAATAAGTTTGCCATTACATCTAACTGGGGTGAAATTACTTTAGCTGTTCCACAGGGTTCAATCATGGGTCCCCTTCTGTTCTTGATATATGTGAACGACCTCCCTTCCTATCTGAAACAGGAAGCTGAACTGACACTGATAATACAAGCATCATTATTAATCCAGTAAAAGAAACTCCAATTGAAACTTATACAAATAAGGTCTTTGGAAAAGTCATTAATGGGTTTTCTGCAAAAGGGCTTCTCTAAAGTTCGAAAAAACACAACACGTCCAATTTTCTGCTGCAAAAAGTATAGCTCCTTCATTAAATATAACACACCAACAGAAGTCAGTAGCCAGGGTACAGCATACTAAGTTTTTGGGTGTACATATAGATGAGAATCTTAATTGGAAAATTCATATTTTGAATCTTCTAAAGCGAATGGGTTCAGCAACTTTTGCAATCAGAATAATTGCCAATTTTGAGGATATAGAAATTAGTAAGCTAACATACTTTCACCCTCTGATGTCATACGGAATAATATTTTGGGGTAACTCAACATTTAGACAAAAATTATTCACTGCTCAAAAGAAAGTGGTTAGAATAATGTGTGGGGTTCATAGTCGCACATCCTGTAGGCAGCTTTTTAAAAGATTGGGAATTCGTACAACAGACTCACAGTACATTTACTCACTACTGAAAATTGTTCTCAACAAGATGGATCAGTTTAAAAACAACAGTGACATTCATGATTATAATGCCAGACAAAGAAAGACCTACACTATCCTTTACTCAACCTATCTTTGGCACAGAAAGGGGTAAAATATGCTGCTATAAAATTTTTCGACAAATTACCAGATGAAATAAAATGTCTGACAGACAGCAGTAATAGCTTCAAAAATAAATTGAAATTATATATCCTTGACAACTCCTTCTATGCCATAGATGAATTCTTGAATAGGAATAAATAAATCTATAAATATAGTAAATGCATTTTGTGCCATTTAAGGGAATGGGGTAAATAATAGAAATATTAATCTTTAACTCTGTATTGTAGTATATATATACAGGGTGTTACAAAAAGGTACGGCCAAACTTTCAGGAAACATTCCTCACACACAAAGAAAGAAAATATGTTATGTGGACATGTGTCCGGAAATGCTTACTTTCCATGTTAGAGCTATTTTATTACTTCTCTTCAAATCACATTAATCATGGAATGGAAACACACAGCAACAGAACGTACCAGCGTGACTTCAAACACTTTGTTACAGGAAATGTTCAAAATGTCCTCCGTTAGCGAGGATGCATGCATCCACCCTCCGTCGCATGGAATCCCTGATGCGCTGATGCAGTCCTGGAGAATGGCGTATTGTATCACAGTCCTCCACAATACGAGCGCGAAGAGTCTCTACATTTGGTACTGGGGTTGCGTAGACAAGAGCTTTCAAATGCCCCCATAAATGAAAGTCAAGAGGGTTGAGGTCAGGAGAGCGTGGAGGCCATGGAATTGGTCCGCGTCTACCAATCCATCGGTCACCGAATCTGTTGTTGAGAAGCGTACGAACACTTCGACTGAAATATGCAGAAGCTCCATCGTGCATGAACCACATGTTGTGTCGTACTTGTAAAGGCACATGTTCTAGCAGCACAGGTACAGTATCCCGTATGAAATCATGATAACGTGCTCCATTGAGCGTAGGTGGAAGAACATGGGGTCCAATCAAGACATCACCAACAATGCCTGCCCAAACGTTCACAGAAAATCTGTGTTGATGACGTGATTGCACAATTGAGTGCGGATTCTCGTCAGCCCACACATGTTGATTGTGAAAATTTACAATTTGATCACGTTGGAATGAAGCCTCATCCGTAAAGAAAACATTTGCACTGAAATGAGGATTGACACATTGTTGGATGAACCATTCGCAGAAGTGTACCCGTGGAGTCCAATCAGCTGCTGATAGTGCCAGCACACGCTGTACATGGCACGGAAACAACTGGTTCTCCCGTAGCACTCTCCATACAGTGACGTGGTCAACGTTACCTTGTACAGCAGCAACTTCTCTGAGGCTGACATTAGGGTTATCGTCAACTGCACGAAGAATTGCCTCGTCCATTGCAGGTGTCCTCGTCGTTCTAGGTCTTCCCCAGTCGCGAGTCATAGGCTGGAATGTTCCGCGCTCCCTAAGACGCCGATCAATTGCTTCGAACGTCTTCCTGTCGGGACACCTTCGCTCTGGAAATCTGTCTCGACACAAACGTACCGCGCCACGGCTATTGCTCCGTGCTAATCCATACATCAAATGGGCATCTGCCAAATCCGCAATTGTAAACATTGCACTCACTGCAAAACCACGTTCGTGATGAACACTAACCTGTTGATGCTACGTACTGATGTGCTTGATGCTAGTACTGTAGAGCAATGAGTCGCATGTCAACACAAGCACCGAAGTCAACATTACCTTCCTTCAATTGGGCCAGCTGGCAGTGAATCGAGGCAGTACAGTACATACTGACGAAACTAAAATGAGCTCTAACATGGAAATTAAGCGTTTCCGGACACATGTCCACATAACATCTTTTCTTTATTTGTGTGTGAGGAATGTTTCCTGAAAGTTTGGCCGTACCTTTTTGTAACACCCTGTATATATATTTTAGAAAATCTTGTTTCATATGTACATTGCTTGTGCACTTGACACGTTCCACATCATAACGGCTACCGTACCGTGCCATTGAAAACGTATCTTGGAATATTTTGCGATGTTCTTCTGTAGTTGAACCAACCAACTAACTAACTAACTAACATCTAACTCCGCCATCTTGAAATTCGCGAACTGTCAGACACAACGTTCTACCCAACACAGCATCTAACAGTAACTAACAGATATACAACAATGAAACTTCCACAGTTACATATTAAACACAGGCGTGTACAGGCAGGGGTGCCAACCACATTTCGCTCCAACACACCAATGTCGCGAAATTACGAATATTCTGGAATTTTTTGGACGGACCTCAAGTTCTGGGGTAAGGACGAGTGTTGTTTGAGGGATCCGTGTCCATGTCAGAAGATATCAACAAAACAATGAAGTACGGCAGAGAACTACGTAATTCTGTAGCACTCGCGGATGTCGACGTGAGCGGTACCGAAGTCACGGTGATATAAAAATTCATCTAAATGCTTAGTGTTGCTGTTCAGATCGAAGTAGGCGCGTTTCGTATCTGTAGAACCGGGAGCGATCGATCACAGTTGGAGGATGCTCGACGGCCGCATGCCACGAACAATGACCGCTATACATCTTCGAGCGAAGGTTAACACGTTAAGGGCCCTCAGATAAGGTGACCCCATTGGTCATTTGAATAATGCGTCATTGGTCTCTCTCGTAGCCAGCTCTGACGAACTCTCGAGACTTTATCTGTGTAAAATGTATTTGAACAAGAAAATAAATGAGCAAAGGAAAGAAAGGGCAGTGCCCGACAGTTGGGCCACTTCTGTTAGGTCTTTGGAGACGAGTATAATTCATATTTTTCCCGAAAAATCTTATCATTCTCTTCCGTATTGTATTCTTCAGGAATTATTTATATAAATTAGTTAAGTATCATGTAATTTCAAAATGTAAAATGAAAATTTACTTGTGAATGGCTAGCAGTTCTTTTCCCTTCGAGGTATTTTAAAAGCAGTGGTGGCAATCAGACCCTGACTTAAGAACAGTTACACTACTGCGTTTTGACGCAGGTACAATAAGTGTAGGTCCTCTCAAAATGCCGCTTACCTCTGTGTAACAGTAAACTCACAATGTCGATTTTGCCAATCGGCAAATAGTTGCTGAAACAGGAAAGTGTCGTCAGACTATGTGATGTCTGTTCATTTAATACGAACATAGGAAGAAATTACGTAATTACTCTTACTATCTATGGGATATTTTCCAGTAACATAGCCGCCCGGTGTGGCCGAGCGGTTCTAGGCGCTTCAGTCTGGAACCGCGCGACTGCTACGGTCCCAGGTTCGAATCCTGCCTCGGGCATGGATGTGTGTGATGTTCTTAGGTTATTTAGGTTTAAGTAGTTCTAAGTTCTAGGGGACTGATGACCTCAGATGTTAAGTCCCATAGTGCTCAGAGCCATTTGAACCATTTTGAACCAGTGACATACACAGCAATTAATTCTCGACTATGTGAGAAACTAGAAGAACGCAAAATACGATGGCGTCAGTCTCATGTAGGATTTCCGAGTTTTTGTATGTCAACTGGAGTCTGAACGATTATCGATTAATTTATCCGTACAACAACCGTGCTTCCAAGTTGATGAAGCTGGATCCTTTTTCTTCATTTGTGTGGCCATATTATCCGTACTTGCTTTACAATTCCTGAGGACATTTTCGTTCTGTCGTTCTTTCTTTTATTTTATTTTTTTTATTTGTTAGTTGCGACGACAGAACGAAGATACCCTCTGGAATTGTATCTTTTATCGCCTTAAACACACTTCGACTAGGAATTTGTGCACATGAGCTTTATATCCCTTATGTAGACGTGTATATTTTGAGTTTTGAGGTTGTTCTCAAGGAGAGATTCTGACTTGTTATTTGAACTCAAGTGAATGAAATACGTTTTGAAATATATACGGCAGAGCAACTTATGTAGAGTATTTGGAAGCAAGTTGGCAATTATAACGTTGCTATTCTGGAAATATGTATTGAATTCAGCGTAATTCGCTTTAACGTATCGACAAATGAAGTATATCGTTTCAATAACTCTGTTCATTACAGAGAATGTCAGTATCTACCTTAATTCCAGTCCCAATGAAACTAAGTCCTGAGGTCCGGACTTTTTTCTTTCCACCGACGTAAATGATCATCGTTTCCAATCCTATCACATGAACGTCTCAGTAGGCAGTGACAAACACACTCGCGGATTAATATTTTAGTAGGTCTCTTATTTAAGCTGTTAGCAACAAGTACATTTGGAAGTAGTAAGGCGTTGCATCTGTGTCGTGTAAATCCTAAACCGGTATGTACAAGGGCAAAACTGCAATATCATCGTAGAAATCAGGCTAACATAATAATGTTTTCGGTTGTCCTCTGAAAATTCAACTACAGAAGAACATCGCAAAATATTCCAAGATACGTTTTCAATATTTTTCGTTGAGTCTACGTATTACCTTATACAAACATACCATTTCGCTGTGTTGCAGCTATGGTTTCTATCTGTTATTCCTAACTTTTCTAAGTGGTTCACTTTTGTTTGGAGCGATTTGTGTGAATTTTTTTACACCGATGAAAGACTTCACTAACGTACATTGGCAGTTTCCTGACGACAGTGGATGTTCTACGCTCAGGGAGGAAACCAAGTATCATTATTTTTTATGGCTGAGACAGCCTATTCATTATACCGCTAGTATGTGTGAAAGCCATAATCGAAAATTTAGGTTATTTTTCTTCTTCTGCCATTATTGAGAGATTTAAATAAAAGTAATTCATATTCAGGCGACACCATGCAAATTATGAATTTTGTCTCATCTGAACAACCTAATCGGTGTATTTCGTGTTTTGTTTATCACATCTGTTAGCATTACCTTGTCAAGAATTCTGCAGCGGCTTCAGACCACGTTCACGTTCTATTCTGGTAGTTCGGCTGACTGCGTACGAAAAACTGAACTACAGTTGCACGGCACATGAGTGGTACCCACACTGAAACATTATCGAATCGTCTTCGGGTTCAGTGGATGGGAATTACAACTGCATCATATTTTTTATCGCTTAAGTGCCTGGGGATGTACAGACGGTACAGTGTATCGTAATAACATGCGGGAAGTTGTGTGTTAGTTGTAGATTTAAGTCTACATAGTGAAACGTGACTCATGTGTGGAAACAACCGTGCAGCTGTACGTTCTGAGTCAGCCACAGTAGGTCACAAATCCTGCGTCACGTGTTATCGGTTATCTGTGTCGAGCGGGAACCACATTGGAGACATTTATACAGGAAAACGGAGTTGAGAACAAAGTTAGCCTGAATTTAATGAGTTGCATTAATGTTCTCGTGTAACTTGGTTCAAATGGCTCTGAGCACTATGGGACTTAACATCTATGGTCATCAGTCCCCCCGAAAACTTAGAACTACTTAAACCTAACTGACCTAAGGACATCACACAACACCCAGTCATCACGAGGCAGAGAAAATCCCTGACCCCGCCGGGAATCGAACCCGGGAACCCGGGCGCAGGAAGCGAGAACGCTACCACACGACCACGAGCCGCGCACTCTCGTGTAACTGCTTATATTTGTTTTATGGGCATAAGGCCGTGGTACAAGGCATAATTCTCGGCCTAACGTTTCCTCCTGCAATGCTGGAGACATCATCAGAGGCTTAAACGATTCGGAAAGCAGTTACACTCGAAGAAGCTCAGCAAGCCGAACTGTTTATATGTATCCACGCAACGGTCTGTTCCGGACGTCATCAGACCGGTGCATAAAATCGCTGAGTCGTACCGACGCATGCTATGAGGCTTGTAGAGGGGAAGAGTTGGTGCTGTTTGTTTTGTTTAGCACTAAAGCCCACAATGTGTCTTATTTCAATCGTTCTTCTTTCCTGTTGAAATTATTTTTGTGCTTTTGAATTTCTATGGCCTCTTTCTACATCTTAACGCAGTAATTATTAACTACTGCTAAAATCACAGTGGCTCTCTGAGCACTATGGGACTTAACATCTGTGGTCATCAGTCCCCTAGAATTTAGAACTACTTAAACCTAACTAACCTAAGGACATCACACACATCCATGCCCGAGGCAGGATTCGAACCTGCGACCGTAGCAGTCGCGCGGTTCCGGACTGAGCGCCTTAACCGCGAGACCACCGCGGCCGGCACAAACAGCAGTTGACCGGCGTTGACTGGTGAAACGTTGTTGTGATGCCTCGTGTAAGGAGGAGAAATGCGTACCATCACGTTTCCGACTTTGATAAAGGCCTAACGCGATTGCGGTTTATCGTATCGCGACATTGCTTTTCGCGTTGGTCGAGATCCAATGACTGCTAGCAGAATATGGAATCGGTGGGTTCAGGAGGGTAATACGGAACGCCGTGCTGGATTCCAACGGCCTCAATCGCTAGCAGTCGAGATGACAGGCATCTTATCCGTATGGCTGTAACGGATCGTGCAGCCACGTCTCGATCCCTGAGTCAACACGTAGGGACGTTTCCAAAACAACAATCATCTGAACAGAACAGTTCGACGACGTTCGCAGCAGCATGGACTATCAGCTCGGAGACCATGGCTGTGGTTACCCTTGACGCTGAATCACAGACAGGAGCGCCTGAGATGGTGTTCTCTCAACGACGAATCTGGGTGCACGAATGGAAAAACGTCATTTTTTCGGATGAATCCAGATTCTGTTTACAGCATCATGATGGTCGCATCCGTGTTTGACGACATCGCGGTGAACGCACATTGGAAGCGTGTATTCGTCATCGCCATACTGGCGTATCACCTGGCGTGATGGTAATGGGGTGCCATTGGTTACACGTCTCAGTTACCTCTTGATCGCATTGACAGCACTTTGAATAGTGGACGTTACATTTCAGATGTGTTACGACCCGTGGCTCTACCCTTCATTTGATCCCTGCGAAACCCTACATTTCAGCAGGATAATGCACGACCGCATTGTGGCGAAATAAATAAATAAAATTAAATTTATTGATTTTTTGAAAAGAGAAAAAATTATGGACATGGAACTGTAACTTTAGAATTTTTGAAAGGCTGTTTTACTGAGTGTGTGTCAGTTTTTTGGTATACTTATGCTAATATTTACAAACCTTAATCCTAATATACAAAGTTCTGGTTAATACTGAGAAAACGACATCATGTAGTAAAGTTTGTACAATAAAATATACAATGAATACAACGTTATTTACAAATGTTTCCTTCCTCATCAGAGGTGAAAATGAAGTCCTTGATTGCTTTCTGTATTTATTCTGGGGCGACGAGCTTTGTTCGCTAGCCCCAGTGTTGAATATGGGCGGGTGATACGCGCGCCTGATTGTTTGGTCGTCCGTTAGCGGGCGACGTTGGTTGAATGCGTGCGCCAGTGCAGTGAATATACACCGACGTGCGGGTACCGTCTAGGCTTCCGAACCTCAATATGCGTGTGCTTTTTGTAGTTCCTTCCAGTACTTAGACTGGATACGACGCGGTACATTGGACTATGTGCCCCGAAGAACACACCACACTATGTGCGAGGCGGAGGACGATCCCGTCGATGCAGCTCCAGGTAAGAAGCGTACCATGTGAAACTTGTTTGGCATTGTCCTTTCTTATTGTGACGCCATGGGTCGTTTGACGATACAAGCTTCAATTTTCGATGTCACTTGTTTAGGCTCGCTGACACTTGTAACGTAGCACTACTTTGAGCAATTTTAATTTCTACACACACCACTTTTACAGCGAGTATTGCGATCGAAACTTTCATTTTCACTACACTTTTTTCTTCGCATTAACACCTTTTACCTATTGTACCGACATTCATTTCCCTCAATACTTCTGGTCAATGTACGTAAGTATTCACAAATTTGTAAGTCACGGGACTTGGCATGAAATACAAAATTTTTGACCACTCATAGTGGCTTCTTCGTCTTGGATTTTACTGACACATACACCTTTTTCCATTAATCTGGTAGAAGGAACAAGTCCTTTGTTTTCCTTCTTGAACTCGAGTGTAAGTTAAGGTTTACCTTCGTTACGTATTCTTCATACGCAACGACATGCATCTGCATGCAGAGAATACGCCTGTAGCCGCTCCACTGAAGCTTGGGAATGGAATTTTCTACCTTCTACTTGTCCGCCCCAGTAGCTGAGTGGTCAGCGTGACGGATTGCCGTCCTCTGGGCCCGGGTTCGATTCCCGGCTGGGTCGGAGATTTTCTCCGCTCAGGGACTGGGTGTTGTGTTGTGTTCATCATCATTTCATCCCCATCCGGCGTGCAGGTCGCCCAATGTGGCGCCGAATGTAATAAGACCTGCGATATGGCGGCCGGACCTGCCCCGCGAGGGGCCTCCCGGCCAATGACGCCAAACGCTCATCATCATCATCACCTTCTACTTAGGGTAATGGCAACGGCTACGTGTATGCTACGGTTTTTGCGTATAAAATCTGAAAATGCACTAAATAATCATTTATATGTAGCACAACCCTAATATGTACAGTGTTTTGTGCTTAAGCACGTTCTGGTGTGCTTTTAAATCATTACCCCTAATAAAACTTTCTACATTAACATGGACATATAAACATAAAACCTTGAAGTTCAGGGTGTAACTACTATTACTATGTACAGTGTTTCATAATAGCGGCACGGCCTTGTGTGCGTGTATCATCTTCAATTAAAGTGCGCTTATAGGCGTCTTGTGTTATCATGGGAGAAAAAATACAGACATTTTAATGCATCGGTTGTCATGAAAATCTATGTACACGAATAATCCGACTTTCATAGCTTCAGTGCAGCATGAAATTCTGTACGACGTTTTTTGCATAGGTTATTTTATAGACCATTTGTTGTGTCTAGACAAGACAGCCTAGACACAATGAGAGGAAGCCGAAAGGCACGCGCTAAGCTAAAGCAGGATGGCGTGAGTTCTGAAACAGGATACGTAATGAATGCTATAAAGAAAAGTACGTAGCTTCTGGAATACTTAACTTTAATCCATCCTTTTGGTACATCTGGAGATTGTGGCGATACAAGTGAGACTCTTTAGATACATGCAATGTTACTAATGGCGCCTTGCTAGGTCGTAGCCATTGACTTAGCTGAAGGCTATTCTAACTATTGGCTCGGCTAATGAGCAATGCTTCGTCCATGCATCGCTAGCAAAGTCGTCCGTACAGCTGGGGCGAGTGCTAGTCCGTATCTCGAGACCTGCCTTGTGGTGGCTCTCGGTCTGCGATCCCTGACAGTGGCGACACGCGGGTCCGACATGTACTAATGGACCGCAGCCGATTTAAAGCTACCACCTAGCAAGTGTGGTGTCTGGCGGTGACACCACACGATTCCTTTGCTTACAGGTCGTCGATCACATTAATTACCTGTTTCTCGTATAGCGGCGATATCATTTTCATTCTTTGTGACTGTAAATCGATATATGTATGAAAGATATAATTTTGGGGATTCATCATTTCATGTTTCAAGTGTGTAAAGTAATTCATACCTGCCTTCTGCATACATGAATGAAGCATCGCTAATGTTGCACTGTGTACCAGGTTTTTCGTATTTTCTCGTAAACTCGTAGAGTCTTACGGTTTTAATTAAGTTATTTCTTGATGTTAGGTATATATGTTTATACGAGGTTGTCTTAGATTTTAATTTTCCTTATACACTTCTATGTTCTTTAGGTTCCGTACATGTACAGAGCTTCTTTCGCCTTTCACACATTCATACATACGTTTATACACACAAAAAATATCTACCACTATAATATACACTTTGCTGGTGGGGCCCTTTTCGGTATCCTTCAATATTCCAAAATAATTCAGGGTGTGCTGAGCATCGTCCCCTCATACTAATAATACTTACAACTAAATATTTCTTCTTACATACATAACTGCCTTACGGTCCATTAATGCGCAATCATTCCATATTTTCCTCCATTACACTTTTAGCTTTCGTACATGTACCCTCGTGTATAGCTTAGATATTCTACAAAATTGTTTGCTGAGTGCTTTAGGTGTTTCCTAACGTTAATGTGTTTCTGTCTCTATAAATCCTAGGTATTTGTTTTGAGAGCGATTCAGTTCATTACTCACGCTGCATAGATCTGTTTATTATTTTCCTATTTTAAAGCTTGTGTCATTCTTTTCCTTAGTCACAAAAATTCACGCGTTTACCTGTTTCTGGAAATCGCTAGCTACTGTGTAATGTGAATGTATGCGTTATCTCTTTGCTTTCCTCTTTGCTACTAGCTTTTACCTATATGTAATTGTGTGTTGTTCTCGTGTACATAGCTTTTCTTCCGGTTATATATCTGCATTATTTTTTTTTTTGTATTGTGCTATTTTCTTTCTCCTTCCGTACAAGCTAACATTTTACCCAATATAATATAGTATTACAATACCGTCCATGACCAGTATGTACTTGTATGTTCACTTAATACTACGTAGTACCAGCTTATAATTAAATTTTCTAAGCTACTACACTCCTGGAAATGGAAAAAAGAACACATTGACACCGGTGTGTCAGACCCACCATACTTGCTCCGGACACTGCGAGGGGGCTGTACAAGCAATGATCACACGCACGGCACAGTGGACACACCAGGAACCGCGGTGTTGGCCGTCGAATGGCGCTAGCTGCGCAGCATTTGTGCACCGCCGCCGTCAGTGTCAGCCAGTTTGCTGTGGCATACGGAGCTCCATCGCAGTCTTTAACACTGGTAGCATGCCGCGACAGCGTGGACGTGAACCGTATGTGCAGTTGACGGACTTTGAGCGAGGGCGTATAGTGGGCATGCGGGAGGCCAGGTGGACGTACCGCCGAATTGCTCAACACGTGGGGCGTGAGGTCTCCACAGTACATCGATGTTGTCGCCAGTGGTCGGCGGAAGGTGCACGTGCCCGTCGACCTGGGACCGGACCGCAGCGACGCACGGATGCACGCCAAGACCGTAGGATCCTACGCAGTGCCGTAGGGGACCGCACCGCCACTTCCCAGCAAATTAGGGACACTGTTGCTCCTGGGGTATCGGCAAGGACCATTCGCAACCGTCTCCATGAAGCTGGGCTACGGTCCCGCACACCGTTAGGCCGTCTTCCGCTCACGCCCCAACATCGTGCAGCCCGCCTCCAGTGGTGTCGCGACAGGCGTGAATGGAGGGACGAATGGAGACGTGTCGTCTTCAGCAATGAGAGTCGCTTCTGCCTTGGTGCCAATGATGGTCGTATGCGTGTTTGGCGCCGTGCAGGTGAGCGCCACAATCAGGACTGCATACGACCGAGGCACACAGGGCCAACACCCGGCATCATGGTGTGGGGAGCGATCTCCTACACTGGCCGTACACCACTGGTGATCGTCGAGGGGACGCTGAATAGTGCACGGTACATCCAAACCGTCATCGAACCCATCGTTCTACCATTCCTAGACCGGCAAGGGAACTTGCTGTTCCAACAGGACAATGCACGTCCGCATGTATCCCGTGCCACCCAACGTGCTCTAGAAGGTGTAAGTCAACTACACTGGCCAGCAAGATCTCCGGATCTGTCCCCCATTGACCATGTTTGGGACTGGATGAAGCGTCGTCTCACGCGGTCTGCACGGTCCAGCACGAACGCTGGTCCAACTGAGGCGCCAGGTGGAAATGGCATGGCAAGCCGTTCCACAGGACTACATCCAGCATCTCTACGATCGTCTCCATGGGAGAATAGCAGCCTGCATTGCTGCGAAAGGTGGATATACACTGTACTAGTGCCGACACTGTGCATGCTCTGTTGCCTGTGTCTATGTGCCTGTGGTTCTGTCAGTGTGATCATGTGATGTATCTGACCCCAGGAATGTGTCAATAAAGTTTCCCCTTCCTGGGACAATGAATTCACGGTGTTCTTATTTCAATTTCCAGGAGTGTATTTACAAGACTTGTGTGCCCTTTTCTTTCTTGTTTTTGAATGACTTTCGTCACTGTGTCTCATAGTAAGTTTTGTGGACTGGCAAGACAGCCAATCCACTAGGACGGGAGGCCGAAGGGCACGCGTTTAAGCTCACGCAGGATGGCGTGAGGTCTGGAACAGGACAAGGTCTTTATAGTAGCAAAAATTGTTGTGACTTGGCAAGACAGCCAAGCCACTAGGAGAGGAAGCCGAAAGGCACGCGTTTAAGCTCACGCAGAATGGCGTGAGGTCTGGAACAGGACAAGGAATTTACAGTAGCAAAGAACGTACGTAACTACTGGAATACTTAACTTTAATTCATAATTGGTGAACATCGCTCTTGACGGTACATGTTTTACAGCATCAATAGTAACTGGTAATGGCGCCTTGCTAGGTCGTAGCAAATGACGTATCTGAAGGCTATGCTAACTATCGTCTCCGGAAATGAGAGCGTAATTTGTCAGTGAACCATCGCTAGCAAAGTTGGCTGTACAACTGGGGCGAGTGCTAGGAAGTCTCTCTAGACCTGCCGTGTGGCGGCGCTCGGTCTGCAATGACTGATAGTGGCGACACGCGGGTCCGACGTATACTAACGGACCGCGGCCGATTTAAAGGCTACCACCTAGCAAGTGTGGTGTCTGGCGGTGACACCACAGTAAGCATGGTCTCAAACCTTTTAAACGTTCCGTGCATGCGCGCTTATGTACCACGACTGGACTGTAGGCGCGGGGAAAACTCTGCATTGTTGGTGAACATTATTCGTGATTTTCCTACCTTCTCGTGGGCGGCCTGTTCGTTAATTATTTCCGTGTCTAATTGTTCGGGCTAAGGAATATCTATCAATAACACTTGTGGGTAAAGTAATTTTACTTCAGCTTGTTTCAGTAATTGGCCATTACGCTCTATTGTTGACTTTACAAGATTGACCTTCACACTACGACTGGCCACTCGGAGATAGCAAAGTCCACTGGCTATGTCGATGTTTACTTTATACTGCCGGAAAACTTCCATACCTAAAATATAATTGACGATTAATTTGTCAACGATTAAGAATGTACAGTTTATCGTGACATCGCTAATGGTAACAGGTATTTGCGTCTGCCACTTAATACTTTTTGACTTGTTACCTACAGCTGTCAAGATTTTACAATTTTCCTTTGGCAACACTGATACTTTTAATGCTTTCGAAACTTCTTTAAATAAACAATTAGAAATAATATTCGTAGATGCGCCTGTATCTAAAATTACGTTCGTAATTATAGTTCCTATCTTTGCTGTTATTACAGCCTGCACGAAGTCATTTACCTTGTTCTGTGCTTTTATCTCTTCTTCACACAGATCTTCTTCTACGGTAGCATCTTGATCATATCTTAAAAATAATTGTTTAAGATGTAATGTGTGCTTGTTTGTGCCCCCTGTTGTCAAATCGGTCGGCCGGTGCGGGCTCATTGCGACCGATTGTTGTTTACCGGGGGAGACAACGGCGTTGCTTCATTACTGTCCGTTACCTCGACGAAGTGTACTGAGTGATTATTCTGTCGCCAATTAGTTTCCGGACCGCTGCGTGCAACATTTTCTTGCGACCGGCCGTCGCTATTTCTCCTTGGTCTGTCATTCCTATTACTGTAACTATTGTAATTTTCATTTGTGTGCCGCCTTTCATTACGCGGACCTGACCAATCATTCACGTGATTTCTATCATTTCCATACCGGCGTGGACCGTAATCTGTACTATATCTTCGGTCTTCACGTCCCTGTGCGGTGGCCGAGCGGTTCTAGGCGCTACAGTCTGGAACCGTGCGACCGCTACGGTTGCAGGTTCGAATCCTGCCTCGGGCGTGGATGTGTGTGATGTCCTTAGGTTGGTTAGGTTTAAGTAGTTCTAAGTTCTAGGGGACTGATGACCTCAGCAGTTAAGTCCCATAGTGCTCAGAGCCATTTGAACCATTTTTTTCTCTGTGGCGCCGAATTCCTCCGATTTCCGTAATTCCAGTTTCCATTATTTGGCCTTGTCGCATACGGATGCCAACTGTGTTGGTTTTGTCCACTGCCATTAAAAGGATTCCCGTTACCGTTGTTTTTATTGGTTACGGAGTGTTCATTCCGATTACTTGTGCTCGGCTCTTCTTCATATATTAGATCAATTGAGTCAAGCACGGAAAGAAAGTATTCAAGGTCGTTCTCCGGTATAGTTACCAATTTCTCGCGTAAGTTCGCGGGTAGTCTGTTTTTCAGAATTTTGAGAACATCTACGTGCGGTATTGGATTGTTCCAATAGCGCGTCTTATTCAAATACTTTTCGAAATACTTTCTCAACCCGCCGTTTTTGAGGTTGAACGGTTGTGGGTCGAATACCTCACGTCGCAATCTTTCTTGGACCTCAGCAGACCAATATTTCTCCAAGAAAGCCCGTTCAAATTGTTCGTAGGTGACGCACTGTTCAGCCATGTCTGTGGCCCACAAAAGTCCGTCGCCTTGTGTGAAGCCTACTACATATCTAATCTTCTGTACCTCAGTCCAGTTTCTTGGTAAGACATTTTTAAATGCTCTTACGAGTACGACTGGATGAGTTTTTCTGGATTCGTGGAGAAAACTGGAAATTGTCTATGTTTCAACAGGCTCTCATCGACTAGAATCGTCGAGATGCAAGGCGACACGCATACTGCCTGTTGCAGCACCGCGTTTGGCGAATAGCCATTGTTTGCCTGTGCCGGTGCGTGCACATACGCCGAACTGGGGGCGTGATATTCTGTGGTACTGACATCGTAATCTGGCGCGGGCGAATAAGTGTCGCGCTGCCTGTTGCTTGACGTAGGCAAGTCATTTGAAATATTCAGTCTACCAGCGATCTCCTTGCGTATTCTGTCCTCTGCTACTTTCATTTCATTACCTAATTTTTCAAAAAGTTTTGTTTCCCGGTCAGTTATTGATTCATTTACATTACCGGTTTCTAAAGTTTCATTCATTTTGATAATGTCCGCGTTGATACGTCGAGTCTCCTGTTTCAGAAAACCTACTTCTTCGTTAACTTTATTAACTTGGTCAGGTATTTCTTCACATGTGGACTGTACTCTGGTTAAATTTAATTGAATAGCCTGTACGCTTTCATGTGTTTCTTTTTGTATCGTTTGTGTTGTTAATTTAAGCGTTGATCAAAATGTTTGTGCATATTTTCAAATAGCGTGCTTACACTTGAAAACTGCTGTTGGAACCCAATTTCCATGTTTGACAGTTTTGTGTTTGTCATGTTGTGGCTGATTTCTAGATTCGCCAGTTTTGTGTTCGTTGTGTTGTGGCTGATTTCTAGATTCGCCAGTTTTGTGTTCGTTGTGTTGTGGCAGATTTCTAGATTCGACAGTTTTGTGTTCGTTGTGTTGTGACTGTTCTTTAAATCAGACAATTGCTCGCTCACGTTTGACATCAGACTATAGAGAGTGTTACAAAAAGGTACGGCCAAACTTTCAGGAAACATTCCTCACACACAAACAAAGAAAAGATGTTATGTGGACAGGTGTCCGGAAATGCTTAATTTCCATGTTAGAGCTCATATTAGTTTCGTCAGTATGTACTGTACTTCCTCGATTCACCGCCAGTTGGCCCAATTGAAGGAAGATAAAGTTGACTTCGGTGCTTGTGTTGACATGCGACTCATTGCTCTACAGTGCTAGCATCAAGCACATCAGTACGTAGCATCAACAGGTTAGTGTTCATCACAAACATAGTTTTGCAGTCAGTGCAATGTTTACAAATGCGGTGTTGGCAGACGCCCATTTGATGTATGGATTAGTACGGGGCAATAGCCGTGGCGCGGTACGTTTGTATCGAGACAGATTTCCAGAACGAAGGTGTCCCGACAGGAAGATGTTTGAAGCAATTGTTCGGCGTCTTAGGGAGCACGGAACATTCCAGCCTATGACTAGCGACTGGGGAAGACCTAGAACGACGAGGACACCTGCAGTGGACGAGGCAATTCTTCGTGCAGTTGACGATAACCCTAATGTCAGCGTCAGAGAAGTTGCTGATGTACAAGGTACTGTTGACCACATCACTGTATGGAGAGTGCTACGGGAGAACCAGTCGTTTCCGTACCATGTACAGCGTGTGCAGGCACTATCAGCAGCTGATTGGCCTCCACGGGTACACTTCTGCGAATGGTTCATCCAACAATGTGTCAATCCTCATTTTAGTGCAAATGTTCTCTTTACGGATGAGGCTTCATTCCAATGTGATCAAATTGTATATTTTCACAATCAACATGTGTGGGCTGACGAGAATCCGCACTCAATTGTGCAATCACATCATCAACACAGATTTTTTGTGAACGTTTGGGCAGGCATTGTTGGTGATGTCTTGATTGGGCCCCATGTTCTTCCACCTACGCTCAATGGAGCACGTTATCATGATTTCATACGGGATACTGTACTTGTGCTGCTAGAACATGTGCCTTTACAAGTACGACACAACATGTGGTTCATACACGATAGAGCTCCTGCACATTTCAGTCGAAGTGTTCGTACGCTTCTCAACAACAGATTCGGTGACCGATGGATTGGTAGAGGCGGACCAATTCCATGGCCTCCACGCTCTCCTGACATCAACCCTCTTGACTTTCATTTATGGGGGCATTTGAAAGCTCTTGTCTACGCAACCCCGGTACCAAATGTAGAGACCCTTCGTGCTCGTATTGTGGACGGCTGTGATACAATACGCCATTCTCCAGGACTGCATTAGAGCATCAGGGATTCCATGTGACAGAGGGTGGATTCATGTATACTCGCTAACGGAGGACATTTTGAACATTTCCTGTAACAATGTGTTTGAAGTCACGCTGGTACGTTCTGTTGCTGTGTTGTTTCCATTCCATGATTAATGTGATTTGAAGAGAAGTAATAAAATGAGCTCTAACATGGAAAGTAAGCGTTTCCGGACACATGCCCACATAACATATTTTCTTTCTTTGTGTGTGAGGAATGTTTCCTGAAAGTCTGGCCGTACCTTTTTGTAACACCCTGTATAATGCCTCAAGCGTAACCGACGAAGCTTGTGTGTTTGTATTTATGCCATTGTTTGTAGCCATTGTTTCTCTACCACGATTTGATTGAATCGAAACCGGGCTAGGTTCACTGATTTCATGTGAAATATTTTCATCTGATCTGGTAATCGATCTTCATCGACTGTGTACAAGGTTTCATTTTCAAGTGGTTCGTTATTGTAAATCCCTGTGGAGTACAATTGAATTGTATTCACTTCTACATTATGTTGTGCTGAAAAACTAATTGCGTCATCATTGACGTCACTATTGTCAGAATCGGTGACGTGTCCATGAACGTTTGTCAAATTAAAATTCTCCGATTCCATTGTGAAGATATTATTTTTATCTGTACTTTACAGTTAATCTAAATTTTTAAACTCTCTCGCAGTTGAATTAATAAAAATATCTCGCGATTGTTATTTGTTGCGCGTCGGAAATTTACAAGATGGCGCACTACGTCTTCTAATTCTGCGATTGTTGAGCATAAAAAAGTAATTATCAAAGTGTAATTGTGTGTTGCCACCAACACTACCAGGATTTTAATATGGAAATGGAAAGGTTCTGCTTTAAGTGGAGCTAAGCCAATGTGCAGCCGCTGCATGCGTTTGCGCTTTCCTACCTTAATTCCGGCTGAGCTGCGTCACTCACGATTACGTTAGTTTTGTAAATCCTTGTTCCTTCTGGTTATTGTGCCATCCGTTTATACAGTTAATATTGTTTCACCTTATTCGTCATTTTCCATGTGCGTCATGTAACAGAGAAACAGTAATTAGTACAAGTACATATGTAGTACAACAATCAAGTACTTGCTCTTTGTTCCATCAGCACTGTCCCTGTCAGCGGTCGCCAGTGTGGCGAAATAAATTAAAAAAATTAAATTTATTGATTTTTTGAAAAGAGGAAAAATTATGGACATGGAACGGTAACTTTAGAATTTTTGAAAGGCTGTTTTACGGATTGTATTGACCGGCTTGAATGCGGACAAATTCAGTGCTGCGTGAAATTTGCCTGTAATATAATTTACCATTCCGATTAATTACATTTTTGAATTCTACGACATTGTTGATTTATTCAGAGTTCTCAGCTTAGACGTAGAATTCGTCCTTCTGCCACAATATTAATTCATTAGTCGCCATCGATGTTCTTCTCTTTGTTGACCGTGTGTATCTTCCTGAGTCGGCATCGGTTCGCTTCACGAAGACGGTGGAAACCGAGGAATACAATGCTACGTTGCTTTAAATAATTTTCGTAACACTGCGATACTCCTCACTATTTTTTATTCACAAGACAATAAGACTTGCTCTGCTCGTCGCACAAACCATAATTACTAACTATATGGCTGCCTTTCCGCACACACCAAAATTTACATCCGTCCTCCACAAGGCAACAATCGAAAGTGTCCCTTAGCTCCTTCTTGGAGTATGAAACAAAAGAGAATCCAATGTGAACATTACAAAGATTATAATCTACATGCCTCTCGATTTAATCTTTGGCGCAGCCTTTAAGGTATTGTATGTCTCTGCGTCGGCATGTGTCATTACAGCATGTTGCAGGTCCTGTACGGGCCTTTCTGGATACGGAAAATGTTCGACTGCTACCCAGGCCAGCACATTCTCCAGATCTCTCATCAATTGAAAACGTCTGGTCGATGGGGGCGAGCAACTGGCTCGTCACAATACGCCAGTCACTACTCTTGATGAACTGTGGTATCGTGTTGAAGCTGCATGGGCAGCTGTACCTGTACACGCCATCCAAGCTCTGTTTGACTCAATGCCCAGGCGTATCAAGGCCGTTATTACGGTCAGAGGTGGTTGTTCTGGGTACTGATTTCTCAGGATCTATGCACCCAAATTGCGTGAAAATGTAATCACATGTCAGTTCTAGTGTAATATATCTGTCCAGTGAATAGCCGTTTATCGTATGCATTTCTTCTTCATGTAGTAATTTTAATGGCCAGTAGTATTCCAGAGAACTGATGGTTCTCCACTATACAGGGGTAAATTTTAAGTTCACAAACGAGAATAACTCGAAAAATAAGCTTCACACGAAAAAATGTGTAGAATCCAAATCTGATTTATTTCGAGCGGGACATCTGCGGGTGCTAAAATTATCACGCCACCCCAGCCACCTGGGGGTGCGGCGGGAGGCAACTTTAAACTTTCAAATGGGAACTCCCATTTTTTACTGCAGAATCAGATTCTACATAAAAAACTACGTACATTTTGTCTTAAACATTTATTTTGATTATTGTTAGTCGGCGCTGTAATTCAAGAAAATCCATGTTCTCATTTCTGCGTGGAAAATGGTTACAGATAAATAAAAAATACTTATTTACTTCGTAAATTTTGATTCGCTAAAACTAAAACTCTCCCTCTCTCCACATATGAAGGAGTTTGAGAGAGAGGTATTAGAGTTTTGCAAATGTAGACCCAAAATCTTTATTTTTTCCGCAGATTCGGATAAGTTTTGTTTGATTCGTGGTCATGAAGCCATACAACTTTTAATTATCGGACACATCATCTAACTAGCTAACTAACTAACCAAACATCCTACTTATTAACGAGTGAACTCATTAACTAAAAACCTAAGTGACTCACGAACCTAATTTTTATTAGATTCGGAGTAATCACTCTTGTTTGTCGAGAAGTCTCACAACTGGGGTGCTTGCCTAATTTGAGCCTTTTAATTTCTGGTGGAAAAACGTAGAAAACGATATTCATAAATTTATTTACTTAACTCACATTGTTCACACCTTTATTTTATTTCGGAATATCGCGGCTATTTTTTTTTTTTTTCTATTTTGTCATCAGTCTGCTGACTGGTTTGATGCGGCCCGCCACGAATTCCTTTCCTGTGCTAACCTCTTCATCTCAGAGTAGCACTTGCAACCTACGTCCTCAATTATTTGCTTGACGTATTCCAATCTCTGTCTTCCTCTACAGTTTTTGCCCTCTACAGCTCCCTCTAGTACCATGGAAGTCATTCCCTCATGTCTTAACCGATGTCCTATCATCCTGTCCCTTCTCCTTATCAGTGTTTTCCACATATTCCTTTCCTCTCCGATTCTGCGTAGAACCTCCTCATTCCTTACCTTATCAGTCCACCTAATTTTCAACATTCGTCTATAGCACCACATCTCAAATGCTTCGATTCTCTTCTGTTCCGGTTTTCCCACACTCCATGTTTCACTACCATACAATGCTGTACTCCAGACGTACATCCTCAGAAATTTCTTCCTCAAATTAAGGCCGGTATTTGATATTAGTAGACTTCTCTTGGCCAGAAATGCCTTTTTTGCCATAGCGAGTCTGCTTTTGATGTCCTCCTTGCTCCGTCCGTCATTGGTTATTTTACTGCCTAGGTAGCAGAATTCCTTAACTTCATTGACTTCGTGACCATCAATCCTGATGTTAAGTTTCTCGCTGTTCTCATTTCTACTACTTCTCATTACCTTCGTCTTTCACCGATTTACTCTCAAACCATACTGTGTACTCATTAGACTGTTCATTCCGTTCAGCAGATCATTTAATTCTTCTTCACTTTCACTCAGGATGGCAATGTCATCAGCGAATCGTATCATTGATATCCTTTCACCTTGTATTTTAATTCCACTCCTGAACCTTTCTTTTATTTCCATCATTGCTTCCTCGATGTAGAGATTGAAGAGTAGGGCCGAAAGGCTACAGCCTTGTCTTACACCCTTCTTAATACGAGCACTTCGTTCTTGATCGTCCACTCTTATTATTCCCTGTTGGTTGTTATACATATTGTATGTGACCCGTCTCTCCCTATAGCTTACCCATACTTTTTTCAGAATCTCGAACAGCTTGCACCATTTTATATTGTCCAACGCTTTTTCCAGGTCGACAAATCCTATGAAAGTGTCTTGATTTTTCTTTAGCCTTGCTTCCATTATTAACCGTAACGTCAGAATTGCCTCTCTCATCCCTTTACTTTTCCTAAAGCCAAACTGATCATCACCTAGCGCATTCTCAATTTTGTTTTCCATTCTTCTGTATATTATTCTTGTAAGCAGCTTCGATGCATGAGCTGTTAAGCTGATTGTGCGATAATTCTCGCACTTGTCAGCTCTTGCCGTCTTCCGAATTGTGTGGATGATGCTTTTCCGAAAGTCAGATGGTATATCGCCAGACTCATATATTCTACACACCAACGTGAATAGTCGTTTTTTTGCCACTTCCCGCAATGATTTTAGAAATTCTGATGGAATGTTATCTATCCCTTCTGCCTTATTTGACTGTAAGTCCTCCAAAGCTCTTTTAAATTACGATTCTAATACTGGATCCCCTATCTCTTCTAAATCGACTCCTATTTCTTCTTCTATCACATCAGACAAATCTTTACCCTCATAGAGGCTTTCAATTTTATATTTTTAGAATTATCTACGATAATCGATATCCCACTCAGCTCTGATCGATAATCGATGCTCTTATCAAGCCCTTGCTGATGAGCGGCGTAATGTTTCGGAGTGCCGCCTATAGGTAGCGCAGGGACGAGAAATTCGGCCTTTCTCGTGATAAGACTGGGCTTTAAGAATTATAAGTATTAATGTAATAAACGCACTGTATCTTTTACCCGTCAGAACATTCAGAGAGCGATACATCGTTTATAACGATTGTCTTCTGGGCGACTTATGTTTGATTACCTTGTGTGACAGGGTTCGCGGCTTTTGCTCGCTACCCGTCGCGTTTGACGCGGAGTTAGTATTGCTAGATGGAATTAAGCCAAGCGGGCCGCTTCTCGCTCATAGAAATTCTAACCCTGCCTTTGTCGACGCCCCTTATCTTTCCTCTCTTGAGATTAATGGGTGGCATGTGTCATTATGAATTATCTTTCTGTGGACCACCAAATCTTAATGGGGAATACGTTCATCTTTAGTTAGCGAGTGGGTTAATCTTTTTCTCAGTTGGTCTTTTACTTTGTTTACTTTGTGAGTTAATGAGTTCACTCGTTAGTAAGTAGGATGTTTGGTTAGTTAGTTAGCTAGTCAGATGATGTGTTTGATAATTAAAAGTTGTGTGGCCTCATGACCACGAAACAAAGAAAACTTATCCGAATCTGCGGAAAAAATTAATATTTGGGTCAACATTTGTAAAAGTCTAATGCCTCTCTCTCAAAAACCACCCAATGGGGAGAGAGGGAGAATTTTAGTTTTAGCGAATCAAATTTTACGAAGTAAATAAGTATTTTTTATTTATCAGTAACCATTTTCCACGCAAAAATGAGAACATGGATTTTCTTGGATTACAGCGCCAACTAACAAGAATCAAAACAAATGTTTGAGACAAAATGTACGTAGTTTTTTTATGTAGAATCTGATTCTGCAATAAAAAATGGGGGTTCCCATTTGAAAGTTTAAAGTTGCCTCCAGCCCCACCCCCAGGGGGCTGGGGTGGCAGGCTAATTTTAGCACCTTCAAATGTCCCCCTCTAAAATAATGAACTTTGGATTCTACACATTTTTTCGTATGAAGCTTATTTTTCGAGTTATTCTGGTTTGTCAACTTAAAATTTACACCCTGTATATGAACAAAAACTATGTTCGTGAGATTCCATGGGTGGTGATGGTGGGGTGTGGGGCAAGTGGTTCCCTCTTGCCCCTCCCGTTGTGGACGCCAATGGTGTTGCGAGAGTAGCGTTCACACTGCCGGCCGGGCCGGGCCTGGATGACGCGTGCTGGCTCAGCTCGTGCCTAGCCAGCTCAGGCCGACGAGTAGGGCATTCACATTGCGCGCCGCGCCGAGCCGGGACGGCGAAATGGGGGAAAATCCACTTCTCCGATTTTCATGTTTTAAAAATTCTTAGCGGTATATAAGACTTCGCCACATCGTTTTATAAACTTATTTTTTTCCTTAAAAGCGTTACTTCCGTCGTGAAAAAAGAAAAAGTCTACTTTTCGTTTCGCGTGATTTCTTAGTTTCGTAACGCTTACCAACCGATTTTGAAGAAAGTATGCGGCTAAAAAATCTGATTTTTGTACACGTGGTAGTGTAACATCTTAGCTTCGTATTGAATCATTTATCTTTCCATATTTTTTAACAGTAATTGTGAAATGATGCTATTTGTCAACGTTGTGCACTTGATTTACAAATCTTGTAGTGAAAAAGTTATGTAGCGTGTAGCTTACTGTTAGATCCGTTTTAGACCATACATTGTTGGGAATGAAATGTAACTAAAAGTACCAAAAAGTTTTTGAAATGATAATGATACTGATATCTGTCTCTGGTCGCAAGCAATGCGAGCTATTCAGTGGCGTCAGTGCCGCGTCCGCAAGCCACGGAGTTCGCGCGGTTACAGCTTGTTTTAGTGTAGTCATATAATGCAGGACAGAAAAAAACTAATTACTAGTGATCAGCGCAGACCTATTGTCTGTCCCTCGTATTATTTTAATGGTATCATTGTCTAGATAAATCCAAATGTATAAGAATTTTCCCTCGGCTACTGGACAATCATCTGCTATGCTTTTATAATTGGCCTAAATGTATGGTCGGTATGTGTGCGCGATTGCCCACATGTACAGGTAGAAGAGTCAGTGACATAGGCCTGATAAAATTTGGTGTAAAATTAATCACAAAAACAATCTGGAGATTTGTGATACGTTTACTGCAGAAACTGAAGCGCAATTCTGTAGTCTCGTTGTCTACTTTGACAGAAAAAATAATGGAGAGTTAATGAAACCACTGTAGATCGACACAGATGTGCGTTTCATTGTTGTTCACTGTTTTTTTTCTTCCTTGGCGGGCTGTGCTGCACTGTCAAGGTAATCCCCACTCTTTGGCTAAATGGCTGTTAGCTGCCGAAGGCCAAATAAATAAATTTAAAAAAATCCCCACCCTTCGACAGCTGACAAGCAAGTCAGTAGAAAACGCATCTGCAGTCAACAGTTGCTCGCCTTTAGCTAGTCTGTGCTGTCGTGTAGAACAATGTCTTCTTCTTTTATTGGTATTGTTTTGACTCTGCAGTAACTCGTCGAGTTTTGAAGTACAGAGGAACTAGGAGGTTATGGATTCATCCCATAAATAGCGACAGACATTTAGGAGAGTTTTTTTCTTTACATGACGAACTTAAAAACTATCCTCAAAAATTTTATTCATATTACAGAATGAATCATAATACATTTTAGTATGTTCTGCAGAACATTCAAGACAAAATTTCGAAACAGAACACAAATTTTCGCATAAGTATAACAGCAGAAGAAAAATTGTGTATAACGATAAGGTAAGATTCGTTAGTACACACTTTTTGGTTTGCAGTAGAGTTTTGTACAGCATTCACTACCTCCAATTAATTGTAGTCATCCTTTTGTATTTTAAATTTCACAAACGCTTACCTCTGAGGGGAAGAGAGTTAATGAAAGTCCTGAGAATCATTAGGAAGTAATTATCTTCGTCATTTTGGGTAATATCTTGCTGTGCTTTCAACGAAGAATCGCAGTAATACTCCTTCAGAATTTTCCAACTTTTTTCTTCTTTTTTCTTCATGATGCAGCGCTTGGCAGTGGTGATGGTTCATCATGTGGAGCCACTGATGACCTCACAGAATTCTTTTCATTACCTTGTAAGATAGACAGATTGATAGGCGAAGAGTTTTGAGATAATGCCCTTTGACTCAGTGGTTCTATTTCTACTGATAAGGAACTGTGCATAGCTCTTGGAACTTAGGAAAATCATATGACAGAACAAAGCCCGAGTGGAATTGCATTTTAATATACTATTCCCTGGATCACATGACATTTTGCCAAGTTATACAAGTTATTCTCTATAACTGTCTCTCAGGCCTTTGCATTTCGATTTCATTATTTTAATTGAAAGAATATAGAAGGGTGCAAGAAAATGTCTCTTTAATTATCTATTGTTGTATAACTGTGAAATGACATGGACTAAGTAAATATCAGCCGGCCGTGGTGGCCGAGTGGTTCTAGGCGCTTCATTCCGGAACCGTGCGACTGCTACGGTCGCAGGTTCGAATCCTGCCTCGGGCATGGATGTGTGTAATGTCTTTAGGTTAGTTAGGTTTAAGTAGTTCTAAGTTCTAGGGGACTGATGACCTCCGATGTTAAGTCCCGTAGTGCTCAGAGCCATTTAAGTAAATATCTACTGTGCAAACAAAACTGTAAAAACTTCGCCCAACACCACACTTGAGTAACACATTTTACGATTTTTTTTCTCAGGTATCTGTCCACTGGCATCTCCTTTCATGCACTAGCATCGTCATTCCGATTAGGAGTGTCCACTGTATCAGTGGTGGTGAAAGACGTTTGAATGGCCATATGGGAGTCACTTGCTCCCATTCATTTACCAACGCCAACTGTTTCTCGATTTAAAGAAATTACCAGTGAAATGCATACGAGATGGGGATTTCCAAACTGTGTTGGATGTATAGATGGGAAGCACATACGTGTCCAATGTCCTAGACTTTCTGGCAGCATGTTTTACAATTACAAGCAGTATTATTCGATTGTACTCCAAGCAGTTGCTGATGCAAATTACAAATTTATAGCTGTAGATGTTGGTGCCTACGGTAAACAGTCTGATGCAGGCGTGTTTAAAGAAAGTATGTTATATAAGAAACTTACAAATGGGGAGCTGTTATTACCGCCACCAACAAGACTTGAAGGAATGTGTCAGGAACTACCGTACGTCATTTTGGGAGATGAAGCTTACCCCTTATTAAAGAATTTGATGAGACATTTTCCTAGCAGAAATTTGGACAACGAGAAGATTCTATACAATGATATGCATTCCAGAGCAAGAAAAGATGTTGAATGTGCGTTTGGTGTAATGACCAATAAATGGAGACTACTGAGGAAGGAAACTGAAACATCCATTGACGTAGCTGATCAAATAGTCAAGTGCATTTGTCTACTTCATAATATTGTCATTGATAGAGAAGGATGCAATGTTGAAGCTGAAAAGTTTTGTAAAAATGCTGATATGCAGACAGCTGGTGCCACATTCAAAAGAAATTCCACATTCCGTTCTAAAACTGTCAGGAACACTTTTGTTGAATATTTCGTTAAAAATGCAACTTAAAATAATTAAAAAACCTTACAAAAATAAATTTTGGAATTGAAAGTACTTAGCTATTTACCGTATTTTTGTGTGTATCATTTCATTGTAAATAAAACAAATAAAATTATAAAGGAAAATAATTTTATTTGTGCGTACTATCTGAAAGACACTCCTTGGTTACTTCGTTCCATAATCTGGAAACTGCATCATTACTGTCATACTAGCCGAATTTCTGATACCAAATTGATGGACACAAGTTAATGTCTTGTATATGTTATTCTGCATTCATTAAAGCAAGAACATCGCAAAAAGATGTCACATACAAGTCCACAGCTCGTCGTCGTGCGGTAGCGTTCTCGCTTCCCACTCCCGGGTTCCCGGCTTCGATTCCCGGCGGGGCACGGATTTTCTCTGTCTCGTGATGACTGGGTGTTGTGTGCTGTCCTTAGATTAGTTAGGTTTAATTAGTTCTAAGTTCTAGGGGACTGATGACCATAGACGTTAAGTCCCATAGTGCTCAGAGCCATTCGAACCATTTTTGTCACCTACAACATCTTATAGTAACGTGCCACAACATGACTTTACAATGCATTGTCATCTGGTAGGGACACATTTCCGTCCCTCAGTGACACTCATATCTGTCTCCGTTTTCAAGTAAATGAAAACTATTCAGTGGCGGCAACGCCGCGATCGCTGGCAAGCTATTGTTGTAAATACGGTAGAGTAAATAAATGAAATAAAAGTAATTTCGCATGTATAATTATAATTAACGTAATTTTTCCTCACCGATTGTGAAATGTGAGGTAACATCTTAAAATACAAGACGTGTGCAGTCACACCTGTGATGAAAGCAGAAGGGAGACGAGTGATGCGTGTACTGCAGAAGCTGTAGTGCTGCTCCACAGGTTCGCGCCTGCGGTCGGCTCGCGCCGGCAATATTACACATTCGGGATGTCGCCGGCTCGGCTCCGGGAGGCTCACGCCGTGTCGGCACGGCCCGGCCGCCAGTGTGAACACCGCAATTCAAAACCATGTGTTTGATACCAAAGCGGGCGGCGGCCCGGCCAGGCTCGGCTCAGCCCGGCCGGCAGTGTGAACGCAGCCAGCAGCAATAATTTATTCCACGAACTAAATTGAATTTCGAAGAGAGCCGACGGAAACACTCTGAGTACAACAGCATTCGCTTTAGTTTATTCGTCAGTCGAATACTCTTCAGATTTAGACTGATAAGCCAAAACGATTATGGCCACATGTATAATAGCGTGTTGGTCCACTTTTGAAACACAGTACAGAGCCGATTCTGCTTGGCATAGAGTCTGCAAGTCCTTGATAGGTGTCCAGAAGCATGTCTACTCACAGGCCCCTAAATTTCCGCAAATTAGGGGACGGTCGTTTGTGGGTACGCAACTGGCACTCTATTAGGGGCATTAGCTGACTAAGACATCAATGTGAGTTCACTATCATTCTCCTCATACCATTGCAGCACGATTCTGGCCTTTTGCCGCGGAGAGCTATCCTGCTGATAGATGTCATCGCCATCAGAGAAGACTTCAACCATGATGGGACGCAGGTGGTCCGCAGTAATGTTCACGTAGTTCAGTGCTGTCATGGTGTCTTCGAGTACTACCATAGGCCCCCTAGATGCCCAACTCAATGTACCCCATAGCATTATTCTGCCCTCACTAGCCCGCATCTGTGGCGCGGTGCACGTTTGAAGCACCCATTCGCCTGGCTGGGCGCGTGTAAGGACCCAATCATTGACCTGATGTAACAAGAAATGCGATTCACTCGACAGGCCACACGTTTCTATTGATCCACAGTGAAAACTCAGTGATGCTGTGCCCACTGCAGTCGTAACTGACGATGTCGTTGGATTAACACTGGAACACGTAGGAGTCGTCTGACGTGGAGCTCCATGTTCAACAATGGCCTTTGAACGGTGAGCTCCGAAACACTTGTGCCTTCACCAACATTGTACTCTGTCGTCAGATCTGCCACAGACTGCTGCGAATCCTGGATAACACAGTGGGGGATCCTCCGACATCTACGTTTTGTCATGAGAAGTGGACGTCCAGTACCATACAGCCTACGTGTTCTTCCAGTATACTTCAACCGCTTTCCATAGGTGCTCACAACAGTACTACGCAAACAGACGACCAGCTTCGCACCTTCAGAGATTCTCGTTTTCAGCTGCAGCCTCACAACAATGTGTCCTTTGTCGAAACCGCTTACATCAGTGGATTTCCTTATTTGCGGCCCGTAGCCTCGCTACAATGACTGCCCATTTGTCTCTCTTCCGCTTATACTGCGTCACATGCCCGCAACACCACCAGAAGGCATTCAACCTCGTGATGGGCAGTGGTCATAATGCTTTTGGCTCATGGGTGTATAGCTTAACAGTTGCCAAAGTTACCCACTGGAGGATAAGCTTCGATAGGCCATGCATATTGTAGGTGGTACGCTTCTGCCTATGCTTGTCGAGTGGCTCCCAGTGCTAAGCAACGTCCGTTGATCTCACGTAGGAGACAGCAAGCTCTTGCTACCTTGGTTGTCAGGCAACACTTGGCAAGGAAGCGCTTTGAGGAGAGGCAGTTGTCACCCATTGTTGCAATGTAAGGTACTGTGTACTCGACGAGGCGTATTTAGCGTAGGAAAACAGGTCACACCTCAAGTCCTTGCACGCTCAGAGATCTCGTGTTTACTGTTCCTAGAACGGAGGCACAGTTGATAATGAAGATCGGCGGCTTGTCCCAGCCAGTGCATGTCCAGCGTTAATACAATGATTCCAGTCCCAACGGTTTATCAAAGAATAAATACAGATAACTGGGATCCGTAGTTCCGTAAACAGAGAGGTCATTCGAGGCAGAGTACACACAGCAGAGGCAGCTGATCGTTGCGTCGACTAAAAGAAGCCTCGCATCATCCATCTGGACCGATTTACAGAAAAAAAGCAAAATTTAAATCTTTTATGTTTTGGCAGCTATTCGGAATAAGGAAGGAAATATAGAGCTTAACGTCAGTATCGAGGCGTTGACAGGCGGAGATCAATCTCGGCTAGAAAAAGGAGTGATATATGGGATTTAGCATCCCGTCGATGACTAGGTCGTCATAAACGGAGCACAAGCTGAGCTACGAGAGAGGTGGGGAAGAAAATCAGCTTTGCCTTTTAGAAAGGAACTGTTCCGACTTTCATTTTAATCGATTGATGGAAGTCCTGGAAAATCTAAATCTGGATAGCTAGATGGGAAACTGAGTCCCCGTCCTCTTAACCACAGGCTCAACTGCCCTATTTGTTGGAGAAGGAATTGATAGTAACTACCTTGAGGGGGAGCATCGTGGCAGTCGATCGATGTGATTTACAAAACTGTGGAAAATCTAAATTTGGAGAGCTGCACTAGCATTTAAACCTTGCTTTTACCGAGTATGGCACCAGTGATTTAACACTGTGCCACTTCGTTCTATGCGGTTCTCTAATCGCGATTATCCCATGTCAGATTCCAATGATACCAGGCAGTACGTGACGGGAATACTTATTTCGTGCTCAGTATACTTATATTTCTCGATTTCAAAGGATACTGCCAGAAAGTCTTGCATCTAAACAGGATGCGCTACAAAGAAATCGGTTGACGATAAGGAACAGAACGCTGGTGTAATTCAATGTTCATATTTAGAGAAACAATGCCGCCGTCTTTACTACGGCATTATTTCACTCTGTAAGATTGAGAGAGATACTGTGGTCGTTAGCATATTAGAAATGCATTCGGAAAGAGTGAGATTCAAATCCCGGTCCAATCATCCAGATTTAGGTTTTCTGTGATTTCCTTAACACGAAGCAATGGTGCCTTTGGAAAGCACTAAGCCAATTTCGTGCCACATTCGGATTTGTAATCTGTCTCGAATGGTCGCAGCTATTTGTGTTGTGGTTAGCGTTAGTGACACTTGGTAACGGGGCTCTGGGTTCGATTGCAGGCCGGGGTGGGGATTTTCTCTGTCCGGGACTGAGTGTGTGTTTTTTCCTCATCATCATCGACGCGCAAATCGCCGAAGTGGTGTTGTAACGTCTACGCTCGGGTGTACGTTAACTCTTTAAAGCCTGTACTATGGTAAGTTGACGGGCTTCACCTTATAAGAAAGGATTTTAGTAAATATGTTGACCGCGTGTACCTGAATAGAGGCAACATCAGACTTACACCCACTCAGTAACAACAATGATATGTCAAGCAAGTCTAAAGTGCAACTACACGTTAGGACGGGCAAGAAACATACACAGCAGATGCTACCAATTGTTAATAATATGGTCGCCAGCCTAATTAGGCATTAAGTGAGTTTTTTCCTTGTACAAGTGGATGTACGTACAAGCATAACAACACGTAGTAATACTGCATTATATGGTAAATTTTAGAACCAGAAAAATCTACTGAACTAATATTTTCCCTTTCTGTACTAATTTGGACAAGCTATAAATACACAACATTACACTATAATGATTACTACAAACTGCGTTTTGTCTATTGATCCGACTGAAATCGGGCATAGGTTACCCTAGAAATAGCACTTTTGAAACACACATACAATGTCAATTTTAAGAAGGGTAAAACACTGATAAATTTCGGTTTTATATTGACTTTAACTTTGCTGGTCAAATCAGTTCAGTACACTTCAGAATTTAAATGAATAGAAAAAAAGGGGGGGGACCATGAAACTGTAATTGTCACTGTACTGAAATTCTTTGACTATTGAACTCATTAAGCACTCAAGGTTTCCAATATATGAATTACTACTCTTTTTGTCTTATGTCTTGCTTATTTAACTACCATTATTTTTGTCTCAAATTAATTATACTTCATTACTAAACCAATTTCAACATTATCTTGCAACTTTGTCAGACCTATGTTCTTTACTTGTATATTCATTAACAATAAAGTTCCTTAAACATCATTCTAGTATAGATAGGTCTGCAGGTAATTCTTATTAACATAAACCTTAAATCTTCATTTCGGGACACTCGCATTGCACAACATGTGGAAAGGACCCTGTCTAGGTTAGTGATGAGGATAATTAAATGATAGGACAATTCTGGTAAAAGTTAAGTTGTTATTGAACAGTCAGGGACAAAAGTAACACTGGTCCACACGAATACAGTACTAAATGTTTCAACCTGTTCGTGTCGATGCGGCGGTTGGCGGGCGGCGAGATGGCGAGACGCACAGCACACGTACAATCACAGCTATGGCTCTTGATTTATCGGCACTTTGCTTCTTCTTAGCGTCGCAATCCTTTTGCATTTAGTGCCTATGGAATATAGCCATGCTGTATAGTCGTCGGAAACAGCACATCCGAGGCTCAATGAAATCACGTTTTCCAGGAGAGCCTCCTCGATCCAGAGCGTGTTTCTCAGACCGATGCCCAACTCCGACTACTACTGCTGTGCCCGTTATGCCGTGCCGCGCCCGTGTGCATTTTCCCGCGCTCGCCTGCCTCCACCTTTTACCGCTCCCCTACAGACAGGGTATTCACCAAACGTTTTACATTCCACATATCCTAATACATTGCCTACGTATGGACCAGGCGCACAATTACAATTTTAAACATGTTACAATATATTCAACATGGGTTACACTTCAATTCTGTTATAGCATTGCTTGAAATTTGACATAAATATTAATATTCACATCGAAAGTTGCTTACAGTTTCTTTAACATAATGACACGAAAAGAAAAAGAAATGAAATCAAATATTGCTTACACTAATTTATCGAAAATCAGAAGAAAAAATTATTATATGTACAGTTGTTGTTACACATGCCCCTGTTTCCAGTAAATTTTACTAAGTACAAATTAGATGGGAACACTAAATTTTACATTTATACAGTGGTTCTGAATCTTTATGTGAATTTCCCATCCAAAAAAAAAAAAAAAATGTGGACCACAAGCTTCCTTTCACTCACATTATATAGGTCTACACTTTTTAACATATCAAGAACATTTACTTATCATTTACTTAAGTGCATTTGGCACAGTCCACTCTCCTATCACAACATTATTTAAATAGCAAATTACTCATTTTTACTAAATTTCTCAAAGAAATAATTTCAAAATCTAGAACACAACCACTTAACTACAAAAGCAAACACAAATATCTATATACACTATAAGGCAATTTGTTGCTGCTTGCATTGAATGGCAGTCCATTTCCTTATTTACTAAAAAAAAAAACACACAATAATATTTAGAAAATTACTACACACACTTGCTGCCAATTATTCAGATTTGGGCAGTCCTTTTCACCTCATATTGTCACATCTCCTGTATCACACTTACAATTCTCCTTTGACTATTTATCTGCCCTCTTTGGTGTTTGGCAGTCCTTTATATTATGGCTCATACATTGCCCATTTTCATTTTTGACAGTCCCATCTTTTATCTGGCTGATAGCATTTATCCTTTCTTTTCAGCCCTTTTTCTCCATACCTCTTTACATTTATAGTACAATTGGTAATCTGAAAATCACATAATTACATTAGTACACTGATATCGGTCTACCTAAGTTACAAAGGTTTGTTACATTTAGCATAAATTAGCTTCAGCATAATATACAGCATATTTACTGTAAATTGTTTTCTGATTGTACTTAGTTCACTCACTTCTAGGAACATACTGTTTCAGGTCCACAATATTTCTTACACCTAACGGTCTTTTGGATTTTGGGTAGATCAGGTAGTAAGCATTATCGTGTGGAATGTTCTGTATTGTATACAGTCCATTATAAATATATTTAAATTTGGAAATTTCATGGTTCAGTTCACTAGATTTTTCGTGGGTTTTTAAAAGAACATAATCTCCAATTTTAAATTTTGAAACTTTCAGATTTTTATCATGTCTTTTAGATCTCAATTCAGCTTTTTGCTTTGCCCTATTTCTGACTAAATCTTTCTTTTGACTTAACCCCAAGCTTGTACAAGGTGGAAACTCTAGCTTTTCCTCAATTAAACTTTTACTTCTGCTGCCTAACAAAATTTCTTCCGGTGGGAATCCAGTAGATTCATGATGTAATGTGTTCATGACATTCTCAAAATCCGATATAAATCTGCCCCAGGCTCTACATCATGCCCCTTCCTGTTTCTTTCCACAACGCACCTTGGTCGACTGTGACATCGTCCCAAGATACGTTCCTGACCTGTGAATCATTTCCATCTGGTGGCTTTTTCGGTTTCTGGAGTTCAAAGTCTTTACTTACTTGAACTCGTTGCAAAATAAACACTGAGTCATCCGGTGGATCTTTCTTTCTTTGTTCAGTCTCAACATCTGGATTTTGTTTTGAAACTTCGTCATCATTAGGTACAATATCGCAATTAGCTGCATCCCCATTATTTTCACCAGTACCGAAATATTCGTCATCTGAACTATCGTCCGAATCCGACCATTCTGGATCGCTTTCAGGTTCTAACATAAAAGCTTTTCTGAGACAGGCACTAAGTTCTTCCTCTGCGTTTTCGTCAGGTTTAGATTTTAACTCAGTATCCTCTTTCGGCAAAACGTCCTCATTATCAGCTTTACTCACATCTACTGTTACTTCATATTTAGTGTAATCCTCGTGGACTTCAATTACTTTTAGGTAATTACCTGCTCCTTCCTCACGGTGCTTTTCGGTAGCAGCTCGTACTGTTGGCAGATCGTTAACAGAAGTTACTTCCTCGTCAATGCTTAGTATTTCATCCTCCAATTCCTTCCTATCTTTAATCATCGTCCTATCGGCAGCACGCGTACTCAGCGCGGCGCTGTTTACTGTCTCCTCTTCAACTTTGGGCCACGTCACCTTATCGACGTCCCTATTATCTCCTTTTTCACTAATCAACTTCCTTGCCTCATACTCCTTCTTAAAATCCTCCCACTCACATTGCTTTAGGCCCTTGTACAGATCGTCGATCTACACACACCAATCAGTTACTTCTGCTAGATCATTCTCGCCATTTACTTTTTTGCTAACACTGCTAACCGCGCCTCTCTGTGTCTCCACCGTTTCATCTACTATTTCCTTCGCCACGGAATTACCACTCGTAATGTATGCACCAGTACTTACGGCAGTGCTCGTATCTAATGCTGCCGCATTGCTATCGGTTTCTCTCTGAACAGCTGTTTTGCTAGGCTGGGCCGTTGCCCTCTGATGCTCCACTCGCCTGTTAACATGTAGCGCTCTGCGCGGCAACGATGACTCATTTATGCCAGCACCTGATGCTTGTTTCGCAACAACACGTTGCGTCGTTCCACGCCTGTCTCTAACCTGTCTCATAACTTTACTGTCGGTCCGGTAACATTTCTTAAATCGGGGCCGATATGTACTGTCCGCTTCCGTTTGGCCCGCAACGTTCGCGGAAATCAGTTTCCCGCGTCATTATTATCTTGCGCGGTATACCCTCTACCGCGACCTAGATAACTTCCCCTTCCTCTTCCTCTGCCTCTTCCTCTCTCTATCACGTTGACGCGAAACCCTTCGCCGTCATTTCTCTCGTCATTATTACGATTATTCCTGTTACCAATATTTTGATAATTGGCACGACTTTCGCGCCAGTGGTCTTCGTCTTCGACCCTTTCGAGAAACGCTTGGAAGCTACGATGATTGCTTCCCACGTATCTCTTCGAATCTTCTGGAAGCTTTTTATATAACTTACATATTATTTCAGAATCGGATCTTCTTCCTCTTAAATGCGTCAACTTCCGGTACCAATATTCGCAGAAATCTTTTAAAGAATTCCTGCCCTGTTATCATGAAGTTTGGCCATGATAAACTCGCGCCACAAATGATCCTGTTTTTGTTCAGACCAATATTCTTCCGTAAACTTTTGCTTAAATTCTTCGAACGTCATTCGTTCGGTATTCAAATTAATTCCCCAGCGCTTAGCGTCACCTGCTAAGGCGCTAATTACTACGATTATCTTTTCCTGATCAGACAAGTGTTCAGGAAATATTCTCTCGCAATTTTTGATGAAATCTAACGGATGCCATCCGTTATGTTTCTTGGCGGGATCGAAGCGTTCCTCACCTTCTAACAGCTTCGTAAGTGGTATGCCACTACAGACAACACCAGGTCTATCTTTAATTTTACTCTCAAGATCGAAAATTTTGCCTTGAATTTTCGATGTATTTTGTTCACACTTTAGTACACATCCGGTCACCTTTTCGCCTAATTCTCTTTCAGTGTCTGAAACTGCCTTTTTCAACTGTGATATTCCGTGTTGACATTCGTTTACGATCTCAGTTTTAAGACCGAAAACTTTTTCGTCTACTTTCGTTTCAACTAGAGGCTCTACTTTCTCTTGGATATTGAGAATTTCAACATCATACCTACTGTTAATGTTGTCAATTTCCCCCTGCATAGTATCCATATTTTTGTTAATTGTGTCAATTTCAAATTTCATAGTATTTACCACAGAACTTAAATTACCCACTTTTTGTTCTACCTGTTCTATTTGTTTACTAATTTTAATTCCTTGTTCTTCGACCTGTGTTTTAATCTGATTACTTTGTGTTTTAAGCTGCTCGTCAACGTGTGTTTTAAGCTGACTAACCCATGTTTTAAGCTGATCATTCTGTGTTTTGAGCTGCTCTGCAACGTGTGTTTTAAGTTGATCATTCTGTGTTTTGAGCTGACTAACCTGATTACTGACTTGTTTTTGAAGCTGATCACTCTGTCCTACAATTTGTTTGGTTAATTGTTCAAATAAATCGTTCATGCTTAAAATTTTCATACTGTTTTGTTCTACGGAATCAGTGTGTTCCGATCCTACCTCAAAAGTTTCTTTCGGTTCTTTCTTTATCTGTGGTGAATCAAACATGTCAGTGGATTCGTTCACGTACCCACTATCGTCTACAAAGTCATCCCCTACTTCTTGTTTTATCTCTTGCTGTGTTCGAGGCAATCTCGACATTTCAATCTGTTCATTAACATGTTCGTGATATTGTATATACGCCAATTGCCTTTCGCTAACGCCATCTGTTATCTGGCCCCGTAAACTCCTGCTATTGCCATGCGCCTCTTCCATTACGCTCGGCACATCTACTCTGTCTACTCTCCCGTCCATATTGAATGCAAATTGCACTACACTATCGTATTTGACGTTCACTGTTATTTATTTTACTAAATAATATTGCAATTCGTGCCACTGAACATCCACTGCTCGGTATTCACATTAATTTGTGACCGATAACAATTGGATGTCCTGTCACCGGGAAGCCACTTGTAATGTCTACGCTCGGGCGTACGTTAACTCTTTAAAGTCTGTACAATGGTAAGTTGACGGGCTTCACCTTATAAGAAAGGATTTTAGTAAATATGTTGACCGCGTGTACCTGAATGGAGGCAACATCAGACTTACACCCACTCAGTAACAACAATGATACGTCAAGCAAGTCTAAAGTGCAACTACACGTTAGGACGGGCAAGAAACATACACAGCAGATGCTACCAATTGTTAATAATATGGTCGCCAGCCTAATTAGGCATTAAGTGAGTTTTTCCCTTGTACAAGTGGATGTACGTACAAGCATAACAACACGTAGTAATACTGCATTATATGGTAAATTTTAGAACCAGAAAAATCTACTGAACAAATATTTTCCCTTTCTGTACTAATTTGGACAAGCTATAAATACACAACATTACACTATAATGATTACTACAAACTGCGTTTTGTCTATTGATCCGACTGAACTCGGGCATAGGTTACCCTAGAAATAGCACTTTTGAAACACACATACAATGTCAATTTTAAGAAGGGTAAAACACTGATAAATTTCGGTTTTATATTGACTTTAACTTTGCTGGTCAAATCAGTTCAGTACACTTCAGAATTTAAATGAATAGAAAAAAAGGGGGGGACCCTGAAACTGTAATTGTTACTGTATTGAAATTCTTTGACTATTGAACTCATTAAGCACTCAAGGTTTCCAATACATGAATGACTACTCTTTTTGTCTTATGTCTTGCTTATTTAACTACCATTATTTTTGTCTCAAATTAATTATACTTCATTACTAAACCAATTTCAACATTATCTTGCAACTTTGTCAGACCTATGTTCTTTACTTGTATATTCATTAACAATAAAGTTCCTTAAACATCATTCTAGCATAGATAGGTCTGCAGGTAATTCTTATTAACATAAACTTTAAATCTTCATTTCGGGACACTCGGATTGCACAACATGTGGAAAGGACCCTGTCTAGGTTAGTGATGAGGATAATTAAATGATAGGACAATTCTGGTAAAAGTTAAGTTGTTATTGAACAGTCAGGGACAAAAGTAACACTGGTCCACACGAATACAGTACTAAATGTTTCAACCTGTTCGTGTCGATGCGGCGGTTGGCGGGCGGCGAGATGGCGAGACGCACAGCACACGTACAATCACAGCTATGGCTCTTGATGTATCGGCACTTTGCTTCTTCTTAGCGTCGCAATCCTTTTGCATTTAGTGCCTATGGAATATAGCCATGCTGTATAGTCGTCGGAAACAGCACATCCGAGGCTCAATGAAATCACGTTTTCCAGGAGAGCCTCCTCGATCCAGAGCGTGTTTCTCAGACCGATGCCCAACTCCGACTACTACTGCTGAGCCCGTTATGCCGTGCCGCGCCCGTGTGCATTTTCCCGCGCTCGCCTGCCTCCACCTTTTACCGCTCCCCTACAGACAGGGTATTCACCAAAGGTTTTACATTCCACATATCCTAATACATTGCCTACGTATGGAACAGGCGCACAATTACAATTTTAAACATGTTACAATATATTCAACATGGGTTACACTTCAATTCTGTTATAGCATTGCTTGAAATTTGACATAAATATTAATATTCACATCGAAAGTTGCTTACGGTTTCTTTAACATAATGACACGAAAAGAAAAAGAAATGAAATCAAAACATTGCTTACACTAATTTATCGAAAATCAGAAGAAAAAATTATTATATGTACAGTTGTTGTTACAGTGTCAAATAAAACAACTTGCACCAGAGAGCCAAACACCTCAGAAGGGGCCTCCCGGCCAAAAATGCCATACGTAGATTTCATTTTTTGTCTCGAATTACACCGTCAACCACGGGACGTTGAGCCCAAGACATCCTTCCTCCCCGCTTATCCCCCATATGTTAGGTTTCCGGATTTCAAAAAGTTGAAACGAAATTAGACCTAAATGACTTGTACAGTGTAGCTGATAAAGAATCAATAAAATTTTCAAGGAAGAAAAAAGACGATTGGGAATAAACATCCCGCCGGAAAGAGGTCGTTGGAGATTGAGCACCAGTTCGGATTAAGCGAGGGTGTGGAAAGGCGTGGGTCGTGTGCTTATCAAAGAAACTACTCTAGTATTCGCTTTACTCGATTTATGGAAACTTCGGGAAACCTAAATCTGGATGCTGTAGGCTCAAGCTGGGTATTGTTGGGTCTGAAAAATGGTGCTGCGCACTTACTGCTCTTACATGTTTTCAACGTTGTTTTTCATGTTTCCAACGTAGTTTTCTGCTTGGTTAAGCCTGTATTACGGCGTTAAGTGTCAACTTTCTTACTTTTTCAAATAAGCAATGGCGATATCTGGGGGGAAGGCGGTTCGGTCCCCGGCACGAATCCACCTGGCGAATTAGTGTCGAGGTCCGGTGTGTCGGCCTGTCTGTGGACGGTTTTTAAGGCCGTTTTCCATCTGCCTCGGCGAATGCAGGCTGTTCCCCGTATTCCGCCTCAGTTACACTATGTCGGTGATTGCTGTGCAAACATTGTTTCCACGAACGCGCACACCATAATCGGCGGGGGGTGAGTGGACTGCTGTAGCTTGTTGTGGGGTTGTGTACCACTGAGGGCTATGGCGGGGACGAAGCCTCTCCGTCGTTTCTAGGTCCCCAGTTCAATATGATACAGTACAATACAAGCAATGGCGTATACCACCCTGGTTAAATAGAATGTATGCCATGTGAAGTTGTCACAATAGATATTTTTCCATTGTGAATATGGTCCATGATCGAAACTGGTGGTGAATAAATGTATTGTAAGACAGCACAGTGTGTATCATGCATTTTTCAAGTAAATTGATGCGGTTGACAGGTGCCTGAAAAAAAAATAATCTGGATGGCCTGACGGCGATTTGAATCTCCTCTTCACTCACACCTATCTTCGGACACAGCTGTTAACTTCTGAAGTATCATATCTGTTGTCTAGCTCAGTCTAGTAAAATAATTTCTGCTTTATTAAATAATGAACTGTAGACTTCCGATATATTTATTTCGAAGCTAGCATTAAAAATTCATTCAGTTATTTCGTACGATTGCCATGCTTGGAATAGTTTGATATTTGTATTGTATCATACTGAGATATGTGACTTAGATGTGTCAGCACTTTTTCTGTGCTCAGATCTATAGGTGGTCTTTACGGATCGAAATTAATTGCCAGTTAAAGTTCTGTGACCGGCAACTGGAAATAAAAAGCAACATTTATTTATTATTTTCTGTTTACTTGCGTTCTACAAATAATAGCATTTCACGCCCAGACTGTTATTAAATGTATTTACCGGGTGATCAAAAAGTCAGTATAAATTTGAAAACTTAATAAATCACGGAATAATGTAGATAGAGAGGTACAAATTGACACACATGCTTGGAATGACAAGGGATTTTATTAGAACCAAAAAAATACAAAAGTTCAAAAAATATCCGACAGATGGCGCTTCATCCAATCAGAATAGCAATAATTAGCGTAACAAAATAAGACAAAGCAAAGATTATGTTCTGTATAGGAAATGCTCAATATGTCCACCATCATTCCTCAACAATAGCTGTAGTCGAGGAATAATGTTGTGAACGGCACTGTAAAGCATGTCCGGAGTTATGGTGAGGCATTGGCGTCGGATGTTGTCTTTCAGCATCCTTAGAGATGTCGGTCGATCACGATACACTTGCGACTTCAGGTAACCCCAAAGCCAATAATCGCACGGACTGAGGTCTGGGGACCTGGGAGGCCAAGCATGACGAAAGTGACGGCTGAGCACACGATCATCACCAAATGACGCGCGCAAGAGATCTTTCACGCGTCTAGCAATATTTTTTTTTGTTCTATTAAAACCCCATGTCATTCCAAGCATGTGTGTCAATTTTTACATTTCTATCTACATTATTCCGTGGTTTATTAAGTTTTCAAATTTATACTGACTTTTTGATCACCCGGTATATACGATCGCCTTTCGGCTGTTGTGCCATCCTCAGTTGGACTGATAACGCGAAACAGAATGACCACTGCCCACCGCAAGGCTGGATGCCTCCTGGTGGCGTTGCGGGCGCATGATGCAGCAAGCGAAGAAAGCCGAGCAGATGGACGTGTGATTACCCTAGCGAAGACACGCGCTGAAAATGAGAGAAGCGACTTTGCCAGAGATTAGATGATTATTTGGGAAAACCTGTGTGTACGAGTATTTCGGAAACGGCGAAGCTGATCGAATGTTCACGTGCTGCTGTCATGAGCATCTACGGAAAGTGGTAGCGGGGCAGTGAAATGACTAGTAAGCGCTAAGTGGTTGAACGTTCACGACTCTTCGCAGAATGTGGGGTTTCGAGGCTTGTCTGCTCTGTAAAGTAGGATAATGGCGATCTAAGGCATCTCTGGCGAAAGAGCACAATGCTGGTGAACGCACGAGCACACCGTTCAGTGCTAATTGTCGAAAAAGGGGCTATGCAGCAGACGACCCCTGCATCTACACACGTTGGCCGTTGCAATTGTAGTGGGCTCGTGGTCATCGAGGTTGGACCGCGTCTCACTGGAAATGTCTCGGCTTGTCGGATGAATCGCGTGGTCGACGGTCCCTCCACAAACGTCGTCATCCTGGCGGACGGTTGCTCGAAACGTGCCTCGCGCCACGGACGCAGGCTGGTGGGAGTAGTATTATGCTACGACGGACATTCTCCTGCTCTTGAATGGGACCTGTGGTAGTAATCGAAGACACCAGGTGAGCTGCGGACCACCTGCTTCCCTTCATGCTTGACGTCTTCCGTGATGACGATGTCATCTTTCAGCAGCATAATTGTCCGTGTCTCGAAGTCACAATCATGTTACACTGGTTGGAGGAGCATGTTAGCGAACTGACGTTAATGTTTTGGCTACCATATTCGCCTAATGGTACGCATATGGGTCGCCATCGGACGCCGTTCACGCGTACATAAATCAGCGGAAAGTTATTTACGTGAATGATATGACTTGCGTAAACACACCTGGTGCCATATAGGTCCACAAATCTACCAACGAACTGTAGAATCGATGATACGCAGAAACAGTGATGCACTGCTTTACAAAGATGGCCAAACAAGCTATTAAACAGGCGGTCATAATGTTTTAGCCAGTCAGTGTAATAACTGTAACAACGTAAGTTGCTAAAATATGCCCGACAGGAGGACGACGCCCTCTCAAGAGAAATGAATATGCATTCACGTACTTCATAGTGAGGTATTAACTGATGTAACGTTTTAAAAATAATTTACCCTTAGCAAAAAAATCTGAGAAAAGGATGTGATGTGTTGGCAAATGTGCCAGCACCTTGTAGATAGAGGAGGCCGAAATGCACGCTATCTAACGCAGACGGGCGTGAATTCTGGAACAGGATAAGTAGTGAATGGTAGCAAGAAAAGTACGTAGCTGCTATACTTAACTTTTATATCGTCCTTTGGTTTACAACGTTCTTGATGAGACATTTCATACGATAACTATCAAACTATGTAAGGCTAATGGCGCCTTGCTAGGTCGTAGCCATGGACTTAGCTGAAGGCTATTCTAACTGTCTCTCGGCAAAAAGAGAGAAAGGCTCGTCAGTGTAGTCGCTAGCAAAGTCGTCGTACAACTGGGGCGAGTGCTAGCCCGTATCTCGAGACCTGCCTTGTGGTGACGCTCGGTCTGCGATCACACAGTGGCGACACGCGTGTCCGACATGTACTAAATGGACCGCGGCCGATTTAAACTACCACCTAGCAAGTGTGGTGTCTGGCGGTGACACCACATTCCTCCCCCGCAAATCGGCGAACGGTCGTGTTATAAGGCTTCCGCCCGCCGTGGGGAGGACCCCATGTTGACGTATGTGATGAGGTGGGGAGCCTAACAACAGGCGAGGCTGTGCCACCCGCACCCGGCCATTCGGTCCGAGGGGAGCTAGGAAACGCCTGAAAACCTAGTCCAGGGTGCACGTCAACATGCGGTGTATGCGCCCGTAAAGAGACAGGAGGGGCCGAAGGTCGACCTCCATTGCGTCGGGGTATCCGACGCGCGATGACGTCATGTAGTCCGGAGCGGGCAAGAGTTCCATGGCGGAGGACAGCTGGTCACGGGAAGCGATCGGCGGCGCGTGACCCAGGGAGGCGCTGGGCGGCTGCAGCGAAGCGTCCACTGCGGGCGGCGCCGGCTGGAGAACAGGCGGCGGCGGCTGCGGCTGCGGCGGCGCGTCGCCATGGGGCAAAAGGGAAGGCATCGTCGGTAACACCTGGGGATGAGGCGAGCCAGTAGATGGGTCCCCAGGGCGCTGACCGGACGGCACCGTCGCTGAAAGCAGACGGGGAGCGGCAGAACCCGTGCGACGACAGAGGCGCAGCTGATTGAGATGCCGACGCACCTCACCAGAGGCCCCCAAAACCAAATACATCGCGCGGCCGAGGCAGCGAAGAATGCCCCCTGCGAGCCAACGCCGTGAACCTCGATAGTTGCGATAAAATACAACGTCGCCTGGAGCAAAAGCAGGAGTCTGCCGCTGCACAGGAACCTGATGCGGCGGATGCAGCAAAGACATCAAGGTTCGATGAGGACGACCGTGGAGCAACTCAGCCGGCGAGCGACCATCTCGGGGCTGAGAGCGATACGATGACAAAAAGAGCAACAACGCGTCCTCCCGAGAATGCGATTCTTTCAACTTCAACATCTGTGACTTGAAAGTCCGGACCAATCGTTCAGCGGCACCGTTTGACTGAGGCGAAAACGGCGCGGATGTCAGATGTTGAATACCATTGGCCTCGCAGAATGACTGAAATTCTGCGGACATGAATTGTGGGCCATTATCGGAAACAATAGTCTGCGGAAGACCTTCAATGCAAAAGATAGCAGACAACGCGTGGATGGTGGCAGAGGACGTTGTGGCAGACATCCAGACAACAAAAGGAAAATTACTGAAGGCATCTACCAGAACCAACCATCGAGCATTCCAGAATGGACCAGCAAAATCGATGTGCAAGCGTTGCCAAGGGGAAGTGGCTTTTGGCCATGCAAAGACTTTCCGCGGCGGTGCGGATTGTTGTTCGGCACACACCATGCAAGAAGAACACATATTCGTAATTGCAGCATCGATTCCGAACCAAGTACAGTGCTGACGAGCAAGTTGTTTCGTTTGCACTATACCCCAATGTCCTTGGTGAAGAAGCCGTAAAACAGAGGACTGTAACGAACGTGGGACCACGACTCTGGACTGATCATTATCAGAACGCAACAACAAAACACCACGTCGTACAAAAAGTCTCTCCCTATGAGCAAAAAACCTGCAAACCAACGGATCCTCGATCCGAGCCTTTGACAAAGGCCATTGCGTAGCAACAAAACGCAAAACGGTAGCAAGGACCCGGTCAGCAGCTGTGGCTGTAGCTACACGACGAAAATCAATCAGAAACGATTCGACCACTTCATCGGTTTCCGAATCAATGAACATGCAAGCAAGTTCGGAAGAATCGAATGCTGTATCCTCAGCAACAGGCAAACGGGACAACGCATCGGCGTTTCCGTGCTTAGCAGTGGACCGATACAAGATATCGTAGCGCTACTGCGAGGGGAAAATAGACCAGCGAATGAATTTCTGCGCTGTACGCGGAGGTACAGGCTTGTTCGGATGAAAAAGCGATGTCAAAGGTTTGTGGTCTGTGATGATGGTAAAGTGACGACCATACAAGAAATCATGGAACTTAGTAACACCAAACACGAGAGCCAAAGCTGCTTTCTCTATCTGTGAATAATTTCTGTGCGCAGACGAGAGCAATTTTGACGCAAAGGCAATAGGGCGATCATGCGAGCCAACTTTGTGCGCAAGCACAGCACCGATCCCGAAATCCGATGCATCTACCATCAACAAAAGGGTTTCTGGGGATCGAATGGCGTAAGGCAAGTATTAGAAAGCAACGCCGATTTCAACTGGCGAACAGCGCGTTCGCATTCCGTTGTCCAGAGAAACGGAACACCTGTACGGCGTAAGCGATGAAGCGGAGCTGAAAGGGAAGAGGCATTGCGCACATTCACTCACACCTTGTGATTCTAAATCGTTTAATGTTCTTGCGACCTCATCACGCAACGCGTGAGGAACATTGCGCGCTCTGAAAAATTGCGGTTGCGCGTTTACTTTCAGTTCCACATGTGCTTCATAATTCTTAGTGCAACCCAGGCCCGGTGCAAAAATGTCTGCAAATTCTTCACACAAACGAGAAACACTGTCTGAAGGCACAGTCTGATTCACTGATAGGACCTGATTTACTATAGACATGTTAAACAATTGAAATAAATCTAAACCAAACAAGTTCACTGCAGTAGAAGAACGAAGAACGTAAAATGACACAAGTTTTGTTTGTCCCTTGTATGTTGCAAGAAGGCTGCACTGTCCTAACACAGGAATTTTCTGTCCTGAATATGTAGTGAGCTTAACAGTTGCGGAACACAACAGAGGTTTGCCCAGTTGTTTGTACGTGTCGTGACTGAGCAATGAAACTGCAGCTCCGGTATCGAGCTGGAATGGTATGACCTTGCCATTAAAGTCCAAATCTACAAAAAGTTTATTGTCCTGCTGACGACAAGAGCGACTGTCTCGTGCAATTTGAACTGATACAGGCACAGCATCACTTGCTAATTGACGTCATTTCCGGCGACGTCGACGCACACTTTTTGTGGGACGAACACAGTCACTGTTAGAGAAAGTGGCACTGGACGGGGTGGAATTAACTAGATGAATGTCCACGGGCGAAGGTCCACGAGCCTGAGTGTCGTTGGTTCGATTCCGGCCTGAAGCAAAAGGCCGGGAATGATTGTGACTGTCTGATCTGAGCTTTTTCTGGCAAACACTTTGAACATGTTCTTTCTTATTACAGAAAAAGCAAATAGCTTGGCGTGACGGGCAATTTGCACGCGAATGTCTAGTAGCACACCGCGGTCATGATTTCACTGCATTTGTGTGCTGGCGCGGCACACTGGTTTATAGCGTGGCGGCAGCTGCGTTGACGTGCGCGAGGGCAGTTGACCGGGCCGCGCAGCGCGCCCGGCGGGCCGGTTAATGTTACACACGGCTGGCGAAGTTGCAAATGATTCCTGAGCAAAGTCAAGCGTGTCTTGCCTATCCAATATGTCTATCCCTTGTTGAAGGGAGGGATTGACGAGTTTCAAAATCTGTTCCCGTATGCGAACATCAGAAACGTTCTGTGCAATAACATCACGCACCATAGTATCTGAATAAGGAAGGCCACAGTCACATTCAAACACACAATCCCTAGTAAGGCCTTGCAAAGTTGCAACCCACTCCCGATTAGTTTGACCGGCCGTACGTTTTGTACGAAAGAAAGTATACCTTTTTGCAACTACATTAACTGTTTCTTTGAAATAGGCGTCCCATGCCGACAAAATTTCCTCGTGGGACAGAGTTGCTACGTCGCGTCGGGGAAACAATTTCACTATCACACGGTAGGTGGACACACCGACACAGGATATGAAGTGAGGCTGCCGCTCATTACCTTGAATTCTGTAGGCGGCGAGATGAAATCCAAACTGGCGTGACCACTCAGTCCAGGATTCCACGTCTGGGTCGTAGGGCCTAAAAGGCGGTGCAACTGCGAGTTGTGGCTGCGGTAGCGGTGAAGCGGCGGCTGCCGCATCGGTTTGAATGGCACGTTGACCCTGGACGAGCTGTCCAAGGGCATCCAATAACGCCTGCGTCTGCTGATTCTGCAAGCGATAAAATTCGGACAGTACATCTGGCGAAGCCATGACACAAGTAAATGTAAGCAATTAGAAAGAACACGTTTCCCTCGTCGCCAATGATGTGTTGGCAAATGTGCCAACACCTTGTAGATAGAGGAGGCCGAAATGCACGCAATCTAACGCAGACGGTCGTGAATTCTGGAACAGGATAAGTAGTGAATGGTAGCAAGAAAAGTACGTAGCTGCTATACTTAACTTTTATATCGTCCTTTGGTTTACAACGTTCTTGATGAGACATTTCATACGATAACTATCAAACTATGTAAGGCTAATGGCGCCTTGCTAGGTCGTAACCATGGACTTAGCTGAAGGCTATTCTAACTGTCTCTCGGCAAAAAGAGAGAAAGGCTCGTCAGTGTAGTCGCTAGCAAAGTCGTCGTACAACTGGGGGGAGTGCTAGCCCGTATCTCGAGACCTGCCTTGTGGTGGCGCTCGGTCTGCGATCACACAGTGGCGACACACGGGTCCGACATGTACTAAATGGACCACGGCCGATTTAAGCTACCACCTAGCAAGTGTGGTGTCTGGCGGTGACACCACAGGATGTACCCTCAAAACTGAATTGATCGCTTAGCAATTTGTGGTAGTATAGCTATTACTTGAGAATTAATTTTGCTCGTGTACCACTGTGCTTCAATCACCACTATGTTTCAACTTGCGAATTATAGGTTTCCCATCAATATCTGTGTAACAAACAGCCCACCTCCCATGCACAGGCTGCTCAGCTTACGCCTCCCGCCTACACTGTTTAACCACCGAAACACTAGTGCTGACGTTGGGCACTTGCGCTAAGTGCACTTTCGCGAGAGTTGTAGAACGCCTGACCCAGCTTCCGACCCCAACTTGTCTTTGTTCTGTATCAAATCCACTACCTCAGTTTATAGTACATATGTCCGTTGGTCTATTATTCTTACGAAACTGAATTAACGAAAAACAGCGAGAGAGTGAATTAAAAGACGAACTGTGCGCTTCGTTACAGGTTGCTCAGTCAGTGCGAAAGTCCTGGTTGGTGGCGCAGTGGTAAGACTCCGGACTTGCATTTGGAGGAATGGTGATTCAAACCCCGTCTGGTTGTCCAGAATGAGTTGTTTCACGGTTTCCCCTAAAACGATAAAGCCAAGATACAACGCAAATATACACTGAGGTGACAAAAGTCGTGGGACAACAATAGGCAAATGAACACATGGCGGTAGATAACGCATAAAAGGTCAGTGCATTGACGGAGCTAGTCATTGCACACAGATGATTCATGTAAAAAGGTTTCTGACGTCATTATGGCCGCACCACGGGACTTAACGGAATAATACATTCATCCTCATAAATTAAGGATAATGCTGATACATGGTGAAAGAACGCTCTGATGGGCGGTTTGCGGGTTTAGATCACCTCGGGATATCACCGTGAGGTGCATTTGACCTGCGGTCGTCACACGGTGGCGCTGGCAACAGTCCACATACACAGAGGTGTGTTGGTGCATGTCAGAGTACGGTGCAGTGAGAAAGAGTACAGACGTTTTCAGACCTGCTAGTGTTGACTGTGTGTTGAAAACGGTTCAAATAACACGCATTAATGACGTTACAAGGGGTAGAATACTAGGGCGACTGGAGGCTGGTCAAACACAGCAGGTCATAGCACGGGCCCTCCGTGTGCCACAAAGTGTGATCTCACGATTAGGGCAGCGATTCCAGAAGACAGGAAACGTGTCCAGGCGCTACAGTATGGGACGTCCACAGTGTTCAACACCACAAGAAGACGGATATCTCACCATCAGTGCCCGCAGACGGCCACGGAGTACTCCAGGTAGCCTTGCTCGGGACCTTACCGCAGCCTATGGAACAGTTATCTCCAGACACGCAGTCTGCAGACGACTGAACAGACATGGTTTATTCGCCTGGAGACCTGCAAGGTGCATTCCACTGACCCCTGGTCACAGGAGAGCCTACAAAGCCTGGTATCAAGAACACACTACGTGGTCATTGGAACAGTGGTGCCAGGTTATGTTCAGAGATGAGTCCAGGTATAGTCTTGCCGGGTTTTCATCTGGCATGAACCAGGAACCGGATACCAACCCCTTAATGTCCTTGAAAGGGACCTGTATGGAGGTCGTGGTTTGATGGTGTGGGGTGGGATTATGATTGGTGCACGTACATCCCTGCATGTCTTTGACAGAGGAACTGTAACAGGTCAGGTGCATCGGGACGTCACTTTGCACCAGTATGTCCGCCTTTTCAGGGGTGCAGTGGGTCCCACCTTCCTCCTGATGGATGATAACTCACCACCCCACCGAGCTGCCATCACGGAGGATTACCTTGAAACAGAAGATATCAGGTGAATGGAGTGGCCTGCCTATTCTCCAGACCTAAACCCCATCGAGCACGTCTGGGATGCTCTCGGTCGACGAATCGTTGCATGTCTTCAAACCCCTAGGACACTTCAGGAGCTCCGACAGGCACTGGTGCAAGAATAGGAGGCTATACCCCAGCAGTTGCTCGACCACCTGATCCAGAGTATGCCACCCCATTGTGCGGCCTGTGTACGTGTGCATGGTGATCATATCCCATATTCATGTCGGCGTACATTCGCAGGGAACAGTGGCGTTTTGTAGCACACGTGCTTCGGAGCGGTTTTCTCAACTTATCAGCAATACCGTGGACTTACAGATGTGTGTCGTGTGTGTTCCCTATGTGACTATGCTATTAGCACCAGTTTTATGTAGTGCCACGTAGTGTGGCACCACATTCTGCAATTATACTTAATTTATAAGCATGAGTGTAGTTGGAGCTAGATGCATGGGGCAATCCGTCTGGGGAATCCTTAGGGAATTGAATATTCCAAGTTCCACAGTGTCAAGAGTGAGCCGAGAAAACCAAATTTCAGGTATTACCTCCCACCACGGACAATGCTGTCATTGATGGTCTTCACTAAACGACCGAGAGCAGCGGCGTTTGCATAGAGTTGTCAGACAAGCAACTTTGCGTGAAATAACGTAGTAATCAATGTATGATGTACGACGAACGAGTCGGTTAGGACAGTATGGCGAAATTTAACGTTAATGGGCTACAGTGGCAGATGATCGACGCGAGTGCCTTTGCTAACAGCGCGACATCGCCTGCAGCGCTTCTCCTGAGCTTGTGACCATCTCGGTTGGACCCTAGAGGACTGGAAATCCGTGGCCGAGTCAAATGAGTCCTACTTTCAGTAGTAAGAGCTGATGGTAGGATCAGAGCGTGACGCAGATCCTACGAAGCCATGGACCCAAGTTGCCAACAAGACACTGTCCAAGCTGCTGGTGGCTCCATAACGGTGTGGGTGGGCTGTGCTTACACGGAATAGACTGAGTCCTCTGGTGCAACTGAACCGATCGTAGACTGGAAATTGTTAGTTTCTGCTACTTGGAGACCATTTGCAGCCATTCATGGACTTCATGTTCCCAAACTACGAAGGAATTTTTATGGATGACAATGCGCCATATCATAGGGACACAATTGTTCGCGTTTCCTTTGAAGAACATTCTGGACAAATCGAGGGAATGATTTGGCCACCCAGATCGCCCGACATGAATCCCGTCGAATATTTATGGAATATAATCAAGATGTCAGTCTCTTGCACAAAATCTTGCACCGGCAACAGTTACAAAAACATTGACATGAATAGAGGCAGAAGGGTTTTTCAACGACTTGTTGAGTCGATGCCACATCGAGTTGCTCCGCTACGCCGGGTAAAAGGATGTCCGACTCGATATTAAGAGGTGTCACCTCGGTGTAAAATTAGGATAGCTGAATATTTTTAGGCGTCGTATCACCGTGAGACTCCGTGTTAATGGCGAAAGTTCACAATGTCTTCAAATGGCTCTGAGCACTATGGGACTTAACATCTATGGTCATCAGTCCACAATATCTTCATGAGTTACACAAACAATGAGAAGTCCTCAGACACGACCAACCGATTCGGCTCATATTCAGAAGGTCGCATGTGTACAAGTTGAAGTGAAAGACTGTAAAAGATTTTGGCTCAACAACCTCTCTCTCCCGCTCCTCCTCCTCGTTTTACAGAAAACCACCCCTAAAGTTCATGACACGTAATCGATGCACAATTTACGGAATTAATAGATAATTGAAAACTGAGCATTTTTATCATCATGTGTAGGGTTCGTAACCCCGTATTTTCCTAGATATCTAGGAAAGAAACTGTTACGACTGCCATTTATGTACCCATAAGGAAAACACTGTTCAAGGAAAGCGTCGCTGGTGTAGCGACCAAGGCATCTTGCTTGGGAGTAGACAACCTGTGTTCGATCCCCTAATGCATTATGCAGTTTCTTTCACTTGTGTTTTTTTTCCTTAACGAAGTTGGTAGGAATAGCGTTAATAAGGTAATCAACAAGAAATAATAACAAGGTAGGCAAATAAATGTCTCAAACGACTTGGATTAGTAAAAAATTAAAATTTTAATCCTGCTCACCTTATAGTGGGTCTTTCACCCACTCTGTTACGTATCCTCATTTTCCTTCCATCAACTACATAGATGGTACTTCTATATAAACATTCGAAGCAAATATACTCGCTGCATCAAGAACATTTAACGAATGCTTCTTCGCGCAACTAGAACTTTCCTTCCGAAGATTTGGCAGAAAACGAAGTTGGTTTTTATTCAAAAATATTCCTTCTTCGGGAATTAATTTTAATTCATACAGCACATACAATAACATCGCTGATAAATCAGTGCTGAGAGTTGATCACGAATTATGCTGTGTATTGTTGTTACATCCGCGCTGTTGTGCAATTGGCACGAGGTTTCCAGAAGAACACTGCAATTTTGGAATCTCCAAATGAAGTTCTGTATCGCTCCTCGCTGTAAACAAGCATCGCGCAGTCAGCTGTCTGTGGTCCTACCTCATGAATTCACAGCAATTTTACTCGGAACTGTTTTCACACAAGGAGGTTATAATTCTCCAGCAATCCAGATCGTTTCAGAAAATTGTTTGCCACTTTCTTATTATTCCTTACCGATTATCTTGTTAATCGTCCTGTTCCTACAAATCTCGATACCGAAAAAAAAATAAAAATAAAAAAGTGTATAATGCATTAGAGAATCGAACACAGGTTCTCTGCTCCACAGCGAGATGCCTCGCCAGCTACATCAGCGGCGCTTTCGTTCAACAGCGTTTAGCTTGTGGATACCTAAGCAGCAGTAGTGACAGTTTCTTTCCTCGATTTCTAGAAAAATATGCGTCTGCGGACGTCATATACGATGACGAAAAATGCTTAATTTTCAATTATCTATCTATTCCGTCAATTTTGAGTCGTTGGTGGTCATGTACTTTAGAGGTGATTTTCTCGGAACCGGAGAGGTGTTGAGCCAAAATATCTTAAGGGTCGTTCTTTTTCGGTTGTACACAAACGACCTTCAAAATATAGGCGAATCGGTTGGCCGTGGAAAATTTGGAAATTTGTGGTAAGGTCGAATGGGACCAAACTGCTGAGATCATCGGTTCCTAAGCTTACACACTACTTAATCTAACGTAAACTAACTTACGATAAGCACAACACACACCCATGCTTGAAGGAGGACTCGAACCTCCGACGGAGGGACTGCGGGAACCGTGACAAGGCGCCCTTAACCGTGCGGCTGGTTGGCCATGTCTGAGGCCTTCCCTTGTAACGGAGTAGTTGTTTATCAATCTGGAAACTAATAAAATCTACCGCGACATCGCGGTGAACGCACATTGGAAGCGTGTATTCGTCATCGCCATACTGGTGTATCACCCGGCGTGATGGTGTGGGGTGCCATTGGTTACACGTCTCGGTCACCTCTTGTTCGCATTGACGGCACTTTGAACAGTGGACGTTACATTTCAGATGTGTTACGACCCGTGGCTCTACCCTTCATTCGATCCCTGTGAAACCCTACATTTCAGTAGGATAATGAGCGACCGCATGTTGCAGGTCCTGTACGGGCCTTTCTGGATACAGAAGACGTTCGACTGCTGCCCTGGCCAGCACATTCTCCAGATCTCTCACCAATTGAAAACGTCTGGTCAATGGTGGCCGAGCAACTGGCTCGTCACAATAAGCCAGTCACCACTCTTGATGAACTGTGGTATCGCGTTGAAGCTGCATAGGCAGCTGTACCTGTACACGCCATCCAAGCTCTGTTTGACTCAATGCCCAGGCGTATCAAGGCCGTTATTACGGCCAGAGGTGGTTGTTCTGGGTACTGATTTCTCAGGATCTATGCACCCAAATTGCGTGAAAATGTAATCACATGTCAGTTCTAGTATAATATATTTGACAATTAATACCCGTTTATCATCTGCATTTCTTCTTGGTGTAGCAAATTTAATGGCCAATAGTGTACTTCTAGAACTTTTTGAAACTGAATCCGGCCTTTTGACGTGGCGTCACCTCTGTCGAACTTGAAACCGAATTTGTGACGTGCCTGTGTTCCATATCAATAAATACACATCCTGAAAAAAAAAGTGTAACACCCAGAATATACGGTCGGATGACAGTGTAACTTCGTGCACATACACACCATCGGTGGTATGTAAATGATTGAGAGCTGTAATTCTGTGTGACAGGTAGAACGGCCACGGGGATGTATTTGTTTTGTTCGCCTTTAGTGTTGTTACCACGCCTCGCACGGTGTGCTGTATAAGTGGCGCGATCAGCGTCAGATGTTGAGAGATCGCCGTGAAGGACGAGGAGCTGTGAGACAGCGTTATCTGAATCTGAGAGACCTCGAAAGGGGCCTCGTTGTGGGTCTAAATTTGGTCGGCTGGTCGAATCGTGCAATGCTTGACTTGTGGAGCATTAGGGTGTGGCAGCAGCCCGATGTTACACTGCACGGGAATTTGAGGGCAGGCATACTCATCGTCAAGGTTCCAGTTGACCACGTCTCACCACCACAAGGGAGGACCGCCGAATTTTACACCAAGCACATCGAAACCCCTTCACATCTGCGCCTGCAAGTCGGGAGCAAGTAATGAACCCTCTGCAACATTCTGTGTCATCCCGCAACATGGGTCGGAGACTAGCGGCAGCCGGGCTAGGGAGTTACCGTACAACGCGTCGGCTGCCGTTGACACTGTAACGCAAACTGCTGCGTTTGGAGTGGTGCCGTGACAGACAATCGTGGACTGCTGACGAACGACATCGCACTTTGTTCAACGTCGTATCAATACTCTGCACTACGTCGGATGACCGTCGTCGGCGATTATGGCAGAGACCTGGGAAGAGGACCCTTTCTTCCAATGTTTTGCCGCGCGGGGTAGCCGCGTGGTCTCAGACGCCTTGCCACGGTTCGCGAGGCTCCCCCCTTCTGAGGTTCGAGTCCTCCCTCGGGCATAGGTGTGTGTGTGTGTCTGTGTGTGTGTGTGTGTGTGTGTGTGTGTGCGTGTGTGTGTGTGTGTGTGTGTGTGTGTGTGTGTGTGTGTGTATGTTGCCCTTAGCGTAAGTTAGTTTAAGTCAGATTAAGTAGTGTGTAAGCCTAGGGACGGATGACGTCAGCAGTTTGGTCCCATAGGAACTTACCACAGATTTCCAATTTTTCCAATGTCTTGGAGAGGCACTGCGGTGCTCCTGGCGTCATAGTGTAGGTAGCCATTGGGCATGACATTAGGAGACGGCTGGTAGTGAGTGAGGGAACTCTGACGGCACAACGTTACATCCCACGGCCTCACGTGTTACCTCTCATGCGACATTATCTTGGTGCCAGGTCACTGCTCATGCACACGTGGCACGAGTCTCTACGAACCCGCTACGTGAGGGTAAGGTATTCCCGTGACCAGTAAGATCCCCAGATCTGTTCCCAATAGAACACGTGTGGGTCAAATGGTTCAAATGGCTCTGAGCACTATGGGACTTAACATCTGAGGTCATCAGTCCCCTAGAACTTAGAACTACTTAAACCCACCTAACCTAAGGACATCACACACATCCATGCCCGAGGCAGGATTCGAACCTGCGACCGTAGCGGCCGCGCGGTTCCAGACTGAATCGCCTAGAAACGCTCGGCCACCAGTCGCCGGCGGAACACGTGTGGGGCCAGTTCGGAAGTCACTCCGTCCCAGTGGCTATCGAGGACCAGTTACAATAGCTCTGGGCCAGATTCCGTCAGCAGAGGATACGGCGATTTTACAATTTTCAGCCGAATCAGGCCGTGGATCCTGGACAGAGTGGGTGCAACGTCTTACTGATTTGTGGGCTAATACTTCCAACTTCTTTGTAAAGTGAAGTTTCTCTCGTCATTTTCTGGCTGCTTCACTTTTTTTGGGAGGCAGTGTATTTTCGATAGCAGTTTCGTGTGTTTCTCAGCAGTTGACATAGCTCGTAGAGCAGCAACTTGTGGGACGAGTACATTATCGTGTAATAACCCCTCCTCTCCCCGTCTTTGAAAGGAAGAAAGAAAACCGTTTTCTGTCGACATCGAGATCTACGAGAGCCGGCGCACTAGCTCAGCTGGAGGAGGACGAGGAAAGCAATGATCACTTTGTCAAAGTACGATCTTCCCCGAAAAGGAATCGAGTCTTCGCTACTGCACCACTTCGCTCGGTACAGCTAACAGCCGGCCGGTGTGGCCGAGCGGTTCTAGGCGCTTCAGTCTGGAACCGCGCGACCGCTACGGTCGCAGCTTCGAAGCCTGACTCGGGCATGGATGTGTGTGATGTCCTTAGGTTAGTTAGGTTTAAGTAGTTCTAAGTTCTAGGGGACTGATGACCTCAGATGTTAAGTCCCATAGTGCTCAGAGCCATTTGAACCATTTTTGAACAGCTAACAATATTAAAATCATTACTTTTCTTTTTAAATATTCTACTTATTTTTCTTTGAGTTTCCTTCCGTTTATGCAATTTAAATATTACTGACTTTAAATAAATATTTTCGCTCTTCTTTGACAGGCTAATATCGGGCAGGATGACGATTTTGATGCTGTCAGAAAGAAGGCCACGAATATTGGAGCAAAGAAGGTAGGTGATTTCTTCCTACATCTGTTTTGGTGTTAATTATGTTGTGATGCATTCACTTATTAAATACATCTTAATCGGCAGAGAAATCTAGAAACGCTCCTCTGTATTTCTCAGATGGAGAGTATTTTAGTTTTATATCTATGATGTGAAGTACATTATGCTCAGAATTAAGTTCAACACAGTAGCCAACATAATACTCCCGCTATATTGAAATGTATTACAAAGTAAAAGACGTCCTTGTAGCTGTTACAACAACATGCATTCAGATAAATAATAAAAGATTTACAGACGTTTCATGTCCAAGAAAAAGCAAATAACAGCGCACCAGAAATGCGTTCATTGACACTTATACAACTCCAATATAGCGATCTGTGTGATAGATAATCTTGCAACTTTCTTGAGCAGTGTGGCGCTTTGTGACACTGAACTAGTAATTAACTGTGCATTAGCTTATATTTGTTTATTTGTTTAACCTACCCGTATACTACTAATCACTTATGCTCCACATGATAATTCGTCGTTCAACTAAGCTGTCTGCATTTTACGACTTTCTTATATGTTATATTTGTACATTCATTGCTAAAGCTTACAGATTTACTTTGCAAAACTGTTAGATGGTAAAAATGTTGCACATCACTGCCCAAAACTATGGAATAATTTAGAGTTGGTTATGCTTGTGATGAACGCAGAAGAAACTGGATGAGGGTTACGTCTGAGTACACGTATTTACTATCAAACACAGAATCAATATCAATACGCGTGTAGAATCAAAGGTGTCACTTGTGGATAATAGGGTGTCTGTAGACGCTCTAGGAAATTCATTGCAGATGATGATGTGTTCACTGAAAAAGTGACTTCGTACCGATGAGAAAAGGCTTCACTGATCTGTTTCATTGGATAAGGCTAGACATATATTCATTTGGAACAGACTTGTCAAGATAAGACGTAACGACAATACAGTAATAACGCTCAGCGACGCGCTTAGAATATTGAGGAGCCAACCGTACACGTGTTCCAACATCATTATGACCCCAGATATATACTGGAACTATTTATGTGACGATTAACTTTAATTGATACAAATCTGGTAAATATAACAATACTGCATGGAGCTCAATCCAGCAAAATACGTACAAACATTTCCGAAATATCTGTGATGCAGCAGATGATTCTTTTGAAGCCAAAGAATGCCCAAGGGCCTGCCCGGATAGCAACGAGGTCTAACGCGCTGCTTCCGTAGCGGGAAGGCGTGCCGGTCCCCGGCACAAATCCGCCCGTCGGATTAGTGTCGAGGTCCGGTGTGCCGGCCAACCTGTGGATGACTTTTAAGGCGGTTTTCGATCTACCTCGGCGAATGCGGGCTGGTTCCCCTTATCCGCCTAAGTTACACTGTGTCGACGATTGCTGCGCAAACACAGTTTCCACGTACGCATACACCATAATTACTCTACTACGTAAAAATTTCGGGTTACACTCGTCTGGTATGAGACGTTTCCAGGGGAGGGGGGGGGGGGGGGGGGGCGGCACTGGGGGCCGAACCACACAGTAACCCTGGGTTCGAAGAGAGGCGGCGGTGGGGTGGGTAGACTGCTGTGGCCTGTAGTGGGGTTGTGAACCACTGAGGGCTCCAGCGGGACGAAACCTCTCTGTCGTTTCTAGATCCCCAGTTTAATACATACATACATAAATGCTCAAGGAGTCAAAATGATCATAATAACAGACACGGTTTAAGTGAAACAGAGTTGACTTGTGTTCCGTGCTTGGCTAACTCAGTCACCAATGGCACAGTCCACAATCACGTACTACAATAATGTTTAAAATATCCAGCAAGTCTGCTTCTCTTTCTCAATGTCAATAGTGGTTTGATTTGTATTTTATAAACTCTACTAGTCCAAAGTTCTGTTTGGTGCTAATCATGTTTAAACCCACGCAAGGATTTATAGGGCGTTTCGTGTCGGAAGTCGACCCGGCTTTGAACCGTTTGTCCATCCATCCTATTAAGCGATGGCAGCCAACGAGATGTAGCCTTCCTACTGACGCGAAAATGTAACTAGGATACGAGCAAAGGGTATGAGGTGGCTGTTAATGTTATATTAGAGGTGAATGACGAAATACTTATGATATTTCATGACAGATAGGTGCATATGCACTTACTATTCCTCAGTATCCATTACATCATGTGTGTCAGCATAAATTGTTCCAGGTAGGGAGGGGGACGAATGAGGGCGCAAAACTCTAAAATTTAAATGAATTCTTCAGCTCCGAGTCATATTGTACCATAATAACTACATTTTATAGATGACATTAAAATTTTATTATGTCCCAGAAAACTTATGGTTATCTATTTAGTAAATGGATAATGCCTTTGTACTCCCAATGCGGGGTTGGGGGAGGGGGGGGGGCACAAGCGCCTGTTCTTGCTCGCCCCCTGTTACCTCCCCCCTCGTGAACATCTATGCATTGCAGATTCTAGTTTTCTTACTGATGCTGAACTGATGGCTCGGTCTTTTGGATGGCTCAGTCTTTTGGCTAAACAGGATGGAAAATCAGCTTACGAAAATTTTTGGGGTGGAGGGGGAGCAAGCGGAGGGGGTGCAGGTGGTCTCTCCCGGGTACGTCGTTCTGCGGACCCCTTGCCACGAATAGCTTTGGACGGTGCTGATAACTGCTCTCCCCCATCTTGTCTCTCTCTCTCTCTCTCTCTCTCTCTCTCTCTCTCTCTCTCTCTCTCTCCCTCTCTCTCTCTCTCTCATTCTCCTTTGTGCAAAATCACATTCCGATGTGACGCACCTTGTAATTGAAATGCTGCACCATTGCAGGGGAAATTAAGTATTACTTATGGCTGTACGATCGTATGAGATATCAAATGAAATTTGTGATTCGATTGACGACTTTTCTGCAGGGAGGGTGCAGCATATTATCTTGGTTGGTGAATTATTGACAGATGCAGGGAAGTGCCCCAGAGAAGTGTATTATGACCCCTACTGTTCATGTTGTCTCTGATGGGGAATGTTAATGGTTACACCATACTTTTGGCAGATAACACAGTTTTCTTTAGTGAAGATGGAAAAGAAAACCTACACATATTTTCAGTCAGATCTTGATGGGATTTCAAAATGGTGTAAAAATTGATAACGTGTTTCAAATGAACAGAAATATAAATATTCAACGAAATGAAAAAACATAGTATCCTATGACCACAATATAAATGAGTCACAACTGAAATCAATTAACACACAGAAATATCTGAATGGAATGCCCGTTTTACACGATGAACGAGTTTTTAATCGATTGGCAAACAGTTGGCCGGCCGCGGTGGTCTAGCGGTTCTAGGCGCTCAGTCCGGAGCCGCGCGGCCGCTACGGTCGCAGGTTCGAATCCTGCCTCGGGCATGGATGTGTGTGATGTCCTTCGGTTAGTTAGGTTTAAGTAGTTCTAAGTTCTAGGGGACTGATGACCACAGATGTTAAGTCCCATAGTGCTCAGAGCCATTTTTTTAGCAACCAGTTGCGTGATTGGCGGCCGTCTGTCGTGTGAATGTTTGGTACTGTTATGCCAGTAGTGGTACGTTGTGTTTACTTTTATCACTTCTAAAAGATCTTGTACGAGTTTTAGTTCTGGCCCAGGAAGTTGGAGCGCTTCAGTGGACCATAATCTTTCTTGAATACTTTCGTTCATCCTGTAACAAGGGCTTAACAATCCGTAGGAACGAGAAATGGAATGATCACATGGGTTTTATCATGGTTACAGCAGGTAAAAGACTATCATTCGTCGGGATAATGTTAGGAAAGTGTAATCAGTCAATAAAGGAGACTGCTTACGAAACGCTTGTGTGACCCATCCTAGAATATTGCGCAAATGTGTGGGACTGTAGCAGATAGGACTCACAGGAGATATTCAGTATATACAAAGAAGGTAGCATGAATTGTCAAATGTGTGTACATAGGGTTGGTTAACTCTTCTAGGAATATACGTTCTCGAAACTTCAACAGTAAACTACATCGTTATGAACAAAACATCTCTCTTGTAGTTCCTGCCACTGGACTTGGCTGAGCATCTCCATGACATCAGTAGCTTTCCAGTGCAGGTATAGGAATGTGTTATGGGAGTGCAAGACTATGCGGAACTATAGGTAAGGGAACTAAGGATAAAAGGAGCAGCCGTGCGGGATTAGCCGAGTGGTCTAAGGCGCTGCAGTCATGGTCTGTGCGGCTGGTCCCGGCGGAGGTTCGAGTCCTCCCTCGGACATGGTTGTGTGTGTTTGTCCTTAGGATAATTTAAGTTAAGTAGTGTGTAAGGTTAGGGACTGATGACCTTAGCAGTTAAGTTCCATAAGTTTTCACACGCATTTGAACATTTTTTGGTAAAAGGAGTAACAGTGGAAAACGTAACTGAAGTAAACATGCAGACAAGGCTAGAGCTGCTGGTGGGAAACTTCCTGATCGTACCGAAACTGACAACTGAGTTGATTATCGGTACCGATTTTCTACGCGAGTATAATGCAATACTGGATCTAGGACGTGGTACAGCGACATTAAATAAGGATAAAAGCATCATTCTTCGTTTCATTGATCGGGCAATAAGAGAGCAAGTCCCGGAGAGGTGCCTTAAGATCTGCACAGGTTCAGATGACTGGCATTTAGTGAAGGAGAAAAAAGTGCCGAGAGATGGTAGGGATTACCGCTATGACGGAGACTATACCGAGGACGACGTCCGTCATGCGATACAAGAGAGCGTTTGTGGTATTGACAGTATTACGGAAGAGGAGAGGGCAGAACTACAAATCGTGCTACTGAACAACATGGAAGTGTTCCGACCTAAGACAGGAGCGATCAATAATTTCCAGTATGCGTTCCGTGTCAAAGAACATCAGAAGTTCTTCGTCCCACCTTATCTCATTCCCATCGCATACAGAGAGAGAGTCCGAACAGAAGTACGGAGGATGCTGCAAGAAGGGATCATTGAAACCGGTGTGTCCACATACAATAACCCATTGCAAGTAGTTGAAAAGAAAGATGGATCGATACGTCTGGTGCTTGATTCGAGGCAGATCAACACGATAATCTTGCCAGAAACAGACCGTCCGGAGAAGCTGGAAGATCTCTTGCAAAGATTTCATGAGGTCAAAGTCTTTTCGTCCATTGACCTCCGTTAAAGTTTCTAGCAAATTGAGTTACACCCTTCGTGTCATCAATACATGGCTTTCTTAGTTGAAGGACACTGCTATCAGTTCCGGCGATTGCCCTTTGGCCTCAATATATCGTCCGCAACATTTATCAGCGGGCTGAACGCAATTTTATCGGAGAGTTTGAGGAAAGACATCACGTCCAATGTTGATGTTATCCTCGTCACAAAACCCTCTTAGGACGAACACAACAAGGTCCTTGGTGAACTACTAGGAACACTAAGGCAACATGGTGTCACAATTAATTTAGAAAAATCATGTTTCGGAACGAGGAAGGTGGATTTTATTGGGCACGTAATTTCTGCAGGAGGAATTGCACCTAATCCGGAAAAAATCGCTATAGCACAATTCCTGAGACCACGGACTAGGAAGGACCTCAGAGGCTTCCTGGGCGTCGTAAATTTTTAAAAGAAATTCATTAGAACGGAAGAGAATGGTGCACCAAGGCTTTGTGCCTTAACGGGAGAGAAGACACCGGGGCTATGGGACGAGGCAGCGGATCATGAATTCAATTCGCTAAAAAAGGCTCTTGTGGAGGCACCCTTCCTAGCTCACCCTGACCTAACAGCGGATTTTTGCATGTGGGCTGATGCAGCGAAGACAGGTCTTGGCGTAGTAATATTCCAGCAAATTATGGAAGAGAGGACATTAGTAAACAAGACCATAGCATTTGGGAGCCGAGTCCTTACAAAGTACGAAAGGAATTATTCAGTAACTGAGTTGGAGGCACTGGCTATCGTGAGGGCTTTCAAAAAATTCAAATATTTCCTAGTTGGACACAAGACCCATGCCTTTACAGACCACAGAGCGTTGGAATTTTTGCTGTTGGCAAAATTAGGACACGACAGGCTGACACGGTGGGTTTTATTCCTACAGCAATTTGACTTTAGCATCACACAAACAAATGTGATTGCGGACGCGCTTTCATGTTCACCGATTGGGAGACCAGATGAAAAGGGAGAAGATGCGGAGGATAGTCACTTTAGTCTATACTATCTGCGGGGAGTCGCTTTCGAGAACTTCATGACTGCATCATTACGTGATATAAGAAGAGAGCAGGATAAAGCTCCGGAACTGAAGCAGCTGAAAGAACGTTGGAAGGACTGCCAGGAAGTCGAATTACGAACGTTCTACCTGGTAAGGAAGGGGATTTTATTCCACCGACGCAACGCAACCAGCACGATATGGAGCCTTTGTACACCAGACGAGCTAGTCAATAAGTTAATCTGGTACACACACTTAAGTTATTGTCACTTCGGACCACGGAAATGCTTCCTTAAATTCAAGGACCTGTGTCATTTTAAACATATGGAAAGACGTATAGCCGGCCGCTGTGGCCGAGCGGTTCTAGGCGCTTCAGTCTGGAGCCGCGCGACCACTACGGTCGCAAGTTCGAATCCTGCCTCGGGCATGGATGTGTGTGAAGTCCTTAGGTTAGTTCGGTTTAAGTAGTTCGAAGTTCTAGGGGACTGATGACCTCAGATGTTAAGTCCCATAGTGCTCAGAGCCATTTGAACCATTTTGAAAGACGCATAAGGAAGGCTCTATACGTATGCAAGACCTATCAGAAGGCAAAACCTGACAGCCAGACAATGAAGGCACCCCTACATCCAATCGTTCCAAACAAGCTGCGACACATGGCGGCCGCGGAATTAATGGGACCGCTCCCGGTCACTCAGCGTGGTTTTCGATACATTTTAGTAGTCGTTGAATTAACATCGAAGTTTGTTACATTTACTCCGTTACGACGAGCCACGGCAGTCACTGTTTGCAAAACGTTAACGAAAGACTTCCTAGCGCAAGTAGGCAGGGTGGACAAAACTATTACAGATAACGGGGCTCAGTTCAGGTCAAAACGATGGAAGGACACTCTGGAGAGATAAAGGATGGCACCCATCTACATATCGGGACATCACCCGAGTTCGAACCCCGCCGGACGATGGATGAAGGACCTGGAAAATCTGTGTCGTATAGACTGTCATCTACAGCACACCACATGGGAGTTGATGTTGCGGGATTTCCAAAATGTTGTGAATGAACTTCCACATGGTTCCGCTCTCTTGGCACCGATAACTGTGTTGAAGAACGGAAATCCAGCAGAGAAAGTAAGGGAGCTGGTGGAATTTCCCCGGCGGAAACAGCTTCCGCACAGAGAGATAATCGGGATGGCTCTGGAAAGGATTCGGGAAGCTGGAAGGAAAAGGAAGGAGCGAGAAGATAAGAAGGCTCGGGTCCAGGAGTGCATCACATATCGCACATTAAACCCTTTACTGAATAAAGCTGGCGGTCAAGACAGCAGCACTTACAGCAGGAGGAAGGAGTAGAGAACAAAATAGTTTTCTTATTCTGAACAAGCTGTTTATGGAGGGCTGTACTTCCACCCTGTATTTTGTTAGCAAAAGACACGGCAAACGCGTGGGAAAGAGGCCACAAAGCTGAATCTTTTTCTTCCGTTTTCTGCCAATTAACTTTAAAGTCTCTGATTGGTCAAATCGGTTTGCAGTGCAAAGACCATTCTCCGAGCTTAGAATGCCAGGCACCAGCTCGCGCTTGGCTTGTGCGAAAGTGGGGGAAGTAAAAAAAAGAGAAATGTGCTTTTGGAACCGAGCTGAGGAGGAAACACGGAGGAAGGAAGAAGGATCACTCTTGTACAAGTCTCTTGTATTGGCGCTTCGCTAGTAAAGAACTGCAGGTCCCTACCTAAACGGTGAGACTTGTGTCCTTTCCTAGCGTGCGACTTAGAGCCTGTGGCGGTCACCTTCTGAACCGTCAGAGGTACTGCTTATATCATCACGGTCACAACGAGTGACGTGTACGTGTACTTATTTGTCTTGAGTGGGCCGTCGAAACATTTGACGTAGTCTGACACGCACGATCGTGGCACGGAGTCAAATTGGTTTGGCAGACCTGCACATTGGAATCCATCGGGGTTTCAGAGGCTCGTAGAGAAGTACCTGCGTTCTGAATTAACCGAACGAGAGACGGAGCACTTGCATTTCTCGGGAACCCGCATTCAATAACAGATTGCCGCCGTCCATGACTTGAGTCGCCGAACGCATCATGGTGTGCCACCTTGACCAGCAGGACGGTAAAGTATTCGCTGCTGCGACGTAGGGCTATAATATATATTTCTTAGCACCCTGTTCTTTCGAACCATATTTTTTTTTGTATGGTAGAATATAGAAACTTAGTGGTGGCGTAGTTTGCTGCCATAACCTGGATTCACGTGTATGAAGTCAGATAGAGTGAGTAGTGTTCTGGTTAGTGTCGTATGTCGATCCCCAGCAGATCACTTTGTCCACCATAGATCCCATGTTAGTAAGGCGTTTGTTAAATGAAAATTTTTTGTGTGATGTTTCTTTAATAATTTCGTTGTCTTGTCATGTTTAAGATCAATAAATCGATTGTGAATTAGACTACAACTTCTCCCTGAGTTCTGATTAACAGTTCCTTCGCATTTTTTTATGGCAGTCTTGATCTGAAACATAAGGAGTAGCTTTTTCACTTGGTGTCCATTGCGTGGATCTTTTACTTCATTAACAATAATCATCCTTCAGTGTAACGATCTCACAGTCGCTATAAGGACTTCCCGTGTCAGGTTACACACTTGGCTGACTTATATTCACGGTCACCCCCCCCCCCTTCCCCCGCCCATCCCTCCTCTGCCCCCAGGGAATCACCAGAAACTAGAAACTGATCAGGTGTACTGAGAGAAATCTCTACACAACTCAGGCAATTGTGTGATTTATATCTGAGGTCATCCAGGGCAACCCGTGCCCTACTCACACACCTTAGGCAAGTGGGCTGCTTAAATTCAAGGTCATGACGTAACTCCATACTGGTCACATGACGTAAAATTGGTGGGAACGCCTGGGACCAACAGGAGCACATTAAAATATAGGGAAACCCCATTGTAGGGAAGCAGCCCACTCACGCCGTAATAAATGCACATCAGTCTTGCCATTGTGTGCCAGCCAGTCCGCTATAACTAGCTCTGACGTCATAAATGTTGCGCAATACTTTAAAAATCAAGTAAATAACCTAAAATATTTCTAGCATGTCAGAGTAATACTAAATTAATATGTGTTGAATATCAGTTCAATAACTTTAACCATTTTCGAAATTTGGATGTTTTTCTGTAAAAATCATTGGCACAACAGAAAAGCGCTAGAGATTTAAAAATTTATACTTAGATTCCTTTTCAATAATAATTTAATGGAAACAGTACTTTGGATCTCACAAATTAAGATTTTAGTTGAAATTCATAATTTTCTGGTTTTTGTCTTAAAACTTAAGGAAGCAAGATAGATTAAGTAGGCTAATAAATAAGGCTAAGATGTTTATATTTAAGTAGAATGGAGATCCCCTATAATCATAAAGATGTGAGAAGTTTCATTTAAATAACTATAAAACTATAGCGTATCTCAAAAGGGCAAGTTCAGAGCTCGTCTACTGCGTGCAGTATAATTAAATTAATTCTCTCGCCCAAAATATTTAACTTAGCCACGTCAAACTTTTATTATGATTACTTACCTGTGTGGTGAATGCACATTTAAATTAAGAGCTTCATCGGCCATCAGCAAGAGAAGCTATCATTTATTCGGTAACTTAATGTGGTGCATTACTAGCCCAGCGGCTAGTCGGGAGAGCCGATTTGATCAGGCGTTCCCTTAGCCGTCCGCACCGCGGCTTTATATATAAGAACGCTGCGCGAGGAAGAAAGGCCCCAGTTTTCTCCAGACGCTGAATAGCACGCCATCTGTGTCGGTAGTCGCGTCGCGTCGGTATCATTGCTACAAACAGCCTCGGATGCCGTATTAAGTTACTCGGGATACGCGTAACCATGAAATCATTTTCGAGTGAAGTGTTAATTCTGGGATGACTAATTATCGATCTTCAGTTTGCGTATTGTCGTATTTTCACGTGCCGCTGCGGGACAAACATTCTACCATTATTTAGCGTGGCGTTTGATGAACCTAATCATCAAATTATGGCGAGCATTCATTTAAATATTTAATTTGGAGTGTTATAGTGGCATCAGCGCATTAGACTCTGAACTGCTCTGTTAGTTAGATTGTGTGGATTCTTTTTTTTTTTTTTTCATCTGTGACTTTCAGAATATAGAGAAAGTTTTTTTTCACGATCGTTTTTGATTATAAATCCCAGACAATCTCCTAATTCCTCAGAGCTATAAGCTGTAGTTATAAGTGTATTTCTCAGATGAAGTGGGCACTAGGAATTCTATTTACAGGCTTCACGTTTTGCTAATCACTTTCTGGTTGCCAATATTGTAGTCAGAGAGCCAGTGTTGAGAACGGCAAACAACAGCATAAATAATAGGAACATTATATAACAATTAATTCCACCCGCCGCCCCTCATATGGTTAATCGGCCGGGAAGTGTTTCAACATTCAAACATTTATACAACAGTAAATTTCCTACCAGCCGCCCCACACCATAGCTCAATAATATTCGATCTTCCACTCTCCTTATCATCCTTTATGACTAACTCAGCTGTGTTGTCCTCCTCATTCCATGTCTGTGCATCATTGGGGAGAGGTCCAGTTTTGTCATATGCAATAATTCTATATTTGAAGGGTTTGAAATAATAACAATGATATAGCAAAATTAGCTATAGTTTATCATGAACAATTGCTTTTTGCATTATACTTTCCAGAAAAAAAATTAGTTCATCTGGAAAAACGATATCGATTTTGATCTGATGATGGCATATGCCACCTGTGGGATAGCAGATGTACTGATAATGGTTTGGACATCGTCTGGCAACAGACAATGTAGTCGTATAGCTACCAGAGCACCGTCTGTGCCTACCTCGTAATAGGGAATCCTCACTGTCAGAAGGCTCGGTGTGGTGCAGATGTGTGAAGCAAGCAGGCAACCATGCCACACAGACACTCATGTTTCCTACAGTCAAGTGAACGAGTTTGAAAGTGGTCAGATTGTGTCCTTTCGAGTGGCGGGATAGTCCTTTTGGAGAACTGCCACACAAGTTGGACGTGCTACATAAGTTGTGCAATGATGCCGGTATCAGTGGTCACGTGAACATTCTCACACCTGCAGATGAGGTTCTCAACATCCACGCAGCACATACACCTGCCAGGACTGTTGTATTGTAAGGGCAACAGTAGCAAATCGTACAGGCACCACAGCACAGATAAGAAAAGGCTTATGAGCCCAGATGAGTCTACATAAAGCGTGGAGAACTGGTTATTAACAGTGGGACTACTGGCACACACACCTCTAGCCTGTCTTCCACTTATGCCACAGCATCAACAGACACGGCTCAACTGCTGTCGTTACAGGATCACTTGGAAGATGGAATGGCTCATTGTCGTCTTCAGCGATGAAAGTAGATTCTGCCTATATACAAGTGATGGTCGTTCGCACGTATGATGGACCTGGTGAGCTCTGTTCCATTGAGTGCATTCATCCGAGACACACTGGCCCCACTCCAAACCTTATGGTTCATAAGTGGTTCAAATGGCTATGAGCACTTTGGGACTGAACTTCTGAGGTCATCAGTCCCCTAGAACTTAGAACTACTTAAACCTAACCAACCTAAGGACATCACACACATTCATGCCCGAGGCAGGATTCGAACCTGCGACCGAAGCGGTCGCGTAACTCCAGACTGTAGCACCTAGAACCGCTCGGCCACTCCGGCCGGCTCAAACCTTATGGTCTGGGGTGTCATAAGCTACAACTCTCGTCCACCTTTAGTGTTTCTAGCAGGACGCTAACCAGCGCTCGGTACATACAGAATGTTGTTAGACCTGTTCTTTTGCCATTCTTGCAACAAAAGGGTGATGTGTTGTTCCAACAGGTAATGCTCGCCCACACATTGCCTGTGAAACTCAATGTTCTCTGTAAGACATGCAGCAACAATCTCCAGACTTGTCCCAAATTGAACATGTGTGGGATATGATGGGACAAGAAGTGACTCATGCAACTCATCAGCCAACAACTCTTACAGAATTACGTGAACATTTTGAGCAGACATGGCATAACATGACATGTTCATGGGACCTTTTTTCTTCCATTTCCAGTCAGAAATCTATCCACTAAATTTTTAGATTTTATTAATGTATATAGTATAGTATGTGTATAGTATTTAAAATTCTGTCAATATATACAATATTTACATTTCTGATCATTTCTGTATTTTTCAATTTCAATCGTTTATTCCGTTAAACAGCATATAAATGGGAAACTGGGACAATATTTATATGGACATGTAGTGTGCAGTCATGTAGATGGTATCGAAAATATATGTACAGTAGATGCACATATACTGTGCAATCATACATGTATACTCACACTGAAACATCCCCTTTGAACAATTATACAAGACTGTGCTTAACCTGACACACAATATTTTGTTAGCGCAACGCAATCTGACTTTCAAAATTCCCTACAAAAGAATGGCCCTGACTAACATTAAACTATACCTTTCACAAATCACTTACCTCACAAAAATCTTCGCTGCTCAAGCTACTGCAATACAGCGAGCGCCACTACTGCCAGCTAAATAAAAGATTCAAACTACTGAAGGCCCTAACTACTGATAGGGATAGTTAGCAAATGAAAGATATTAATAGAGAACAAACAATGTATTTACCTTGATATCATCATATATAAATATAGCAGTTCACGACAAATTTTAAAACTCCGCCATCTCTCTCCCCACATCCACCACTGCTGGCGGCTCACCTCCAACTGCGCAAAGCTACGCGCTGTTCACATCCAGCTGCCGCTGCCCAACACTACAATGGCAGACAACAATGCAAACTAGAACAGACTGCGCACAGCACAGCCAGTGATTTTCATACAGAGGTGGCGTTACCAATAAAAAAACCTAAACAGCCTACTTACATAGAGAAAACATAAACAGCCTACTTACATAGCCCCCATGCTCCCCACAAAAATTTTTACAAATGGGATTGGGCAGTGGCCAATACAGATTTGAAAAAAAATTTTCATAATTACAGTAACAAAGATATAAAATGCACACACTTATTGATACAATGTTGGTCAAAACCTAAAATTTTGTCTCACAGTCCATAAAGACAGTCCTAATCGTACATAACAGGAGAATAGCAGTGTATTTCTCAAAGTCTGAGCAGTAAAAGAAAATGCACACGGAAGTAGTGGATTTCCATGCAGTCTTGAAGAAGTAGTGTTGTCCTTCCAACGGAAAAACAGTGCTGACTCTTGACATGCAGACAGGTAATGCTCCACAACAGAGCAAACCCACAGCAGAGTCCTTCGACGTTTTGAAGAATATTGGTAGGTAGGTCATCACAGAACAGACCCACTGTAGTCCTGGTAGAGATTACGGTATTGGTGGGCCACCAAAGGTGCAGACCCACTGCAGTCCTTGTAGAAATAATGGTATTGATGGATCATCAAAGATGTAGACCCACTGTAGTCCTTGTAGAGATAATGGTATTGGTGGGCCACCAGAGGTGCAGACCCACTGTAGTCCTTGTAGAGATGGACAGCAGCCATCTGTTGCGATTGTGCAGGTGCACATTCACCATCGAAGAGTCTTGCGGAGAATATAGCAAGTCCATAAACCACCACTTGTGCACTCACAAAGTTTTGGAATTGTCCTTAGAACCAGCAATGTTGTTATCCAGTCCCTTGCTGAATTATTAACACACGTGCAAACACGAACAGTCCCTACTTCTCACATATTGTCCATATACTATGACCAACAGAAACATGTACAGTGAAATGTAACTTAATTTGAAGAACTGGTGTCTGTACAATTATAAATTTACAACATGAAAATACAATTACAAAGGTACAAAATACATCATTAAAGAACATAACAATACAGATAACATTTGTAGTAACACAGGCTTTACAAAAGAATAGAAATAAACATATACATCAGTGGAATTATGACATGAGTACATACATAAAGGATCACAATAACTTTTGAAACATCAACTTCACACATGAGCATTGAACAGAACAGAATTAATAATGTCTAACATCTTTACAAAGTAAATAACATATTATTAATGCCAATTATATTCGAGGATAACAGTATTCCTCATCATAGTGAATATAGCTTAATATTAAAAGAAGAAAAAATTCTATGAAACTACACAGGAAGAAAACAAATACACAAGGGTACACAAACATATAGTGGGATAACACAAAAGGAAAGGACAGGGTTTGTTGTACTGCAGTATTTTGCAAACAAAACTTTCTTTACTTCTTGGAGATCTCCCTTCATTCATCATTATTCCCAAAAAGTCCTATCTATACCTGCTTTCTGTATTCTATTCATATTTCTTTCAATACAATTATTTCTCAGTGTACAATACTCATTTTGGCCCAAATCTTTTTCATATTGTCCATAGTCAGTTTCTTATATAGTCTACCTCCTCTTAAGCTAACTTAAATCTACTGAGCTCAGATGCTAAACTAAGGAACGAGGCAATGCAGCAGCACATAAAACAATTAATATAAACAGCAATAAAAAAAATGGAAAATCGCAAAGCAAGCTACAGTAAATCTAAATTACCAAGCAATTCAACATTACAACTAATATGAGTCAATGTACAGCAACAATAAAAATAAATGAGTAGTAAAACTGGCTTAGCAGAGTAACACAAAGTCAAATTCAGTAACACTATGCCTGGCAAACAGCAGTAACTTATACCTAAACATGACATAGCTCAAGCAGAAAAAATAGTACACTAAAGATAACAATGCAGATAAGGGAAATGTATATTCACATCTTAATGTCTATGTAATTAAAGTGGTGCACCACAACAACTGATTGTAAAAAGAAATATTACCATGTACTTGAAAAGAAAATTATGTGTTACTGTTACTAGTTCCTTCTTATTGTTCTTTCCTTTCCAAGTGCTCCTTTTTTAAAGAATGTGGATCATAAAATAATTATTTAATAGATCTGTTGACAGAAAGTGTTCACATTAGCAAATGCATTTCATTTTATAAAAGCAATGCTGCAACACAGCTGGAAACCAGATATCAAATGAAATAAGCAATTACGCAAACCAAACCATAAAAACATCATTCAATAGCTATGTGGCATTTCGTAAGTCAGTAGCTCTCAATTCTCGTAGAAAGACACTTGTCATTATCAGGTTTGCAGATGTAAGAATATTTCCAAGGATAATGGCCTCCCCTTTTTTTTTGTTCTACCTGTGCCGCTGAAAAGGGCTCGCAATAATGGCTTTTTCTCCAGGCGTCTGACACAGCTGGGTGCCCGCGACGCATTACGTGCAGGTGGTCACTTAACTTTCGTACGGAAATATTTACGACAGCAGTTTCTGCTACCGTGGCAGTCTCATATAAAAATATTTCACAGGTCAAGAATTAGCGTTGCAAATCTGTAGAAACAAAATCCTATAAATATAAGTGTCCAAAAAAAATATTGGTCAGCATTGTGATACAGTCACACATTTCATAACTCTTAAAGTACGTTTCTTGGTTTCCAACATCCTTTTCATAAATCAGAGTCCCTAAACACTACTCATTATTCCTTACCTCATTATACATATACATATTCGTCGACACTTCTTCAATATTTCATCATGAGAAATACGTAGCATAATAAACATTCCTCAACAACATAATACACATCGTCGTCGTAATAATAACATCATAACACTTCAGTCAAATCTCAAAATCGTCGTAACTTCCTCCAATAATTTCTAAGCCTAAAAACATTCTCTGCTCATGTCATAAGTGTCAGCTGCCTCAAACGTACTTTAAAAATCATGATCTCATATCAAATACATCATTCAAAGCTCTCATAGTATCACAATGGTTCCAAAAAAATATGAACAGATCACATAGTACAGACAAAATACAATTTCGTAAGTGTGAAGTAATCCAACTCTGTAATTGCGTAAACATATGTCACTGATGTAATAAAAAAGTTTATCTCTCAGTTACATGATCAGATAGCTGTGTAATTTGTGTGTTAGAGAAATAAGGTACCGATGTGTAAAGTTGTATAAGCAAATACCATATTAGCTAGGGTTCCTTGTGCTTGCCAAACACATGGTACACAAAGTAGGTGTGTACCCCCCTGAGGATTAATGTAATTATACCCTCAGGTGTTACAGATTACACCAATGGAATGAAATATATCACGGAAAACTTTCTTTGTAATTCAAAAATCTTTAAAAATAAATGTTTTAAGTATAAAATTGATCACTGAAATGCGTGTCCTGTAGCGCTAAATGTGCATCTTGTTGTAAGATAATATCTGTGGAAGTGTCGTAGTTATTTTCCTCCGAAAGCTAAGTTCTGCAGAAGCCAATGTACTTACCTCATGATAAACAAAAGTGAAATGCTTTGCGTAAAGATATCGTAGTTCTAATGCTTATTGGCGTGATGAAGAAAGTACTGTACAGTAACGTAATGTTGTGCCACGAAAAAGGCTGTCTCATTGTTGCTATACCACAAAAGTTACTACTAAAACATGTTTTTCTTTCCAGAAGAATTCAGAAAACTGTGCAGATATAAAACAGATACACCGCAAAAGCAACATTGTAAATTGTCACTCATTAGTAGCGTCGTGATAAAAATCGTGTAGCTGTCACATAAACTAACCTCTGTGTCATCTGGTATCTCTCAGAAAGCACTTTAAATTCAGAATGTATTTTCAAATAAACCAAAATGTTGCATTAAAATCTCATTAGCAGGACTGGTAAATGTTCTAAGTATGTGAGCCTTATAGTCGTTACGTAATCGTGCAACAAACAAGCAAGAATGTACACACACAATAACACTGTGACGTCTGTTTACTATAACAATGCATTCGTCATTTCTGTTTAAATAAGTTCTCTAGGTTCTAGACTGGATATTTAACTTCAAACATTGTTGCATGTTAACAGTTTCTTAAGTCTGACAAGCATACTAGTAATGTAAAGTGAAAAGTTTTATGGCAATGACAAAGTTAAAAATCAGATTATCTTTCAATAAACGGTTTTACATGTGAAATGTGGTGTAAACCTTTTCCTCTTCTCAATACGCAGAGTTTCAACTTGAATGCAATTATCATGCGGTATTCGTCCGTAAAGAATACGGGAATTTTGCTCAAGGTTAGCGTCAATGTTATTTTTCCCTGAGCCAGCCGGCGCACGTGGGTGCCTGCGGCGCGAGTCATTGTCTGTCTCTTTATTGGCGCGCGTTGTTATTGGGATTAGGAGACCTAACTTCTACGAATTCGCCTTGCCGAGAGGGCCCAGCTCTGTTTAAAGCTCGCCAGTTCTGATGGAATTCAGGTCTGTCGTTTTGTCGGTAGTTTACATAGTTTCTTTCGTGTCGGTCATGTGGTGGAGAATTTCTCCCTGAATCGTAACTGCGCGCTGAACTGTTGCGTCTGAAATTATTCTGTCTCCCTTGATAATAATAGTTCTGATTACCATATTGTCTGTTTCTATGGTTATCTCTGTCATATTCATTACTACGGAAATGCGATCTTTCTCTGTAACTATTACTCTGCCAATGGTTGTCATATGGGTGGTGTCTGTTTTGGTCACGATTTGCGTTGTAAGAATAGGCTTGTCGTGGCCAGTTATTGTTTCTGTCGTCACGGAATTGTGACGGATGTGACCTGTAGTGATTGTTTTCCTGTTTTCGCATCCCGCGACTGTCTGTGTCAATTTCTAGTTCTTGTAACAGTCCCTGAAAAGCCTCAATGTCTTCTTTGCAACGTCCTGCTAAAATAATATGTCGTAAATGTTCAGGCAATTTGAGTAAGCAAATGCGGATGAGTTCTGAGGGGCTGTATGGGTTTGAAAGATACTGATTCTTATGCAACATGTCTTCAAAATATTTCACAAGACTGGAAAATTCAGATTGTTCGAAATGTTTCATCATTATGATACCATGTTTTACTCGATCTTGTGTGGCTTGAGACCAATATGCTGAGAGGAAGGCATGGTAAAATTCTCCTTCACTGTGGCAATCGTGAATGACCGATCGCATTCTTACAGCTGGTTCATTCTCTAAGTAGCCACACATAAATTCTAATCTGTGCTCCAATGACCAGTTGGGAGGAAAACAATGAGAGAATTGATGGAGCCATGCTTGTGGATGAATGTCGTTGCCAGAATTTTTAAATGTTTTGAATTTACGTGTAGTAATGAACAGCTTATAGTCAAAATCATCATGTCGGCGAGTCGCATATCGGTCATTGTTAGGTCGTGTCGGCCGTTCCATCTCAAAATTCGGTGCACATTGCCAATTTCTTTCATAACTTCCGAAATGCCCTGTGTTATTATTTTGCGGCTTTTCCGTATTTCTAAGTCCCTCTTCCCGTGTTGGAGCGCGAGTGTCCTCTGAAATACGTAATTCTTGTATTACCTGTGTCAGCTGATCTTGTACTTCCCGGATTTCTCTTTGGTGTTGTGTATTAATTTGATTCTGATTTTGTTTGAATTTCCTAATTTGTTCGTACTCTTCTGTGTCATTAACGACTACCGGTCTTGCGTCAATCAGATTATCATCTACCTTCGTAGATAAATTAGTGAACTGATCCAAAAGTTCGGCTACTTTCTCCGATAGTGTACTTATTTCCTCAGTGTGTTTTTCTGAACCAAGTTTCAGAGTATCTACTGTGTCCTTAAAGTTTTCCTGAGTTTTTGCAAGTTGCGTAACCGAATCGGTAGATGCAACTGAGTCAAATTTAGCTTGCAAGGTCTCATGATTTTCATGAACAATAATTTGCAGTTCTTTTATGGCTTCTTCGTGATTCTGTAATGCATTTTCATGCCGCGAAAAAATAGGTTGAAAATGCTCACAAATTTGAGTTTTTACGTCATTACAGACTTTTGGACATTTCGATTCAATGTGATGTAACTCGGTAGTTAAATCTTCACGCGTTTGTTCAAGAGTTTGTTCCAATGAGTCTAACTTTTGAAGCTGTTGCTGTGTTTGTCTCTGATTTTGTTCCATTGTGTCTAACTGTTGCTGTGTTTGTCTCTGGTGTTGTTCCATTGTGTCTAACTTCATGAGATTTTGTTCCACTGTGTCTAACTGTTGCTGTGTTTGTCTCTGGTGTTGTTCCATTGTGTCTAACTTTTCAAGCTTTTGTCCCATTTGTTGCATTAATTGTAATAACAATGCACTGGTGTCTGAAACATGTTCCTCAGTGCTTTTCGGCAGTGAAGTTGCACCGGCAACATTCACATTTTGACAAGCGGAAAATGTGTCTTGACTCATTTGAGAAAACGGTGAGAACCCAAAACCTGAGTCTGCAGTATTTGCAATATTGTGTTCTGTCATTCCCGATTCCTGAGGCGAGCTGTTGCCGACCAATCGATCGATAACGCTGCCCTGTTCACTACCTGTTTCACTGTCTACACCATTGTTTGCCGCCCGCTCCATTTCCCTATGCGCAATTACCAAATTACTACTTTGAACATTAGTTAATTCATTACTCTGCGGCGCTAACACACTGCCTTCGTCTTCACTGTCATTTCTCAGTTTACTTTGGAGCCTAGTATTACGTTTTTCACACGCCATAATTGTCACAGTATTTCACACGATAACACAGAAAAGCACAATTTGAAGAGCAAAATAAAATAACATAGCAATGGAAATAATGTCTACTTAATTGCCAGCGCAGCTGCGAAATACTTGGTGCAAATCTACATGCATGCCACAACTGTTTTACTGTACAACAATGAAAAACTACAACTACAAAGGAAATTCTCTCTATGATTACGCGCTATCAATAAACAAAATCTACACTAATTACACAAACTACAAGAAAAAAAATCAGAAGATTCCAGTGAGGTATCCTAGGCTAAGGGTCGACATATGAAACGTCCCCTTTGAACAATTATACAAGACTGTGCTTAACCTGACACACAATATTTTGTTAGCGCAACGCAATCTGACTTTCAAAATTCCCTACAAAAGAATGGCCCTGACTAACATTAAACTATACCTTTCACAAATCACTTACCTCACAAAAATCTTCGCTGCTCAAGCTACTGCAATACAGCGAGCGCCACTACTGCCAGCTAAATAAAAGATTCAAACTACTGAAGGCACTAACTACTGATAGGGATAGTTAGCAAATGAAAGATATTAATAGAGAACAAACAATGTATTTACCTTGATATCATCATATATAAATATAGCAGTTCATGACAAATTTTAAAACTCCGCCATCTCTCTCCCCATATCCACCACTGCTGGCGGCTCACCTCCAACTGCTCAAAGCTACGCGCTGTTCACATCCAGCTGCCGCTGCCCAACACTACAATGGCAGACAACAATGCAAACTAGAACAGACTGCGCACAGCACAGCCAGTGATTTTCATACAGAGGTGGCGTTACCAATAAAAAAACCTAAACAGCCTACTTACATAGAGAAAACATAAACAGCCTACTTACAACACATAACTATGACAAGTGGTTCATTCAACTATTCTTCACACACTCACACATACATGCACTATTTGCAAATGAATAAATACGCAGTCACTCCAGTGAATAGTGTGAGGATGGAAGGTTGTTAATCCTGTACCCATAGCCGTTTGTCATCATGATACGACAGCCCTACTTTCAGCTGCAGTGCAGTATGTACTTCATACCCCATGATCAAGAGATAACTTGGTAGACCATATGTGGAGCTATTAAATGCCCTCGAGCAGGTATCTCTTGTTATCATTGATCGTAAGAGCCTTTGAAGTCACAAAATGCACAGCCCTAACCTGCCTCTGGGTGGCACCTGCATCTATGCAGAATGTGTACACCTTTGACCTGAGCACAATCTGGGACCCATTTGCGTCGTGATTCATCAGGTCAATAACATTCTTTTTTTGATGTGTTATTTCAAAACAATTTTGGATCATATATCCAGAAATGTCGAATATTTGGGGCTGTCGCTGATTACTTCGTATGGATCACAGTCTCTCACCCAGTAGATGAAACTATCTGTTTCCATATAAAGTAAGTTGGGATCTGCGAAGTTTGGCTTTGCAAACTCACAGTGAAAGTGGTACATACTGTGTTTGGAGACGTCCAGATTAGACATACCAATACAGTCAGGCTTTGTGAACTGCACTAAAACCTTGGCTATCCCCACAGCGTCTAGTGCTTCATTGAAGACTGTGGCCCACTTGAAATTTGACCTTGCGAAGCAAACTCTTGTGCCATAACGCCCATCACAGCAGTAAACTAAATGAATTTCGCGATATTCTCTAACATTTATCATGGATTTTCTGAAAACTGAATTATTCATTAACTTGTAAAAATCTATTTGAAAGTCACACATTGTGATGGGCCTGCCACTAACCCTGCTTGATTGAGATGCCGTGGGTGATACTAAACAGTTCCATCCTTAACCTGAGACATTGCTGGAGGTTTCTGTAGAGCAGAATACATCGCTGTTTGTAGCCCAACATTGTCAGCAGCTATGGGATGAAACCAGTTCGAGGGAGTAGGTACCCTATACACAGCGGCAGGTCACTATGCTCGTCACGCAAATGTGTGGCATATGCCACTTCTGCCACCATAACATATCCCTCGCCAACATTTTCATGCACACCATGGATCTTTTCCTTCAGTCTGGCGATTTGCTCCTCAAGCAGCCGTCAGAACCCAGCAAATGGTTGAATTTATGCTCACTGTACCTATAGACGTTGTTTAAATCCATGTAAAGGATGTAATTTAAATCGTTAATATGGCCTGTACTCCTCCTGACTCATTCACAGGTTATTTGCATTGGCATACCTCTGCATGCATTGGCAAAGTCCCCCACGAATCCTGCGTTCAAAGAAGAGCTACATATTAACATCATTAACAGTTCAGTGCTGATACATGTTATTCTTAACACTACATCTCACGAAAGGCCTGACACAGTGAAATAAAGGGCAGGATCCAGATAGTTTGTGCGCAGGCATACACACCGGAATTTCTTAGAAATCTCCACGAGCAGGTGTACATCTGTGTTCATATAGACTCTAGCATATAAGGGATGCCGAACTCATGGTAAACCTTCACTGTGTGCTCATACACTGCATCTGTTATGGCAGTGCCTGTTAGTTTACTGGAGAATGTGGCTATGTAAGGCAATGCGGCTTCATAGAGCCTCTCCATCGAATAAAGGTATTCGTATGGAAAAACCACCTTATTCGTCACAAGTTGAAACTTTGCATCATCAGTGTATGCAGCTCTGACGATATGCGTATCCTCCTGATCTGGGGAAGTTTCTGAAGAGGTGCTTGCATGAGACAAAGCAAATCCCGGAAACAGAATGTTATTCTTGTTGTGATTGTCTTGGAAAAATAAATGTGCTTTTCAACAGCATCAAGAATAAAACTTGCCTTGTCATCCCTCAGATCGAAATCATCCATGTGCTGTATGGGAAAGTGAGCATCATACTCACGCAAACTGTGAAAAAAAATGGGTATGTGCCATGGCAGTTGGTACTTCAAATTACATGCACTGTGAGCTGCACTGTGGAAGTTCTAAGTTAGATACCAATTGTCTGTACATGGAATTTCCACTTCTATATCCAAAAGCAGCCCAGGAATGTTGCTGAAATAAATTCTATTAACTTCCTAAGCAAGTTTTTTAAGCTCAGTGGGCAACCATCTTGCTTGACTTTCCCTGGTGTATGATTCGAATCTGTCATGACTGGAGCCACACGATCATACAACTTGATATGCTGCTGCATATGGAGATGCTGTTCTGTGAAGTTATTATGGGAAGCGGTGGGGTCACCTTCACAACTTGCCACGGGAGCTTGGAGGCACTCAAAGTCAGCGAAACGAGGAAGGGACATTGCGCCTGGTGATGGGGATTCTTAATCTTTAAGAACTTTTTACTCTGGGTAGGCATATCCACGCACAGAGATTATAGGCTAGAGCAAGCAACGAGGTGCCTTTCAAGATAATTATTCTTTGTAAATGAGTTGAGCCATCTATGTGAACAGTACATTGACCATTTATTTTTTGACATTTGTGAGGAAACTAGGTGGGACATGCTTTTGATCCACACATAGTGTTGCTACTAGCCCTTGGAAAAGAGCAACTGATCTACCTGTTTGGGGCACTGATTGGCTAATTGTGAAAAGTAGAAGGATCCAAGTACATTATGCTTGACTTCTGTTTCCTGCAAAATGTGTTCATGCTCATATCTTCTGTCTTTCTGTCATCAACATCCAGGCTTTAAACATGAACTGAGTAATCAGGGCTCTGCCTCTCGAATTTTGGTAGGTCATGGAATTTTATGCGGAATGAGATGCTTTGGAAATTGTAATACCTGTGAACATCAGATGTTTGGTATAGGTCTGTACAATTTGAAAGGTAACACTGTTTGGACTATATAAAAATGGATGAGAATATATGCAAAAATTGTATTGTAGTGGCTCCTTCCCCGCCGCAGCCGCAGTGGTCCACAACCCCACGACGACTACCGTAGTCCACTTCATTCCTCCGCCGCCCCACACCGAACCCAGGGCTATCGTGCGGTTCAGCCCCCGGTGGACCCCCCCCAGGGAACGTCTCACACCAGACGAGTGTAACCCCTATGTTTGCGTGGTAGTGTAATGCTGGTGTACGCGTACGTGGAGAACTTGTTTGCGCAGCAGTCGCCGACATAGTGTAGCTGAGGCGGAATGAGGGGAACCAGCCCGCATTCGCCGGGGCAGATGGAAAACCACCTAAAAACCATCCACAGACTGGCCGGTTCACCGGACCTCGACACAAATCCGAAGGGCGGATTCGTGCCGGGGACTAGGCGCTCCTCCCCGCCCGGAAAGTCGTGCGTTAGACCGCACGGCCAAACGGGCGGCCTATGCAAAATTTAGTTTACTAACAACATTTATTTTCCCAAAACAAAGACACATAAATTATGCTAAACGAGTTTTTATTGTGCACTGTAAACAATTAACAATTGGTTTAAAACACCAGTGGACAAGGACCCTTGGTGGCAGAAGTGAATCAAATACTCTGGCCCTAAAAATGTGGGTAACGCAATCTGAATTGATCTGACGCTGAGCAGACTTTGATTGATGATCTGCAGAAGTTTCTCAATATTGGTGCAGCTGAGAGCAAGTGGCGATTGAGATCTGTATGCTCTGACAAGGCTGGAGTGGCATACGTTATCCTGTTATGTAACCTGCAGCTGGCGAGTGTGCGCGGCAGAGGCGAGACGTGAGGCGGCACCTGTGAATCGACTGCGGCCTCGAAAGAAATGCAAAAATCTCACGGTCTAGCGATCAGGCAGACGGATAGCAATTTGCTCTCTACCAGAGCCCTGAAATCACGGTAGATTTCAGTGTGTGACACACCGGTTCGCTGCTCGTACCAAGGACCAATTTGGCTCACTTATACGACAGAGTGCACAAGGATACCAAACGTCAAGACTGGTAAACCAAAAACGAATAAGTGTGCTCTTGGCAAACGAGTAGTCCGAGACATTTATAGTCACACTGTCGGTACAGTAAGAACTTCACCACTGGCTCCCCAGTCGAAACTACTCGCAAGTGAAGTCAGTCTCAGGACAGGTCCCAAGCACCACCCACACATGCCAGAGCATCGACCACAAGTCCCCTTACCAGACCAAAGTCCAGCACCCGAGAGCCTCGCACCTCTTCAGAAAAAAAAAATCTGTTTTCCCGTTAAGTGTGCGAACGACACCGCCTTCTCACCGTCTTGAGCCAATCATATGGGCTCTAGAGGCGCTAAATCTCCCCTCCCACATGACAGCGCAAACTCCTGTCGAACCAGTGCAAGTGTTAAGAAACCCACGTCTCTAGAAAAAGAAGAAACCGTTAATTATTGGCTTTTTTAAGTTTTCGTGGAGGGGTAAGATGTTTTCCTCTGAAGTCGCGTCGCTTCCCGTGGCAACAAGCAAACAGATACAGTCTTGTAGATCTTTATCTAAATCGCCTGTGCCTTGGAGCTTGCTAGTCGTAGCTATGAGGTGTAATAAAGATTCTATCTCTAAACGTTTCTCAGACGCCGGAATTCTTATAAAACCGAGGCGGCCAATGGAAGTGGGTCACAGGCTTATTTGCAGTATCGGCGAACACAAAAACTTATGGATTTTTATTATACGTGGCTCTGCACACAATGCCTGGTTTATGACTCCACTGTGAAGACGCGTCCCTTCAGTCCGTCGCCCCCAGCCCAGCCTTTGGCTGGCGCCAATGCAGGTATTGTTCTGCTGGAGACCTGTGTCAACAAGGGGCTGCTCTGTCTGCCCTGTACGGCTGTGGGCCTGTCCGGCAAGATTTACTGAGGGATGGGCTCTCTGCCAATTGCTTCAAACTCCCAACATCCCATTTCTATGAGCTAAGAACCATAAAAATAGCTTATGCTTTTATCGCTCTACCAGACTCCATCAACATCTCCTCAGGCCGTTAACTTTCTAGAGCCTCGCTCAAGGTGCGTCAGGTTATAGTAAAATCTTTAATAATTTTCTGTATACTAAAAGTAGGTGAGAGAGTATTTTGTCCTCTCTCAAATTTGCCTTTTTAGGGTAACTGCTATTGTTAGCAGGGAGTGACCATGCAAAATAATATATATCCCTCTCATCTAGAGTCTAGACATAAACACATGCCTGTTTAGTGGCAATATCTACTGGAAGAGGGGTGTAGCTGGATCCCTCCAATAAGTGGAAGAGAGACATGCAAGTCTATGTTAAGGTGAAGTATACTGCTCAACAGCTTACCGGACTCTCTTACCCATGTTTCAGAAAATGGGCCAGCCTGATGCTCTTAGTTCAACTTCTGGTGATTACTCATCCTTAGATATCACATCATTAGCCCTCCCCCCCCCCCCCCCCCCAATTTGAGGCCAGCAAGCACAGAATAGTCCACTGTGAGTGCAGGACCTACTTGGTGGTATGCAACAGTGTGGGTGGGGCTGCTGCTGTTGCTACACACAGCACAATGTCCCAGAGGTTTCCGATGGTGCTGACATTTACGATATGGGTCTTGGAAGGTGCTGAGGGTGTGGCTGAGACCACAACAAATGGACCAGAGTAGTGATGCCATGCTATAATCAGTCCTGTGGCATTGACAGCCTGGACCGCGTCACTGATGACATACCAGACTGTTGCACACCAGCTGTGGGTACATCGCAAATGAAGAACTGGGCTGCTAGTTATGGAGATATCATTGATGATGGGCTGTGCTGTGTGTACATCGTCACAGATGATGGATCAGGCTGCTGCATGTCCAGCTGCAGATGCACCATCATCATCAAGTCACTTGTTGTTGCTGCTGCAGGTGCAGTTCTGCCTCCCATTATCTTCTCCATATCACCAGAAAAGAAGAAATGAAGATATTATGATGCTGGGGCGATATCACACAGATATAAACACACACACACACACACACACACACACACACATATATATATATATATATATATATATATATATATATATATATATATATATGAACCACGATCGACAGACTGAGCTGTACTGGATATTACTGGAGATGATGGTGATAACTTCCCATGCACTTATATATAAAACTATCATGGAATGGACTGAGTCCTCTGGTCCAACTGAACCGACCAGTGACTGGAAATGGTCATTTTTGGCTGCTTCATGTTCCCAAAAATCAATAGAATTTTTTGTGAATCACAGTTCACCATGTCACCAGGCCATAAGTGTTCACAACTAGATTGAACAACATTCTGAACAATCTGAGCAAATGATTTGGCCACACATCGAACATTTATGGGACATAATCAAGAGGTCAGTTTGTGCACAAAATCCTGCACTGGCAACACTATCGCAATTATGGATGGCTATACAGGCATCATGGCTCAATATTCCTGCAGGGGACTTCCAATGACTTCTTGAGTCCACGCCACATCGAGTTCCTGAACTACAATGGGCAAAAGCAGGTCCAACATGATATTGGAAAGTATACCATGACTTTCATCACTTCTGTGTATTTCAGTGCAGGTGCGCAGTATATCATATTTTGGGTCATACTGGACTGCAGCACGTCCAGCAAATACTCGTCCAACAGTTTACAGGACTTCCCCATTCATGGTAGAATTGCTACCCACTCACTCATGTGCTAGCTGCCACCAGCTACCGCTAGCCGCCATGAGGCCACTCTCTGCAGAGTCGTGCCTACACACCTGCTGCTGGGGCGATATCACCAGTCGCATGTACAGACATATCCGCCGCTGTTCTGCGCCGGCCGGCCGTCACAGCTTGGTTGGTTCAAATGGATGGCTCTGAGCAATATGGGACTTAACCTCTGAGGTCATCAGTCCCCTAGAACTTAGAACTATTTAAACCTAACTACCCTAAGGACATCATACACATCCATGCCCGAGGCAGGATTCGAACCTGCGACTGTAGCAGTCGCGTGGTTCCGGACTGAAGTGCCTAGAACCTCTCGGCCACCACGGCTGGCGGCAGCTTGGTGTTGAGTGCTGACTGTGATGCACTGTGCATACATGCAACTGTATATAAAAAAGGATAGTGACATAGACGTGGAATGTACAGAGAACATTGTATGTGCCCTCAGATGCAGATTGCTGTGAGCAGGTAGAGCTTCAAGAAATGTGTTGAGAATTGTGACCCTGGTGCTCAGTGAACCACTCGGGCAGTGTAAGCATCCTGCAAGAGCTTTAAAAAAAAAAAAAAGACAATATCATTTATCGATAATCCAACTTAAAGGTATTTGTACATTATCTGAACGCATACACAGGGTTATTACAAATGATTGAAGCGATTTCACAGCTCTACAATAACTTTATTATTTGAGATATTTTCACAATGCTTTGCACACACATACAAAAACTCAAAAATTTTTTTAGGCATTCACAAATGTTCGATATGTGCCCCTTTAGTGATTCAGCAGACATCAAGCCGATAATCAAGTTCCTCCCACACTCGGCGCAGCATGTCCCCATCAATGAGTTCGAAAGCATTGTTGATGCGAGCTCACAGTTCTGGCACGTTTCTTGGTAGAGGAGGTTTAAACACTGAATCTTTCACATAACCCCACAGAAAGAAATCGCATGGGGTTAAGTCGGGAGAGCGTGGAGGCCATGACATGAATTGCTGATCATGATCTCCACCACGACCGATCCATCGGTTTTCCAATCTCCTGTTTAAGGAATGCCGAACATCATGATGGAAGTGCAGTGGAGCACCATCCTGTTGAAAGATGAAGTCGGCGCTGTCGGTCTCCAGTTGTCGCATGAGCCAATTTTCCAGCATCTCCAGATACACGTGTCCTGTAACGTTTTTTTTTTCGCAGAAGAAAAAGGGGCCGTAAACTTTAAACCGTGAGATTGCACAAAACATGTTAACTTTTGGTGAATTGCGAATTTGCTGCACGAATGCGTGAGGATTCTCTGCCGCCCAGATTCGCAAATTGTGTCTGTTCACTTCACCATTAAGAAAAAATGTTGCTTCATCACTGAAAACAGGTTTCGCACTGAAGGCATCCTCTTCCATGAGCTGTTGCAACCGCGCCGAAAATTCAAAGCGTTTGACTTTGTCATCGGGTGTCAGGGCTTGTAGCAATTGTAAACGGTAAGGCTTCTGCTTTAGTCTTTTCCGTAAGATTTTCCAAACCGTCAGCTGTGGTATGTTTAGCTCCCTGCTTGCTTTATTTGTCGACTTCCGCGGGCTACGCGTGAAACTTGCCCGCACGCGTTCAACCGTTTCTTCGCTCACTGCAGGCCGACCCGTTGATTTCCCCTTACAGAGGCATCCAGAAGCTTTAAACTGCGCATACCATCGCCGAATGGAGTTAGCAGTTGGTGGATCTTTGTTGAACTTCGTCCTGAAGTGTCGTTGCACTGTTATGACTGACTGATGTGAGTGCATTTCAAGCGCGACATACGCTTTCTCGGCTCCTGTCGCCATTTTGTCTCACTGCGCTCTCGAGCGCTCTGGCGGCAGAAACCTGAAGTGCGGCTTCAGCCGAACAAAACTTTATGAGTTTTTCTACGTATCTGTAGTGTGTCGTGACCATATGTCAATGAATGAAGCTACAGCGAATTTATGAAATCGCTTCAATCATTTGTAATAACCCTGTATAATCACTTACGTGTCCACCTTTTTCCTGAGTCTCAGATTAGCTGGGCAGTCATAATCTTAAAGTTTCCAAACTGACACAGTTTAGAAAATGTCGTGAAGCAACAAAACTTTCTCTTGGTCTTTGATGTAAACAATGTTGCCATTGTGATGGTAGAATCAGAGCGATGTTACCATTTCTTCGTCGTCGTCCCACAGCTTTCGTTGGTGATGATGCATTAACCAGGTACCCATCCGTTGATTCTTGGGACTCCGTAGAATTCTAAACGCTTTGGTGATGCAACGGTAGTTGAAAACATTGTCAATACCCATCCAGGGTTGTTGAATACAATGAAAGCAAAGTCTTTAAACACGAATTGTTGATATTTGTTGTAAAAGCCCTGCACGTCTGCGACTATGTTCACACTTTGAGGTGCCATCGTTGAACTCCTCCAGTGTGCAGTAGCGCGGTCACGTTTGTACTATTTTGGAGATAAGACCGCTTCATCTGTAAGTACTTTGCTTATAAACGTGGCCGGTTTTGCAGCACTGTAGGTGCATCATCAGGTGCAATAAAATCAAGTCATGTTCTGATCGAGAAAAGAGAATGAGGTAACCCAGCGTTCACAGTCACCAATGAACGATCGGTAAATTACTTCATTTTATTGCACCTGATGATGCCGCTACAGTGCTGCGAAACTGGTCATGCTTACAAATAAAGCACTTACAGCTGAAGCAGTCTTACCTCCAAAATGGCATATCCAGGCTATTGCACCCTGACTAAAAAGTCTTCTGCAGATTTATACTGGTCGCTGCACAATTCCAGTGAGGGGTACGTAATTAACAACTGGATTGAACAAAAATAATGTAAATGCCATACTGGTTGGAGGGACATTGTCTGATGATTCAGACTCAATACGGATATCTATAGGACGTACCTCAATACTCTCGCTTTGCTTCGAGCAATCAAACACAACAACAAGTGCTGTATCTTTGAACTTCTGTAGGCTGAGCATACATCCAAATTCATCACCTTGAGTACATGTCATACAGTAGACTGATATTATAATTGTTCGAGCCGTGCTGTAGACTACTGAATAGGAAATACACTGAATTCAGGAACACTTTTGCACCGGTTAGGCCACAGTCCTCAAACACATTCCCTCTCCATTCCGTCTGCAGCCCAGAACAACGAACACAGATATTTCTAGTTGAACCATTGTCTTACTCGACCGGCTGTGTCTTGATGTCGTCGCTAGAGCTGGATACTCGTAGAGTCCCCATGAACAGAAACTTAATGGCAGCAGAACTCCATAATTTACCACATGTAAAAGTTTCAGAAGATTCTCATCTGATATTGACATGTGCGGTACTTTCCACACTAACTTATCCAATACAGTTTTATATTGTGCTGCTTTAGCTCCTTGACAGTACATATTATTATTTGTAGCTCTTCAAATGAGGGTCAGTTCCCACTTGACGTTAATAATGACACACTTATTATCTTCAAAGAACCCCATAAGCATTCTGGGAGGGATACACATATAAAGTGATTATTTATCGATCCAACATTGAAGCATCCTGCATTTTGAAGAACATTCAAGTCCACATTTGATGTGGATGTTTAAGTTTTGAGTTTAATATGGTTCCAATCTTTCTTATGCTGTCAACTTCGACACAATTATGTCTGTATCGTATTTCCTGAAACAGGAAGGTGAACGTGTTGTGTGTAATCCGTGATGTTTCTGCTGGAGCGCCTCCATCAGTCTTCATAAATGTACTTTCCAAGCAAAGGAAACTGCTGCTCGGAATTGTTAATTCATCATGATGTTGAATCAGAATTCTTATTTCATCGTTACAATTGAATATCGCCAAAGCAAAACGTTTGTGGGAGATAGATTTCTGACTGGTGATTTGTTCATCATGTTGAACTAGAGTTGTTATTTCGAGTAACATCATTACGAAGTTGCAATGATATCGACTTGAGGTCAAAAATGTGTGTGAAATCTGATGGTACTTAACTGCTAAGGTCGTCAGTCCCTAAGCTGACACACTACTTAACCTAAATTATCCTAAGGACGAACACACACCCATGCCCGAGGGAGAACTCGAACCTCCGCCGGGACCAGCCGCACAGTCCATGACTGCAGCGCCCCAGACCGCTCGGTCGACTTGAGGAACTTATAATTCTGACGTGTTATCAACTTGTCCTTCCGCTGCATGATGGAACACTGCCTGGTGTGTAGGCTGGTTTTAAACTTTACAGCCATAGTGCTACTGCTTCAAATGAACATGTTCCATGATTTCCTTCCCTCGAAAATCAACCATATTCCCGTCCTGGCCAATGATGTTCAACTTGAGATGATGTAGGCCGACCGCGGTGGCCGAGCGGCTCTAGGCGCTATAGTCTGGATCCGCGCGACCGCGCGACACTTTTGCTCTTACTATATTAACCTGTAACGAAATTAACTATTCTTCTTTGGATCTTCTGTGTTTCCTTTATGAAATGAAATGATCGTACGGCATTACTGACCAGGAGACACTCTCTGAGATAGTTCGGCCGCCTGATGCGAGTCTTTATATTTTACGCCATTTTGGAGACTTGCGGGACGTTGGAGTTCAGATGCCAGGAAAACACTAATACCCAGTCCCTGAGCTGGGAAGGCCAGGCCCAAAGAATCTAGAGCAGCAACGCCTCACAGACCTGTACGAATCCTTTCTGGTATGGATCACAGACTGACTAGCAATATTCGAGCACTGGTAGAACGATCGTTTTGCCGATGGACCACTGTGGTGTCACCGCAAGACACAACACTTGCTAGGTGGTAGCCTTTAAATCGGCCGCGGTCCGTTAGTATACGTCGGACCCGCGTGTCGCCACTATCAGTGATTGCAGACCGAGCGCCGCCACACGACAGGTCTAGTCTGGAGAGACTCCCTAGCACTCACCCCAGTTGTACAGCCGACTTTGCTAGCGATGGTTCACTGTCTACCTACGCTCTCATTTGCAGAGACGACAGTTTAGCATAGCCTTCAGCTACGACCTAGCAAGGCGCCATATTCAGTTACTATAATTACTTCAAGAATGCATTCTGATCAGATAATATTGTGAATCATGTACCGTCAAGAGCGACGTTCATCATTAATGGATTAAAGTTAAGTATCAAACTAATTATGTCCGCTTTCTGAATTCCCATTCCTTGTCATGTTCCAGACTTCACGTCAGTATAGTTCTTCCCTCCTCACACCAGCCTGCGTGAGCTAAAACGCGTGCACTTCGGCCTCCACTCGTAACACGGTGTTGGATCTTCTGCTAACACAAAACCACAATTCCTCAGGATTCTTACAGTGAATCTCGGTCTGGAGTCTGCCTTAGCTGCAATTAGTTACATGTGCCGTTGCACTTCAATCTGCTTTGTACGCATACTCCTAGATGTTTTATGGATACGACTGCTTCCAGTGATTTTTCAGCAGTTGAGTAGTCGTACAGTAATAGACCTCTGTGCCTACTTATGCGCAGTATGTTACATTTGTGTATGTTGAACGTCAACTGTCAATCACTGCACCGAGCGTCTGCCCTCTGAAAGTCTTTTGATATTTTGGTACAATTTTCTAGCGTCTATAACAGTTCTTTGGGGTACACCCAAAGCTAATTTTAGGTTTGAAGATTTCTCTCCACTGGGAATGACATGCAGTATCTTGTTTGCTACAATTCACACAGCCGGTCTGATATAGCCTGCGCTCTTGTTTTATTCGTTAGCCAGAAGTGAAGGTGTAGATTCCTGCAGTTACATTGTTAACTATTTGACGCAGGTGATAATAGAAGACTTGCAAGAGGAGTTTGTGCGGGACTTCGTGTGGCCGGCGGTCTGTGCCGGGCTGCTGTACGAGGGCCGCTACCTGCTGGGGACTTCTCTGGCGCGGCCGTGCATCTCTCGGGGCCTGGTGAAGGTGGCGCGCAGAGAGGGCGCTCAGTTTATCTCGCACGGCGCGACCGGCAAGGGCAACGACCAGGTGCGCCTCGAGCTCGGCTGCTGCGCCTTGTGGCCACAGGTCAAGGTACGTACCACCAGCCACAGTCGCCTTTCTACCTCTCTTTGGATTGGTCCCAAAAAAAATATATGTAATTTGGGCCCAGTAGAAAAAGGGGACAGGTTGCACTCGGACCCTACATCTGCAAAAAGGAACAATCACATAAACATATTATTTGAAAAAAAAAGAAAACGAACTATTTTGCTTATTCCGCCATCTCTCTGCCGTTCGTCTGGGATTAGTATTACTTCTTCTTCCGATATTTCGGTTGATTATCTTACTGCCATCTTCAAGGTTACCAGCCAAAATATCGAAACAAGAAATGATGCTATCCCTCATGCTTGCCCAAAACATAGAGGGATATTCTGTCCACCAGGAGAACTTCAAGAAACACGACACTTATTTGTAGTTGTTTCAATAATTATTTATTTTTGTGGCCTAGGGTTTTCGTTATTACCCCACTGTCTGGGTTGACTGACAAAGCTGATATTGTGCATAATGTTGCAAACATTAACACCAAGGAATATACATTCGTTGAAGAAACTAATTGCAAATGCTAAATATACAAAATAATACATTCACTATCATACAACAATAAAGTAAATAACTGGCAGATCCTTTGATAGTGGGGCACAGTTCAAGAAAAAGGACACTACAGTCAGTCAGCTTTAGCAGTAATGAAAAATGTGAAACGTTCGTTCTCCTCCTGTCCATCGAGCTTCTGTAGTGTTTGGCCGAAATCCACTCTCGATCACGACCAGAATCTACGCGAGACAAATTACGCGACATATTGCTCCGTAAAATTCCTGAGAAACGTGTCTTGGAGGACCCGGATTATTTATATGCACTGCTTCATAAATACTGTGAAGCTAAATAAGGGTCACCAGCCTCACCTTGACCTCTGAGATTGGGTCAAAATAGTGACTTCTTCTAGATTTGTCATCGTTGAACTACTTTCAAAAGTCTCCCAAATCTGACCTCTGGCTCAGATGACGAACACCCCCCCTCCACCTAGTCAGTCACTACACCACTACCAACCAGTTTCTACCATCTCCTCACACACAGCACAACACAGCATCACAGTAGAAAGTAAAAAAGCGTAAGGACACTCACATTATCTTCTAATAACCTTCGCCAAGTCTGATTTGTTTAACAAGCAACACCTCGGCACTCTGCCACACAGCCTCTCTGCTGAGTCCGCGTATGCCCTCTTTGACGGCAACACGCGCTTTGAAAACAGACAAACGAAAAAGCCAGTACCTCCACCACAGCACGGGTATGCACTCGCCAACTCTTTCGAAAATTTCCACACAGAAAGTTTTTCATCACTAACAACCGACTTCGGAAATACCCACCGCAATAGCCACTATAACCCAGAAGGCTCTAAACTTGCCTCCTTCTTCCCACGAGAGCTGACGATATCGCCGGCCCCAAGCTGCTCCACACAATTATTTTAAAGGGCAGGCGTTTGGGCTAATCATCCTCCAGAACAGAATGTAGGAACTTCCACTGGCCATTTCCTGTTAATACTCGCTGTGCCGCTACATCATACTTCTTCCTGCTGATACTCTTAGAACTATGTTTCCCAAAATACATTAAGAAACACAGGCCATCCAGAGGAAAGCACTCGCCTCTGAAAACAGTAGGGTCGGGCAGATGCAAACGTTAACGTGAGCATGGTTGTTCACCTACCCCCACTGCACCCCCTACTAACAGCTGCGCGACTGGAATCCATATTGGTTTTGTTGTATTCCGCTGGTTTCTTATTATAACCTCCAGTAGGACGTTTCTAGGCAATGGCACACTGAAGACATCATAAACACATCTGTCTCTGTACGGGTTCTTATAATTAAATGTCAGTCAGTGTGAACGAAATACAAGTATGCTATACAATATATGGTGTTATTTATACATATGACTCCGCTCTCTCAGGAATGAGCTTCTTCGATTTTGTGACATCTGTCTGATTTGAAAACGACGGACGAAATTGGAACAAGTGAAACGATCGCCAATGACAGTTGTATTCTTGCTTGTCACAAAGATTTGTCCGTTTTTTCCGAATATATCGCGATTTCCGAGGGTGTGGTTAGGCAGAAATCTAAGAAAACATCTTAAATTTCAGCGACTGAAATATTTAGCTATTGTTCCTGGGATTTCTGAGGATCCACTCGTTCATGGGAGGAGCTGGTGTGAGTGTGACGGTTGGCTTACTCGAAATATGCTGGTGGACACGTACATGTCGTTTTGACATCACTCTCGAGCAAGCGCTGCCAGTGAGGTATATGGGTCCTGCAACGCACTTGTCGAGAAAGCAGGGCGTCTGAATAGCTTCTCCCGCCCAGTTAAGCCCACTCTACCCTCCGCAGCCGTACTGGCGTTAAGCTCATGTCGGGCAGACCACCACCATTTATCCGAATTAAGCAAAGACTGGACCATTATGTGCAGCTTGGAGATTAGCACCGTCCCCCAGAAGCTGGAAAATCTGCACTCGCTCACACTAGCCGACGTTCGTGGCCAGACAAAGAGGACAGAGTGACGTAGATCTGTTTACTTGTTCCGTAGCTGTTCAGAGTGGCTGTTGTCGTGCTTCTTGGTCTCCACCACGTCGAGTAAAGACAAAAAATGGTTTAAATGGCTCTGGCCACTATGGAACTTAACATCTGAGGTCATCAGTCCCCTAGAACTTAGACTACTTAAACCGAACTAACCTAAGGACATCACACATATCCATGCCGAGGCAGGATTCGAACCAGCGACCGTAGCGGTCGCGCGGTTTCAGACTGAAGCGCCTAGAACCGCTCGGCCACCTCGACCGGCTCAAGTGAAGACAGTTCCTGCCCGTTGTATCCAGAGTTCAGTATTTATATATTTATTACATAACTGTGTCTGGTTTCCAGACAATGTCGCACCAAGGCGTAGTCTGTTTTTGCAACTGCCTCGTTAGGTTGTGTTCTTCAAGTCTGGTGCACATTTACCTATCTATTGTCCTTGAGCAGCGTTGTTTGGAAATCTGACACAGTTATACTAGACAGTGGGCTAATAACGCCATATATAGGGCCAAACATTAAACAATTACTGAAGCAAATGACAAAAATGTGTGTTTTTCCATGTAATCATACTCCACCAAGTAAAGTCAACAGTAAAAATGCCGGCCGCGGTGGTCTAGCGGTTCTGGCGCTGCAGTCCGGTACCGCGGGACTGCTACGGTCGCAGGTTCGAATCCTGCCTCGGGCATGGGTGTGTGTGATTTCCTTAGGTTAGTTAGGTTTAAGTAGTTCTAAGTTCTAGGGGACTTATGACCTAAGATGTTGAGTCCCATAGTGCTCAGAGCCATTTGAACAGTAAAAATCTCATTTAATTTTTATCCTTAAAATATTACTCAGAAGTAGCCGATTAACCAAAAATTTTGTTACATTCAAATTAATTACAAATATATTTGTATTAACTTTATAGACAACTCGGAACTATCTTGGTGATCCCTCGGACGCAACTAGTCTTTCTTCGCGAGTGATCGTAGATATTATTTGTCTACGGTGTATGGAGACAAAACTGTGGGGCCAAGTACAAGGATTTTATGGAGTGACGAAGTACGGTGCATGTAAATTGTAAATTTGTGGTAAGATCGTATGGGACAAAGCTGCTTAGGTCATCGGTCTCTAAGCTTACACACTACTTACCCTAACTTAAACTAACGTACGATATGGACAACACACACACTCATGCCCGAGGGAGGACTCGAAACCCCGACGGGGTGAGCCGCGCGGGGGGCACCATGTTATGCTTTGTATACGATATTTACTTGAGTGTGTTGTGGCTACAGTGAATTCAGTACAGATGGTGTGATGCCCCGCGGAAGTGTTTTTCACAGATGAAGAGTGGAAATGAAAAATTATCTAAGTGCCATTAAAAAAACGCCTTTTCAGTGTTATTGTGTTCTCGGTACGCTGTTGCATGTCCTTAGACCTTATCCAGGTGTCAAACTACGAAGAAAGTCTTTCAAAATTGTGTTAGCAGATGGCGCATGGTGACTGTGCCAACCTGTGCTTCCGTGTGGAGTTCCGAAGTTTAAAAGATATAAGAGGTGGTTTTTGTTGATTACAGGTTAACTAGTTAAAAATAAAATACTGTATTTCTGTACATGTATTATCACAAATAAAACATAGTTCCTCAGTATTAATGGCGCCTGAGACAAAAACTTTCTTCACTCTATTTTGTCGAAAACTGACATTTATAAAGCCGTGGCTGTGTACAAGATAAAAGCTGATTCTTGCAAAGAAAAAAACAGCAACCAGCCGCTATTAATAACGTTATTTATTTACACAAACACGGCTTCTACTGGTTTGAAACCAACACGTTCGTCTACAGACGCCTGTTCACGTTTATATTACATTGATGGTTGTTTACGTTAGATACTCGCTGTTCTTTCCGACAAGTAATGTAAACAACAACAAATGTAATATAACGTGAACAGCCGTCTGAAGATGAACGTATCGGTTCGAAATGGATAGCGGCGCCATTTGGGTTCAAAATGGAAGGCTCTATTTGTGTAAATAAATAGCATTATTAAAAGTGTTGGGCCGCTGTTTTCCTCTTTGCAAGAAACAGCTTCCTTTTGACAACTAGAACCAGTCAGTTTTTGGTATGGCACTTAAAACGTTGTTAATAAAGTATTTATTTTCTCATTCATTTCATAATTTTTGGCGGTGATGCGCTGAGCAACATAATTCGCTGGTATCAGGATACTTTCTCAATTTTACGGATACAAGTCAGCTACGCATAAACAGAGATACATTGCTTTTTCATTTTCCTGAGAAATGTCAGATTTGAAGAACTTAGAACGTTTTCCATTTCCACTCTTCAAATGATTTCGTCGAAGTGGAAAGCGAGAGGAATGTCAAGCCAGTAACGACATTCCCTGGCGACGAAATTTGTTTTCCTGTACTAAATAACGGCTCGGTTAATGTAAAAGACAACGGAACAGCGAGGGTCACGCCCATTGACCTACAAGTAAGGTATGCAATGCACGTTACTTTGGAAAGAAGGCGTCTAAATGATGTGAATCGATAAATTAGCGGTAACTGCATGATCTGTATTATACTCGATTTACCAAGGCTGCTGTATAGTGGTGTCGGCGTAGTTTTTGAACAAGAAGCTTTCGATATATGCGAGGACGGGGGACGGCAGGGGGGGGGGGGGAGGGGGGGGGGGGAATGATTCGCGGTGTTATTCACCAAAGAATCCTACACCTAGAGTTCAGTCAACGATGTTAAAATTGTCTACAATTACCGCGTCCCCTCAGAGCTGTGTGGCCAGCGAACAACCCGTGAGAGAGGTTCTGGACATCATCTCCAAAGTGCGCCCATGCTGTGGTTTGTAAGAGGACGGGGCCTAGACCTGGTGATATGGAACGTTATTAATATTTTGGAAGACGAATAGCGACTTGTAAGTAACCATAAAAATTTACAGTTCCGACCTGTCAAAAACCTGTGTAATAATGACGTTTAAATCATTTTCTTGAAAGAAAAACACCTGACTACACTATTTTTTTTTTCTTTCCCTGAGAGTTACGGGGTTGCGGGCAGCACCCCTTCCCTGTTTCCGGGCATGGGCACCCTTGCATCGTCGTAGTTGCGCATTCAGTTGCCGGACCTGTTAATTTGAAATATTACGTACAGAATGGCAAAAACCATAGTGTTACTCGCTGACATCTATTACAGGCCGCCCATTATCTGAACAATACTGCGATATTGTATAAATTACAGAAAATACTATTGATTGCATTTAGCATGAAAAGTGTTATTACCATCGTGATTGTGGTGTCAGGACGATCGAGAATGAAAAGGAAAAGGTGAGTAGAGTCCCCTCCCCCTCCCCCCCTCCCCCCTCCGTTCCTTCTGAAGTGATGTCGCTGGAGTCTCTTTCTCCTGTTGAACTGTAAATTTCTCACCAACAGTGATTATATACAGGGTGTTCGGAAATTTCCGTTACGGACTTCAAGGACTTGTAGAGGGGAGTGAGTAGATAATATTGCGAATATTTTGAACTGGAACCCATGTCCGGAAACGTACCGTTACCGTGCTACAACCATTTGAAAATATGTTGGTTACGCGAGTACAAGTAGGTGGTCAGGCGTGACCCAGTGAATCACTTGTTTTACAGTTCCGCTCATTAATTGCTGAAGAGATTGCTCGTGTACTCGTTGACAGGTTCTCTTCAACGTGATGCAGTACAGCCTCTTCTAGTTCGGTTGCTGGTCACAGTGATGGTACCCTTTCTCGAAGCAGTTTTGTAATTGTGCCGAAAAGGGTATGCGATGGAATCGGACGTTGTCGAGAACGGTCTTGATAAAGGCGACGAGCAGCTCTTTCATTACCGTGAGCTCCGGCATTCAGAAGGATAATGTCGGCGTATTCTGCAAACGTGTACTCAACCAAGTTACTCTGACACTCAGCCCGAACCAGATCAGAGAGATAGGATAGACGTCAAAAGACTTCAGCCGATCTGACGTAAGTGCTTTTCCCCCAACCCCCAACCCCCCCCCCCCCCACCTCCCACCACCATGACTAGCCTGTTGCATTGTGTGTGTGTGTGTGTGTGTGTTGAACTGGGGACCTAGAAACGACGAAGAGGCTTCGTCCTCGCCAAAGCCCTCAGTGGTTCGCAGCCCCGCAACAGACTACAGCAGTCCACTCACCCCACCGCCGCCCCACACCGAACCCAGGGTTATTGTGCGGTTCGGCCCCCAGTGGATCCCCGCCTCCAGGAACATCGCACACCAGACGAGTGTAACCCCAATTTTTGCGTGGTAGAGTAATTATGGTGTGCGCGTACGTGGAAACAGTGTTTGCGCAGCAATCGCCGACATAATGTAACTGAGGTGGAATGAGCAGAACCAGCCCACATTCGCCGAGGCAGATGGAAAACCGCCTTAAAAACCATCCACAGGCTGGCCGGCATACCAGACCTCAACACTAATCCGCCAGGTGGACTTGTGCCAGGGACCAGCACGCCTTCCTGCTCGGGAAGCAGCGCATTAGACCGCGCGGCTAGCCGGGCGGGCTAGCCTGTTGCATACGTATATAGCAAATGTGGTGTCACCGCCAGACACCATACTTGCTAGGTGGTAGCCTTTAAATCGACCGCGGTCCGTTAGTATACGTCGGACCCGCGTGTCGCCACTGTCAGTGATTGCAGACCGAGCGCCACCACACGGCAGGTCTAGAGAGACTTCCTAGCACTCGCCCCAGTTGTACAGCCGACGTTAATAGCAATGGTTCACTGACAAATACGCTCTCATTTGCCGAGACGATAGTTAGCATAGCCTTCAGCTACGTCATTTGCTACGACCTAGCAAGGCGCCATTACCAGTGTGTATTGAAATGGAAAGCATGTACAGTCAAGAGCGATGTTCTCCAATTGTGGATTAAAGTTAAGTATTCCAAGAACTACGTTCTTTTCTTTATAGGATAATTACTTTACCTTGTTCCAGACCTCACGCCAATCTGCGTGAGCTTAACGCGTGCCTTTCGGCTACCTCCGAGTGGCTTGGCTGTCTTGCCACGCCACTACAGCAAACATGTTTTCAAACGGCTATAACACGGAGACGGTACGTTTCAGGGCAAGGATCCCTGTTCAAAATATTATGTACTTACTCCCTTCTACAAGTCATAGATGTTTATAACGGATATTTCCGAACACTCTGTATAGATGAATTACCATAATTATTAACATCTTGCAGAAGTGAGGAAAGCAACTACGACGCCACTTATCAGTAACGTCAGATACTACTATCATGCTCCATACATTCTCAAATAATGTAGATGGAGTTTCAGGAGAAGTCTAAAGCATTTGGATGACTCTTTTTCTTATGTATACCGTATAGACAGTGAACAAACTCGCAGTAGGTCTCAATGTGTTGTAGGGGCCCTGCCATTTCTGTGTTTTTTTGTTACGTTCAGTACGACCAATGAATGACAACCATGTATTCTGGAATTTCCAAAAGAGTGTTTTTTTTTTTTTTAATTACAGTGGAGGGAGTCATGAAATGTGCAATGATGGACTCTCAGACAATTAAATATTCGGATGCGGTACCCCCCGGGACAAAACATATAGCGAGTTACAGAGCAGTTTAAAAGAAACCATCTAATATCGAAATCTGACTGTTAATTCTTTCATCGCGACAGTGTTCAAGCACATGTACCAAAAGCTTGTATTGACTACTCATAGCTAACTGTAGTGGGCTCCGAAATTACTGACCATCCTCTTTATGTCCCTCATCTTACTTCATAAGAAAGCCATAGTTCCTTACATGAAATATAAGCTGAAAGGCTTTCAACAGCTGATGAATTCTTATATGCAGCGGATGATGGAAATACAGGTAGACGGTTAGAGGGCACATACTGAAATTTTTAGAAGGGTAAGGCACATTATCGAGTGTAGTGAAAATGGTTTTGTTTCTGACTCTACTGTGTTAACTAAGAAAAAACTGTGTAGTGTACTGCTCAGACTCGTTCCCTCAAGTCTGAGCTGCGTTTTGGTATGTGCTTGTTTCGGTGCAGTTCTCCGTTTGGAATTGTAGCTTCTCCTCTGGTGTTAATATTCATAAGGTGTATTTATCAACATGTTAAGGGATTTTTCATAAAGGTCCGTACTATTAAAACGAGACTGACCTATGAAATGAACTTTATAATTTGGCACGCCTTCTCTCGAACATCGACCACGAGGATAATGACGACATACGCTTTCCATTCTAAACACTTCGGCAAGCAGCGCTGCTTGTAAATCTTATACGTAAAAAAGACTTAAATTCACGAAGAAATGCAGGTACACTACGTGAAATGAGTCTGTAACATTTTTTGGTAATTTTTCATTTTGAAACTGATCGAATTGCTCGTTAATAAGTCACTGCAAAAGGTTTGGAGTATCCTAGAGTGAGTTAAACTTCGATAAAGTCAGTAGAGGACGTTGAACTACAGTGTTCATACGTGTGATTTATGTAAAGCGGTTAATGAAAACCCTGTAACAGCCCAAGTTAATCCCCATCGACACGCAAGTCGCCGAAGTGGCGTCAGTTTGAAAGGCTTGCAACAGGCGAACGGCCTACCCGACGGGAGGCCCTAGCCACACGGCATTTCCATTTCCAACAGGGTAACTGCAGTTAATAACACCATGCATTCAGTTACATGTCCCTAATGTTGTTTAGAAAGATGCAAAATGTTTAGTTTTTTGATGAGTTATACTTTAACACCTCATTTATGCATTCCTTCAAAAATGAATTTTTTAGATACAATTTTTTATGTAGAAAAGGGAAAACAAGTGTTTGTAAGGAACAGTGAACGTAATAACGCCAAGTTGAAATTCTCTCACATTTATGACACCCGACGTCCCATACATTAGCAAAAACTGAGAAAGGAGTACAGTTGTAACCGATAATGGAAGTTATACATTCAACAGTTATGGAAACAATGCAAGATTTGAGCATATAACGAACTTCTAATTCAGTCACTTTAAGTTCAGCACAGCGATCTTCGAACAGTGTACACAGACATGATTTTGTTACAGATCCATTATCATATATTTCACGATACCATGTTTTATGTTGTGTCCACTGAATGCAATCCTTCTCTCCTTTTGTCGTAGAAGTAGCCGCCACAGTCACCGCTCTATAGACCCTTATTGCAGGAATTGGAGGGCGCTTTGATTGAGGTTTCCTTGCCAGAATTTGCTGATGCTGCTAATGAATCAGTATTAAGCAACTCTCTTTTGAGAACTATTGCTTTGGATTACGGTCATGTTTCCTAGGTGGCGTCTTCCATTCATCCTTGTTCAGCCAGTCTCGAAGAATTCTTCGTGGGTTGTTAAATGTCCTTGAAGCCACCACAACAGTAATTCCAGATCTAACTGCTTGAATTGCCTTTCGTAGATCCTTGGTAGTCCACTTTATATGAAGATTTGGACAGCGTTTACCGATATCATCGCCTAGGTGAGAAAAATACAGCAAGAAGAGTTATTAACTGCAGGTGTCTTATTAATCTTTTTGCCAAATGCATTGAAAAAATATTTAAATATTTTAAGATCTATTTATATGCTTCAATACACGAAAGAACTTATTTTAATCACATAGTAATCGAAACATTAAATGAGAATAACGTTAGAAATTTATACGTATCTCCTTTATCTCACGCAAAACATTCAGTGCCAATAGAAAGCAAACCTCCAGCACGCAACCTCACTCTGACAGCTGTCCGACTCTCACTGAGGTTGCTGTTGTGGCAAAGACGCTACAAGTAAGCAGTGGAAGTGCACCGTTTGTTATTTGTAACTTACACGATGCTACCACCATGGGAATCTTTCCAAACTAGCTTTTAAACTACACACAGCCTTAAAACCTGCGTTGTTATTACCTTCAGTTACCCTATGTTCTTTAGTGCTGTACTCACGAATACCATAAACGTTTCAACTGCTGTTTTGCAGTAGGTCTCCGCTTATAAACAGCGTATTTAAATCGAGAGCGATAAAATTTCAGACAATTCGAGTAAGTAATTACAGAATACGGTCGACTTTCCTTCACTACTCTCCTTTACGTGATTGAAACGAACGACTTTTATAATGTAGAAGATGTGAATGAAATGTTTTTTCATATTTTTCTGCGTTACTCCGACATCAATCATTTCATTTTACAGATACTGGCTCCTTGGAGAATAAAGGAGTTTACAGACAAGTTCCAGGGAAGACAAGATTTGCTACAGTACGCTGCTGCAAATAACATTCCAGTATCAGCCACAAAGGAAGCACCGTGGAGCATGGACGCAAACCTAATGCACATCAGGTATGCTGCATATTGATTGTCCGATAAGCTTCAGAAAGCAATTATTCACTCTATGAACACAATTAAGTTGCATAACTGACACATGCTGTTACCTCATCACATAGTGTGGAAAATTGCCTCCCAGGAGGCTGGATAATTAATTTCATCGTATTAGACATAAAATGCTTATGACATTTGATATAAGAGAGCGAAAAAATTCTACATAACTTCATGTTATCACGAGGACGAGAACGGTAACACATGGACGAAGTGAACACTCTCAAGATGCGATGAGAAACAACTGTTTCGCATTTGTATAAAGTTATTTTGAATACGCAGCTATATGAAACATATTTTATTACAGTCAGGTTTGATCTCTCATGAAAACCACACATTGCATGTTGTACCACCACACAGCGAGACCTTCAGGGGTGGTGGTCCAGATTGCTGTACACATCGGTACCTCTAATACCCAGTAGCACGTCCTCTTGCATTATTGCATGCCTGTAGTCAGCGTGACGTACTATCCACAAGTTCATCAAGGCACTGTTGGTCCAGATTGTAACACTCCTCAACAGCGATCCCTCAGAGTAGTTGGTGGCTCACGCCATCAATGTTTTCAATCTATCCCAGGCATGTTTGATAGAGTTCATGTCTGGAGAACATGCTGGCCACTCTAGTCGAGCGATGCCGTTATCCTGAAGGAAGTCATTCACAAGATGTGCACGATGAGGGCGCGAATTGTCGTCCATGAAGACGAATGCCTCGCCAATATGCTGCCGATATGGTTACATTATCGGTCGGAGGATGGCATTCAGTATCGTATAGCCGTTACGGCATCTTCCATGACCACCAGCGGCGTACGTCAGTCCCACATAATACTACCCCAAAGCAGCAGGGAACCTCCACCTAAGGCGTTCAACGTGACCAGGTTGCCTCCAAACACGTCTCCGACGATTGTCTGGTTGAAGGCATATGCGACACTTATCGGTGAAGAGAACGTGATGCCAATCCTGCGCGGTCCATTCGGCATGTTGTTGCGCCCATCTGTACCGTGCTGCAAGGTGTCGTGATTGCAAAGATGGAGCTCGCCATGGACGTCAGGAGTGAAGTTGCGCATCATCAAGCCTGTTGCGCGCAGTTTGAGTCGTAACACGACGTCCTGTGGCTGCACGAAAAGCATTATTCAACATGGTGGCGTTGCTGTCAGGGCTCCTCCCAGCAGTAATCCGTAGGTAGCGATCATCCACTGCTGTAGTAGCCCTTGGTGGGCCTGAGCGAGGCATGTCATCGACAGTTCCTGTTTCTCTGTATCTCCTCCATGTCCGAAAAACATCGCTTTGGCTCACTCCGAGACGCCAGGGCACGTCTCTTCTTAAGAGCCCTTCCTGTCACAAAGTAACAATGCGGACGCGATCGAACCGCGTTATTGACCGTCTAGGCACGGTTGAACTACAGACAACACGAGCCGTGCACCTCCTTTCTGGTGGCATGACTGGAACTGATCGGCTGTCAGATCCCCTCCATCTGATGGGCGCTTCTCATGCATGGTTGTTTACATCTTTGGGCGGGCTTAGTGACATCTCTGATCAGTCAAAGCGACTGTGTCTGTGATACAATATTCACAGGAAACGTCTATCTTCAGGAGATCTGGGAACCGGGGTGATGCAAAACTTTTTTTTATGTGTCTACATAGATCATCTTCACGGTATTTAAAAAATATCACACATTAACTGCGTATCATGTAACTCTGAGGTTCCACATACATTGTAGCTAATTTTTTCTGTGGTCTTGTGTTATAGACGCTTTACTGTCGATACTTCATGGAAATTAAGTCATAAGCATAGAACTACAGTGAATATGAACGCTGATTAATGATAAATGGTGACCATTTATTAATAATGAAAGATGCGTTTCTGTTATGTTTGCCACCTGCTGTGTCCCTGTATTGCATAGAATGTATCAGAGGTTGATGCAATTGCGGGCTCCATAGTAAGTGATCAGTACTGCCCAACGCCACTATGGAGCAGACCATGCAGGTTAGCACAGACCATGGACGGACGTTTCGACCGAAGGAAGATTGAAATGCAGCATTTCGTATATATCAAAGTCGATAAAGATAACAGCTCAGACTGACAAGGATGGTGCATGGAATCGGCCACGACCTTATTCAACGAACCCTCTCACCATTTCTACCAAACTTCGTTTATTGACATCATTTAGTAACCTGTATGTGACAATTCTGGAGTTACTGTCTTCCAAAACACTTATTTCAGTACTATATTAGTCCACTGTATATTGTTAACTTTATGCAGTTCTTTCCCTATGTAATCATACTTACAACATAAATAAAATTTCCACTACGAATGTAAGTCATAACACATCGAAGACTGCTTTGATCACAGAAAGCGCTGATCAAAACTCAGCCACAGAAACGCCGTGTTCTAAAAAATATAGCATCTATGAATGTAGAAAACAAATGTTGTTGGTCGAAGGATTAATTTTTTCGTAGGTCTTGCTTATATTTTCTTATAGATTGTAGCATTTCCTGTTTAAATTGTTACTTAAGTCACATAATTTATGGTGCTCTTTCCTTGTGTTCCTGTCTACCATTATTTGTTTATTATGTGTATATATTAATGAGAAATTAATAATTTCATAAACATTTAAGCACAGTTTTTCAGTAAAATGCTTCTGGGTGTTTGACTGCGTCATTTGCGATTAAACTACCGACGTTTTGACTACTGGTACAGGTAGTCTTCATGAGGGTGAGTGATGAGAACTGCCTGCAATAGTAAACGAAACGTTGCTAGGTTTATCGCATATGACGCGATCACACCAAAAATAATGTTATTGAAACAGACTACAGTCGTGAAAGTCTACAGTGTTATATTGAAGTAAACTTCAGTATTAGATAAAAACAACAAACAAAGTAAGATTATTTGTTTCTTTAGCACATAAGCTAAGAACTTTGCAAGAAGATTCTGCATTGCATTGTAATCATTTTACTTTTTTATGAATTTTCGTACTTCTTAATTCCAGAAAGCTTATGAATATTATGTGACTCATAACAGATCCTGAACTTAAAATACTAGCATATCGGAATGCTTGTCTGTATTAAATTGCCTCTATTTATGTCGTCAGTATATTTTTTATTATTTTATATTTCCATTCGATTTTAATTGTCTATAAAGTATTTTAAATCCTGAAGATTTGAAAATCAGCTTCTTTTTCTTTATTTCTTTGCTTCTTTACAATAGTTAGTAGTACTTTTTTCTACACTGACGAATTTGTATTGATTATTTTAATCTTCTTTCTCACACTGAAGCGTACATCAACAGAGGCTTAACTCATTCATTTATTCTTGAAGAGTACTCTAAAAGAATTTCAGTTTTCTCTTGAGTTTATTTTTCTTTATTTCTGGAAATCGTTTTACATATTTCATATGTCCTGTTCTACTTAGCTGTAATGTTTGATTGTACATTACACAGTATTTCGTATGAAAGGACGTTGTTGTCCTTAAATCCTACAACACTCATAAGCTGGGTATTGTATCACTTGATTTCCTTCTTTGTAAAGAAAAATTGTAGGAATTGGTATTGAAATTCTGTTAGGTGCAGTAGACTACTCATTTACGTTTCTTTCACAATTACGTCTTTATGTGACCTATTTTTAGACACTGTAATCTGCTGCAAATTTCATCACACAAGTAAGTAATAATCTGAAAACTCTTCGAATGAAGCACATAACGTGCTAAATCATCTGTGAATAAACGATAAATATTGTCTTGCACGAGTGGAGTTTCGATAACAAAAAAAAAAAAAAAAAAAAAAAAAAAAAAAAAAAAAAAAAAAAAAAAAATGGTTCAAATGGTTCTGAGCACTATGGGACTCAACTTCTGAGGTCATTAGTCCCCTAGAACTTAGAATTAGTTAAACCTAACTAACCTAAGGACATCACACACATCCATGCCCGAGGCAGGATTCGAACCTGCGACCGTAGCGGTCTCGCGGTTCCAGACTGCAGTGCCTAGAACCGCACGGGCACTTCGGCCGGCTTCGATAACAATTAGTTCAATATAACTGTTTTATCAGCTTGCTACAATGAAAACGTTTCACTGTTTTTTAAATTTAAGAGTATCTGTCAAATTTGTCCAGAATTTTATTGTTTCTATATCTACACGCATTTTGCGTAATTTTGTTTGGTGAAATTGTTTCATTCAGAGCATTTTGAAATGTTGTACTATTTTTCCGAAATGATCTGTTCTTTTATAAGGAAATATTAGTTACGTGAGTGTTTAAATGTCTAAGCCACGTTACATTATTTTATCGATCTGTTGGTTGTTTGTAATTCTTCAGCTAATACGCTACTTATGTCACTTGCACATAATTTTAATATTATATATTAAGAGGGGTACCCAAAAAACCGCAATTATTTTTTAAAAGCTAAATATTTTCAAATTGTTTGCAAGACAATCTTATCCCCTTCAAAATACTCTCCACTGGAACCAATACATTTGTCCCACCGCTTCTTCCATTGTTCTAAACATTTTTTGTAGTTATCATTAGAAAGGGCTGACAGCTCCTCCCTCATTTTTTTCTTGACCTCTTCAATGTTGTCAAATCGGTGTCCTTTCATGCCCTTTCCATGTGTAGAAATAAGAAAAAGTCGCACGGAGTCAGGTCAGGCGAGTAAGGTGCTTGGAGCATCGGAACCATGCCATTTTTATCGAGAAACTGTCTAACAGAGATGGCCGTGTGTGCAGGTGCACTGTCGTGGTGCCAGCAACCCTTTTCATTCCCAAATGTTCCGCTAAGATTCGCTGAACCGAGCTCCGAAATAACCCACTAACCTCTCACAGTTGATCAAATGTCTGTAAACTGTCTGTGAGCACAAGATCTCGAATTTTTTCAATTTTTCGTCGATTCGGGCAGTTGATGGCCGTCCAGAACGAGGTTTGTCATCAGTCGATATTTCGCCATTTTTAAATCCAGCAACTCACTCGTACACTTGAGTTTTTCCCATAACATCATCATGGTAGGCTGTTTGAGACATTAAAACAGTTTCAGCAGCATTTTACCGACTAGAAAACAAAATTTCACAGCTGCACGTTGTTCACTTAAACTTGCCGTCATAAAAAACGAAACAAGAACAAAACAGAACTAGCAAAAACAATCACTGCAGATGAACAGAACAAGCCAGGTCGACAACGCAGCTGGCACTGAACTGGCAACGAGCTGCGTTATACAAGCCTGGCGGCAGAAATGCGTTCATGCGTACTTCACAAGCTTCGTTCGCAGCAATGCAATTTCTTTTTTTTTTTGGGGGGGGGGGCTACCCCTCGTATTTTATCGATCTTTAATTTTAATATTTTATCAGTTGTAGTGATTATATGCTTTTATGCCTGGAAACTTTTAGATGCATTTGAAAAATCTCTTTTTTTTTACATTTTTTGTTTTTCGCGTGACGCTCCCTTAGGTTTCCTCCAAATCCTTATTTTTTTTCATGTTTTTCTAATGTTGTCGGAAAAAAAATTATCTGCCACTGATTGTACTGTGTCGGCCACTGTGGCGGAACGGTTCTAGGCGCTTCGGTCCGGAAGCGCGCGGCTGCTACGGTCGCAGGTTCGAATCCTGCCTCGGGCATGGATGTGTATGGTGTCCTTAGGTTAGTCAGGTTTAAGTAGTTCTAAGTCTAGGGGCTGATGACCTTAGATGTTAACTTTCATAGTGCTTCGAGCCATTTGAACCTTTTTTTATTGTACTGTTGTACTGGAAAGAACTTGTCTTAAAAATGGCGTCTGTAGCGGAAGTGCGTTCCAACCAGACACCTCTCACGGAGTTTCTTTTGCCGGAAAACCAAAGCATCGCAGAATGTCTACGGAGACCTGGCAGTGAACAAAAGCACGGTGAGTCGTTGGGCTAGGCGTGTTATCATCGCAACAAGGTCGCAAAAACCTGTCCGACCTCCCGCGTGCTGGTAGGCCGCACACAGCTGTGACTCCTACACTGTTGGAATTTGCGTCCACTCGTTCGAGGTGATCTCGGGGAATGGTTAGAGAACGTCACCCGCCATCATGCGTAGTGCCAACGGTGAAGAACAGACGAAGCGGTGTTACAGCACGGGCGGGTTTTTCGTGATTAGGGTGTGATCCCGTTATTCCACTTAAGAAAACGTTAAATGCAGAAGAATATGAATACATTTCATACTATTGCATGCTGTGTACGTTAGAGGAACAGTCTGGAGGCGATTACTGTATCAGCATAATGTACCCTGTCATAAAACAGCATTTGTGAGGCAATTTAAATGCAATGGCCAGCCCAGAATCCCATACAGACGTATGACACAAGTGACACCCAATCACCTGACCACGTTTGAAGTCCGTGAGTTCCGCGGAGTGCCCCATTCTACTCTCTCACAATGTCTAATGACTACTGAGGTCGCTGATATGGAGTACCCGGCAGCAGGTGGCAGCACAATGCACCTAATATGAAAAAGTATTTTTTGGGGGTATTCGGATACTTTTGATCACATAGTGTATGTAAAGCACACATTTTCAGTAGGCTCCTAACTCTTAGAGCCAAAACGTAGGATTTAAAACCTATGTTGCGGGCGTTTCTTCTGAAAGCTTCTATTCACTGTAACAATACTTTAAACCCAGGTAACTGTTTTGCATTAATTTAATCTACGAAAATGACAAGAACCATAGATAATTTATTTATTTATTTTATTTATTTATTTATTTAACCTGGTCTTACATCAAACTAGGGTTTATATATACAGTGCCAACGGCCTTGGCGCAGTGGTAACAACGGTTCCCGTCGGATCACTGAAGTTATGCGCTGTCTGCCTTGGGTTGCACTCGGATGAGTCACCATCCGGGTCTGCCGAGTGCTTTGGGCAAGCAGCGTGCATTCAGTCGTTGTGAGGCCAATTGAAGAGGTACTTGACTGAGAAGACACCGGTCACGAAAATTGACGACGACTGGGAGAGCGGTGTTCTGACAACATACCCATTCTCATCTGGTGACGCCTAAGGACTGAGGATGACAAGGCGGCCGCTCGATACCTTCGAGGCCTGTTCGGACGATTTTTATTTGTTCATACACACACACACACAGTATAATTTTTACATCATAGTTACCTAAGGTATGATATTTTTAATATGACAAATACCGCCGGCCGGTGTGACCGTAGTTGTTCACAATTCCACTAATTTCTGTTTCACATATACACCACAGTCATTCTCTATTTCAGTCTAACAGTATAACATACCAAAATAATAATAACACATTAAAAAAGTTTTGCTTCACCTCGGTTCCGAGTGTTCCGGAACCTGTACAGACTATTGGAATAGATATCAATATAAACATCATTTCCGTCCTTTTTATTGCTCATGAAAACCACACATTGCGTGTTGTACCACCATACAACGAGACCTTCAGAGGTTGTGATCCAGATGACTGTACACACCAGTACCTCTAATACCCACTAGCACGACCTCTTACACTGACGCATGCCTGTATTCATAGTGGCAGACTATCCACTAGTTAATCAAGGCACTGTTGGTCCGGATTGTCCCTCTCCTTAACGGCGATTCGGCGTAGATCCCTCAGAGTGGTTGGTGGGTCACGTCGTCCATAAACAGCCATCTTCAATTTATTTATTTATTTATTTACACGTCAAGTTCCATAGGACCAAATTTAGGAGCAAATCTCCAAGGTCATGGAACGTGTCAGTACATGAAATTACAACATAAAAGTGATAACAGATAAAAATAAAATGTTTATGAACCCGAAAAAAGTCAATCCATAAGTTTAAGTAAACGAAATCAACAATACAACAAGAATCAGCTTAATTTTTCAAGGAACGCCTCGACAGAATAGGAGTGACCCATGAGGAGCCGGCCAGAGTGGCCGAGCGGTTCTAGGCGCTACAGTCTGGAACCGCGCAACCGCTACGGTCGCAGGTTCGAATCCTGCCTCGGGCATGGATGTGTGTGATGTCCTTAGGTTCGTTAGGCTTAAGTAGTTCTAAGTTCTAGGGAACTGATGACCACAGAAGTTAAGTCCCATAGTGCTCAGAGCCATTTGAACCATTTGACAAATAGCGTTAAAATGATTTGAGTGTCTATAGTGACAGTGTGAATAAATAATGCCAACTATGAACTAACGTAGTTAATACTGGCAGTACTTGTACCATAGCTGCTACTGCCACTAGTGATGATGATGATGATCATGATTATGATGACAATAATAATAATAACGCTAATGATACTGGCAGATATAAAAAATAATTTACAGGTGCACAAAATAAATGTTTACTGATATCGATAGTCCTGGGGAAAAGAAATTTAAGGAAACTGCTCCAACTAAGAATACTGGCAGACGAGGAGGATCTGGTTGGAAAGAAGGATGTACAGGAGTAACGAGTGCGTACAGGGACAATAGTAGTCGTTATTGTTGCTTTACGAGATATGTCATTAACTGTCTTCTGAAGGTGGAGGCGTTATACAGCTCTCTAATTTAATGCGGTGGGTTATCCCAGAGTCAGCTTCCCGCTACTGCGAAGAACTTGGAGAAAGTGGCTTAACGATGGGTGGGACGGAACGGTGGGAATGGGTGTTTCTGCCACGTTGTTCAGATAAGAGAGTTAAGGTTGAGTAGAGATATAAAGGACACTACTCGTTGATAAGACAGTGGAGAAGATAGATGGTATGAAACTCTGCGCTTGTCTGGACGCAGCCTTGATAGCTGTGCATATGATTGTGAAATATGATCAAAGAGTCGAACATTACAGATATAACAGACAGGCATTTATAACCAGCTCGAGGCGCAGTGAGCTTTCCAGAAAAAGACCTTGCCGTATAACATCGTGTAATTAATAATTGGAGGTATAGATGTTTATACACGTTTCTTTTTCAGGTCAAGAGATAAGAGCCTTTTATACTTTTGTAGGACGTAGAGGGATGCCGATGCCTCCCTGCACATTGCAGTTATGTGCTCAGTCCAACTTAGATTTTCATCTGTTATTACCCCTAGACTCTCTGAAAATGGCTCTGTGCACTATGGGACCACACATCTGAGGTCATCAGTCCCCTAGAACTACTCAAACCTAACGAACCTAAGGACATCACACACATCCATGCCCGAGGCAGGATTCGAACCTGCGACCGTAGCGGTCGCGCAGTTCCAGACTGAAGCGCCTAGAGCCGCTCGGCCACAGCGGATGGTCCTACACTCTCTTCTGAGAGAAAGAAGTTGATATTTGTTCCATTAAGGGTTAAACATGGCAGGGATCTGTTCCATTAAGGGTTAAACACGGCGGAATTCACGATATTTCGGGCTAATGAGCGTAGAATGACCTACCAGTACTGCCTACTTTTATAGTGCACACAAGTCGGTACTGAGATTCTCGATTGCTGTTTTCAATACGTGTGGTATTTGCGATAGGACAGATCATCTACATAGAATGAAAAGAGTGTAGGACTTAATACCAAACGCCTGGTACTACCTGCCCCCAGAGTGCCATACAGGATGCACTGCTGGTGAGACGTCAGCCATTGCAATATCCTTTGGGAGACATTTAGGTGATTTTCTATGCTATTCGGTTGTACTGACTGAAGTAAAAACGATTGTTTACATGCCTCGTCAGCGAACTGTTGGTGCTACTGATTCTACCTGACCCTAGCCGTTCTGATTTGGGTTTTCCATGGTTTCCGAAAATATGCGAGGTGAATACCGCGATGATCCCTACTAACACCCAACACCATTTCGTTTTATAGCCAGTTATTAAGATTTGTAAGTTTGTTCTTATACTGCATATTTATTATTATTATTATTATTATTATTGGTGAATTCTCCCCAGAAATGGAAGTCGTTAAGCAGATAACTAGATCAATTTTTCTTTGAGTTGTTCTTGTTCTTACTATAGGCTTTCATTCTTTCCCAAAAGGCTTGTTTACGCTCATCACACCACTTTGGTCTGTACTGTTTTTCTTTTGGTTGCTCCGATATAACTTCCCACTTGTTTACTTTGCGAGTGAATGTGTCTCTTTCTAGAGTGTCGGCTGGTCTTATGTTTGCAATATTTAGGTCCTTTCGAATTTCATCTAGCCAAGATGTGGAATTCTTAAGTGAGGTTACATAATCTATTATTCTCTTCGCCAATCGATTTTCTGGTAGTCGTCTGAGATGACCAAAGAATTTCATTCGCTTTTTCATAATATTAATTTTGATGTTTGAAAACTATTCTGTTGTTTTAATTGACTGTAGCGTATAACCCTCTTGGGTATGTCTTCCTCCCAGAATTTTCCTGATGATCTTTCTCTCTTATTTTTGATGTCTTCAAATTGTTGTTTTCTGTTAAGGGTTAGTGTTTCACTTGCTTAGAGGATTGCTGGTTTTATGTCAATATTGTAGTGTCGAATCTTTTCCTCTCTTGAGATTGATTTTTTATGGTAGAGGTTTTGCGTTAACTATAAACCTCTTTTAATTTATTGGAGGTCATGTTACTGTGAGATTTTTTCAATACCTGTCCGTTCGATGAATTCTCAAAGGTATTTAAGGTATGGGCCCCTGTTGATTTTACCGTACTTTGTTTTCGAGCTTGCAGTTTCTGTTTCTGAACAAAAGAATTCTGTTTTCTCAAATAAAATTTGTAAATCTACTTTTTCTGCACACTCTTTGAGTATTTCCAGCTGTTTGACTGCAGACTGCTCACCCTCTGCTAGTATCACCAAGTCCTCCGCAAATTCAAGATATGGTATGTACAGGTTGTTCGGGCAACGCCCAGTCGGATTGGCTTCCAAACCCCACATTTCTTGAGTTCTTTCTCCCATTCTTCCATAACTTTGTCTAGAACTAAGTTGAACAGAATAGGAGAGAGTCCATCAACTTGTCGCACACCTGTTTGAATGTCGAAGGGTTCTGAGATCTCCCCCATAAATTTTACTTTAGATTTAGTGCCAATTAGTGTTTGTTTTATGATTTCTCGTGTTTTGGGATCTAATCCCCTCTCTTCTAAAATTTGGAATAGTGAGGGCCTGTCTACTGAAACTTATCCTTTTTTGAAATATACAAATGTGCATACTACTGGTTTTTGTCTGAGAGCTCGCGTTTTGAGTATGGTTTTGAGGTTGAAAATTTGCTCCGGACATGATCTGTTCCGTCTAAATCCTGCTTGATATACACCTACTTTGGGTTCTAATTGCTGTTGTGTTCTATTCAAGAGACAAGCTGATAGAATTTTGTAGGTGACTGGTAATGGAGAGATCGCCTATAGTTGTTTACATCTGATTTATTACCTTTTTTACGTAGTGGATGAATCAGAGCAATCTTCCAGTCATCTGGGATTTTTTCGGTTTGCTAGATGTTTTAGATTATTTGAGTAATTTCTTTGAGCGAATTCGGACCTAAATTTTTCAAGAGTTCTGCTATAATTCCGTCCTCCCCTGATGCTTTATTGCTTTTAAGTTTCTTATCTTTATTAAGAAAATCCAGGTTTTATGATTTTATTTGGCTTTCTTGTAAATTATTCTGGATATTTTATGAAATATTCTACGCAACCGTGTCATCCACACAACTTAATAAGTAAATAACTAAACACACCCGGCCTCCTGCTGCAGCTACGAGTCGGGCATCCTGGAGGACCCCGCACAGCCGGCGCCGCCCGAGCTCTTCCAGATGACCATGGACCCCAGGAGTTCGCCGGACTCGCCTTGTCGCCTGCAGATAGATTTCCAAAACGGTAAGCCAATTAAAGCGCAATATACAGACATTTCTTCGTCTGCACAAGCTGCAGCAACACTGATCCTAAGCACCATCCCCCCAAAATGTTTAACCATCATTCATGTGTCCTCGAATCTCTTTTTGACTGCAAACATTCGCGAGTAAATACAAAAATAATGCTGAAAGAACTCGAAGATACAATCAAAAGTAAAATAAAGATACGAAAAAGTTGTATCTACTTCTTTGGTTCTGACTGCTACGTTGGCTACGATTTAAACTCATTGAATAGGATAGCTAAAAACGTGTTGACAACATTATATTTCGCTTATATGGACATCTTTACCAACCAGTATCATTTGCTGTGGAAGGAGCGTCCGATGAACCTGGTGCGTTCATGTACAGGGTGCAACTAAATACCTTTTACAGACGTTGAGAACTTGTAGTGGGGACCGAGACGGTTAAGTGTAGCGTATGAACTCGTGTCCGGCAATGTACCGTTTTCCCGATACACGTAAAATACAACAGGGTATTACGTACAGCGCGTTATTGACCGATCATCTGATGTTCCGTGCCCACTACAGATCTGTTCGTATGCCATTCAGATAACTTTGTGACCTGCCCAGAGATCGTCTTGACCAAGGATTTGGGCAACAGTAGATAGGTCGTGATGACCCGATTGCTCGGGCTGCACGTTCTCCCGACTCGAACCCGCTAGACTACCGCCTGTGGGCTCACATGAAATCCTCGGTTTACGAGACTCCTGTGGCATCCGAGGGCGACCTACTGGTGCGGGTTATGGCTGTGGTGGATGCTATAGGACCAGACACTTGTGATCGTGTACACCAAAACATGGTACGAACGTATCGTACCTGTGGTGATATAAGTGGTCGTCACATCGAGACCTACTTGTAAGTGGACCCAGGCGACAAGCAGCAGGAGTCAGAGAGCGACGAGTGTTGTGGTATTCTCCGTGCAGTGGGAAAACGGTACGTTCCCGGACATGCTAATCTTAACCATCTTGGTTTCTCACTACGAGCCCTCTACGTCTGTAAAGCGAATTTATTTACACCCTGTATATACAGGGTGTCCCAGGAGAAATGGTCAATATTTAGGGATGTATGCAGGAATGATCACAGAAGCAAAAAACTCTAGTAAACATTGACTCTAAAATTCATACCTTAAGAGCTATGAACATCTTCGCTACCTTAAACACATCTCTTCTACTGAAGAGTTGCCCATAGTTCTTATGATATGCACTTTAGAGCCCATGTTTGCTGGGCATTTTTTTCTTATTTTAGTCCATGCTACCGACTCTCAGATTAGGAAAGCAAAGAACTTTGAAGTGAAAGAGATTTGTGCCACAGCAAATTTGATATTCTGTATGATAAATATACCTATCTGTTAACTACTATCTGCTCTCCATTCATTAAAAAAACTGCTAAATAATTTTGCCCACGAAAGGGTTAACTTTTTTGGTTCAAATGATCGTTTGCGTCATATCCCAGAATACTGGCCATTCCTTCTGGGACACCCTGTATGCATGAAATTGGAACGCGGGAGTTAGGAGCAAACAGCACGAGTACAGTTACTGTCTTCAATTCAATGCGCAAATGATTCTCCCAACGTGTCAACGCAATAAAAGTTTCTCGGATTTCACGTCGCGCCACTTTCCCAAAAGATGACAGGAGAGCCCATGCCTTCCGAAACGTAGCGGGCGCGCTGCTAACCACTGACGCAGCAAGAAACCCGAGAACATTTTAGATGTTTGGTTCCACAGGTATGTGCATTTTAACGCAATACGTGGACGATAGAAATCTCTCTAACTAAAATTCATTCAGCTGTTCCAAATTCCTATTCTGACGTGAGGCTAGATGCAAACTGAGACGTGGATAGTGCGTGTGGCGCTGCGCAGGGCAGCGCGCATTTTTGTAACGTAAACCCCCTTTACACCGAAGCGAACACGAGCGAACACAAGCGAATGCGCATTCGCAGGCAATGCGTAGGGAGTTCGCTTGCGCTCGCCATCATTGACTTGTACCTGCCAATAACCATTTACACTGGAGCGAATGGAAGAGAAAGCATCCGACGTGTTTAGTTTTTTGGCATCAAAACATTGTCGCGGTAACGTTGCTTAGCCCATACTCAGCACAGTGTGGCGGAGAAGCGAGCTCGTTGTCGGTCATGAAAGCAAAGTGATGTAGACACACAAAATGTGGGTGTCTGAATTTTTGCGGAGGCGAGAAAGAAGTGGTGGTTTGGCTATGTTTAGTGATATAGAGCTGCAACAATCGCTTGCTTTATTCCAAAACTACACCCCCATGTCGATGGAATATTTTCGCATTCCTCTAGCTACGACTAGAAGTCAAATTATCGACGATCCATATCAGTGGAAGAGACGCTAGCACTAACGCTGCGATTGTTAGCAACACGTGACAGTTACGCAAGCCTCAAATACATGTTTCGTGTATCAACCGCATCTGTTTCCCAAATAATTCCTGAAGTATTTAGTGCCGTATGCTAAACACTCGTGGATTTTATAAAGGTAAATGCGAGGTAGTTACTGTCATTAAAAATGAGTAATTTAATACAAAAGTATACAAAAGACCAGATGCATCTTTATTGGAGGGAAAGCAGTTTTCACGTATTCTGTTCCTGAATTTAATCTTGGTAAAATAATAGCTAAACTGTGAAAACAAGACAGATACCTTGAATGTAAGCCACGAGAATGATCAAGTCTTTCGTATATTTTTTTAAATATTAATCTACGTTAGCTGTTTATTTTGATGACATTTATCCCTCTTATAGCAGTTGCATGAAAGGGATGAAGAAATAAACAAAAAGAATTTCAGAATATCTCAGCAGTCAGCATCAAATATTCGGTGATGAGGACGAAGATGTGGAGAACAGATGGAAAAAATTCAAAAGCATCGTTCAATATGCCCTAGAAAAGTATGTTCCGATTAAGGTTTTAAGGAAAAGGAAAGATCCACCACGGTTTAATAGCGGGGTTAGAAAAGCGCCGGTCTAGGCCGTCTTGCCACGGTTCGCGCGGCTCCCCCCGTCGGAGGTTCGAGTCCTCCCTCGGGCACGGGTGTGTGTGTTGTCCTTAGCGTAAGTTACTTTGAGTTAGATTAAGTAGTGGTAAGCCTAGGGACCCATAGTCCTTACCACAAATTTCCAATTTCCAGAAAAGCGCTACATAAACTGTTGTGGATTGACAGGAGAGCCAACACCGGTATGAGAGGAAGCCGAAAGGCACGCGTTTTAGCTCACGCAGGCTCGCGTGAGGTCTGGAACAGGACAAGGAAATTAGACTTTAGCAAAAAAGGACGTAGCTGTGGAATACTTAACTTTAATCCATAAATGGTGAACGTCGCTCTTGAGGGTACATTTTCATAATCTCAATAGTAACTGGTAATGGCGCCTTGCTAGGTCGTAGCAAATGACGTAGCTGAAGGCTATGCTAACTATCGTCTCGGCAAATGAGAGCGTATTTTGTCAGTGAACCATCGCTAGCAAAGTCGGCTGTACAACTGGGGCGAGTGCTAGGAAGTCTCTCTAGACCTGTCCTGTGGCGGCGCTCGGTCTGCAATCACTGATAGTGGCGACACGCTGGTCCGACGTATACTAACGGACCGCGGCCGATTTAAAGGCTACCACCTAGCAAGTGTGGTGTCTGGCGGTGACACCACATAACCAAAGAGCGCTTCATCTCAGATTCAAGAGAAGTAAAAACCTAGCTGACAAACAAATGCTGAACGAAGCGAAAATGAGCGTAAGGAGAGCAACGAGAGAAGCGTTCAATGATTTTAAAAGTAATACGTTGTCAACCGACCTGAGTAAAAACCCTAAGAGATTTTGGTCGCATGTAAAACCAGTAAATGGGTCAAAATCATCTATTGATTCTCTCAGCGACCACACCGGCACTAAAACGGACGATAGAGAGAAGACCGAAGTACTGAATTCGGTCGTCCGAAGTTGTTTCACCGCGAAAGATCATAGCTCTGTCCCTCCTTTCAATTGTTGTACGAACGTCGAAATGGCAGATATTGAGATAATCGATCGCGGAACTGAAAAGCAGCTACAATCGCTTAGTAGTGGAAAGGCTTCAGAACCAGATAAGATACCTATAAGATTCTATAAAGATTATGCGAAAAAACTTGCTCCCCTTCTAGCAGTAATTTATCGTAGATCGCTTGAGCAACGAAAGTTACCTAACCACTGGAAAAAAGCGCAGGTCATTCCAGTTTTTGAGAAAGGCCGTAAGACATATCCACACAATTATAGACCTATATCGTTGACGTCAATCTGTTGTAGAATTATGGAACATGTCTCATGCTCAAGAATTATGACGTATTTGAAAAATGAACATCTCCTCTATAAAAATCAACATGGATTCCGCAAACAGAGATCCTGCGAAACTCAGCTCGTTCTGTTGATCCATGAGATCCACTGCGCAGTGGGCAACGGCGCTCAGGTTTATGGCGTGTTCCTTGATTTCAGTAAGGCATTTGACACCGTCCCGCATTGCCGTTTAATGAAAAAAATACGAGCTTACGGAGTATCGGAGCAGACCGGCGATTGGATTCAAGACTTTCTTGCAGATTGGAGTACCACAGGGTGCTACGGTCGCAGGTTCAAATCCTGCCTCGGGCATGGCTGTGTGTGATGTCCTTAGGTTAGTTACGTTTAAGTAGTTCTAAGTCTAGGGGACTGATGACCTCAGATGTTAAGTCCCATAGTGCTTAGAGCCAGTACCACAGGGAAGTGTGATAGGACCGTTGCTGTTTACAAAACATATAAATGATCTAGTAGAAAGCGTCGGATGCTCTTTAAGGCTATTCGCAGATGATACAGTTGTGTATACCAAAGTAGCAAGGCCAGAAGACAGTAAGAATTTGCAGAACGACCTGCAGAGAATTGATGAATGGTGCAGACTCTGGCACTTGACCCTGTTCGTAAATAAATGTAACATATTGCGCATACACAGGAAAAGAAATCTACTACTGTACAGCTACACTGTTGATGAAAAACAGCTGAAGACAGCGTCTGCCGTAAAATATCTAGGCGTAACTATCCAGAGCGACCCTAAGTGGAAGAACTATATAGAACAGATAGTGGGAAAAGCAGCCACCAGGCTCGGATTCATCGGAAGAATCTTCAAGGAAATGTAACTCATTCACGATAGAAGTGGCTCAGAAGGCCCTTGTTCGCTCGATTCTTCGGTATTGTTCATCTATCTGGGTTCCCTATCAGGTAGGACTGATAGAGGAGATCTAACGAAGAGCGGCGCGTTTTGTCACGGGATTGTTTATCTGGCCAGAGAGCGTTACGGAGATACTAAACAAACTCCACTGGCAGACGTTACGAGAGAGGTGTTGTGCATCACGGAGAGTTTTACTATTGAAATTTCAGGACAGCACTTCTCAGGAGGAGTCGGACAACATACTACTTCCCCCGACATGCATCTCGCGTATTGACCACGAGGAGAAAATTCGAGAAATTAGAACCAAAACATAGGTTTACCGACAATCATTCTTCCCACGCACTATTCGCGAGTGGAACAGGGTTGGAGGGATCAGATAGTGGTACCGAAAGTACCCTCCGCCACACACCATTAGGTGGCTTGTGGGGAGTGATGTAGATGAAACAGGGCGTGCAATGCGTACCCGCAGATGTGGAGGGGGAAGAAGAGTATATCATACCACAGCGGTTTGAAGGCGAACCACTAGGAATTACATTTTTCGACAGGACCCGTTCCCGTGATTGTACGTCATTGTCCGCAGTTCGTGGTCGTGCGGTAGCGTTCTCGCTTCCCACGCCCGGGTTCCCGGGTTCGATTCCCGGCGGGGTCAGGGATTTTATCTGCCTCGTGATGACTGGGTGTTGTGTGCTGTCCTTAAGTTGGTTAGGTTTAAGTAGTTCTAAGTTCTAGGGGACTGATGACCATAGATGTTAAGTCCCATAGTGCTCAGAGCCATTTGAACCATTTGATTGTACGTTATTTATCCGTTTCATCGCTAAAAGAAGATAGTAGTGAGTTCATTTTCTTGTTAACTTCCTCTGTTGGCACGGTCAAGCACCATTTTTTTGTTGAGCATTTTATGCTGAGGATCCGTAGGATGCGCTTTCATCACTCTATTGCCACGAAAATGACACAATAAACAACACCAACAACAGTTCGCGAGCCAAAAACAGCACACTGCGGCAAAGCGAGTGTACTGCGACTATCGACGATACTAGCGCCGTAGGGGAGAACGCGAACTTCCTTTGACGGTTTGCCCAGCGGATCACAAGGGAACACTTGCGAATGCGGCCCATACACGACCTAACACCACGCGCCAAGCGTTTACAGCAGAGAAAATGCTCGTTCGCTGTTGCACGTTCCCTTCGGTGTAAAGGGGGCTTAATAGGTTCGAGTGGGACCGCGACGCGCTGAGCCGCGTCTTGCGTGTGCTTCAGGTCGCGTGGCGTTGTGGTTGAGGCACAGTTTCTTGCACCGCGCATCGCTCTGGCACAGCGGGAGAGGTGAGGCGGGGAGCAGGAAAGCAGTTCTCCCATATGCTCCCTTCGGCACCGCCCATATGGGCAGTTGTAGTACTGGCCGCCCGAGAAACATTGCCTTACTACTGAACTATATCGTCATTCAATAGTATTTCGTTTTTCGACATTCGACCATTCGATATTTTTTCTTTAGCACATTATATTTTTGGGAATTTCCACTGTTGTATCCTCTATGTGCTCCTTGTAAGAAGCGTCAAGATCTGATGTATATACACTACTGGCCATTAAAATTGCTACACCAAGAAGAAATGTAGATGATAAACGGGTATTCATTGGACAAATATATTATACTATAACTGACATGTAATTACATTTTCACGCAATTTGGGTGCATAGATCCTGAGAAATCAGTACCCAGAACAACCACCTCTGGACTTTATAACGGCCTTGATACGCCTGGGCATTGAGTCAAACAGAGCTTGGATGGCGTGTACAGTTACAGCTGCCCATGCAGCTTCAACACGATACCACAGTTCATCAAGAGTAGTGACGCGTATTGTGACGAGCCAGTTGCTCGGCCACCATTGACCAGACGTTTTCAATTGGTGAGAGATCTGGAGAATGTGCTGGCCAGGGCAGCAGACGAACATTTTCTGTATCCAGAAAGGCCCGTACAGGACCTGCAACATGCGGTCGTGCATTATCCTGCTGAAATGTAGGGTTTCGCAGGGATCGAATGAAGGGTAGAGCCACGGGTCGTAACACATGTGAAATGTAGCGTCCACTGTTCAAAGTGCCGTCAATGCGAACAAGAAGTGACAGAGACGTGTAACCAATGGCACCCCATACCATCACGCCAGGTGATACGCCAGTATGGCGATGACGAATACACGCTTCCAATGTGAGTTCACCGCGATGTCGCCAAACACGGATGCGACCATCATGATGCTGTAAACAGAGCCTGGATTCATCCGAAAAAATGACGTTTTGCCATTCGTGCACCCAGGTTCGTCGTTGAGTACACCATCGCAGGCGCTCCTGTCTGTGATGCAGCATCAAGGGTAACCGCAGCCATGGTGTCCGAGCTGATAGTCCATGTTACTGCAAACGACGTCGAACTGTTCGTGCAGATAGTAGCTGTCTTGCAAACGTCCCCATCTGTTGATTCAGGGATCGAGACGTGGCTGCACGATCCGTTACAGCAATGCGGATCAGATGCCTTGTCATCTCGACTGCTAGTGATACGAGGCCGTTGAGATCCAGCACGGCGTTCCGTATTACCCTCCTGAACCCACCGATTCCATATTCTGCTAACAGTCATTGGATCTCGACCAACGCGAGCAGCACTGTCGCGATACGTTAAACCGCAATCGCGATAGGCTACAATCCGACCTTTATCAAAGTCGGAAACGTGATGGTACGCATTTCTCCTCCTTACACGAGGCATCGCGACAACGTTTCACCAGGCAACGCCGGTCAACTGCTGTTTGTGTATGAGAAATCGGTTGGAAACTTTCCTCATGTTAGCACGTTGTAGGTGTCGCCACCGGCGCCAACCTTGTGTGAATGCTCTGAAAAGCTAATCATTTGCATATCACAGCATCTTCTTCCTGTCGGTGAAATTTCGCGCCTGTGGCACGTCATCTTCTTGGTGTAGCAATTTTAATGGGCAGTAGTGTAAGTCTCACTGTGATTACTTGGATGTGGATGTAATAAGAGGTATTGCACTACACGCATGCGAATGTCACATTTTCACGATAAGCTAGAAAAAATCGGGAAACCCCTACGAATGATAATGTTTTAATTAGCGCGTCGTAACGAGAAAACGCATTTCAGAGGTTGCGTACACGATATCAGCTTTAATAATCTAATTATACAACAGGCTACACAAATGAAGAATGTAGTCGGCATGTGAGACGACAAGTGCGATTAACGCACGTCGGTTTGACAGAGGCGCGTTGGGGCGCCACACGCTCGGGAGAAGGTAGTGTGTTGGAGCTGTCACATCAGAGCTGACGACATCTCAGCCTCTGTTAATGGCAAATGTAGCAACCACGAAGTAATCCACTTATGATGGTAGGACAGCAAGTATAGTGAATGGTTACTGGAACTGGTTTTCCCCGGACGAGTGACCCTTGCAAGGCGGTGTGTAGCGTTAGAGAGACAACAGGGAGCAAACTCAAAAGCCGCAAAATATTTCACGGCAGCTGCACGAGTAAAACTAATGCTAATAAAGCTACACAGTGGGCAGTCGAATCACTCGCAAGACAAACCGAGGCTGGAATGCAGGTTTAACGACCCATCCTGCAACTGGAGATGGAGAGGGAGGAGATTAGTGTTTAACGTCCCATCGGCAACGAGGTCAGTAAAGATGGAGCACAAGGTCGGATTACGGAAGGACGACGAAAGAAACCGGCCGTGCCCCTTCAAAGGAACCGTTCAGGCGTTTGCCTTAAGCTATTTTGGGAAATAACGGAAATCTCAAATCTGCATGGCAGGATGCGGGTTTTAACCTGCAAGTGGAATAGCACTTTAGCTGAGAGGCGTGCCAAGGCAATACTGCGCCACTGGCAGAACTGCTAAGCCGGCCGCTCCTCCCTCCTCCCTTCCCATAAAACTACGGTTACAAAATTTTTCTACGTGACTTATATAAATTTGTAAGTGATTCTGTTGTGTTGGCAGAAGAGCCAACACCGTGTTACTAGTGGAGGCCGAAATGAACGCGTTTTAGCTCACGCAGGCTGGCGTGAGGAGGGAAGAACTATACTGACGTGAGGTCTGGAACATGACAAGGAATTAGAATTCAGAAAGCGGACGTAATTAGTTTGATACTTAACTTTAATCCATTAATGATGAACGTCGCTCTTGACGGTACATGATTCACAATATTATATGTTCAGAATACATTTTTGAAGTAATTATAGTAACTGGATATGGCGCCTTGCTAGATCGTAGAAGATGACGTAGCTGAGACTGCTACGGTCGCAGGTTCGAATCCTGCCTCGGGCATGGGTGTGTGTGATGTCCTTAGGTTAGTTAGGTTTAAGTAGTTCTAAGTTCTAGGGGACTTATGACCTAAGATGTTGAGTCCCATAGTGCTCAGAGCCATTTTTTTTTTTTTTTTTTTTGACGTAGCTGAAGGCTATGCTAAACTGTCGTCTCTGCTCGTCTCTGCAATTGAGTGCGCCTGTATACAGTGAACCATCGCTAGCAAAGTCGGCTGTACAACTGTGGCGAGTGCTAGGGAGTCTCTCTAGACTAGACCTGCCGTGTGGCGGCGCTCGGCCTGCAATCACTGATAGTGGCGACACGCGGGTCCGACGTATACTAACGGACCGCGGCCGATTTAAAGGCTACCACCTAGCAAGTGTGGTGTCTGGCGGTGACACCACAGTTCTAATAAAAATGAAGCATTATTGAAAAAATTTTTCTTAGGTGATCTATAACAACCGAAAGTATTGGACACAACTAACTTTAGTAAATAAATTACAAATTGTAAAAACGTGGTAAGCAAACTGAAAGTAAAACGGAAAAACTGTGTCCGCTCCACCTTTTTTCGCTTGCTTCCTCCATCGTTGCGCCTCGCTCCAGTACTCTGTCGGCATAAATCGGCAAAAATTGAAATCGCTCGGTGAAATAGCGTAGTTGCTTCGGCACCCGCTCGCCGACTTTTGAGATGTACAATTCTGTTGTGAAGTAGCAGAGAGAAACACGATCTTCATCTAAGCGAGCAGTGTATGTGGCAGCAGTGTGATACCGATAGAGGTACTTTTGTTAGTATTCATTTCTTTATTATGCTAACTGGATGAAAAGACGCTATAGAAATGACACTGTGATAACATCGTGCGTTTACAGCTGCGACCTGGAGAAAGGTTTTCTATCGTGGGCACAAGATAGTAACACGGACGTATCTCTTTCCCTTAATTCTTAAACCGTCTCTCTTGGTTCGTTTTTTCGTCGGGCAGGTTTTGTCCCCCCCCCCCCTCCCCCCCTCCGTTTGCGCCCGTACCACCCCGTCGGTACGGTTCTGCTTTAAGCCTTCCTTACACGGGACGCATTTCTCATCGTTAAGCACGTCAGTCATGGTTTAGATCGCCGTTGCTACACGCTCAGAAACGAGCTGCTGCTACACACCAAACGTGCTTCTCATCGTGATTTGCGACCACAGCGCTCTCCAGCGGGAGTTGTCGCCTGTATGTGGCTCGCGAATCATACAGTTTGTTTTCGAAAATGGACGCGCGGAAAATCGCTACGTTAGCTCTATTAAAACACGCACTTCCTTCAAAAATGGTTCAAATGGCTCTGAGCACTATGGGACTTAACATCTATGGTCATCAGTCCCCTAGAACTTAGAACTACTTAAACCTAACTAACCTAAGGACATCACACAACACCCAGTGCACTTCCTTCCTTGACCATATAATAGCCCATGTTGTTCTTTCTGTAGTTTACGTAAGTAAAAACTTCATTATCCTTGAACGTGCTATATGGCACAAAGTGAAGTACCATGTTCAGTCGGTAAGAGCACCATCTTTTAAAATATCCATTACAAACAGTGCGATAGAAATTTACTGTAGTCTTCCATATAAGAAAAATAATATATCATCATTGTCAGGTTTTAGTGAAATGCCGATGTCATCGTTGCTAGATTACTGCATCTATTCATTAACAGAATTTTTGAAACATGTGAAATACAAGACTTTATCCGAAGAAGTGCAAAATATCCTACAGCAATTAAGTAAGCTATGTTGCAGATAAAATTCGTTTATTTATTGCAGTATTACTATTGAATTTTCTTTACTTTGTGTGTGTGTGTGTGTGTGTGTGTGTGTGTGAGAGAGAGAGAGAGAGAGAGAGAGAGAGAGAGAGAGAAATGGTTTTAATGGCTCTGAGCACTATGGGACTTAACTGCTGAGGTCATCAGTCCCCTAGAACTTAGAACCACTTAACCTAACTAACCTAAGGACATCACACACGTCCATGCCCGAGGCCAGGATTCGAACCTGCGGTCGTAGCGGTCGCGCGGTTCCACACTGTAGCGCCTAGAACCGCTCGGCCACACCGGCCGGCAGAGAGAGAGAGAGAGAGAGAGAGAGAGAGAGAGAGAGAGAGTGAGTGAGTGTGTGTGTGTGTGTGTGTGTGTGTGTGTGTGTGTGTGTGTGTGTGTGTGTGTGTGTGTGTGTACGTGCATACATGTACATGTCTGTTTGTGCACACAATCATACGCAATATTTACGAAGGAATTATGTATCCCACGATCTGGAAAGTTTTTTGGATGTATAAATAAATACTGAATTGCGACCGAATTAGGCAGTGACGTAGAAAGCAATCTTTCAGTTCGTCGGTCCACATTCCCGGGCATGTTTACAAAATCGAACAAACACACTCTTGAGGGAGACCTGATGTGCACATAAGTTCGAATATTACAGAACGCAGTAAAGGAAGAAAATGTTACATTGCTACTAAACCATCGTACATTTTACTACTACAAGTTTTATTCAAAGGAAGTGATAATTTATAGGTTATGCGATAGCTAATTACAACTATTAATCTCCGATAGTATGTTACATACAAAATAAGTACAAAATGAGCTAATTTATACCCTATAACAACAATTTTACTGTCCAAAAGAAGTCTTAATTCATGTTATGCACTAGTTACAAATCATTGGTATAACTCCAAGGGTACTTTACACACAAAATGTGTAGAAAGTCTTCTGCTTTAGTCAATGTTATTACAATCTATGGAGTAAGCAAGACACAGCTCGGTGTTGTGCACAAATGTCCCTTGAGCAGTGGTTGCAAAATATCGTCGTTTGCTAGTAGGACAAAATGATCATGCGTTTCTCCCTTGAAGTTGTTGTAGGTTCTGCTGCTTATGCTCAGGTGATATGCTCTAAGATCATTCAGTATGTTAGTGTAAAAATCAAACTCGGCACAATCCATATTGTGCTGATTTTAGGAGCAAATGACTAGATTAACACTGACGATGACAAATCTGATACAAACTACCACTCTTCTAACTGTGATTGCTTGTATTTCACCCAAGTAGCCACAATTAGACAAAATTCTAAGTGATAAAACAAATATGTCGACTATTAGGAAACAAGGAGACTATTACTAAACAGTCGTAATATTTACGACAAGCGGACCAGTGTCATCAAACCGTTGGATTCAGGCAATAAATAATTCAGCCATTGTTAACAGTAGTGTTTGCAATAAAGGCACTCGAGAGCATGTGTCCTTATTGGCGGGAGCTGCGAAGAGACACCAAGTGCAATGGTAAATTTTACGAGGGTTTAGTAATTTAGGGTTCATAATGAGTTAAAGAGGGTCTGCCTTCTTCCAAGAACACAATTTTTGTTTTGCTTATCCCCCAAAAATATTTCACCACAGTTGTGACATCTTCAGTGGGTTTTATTCTTTAAATGTTTCTGAGATATATGCATATATATTTTATATAGGATAAGAATATGTTGAAATGATATTTTGGTGTTGTTTAGATTAGATATGTACTTCATCTGTTTTGTATTATGTGTCTCCTGTGGTTGCCAACACAAATTAACCGGAAGTCTATATTAATACAGCATGCCATATGCAACACAGGTATGTCTGCATTGAATTTTTATTTACAATATAACTCCTAAATTATGTATTCTGGTAAAATAGAGGCATAGGCCTGATTTCTTAAAGCTTGCCATTACTGTAATTGACATGTTCTGAGCTGTGTGTTACTATTTGCTTGCTGAATGTATTGTTCTGTTTTTATGTTTAAAGTAACCTTGTGGACATCGGTAACATTTCATGAGGTTTTTCATTGCAGATTACATGCTGTATTAATATAGACGAATGGGTCTGTCGTTGCGCTCATAGCAGTTAAACAAGTGTAAACAAATATTTTTATTTACTAAACAGCATTAACATTGCGTGAAGGACGTATTATTTCGTCAACCATATCCCGTCATCATTTTGTTCAGTAATTTGGAAGTTAGAATCGCAGTAATCGGGCAAATCGATGAATGTGTGGCCTTCTCCTAGGTAACCACACAACCACGAGAATTTTAAAATTGGCCACATCTCACGGCGAAGGTCAAAGTGAACTCTTCCTTTAGGTTTTCTAAAATTCTTTTTCGAAACTGACACTGTAATGGCAAACAGGGTGGGAGAGACAAGGATCATTGGCACAGCTGTTTTGAAGGTGGGGGAAGTGGCAGATCTTGCTTTGGCAGGTCCCCTTTGCGTTTGTTCTCCTTGTGATTACCTTCATAAGAAGCGCTCTCGTTAGTGAGTTGTGATCGAGTCAAGAAGCCGCTATCTACTTTTGTCGATCTAGTGTTCTTCAGTTAGTTTCTATGATCTACTTCTTTTGTTTTAGGGAGTTTTATTTAGTATAGTTACTCTTCAGTAGAAATTTAGTGCCCTTAATTTGATATTCATAACTTGGCAGCAGAGAACCCAAGGATACGGAAGACATTAAACCTATGCACAGGCAGTTTTTTTAGGTGGATACAAACTAGACTGGTCACTGCGGCGAAGAATGTAGCATGTTGAAACCAAGATGGATTCCAATTATGTGACCGGGAACACAGTGGAGGGCGAACGTTACGACTGCAAGCAACGTGAGCTCAGGAACAGTTCCGATGATTGGTTTGGGGGAGCGGACCAAACAGCGAGGTCATCGGTCTCTTCGGGTTAGGGAAGGGTGGGGGAGGAAGTGGGTCGAGCCCTTTCAAAGGAATCATCCTGGCATTTGCCCGAAGCGATTTAGGGAAATTACGGCAAACCTAAAACAGTATGCTGCCCTCCCAAATGCGAGTCCAGTGTGCTAACCACTGCACCACCTCGCTTTGTCAGTTCCGATGAAGAAAGCCAAAATCGCCTTAAACAGCACCATACGAAATACAGTTCCAATTCAGAATCCATCTTCGGAAGGCAACGTAGCAGTTGTATTTGAGAGCGTACAGAGGCTTCGTAAATAAGATACGAACTGCCTATCCCGCCTGCGGGAGGCTATTTATTTCCTGTAGAGGGTCAACGGCCATCTCCGAGGGGCGCAGTCACCTCAAGGGCAGCTATCTTCCACACCCATGAGACCGCCGCCACTCTTCAGCCAGTTTTAATACCGATCTTCAAAGTAAGGAACCGTTTCGACTACGATGAAACAGCTGACGGGTTGCTACTTTTATCCGCAATAAATATGGCGTAAGCGAACGAGAGTACACGCACTACAGATACCACAGGTTTTCTCCTATCTGCCCTGTTATTGATGCAGGTTTCGGTGCATGCGAAACAGTCGAGTCATCCCTACCGCAGAGTTAACAGGGGACCGTTTCTGATTAGGTTGCTCAGTGCAGAAGACAAATGAATGCACCAACGTTTATGCCACCCTCACATTCCTACGTAACGATTATGAAGCATTGCTGGATCAGATTGTTTGCATCTACCGACACTTTGTACGCATACATGTCCTCAACATCTATACTCTGCAAATTACTGTGAAGTGGATGGCAGAGGGTGCTTCCCACTGTACGATACGTAATTATTTTTTCCCCTCCATTAGCGTTTAGAATGCGGGAAGAATGACTATTTAAATGTCGCTGTCCAAACCGTAATTAGCCTTCGCGGACTCTACGGCAGAGGCACGTAGAGGTCGTGTGTTTTCACAGATTCCTCACTTAATGCTGGTTCTTCAGACTTTTTAAGGAGGCATCCACAGTATAGTTGGTACCAGTCTTCAAGACTCTGCTAGTTCAGTTTCTTTTTATTTTTGGATTTCTGTCACGCCCTCCCGAAGATCAAACAAATTTGTGACCATTCGCGCTGCCCTTCTTTATACACGTTCAGTGTCCCGTGTTAGTCTTATTTGGTATGTATACAACACGCTTGAGCAATATTCTAGGACTGGTCGCATGAGCGTGTGCTAAACAATCTCCTTCGCAGACTGATTGCAATTTCTCAGGATACTACTAATAAACCGATGTCAGCCACCTGCTTTACCTAATGCTAAACCTATGTGATCATTACATTTTATATCCCTAAAAATTGTTACATTTATTTGTATCGGTTGACGATTCCAACTGTGACTTATTGCGACCGTAGTCATAGGATACTACGCTTTCGTTTGTAAAGTGAACAGTTTTACACTTCTTAACATTAAAAGTAAATTTCTAATCTTTACACCACTTTGAAATCTTATCAAGATATGGTTGAATATCTCTGCAGCTTTATTCAGACAGTAATTCATTGTAGGTAACTGCGTCATCTGCGAAAAGTCTGAGGTTACTATTAATATTGTATGCAAGGTCATTAGCCTACAGTGAAGGCAAAAAAAAAAAAAAAAAAATCGCAACACAAACATGGGGTTGTGCGACATAAATGAAAGTTGGTAGGCGTGTTTCTGCCTCTGAAAGGTGATGTCTATTCAAATTCATGCCAATCGCATAAGAGTGGCGCTAGTAGCATCACTATGAGGATGCAAATCAGGTTTGATATAAATAGACGTTGTAGAGGTCGTGCGGGTTAGTTACCTCTGAGGTTGGACGTGGTGAGCTAAATGTTAGTCAAGAATGCCTTTAAGGCGACAAAGACGCCATTATCGACACCTCACTGAGTTTGAACGAGGTCGTGTAATAGGGCTACGAGAAGCTGGGTGTTCCTTCTGCGATACCGCAGGAAGACTTGGCTGCAATGTAGCCACTGAACGTGATTGCTGGCAGCGGTGGTCACGAGAATATACATTACTGGCCATTAAAATTGCTACTCCAAGAAGAAATGCGGATCATAAATAGGTATTGATTGGACAAATATATTATACTAGAACTGACACGTGATTAAATTTTCACGCAATTTGGGTGCATAGATCCTGAGAAATCAGTACCCAGAACAACCACCTCTGGCCGTTATAACGGCCTTGATACTCCTGGGCATTGAGTCAAACAGAGCTTGGATGACACACCGTCAGGTGGCTTGCGGAGTATGGATGTAGATGTAGATGTAGATGTACAGCTGCCCATGCAGCTTCAATACGATACCACAGTTCATCAAGAGCAGTGACTGGCGTATTACGACGAGCCAGTTGCTCGGCCACCATCGACCAGACGTTTTCAATTGGTGAGAGATCTGGAGAACGTGCTGGCCAGGGCAGTAGTCGAACATTTTCTGTATCCAGAAAGGCCCGTACAGGACCTGCAACATGCGGTCGTGCATTACCCTGCTGAAATGTAGGGTTTCGCAGGGATCGAATGAAGGGTAGAGCCACGGGTCGTAACACATCTGAAATGTAACGTCCAATGTTCAAAGTGCCGTCAATGCGAATAAGAGGTGACCGAGACGTGTAACCAATGGCACCCCATACCATCTCGCCGGGTGATACGCCAGTATGGCGATGACGAATACACGCTTCCAATGTGCGTTCACCGCGATGTCGCCAAACACGGATGCGACCATCATGATGCTGTAAACAGAGCCTGGATTCAACCGAAAAAATGACGTTTTGCCATTCGTGCACCCAGGTTCGTCGTTGAGTACACCATTGCAAGCGCTCCAGTCTGTGATGCAGCATCAAGGGTAACCGCAGCCATGGTGTCCGAGCTGATAGTCCATGCTACTGCAAACGACGTCGAACTGTTCGTGCAGATAGTAGCTGTCTTGCAAACGTCCCCATCTGTTGATTCAGGGATCGAGACGTGGCTGCACGATCCGTTACAGCAATGCGGATCAGATGCCTTGTCATCTCGACTGCTAGTGATACGAGGCCGTTGGGATCCAGCACGGTGTTCCGTATTACCCTCCTGAACCCACCGATTCCATATTCTGCTAACAATCATTGGATCTCGACCAATGCGAGCAGCACTGTCGCGATACGCTAAACCGCAATCGCGATAGGCTACAATCCGACCATTATCAAAGTCGGAAACGTGATGGTACGCATTTTTCCTCCTTACACGAGGCATCACAACAACGTTTAACAAGGCAACGCCGGTCAACTGCTGTTTGTGTATGAGAAATCGGTTGGAAAAATTTCCTCATGTTAGCACGTTGTAGGTGTCGCCAACGGCGCCAACCTTGTGTGAATGCTCTGAGAAGGTAATCATTTACATATCACAGCATCTTCTTGCTGTCGGTTAAATTTCGCGGCTGTAGCACGTCATCTTCGTGGTGTAGCAATTTTAATGGCCAGTAGTGTAAGATCGCAAGAAGACCGGGCTTGGGACAGCCACGTGGCAATACCGAGAAGGAAGGCGATAGTGTTCAGCGTGTGGCTTTGGTGCATCGCACTTCGCCTGCAGCACAATTTTAGGAGGAGCTGGCACCACAGTGATACAACCAACTGTTACAAATCGGTTACTTCAGGACAACTCCGAGTCAGACGCCCTGTAGTGTGCATTCCACTGACCCCAAACCACCGAGATTTGTGACTTCAGTCGTATCAAGCGAGTGCTCATTGAAGGGCAGGCTGGAGCTCTGTTGTGTTTTCCGATGAAAGCTGGTTCTCCCTCGGTGCCAGTGATGGCCCTGAGTTGGTTAGAAAGAGGCCAGTTGATTCCTGCAACCAAAGTATCAGCTTGCCAGACACCCTGGAGCTACACCTGGAATTATAGTCTGGCGTGTGATTTAGTATAACAGCAGGAACACTCTCGTGGTTATCTCACACATCCTGACTGTTGTGTCGGTATCTGGGCCGACACCGTGAAGTTGAGATGGCTGAAAAGGCAAGCTAGACTAACGCTGTAGCCGATAGGGCACGCAAGGCTAACGCCGACGGGCGTGAAGTCTGGAACATGAGAACTTATAAATGAATAAGAAGAAAAGTATGTAGGTGCTTATTACTTATCTTTTTATTAGTCCTTGGAATACATCTCTCTTGAATACTCGTAAGCTATAGGCACTGATACAAATTGCGCCTTGCTAGTTCGTAGCCATTAACTTAGCTGATGGCTATTCTGTCTCTCGGCTAATGAGAGAAAGGCTTCGTACATCTGGTCGGTAGCTAGGTTCTCGTACAACTGGGCGGTAGCTAGGTTCTCGTACAACTGGGGCGAGTGCTCTCTCGTATCCCGAGACCTGCCTTGGTGGTGGCGCTAGGTCTGCGATTACACAGTGGCGACACGCGGGTCCGACATGTACTAAATGGACCGCGGCCGATTTAAGCTACCACCTAGCAAGTGTGGTGTCTGGCGGTGACACCACACTGACTGCAAATTTTTAGTCCTATCTGGTGATTCGACTTGTTGTGCTGCCATGCATTAACAGCACGAAAGGGGTTGTTTTCTAACAGAACAATGCTCTTCCACACACCGTTGTTGCAACCTGTCGTGCTCTCCGGAGTGTCGACATGTTGCCTTGGCCTGCTCGATCATCAGCTCTGTCTCCAATCCAGCACATATGAGACATCGTCGGACGTCATCTAAAAACTGCATTAACCGTCCTTGCATTGAACGACTCCATCCCACAATCTGACATCCGGCACCTGTTCAACACAATGCTTGCACGTTTGCATGCTTGCATTCTATAGTCTGGCTGTTACACCTGTTATTAATGTACCAGCATTTCACATTTGTCATGACTTACCTACGCTTAAGTTAACCCTTGCAAAGTTAATCACTTAAATATGTTACCTAGACAAAAGCATTCCCAAAATTTCATTACTCTACGTTAATTACATTTTGGTGCCGCGATTTTATTCCGTCAGTGTACATAATTTACAGCAAGGGTTCTAACAAACTGCCCCCCCCCCCAAAGTTAGTTCTATAGTTCTACATCTGACGGCGATTCTCCGTCCAAGAAAACATGCTGCGTCCTCTCTACCGAGATGTCCTAATGTATTTACAAATTTAGCTTAATACCTCAACCGACCGCATTTTTGGTAATAAGCTTATGTGTCGTATCGTACTGAGTGAATTGCTTTGCAGAAGTCAAGAAATACTGCATTTACCTGGCTCCCTTGGTCCATGGCTTTCAGAATGACACTAAAGAAAAGCTCGTGGTTGGTTTCATATGACCGAAGTTTTCGAAATAGTGATGGTTGGCCTGGAGGAGATCTTTCTGTTCCAAATATCTTACTACATCTGAGCTCAGCACATGTTTTTAGTTTCTACTACAGTTTGATAACAAAGATAATGGACGGCAATTTTTTGGATCGCTTCCGTTTTGACTTGCTCAATCATGCGATTAATCACACCTCGTCTCTTGTATTTGGGATGGATTATATAGTTTAGCTTGTTAGTCCAGCTGGCGTTAATAATAGTCTGCGAGTAGAGCCCATAGGGTTAACAGCCTCAAGAAGGGAGATACATACATTTGATTTCTCTACCGGAAAGTAATTAAGCCCTCATGATCCGACAGGTTTACCGTAAGTTTCTATACTACATATGTGACAAACTGTCCCCACCTCTAGGTGTCATCTATCTAACGTGTGTCAGTCGAACTACGATGTGTTCCATAAAAGTCAAAGGAAAGGCATAACACCGACACCATGATGAAACAATGGGTGATACACGTGCAAAATTAGTCCTATATCTCTGACGTCAGATTATTCGGAGACCAAGTAGATACAAGGTCTCTTAATAACTGGCTGTGCTCTGTTCCTCTGTGACGAAATCGTGGGGAATTAAACAAAAAACTTTTTTTATTTAATTATAAATCAGTACGTAATATGTAAAGCATGCAGCATCTTGTTAATTTACTTTATTCTCGAATTCTGAAACTGCCTTATCATGTCGTGACTTGGATAATCTTCCTTACGATTTCATATGGCATACCTATCCATTTTCGTCCTTCCGGTCGTTTTAAAACACTTTTTACAATGGATAAACTTTTTACCGTAATTCGATTTATTTTGAGACGGACCACTCCCCAGTTTCAATTTCTTTTTTTTATTTTCTGACCACATCACCTCAAATGTTTTCACTCTTTCACCTTGGAATCCTTCCATATTCAATATTTTTCCCTAAACACTTCTCTGTCAGTTGTTTCATCAGCTTTTACGCTATTTTTTTGTAAATCGTTTTTTGCTTCGTGGATCCAACTTGTTCTTGACTTTTTATTCCACAAATATTTGAAGACCTTTTTCTTTAAACTACTGTCTTGCATTCGATATAAAGGTCCACAAAACACCACTTTTCTTTTCGTCATTACTTTTGATATGTTAACTATGTTTCGATAAGTTTCATCATTACTCGTCATTTCCAACTTCCCATAGTTTTTCGTGGACGTAATATTTTCCTAATGTTTCCCTTCTCTAGTATTTTTAATTTATCGGTATTAAAGTGTAATGCTAACCTTTCACTTGCATGTAGATATTCTGGCTTCAATGCTTTATTGTAATACTTTTTTTTCAATATTAGGCACGCATTTTTTTTAGTATAATAGTCTTTAGTTCTACCATATGGCCTTCTCATTTTCTGTATCCTTTCTGCGATAGCGGTTTTTCTAAACCATTTTCTTGGATTATCTCCCGATGATGATTAAATTTCTTGTCTGTCTTTTGTTGGCCATTTTCTGTTTTCAAAACTTTCAGTGTGTTTTTAATGTCTGTTAAGTTGGTTGGTTGGTTGTCTTGGGGAAGGAGACCAGACAGCGAGGTCATCGGTCTCATCGGATTAGGGAAGGACGGGGAAGGAAGTCGGCCGTGCCCTTTGTAAGGAACCATCCCGGCATTGACCTGGAGCGATTTAGGGAAAGCACGGAAAACCTAAATCAGGATGGCCGGACGCGGGATTGAACCGTCGTCTTCCCGAATGCGAGTCCAGTGTCTAACCACTGCGCCACCCCGTTCGGTGTTAAGTTGATTGATTTATTTATTTATTCTGCAGTACTTCATAAGCATACTGGCAATTTCTTCTAAAATATTATTGTTTCTTCATTTAATTGATAAGACAGATAGTCTTTCTGAGGCCGACTGAAATGTGTGCCCTGTAATGGCATCCCCTTCGTATTTGTGATTGATGGTTTTGCCATTAAAGATTTTTTCCGAGAATCTGATTTCTCAAACTGCTGCAATTTGAATTTTATTTTTTTCTAAAAGGATCTCTAGTTCTTTTGTTTCCAGTGTTGAGCAAAGAATTTACATTTAATTTAAAGGGTCTAAAAATAACTATTTCTTAAAATTTGTTTTAGAAGGATCCCGAGGATGCTCTGATTCAAACCTCTGCTGTTGCTGGGACTTTTCGAATTGCCATCTGGGGCACTGCATTACTTTAGTCTGATAAACAATTTATACAAATTTCTCTGGTCCTCATTTAACAGGTACTCCAGTCGGGGTGAAGAACATAACAACAGGAGAAGAGGAAACCAATCCACTGAAATTATTCAAACTGCTGAACAAGCTCGGTGGTCTCTACGGTGTTGGCAGAATAGACATCGTCGAAAACAGATTCCTCGGACTCAAGGTAAATAAGTACTGTAACAAGTTGTATAGGTATTTCACATCTGAAAGTAAGTTTCTGTGAATATTCTAAGGGAATCAAAAAGCTTATCGCATAGTTTTAATGTCGAACAAAATTAACGCATAGAAATAACGGCAAGGCTTCCACGGCATTGATTTTTACTCCATAATAGAGTCCTATATAGAGGGAGAGGCTGCTATGACAGGAAACTCAGAGTGTATCCAGAACGACTATATACAGCCGTGTGCTAGATTATAGAGGGCAATGTGGCGCGTTTTCTGACGTACGTGATTCATTTTTCTCATCGTTAACGAGGTAGGGTACCAACAATGTTCTTTAATGAAACTATATATTTTTGTACCGAAGGAAAGATCCTTCAAAGAGGACTTCAGTGACATAACCTGTGTGGAAATTGAACAAGCAGTACAAGATAAGAGCGTAACAACCACTGTCCCACTGCCAGGGGAAGAAGATATGTCCTACTGCACGAAATGTAAGCCATCGCATAACTCAGATACTATTCCTGTGTTTATTATTATTATTACTGTCATATCAAGTTCTCAAAATGTGAACTTGAGTATTGACCCATGGTATAAAGCGATTCCGGAGAGACATACGGCACGTTGACTATCATCTGGACTTATCGCAGCACAGAGCTGTGTTTTACTATATTTCGTATCTTCGAGAGACTTTGTTTCCAAATAGTCTCCTTCTTTTAATTTTCTCCATTGATAAAAGTTCTGAAGCGTTAAGTCTGGTGAGTATGCAGGTAATTTTGCGTGTACCGAAACATCTAACTGCCTCCAAATATTCTGTTAAGATGGGTTGTAATTATCTTTGTGCAATAGCGGGACATCGTCATGTTGGTACCACGGGATTTGCTTATGCCTTGTGAGATTCCACATGGATTGTGAGATTTCTACGAGGATACTAGATCCTTAAGGCTACTTAGAGTCCCATGACTAAAGCGGGGACCAGTGATACAATTCATGAAAAGCCCACGCCATTCGTTGGCAGGCCAACGTCGTTGTTTATCTAGTACCCTAGGCCAGCGTGGATTTTCAACCGAACATTAAGCATATTGCGAAGATTAATTTCACCACGGTTTGCAAATGATACTGGGACATGAACGTCGTGCCAGGCTAATGACAGTTGATACTTTGTGATACCTGTCGTAGATATTTGACGAGCCAGTCTATTAGAAATAGCGGGATGTTACCAACAATTAGTATATCTCGAAAGCCACAGACGGCAAAGCTGTAGCTCCTTGAAAACATTCTTGTGTCTGTATAAAAACAAGTCAACCACCTACCGTATATCAGTAGGTGGCACGTTCTCTCAGGAGTGCCACATGGGTCAATCCTAATCTCAATTTTGTTTTTCTTGTATGTCGATGATATTTCGTCGGTTCTGTGATTCTGTGGTATCATTTTTATGCCGGCTACTTTCAGCTTTACTTGAGTCGTGGACCTGAAGATATAATACCGTGGTCGTCTAGATGAATGATGATTTGTCTTCAGTGGTAACATGGGCGCAAAACCTGGGACATAAACTAAATGCCAAGAAAGATTTGTCTGTGTTCATACAGTGTCTGCATGTTACATTATAATGTCCTTCAGATATGCACGCATGCCGAAAGGAACAGACACTGTTTCACGATTCACAGCTGTAGTAAGTATTACCAAAAGGATTCGCAAATTACGAATACGTTTTCACGTCAGTTGTATATTTTATTAGTGGCACATGAAAATTTGTGCCGTACTAGGACTCGAATCCGGACTTCCCGCCTAACGCGAGCGGCCGTCTTAACCATTTTTTTTCCTGTTAAAATAAAGAAAAACGCAAAAGATTGAAACAAAATGTGACATTCAATTTGTGATTTTGATTTATAGAGGCCTGTAATTCTTTTTGCTCAATTCCTTGCGGAATTTTCATGATGAATTATAAATTAAAACAGGCATTTGAAAAAAAAGGAAACAAAAGTAGCATAGACGGGTCTCGAACCAGGGTCGTCTGGACGGGAGTCTCGCTCACTTGCCACTTTTTGTAAAATTTTGTCGTCTTCCTTTTTTTATTTATTTTTTTGGTGCATTCTGTCTTCTTCCTTTTTTTCAATAATCTTTATTGTACAAACTAACAGTACATATATATACACAATGCAACAGTTCTTAAAGGTACCATTTAAAAACATAGAAATGATTGTTAGTTAAACAAAAAATATTAGAAAAACATTAAATACTACAAAATATAACATATATATACTAAGATAGTATCTGTTCTTGGTATATATAGTTAAGGCTCACCGGCCACTTGACCATCTTCTTCTTATGTGCGAATGCACAAACAGTGCCCGAACTCTTACGGGAATCGGCAACGCGCCGCGAGCAATGAGTATAATGGGCGGGGGCACTACGAATGTAGTGCGGGACAATACGTTGACAATGTGGGTTTCGTGGGAGGCGTGCCAGAGATAAATCCCTGCAGTCGCGCTATCCTCTGTGTCCTCGGTGGCTCAGATGGATTTGCCGGCACGGTAGCTCAGCGTGTTCGGTCAGAAGGTTAGCTGCCCTCTGTAATAAAAATAACTGAGTCAATCGATCCACAACGAACTTAATTACGACGTCCGCCCCGAGCAGAGGCAACGAACAAAACTGAACAAAATGAGATTAAAAAAAATGGATAGAGCGTTTGCCATATAAGCAGGTGATCCCGGGTTCGAGTCCTGGTCGGGGCACACATTTTCATCTGTCCCCGTTGCCGTATGTCAACGCCTGTAAGCAGCTAAGGGTGTTCATTTCATTGTAAAATATAACATATTCTGTCTTGTTCCTTCCTTTTTTTCTGAGGGTGGGTAAGATAGTTTTCGGGTGAGGGCGCTATGCACGGTCACAACTTTGTACCAGAAGTCAAGGACTGTATGCGGACCACTCTGAAAGAGGTATTCTGAAGCCTGTCCTCGAAACCAGATGAGTGTATGGTGCTTAGCAAGAAGGTGGTGAAATGTCTGGGGCAACAACAAGAAATCTGGGGTTACCGTCGTTGGCGGGCCACGATTCGTTGGATGAGGAGCCATACGTTTCGTTTGAGGGGGCGCGTAAGACGGGGCTCGTCGGTGTCTTCGAGCTGACAGTCAGGGCAGAGTGGGGAGGTGGCCAGTCCTATGCGATGAAGTCGACTATTAGCCGGGAATTTGCGATAGACTAAAACATACCAGAGTGCAGACACAGACGACGGTAAAAAGGGTGCATGCACACACCCCCAGACCGTTCGCCAGTTAATGTCAGTGTGCTGTAGGACCATGGCGTCGCAAGGGTTGGACAGCATGAACAAACGATAATAAGCTTTTGTACGGGGAGGACGGGTGACAGGAAGATCGGCCCGAGCCTAGCTGGTTCTATGAAACAATTGGCGTCGTGGTACAATAATGGAGAAATAGGTGCCACAGTGTGCGGTGGATCGAGAGAAAACCATTTCGGTTATCCGTGCGCGTCTCCCGGGCCGCCCCAAACTTCCATATGTCATGTTGTCCGTATCCCCTATGCTCGCACTTCGTAATTCCACACAGGGAGAGACAAATTTTCATTATCGTTCTTTTAGCCCGTCGAGGCATATGTACCAATGAATCACACAATGTCGGTGTTTATACAGTGTCTGTATGTTACAGATATTGTGCAGATTGTTGATATGCATGCCTCTACGGGATAAAATGGGGATAATAAAATTTTTCCTCTCCCTCTGAGGAATTACGAAGTGCGAGCGTTGGGGATATGGACAACATGACAAATGGAAGTTTGGGTCGGTCCGGGAGACGTGCACGGATAGCCGAAATGGTTAAGACGGCCACTCGCGATAAGCGGCAAGTCTGGGTTCGAGTCTTGATCTGGCCCAAATTGTCATGTGCCGCTAATAAAATATAGCCTACAGTTTTCCTGAAAACATATTCGCAGTTTACGGATCCGTTTCGTAATAAATGCAAGAATGTGATAAGTTATCTTGCATCCTATCAGAAATTCGTGAGTTCAGAGGTCCACGAACAATTGCCTCCTCTTCTGTTCAAAAGTATTCCAATACTATATCAGGCAACAGCGAAGAACTTCGGTGTCACTTTGGATGAACACCTCAAGTAGGCAGAAAATATTATCGCCATCTGCCAGAAGACTTCCGTTCGCCTCCGTGTCTTCAAAAATTTCGGACGGTATTTTCACACGATGTGAAACGGAAACTCTAGTGCTCAGAGCCATTTGAACCAACTAAAATAGCGAGAATCTTGCATTTCAGAAGAAGAAATAAAAGAAAATAGGAAAGTAAGTAGACTTGTATTAGAGATCCTACCACCTAGCTATCTCGGGTGTCAGGACTCGGCAAATCATCGAGCCTGTCATATTCGAGGTAACGTACAAAATACATCTTTAATACTAATTTGATAAATTTTTGTGCCAGATGTGTATTGTATTACTCTTATATTACATTTGTTACAGGTTATTTGTGCTTTATACAGAGCATAATTAATACATTATCAAACGGACAGCACAGCAGCTTCTAATCTGGCCTGACGTATCACCTATTAAAAGTAAATTGGCTAAGGATGCTTCGGAAAGGTCCCATTAGTGTCCTTCCTCAGCCACTACTACTGAATTGTAGGGCTAGAGCAAAGCAGTTCCAAAAGCAACGCCCTGCACCTATATCTGCATCAATACTCCGCAAGCCACCTTGTGGTGTTTGGTGGAGGGTGCTTCGTGTACCATTGTCGCTTCCCTCTTTCCTGTTTCAGTCGCGAATGATTCGCGAGAAGAAGGATTGCTGGTAACCCTCCGTCTGAGCTCGAATCTCTTTGATTTTGCGTTTATGGTATTTCGCGAGACATACATAAGAATACGATATATTGCTTGACTCTTCCATGAACGGAACTCCCGGAATTTTGATAGTAAACTACGTCGTGATGCAGAACGCATCTCTTGCAGAGTCTGCGACTGGAGTTGGCTAATCAGCTCCGTGCACTTTCGAGCTTATTAAATGAACCTGTAACGAAACGGGCGGCTCTTCTTTGGACCGCCGGCGTGGGTGGCCGAGCGGTTCTAGGCGCTTCAAAAAAGTGGTTCAAATGGCTCTGAGCACTATGGGACTTAACATCTTAGGTCATCAGTCCCCTAGAACTCAGAACTACTTATACCTAACTAACCTAAGAACATCACACACATCCGTGCCCGAGGCAGGATTCGAACCTGCGACCGTAGCAGTCCCGCGGTTCCGGACTACAGCGCCTAGAACCGCACAGCCACCGCGGCCGGCAATCTAGGCGCTTCAGTCGGGAACCGTGCGACCGCTACGGTCGCAGGTTCGATTCCTGCCTCGGGCACGGATGTGTGTGTTGTCCTTAATGCTATGCGGAGTATACTTGTAAATTCGGAGCTCCCACGGGTCCTACGTGAACTAAAAAGTGACATTCTGTGCATACAGGAGCCCTACACTAGACAAGGGCATATCCCCAACTTTCCTCCAAGTGCGGTGACAGTTGCGGAGGGGACAGGCTGCATGGCATCTGTCATAATCCTAAACAAAGAAATACATCCAGTCAAAATTACAGAACTCTGTTCCGAGCACCTAGTTACAGTTGAAGTCACACACAAGGGGGATACTTGAATCATCGCGTCGCTGTACGCCCAATTCTGTCATTGCATCAAACCATACGCAGACCTTATCAGAGATGTTGCGCAATACGCTGGCAACAAAAAACTTCTCATCTGTGCAGACATAAATGCCAGATCAACCCTGTGGCATTCAGACAGAACTGACGACAGAGGTAGAATAATAAATGACATCATCCAAGAAAACAGACTACACGTACTCAACAAGGAGGACATCACCCGACTCACATTGGACACAACGGTCATTCATCCAACATAGACATCACCCTCGTTAATAATGCCGCAATCAACCACGTACGAGACTGGACCGTACATGACCAGATCACTGCTAGCGACCACAACATCATCACACTAACCTTAAGTGGCACACCAAACGTCAACACAGAAACACTACCAAAAAGACTATTATTTGACAAAACAGACTGGGACAGGGTCAGACAAAAAATACATGAGCACATACCGCAAGACATCACCGGCAGTGTTGATTACAGAGCACACATGCTGACAGATATCATCACACACGCACAGAACACCTGCATACCCACACAAAGAATGACAAAACACCAAAATATTCCCTGGACTACACAATTAACACGACTCAAACAAGACTCAAAACGTAAACGTAAACTTTACCAACGAACAATTTCAGATAGAGAAAGACAATTACGACTACACGACTACCGGCTTGCCAAGGATAAATATAAACTTGAGCTGAATAAGACCAGGAAAGACCATTGGAACAGCCATGTAGCAGCACAAACACAACTAAACATTTGGGGGGAACCATACAAAATCATGACAGAGAAAATTAAGAGCCCACTGGTTCTGGGAACGCTGCGACAGAAGGATGGTGAGATGACTAAGGGCTGGAGACGCACTGCGGAGTTCCTGCTGAGCAAACTCCTGCCCGACGACATCGCAGACACAGACACACCACAACATGCAGCACTGAGACGCGAAGTACACACAGTATACACCACACCAACGGTCACCTGTCCATTTGCGCAGGAAGAAGTGGCGACAGCGATCTCAGAACTCAAAAACAAAAAGGCGCCTGGACCGGATGGTATCCACTCTGAGGTACTGAAACAAATTGCACCGCAGATCACCTCGTTTCTCACAACGTTGTTAAACGATGCATTAAGGCTGGGCCGTGTGCCTGCAGTGTGGAAGACCTCGAAGGCGGTTATCATCAAAAAGGCTCCAGACAAAGACCCATCAGACTCCAAGTCATACAGACCAATTTGCCTTATCAATACACTCGGTAAAGTACAAGAAAAACTACTCTGCAAAAGACTACAAGCACACCGAACACTACGGGGACTGACACCACACCAATACGGCTTCAGGGAAGGGAAATCTATAGACGACGCAATTAACAGAGCACTCCAAATAGTACTCGACACACCCTCCAAATACACACTTGCAATTATGATAGACATCTCAGGTGCCTTCGACAACCTCTGGTGGCCGGCCTTGTTCAAGAGGCTCAGACACTTGCAGGTACCGGAGTCTCTGTATAATAGTTTCATGGACTACTGCAGAGACAGAACGGTCGTTTGGCAAATGGACAACCAGAAAGTGATTAAACGAATTACAAAAGGCTGTCCACAAGGGTCGATCTGCGGCCCCATCTTCTGGGACATAGTTATAGAACCGCTCCTACAGTTACTAGAGGAGCACATCTTGACAGATGGAGCTGTCCCTTATGCTGATGATCTACTCGTCGTAGTTTCAGCAAATAACCGTGCCCAGCTAGAAGAAAGAGCCAATGGAACACTTAGGACAATAACCCAATGGTGCACAGATAATAAATTAAAGATAGCAGGAAACAAAACAACTTATACATTGCTAAAGGGTATCCTGCGCAGGAACCCAATAGTCAAAATCGGGGACACAAACATAAAAAGACTAGCAGTCACACGCTATCTAGGAGTATACATTGATGAACGATTGAACTTCCACGAACACATGCGAATATGCACAAACAAAGCAGAAAAGATACTACACAAACTGGCTAGGCTAAATTCGGAACAATTCAGACTACCCCTGTCAGTGACACGAACATACCATTGCGCTCTCTTCGAGTCAGTACTATGCTTTGGTGCCAGTACGTGGGCCCACAGGTTAAATCTCTCAACCAACAGAACCATTGTACGTCGAGGCCAAAGAAGTGTTCTACTTCGACTAACAGGGGCATTCAACACAACATCAAATGACGCACTATGTGTCGTCATGGGAATTTTCCCCATAGATATCACCATCAGGTACCGCGCAGCAATGTACTGGCTTAGGATGGGGAGAATAGACCAGGTTCGGCAGACCACTGGTGTACCGACTGAGACAACACGCCAACTCAGAGCATGGCGAGTGGATACCTGGCAGAGCGAGAAGGGCCAACAGCGATAAGGGCCGCCGTGTATACAACTTCTTCCCTGACATCCGGGAAAGACTAAAACTAAAACATATTGATCCCAGCCGCGGTATGGTACATTTCATCACAGGACATGGCCCTTATCCCACGCACCTGTACCGCGTGAGTCTGCAGCAGACTAATAGATGCACATGCGGGGAAGAAGGTTCCCCTGAACATACTGTCTTCTTCTGCGGACAACGCACGAACATAAGACACACAGTACACATTAATCGCCTGAACACACAGAACGAACTACATGCCATAATACGCGACCCGGAAAGGTGGACTGAACTCAACAAACTAACGGACGAAATCTCGAAGATCCAACAAATAGAATACTTGCGCAACAGACCCTACCGAAGGCAAGTCGGCCCAAACAGACGTCACGATGCCCAGGGGGACACAGATATGATTAGCACCACGAGTGATGAAGAAGAAACAGATACAGACCAGGGCACGAACACAGATATTGAAGCGTCCAGCGCGGATGATTCATAGTGTCAACCAAGTCAAATTCAAAGAACAGACTGGAACAACCGACAAGAGGTGCACAAGTCACACACAATCCTAAAAACAGATTGCACCTTATATATAAATAGTTAACAGCATCTCCATGTCCAATAAGAGCTTAAAGCTAGGTACCTCTTCAAGGGACCTACGCCTTCCGTTAAGAGGCGGCGCACGTCCTGGATGGAAGGATCTTAATTGTGGTTCCTCTCTTTTGAGCCCAACCCGACGGATACCTATGGTAGATCGGGGAAAACCACCGTTCAGGTCGTGCTGTCGGCGGGGCCGGGAGGTGCTTGCGCCTGATGTACTCTACTAGGAGCCTTGTAGGCTCAACACAAACCGTTAGCGTCATTACCTTATTACTTTTACCACGAGTACCCTTTCATTAGCAACTTTGAGCCAAGCACAAAATCAGTTACCTCTCTATTGTACATCGTAAATATTTTAGCAGGCTGGACATGGAGGTCTTAGTCTTAGTTTCTAGCTTTAACGTACCCTAATCTCTTCTAGTTAAGGTAGTTTTTAGGATGGTAGATGTTAAAGGCATGGTGAGCGACGGCCAGCGTCTTGAGGGTCATTCCAAAACCCGGGCCTCCGCCCACAACCAGGTGACGGGCAATATTATACCTATAACTTCTCCATTCAGTTCTCTTCCTTCCTTCTTTCTAAATATTTAATTTCGTTTTGTTTATTAATATCTTACTTGATTTTGTATTAGTTATAAGTTTTTCTAATGCTGCACAAAGAAAGATATCAAATGGATCTAAACAGAGCCCGCCTCCACGTGGCGGGATACGGGCAACGGTGTGAGTGGGGACGGGAGCCGGTGTGGTGTTACTTTCAGTCACTGCGGATCCCGGACCCAGTCACAGCGGCTAAGTGGCAATATACGACCCACCATAAGAAATTAGACGGTGGGTCATAAAATATAAGCAGCTAGTGAAAAAAAAGTGTCCTTAGGTTAGTTAGGTTTAAGTAGTTCTAAGTTCTAGGGGACTGATGACCTCAGATGTTAAGTCCCATAGTGCTCAGAGCCATTTGAACCATCTTCTTTGGACCTTTTTTATTTCCGCGATCGATTCTAATGGCACGGATCCCAGACTGACAAGCAATATTCAGTTACAACCCGTACGAGCGTTTTGGAAGCTACCTCCTTTGTGGGTCGACTACACTTCTCGAGGAGTCCCAATGAATCTCATTTTGGCATCTGCCTTACACGCTATTAGTTCTATGTGGTCGTCCCGCTTCAAATAGCTCCGTACGCATACTACTAGATATTTTATGGATGTGACCACTGCCCGCGACTTTTCTCCGTCGAGTACAATACCAGGTATTTGTGCCTATTTATGCGCAAAGTGTTATAGTTGTTTATGTTGAGTGTCAGCTGCCACTCCTTGCACTATGTGGTGATATTCCACAGGTCTTCCCTCATTTCACCACAATTTCCAAGCGTTGCGACATCTTTGTATACAACAGCATCATTCATGAAAAGCCTCATGGAACTGCAGACGTCATTCGCTAGCTCATTCATATGCAAGGTGGATTAGAACTCCACCGACAAACTTACAGTGTGTGTTCAGGGATGCCTTCTGAGTATTTTGGTGTAATGGACACACTCTCTCCAGTAGACCCGCCAGGGTAGCCGAGAGCGCTAACGCGCTGCTTCCTGGACTCGGGTAGGCGCGCCGGCCCCGGATAGAATCCGCCCGGCGGATTAAGGACGAGGGCTGGTGTGCCGGCCAGTCTGGATGTCGTTTTTAGGCGGTTTCCCACATCCCGCTAGGTGAATACCGGGCTGGGCCCCACGTTCCGTCTCAGTTACACGCGTCGCAGACATGTGAAACACGTTCGCACTATTCCACGTTTTACACTAGATGCAGACAGCTGGGGTACACTGATTCCATCCCTGGGGGTACGGGGTGGCGGCAGGAAGGGCATCCGGCCACCCCTAAAACTAACCTTGCCAAATCCGTTCTAACCGCGTCGACCCTGTGATCGCTGCGGGACTATGGCGTAAGCGAAAGAAAGAAAGGACACACTCTCTCCAGTGGTACGCTACAGAATTATTGCATTTCGTTTGGTAGCTTGCTTAATTAGCTTTGTATCTGTATCGCACTCAAAACAGTGCATAAAGGTGCAAATGTCGACGAAATGTGCTCTCTGTCTTGTCTGGAATCAAATTTGTTCCATTCACTCATGGTAATTGTTGTTGACAACAGTAATGTCCAATTTAGTCTATGCCCTCAAACTTGAATTCAGCACTGCTCGGCTATGTCTTGGGCTTGTTTTTTCGACAATCATATTCTACGTTAACAGTGATACATAGCAGTAAAGATGGATTTAGTGATGACGAGTAGCCCTCCTGTATGGGCTCGCTGAATGCAGCTGAAGAGCCACACAACGACGCTGTGCAGCGCTGTTGCTGTACAGACGGCAACCCAGTCGCAGTACTGCAGCATCACACCGAGGTGCGAAAGTCATGGGACACACATACAGATGGCGGGAGTATCTCATACACGAGGTATAAAAGGACAGTGTACTGGTGGAGCTGTCACTTGTACTCAGGTGATTCATAAGGAAAGGTTTCCGACGTGACGTGATTATGGCCGGACGACGCGAATTAACAGACTCTGAACGCGGAATGAGAGTTGTAGTTGAATTGCATTGTATTGTATGGGAATGGGGACCTATAAACGACGGAGAGGCTTCGTCCTCGTCGTAGCCCGCAGTGGTACACAACCCCACAACACTCACTCCACCGCCGCCCCACACCGAACCCAGGGTTATTGTGCGGTTCGGCCCCCAGTGCCCAGTGGACCGCCCCCCCCCCCCCCCCCCCCCCGCCTCTACGCCCCTGGGAACGTCTAACACCAGGCGAGTATAACCCCAATGTTTGCGTGGTAGAGTAATTATGGTGTACGAGTACGTGGAGGGGAAGTGTTTGCACAGCAATCGCCGACATTGTGTAACTGAGGCGGAATAAGGGGAACCAGCCCGCATTCGCCGAGGCAGATGGAAAACCGCCTTTTAAACCATCCACAGACTGGCCGGCACACAAGACCTGGACACTAATCCGCCGGGCGGATTCGTGCCTGATACCGGCACGCCTTCCCGCCCGGAAAGCAGTGTGTTAGACCGCACGGCTAACTGGGCGGGCTAGAGCTGTAGTTAGACGCATGGGACATTTAATTTCGGAAATCGTTAGGGACTTCAATATTCCGAGATCCACAGTGTCAAGAGTGTGTCGAGAATACCAAATTTTAGGCATTACATCACGATGGACAGCGCAGTGGCCAACAGACTTCGCTTAAGGGGCTCCGGAACGCCCTGTACTTGCAATGTTAAAATAACTCTTATAAATTACATCTTTCCTCACAAAGTATTTGAGGTAGGAAGTTGAACTTTTTACAGATTATTTATTGGAATATGGGCTACAACTTAACACAGGGATTTTACAAAATTTTAGTTCAGTTATTAAAGATGATTTTTTTTCAATTTTAATGAAAATTCACAACATTTTTTTTGCAATTTTTTATTTATATATTCAAAAATATACAGTTTTTTGGAAAAAGGCTGTGTTAAATTATGCAGAAGGTACTGTGTAACATTTACTGAAAGTTTGAAACAAATATGTTTGGAAGATCCTTAGAAAACATGTAATTAATATGAGAAAATAAAAGTTTTGGGAATCGAGCGACAAAGATTGGATTAACTTTTTAGTGCATTCCAGGTCCATAGGATGGATTATCTTCATCCTCTGCAAACTCCTCCTCCAGCTTCCTCTTGTTCCTTCTCCTGTTTACTCTTGCTTGTATTTCTAGACTCTTTACAGCCCTGTCTGCAGCCCGAAGGCGTTCCTTGTCTAAAGCAAGCATCGCTCGTTGTTGTGTTCGTAGATTTTGCTACCATTTTCTTCAGTTGCAGTTACTGCAACACTGTTCCAAAAGGTGGTCATGTATGAACACTTATCACATTTCAGTTGTATTTCACTAGCAAGTCCTACGTGCTTTATTATGGAGAGTTCCAGACCAACTTCACTACAATGAATACATCTTACACAGTTTGAAAAAATTCCTTTGAGAACCGACATATCAAATATTTTATTCACATCCGATTCGCCCATAAAACATTCATAGTTTTCACTCATTGAACCAAGCTTCTTCTGTGAAGTATTTTCTTTTCCACTTTGACTGCTATGGGCAGGTGTACTTGAGAGGTTAGGTTCACTCACTTGGTTATCGTCTTTATTGTTTACAGTAATAACACATACCTTTGGCTTTCCAAAATTTCTCCTTTTCTTAAAAGCCTTCAGAGGATTTCTAATAACGTTACTTTTACTCATTATTATACTTCAACAAAACAGAGACTCAAGAAACAGAATTAATTACGAATATTTTCGAGATAACGACAGAGTAAATAAACAGGAAACAATCGACAATCACACCAGCGATATATATTGAACCATCACAGGTTAGCCACAACACATACTTTATCTCACATCACTAAAATGTACCTGATGAACACGGACGTTAATAACAACACCATTTGACAGCAGTTTAACAGCGCCACAGTGGGTCACGCCCATGTAGAACACATTTCAAAAAAAATTTAAAAATAGTTGTAGTCTTCGGAATTGAATAAATTATATATCTATTAAAAGGTAATAGTCTGCAGATTCAGAAAACGCAAAAAAGTAAAAATTGAACTTTTCATGATTTTGAGCCTTTCCGGAGCCCCTCAACAACAGAGAGCAGCGGCCTATACGTAGAGTTGTAAGTGCTAACAGACAAGCAACACTGCGTGAGATAACTGCATAATTCAATCTGGGATATATGACGAAAATATCCGTTAGGACAGTGTGGTGACATCTGGTCTTAATGGGCTATGTTAGCTGATGACCGAAGCGAATGCCTTTGTTAACTGCACGACATCGCATGCAGCGCTTCTTCTGGGGTCGTGACCATATCGTTTGGGCCCTGGACGACTGGGAAACTGTGGCCCGGTCAGATGAGTATTGATTTCAGTTGGTAAGAGCTGATGGTAGGATCCGAGGTTGTGCAGACCCCACAAAGCCATGGACCCAAGTTGTCAACAAGGCACTGTGCAAGTTGACCGCGCGGTCTTGGGCGCGATGTCACTGATTGCGAGGCTCCTCCCCCCCGGAGGTTCGAGTCCTCCCCCGGGCATGCCTGTGTGTGTGTGTGTGCGTGTGTGTGTGCGTGTGTGTGTGTGTGTGTGTGTGTGTGTGAGTGTTGTTCTTAGCATAAGTTAGTTTAAGTTAATTAAGTAGTGTGTAAGCCTGGGGACAGATGACCTCAGCAGTTTGGTCCCTTAGGAATTCACACACATTTGAACAGTTTTTTGCAAGCTGGTGGCTCCACAATAGTGTGGGCTGTGTTTACACGGAACAGACTGGGTCCTCTGGTCCATCTGAACCGATCATTGACTGGAAATGGTTATGTTCTGCTACTTGAAAAGCCGGCCGGTGTGGCCGTGCGGTTCTAGGCGCTTCAGGCTGGAACCGCGTGACCGCTACGGCCGCAGGTTCGAATCCTGCCTCGGGCATGGATGTGTGTGATGTACTTAGGTTAGTTAGGTTTAATTAGTTCTAAGTTATAGGCGACTGAAGACCTCAGAAGTTAAGTCGCATAGTGCTCAGAGCCATTTGAACCTTTTTTTTTTTTTGCTACTTGAAAACCATTTGCAGTCATGCGTGGACTTTATCGTCTCAAACATCGATAGAATTTTTATGAATGACAATGGGCCATGTCATAGGGCTACAGTTGTTCACGATTAGTTTGAGGAACAATCTGGAAAATTCGAGGGAATTATTTGGCCACCCAGATCGCCCAGCATCAATGCCATCGAACATTTATGGGACATAATAGAGAGGTAAGTTCGTACACAAAATCCTGCACCGGCAACACTTTCGCAACTGTGGGCGACTGTAGCGGTAGCATGGCTCGATATTTCTGCTGGCGACTTTCAACGACTTGTTAAGTCAATGCCACGTCGAGTTGCTGTACTGTCCCGAGAGAAAGAAGGTCCGACACGATATTAGGAGCTATCCCACGACTTTTGTCACCTCAGAGTATTCCGATGTGTCATAGTTCTGTTTTTCTGGTGATTCCATCAAGACGGTTTCATTTTTGTTTCCATCTGTGTGCCTGCTTATTTGCAGCTGTGTTCAGACTTGTGCACCAGGTGACTGGCTAGTTGTGCTGGGAAGGCAGGACTCACAGTAAGGAACCCGTTGTTTAGCGTGCAAGATGCGGCCCGTCTGATGCGTGCAGAAGGGACTGGTTCTTGGAGCAAGCAGTACATCGTTATGCAGATCCACCAACGGTCGATCGTCGGTCATTCGCGCGTATGTCTTTGGACTCACATTTCGTTCGATATCGTTCTAAAAACGGAATCAGATTCACTTCATCAATTAGATGGGTAAAATTTCATAGAAACATAAAAGCATTATTACGGAAACCTACAAAGCCGTAAAATCCACCGACAATTGGTGTGCTGCTGTCCGGTCATTAAGTGTTACAGCAAGTAAATGTGCTTTTCCTGTGTTTCGATACTGATCACAATGTCACTGTCGCTTGAGTAACTGTCCAGCACAACAGTAAGTTCAAATGGGTTGCAATTGTGAATCTGAAAAACAAAACGTATGTAGTTTGTCAGCTAATAATATAGCCATATTAATCGTCAGTTATGAGACTGTGGCACTGCTGAGATGAATTTAGAAATGAAAGTCATGGATTTGATTTCGGGAGGTGTCAAGTTCTAATCCTGGGTCCAGTGGTCTCAGAGAAAATTGGCTCGTAGGGTTTCTGTTAATGACTTCTGGTGAAGAAAGATATATGGCAATAAATACGCACCTTGGTCGATTTGGATCAACAACAGCAACAAAACAAGAAAAGAATATGAAATTCTTGTAAATTACGGTTCCGTTCAATTACGGTTTCAATTAAGGTTTCAAAAAACCGTTCTAAAGCTGGTATAGCCCTCGTTTTTCCTTACAATTTTTCTCTGCATAATGTTGTCCATGTGTTTTCACTTAAGTTTCGCATCTTGTTTGTTGTTTCTGTTGCTGCTGTTAATGGCTGTCTAATATCTCCTGTGATCTTCTCGGGTTGCCAGTCGGGTTGTACCGTCGTATTGTCGCAACATTTCGACGAGTTTCCTACTTGTCATCTTCAGGCAAAGTCTTTATATGTGTTGTGCATAGTTTTTGAACATAAACACTATCATCAAATAATGCACACCCTGGACTCGCATTCTGGAGGACCATGGTTCAATCCCGCGTCCGGCCATCCTGATTTAGGTTTTCCGTGCTTTCCCTAAATCGCTCCAGGCAAATGCCGGAATGGTTCCTTTGAAAGGGCACGGCCGACTTCCTTCTCCGTCCTTCCCTAATCCGATGAGACCGATGACCTCGCTGTTTCGTCTCCTGCCCCAAACAACCCAACCAACCCAAATCATGCATCTGAGTTTGCAGGGTGTTAAAAAATGAAGCATGTGATGGATGTGACAACTTTTTTTGTGTTTTAGATCAAAATCCTTTCTCTGTAAAGACTGTTAAGGGTGTGACGGAGGGAGCGTTTCATTGTTTCATATATTAAGGTTTTATCCCGTTCCATTCACAGAATATAGTGTGGGAAATGTAACTGCTTCTCTGTACGAGCAGTTAGTTAACTGAGTCTCTCTGCCCGATCTCTAGATGATACGTATTTTTCGAGCTGGGAAATATTTGTAGTTTCTTAACTGAAAGATGCTTCTTTAAGCTTTTTAAGCATGTTCTCAGGAAATGAACGGCCGTCTTTCCTCAGAGGTTCGTCAGTAAAGATTTTAATACACTTTTTACAACTCAAACATATTTGTGGCCATTCACACTGCCCTTGTCGTTGAACGATCGACGTATTCTGTTAGTTACGGCTAGCAGGTGGCCTTCCTGAAATTCTTTCAGTACTCTCATTTTAGTTAACTTAATTAACTGCTAAAAATGGAAGGAAGATTAGACTTCAATGTCTTCCCAACGACTAGGGCATCAGAGACGAAGAACAAGCTCGGGTTGGACTTGTGAGTGGGGTGATGCAGTGGCTAAGGCACTGGACTCGCACTCAGGAAGAACAGTCTATTAATACACGTCGGGCAATCCAAATTTAGGTATAGAATGGTTTCCCTAAATAGTTAGAAGTGAATTTCGGTTTGGTTTCTTTAAAACAGTAATAGCCAATTTCTTTTTCACCCTTGTGTAGCCGGCCAGAGTGGCCGTGCGGTTCTGGGCGCTACAGTCTGGAACCGAGCGTCCGCTACGGTCGCAGATTCGAATCCTGCCTGGGGCATGGATGTGTGTGATGTCCTTAGGTTAGTTAGGTTTAATTAGTTCTAAGTTCTAGACGACTGATGACCTCAGAAGTTAAGTCGCATAGTGCTCAGAGCCATTTTGAACCCTTGTGTAGTCTAAGCGTGTATTCCACTCTTAGACTGCGTGATCTGTGGGATGTTAAATCCTAATCTTCCTTACTTTTTTCGAATAGGCTGAGGATGAAGCAGAAAATCTGCAGTGAAGTTTTCGAAGGAACTGTCCTGACGATGTCAGACTGATTGCAGGAGATACCACCTTCATACAGAAAGAAACTTTGCATTTTTAGAGTTAATCCTTGGATGAACTGATGTGGACGCAAACCTCTGAGTATCTATATCGCATCAGAAAAATGGTTCTTGCAGAAACCTGCCAGTCTTTCTCGCATGGTTTGTGGAACGTCTGTTTACTACATATCGCTGCGCCTGTGCTTTTTAATACATTTCTATTCCTGCCTAAAACTGCTCTCAAAATTCTAGTACAGTGAAGTGTAACGACGCAATATTTTTTGTCTCCAGTCACGCGGTGTATACGAGACGCCCGCTGGTAAAATTCTGCATGACGCCCATCTGGACCTGGAGACTTTCTGCATGGATCGCGAGGTCCTTAGAGTTAAAACTTTTCTCAAAGACAAGATGTCAGATTATGTTTACAACGGTAAGAAACAAACTCTTTGCTTGATTTAACTGTAGCTTTTTAGGTTACCTGAATTACAAATCTAAAGATAATCCGTCTTATTTTATGATGTATTGCCATATACAGATGGGGACTTAAACTGATTGCTTGATTTTCGTCGTTTCAGGTTTCTGGTACAGCCCGGAATGTAACTTTGTTCGCGAGTGCATAACTGCATCGCAAAGAAATGTCACAGGATGGGTGCAGGTGGAGCTCTTCAAGGGTTCAGGTATGCACAAATAAGGACACATTTTTACATCTCGCACAGCTGAGGAAAGCTGAAACTAACTACTCCATTTCAAGCGTACTACACATTGTATCGTCAGTTCTGCACATTGGACCAGATAGTTTCTTGATTACAAGAGGATAAACTAAACCACATCGCCACAGAAATGTATACAGCGTGGACAAAATAAAATTGGCTCGGAAAATATTGTAAGACTGACACGGAATTTTACCTTGTTAATGGACAGGAGAACAGCCCGTCGCAGAAAAAACTGGGAAGCATGATTTCGATGCACCAGTTGCTGTCAAATGTGTGCCCATTCACAGTTCCCACGCGCTCTGCTCCGAGTACTTCGCTGTGCCGTTACGTCTGAATGAATGAGAGGAGTAGATGTGATTAATGATCAGTTGAATGCAACACGGAATGGTGTTTACGAGAAAACAGCGCGTGTTGATTGTCGACTGTTAAGTGAAGCACAGTGGAAAACATATGCGGAACTGTCTGAGCAAGAGCTTAAACCTGGAAGTGTTTTGGTAAAATCTACAGCAAAGTCTGAAATCCAAAACTTACTGTATATGTGTGACTATTCTTAGCACGTTCTGTGACGTTCGTTAGCAACGGTCAGTCCCACCTAGGACTTACTGTAAACACACTGGCGAAACAAAAATTGCAGCACCGAGAACCAGTTGTGCGACATAAACGAAAATTCGCAGGCGCTAGGCGCTAGTAGCGGCCTTGCTGTGCTGTTACTGCGAACGGCTGAAAGCAAGGGGAAACTACAGCCGTAATTTCTCCCGAGGGCATGCAGCTTTACTGTATGGTTAAATGATGATGGCGTCCTCTTGGGTAAAATATTCCGGAGGTAAAATAGTCCCCCATTCGGATCTCCGGGCGGGGACTACTCAAGAGGATGTCGTTATCAGGAGAAAGAAAACTGGCGTTCTACGGATCGGAGCGTGGAATGTCAGATCCCTTAATCGGGCAGGTAGATTAGAAAATTTAAGAAGGGAAATGGATAGGATAAAGTTAGATATAGTGGGAATTAGTGAAGTTCGGTGGCAGGAGGAACAAGACTTTTGGTCAGGCGAATTCAGCGTTATAAATATAAAATCAAATAGGGGTAATGCAAGAGTAGGTTTAATAATGAATAATAAAATAGGAGTGCGGGTAAGCTACTACAAACAGAATAGTGAACGCATTATTGTGGCCAAGATAGATTCAAATGGTTCAAGTGGCTCTATGGGACTTAACATCTATGGTCATCAGTCCCCTAGGACTTAGAATTACTTAAACCTGACTAACCTAAGGACAGCACACAACACCCAGTCATCACGAGGCAGAGAAAATCCCTGACCCCGCCGGGAATCGAACCCGGGAACCCGGGCGTGGGAAGCGAGAACGCTACCGCACGACCACTAGTTGCGGACGCCAAGATAGACACAAAGCCCACGCCTACTACAGTAGTACAAGTTTATATGCCAACTAGCTCTGCAGATGACGAAAAAATTGAAGAAATGTATGATGAAATAAAAGAAATTATTCAGATAGTGAAGGGAGACGAAAATTTAATAGTCATGGGTGACTGGAATTCGGCAGTAGGAAAAGGGGGAGAAGGAAACATAGTAGGTGAATATGGATTGGGGGGAAGAAATGAAAGAGGAAGCCGCCTGGTAGAATTTTGCACACAGCACAACTTAATCATAGCTAACACTTGGTTCAAGAATCATAAAAGAAGGTTGTATACATGTAAGAATCCTGGAGATACTAAAAGGTTTCAGATAGATTATATAATGGTAAGACAGAGATTTAGGAACTGGGTTTTAAATTGTAAGACATTTCCAGGGGCAGATGTGCACTCTGACCACAATCTATTGGTTATGAACTGTAGATTAAAACTGAAGAAACTGTAAAAAGGTGGGAATTTCAGAAGATGGGACCTGGATAAACTGAAAGAACCAGAGGTTGTACGGAGTTTCAGGGAGAGCATAAGGGAACAATTGTCACAAATGGGGGAAAGAAATACAGTAGAAGAAGAATGGGTAGCTTTGAGGGATGAAGTAGTGAAGCCAGCAGAGGACCAAGTAGGTAAAAAGACGAGAGCTAGTAGAAATCCTTGGGTAAAAGAAGAAATATTGAATTTAATTGATGAAAGGAGAAAATATAAAAATGCAATAAATGAAGCAGGCAAAAAGGAATACAAACGTCTCAAAAATGAGATCGACGGGAAGTGCAAAATGGCTAAGCAGGGATGGCTAGAGGACAAATGTAAGGATGTAGAGGCTTATCTCACGAGGGGTAAGATAGATACTGCCTACAGGAAAATTAAAGAGACCTTTGGAGAAAAGAGAACCACTTGCATGAATATCAAGAGCTCAGATGGAAACCCAGTTCTAAGCAAAGAAGGGAAAGCAGGAAGGTGGAAGGAGTATATAGAGGGACCATACAAGGGCTATGTACTTGAGGCAATGTTATAGAAAGGGAAGAGGATTTAGATGAAGATGAAATGGGAGATATGATACTGCGTGAAGAGTCTGACGGAGCACTGAAAGATCTAAGTCGAAACAAGGTCCCAGGAGTAGACAACATTTCATTAGAACTACTGACAGCTTTTGGAGAGCCAGTCCTGACAAAACTCTACCATCTGGTGAGCAAGATCTATGAGACAGGCAAAATACCCTCCGACTTCAAGAAGAATACAATAACTCCAATCCCAAAGAAAGCAGGTGTTGACAGATGTGAAAATTATCGAACTATCAGTTTAATAAGTCACAGCTGCAAAATACTAATGCGAATTCTTTACAGACGAATGGAAAAACCGGTAGAAGCCGACCTCGGGGAAGATCAGTTTGGATTCCGTAGAAATATTGGAACACGTGAGGCAATACTGACCCTACGACTTATCTTAGAAGCTAGATTAAGAAAAGGCAAACCTACGTTTCTAGCATTTGTAGACTTAGAGAAAGCTTTCGACAATGTTGACTGGAATACTCTCTTTCAAATTCTGACAGTGGCAGGGGTCAAATACATGAAGCGAAAGGCTATTTACAAATTGTACAAAAACCAGATGGCAGTTATAAGAATCAAGGGACATGAAATCGAAGCAGTGGTCGAGAAGGGAGTGAGACAGGGTCGTAGCCTATCCCCGATGTTATTCAATCTCTATATTGAGCAAGCAATGAAGGAAACAAAAGAAAAGTTCGGAGTTTGTTTTAAAATCCATGGAGAAGAAATAAAAACTTTGAGGTTCGCCGATGACATTGTAATTCTGTCAGAGACAGCAAAGGACTTGGAAGAGCAGTTGAACGGAATGGATAGTGTCTTGAAAGGAGGATATAAGATGAACATCAACAAAAGTAAAACGAGGATAATGGAATGTAGTCGAATTAAATTGGGTGATGCTGAGGGGATTAGATTAGGAAATGAGACACTTAAAGTAGTAAAGGAGTTTTGCTCTTTGGGGAGCAAAATAACTGATGATGGTCGAATGAGAGAGGATATAAAATGTAGACTGACAATGGCAAGGAAAGCGTTTCTAAAGAAGACAAATTTGTTAACATCGAGTATAGATTTAAGTGTCATGAATTCGTTTCTGAAAGTATTTGTATGGAGCGTAGCAATGTATGGAAGTGAAACATGGACGATAAATACTTTGGACAAGAAGAGAATAGAAGCTTTCGAAATGTGGTGCTACAGAAGAATGCTGAAGATTAGATGGGTAGATCAGATAACTAATGAGGAGGTATTGAAAATAATTGGGGAGAAGAGGAGTTTGTGGCACAACTTGACTAGAAGAACGGATCGGTTGGTAGGACATGTTCTGAGGTATCAAGGGATCACCAATTTAGTACTGGAGGGCAGCGTGGAGGGTAAAAATCGTAGAGGGAGACCAAGGGATGAATACACTAAGCAGATTCAGAAGGATGTTGGTTGCAGTAGGTACTGGGAAATGAAGAGACTTGCACAGGATAGAGTAGCATGGAGAGCTGCATCAAACCAGTCTCAGGACTGAAGACCACAACAACAACTACAACAACAGTAGCACATTATGTGGATGCAAATCAGGTTTGCTTTAAATACCCACTGTACTGGTCGTGAGCTTTAGTTACCTTTGAGATTGGACATGGTGAGTTAATGTTAGTCAAGAATGGCTTTAAGCCGATTAGGACGTCATTATGGACACCTCACTTAATTTCAACGAGGTTGTGTAATAGGGCTACGAGAAGCTGGATGTTCGCTGCTCGATATTGCAGAAAGACTTGACACGAATGTAGCCACTATACATTATTGCTGGCAGCGGGGGTCTCAAGAATGTTCGGTCGCAAGAAGACCAGGCTTCGGCCGGCCACGTGGTACTACTGAGAAGGAAGACCATCACGTTCGGCGTATGGCTCTGGCGCATCGTACTGATCTGCAGCAGCAATCTGAGCAGTAGCTGGCACCACATTAACACAACCAACTGTTACGAGTCGGTTACCTCAAGGACAGCTCCGAGCCAGACGCCTGTAGTGTGCATCCCACTGACCCCAAAGCACCGACATTTGCGACTACAGTGCTATCAAGCGAGAGCTCATTGGAGGGCAGGATTGAGGTCTGTTGTGTTTTCTGGTGAAAACTGTTTCTACCTCGGTGCCAGTGATGGCCGCATGTTGGTCAGGAGGAGGCCATTTCAGGGCCTGCAACCGACCTGTCTGCGTTCTAGATACACTCGACCTAGACGACAACTCAAGTATCATCCACAAACAGTATTAACCGTCCTTGTATTTCCCGACCTAGTGTAACAGGTATGGAACGCCATCCCACAAACTGACATCCGGCACCTGTACAACACAATGACTGCACTTTCGAATGCTTGCATTCGACATTCCGGTGGTTACGCCGTTATCTTGCAATGTTAATCACTGAAAAATATTGCGTAGACAAATGTATTCCCGAGACTTCATTACTCTACATTAATTCTTGGTTTGGTGTTGTGATTTTTTCTGAAGTGTCGGCAGAAGTGCCAACACCGTGTTGTTTGAGGAAGCCGAAATGCACGCTATAAGCTCACGCAGGATGGCGTGAGGTCTGAAACAGGATACTTAATGAATGCTATAAAGAAAAGTACGTAGCTGCTGGAATACTTAACTTTAATCCATCATTTGTATATCGCTCTTGACGATACAAGTTAGACTCTTTAGATACATGCAATATAATGCTAATGGCGCCTTGCTAGGTCGTAGCCATTGACTTAGCTGAAGGCTATTCTAACTATCTTCTCTGCAAATAAGCGAGGCTTCGTCAGTGTTGCATCGCTAGCTAAGTCGTCCGTACAACTGGGGCGAGTGCTAGTAAGTCTCTCGAGACCTGCCGTGTGGTGGCGCTCGGTCTGCGATCACTGACAGTGGCGACACGCGGGTCCGACATGTACTAATGGACCCCGGCCGATTTAAAGCTACCACCTAGCAAGTGTGGTGTCTGGTGGTGACACCACATTTTCTATCAGTGTATTTTATTATGGTGAAATCGTACTGCAAAGCTACAGTGGATACAGCAGCGTGTGTGGGGTTAAACATCCTTAAGGGGACCCGGAACGTCCTATACCTGCAATGTTAAATGTAAGGAACATTTTCTTATGAACTATTAACACCAGAATCATTAAACTTTTACAGTATAATATTACATATATTTAATACCATGTACCATATGGATTTTAATTTATTGGTGTTTTTTGGGAAGATATTAATTATTTTGTCACTGAAAATAATTGACACATTTTTTGGCATAGTGTCTTTGAAATAAAATCTGTTATCAATTATTTATCACAAAAAGGTTATGATACAATGTGTATATTGGCACTGTTCATATTCCTTGAAAATTTTAAGTCTTTAATAGTTTAGCAGAAAATGTTCCTTATATGGCAAAAAAGTAAACTTGTGGAAAACGAGTTTCAAAGTTTCACTGACATTTTAGTGGAGTCCAGCACCATAAGAGCGGTTTTCACTGTCACTAGACATCCCCCCATCTAGCCTTCTTTTCACACCTTTCATTCTTTGTCTGGCTTGCGTCTCACACTCCTTTTCTTTCCTTTCAGCATCCCGTTTCCCCTGATTGTCTATCGACATCATTGCACTCACCATGTACTTTCCGGGCATCACATCCAACTTCTTCAGCACATTGCACTTTATAATGTTACATTTGTTGTACGTAGCAATGGCATCATATACTCCAAAATGAAGAGTATGAATTTCCACAAACACATTTTTTGCGATTCTGGTCCAAATTACATTATTCAGTTGATCCATGCAACTTCTTGCTTGTGCTAGAGACAGGATTTCACTCCATGAATAACCTCACTATTTTCAGAATCATTTCCCAAGGTCGGAGAAATTGTCACAGTTCCACTAGTGTACCTCGGAGGAGGCTTCTTCCTCTTGTAAACTCTGTTACTAAATCGAGGCATATTTGATAAATTCCAGTTACGCAATAGAAATACAACACAAATCGTGCAATAACCACCAAATGCTCAATGTAAACAACAGTATCCAAAGACTACAATATGCAGACAAAACAATTGCCTATCAAATCGTGTTTCCAACATAATGTAAAGTCTTTGGAAAGACCGCGAGTTTTGAAAAGCGATGTTTTCAGTGAACATGTATCTATGGAAATTCAATGTCACAATTTGCCCTCTACAGCACATTAATGAAAATAATATTTTCAATACTTGGAGTTGAGCTACAGGTAAGATTAATATGTCATTTTAAAGAGGAAGATCTGTGCTATTTTATTTCACAATAAACTGAAAACCCAAAATTTCATCATTTTTAGGTTCCGGGTTCCCGTAAGGAGGGACGCAGACGCTATTGTGTGAACCTTTTTACAATGATGAAAAGAGCGACGGATAGCCCTAGTAAGAAGGAATATTTGCTCTCTTCTAATCTCAAGAAAACATGAACATTTGCTAATGTAGGCATGAAACTTCAGCACCTTTCACATTTACAGCAAATATTCGGAGCAAACATAACTGTGAAGTGTCGACGATACACAATGTTTATTGTTATTCTGTGTGCTGTATTAGTGTGTTATTACGCAAGATATGTGTTCAGGTTGCATGGGTCAAATACACGTATGGCCAGTTTCATTTTGTTTGACGAATTCTCCTAAATTAATTCAGGCAAATTCTGGATAGTTCATTCAGTAAGGCTACGACCAATCCGTTTCGCCATCTCAACCCGTGATCTGTCTCTTTAGACCTCAACGTTGATGGTAAGTTATAGCATAGCCTACCTTCCTGTCATGAAGTATGCAATATTTACGCATGATGGTCTGCAAAGTAACGAAAGATACAGTAGGGAAATTTATAGATTGCTTCTAGCGGTTTCGTATGCAATACTCATAATGTATCCCAATAATAAGAAGTCCTTATCCCTTAAGTCAGGATCGTCGGAAGTCAAGGTGTTCAGCATGCGCTCGTGATGCAACCTCCTGCAAAATGATTTCTACCTGTGTATACTGCCAAAATTTGAGCTGACTTAAACTAATAACGAGTAGCTTACCTGGAAAGGCCACACTGATCGGACACTGCATCCTAAACAGAAACGTATACGAGCACTTTTTGGGCGTTTTTTGTCAGATTTTATTTCTTTTTCTAACAGAAATACACGAAGTTTCTGCCACATATGATGGACACTGAAACAATTTAATATTCAATACTTCAAATTATTACAGGCAGATTACTGGCAAAAGCATTGTGAAATAAGCATTAACAGTAACGAGAGTTACGAAGATCACGTATACAGGGTGTTACAAAAAGGTACGGCCAAACTTTCAGGAAACATTCCTCACACACAAATAAAGAAAGTATGTTATGTGGGCATGTGTCCGGAAACGCTTAATTTCCATGTTAGAGCTCATTTTAGTTTCGTCAGTATGTACTGTACTTCCTCGATTCACCGCCATGATTTCATACGGGATACTCTACCTGTGCTGCTAGAACATGTGTCTTTACAAGTACGACACAACATGTGGTTCATGCACGATGGAGCTCCTGCACATTTCAGTCGAAGTGTTCGTACGCTTCTCAACAACAGATTCGGTGACCGATGGATTGGTAGAGGCGGACCAATTCCATGGCCTCCACGCTCTCCTGACCTCAACCCTCTTGACTTTCATTTATGGGAACATGTGAAAGCTCTTGTCTACGCAACCCCGGTACCAAATGTAGAGACTCTTCGTGCTCGTATTGTGGACGGCTGTGATACAATACGCCATTCTCCAGGGCTGCATCAGCGCATCAGGGATTCCATGCGACGGAGGGTGGATGCATGTACCCTCGCTAACGGAGGACATTTTGAACATTTCCTGTAACAAAGTGTTTGACGTCACGCTGGTACGTTCTGTTGCTGTGTGTTTCCATTCCATGATTAATGTGATTTGAAGAGAAGTAATAAAATGAGCTCTAACATGGAAAATAAGCGTTTCCGGACACATGTCCACATAACATATTTCCTTCCTTTGTGTGTGAGGAATGTTTCCTGAAAGTTTAACCGTACCTTTTTGTAACACCCTGTATGTGTATAAATATTTTTTTTAGCGGGAAATTTTCACCAAGCCCGAAGTTAATTAGTACTGCATGCCGCAGTCCACTTTCTCCTTGAGTTGTTGAGTGACTATCTTCTGCACACTCCAGTCGGCGCTATGTCTTGTAACGGCACATCTTAAAGAAAAGAACTGTTACTGTATATTCCGTATAATATTTGGTCCGGTGTTGTCTACCATTTGTAAGCAAGGGGCTACTTTAGCCTCAACAAATTCTCTTACGTAGAAATGGGTGAAGAGTACCAGTAATCTGTAGAAACGGAAGCTGCTCATCATAAAAAAGCGCTTTCCACAGAGATGCCTTCCTTCCCCCCCCCCTCCCCCTCCCCCTTCCGGCCCCACCGGCATCTCCCTATCTTTTTGTTTCATCTTGCTTAGATAATTTATTCCTTCATTGAGATTAGCACCGCTTTATAATTAAGTAAAAGCTACATGTTTCAATAATTCTTTTCACTGTTGTATAGTTCAAAACATGGAACAACGCCAGTACAAAGTGACATTGTCCACAAGAGTATCGCGCGATTCCTATTTCATTATTTCAATGACGATCAATGCAAAGTCGTCACAAACAATAAAAACAAATGCAAAATACACAGTTAACGCTTTCGTTTCCTTGTCCAGTCCTACTCTCCTCATGATTCCCAAAAGAGATACACCTCTACTCCTCGTTTCAGTGCACTCCAATCCATTCCCTTCTTCTTCTTTTTCCTCCTCTTTTATTCACCCTGTGTTTTCTTTTTCATTATTATTATCACTTTGTTCTTCTTCCTCTCCTTCTTGTAGTTCTTTCCCATCCTACCTGACCCAGCCCCTTCGTCTTTTCCTTTGCTATTCCTTGTATGTTTTCGCCTGTCGCAAAACTGTGTCTCCACGGAAACGGTGCCCGGACACGCTTCCCGCTGACAGACCCGTATCTACACCGCTGGGTCTAATCGCACTGTCCGGTAAGCTACATACAGGGTGGTCCATTGATAGTGACCGGACCAAATATCTCACGAAATAAACATCAAACGAAAAAACTACAAAGAACGAAACTCGTCTAGCTTGAAGGGGGAAACCAGATGGCGCTATGGTTGGCCCGCTAGATGGCGCTGCTATAGGTCAAACGGATATCAACTGCGTTTTTTAAAATAGGAACCCCCATTTTTCATTACATATTCGTGTAGTACGTAAAGAAATATGAATGTTTTAGTTGGACCACTTTTTTCGCTTTGTGATAGATGTGATAGATGGCGCTTTAATAGTCAGAAACGTATAAGTACGTGGTGTCACGTAACATTCCGCCAGTGCGGACGGTATTTGCTTCGTGATACATTCCCCTTGTTAAAATGGACCATTCACCAATAGCGAAAAAGTCGATATCGTGTTGATGTATGGCTATTGTGATTAAAATGCCCAACGGGCGTGTGCTATGTATGCTGCCCGGTATCCTGGACGACATCATCCAAGTGTCCGGACCGTTCGCCGGATAGTTACGTTATTTAGTGAAACAGGAAGTGTTCAGCCACATGTGAAACGTCAACCACGACCTGCAACAAATGATGATGCCCAAGTAGGTGTTTTAGCTGCTGTCGCGACTAATCCGCACATCAGTAGCAGACAAATTGCGCGAGAATCGGGAATCTCAAAAACGACGGTGTTCAGAATGCTACATCAACATCAATTGCACCCGTACCATATTTCTGTGTACCAGGAATTGCATGGCGACGACTTTGAACGTCGTGTACAGTTCTACCACTGGGCACAAGAGAAATTACAGGACGATGACAGATTTTTTGCACGCGTTCTATTTAGCGACGAAGCGTCATTCACCAACATCGGTAACGTAAACCGGCATAATATGCACTATTGGGCAACTAGAAATCCACAATGGCAGCGACAAGTGGAACATCAGCAACCTTGGCGGGTTAATGTATGGTGCGGCATTATGGGGGAAGGATAATTGGCCCCCATTTTATCGATGACAATCTAAATGGTGCAATGTATGCTGATTTCCTACGTAATGTTTTACCGATGTTACTACAAGATGTTTCATTGCATGACAGAATGGCTATGTACTTCCAACATGATGGATGTCCGGCACATAGCTCGCGTGCGGTTGAAGCGGTATTGGATAGTATAATTCATGACAGGTGGATTGGTCGTCGAAGCACCATACCATGGCCCACACGTTCACCGGATCTGACGTCCCCGGATTTCTTTCTATGGGGAAAGTTGAAGGATATATGCTATGGTGATCCACTGACAACGCCTGACAACATGCGTCAACGCATTGTCAATGCATGTGCGAACATTACGGAAGGCGAACTACTCGCTGTTGAGAGGAATGTCATTACACGTATTGCCAAATGCATTGAGGTCGACGGACATCATTTTGAGCATTTATTGCATTAATGTGGTATTTACAGGTAACCACGCTGTAACAGCATGCGTTCTCAGAAATGATAAGTTCACAAAGGTACGTGTAACACATTGGAACAACCAAAATAAAATGTACAAACGTACCTACGTTCTGTATTTTAATTTAAAAAACCTACCTGTTACCAACTGTTCGTCTAAAATTGTGAGCCATATGTTTGTGACTATTACATCGCCATCTATAACAAAGCGAAAAAGTGTTCCAACTAAAACATTCATATTTCTTTACGTACTACACGAATATGTAATAAAAATGGGGGTTCCTATTAAAAAAAAAAAACGCAGTTGATATCCGTTTGACCTATGGTAGCGCCATCTAGCTGGCCAACCATAGCACCATCTGGTTTACCCCTTCAAGCTAGAGCAGTTTCGTTCTTTATAGTTTTTTCGTTTGACGTTTATTTCGTGAGATATTTGGCCCGGTCACGATCAATGGACCATCCTGTGTATACGAAACCATCGTTGTAGCCAAAGTTAAAGATGGCATCATCTGTTGCCATGCCGCAAGCCACCGTCTTTGTCCATCGATCGACCGTGAACATTTTGTATAGATGTAGTAGACTTCTAGAAGTGCAGATGTGTTGCAGATACTGAAATGTTGCAGTGTCGGTGGTGGCGCGCTGGTCTCCGGTGGGGCTGTACAACCAGCGGCTGGCGTCGATGGACGAGCACGGAGGTTTCGACCCGTCGCACGCCGACGGCTTCATCAACATACACGGCCTCCGTCTCAAGGAGGCGTGCAGGGCAGCTAACAGCCAGCCGTAGCCCCTTCTCCGCTGTTGCCAGATTCTAGCCTTTCTGTTGTCCTTTATGCCTTTGTTGATATTTCAGAATTGTTACGAAGAATCTCGTTTTATGTCAATATTGCTTTAGCAATCTATTTACATTTGTGCATTGTCAAATCAAAACTGTTCTACATAGCTGTTTACACTGTGTCATGTACAAAATAAAAGAATATTTTCGACAGCGAACATTCAATTCGTCAGTTCTCACAACGGGCTCTGCTCCCAGCAGACAGCAAGCTCATACAGTGTGACAACACCCCTGGCTCGTTTCGGCTTCTGCTAAGGATCATTCCAAAGAGCGGTTGGCACATACACACCACACGTTACTTCCCGTTACAAAATTTACTGGGCTCCACGGCGACCAGTGTGCTCTGACTAACGTAGCGTGCGTCGAGCTAATATAGTACATAAGCAAATGGCGTCCAAGCTCGCAGCTAGGACGCCGTGATTATATGGTGGTGCGGGCACACAACAGCAACTAGGACTCTGTCAAGCTTCCTTTGTTCGGGTTAACCTGTAACAGAAGACGTACATTTGAGATACTCGTGTTCTTATAGCCGTATGAGGAGTGAAAACGCCAAACGTTCTAAATGTCAGTTGTTACACTTGTCAGGAGAATCAGAAAATAATGTATCTCTTTTTGCACAAAACTTATTTGTATCCAAAAAATTAAGGAGGTATTCTGATATCACGGAATTATACTGCTCACTTCATCACTGCAAAAAATTACGAGACAAATTAGAAAATAAATAATTATCATACCTACAGGGTGGCGTACGAAGTGTGTTACCAATTGTTTCTTTCACAATTTACGACGCACATTAGATATCCCGCTGGGATCTCTACGGCAGTACCAGCAGAACTTTGAAAAACAAGTGAGTTACGAAATGACGTGTAATTCACGATACTGCCGCTAGAAGAGTAGTAAGCAGCAATGGCTGACAATGGAAGACTGACGACACAGCAACGATCGGCAATTGTGTTACTTTTTCATGAAACGAAAAGCCTTGTTGTGACTCAGAGGCGTTTTCGACAACAGTTTAACACACGATGGGTCCCTTGCAAGAAGACCATCCATAGGTTGTACGATAAATTTGTACAGGAAGGAACAGTATTGGAAGCGAAGCGACCTCGGCCTAAGCCTGTTTGTTCGCCGGAGAATATTGAACCGGTACGAGTTGCTGTACAGAGAAGTCTCGGGAAATCGTGTAGAAAGGCAGCAGTGCAACTGGGAATACCCAGACGCTCCGTTCAACGCATTCTTCAAAGTGACCTCCGTATGTACCCATACAAGATGACCTGTGCACAGAAGCTCACTGAAGAACACAAGCAGCAGAGACTACTGTTTGCTCAGTGGGCGGAGGATAGGGAAGAAACTCTCAACAACGTTTGGTTTTCAGACGAGGCGCATTTTCATTTAGATGGTGTGGTTAACAAACAAAATGTACGCTTTTGGGCCACTGAAAACCCACAAGTGCTTCATGAACGACAACATTATGCTCCGAGGATTACAGTGTGGGCGGCAATTTCCAGTCGCGGACTTATTGGACCCTTTTTCTTTGAAGAAACAGTGAACAGCGAGCGTTATTTGATCATGCTTCGTAATAGCTTCATTTCACAGCTTCTTGCTACTACCTTGCCCTTCAACACGCAGTGGTTCATGCAAGATGGAGCAAGGCCACATGCTGCAAACACTGTGTTGCAGTTATTACACGAGCATTTCGACATGCGGATCATTTCACTCAGGTTTCCAGGTCGCTTCAACGACGGACAAAATTGGCCCCCAATAGTCCAGACCTCAATCCATGTGACTTTTTTCTTTGGGGGTACCTAAAGGAAAAGATTTTCCCGAAACGTCCACGTGATTTAACGGAGCTCAGAAGACTTGTTCTTCAAGCTTGCAGTGAAATTACGGAAGACATGTGCCGCAGGGTAATCACTAACTTCAGTGTTCGTTTGAAGGAAGTTGTTGTTGTTGTTGTGGTCTTCAGTCCTGAGACTGGTGTGATGCAGCTCTCCATGCTACTCCATCCTGTGCAAGCTTCTTCATCTCCCAGTACTTACTGCAACCTACGTCCGTCTTGAATCTGCTTAGTGTATTCATCTCTTGGTCTCCCTCTATGATTTTTACCCTCCACGCTGCCCTCCAATGCTAAATTTGTGATCCCTTGATGCCTCAGAACATGTCCTACCAACTGGTCCCTTCTTCTTGTCAAGTTGTGCCACAAACTCCTCTTCTCCCCAATTCTATTCAATACCTCCTCATTAGTTATGTGATCTACCCATCTAATCTTCAGCATTCTTCTGTAGCACCACATTTCGAAAGCTTCTAATCTCTTCTTGTCCAAACTATTTATCGTCCACGTTTCACTTCCATACATGGCTACACTCCATACAAATACTTTCTGAAACGGCTTCCTGACACTTAAATCTATACTCGATGTTAACAAATTTCTCTTCTTCAGAAACGCTTTTCTTGCCATTGCCAGTCTACATTTTATATCCTCTCTACTTCGACCATCATCAGTTATTTTGCTCCCCAAATAGCAAAACTCCTTTACTACTTTAAGTGTCTCATTTCCTAATCTAATACCCTCAGCATCACCCGATTTAATTCGACTACATTCCATTATCCTCGTTTTGCTTTTGTTGATGTTCATCTTATATCCTCCTTTCAACACACTGTCGATTCCATTCAACTGCTCTTCCAAGTCCTTTGCTGTCTCTGACAGAATTACAATGTCATCGGCGAACCTCAAAGTTTTATTTCTTCTCCATGGATTTTAATACATACTCCGAATTTTTCTTTTGTTTCCTTTACTGCTTGCTCAATATACAGGTTGAATAACATTGGAGATAGGCTACAACCCTGTCTCACTCCCTTCCCAACCACTGCTTCCCTTTCATGCCCCTCAACTATTACAACTGCCATCAGGTTTATGTACAAATTGTAAATAGCCTTTCGCTCCCTGTATTTTACCCCTGCCACCTTTAGAATTTGAAAGAGAGTATTCCAGTCAACATTGTCAAAAGCTTTCTCTAAGTCCACAAATGCTAGAAATGTAGGTTTGCCTTTCCTTAATCTTTCTTCTAAGATAAGTCGTAAGGCCAGTATTGCCTCACGTGTTCCAATATTTCTACGGACTCCAAACTGATCTTCCGCAAGGTTGGCTTCTACTAGTTTTTCCATTCGTCTGTAAAGAATTTGCGTTAGTATTTTGCAGCTGTGGCTTATTAAACTGATTGACCGGTAATTTTCACATCTGTCAACACCTGCTTTCTTTGGCACTGGAATTATTATATTCTTCTTGAAATCGGAGGGTATTTCGCCTGTCTCATAGATCTTGCTCACCAGATGGTAGAGTTTTCTTAGGCCTGGTTCTCCCAAGGCTGTCAGTGTTAATGGAGTGTTGTCTACTCCCGGGGCCTTGTTTCGACTCAGGTCTTTCAATGCTCTATCAAACTCTTCACGCAATATTGTATCTCCCATTTCGTCTTCATCTACATTCTCTTCCATTGCCAGAATATTGTCCTCAAGTACGTCGCCCTTGTATAGACCTTCTATATACATCTTCCACCTTTCTGCTATCCCTTCTTTGCTTAGAACTAGGTTTCCATCTGAGCTCTTGATATTCATACAAGTGGTTCACTTCTGTCCAAAGGTCTCTTTAATTTTCCTGTAGGCAGTATCTATCTTACCCCTAGTGAGACAAGCCTCTACATCCTTACATTTGTCCTCTAGCCATCCCTGCTTAGCCATTTTGCACTTCCTGTCGATCTCATTTTTGAGACGCTTGCATTCCTTTTTGCCTGCTTCATTTACTGCATTTTTATATTTTCTCCTTTCATCAATTAAATTCATTATTTCTTCTGTTACCCAAGGATTTCTACTAGCCCTCGTCTTTTTACCTACTTGATCCTCTGCTGCCTTCACTACTTCATCCCTCAGAGCTACCCATTCTTCTTCTACCGTATGTCTTTCCACCATTTGTGACAATTGTTCCCTTATGCTCTCCCTGAAACTGTGTACAACCTCTGGTTTAATCAGTTTGTCCAGGTCCCATCTCCTTAAATAAAGTTAGGAAACGAAATGGTGGGCATATTGAGCATGTGCTGAGTTAGAACAAATCTCCGTGGACGGCTCTTGATTGTAGTATATGTTCCTTTCAGATTGTATTGACAATAAAGTTTATATTCAAAAAGAAAATGATAACACATTTCGTGCGCCTCTCTGTAGGAACTAATTGGTTCTCACGGACAATAAGCAAGTTTTTATTTCGAGTGTCATTAATACTGATGGTCTACGTTTTATTTGTGATAATACAGGTACGGAAATACAGCAGTAATGGTTTAACTAGTTGAACAGTAGTCGACAAAAATCATTTCTCATATCTTTTAAAAAAATTTTTGCGAGAGAATAATAAAATTGAATTCACGAAAAAATCTCCCAGTATTGACTTCTGTATCTTACACGATCCCGTTCTCGGGGTTAGTAGTTGAAAAGTTTACTGTAGAACTCCCTGTCGTATTGAGAAAGAAAGGCAGCTTCGTCAACAGGTCTTGCTGTTTGGAAACTGATAAATATCGCTGATCTTCCAAATGAAGCACTGCATGGCACACATCAGCCACGGTCTTTCATGTTTCGAAGAAAATGAAATTTGCCAGTCTTATATTTCACAACGAAAAATTTTAATAACTATTTGAGATGGGCGAATACGAGTCACTTTGACCACAAAATGGTTCAAATGGCTCTGAGCACTATGGGACTTAACATCTGAGGTCATCAGCCCCCTAGAACTTAGATCTACTTAAACCTAACTAACCTAAGGACATCACACACATCCATGCCCGAGGCAGGATTCGAACCTGCGACCGTAGCAAATCTTGCAGAGAAAAGACTGGCGCGTGGCACTTGAAACTCCAGGCGGAAGCACTGCTTGTCACAAACACCGTGACTAACCTCATCAGGATTGTTTGAAACATTTTCTTCACGGTTTGGCACTTGGAACAAGTCCAGGGGCAGGCGACAGAGTATCAAGAACACAGTATCATTGAAAACGCGTTTTGTGTAAAAATGGCGCTTGGGACGTTTGAATTTCCACTCTTCAGTTTTTTTCTTTCATCCCCTTCCCTGTTTAAAACAGTACCCACGAAGTAAGAAAAAGAACACTGGCATTACTGTTCATTGCTTCTTTATACTTGTTTTTGAGATCACTAAACGTCCTTCGGGGAGAGTAGAATTTAGCTCCTTGCTTCTTGACCGCCTTGAAACCAGTATCAGCGAATTTCACAAACAGCTATAGCCTAAGAAGCCTCAAGTAAATCTCACATCTCGATCACATAAATTGACAGAGCATTTACATAACTTGCTATATATGTATACACACGCTAACAATAAACGCTTTCTCACATAGCGTTTGTATTTTAAAAAAAGAAAAAAAGCTTATTAACGGTATTTTCTCAGTCCTCGTTAATTTTATCCGTTCGAGAGGAAGACGTTTTGCCTCGAAAGATTGAATAACGACACGAGGTTATCTTCCTCATCCCTTTCCCCTCTTTTCTGTACCATTACTTTGTGTTCTAAAAGGAGCAAACTAGCAGGTGCACATGCAAGGATCCAGCTGCTAGAGCTTAAGCATGTTTCTCATTGAATTAAATATGCTTGTTTTTAGAAATTGCAAGGTAAAGCAGCTGCTTGCACACTTTTTTCTGCGGAAAGACCTCTTTAAAAGAGGACGGGACGAAACTAATAATCGTTTCGTTCAAATCGAACACATCGATGTGTTCTGTTAGTTCATTAAGTCTATGCTCACCCTCGAAAGCGACACAGTCATATCTTCTGTTTAGGGTTTAGGTGTTGGTTATGAGATACATTGAGGCAGAATTTCGACCCCAAAATATAGTTATTAGCTGGAGGGGAGTGAACACTGAAAGTTTCTTTTAAAAAATAAATATCATTGTTAAGTTTCTATTTTCTGATTTTGCATTGGTAATTTCTTTGCTTTGATTGTTTGAAAGGTTGTTTGAGAAGTAGCGTCTATTGAAAACCATGAAACGAAACAAAAGTTAATCTGACTGAGTGATTTCCAAGAAGGTGTACTGAGTCGCTTAATAAAGAAAACCAGATTCTACATAAGTTCTCTTCAAAAATCGTAACACTCTGTTTCATGCTTCTTTACTTATGTGACATGAAATTTGACAATACATTTACTGATTTCTGGTTGAATGAAAGGAAGTCCCTTTAAATCTTAAATGTATTTTTTTTCTTTTTCTCTTTTTGGCTTACTTGTGGCAATGAATAACGCTCGGGAAACTGCTCTCTGGAAACTGCTCTCTGGAAACTGCTGCTGCTGCTGCTACTGAAAGCTACTAAAAAGTCTCGTCTCATTTACTGAGTGGTAAAGTAACTACAGGTGAACTCTGTGTGCAATGTGTCCACGTAATGTGTCTGCATTTTAAACTGCAGTTCTGAAACTTTATCTAGTGAATGACAAAGACTGGAAAATGGAAGATGGCGTGATAAATTACGTTAATGCTGATTCCTTTAAAAGATGTATTGGCAAAATTAAAAAAGTCGCTTTACAAAAGTATTCTTCGTTATAACCCAGAATTGCAAAGAAAAGATGTTAAAAATATATAGGTTCATCGTGTATTACAAAAAGGTTGCACTAATTGAGTTAATCTTTCCTGAATTGTCTTTAATGTTACCTAATTAACAAGACGGGAAAGTTCTGTGTTGGAGACCAGATTGTTATAATGGTGTGCAGGCAGCAGCTCGCGCGCAATTAAAGCAAGGAAAATTATTACCTTATTATGAAGTCTTCATCAAATCGTTCAAAAATCTTTCTCTGCCACAGTAAAGGTATCAATAATCATATTATAAAATGAATTTCCTCAATAATGATAAATTTTCATCATTCTTGTCATGCCGCTCACTTCGCGATTGCCCAATGCGGACTCACTGTCGCTGCGACCACCGTCCGTGCGGAACGGCCGACACAGAGATATTAATGCAGATGTGCAGCGTCGCAGATGACATTGAAAGCTGTCTCAGAAGCAAAGTAAGGACGACTGCTGTCTGTGTATCCAAGTTATGAGGGAAGCTAATAGTGAACATCAACACCCGTTGAAGAGAAGGGAGGGAAACGTTTTCGTAACATAAAGACGGCGTTAGCACCACAGTCCCAACTTGTTAACGGCCTGAAGCGTCGCATTCCGGCACTGCAAGACTCAGTACGAAGTCTCATTTATATAGCAGTTATGATTGTAGCGGGAGAAAAACAGAACTACTTCGGTGAGTGTGATTAGTTGGTTTGGTGGAGGAGACCAAACAGCGAGGTCTTCGGTTCTGTCGTGTTAGGAAAGGATGGGGAAGGAAGTCGGCTGCGCCCTTTCAAAGGAACCATCCTGGCATTTGCCTGAAGCGATTCAGGGAAATCACGGAAAATCTAAATCAGGATGGCCGGACGCGGGTTTGAACCAGTGTGCTAACCACTGCGCCACCTCATTCGGTCTCGGTGAGTGTGAGAAATATTCTAAAATCCACACACGGCCGCCGAAAAGGTGTTGACCTCTTCTGTGGCATCCGCCCTAAGTCAAGATTAGTCGTACGGTTCACTATATGAATGCGAATTATGTGGAGTACTGTCGTTTTTATAACGATGGTTGTCTCTTGAAGAACGGCTCTTATAATGTTAATCGTCAATGTACGGGGCAAGAACGGGTCCATTCTTAGAGAACGTGAACGTGACTTAAAACTTAGAACAAACCGTAATAGTGCACATAACTTGGCGGAACAAAAATTTCTCTGATCCATAAGACTTCTTTCACTCAGGGACGCTTCCCCTTGGCTGTAAGGCGATATGTACGACAGAGAGTGAAAAATAACGTTGCCTTGACAGTACCACAGAAAAAGCTAAGAAAATAATACTCTTTAACACGGATAAATGGAGACAAGATTGAAAACAGTCCTCCGACGTTATTAAACACTAGACTCTGCCAAGGCCGGAAATTCGAAACTGAACAGTTGCACTGGTTTCCAAAAATCAAGGAGGAATTAAAACGTCAGTTATAATTCAGAAGTTTATGTGTAAAATGTGATAAAACTTAGTCAAAGTGTAGAACATAAGAAACACCTAAAATAAAACACGTAACCACATTTTCAACCAAAGAGATTATGTTCGTACGTAAAACGTAGCTTAGACGTATACTGTGATGATGTAATTTTTATAGCCGGCCGCGGTGGCCGATCGGTTCTAGGCGCTTCAGTCCGGAACTGCGCGACTGCTACGGTCGCAGGTTCGAATCCTGCCTCGGGCATGGATGTCTGTGATGTCCTTAGGTTAGTTAGGTTTAAGTAGTTCTAAGCTCTAGGGGACTAATGACCTCAGATGTTAAGTCCCATAGTGCTCAGAGCCATTTTTTTGTAATTTTGATATGGCACTAGTAACATCAGTGAAGATTCTGCTTACTTAAATCAGGCTTATGTTATTGACGATGCACGAGAGCAGATAAGATCACACTGATATTTGTTGCGTGACATTTGCAATTTTTGAAATAGTAAAAATACGCACCGGAATATGGCAACATATTTTAAATAAAAAGGGAAAAAAAAGGAAAACTAGAAAGAAAGAAAATTGAGCCATCTGCGAGGAATCTGAATGCTAGTACACCAGAGCCTGTTTGGGCCACGAATGAGTAAATGTTTGTGTTTTTCTTATGGCTACTATATCTAGCAATACACAACGTTTACTTGACATTAAAAATCATTACAAGAAAAATTAAATTGCATTTAATAGCAACTGAGAATGTATTTAAGTTACCTACATTATTAGAATCTCAGAGACTATTTTACAGAGAGGGCAAGGCTGTGACATCAGCTATCCTCGATCAATCAAGGACGTTCAATGCGCCAGTCTGCTTTTCCTCGATACAGAAAATCTCTTGTGGCGGAGTAACTTGTGTCCGCTGGCACGGTTGCCGTTCGCTCAACTGTGGCACCGGAGGCTATCCCCAGCTAGCATGCAGCAGCTCCGCTAAAGAAATCCCAGATCGAATCTCTTCATCAGAAACGCCCACAGCAGACTTCTCCCAAAAGTGGTCTCTCGTTTCTGCCAGTGTCCAGGAAACCTCTCACTGGGGACATTCTCAATCTGACTACCTAAAAAGTGTTTCAGTTTCGTAAATCTATACTGTGGTTATAAAATATATTTGTGCCAAACAACTATTATTAGCAAAGATAGAAAATTGTTACTCAAATATCTGCGTGCAGTCTCTGAACTGCAACAATTAACCGCTCCCCCCTTCCTCCACCCTGATAAAGCATACCCAATACGTAATGCTGATCATTGGGACCAGATTGACCATGCTTTGAATCCTGAGCCTTTAACCGCGAAACGGGCTGATTCACATAGTCGAACATTGTCGGTTTGTAGAATGAAATCATCACCTGTAGTGATAGCATAAGAATGCAGAGGGGTACCAGTGCCTTTCTTCCTGCTTACCACCGGCGACCGGAAAGGGGGAAAGTAATAATGCCCCATTATATACCCTCCGCCAGATGCCGCACATTGGCTTGAGAAGTAGGGATGTAGATGTAAATTTAGATGCAGATCATAAAGCATCAGCGATGTCGTCTTTATTGACATGTGCAGTCTCATTTTCAGGAGGAAAGATATGGTGGTTTGTGCTCCTTCTTTTAGCTATATCACGCTACACACAGAAACTGCCTCGTCCAAAGGCGTTTCTTACACTGATGCTTGATAGAAGATAACTGGTTGCAATTTAAAGTCTAGTAATGTGTCATCATTCTGAAAGCTAAGCCGAGACTCACCCTCAAAAAGAAATCACGTCCATTGGTATAAGGTTCAATGTGAACGTTGACGTATTCATTGCAAATGCTTGCGGTTAATTACTCTCATTGTTTTTGTGTCTCTTTTTTTGTGTCGTGTCTTGGGGTTAAGCTGAAATCAGAGTTTCTAACTTGATCTAACGTAATATACAATAGTTGAGAAATATTTATTGCCGAAAGATAAGCACATTATCTGATCAAAAGTATCCGAATACCTACTAGTTTACATTAATTATGGGCTGGTCCACCTTTTATGACTTCTTGAACTCTGCTGGGGTCACTTCCAATGAAGTATCTGAATGTCTGTGGAGGAATGGCAACCCATTCTTCCTCAAGCGCCGAAACCAGAGAACGTAGTGATGTTGGACGCTGGATGGTGGTAACCTCCTATGGGACCAAATTGCTGATGTCATCGGTCCCTAGGCTTACACACTGCTTGATCTAACTTGAACTAACTTACGCTAAAGACAACACACACAGCTATGCCCGAGAGAGGACTCGAACCTCCGGCGAGGGGAGCCGCTCCGACCGTGACAAGGCGCCTCAGACCGGGAGGCTACCACGCGCGCCCTGAACGCTGGGTCTGGAGTGAAGCCGATAATCTATCCCAAAAGTGATCCATTGGATTGAGACAGTCCATTTCATGGATGTCACTGTCCGCATACCGTTGCCTCACAGATACTGCTTTATGACAGGGTGCACTGTGCGATCTGTCTTTCTGATGGCGTATTCCTGCCTAATTCTCGGATGTCCGCTCAGGTCATGTAAGTTCTCTACGGCCATAGTATACCGTAGATTACTACACAACCAAGATACGTAGGTAATCTTCCTTCCTCTGGGACTGCGTGATAAAAGAGGTCATTGGAATCAGGGTTTAAGGGGATCTAATTAACAACTGAGTCAGGCGTGGACCTCAGCAATGTGCGGGAGCAACCAGAATACCGTACAGTGAGGTCCACAGCTGACTACGATAGCGGGGACACTGGATACCGGACGTCGTCATCCTTACCACCATTACCACCGCCACCTCCCAGCATAGCGGCTGGAGCGGAGTGACGGAGGGGTTAACTGGTTGGTTGATTCGGGGGAGGGGACCAAATAGCGAGATCATCGGTTCCATCAGATTTGGCATGGATGGGGAAGGAAGTCGGTCGTGCCATTTCAAAGGAACCATCCCGTTATTTGCCTGAAGCGATTTAGGGAAATCACGGAAAACCTAAATGAGGATGGCCGGTACGGTTTTAAACCGTCGTCTTCCCGAAAGCGAATCCAGTGGGCTGACCACTGCGCCACCTCGCTCGGTGACGGAGAGGGTAAGGGTCATTGCATACACGGTGAGTGAGGAGCGAACGTACAACTTTTGAGGGGTGACAGTGTTAGTGATTCTGAACAAAAAACTTCATATAGATAAATGCCCTATTCCGAATGTTTTCCGAGATGGAACACACTAATATCACTTTCGTACGTATTTCTCATATAATTAAAAACTGCATCCTCCAGTGAAAATGTGTCTCAGCACACAATTTAACTACATTAAATTTACTACGAAAAACGACCTATCCATTTTATCTCTAGCACTAATGGCTTGCGCGAAGAGAGCGCGAGAATATCGGAAATCACGTGCGTCGCTCATGCGCTTGTAGTTTAGCTAGTTTTTGCAGATCAATTTGATGTACCTTCCCGACTTTACTTCCTTTACGCTATTGTGGTGCGTTGTAAACCCTAGAACCGCTTGGCCACAGCGGCCGGCTAAAAAAGATTTACTTTGCATAATGACGGGTTAATGACTGACCTGCTTAACACTTTGGCTGCGGCATCGGTGCAGGCGCGCAACTCTGGCAACGCCTGGGAACGTGCCACTGCGGGCCGGTAACACTCTGCAACGGCAGGTACCGCTCGGAGCCGACGCTCCTAAGCACGCCTGAGCGACAGGCCGACGTCAACACCTTGTAACATCTGTAGGATCATGTTCTATAATGACTTAATGATGACGCCTACACTTAGAGGTTTCCAGTTACAGATCCTAGATCCCTCTTTTGTATTTTCGCTCAGCAATATGTTGACTGCGTTATCGTTCGTTTCGTCACCTACAAGTTGCAACAATTCGTCTGCTCCCAATAATCTGAAGAAATCCTTAGGAGAATTGCCGGCAGGATGAATTTGCAGAACTTCTTTCTTCGTAAATGGGTGATACTGCATATTATGTGGTTCTTTAGGCCAGGACTCACCTGGATTATCTCCGTGTGACAGGTCGGGCTCTTTTTCGCCGTCGATTTCCACACAATCGTCGTGATTCGTATCGTCAGATTTGGAACTGTCACGAAACAGATTTGAAAGCTGTGCTTCCACTCTATCATCACTCTGCAATTCTTTTGCAGCCTCTAAATGACAATCTCCGTGGTATGCCTCGTCCTCACTACACAGAAAATCACTGTCGTCTAGTACACTAAGTAACAGTTCGTTTGTCAATTTGACACTTTTCCTGCTCCTTTTCACAGGTCCAGGTGTTGGTTCATTAGCCGCCATTACCATCAATATACGATCGATAACTGACCACACAAAACAAAAGTTTACACTCTTTGATGCCAGCTTAGACGCTGCAACTAAACTGAGTAATCCGACAGTGAGCGCGGACGCTTATAAGCGCCAGCCGCACTGGCTCGTGGCTTGTTTTGACGCTTATAAGCGTCAGCCGCAGCGAAAGTGTTAATCTCACTAGTATATGTTATTTGTTTGCAATTTAGGACCTATTAACGACAAGATTATTTTGTTCAGTCACACCCTTAGGACATATTGCCAAAGTCTATTGTTGTTTATTTTCTTCTATGAACAATCGTTGTAAACTGTATATAGTTCAGTAGTTAATGTGTCACATATTTAAACTTACTTAAATAATCTTAAATCGCATTTACACTGAAATAATGTTAACATTTTTTATCTCTGGAAATGGAAATACTCTGTAGTGCACTAGTCTAAAATCTTTGATCCTACAAAATTCCAATGCACCACTTATTTATCTTTGTATCTGATGATGGCATAACAGCCAAAAATCGGCAACTGTCGTTGTAGGACAGCTCTGGACAGGAGAGTACATCATTACCGAGCAAGTACACAGGCAAACAGAAGATTTACTTAACTTGTATTTCTCCGAGCATATGTAGATTCGTTACAAGTAACGCAGCAACAAACAGAATCCAGCTCATACAGTAGCAATTAGGATGAGGCTGACTGTACGAAGCACGAATGACGGTGTCGTAGCGATGGGGCTCCGACTGCGTGTGGGTCGAGCAGCTGCCGCCGGACGTGCTATATTGCGGTGGTGGAGTGCGCTCGTAGTCACATGCAATACTTCATGGTTCAAATGGTTCAAATGGTCAAATGGCTCTGAGCACTATGGGACTCAACTGCTGAGGTCATTAGTCCCCTAGAACTTAGAACTAGTTAAACCTAACTAACCTAAGGACATCACAAACATCCATGCCCGAGGCAGGATTCGAACCTGCGACCGTAGCGGTCCTGCGGTTCCAGACTGCTGCTGCAATACTTCATCATTTGCTCAAAGCACTATAAGCTCTCGTATGAAAGTCACCGCTAAATAGCAACACCGTAATCAAGAAATGGATATACTAGAGGTTTTAATACTTAACTTATATCTGCAGTGCTTAGAGAGGCGATGATACTTTCTTACAAACTGAAGTCACGTGATCACTCTAGACACCACCAGGTTCCGAGTAACACAGATTTCATCCAGCCTTGACATCCAAATTATTTCGAGCAGTTTCAATTAGGTTTTAACAACGTGGTTGTTTCTACGCTGCTCATTTGAAAGCTTAACCAGCTTTTAAAAAATCATAGCGTAGCACACTACTCTCCTGTAACATTTATTTTTGAATGTTAAATTTTGTAATTTCAGCTTTCCTTCTCCTGTTTTCTATTTAGTACTGCACTGAATAACGAATGAGTGTACGGATGATTTCAATACGTCAAGTAATCTTACATCACATCACAGTTAAATGGTATTCTCTGAAGTTTCTTTTGCTATCGAAGGTTAAAGCTTACCTGTCTGCAACTAGGTAGGATGGTTTGAGTTTTTATTGATCTTGTTGCAGATCGAAATGACTATACTGAATTCTTGGCAGAGTAACAGGTACGTAGAGCCACATGGAATGCTGTCAGAATAGTAGTTGTGTTATGATCTTCAGTCCCAAGACTGGTTTGAAACAGCTCTGTCTTATCCTGTTCTATCTTATGCAAGCTTCCTCCTCTCCGAATAATTACTGTAACCTAAATCCTTCTGAATCTGCTTACTATATTCCATTGTTGGTCTCTCTCAACGATTTTTACCCGCATACTTACACTCAAGTACTAAATTGGTGATCACTTGATGTCTCAGAATGTGTCCTATCAACCGATCCCTTCTTTTGATTAAGTCGTACCACAAATTTCTTGTCTCCCCAATTCTATTCAGTACCTCCTCATTAATTACGCAGTCTATTCATCTAATCTTCAGCATTCTTCAGTAGGGCCACATTTAAAAAGCTTCCATTCTATTCTTGTCTAAGCTGTTTATCGTCCATGTTTCACTTTCATACGTGGCTACACTCCAAACATATACCTTCACAAAAGACTTTAACTCTTAAACCTATATTCGATGTTAACGAATGTCTCTTTTTCAGAAACGCTTTTCTTGCCATCGCCAGTCAACATTTTATAATGTTCCTACATGGGCCATCATCAGTTATTTTCCTGCCCAAATACCAAAACCCATTTACTACTTTTAGTGTATTTTTTTCTAATCTCATTTCCTGAGCATCACCTGATTTAATTTGACTGAATCCCATTACACTTGTTTTGATTTGTTGATCTTCATCTTATATCCTCCTTTCACGACATTGTCAGTTTCCCTCTTCTTCTTCAAGATTAATGGAGATATCAACGATCCAAATATAATATTTGGAAATAATAACATTCAAGATCACAAGGATAGTTTATTAAAATGTGTATGGACCAGCAACCGCTAAATGACGATTCTCAACTGCTGGAGAGAGCGCACTCGCAGCATAATCGCTCGAGATTTGTGGAGTTTTCAGCTCGTGGGGAATGACTCCGAACTCACTTGATGGACCTACAGTATTTTCATTGATGTCGGTTGCCACCTGCTTTGCTGTTGACAAAAACAGAAAAATAGAACATAGTACATGAGGAATTAGGTTTACCTCATGTGTGGTTTTATGGATAACATATGAACATTAATGTCGCCACTACAACTTCGACGTTTGTTATTTGTCACTTGTCCGTGGGGACATTACAATCTGTGACATACCACTCTCGTACAGCCACGCATTGATACAAGTTTTTTTCGTACTGGGAAATAGAGTAGGAATATACTGCCCCAGTGATTCCCTTAATATAGTAAATATCCCCAGAACCTACCAAAATATCGCCGGCCGGAGTGGCCGAGCGGTTCTAGGCGCTACAGTCTGCTGTGTTTCCCCATGGCACCGCCTCGCCACTGATGCGAATTTGTGGCAGTGCATGTTGAAACGGGCTCCTGCTGATCGCCAGTATCTGGGTTTTGCTGGTGTTGAAGGAGAGGCACGATTTAGCTGCCCAGCCGACGAGATCATCAGAGACCGTTTGTAGGTGGTGCTGTAATCCGCTGTTCTTGGTATGCCGGACTTATACAGTTTGTACAGTATTGGTCCCAGGACTGACCCCTGTGGTGCGCCTGCAGTTATGCCCCTCTCGGTGGAGATACCTTCATGGGTTCGAACGTGGAATGTTCGTCCTTCGAGGTACGATTTCAGTAGGTGGACGTGTGACATGGGGAGGCCTAGATCTAAATGTCTGTAAAGGAGCCCCTCATGCCACACAGAATCGAATGCTCGGGATACATCCATGAAGACAGCTCCAAAGTACTCTCTATGTTCGATAGCACACATTGCTTTTTCAACAAGTCGGAGCAGTTGATGGGTCGTTACGTGGTCTCTCCTGAAACCAAATTGTTCTTCAGGTAGAACATTAGGCGGCAGAGGTACAGCCTCTCGAATACTTTCGATAAGGCTGGTACCAGGCTTATTGGTCTGTAGTTTGAGGGTTTTCGTGTATCTTTGCCTGGCTCTGGTATTGCCAGGACTTCTGCATGTTTTCATGCCGTGGGATACCTTCTTGTGCGCAGTTCTTTGTTGAATATTTCTGCTAGGTGATTTGAAGCCGCAGATTGGAGTTTTTTATCATCTGATCTTTTAGAAGGTCAGGACCGCCTGCTTTCCTGCTATTGAGATGGCTGAGCTGCTCTGCTACCCCCTCTTCAGTTATGGGAGTGTTGTCATCTTCTCCCTGTTCTTTCAGAAATCATGGGAGATGGTCTGCTGCTTCTTGGATCTTAGCAGGGCCTATGGGGTTCGTGATGAGTCTAAAATTTTCGGCAAACGCGTCGGCAAGGGAGGTTGCTTTCTCATCTGGTTCTGTTATTACTTCTCCACCAACTTGTAGTAGAGCTATACGTTGTGGCTTTCTCAGCATGGATTTGATTACTTTCCAAGCGGAACCGTCTTCTGGTTTGAGTTTGGCAATTTTGTTGCTCCATTGTTGATTTCGATGGGCTTCCACAGAGACTTCGACTTCTTTTGCGCATCCTATTTAATTGGCGCTTGGTGGTTGGCTGCCACGTGATCTGCCATTCGCAATAGGTTCTATTTTTCTCCGCAAAGGCAGCCAGTATTCCTGATGGTAGGTTCTTTGGTTGGTATTGTTACACATTGTCAGGTAATGTAGTTGCCCTAACTGCGTCTAGGGCGCTGGTAGTAAAGTGTTGCAGCATTTGATCTGCTTCTGCTTCTTCTGTACGTGGAGCATTCGCCAGTGATGTGGCGAATTCTTCTGTGAAGGCTTGCCAGTTTGTCTTCTCGCTGTTCAGGTTCCTTTAAAATCTGTATACTCCATCAGCAGCTAGTCCGAAGACAACAGGAACATGGTCAGATGATAGGCCTGTCCTGGTCGAAGCTGTTACTTGCTGTGGTATTGCTTTTATCACCGTGATATATAGGATGGCAGGGGCTCCATGCAGCGAGAAGATAATGGGGCTGTTGGGCCCTGCTGTTACCGCTGCGTGTCTTTCTGCTGCTCGGAGTAGTAGGCGGCCCGTTTTTGCTAGTTACTCTCAATCCCCATATCACGTGTTTTGCGTTGAAGTCACCGGCCTTGAAGACTTTATCGCGTAGAGATTGCAGAGTATCGATGTCTTGTGGGTCTATGAGGTCTCTGGGTGGGCGGTACGCTGCCACGAAGGTTTCTACCACCACTGTAGTCGCCTCTGTCGCCATCAGTGGTGGCGTAGGCATACGATAGTGGCGTAGTGATGTGCGTACGTACACGGCAGTTCCGCCCATAGCTGTTTGTCTGTCGTTCCTATATCAGGAGTAATTTGCTACCCGCACATGTTGTCACGCTTCAGGTGTGTCTCCGTGACGAGACACTGTCTACTGCCACATCATGAAAAAATTGGCGGAATTAACCTGCCTGACGCACAATACCGTTGGCGGTCCATGTACAGATGATGAAGTCCCTAAGGTGGTCAGCCATTTCATGTGGCATTCTGTGCTGTGATGTTTGCTGCCAGCTGTTAGAGGGCTGGCAGCGTGCTGATCATAACTTGCATCATGGTGTTCATGGCCGTCGTGTTGACATTTAGCAGTTCGTTGAATTCGTCAGGATTTTCGGCCGCGATGTCCTGTGTTTGTTGTTTCCGGGCATCTGTGTGTCTCGCTGGGCGCTTCTTGTGTGTGAGTGGGGCGCCTTTCCATGGGTGAGGGTGACTGTGGGGCGCTACGTTTCCTGGCCGGCCAGAGTGGCCGAGCGGTTCTAGGCGCTTCAGGCTGGAACCGCGCGACCGCTACGGTCGTAGGTTCGAATCCTGCCTCGGGCACGGATGTGTGTGATGTCCTTAGGTTAATTAGGTTTAAGTAGTTCTAAGTTATAGGGGACTGATGACCTCCGATGTTAAGTCCCATGGTGCTCAGAGCCATTTGAGCTACGTTTCCTGGGGGCTGGAACTGGGGCTTGGCGGCGTTTTGTGTGGGTGACTGGAAGGAGCAGTGTAGCTACATCGTAAATACTGGAAGCTCCGCCTACCGCTGACAGCATGTCAGCGTTAGCCAATCAGGTATAAGCCGAGAGAATTACATACAAAAAGATTTACTTGTTAGTAAATAAAACGTCATAAATAAGTAAAATAACTTTACAATAAAAACGAAACAGTTTGTTGACACAGTTATTGTTAAATAAATAAACATGAAATTCGCTGTGTATAGATTGCCCTCTACGGACATACCGGAAAATAGTTACAATGTTGTTGGTTTCTATGGCGATGACTGACGTCATACCAAAGATGTAGCAACAGGGCGATTTCCAAAGAGATGGCAGGGAATATCAATAGATGATGTCCAGCAGACGACCTTCCATAGGCGTACGAAGCAGTGGGTTACTATGGAGATGGTAGACGCTGATCTTGGACGGTTTCCTTTGAATCGAATGAATGTAGTAGATAACGCTCTATAGATACAGACCCGGGATATAAATATGCAGTTTCCGTTAATGTAGGTATCGATTTATAATGATTGCTGTAGATCGTAATACTCTAGCTAATAGTGACAAAAGTGGTATGAGAAGTTAGCAGTATTCGAGGAAAAATACGTGCCTATGTTTCTAAAATAAACTGGTGAAACTGAGTAACATCGAAAGGAAATAAATTAAAACGATTTAATGAAGAACAGATTTAAACTGAAGAGCCAAAGAAACTGTTACACCTGCCTAATATCGTGTAGGGCTCACGTGAGTACGCAGAAGGGTCACAAAACGACGCGGCATGGACTCCACTAATGTCTGAAGTAGTGCTGGAGGGACTTGACACCATGAATCCTGCAGGGCTGCCCATAAATCCGTAAGAGCACGAGGGGGTGGAGATCTCTTCTGAACAGCACGTTGTAAGACATCCCAGATATGCTCAATAATGTTCATGTCTGGGGAGTGTGGTGGCCAGAGGAAGTGTTTCATCTCAGAAGAGTGTTCCTGTAGCCACTCTGTAGTAATTCTGTATGTGTGGGGCGTCGCATTGTCCTGCTGTTGTTGCCCAAGTCCGTCGGAGTGCATAGTGGACATGAATGGATGCAGGTGATCAGACAGGATGCTTACGTGCGTGTCACCTGCCAAAGTCGTATCTAGACGTATCAGGAGTCCCATATCTCTCCAACTGTACACGTCTAACACCATTTACAGACCTTCCACCAGCTTGAACAGTCCCCTGCTGACATGCAGGGTCCATGGATTCATCAGGTTGTGCCATACCCGTACACGCCCATTCGCTCGATGCAATTTGAAACCAGACTCGTCCGACCAGGTAACACATTTTCAGACATCAACAATCCAACGTCGGTGTTGACAGGCCCAGGCTAGGGGTAAAGTTTTGTGTCGCGCAGTCATCAACGGTACACGAGTGGGCCTTCGGCTCCGATAGCCCATATCCATGATGTTTCGTCGAATGGTTCGCACGTTGACACTTGTTGATGGTCCAGCACTGAAATCTGTAGCAATTTGCGGAAGGGTTGCACCTTGTCACGTTGAACGATTCTCCCCAGTCGTCCTTGGTCCCGTTCTTGCAGGATCTTTTTCCGGCTGCAGCGATGTCGGAGATTTGATGTTTTACCGGATTCCTGACATTCACGGTACACTCGTGAAATGATCGTACGGGAAAATACCCACTTCATCGCTATCTCGGAGACGCTGTGTCCCATCACTCGTGCTTCGACTATAATACCACGTTCAAACTCGCTTAAACCTTGATAACCTGCCATTGTAGCAGCAGTGACCGATCTAACAACTGCGCCAGACACTTGTTGTCTTATATACAGGTAGGCGTCACCGACCGCAGTGCCATATTCTGCCTGTTTACATATCTCTGTATTTGAATACGCATGCCTATACCAGTTTCTTTGGCGCTTCGGTGTAAATAAAAAATACAGGGCTACGACTGACCTAATATGCCAGTTATTTTTAATTTTAATAACAGTGTACAAAGATTTAAGAAACGCAACATTAAGAGTAATTAAAATACACAATTGGCAAATCTAATAAATATAAAAATTTTGGCATCTACAAAATACAGTGCAACAATTGCGATAAACAATATATCAGAGAAACTGGCCGTAGCTGTCTAATGCATTTTAGAAAGCATTCTACCCGTATTGTATTGTATTGTATGGAACTGGAAACCTAGAAACGACGGAGAGGCTTCGTCCCCGCCGTAACCCTCAGTGGTACACAACCCCAAAACAAGCTACAGCACTCCACTCACTCCACCGCCGGCCCACACCGAACCCAGTGTTATTATGCGGTTCGGTCCCCAGTGGAACCGTCCGGAAACGTCTCACACCGGACGAGTGTAGCCCCAAGGTTTGAGTGGTAGAGTAATTATGGTGTACTTGTACATGGAGAAAGTGTTTGCGCAGCAATCGTCGACATAGTGTAACTGAGGCGGAATAAGGGGAACCAGCCCGCATTCGCCGAGGCAAACGGAAAACCGCCTTAAAAGCCATCCACAGACTGGCCGTCACATAAGACCTCGACACTAATCCACCGGGCGGTTTCGCACCTAAGACCAGTATACCTTCCCGCCCGGAAAGCAGTGCGTAGACCTCACGGCTAACCAGGCGATTCTACCTGTACTCCACGTACCAAATCCTTGTTTGGACAGAATCTGGAAAAATAAAATCACTCCGATGTTTGCATTTCTAGCAATATGAAAATTTTACATAATGCAGGTAAAGGGCTACTTCTTAATACGTTAGAAGAAATCGAAATTTATTCACATTGCAAAAACAATCCCTCATCTGTTGTAAATGGGCAACTAGACTTCAAAGACAAACACTTCTTTGAGCTTTTTGACCATCTACATTAGAGTGCTTACTCTGATGTCCTGACTTTAAAACCTTATATCCTTCTTCACACTCTTTTTATTGTGACCCATACTGTTGTGTTTCTTTGTTATTTTACTTATATACTATCTGGGGTACCCGGCTTCTCTCAGGGAGTTGATATGAGATTGTGTGTTAATTGGAATAAAAGGATAAACTTCAAAGTACAAGAGGTAAAATAAATTTTATTTAAAACATATTCCAACTATTTACAATACTTGTTAAAGTATAAGAGGTAAATTTTTTATTGAAAATATTTTCTAACTATTTACAAGACTTGCTTATAAACAACATTTTTCATTTTGTTGTCCAGTGTATATACGTACAAATTTTTCGAATATCCTACTCGAGAGAGAGAGAAGTATGAGCATTTGAGGTTGATGCCACAATATTTTGAAGTTCGTCCTTGTGCTTTGTTAATTGTAAAATTGTAGGCTAATTTGATTGGAAGTCGCAGTCTTTTAAATTGGAATGGCAGTTCAATGGCGATCACTGGTATTCTGGCGATAAATAGTGCGTGTCCCTTGTACCTTCCAGTCACAAGTTCGGCTTTGATGATGTTATTCGATAGCTGTTTGACGATCATCCTTGTTCCATTACGTAGTTTTGGTGAGTTGATATTTCTGAGTAGTATGTTCGGAGACCCAATTGTAAGTCGGAGACAGTGTAATGGCATTCCTGGTACTTGCAAAGAGTTTAGAAATCCTGTAGGGAAGTTCACTCTTTCTTCAACGTTTACCATCATGTCGATCGATTTGCATATTCCCTCTTCACTGGGCATTTCTTTGAATATTAAAGCTGATATCGTCTACAATATTAATTTTAGTTGCCAAAATTGCCTTTCAAATAGCCAGTCCGGTTTGATATAGCTGTGCACAATGTTTGGATAAATTTGGTCGTTGAGTTCGTTTTCAGCAGTGGCTATGTTGGAGAAATTACTACTGAGTTTAGTGAGGCCAGTCATCTGATCAGTAGGACATGTGTCTCCACCTACTTGTAAAAGTTGTTGAGCAAAATGTTTAGTTGTTTCGTCTTTCGATGGTTCAACTCTCAATTTTTTTGTTACTCGCAGTATTTATACACTCCTGGAAATGGAAAAAAGAACACATTGACACCGGTGTGTCAGACCCACCATACTTGCTCCGTACACTGCGAGAGGGCTGTACAAGCAATGATCACACGCACGGCACAGCGGACACACCAGGAACCGCGGTGTTGGCCGTCGAATGGCGCTAGCTGCGCAACATTTGTGCACCGCCGCCATCAGTGTCAGCCAGTTTGCCGTGGCATACGGAGCTCCATCGCAGTCTTTAACACTGGTAGCATGCCGCGACAGCGTGGACGTGAACCGTATGTGCAGTTGACGGACTTTGAGCGAGGGCGTATAGTGGGCATGCGGGAGGCCGGGTGGACGTACCGCCGAATTGCTCAACACGTGGGGCGTGAGGTCTCCACAGTACATCGATGTTGTCGCCAGTGGTCGGCGGAAGGTGCACGTGCCCGTCGACCTGGGACCGGACCGCAGCGACGCACGGATGCACGCCAAGACCGTAGGATCCTACGCAGTGCCGTAGGGGACCGCACCGCCACTTCCCAGCAAATTAGGGACACTGTTGCTCCTGGGGTATCGGCGAGGACCATTCGAAACCGTCTCCATGAAGCTGGGCTACGGTCCCGCACACCGTTAGGCCGTCTTCCGCTCACGCCCCAACATCGTGCAGCCCGCCTCCAGTGGTGTCGCGACAGGCGTGAATGGAGGGACGAATGGAGACGTGTCGTCTTCAGCGATGAGAGTCGCTTCTGCCTTGGTGCCAATGATGGTCGTATGCGTGTTTGGCGCCGTGCAGGTGAGCGCCACAATCAGGACTGCATACGACCGAGGCACACAGGGCCAACACCCGGCATCATGGTGTGGGGAGCGATCTCCTACACTGGCCGTACACCACTGGTGATCGTCGAGGGGACACTGAATAGTGCACGGTACATCCAAACCGTCATCGAACCCATCGGTCTACCATTCCTAGACCGGCAAGGGAACTTGCTGTTCCAACAGGACAATGCACGTCCGCATGTATCCCGTGCCACCCAACGTGCTCTAGAAGGTGTAAGTCAACTACCCTGGCCAGCAAGATCTCCGGATCTGTCCCCCATTGAGCATGTTTGGGACTGGATGAAGCGTCGTCTCACGCGGTCTGCACGTCCAGCACGAACGCTGGTCCAACTGAGGCGCCAGGTGGAAATGGCATGGCAAGCCGTTCCACAGGACTACATCCAGCATCTCTACGATCGTCTCCATGGGAGAATAGCAGCCTGCATTGCTGCGAAAGGTGGATATACACTGTACTAGTGCCGACATTGTGCATGCTCTGTTGCCTGTGTCTATGTGCCTGTGGTTCTGTCAGTGTGATCATGTGATGTATCTGACCCCAGGAATGTGTCAATAAAGTTTCTCCTTTCTGGGACAATGAATTCACGATGTTCTTATTTCAATTTCCAGGAGTGTATGTGTGGCTAGAGATATGATTTTTTAAAATATGCATTGATCTCGTCTGCTACCGCCAACTGGAAGTGAAACTTCCTGGCCGATTAAGACTGGTGTGCCGGACCGAGACTCGAACTCGGGACCTTGCCTTCGTGGGCAAGCGCTCTACCATCTGTGCTATCAAAGCACGACTCACAATCCCTCCTCATAGCTTTAATTCAGCCAGTGCCTCGCATCCCACCATTATTCATTCTGGATAACTGGAAGTGTTTGTCGAAAATCTCCTGAGAGTATGAGTAGAGCTTCTCCCATCACTTCAGAGTTCCCTCGCAGGTCTTGTAATGTTCTGTGCACGGCTTCGAGTAATTTTTTATGTGCCATTATGCATTCATCCCAGAAGATAATTTTAAATTGCCTTACAAGTTCACCCCGCCCATATGCTCTTGAGATTTTACATATCGGGAATTGTTCTTCGGCTATATTCAACGGTAGTTGTAGGGCGGAATGGGCAGTTAGTCCTCCTTCCATAAGTGTGGCTACAATGGCGGATGATATCAGTACAAGTGCGATGTGTTGTTTAGTATGGATTTCTGCCAGCAATGGATTTATTAGAAACGTTTTTGCCGGCCATTGTGGCCGAACGGTTCTAGGCGCTTCAGTGTCGAATCGCGCGACCGCTACGGTCGCAGGTTCGAATACTGCCTCGGGCATGGATGTGTGTGATGCCCTTAGGTTAGTTAGGTTTAAGTAGTTCTAAGTTCTAGGGGATTAATGACCTTAGATGTTACGTCCCATAGTGCTCGGAGCCATTTGAACCATTTAGAAACGTTTTTCCGGTGCCGCCTCGTGCGTCCGAGTAAATAATTCCGCCAGCGTTGTTGCCGATCCGGTCCATGATAACGTTGTAAATTTACTTTTGATTATCACTGAGGAGTGGCTTGTTGTGAGCAATGTTCTGAAGTAGTTCGTTGATGTTGTAGCTTTTTTCCTCTGTTATTTCGAAGTTTAGAAGACTGATAGCATCTCTTCACGGTGCTGCATCCCAAGTTGTACTTAGGTCTGTTTGTTTATTGCTAAATAATTATCTTCCGGGCGAAAGAGTGTTTCATTGAAGAGGTCGTCGTTGAATTCGACAGTCAGTTCAGAATGAGCTTGTCGTATATCATACAGTATGTCATCACTCATACTCTCTTTGAAGGAGTCCCATAGCTGTTTTGGATTTATCTCTCATTTATTCAGCTGAGGCTGTGCGTCAGACTTTTTGTAGGGTTCCAGTGCTTGTCATTTCCAGTAGTAATAAGCGTTGGCATGCTTCTCTGTACGTCTTGCATAGGTAACAGTCAACATTCTTGAGATCTGTGAAACTTGTTGGACCCCGTATTTCGCGTTGCAACACCCGAAGACAGAAACATTCGGCGTTGTTCGGATGTACGGTGTATACTCGGGATAATACGCCCAGATGATCTTCTACTGTAAATTTTTTTTTTCGTCGTTGAAAGATTTTTCTTGTTACGTTGTCTCAACTTCACAGCGCAGACATACCCCAAGCATACGATAATATTGCGTTGTATCCTTAACTTGTACGGCATCAGCTGGTGGTAAGACAAAAAGTCCTGCAAAATAATACTGAACTCATTTTCAGACAACTGCCTCGATCAGTTGGACTAGTACAACAACCCACAAGCACGATGGATTTGTTTTAAGTTTCCTGGCTGCGAGCGAAACCGACCACTTTGAGTGTGTCACCAGTGAGAGAGAGATTGTCGACCTTGATGCTGTCACTAGGGCGATGCTCACCACAGTCAAAAAGGTCTTCAAGAAACAAAAGATTTTATTTCTGATTTGTAGAAAGTCACTAACAATTTAAAAGATGAAGTGAGAATGTTTAGTTCAAATCTGAACAAAGAAAGACAATTGTGGTACAAATTCTAAACCATCATCAATCATGGTCTAAGCAAATACGAACCAATATACCTAATAAAAGATGGCAAAGACCCACCAGGTGTATCTGTAAGAAGACTGTATGTGAAGCACACAATAACTTCCTCAGTCAGATTGTGGCAAGAGATTTACCATAAAATCCTTCGAAATTCTGGTAATATGCAAAGTCAGTTAAAGTTTCTAAACCTCCCATCCAATATCTTGTGGAGGAGTCTGAAGCTGAAATTGAGGACAGGAGACAACAATGTGTAACCTCCACACACACACACACACACACACACACACACACACACACACACACACGAGGGCACTGAGGCTAGCCCTGGCACTGAAAAAACCATTACGACAGCCCAGAGAGAGGAAGCTATAAGTCAGTACCAAAATACCTATTACATGCTACATTGAATATGCTGCGAAATGAGCTCTTCCTTAACTCATATTTATCGAGATTTCTTTGTACAGAGACTATGACCACACAACTGTAAAGGAGCGGAGGTCACTCCAGTACACAAATCAGGTAAAATAACCGATGCACAGTATTACAGACTGTTGCCACTAACATCTGTCTATTGCAGGATCCTAGAGCATGTTCTAAGTTCAGACATCATGATATACTTGAAGGAAAATAAACTTATCTCAAAGAATGATGACAATTTCAAAGGAGCTACTAGTGTGAGACGCAACTAACTGTATTCAGACACTATATCTTGCAAATTTTATATCTATGTGAGTAGTGGGGCTGGGTACAAATGGGTGCCGTGATATATGACCTTTATGTAAAAAAATATCACCTGTCACTTTCAAGGTCACTCCCCTCCCCTCCTTCCTCTCTGAGTAGCCCACTTGCACCCTTGTCCTAATGTAAACAAATCAGCCACGTAGCCTAGTGTCCTAATACAAACAAACCGCCTGACTTGTGTTCTTAAGTTATTTTTATGCAGGTGTATTTTATGACCGTAATGTAGGCGAACTGGGTATGCAGTACACACAGACAGTCATGCAAAATACTTTTAAACACGTTTTCTGAAAACTGTCTTGAGCAGTTAGCTAGGCAGCCCACACATAATGGAAACGTCTCAGACCTTGTAGCTACAAAGAGGCCGGACCTTAACGACAATGTCAGTATAGAAACGGGGATTAGAGATCGGGATGTCATTATAGCAACTATGATTACGAAAGTTAATAAAGCAATCAAGAAGGCTACGAGAGTATTTCTGCTAAATAGAGCAGATAAGCTGTTATTAACATCTCACTTAGACAGTGAATTGGTATCACTTAGTTCCCTAAGATGGATGAGAGGAATTATGGGCGAAGTTTAAGCAGATTGTAAATCGTGGTCTGGAAAGTTACGTGCCTAGTAAGTGGATAAATAATGGAAAAGACCAACCACGCTTTAGTAACGAAATTCGGAGGATGCTGAGGAAGCAGAGGCTGTTGCACTCTACGTGCAAAAGGGGACGCCAAACGACGACAAGCAAAGGTTAGTAGAGATTCGGGCGTCTGTGAAAACATATATGCGCGAAGCATACAAAAACTACCACCATCATATGTTAGCAAAAGATCTGGCAGAGAACCCGAGAAAATTCTGGTCGTATGTAAAAGCGGGTCTAAGGCTTCCATTCAGTCCCTTGTTGATCAGGCGGGTGTGGAAGTTGAAGATAGCAAAACGAGAGCCGAAGTTTTAAATTTCAAGTTCAAGAAATCGTTCACACAGGAGAACCGTACAAACATACAGTCATTTGACCATCGAACACAATCCCGTAAGGACGACATAAAAATAAGCATATCTTGGCGTAGAGAAAAAATTGAAAGATTTGAAAACAAATAAATCGCCAGGTCCGGATAGAAACACGCTTCGATTTTACAAAGAGTACTCTACAGCTTTGGGCCCTAACCTAGCTTGCATTTATCGGGAATCTCTCGCCCAGCACAAAGTCCCAAGCGACTGGAAAAAAGAACGGTCCCGCAAAATTACAGACCAATATCCCTAACTTCTGTTTGCCACAGAATCCTTAAACATATTCTTAGTTCGAATACAATAAACTTTCTTGAGACTAAGAAGCTTATGTCCACGAATCAGCATCGTTTTAGAAAGCATCGCTGGTGCAAAACTCGGCTTGCCCTTTTCTCACTTGATATACTGAGAACTATGTATGAAGGGCTACTGGCAGAGTCCATATTTCTACATTTACGGAAAGAATTTGACACGGTGCCCCATTGCACGCTGTTAACGAAGCTATGAGCATATGGAATAAGTTCACAGGTATGTGAGTGTATCGAAGACTTCTTATAAAATATAACCCAGTATGTTGTCCTCGACGGCGAGTGTTCATGAGAGAAAGTGTGATGGGATCGTTGTTGTTCTCTGTATACACAAATGATTTGGCGGACATGGTGGACGGCAATCTGCGGTTGTTTGCTGATAATGCCGTGGTGTATGGTAAGTTGAGTGACTGTAGGAATATACTAGACGACTTAGACAAAATTTCCAGTTGGTGTGATGAAAGGCAGCTAGCCCTAAACGCAGAAAAATGTAAGTTAATCCGGATGAGTAGAAAGAACAAACCTATAATGTTCGGATGCAGTATTACTTTGATCCTGCTTGACACTGTCAAGTTGTCTAACTATCTAGACGTAACGCTGAAAAGTGATATGAGGTGGTAAGAGTATGTGAAAACTGTGGTATAGAAGGCAAATGGTCGACTTCGGTTTATTGGGAGAATTTTAGGAAAGAGTGGTTCACTTGTAAAGGAGACCGCATATAGGACGCTGGTTCGACCTATTCTAGAGTATTGCTCGAGTGTTTGGGACCCGTACCAGGTCGGACTGCTGGAAGACATCGAAGCATTTGAGGGGCGAGCGGCTGGATTTGTTACCGGTAGGTTCGAATAACACGAAGTGTTACGGAGATGCTTCGGGAACTCAAATGGGAATCCCTGCAGGGAAGGCGACGTTCTTTTCGAGAAACACTGTTGAGAAAATTTAGGGAGCTGGCATTTGAAGCTGACTGCCGAAAGATTCTACTGCCGCTAACACACATCGCGCGTAGGGACCACGATACGAAAAATTAGGGCTCATCTTAGGGAACTAAGTGATGCCAATTCACTAAGTGAGATGTTAATAACGGCTTATCTGCTCTATCTAGCAGAAATACTCCACATACGGAGGCGTACAGACAGTCGTTTTTCCCTCGGTCTGTTTGCCAGTGGAACAGGAGGTGAAATGACAAGTAGTGATACAGGGTACCGCACGCCACGCGCCGTGCAGTGTCTTGCGGAGTATCGATGTAGATGTAGATTTTGCACACTATAAGTCAGACTTTTGCCGAACTCCTAAAGCTCGTTAATTTGTGTAAGTCACGCGACAGAACGTAAAAACTTGAATTTCTTGCACGTGAATGTGGTCGCACAGATTTGCGTTTACCCACATATCACTATGAATACAATCCCACGGAATTAATGTTAGCAAAGTTAAATGCTATGTGAGAGGAAAAAAATACATTCACGGTACCATATGCTGAATCGCTTGTGCATGAAGTAAGAGACAACACCGCCTCTTCAGCGTGGAAAGCTTCAGGAAGAAGACTTTGGTAGGAAGATGAAGATGCATATAAGCCTTGAACCAACCATCGTAAATTTACAATCACACGGTTAGGAAACAGGTTCAGATATCAAAGACTCATGGTTTCAAAAATGTGTTTGTCAAAATTTCAGTTGCGTACATAGTATATGAGAACTTCGTAGCCTTTACTGATTTGAATTTTGTATCCTGTGGAGTATGCAGACCATAATATTCAGCGCATTGCCTAAGAAGAAGATAAGGTTTTCCCAACGTGTTGCACACTCTAATAGCGCGCGAGATTGCGGCCGGATAAATTCTTCAAAACTCCGATATTTCGACAGGACATTTTCAAGGCACGAATCGGAAAATGCCTTCAAATGACAGGGACGGTTTCGTGTCGAGATATCGATGGTTTTCGATGTTATCGGTCAACATTCCTCTGAGTTATTCACAGAAGACGGTTAATTGTTTACTTGTTCAATGGATTATAAATTCCGTCTCTCACTGTAATGTCGAACGAATTAGCTTACACTCATAATACCCGTTGACAGGGAAAAAGATAACGTACTGACCACTTTTAAGATAGTCTTTTACATTAGACTTTTCTTCAGTTCTCGTTCACACAGAGTAATTACACTTAAGTACAGTCAAACACACCCACATACCACCTTTATACACATTTTTTAAAAATTCTATGGAATGGAAGCAGTTGTCAAGTAAATATAATGGTTTTGGTTTGTGCTTGAAATTAATTTTGTTGTCTTTACATTCTTCTTACAATACAGTCCAAATCGCAATAAATGACAAGCGCTTTCAGTGACCTTCTCGTTAGACAACTGTCATTTTGAGAAAAACTGTACTTGACGTCTTCACAAAGCTTTGTCAGCTGTTCTAGTTGTCCGACGCCACGCGGACTAAAGCTGTTTAGCAGTGGACGTAAGGTCGACAAGACGTGATGTAAGATTTCTCTGATGACGATTGATCGTAATCGATTTTAAATTATATTATTCCCCTCATCTTAATACGATATACCGTAGGTAAATGAACCTGATTGTTGCCCGCAGCAATACTGTTCGGCAACGTGGACTTGGTTTGCCCGCTCTCTGCTGCCACGCATGCGCAGATCTCATTCCTGCAACGCTTCCCTACCGCTCCGCCTCGTAAGTGGAAGTGCCATCCTACGTGACGCGGGCAATAGTGTATTACGATAAGCTGCCTATAAGTGTTTTATGGGAACATAAATAGGATTCCATGGAGGAAACACAAAGGCTTTCTGAGATTACTTTGTGCCTATACCGAAAACCAGATGCATAATGCCTATACGCCACCTTACAGTGTGTGGTGGAAAGTACATTAGCACTAATCCCTGCTCCATTCTAAATGAAGAACGACTGTCGGTAAACCACAGCATTAGCTCTAATCCCTCATAGTTGTCATTTCGTGAACCATGTAGGAAGCACTGTACTACTTGCAACCTACTCAAGAGTCCACAGCTGGGAGTTTGTCGTTCAGCGTTTCCGTAACAATGTCACAAAGAATGTGCCGCTCTTCTATTAATATGACCTGATAAAGTTCGCAGTGTGACGAGCAATATTCATAAAAATCAGTGGAATAAGGGTTTTGTAAACTGCTCATTTTGTGTATGGATTACATTTCCTTAGGTAGGCATTCCACGTTAGATCGCTCTGGACGGCTGCTCCTAGGTATTATATTGCTATTACTGTTTCCACTAACAGTGTAGTAGTACAGTTCAGGATTTTTTCTCCTATGTATATGCAGTGTATAATATTTACTTACTTCCAGTGTCTGTACCAACGACCCGTCTACTGCAATTCGCTGCAGCCTTCCAGCACTGTCATATTCTTATAGACAACCATATCATCTATGACCAGTTTCCACTGGATCATTTATAATGCTATGCTTGTTTCACAGGTCCGCCACTACTAAATCAAGCATGTAAAGCGATTTTACTTCGATCAAAGATCTGTAATCATACTTGTGTATTACTATAAGCTTCGTACACATGCTGTTGCTCTCCATACCAAAACATCCATCTAAGCAAGAAATTTATCAGTGTATGTGTATTAAAGTGACACTTATATCGTAGATTGACAGGTATGGTACATCCTTGCACAGTAAGTTAATACCTCCTGCAAATCTAATCCATCTGCAGCCTTTCTGATATACATCAATATACAGGAACGATTGACTGACTGGCAAAGCGGCCCCAGACTGTGCCCTTGTTAGAAAGTGCATGCTGTTCGGATTTCCTGGTCACAGGTCGATGTTCTTAATCGAGTAGCAGTTCATAGGCTGAGGGAAAAACGACTGTCTACATGCCTTCGTACAAGCCCTGATTTCTCTTATATTATCTTTGTGGTCTATACCCAAAATGTGTGTTGGTAGTAATCGAATAGTTCTGTAGTCAACATCAAATTCTGGTTCTCTAAATTTTCTCAACAGCGCCCAACAAAAAGAACGCCATCTGCCCTCCAGGGCTTCCCATGCGAGTTCATGAAACATCTATGTAATACTTGTGTGCTGATCGAACTTACCGGTCTTCCTTTAATCTGAGCTGATGGGGATCCCGAATAGTTGAACAGTACTCAAGAACGAGTCGCACTAGAGTCCTACAAGAGTACTGTATAGATGAGCTACACTTTCCTAACATTGTCCAACTAAACCGAAGGCGAGTATTTGCCTTTCCTACTACCCTTCTTATGTCCTCATTCCACTTCATATCGCTTTGTAACGTTATACCTAGATTTTAATCGAGGTGCCTGTTGTCAAGCAGCATACTACTAATGCTCTAGTCAAACGTTACAGGATTGTTTTTCCCTACTCATCTGGATTAATTTGCATTTTTCTACGTTTAGAGCAAGCTGCCACTCGTACTCGAAGACCCTAAAGACTACCAGTCGTCAAACCAATTAAAAATTATGTCTAAGTCATCTCGCATCCTCCTACAGTCCCTTAACGATGACACTTTCCCATACACCATAGCGTCATCCACAAACAGTCACAAATTGCTTCTCACCCTGTGCGTCAGATCATTTATGCATATAGAGAACAAGATTAGTCCTATCACAGTTCCCTGGGGCACTCCTGACAAACGCTTGTCTCTGGTGAACACTCGGCCCCGAGAACAATGTACTGCGTTCTATTACTTAAAAAGTCTTTGAGCCACTCACATATCTGGGAACCTAATCCGTATGCTTGGCCCTTTGTTAACAGTTTGCAGTTGGGCACCGAGTCAATCGCTTTCTGGAAATCTAGGAATATGAATTCTACTTGTTGCTCTCTACCCATGGTTTGTTGGATATTAAATGAGAAAAGGGCAAGCTGAGTTTTGCACGAGTGATGCTTTCCAAATCCTTGTTGATTTGTAGACAAAAACTTTTCTGTCTCAAGGAAATTTATTATATTCGAACTCAGAATTTGTTCAAGAATTATGCATAAAACCGATGTCGAAGATACTGGTCTGTAATTATGCGGGTCTTTCTTTTAGCTTTCTTACGTATAGGAGCTACCTGCACTTCCTTCTGGTGGCTTGAAACTTTGCACTGGGTGAGAGATTCGAGATAAATGCAAGTTAAGCAAGAACAAATGCCGTAGAGTATTCTCCGTAGCCGGCCGAAGTGGCCGTGCGGTTAAAGGCGCTGCAGTCTGGAACCGCAAGACCGCTACGGTCGCAGGTTCGAATCCTGCCTCGGGCATGGATGTTTGTGATGTCCTTAGGTTAGTTAGGTTTAACTAGTTCTAAGTTCTAGGGGACTAATGACCTCAGCAGTTGAGTCCCATAGTGCTCAGAGCCATTTGAACCATTTTTTTTTATTCTCCGTAAAACGGAATTGGGATTTCATCCGGACCTGATGATTTATTTCTTTTCAACTCTTTTAGTTGCTTCTCTACATCAGGGATGTCCATTACTATGTCCTCCACATGGGAGTCTGCACGACCCTTTTGGGTTCTTTTAAACTCTGATTATGCGAAACACAGTTTATTTCTTTTTATCTACTCTTTGTTTTTATCGATGCTTTTGCTGTATTCTATTGCCACACCAGACTGGTTGATGAGTGACTGGATAGAAGCCTTCGACCAACTTAGAGATTTCACGTAGGACCAGGATGTTCTCGACAAGGTCTTTCGCTTGGGTATGGCGATAGAATTTGCCACAGAACCTCGCCACAGGCCGTACATTATGAACATGTGCTCGACTGTGTTGAAACATGCAGTCGCTATCCCCGAATTGCTCTTCAACATTGGGAAGCAAGAAGGTGCTTAAAACATCTATGTAGGCCTCTGCTCTGATAAATACGACCACACCATAACACCAGCGCCTCCGAATTTACTGTTAGAACTACACGCACTGGCAGATGACGAACACCGGGCATTCGCTATACCCACACCCTGCCATCGGATCGCCACATTGTGTACCGTGATTCGTCACTCCACACAACTTTTTTCCATTGTTCAGTCGTCCAATGTTTATGCTCCTTACACCAAGCGAGGCGTCGTTTGACATTTACCGGCGTGATGTGTGGCTTATGAGCAGCTGCTCGACCATGAAATCCAAGTTGTCTCACCTCCCGTCTGACTGTCATAGTACTTGCAATGGATCCTGAGCAGTTTGGAATTCCTGTGTAATGGTCTAGATAGATATCTGCTTATTACACATTACTACCGTTTTCAACTGTCGACGGTCTCTGTCAGTCAACAGACAAGGTCCCTTCACGTTTCCACTTCACTATCACATCAGAAACAGTGGACCTAGGGACCTTTAGGAGTGTGGAAATGTCGCGTACAGACGTCTGACACAAATGACACCCAATCGCCTGACCATGTTCGAAGTCCGCGAGTTCCACAGAGTGCTCCACTCTGCTCTCTCACAATATCTAATGACTACTGAGGCCACTGATCTGGAGTACCTGGGAGTAGGTGGCAGCACAATGCACCTAATATGAAAAACTTATGTTTTTGGGGGTGTCCGGATACTTTTGAGGCCGGCCGCTGTGACCGAGTGGTTCTAGGCGCTTCAGTCCGGAACCACGCGGCTGCTACGGTCACAGGTTCGAATCCTGCATCGGGCATGAATATGTGTGATGTCCTTAGGTTAGTTAGTTTTAAGTAGTTCTAAGTTCTAGGGGACTGATGACCTCAGATGTTAAGTCTCATAGTGCTTAGAGCCATTTGATACTTTTGATTACATAGTGTATATACGTCGCTAGCAATTAGGGGTTTAATAACCTGGCAGATAATACTAAAACATAATACCATTCGAGATAATAGAGTGAAATCGTGAGATACAGCAAACGAATTTTGTTCCTGGATGGAGCATTTCTTGGTAGGCCAGATGCAGCATGTATGCTATCTAATTAAATCTATGTGCACACTTTTTCCCTATATTCTTGTGTATATAACTAGTTTTTTCCACTTTATCAGACAAATAGGTGTAAAATGTAGTACATTCCAAAAGACTGATCGTTAATTTATACCACAGTAGAAGCATAATACATCACGAGCTATACCGTAAAAATACTGTTTACCTGTGTGAAAAATACCTAGCATCACCATGTAGTTATAAATAGTAATTTAATACTATATTTTTCAGTCAGGGAAACGTATAGATATTGATGCAATCACTCTGAAGCATGAGGACCTTGCGTTGCTATTTACAGTAATATCTTATATTACCATGTTGGGTCCAGATTTTTCCAGACCCACTGCTTAAAGTTATCCGTAAATCTGTTCGGCATATTGGTTCATTTTTAACACTTGTGGAATAACATTATTCATTGAAAGCAATCCTACTTCAGTTGTATTGAAACGTCCCCTTTCAACAATTATACATGACTGTGCTTAAACTGACACACAATGTTTTTAGCGCAACGCAATCTGACTTTCAAAAATCCCTACAAAAGAATGGCCCTGACTAACATTAAACTATACCTTTCACAAATCACTTACCTCACAAAAATCTTCGCTGCTCAAGCTACTGCAATACAGCGAGCGCCACTACTGCCAGCTAAATAAAAGATTCAAACTATGGAAGGCACTAACTACTGATAGGGATAGTTAGCAAACGAAAGATATTAGTAGAGAACAAACAATGTATTTACCTTGATATCATCATATATAAATATAGCAGTTAATGACAAATTACAAAACTCCGCCATCTCTCTCCCCACATCCACCATTGCTGGCGGCTCACCTCCAACTGCGCAACGCTACGCGCTGTTCACATCCAGCTGCCGCTGCCCAACACTACAATGGCGAGTATTACAACAATGCAAAGCAGACACAGACTGCCCACAGCACAGCCAGCGATTTTCATACAGAGGTGGCGTTACCAATAAAAAAACCTAAACAGCCTACTTACATAGCCCCCATGCTCCCCACAAAAAATTTTTACAAATTGGATTGGGCAGTGGCCAATACAGATTTGAAAAAAATTTTTCATAATTACAATAACAAAGAAATCAAATGCACACACTTATTGATACAATGTTGGTCAAAAGCTAAAAAATTCTCACAGTCCATAAAGACAGTCCTCATCATTCATTACGGTAATATAGTAGTGTTTTTCTCAAAGTCTGAGCAGTAAAAGAAAATGCACACAGAAGTAGTGGATTTCCATGCAGTCTTGAAGAAGTAGTGTTGTCCTTCCAACGGAAAGACAGTGCTGACTCTTGACATGCCGACAAGTAATGGGTCACAACAGAGCAAACCCACAGCAGAGTCAGTCGAAATTTTGAAGAGTATTGGTAGGTAAGTCATCACAGAGCAGACCCACTGTAGTCCTGGTAGAGATTGTGGTATTGGTGGGCCACCAGAGGTGCAGACCCACTGCAGTCCTTGTAGAAATAATGGCGTTGGTGGGTCATCATAGATGCAGACCCACTGTAGTCCTTGTAGAGATGGCCAGCAGTCATCTGTTGCGATTGTGCAGGTGCACATTCACCATCGAAGAGTCTTGCGGAGAATATAGCAAGTCCATAAACCACCACTTGTGCACTCACAAAGTTTTTGGAATTGTCCTTAGAACCAGCAATGCTGTTATCCAGTCCCTCGCTGAATGATTAACACACATGCAAACACTAACAGTCCCTACTTCTCACATATTGTCCATGTACTATGACCAACAGAAACGTGTGCAGTGAAATTTAACTTACAAGTTAATAATATCATGAACTGGTGACAATTACAATTTTATAACATAAGAATACAATTACAAAGGTACAAAATACATCATTAAAGAACATAACAATACAGATAACATTTGTAGTAATAGGGGCTTTACAAAAGAATAGAAATAAACATATACATCAGTGGAATTATGACATGAGTACATACATAAAAGATCACAATAACTTTTGAAACATCAACTTCACACATGAGCATTAAACAGAACGGAATTAATAATGTCTAACATCTTTACAAAGTAAATAACATATTATTAATGCCAATTATATTCGAGGATAACAGTATTCCTCATCATAGTGAATGTAGCTTAATATTAAAAGAAGAAAAAATTATATGAAACCACACAGAGACAGGAAGAAAACAAATACACAAGGGTACACACACACATAGTGGGATAACACCAATAGGAAAGGACAGGGTTCGTTTTCAGTGTAACATTTGGTACTGCAGTCCAACCCAAAACTTCATATATCTTTCCTCTTATTTCATCCTTTGTTTCCACCAAAAAAAATTCTAACTAAGCATGCTTTCTGTGTTTATATGTTCACACATTTCTTACCTCATTTTTATTTTCCATTATCTTACCTCATCATTTATTTCCAAAAAAATCCTACCTAAAATACCCTTTTTTTTTTTGGCCAAACCATTTTCTTATAGCGTCTAAATGCATTTCTTCCAATTCATCATAGTTAGTTTCTTATATAGTCTACCCCTCTTAAGCTAACTTAAATCTACTGAGCTCAGATGCTAAACTAAGGGACGAGGCAATGCAGCAGCACAAAACAATTAACACAAACAGCAATGACCAAAAAATTGGAAAATTGCAAAGCAAGCTACAGTAAATCTAAATTACCAAGCAATTCAACATTACAACTAATATGAGCCAATGTGCAGCAACAATAAAAATAAAACTGGCTTAGCAGAGTAACACAAAGTCAAATTCAGTAACACTACGCCTGGCAAACAGCAGCTTATATCTAAACATGACATAGCTCAAGAAGAAAAAATATTACAGTAAAAACAACAATGCAGATAAGGGAAATGTATATTCACATCTTAATATCTATGTAATTAAAGTGGTGCACCACAACAATTTATTATAAAAAAAATATTACCATGAACTTGAAAAGAAAATTATGTGTCCAGTTACTGTTACTAGTGCCTTCTTATTGTTCTTTCCTTTCCAAGTGCTCCTTTTTTTAAAGAATGTGGATTACAAAATTATCATTTAATAGATCTGTTGACAGAAAGTGTTCACATTAGCAAATGCATTTCATTTTATAAAAGCAATGCTGCAACACAGCTGGAAACCAGATATCAAGTGAAATAAGCAACTACGAAAAGCAAAGTATAAAAATATCATTCAGTAGTCATGTGACATTTCATAAGTTAGTAGAAACTCTCCCAACTCTCGTAGAAAGACGCTTGTCATAATCAGGTGTGCAGATGTAAAAATATTTCTCGTCATTTCATTAGGCATTTCAGTAAATATCGTAAATTAAGAGCTAGTGTAATCATATGTTTTCAAGTTCGACCGTGTCGTTTTTGCGATGCTTTCTACAAAGGAATGTCAGAAGCGAGGTTAATGGCGTCCCCTTTTTTTTTCTACCTGTGCCGCCGAAAAGGGCTAGCAATAATGGCTTTTCCTCCAGGCAACTGGCACACCTGGCCGCTCGCAACGCATTACGTCACGGTCACTTACCTTTCTTACCGACATATTTACGACAGCAGTTTCCGCTACAGTGACAGTCTCATATAAAAACATTTCACAGGTCAAGAATTTGGGTTACAAATCTGTAGAAACAAAATCCTATAAATATAAGTGTCCAAATAAAATATTCGTCAGCATTGTGATACAGTCACACATTTACGCACATTTCATAACTCTTAAAGTACGATTCTTGGTTTCCAACATCCTGTTTCACAAGTCAAGAGTCCCTACCCACTATTCATTACTCCTTACCTTATTACACATATACGTATCCATCGACACTCGTCACTATTTCGTCATTATAAATATGAAGCATAATCAAATAACTCATATAGCCTCAGCCTATTAATCATAAACATACCTCAGCAGCATAATACACATCGTCGTCGTAAAAATAACATCATAACACCTTAGTCAAATCTCAAAATCGTCGTAGCTTCCTCCAATAATTAAAAAAATTCTCTGCTCATGTCAAAAGTGTCATCTGCCTCAAACATACTTTAAAAATCATGAATCCATACCAAATACATCATTCAAAGCTCTCATAGTATCACAATGGTTCCGAAAAAATATGAACAGTTCACTAAGTACAGACAAAATACAGTTTCATAAGCGTGAAGTTATCCAACTGTGTAATTGCGTAAACATGTGTCACTGATGTAGTAAAATAAATGTTTGTCTCTCTCAGTTAAATGATCAGATAGCTGTGTAATTTGTGTGTTAGAGAAATATGGTACCGATGTGTAAAGTTGTATAAGCAAATACCATATTAGCTAGGGTTCCTTGTGGTTGCCACACACATGGTACACAAAGTAAGCGTGTACCCCCCTGAGGATTAATGTAATTATACCCTCAGGTGTTACAGATTACAGCAATGGAATGAAATGTATCACGGAAAACTTTCTTTGTAATTCAAAAATCTTTAAAAATAAATGTTTTAAGTACAACATTAATCACTCAAATACGTGTCCTGTAGCGCTAAATGTGCGTCTTGTTGCAACATAATCTCTGTGGAAGTGTCGTAGTTATCGTCCTCCAAAAGCTAAGTTCTGCAGAAGTCAATGTACTTACCTCATGATAAACAAAAGTGAAATGCTTTGCGTAGAGATATCTTAGTTATTACGCTTATTGTTGTGATGAAGAAATTACTGTGCTGTAACGTATTGTTGTGCTACGGAAAAGGCTGTCTCATTGTAGCTATATCACAAAAGTTACTATTAAAACATGTTTTACTTTCCAGAATAATACAGAAAAACTGTGCAGATATAAAACAGATACACCACAAAAGCAACAATGTAAATTGTCACACATTAGTAACGTCGTGATATAAATCGTGTAGCTGTCCCATAAACTAACCACTGTGTCATCTGGTATCTCACAGAAAGTACTTTAAATACAGAATGTATTTTCAGGTAACCAAAATGTTGCATTAAAATCTCATTAGCAGTACTGGTAAATGTTCTAAGTATATAAGCCTGATAGTCGTTACGTAATCGTGCAACTAACAAGCAAGAATGTACAAATACAACACTGTGTCGCCTGTTCACTATAACAATGCATTCGTAATTTCTGTTTAAAAATGTTCCCTAGGTTCTAGACTGGATATTTAACTTCAAACATTGTTGTATGTTAGCAGTTTCTTAAGTCTAACACAGCATACTAGTAATGTAAAGTGAAAAGTTATATGGCAAAGACAAAGTTAAAAAGCAGATTATCTCTCAATAAGCGGTTTTACATGTGAAGTGTGGTGCAATCCTTTACTCTTCATAGTACTCAGAGTTTGAACTTGAATGCAATTGTCAGGCGATATACGTCGGTAAAGAATACTGGAATTTTTCTCAAGGTTAGCGTCTATGTTATTTTTCTCTGAGTCAGCCGGCGCACGCGGCTGCCTGCGGTGCGAGTTATTGTCTGTCTCTTTGTTGGCGCGCGTCGTTGCTGGGATTTGGAGACCTAGCTTCTACAAATTCACCGTGACGAGAGGGCCCTGCCCTGTTTAAGTCCCGCCAGTTCTGATGGAATTCAGGTCTGTCGTTACGATCACATCGTCTGTCGTCATGTCGGTAGTTCCTGTAGTTTCTTTCTTGTCGGTTAAGTGGTGGAGAATTTCTCCCTGAATCGTAACTGCGCGCTGGACCGTTGCGTCTAAAGTTATTCTGTCTCCCGTAATAATAATTATTTTGGTTCCCATATTGTCTGTTTCTCTGATTGTCTCTGTGATAGTCATTACCACGGAGAGGTGATCTTTCCCTGTAATTATTACTACTCTGCCAACGGTTGTCATACGGGTGGTGTCTGTTTTGGTCACGATATGTGTTGTGAGAATAGCCTTGTCGTGTCCAGTTATTATTTCTTTCATCGTGGAATTGTGACAGATGTGACCTGTAATTGTTGTGCTCCTGTTTCCGCGTTCCCCGATTGTCAGTGTCAATTTCCAATTCTTGTAACAGACCCTGAAAAGCTTCAATGTCATCTTTGCAACGTCCTGCTAAAATAATATGTCGTAAATGTTCAGGCAATTTGAGTAAGCAAATGCGGATGAGTTCTGAGGGGCTGTATGGGTTTGAAAGATACTGATTCTTATGCAACATGTCTTCAAAATATTTCACAAGACTGGAAAATTCAGATTGTTCGAAATGTTTCATCATTATGATGCCATGTTTTACTCGGTCTTGTGTGGCTTGAGACCAATATGCTGAGAGGAAGGCATGGTAAAACTCTCCTTCACTGTGGCAATCGTGAATTACCGATCGCATTCTTACAGCTGGTTCATTCTCCAAGTAGCCACACATAAATTCTAATCTGTGCTCTAATGACCAGTTGGGAGGAAAACAATGAGAGAATTGATGGAGCCATGCTTGTGGATGAATGTCGTTGCCAGAATTCTTAAATGTTTTGAATTTACGTGTAGTAATGAACAGCTTATAGTCAAAGTCATCATGTCGGCGAGTCGCATATCGGTCATTGTTACGTCGTTTCGGCGGTTCCATTTCAAAATTCGGTGCACCTTGCCAATTTCTTTCATAACTTCCGAAATGCCCTGTGTTATTATTTTGTGGCTGTTCCGTATTTCTGTGTCCCTCTTCCCGTATTGGGGCGCGAGTATCCTCTGAAATACGTAATTCTTGTATTACCTGTGTCAGCTGATCTTGTACTTCTCGGATTTCTCTTTTGTATTGTGTATTGATTTGATTTTGATTCTGTTTGAATTTTCTAATTTGTTCATACTCTTCTGTGTCAGTGAAGGCTACAGGTCTTGTGTCATTCAGATCATCATCTACCTTTGTAGATAAGTTAGTGACCTTATCCAAAAGTTCGGCTACTTTCTCCGATAGTGAACACATTTCCTCAGCGTGTTTTTCTGAACCAAGTTTCAGAGTGTCCATTTGTGTTGAAATCGTATCTACTGTGTCTTTTAAGTTTTCTTGAGTTTTTGCAAGTTGCGTAACTGAATCGGTAGATGCAACTGAGTCAATTTTAGCTTGCAAGGTGTTGTGATTTTCATGAACAATGGTTTGCAGTTCTTTTATGGCTGCTTCGTGATTCTGTAATACATTTTCATGCCGCGAAAAAATGGGTTGAAAATGCTCACAAATTTGTGTTTTTATGTCATTACAGACTTTTTGACATTTCGATTCAATGTTATGTAACTCACTAGTTAAATTTTCACGTGTTTGTTCAAGTGTGGTGTCTAACTTTTGAAGATTTTGTCCCATTGCGTCTAACTGTCGCTGTGTTTGTCTCTGGTGTTGTTCCATTGTGTCTAACTTTTGAAGATTTTGTTCCACTGTGTCTAACTTTTGCTGTGTTTGTCTCTGATTTTGTTCCATTGTGTCTAACTTTTCAAGCTTTTGTCCCATTTGTTGCATTAATTGTAATAACAATGCACTGGTGTCTGAAACATGTTCCTCAGTGCTTTCGGCAGTGAATTTGCACCAGCAACATTCACATTTTGACAAGCGGAAAATGTGTCTTGACTCATTTGAGAAAACGGTGAGAACCCAAAACCTGAATCTACAGTATTTGCAAAATTGTGTCCTGTCATTTCGGATTCCTGAGGCGAGCTGTTGCCGACCGATCTATCGATAATGCTTCCCTCTTCACTAATTGTTTCACTGTCCACGCCATTGTTTGCCGCCCGCTCCATTTCCCTATGCACAATTACCAAATTACTACTTTGAACGTCTGTTAATTCATTACCCAGTGGTGCTGGCAAGCTACGCTCGTCGTCACTATCATTTCTCAATTTACTTTGGAGCCTAGTGTTACGTTTTTCACACGCCATAATTGTCACAATATTTCACACGATAACACAGAAAAGCACAATTTGAAGTGCAAAAATAGGAGAACACATTAACATAGCACTGAAAATAATATCTAGTTAATTGCAAGCGTAGCTGCGAAATACTTGGTGCAAATCTATATGCATGCCACAACTGTTTTACTGTACAACAATGAAAGGCTACAACTACAAAGGGGATTCTCTCTACAATTACGCGCTAGCATTAAACAAAAGCTACACTAAATACACAAACTACAAGAAAAAAATCAGAACATTCCAGTGAGGTATCCTCGGCTAAGGGTCGACATATGAAACGTCCCCTTTCAACAATTATACATGACTGTGCTTAAACTGACACACAATGTTTTTAGCGCAACGCAATCTGACTTTCAAAAATCCCTACAAAAGAATGGCCCTGACTAACATTAAACTATACCTTTCACAAATCACTTACCTCACAAAAATCTTCGCTGCTCAAGCTACTGCAATACAGCGAGCGCCACTACTGCCAGCTAAATAAAAGATTCAAACTATGGAAGGCACTAACTACTGATAGGGATAGTTAGCAAATGAAAGATATTAGTAGAGAACAAACAATGTATTTACCTTGATATCATCATATAAAAATATAGCAGTTAATGACAAATTACAAAACTCCGCCATCTCTCTCCCCACATCCACCATTGCTGGCGGCTCACCTCCAACTGCGCAACGCTACGCGCTGTTCACATCCAGCTGCCGCTGCCCAACACTACAATGGCGAGTATTACAACAATGCAAAGCAGACACAGACTGCCCACAGCACAGCCAGTGATTTTCATACAGAGGTGGCGTTACCAATAAAAAAACCTAAACAGCCTACTTACAGTATCTATATCTGAGGGTATTGTGAGGAATAATGTCCTGCATTAAAAATCACCACATAGTTTACAGGTTAATAATTAACAGTATAGGTAGACAGTACGTAGTATATAATCTTTTCTCGTTTTTGATTGTGTAGAAGATTTACTTGCACAGTAGTCAACTGCCATGTGTTGTTATTGCCCCGAGTAGACAAACTAAAGAATGCTGTTAAACACAGCAAAGTCGTTCTTTTCTACGCTATCTGGCAATTTACACCACATGGAACTTATTATTGCAGAGTAAAGTGCAGCACATTAAAAAGAAACGCTGTTTGTTAACATTTAATATTTAATATTCTTAGACCATCCTGGGGGTAATTACCGCCTGAGGGGTAAAATGAAATTTTCTGAGGGGTAAAAACTAAATGACTCGATTCAGTTTCAGTCACGAAACTAAATTATTTCCATAAGATCATAACTACTATCACAATTTTGTAAGACTCTAATACTGATTGTATACGTTATCAGTAATTACTTTTTCTCAATTAGTAGCATTAATGCAATGGAGGTTACTGGCTCCTCAAGTAGTCCACCCACTACACACACATGTTTGTTCTGCGTCCCGTACATCGCAGATGATAAAAGTGAGACACATACAATACGTAACAAATGCTAAATATCTCAAGATAGAATTGCAGATAATACCTGCAGTAGGCCACAAATTGCTTCATTACTCGGTTCGAAACAGATAAATGAACTAATTGACAGTACAACACGGCAGTAACTACATAAGGGCTACTATAGTACTGTACACAGTACTATTATTATTATTGTCGCAGAAGAAGCTGAATAGCAACGTGGTGTAGTGGTTATGATTCTAAACTGTTCAATGCAGAGGTGTGAGTTCAAAATTCCCCTAGACTGTACCATTTTTATTTCTATGTTCGGTTCGAATACATTCTAGAAGTATCCACAAGTGTCAAGAATCATTGAACTGAAATGTTCTGCAGCTCTATACAGGGTGGTCCATTGATAGTTGTTGTTGTTGTTGTGGTCTTCAGTCCTGAGACTGGTTTGATGCAGCTCTCCATGCTACTCTATCCTGTGCAAGCTTTTTCATCTCCCAGTACCTACTGCAACCTACATCCTTCTGAATCTGTTTAGTGTATTCATCTCTTGGTCTTCCTCTACGATTTTTACCCTCCACGCTGCCATTGATAGTGACCGGGCCAAATATCTCACGAAAAAACTACAAAGAACGAAACTCGTCTAGCTTGAAGGGGGAAACCAGATGGCGCAATGGTTGGCCCGCTAGATGGCGCTGCCATAGGACAAACAGATATCAATTGCGTTTTTTAAATAGGGATTCCCATTTTTTATTACATATTCGTGTAGTACGTAAAGAAATATGAATGTTTTAGTTGGACCACTTTTTTCGCTTTGTGATAGATGGCGCTTTAATAGTCAGAAACGTATAAGTACGTGGTGTCACGTAACATTCCGCCAGTGCGGACGGTTTTTGCTTCGTTATACATTACCCGTGTTAAAATGGACCGTTTACCAATAGCGGGAAAGGTCGATATCGTGTTGATGTGTGGCTATTGTGATCAAAATGCCCAACGGGCGTGTGCTATGTATGCTGCTCGGTATCCTGGACGACATCATCCAAGTGTCTGGACCGTTCGCCGGATATTTAAGGAAACAGAAAGTGGTTAGCCACATGTGAAACGTCAACCACGACCTGCAACAAATGATGATGCACAAGTAAGTGTTTTAGTTGCTGTCGCGGCTAATCCACACATCAGTAGCAGACAAATTGCGCGAGAATCGGGAATCTCAAAAACGTCGGTGTTGAGAATGCTACATCAACATCGATTGCACCCGTACCATATTTCTATGTACCAGGAATTGCACGGCGACGACTTTGAACGTCGTGTACAGTTCTACCACTGGGCACAAGAGAAATTACAGGACGATGACAGAAACCGGCATAATATGCACTATTGCGCAACGGAAAATCCACGATGGCTGCGACAAGTGGAACATCAGCGACATTGGCGGGTTAATGTATGGTGCGGCATTATGGGAGGAAGGATAATTGGCCCCCATTTTATCGATGGCAATCTAAATGGTGCAATGTATGCTGATTTCCTACGTAATGTTCTACCGATGTTGCTACAAGATGTTTCACTGTATGACAGAATGGCGATGCACTTCCAACATGATGGCTCTCCGGCACATAACTCGCGTGCTGTTGAAGCGGTAATGAATAGCATATTTCATGACAGGTGGATTAGTCGTCGAAGCACCATACCATGGCCCGCACGTTCACCGGATCTGACGTCCCCGGATTTCTTTCTATGGGGAAAGTTGAAGGATATTTGCTATGGTGATCCACTGACAACGCCTGACAACATGCGTCAACGCATTGTCAATGCATGTGCGAACATTACGGAAGGCGAACTACTCGCAGTTGAGAGGCATGTCGTTACACGTATTGCCAAATGCATTGAGGTTGACGGACATCATTTTGAGCATTTATTGCGTTAATGTGGTATTTACACGTAATCACGCTGTAACAGTATCCGTTCTCAGAAATGATAAGTTCACAAAGGTACATGTATCACATCGGAACAACCGAAATAATATGTTCAAACGCACCTACGATCTGTATTTTAATTTAAGAACCCTACCCATTACCAGCTGTTCGTCTAAAATTGTGAGTCATATGTTTGTGACTATTACAGCGCCCTCTGTCACAAAGCGAAAAAAGTGGTCCAACGAAAACATTCATATTTCTTTACGTACTACACGAATATGTAATAAAAAATGAGGGTTCCTATTTTAAAAAACGCAGTTGATATCCGTTTGACTTATGGCAGCGCCATCTAGCGGGCCAACCATTGTGCCATCTGGTTTCCCCCTTCAAGCTAGACACGTTTCGTTCTTTGTAGTTTTTTCGTTTGACACTTATTTCCTGAGATATTTGGCCCGGTGACGATCAATGGACCACCCTGTATATACTGTATGTGTCCTGACCGGAGGCAGTTGGCTCGGCGCTCTTGTATGTGCATGTGCTGAATAAACCTTCGTTAAGTGAAGTTAGTGTTCGTCATTCATCTAATTACACCGTCTACGTGACATTATTATTACTATTATTATTAGTGGCTATGGTCAGACACAACGTATCAACAGATCGAAGTCGTCCAAAATCTGCCAGTTCAGAAGTAAGGAGTGCTGCAATCAAGTGATTTACGAAGAGTAAGTATAGTGGACACATTTCAATTTGGTTGATTTTAAATTGGGTTGCAGTGTGCAGGTGAAGTAAGTATCGCAATGGAGAGGAGTAATGTAGGAGTGTCTGCCCTCATCGTGGATAGATAGCTTCCTTATCTGAGAAGGATTCGTGAGTAGCACTTGCGATGCGCCGCGAATTCCTTCGTCATTCATTGCAACACACACACGCACACACACACACACACACACACACACACACACACACACACACACACACGCACACACACACACACACAAATTAAATACCTTCATCTTTCATCATTTTAAAAATAAAAGTGTTCCATGAAAAGTCCTTCATTCGACAGATTAGTTAGGTGCTAAAGTTGTTGATAATGTGGGACGGGGGGGGGGGGAGGGGGGGAGGACAGGGGTACTGTACTAGCTAATGTCTAATTGCACTGGGGGGTGATGGTCAAGGAAATGTGGGGAACCATTGATTTAGACAGTCCTCCACAGGGTTAAGCACGCACATTCCATTCATAGTTATAAATCGTAGCTTGTGGTCTGATAACACAATGTTCTTTAGTCAAGGAAGAAGTAAAAGTTTCTCGTAGACGCGTATCACAGCACCATTTACTTTTTTTAAATATAAAATGCATAATACGGCTACCAAGAACTTTGTCCAATCCAGGGCATGTGATATATGTTTATACTACAATTGGAGCCATTCTATGTTAAACAGTCTTATCATTGCTTACAACAACATTACTGCTTCCTTGTAGTCTTCTGCTTGCACACAAAAGTTGTGGCTTGATGTTAGGCTGTCACACATCTCCATTTTTTAAAAATCCAAGCAAAATCTTGTGTTGTATCCATGTCCATAACGTAACAATGGCCTACATGTAGCTGCTCCATTAGGACATCCATTTTAATGTCGTATTTACGTGGTATAGCGACAGGATTTTTTATATTTCCTGGAAACGGCTTCTAGTGCTTTGCAAGAAAGTAATAATGGGTGCTACCTTCGTTAGGTGCCCATGGAGTGAGATATTGTAAGAATCAGTAAGCTTAAAGCTATATTTAAAATAGCTAACTAACATTGTAATGCGTTCCACCTCCTCATAGTACATGTATTGTAGTGTATCTAATGGGTGATTTTGACAGTTTGTATTGTGTGTTTACGGAAGACTTTCTGAGTAGACGTTTGGAGAAAGAGAAAGTGCTCGTGAAGCACTTTGCAGGTACTGTGGCTGGGTAGGGAATCTGTGCCACAGATGGATCGTAAAGAAAGCAGCCCACATCTAGTAGGATATCCAATAAGGACACAAATATTCTTGTACAAAATCTTTATTAATTTGCATATACATTTACACACAGAATATAGAGGAATTTGGATACGAAATAGGAATACAAGGTATCTGCATTTACCGTTTATACTAATGCAAAGTGATCACAAATTGGCGTAGTTACCGAGGATGTTCACTGCATTATGGAATATACGAAAAACTGTTTATTAATCTACAGTCCATAAGTCTTTTAAATATTATATATATGTACTACTGTTCCCACACATAATGTCATTCCACAGTCTTAAGAAAAAGAAGCAGTATATCGAACAGACAAAGATACCGATTCCTATTGAAGATTGTTATACTCTCAGTTCAAAAACGAACGCAAAAATGTCGTCAGGTAAATGTTAGCAAAAATTCGTGCATCTGTAAGACATCGATGCCCACAGCATACTACAAATTCTACCGCCATACACGACATACACGACAATAACATCCCTGTAATGGACTGGCCTGCACAGAGTCCTGACCCGAATCCTATAGAACACCTTTGGGAAATTTGGAACCCCGACTTCGTGCCAGGCCTCACCGACCGACGTTGATACATCTCCTCAGTGCAGCACTCCGTGAAGAATGGGCTGCCATTCCTCAAAGAACATTCCAGCACCTGACTGAACGTATGCCTGCGAGAGTGGAAGCCGTCATCAAGGCTAAGGGTGGGCCAACATCATATTGAATTCCAGCATTACCGATGGAGGGCGCCACGAACTTATAAGTCATTGTCAGCCAGGTGTCCGGATACTTTTGATTACATAGTGTATCTGCGCACTGTCGTGCCTCCAGCGCTAACGAAGTACATACGCGACAGGTGCTGAGCGTGGTAGGAGTGCTAACGTCCTCTATATGTGTTTCGAGGTTTTTGCAGGAAACATGCACTGTAAAACACACGATGTGTGTGAACAATTGGTACACAAGTCCAGCTCTCTATTTGCACGAAAGGAGAATAAATTCAAAAGGTAACAGACATTATGATGACTTTGAAGTGGCAAGACAAAAGAGACACTTTTATGTTGACGACATGCCATACATCTGTAATTAAGTCAGATGTGAAAATGGACCACAAAACTGATACCGCAAAATTTAAACCAAACTGTGTGTTGGACTATGAGTCTATGTGTGGAGTGGACAACTACAACAAGCTACTTAGCTCAACGGAATGTGTTCACAAAACACTGTGAAACGTCCCCTTAGAAAAATTAATGAATTGCTGTGCTGGTAAACCTCTTACATTATTTGCTTTTCAAACAGCTGAGCAAAACTGAACGTACTCAGACATTACTCTCTTTACTTATTCTGATCAACACTAAACTGACACACAATATTTTTAGCGCAACGGAATCTGACTTTCAATAATCCCTACAAAAGAATGGCAGACAACAATGCAAACTAGCCACAGACTGCACACAGCACAGCCAGTGATTTTCATACAGAGCGCTACGTGGCGTTACCAATAAAAATACCTAAGCAGCCTACTTACCACTTAAATGGTACAAAACATTCTTTTTTCACTCCTTAGACATGTCTATGCTAAATTCCCACATTATTTAGAAGGGTCATATCGGAAACAATACTTTACTCACCGGATTTCATCCCAGCATCATTTGTGAAATTTTAGACTTACAACCAACAAAGGAGAGCTCCAGGATGTCATCGACCAGATGAGGAAAATCCATTACGGCTTCGAGAAAGGTCCTTTTCAAGCGCCGTTGAATTGCCAGTAAAACAACACGCACCTGTAGGAAGATGCATCATATGCAGAAAGAACAAAAAACAGAAAGAATCGCCATGTGAAGTGGGGCTATGTATTGCACCTTGTTTCGAAATATATCACACAAAAAAGTTTCTGAAATTTCCTTGTTTGTAATGTTTTAGGAATTTCAACAATAAAGGATATTCAAAGAACACTTTATTTTAAGAACTTATTGGTGAGAAAAAATTCAGGAAATCCTCCGATGATAACGCCTCGGCGCAGCAGGCTCTGCAGTGCTCAGCGCCACATCGTGGCCAGTACGGCCAGCACTGCCGTGTGGAGCTTCGCCACGGACGTGCACACTACACTCCTGGAAACTGAAATAAGAACACCGTGAATTCATTGTCCCAGGAAGGGGAAACTTTATTGACACATTCCTGGGGTCAGATACATCACATGATCACACTGACAGAACCACAGGCACATAGACACAGGCAACAGAGCATGCACAATGTAGGCACTAGTACAGTGTATATCCACCTTTCGCAGCAATGCAGGCTGCTATTCTCCCATGGAGACGATCGTAGAGATGCTGGATGTAGTCCTGTGGAACGGTGTGCCATGCCATTTCCACCTGGCGCCTCAGTTGGACCAGCGTTCGTGCTGGACGTGCAGACCGCGTGAGACGACGCTTCATCCAGTCCCAAACATGCTCAATGGGGGACAGATCCGGAGATCTTGCTGGCCAGGGTAGTTGACTTACACCTTCTAGAGCACGTTGGGTGGCACGGGATACATGCGGACGTGCATTGTCCTGTTGGAACAGCAAGTTCCCTTGCCGGTCTTGGAATGGTAGAACGATGGGTTCGATGACGGTTTGGATGTACCGTGCACTATTCAGTGTCCCCTCGACGATCACCAGTGGTGTACGGCCAGTGTAGGAGATCGCTCCTCACACCATGATGCCGGGTGTTGGCCCTGTGTGCCTCGGTCGTATGCAGTCCTGATTGTGGCGCTCACCTGCACGGCGCCAAACACGCATACGACCATCATTGGCACCAAGGCAGAAGCGACTCTCATCGCTGAAGACGACACGTCTCCATTCGTCCCTCCATTCACGCCTGTCGGACACCACTGGAGGCGGGCTGCACGATGTTGGGGCGTGAGCGGAAGACGGCCTAACGGTGTGCGGGACCGTAGCCCAGCTTCATGGAGACGGTTGCGAATGGTCCTCGCCGATACCCCAGGAGCAACAGTGTCCCTAATTTGCTGGGAAGTGGCGGTGCGGTCCCCTACGGCACTGCGTAGGATCCTACGGTCTTGGCGTGCATCCGTGCGTCGCTGCGGTCCGGTCCCAGGTCGACGGGCACGTGCACCTTCCGCCGACCACTGGCGACAACATCGATGTACTGTGGAGACCTCACGCCCCACGTGTTGAGCAATTCGGCGGTACGTCCACCCGGCCTCCCGCATGCCCACTATACGCCCTCGCTCAAAGTCCGTCAACTGCACATACGGTTCACGTCCACGCTGTCGCGGCATGCTACCAGTGTTAAAGACTGCGATGGAGCTCCGTATGCCACGGCAAACTGGCTGACACTAACGGCGGCGGTGCACAAATGCTGCGCAGCTAGCGCCATTCGACGGCCAACACCGCGGTTCCTGGTGTGTCCGCTGTGCCGTGCGTGTGATCATTGCTTGTACAGCCCTCTCGCAGTGTCCGGAGCAAGTATGGTGGGTCTGACACACCGGTGTCAATGTGTTATTTTTTCCATTTCCAGGAGTGTATTAAGGCGCACTCAGCAGTGAAAGGGTTAATACACCAGAGTCCCAATACACTTCCCTGGAACACGTATTAATTTGCTTCGAAATTTGTCGATGATTGTCCTTACAAGATAATATGGTATCCTCCATACCAAGAAATTCTCAGTTCAGTTACAAAATTCGTTTGATGCCATGTATGATCATACTTAGACTAATGACTGGTGGTGTCGTTCTGAGCCAAACACTTCTAGGAAGTGGCGAAATAATGCACTCCCCTGAACACCTTGACTCATGGGTTTCAGGATGACGTATGAGATATAGCGAGTAGCGTTTCCAGAATCCGTGGTGCTTGACATGGAGGAGGCCATTCTGTTGGGGTACTTCGTTACGTCTGAACGCAGAATACGTTCTTCTATTCTAAAAGAGATAGATATCAGCGATATTGGACGGTATTTTTGTGGTTCACTTCTGCTACCCATTTTGTAGTTAGGAGTGACACGTTATTTCTTCCAGTCATTGGACATAGAGTTTGTTCCATGGGTAGATTACAGTTAAGGCAGGGGCTACACAACCACACATTCTCTATAGAATTTGACATGGATTCCATCGGGTCCTGGGGCATGGTATACTTTTTGACATAGCAGCTGTTTCTGAACGTCAGTAACATAAATATCTACACTGATAAGCCAAAACATTATGACCGCTGCACACCGCGATGTTGGATTCCTCCTGGTGGCTCAAAAATAGTTCAAATGGCTCTGAGCACTATGGGACTCAACTGCTGAGGTCATTAGTCCCCTAGAACTTAGAACTAGTTAAACCTAACTAACCTAAGGACATCACAAACATCCATGCCCGAGGCAGGATTCGAACCTGCGACCGTAGCGGTCTTGCGGTTCCAGACTGCAGCGCCTTTAACCGCACAGCCACTTCGGCCGGCCCTCCTGGTGGCGTTGTGGGAACGGGAGAAGGTAACAAAAGTATGTAAACGGAACAGACAAGGATGGCTGATCACTCTAGCGAAGGTATGGGCTGCAAATGGCGAAGTCCAATGAGATAAACGATTTTGACAAAGGGCGGATTATTGTTACGCTGAGCATGTGAACAAGTATCTCTAGAACGGTGAAGCTGACGGAATGTTCACGTGCTGCTGTCGTGAGCATTTACAGAAAGAGGGAGAAGGACAGTGAATTTACCATCAGGCGCTATGTATGGTTGGACGTCCACGACTCTTCACAGAACGTGGGCTTCGGAAGTTCGTCCGCTCTGTAAAGTGATGTGTGGCATCTCTGCCGAAAGAGCACAATGCTAGTGCACTCACAAATGTTTCGCAGCACGCTGATCATCGTACATTATTGAACATGTGGCTCCGAAGCAGATCACCCCCACACGTTCACACGTTGACCCAACGACATCGTCAGTTACCACTGCAGTGGGCACGAAGCCATAGGGATTCGACCGTCGAACAATGGAAATGTGTCGGCTCTTCGGGTGGATCACATTTTTCCTACACTAGGTCGATGGTCGTCTCCACAAAAGCCGTCATAAATGTGAACGGCGGCTAGAAACGGACGCAGGATGGTGGGAGCAGTATTATGCTATGGGAAACATTCTCCTGCGCTTGCATGGGACCTGTGGTAGTGATCGAAGAAACACTGACCGCTGCGAGTCACCTGTATCCCTACATGCTTGATGAACCGGGTGATCAAAAAGTCAGTATAAATTTGAAAACTGAATAAATCACGGAATAATGTAGATAGAAAGGTACAAATTGACACATATGCTTGAAATGACATGGGGTTTTATTAGAACCAAAAAAATACAAAAGTTCAAAAAATGTCCGACAGATGGCGCTTCATCTGATCAGAATAGCAATAATTAGCATAACAAAGTAATACAAAGCAAAGATGATGTTCTTTACAGGAAATGCTCAATATGTCCACCATCATTCCTCAACAATAGCTGTAATCGAGGAATACTGTTGTGAACAGTACTGTAAAGCATGTCCGTAGTTATGGTGAGGCATTGGCGTCGGATGTTGTCTTTCAGCATCTCTAGAGATGTCGGTCGATCACGATACACTTGCGACTTAAGGTAACCCCAAAGCCAATAATCGCACGGATTGAGGTCTGGGGACCTGGGAGGCAAAGCATGACGAAAGTGGCTGCTGAGCACACGATCATCACCAAACGACGCGCGCAAGAGATCAAAAAATGTCCAAATGTGTGTGAAATCTTATGGAACTTAACTGCTAAGGCCATCTGTCCCTAAGCTTACACACTACTTAACCTAAATTATCCTAACGACAAACACAAACACCCATGCCCGAGGGAGGACTCGAACCTCCGCCGGGACCAGCCGCACAGTCCATTACTGCAGTGCCTAAGACCGCTCGGCTAATTACACGCGGCCGCAAGAGATCTTTCGCGCGTCTAGCAATATGGGGTGGAGCGCCATCCTGCATAAACATCGTACGTTCCAACAGGTATTTATCAGCCAGGCTGGGGATGATGCGATTCTGTAACATATCGGCGTACCTCTCACCCGTCACGGTAGCAGTTACAAAACCAGAATCACGTATTTCCTCGAAGAAAAAAGACCCGATAACAGTTGTTGTTGTTGTTGTTGTGGTCTTCAGTCCTGAGACTGGTTTGGTGCAGCTCTCCATGCTACTCTATCCTGTGCAAGCTTCTTCATCTCACAGTACCTACTACAGCCTACATCCTTCTGAATCGGCTTAGTGTATTCATCTCTTGGTCTCCTTCTACGATTTTTGCCCTCCACGCTGCCCTCCAATACTAATTTGGTGATCCCTCGATGTCTCAGAACATGTCCTACCAACCGATCCCTTCTTCTAGTCAAGTTGTGCCACAAGCTCCTCTTCTACCCAATTCTATTCAGTACCTCCTCATTAGTTATGTCATCTACCCATCTAATCTTCAGCATTCTTCTGTAGCACCACATTTCGAAAGCTTCTATTCTCTTCTTGTCTAAACTATTTATCGTCCACGTTTCACTTCCATACATGGCTGCACTCCATACAAATACTTTCAGAAACGACTTCCTGACGTTTAAATCTACACTCGATGTTAACAAATTTTTGTTCTTCAGAAACGCTTTCCTTGCCATTGCCAGTCTACATTTTATATCCTCTCTACTTCGACCATCATCAGTTATTTTGCTCCCCAAATAGCAAAACTCCTTTACTACTTTAAGTGTCTCATTTCCTAATCTAATTCCCTCAGCATCACCCGACTTAATTCGACTACATTCCATTATCCTCGTTTCGCTTTTGTTGATGTTCATCTTATACCCTCCTTTCAAGACACTGCCCATTCCGTTCAGCTGCTCTTCCAAGTCCTTTGCTGTCTCTGACAGAATTACAATGACATCGGTGAACCTTAAAGTTTTTATTTCTTCTCCATGGATTTTAATACCTACTCCGAACTTTTCTTTTGTTTCCTTTATTGCTTGCTCAATATACAGATTGAATAATATCGGGGATAGGCTACAATCCTGTCTCACTCCCTTCCCAACCACTGCTTCCCTTTCATGTCCCTCGACTCTTATAACTGCCATCTGGTTTCTGTGCAAATTGTAAATAGCCTTTCGCTCCCTGTATTTTACCCCTGCCACCTTTAGAATTTGAAAGAGAGCATTCCAATCAACATTGTCAAAAGCTTTCTCTAAGTGTGCAAATGCTAGAAACGTAGATTTGCCTTTCCTTAATCTTTCATCTAAGATAAGTCGTAGTCAGTATTGCCTCACGTGTTCCAACATTTCTATGGAATCCAAATTGATCTTCCCCGAGGTCGTCTTCTATCAGTTTTTCCATTCGTCTGTAAAGAATTCGCGTTATTATTTTGCAGCTGTGACGTATTAAACTGATAGTTCGGTACCGATAACGGTAGATGTGGTAAATCCAACCCATACCGTGACTTTCTCGTCGTGCAATGGAGTTTCCACGACAGTTCTAGGATTTTCGGTACCCCAAATTCTGCAGTTGTGGGCGTTGACAGACACTCGGAGCGTGAAATGAGCTTCGTCGGTCCACAACACGTTACTCAACCACTCGTCATCTTCCGCCATCTTTTGAAACGCCCACACCGCAAATGCCCTCCGCTTCACTAAATCGCCAGGTAACAGTTTATGATGCCGATGGATTTTGAACGGATAGCATCGGGGGGTACGCCCCAGTGCCAACCAAACAGTAGTGTATGGAACGCCAGTGCGACGTGCGACTGCACACCGCTGACTTTCCCGTGCATAGACGAACCCGCTACCGTATACATTTCTTCCTGAACTGTCTCAGCAGCATTACGCCTTGTGCTCGGTCGGCCACTACGGAGTCTATCGTCTAAACAAACCGTGGCTTCGAACTTTGAAATCATTCTCGCCACAGCTACATTTGTCAACGGATCTTTACCCGTTCGAATAGCCTTCCTATGGCGATAGGATCGTAACGCTGAACTAGCACATTCCCCATTCTGATAATACAGCTTCACAAAAGCGCCTTTTCAAGTAACGTCAACGTGCTGCGACTGCTGGCGCATCTGATTCTCTCTCTCATTACAACTCCTTTTATACACGATTGTCATGCGCAGTCACTGACGTTTTGCTGTCCAGCGCCATCTGTCGGACGTTTTGTGAACTTTATTTTTTTTTTCGTTCTAATAAAACCCCATGTCATTCCAAACATGTTCGTCAATTTTTGTGTCTATATCTACATTATTCTGTGGTTTATTAAGTTTTGAAGTTTATATTGACTTTTTGATCACCCGGTATTCCCAAACGGCGACGTCATCTTTCAGCAGTATAATTGTCCGTGTCTCGGAGTTAGGACCGTGATACAGTGGTTTGAGGAGCATTATAGTGAACTCACATAGATGTCTCTGCGATCACATTCGCCGGATCTAAATCCTATGGAACGCATCTTGGTCGCTATCGAGCGCCATCACCGCGCCCACAAATCAGCGGCCCGTTATTTACGCGCATTACATGACCTGTGCGTAGACACTTAATGCCACATACCTCTATAAACCTACAAACAAACTCTCGGATCTCTGATACGCAGAATCAGTGATGTATTTCGTTTCGAAGACGGACAAACGAGGTATTAAGCACTAGCCATAATGTTTTGAGTATATTACTCACGTTTACGGTGGAGCGAGATTTAAACTGGGAAATTCCTCCTGGGTCTTCCTTTGTAAAGGAATATTTGAAAACAGAATATCATTTAACTGGAGTTCAAAAACTTGGATTCAGAATTTTCAAAAATTTGTGCAGTGAAATCAATAGCAACGTGGAGGTAGATGCAATGCCAGGAAAGAACTGGTTGCAGTATTATAAGAACTGTTTCTCAAGGAAAATGATCTCTACTGTACCAACACTGTGAATGTTGGACAATACAGCGCAGTCACAATGACAGGCTCGGAAAGTTAAAAAGGATACCAGGAACAGTATGGCTACAGGTACAGAGGGAACTTGTAAAATATGTCACTATTAAATGGAAAACGTTTTTTGGGCAGTTGGTGAATGATATTGATGCCTGGGAAAAATTCCAAAAGAGTGGAAGGTAGCAAGAATTATTATAAGTACAGGGTATCTCAAAACATTCCGTGCGACTTTAATGTGTTATAGCATCCAAACTCACACCATGTTTGGCTTATGTGGCAAACCATCTCACAAAGTTATTATGCCCTCCAATCAGTTTCAACATATGCGCCTTTGGTGGCATGCACAACATCCCGTCTGTACTCAAGCTCTGTCCACATTCAGCGCAACATATTCGCTCTCAATGGCAGCAACGATTCGCTTCTTTAAATCATTGATGTGGCCGACACACGTTTGGTAGACGCTGTCATTGACATACCCCTATAGAAAGAAGTCCATCGAGGCAGCTTAGGAGACCAGGAAATTTGACCACCCCTACCAGTCGAGCGATCTAGAAACACCATTGCATAGGCCCAGTGAGACCTTGCACCATTGTGTTGAAAAACGACTGTCTTGGCGTCAGCCAGTTGTTGCAATGCAGACAGCTCCAGCATATCAAGTCAACAGTTAGATTTAACTGTTTTTTCTGAGAAAAAAATACACTACTGGCCTTTAAAATTGCTACACCAATAAGAAATGCAGATGATAAACGGGTATTCATGGACAAGTATATTATACTAGAACTGACATGTGACTACATTTTCACGCAATTTGGGTGCATAGATCCTGAGAAATCAGTACCCAGAACAACCATCTCTGGCCACAATAACGGCCTTGATACGCCTGGGCATTGCGTCAAACAAAGCTTGGATGGCGTGTACAGGTACAGCTGCTCATGCAGCTTCAACACGATAACACAGTTCATCAAGAGTAGTGACTGGCGTATTGTGACGAGCCAGTTGCTCGACCACCATTGACCAGACGTTTTCAATTGGTGAGAGATCTGGAGAATGTGCACACCAGGGCAGCAGTCGAACATTTTCTGTAATCAGAAAGGCCCATACAGGACATGCGACATGCGGACGTGCATTATCGTGCTGAAATGCTGAAATGTAGGATTTCGCAGGGATCGAATGAAGGGTAGAGCTACACATCTGAAATGTAACGTCCACTGTTCAAAGTGCCGTCAATGCGGACAAGAGGTGACCGAGACGTGTAACCATGCCATCACTCCGGGCGATACGCCAGTGTGGCGATGACGAATACATGCTTCCAATGTGCGTTCACATTGTCGCCAAACACGGATGTGTCGCCAAACACGGATGCGACCATCATGATGCTGTAAACAGAACCTGGATTCATCCGGAAAAATGACGTTTTGCCATTCGTGAACCGAGGTTCGTCGTTGAGTACACCATCGCAGGCACTCCCGTCACAGCATACAGACTGGTTGCGTCCCAGGTGCCAACATTGTGTTTATTTACCTTGCCACACACGTGGAACGCTGCTTCTTTTGGTTGTTTAGAACATTTCCATCCTCTTCCAGACGATGAAGAATTTCCACAGTGAAATGCATACGTTGTGGCTTGTCGTCTGGTTTCAATGCGTGCAACAATTGTAGGCGTTATGAATACATCAGTAAACGTTTTCGAAGGGATCCTTTGAGATTTGCAGCTTCTGAGGCGCCCACAGAACTTATTTTGCGGGAACACTGGAAAGCCAGCCGTATCCGTTTTGTGTATTTTTTTTGTGTCAGGTCGTCCAGTCTGATGCTTCACATGAACACTACCTCTCTCCACATAATTCCTTTCCCACGGCTTATCGACGTCCGCGAGTGTGGGTGCTTCCTATATCGTGTTTAGACGTTCCTTTCAACCAGCGTGTCCGATTAGGTCTCAATAAATCATTTCACACACTGAACCTTTCCTTGAAGCTTTGTCATTATGCTTCACTCAGGACAATCTGAAACACACACAAACAAAAACTTTGTGAATTTGTCTGTCAGGTAAGCCGAACATAGTATGAATATCTTAATTAGTTTGGGTGCTATAGGACATTGAAGTTGTAGCATACCTATTGAGACATCCCATATATATAAGAAAGTGAATAAAAAACACTGCTCAAATTACAGGTGTATATCCATTTTAAATACTACTTATAAAATTTATACACCTATTGTCAAAAGAAAACTCCGGCCAACAGCAGAAACATTTTTACGAGAGGAACAATGCGGATTTCGTAAAGGCAGATCACTTGCAGAGGCAACATTTGTTTTGAAACAACCGACAGAAAAGAAAGCAGGGTTCAACAAGCCACTATTAATTCTCATCTTACACTATGACAAGGCCAGCCGTAAGATAGGTAGGATGAAATTTGTTGTACGCCATTAAATCACTATAAGATAACTCTTGAATTAGTAGAAACGACTGTAAACCAGGGACTAAAACAAGGGGGTGATCTGTAACCAACCCTTTTTGATGTACAGAGTGATAAAACGTTAACGCAACTGCTTAGCGGCCGCCGATGGTGGAGAGTGTGTTTTCCCTACGCTGCGAGGCCTTTGTTTGTGCAGAAATCTTGTGCATGTAGTACGTGCTTGTTAGGTGACGAAATACAGCGTATTGAGTGAAAGTACTTCAAGTGACATGGTGAAGCACAAACATTCTATTCGTCAAAGAATATTCATGTATGATCTACATGTGGATGGAGATTACTTCAAGAGGAATTTCCTGATGTTCAAGTTCCTAATCAGAGTACAAATCGTCGATTGATGAATACACTTCGCGAAACGGGATGTGTTCTTGACAGGAAACATAGACAACCACGTGCAGTACTCACAAAAGAAACTGGATAAGAGGGGGTATGCTATGGAAAGGACTCCTAGAAAATAAATTCGATGACTATCTTAAAAGTTACTGCCTTATAAAATAACTGCAGTGCAAGAACTGAAACTACCGTGCAAGAAGGTTGCGTTTTTCTGAAAGAATTTTGAATAGGGTGGAAGATGGATAAATTTGTTCCAGCATAACCACAAGCGCCGGCACGAAGACGAAGAACTCCACAGCAGAGAAGGCTGTGAGACAAAGTCAGCCAATAGCACGCTGACTAGGACCGCACCACGACAGGAGTGGCCTCTACAAGAAGAGAATAAAAGCACCGCCTCTGCCAGCTTCAGCCCCCACCTGTCCACCCCCTCCCCATCCAGTCCAGAGATACCTTGGCCTCACCTGTGACCATCACCTCACCTGGACCTCTCATCTCCTGACCATCCAGCAGAAAGCCCATTCCCACTTCCGCCTCCTGAAACTCCTGTCTGGACAGACATAGGAATTGCATCCTTCCACAATCCACCACACCTCCAAAACCCTCAGCTCTCTTATCCTCTGTTATGCCAGCATTGCCTGGATCTCCGCCCCCCCTCCCCCCCCCCCCCGCTTTTATAAGGCCCTCCAAATCCTAGAACGCCACACGCTCCGCCTTGCCTTCTGTATCCGCCTTCCTTCCTTCCTCCACACAACTCCTGTATGCCCTAATCCCCTTCCCCCACCTCCTCCTTTTCGTCCAATATCTCTGCATCCTTTACACTGTCCGCAGGCTCGATACCCCCACCGCCTCGTTTCCTCCTTCCTCTCAACCTCCTGCCCATTTGAAAGGTCTCTGTTGGATTCCTTTCATGTTTGATTTCTTAAATCTGTTGTCATTTATGGAATAAATTCCTCTTCTAAATTTACTGTGGCGTTTCTGACTATCTGGGAGGAGACTGAGTAGTGGAACGTGTTACCTTTACACGTAAACAAGAACGATCTGTCACACTACTACACTTTAAAACACAGTTTATATGTAATTCATGTCACACAGTCTCATACGGAACCTACATCCGCTTTCTGTTATATACTGTATATGATAAGATACTGTCATCCCCCTTCCCTTCTGTGTGAGAGGATGAATGATCAAATGTGTTTGTAGTTGCATGCTTGAGGGTAGCAGACAAGGCTGTCTGCTAGAGAACAGTAGGACCAACGTCGGAACAGGTAGCTACGCTTTCTTAAAGCAGAGAGGTTTCTATCCTTAGTATGGTTCTGTCCGTCCGTTGTCATGTTGGTATAGGAAGCTGCCCCTCTGGCCACTTCTGTTTGTCTTTGTGAGCCACCCTCAGGAAGCACGCTCGGTAGTAGGCAGTTGCAATCTGGCGGTGGCGAGCGTCTGAAGTGGTAAGATCTCCGGCTAAGCGCGTGTCTGCTAAGTCCATAGGACAATGGATTTGTTAAGTTCAGCCTAACTGAAAATTTAATCATCTTTATTTCGGGTTTAGCTCTAAAATATCTAAGGTTATCTTAAATTGCAGCGTAGTGTAATTCTCGTGTGAAGTTCATATTATTTTCCGGTTGTTGCTTTGTTACTACTTTGTGAGTAAAGTGGAACCACGTGTTGATCAGTAACTCTAACTAAGTTCATCAATCTTAAATGTGAATGCTTGTGTGATTATAACGTCTCGTCTTGACAATATTTTACAATATAGCAACTTTTCTTTATGCTTTTCTTTATGTTCAACCCACGTGGAGTGTACTTTGCGAGACCAGTACCACGTGCTTCTATAACTGTTTGACCCATCAGGTTAATAGTAAGACATTAGTAACCAGTTCAAGGTTTTTCTTTTGTCAATTGCTTTTCGATCGAATTTATTTTAATTATCAAAATTACTGTGGAGTTATACGCTTTCTGTAAACCAAGTTGACCACGTGGAGCATGTGGTGTAATCATCAAAGTAGCCTTCAGCTATTCCTTTTGGGAAGATTTTACAAAGAGTTAATGTGAATTTAGTATACCAGTGTGTGGTAATTACATGACGGACAGGATTGTGTTACGAACGTAATTTCTTTGGGTGAAAACTGAATCTGTTGGTTGTGGTTAATTTCTCCTTGCTTATGTTTCAACGTTCTTTGGGTGTTGTTTTGTGAATGCAGGGTTGTATGCAGTCTCCCAATCTTGGCTCCATATTTGATGTGTTCCATAAGATTAAAATCTCACATTTTTACAATCCTTAAACAAGGCACCAGCTCAGTTATAACTCACGTATAATATGCTGAAATTTCAATGAACAATCTTAAAATAAATTTCCAAATATAAACTGATTTCTTTCTTTTTATTTAAATTCTCCTTTTTATATATAGATATATTACCGGTTGTTGTATGACTGTAAAAGATTATAATCAATGTTAGTCTGTTTGGGAATTTGGTAAACTTAGACTAGATACCTGATGAAACAGTTGCTTAGTAATACAAGATTAACTTCGCCAGACAGCTCACAGCTTTTAACCCGCTTTTATTCTACTATTAGCACCCGATTTCAGCATAGCACAATTCATGTAGCAATATTACACATGGCGACCCTGTTCTGTGATTCCGCTAGACTCTGGAATCTCTGAGACGTTAGATTGCAAGCGTTGTATAATCTTAATTTTTTTTCCCTACAGCGCTCAAACAACTTCTGCGTTGTTTCTGAGGAGACTTTCTAAAGATTCACTGCGTTGTTGAGCGGCGTTGTGTCGTTTGTCTTGTTGTTTTGTTTTCTATATTTGTGTGTTTTATATGTGTGTGTGGTTTTTTTTCTCGCTTGTAAATTCCACTGTTTCGATCAAAGATAAAAATTTGTTTTGCGTGTGAGAAAGTGAGTTCTAGGTTGGGTACCTTTCGTGTAACTGTCGAAATTTTTGGGGGATACATTTACTGTGAGTAGTGTGTTGCGTACTGGGTATAAATTGAACGAATGCAGACACGTAACCAAACTAAAAGTAAGCGGTCCGACAACTTAAGCAACATGGACCAAGGGGATAATTTGATTTCGAATGTTAACGCGTCGGGCGGTTCCGAAAATGCAATGGGAAATACTTCAGACGAAATGCAGAACAGCACGAACGGGCTCACATCAGAGCCACAAATTAATTTGCCTCCTACTAACCAAAATGATTTGGCAGAACTCATGAAAGCCTTATTGCAACAAAATAAAGAAAACGCACAGAAATCTGAAAAATCGATCCGCGAGCTAGGGGAACAAATGACGCAGAAATCTGAAAAATCAATCCGCGAGCTAGGCGAACAAATGACGCAGAAATCTGAAAAATCGATCCGCGAGCTAGGCGAACAAATAGACGAAAAACTAATCCAGCAGACAAATAAAGTCGACAAGTCGATGCAGAGAGTGTCCGATGATATCTCACAAAGAATAAACAATCTGGCAAGTGAAATAAAAAGTGATATTATGAAAGAATTAGGCCGATGCCGAATCTAAAGAAAGCGAAAAACGGCTACTTAGGAATTTCCAAGAGCTGAGGGAAGAATGCCAAAGGGAATATCAGCAGGTACTCTCGAGGGTCCAAGAGACGGAAACGCATTGTCCCACGTCCGTTAGCAACACAATAGCGGACAACAGTTTAGCGATCCACGCATTGGAACAGCAAGTAGAACAATTGAAGCAGACTGGGGCGGAGGACAAGAGACAAATAGATGATAAGATTGCGGCATTAGCGGACATTGTAGGCACGATGAAGATGACGGAAAGCGAGAACAATACTACACCGGTAGCGGCCGCAGAGACCGAAGAAGTGCGTTCGCTTCTGAGATTTCAGAAGGGACAATTCGAAGTGAACAGGCAACACAAGGCTGTAACAGGCGAATTACAAGAACGAGTGGCGCATCTGGAAAACCGCATGGCGTGTGATTCCGAACTCGCCAATAGCACTAAAAATAGCCGTACGAACAGTGCAGAGAGGGACTCCGGCCACGAGGGAGATTTTGACGACAGGGAAGAATGTAATTTGAGGGGCAGACATGAGAAAAATAGAAACATTCAAGGGCCTCTACAGGAGGAAATGCGGGATTTGATTTCAAACATTTCCTTACGGTAAGAAAGTTTGAGATATTCCGAAATTCGCAAAAAGGAATACATCCACGAGCATGGCTCGAGCAATTTGAGTTCTGTCTTCCTCCCGACTGGGCAAGTTCACATAAGATAGAATATATGTGTGGCTATTTGGAAGGCGAACCGGCGATTGGCATGAGGTCGGCAGCGCGTCACTGCAACTCCACTCGGGAGTTTCGACAAGCCTTTCTCTCCGCCTATTGGTCGGAAGCGGCACAAGATAGGGTCAAACATGGCATAATTATGCTGCCAAATTTGAACCAGTCTGGTTTCGGCAGCCCTGCACGCCTATTCGACGACATGCTGCAGGCAAATCAATTTTTATACGACCCATACGGGCCTGCGGAACTAATTAGGATATGCATCACCAAATTGCCGATGCACTTGCGGCACGTCATTCTTGCGGGACGATGCAAAGAGGACGTGGAAACGTTTAAAACACTTCTCCAAGAGTTGGAATATAATACAGCAGAATGCTCGCCTAATCAGGCACAAAGTTATTACGGGGCACAGCAGCGCGACCGCAGTCGTGGCCGTATTACTAATCAACGGCGTGACTGGTCGTCGCGACGCGAACGAAACAATAATCGGGACCGGCCGTATAGAAACTGGGGTAACAGTCGCGAACACAGGTGGAACAACGGAAATGATCGAGGACGTGGACAAGATCGTGAACGCTACAGGTACGGCAACCAGAATCGATACTACGATGAATACGGTGGGAATAGGACTGTAGGGGGAGCACCTCATGATGTTGAAATTCGGCGGGCCAATCGTAGAATAATCCAGCAAATGGAAATGAACAAAACCGGCAATGACAAATGATCAGCGCAGAAGGCGCCCAATCAGAACAAATGAGCGACATGGCAAATAAGTAGAAAGGACAGTGAGAAGTAGAGAGGACGGTGAGGAGAAAGAATTGATTAGTTTAAATTTGTGACGTATGCATTTTGAATAATATGTTGGTAAAAATAATGATAAAGATGTTTCTATGTGATTGATTGAAGTGATGTTGTTAATTTGTTTTCTTTCCTTGTGCAATTAGGATTTAGTTTGATTCAAACGTAAAGATAAAAGGTTTCCTTGTGAACGAGTGAAATGCTGTTTTTTTGTGTGTGTGTAAATTGAAAAGAGTCGCTCCTGAGAGAAGCAAGATCTGTGTTGAATTAATGCAAAACTCAGGGGAATATCCGATCTGTGGGTATTATGGGTCTGGCAAACCCAGGTCCCCAGCTGTTAGTAGCCTTGTTTCCGATTTTCTGCTTTCAGTGCTACTATCTATCTATTACTATTCTATATCTGTCAGTATAAATGAGGATCTCTTACTATAGTATGCGTGCTGTATGAATATTTTAAGATAGGAGAACTCTGAGAAAGGAATGAGTAAGTTTGGAATCTTGAAAACAGGATGCGATAATACGATTGTTTAACCATTGGCTTCCCAATATGCGATGATATGTTAATATTGATGATATATGTCTTTTTTGTTCTTTATAGCTGAGTACGTAAAGTGCTGTCTGTGGATTTCGTAAGTATATTGATTCCCTTCAAGGTGAAAGAAGAATTGTGGTTTGTGTAATTTACGTGGCCCTGAAATATTATTGTGGTAGTCAAATACGAGCAGTTTTTCAGCAAATGGAGAATGGAACAGAAATATGGATCCTTTCTGTACTCTTGATTGATGTTGAGCCAAAGCCTAAAAAAATTATTTTGCGTTAATACTTGTCCTAGAAAAGCGACGTTTATGTGTTTTGCTGATACTGTGAGCATTACAGCTTACTGTTTTCGCTGATGCGGGATGCACTGCAGCCTATATGATGTGTACTGAGGAAATTTCCCTCTTGAAGGTAGAGGATGATTAAATAATTTTGATTATGGGACCGAAGGAAAGCTTGGTTTAAGGTAATGAGGATGAAGCAAAACATTTGTCATTTAAACTACAGGAGGATTCGGATCTTTTGTGTCTGTTGTAAGTTCAATATGTTAAGATGATACTGTTTTACAGAATAGAGGTGACCACAATTTTGCCATTCATGAGAAATGAATCCAGAATAACCACCACAGGCGAAATGACTGATTTGGAAGCGAGAGGTAACTTAAAGAAGGAACGAAATCGCAGCAAAATGGGTAAGAAAATGTAGTATAACCTGTATAGTGCAGACATTTTTACCGTTCTCAGAGCCATCTGTGTGATTAATTCTTGTGATAACGTAATTTTAGATGAAATTTTCTTACTGTTTTATGTGTGAATATATGAGTATGATAAATGTATAATTGCGAGTCTCTTTTCAGGTGTGCGAACTGGTATAAATGTTTTGGTGTGTAAATAACCATTGTTCTTTTTACTGTGTATGTTTAAGGAAAGTTTCTCCATATTTATCATGTGACAAGACGTATGCCGCGAGCGTCAAGAAGAGGACGAATTAGAACAATGTTGTAGTGGTATATACACGGTGTTGAAATAGCATTGAAGTAGCTTATTGGCTTAACTAGTAGTGGATAGAAGTAGAATATTGAGTAATGCATGTTTATCGGTAGTTAGTTTGTAGAATAGACAACAGGTGTGATTAATTCGTGTGTGTAAATGTGTGTGTAAATAACATGTGAACCCTATGCTGTCCTGACCTATACTTGCACAAGGCATAATCCTATTCATTTTAGTGAATTAATAAGTAGCATTGGATTTATTAAAACGTAAGTGAACCACATTAGTGATGTGGATTTAAATATTATATTGTCAGTTCATTTAATTTTTTATTTTTTTTACATTGTAAAGTCATTTCAATTTTATTCTTTTACATTATCAAGTCATTTAAATTTTATTTTATATTGTCGATTCATCTAATTAAAAAAAAAATAAGTCTCACGTTTGTTCTTAAAAATTGTGAAAGACAATACTAAGTGGTATTATGTATGACATTGTGTAATCACATAACTACGATAAAAAAAATTTCTGTGAATGCAGTTGAGAACGTGAAAGCGAACCGGCTAAACTCTTACGAGACAGCGGGAGCAGCCGGACTAGTTGTAAACTGGCGGGTTTCCCAGCAGGACACGCTGTCAGCCAGGCCACTTCGGGAGCGCGGTCGACCACAAAAGAAGGGCATGCGGCAAACACTTTCCCTTGCACCTGGAGCTAATGGGCGGCCGTCCCGTGCGACCCTTCCTGAAGGCGACGACCTGAGATGGGCGAGCGGTCCACCGCACGGAAATCCATCTGCTGGCAACGCACCACACGCACGCGACCGTGACGAGACGGCCGCGGAGAAACAACACAAGGGGCGTGGAGCCTTTTGACAGGTACTGTCCAGAGAAACTGGCAGACTTCAACGACGCCTATCAACATTTCCTGATGGATGCCTACTGTCAAGCGACAGTAAATCATGGTTCGATGTTCTCTGGTCGCTAAGGGTGGCACAAAAGAAGAGCCACTAAGTGCCATCCTTGCCCAGGAATATCAACCTGGCGTGTCAATCGAGGATACCGCACGAATTTGACAACACAAACATGGAACCAAATCGAGATGTACGTGACACAGACCACCAAGAGAAACTTCATGAGAGGGCAGAGACGGCGGGATTGCACGCAACAGATGGACAAAAAATCCCTACTGACAGCTGCGGCGACGCACCCCCTTCCCCTCCCCTTATATTGTGCCTCGGAACAGTGGAACTAGTGAGTGTATCAGTGAACAGTGATTATACGGTTCTTAGTTCAATGCATATACGTGTGTTTCTGTCACAGAAACTTTGACTCGTGTGTTTTGCAGGGATTCGATTTATTGGTGTTTATTAGACTGACTATTGTATTTTGCAGGTGTTCTATTTATTGTTTATTTTAGACTTTGACTCTTGTATTTTGCAGGTGTTTTATTTATTGGTGTTTTTTATTAGATATTGACTATTGTACTGTTTTATTGATCAATGTTTGTTCTTGTGTGATGTATTAGATTTGTGTTATTTTGTTTCGTAAATTCATTCATATGGCATTGCTTCGTTTATCAGTCAGATTGCTATTCATTCTCATTGGACTGTGATCGATTAGCCTTTGCATGGGGCATATTTATAGTGAGGAACCCCTTAAGGGTAACAATCACATAATTAATTGTATTTTCAGTATAATGACACAGTGCTCATTGTTTGCTAACTAACTGAAATATAGTAGAGTGATTAAATTAATGCCACATAGTTATGTTAATTCTACAAATTATTAGTTTTATAAGATATAGAATTTTTTTTTGATAACCACTTTGTAAAACATGTTTTTTTTCTTATCAATTTTTGCTTTTGCGGATTGTGCATTGTAATGTTCTGCTTTATAATACTGATGTTATTTCATGTTCTTTTTTAATTGCTGTGGCACCTTTGCTATTTTCATAAATTTTGCTTGTTAATAAACAGTCATAAATTTGCCTGTGATCAGTTGGCTCTTGCAATGAGCAAATACTGGTGAACTCCATAAGGGTAACAACCAGAAATTGTTTTCATATTAATGACACAGGAACCATTGTTTTTACTTGCTGACCGAATTAGGTCTACACTATCTTTTAAATAGGTGTCACAGATTGTGGTTTTTTTTTTTTTTGTTTGAAATTAGTAGATTTTAAAGATTTGTTGAAATTATTGTGTTTTAGCAAGTAGCTGGTGACCTTTTGCCTTTTCTTTACACTTTTGGTTTAAGTAGGGTGTGAGAAGCCTGCTTGGGAATGTCCTAGCATGGCCAGAAAATTCCCTGCACAGTCTTTTCCCGGAGCGTTGGGGTTATGAAAGGTCTCTGTTGGATTCCTTTCATGTTTGATTTCTTAAATCTGTTGTCATTTATGGAATAAATTCCTCTTCTAAATTTACTGTGGCGTTTCTGACTATCTGGGAGGAGACTGAGTAGTGGAACGTGTTACCTTTACACGTAAACAAGAACGATCTGTCACACTACTACACTTTAAAACACAGTTTATATGTAATTCATGTCACACAGTCTCATACGGAACCTACATCCGCTTTCTGTTATATACTGTATATGATAAGATACTGTCATCCCCCTTCCCTTCTGTGTGAGAGGATGAATGATCAAATGTGTTTGTAGTTGCATGCTTGAGGGTAGCAGACAAGGCTGTCTGCTAGAGAACAGTAGGACCAACGTCGGAACAGGTAGCTACGCTTTCTTAAAGCAGAGAGGTTTCTATCCTTAGTATGGTTCTGTCCGTCCGTTGTCATGTTGGTATAGGAAGCTGCCCCTCTGGCCACTTCTGTTTGTCTTTGTGAGCCACCCTCAGGAAGCACGCTCGGTAGTAGGCAGTTGCAATCTGGCGGTGGCGAGCGTCTGAAGTGGTAAGATCTCCGGCTAAGCGCGTGTCTGCTAAGTCCATAGGACAATGGATTTGTTAAGTTCAGCCTAACTGAAAATTTAATCATCTTTATTTCGGGTTTAGCTCTAAAATATCTAAGGTTATCTTAAATTGCAGCGTAGTGTAATTCTCGTGTGAAGTTCATATTATTTTCCGGTTGTTGCTTTGTTACTACTTTGTGAGTAAAGTGGAACCACGTGTTGATCAGTAACTCTAACTAAGTTCATCAATCTTAAATGTGAATGCTTGTGTGATTATAACGTCTCGTCTTGACAATATTTTACAATATAGCAACTTTTCTTTATGCTTTTCTTTATGTTCAACCCACGTGGAGTGTACTTTGCGAGACCAGTACCACGTGCTTCTATAACTGTTTGACCCATCAGGTTAATAGTAAGACGTTAGTAACCAGTTCAAGGTTTTTCTTTTGTCAATTGCTTTTCGATCGAATTTATTTTAATTATCAAAATTACTGTGGAGTTATACGCTTTCTGTAAACCAAGTTGACCACGTGGAGCATGTGGTGTAATCATCAAAGTAGCCTTCAGCTATTCCTTTTGGGAAGATTTTACAAAGAGTTAATATGAATTTAGTATACCAGTGTGTGGTAATTACATGACGGACAGGATTGTGTTACGAACGTAATTTCTTTGGGTGAAAACTGAATCTGTTGGTTGTGGTTAATTTCTCCTTGCTTATGTTTCAACGTTCTTTGGGTGTTGTTTTGTGAATGCAGGGTTGTATGCAGTCTCCCAATCTTGGCTCCATATTTGATGTGTTCCGTAAGATTAAAATCTCACATTTTTACAATCCTTAAACAAGGCACCAGCTCAGTTATAACTCACGTATAATATGCTGAAATTTCAATGAACAATCTTAAAATAAATTTCCAAATATAAACTGATTTCTTTCTTTTTATTTAAATTCTCCTTTTTATATATAGATATATTACCGGTTGTTGTATGACTGTAAAAGATTATAATCAATGTTAGTCTGTTTGGGAATTTGGTAAACTTAGACTAGATACCTGATGAAACAGTTGCTTAGTAATACAAGATTAACTTCGCCAGACAGCTCACAGCTTTTAACCCGCTTTTATTCTACTATTAGCACCCGATTTCAGCATAGCACAATTCATGTAGCAATATTACACATTTTCGCGTCTCTATCGCTGTATCCCTCCCACTCTCCACCTCCACACCCTCCACCACCTTCATCAGGGAATTTCCAGCACCTCCCCCTCCCAGATGTCGAACTTCGCTGTCACATCTATCCTTCCTTCCAACTGTAACCTGGCCTTGTTCGCCCCCCTCCCAAGGGCCCCCCTCTTCTTCTCCCCTCCTGTCCCCAGAGCAGACTTTCCTCCTTCCCCCCCACCCCCGAGTCCCTGCACCCCCTCCTCGACTGTTTCTGTCCCACATCCTTCCCTCCCCAGCCCTATTTGGCGTCCCCCCCCCACCCCGCCCGTATCTCACCCTCTCCTCCCTCTCCATCCCTTCTTCCTTTCTCCCTCGTCTCCTTGCCCCTGGTAGATCCTCTCCGTTTGCTCATCGTCATCAGTGTGCTACGTCAGTGTTGTGTTTGGTGCTGTTTCCCTTGAAGTCGAGAGCTGTGATTCTAATTGTGTGCTGGACTTGTACGTAGTGTTACTGTCAATGATTGTTATGTGCTATGCTACCCATTGATACTTTTATGCTCTGGCCATACTTCGCCATTTGCTCTTTTGATTGTCCCAGTGTGTGGTCTTTTTGGTGTGTTCTACTATTTCTATGGCTTTTATCTCCATTTTACAGTCACCCCCTTTTTCTCTGTTCTCTTCCATAATGTTCCCCATTTTTATATCTATGTAAGCCATATTTTCTCCTTTATGTTATTTCAAATCTCTGCTATTGTATAATTAGTGTCTTCTGGCTGAAGTTCGGCGCATATGCTGCTGCCAGCTCACCCCAGATGGGGCATTGAAATACAATACAGGAAAAAAAAGCCAGCCTCACAGTATTAGGCACAGTACAAGACCCGCCACAGTACTAGACCGGCACTATGATAGCAGTTATCAGTGACCCAGATAAACAGCTTACGTCGGCATTTTATATAGTAAAAGGCACCGATTTGTTTGCATGTCGCACATCGCTTGCGACACCATTGTAAATTCAAAGTTAAATATTGTCAATCTTCTTTATTGTAATAAAAACTATAAATGTGATTTGCTTGAATTGTTGTATAGCATTCCGAGAACGCAGCATCCTCTAGGCACCCTATAAGCGACGAGTGGGCAGGACCCCACACAACTGAGCCTCACTTAACTTTCTTTTCGAACAAGCATGGTTTCTCCGAAGTCTATATGTTAATTCACAAAATAACCGTTATTGGAATCCTAAAAAGCCTAAATTAATATACGAGGTACCAGTGCATCATCAAAAAATAGGAGAGTGAGGGAATAATACACTACTGGCCATTAAAGTTGCTACACCACGAAGATGACGTGCTACAGACGCGAAATTTAACCGACAGGAAGAAGATGCTGTGATATGCAAATGATTATCATTTCAGAGCATTCACACAAGGTTGGCTCCGGTGGCGACACCTACAACGTGTTGACATGAGGAAAGTTTCCAACCGATTTCTCATACACAGACAGCAGTTGACCGGCGTTTCCTGGTGAAACGTTGTTGGGATGCCTCGTGTAAGGAGGAGAAATGCGTACCATCACGTTTCCGACTTTGATAAAGGTCGGATTGTAGCCTATCGCGATTGCGGTTTATCGTATCGCGACATTGCTGCTCGCGTTGGTCGAGATCCAATGACTGTTAGCAGAATATGGAATCGGTGGGTTCACGAGGGTAATACGGAACGCCGTGCTGGATCCCAACGGCCTCGTATCACTAGCAGTCGAGATGGCAGGCATCTTATCTGCATGGCTGTAACGGATCGTACAGCCACGTCTCGATCCCTGAATCAACAGATGTGGACGTTTGCAAGACAACAAACATCAGCACGAACAGTTCGACGACGTTTGCAGCAGCAGCATGGACTATCAGGTCGGAGACCATGGCTGCGATTACCCTTGACAGATAGGAGCGCCTGCGATGGTGTACTCAACGAAGAACCTGGGTGCAAGAATGGCAGAACGTGATTTTTTCCTGATGAATCCAGGTTCTGTTTACAGCATCATGATGGTCGCATCCGCGTTTGGCGACATCGCGGTTAACGCACATTGAAAGCGTGTATTCGTCATCGCCAGACTGGCGTATCAGTTATTTCTAACTGTCACCTTGATATGATGGAGCTGTCTGCAATGAAACAACTGGTTGACGCCAAGACAATCGTTTTTCAACACGATGTGTGCAACGCCTCACTGGGCCCATGCAATGGTGTTTCCAAATCGCTGGAATGGTAGGGGTGGTCAAATTTCCTGGTCTCCTAAGCTGCCTTACATTGCATCGATGGACTTCTTTCTATATGGGTATGTCAATGACAGCGTCTACCAAACGTGTGTGGGCCACACAAATGATTTAAAGAAGCGAATCGTTGCTGCCATTGACAGCGAATATGTTGCGCCGAGAGAGGATAGAGCTTGAGTACAGACTGGATGTTGTGCATGCCACCAAAGGCGCATATGTTGAAATTGATTGGAGGGCATAAAACTTTGTGAGATAGTTTGTCACATAAGCCAAACATGGTGTGAGTTTGGATGCTATAACACATTAAAGTCGCACGGAATGTTTTGAGATACCTTCTACTTACAATAATTCTTGCTACCTTCCATTCTTCTGGAATTTTTCCCAAGCACCAATATCATTCACCAACTGCGCAAAAAACGTTTTCCATTTAATAGTGACATATTTTATAAGTTCCAGATTTATTCCCTCTGTACCTGTAGCCATACTGTTCCTGGTCTCCATTAAACTTCCCGAGTCTGTCATTGTGACTGCACTGTATTGTCCAACATTCACAGCGTTGGTACAGTAGAGATCATTTTCCTTGACTAATAGCTGTTATAATACTGCAACCATTCCTTTCCTGGCATTGCATCTACCTCCATTTTGCTATTGATTTCACTGCACAAATTTTTGAAAATTCTGAATCCAAGTTTTTGAACACCAGTTAAAAGATATTCTGTTTTCAAATATTCCTTTACAAAGGAAGACCCAGGAGCAATTTTCCAGTTTAAACCTCGCTCCATCGTAAATGTGAGTAATACACCCTGATAAGCCAAAACATTATGGCTACTGTTTAATAGCTTGTTTGTTCGTCTGTGAAACGAAATACATCACTGATTCTGCGTATCAGAGATCCGACAGTTTGTTGGTCACCTCTTGTTCGCATTGACGGCACTTTGAACAGTGGACGTTACATTTGAGATGCGTTACGACCCGTGGCTCTACCCTTCATTCGATCCCTGCGAAACCGTACATTTCAGCAGGATAATGCACGACCGGATGTTGCAGGCCCTGTACGGGCCTTTCTGGATACAGAGAATGTTCAGTTGCTGCCCTGGCCAGCACATTCTCCAGATCTCTCACCAATTGAAAACGTCTGGTCAATGGTGGCCGAGCAACTGGCTCGTCACAGTACGCCAGTCACTACTCTTGATGAACTGTGGCATCGTGTTAAAGCTGCGTGGGCAGCTGTACCTGTACACGTCATCCAAGCTCTGTTTGACTCAATGCCCAGGCGTATCAAGGCCGTTATTATGGCCAGAGGTGGTTGTTCTGGGTACTGATTTCTCAGGATCTATGCACCCAAATTGCGTGAAAATGTAATCACATATCAGTTCTAGTATAATATATTTGTCCAATGAATACCCGTTTATCATCTACATTTCTTCTTGGTGTAGCAATTTTAATGGCCAGTAGTGTAGCTCCTATTTTTTTTTTTTTTTTTTTTTTTTTTTGCAGGGAATAATTGACACTGAAAGATATTGTAAACTTGCCCTCGGCGGTGTTAAATCCTAATGCCTGCTATTCATAAGTATTAATTCGTTTGTACTTATTTTGGACATTATTTGTTGTTGTGATTATTGACAACAGGATATACTTTCTGATTATGGCTCGATTAGTTACGAAAATAAATAATTGAATTTTATCACTGAGAGTAATTATTGAAATAATGCAAATGGATAACACACTATGAATCAGTCAACATCCAGAACAATCTGCACAGAGCGTGAGTAGAGATTTGCATTTGCCCAAACTACTTCCCTTTATACTTTGAATTATTTTCATTCTCACCTTAGTAGCTTCTGATTTAGTGATTATCCTGAATTAAATACCATCAAGTATTTGGGAATTTACTTTGATGGGGAAACTGTGGGGCTCACATTTATAACAAGATGAATGCATGGATATTTTCTATACAGAGTAGATTATTCCTCAACACTTAATGGTAGAAGTTTCAGTTACTCTTTTATCTATGGCATTTCCAGTGGGGATTAACTTGGTCTCGCACGATTACTCTAAGGACATCACACGATTAGGTAGTATAAGTGTTTTATGTAATGGGGTAAGTCTCATCTCACAGAACACTATTCACTGTCATGCGGGAACCTCTCTGTATCTAACTAGTGCGATCTGAATATCATTGTGCATGGGAAGGCTAAGCAACTGAGATACGTAGAACACCATACTGACTATGAGATCTCATTACAACGTAACAGCGCCAAAAAATTCCTGCGCTACCTGAATAACTGAGGCAGGCGTCAGGCAATGAAAAAAGGCTAACCTGCATTTTATTAGCACGAAACAGAATGGAATGCTGAATTAGTGATTATATCAGGTAGAACATTCGAACATGACTTCGCTATACTATTTCTCCTGTAGTTTATGTTAAATTTACATTAAATGTATTCGAAATTGCGAATACAGACAACCATCAGCTATAGAATGGAATGATGACAATGAAGGTATGTACCGGATCAGGATTGGATCCCGGATTTCCCGCTTACCGCGAGCGGTCACTTGGCCATTTTTTTTCTTTGTTGATCTCATTTTGTTCGTTATTGTGCGTTCTATTTGTTCGGAGCGGACGTCCCATGACGCTTGTTCAACTTCATCGGTGATCCATAAACTCAGTTTTTTTATTACAGAGGGCAACTAACACTCTGACCGAACACGCTGAGCTACCGTGCTGGCTATCCCTGCACGTCTCGGGGGTCAGACCCAAACTCCCGTATGTCGTCAGCCTTGTGTCGAAAACATGTACTCGTACGTATATTATGTGTATTCCCGTACAGGTGGGACCTTTTACGTGAAAATTGCTTGCCCAGTGTTGGTGGATAGAGACGATATGGCAGTACCTGTGTTATTACGAATACGATGCAAAGTTCAAATGGTTCAAATGGCTCTGAGCACTATGGGACTCAACTTCCTAGGTCATTAGCCCCTAGAACTTAGGACTACTTAAATCTAACTAACCTAAGGACATCACACACATCCATGCCCGAGGCAGGATTCGAACCTGCGACCGTAGCCGTCTCGCGGTTCCAGACTGCAGCGCCTAAAACGGCACGGCCACTTCGGCCGGCTGCAAAGTTCCTTTGGACATGCATGCATGTAATAACACAATTGCCGGCCGGGGTGGCCGAGCGGTTCTAGGCGGTACAGTCTGGAACCGCGAGACCACTACAGTCGCAGGTTCGAATCCTGCCTCGGGCATGGATGTGTGTGATGTCCTTAGGTTAGTTAGGTTTAAGTAGTTCTATGTTCTAGGGGACTTATGACCTCAGATGTTAAGTCCCATAGTGCTCAGAGCCAGAGCCAATAACACAATTACTGCAATATCGTCCATATGAAATATAGTTAATTAAAATTATCAACCGTACGAATGTTCCTGCTATTGTTAGTGAATTTACTGTGATGGTCTAATGAATTGAATTATCATAAACAACACAGAAATTTATCTCATATAATCTACCATCAAATTCATGATAAGAATTCCAATATTTAGTGAACTAACGTTACACCCTGAGCCTCTGTACAATGCACAAACTTACATAGCCACAAGTGGTAAACCACATGGTACTGCCACTCATCACAAAGAAAATTCGAACTTGTACCGTCATTAATCAACAACAATGCTGTCACTGGGGTGCCACTTTCCCTAGTAACGATCGTACATTAATCAAGAAGACAAATTAATAATTATGTAGCACTGAGCACTAGCTACCTAACGTGGCGCGAAACACAGCCTTGAATACAAAGAAAAGCATCTTACATTTGTAAAATGACACTTAAAATGTATCTCAGATCAGTTTAGATCACATCCAGTACCTATTGCAGTAAATACTTAGCCGGCCGGAGTGGCCGAGCGGTTCTAGGCGCTTCAGTCTGGAACCGCGCGTCAGCTACGGTCGCGGGTTCGAATCGTGCCTCGGGCATGGATGTGTGTGATGTCCTTAGGTTAATTAGGTTTAAGTAGTTCTAAGTTCTAGGGGACTGATGACCTGAGAAGTTAAGTCCCATAGTGCTCAGAGCCATTTGAACCATTTTTTGAAGTAAATACTTCTGTACAATTACAGCTGGTTATCAGCTTTAGTATAAGGTACTATCAGGGGTGCCAACTGTTATTCATTTTGGAGTCGCAAAGAAAACGCGTGACATGTTAATATAAAACTCGTGAAATTATTCGTCTAACCCTCTACAGTACCTAGCAATAATTACTTGGGTCTTGAAGGTGCACGAAACTTTTAAATTTTACAGCATATGTCTCCTGTACGTGTTCGGTGCGAAGTGCACTCAACACCAGCACAGAAAGAAAAGATTGTGCTAACCAACCAAAGTTAATCAGATCGTACACGGAAGTGCTTCGTTATAGCTACTCTCTTAACTGAGGAGCTTTTAATGTTGATTATCAAATGAAAAAGGAACCACACAGATGGCGACCACCATCCTCTAACAGTAGCAGCTACACTATTTCAATCATTTAAATTCTCAAGATCACGACAATTGTCAAATCTCCTAGCACCTCTCTCTCTGTATTGACCTTAAACAAAACATGTCGACCATGATCTAAGATGATATAGCACATTTTCTACTAACTTTTCTTACCATATCCGATCACCCGACGTGGAGACCTTCACCCTCCAGGCCCTCGCACTCCGCAGTCCTAAGATGCCGTACCCCCGGGACCAACATCTCTCAGTTTGAGCCACGGGGGGAAGAAGCCTCCCACTGTCTGAGCTCCCAAACGGCCCTTGAAACTATGAACACGAAGTGAAACCTATGCCAACCTCAAAACCATTACCCTCCACACATCTTTGATTAGTGCCAGAGCTGTACAACTCAAAGACAGTCACACTTTAACTCACTCATTTTAGTGGAAATGTAAAGATAGGATTCAGGAAGTGTGACTAGTAAAATAAAACACAGAAAATTGGCATTTTCAGATCCAGGTGGCCCTCGTGTGAGAAGGTTAGTGGGCGTAGCCGCTCCTTCTGCTACTATAAGTCGCGATTGTCAGTAGAATGATTCCTTATGTTATCAACCCTCTGGGATTACATGATGCGTACGAGCAGTACAGCGTTAATATGTGATAAGAATTTTGTGGCCTTTGTTTAGCCAATTAACAGAGGGAGAGAACGTGCATCGGCGACCTTTCAGCAGGACTCTGCAACGGGACATATAGCCAATTCCTCATTACAGGGTATTCATGACTTGTTTAAAGGCCGGCCGAAGTGGGCGAGCGGTTCTAGGCGCTTCAGCCTAGGTGACTGATGACCTCAGATGTGAAGTCCCATAGTGCTCAGATCCATTTGAACTTGTTTCAAGATAGTTACCATTAACAACATATGGCCGCTTCGTTAACCCAGTTTAACGCTCAACAACTTTTATCTCTGGGGACATTAAAAGAGAAAGTGAACAAATCAGATCTACTCAGTTTAGATGAACTTAAAACTAACACTCCGTCAAGAAATTTCTGCCATTTCTCAGAGGGAAATGTAAAGTGTAATGAGAAATTTCCTACGCAGGTGTCAGTAATGCTAGACCAACGAAGAGAGGCAGTTCCAGCCTCCCCTTGCATGATATATGCGGGTGATTTACTTTTGTTTTAAGTTTTTGTGTTATGTATGTTAGAAATAACTTATACGACAAACCATACTACATTTAAAGGTTGCCGCGCAGGATTAGCCGAGCGGTATCAGGCGGTGCAGTCATGGACTGTGCGGCTGGTCCCGGCGGAGGTTCGAGTCCTCCCTCGGGCATGGGTGTGTGTGTGTTTGGCCTTAGGATAATTTAGGTTAAGTAATGTGTAAGCTTAGGGACTGATGACCTTAGCAGTTAAGTCCCATAGGATCTCACACATATATGAACATTTGAACATTTAAAGGTTTTTTTAAATTACCGCTGCCAGTCACAAACTTTGTCAACTATTGTATTACTTAATTATTTAGCGACATTTTTCGAGGGAATACCTCATCTTCAGGCTAAATGGCATTACGAAAACAACTTTACAATAAGGTCATACTGATGTTACATAGTCTTTTCGTAAATGCTGTGGTCATCCTGTGGAAGAAGAGAAAACTTAGTAAGAGGTGATGTCACTAAGTTGGTCTGATGTTACCACGAAAATTTTTTGTAACGGTCACTCACTTTGTTCTTCTGGCGTGGCAGTCTCGTTGTGATGCGCTGAGGTGTTTCCATTTCCGTGGCTCTCTTGGTCACTGTTCACAAATTGTCACTAACATAACAGTAAGTTGGAAACACGATCACAAACAGTTCTGTAGTGCAGTGGACAAGATGGTGGTCGAAATACAGCTGGTTTCGATTTGACTATCGATTTGTCGATCTATGTGGTGTCAGATGTTTTCATGTCTTCTGCACGTCTTGTTATCGTGTTACAGATGCAGGTTGACGAAATACATTACAAATTGAGCACCTGTTACGGAAGTTTGGCTCGGGCCAGAAAGCGTGCACGGATAGCCGAAACTATTAAGGCCATCACTCGCGATATGCGGGAAATCCGGGTTCAAGACGCGGTCCGGCACAAATTTTCGTATGTCGTAATTGGGTTATACACCTATACTCACTGCAGTTCATAATATGAAATTCATATTCAGCGAATAACTTTCAGTAATATATCATACAGCTGCAGATCGTTAAATCATGTGAAAGAAACGTTTTTGTAACCGTTTGTACTTTGATAATAACTGTCGCTACAACAGCCGTATTGATGCAGTTTTAGAATGGATGTCATCAAAGAGGTCAGGTCCATTTGTTGCTATTAGATCTAATATTTATCTGTCACTATTTATCCTCCGAATTATTAAATCAACAAGAAGTTTTCAGAGAAAGCATTTAGAATCTTTCGACAAACCAAGCAAAAACCTTGACAATAATTGTAGGCAAAATGAAACGTGCATTATGTCCCCCACACGTTTACCTAAATATACATTGCAGTTAAATCCACAAAACACTAAAATACCACGAACATATACTTGAACAAAACCTAACAGGAAATCGCACCTACCGACCATCTAAAAGAAGGCCCGGAACAGACTAAAACTGCCAACCGTTCGAAAGCGGAGACTACATCTTACACCCACACAAACAAGCCCCTTATTTTCCCCATTCTGACTACTCTAATGTCGCATGAACCTGTGTTTGTCCCAAGCACCACTTCAAAGCCCTGAATGTGATACATTCTACCTCGTTTTCTGCAGGCAACTACCTTCTCCCATCTCTATCCTGTACGACATCATAAGGCTCGCTGATCTCCTCTAATCACTTTGCCAGTTCCATATCTCCCATAAACTTGGGTCCGAACACCCCTTCGTACAGTATCTCCTATCCTTAAGAACACTGGCTTATTAACACTCCTACTTCAGCACAGCCCACTTTCCTTCCCTATCGAAACACTCCAATGTTCTTTCTGAGAACATTTTTAATTCCACTACTGGGAAGCTGTAATGATTAAGTAAGAAGCCGTATCACGCTAGGATGAGTGGCTATGAGGAAGCTCATCAAAATCTGGCAGAAGGGAGCAATACCGAATCATAAAAGGTCCGGCTTGTTGAAATACTCGTGTTTTCCGTCTTCTTTTATCGTTGGGAAATATCGACCCTTAAAGCCAGAGACAAACAACACATCGATGCATTTGAGCTTTGGCGCTGGTGCACGATGCTGCGCATAGAATGGACTGAAGGAAGAACAAATGTATCCATCAACTCAGTGTCTCCACACGTCTTTCTTCTTGTATCAACCAAAAAATTCTCCAGCTCTTTAGTCCTATGTGAGAAGAGATGGAGAAAACCTGAAGGAAGTAATCATGGAAGGGAAACTCAAGGACAAGAGACCAAGAAGAAGAGCAGTGAACAGGTAGATTGATCAAATGAAGAATATCTTGGGTCTACCTCATCAGCAGGTTCTTAGAGATGCTGGTAACAGTCCGGTATGGGAGACGACGCTTTGTTCATGGGGTCACGACGCACAGCAATGAGCCGAACGACTTGTGATAATGAACGTCTAGATGTTATCAGTGTACACAGTTGCAATGGAATGTAAGTTACAATATTCGAACATAGCTCACGAAATATAAAAGAATGAAACTGAATATACTATGTTGAATTGCACAGTGGTAGAACGGTGTTTTTTTGCGGGCGAGTAACTATCTTTGTAGATACAGTAGTGGTGGTAGTTAAGGATAGGGAGCTCAACATCGAGCTCATGAACACTCATACGGATACAATGACGTGCATTTGTGGTTATGTAGCGAAATCACGCACAGACACCGTCACAATACAACACCGGACATCGTCTAGACGAATCGACAGATTAAACTCCATAGTGATGACCAAGGTAAGATACGTATCCGGCAATCTGGCGTTAACTAAGACGGCCTACTTCGTTAAAATGAACTGCATAACGACGGATAGGTGGATAATTGCATATACTTACTGCTGTCTAAAATTGATGAAGAAGGAAAAATATACAATTTTAGCCACATTAAAGAATATGTTTGGTACAACAGATCGTAACTTCAAATTGCCCCTGTTATTAAGAAAAAGCTTAGTGACGTAAAGTGTTACTTGATCAGTATGCGACGGTGGGCACTAGGATATACACTGACGGAGAAGAATCGTAACACCAAGAATGAATTGTGCGACATAAAATGAAGTTGGTAGGCGTGTTTCTACGTCCGAAAGGTGATGTCTGTTCAGTTTTGAGGCCGGTCGCATAAGAGTGGCGCTAGTAGCGCTACTATTAGGATCGTTAGTTACCTTTGAGAGTGGATATGATGAGTTGATGTTAGTCATGAATGCCTTTAAGGCGACAAAGACGCCATTATCAACATCTCACTGAGTTTGAACCAGGTTGTGTAATAATCCTAAGAGAAGCTGGATTATCCATCTGCAATACTGGAAAAAGACTTGGCAGGAATGTAGCCACTCTTTATGATTCCTGGCAGCGGTGGTTACGAGAATGTACGGTCGCAAGAGGACCGGGCTCTGGATGGCCAAGTGACGCTACCGAAAGAGAAGACTATCATGTTCGTCGTATGGCTATGGCACATCGCACTGCATCTGCAGCGCCAATTTGAGCAGCAGCTGGCGCCACAGTGAAACAACGAACTGTTACTAATCGATTACTTCAACGACAACTCCGAGCCAGACGCCCTGTAGCGTGCACTCCACTGACCGAAAACCAACACCGTTTGCGACTTCATTGGTGTCAAGCGAGAGCTCATTGGACAGCAGGGTGGAGGTTTGTTGTACACTACTGGCCATTAAAATTGCTACACCACGAAGATGACGTGCTACAGACGCGAAATTTAACCGACAGGAAGAAGATGCTGTGATATGCAAATGATTAGCTTTTCAGAGCATTCACACAAGGTTGGCTCCGGTGGCGACACCTACAACGTGCTAACATGAGGAAAGTTTCCAACCGATTTCTCATACACAAACAGCAGTTGACCGGCATTGCCTGGTGAAACGTTGTTGTGATGCCTCGTGTAAGGAGGAGAAATGCGTACCATCACGTTTCCGACTTTGATAAAGGTCGGATTGTAGCCTACCGCGATTGCGGTTTATCGTATCGCGACATTGCTGCTCGCGTTGGTCGAGATCCAATGACTATTAGCAGAATATAGACTCGGTGGGTTCAGGAGGGTAATACGGAACATCGTGCTGGATCCCAACGGCCTCGAATCACTAGCAGTCGAGATGACAGGCATCTTATCCGCATGGCTGTAACGGATCATGCGGCCACGTCTAGATCCCTGAGTAAACATATGGGGACGTTTGCAAGACAACAACCATCTGCACGAACAGTTCGACGACATTTTCAGCAGCATGGACTATCTGCTCGGAGACCATGGCTGCCGTTACCCTTGACGCTGCATCACAGACAGGAGCGCCTGCGATGGTGTACTCAACGACGAACCTGGGTGCACGAATGGCAAAACGTCATTTTTTCGGATGAATCCAGGTTCTGTTTACAGCATCAGGATGGTCACATCCGTGTTTGGCGACATCATGGTGAACGCACATTGGAAGCGTGTATTCGTCATCGCCATACTGGCGTATCACCCGGCATGATGGTATGGGGTGCCATTGGTTGCATGTCTCGGTCACCTCTTGTTCGCATGTTCAAAATGCCGTCAGCACTTTGAACAGTGGACGTTACATTTCAGATGTGTTACGACCCGTGGCTCTACCCTTCATTCGATGCCTGAGAAACCCTACATTTCAGCATGATAATGCACGACCGCATGTTGCAGGGCCTGTACGGGCCTTTCTGGATACAGAAAATGTTCGACTGCTGCCCTGGGCAGCACATTCTCCAGATCTCTCACCAGTTGAAAACGTCTGGTCAATGGTGGCCGAGCAACTGGCTCGTCACAGTACGCCAGTCACTACTCTTGATGAACTGTGGTATCGTGTTAAAGCTGCGTGGGCAGCTGTACCTGTACGCGCCATCCAAGCTCTTTTTGACTCAATGCCCAGGCGTATCAAGGTCGTTATTGCGGTCAGAGGTGGTTGTTCTGGGTACTGATTTCTCAGGATCTGTGCACCCAAATTGCGTGAAAATGTAATCACATGTCAGTTCTAGTATAATATATTTGTCCAATGAATACCCGTTTATCATCTGCATTTCTTGTTGTTGTAGCAATTTTAATGGCCAGTAGTGTATTTTATGATCAAAACTGGCTCTGCCTCGGCGCCAGTCATGGCCTTGTGTTGGTTAGATGGATGTCATCTCAGGCTCTGTAATAGACCTCTCCGCTTGCTGGACACACTGGACCTACACCTCGAATCATAGTCTAGGCTGTGATTTCGTATGACAGCAGCGGCACCCGCGTTGATTCCAAACACCCTGACAGCAAATTTGTATGTCAATCTGGTGATTCGACCTGCTGTGCTGCCATTGACGAATAGCATTCCAGGGTGTGTTTCCCAACAGGATAACGCTCGCCCACACACCGCTGTTGTAACCCAACACGCTCTACAGAGTGTCGACGTGTTGCCTCGGCCTGCTCGATAACCAGCTGCTATCTCCAATCGAATACATATGGGACGTCATCGGATGACAACTCAGGCGTCACCTACAAACAGCATTAGGCCTAATTGTTTTTGTAGTGGCCACACATTTGAATTTTTGCATTCGAACATTCTGGCAGTTACACTGGCCATTAATGTACTCATACTAGCATTTCATATTTGCGATGATTTACCTCGCACTTACATTAACCTTTGGATCATGCAATGTTAATCACTTACCTGTTGTTGTTGTTGTGGTCTTCAGTCCTGAGACTGGTTTGATGCAGCTCTCCATGCTACTCTATCCTGTGCAAGCTTCTTCATCTCCCAGTACCTACTGCAACCTACATCCTTCTGAATCTGCTTGGTGTGTTCATCTCTTGGTCTCCCTCTATGATTTTTACCCTCCACCCTGCCCTCCAATACTAAATTGGTGATCCCTTGATGCCTCAGAACATGTCCTACCAATCGATCCCTTCTTCTAGTCAACTTGTGCCACAAACTCCTCTTCTCCCCAATTATTTTCAATACCTCCTCATTAGTTATGTGATCTACCCATCTAATCTTCAGCATTCTTCTGTAGCACCACATTTCAAAAGCTTCTATTCTCTTCTTGTCTAAACTATTTATCGTCCATGTTTCACTTCCATACATGGCTACACTCCATACAAATAGTTTCAGAAACGACTTCCTGACATTTAAATCTATACTCGATGTTAACAAATTTCTTTTCTTCAGAAACGCTTTCCTTGCCATTGGCAGTCTACATTTTATATCCTCTCTACTTCGACCATCATCAGTTATTTTGCTCCCCAAATAGCAAAACTCCTTTACTACTTTAAGTGTCTCATTTCCTAATCTAATTCCCTCAGCATCACCCGACTTAATTCGACTACATTCCATTATCCTCGATTTGCTTTTGTTGATGTTCATCTTATACCCTCCTTTCAAGAAACTGTCCATTCCGTTTAGCTACTCTTCCAAGTCCTTTGCTGTCTCTGACAGAATTACAATGTCATCGGCGAATCTCAAAGTTATTATTTCTTCTCCATGGATTTTAGTACCTACTCCGAACTTTTCTTTTGTTTCCTTCATTGCTTGCTCAATATACAGATTGAATGACATCGGGGATAGGCTACAAGCCTGTCTCACTCCCTTCCCAATCACTGCTTCCCTTTCATGCCCCTCAACTCTTATAACTACCATTTGGTTTCTATACAAATTGTAAATAGCCCTTCGCTCCCTGTATTTCACCGCTGCCACCATCAGAATTGGAAAGAGAGTATTACAATCAACATTGTCAAAAGCTTTCTCTAAGTCTACAAATGCTAGAAACGTAGGTTTGCCTTTCCTTAATCTAGCTTCTAAGATAAGTCGTAGGGTCAGTATTGCCTCACGTGTTCCAATATTTCTACGGAATCCAAACTGATCTTCCCCGAAGTCGGCTTCTACTATTTTTTCCATTCGTCTGTAAAGAATTCGCGCTAGTATTTTGCAGCCGTGACTTATTAAACTGATTCTCCGGTAATTTTCACATCTGTCAACACCTGCTTTCTTTGGGATTGGAATTATTATATTCTTCTTGAAGTCTGGGGGTATTTCGCCTGTCTCATAGATCTTGCTCACCCGATGGAAGAGTTTTGTCAGGACTGGCTCTCCCAAGGCCGTCAGTAGTTCTAATGGGATGTTATCTACTTAAGGGGCCTTGTTTCGAGTCAGGTCTTTCAGTGCTCTGTCAAACTCTTCACGCAGTATCATATCTCCCATTTCGTCTTCATCTACATCCTCTTCCATTTCCATAATATTGTCCTCAAGTACATCGCCCTTGTATAGACCCTCTATAGACTTCTTCCACCTTTCTGCTTTCCCTTCTTTGCTTAGAACTGGGTTTCCATCTGAGGTTTTGATATTCATACAAGTGGTTCTCTTTTCTCCGAAGGTCTCTTTAATTTTCCTGTAGGCAGTATTTATCTTACCCCTAGTGAGATGAGCCTCTACATCCTTACATTTGTCTTCTAGCCATCCCTGCTTAGCCATTTTGTACTTCCTGTCGATCTCATTTTTGAGACGTTTGTATTCCTTTTTGCCTGCTTCATTTACTGCATTTTTATATTTTCTCCTTTCATCAATTAAATTCAATATTTCTTCTTATACCCATGGCTTTCTACTAGCCCTCGTCTTTTTCCCTACTTTATCCTCTGCTGCCTTCACTACTTCATCCCTCAAAGCTACCTATTCTTCATCTACTGTATTTCTTTCCCACATTCCTGTCAATTGTTCCCTTATGCTCTCCTTGAAACTCCGTACATCCTCTGGTTCTTTCAGTTTATCCAAGTCCCATCTCCTTAAATTCCCACATTTTTGCAGTTTCTTCAGTTTTAATCTACAGTTCATAACCAATAGATTGTGGTCAGAGTGCACATCTGCCCCTGGAAATGTCTTACAATTTTAAACCTGGTTCCTAAATCTCTGTCTTACCATTATATAATCTATCTGAAACCTTTTAGTATCTCCAGGGTTCTTCCATGTATACAGCCTTCTTTTATGATTCTTGAACCAAGTGTTAGCTATGATTAAGTTGTGCTCTGTGCAAAATTCTACCAGACGGCTTCCTCTTTCATTTCTTACCCCCAATCCACATTCACCTACTACGTTTCCTTCTCTCCCCTTTCCTACTACTGAATTCCAGTCACCAATGACTATTAAATTTTCGTCTCCCTTCACTGTCTGAATAATTTCTTTTATTTCATCATACATTTCTTCAATTTCTTCGTCATCTGCAGAGCTAGTTGACATATAAACTTGTACTACTGTGGTGGGCGTGGGCTTCGTGTCTATCTTGGCCACAATAATGCGTACACTATTCTGTTTGTAGTAGCTTACCCGCACTCCTATTTTTTATTCATTATTAAACCTACTCCTGCATTACCCCTATTTGACTTTGTATTTATAACCCTGTATTTGCCTGACCAAAAGTCTTGTTCCTCCTGCCACCGAACTTCAGTAATTCCCACTATATCTAACTTTAACCTATCCATTTCCCTTTTTAAATTTTCTAACCTACCTGCCCGATTGAGGGATCTGACATTCCACGCTCCGATCCATAGAACGCCAGTTTTCTTTCTCCTGATAACGACGTCCTCCTGAGTAGTCCTCGCCCGGAAATCCGAATGGGGGACTATTTTACCTCCGGAATATTTTACCCAAGAGGACGCCATCATCATTAACCATACAGTAAAGCTGCATGCCCTCGGGAAAAATTACGGCTGTAGTTTCCCCTTGCTTTCAACCGTTCGCAGTACCAGCACAGCAAGGCCGTTTTGTTAGTGTTACATGGCCAGATCAGTCAATCATCCAGACTGATGCCCGTGCAACTACTGAAAAAGATGCTGCCCCTCTTCAGGATCCACATGTTTTTCTGGCCTCTCAACAGATACCCCTCCGTTGAGGTTGCACCTACGGTACGGCTATCTGTATCGCTGAGGCATGCAAGCCTCCCCACCAACGGTAAGGTCCATGGTTCATGGGGGGGATCATTTACCTAGACAAATGTATTCCCGAAATTTCACTAGTCCAGATTAGTAATTTTTTGGTGCTGAATTTTTTTCTCGTCAGTATATCTATGTGAAGAATAGAAATTGACCCTCACAATTACAGATCAGCGTCGTAAGTTTCTGGGAAGACTGGGTGGAACAATTAGATGCTGGCAAAGGGCTCATCTGGTAAAAAGGGAACGTGTTTGTGCAAAGCCCTTAGCCGAGGCCTGGATGTAATATGTAGCCGCTCAACTGGATAGGTCGCATAAAGAAGCAAATCACCGTGGGTCATCTGAGGTTTACATAAGAGACAGCCACGCAGGCGTGGCCTTGTAGGGTGTGGCGGACACGCCCGTGCCAAAAACATCCCGCAGCCCGCTCGGATAAGCTACTAATGCCGCCTGCAGACAACTCAATAAAATTCCGTTGAGTACCAACTGCCTGTGCTCAGCCGCAACTACTTCCCTGCGGTTGCTGTCGTTCAGCCTGCTCAAGGCTGCTGTCATTTCAAGTCTGATCTTGAACGAAATCTACACTGTGCTAGCAATGGGTCTCATATCTGCGGACACTTGTGACACACTTTTGAGACGTAACTACACTACTGGCCATTAAAATTGCTACACCATGAAGATGACGTGCTACAGACGCGACATTTAACCGACAGGAAAAAGATGCTGTTATATGCATATGATTACCTTCTCAGAGCATTCACACAAGGTTGGCACCGGTGGCGACACCTGCAACGTGCTGACATGAGGAAAGTTTCCAACCGATTTCTCATGCACAAACAGCAGTTGACCGGCGTTGCCTGGGGAAACGTTGTTGTGATGAATCGTGTAAGGAGGAGAAATGCATACCACCACGTTCCCCACTTAGATAAAGGTCGCCTATCGCGATTGCGGTTTACCGTATCGCGACATTGCTGCTCGCGTTGGTCGAGATCCAATGACTGTTAGCAGAATATAGACTCGGTGGGTTCAGGAGGGTAATACGGAACGCCGTGCTGGATCCTAACGGCCTCGTATCACTAGCAGTCGAGATGACAGGCATCTTATCCACATGGCTGTAACGGATCGTGCAGCCACGTCTAGATCCCTGAGTCAACAGATGGGGACGTTTGCAAGACAACAACCATCTGCACGAACAGTTCGACGACGTTTGCAGCAACATGGACCATCACCTCGGAGACCATGGCTGCGGTTACCCTTGACGCTGCGTCACGGACAGGAGTTCCAGCGATGGTGTACTCAACGACGAACCTGGGTGCACGAATGGCAAAACGTCATTTTTTTCGGATGAATCCAGGTTCTGTTTACAGCATCATAATGGTAGCATTCGTGTTTGGCGACATCGCGGTGAACGCACATTGGAAGCGTGTATTCGTCATCGCCATACTGGCGTATCACCCAGCGTGATGTTATGGGGTGCCATTGGTTACACGTCTCGGTCACCTCTTGTTCGCATTGACGGCACTTTGAACAGTGGACGTTACATTTCAGATGTGTTACGACCCGTGGCTCTACCCTTCATTCGATCCCTGCGAAACCCTACATTTCAGCAGGATAATGCACGACCACATGTTGCAGGTCATGTACGGGCCTTTCTGGATACAGAAAATGTTGGACTGCTGCCCTGGCCAGCACATTCTCCAGATCTCTCACCAATTGAAAACGTCTGGTCAATGGTGGCCGAGCAACTGGCTCGTCACAATACCCCAGTCACTACTCTTGATGAACTTTGCTATCGCGTTGAAGCTGCATGGGCAGCTGTACTTGTACAGGCCATCAGAGCTCTGTTTGACCCAATGCCCAGGCGTATCAAGGCCGTTATTACGGCCCTAGGTGGTTGTTCTGGGTACTGATTTCTCAGGATCTATGCACCCAAATTGCGTGAAAATGCAATCACATGTCAGTTCTAGTATAATATACTTGTCCAATGAATATCCGTTTATCATCTGCATTTCTTATTGGTGTAGCAATTTTAATGGCCAGTAGTGTGCCTCTCGTTATGATTTTACCATTGTCTTAGGGTGAATAGAAACTAAAGATTCGAAAGTTTTCAGACGTTCGTCTGTACCAAGTAATATCTGTGAATAGGTATTATTACTTTCCTTGATATATCAGTTTGTAGTGGAGAATATGTTTTCATGTGTGATATTTGCCTTACACTTTGTTTACTCTTCCTTTACCTGCTGAAAACGGGGATCACTTCTTTGTGAACTCCTTCTCAAATTATTCGGTACTTTATTACTTGAGTGAACAAGGATTTCGATTTGCATTGATGCCAGATGCATTTCTGTTTTATTTCCAAAAGAATGCTATAGTTAGGGTGACGTTAGCCTACTTTGACCTTCAACCGTCTGCTGGAGGTCACCACGTGGCCGCCCTGTGCCTTCCCACGAAGTCACAAGCCACGCCAACCCTCCCGCTTATCTCTGACCTCTCGTCATCACATTACAACCCATGTCCCTATCATCAATGACGTCATTCACAAGCAAGAATCACCCTCTCACTTCGTACAACGATATCAATGACGTCATTCACAGTCCAAAATGCCCCACCTCAATTTTTGGAACGGTGATGGCCATTAAAATGAAACAGCCAGTCACATCCCGGTATTTCACTAGCCATTAAAACCTTACAAACAATCACAGCCCAGTACTGCTCTAGCCATTAAAATGCAAGAGTCAATCGAAATGGAGCGGCCATGTTCAAAACTATCTGAATTTATTTTGCACTATGTCCAAAAAATATGTGAAAATGTAGTATTTCCACCTCTGTATTATTTAATAAACTAGCTTATTTCAAATTTTGTACCTATTACCTCACATCTGCGCACATAGAACAAAAAAAATGTAAGCTTCAACTGACCTGCATAAAAATGGCTCCACCTTGTTCAAAAAACGTATTACCAAAAATATAGTATTTCCAAAAAGATTACGTAAGCTTCACACGAACTGCATAAAATGGTGTCACATTAAGAAATTATAAGTACTACAATATTTCCAACAGATAAGTAAACTTTACTTGAATTGCACAAAATGGTGCCATATTCAAAAATACTTGTCAATACTGCACTATGTTCAAAAAAATTACGTAACCTTCACTTGAATTGATGCTATTTTTAAAAAAAAGTTACGTAAGCGTTTGAAGCTGAACTGCGTAAACTGGTGTCATTCAGCACATATGTATCTGTCTTTCAAATTTTATTAAAAATGTTTTGGACAAAAATTGTATTCCTTACACATTGTCTCTCTCTGGGAAAGTTATCCAGCAATTGTGTATATGTTTTTATGAAAACACAACCATTTTTACAGAATCTTTCCTTTTTTTGTATGCACACACACACACACACACACACACACACACTCACGTGTAACAAATATATTATGGACTTCTGTACAGCTACTAACTGGAAGATCGAAAGAGAGAGAGAGCGCGAGAGAGAGAGAGGTCCAGAATTATAGACAGCTAACATCTCTGAGAAAGACACCTTATCAACTAAGCGGTGGAGTGTATGGCTTCATGACTCAGCTGCAGAGATGACTTTTGATAATATGTGCCCCCTGCCAGCCACTGCTGCTACTGCTCCATCCACTGCTGACTGCTGCTGGTTTTGCCCTACAGAGAGAAGTATCAAGTGTAATATTGTACTGTTAGCTATTTTCGAATATGCCACAAAAAATTCAGAAATTTGTTAACATGGCAGCTACACTGTAATTAGCTGTTTCATTTTAATAGCCAGTAAAATACTGGGCTATAATTGGCTGTCAGCCAGTGAAATACTGGGACATGACTTACTGCTTCTTTTTAATGGCTACCACAATTCCAAGCAATGAGGTGCGTGTTCTTGGGTTTTGAATGATATTTTGTATTAAGTCGGTCATGAGCTGTATGTGGTGATGACGACATCCTAGATAAGGGAGGCATGGTTTGTGTCGTTATGGGTGGGTGGGGGAGGGGGGGGGGAAGGATTATGATGGGCACGTGATGACCTTCAACAGACGATTGAAGGTCAATGTGGGTCAATGTCGCCATAGCCATACCACTCAAAAGTTATATCGCTATAAATGGCGAACTTCATCTGACATTATTCACATGGCAGTTCTGAATTGCAAAAGTTATGATATCAATAAGCCAACGAATTGTTAAGATGCAACTGTGGACGATACAGTCTGAAATCAAAGAAATAATACCCGAGAAGCATTTCCAAGGAGAGTGTGAATTTCTTTGTATGTGTGTGCTTTAAGTGAGTTTTTCCTTCTTAGCAGTACCGAAATCATTAACACATCCAAGTAAATTAAACTACCTACTGATGCGAACACACAGATGGCCTGGAGACTGTGCAGTGAGGTATCGGAAAACAATGTAAAATAATTCACTCATAGTGGCGGCAACAGGAGACAGCACTAGGTCACTCAACAACTCGTCCTTTTCCGCTACTTTAAAATTTCTTCCTCGTCAGATGGGTGTGCTTTTCTATTTCATCTGTTCAAAGAGAGAATGGACAAGAGTAGAAAGAGACATTCTTCTTCGCTCTTCTTTTTTTGGGGGAGTTTGTCCCACTTCTGAGCAGGGTCGGGATTGGGCATGGTTAATTCAAGGGATTGCAGTATGCCCTCACTGTCGCCACCCCGTTGCCCCCTGGGATATAATGTGTGTACGCCAATAGTCTGCGTGTAGTGTTGCTCATGTGATAGAGTGCGAAAGCTCTGTAAATGTTTGTGCATCGTGTAACTGAGGCGGGACTTGGGTACCGGCCTAGTATTCACCTAGCTCAATGTGGAAAAACCCCTAAAAGCCACATCCAGGCTGGTCGATACACCGAACCTCGTCGTTAACCCGTCGCGGATTCGTTTTGGCAGCAGCGCTTTAACATGCTCGGCTACCTAGGCAGGTAGAGCAGAAAGAGACGTTAGCTTAGGGTTTACGATTTCAGTTATTCTAATTCTAAGACAATATTATAAGAACCGATTCAGATTTCAGTTTTCTTTCGATATTACTTTTTTTAGAATTTTGCGCGTTCTTTAAGAGTGGCAGACAATATTCCTTGCCTAAACACGCCAAGCAAACATCAGTTTTGGAGGCCCAGGCTTTGCCTGTCGCAAGCCACGATAAGGGGGAGTTATGCAGCCACGTCATCAAAACACATTGGTCAAACTACTTGTAAGTAGGCTGTTTATGTTTTTTTATTGGTAACGCCACCTCTGTATGAACACTGGCTGTGCTGTGTGCAGTCTGTGGCTGCTTTGCATTGTTGTAATACTCGCCATTGTAGTGTTAGACAGCTGGCTGTGAACAGCGCGTAGCGTTGCGCAGTTGGAGGTGAGCCGCCAGCAGTGGTGGATGTGGGGAGAGAGATGGCGGAGTTTTGAAATTTGTCATGAACTGCTATATTTATATATGATGATATCAAGGTAAATACATTGTTTGTTCTCTATTAATATCTTTCATTTGCTAACTATCCCTATCAGTAGTTAGTGCCTTCCATAGTTTGAATCTTTTATTTAGCTGGCAGTAGTGGCGCTCGCTGTATTGCAGTAGCTTGAGCAGCGAAGATTTTTGTGAGGTAAGTGATTTGTGAAAGGTATAGTTTAATGTTAGTCAGGGCCATTCTTTTGTAGGGAATTTTGAAAGTCAGATTGCGTTGCACTAACAAAATATTGTGTGTCAGTTTAAGCACAGTCATGTAGAATTGTTCAAAGGGGACGTTTCATATGGCGACCCTGCCAGGATACCTCACTGGAATCTTCTGATTTTTTTTTTTTTTTTGTAGTTTGTGTAATTAGTGTAGCTATTGTTTATTGATAGCGCATAATCATATAGAGAATTTCCTTTGTAGTTGTAGTTTTTCATTGTTGAACAGTAAAACAGTTGTGGCATGCATGCAGATTTGCACCAAGTATTTCGCAGCTGCAATTAACTAGATATTATTTTCAGTGCTATGTTAATGTGTTCTCTTATTTTTGATCTTCTAATTGTGTTTTTCTGTGTTGTCATGTGAAATACTGTGACAATAATGGCGTGTGAAAAACGTAATACTAGGCTCCAAAGTAAACTGAGAAATGACAGTGAAAATGAAAGCAGTGTGTTAGCGCCACCGAGTAATGAATTAACTGAAGTTCAAAGTAGTAATTTGGTAATTGTGCATAGGGAAATGGAGCGGGCTGCAAACAATGGTGTAGACAGTGAAACAGGTAGTGAACAGGGAAGCATTATCGATCGATCGGTCGGCAACAGCTCGCCTCAGGAATCCGAAATGACAGGACACAATTTCGCAAATACTGTAGATTCAGGTTTTGGGTCATCACCGTTTTCTCAAATAAGTCAAGACACATTTTCTGCTTGTCAAAATGAGAATGTTGCCGGTGCAAATGCACTGCCGAAAAGCGTAGAGAAACAGATTCCAGACACTAATACATTATTATTGCAATTAAGGCAACAAATGGAACAAAATCAGAGACAAATGGGACAAAATCTTAAAAAGTTAGACACAGTGGAACAAAATCTTAAAAAGTTAGACACAATGGAACAACATCAGAGACAAACACAGCAACAGTTAGACACAATGGAACAAAATCAGAGACAAACACAGCAAAAGCTTCAAAAGTTAGACACAATGGAACAAAATCAGAGACAAACACAGCAAAAGCTTCAAAAGTTAGACACAGTGGAACAAAATCTTAAAAAGTTAGACTCATTGGAACAAACACTTGAACAAACACGTGAAGATTTAACTACTGAGTTACATAACATTGAATCGAAATGTCAAAAAGTCTGTAATGACGTAAAAACACAAATTTGTGAGCATTTTCAACCTATTTTTTCGCGGCATGAAAATTCATTACAGAATCACGAAGCAGCCATAAAAGAACTGCAAACCATTGTTCATGAAAATCATGAGACCTTGTGGGCTAAAATTGACTCAGTTGCATCTACTGATTCGGTTACGCAACTTGCAAAAACTCAGGAAAACTTAAAGGACACAGTAGATACGATTTCAACACAAATGGACACTCTGAAACTTGGTTCAGAAAAACACACTGAGGAAATAAGTACACTATCGGAGAAAGTAGCCGAACTTTCGGATCAGGTCACTAATCTATCTACGAAGGTAGATGATAATCTGAATGACACAGAAGAGTGCAAACAAATTAGGAAATTCAAACAAAATCAGAATCAAATCAATGCACAGTACAAAAGAGAAATCCGGGAAGTGCAAGATCAGTTGGCACAAGTAGTACAAGAATTACGTATTTCAGAGGACACTCGCGCCCCAATATGGGAAGAGGGACATAGAAATACGGAACAGCCACAAAGTAATAACACAGCGCATTTCGGAAATTATGAAAGAAATTGGCAATGTGCACCGAATTTTGAGATGGAACGGCCGACACGACCTAACAATGACCGATATGCGACTCGCCGACATGATGATTTTGACTATAAGCTGTTCATTACTACACGTAAATTCAAAACATTTAAGAATTCTGGCAACGACATTCATCCACAAGCATGGCTCCATCAATTCTCGCATTGTTTTCCTCCCAACTGGTCGTTAGAACACAGATTAGAATTTATGTGTGGCTACTTGGAGAATGAACCAGCTGTAAGAATGCGATCGGTAAATCACGATTGCCACAGTGAAGGAGAGTTTTACCATGCCTTCCTCTCAGCATATTGGTCTCAAGCCACACAAGACCGAGTAAAACATAGCATCATAATGATGAACGTTTCGAACAATCTGAATTTTCCAGTCTTATGAAATATTTTGAAGACATGTTGCATAAGAATCAGTATCTTTCAAACCCATACAGCCCCTCAGAACTCATCCGCATTTGCTTAATCAAACTGCCTGAACATTTACGACATATTATTTTGGCAGGACGTTGCAAAGACGACATTGAAGCATTTCAGGGACTCTTACAAGAATTAGAAATTGACACTGACAATCGCGGAACGCGAAACCAGGAACACAACAATTACAGGTCACATACGTCGCAATTCCGCGATGAAAGAAGTAATAACTTGACACGGCAAGGCTATTCTCACAACACAAATCGTGATCAAAACAGACACCACCCGTATGACAACCGTTGGCAGAGTAGTAATAACTACAGGGAAAGATCACCTCTCCGTGGTAATGACTATCACAGAGACAATAAGATAAACAGACAATATGGGAACCAAAATAAATACTATCAAGGGAGACAGAATAACTTTAGACGCAACGGACCAGCGCGCAGTTACGATTCAGGGAGAAATTCTCCATCATGTGACCGACAAGAAAGAAACTATGGAATCTACCGACATGACGACAGACGATATGATCGTAACGACAGACCTGAATTGCATCAGAACTGGCGGGATTCAAACAGAGCAGGGTCCTCTCGTCACGGTGAATTTGTAGAAGTTAGGTCTCCAAATTCCAATAACGACGCGCGCCAACAAAGAGACAATAGGCAATGACTCACACCGCTGGCAGCAACAAAACGTACTTATGAAACTGATGACGCAGCTGCCGTAGCTAGTAATTACGTAAAAATAGAAGACATTAGGGACATCTTACTCCAGGAACACGACGTAAAACTTAACAACATTGCATATCCTGTGATTCACATTACTGTAAATGGCGTAAAATTTACGGCAGTACTTGACTCTGGCAGTCCCATCTCAGTAATTAGTGAAACAGCCTTTAGCAAATGCAACAAATCGAACGATTGCCCCACACTTCCGTTACGTAAGATTAAATTACAAGGTGCAATCTTTGGAAAAAGTGTAGATGTACGCCAACAAACCAACTTAGAATTCTTTTGTCAAAGCCACAGCTTCTCTACGAACTTTCTTATTGTTCCATTATTGTCGACGGAAATTATATTGGGAGTAGACTTTTTGAATGAATTCAAAGCAATCTTAAACTTTCACGATGCTGAAATAAGTTTAGAGAAAGAAGGTAAGTCAATAGCTTTGAAATTTGAAGACTGGCTCTCAAACCATGATGAGGAAATTAATCGGCTTTACGTTCTGTTAGACAACAGTTCGGAATTTTCTACGGAACTAGACACTAACAATCACTCTGCAAGTACTGACAGGGATGACATCGACGGCATATTTGAAATTAATGAGTTAATTCAGAATAAAATTCAAACAATTGAGAATTGTAATGACACTGATAGGCAGGACCTTTTTGAGATTTTACAAGCACATTCCACAGTTTTTACTCACAAAACAGGAACAATCAAGGGATTTCAATCCCAATTTCGTGTTCGTGAGCATACTAAATTTTGTGTTAGACCATATGTAATTCCAGCACATTATAGGGACCGTGTTAGAACAGAAATACAATCTATGCTTGACGAGGGCATTATTGAGCCTGCAGTAAGCTCATACAACAATCCATTACATGTTGTTGAGAAGAAAAATGGATCGATCAGGCTTGTCTTAGATTCGAGACAAATCAATACGATCATTATTCCTGAAACAGACAGGCCGCAAACGTTGGAAGAACTTCTTCAAAATTTTAATGGTGTAAAAGTGTTGTCTTCCATTGATCTCAGATCCAGCCTTTATCAGATCGAACTTCATCCAGAATGTAGAAAATACACAGCTTTCCTTTGTTTCGGCGTTTGTTATCAGTTTCGGAAACTTCCCTTTGGTTTGAACATTTCTTCAGCAGCATTCATTCGCGGGCTAAATTCCATATTACCTGAGTTCTTAAAACGTCACATCACCTTATATGTGGACGATATTCTAATAGCAGAAGCTTCATGGGAACTACATAATCGCATCCTCAACAGTTTGTTACGTATTTTTGCAGAATCTGGAATTACAGTTAACTTGGAAAAGTCTGAATTCGGTAGGACAAAGGTGAGGTTTTTGGGACATATTATTTCTTTTGAAGGCATTCAGCCGGATCCTGAAAAGTTAGAAGCAATCAGAGCCATTCCAGTTCCATCCACAAAAAGACAAGTCCGCAGTTTTCTAGGTCTCGTAAATTTTTACCGTCGTTTTCTGAATATGCAAATTCTTGTTACACCAATACTTTGTTCTCTCACTGGAAAAAATACTATTTGGAACTGGGACGAACAAGCACAACTGGAATTCAATTCTTTGAAAGAAGCGTTACTTCACGCGCCAATCTTAGCTCATCCAGTTCTGTCACAAGATTTCTGCCTTAGCACGGATTCTTCTAAAGTCGGTCTTGGTGCCCATTTATTTCAAGAAGCCATAGAAAATGACACTACCATTCAGAAAACCATTGCTTTTGCTAGCCGAGTGCTAACAAAATCTGAAAAAAATTATTCCGTTACTGAATTAGAAGCTTTAGCTATCGTTTGGGCATTTAACAAATCCCGTTTCTTTCTTTCTGGTAAGCACGTAAAAGTATACAGTGATCATCGTGCATTACAATTTCTTATGTCTTCAAAATTAAATCATGACAGGTTAAAACGTTGGGCATTGTTTCTGCAAGAATTCCGCTTCACAATAGTCTACATTCCCGGCACTGTCACGCGCACCGGCTGGGCTTGAGAAAAGTAACACAGAAGGCAACCTCGAGAAAAATTTCAGTATTCTTTACATTCAGAAAGTCGCCTTTGAAAACTTCATCATCACATCTTTAAAGGACATTGCTCATGAACAAGATAAAGATCCGATTTGGAAAGACATCAAAAGTAAATGGCATGAAAAGACATACACTCAAATTCGGCATTATTACCTGGTTAGAAACAACATACTCTTCAAACGCTGCACTGTTGATGACAAGTTATGGGTACTTTGCATTCCAGACGATTTTGTTAATAAGCTCATTTGGTACATTCATTTCAGCTACGCACATTTTGGTCCACGAAAATGTTATCATATTCTTCGAACGACATGTTATTTTAACAATATGGAAAAGCGAATTCGAAGAGTTTTGTCTATTTGTAAACTTTGTCAAAAGGCGAAACCATCTACTGTCTCACATCGTGCTCCGTTGTTTCCTATTATTCCTTCTAAATTAAAAGAATTTGCTGCTGTTGATCTCTTGGGACCGCTTGTCAGAACATCCAATGGATTTTCGTACGTTCTAGTCGCTGTTGAACTTACTTCAAAATTTGTTTCTTTCACTCCGTTACGTAAAGCCACTGGACGATCTGTCTCCAACGCCTTTGTTAAAAATTTCTTACGTGAAGTTGGCCACGTTGCTAAAGTCATTTCAGATAACGGACCGCAATTTAGATCTGCTGTTTGGTCACGCACGCTTCGGAATCATAAAATCAAACCTGTTTTTATTTCATTGTACTCACCACATTGCAACCCGTCTGAACGGATTATGAAAGAAATCAATAAGCTTTGCAGACCTTATTGTCACAGAAAGCATCAGCATTGGGACAGATATCTACAATTATTTCAAAATGTGCTGAATGAAATGCCTCATGATTCCACTGCTTTACCACCTACTCTTGTACTGAAGAATGAAGAACCACCGAACAGAATCAGAGAGCTTGTACCTTTCCCGAATACACGTAAACTTCGACACAAAGACATAATTGATTTGGCTCTTAAAAATATAAAATCTGCAGCAGACAAAAGGAGAGAACTACACGGTAAAGCAAATGCAAAGAAATTATATATTGGTCAGAAAGTTCTCATTAAAGCTCATTCATTGTCACATAAGAAGAAACACTTGAGTCACAAATTCTTTCTAGTTTACAATGGACCTTATAGAATCCGACTTATACCACATGATAATTGCGTTGAAGTTGAAACTCTGCGTACTAGGAAGAGTAAAGGTTTACACCACATTTCACATGTAAAACGGTTTATTGAAAGATAATCTGCTTTTTAACTTTGTCATTGCCATAAAACTTTTCACTTTACATTACTAGTATGCTTGTCAGACTTAGAATCTGTTAACATGCAACAATGTTTGAAGTTAAATATCCAGTCAAGAACCAAGAGAACTTATTGAAACAGAAATGACGAATGCATTGTTATAGTGAACAGACGTCACAGTGTTATTGTGTGTGTACATTCTTGCTTGTTAGTTGCACGATTATGGAACGACTATAAGGCTTACATACTTAGAACATTTACCAGTACTGCTAATGAGATTTTAATGCAACATTTTGGTTTACTTGAAAATATATTCTGGATTTAAAGTACTTTCAGTGAGATACCAGATGGCACAGTGGTTAGTTTATGTGACAGCTACACGATTTTATCACGACGCTACTAATGAGTGACAATTTACAATGTTGCTTTTGCGGTGTATCTGTTTTATATCTGCACAGTTTTTCTGAATTCTTCTGGAAAGTAAAACATGTTTTAGTAGTAACTTTTGTGGTATAGCTACAAGGAGACAGCCTTTTCCATAGCACAACAATACGTTACAGCACAGTACTTTCATCATCACAACAATAAGCGTAATAACTAAGATATCTCTACGCAAAGCATTTCACTTTTGTTTATCATGAGGTAAGCACATTGGCTTCTGCAGAACTTAGCTTTCGGAGGAAAATAACTACGACACCTCCACAGAGGTTATCTTACAACAAGATGCACATTTAGCTCTACAGGGCACGCATTTCAGTGATTAATTTTGTACTTAAAACATTTATTTTTAAAGATTTTTGCATTACAAAGAAAGTTTTCCGTGATACATTTCATTCCATTGCTGTAATCTGTAACACCTGAGGGTATAATTACATTAATCCTCAGGGGGGTACACGCTTACTTTGTGTACCATGTGTGTGGCAACCACAAGGAACCCTAGCTAATATGGTATTTGCTTATACAACTTTACACATCGGTACCATATTTCTCTAACACACAAATTACACAGCTATCTGATCATTTAACTGAGAGATAAACATTTTTTTACTACATCAGTGACACATGTTTACGCAATACACAGTTGGGTAACTTCACACTTATGAAACTGTATTTTGTCTGTACTTTGTAAACTGTTCATATTTTTTCGGAATCATTGTGATACTATGAGAGCTTTGAATGATGTATTTGGTAAGGGAGCATGATTTTAAAGTACGTTTGAGGTAGATGACACTATTGAAATGAGCAGAGAATTTTTTTTAGGTTTTGAAATTATTGCAGAAAGCTACGACGTTTTTGAGATTTGACTGAGGTGTTATGATGTTATTATTACGACGACGATGTGTACTATGCTGTTGAGATATGTTTATGATCAATAAGATGATGCTACCGTATATGAGGAATAAGAAGTATGTTGGAAACCAAGAATCGTACTTTAAGAGTTATGAAATGTGCGTAAATGCGTGACTGTATCACAATGCTGACGAATATTTTATTTGGACACTTATATTTATAGGGTTTTGTTTCTACACATTTGCAACGCAAATTCTCGACCCGTGAAATTTTGTATATGAGACTGTCACAGTAGCGGAAACTGCTGTCGTAAATATTTCCGTAAGAAAGTTAAGTGACCACCTGCACGTAATGCGTCGCGGGCACCCACCTGGGCGACAGCCGCCCGAAAAAAAGCCATTAGCCTTTCAGCGGCACAGGTAGAGAAAAAAAGGGGGAGGCCATTATCCTCGCTATTGACATTTCCTTGTTGAAAGCATACTGTGGAGCTCGTAATTTATGATATTTACTGAAATGCCTAATGAAATGACGAGAAATATTTTTACATCTGCACACCTGATTACGACAAGCGTCTTTCTACGAGAGTTGAGAGAATTTCTACTAATTTATGAAATGTCACATGATTATTGAATGATATTTTTATGCTTTGGTTTGCGTAATTGCTTATTTCATTTGATACCTGTTTTCCAGCTGTGTTACAGCATTAGTTTTATAAAATAAACTTAGATGCATTTGCTAATGTGAACACTTTCTGTCAACAGATCTATTAAATGATAATTTTGTAATCCACATTCTTTAAAAAAAAGGAGCACTTGGAAAGGAAAGAACAATTAGAAGGGACTAGTAACAGTAACTGGACACATAATTTTCTTTTCAAGTACATGGTAATATTTTTTTTACAATAAGTTGTTGTGGTGCACCACTTTAATTACTTAGACATTAAGATGTGATTATACATTTCCCTTATCTGCATTGTTATCTTTAGTGTACTATTTTTTCTGCTTGAGCTATGTCAATGTTTAGATATAAACTGCTGTTTGCCAGGCATAGTGTTACTGAATTTGACTTTGTGTTACTCTGCTAAGCCAGTTTTACTACTCATTTATTTTTCTTGTTGCTGCACATTGGCTCATATTAGTTGTAATGTTGCATTGCTTGGTAATTTAGATTTACTGTAGCTTGCTTTGCGATTTTCCATTTTTTTTCATTGCTGTTTATATTAATTGTTTTATGTGCTGCTGCATTGCCTCGTCCCTTAGTTTAGCATCTGAGCTCAGTAGATTTAAGTTAGCTTAAGAGGGGGTAGACTATATAAGAAACTGACTATGGAGAATAGGTAAAGAATGCATTGCGAAGTTATATGAAAAAGATTTGGGCCCAAATGAGTATTGTACAATCAGAAATAATTATTTTGAAAGAAATATGAACAGAATACAGAAAGCAGGCTTAGATAGGACTTTTTGGGAATAATGATGAACAAAGGGAGATCTCCATGCAAAATACTGCAGTAAAACAAACCCTGTCCTTTCCCTTTTGTGATATTCCGCTATATGTTTGTGTACCCTTGGGTATTTATGTTTTTCCTGTATTTATATGTTTATCTGATAAGACTTATGTTGTAGAATTTTTCTAATACTAAGCTACATTCACTATGATGAGGAATACTGTTATCCTCAAATATAATTTGCATTAATAATATTTTATTTACCTTGTAAATATGCTTAGACATTATTTATTCTGTTTTGTTTTAATGCTCATATGTGAAGGTGATGTTTCAAAAGTTATTCTGATCTTTTATGTATTTACTTATGTCATAATTCCTGTAACACTGTTGTATATGTTATTTCGATTCTTTTGTAAGGCCTGTATTACTACAAATGTTATCTGTATTGTTATGTTCTTTAATGATGTATTCTGTACCTTTGTTATTGTATTCTTATGTTATAAAATTGTAATTGACACCAGTTCATCTTATTATTAACTTGTAAGTTACATTTCACTCCACACGTTTCTGTTGGTCATAGTATATGGACAATATGCGAGAAGTAGGGACTGTTAGTGTTTGCACGTGTGTTGATAATTCAGCAAGGGACTGGATAACAGCATTGCTCGTTCTAAGGACAATTCCAAAAAACTTTGTGAGTGCACAAGTGGTGGTTTATGGACTTGCTATTTTCTCCGCAAGACTCTTCGATGGTGAATGTGCACCTGCACAATTGCAACAGATGGCTGCTGGCCATCTCTACAAGGACTGCAGTGGGTCTGCACCTCTGGTGGCCCACCAATACCATTATCTCTACAAGGACTACAGTGGGTCTGCATCTATGATGACCCACCAACGCCATTATTTCTACAAGGACTACAGTGGGTCTGCATCTTTGATGACCCACCAATACCATTATTTCTACAAGGACTGCAGTGGGTCTGCACCTCTGGTGGCCCACCAATACCACAATCTCTACCAAGACTCCAGTGGGTCTGCTCTGTGATGACCTACCTACCAAAATTCTTCCAAACTACGACTGACTCTGCTGTGGGTTTGCTCTGTTGTGGCCCATTACCTGTCAGCATGTCAAGAGTCAGCACTGTCTTTCCGTTGGAAGGACAACACTACTTCTTCAAGACTGCATGGAAATCCACTACTTCTGTGTGCAATTTCTTTTACTAATTAGACTTTGTGAAAAAAAACCTGTAATTACTATTATGATGAATGATCAGGACTATCTTTATGGACCGTGAGAAAATTTTAGCTTTTGACCAACATTGTATCAATAAGTGTGTGCATTTGATTTCTTTGTTATTGTAATTATGAAAAATTTTTTTCAAATCTGTATTGGCCACTGCCCAATCCAATTTGTAAAATTTTTTGTGGGGAGCATGGGGGCTAGTAAGTAGGCTGTTTAGGTTTTTTTATTGGTAACGCCACCTCTGTATGAACACTGGCTGTGCTGTGTGCAGTCTGTGGCTGCTTTGCATTGTTGTAATACTCGCCATTGTAGTGTTAGGCAGCTGGCTGTGAACAGCGCGTAGCGTTGCGCAGTTGGAGGTGAGCCGCCAGCAGTGGTGGATGTGGGGAGAGATATGGCGGAGTTTTGAAATTTGTCATGAACTGCTATATGTATATATGATGATATCAAGGTAAATACATTGTTTGTTCTCTATTAATATCTTTCATTTGCTAACTATCCCTATCAGTAGTTAGTGCCTTCCATAGTTTGAATCTTTTATTTAGCTGGCAGTAGTGGCGCTCGCTGTATTGCAGTAGCTTGAGCAGCGAAGATTTTTGCGAGGTAAGTGATTTGTGAAAGGTATAGTTTAATGTTAGTCAGGGCCATTCTTTTGTAGGGAATTTTGAAAGTCAGATTGCGTTGCGCTAACAAAATATTGTGTGTCAGTTTAAGCACAGTCATGTAGAATTGTTCAAAGGGGACGTTTCATACTGAGTGATTGGTGGACACTCTGAGTGTGAGAATTACGAAAACCACAGCAGGTCAGGTAAATACATGCTCTGGTAAATAGTAAATACATGTTCTGATCGCATGGTCGTAAAACCCGGCTGTTGAAGTGTGACATTGGGGGGGGGGGGGGGAGGGGGGGTAGCTGCAATGGCCAGATTGACTGACCAGAATAAATATCAAATAAAACAATGTCTCAAATATCGTGAACCCAACTAGTTACAGACAAGCTAGTAATTTGCTTACAGGGACAAAAGTAAGACGAGTGCTTGGGTAAAATCGCATCGTCGATACGAAGTGCGGTTTCTAAGTAATAAAATGCACTTTAAAAATTTATATTCGACAAAGTCTTAAGAGATTTTCACAAACACAAACAAAGTGCTAACGGATAGATCTCATTGTGCACTATCGGAATATTATAGTAGATATTTAATAAATATTACATATTTTGAATTATAGGCCTAAATGTGCATTCTGCGTGTAAAACTACGAATGTTTACATAAATAATGAATGAAACCCTAATAGTAGCGGCAGGTTTACGAAGTAGACATAGCTAGGGATACATAAATGTACTTAGTTCAAAAAATGGTTCAAATGGCTCTGAGCGCTATGGGACTTAACATCTGTGGTCAGCAGTTCCCTAGAACTTAGAACTACTTAAACCTAACTAACCTAAGGACATCACACACATCAATGCCCGAGGCAGGATTCGAACCTGCGACTGTAGCAGTCGCACGGTTCCGGACTGAGCGCCTAGAACCGAATGTACTTAGTTGTCGTTACTTATATATTTATTAGTAACAGAACAACGTAAATTAGTGTTTGCGCAGATAAAAACATTATCTATCAACAAACTATTTAAATTAGAGGAAAATTAAGAACAGCACTAAAAAATCGAGGAAATTTACGGGGAAATTCATACATGATACACGTATATAACATTAAATTTATAATTTTTAAGTATGCTGTGGAAGTTGGAAGTGTTTGTGGTTTTCTCACGTCAAGACAAGGGCTTAAACAGCGGCAACCATTTTAGCACATGACTCTTTGGTTAGTATTCATGTGGCAGTCGGGTTTGAGATCTGCAACACACAGCTCATATGGGTAGCAGTACGTCAAGTTTTAAGTGTGTTGAGATTTTATCTCAGTGTTAGGTAGAGGACTTGTGATATAATGTATGTCCCTAGAGGATACTCTGAAATATTTTCAACTTGTGGACGTTGAATATTACGTGTAGGCGAATGCATTCTGAACTTAACTGCACTTATTTCTGCAAATGAGTTGCACTCAGAATTTAGTTAGTTCACAGTTGTGGAACTTTAAATTTGCGCTAAAGAAAGTCTAATTATTTTCTATAATTTTACAGAAGTTTACACAAATGTGAGCTACTATTCCATTTTATTTCAGCCCTTAATTAATTCAATGTTAAATCGTTATTAACTTTTGATAGTGGTACAGCATATTGATATAAACTCAATTTTGTTGACATTTAAAATGCTGTGGGTAGTGAACATAATTTTTTACTGCAAAATCCTGACTGCATTTGTTGAACTTTGTGACTAGTTTTCTTAGCATTAATGCGACAAAAGCGTTGGTTGGCCCTTAGACTGTAGTGTAGCCAACACTTAAAGATCCAAACACCCATTTAGAGGCCCTATAAACAGTGATTTTCTCATTTACAATTTATTATTCACGCTGAAGCACATGGTAGCTATAAGTTTATTGAACAATTATTTCGTGGAATCAACAAGATAGCAAGAACTATAACGTCTCCATTTATTATACATCAAATCACAAGTGTTGGTCTTGTTTGAGAACATTATTTTTACTATCCATTACATTACAGTGTGGAGAACGAAGCATACACTCTCATTGCTTTTCCTTCACTTATTTCAAAATCTGTGTAATTTATTTGCAAATTAAATTAAAACAATAAACAAAGCTGAGTAGAAGGAAAGTATTAGAGAGTAGCCTCAGTTCTCCATAACAAAATATTTCGCAGCTGAGCTCCAATTCCTAGCTCTGGTGTGTTAATGGGTTGAATGAGAAGGAAATTGTGGTGTCAGTTGAGAGAGAGTCGTAGAGTAGTGTATCAATGCACACACCCTGTAAAGGGGATGCTACCAATCCATAAGTAAAACATTATTGTGCTTTATTGTTTGATTTGGATGAACCTTGATGGTAGGTCGGGATATGACGTCATGTGGATGGTACATACATGTCCTAGACATGTTGTCATACGTAATAAAAGGTAAAATATGTAAAGAGATACTTATTTCTGTTTGTTACAAGCACAAAGATGCATTGTATGTTGTAGATTTAGAATCATCAGATTCTAAAATGTTTATTGTGTAAGGATGTTAAAGTAGTTTACTATTTAATATTATGTGGTAGGTAATTGTGAGCTGTATAGATTGTTTCTTATTTTTTTGTTAGGACACTTTCAAGGGGTACTAATTTCAGTCTGTCACAAGCACAAAAGTGCGTTGTATATTGTAGTACTAGAAACAACAGTTTCTAATATGTTCACTGTGATAGGATGTTAAAGTAGTCTACTATTTGATAGTGTGCGATGGGTAATTATCAGCTGTACAGATTGTTTCTTATTCCTTTTTTTTAACTCTTTCATGTTTTGTATGAGGTACGACAGGTACAATCAATAGCATAAGTGTGGGCTGCATATACAAAAGGGATAAATGTTGAGCTGTGTAGATTGTTTCTTATTTCTTTTTTTAACAAAATGGCTCTGAGCACTATGGGACTTAACATCAGTGGTCATCAGTCCCCTAGAACTTAGAACTACTGAAACCTAACTAACCTAAGGACATCACACACATCCATGCCCGAGGCAGGATTCGAACCTGCGACCGTAGCAGTCGCGCGGTTCCGGACTGCGCGCCTAGAATCGCTAGACCACCGCAGCCGGCGCTCTTTTTTTTAACACTTTCATGTTTTGTATGAGGTACGACAGGTACTATCAGTAGCACAAGTGTGGGCTGTATATACAAAAGGGATAAATGTCGATGTTGTATGTGTAGAAAACTAGGGTGTATGATTTTATGTTTTTTAGAACAAAGATTCTTTTATTACCAACGTATCTAATAGATCATACATGTAATCAATGAGTATCTAAAAACTGTAAGAATATCCTTTTGTCTGTAATGTTGCGAGATGCGTGGAAGGGTCTGACTGATTGGGTGTCGTAGCGCTGAGGTGCTCACGCAGAACGCGCCAGTACCTGCATAAGAATGCGGGAGGCGACAGGGCCGCTGCGCTCCCCACTCCACTGTCGATCGGGATACACTCCACGCGCCCGCTACAACAGATCAATGGCCTGGGGCGACACGTACCTACCACTGGCCATTCATAAGCTGCGCCACCCTTACGACTGGAGACAGTATCCCGCAGTGGCAACAGCGGGTGGTTTTTCTGCTCAACGGCTCGCGCGGCGGCGGCTCGACGGTAGAATGAACGACGAGCAGCAGAGTCTGGCGGGATTTTTTAACAGCAACCATTAACTAGTACTGGACTGTGGAGCTGTGAAAACAAGATGACTGCTCGTATGTCTCAATAAGTTGGAAAGTGAAGGACTGGTGTTTCCACATTGTGAGTGGTGGAAAAGATTTTGTCTTTAGCAGACAGGACGATCGTTTTGTTTTGTCTTGACGGCTGAACGGTGGGATCCATAAACTTTTGGGAATGACTTGTTAAGTGTGCTTTGTAAAATGAATGTGTGATGCTTGGTATACTTAAAGAGGACAGTTGTCGTTTGGTGACTAATTATTGTCTGAACGCAAGAAACTATAGTGGGATATTGACATTTGCATTTGTAGTAGGAGACATTTCTTTAATTGGTGCAGGAATAAGTGCTGTTTGTTGGAACGTAAGACTTAATTACACCATGAACTGAAAGGGCAGGACCGTGGATAATAGTAGTTGTAGGGCCATTTCTGAACGACCAGATTCGTGTGGATGGTAATCTGAGAGTGATTATGACATTTGTGTTTAATGTGAGATACAGTTTACTGTTCAGTGCGTGTTCAAAACGCCGATTTGAGTGACCTAAAGACTTTCGTCTGGGTAATCATGGGAGAGCTTTGACACTGAGACAGTATTTCTAGGAAAACTGTCAGCAACTTTTTGACCCCAAGAAAATAACAGAATGAAATGATTCCATGTGACTCGCAAGATAGGAAATAATGTACTTGCATTTGTGTAATTTTTTTTATATGTTTTATCCCTGAAGGGACAGCAAGTATAATTGTATTTCATTAACATATGTATTTAGAATAGTTGTGTTTTTTTTTTGTTCTGGGTTATCAAGTTGACATAGCATGTTTATTAGAATATTTGGTACAAGGATGCTTTAATTATTAGCCAATGTCGTAATACTAATGTAGCGGCTCTTGTTGCATTGGTCAGTAGGGTTGTCACAGTGGACAAGGGTTTGCATTGCACAACAAATATCGGAATTAAGTGATGTATTTTGATGTCGTGGACAGTAATAATCTTGGTGGTGTGTTGACTGAAGCCACTTGTTTGCATTATCACAGTGGTGATACTTCACATTGAAGTGTAACGGAGGCTAGTCAAAACGCAAGTTCTTGTTGTCTAAATATGTAACAACAGAGAAATGAGCAATAGACTAAATTCGAGAGTTACTGGTGGATTCAAGCACTTATTGCTAACTATTTACTGTGTGTATTGATCAAAGTTGATGGACTGACTAGCTCATCAGCAGGTATTTATATTGCTGGACAAGGATAAGTTTAAACTCACAGTCGAGTAGTGGTGGCAATTGGTTAAGTGATGATGGTTAATGAGGTATGACATGATGTCTTAGATGGACTACATCACGTAACCAGTATGTAATTTGTGGTATATTTCATTGTTCTTTTTCTGAGTTTAATTTTTCTGTAGGTTTGATGTACATTTTAGAGTAATGGTATGGAGCCTGACATTCCACATGTAACTAGTGTACACAATTATTTTTCTTTTGTTGATTTTGTTTTGTATTTAGACATTGCTGCTATTTATGAATACCAGATTACTTGCTCAGTGTTTGGATGGTGAGCTACTTAAAATTTCATGTGTACAATTAGTATTTTTTTATTTGTTATAGAGTTAGTGATGTTTGGATTACTCCTAAAAAATTACGGAGATCCCGGTAAATAAGCAAATTTTTATGTCATTATTATTTTTATTTGTATGAAGTAATGTTTTATTTGTCATTGGGATTGATGTAAGTTTGTATGTATACGATACTCCAGATTGTGGAGAGTTCAATAATGCAGTAACTGTGTCAATAATTTGGTAAAGTAACAGTATTTGGTCGTCTGTTTGAGGTCACCAGGGGCTAAGGTCTCCTCCTGGTTATTATGATGACTTGCTACGTTTGTTAGAATACAGTTTTCTTCAAAAAAATTTCGGAACTACTCTCGCATTGCAAGGATAGTACCGTGCCAATTTTTTCTGCATGTGTAGCCGGTGGTGAAAGGGTACAGTACCGCCCGACATTGAAAATAGGTACAACATTCTTCGTTATTCTTGTCAGAACAACATATTTTTTATAATAATATCTCAATTTCACTTAATACACCGAATACCAGTGTAGGAAAGATGGACAATTTATTTATTTAATTGATCACATGTGCACTCCCACAAAATAAATCCCTACATCCAGTTTGGTGAAATCTGTGAAATGAATGAATGTATGGTTGTCTGCTAACCACAGATAGTGAATATGCAATATATGATCATCTTTGAGACGGTCCTTTGGTCACCTTTGGTGGAACCAAAGAGATGAAATTTACCTTAGCTTTTAGCGTCTAAAATGTGGCTGACCAATACGGTAGCATGGTGCTCCCCCACCTCAGCGGAGGTGCGAGATGACCTGAAGAACGGCCATGTTTCAGCATTCGGGCGCTGGATCTTGTGTTGGTAAGACCTGTCTTAGGTGTGCTCCGTAAAGACAAATGAGTGGAGACAATGGTATGCGTGTGAAATACTTAAGAGTAGTTTGGAATAATTATTTCTTTATTTCAGGAATTTTTGGGGGGAGAATTAAATGTCAGGCAGGTAATATTAAGGGGATCGTAGTAATCTTCGGAAGTGACCAACGGTCACAATGAAACCACATGTAGCAATAAGTTGAAATACTTGCGAGTGCTAGTACTAAGTTGAAATACTTCCGAGTACTTAAGTTAAGCTGAACTACTGGCTTGTGTACTATAAGTTGGAAATACTTAAAAAATGGCGTGTGCAGGACTTGAAATTAGAGACGAGCACTTCCACGTGGTGAGTACAGTGTGAATCTCAATCTGTGTATGAGACAAAGGATAAAGAGAAGTACTCGTCCAAGGTATCAGTTGAGCACTCGCGTGTGTGATGAGTATGATCTTAATATTACTTTGCGTGTTATGTTTCCGTGTGACGCTAGATTCAAACTCTAATACTCTGAGAGAGAAGCAAGGTGAGTCAGCCGTCTATCCAGCAACGCCACTTGGCTTGCATTGCACAGGAAGACGTGCATATATCCTCCAGAGTTCGTAGTAGGAAAGAAAAGTTACGAAGTGGGGCAATGTCGTGTGAAACTGGGATGAATACTAATTGAAGTGGGAAAGCTGAAAGTGATCTGATTCTAACGTTGTGACTATTCTTTGTGATTGATTCTATGTTGCCAGTGTGATGTATTTAACGTAATTGAATTATGTGTGGTTTGCATGGGAGAGTAGCAAGATAGGTTCAGAGGCAGTGCGTTATGCATGTTCCTTTTTGCACCCCTCGGTCTGGAGGAAATTTTCGTGATGATGGGTGTGAGAGTCGAAGTGTGAGATATAGCAAAAGATCCACCATCCTACCCAGAAAGTGCACTGTAGCGTTAGATAGTTACGAAACCATAAGATAGAGAATCACCAATGTAAAGCCATGTCCACTGGGCGGAGTTTCTCATGTGTAATTGTATAAAATGTAATGGTGTGTTTAGGTTATCTTTAAATCATAATAGAATTTATCGGAATAAAAAAGATAGTGAAAAGAAAAAGATTGGTGGCCTTGTTCTTCGAATAGTGTGTAGTCATGATATCCAGAATTTATAATGTGTGCGCCATTCATATTCAGTGCGATGGCCACGTGTTGGTCAAAGCCGTTGCGTAAGAAAGAAAATGTGGTATTGCCAGAGCGTAGTGAACAATCAGAGTTGTGTAAATTACTAATAGTCAGATGTGCGTTATCCGTTTCTGTTGCGTAATATTCAAACAGGAGAATAATTTGTAGCTTAATTGTGGGTACTAGAGCTCATAATCAGTCATTGATGTTACTCGATAAATAAGAATAAATCCACTCGCTTGGCAGACCACTCATCTTGCAGGCCTGACTGCTTGATGCCACAGTATGAGCAAGGCATGTGGGTGCCTCTCAGTACTAATACTTACAAAAACCACAAAGTAGGATTGAGTCTGATCTTTTTGAGAAAACCGCGTTTTCGTCACACATGCAGTAGGTTCACAACTATCACACGAGTGTAGTGATGTTCACTAAAGGCACACTGACCTATGAGAGGGCTCACAGAAACGTCCAATGCAGCTGTCTCGTTGCCGCGCACAGCAGGGCCGTGTCTCTATTCATGGGAAAAGTCTATTTGCAGGCCAGCAGAAGGACCTCCTTCCAGTCTTCCAGGGGTTCATAGAGGGGTGACAGTGATGCTGTGTGACAACATCACGCTCCATAATTGCGCCTGGCATCATCCCAGCAAGGGTGTTCCCTTGTGCGCTGGTGAGTGGCAAAGAACAAGTTGCAGTCGTTGTCATATTTCATGTAGATGAAATGGGTGCTGGCTGTGATGACAGTGACGTAATGCGCTCCTTCAGGCTGAATGGGAGTTTCTTGGGTGACTTGCATGAACAAGCATTCCATTATTCCAAGGTTATAAGCAATCAGGATTTGCTGACCTGTACTGTGTGCAGTGCCAGGTAGCAGAGGAAGTTCTCATCACGAGAACAGAAAATTTTTGTTTACTATTACTGCCTAGAACAGAGTTGCTTGATGGCGCAATCTAGCTAATGGGCACTGACTTCCACCAGCAGAATGCAGTAGTGTGTAACAGGGATAATTGGCATATTCCTTGGAGAAGTGCCTGTGGCAGGGATTTGTGTGGCTTACACCAGCATGATCCGTTCGAAGTACTGGAGGAGGAGGAGATTAGTGTTTAACGTCCCATCGACAACGAGGTCATTAGAGACGGAGCGCAAGCTCAGGTGAGGGAAGGATGGGGAAGGAAATCGGCCGTGCCCTTTCAAAGGAACCATCCCGGCATTTGCCTGAAGCGATTTAGGGCTAATCACGGAAAACCTAAATCAGGATGGCCGGAGACGGGATTGAACCGTCGTCCTCCCGAATGCGAGTCCAGTGTGCTAACCACTGCGCCACCTCGCTCGGTGTTCGAAGTACTCTCGTAGGTGGTGTGAGTCCCTTGTTGTCCTTATACTGCCAAGGTAGATTAGTGTTTACCTTGGCAGCCAAAAATCTCCTGCATCCCTCGGAAACATTCCAGTCTGCTTTAGTCCCTGGTGTCATTCAGTGCACCCTGGTAAGTCGCTCGTCGGCAGAGATCACATGGCCTCAGCAGCTGGGCATGTGTCATTGGGCCGCTTGTTGGAGACCCCGACGTCACTGTTTTCCCCCTTCGCCACTTCGGCCGGCAATTGCATCAGCTACCATCACGCGTCGTGATGCCAGGGTGCTCCTACTCCTCATCAACAGTTGGTCCTGCACAGTAGTTTATGACCAGTCTCAGTACACGCATTCTTATAGCTTTTCGTACATGCTACCGAATACAGTAAGATTGAACAAACAATGAATCTAGTTTATGAAATATAAACATTAAGGAAACTGACGACCACGCAGTCAGGCTGATTAATATTAATCTTAATTAATTACTGTGGTAAATAAGATGACAGAGTCGTCTCACCTAAAGTACTCACGGACCATTTAGATCAAGCTCTGCAAACGGTATGAGTGATGGCAACATGATATGTCGAGTGTGCAAATTTGTCTCTTCGGGCATAATATGTATGATACGTGTTATTTCTCCCTTGTCAAGCAGGTAGGTGCCCATTTCCCCCATGCCATGCCTTACATCTCTATGTTAGTTTGATTTGCGTGTTTAGCTCCTAATTAACTCTCTAATGCATGTGCATAATCCTAATGAAGAATGACTAAAATTTAAATGCTTTCTTACATATTAATCCATCCCAGTATTCATCTGGCCTTGACTTCTTCATCGTGTTCTCCCGTGGTCTCCCACAAACAAAAATTTCACACACCAGTTTTCTGCCTCTCATTATCATCTTAACCCTTCTAATAATTACTGCACAAAGCCATGACAAGAAGTTTATCTATCATGGTACATTTTACCGTACGTAAATTACCTTCCTGTAGAATGTTCGACATAGCTTTCACTTCATTTATTCTTTCAGGGATTACTTTTGGATTCATCATTCTCCCTTTTTTTCTTTGCTCATATGTTTATTAAAAGAGCTGTCATTCTCCTGAGAGCTACTGAAACAAAATCAGAATGATACACGTTAAGAAACGCTACACTTTTGGATGAGTTACATACTGTTGGATACTTGATAGTTCCACATTGTCGAACATCTGTGCGTTCTGCAGCAGATAGCTTCTTTCTGTAGTCGTTTCTCAAAAAAGTTACCGTTGACAAGTCAAACAACCTTGTTTGCCACCTCAGTTTGCTCCTCATGCTCCCGCAAAACATAAAACACAGTTCACGTACAGAACCAAAAATTCTCTCGAACGTTTTTTACGTCAAGCGCCACAACATACAACATCAACCTCCCATACAAGGACATCAATACAAAAATAATCGTCTCTGACATGGGTCTGCGCCGACAGAAAATAAAAAAGAGCACAAATTCTACGCTATTAACTGACAACCAGACAATCTAACAGACTGCAAAGAATTAAATGCACCTCTAGCGGAACAAAATCGGTATCATATCCCTTGCAACAGTAATCCAATATGTGTCAATCACCACATGTGTGAGAAATATGTTGTATCTTGTGTGATCACAACAATAATTGATAGACTAGGAATCAGCAGACAGGCCAGGGTAGCTGGGCACACTACAGAATATCAACAGGCAGTGCTTTACTTGAATAATCAGACATATTTACTTATCTTTTGAGAAGCAGTCATGTAGAACATGACAAGCATTTCGAATCTCTGAATAAAATCTTTTGTCAACTCAACAGGAGACTAGCTTTCTAGCTGCGCTGGTTCTTGCAGAACCAACTAGCTATGACGTCGGCAGCCGTTGTCCCTTTGGGCCGAGCTGTCGAAGTGGAGAGGGGAGGTGTGGCGCTCGATTTGCGTATACTGCCACGCTGGCATCACCCCTAGGCATCCACAGATGCTGATGTTCGTGCTGGTGGGCTTTTGGTGGCCAGCGCGTGAATGTATTCCATTAATTCTCCTGTCTTCTCGGGCAGTGCACAATTCTTGACGACGGTTACTGGTGGAAAGAGAGTAGAGCTGTGTGGCACTACACTGAGGACACCTTGAACTTTTCCTGACGAAGACATTCCATGTCCCGTGCTGTTTGTTGCAATATATACGGCACAAATTTCCGAGTTCTCGCATTATTCATTTCGCAGGGTCTTAATTCGGTTGGTATGCTGAGATGTACATAGGCTGCAGTGTATGCCTCCTCAGAATGGCCCTCCAGAATTCTGATTTGAACTGTCCACAAGTCCTACTTTTGCCATGACGTCTCTGCACAGTGCTTTGACACGTAGTCATGTCAGAGTCATAAATTTTGGTGATAGTTCAACAACGACTAATATCTATCGGTATCCTTACTTTCAGTTTTGAAGATGGCTGTCTTTTAGCAACCGTATATAAGTTTCGACGGGGGAATAACACAGTCAACTCGTTGCATATAATTTTTTATTACAATGACTTAGGTTTAGACACCTATAACGATGTCTTCATCACAATGAATTTTTAAGTTCGATAAAATAACACAAAGAAAATAAGTTTGACACAAACATTAACCAAGATGAAAAAAGTTATAATATGGAAAGGTTCCTCACATAAAGTTACATTGGAAGAAAGCAATAGTCAAAGTTTAGAGCAGACATAATCAAATGAAAAATTAAAAATTACGAACATTCCAGCCTATAGGACGTGGACAGTACATCCGCCCATTATAACAGAAATAATCGAATTAAACAACAGTTAACTATAAAAAATTCAAAAGATGAGAGCTTAATGTGTTTCTGAAAATACAAAGTAATCAAGTAAATGAAGTACAACTAAGAGCCATCTATTAGGCTTTACAGAAATGCCCATTACGTGAAGTACAGAATATTGTAGAATATTTAAACAAACAGCTGCACAGTCCAAAAAACATCTACATTAAGGAAACTTTAGTAGTACACATCTGTATGAGATTTGAAGAAAAAGATTTTTCGAAACTAGCGGCAGAAAAATGCAGTAAAAAGTAAAGGAATCAAAATTCCGCGAGTAGAGGATTAAAGCCATTGAAAAACTTTTGTTACATAATTGTAACTGTTCGTTGAGGATGAGGCCATCGTTTTAGAAATATGCTTGAACATTTCCAGGTCTTCTTATATGTTCAGCCTATGACCTTTCTTTTCCAAATGTAAAACGGAAATTTCTTCAACACTTTTCGGTTTGCGACCGGAAATTAACGGATGATCAGCAAAAGTGGAATTATGTACATTAGTGCCTCTTTTTCCCAACAAATGTTCCTTATACCTGACATTTAAAGATCTTCCAGTTTGTCCTATATAATAAACAGGGCACGTATCAAAAGTGATTTAATAAACTCTTGAACTGTGTATATGAGCAACTGTGGATAAGATTTTCCTGCAAGTTACTTGTAGTAGCAAAGACAATTTTTCATCCGTATTTTTTAACTAAAAGACGATGAATTCTATAAGAAATAGGACCTAAAAATGGAATCCAAAAAACTTTTTTACACTCGTTACTGTCAGATACAGCACTGATACTTAAAGTAGTCACTTTAGAGTCAGTTTTAGCTTTGAAGATGTTTTCAGCTAACAAGGGATGATAACCGTTATTAACTATTGCAGTTAATAACAGTTATGATCCTTCGTTAGTTCAAAAAACACTCACGCTGAAGTGACTATTGCAGTTAATAACGGTTATGATTTTCCTTAGGGACAGATCGTCATATTAAACAGCCACAAGCCCCGAATTTCCGTAAACGTTAAAAATACTGTCAGGCTATAGAATAGAATTAATGGATAATATTAGTTGGAGACTCACACTTAAGGCCGTTGCCATGTCTCTCATGGGAAATTATCATCTGAAACAAATTGCACAAATATCCATTTACACCCAGATACGATACCGGTCTGTTTCAAAGACCGTAAAATGAATGTAAATGTAATGAAATCTAAAACAGTACACCACACAAAATACTACAAAGTAAAGAGTCATAACTAGAGTCTTTCATTTTATAAATACTGTACGTGGGAGCATTAATTCGATAGGATATGTATAAAATAGTCTCATATGGTAAGTTGTAGGTAAAACAGAAGACAGACATCGATTCGTCAGCAGCGACCTGAGAAGCCACAGTTTGACCACAAAAGTGGTTTGCGTACTAGTAAATCACGTTTATGCGCTATTCTGAAAGTTTGTTCAAATGCATTATTTGCGTATCAAGTTGGGCTAACAGAAGACTTCAAAAGTATACAAGAACGGCAGATCGAATGGTCACGGGCTTGTTTGATTTGCTGGAGAGTGTTACAAAATTACTGCAAAATATAGACTATCAGAAACAACAGGAAACGAGCCTAATATCTCATCAAGAACTGCTTAAATATTCCAAGATTCGGTTTTCGTGCTCAATTCCATAAATAGTATTCAATTCCCTACATATCTCTCTAGAAATTGTTACAGACATAACAGCAGGCTGCTAATAGATACCGCCGGCTGGTGTGGCCAAGCGGTTCTAGGCGCTTCAATCTGGAACCGCGCGACCGCTACGGTCGCAGGTTCGAATCCTGCCTCGGGCATGGATGTGTGTGATGTCCTTAGGTTAGTTAGGTTTACGTAGTTCTAACTTCTAGTGGACTGATGACATCAGATGTTAAGTCCCATAGTGCTCAGAGCCATTTGAACCATTTTGCTAATAGATACCAATCATTATTTGCACGTGCCAGCCGTGAATGGAAGAGCCAGAAAAATTAGTATATTTTACGATACAATAAAATCAGACATTGGCGATAAAACACTGCATATCCCTGCAGCGCACAGTCATTCAAACATCACGGGCTCCTGTAGCTGAACCTATTCCGTGAATGTTTTTGCGGTATATCCGAGAACCACCTTATTTAAAGACCACCGTGATCAGTTCAATACGGGGACGTAAGATCCCTTCCCACGGCGATGGACTGTGGACAGTGAAATGTTGACAGTCGAGGCCATCGAACTCAGTGGAGCAACTGGCCAGGTGACGCAACACTGGTAAGCTCAGTGACTAACCCTGGTGACCGATACCTCACACTCACTTATGTGGACTATTCCAGCAGATACCGTTGCGACACTGTCGTTGCATCATTGTAGACGACTTTCCTTAACCAACGAGAAAGTCAGCCGAATGACTAATGGCAGTCAAAGCATGCTGGCCTGAAGAATTACAATGCGTAGTTGTTGTTATACTGATTTGATGCGAATTGCACGAGGTTGCTGTCCGGGTTGGTGACATCTACTGTGGAAAAATGGTTTGAAGACTGCAGCCTCAGACCTTCAACATAATGAATGGCACTTAGTATCTCAACAGCTGCGTCCAACTGAGCACATGTAGTACTTCTTGGAACGCCACCTCGGTCACTCGATACGTCTGCCGCCTCCATGTCAACGTTTTTAGGGACCCAATGTGGCTAAAGATATCACGGAACTATCCACAACCAACAAAGGTGCAAACATTTCACCGTTGCAACGCTGGACAGGAGGCGGAAACAGAGACCTAGACATATCTTATTGATTACATAATGCATTTAAAAAGAAAAAAGGGGGAGAGTGGAAATTAGCCACTAAACAGTTTAGTTCCTATATACACTCCTGGAAATTGAAATAAGAACACCGTGAATTCATTGTCCCAGGAAGGGGAAACTTTATTGACACATTCCTGGGGTCAGATACATCACATGATCACACTGACAGAACCACAGGCACATAGACACAGGCAACAGAGCATGCACAATGTCGGCACTAGTACAGTGTATATCCACCTCTCGCAGCAATGCAGGCTGCTATTCTCCCATGGAGACGATCGTAGAGATGCTGGATGTAGTCCTGTGGAACGGCTTGCCATGCCATTTCCACCTGGCGCCTCAGTTGGACCAGCGTTCGTGCTGGACTTGCAGACCGCGTGAGACGACGCTTCATCCAGTCCCAAACATGCTCAATGGGGGACAGATCCGGAGATCTTGCTGGCCAGGGTAGTTGACTTACACCTTCTAGAGCACGTTGGGTGGCACGGGATACATGCGGACGTGCATTGTCCTGTTGGAACAGCAAGTTCCCTTGCCGGTCTAGGAATGGTAGAACGATGGGTTCGATGACGGTTTGGATGTACCGTGCACTATTCAGTGTCCCCTCGACGATCACCAGTGGTGTACGGCCAGTGTAGGAGATCGCTCCCCACACCATTATGCCGGGTGTTGGCCCTGTGTGCCTCGGTCGTATGCAGTCCTGATTGTGGCGCTCACCTGCACGGCGCCAAACACGCATACGACCATCATTGGCACCAAGGCAGAAGCGACTCTCATCGCTGAAGACGACACGTCTCCATTCGTCCCTCCATTCACGCCTGTCGCGACACCACTGGAGGCGGGCTGCACGATGTTGGGGCGTGAGCGGAAGACGGCCTAACGGTGTGCGGGACCGTAGCCCAGCTTCATGGAGACGGTTGCGAATGGTCCTCGCCGATACCCCAGGAACAACAGTGTCCCTAATTTGCTGGGAAGTGGCGGTGCGGTCCCCTACGGCACTGCGTAGGATCCTACGGTCTTGGCGTGCATCCGTGCGTCGCTGCGGTCCGGTCCCAGGTCGACGGGCACGTGCACCTTCCGCCGACCACTGGCGACAACATCGATGTACTGTGGAGACCTCACGCCCCACGTGTTGAGCAATTCGGCGGTACGTCCATCCGGCCTCCCGCATGCCCACTATACGCCCTCGCTCAAAGTCCTTCAACTGCACATACGGTTCACGTCCACGCTGTCGCGGCATGCTACCAGTGTTAAAGACTGCGATGGAGCTCCGTATGCCACGGCAAACTGGCTGACACTGACGGCGGCGGTGCACAAATGCTGCGCAGCTAGCGCCATTCGACGGCCAACACCGCGGTTCCTGGTGTGTCCGTTGTGCCGTGCGTGTGATCATCGCTTGTACAGCCCTCTCGCAGTGTCCGGAGCAAGTATGGTGGGTCTGACACACCAGTGTCAATGTGTTCTTTTTTCCATTTCCAGGAGTGTATGATTCCAAGAATTCAAAAAAAAAAATTAAAAATAAATACGCTACTGATAACATTTCTCGCGCGACCATTGAAAGTACACACAACGCTGTGACATCTACAATGACATTACAGAAAATCCCGGTTGCGGTCTTTCCTTTCAAAGTATCACTACATTTTTTAGGGTTTTTTCCTGGTTCACCATAGTCAAGATTTGTAGAGAGATGATCACCCATAATTTAGTTATTGATTGGTTCTGACTTCCGGCTGCAGTGAATGAATTCACATCATCGAGAGCAAACATTTACAAAGCTATTTTATGTGATATCTATTCTCGCAGGTGTGATGTTCTGCCTCTCATGATCTGCAGTTGTCTTTTATCATTTTCTGAAATCGGAAAGTCGGACAAATTTATTTTGTAATTTACACGTCATTGACAACACTTGACGTTCCACATCGCTATAGACACCTTAGTCAATTTAATTTACATCATCTATCGTGCAGCCATTTCGAATACAGTTGACTGTTGCAGCTATTTCTTTATAACATTCTAACCGGCAACTGCGATTTTTTTGCAACCGATAAGCTTTTTGTTATGAAGAATTTCATATTTTTCATACTTTTCAGCAACTATTGTGCTGGTAGCCACGTCCCAAAATATAGTTCGACGGCATTTTATAAATTAAAGACAGTAAAGCAAGCGAATTGACAAATATACAATGGCGAACTTTGATAAAAGCTAGGCCCACGCTCTAACTTCTATCAGAGATCTTTTAAAGAGTTGTCTTTTATAAAAGCCCCCCTAATACATTGTCAACGTTTTGACCAAAAGCTATGATAAAAATCTCCGACGAAGATCTTTTTCGGTGTAACGGGGGTCTTAGGTGCACCCAAGTAGCAACATTTCCCGATCGGAGCAGGTTACAGTGGGCACTCTGACCTGCCCAGTTTGCATGATGCCACTAGGAACGGCAAAGTGATTTACATAACTCAACAAGAACTAAATCCAAATTCATATGCTCACATGCTGAATAAGGCTTTCTGTAGTTTCCCATTCGACGATATTATCCCAACAATCATCAAATTTATCGGCTAATGAGTTTGGGCATCCAATGCAGTTTGAATGTTCTAGATATCCACTCTTTATTTGTATCACAGTACGTTATGTGGAGAATATATCTAATTCATTTCTGATTGTTTCTTCCTTGGTTGGCAAATTTAACGAACTACTTTAATCCGTCACAACGTTCTGTACAGCGTACGAATTGCTGCATTATGGAAGTCTCCTTCTCAAAAACGGGCAAGATTAAAAGCGTAAATTAATAGAATCAAGTTGAGGGACGGTTCGTTTTCCCACGACTGATGGATTCGTAAACTGTGATGTTGTGGTACTACATTTATTTTACCAGCACATTAAGATACTAATTAAAATAAATGAAAACCTTGCCCCCGATGTTCTGTGTGTCTCCAAGACGAGCGAGACACGGACATTACCTAAAATTATTCCATCAGCACAGCAGTAATATTGGGCTACTTTCATGTACGGTAAAGTTTTTCTAACTATATTTATTTGTTGTTAGCAAGATGGAGGTGACCTTTGAAGAAACTCCCTGGTTTGAAGAACGACGCCACGAACGTGGGGGTACATTCCTAGGATGCAGTTAGCGTTTCGGGCCGGATTAGTGTGGAGGTCCGTTGTGCCGGTCAGTCTGTGGGTGGTTTTTAAGGCGGTTTTCCATTTACCTCGGGGAATGCGGGCTGGTTCCCCTTATTCCCACTCAGTTACTGCGCAAACACTGTCTCCACGTACGCGTGCACCATAATACACCATAATTACTCTGCCACGCAAACATTGGGGTTACACTCGTCTGGTGTGAGACGTTTCCGCGAGGGGGGGGGGGGGGGGGGGAGGGGGAGGGGGTTCCACTAGGGGCTTGGGGGCTGCATGGGGCGGCGGTGGGGTGAATGGACTGCTGTAGCCTGTTGTGGGGTCGTGTACCACTGAGGGCTACGGCGGGAGCGAAGCCTCTCTGTCGTTTCTAAGTCCCCATTTCAATACAATACAAGATAATTGACAATACTTAACTTTGAGAATTTACAATGAGGTGTCGTAAGCAATGGGCGACAGACAAAATAAGAAATCTCATCAGTATAGACAATGCCTAATACAATTGAAATTATACAGCTCCTAAGTCGCTGTTGTAGAGCTCGTAGACTATTCTTCAACGGGCCGCAGCCAGGAGGCGCTGTGCTTATGTCCTCTTCGTGTAGAGGCCGCTTCTGTCTCGTTGTCGCCCTAGAGAGGGGTCGGTCAGTGTACTATTGGCTGACGTCTTCTTTACAGCCCTGTCTTCTTTAACGTTCTTGACAGTCTTGCCGGTGCTTCACTTTATGCCGGAACAAGGGCAACATAGCAGAGTTCGTTCAGAACTAGTTGAAAAGATAAATAGCTTTCTGTAGGAAAGACCATTTAGGGTGGCAATAGAAAAGCCGCATACTCTGACAGTCTGCGTTTACTTGCTGGGACCGATTTACTAAACGGGACCGAGCAGGGTCACGCAGCCTCAGTTTTGCCGGGGTTCTGCAGGAGTAACACGTAGCGGCTGGATCCATCACAGAGAACCGCGTGAGTCATTTGTGAGCCGGCCGAAGTGGCCGTGCGGTTCTAGGCGCTGCAGTCTGGGACCGCGAGACCGCTACGGTCGCAGGTTCGAATCCTGCCTCGGGCATGGATGTGTGTGATGTCCTTAGGTTAGTCAGGTTTAACTAGTTCTAAGTTCTAGGGGACTAATGACCTCAGAAGTTGAGTCCCATAGTGCTCAGAGCCATTTGAACCATTTTTAGTCATTTGTGAACATAAGCGGTGAGCAGGCGAGATATAATACCACGGTGTTTATTTGTCTTCGGATACTCCAACAAACGTTAGCTCGAACACGCCGTCAGTTACTTCTCCCCAATGTCAGAGATACTCCGCATAGACAACTATCTCCTCATGGTTCCAAAGTTGACTAACATTCCTCTCGCTGCTTTCTTTACATGATACCTTACGGGCCGTGATTTTAGTGTTTACGGACTTCAATAAAGCCTCTGATGCGACCCCACAGCAACTCTGCTAATGAAAATGTTAGTATGGAGTATATGACCAGGTGCATTAAAATTTTTGGAAAGACAGAACACAGCACGCAATCCTTGGAAAAAAATAGTTTACGGTTTACCGTCCCACTGACAACGAAGCAATTCGAGTGCTGCAGAAGGATGGGAAAGGAAATCAAAGTTTCCTCTAATAAAGAAACCAACAAGTGATTTGTATTAACGAGTTTAGGGACATTTCGAAAAAAATAAATATGGGTGTCCTGACGGGATTTGAACCACTGTATTCCAGAAAGCGAGTGCATTGCCTTAACCAATGCGCAACCTCGCTCGGTACAATCCTATATGGAGGGGTATATAAAGACGCAGATGTAGTATCTAGTGTGCTCCGGAAACTGTAGTAAGACCATTAATATTCTCGTTAAATATTAATTGTTTAGTGGAAAATCGTCCTAATTATCATCAGTAACAACAGCAAGTTGGCTTTAACTGCTGCTAGACTCTTCTATACCTTACACACACGTTGACCTCACATTAGAACGTCGTCTGGCTCTCTTCTTATCTCTCAGAATCCATCAAAGAACTTCATTAGTCCATCTGCCATCCATTCATGTTGCACATGCCCCCCCCCCCCCCCCTCTTACATTATGGTTTTCCGTTGAAGTCAGAATCATATCTTCTATTCCTGTCTGTCTCTGGATCCATTTATTTGTTTCCTGTCTCACCAAGTAATTCCGAAAATGCATCTCCCCATTGCGCACAATGCAATCTGAATTTGCGGTATAATATTTAGATCAAAATATCTTATCTCATTATCATAAAGCAAAAATGTGAATAAACCTTGATTGTAAACTTTACACAATCGAAGATTTGTTTTTGAAACCGTCCATAATTTACCAAAAGAGCTCCGGGCCATTTGCCCGCATCTCGTGGTCGTGCGGTAGCGTTCTCGCTTCCCACGCCCGGGTTCCCGGGTTCGATTCCCGGCGGGGTCAGGGATTTTCTCTGCCTCGTGATGGCTGGGTGTTGTGTGATGTCCTTAGGTTAGTTAGGTTTACGTAGTTCTAAGTTCTAGGGGACTGATGACCATGGATGTTAAGTCCCATAGTGCTCAGAGCCATTTGAACCATTTTGAACCGGGCCATTTATGTTTGTTGTCCATGCATTCATTGTCTTCATCTGCTTTTTTGACACTGTAGTCACATATTGCTACGCGATTTTGATTTATTTTTGTCTCCATTTCGTTGTTAATTTTATTTAGTGTGTACTGGGCACATTTTCTTGGCGTTTTTCCACTGGGAAGGCGGTCTCCCAGTGTGGTCTCTGGGTCCTCTTTATCGGCTCATTGGGGAGAGCGAGGATCCTTTGAGAGCTGGTCAGTTTTCGCAGAAGTAAGGCTGCAGCCTCCTTCGTGCTTTTGTCGGCTGAGCCGGAGCCTCTTCCTGCCCTGAACGGGAGGCACTGTGCCGTCATTGACATTCCTAGAGAATAACTGACCATAACATTTTGTCTATTCTGTTTGGACATCAAAAGACGAGACAACGAGACACTGCCTGACCAGCAGGGGAAGGTCCTCTGCTTTCGCTGCAAATTTGGTGAACCCAACCGAACTGAGTCGCCCCGCCACCGTGCTTGGCACGAAGAAGCGACCAATCGATGGGACACTGCTCCATCTTGGTACAAACCTCTTACATCTTCGTTGATCCATTATTGATCGTGGGACGACGGCTGGCACGAACTTCTTGATGCAATAATTTACCAACAGCCGTATGTATTGTAGAAATTTATTTTGTTTTATGAACTTCTATGTTCTACCAGTTTCGGCATTATATTGATGCCATCTTCAGGCCCCACTCGTCATAGTCGTAAAATCACTATATACAGAAGGAGCCATACAAGTGGATCCGTGAATCAATTCGTCCTGCAACAACTCTTGGTGGCCACGCCTGTCCACCAAGAGCTGTTGCAGGACGAACTGATTCACGGATCCACTTATATGGCTCCTTCTGTATATAGTGATTTTACGACTATGACGAGTGGGGCCTGAAGATGGCATCAATATAATGCCGAAACTGGTAGCACATAGAAGTTCATAAAACAAAATAAATTTCTACAATACATACGGCTGTTGGTAAATTATTGCATCAAGAAAAAAAAACCTCTTACATGTTAAGTTCCGTTTTGTATGCGAACGGTGGGAAGTATCTGCAGCGTTACCCCGCTTTTTCACGAAATAAGCGATATTCTCTGTGCTGGCGTAATGTGTCGCTAGCACACCGGTCGGCAAAGATGAAATGCGAAGATCGATTAGCAGGCGCTGGATCAAGCGAGCCTATCCCGAGAGAGGCCAGAGAGACGCACACGAACAACAAACCGCCAACGCCAACACCAATGCCGGCCGGTGTGGCCGAGCGGTTCTAGGCGCTTCAGTCTGGAACCGCGCGACCGCTACGGTCGCAGGTTCGAATCGTGCCTCGGGCATGGATGTGTGTGATGTCCTTAGGTTCGTTAGATTTAAGTAGTTCTAAGTCTAGGGGACTGATGACCTCAGATGTTAAGTCCCATAGTGCTCAGAGCCATTTGAACCATTTTGAGCCAACGCCAAAGCCCTCTCGACAGCATGTATTTAAGTCGCCGCCTCTGACTGGAGGACTTCAGGCACTCACTCATCCAGTTTGGCGTCTGTCAGTTTACTTGCAGAGCGGGTTTAGTTCATCACAGGCTACGACAGTATATAGCGACCAGATTAGTGAGTATAGTGGGACTAGTATTTTGCATCAGTCAGCAAAAGTGCTATTACTAATGAGCTTGTACCACAACACATGTACTCTATTCAAGTTAAGTAAAACTTTCAGTTCATGTAAATAAAGAGCCGTATATGTTTCGTGGTCATTCGTTCGCCGTCCGCTGTGAAGGTCACTCGTCTTCCGGCTGCCATTTGTTGCTGATGGGTGAAAGTTTTGCATTTTTTCCTTGGCTCATCAGTCTTCTACTGAGTTGCTTGATGCGGTGTGTGGAAATCCTCCTCATTGCATATCTTATCAGTCCGCGCAATTTTCAACATTCATCGGAAGCACAAATGCGGTAGCGCAGACAATAATTGAGTCAGAAGGAGAGCTACAAATGCCGTACAAATAACTGATAGCAAAGAAGTGTAGAGATACGAAATGTTACGGAAAAATGAACTCAGTTGTAGGTAAAGGTGGGATAATTGGGAACTTACGTTAGTAACAAAAGTCATTACTTACAAAATACGTGCACGGTACATACTGGAAAACTCGTCAGGTTCCATAGCATGCAGGACTAACAGGGAACAAATGTGTGTGAATTTCTAAGGGACCAAATTGCTGAGGCCATCGGTCCCTAGACTTACACACTACCTACACTAACTGAAACTAACTTATTCTAAGAACAACACACACACACCCATGCCCGACGGAGGACTCGAAACTCCGGCTGGAAGGGTCGTTTGCTCCGTGACATGACGCCTCAAACCGCGCGGCCACTCCGAGCGGCTAACAGGGAACATAAAGCGTGTAAAAAGGGAACGCTCCTACAGTGTCCTAGCACGCCGGACTAACAGATAACATCGAGCGTGTAGAAAGGAAGGCGATGCGAGTGGTCTCGGTTGTTTGACTGACGGGAACATACATGCTGAACATTCTTAAATGACAGACGCCGCATGTGTCGCGGAAAGTCTACTCCGAAATTTTCAAGAACTGCTTCTCGTGTCAGAAACTACGAATATTCTTTATTTCGATTAGGTACAAGTGCTGAAGATAAAATCAGGGTAATAATGATCTGCACAGGGGCGTCTAATCAATGTTTCTTCGCTGGCCTCATCTGTGAATCGAATGGAACAAACACTCTCATATCTTACGGTAGAAAATATCCTCTGCCAGACACTTAAGTGATTGTCAGTGTTTAGAAAAACAAAATCATTTCCGCCACGGCAAATCACTGAGATTCAATCAAATAAAAAGACACATGTTATCAAAAGTATCCGGATACCCCCATAAACATACGTTTTTCACATTAGGTGCATTGTGCTGCCACCTACTGCCAGGCACTCCATATCGGCGACCTCACTAGTCATTAGACATCGTGAGAGAGCAGAATGAGGCGCTCTGCGGAACTCAAGGACTTCGAACGTGGTCAGGTGATTGGGTGTCACTTGTGTCATACGTCTGTACGCGAGATGTCCACACTCCTAAACGTCCCTATGTCCACTGTTATCGATGTGATAGTGAAGTGGAAACGTGAAGGCACACTTCAGCACAAAAGCGTGCAGGCCGAACTCGTCTGTTGACTGACAGGGACCGCCGACAGTTGAAAAGGGTCGTAGTGTGTAATAGTCAGACATCTATCCAGACCATCACACAGGAATTCCAAACTGCATTAGGATCCACTGCAAGTACTATGACAGTTAGGCGGGAGGCGAGAAAACTTGGATTTCATGGTCGAGCGGCTGCTCGTAAGTCACACATCACGCCGGTAAATGCCAAACGACGCCTCGCTTGGTGTAAGGAGCGTAAACAGTGGACGACTGAACAGTGGAAAAACGTTGTGTAGGGTGACGAATCACGGTACACAATGTGGTCATCTGTTGGCAGATTTGTGAATATGGCGAATGCCCGGTGAACGTCATCTGCCAGCGTCTCTACTGCCAACAGTTAAATTTAGAGGCGGTGGTATTATGGTGTGGTCGGGTTTTTCATGGAGGGGGCTTGCAGCCCTTTCTGTTTTGCGTGGCATTATCACAGCAGAGGCCTACATTGATGTTTTAAGCACCTTCTTACTTCCCACTGTTGAAGAGCAATTCGGGGATAGCGACTGCATGTTTCAACACAATCGAGCATATGTTTATAATGCACGGCCTGTGGCGAGGTGGTTACACGACAATAACATCCCTGTAATAATGGACTGGCTTGCACAGATTCCTGACCTGAATCCTATCGAACATCTTTGGGATGTTTCGAAACGCCGACTTCGTGCCAGGCCTCACCGACCGACATCGATACCTCTCCTCAGTGCAGCATTCCGTGAAGAATGGGCTGCCATTCCCCAAGAAACCTTCCAGCACCTGATTCAACGTATGCCTGCGAGAGTGGAAGCTGTCATCAAGGCTAAGGGTGGGTCAACACCAACTGAATTCCAGTATTACCGATGGAGGGCGCCACGAACTTTTAAGTCATTTTCAGCCAGGTGTCCGGATACTTTTGATCACATAGTGTACATTTGTGTATGCGCCTAAAGTTTACGGTTCTTTAAATGGTCTCAATCTGCTTTTCGAGTCGTATTTGTATCACATATACTTACTGTACGCTAAACTGAGCAAAAGTGAGTACGTAAAATACGCTGCCAACAACACTAACTCCCTCACACCGTGCGACATAATATCTGTCAGTTTCGAGATGCAACTGCATAGGCGCTTTCGTGGCATCGCCGTAAATTCAATGGCACACACGAATCGTTTAATATTGGGATTCATTATCCGGAATATTTGCCTTTGCGAACAATATACTCAGACAGAAGTGGATCGCACACAACTGATCGCCATGCATCCAGGTGCGACTGCTAAGCCTCTGTACAGCGCGTAATCTGGTGCCCGAGCCGCACTGATGGGTTAATATGTGAAAGCGGGCTGGTGCCAGATGGATCCGGGCAGCGCCAGCAGTAGAGATTTGATCAATACAGCGAGAGTGGCGCCGCCGCACTCATTCCCCCATCCCCCATTTCCGGGGCAGCACACGGACCAAATAAAAACCGATCGGCGATCGCCACTCTGCGAGCTTGGATTTTTAAGTGTTCACGGCAACAGTTAGATTGCTCATCACCAATTTTCTACTTCTCGACATGTCCTGGAATTTTGCTGCAGCTGAAGGTTGGCAAAATCTGGCGACTGGATAAAATGCGTGTAACTAAATAGTCATCAAAGACTGAAGGTGACAGAAATTAGACGCGGCTTTTTTTTTTTAGGGAAATTATTTTGGTGCTCAATATGTGGTTTGTAAAAGCTCCATTGCGTTGTTATTTAAATGAAATATTCAATAAAGTAAGTGTTATATCAGAAAAGTCGTAATGCGCGAGTTATAATATCAAACAATGCATATTTTAGTAACTGAAAATGTGCTATGCTTTTCAAACGAGTTACCCCGAGAAGCTTCGTACCCTGTGAGATACCATACCAACAGCATTTCTGAAGACCCCGAAATGGAATTGTAGTCGATTCACTAGGCCGCAACAACTGTCAGAATGCTGCCCATGGCGAAACTGACATATTTCAAGAAATTTTAGTTCTTGGGAAAAATTACAAAGTTTCACATGTACGCAAAGTGTAGTTTCCATAACTGCCGCCAGTTCTTTCGTAAATCAGTAACGGTCAGCGTTATGTGACAATAAGCATCATTGTGCTGCTACAGAGAACAAATTACCTTATCCTTACAAGACCAACAAGTCATGTAAACCTTCTTAAACTTCACGTTACTATCGTTAAATGACTCCTTGTCCTTGTGGCGTGAATTAATTATAAACAACGTCTTTCTGACAAACATCAAAAGAGCATTCGTTTTAATGTTTCAAGTGCTCAGCTTTGCTCCTTCAGAGAGCGATACGTTGTGTATTATCTTTCTTTGTATTGTATTCAAAATCTAATAATTCAGAGAAATATGACGACAGATATGAAGATTTTTATACCGAGCAAATTAATAAGAGGGGGGAGATCCTCTATGGTACACAAAACAGGTGAGAACGGTATTGCATAAGCAGCTAAATACCCCTGCCAGATTTAAAAGAACGCAAAATCTCAGAGATTGACAGTGGCTTACAGAATGTCGAAATTTAGTGTGGACTTCAATGCGAGATTATATTTAACAGTTTCCACAATGAAATCTTGTCTCGAAACCTACCAGAAGGTCCAAATTTCGGTCCTATGTCCGTATATGAGCAGTAAAACGTCGTAGCAATGTTAGCGTAACGGAAGTCAGCACAAATAAACCACAATTTGTAAACAGGTTTTCCGAAATTCTTTTGCAAAGAAGATACAGTTAATATTCCAGAACTTGATTCAAGGACAACTGCCAATATGATTCATTGGTCCTATAGGTATAAGTAACCTAAGTCACTTAATAAATGACAGTCTTCTGGTCCAGACTGTTGAACACTTAGGTTCCTCTCAGAATATGGCGCCGAACTCTCTATTTGTATCTATCGAATAAAACCGTTTGCTTAACAATAATCTGTACTTAAGGACTGAAAAACTTTGTACAGGTCGCACCAACACATGGAAAATAAATAGAAGCAATGCCAAAAATTATAATTCAACTTCATTAACATCGATTTGTAGTAGTATTTTGAAATATTTATTGAGTTAGTGCATTGCAAGATACCCCGAAGAAAACGGGCTGTTGCCACATAACCGTCACAAATACAGAAAATGTCGTTCGTGTGAATAAAACTGGTCGTGTTTTCGTAGAAAGCAGTGAGTCTGATAGACAGGAGATCAGTTGATTCCGTATTCATAGCCTTCAGGGGAGCTCTTAACATCCTCCTTCAAAAGCGGCTTCTAACCATATTCCACGCCTTTGGCCGACGGACTACCGTCTCAACTACATGACTGGCTTCGTGAGTTCCTGTGAGAAAGGGCACATCACGCAGTAGCCGACACCAGGTCATCTAGTACAGCGGAAGTTATAGCTGGCATTCTCAAGGAAGTGATTTATGTAAATGATTTAGGAAATACCCTGATTAGCCCCCTTATATTGTTTCCAGATTATGCCGTCGTGAAGTCAAAAGAAGATCAAAACGAACGACAAAATGATTTCGACAAGATATCTGAATGGAGCAAAAAGTCGCAATTCACACGGAACAATAAAATTGTGGGTTCCTCCACATGATACTACGAAAATTGCGTTGGATTTCTGTTACATGATAAATGACACAAATTGATGGACTGTCAACTCAACTGAATACTTGGGGAATAGCTGAAAATGGAACGATCGGGCAGAATATGTTGCACAGTAATGAACCAAAGACTTGATTTTATTAACAGAACATTTAGAAGGTGCAATAAAACCACTAAAGAAACTCCTAACATTACATTTGTCCGTCCGCTTCAAGAGTATTGTGCAGTATGGAATCTTTGCCAGATAGCATTGACAGAAGACACCGAAAAATTTTAAACAAATGCGTTCGTTTTGTATTACCACGCAGTAGAGGAGAGCGGCACGGATATGAAAAAGCTATTTGGAATACAGTCATTAAAACAAAAGCATTTTTCATTTCTGCGAAAACTTTTCACAAAATTAAGATCACCAGATTTCTCTTTCGAATGCCAAAGCATTTTTTTGACTCTCGTCTTCGACCATCGTAACAAAATAAGAGAAATCAGACCTCGCACCTAAAGATTTGGAAGTTGATTCTTCTCGCGTGCTGTTCGATTGTAGGAAGGTAGAGAAATAGTTTGAAAGCGTTTCATGAACCCCCTGACGAGTGCGTAACTGTGAATTGCAGAGCAATCGTGTAGAAGTAGAATATTATACGTCCATCGCCACAACACAAATCAGAAAAGACTGTCAGGAAATATATTGTGGTCAAGTAAGTGGTAACGTCAGTATAATTTATCTAGAATTTCTGGTTATGAGATATTTATCTGCCAGACGTGTGGAGTAGAACAACAAACATTACCGGCTTCAACACAATTCATAAGCCATACCTTTTTGTACTGTGCCTTATTAAGTACGCAGCATGCAGTTACTTGATGCAGGCTGTGCAGCGCATATTGAATATTTGTAAATTAAAATTTTGATCCTGGACGTAATTGTAAAAAGTACAACAATGTTGCACGTGGGTGCATGTAAACAGATTTTTTAAAAATAAAAACTTTCTAGTCCTAAGAGTAAGTTTAAATTCTTTCCAAGTTTCAATCTTCCTTCATGTAGAAGATACATGTAGTCTTGTGAAATGGGATGAATCTTTTTCAAATACTCTGTATAATGAAATAACGATAATCAACGTAATATTGCAAAACGGGGTAAATCCGCACTTCATTCGAGGCTCCTCCGCTACCTCAATCTGACAGCTAACAATCACATTTAGCAGTATTGATGCTACTACCTTGTACAGATGTTTCTTCAAAAAGAATCTGCGTGCTACACATAAATGAAAAATTGATTAAATATTTTTAAAATGTTTGTTGGCAGCTTTTATACTTACATATGAAGACATGCGCGGGAAAAGGGGTAACTCTCAAATGTAAAAGCTTAGAGATAAGAGTTGCCATCTGTTGCTGGCTACAGGAACTATCAAAATTGACATTGGCCTCACCCCTAAATCACATTAGGATATTTGGGGATGAGACCAATGTCAATTTTGATAGTTTCCGAACCCAGCAACAGATGGTAGCACTTATTAAGTTTTTACATTTGAGGGTTAGCCCGTTTTTCCTTACATGTCTTCATATAACGTTTCTATTTAGTCTACAGGTTGTCTCATACTATCTCTTTACAGGATTTTTAATAATGGATACATTGATATGAATAAAATTTCGATGTTAATATGTTGGCCCATGTTGCGCAGCAACACAAGCCAAGTGTCAGCATGAACTGTAGGATACTGTTAATACGATTATTTACAGTGGGCGATTTATGATAGTTTGGGTCAAATAGATAAAATGAAATGCTACACCGCCATAAATTTATTTGTTCACGGTGGTTTATCATCGATGGAAATTCATTCAAAGATGGTGAGGCTTTGTATGGAATCTGTTATTACTGGTCAACATTTAAGAAATAAATGGCTTGAATCAAACTGGTCATACTTCTTTTGAAGATAACCTGCGTCAAGGACACCCAAAAACAGAAACTACCGTTGAAAACATCAAGAAAGGGCACGATATGGTACTGGACTATCAGAATTATAGGTATCTAAATACAATAAAGAGCCAAAAAACTGGTACATCTGCCTAATATCGTGTAGGGCCCCTGCGAGCACACAGAAGTGTCGCAACACAACGTGGCATGGATTCGAATAACGTCTGAAGTAGTGCTGGAGGGAACTGACACCATGAATCCTACAGGGCTGTCCGCAAGAGTACGAGCGGGTGGAGATCTCTTCTGAACAGCACGTTGCAAGGCATCCCAGATATTCTCAACAATGTTCATGTCTGGAGAGTTTGGTGGCCAGCGGAAGTGTTTACACTCAGAAGAGTATTCCTGGAGCCACTCTGTAGCAATTCTGGACGTGTTGGGTGTCTCATTGTCCTGTTGGAATTGCCCAAGTCCGTCGGAATGTACAACGGACATGAATGGATGCAGGTGGTCAGACTAGTACTTACGTACGTGTCACCTGTCAGAGTCCTGACTAGACGTATCAGGGGTCCCATATCACTCCACCTGCACACGCGTAACACCATTAAAGAGACTCCACCAGCTTGGATAGTCCGCTGCTGACACGCAGGGTGCATGGATTCATTAGGTTATCTCCATACCCGTACACGTCCATCAGCTCGATACAATTTGAAATGAGACTCGTCCCACCAGGCAACATGTCTCCAGTCATCAACAGTCCAATGCCGGCCGGAGTGGCCGTGCAGTTCTAGGCGCTACAGTCTGGAACAGCGTGACCGCTACGGTCGCAGGTTCGAATCCTGCCTCGGGCATGGATGTGTGTGATGTCCTTAGGTTAGTTAGGTTTAAGTAGTTCTAAGTCCGAGGGGACTGATGACCACTGCAGTTAAGTCCCATAGTGCTCAGAGCCATTTGAACCAGCCAACAGTCCAGTGTTGGTGTTGACGGACCCAGCGGAGGCGTAAAGTTTTGTGTAGTGCAGTCTTCAAGGGTACACGAATGGGCCTTCGGCTCCGAAAACCCATATCGGTTATGTTTCGTTGAATGGTTCGCACGTTGACCATTGTTGATCGCCCAGCATTTAAATCTGCAGCAATTTTGGGAAGGGTTGCACTTCTGTGACGTTGAACGATTCTCTTCATGTCGTCGTTGGTCCTGTTCTTGCAGGATCTTTTTCCGGCCGCAGCAATGTCGGAGATTTGATGTTTTACCGGATTCCTGATATTCACAGTACACTCGACAAATGATCGTACGGGAAAATCCCCACTTCTTCGCTACCTCGGGGATGCTGTGTCCCATCGTACGTGCACCGACTGTAACACCACGTTCAAACTCACTTAAATCTCGATAACCTGCCATTGTAGCAGCAGTAACCGATCTGACAACTGCGGCAGACACTTGTCTTTTGGCCGGGCGGTTCTAGGCGCTTCAGTCTGGAACCGCGCGACCGCTACGGTCGCAGGTTCGAATCCTGCCTCGGGCATGGATGTGTGTGATGTCCTTAGGTCAGTTAGGTTTAAGTAGTTCTAAGTTCTAGGGGACTGATGACCTCAGATGTTAAGTCCCATAGTGCTCAGAGCCATTTGAACCATTTGAACTTGTCTTTTATAGGCGTTGCCAACCGCAACGCTGTATTCTGCCTATTGACACATTTCTGTATTCGAAATGCGCATGCTTATACCAATTTCTTTGGCGCTTCAGTGTAATTGACGCCACAGGCAGGTCAGAAAGTTTCGTATGTGAAAGATATGGTGTAAAAAACTGTGTATAAGATTTCAGAATGTTCAGAGGAGATAAATTGAAACACTTTTTTAATGTGAAAAGAACGTCACAGGTGCATCGTTTCCTCGCTAGGGATTCATGAAGATTTGACGCTAGTGATGTTCAGAGATGGTGTTCAAACTGCGGTGTAATGAATATTGCTGAAAATGTCCTCCGTTTACATTGAAGCACAAATGTCACCTGACTACTAATGATCGGCTACTATACTCCAAACAGCCAACCGTTTCACGAACAATGGCTGCGGCTTCACACAAATGGGCAACCAGATTTTCTGGAGTGTATATCGGTCGTTCTACGTCCTCCCTCAGAAAAAGAAGTCCATATAAGTGAGGTTAGTAGAACAGACTGTGGTGGCTACGATACTGCCGCACCCCTCCCAATCCAACGTTTTTTAAATGATGTCTGATATGGTGTGGTGAGGCCCCGTCATGCTAGAGTCATAATCGCTGCCTGACTGCTAGCGTTGAATTCTCCAACATTTCCGGCAGTACTTCACGGAGAAAGATACGGTAATTTCATCCAACAGACACGTTAGGCAAACCATACGGTCCCATCAGATGGTCGTGAACAACACCAGCCCACACATTTATGGCAAATCTCCGCCGATGGTGGAATATACGAGTTGTTTTAGAATTTTGCAACTCCTAGATATGGCCGTCGTGGCTGGCAAACATTCCTTCCCTTATAGAGGCAGCCTCATTACTTAAAGAAAGCCGGCCAGGGTGGCCGAGTGGTTCTAGGCGCTTCAGTCTGGAACCGCGAGACCGCTACCGGCGCAGGTTCGAATCCTGCCTCGGGCATGGATGTGTGTGATGTCCTTAGGTTAGCTAGGTTTAAGTAGTTCTAAGTTCTAGGGGACTGATGACCTTAGAAATTAAGTCTCATAGTGCTCACTGAACAGTTCTCACCCTACGAGGTTTACCAGTTTTCCCACGGTCTGGTCTAAGGGATCCCGTTCCATGAAGTCGGCCATCGAGCCTTCGAAATGTGACATGATTTGGTAACCTCCTCGCTGGAAATCGTTCTGCTCATAGGCGCCTTGCTGCTCGACTGTTGCATCATATCTCCCCATAAATGACATGCATGTCAGCTAACTCGGTTAGAGCGTAATGAACCATCCAGAACCTGTAAGCATCAGCATAAAATTTCATACGTAACATAAACAATAATAATGTATTTGTTTACTCAAGGTCGTGGACACTGCTGGCAGTAATGAAAACTTACCCTTCCTAGCAATAAGATGTTAAATTCCAGTGTGATCGTGTTGCGCATGAAGTAATCTAAACAACTGTGAGTGTTGGCCCAATGGAAGCCTAGCGTCAAGCCCTACAAAGATGCCTAACTGGGAAACTGCGCACCTGTCACATTTGCGTCAAGCAACAAAACTGTTCCTTTTTATCTCCTCTAATATCTCTGTATGTGTTTGAACCATTTTAAATATGATCCAAAGAATATTGCGAACAAAATTATTTCCTGTAGTTGTAACAGAAGTCCACCACTTCACACCAGACACGAAAGAACAACGAAAGCAGTGGGTCGAAGCCGGTGATACAACGCCAAACGCAAGATCGGTTTCAACTGCCTGAAAAATTATATGATTTGTGTTTTCGGATAGAAAACTGTCTCTTCTTATTGATACCTTACAAATAGTAAAACAAGAACTTATAAAAAAAAAAAAAAAAAAAAACCAGCAGGACAACGCACTTGCCCCCAAAAATGCATTGGAAATGGGATAACCTACAAACGTCTTCCATTTTCGTCGAATTTGGTACACCCTGACTTCTACATATTCCCAAATTCAAAGAAAGTTTGGGTCTGGAAAACGATCTGAGTCTAATGAAGAGGTTATGACAGCCATAGAGGGCTATTCTGTCATAAGGACACATCTGGGTTGCATCTGCCCACTTATAATACTCTGATAAAAGCTCAGTGATCTTAAAGGAAACTACGTCGAAAAATAAGTGCATTTTCAACTAAAACAAACGAGAAATTTTCACTTATTTCTCGTTAATGTTTCTCGAATCACGTAAAGAGAAAATTCGACGACATTATTAACAAAGACTTGGGCTACGAGTCGGTGAAAAAGTGAATTAAACAGTGTGGAAATTGGCGGTTTGAATACATGAATACTGTTATGAAACACTGCACTGTGCCCGGTTAAAGTGCTGCGGAATATTCCACGAGAGATTTGGTGAGGAACGTTGTTCTCGTCTCAAGTAGCAGACACAGCTTAGGAGTATCTCTGGAAATGGACTGGCTGAGCACACCCGCTAGTGGACCCTGTTCAGTCAAGGACGCGACTGCAAGCTGTCGGGAAACATACGAATCCTGCCTAATTTATGGACCTCAGACAACAGTCCACCTTAATTTTCTTACCTTTGCTACGACAGGCGAAAGAGGCGTGGCATCATTCGAATAAAAACTCGACTTGCAGAGCAAGGCCACAGTCTGCCAAGGTTATTCTGCTTTTAGGAGTATGGGTATAAAAGGGTGCCAGAGGTCTGGCAGTAGCATTGGTTACTTTGCTGCACGTAGAGCAACTACTACAACCGCAAACATGTACAAGCTGGTGAGTACATTATTCATTCTGCAGCAGATACAAGCTTCTCAACGTTCACTTCCGCTGTATTCCTCCCACTCTGTAAGACTTTCTTCTGACAGCACATAGCGTATTCTTTCGCCATGGACACTAAAGGTTAATACGTATGGCTCAGCTTGACGATCCAGTAGTCAAAAAAAGGAACTCTCTCGGTGGTTCTTTGCTGTACCTGCAACATAGCTCGCGTCCTCTGCAGACACATTCAAAGATTTTTTTTTTTTTTTTTTTTTTTTGTAAAACATCATATTCATACTACAGCCTACACTCGTTCAAGTGCAAAAAGCAAAAGGTAAAATTGTTCATTAGAATATGTACTGGAACTTAAGTAGGTGCAATATAATTAATGCGCTAGCTACAAACTTCTAACAATTTTCGAGTCCGTAGTTAAAACCCGAGAGGACATGCGGAAGGATAGACGTGCAAATCCGCAACCAGCCATACTTTTGACGGGAAACGTGTAAATTAATTCCGGACAAATGCTTGGGTTGTTCTTAAAGGCTATGGTCAATTTCTTCAGCCGTTATAGACTGAATGCTTCTTTCAGTAAACATCGCGGCGTCTACGAGAATTTTAACACTAATATAACCATTTTTTCGTATGTTCTCTTCCTTTAAATGTTTTTAAAGACCTGAAACCAAGTAAAATATGTAAAGCGAACTATTGCGAAGAATCCTGACAACGAGCACATTAATAAGAGCTTAAAATGATACCGAGTGTATTAGCACTCAATTTACACTTTTCCTCATCAGAATCTTGCTGTTGACCCATTTGAAAGAAAATTCCATACAGATACGAGTCAAGCCTGAATCGCGTTTTCCGTAGAAGTGCATTGTTTAAGATTTTATTGTTAATTTATTCCTAGCATATGGAATATTTCTATCGCACTGTTGCTCTACTGATGACGTTCATCTTTATTTAATTTACTTTCGACTCCGTAATAATTTACTTACAGAGCTACAATAATTACGTCCACCATAGCTACATATTTACGGATTTCACAATTTTTTAAAAAAATTGACTCGAAATTTAATCAGTTTTGTGTTTCCTCGCTCAGAGCAGGAGAAGGAGATTAGTGTTTAACGTCCCGTCGACAATGAGGCCATTAGAGGTGGAGCGCAAGCTTGGATTAGGGAAGGGCGACCCTGCCCTTAATGAAGGAACCATTCTGACGTTTACCTTAAGCGATTTAGGGAAATCAGGGAAACCTAAATCAGAATGGCCGGACGCGGGTTTTAACCGTCGTCCTCCTGAATACGAGACCAGTGTGCTAACCACTGTGCTACCCCACTCGATCCCCTGGTTCGTGAAATGCACGAGAGACTCTCATTTGCAGGTGGATTAGACGCCTGTGTAGTAGCGTGTAGGTCCATTTTCGCTTTGAAGACGGCGGCGATAGGTCATGGCCTGGAATCTACAAGGCACGAAAGCGCTAATGGGTCATCCTGATCCATGATCACTCAAATGCCACCCAAAATGGGCGGAGATTGGTCGGAGGTAGTTCCAAGGTGCTCACTTGTTGCGCGATGACTCAGAGATGCTGAATAGGACTGAAGTGAGATGGCCCCTCGATGCCCGAATTCCTCAAACAATTCTGACACAATTACGGAGCGCTAGGATGGTGCATTACCTTGCTGAATGTACAGGATGCCTCTAGAATGATGTAGGCGAACAAACGGATGCACGTGATCAGGCAGTCGGTTCGTGCATCATGCCCCATTAAGAGAAAGTGATAGACGCGTCAGGGGCCCATGTGTAAACATTTCCCAAATGAGACTACCTCCACAACCCGTCTGACTGGTGGCCATCTTGTTTTCCATGTAGTCGTACCCTACAACCTCCATGTATCCACACATGCTGTGAGTCATGTGTCCAGACGACCTCATTTCATGCTGTGAGAGTCGAAATGACAGTCTTCCTGCTAACGTGCTAATCTGTGAAGTCTTGTGAGCAGTAATATAGGCGTGGAGTGGTAACGTCCGTACGCCACAGGGGTGGAGATGGTTCTGGATAGAATGGATTGCTCTCCAGGACTGATTTGCTGAGTGATATAATGTGCCCCGGCCATTTACAATTTGCGATAGTCGATGGCGACCCTTGTCACTATCACGTTATTCCCCACGGCAGCTGACCCTGGTAAGTTACAAAACACCTTGACACTGTGGCACGCGAAAAGCCCAGACCTTGGACAGGGAGTGCTCCATGCGTCATTGTCGAGTGCACACGAGCTGACCACGATCAAATGTTCTAACATAAGGCACCTTTCCCAGATTGAGCTCAGCTGTCACATGGATAGTGAATAAAAGGTCTGACAGTAGTTCCGCTTTATTGGGCAGGGTCTGTACCCAGGCACCTTTGGGATGGCCAGTTGGTCCTAGATAGGGCAGGCTGGAAAGTACATTTATTCCAAATGAATACAAACACGTCATTTCGGCTAGAAGCTAGATACTGTTTACCTGTGATGTCCAGATTCGTATTATGTTTGGATCTCTGACCCCAGGGTTCTCGTACCTGAAGCCTCAGTTAGCAGCTGTAACGTTCTCGACCGTGCCAAATCGACACATTTATCAACATAACTATTTAGATTAGATTCGTCTACGTACCTCGAGTCAACTTCTACAGTAATGACTGTGAATCGAAAAGGAATTACATATTGCAGTGATGGATGCATACTATAAGATCCAGAAAAATCGCTGCTATGAGATCTGATGTGACGATCAGTATAGCCATGTAGTAGGTCTAGATGGAGTACATCACTGGATCAGAATTACGCCAGGAGAAAAATACCTAGTAACCCACATGTTTGAAAACGGTGCACATGGTAGTAGAGCGATCTGTAGTAAGTTGTTCAATGTATGCCGTTGCAGCGCTAATCACATACTGCGTCAAGGTTCCTCGTCGGCCATTTCTGCTCAGCAATTAATTTCCAGCCGGCCGCGGTGGTCTAGCGGTTCTAGGCGCTGAGTCCGGAACCGCGCGACTGCTACGGTCGCAGGTTCGAATCCTGCCTCGGGCATGGATGTGTGTGATGTCCTTAGGTTAGTTAGGTTTAAGTAGTTCTAAGTTCTAGGGGACTGATGACCACAGATGTTAAGTCCCATAGTTCTCAGAGCCATTTGAACCATTTGAACTAATTTCCAGAAAAATACGTGCTCGTGGAAAAATACTTAACTATTTATGGAAAGGTGCAAATTTAGGAAAACTTTTCACCCTATCTTCTATTAACTTCGGACAGTGTGTGTTATGATTCCACAAACAGACGGAGCGACCCAGCGCGACTGTCCACCTGTTTGATTCGTGAGAGACAGAGTTCCTCGTGACACATCCTGATTCGAGGCTTCCGCGTACGATTCTCGGAAGGTAGGAAGATTAGAGTCTAACGTCCCATCGACAGTGAGACAGAGCACAAGCTCAGATTACGAAAGGATGGAGAAGGAAAGCGGTCGTGCCCTTTACAAAGGAATCAACCCGACATTTTCCTGGACGCGACATAGGGAAATCACGGAAAACCTAAGTCCGGGAGGCCGGACGGGGATCTGAACCTTCGTCCTCCCGAATGCGAGACCTGTATGCTAACCACTAGGCCACCTCGCTCGGTATGAGTGTCGGTGAATACTTGATGACTCCAGTGTCATTGATTTATAAACAACGAATTCACAATAAAATCTGTCATGGTGCGTCTGGTTAGCGACAGAGGTACTGCTGTAAACAATGACGAGCCTAACGCAGCAAGTTATATAGACAGTAGCCACCTGCGCTGCTCAGGTCGCTTCAGAGAAAGACCCTATCTGAAATTGGTCAGTTCGAACACCGCAGGAGTTAGAAAATGTCACCGTTAAAAATGATGGAGTTAGATGATCACTAGTATGTGGGCTAATATCTCGCGTTACAATGCAAATCTCTCCGCAGTGTTTTGTGGTGTGACAGTATATGTCACTATCGATGGTAGTCTGCCTGCGAATAGGGACGTTAGGGTCCGTAACACCTTTAGTGATTTTCAGGAGCAGTTAACTATAGGTCTGTGTAGGGTTTCTCTCATATTCATTGTCAACATCACAGGTACAGACCTACGCAGTACGAGCGGGTATGACAGCTAATGACAATGCAGTGTTAATATCTTCTGCAACCCACTGTGAAGAGTACGGCAAAGGGTACTTTTATGCTTCTAGGTATTAGAGTTGTTTCCCGTTCCATTTAGAGGGGACAACTAACTGTCTAAATGCTTCTGTGGCACCTACCGATGTGTAGTGGGCTGTAGTGTACCAGATTCCTCACTTCAGACTGATCCTTGAAATTCTGCTTCCCTTCTTTGTATGCATTTATTATCCCGTCTTTCCTGTTTGGAATAGGCCCACACATCTGAGCTATAGGGGCGGTTGCACTAGTGTTTTTCAAGCAATATCCATTTTACTCTGGGGAGGCTAAAGTCATATAATATCTCCTAATACTGTGGCGGACCTTCTGTCCGGAGTAATACAGCAATTGATCGTGGCATGGACTCTACAAGTCGTTGGAAGTTTCCTGCAGAAATACTGAGCCATTCTGCCTCTATAGCTGTCCATAATTGCAAACATGCTGACGGTGCAGGATTTTGTGTACGAACTAACGTCTCTGTTATGTCCCACAAATGTTCGATAGAATTCATGTGGATGATCTAGGTGACCAAATCGTTCGCTCGAATTGTCCAGATGTTCTTCGAAGCAATCGCGAACAATTGTGGCCGAGTGACATTACGTCGTTGTTTGGGGACATGAGGTCCATGAATAGATGCAAATGTCTCCAAGTAGGCGAACATAACCATTTCCAGTCACTGATCGGTTCAGTTGGACCAGAGAACCCAGTCCATTCCAAGTAAACACAGTTCACATCAATATGAAGCCACCACCAGCTTGGACAGTACCTTGTTCAAAATTTGGGCCATCCTGATTTAGGTTTTCCGTGATTTCCCTAAATCGCTCCAGGCAAATGCCGGGATGGTTCCTTTGAAAGGGCACGGCCGACTTCCTTCCCCATCCTTCCTTAATCCAATGAGACCGATGACCTGGCAGTTTGGTCTCTTCCCCCAAACATCCCAACCCAACCAAACCCAAAATTTGGGTCTAGGCTTCATGGGCTCCGCGCCACACTCGAATCCTATCATCAGCGCTTACCAACTGAAATCGGGACTTGTCTGTCCACGCCACGGGTTTCCACTCGTCTGGGACCCAACCAACATGGTGAGGATCCCACGAGAGGCACAGCCGGCGATGTTGTCCTGATAGGAAAGTTGCGCCAATACCTTGTGCACGCTGTACTACCGCCATCTGTTATGTGTACGCCGCTATCTCATGACTTCTGTCACCTCAGCGTAGACTGTATTATCTCAGTATCCTAACAATATACCGAAACTTGCCACCTGCTTTACCTACATTTGAGCCCACGTTATCAATCCATTATATATCCTCACAGTTTTTTTTTTCCGCAATCTGTTTTATGAGCTTACTCACTCACTGATACTATAGTCATAGGACAGGCTTCTCTACGTTCTGCGAATTGCCCAGTTTCATATTTCTGAACATTTAAAGCAAGTTGTCAGTCTTTGCAACGCTTTGAAATCTTATCAAAGTCTGACTGAATATTTGTGCAGCTTTTTCCAGGTAGCAATATATTATTGATAACTGCATCATTTGAAAAAAATCTGAGCCTGCTGTTAATATTGTCTGCCAGGTCACAAATATAAGACATGAACAACAAGGGTCCCAATGCACTTGCCTGAGGCACGCCTAATGCTACTTCTACAGCTGTCGCTGACTTTCCATCGAAGATAACATGTTGTGCACGCCCTACCAAGAATTCCCCCATTCAGTAACTATTATCTCGTATGGTGTCGTATTTTGACGTTCTTCTGTGCACTCATAAGAATATTCATAGTCCAGAAAGGGGCGGTCACACAGATGTGGGGTGTCCGTTCGCGATCTTCGTGTAGACTGTTCTTCAGCGTGTCTAGGAATTCCAACAGTGTCATTCCTGTACGTAGATTCCATCAGGCGATTTGCTGTTAACAATATTGACCCATTCAGACGAAACTGCTTCATTCATTCAGCAAACAGTAAACGGAAAACGGCATGCAACTGGATAACACTTCGTTAACCATTATACAAGAAGGTGTGCACTCTTCCGCAGGCTTAATTTTCAGTAGGCCTCCCGAAGAACTGAAAAAAATTGAGCGATAAACGGCAGTTGTTCAGATTCGCCCCTTCTATTATGTGCAGGAGTTCCTTGCAGCAGCTGAGAATTTTTCCCGATAAATGTGTTAGTTATTGGTACAAGGCTTACTTTCTCACATTTCTTCCGTGTTTTAGTAATTCTTTAAATTTTTTTTTAGTAAATTTTGTAATCAGTATTCTGTAGAGTCGTTCCACGGCCAAGTAGCGTGGATCGCATGGTGTAGGTGGTAGTTTGGTTATAAAGCCGAGTGTGTGTGTTGCAGCTGGTGGTTGTCCTGGCTCTGCTGGCGGTGGCGGCGGCACAACTGCCCATTGGCTACGGCTACTCCTCCTACCCCTACGCCTACAACTACGGCTACAACTACGGATATTCTGGCGCGTCCCCCTACTACGGAGACTACTTTGGTTACTACCGCAGATAAGGTACGTTCTGATCAACGCAGATTTCGCTACATTTTCTTTCCTTTACGAGCTGCGACATGGTCGCGAATAAGACAGTGACCCGAATATAGAAAAAATTTCCTTTACTTTACGTCTTTCGTCACAAATTTTTTGTCATCAGACTACCGGTTTCGGTCTATAATGACCATCTTCAGATCTGCAGCAAAATATTGAAAAATATCAATAAACTAGCAGATTGTCTACAGCTTAAAACAATAAAATAGACCATAATGCCGGCCGGTGTGGCCGAGCTGTTCTAGGCGCTACAGTCTGGAACTGCGTGACCGCTACGGTCGCAGCTTCGAATCCTGCCTCGGGCATGGATGTGTGTGATGTGCTTAGGTTAGTTAGGTTTAAGTAGTTCTAAGTTCTAGGGGACTGATGACCTCAGATGTTAAGTCCCATTTGAAAAAAAAAATACGGTTTTCAAAAAGTCACGTTTCTGATCTGTCGGAAAAGGAAATATTAGGTCAGCCTGTGTTACCAGTTTTAACGTATGGCAACGAGACTTGAAATTTAAATGTGAAAAGCATTCGAAAAGTAAATGTTACTCAGAGAGAGACGGAAAGGTGCTTTTTGGCAGTAGACATGAGTGTGATACATAATTATTGCCGTAGTGAAAATGAAACAGAAGAGAGTACGAAATGTAGCCAAGCGAATGGATGGTCGCTGTACCATAGTGTCTTTATCCAGCAATCGGCTGGTGCTGAGGAAGGTCACTCGTATGTACGATTTATTAAATAAATTAGATAAAATGCTACAACGAAAACGTTACCTACAACGGAATGCTGATAGGTGCATAAACGGTTACCATCCCACACTTCGAAAACATTTTCAGCGCTGTGTTGCGAGTGGCAGCTATCAATAATTGTACCCCCACGAAGGCTGCGACAGTGTTAAACGCATGGTTAAAAGAGCATTATTGCGTGTTATTAGGATTGTGGAGAATATTAGACATCAGCACAAGAAATTATAGATTGGTCTGTCGGATAAAGAAAAACAAATATCAGATATTCATTGTACTGAAAATTTTTTTGGAAGATGGTGTATCGAAGGTCCTACATCATAAATGAGTCATGAGTTGCGACGCAGAGGATTTGGGTTCAATTCTCGGTACCGATTAGGATGTCCTTTGGTGGTAGGACAGGAACAGGTGCGCTCACATTCGCAAGGACACTTCAGAAGCTACTTTTAACGACAAGTAACGGTTCCGGTTTGTGACAGCCTGCATTAACGACCGGAAAAGCGGGTTTTTAACCGCGTACATCTCTCCAGAGTTGTCCAAATGACAAGCTGTCGGGCCGGCCGGTGTAGCCGAGCGGTTCTAGGCGCTTCAGTCTGGAACCGCGCGACCGCTACGGTCGCATGTTCGAATCCTGCCTCGGGCATGGATGTGTGTGATGTCCTTAGGTTATTTAGGTTTAAGTAGTTCTAAGTTCTAGGGAACTGATGACTCCAGAGGTTAAGTCCCATAGTGCTCAGAGCCATTTGAACCATTTTTTGAATAAGCTGTCGGCCGACATAGCATGGCCCCTTTGGGACCTCTACCTGTTTGGTTATAGATTAGTAAACTACCCGATCAAAAGTATGAGGACACCCCTATGTAATGCGGAATTGACCGCTAGATGTCACGAGAGGCGGACCCGCCAGTATAAAAGGTGGCGGGGAGTAGTGTGTTGTCTGTAGAGAAGCAGTGACAGCACAATGGGCAGGTCAGGAGAGCTTGATGATTTTGAATGTGGACTAGTCTCTTTCGATGTCAGGTAAGTAATATATCAATCCTTCTAAATTGGCCAAAGTCGATTGTTGGTTATGTGACTGTGAAGTCGAAACGCGAAGGAACAACTGCACCTAAACCGAGACCGGGCAGTCCTCGCGTACTGAGGACAAGGGCCGTCGAGCATTGTGGAGGGTGGCTGTAAAACATCGGATGTTACCATCGGAAGGAATCACTCGTGATCTTGAAAATTTCTCGGTTATTCAGCCGGGTGGCGTCATCCAACAGGCGCGATATTTCGGCAAGCCGACTTCTTGCCATCTTCAGGTGTTCCTGGAGTATGATTGATCTCTGATGTATGATGTATGGCGACTTTCTCCCTCCCGCAGCCTCCGTCAGTGCGGTCCGTGGTCAGGGGGGGGGGGGGGGGGGGGGGGGGGAAGCGCAGCGTAGTCTCGCGACATATCGTGGACAGCAGTCCTTCCGCCGCCACGGCCGCGTGCCAAACCCTGCCGCCGTTGTGACAGTGCGTCTTCTTCTTCAAGTCTCCTCACAGGAGCGGATTTCCGTGTAGACAGTCGTTGTGTTTTAATCGTACCCAAGGCTGGATCCCAGGCCTTGCTTAACTGTAAACCGCTGCCTTCATTTATTAGCTCGTCACGCAGACAGATCTCCACTGCCTCTTTGAGGATACAGTCCCAGAAGGAGTTCGATTGCTGTAACACCTTTTTGCCATCGTAGTTCCTGACATGTCCTTCTGATAAGCAGTGCTCTGCCACGGCGAACTTGGTCGGCTGCGCGTTGCCTGTGTGACGTTTATGTTCACTGAATCTCTCCTGTACCGTCCGGATGGTCTGACCTCATACACTACTGGCCATTAAAATTGCTACACCAAGAAGAAATGCAGATGATAAACGGGTATTCATTGGACAAATATATTATACTAGATCTGACATGTGATTACATTTTCACGCAATTCGAGTGCCTAGATCCTGAGAAATCAGTACCCAGACAACCACCTCTGGCCGTAATAACGACATTGATACGCCTGGGCATTGAGTCAAACAGAGCTTGGATGCCGTGTACATGTACAATCACCCATGCAGCTTCAACATGATACCACAGTTCATCAAGAGTAGTGACTGGCGTATTGTGACGAGCCAGTTGCTCGGTCACCATTGACCAGACGTTTTCAATTGGTGAGATATCTGGAGAATGTGCTGGCCAGGGAAGCAGCCGAACATTTTCTGTATCCAGAAAGGGCCGTACAGGACATGCAACATGCGGTCGTGCATTATCCTGCTGAAATGTATGGTTTCGCAGGGATCGAATGAAGGGTAGAGCCACAGTCTTAACACATCTGAAATGTAACGTCCACTGTTCAAACGGCCGTCAATGCGAACAAGAGGAAACCGAGACGTGTAACCAATGGCACCCCATACCATCACGCCAGGTGATACGCTAGTATGGCGATGACCAATACACGCTTCCAATGTGCGTTCACCGCGATGTCGCCAAATATGGATGCGACCATCATGATGCTGTAAACAGAACCTGAATTCATCCGAAAAAATGACGTTTTGCGATTCGTGAACCCAGGTTCGTCGTTGAGTACACCATCACAGGCGCTCCTGTCTGTGATACAGCGTGAATGGTAACCGCAGCCATGGTCTCCGAGCTGATACCATGCTGCTGCAAACGTTGTCGAACTGTTCGTTCAGATGGTTGTTGTCTTGCAAACCTCTGCATCTGTTGACTGAGGGATCGAGACGTGGCTGCACGATCCGTTACAGCCACGCGGATAAGATCCCTGTTATCTAGTCTGCTATTGATACGAGGCCGTTGGGCTCCAGCACGGCGTTCCGTATTACCTTCCTGAACCCACCCATTCCATATTCTGCTAACAGTCATTGGATTTCGACTAACGCGAGCAGCAATGTCGCGATACGATTAACCGCAATCGCGACAAGCTACAATCCGACCTCTACCAAAGTCGGAAACGTGATGGTACGCATTTCTCCTTCTTACACGAGGCATCACAACAACGTTTCACCAGGCAACGCCGGTCAATTGCTGTTTGTGTATGATAAATCGGTTGGGAACTTTCCACATGTCAGCACGTTGTAGGTGTCGCCACCGGCGCCAACCTTGTGTGAATGATCTGAAAAGCTAATCATTTTCATATCACAGCATCTTCTTCCTGTCGGTTAAATTTCGCGTCTGTAGCACGTCATCTTCGTGGTGTAGCAATTTTAATGGCCAGCAGTGTACATTTTATCGCACTGACAAGGGATGCGGTAAACTCCCGGTTTCCGGAGTCCTACGTCGTCCTTGACTGAGCCTAATAACGTCTTCGTTTTGGTTGGAGGTCGAAAAACGCACAAAGGTGTTACTGCAATCGAACACCTTCTGGGACTGTATCCTCCAATAGACAGTGGATATATGGCTGCATGAAGAGCTAACAAATACAGACAGCGATTTCCAGTTAAACACACCCAGTATTAATGTCAACTACCAGGTGTTCGGATATTTTTGAGCAGATAGTGTACATCCATCGAAAACAGGCTACTCGATAGTGAAGAATGTTAGTATGACGTTATCCGCATAGTTGAAAAGTAGGCGGAGTTCGTCCTTTTAGGGTAACAAAGGAAAGAAGGAATCAGGTATGGTGCCTGGAGGAGTGTTGTCTTCCAGCCGACGAGGTCGCTAGAAACGGAGCACAGCCTTTTCATTTGAAAGGAGTTGGGAGACAATCGGTCTTGTCCGTTTCAAAAGAACCTTCCATTCGTGCATTCACCTTTAGGGATTTGGGGAAAGCGCGGAAAATCTAAATCTGTATGAATGAAAGTGAATTTGAATGTAGCTTCTTTCAAATCCATGTTCAGTGTCTTAATCAATGCCTCACCTCCCAGAGCAATTATTGATTCATTGGTACTCTATTTTACACACGAACAAATGGACACAGACACTGGTGTACAAAATTCATCGAGCACGTGGGATAGAAGAGCAATGATAAAGTAAAATATTGTTTAATAGTAAAATCAAAGTACAAAAGAAACGAAAAAATATTAATTTTAGTGTGGAGTTTGTGACCATTTTCTCTTGGTATGGGTGATAAGCCGTCATTATATATATTCCAAGGTCATCGATACTTTTTCGCAATATTTAGAATGATTTTTATTTCATTTCTGGAACTCTGGAAACGCAAAAGCCTCTCCATTTAAGCAATCTAGCTCTACTACATCACTGTTTTCTAATAGTACAGAAAGTAGCATGAGATCTCAATTTTTGGTCTTTTACGAAAAATATAGGTAATCTGCTGTATACAAGCATTTCACGAATTAATGATAATGATTTTCTTTTCTTTACAGGAGGGAGTCTATCAAATTCCAGTACCTTAAGTCAATGGCGGTATTTCTTCTTCCCAGTCTTTGTAATATGAGAACCATTCTTTAACTTTCAAAAATAAAATATCTAATACTGGAAAATGTGTTTTAATTTTGTAAATTAAATTGTAAAATTCTGATCACTGTTAAGTAAAGCGAGTATAGTGGCTAATAGTCCTCAAGAATCACTGAATATGTGGAGGTAAGTAGTTACGAAGGAGCAGAACGGAAATACCCCGCGTGTGAATCCTCTGCATAGCGTCACGACGACCTAGTATTTTTCTAGACGAATCCAGAGATGATCTTGAAGTTACATCTAACCTACCAAAGTGCAATAAGCGTCATTTAAGTTAGCATACAACACCAGTTGCAAGTTTAATCAAAATATGCTTTCTCATCTGTTTTCTTCTTCAACAATAAGCCCGAGAAATTGGCGATAAAATTAATTTAATCCCTCTCTCACATCCTCAGTATAAAACAGCAAAATAAGTAAATAAGTAAACTTTGGTGTCATCCGAGCTTCACACACCATGAGGGGAAGGACATGTGACAGATGGAGACAGAAGGGACTTGGCACATACAGTCTATTACAAACTCTTGCGTCAGAAAGGAGTACCTCTTTATGAGTGTAGCAGAGAACAATTAGAGGGGTAGCCTAATCATTATACCAGTGTATTTAGGCGCTTCAATTTTCATTGAAAATACACTCCTGGAAATTGAAATAAGAACACCGTGAATTCATTGTCCCAGGAAGGGGAAACTTTATTGACACATTCCTGGGGTCAGATACATCACATGATCACACTGACAGAACCACAGGCACATAGACACAGGCAACAGAGCATGCACAATGTCGGCACTAGTACAGTGTATATCCACCTTTCGCAGCAATGCAGGCTGCTATTCTCCCATGGAGACGATCGTAGAGATGCTGGATGTAGTCCTGTGGAACGGCTTGCCATGCCATTTCCACCTGGCACCTCAGTTGGACCAGCATTTGTGCTGGACGTGCAGACCGCGTGAGACGACGCTTCATCCAGTCCCAAACATGCTCAATGGGGGACAGATCCAGAGATCTTGCTGGCCAGGGTAATTGACTTACACCTTCTAGAGCACGTTGGGTGGCACGGGATACATGCAGACGTGCATTGTCCTGTTGGAACAGCAAGTTCCCTTGCCGGTCTAGGAATGGTAGGACGATGGGTTCGATGACGGTTTGGATGTACCGTGCACTATTCAGTGTCCCCTCGACGATCACCAGTGGTGTACGGCCAGTGTAGGAGATCGCTCCCCACACCATGATGCCGGGTGTTGGCCCTGTGTGCCTCGGTCGTATGCAGTCCTGATTGTGGTGCTCACCTGCACGGCGCCAAACACGCATACGACCATCATTGGCACCAAGGCAGAAGCGACTCTCATCGCTGAAGACGACACGTCTCCATTCGTCCCTCCATTCACGCCTGTCGCGACACCACTGGAGGCGGGCTGCACGATGTTGGGGCGTGAGCGGAAGACGGCCTAACGGTGTGCGGGACCATAGCCCAGCTTCATGGAGACAGTTGCGAATGGTCCTCGCCGATACCCCAGGAGCAACCGTGTCCCTAATTTGCTGGGAAGTGGCGGTGCGGTCCCCTACGGCACTGCGTAGGATCCTACGGTCTTGGCGTGCATCCGTGTGTCGCTGCGGTCCGGTCCCAGGTCGACGGGCACGTGCACCTTCCGCCGACCACTGGCGACAACATCGATGTACTGTGGAGACCTCACGCCCCACATGTTGAGCAATTCGGCGGTACGTCCACCCGGCCTCCCGCATGTCCACTATACGCCCTCGCTCAAAGTCCGTCAACTTCACATACGGTTCACGTCCACGCTGTCGCGGCATGCTACCAGTGTTAAAGACTGCGATGGAGCTCCGTATGCCACGGCAAACTGGCTGACACTGACGGCGGCGGTGCACAAATGCTGCGCAGCTAGCGCCATTCGACGGCCAACACCGCGGTTCCTGGTGTGTCCGCTGTGCCGTGCGTGTGATCATTGCTTGTACAGCCCTCTCGCAGTGTCCGGAGCAAGTATGGTGGGTCTGACACACCGGTGTCAATGTGTTCTTTTTTCCATTTCCAGGAGTGTATGAACACAGCTGCCCTTTGCGTGCCTCACAAACCCAGTACTTGATTTTGCATCGTATACAAGAGCACGGCATCGCTGTGTGTAAGTACGGTTTTGTAATTGACTAACGAACTTGTCAGTTTTCACTTGGTCACAGTCACGCACAGTTTGCAATTAGTGTAATTATTCAAAATAATTCTCATCAAAGTCTAAAATGCATTACGCCAACGAAATACTTTCTCACTCTCTGGAAGAATCTTGGTCTCTTCCACAAACTAGCAGACAACTACACCAGAGTTCAAAAATCAAACATAATCAAGACATGGGAGAACGTTCCCGGGACAGGATATCGAAATGGTTACAGAAAGAATTAAAACATAATAATAGGACAATAGACATAAAACTTCAAGCAGGTGAAGTTAGGAACACTCTGAAAAATTTACCGAGTACTAGAAGACCTAAGTCGAAACAAAAGTGGAACAGATTCCCTCAGAATTATTGAGATACTTGGGAGAGCCAGTCACGATAAAATTAGTCAACCTGGTGTGCAAGATAATTGAGACATGTGAAATACCCTAAGTGTTCAAGAAGAATGTAATAACTCCCAATTCCAAAGGGAGTTGTGAATGCTATAGAACCATCAGTTAAGTAAATAATTACGGCAAGATACTGAAACTAATTATTTGCAGACTAAAGTAAAAACTTGTAAAAGCTGACCTTGGGAAAGATGAGCTGGGTTTAGAAGAAATGTATGAAAATTTGAGGCAATACTGACCATATGTCTTACCTAAGCAGATAGGTTAACGAAAGGCAAACCTACGTTTATAGCATTTCTAAATTTAGAGAAAGTCTTCGAAAATGTTGACTGGAATACCGTTTTCGCAAACTGAAGGTGGCAGGGATAAAATACAGGAAGCAAAAGCTTGTAACTTGTACAGAAATCAGACAGTGGTGATAAAATTCGAGACATGAAAAGGGTCCATTCTTTAAAAGGGAATGTATCGGTTGTAGCTCATTTCCGATGTTATTCAGTTTGTGCACTGAGTAAGCAGTAATGGAAACCGATGAGAAATTTGGAAAGAGAATCAAAGTTCAGGGACAAGAAATAAAATTTTTGAAGTTTTCCAACGACATTGTAATTCTGTTACAGACGGCAAAATATTTGGAAGATCAGCTGAACGGACAGATAGTGTACGGAAAAGAGGTTATAAGTTGAACCTCTGCAGAGGATAATGGAAAGTAATCGAATTAAATCATGTGATGCTGAAGGATTTCGATTAGCAAATGAAGTAAGATGAGTTTTGCTATTTGACAGTAAAATAACTGATAATGGCCAAAGCAGAGAAGACACAAAATTTAGACTGTCAATACTAAGAAAAGCGTTTGTTAAAAAGAGAAAGTTATTAACATCGAATATAAATTTAAGCGTCAGGAAGTCTTTTCTGAAGGTATTTGTCTGGAGTCTTGTATTGAACTGAAAAGTGGAGAATAAACAGTTCAGACAAGTAGTGAATAGAAGGATTTGAAATGCGGTGTTACAGAAGAACGTTGAGCGTTAGACTTGTAGACAATAATTTATGAAGAGCTACTGGAGGTAATTGTGGAAAAAAGAAACATGAGGATACGGGGTAAGTCAATTATTATCCGGAAAGTAGTTATAAAATTTTATTGTAATCAAACAGGAAACTTACAAGAACATCATTTTTCAACATAGCCTCCTTTCGTTTCAACGCACTTGGCCCATCGTTGTACAAGCTTCCTGATGCCCTCAGAAAAGAAGGTTCTCGGTTGAGCTGCGAGCCAGGAATTTACTGCTTCTTTGATTGCTTCGTCCGAGGCAAATCGACGGCCCCTTAATGCCTGTCTGAGTGGACCAGACAAGGATAGTCAGAAGAGCAAGATCGGAACTATATGGAGGATGATCCAGTACTTCAAATTTGAGTTTCTGGAGCCCATCAGCAGTGTGGGCAGCAGTTTTCGGACGGGCATTGTCGTGCAACAACACAACACATTTTGACAACAATCCTCTGCATTTGTTTCGAATTGCAGGCTTTAGCCTGGCAGTAAGCATCTCACTGTAACGTACGCTGTTTATTGTTGTGCCCCTTTCCGCAAATGTTCCAGTACTGGACCTTGTGCTTCCCAATAAACCGTAAGCATCAGTTTTCCTGCGGACGGTTGGGTGTTCCATTCCATACTCGGCCGTTTACTCTCCGGCTCGTAATGATGGATCCCTGTTTCGTCACCAGTAATGATCCTGTCTAAGAAGTTGTCCCCTTCGTTACTATAGAGATCCGAATGTTTTTTTGCAGATGTCCAGGCGCGTTTGTTTATCATTTCACGTGAACCCTCAATGGTTTCTTCATTTGTGGCGGTAAACAGTCGTCCAGCTCCTTAATCGTGCATGACACTTGTGCGACCACTTCGGAATTTTTCACTCCATTCGTAGACACTTCGTTGTGGCAAAACACTGTTCCAGTACTGTTTCGAAAGTCTTCATGAATTTCGGCCCCTGATACGCCTTCCGACCGCAAAAAACTGATCACTGAACGTCGCTCTTCTTTGGTGCAAATACACGGCGAAGCAGCCATGATTAACAGCACGGCAGCGATAGCGAAACTAACCTAGCAGCTTGAAAATTGCAACGATATAACAACAAATAAACAAAGCATACGACATCAAGGTAAAACGAGAGTACTACGAAAATAAACAAAAATATAACTAAATTGCGGATAATAATTGACTTACCCTCGTACACTACTGGCCATTAAAATTGCTGCACCAAGAAGAAATGCAGATGATAAACGTGTATTCATTGGACAAATATATTATACTAGATCTGACATGTGATTACATTTTCACGCAATTTGGGTGCATAGATCCTGAGAAATCAGTACCCAGGACAACCACATCTGGCCGTAACAACGGCCTTGATACGCCTGGGCATTGAGTCAAACAGAGCTTTGATGGCCTGTACGAGTACAGCTGCCCATGCAGCTTCAACATGATACCACAGTTCATCAAGAGTAGTGACTGGCGTATTGTGACGAGTCAGTTGCTCGGCCACCATTGACCAGACGTTTTCAATTGGTGAGAAATCTGGATAATGTGCTGGTCAGGGAAGCAGTCGAACTTTTTCTGTATCCAGAAAGGCCCTTACAGGACCTGCAACATGTGGTCGTGCATTATCCTGCTGAAATGGAGGGTTTCGCAGGAATCGAATGAAGGGTAGAGCCACGGGTCGTAACACATCTGAAATGTAACGTCCACTGTTCAAAGTGCCGTCAAAGCGAACAAGAGGTGACCGAGACGTGTAACCAATGGCACCCCATACCATCACGCCGGGTGATACGCCAGGATGGCGATGACGAATACACGCTTCCAATGTGCGTTCACCGCGATGTCGCCAAACACGGATGCGACCATCATGATGCTGTTAACAGAACCTGGATTCATCCAAAGAAATGACGTTTTGCCATTCGTGCACCCAGGTTCGTCGTTGAGTACACCATCGCAGGCGCTCCTGTCTGTGATGCAGCGTCAATGGTAACCGCAGCCACGGTCTCCGAGCTGATAGTCCATGCTGCTGCAAACGTCGTCGAACTGTTCGTGCAGATGGTTGTTGTCTTGCAAACGTTCCCATCTGTTGACTCAGGGATCGAGACGTGTCGGCACGATCCGTTACAGCCATGCGGATCAGATGCCTGTCTTCTTGACCGCTAGTGATAGGAGGCCGTTGGGATCCAGCACGGCGTACCGTATTACCCTCCTGAACCCACTCATTCCATATTCTGCTAGCAGTCATTGGATCTCGACCAACGCGAGCAGCAATGTCGCGATACGATAAACAGCAATCGCGATAGGCTACAATCCGACCTTTAACAAAGTTGGAAACGTGATGGTACGCATTTCTCCTCCTTACACGAGGCATCACAACAACGTTTCACCAGGCAATGCCGGTCAACTGCTGTTTGCGTATGAGAAATCAGTCGGAAACTTTCCTCATGTCAGCACGTTGTAGGTGTCGCGACCGGCGCCAACCTTGTGTGAATGCTCTGAAAGGATAATCATTTGCATATCACAGCATCTTTTTCCTGTCGGTTAAATTTCGCGTCTGTAGCACGTCATCTTCGTGGTGTAGCAATTTTAATGGCCAGTATTGTATATTGACAGGACATTGCTTGAAGCAATCGTAAATTTAATAATAGAGGGAATTGTGGAGTGTAAAAATTGTAGAGGAAGACCAAAGTTTGAATATAGTATTAGGTCAAAAGGACGTAGGTTGTAGCAATTATCCAGAGATGAAGAGGTTTGCACAGGATAGACTGGCGTCGAGAGCTCCATAAAACTATTCTCCGGTCTGAAGATTGCAACAACACCTGAAAACGATAACTATAGGTTTTTTAAGACAAGGAACTCATAAACGTCTCTTCTGGCAGCACGAAACGGTAGAAGTATTGGTTACCGTTACATCCCAGGCATGCGTACTAACGACGTGTCAGGCCGTCGGTGAGCTATCGGGCGATCTGGGAGGCCAAATCATTCCCTCGAACTGTCCAGAAAGTTCTCCAAACCAATTGCGAACAAATGTGATCCACTGACAAGGCGTATTGTCATCCATAAAAATTCCATCGTTGTTTGGGAACATGAAGTCCATGAATGGCTGCAAATGGTCTAGTAGCCGAACATAATCATGTCCAGCTAATCATCGGTTCAGTCGGATCAGAGGACCCACTCCATTCTATGTAAACACTGCCCACACGATTATGGAGGCACCACCAGCTTGCACAAACTTGGGTCCACGGCTTCGTGGGATCTGCACCACATTCGAACCCTACTGTCATCTCTTACAACTGAAATCGGCACTCATCTGTCCAGGCCACTGTTTTCCAGTCGTCTAGGGGCCAACCGATATGGTCACGAGCAATGGAGAGGCTCTGTACGCTATATCGCGCTGTTAGCTAAGGAACTCGTGTCGGTCGTCTGCTGCCATAGTCAATTAACGCCACATTTTACCGTACTGCCCTAACGGATACGTCGGCGGTACGTCCCACATTGATATCTGCAGATATTTCATGCAGTGCTGCTTGCCAGTTAGCGCTCAACGCAGACGCCACGGCTCTCGGTCGTTAAGTAAGGCCTTCGGCTACTGCATTGTCCAAGGTGAGAGGTAATACTTGAAATTTGATATTCTCGGCATGTTCTTGACATTGTGCATCTCGGAATACTGAATTCCCTAACGGTTTCCGAAATGGAATGCCCCATGCGTCTAGCTCCAACTACCATTCAGCGTTCAAAACCTGTTAATTCCCGTCGTGCGGCCATAATCACGCTGTACAACGTTTTCACGTGACTCACCTGAATGCAAATGACAGCTCCGCCAATTCACTGCCGTTTTATACCTATTGCACACGACATTACCGCCATTTGTATACGTGCATATCGCTATCCCATGACTTGTTACCCCATTGTATACAGGGTGAGTCACCTAACGTTCGGCTGGATATATTTCGTAAACCACATCAAATACTGACGAACCGATTCCACAGACCGAACGTGAGGAGAGGGGCTAGTGTAATTGTTTAATACAAACCATACAAAAATGCACGGAAGTATGTTTTTTAACACAAACCTACGTTTTTTTAAAATGGAACCCCGTTGGTTTTGTTAGCACATCTGAACATATAAACAAATACGTAATCAGTGCCGTTTGTTGCATTGTAAAATGTTAATTACATCCGGAGATATTGTAACCTAAAGTTGACGCTTGAGTACCATTCCTCCGCTGTTCAATCGTGTGTATCGGAGAGCACCGAATTACGTAGGGATCCAAAGGGAACGGTGATGGCCCTTAGGTACAGAAGAGACTGGAACAGCACATTACGTCCACATGCTAACACCTTTTTATTGGTCTTTTTCACTGACGCACATGTACATTACCATGAGGGGTGAGGTACACGTACACACGTGGTTTCCGTTTTCAATTACGGAGTGGAATAGAGTGTGTCCCGACATGTCAGGCCAATAGATGTTCAATGTGGTGGCCATCATTTGCTGCACACAATTGCAATCTCTGGCGTAATGAGTGTCGTACACGCCGCAGTACATCTGGTGTAATGTCGCCGCAGGCTGCCACAATACGTTGTTTCGTATCCTCTGGGGTTGTAGGCACATCACGGTACACATTCTCCTTTAACGTACCCCACAGAAAGAAGTCCAGAGGTGTGAGATCAGGAGAACGGGCTGGCCAATTTATGCGTCCTCCACGTCCTATGAAACGCCCGTCGAACATCCTGTCAAGGGTCAGCCTAGTGTTAATTGCGGAATGTGCAGGTGCACCATCACGCTGATACCACATACGTCGACGCGTTTCCAGTGGGACATTTTCGAGCAACGTTGGCAGATCATTATGTAGAAACGCGATGTATGTTGCAGTGCTCTCCGATACACACGATCGAACAGCGGAGGAGTGGTATTCAAGCGTCAACTTTAGGTTACAATATCTCCTGATGTAATTAACATTTTACAATGCAACAAACGGCACTGATTACGTATTTGTTTATATGTTCAGATGTGCTAACAAAACTAACGGGATTCCATTTAAAAAAACGTAGGTATGTGTTAAAAAACATACTTCCGTGCATTTTTGTATGGTTTGTATTAAACAATTACACTAGCCCCTCTCCTCACGTTCGGTCTGTGGAATCGGTTCGTCAGTATTTGTTTGTCGCTTGGCGACACATGTTTAAATCTGAAGAAACAGGTGAATTAGGCGGTGCAGCAGGGAGTGGAGGTAGCCCAATCCCATGGCAGTTGTTGATGAAGTTGCTGCAGCTATAACCGACCGTTTGCACACGCATCAAATTCTGTGGGCAGTGCTCCAGTTGTGTTACAGGAATTGTCTTTCCCCTGTCAACAGTTCAAAAGATTTTGGGGCGCATGTTACGCTGGTATCACTACACTATTCAGAATAGGCACTAAATGAAGCCCCAAGACCGGCTAAAACGCCGTGACTCTATCCTCCATCTTTTGGCATTGATGAAAATAGATGACATGTGGCTGGGGCATATCCTCTGGATGGACAAGGCACATTCTCTCTGCACGGTGTCGTGAATGCACAAAAGTGTCGCATATGGAGTTCTACTCCGGCACATGTTGTGCAGGAATATCCACTGCAGTCAGCTTATGTGACCCATGTAGTGTGGTTTCGCACATTCCTTCATTCTCCGGCAGTTTTTCTTCAAGGAGACACCTCGTGGGCTTCTTAGGTGTACAGTGACATCTGCACGTTATAAGAACCTCCTTGCGCAAAATGTGATTCCTACTTTACAAGAATGCAATTGTGTCCACACCACTACCTACGTGTAAGATGTGGCAACACCATGTCGTCTGCCAGGTAAAGGTTTGCTTCGAGAAACCTTCAGTAACAACCACCTCATCTTTAGGCAATTTCAGCATGTGTGGCCTTCCAGATCCCCCGACTAAATCTTTGTGACTTCTGGTTGTGGGGATATCTGAAAGATGGTATCTATCAAGGATGTGTCTGGATCTTTCCTGGTCTGAAAGATAGCATATGATGACACGTCACTCTGATTACATAGGATATGCTGCGAGCAACTGTCGACCGTGCCATTTTACGGATGCAGCATGTTGCTGAGTTGGGAGACCACATTGAACACATGTTTCAACTTACGACGATATCCTAATAAATGTGCCAGAACCACCGTTATCATGTGTTTGATCGTTCCTCCCCTTTTTACTGCACCTACACCACATTCTGGCTTCTTACAGCGCATTATTTTCACCTGCTGGCAGAAAATGGAACTATTATTTTTTTCAGCATACTCCATGAGTGCATCCTGTGATGTATACAGTCCAAACTCTAGCACACGGAACATCATCAGTTTGATTATAGCCTCCTGGTACTATCTGATGAGAATTTCAAACTGGAACTAAGAGTTGGCAAAGTTACTAAATGAGATGGAGTTCCTTACTAGTCTCGCATCTGATTCACTGAACCGTTTTGCAACCTGACTATGGCGATCACAGTGGCTGTTTGTCTGCAACAAGAGCCTAAAAATCCCAAAGATCTGAGGAGGCACTGATGTTTATGAGACAGTGAAACCTATCTTGAATTTGAACTATACTACTCTCGCTTGGCCTAATACACCATAGCCGTAAGCAACGCATACCATAAACATCAATGTAATGCGAGCAGAGGGGAGACACTGAGGCTCCCTGGTCTGATGTTCAGCACTATGATCAGGCAGCTGAGAACTCCAACACTGGACCCCAGATGACTCCACCACTTGAGAGCACAGCCCCCACTCTTGCCACCGTCTCCTGACTGTGACTTGTCTGCCTCCTATGTTTGTTTTTTCCTCTAGAAAGCAGCTTGTTCCTTGCTTCCCACCAACAAAACATATCCACTAACACTCTCAAAAATTACTACAGGACACCAATGGCATAATTGTTTTTTTAACAAAATATCGTACAAAGAAGCGGTGAAATGTCAACAAGTCAATGAACTGAGTTTTATCCCATCTTTTCTAAAAAATCTTCGCATTAAGTGTTGCGTCCTCCTGACGTCACTACTAACACACCAATCAGTGCTCACTCAACCACTAGCTAGCCTCGCACTACAGGTCCGGTGAAAAAGTTAAAAAACTGTCCACGAGGTTAGTCGCCGACTTTGTTGCAACCTCTAAACGTTAAGTAGGTCAGAGCTCTTTTTTCATGTTTTTTGGATAGCCAGAAAATGCTTATCTGTTCAAGTATTTCTTTCTGTGGTGTCACCGCCAGACACCACACTTGCTAGGTGGTAGCCTTTAAATCAGCCGCGGTCCGGTAGTATACGTCGGACCCGCGTGTCGCCACTATCAGTGATTGCAGACCGAGCGCCGCCACACGGCAGGTCTAGAGACACTTCCTAGCACTCGCCCCAGTTGTACAGCCGACTTTGCTAGCGATGGTTCACTGACAAATTACGCTCTAATTTGCCGAGACGATAGTTAGCATAGCCTTCAGCTACGTCATTTGCTACGACCTAGCAAGGCGCCATTATCATTTGCTATTTATCTTGTGACGCATGTACCGACAGACCGATGTTCACCAATTATGGATTAAAGTTACGTATTCCAGAAGCTACGTACCTTTTTTGCTAGTCTCTATTCCTTTAACTGTTCCAGACCTCACGCCAGCCTGCGTGAGCTTAAACGCGTGCCTTCGGCTTCCTCTCATAGTGGCTTGGCTGTCTTTCCAAGTCACAACAGTTTAGCGACGAGAATTCTGCGTTCGTACCTATATTGATTTACTTGTGTCGTGGCTTCGCCACAATCTCCAGATGTACTGTCCGAATTTTATCGCTTGCAGAATCAGCAGACGCAGGCCTTATTGGATGCCCTTGGACAGCTCGTCCAGGGTCAACATGCAATGCAAAACGATGCGGCAGCCGCCGCTCCACCGCTCCCGCAGCCACAACACGCAGTTGCACCACCTTTTCGTCCTTTTGGTGCGAAACTGGAAAGCTGGACGGAGTGGTCACGCCAATTTGGATTCCATCTCGCCGCCTACAGAATTCAAGGTAACGACCGGCAGCCTTTTTTGTTAGCGGCCGTAGGCGTCCAGACATACCGTGTGATAGTGAAATTATTTCCCCGACGCGATGTAGCAACTCTGTCCTACGAAGAAATTTTGTCTGCATTAGATGCATATTTCAAAGAATCAATCAATGTAGTTGCAAAAAGGTATACCTTCTTTCGTACAAAACGTACGGCCGGTCAAACTAATCGGGAGTGGGTTGCAACCTTGCAAGGCCTTACTAGGGATTGTGCTTTTGAGTGTGAATGTGGACTCCCTTATTCAGATACTATGGTACGTGATGCAATTGCACAGAACGTTTCTGATGTTCGTATAAGAGAACAGATTTTGAAACTGGTCAATCCCTCCCTTCAACAAGTGATGGATATATTGGATCGGCAGGACACACTTGACTTTGCTCAGGAATCATTTGCAACTTCGCCACCCGTGTGTCAGGTTAACCGGCTCGCCCGGCGAGCTGGTTGCGCTAAGAACTATAAAGCACATTTGGAACTGAAAGTCAACGCGCAATCGAAATTTTTCCGAGCGCGCAATGTTCCCCACGCATTGCGTGATGAGGTCGCAAAAACATTACACGATTTGGAATCACAAGGTGTAATTGAACGTGTGCAGGCTTCTCTCTGGGCATCACACTTAGTAATTTTGCAAAAGCCTTCCGGAAAATTGAGACTTTGTGTGGACTTCAAGGCAACAGTGAATCCCCAACTAGTGACTGCAACTTTTCCTTTACCCCGCCCGGAAGATCTTTTTGACAAAGTGTGCCCGGGTAAATATTTTTCGAAGTTGGACCTAGCAGATGAGTACTTGCAAAATACCGGTGGACGAAGAATCCCAGCGCGTTTTGGTGGTTAACACGCATCTTGGTTTGTGCCGATTCAAACGACTGCCATTCGCGTGTGCATCCGCCCCTGCATTGTTTCAGCAATATCTGCAAACAGTTTGTGCGTCGGTCCCTACTGCAGCGAACTATCTGGACGATATAGTGATCTCCGGAAAGACGGAAGAAGAACATTTAGCCACTCTCAGAACGTTATTTCAGGTCTTGCGACAAAATGGTCTTCGCTTGCGGAAGGACAAATGTGTGTTTTTTGCTCGTGACTTACCCTATCTGGGCCATGTACTCAATGCCCAAGGCATACATCCCAGTCTAGAGCACCTCCGTGCCTTACAAGACTTGCCTTCGCCGCAGAATTTGAAGCAGCTACAGAGTGTGCTGGGAAAAATAAATTACTATAAGAAATATGTGCGCCACGCCTCTTCCATTTCAGCTCCGCTTCATCGCTTACGCCGTAAAGGTGTTCCGTTCGTCTGGACGACGGAATGCGAACGCGCCTTTCGCCAGTTGAAATCGGCGTTGCTTTCCAATACTTGCCTTACGCCATTCGATCCCCAGAAACCCCTTTTGTTGATGGTGGATGCATCGGATTTCGGGATCGGTGCTGTGCTTGCGCACAAAGATGGTTCGCACGATCGCCCTATTGCCTTTGCGTCCAAATTGCTCTCGTCTGCACAAAGCAATTATTCACAGATCGAGAAAGAAGCTTTGGCTCTCGTATTTGGTGTTACTAAGTTTCATGATTTCTTGTATGGTCGTCACTTTACCATCATCACAGACCACAAACCTTTGACATCGCTTTTTCATCCGAACAAGCCTGTACCTCCACGTACAGCGCAGAAATTCATTCGCTGGTCTATTTTCCTCTCGCAGTACCGCTACGATATCTTGTATCGGTCCACTGCTAAGCACGGAAACGCCGATGCGTTGTCCCGTTTGCCTGTTGGTGAGGATAGAGCATTCGATTCCTCCGAACTTGCTTGCATGTTCATTGATTCGGAAACCGATGACGTGATCGAATCGTTTCCGATTGATTTTCGTCGTGTGGCTACAGCCACAGCTGCCGACCCTGTCCTTGCTACCGTTCTGCGTTTTGTTGCTACGCAATGGCCCTTGCCAAAGTCACGATTCGAGGATCCGTTGGTTCGCCGATTTTTTGCTCACAAGGAGAGACTTTTTGTACGACGTGGTGTTTTACTGTTGCGTTCTGATAATGATCAGTCCAGGGTCGTGGTCCCACGTTCGTTACGATCCTCTGTCTTACGACTTCTCCACCAAGGACATTGGGGTATAGTGCGAACGAAACAACTTGCTCGTCAGCACTGTACTTGGTTCGGAATCGATGCTGCGATTACGAATATGTGCTCTTCTTGCATGGCGTGTGCCGAACAACAATCCGCACCACCTCGGAAATTCTTTGCATGGCCAAAAGTCACTTCCCCTTGGCAATGCTTACACATCGATTTTGCTGGTCCATTCTGGAATGCTCGATGGTTGGTTCTGCTCGATTCATTCAGTAATTTTCCTTTTGTTGTCCAGATGTCTTCCATGACGTCATCTGCTACCATCCAAGCGTTATCTGCTATCTTTTGCATTGAAGGTCTTCCACAGACTATTGTTTCCGACAATGGCCCACAATTCATGTCCGCAGAATTTCAGTCATTCTGCAAGGCCAATGGTATTCAACGTCTGACGTCCGCGCCGTTTTCGCCACAGTCAAATGGTGCCGCTGAACGTTTGGTCAGGACTTTCAAGTCCCAGATGTTGAAGTTGAAAGAGTCGCATTCTCGGGAGGACGCGTTATTGCTCTTTTTGTCCTCGTATCGCTCTCAGCCCCGAGATGGTCGCTCGCCGGCTGAGTTGCTCCACGGTCGTCCTCATCGAACCTTGATGTCTTTGCTACATCCGCCGCATCAGGTTCCTGGGCAGCGGCAGACACCTGCTTTTGCCCCAGGCGACGTTGTATAATATTGCAACTATCGAGGTTCACGGCGTTGGCTCGAAGGGCGCATTCTTCGCTGCCTCGGCCGCGCTATGTATCTGGTTTTGGGGGCCTCTGGTGAGGTGCGTCGGCATCTCAATCAGCTGCGCCTCTGTCGTCGCATGGGTTCTGCCGCTCCCCGTCTGCTTTCAGCGACGGTGCCGTCCGGTCAGCGCCCTGGGGCCCCGTCTACTGGCTCGCCTCATCCCCAGGTGTTACCGACGCTGCCTTCCATTTTGCCCCATGGCGACGCGCTGCCGCCTGTTCTCCCGCCGGCGACGCCCGCAGTGGACGCGTCGCTGCAACCGCCGGGCGCCTCCCTGGGTCACGCGCCGCCCATCGCTTCCCGTGACCAACTGTCCTCTGACATGGAACTCTTGCCCGCTCCGGACCACATGGCGTCTTCGCCAATCGGGTGCCCCGACCCAATGGAGGTCGACCCTTCGGCCCCTCCTGTCTCTCTACGGGCGCATACACCGCATGTTGGCGTGCACCCTGGAGTAGGTTTTCAGGCGTTTCCTAGCTCCCCTCGGGCCGAATGGCAGGGTGCGGGTGACACAGCCTCGCCTGTTGTTAGGCTCCCCACCTCGTCGCATACGTCAACATGGGGTCCTCCCCACGGCGGGCGGAAGCCATATAACACAACCGTACGCCGATTTGCGGGGGAGGAATGTGGTGTCACCGCCAGACACCACACTTGCTAGGTGGTAGCCTTTAAATCGGCCGCGGCCTGGTAGTATACGTCGGACCCGCGTGTCGCCACTATCAGTGATTGCAGACCGAGCGCCGCCACACGGCGGGTCTAGAGACACTTCCTAGCACTCGCCCCAGTTGTACAGCCGACTTTGCTAGCGATGATTCACTGACAAATTACGCTCCCATCTGCCGAGACGATAGTTAGCATAGCCTTCAGCTACGTCATTTGCTACGACCCAGCAAGGCGCCATTATCATTTGCTATTTATCTTGTGATGCATGTACCGTCAGACCGATGTTCACCAATTATGGATTAAAGTTAAATATTCCAGAAGCTACGTACCTTTTTTTCTACTCTCTGTTCCTTTAACTGTTCCAGACCTCACGCCAGCCTGCATGAGCTTAAACGCGTGCCTTCGGCTTCCTCTCATAGTGGCTTGGCTGTCTTGCCAAGTCACAGCACTTTCTTAACAATTTTCTTGCGCCTACGACCTGCTAATAGAGTACTGTCTTGCAGAATGAAGTATTTTATCTCAGTTGTCCTGCATGCATGCAATTCCAAAGAAAATTTGCATCATTCTTCTTAACAACAAATGTACTGCAATATCGTATTCATCTGTCGATATCAGGTAGCGACTTTCAGTTAACAACCTCCTCCCTTGTATGGGAATTACATAACGTATGTACGAGTACACGTAATAATGCGGGAATGATGATATGTCGGAGTTTGGGTCTGACCGTGAGTACTGCACAGGTAGCCTAAGCAGCTGAGTGGGAAATCTGGGTTCGAGTCCTGGTCTGGCACAAAATTTCCTTATCGTCATTCCCTTATACAACTGATGGTTCATCCTATTTGCAACTGCGAATGCATTTCGTAACGACTGTAGTCGTCACAATGCCTGTTATATCCCACAACTACCCAATATCACATCTGGAGATGGTCTTCTCTGTTCGAACATTGACACACTATGCAACGAACTGCTGTGCAGCTGACACTTTCTCGTAACATTGGGAATTCTCAACTGTTACAACAGGCTCGTATTGACACCTTGAAGACATGCTAATGAGAACACATTTCGTATCACAGGCATTCAGCTCATAGCCGGCCGAGGTAGCCGAGCGGTTCTAGGCGCTCCAGTCCGGAACCGCGCTGCTGCTACGGTCGCAGGTTCGAATCCTGCCTCGGGCATTTATGTGTGAGATGTCCTTAGGTATAAGTAGTTCTAAGTCTAGGGGACTGATGACCTCAGATGTTGAGTCCCATAGTGCTCAGAGCCTGCATTCAGCTCATATGATGGAATAAATAGCAGTACGTCTTGCATCTCGAATATCCATTGTCCGAATGAACTGAGTATGCTTACTTATACACTAGTGTATAAAGGTAGGAGCTAACTGAGATGGTGGGGGTACAGAGCACCAGACACGAAACACTGAGCTTCATCGGGAACCAGGAAGCTCAGTTAATACGGTAGGCTAGTTAAGGCAAGAAGGTGTGTGGCGTGCACCCCAGCACGAGATATCTCATTACTGCGTTCCCCAACAGCCCGATTGTGACACACCTGACTTATTATTATGCGGACACCTGAAATACACACAATTCCATCCCATAGTGAACCATTCTTATTCTTTAAGCTCATACAGGTGTGTGATGGAGCCGTATATCATTAAAAAAAATTGTCCCAGACCTTCGCCCTATAGCGAGTTAGGTGTCGACGGAAGCTCTAGCTGCGTTTCTCCTACTCTTGCAGCATCCACATATGCAGCCATGGATATGTAAGAAAACTAAGGCCTCTCAGCCCCAATGACAGCTTCTGGGAGTGGTCTGAGCTCCCAGTCAAAAGCCATCTCCCGGTTCCTGCAATCTGCAGACGTGGACACTAACTGCTCTAGCCCTCATATGCTGAATGCTCTGGCTGAATTGGTTATAACTGAGTATTAATAAAAGCTCACACACAAACATGGGCAGGAGGAAATATGGAGGAATAGAGGGATGGGGGGAAGAGGGGTGATTGTGAACATTTTGAAGTAGAACAGGTGAGCTACCCCAACATAGTAGTAGATACCTACAAACACCGGTTTTGCCATTTCCGATGTCTTGAAAGCACCAGTGGGCTAGATGCTTTATAAGGAGTGGTATGGGAGAGTAGGCGTCCAAGAGAGGGCAAGAGGGGCCACTTGATCCCTCTCCCCAACTTGGTATCTACAGTACAGAGTTTTTACCCACACGTTGAGTGGATAACCATTGTTTTGTAGGATGTAATAGGTTTTCTGTGTCACCTATAAAATATGACATGTCTCAAAACTGACCAACTCATTTATATAAAAAATGGCAATTTTGAAAGTCTTACCCCAGATCCGGGAAAAATTTCTGCGGGCGCCCATGGATAAGAGAAGAGGCGAGGGAGAGGGAGAAGCGGGAGATCTTGTCGTTGACCTTTAAGGGAGAATTTGGGCGAGGGAGTGGGGTGTCGGACATTCATGAATCTGACATAGAGAGACCCCTACTGTTGGAACCAGAAACAACATTCGTCCTCTATTTGCGCTTTGAGTTCCATGAGTCACTGTGAGTACGACATGACAGGGAAAACTCCCCATCGCACCCCCTTTATAATTAGTGGTAATATGTCCCAGTGGATAGCTCATCAAAAAACTGAACACAGATCAAGAAAAAAATTCAGGAAGAAGGTGTACTGAGCTGTGTAAAAAGAAGCAAAATCGAAACAGTAAACGGTCCGAACTCAAGATGTGCAATATCGATAGAACTGGATCAGCCACGGCGTCGTGGTTCTCTGGTGACGGTGTTGCACTGCGAAGGGAAGATCCGTGTTCAAATGTCCCACTTGCCTCATATTTCTTCCTTTTTTCACAGAATTATGAACTGTTCGTACGGTCATTGATGTGTCTGTCCGCTGTATTTAAATTTGTGTCTGTGTCATGGTGTAACATGCGTTTTCAGCAGCGAGCTATAGGGAAGGGACCTGCAGACATACGTACCTCCTGTTTGTTCTACGCACGTACCACATGCTATGGCTCTTATTGTCCGATTCACCCATGAGAATGGAAACAATAAAATACAGAAGAGATGCCGACACGTGTTTCAGTTCATCCCACCAACGGGTCACGCTGCAATCTACCAAAATTTCACTGAAAATAATCTACCCAGCTTGAAATGTTTGGCATGTGGGAAGTGTCTTCACTGTTTCCACAGTCTGCGCACATGTAGAGTGGATCATTATTCCACATGACCAATGTGACCATCATTTTCATTTAGTAAACTGTACCTATTCCTCTACCTTTCTGTATACATCCCCACAGATAAAACAGTAATTTTCTTCTTCTCCTGTACATGGATGGAACTGCAGTTTTCTTTTGCTGCTAGTAGTTGCTCCCTTCTTTCCTTTTCTTTTTTTTTCATTCTTCGGTGCCTTCTTATCATTTCTCTCCTCTCTTTCTTCTCTAGGTCCTGTTTTTCAGGTGCGTCTGTTAAGATAGCACACTTCCTTTGCTGTCTTCCAAGATTGCTCTTTTTCCTCGGTCCAGCTTTAGGGAAAAATTGAATGTGCTCGGGGGAAAACGTTTCTCCGCTGAAGTTCCTGGAACAGCATTAACACCATTCGCCACGTTCACAGAGATAAGCAGAGGATCTGAAAATGTTTCTTCTGAAACAGCCCTATCGGTCACAAGTGATGCAGAAAAATCACTTTCTTGGAATTTGTCCTGGTCAAATGGAAATATGCCTGTTGCTGAGAATCCTCAAGTGATGTTTCCTGACGTGAAAGTGGTGAGAAGTCCTTTATTTATAGTGGAAGGCAAATCATAAATTGTTAGTGTCTTTCCTGGATTTGCTTTCAATAAGGCATTGATTCCCCTGCTGCCTATCTTCTTTACAGGGCCGTGAACGCTTACATCTAGAAGCTGTAATCTGTGAGAACAGTGGGTAGGAAATGACAGAAGCACTACACCATTATTATTCTTACATTTATTAAGAGCTTCTGTGCTAGAAAGCTTTTGACAATGTTGACTGGAATACTCTCTTTCATATTCTGAAGATGGCAGGGGTAAAATAGAGGGAGCGAAAGGCTATTTACAATTTGTACAGAAACCAGATGGCAGTTATAAGAGTTGAGGGACATGAAAGGGAAGCAGTGGTTGGGAAGGGAGTGAGACAGGGTTGTAGCCTCTCCCCGATGCTATTCAATCTGTATATTGAGCAAGCAGTAAAGGAAACAAAATAAAAGTTCGGAATAGGCATTAAAATCTATGGAGAAGTGTGGTGTCACCGCCAGACACCACACTTGCTAGGTGGTAGCTTAAATCGGCCGCGGTCCATGTAGTACATGTCGGACCCGCGTGTCGCCACTGTGATCGCAGACCTAGCGCCACCACCAAGGCAGGTCTCGTGATACGAGAGTGGACTCGCCCCAGTTGTACGCGAACCTAGCTATCGCCCAGTTGTACGAGAACCTAGCTACCGCCCAGTTGGACGAGAACCTAGCAAGGCGCCAGTTGTATCAGTGCCTATAGCTTACGAGTATTCAAGAGAGATGTATTCCAAAGAACAATTAAAAGATAAGTAATAAGCATCTACATACTTTTCTTCTTATTCATTTATAAGTTCTCATGTTCCAGACTTCACGCCCGTCTGCTTTAGCCGTGCGTGCACTATCGGCTACAGCGTTAGTCTAGAGTTCATTTTCAGCAATCTCAACTTCATGGTGTCGGCCCAGCTACCGACACAACATTTATTGGCGACGAGCAAAAGAGTTTGTATTCATTCGTTTACAACATTGGCGACGATTTAAAGTGTTTTCTGATTGCTTACATTTAATTGTGTCATGGCTTCGCCACATTCTCCAGATGTACTGTCCGAATTTTATCGCTTGCAGAATCAGCAGACGCAGGCGTTACTGGATGCCCTTGGACAGCTCGTCCAGGGTCAACGTACCATTCAAACCGATGCGGCCGCCGCCGCTTCTTCGCTACCGCTGCCACTAAACGCTGTTGCACCTCCCTTTCGACCATACGTGGCAGCCGATGAGACCTGGCAAGAGTGGTCTCGCCAGTTCACCTTTCACCTCGCTGCCTACAGAATTCAAGGTAATGAGCGGCAGCCGTTTTTGCTTTCTTGTGTCGGTGTGTCCACATACCGTGTGATAGTGAAATTGTTTCCCCGACGAGACGTAGCAACTCTGTCCTACGAGGAAATTTTGTCTGCATTAGATGCCTATTTCAAAGAAACAGTTAATGTGGTTGCAAAACGGTATACGTTCTTTCGTACAAAACGTACGGCCGGTCAAACTAATAGGGAGTGGGTAGCAACATTGCAAGGACTTACTAGGGACTGTGCTTTTGAATGTGACTGTGGTCTATCTTATTCAGATACAATGGTGCGTGATGCAATTGCACAGAACGTTTCTGATGTTCGCATACGGGAGCAAATTTTGAAACTAGTTAATCCCTCCCTTCAACAAGTGATAGACATATTGGATAGACAGGACACACTTGACTGTGCTCAGGAATCTTTTGAAACTTCGCCAGCCGTGTGTAACATTAACCGGCCCGCTGGACGCGCTGCGCGGCCCGGTAACCGGGCCTTGCGCACGTCGACACAGCGACCGCCGCGTGCTACGCCACGTGTGCCGCGCCAGCACACAAATGCAGTGAAATCCTGCCCGCGGTGTGCTACTAGACATTCGCGTGAACATTGCCCGTCACGCCAAGCTATTTGCTTTTTCTGCAATAAGAAAGGACATGTTCAAAGTGTTTGCCAGAAAAAGCTCAGATCAGACAATCGCAATCATTCCAGGCCCTTTGCTTCGCGCCGGAATCGAACCAAGGACACTCAGGCTCGTGGACCTTCGCCTATGGACATTCATGTCGTTAATTCCACTTCGTCCAGTGACACTTTCTCTAACAATAACTGTGATCGTCCCACAAAAACTGTGCGTCGACGTCGCCGGAAATCACGTCAATTAGCAAGTGATTCTGTGCCAGTGTCTGTTCCAATTGCACAAAACAGTCGCTCTTGTCGTCAGCAGGACAATAAACTTTTTGTGGACTTAGACTTTGAAGGCAAAGTGATACCATTCCAGCTCGATACCGGAGCTGCAGTTTCATTGCTCAATCATGACACGTACAAACAACTGGGCAAACCTCCGTTGCGTTCCGCAAATGTTAAGCTAACTACATATTCCGGACAGACAATTCCTGTGTTAGGACAGTGCAGCCTTCTTGCAACATACAAGGGACAAACAAAACTTGTGTCATTTTACGTTCTTCGTTCTTCTTCTGCAGTGAATTTGTTTGGTCTCGATTTATTTAAGTTGTTTAACATGTCTATTGTAAATCAGGTCCTATCAGTGAATCAGACTGTGCCTACAGACAGTGTTTCTCGGCTGTGTGACGAATTTGCAGACATTTTTGCACCGGGCTTAGGTTGCGCTAAAAACTATGAAGCACATTTGGAACTGGAAGGAAACGCGCAACCGAAATTTTTCAGAGCGCGCAATGTTCCCCACGCATTGCGTCAGGAGGTCGCAAGAACATTGAACAATGTAGAATCACAAGGTGTGAGTGAATGTGCGCAATGCCTCTTTCATTTCCGCTCCGCTTCATCGCTTACGCCGTACAGGTGTTCCGTTTCTCTGGACGACGGAATGCGATCGCGCCTTTCGCCAGTTGAAATCGGCGTTGCTTTCTAATACTTGCCTTACGCCATTCGATCCCCAGAAAACCCTTTTGTTGATGGTAGATGCATCGGATTTCGGGATCGGTGCTGTGCTTGCGCACAAAGTTGGCTCCCATGGTCGCCCTATTGCCTTTGCGTCCAAATTGCTCTCGTCTGCGCAAAGAAATTATTCACAGATAGAGAAAGAAGCTTTGGCTCTCGTGTTTGGTGTTACTAAGTTCCATGATTTCTTGTATGGTCGTCACTTTACCATCATCACAGACCACAAACCTTTGACATCGCTTTTTCATCCGACCAAGCCTGTACCTCCACGTACAGCGCAGAAATTCATTCGCTGGTCTATTTTCCTCTCGCAGTACCGCTACGAGATCTTGTATCGGTCCACTGCTAAGCACGGAAACGCCGATGCGTTGTCCCGTTTGCCTGTTGCTGAGGATAAAGCATTCGATTCTTCCGAACTTGCTTGCATGTTCATTGATTCGGAAACCGATGACGTGGTCGAATCGTTTCCGATTGATTTTCGTCGTGTCGCTACAGCCACAGCTGCTGACCCTGTCCTTGCTACTGTTTTACGTTTTGTTGCTACAAAATGGCCTTTGTCAAAGTCTCGGATTGAGGATCCGTTGGTTCGCCGATTTTTTGCTCACAAGGAGAGACTTTTTGTTCGACGTGGTGTTTTGTTGTTGCGTTCTGATAATGATCAGTCCAGAGTCGTGGTCCCACGTTCGTTACAGTCCTCTGTTTTACGGCTTCTTCACCAAGGACATTGGGGTATAGTGCGAACGAAACAACTTGCTCGTCAGCACTGTACTTGGTTCGGAATCGATGCTGCGATTACGCATATGTGTTCTTCGTGCCCGGCGTGTGCCGAACAACAGTCCGCACCGCCGCGGAAAGTCTTTGCGTGGCCAAACGCCACTTCCCCTTGGCAACGCTTGCACATTGATTTTGCTGGTCCATTCTGGAATGCTCGATGGTTGGTTCTGGTCGACGCCTTCAGTAATTTTCCTTTTGTTGTCCGGATGTCTTCCACGACGTCCTCCGCCACCATCCAAGCGTTGTCTGCTATCTTTTGCATTGACGGTCTTCCGCAGACTATTGTTTCCGACAATGGCCCACAATTCATGTCCGCAGAATTTCAGTCATTCTGCCAGGCCAATGGTATTCAACATCTGACATCCGCGCCGTTTTCGCCTCAGTCCAACGGTGCCGCTGAACGATTGGTCCGGACTTTCAAGTCACAGATGTTGAAATTGAAAGAGTCGCATTCTCGGGAGGACGCATTGTTGCTCTTTTTGTCTTCGTATCGCTCTCAGCCCCGAGATGGTCGCTCGCCGGCTGAGTTGCTCCACGGTCGTCCTCATCGCACCTTGATGTCTTTGCTGCATCCGCCGCATCAGGTTCCTGTGCAGCGGCAGACTCCTGCTTTTGCTCCAGGCGACGTTGTATTTTATCGCAACTATCGAGGTTCACGGCGTTGGCTCGCAGGGCGCATTCTTCGCTGCCTCGGCCGCGCGATGTATTTGGTTTTGGGGGCCTCTGGTGAGGTGCGTCGGCATCTCAATCAGCTGCGCCTCTGTCGTCGCTCGGGTATTGCCGCTCCCCGTCTGCTTTCAGCGACGGTGCCGTCCGGTCAGCGCCCTGGGGACCCATCTACTGGCTCGCCTCATCCCCAGGTGTTACCGACGATGCCTTCCATTTTGCCCCATGGCGACGCGCCGCCGCCGCCGCAGCAGCAGCAGCCGCCGCCGCCGCCGCTTGTTCTCCCGCCGGCGCCGCCCGCATTCGACGCTTCGTTGCAGCCGCCAAGCGCCTCCCAGGGTCACGCGCCGCCGATCGCTTCCCGTGACCAGCTGTCCTCCGCCATGGAACTCCCGCCCGCTCCGGACCACATGACGTCATCGCGCGTCGGCTACCCCGACGCAATGGAGGTTGACCATTCGGTCCCTCCTGTCTCTTTACGGGCGCATACGCCGCATGTTGACGTGCACCCTGGACTAGTTTTTCAGGCGTTTCCTAGCTCCCCTCGGACCGTATGGCCGGGTGCGGGTGGCACAGCCTCGCCTGTTGTTAGGCTCCCCACCTCATCGCATCCGTCAACATGTGGTCCTCCCCACGGCGGGCGGAAGCCTTATCACACAACCGTTCGCCGATTTGCGGGGGAGGAATGTGGTGTCACCGCCAGACACCACACTTGCTAGGTGGTAGCTTAAATCGGCCGCGGTCCATGTAGTACATGTCGGACCCGCGTGTCGCCACTGTGATCGCAGACCTAGCGCCACCACCAAGGCAGGTCTCGTGATACGAGAGTGGACTCGCCCCAGTTGTACGCGAACCTAGCTATCGCCCAGTTGTACGAGAACCTAGCTACCGCCCAGTTGGACGAGAACCTAGCAAGGCGCCAGTTGTATCAGTGCCTATAGCTTACGAGTATTCAAGAGAGATGTATTCCAAAGAACAATTAAAAGATAAGTAATAAGCATCTACATACTTTTCTTCTTATTCATTTATAAGTTCTCATGTTCCAGACTTCACGCCCGTCTGCTTTAGCCGTGCGTGCACTATCGGCTACAGCGTTAGTCTAGAGTTCATTTTCAGCAATCTCAACTTCATGGTGTCGGCCCAGCTACCGACACAACAAGAAGAAATAAAAACTTTGAGGTTCGCCGATGACATTGTAATTCTGTCAGAGACAGCAAAGGACTTGGAAGAGCAGTTGAACGGGATGGACAGTGTCTTGAAAGGAGGGTATAAGATGAACATCAACAAAAGCGAAACGAGGATAATGGAATGTAGTCGAATTAAGTCGGGTGATGCTGAGGGAATTAGATTAGGAAATGAGACACTTAAAGTAGTAAAGGAGTTTTGCTATTTGGGGAGCAAAATAACTGATGATGGTCGAAGTAGAGAGGATATAAAATGTAGACTGGCAATAGCAAGGAAAGCGTTTCTGAAGAAGAGAAATTTGTTAACATCGAGTATTGATTTAAGTGTCAGGAAGTCATTTCTGAAAGTATTTGTATGGAGTGTGGCCATGTATGAAAGTGAAACATGGACGATACACAGTTCAGACAAGAAGAGAATAGAAGCTTTCGAAATGTGGTGCTACAGAAGAATGCTGACGATTAGATGGGTAGATCACATAACTAATGAGGAGGTATTGAACAGAATTGGGGAGAAGAGGAGTTTGTGGCACAACTTGACTAGAAGAAGGGATCGGTTGGTAGGGCATATTCTGAGGCATCAAGGGATCACCAATTTAGTATTGGAGGGCAGTGTGGAGGGTAAAAATCGTGGAGGGAGACCAAGAGATGAATATACTAAGCAGATTCAGAAGGTTGTAGGCTGCAGTAGGTACTGGGAGATGAAGAAGCTTGCACAGGATAGAGTAGCATGGAGAGCTGCATCAAACCAGTCTCAGGACTGAAGACCACAACAACAACATGCTAAGATGGGACGAATGGTTGTCCAGCAGTAGTAGAACAAGATCCTCTTTTGTTGTTCTGGTTTTCCAGATAAAATGATTGAAAAATATTAAAAAAGATTGCTGCACCATCCACCCAGAACCTGTAGGGTTGGGCTGATTTGGTGGAAGAGACCAAACAGCGAGTTCATCGGTCTCATCGGATTAGGGAAGGAGGGGGAAGGAAGTCGGCCGTGCCCTTTCAAAGGAACCATCCCGTCCTTTGCCTGAAGCAATTTAGGGAAATCACAGAAAACCTAAATCAGTATGGCCGGAAGCGGAATTGAACCGTCGTCCTCCCGAATGCGAGTCGTTTGGTAACCACTGCGCCACCTCGCTAGGTCCAAACCTGTGGTGGCACCAATGTATCCAGTGGGCCCCGTCACGGATAAAACGATCCTTCAAATTTTTCCTTTGAAAAATTATCATGGGTATAGTGAAGGTCTCTTGAGCACATAGAGCAGCTGCTACTGTTCCCATTACTCGCCGTTCGGCGGAGCTCACAATTCCAAATTTTTTACGCCTTTCTGCGCAACTATCATGTCTGGTTTCAACATCGTAATTATACTCGTTTCATCCACGTTCCATATTCTGGAAGTCGGAAGAGGATGACGAGAATAAACATCTCCACATTTCTGGCAAAAGATCCCCAACATTTTTTTTTAATGAAACGCTGTCATTCTTCCCAGAGTTGTGCGTTCGGGTAGTCTGATGGAAAGATCATTCTTTCCGTCCAAAAATGTTGAAAGGCAATCAGCTCCAGCTGTTTCCTTTAGTAAACAGTATGATGCCATTTTCAAGCTAAAATATTCAGCAGAAAGACACCCCACTTTTCGTACATCGCCTTTGGTCAAATCGAACATAATTTCGCTGGAGCTCGTGATATAATCCCTGAGTACTATTTTCTGACTGACTGACTGAAAATACTTTCATGTGTTTATACAGGGTGATTTTTCCACCGTGTAAAAACTCTAGGGACTGATCGATGAGAGGATATGGAACAAAAAATCTCTAATGAACTTGTGTTCGGAAATGCATGGTTTCCATGATAGAGACAGTTTATTCAATCATACATTGTTATAGAGACTGTGGTATAATACGCGCTGCACCATGCAGCCACAGTTTCAGTAGGGGCTGAAAATGGTTTCCCTGTGTCTCAACGCATGCGTGTACACACCGTAGCATGTTCTGTCTCACACGTCCACACCGGCCAGGCTGCATCCGAACAGTGTCAAAGGCAGCAGGAATACGCTGGAATGGGCTGTGCATACATGACCAGAAATCGGATGGTTTGAGATCCGGTGAACGAGCAAGCCACGCAACAGGACCCCCTCGTCCGATCCATCGACCAGGAATGACGCCACTGAGATTCGTCCGGATGTTATCGGGCAATTGGGTTGGAGCACCATCACGTAGCAGCCACATAACCCTTCGAATTATCAATGGTACTTCTTCCAGCAGGGGAGGCGAAGTCCCCCACAAGAAACACCGATAGTTCCGGCAAAAATACGGTCGCCAATTATCCCGGCCTAAACGTTCCGGGTGCACCGATGCTGATGATTCGCTGTCACCATACCATGAGGGTTCTGCTCACTATCCCACAGATGACTGTTATGAAAGCTGAAGATACCACTCCGCGTAAAGCTGGCCTCATCTGTGAATACGATGGATGACACAAATCCCGGAATCGTGGTTGGCTGGTGAAGAAACCAGTGACAAAACTGCTTCCGATGTGGAAAGTCTGTCGCTAGTAAACCCTGCACCCGCTGTAAGTGATAAAAGTAGTAACAGTTGTCGTGGAGGACGTTCCACACAGTCGTCTGGCTTACCCTGTACTGCCGGCCGGTGTGGCCGAGCGGTTCTAGGCGCTACAGTCTAGAACCACGCGACCACTGAGGTCACAGGTTCGAATCCTGCCTCGGGCATGGATGTGTGTGATGTCCTTAGGTTAGTTAGGTTAAGTAGTTCTAAGTTCTAGGGGACTGATGACCTTAGCAGTTAAGTCCCATAGTGCTCAGAGCCATTTGAACCATTTTTTTACCCTGTACTGGCGGGCCAGCTGCCTGGTGCTGACACGGCCGTCGCCTTCCGCAGTGTTAATCACATTTTCCTCCAGGTCTGGTATCCGAACACTTCGGGTACGTCCTTCATGACTTGCTGCTTCCTGAAACGACCCTGTCTCAGATAAACGAAGAAACACTGTTGCTGTGGTTGTTTTCTGCGGGGATTGGTTTCCTGATACAACCTTGCTGCCCGCCGCCCCTTCCCATTTGGTTTTCCGTAAGTAAACACCATGTCGGGAAGCTCTCGAATCGAATAGGGAATCATTGTGTACAACGCTGTATCACATCCACTACAAGGTGAGTCAGCAATGGAAGTGTATCGACACAACATTACCAATGACAATGGCAAGAGAGGGGGCTAGGGCATGACATATGGGGAACAGTAGCACCCTCCAGGAGGAAACTATGCATACTGTAACTGCGGCTGCACGGTACAGCGCGTATTAGACCACAGTGTCTGTAACAAAGTATGACTGAATAAATGATCTCTAGCATAGAAACCATGCATTTCCGGACATGATTTCATTAGACTTTTATGTTCGATACTCTCTCATCCATCAATCAAAAATGGTTCAAATGGCTCTGACCACTATGGGACTTAACAGCTGAGGTCATCAGTCCCCTAGAACTTAGAACTACTTAAACCTAACTAACCTAAGGACATCACACACGTCCATGCCCGAGGCAGGATTCGAACCTGGGACCGTAGCGGTCGCGTGGTTCCAGACTGAAGCGCCTATAACCGCTCGACCACTCCGGCCGGCGATCGATCAATCCCTAGAATTTGTAAACGATGGAAAAAAATCACCCTGTAGTACGCACAAGTAACTTTTCCCTCTGTTTCTTTTTCCTTTTTGATGAATCGAGAGAGAGTACAGTAACAAATATTACATTCTTGTGCAGTTTTTCTAATACAATAATCGTTCTTTTCCGAGCCAAAGTGTCTGCTCTCTGACTCACGTCTAAAGGTGCCAAACTTGTTTCTGTTTTGCGTTTTTAAGGAAGCATTTCGGTTATATGAAAGTAAACACAAGAAGAGGAAAAGTAAAAGGATTACATTATCCAGCAGGCATAATATGTCTGCCTAACTAAGGGTGGGGTATGTTGCAACACTGCGTTGGAACATGCCCCACATCGCACTGCCATATAAAACACAAGTAAACTTCCCAACAAACACTTTAATCTAAAATCAGTTCTTACATTGATAAACTTCAAATGGAACCATTTATCACGTGTTAAATTTAATCTAGGTCAACGAAAGTCTTAATATTCAGAGTAAACATTAATAAAACCTACAAACTGCAGGGACATATTCCTGGCCGAAAATGGAGGGAAAAAGGTCCTACGAACATGTGTCCGGAAATGCGTCGTTGCCACGGTTGATGGCGCTGACGAATTAAAGTTGCTCTGACCACGTGCCGTGTGTTCCTTACAGGGTGTTTCAAAAATGACCGGTATATTTGAAACGGCAATAAAAACTAAACGAGCAGCGATAGAAATACACCGTTTGTTGCAATATGCTTGGGACAACAGTACATTTTCAGGCGGACAAACTTTCGAAATTACAGTAGTTACAATTTTCAACAACAGATGGCGCTGCAATTGATGTGAAAGATATAGAAGACAACGCAGTCTGTGGGTGCGCCATTCTGTACGTCGTCTTTCTGCTGTAAGCGTGTGCTGTTCACAACGTGCAAGTGTGCTGTAGACAACATGGTTTATTCCTTAGAACAGAGGATTTTTCTGGTGTTGGAATTCCACCGCCTAGGACACAGTGTTGTTGCAATAAGACGAAGTTTTCAACGGAGGTTTAATGTAACCAAAGGACCGAAAAGCGATACAATAAAGGATCTGTTTGAAAAATTTCAACGGACGGGGAACGTGACGGATGAACGTGCTGGAAAGGTAGGGCGACCGTGTACGGCAACCACAGAGGGCAACGCGCAGCTAGTGCAGCAGGTGATCCAACAGCGGCCTCGGGTTTCCGTTCGCCGTGTTGCAGCTGCGGTCCAAATGACGCCAACGTCCACGTATCGTCTCATGCGCCAGAGTTTACACCTCTATCCATACAAAATTCAAACGCGGCAACCCCTCAGCGCCGCTACCATTGCTGCACGAGAGACATTCGCTAACGATATAGTGCACAGGATTGATGACGGCGATATGCATGTGGGCAGCATTTGGTTTACTGACGAAGCTTATTTTTACCTGGACGGCTTCGTCAATAAACAGAACTGGCGCATATGGGGAACCGAAAAGCCCCATGTTGCAGTCCCATCGTCCCTGCATCCTCAAAAAGTACTGGTCTGGGCCGCCATTTCTTCCAAAGGAATCATTGGCCCATTTTTCAGATCCGAAACGATTACTGCATCACGCTATCTGGACATTCTTCGTGAATTTGTGGCGGTACAAACTGCCTTAGACGACACTGCGAACACCTCGTGGTTTATGCAAGATGGTGCCCGGCCACATCGCACGGCCGACGTCTTTAATTTCCTGAATGAATATTTCGATGATCGTGTGATTGCTTTGGGCTATCCGAAACATACAGGAGGCGGCGTGGATTGGCCTCCCTATTCGCCAGACATGAACCCCTGTGACTTCTTTCTGTGGGGACACTTGAAAGACCAGGTGTACCGCCAGAATCCAGAAACAATTGAACAGCTGAAGCAGTACATCTCATCTGCATGTGAAGCCATTCCGCCAGACACGTTGTCAAAGGTTTCGGGTAATTTCATTCAGAGACTACGCCATATTATTGCTACGCATGGTGGATATGTGGAAAATATCGTACTATAGAGTTTCCCAGACCGCAGCGCCATCTGTTGTTGAAAATTGTAACTACTGTAATTTCGAAAGTTTGTCTGCCTGAAAATGTACTGTTGTCCCAAGCACATTGCAACAAACGGTGTATTTCTATCGCTGCTCGTTTAGTTTTTATTGCCGTTTCAAATATACCGGTCATTTTTGAAACACCCTGTATATGTTGCAGGTTCATTGATGCAGCGTACTGTAAGCAGCAAAAGGGTCCGGTATTCATGTCGGGAACAAGTCGATACGGTGTTTGCGTGCGTCCAAGCAGATGGGAACGATCGAGTGGCAGGATGGCTATACCAAAACAAGTATCCTCACAGCATCAAACACAGCACACGTTTCAAGCCCTTATTAGACGTTTGTGTGACCATGGGTTGTTTCAGACAGTCGACGTACTTTGCCTTACACCATGTTCGCGCTCCACTTGCCTGGAAGCTGTTCTAAGGTCAGCATCCTGTAGAACCTGGTCCTCCAAATCTGGTGTAGTCACAGTCTGCCCCTCCATGCGCGTTCGTCTTTCTGAAAGGACCAATGACCACACAAACTCGCCAAAAGGGCTTGAAATGTTGTTTAATGTGGTTGGTGTCTGTGAGTGTACTTGTTTTAGTATAGCCGTGCTGCCTCTCGACCGTTTCCACCTGCTTAGCCGTACACAAACGCCATATCGACTAGTTCCCTACATGAATACTGGATCACTTTGCTGCTTACAGTACGCTGCGTCAATCAACCTGCAACAGTCAAGGAAAACAGGGCACGTAGTCAGACGAACGTCACTTCGTCAGCGCCATCTACCGTGGCAACGATGCATTCCCGGACAAATGTTCATAGGACCTTTTTTCCACCATTTCCAGTCAGAAATCTATCCCTGCGGTTTTTCGGTTTTATTAATGTTCACCCTGCATGTACAAAGTCTTTAGAACTATACACAGGTACACACCAATGACGATTTCGACCAAAGGAAGAGAACACAGAGAAAAACGTCTTCTAGCGCCAAATCCGACCATCACAATGAAGATACCATGGAGATGAAAGAGCCTCCATATGATGGCTGCACCTGATAGGATACTTCATGAAAAAATGCAGATGTTGCGTTGTACTCTGTTGCAAACATGCCCCTCTCTCCACTGCTCTAACGTCATTCTAGAGTAGTAGCTACTCTATAGCCTAACAGTAGTTTTAATGTTTACGGAAATTCTATGCTTTTGGCTGTTTAATATGACAATCAGTCCCTAAAGGAAAATCTGCCTGATCCCGAGATAGTAATGGGGAGCGTGGATCTCCATAGCAGATAACGCTTAAGAGTATATGTCCTAGTGGCAGGCGTAATTAGTACAAATACATAATTTAACACTTAGATGCAGCAATGGCCAGCAACGATACCTGCAAATGAAGGACAGGTGGGAAGAGCTGTTATTGGAGTGAGAAAAAGAAATATATTCTCTACATTATTTATCGAGTGCAAGATATGAATACGTAAAGCATCGGAAAATAAGTAAATCTGTATGGAAAATGGGTACTGATTCGAACACCTCACTTAAATGAACTTAACACCCTTGAACACCCACTGAGTACAGACAATTATGTACAGCATGTTGAATCCAGCTGCAAGATTTTGAAAGTTTGTTGCTACATAACAGTAACTGATACAAATTTGATTTGTTATGTTTTTCTTGTGCTTTTGTCCCCCATCTGCGCATGGTCGGCGCGGTTATTAACGGATTTGGCACGGCTAGTTCAAGGGGAGGCCAGATGCCTTTCCTGTCACCACCCCATTACTCCCCAGGACAGAATGTGTCTGCATGTAGTGTGATCCGTGTGTGAAAATTGTCTAAATGTTTGCGAACTGTGTACCTGTGGCAGGACTTGGGTACCAGCCCGGTAGTCACCTAGCCAGATGTGGTAAACAACCTAAAAACCACATCCAGGCTAGGCAGCACGCCGACGGGAGGTTGCTGGGGAGGAGGGGAAGGGAGGTGGCAGGCGGATTCGGTCTGGGGCCGGAGCACCTCTCCGTCCTCCAGGCGGCGCCTTAAATACGAAGAGCTATCCTGGCAGGTGAAATTTGAACAGACCGATATAAATACGTCAGCAATGACAGTAAAAATAATGTTCTGTATAAAATTATAACTTGTTGCAATTCTCTGTAAAATAAGTAAATAAACTATGTTCATAACTCCGCAGAAAAAATTACGTATGTTATGTATACCTATCTCAATGAACATTCCTTTCACTTATTATTTCGTAAATTACAGAGAAAAGCACCTTATCTGAAACACTTGCCTCTTCTTTTCCCTGGCGTTTCTTCCGTCTAATACAGGGCGCGCTTTTTCGGAATTTCTGAAATTTCACCTAACTATTTAACTTTGTCGTCGGATACCCTTCCTGACGCGACAGTCGTCGAGGTAAGTCTTCTGATTGGTTCGATGCGGCGCGCCACGAATTACTCTCGTGTGCCAATCTCAGAGTAGCACTTAAAACCTACGTCCTCAATTATTTACCGAATGTATTACAATCTCTGTCTTCCTCTACAGTTCTTACCTCCTAGTACCATGGAAGTTATTCGATGATATCTTAACAGATGTTCTACCATCCTTTCCCTTCTTTTTGTCAGTGTTTTCCATACATTCCTTTCCTCTTCGATTCTCCGGAAAACCTCCTCATTCTTTACCTTATCAATCCACCTAATTGTCAACATTCTTTTGTGGCAGCACATCTCAAATGCTTCAATTCAATTCTTTTCCGATTTTCCCACTATCATACATTGCTGCGCTCCAAATGTATATTCTCAGAAATTTCTTCCTCAAATTAAGGCGTATGTCTGGTACTATTAGACTTCTCTCGGTCAGGAATGCCCTTTTTGCCTGAGTTAGTCTGCTTTTTATGTCCTCCTTGTTCCGTCCATGATGAATTATTTTGCCGCCGAGGTAGCAGAATTCAAGTTCATTTACTTCGTGATCACCAATCCTGATGTTAAGTTTCTCACTGTTCTCATGTCTGCTACTCCTCGTTGCTTTCGTCTCTCGTCGATCTACTCTCAGTCCATATTCTGTAGTCATTAGATTGATAATTCCATTCAGAAGATCCTGTAACTCTTTCTCACGTTCACTGAGGATAACAATGTCAACAGCGAATCTTATCCTTTCAAATTGAGTTTTAGTCCCACTCTTGAACCTTCCTTTTATTTCCGCCATTGCGTCTGCGATGTATAAGTTGAACAGTAGTGCCATCAATCGGTCCGTACAGGTCTGTGAAGACGGTGTGCCGGCCGGAGTGGCCGAGCGGTTCTAGGCGCTACAGTCTGGAACCGCGTGACCGCTACGGTCGCAGGTTCGAATCCTGCTTCGGACATAGATGTGTGTGATGTCCTTAGGTTTGTTAGGTTTAAGTAGTTCTAAGTTCTAGGGGACTGATGACCTCAGAAGTTAAGTCCCATAGTGCTCAGAGCCATTTGAACCATTTTTTGAGGACGATGTAACGTTCGTCACTCAGACACTCGTTTTCGTCCAGTGTGCCAGGCCGTTTCTACAATTAGGCAAGATTAGGAGGCCGCCTAGGGTGGCAAAATGGTATGGGCAGCAAAGGGCGAAAAAAATTAATTTCAAATTCAACAGCGAAAAAATTGATCAAATTAGGAGAAAAAAATGAAAATGAGGAAAAATTGAAACACTGAATTGTTTTCAAAAGCATGCGAAACAGTCGCTTAATAAATCTTTACAGTCGACTCTTGATTATCCGATCTTCGATTAACCGACTCCACGGATTATCCAACCACTGGGTCCAACGTCCGTCTGCGCTCCGCAACGAAAAGCGTGCCAGCTTTACCGCTTGATTTTACTGCTGTAGCAACAGGTGTCCGTCTGAGACAACGCTCCTCATGCACGCTCAGTTGTGAACAGAAGGCAAGGGATTCTTAAAGACTAAAAACACTACAAATCAGAAAAGGGGACGTATTGTGTGGACAATCGAACCGAAACTAAGTGTTCTGCAAAGACTTTACAAAGGTGAGCTTGTTATTAAATTAGCCTCTGAAATGAGTGTTGGAGTGACAACCATTAAAACTGGAAAAGCAACAGAAAATATATGAAGCTTTTTCGTTGACTGTGGGTGATGAAACGCTTTGAAAACTAGAAAGCATTGGGGAAAAAAATCAGAACTTGAGCTCTTGGATGACGCTGTGTGGGTTTGGTTTTGTCATAAAAGACGTAAGAGGACCAAACTATCTGGTCTTATCGTAAAAGAAAGCCATTCAGTTGCAGCAAAAACTGGGTGATGAAAAGGACATATTCCAAGCAAGCGAAGCTTGGCTTCATCGGTGGAAATATCATCACGGTGTTAGGCAAGTTGCTATTTCAGGTGAAAATCTGTCTGATGATGATAATGCAAGTAGGGAGTTTGCTGAAAATTTTGAAAAAATTGTGTCAGAAAATAAACTGATAGCTAATCAGTTACACAGCACATTGATGTAACTGGGCTAAGCCATAAAATGCTCCGTAAAAAACCGCTGCCTCAGAGAACGAAGCAGCCACAGGCACGAGATTAGAAAAGGACGGGCTGACCATTGGAACATGCAGAACGCAAGTGGTGACCATAAATTGCCGTTGTTTGTAAATGGCAAATCTAAGAAACCAAGCAGCTTCAAAAACAAACACATCGGCACTCCCCGTTCATTAAATAGATAAAAAGTACTTCGATAAAAGCTAATTTGTTTAAAGAATAGTGTTCTGATGTATTTGCTCTAGCCGCTAAAAAACACTTCAAATCATAAAACTTGCAACCTCGTGAATTTTTATTGCTAGACAACGCCCCAGGCCACACCTCAGAGTCAGGACTCAATCAAGGTGACATGAAAGATTTTTGCTCCCCCACATGACTTCAATAATCCAACCAATGGGCCAGGGTGTTATTGAGTGGTTAAAACGACGTTATAGGAGGAAATACGTCAGCGCTTTGTTACAGAAAACAGAAGTGGGTTGTGATCTTTTTGAAGCAATGAAAAGCTTCAGCTTGAAAGATGCAATTTACACAGTCGTTCAAGTTTGGGAAGAACTTAAGAAAACTACTCTTTAAAAATCATGGAATAAAGTTTGTCGTAGCCTAAACCAAGAGCAAGAATTTCCAGAATCTAATGAATCAGACCCTGCAGCTTCAGACTCTTCGGAATTGTATCCAGCACACCAATGTAGAGGAATGGGCAGTAGGTGATGGTGCTGCTGTCACCAATGAAGAACTTGAGGATGATCAGATCATCGATCTTGCTTTGCAACAGTATAATGTTGAGCAAGAGGAGTCACATGATGAAGAAAAGGAAGATGAAAAGATCGGCCACTCTGCAGCAAAAGATGCGTTCGAGACTGCCCTCAAATAATTGAAACAAGAGCAAACCGCTGCACCTACGGACATATTGTGGGCAAAGAAGTGGCGTGATGCTGCCGCAAAGACAAAGTTTAAAATTAAAACAAAAAACATTTTACACTTTTTAAAATAGATTTTCGGTTTATAAAATGTTCTGTTTTCCTTTTTCTTTATTATAAATTTAATTAATAATTCAATTGTGATTTATTACCTCGTTTTGAGCTGTGTAAATAATTTGTTTCATCCTAATCTGATTATACGACCTTTTTAGCGTTCCGACGACTGCCTGGTACCAAAAGTGATGGTTAATCGAGGTTCTACTGTACTTGCTTTGACGAATGTAAACACATTGCCTCTACTTTCTTCAAAACTACCCGCTACTGAGTACGAAACGGAAACAAACATCAACTTGATTCATTTCTGTCGAGCGCTACAGCCGGACATTTTGATGTTTCGGAATGTCTTCTATAAGTTTAGCATAATTTCTGAATTCAAGGAAAAATTCATTCGCACTAGAAAATACACTGAAGAGCCAAACAAACTGGTACAACTTCCTAATATCTTGTACGGACCCCGCGAGCACGCACAAGTGCCGCAACAGGTATCCCAAATACTCTCAATAATGTTCATGTCTGGCGAGTTTGGTGGCCAGCGAAAGTGTTTAAACTCAGAAGAGTGTTCCTGGAACCACTAGCAATTCTGGACGTATGAGGTGTCGCATTGTCGTGTTGGAATCGCCCAAGCCCGTCGGTATGCACAAAGGACATGAATGGACGTAGGTGATCAAACAGGACACTTACGTACGTGCCACTGGTCAGAGCCGTAACTATACGTATCAAGGATCCCATACCAATCGAACTGCAAACGCCCCACACCATTACAGGCCCTCCACCAGCGTCAACAGTCCCCTGCTGACATGCAGGGTCCCTGAATTCATGAGGTTGTCTCCATACCCGTGCACGTCCATCCGCTCGATACAGCTCGAAACGAGACTTGTCCGACCACGCAAGGCAACATGTTTCCAGTTATCAACAGTGTAATGTCGGTGTTGACGGGCCCAGGTAAGGCGTAAGGCTTTGTGTCGGGCAGTCATCAAGAGTACACGAGTGCGGCTTCGACTCTGAAAGCCCATATCGATGATGTTTCGTTGAATGGTTCGCCCGTTGACAGTTGTTGATGCCCCAGCATTTAAATCTGCAGCAATTTGAGGAAGGGTTGCACTTCTGTCACGCTGAACGATTCTCTTCAGTCATCGTTGGTCCCTTTCTTGCAGGATCTTTTTCCGGCCGCTGCGATGCTTGAATTGATGTTTTACCGGATTTCTGATATTCACGGTACGTTCGTGAAATGGTCGTACGGGAAAATCCCCACTTCATCGCTATCTCGGAGATGCTGTGTCCCTTAGCTCGTGCGCCGACTGTAACACAACGTTCAAACTCACTTAAACCTTGATAACCGATCTAACAACTGCGCCAGACAGTTGTCTTATGTAGACGTTTCCGACCGTAGCGCTCTATTCTGCTTGTTCACATATCTCTGTATTTGAATATGCATGCCTATACCAGTTGCTTTGGAGCTTCAGTGTAGTTCCACACCTTTATTAGCCAATTTTCTTGCAATTAACAAGCCCTATCTTTCCAGTGTTAAATAGCGCTTAAAATTACGTTTTTTCTCAGAAAGTATTTGAGATAGGAAGTTGAAATTTTTACAGGTTATTTATTGGAGTATTGATTACAACTTAAATCACGGATTTTTAAAAATTTTAATTCAGTTGTTAGAGATTAATTTTTGCTATTGTGATGAAAATTCACTACATTTTTGTGCCTTTTTCTGTTTATAAATTCAACTATATATAGGTTTTTGGAAAAAGGTTGTGTTAAGTTACGCAGAAGGGAGTGTGTAACACATTGAAAATTTGAAGCAAATTGAATTGGTAGATCCTGAGAAAACATGTGAGATGTATTAAAAAATATACCTTTTGGGAATCGAGGGACAAAGTTTGGATTATCTTTATAGTGCATTCCAAGTCCACAGGATAGATTATCTTCATCTTCTGCAAACTCATTCTCTCTGTGCCCTCCTTCTGTCTACTCTGGCTTGTATTTCTAGGCTAATTACAGCCCTGTCAGCAGCCCGAAGACGTAGCTTGTCTAAAGCAAGCATCGTTTGTACCATGCTGAAACCTGTCTTCATTCCTATATTTCGAAATACTTTGCATTTTACAATGTTGCCATCATTGAAAGTAGCAACAGCATGATACACACCAAAGTGAAGTGTTTCTATTCCAACAAACACAGTATTGCGGATTCTTGGCCATATAACACTATTTACATTTTCATTGGGGTTTTGAGTTTTTCCATGAACACACTTTTTCAACAGTTCCAAGTCTCTGGAAATAGGTTTCATTACCTCCATTACTGCATTAGGCAGACTATGGTTGTTAGTGTGCACTTCATCAGTTAGCAGCCCCTTGTATACTTACACCAACTCTTTTTTCCTTTGGAACACAAGTAATGATGGAGATTTTCATCGGTTAAAGAAGTACGAAAAAAAAGTCCGAACAGCCTTCTTCTTTTCATAGACACTGTGTGTTTTGCCTAATAGCCATTCATTAATAGTTCTGTATTTTGTCAATTACACTGTCAGTTAACCTTCCCTTCCCACCCAATCCTTTACCATCACTGAGTTTTTGTTTCTTGTACGAAACTTCCATTCGCCGAAGTCTTGATCCCATTCGTTTCTGTTCCAGTCCAACATACTCAAATTTCTGCACTACAACATCATCACCATAGGGCTTCAGTTCTTGAATATGTTTGAAAATTTTTTAATCACCGTCACCAAGGTAATCCACATATCGCGCTTCATCACACTCAACAGAAAGTCGAAATACACTAGCAACACCAGCCACTTCCATTCCTCCATTACAGCCACTGTAGTTAGATGTGCAATTATTTTCATGTGTACCTTTATTTTTTGTGGGGACGTACAATATTTAGATATTTCTGTTACATCTAAAACTTTCCCTGTATGCATACTGTGGCAAATACTACACCATGAAGAGGTGTGTGTCCCCGTTTATGCCACGTACCATCGAATGCAGCAGTCAAGTTGCTATTACCACTGCTTTCTATTACTGCCTCTTCCACAGCTTTCTTAGTAGATTCTATTCAGACATCATCTACTTTAGACTCTATAAATCTATTATAGTTTGTAAACTTGGCTGGGGGTTTTGGGAAATTCATGTCACAGAAAACTGCACCTGCAGCAGCACCCTTACCAACTGTAGGCAAGGCATAAACAAATCTAGTGTTGTGTTTCTATATTTTGCTACCATTTTCTTCATTTGGAGTTACTGCAACACTGTTCCAAATGGTGGTCATGTATGAACATTTACCACACTTCAGTTCCACTTCTCTGGCAGGTCCTACATGATTTTTTTGTAGAGTGTTCCAGACTGACTTCACTACACTGAATACATCTTACACAGCTTGCAAATATTCCGTTGAGAACTGACATATCAAATACGTATTTCACGTACACCCGATTCGCCCATAAACATTCATATTTTTCACTAACTGAACCAAGTTTCCTCTGCGAAGTCCTTTCTTTCTCACTTTCATTACAATGGGCAGGTGTACCAGGAAAGTTAGGTTCACACACTTGGTTATCGTCTTTATTGTTTATGTTTACCAACATTTATCGTTTTCTTTAAAGCCTTCAGAGGATTTCTAGTCACTTTACATTTATTCATGACTATCCTTCAATAAAACAAAGACTTCAATGTTTTCAGGATGACAAATAGAGTAAATAAACACGAAACACACGACAATCGAGCGAGCGATATATATCGAACTATCAAAGGTTAGCCATAACACTTATTTTGTAACACTTATTTCCTCTCACGTCATCAAAATGTACAGGATGAGCATGTAGATCCATGAGTCCGTTGTTTGACAGCAGTTTAACAGTGCCACAGTGGGTCACACCCATGCAGAACATATTTCAAAAATATTTAAAAAATAGTTGTAATCTTCTGTACTAAATAAATTGTATATCAATTGAAAGGAGAAAGTCTGTAGAATTTTAAAACACAAAAAAGTAAAAAGTGAACATTTCACGATTTTGAACCTGACCGGAGTTTAAAATGTTCAGCACACTCTTCCTATTTCAATTATTTTTGGAAATTTCGAAAACTGAGGACAAAATATAAGAAATTGGGGACATTTGTTGTCGTCAATCAGTTTTATAGGAACTGAGGGCAATGTATGAGAACTGTCGCAGAAAATCAGAATATCTGGTCACCTTAGTTTGATTAAAAGTATAATAAGGGATTTGCATCGTTGTGTCGTTGGATATTGCTGATGGTGACGGGGGGGGGGGGGGGGGGCGATGCCGGGGAGACCGATGGTACTGAGAAAGATTCTCGCCTAGGGCGGCAAAACACCAAGACCAAGCAACGGCCCTTCCTCAGAGACGATTTACGCGTGTCGAAACATTGCTGACGACCCATCCTAGACACTGATGACCTCAGCATTCCGAATTCTTGTGTAGTCTCGGATATCCTACGATACGAGTGGCGTTCAGTAAGTAATGCAACACTTTTTTTTAAAGGCAGGTTGGTTTTATTCAGGATTCCAATACACTATATTCTTCTGGTTACCAAATCCTGTTTTTCGAGATAATTTCCGTTCGGTGCCACAGCCTTACGCCACCTTACTGCGAGGGCCTGTATGCTCGCATGGTAGCGCTCTACTGGTCGACTTCAGAGCCACTGTCTTGGTGCAACAGCAACCTCCGCATCATCCACGTACTGCTTCCCGTGGAGTGCATCCTTCGTTGGGCCAGACGGGTAGAAGTCGGCAGTTGCGAGATCCGGGCGGAGGATGGATGAGAAAGAACAGTGCAGTGAAGTTTTCTGAGCTCCTCTCGGGTTTACAGACTTGCGTGGGGCCTTGCTTTGTCACGGATAAGGAAAAGTTCTTTTGCACTTTCGTCGCGACGAACACACTGAAGTCGTTTCCTCAATTTCCTGAGGGTAGGACAATACACTTCAGAGTTGATTGTTGAGCCATGAGGGAGGACATCAAACAGAATAATCTCTTCAGACGTCGACAAGACCTTCGACATGGCTTTACCAGCTCAGAGAGCGACTTTGCACTTTTACATCGGGGGGGGGGGGGGGGGGGGGGTAACGCCGCTCCATGGATTCCTGTTTCGTTTCCGGTTCGAAGTGAGTAACCCTCGTTTCATTGACTGTGACGATGTTCGGGAAAAAAAGTCACAATCAGCCTCGTATAGCGCAAACAATTCCACACAGATGATACTTTGCTGCTCTTTATGGTCTTCTGTTAGGCGGTCACGAACCCAGCGAGCAATCACCAAGAGAGTTCAAGTCTTTGGTGTTTCAAGAGGAACCATATTGAAGATTTGTATCGCATACGGGGAAAGTGGAAGGACATCATCCGTTAAGTCAAAATGTGGACGAAAGGACGAAAGGGTGTGTTCATTAATCGAGATGGACGGTCGTTGAAGACGATTGCGACGAAACATAAAAGGACGACAGCTATAAAGGACACTGCAGCACTGAATGTCATACTCGTGAGTCTTGTCAGCTCCAGAAGCAGTCACTAATCACTAATCGGTGATGCAAATGATAGTAACAGGAAAACGTTGCGTCGAAGCCATTAAGTCCTGGACTGTGGATCAATGGAACGGTGTCATTTTGTCGGATGAGTCTCGTTTAACGCTGTTTCCAACTTCTCTGCTACACTACTGGCCATTAAAATTGCTACACCACGAAGATGACGTGCTACAAACGCGAAATTTAACCGACAGGAAGAAGATGCTGTGATATGCAAATGATTAGATTTTCAGAGCATTCACACAAGGTCGGCGCCGGTGGCGACACCTACAATGTGCTCACATGAGGAAAGCTTCCGACCGATTTCTCATACACAAACAGCCGTTGACCGGCGTTGCCTGGTGAAACGTTGTTGTGATGCCTCGTGTAAGGAGGAGAAATGCGTATCATCACGTTTCCGACTTTGATGCCGGCCGGAATGGCCGAGCGGTTCTAGGTGCTACAGTCTGGAACCGAGCGACCGATACGGTCGCAGGTTCGAATCCTCCCTCGGGCATGGACGTGTGTGATGTCCTTAGGTTGGTTAGGTTTCAGTAGTTCTAAATTCTAGAGGACTGATAACCACAGCAGTTTAGTCCCATAGTGCTCAGAGCCATTTGAACCGACTTTGATAAAGGTCGAATTGTAGCCTATTGCAATTGCGGTTTATCGTATCGCGACATTGCTGCTCGCGTTGATCGAGATCCAATGACTGTTAGCAGAATATGGAATCGGTGGGTTCAGGAGGGTAATACGGAACGCCGTGCTAAATCCCAACGGCCTCGTATCACTAGCAGTGGAGATGACAGGCAACTGATCCGCATGGCTGTAACGGATCGTGCAGCCACGTCTCGATCCCTGAGTCAACAGATGGGGACGTTTGCAAGACAACAACCATCTGAGCGAACAGTTCGACGACGTTTAGAGCAGCATGGACTATCAACTCGGAGGCCATGGCTGTGGTAACCCTTGACGCTGCATCACAGACAGGAGCGCCTGCGATGGTGTACTCAACGACGAACCTGGGTGCACGAATGGCAAAACGTCATTTTTTCGGAGGAATCCGGGCTCTGTTTACAGCATCTTGATGGTCGCATCCGTGTTTAGCGACATCGCGGTGAACGCACTTCGGAAGCGTGTATTCGTCATCGCCATACTGGCGTATCACTCGGCGTGGTGGTATGGGGTGCCATTGGTTACACGTCTCGGTCACCTCTTGTTCGTATTGACGGCTATTTGAACAGTGGGCGTTACATTTCAGATGTGTTACGACCCGTGGCTCTACCCTTCATTCGATCCCTGCGAAACCCTATATTTCAGCAGGATAATGCACGACCGCATGTTGCAGGTCCTGTTCGGACCTTTCTGGATACAGAAAATGTTCGACTGCTGTCCTGGCCAGCACATTCTCCAGATCTCTCGCCAAGTGAAAACGTCTGGTCAATGGTGGCCGAGCAACTGGCTCGTCACGATATGCCAGTCACTACTCTTGATGAACTGTTGAAGCTGCATTGGCAGCTGTACCTGTACACGCCATTCAAGCTCTGTTTGACTCAATGTCCAGGCGTATCAAGGCCGTTATTAGGCGAGAGGTGATTGTTCTGGATACTGATTTCTCAGGATCTATGCACCCAAATTGCGTGAAAATGTAACCACATGTTACTTCTAGTATAATATATTTGTCCAATGAATACCCGTTTATCATCTGTATTTCTTCTTGGTGTAGCAATTTTAATGGCCAGTAGTGTAGTTTACGTTCCAAGAGTGAAACATGGCGAGGATTCGGTAATGATTTGGGCAGCTATGTTGTGGTATTTCATGGGCCCCATGGTTACTCTGTAAGCTCGGATTACTGCTGATTGCTTGACCATTTTGGCTGATCAGGTCCATCCTGTGGTACAGTGTTTGTTCCCCAATGGTGACGCTGAGTTCCAAGACGACAGGGCTCCCGTTCACTCAAAAAAAAATGGTTCAAATGGCTCTGAGCACTATGGGACTTAACTTCTGAGGTCATCAGTCCCCTAGAACTTAGAACTACTTAAAACTAACTAACCTAACGACATCACACCCATCCATGCCCGAGGCAGGATTCGAACCTGCGACCGTAGAGGTCACGCGGCTCCAGACTGTAGCGCCTAGAACCGCTCGGCCACCTGTTCACTCAGCTCGCGTCTCCAGGACTGGTTTTACAAGCATGGGTATGAATTATCGCATCTCCCTTGCCGCCACAGTCGCCAGATCTCAATGTTATTCAGCTTTTGGGGTCTACTTTGGAGATAGGGTGTGTGATTGCTACCCGTCTCTACCGTCATTACCTGAACTGGCCGCTATTTTGCAGGCATAATGATATAAAATTCCCTTGCAAACTGTACAGAACCAGTTTTTATCCATTCCGAGATGACTGGAAGCCGTCTTGAATGCCAGCGGGTTTCCTAAGCCGTGTTAGGCAGGGTAATGTGTTGTGTTTGTGATACAATGTGTGTCAGCAATTCAGTATACGGTATCTGTAACTTCTTAATTAATATTTTCGTCAGTGCTGCAAATAATATTTTTATCGTAGACTAATTTCAACCAATTTCGTTCATTCTGAAACCATTACCTATATTAGGAGGTACATTGTACCTTCTATTACAGGTAATGGTTTAAGAATCAACGAAAATGTTCAAAACTAGTCACTAATAAAAATACATATTATCTGGAACTCTGATGGACACATAAATTAACAAATTCCAGAAAACATTGCTATTAGATTAGATTAGATTCAGTTCTCGTTCCATAGACCCAAAAATGAGATGATTTTCGTGGCTGTGGAACATGTTAGAAAGTATAACATAAAAATTGTAGATCATTTGAATATAATACTCACTTCTCGGATCTTTTGCCAGGAGTTTGTCAAGATATGTGAATACATTAAAGTAAACTGGAACTGCTAATTTTACAGAATTATACACTGTCAGAATGAAACAGAGTTATGCACTTCTAATAAATTTGTCATAGACAAAATACCTAAGCTTGACAGTTGTAACCACGTTCTGTCCAAATTGAAAACCATCAGACATTTTTGCTTAAGCTGGTGTAACAGCCCTCTTAAGATATTCATCTATAGAGTAGAAGGAGTACTATGCCAAAAAGTGTTTCAAACTCTGTGTAAACTGTACTTTATTTGAAATAAAATTTTTGATGACTGCTCGCAATTTATTGAAAATGTGTGTTCCTGAATATCGGACCCCTTTTTGGACCAAGGTAATTTTACATCTTTAAGTAAATTGTTATTATTTCTAGCATTGATACTATGTATTCAGTAATTTGTTATCTAATGAATTAAGTACATTCTCTCTGTACATGTAAATAGCCTTCCATCTATCAGAACCCTTAAAGAACCCAAATTGTGACTTGGACAGTACATTTTTTGCAACCCTTAAGAAGATGCTTGAACACGACCTTTTCAAATATTTTCGATGATGTCTCCTTATGTCACTTATTGTAAAGAGGTTTAACTTAAGCATATGTCTGCCAGTCTCAAAGTATTCCACTGATAAGAGATTGATTATACAAATAAATTACGGTAGAACTGAACTCACATGAACACTCTTTGATTAACTTTGTAGATATGTCAGCATAACCACTAACTGATTTTAAGGAATTTATGATAGGTGCTACCTCTTTGAGAGAAACGAACGTCACTTCCATTTCACTGAAGTTATTTGTAGAGACAGATCTCAGATATTCGACTACACTGTTTACTGCAGCTGATAACCCAAAGTTGTCAGTACAGGTAACAAAGTATTTGTTTAAACGGTTTACAACACTTCATGCACTTGTTACCAATTTCTTAATTACTTCTAGAGATATCTGTTCCTCTTCCTTTCTCGAACCACCTGTCTCTGTCTTCACTATAGAGCATATAGTTTTTGTTGTTGCCTGATATAATTATCTTTTCCTCATAATAAAGCTGCTTAGATTTCTGGATTATTTGCTTTAATATTTCGCTGTATTCTTTGTAATGCATTACAGTGCTAACATCAGACAGTAGATACAGTTTCCTTTTTGTCCCACATGATACCTTTATAACTTGTGTAACACACGGTTTATTTTTAGGTTCTGTTTGATTTGAGTTACCTTCAGGGAAAACAATTTCCAAATGAGGAAGTAACTCTATTAATGAATCATTTTTATTTTAGATTTTTGCGTCAGAAGTAGTGTAAACATCTATTCAGTTCATGTCTTTGAACAATCTCATAAAATTATCTGTTTCTGACTGATTTATTACCCTGCAGTACCCATATTTGGTTCAAATGGCTCTGAGCACTATGGGACTCAACTTCTCAGGTCATTAGTCCCCTAGAACTTAGAACCAGTTAAACCTAACTAACCTAAGGACATCACACACATCTATGCCCGAGGCAGGATTCGAACCTGCGACCGAGTACCCATATTTAATAGATTTTGTATCCTGACAAGTTTCGGTGTGATGGTCTGGATAGATGTCTGTCTATTACACATTACAACCCTCTTCAACTGTCGGCGGTCTCTGTCAACAGACGAGTTCGGCCTGTACGTTTTCGTGCTGTACGTGTCCCTTCACCTTTCCACTTCACTATCACATCCGAAACAGTGGACCTAGGGATGTTTAGGAGTGTGGAAATATCGCGTACAGACGTACGACACATTTGACACCCAATCACGTGATCACGTTCTAACTCCGTGAGTTCCGCAGAGCGCCCCATTCTGCTCTCTCACGATGCATAATAAATTCAGTGCATTAGTATTTGTAAAATGACTCTTAGTGTTCATTAAAAAATGACGATCATTCTACTTGGGACCTGTGGAATTGTACATTAGCTTACTTGTTTTAGTTGTAAATATTTGTCGTGTATTGTTGTTTTTCTGACATGTTCCACACCCTGGAGGACCTTCTCACTACGGATCAATTGGAATGAAAGTAAATCTAATCTAATCTAATCTACTGAGGTCGCTGATATGGAGTACCTGGCTGTAGGTGGCAGCACAATGCACCTAACATGGCTCTGTCGACTATGGGACGTAACATCTGAGGTCATCAGTCCCCTAGACTTAGAACTACTTAAACCTAACTAACCTAAGGACATCACACACATCCATGCCCGAGGCAGGATTCGAACCTGCGAGCGTAGCGGTCTCGCGGTACTAGACTGAAGCGCCTAGAGCCGCTCGGCCACTCCGGCCGGCGCACCTAATATGAAAAACGTATATTTTTGGGGGTGTCCGGATACTTCTGATCTCATAGTGTAACTCTATTCGTAACATATTTTGCAGACTGTAACCACATACACCAGTAATAGTGAACCTGGTCGCTACCACCCATTAGTGAGCGTTCCAGCTGTCAAAGCGATCGGTAGATGGTAGAGTTTTTAAAAGCATTGTCATTAGGTTTTTACAAAATTTAAACGTACTGTATCTGGTAAATAATTACTGTTACATGCTTTAGCTTGCTGTAAAAATGGATGTTAGGTAGAAAAGGTTGAATACTCCTGAAATATTCCACTGAACGTACCTACAAAACTGTATCATTCTGCAAGAAATAGTTCAGGAGATAAGACATCATAACTATTTAGATGCGTGAAAAACGCAGTGCAGATTGCCTAGGCTGTACTCATACGGTGTTTTACAAGGAGTTTTAGACACGGGAGTTCGATTGTACAAAGAATCGGGGGCGGAGATTACTGGTAGGATAATTTTGAAGACCTAAAATATTCCGACACAGACTAGGAGTTTTCCATTAGAAACGCCTTCAACGTGGGTTTGAAGCCTGCCGTTTATCTCAAACACCCCTCAGCTCTTTCGGAAGCCTTTCCAAATTGTGCGTCACAAAATGCTGCCGTGCTCGACATTTGTTAAGATGCGCTCAGCACGTAAAAATTGACCGCCTACCTTTTATTGAGCGTAAGAATACCCAGCTCTTTAAATAGCTTACATGAGTTTGTTGAATTAGCACCACGTATGGTAGCCGTTAATTATTAACTTCCTGCATAGTAGATGTAATTGTGAACATCACTTGAGCTATACACTAAGTTGACAAATGCCATGGGATACCTCCTATCATTGTGTCGGACCTCCTTTTTCCCGGCCTAGTGTAGCAACTTGGTATAGCGTGGAGTCCACAAGTTGTTGGAAGTGCCGTGCTAAACCATCCTGCCTATATAACCGTCCATAATTGCTAACGTGCTGCCGGTGCAGGATATTGTGCGCGAACTGACCTCTCGATTATATCCCATAAATGTTCGATGATCCTCCTGTGCCGGCCGGACTGGCCGTGCGGTTCTAGGCGCTACAGTCTGGAACCGAGCGACCGCTACGGCCGCAGGTTCGAATCCTGCCTCGGGCATGGATGTGTGTGATGTCCTTAGGTTAGTTGGATTTAATTAGTTCTAAGTTCTAGGCGACTGATGACCTCAAAAGTTAAGTCGCATGGTGCTCAGAGCCACTTCAGCCATTTTTTATCCTCCTGTCGAGCGATCTGGGTGGCCAAATCATTTGCTCGAATTGTCCTGAATGTTCTTCAAATCAAAAGTGTGTAATTGTGGTTCACTGTCATCCATAAAAATTTCATCGTTGTTTGGGAATATGAAGACCATGATGGCTGGAAATTGTCTCCAGGTAGCCGAACATAGCCATTTCCTTCCAATGTTCGGTTGAATTAGACCAAAGGACCCAGTCTATTCCATGTAAGCACTCCCACACCATTATGGAGCCACCACCAGCTCGTACAGTGCCTTGTTGACATCTTGGGTCCATGGCTTCGTGGGGTCCGCGCCACGCTCGAACCTTACCATCAGCTCTTACCAACTGCAATCGGGTCTCATATGACCAGGCCACGGGTTTTCAGCTTTCTATGGTCGAACCGACATGATGACGAGCCCAGGAGGGGCGCTGCAGGCGATGAGCTGTTAGCAATGGCACTCCGCTTCGGTCGTCTGCTGCCATAGCCCGTCAAGCGATATTTCACCGCATTGTCCTAATGGGTACGTTGCTAGTACGTCCTACATTGATTTCTGCGGTTATTTCACGCAGTATGGCTTGTTTGTTAGCACTAACAACTCTAAGTAAAGGCCTCTGCCCTCGGTCGTTAAATGAAGGCCTTCGGCCACTACATTATCCATTGTGAGAAGTAGTGCCTGTCATTTGGTATTCTCGGAACGCTCTTGACACTGTGGAAATAGGAATACTGAATTCCCTAACGATTTCCGAAACGGATTGTCCCATGTGTCTAGCTGCAACTACCATTCCGTGTTCAAAGTCTGTTATTATTTCCCGTCGGACACCTTTTGACATGCACTACCTGAGTAGAAATGACAGCTCCACCAATGCACTGCCCTTTTATACCTAGTGTATGGGATACTACCGCCACGTGTATACGTGCATATCGCTATCCCATAAGTTTTACCACCTCAGTGTATAGCTAGACTTTAGTGAGTTATTATGCAGCCAGTGTAAATGAAGTTTCTTCGCAAAATAAGAGCAGAAAACAACAGCTTACTCTGCAGCACTGACCTGAAACCATGTGCGCAGAAAGTGTGCAATAAAGCGAATAGCGAGCGTCCGGGGAGAAGCGAACCGCTATCTGAAATCGTTACGGCGCTCCACGACTCCGACCCCGTGATTGCAGTATGGAGCGGACCACGGAACAAAGGCGCTAACGGTGTTCTTCCAAATATTACACTTAAATTCGACCGGCTGATAAAAATAAGAAATTTTACTAGAACATTACCTCTCCAGCGACGTTTGTTCGAATCACCCATTTTTTATTAAAGAACAACCTGTCCTCATTATTTAGGGAACCAGCTCCTACGCAGAAAACAGTCGCGACTGCTGATGCATGTAGGTTCCAGGATCTGTCCCCGGTAATCATCCGACATTATTTTCCAATTATTGCAGCACTCCAAGACCAAATATAAGACAGCACGGTACGAGGGCAACGAGTAACTTTTTTTAGCCTAACAGCGAAAGACTGAGGTTTTAGATAAAAATATACCTATGTTTTCACATAGTCCCCATTTTGATATCAAACTGATATCAAATTGATATGCAAATTAATTAATTTGATCAATTAATTCCCACCCCCCTCGATCGCGCCCATCCCCACCCCCACTCTCAGATGACGTCATGTGTTTTTCCAGCCTGCACGTTTTTCAGCAGTCGGATTACATTCACCAGGTAGGTCAAATGGGACTCCGTGGAAGGAAGACAATGTTCTTTTTCAGGAACACTATTGAGAACCAACATTAGAAGCTGACTGCAGAGGGAGTCTATAGCCTACAATATACATTTTGAGAAATGACTGCACTATTAAAAACACGACCATAATGACTATGTTACCGTCACACTGCATAAAAAGTGGTCTTGAGTCTACAGGCATACACGAATCGCTGATAGCGTTACGCTTTCTCTTAGAAATGCTGTCAGCGATTTGCAGTCAAGTATATCCATTCAACCACAAACTTGCGTTGGATCCTGTAGGGGCATCTTTTAATGATTACAGCCACTGGTGAAACATATCCATACCACTCTCATATCTCGAAACGAGTCACATTTTTCGAACCTATCTGCTGAGGATCCCATACAGCAAAAACTCCAGCGTATTTTTTTAGACAGTCCCTCTGCATCTTGTAACTGCTCCTCAGTCTCTGCCCCGCCATCCCTGCAGCTTCGTCCATGTGATCATCCATATTTAAATTGGACCTAAACAGAAGTCAGAGAGCGCTATATCTAAGACCTTCTGCATCCCATGGAGAAACAGGACGAGCTGAGTTAATGCGACAGGACCGCGTTTTGACCACTCGGTGGAAATAGGAACATGTTAGCTTAGCTACGCCAACCGTGTACAGTGTGAAAGGCCAGCACCAAACGAAGCTTTCCGCTCAACACGAGGTAGTAGAAAATACAGTACGAGCAGTTACGGTGGTTTTTCTTGTTGGGAAAATTAGGAAGACTTCACATCATACAGGGCATGGAAGAAGGACAAGGATTTTGATACTGCATTGCGGTATATCTCCAAACTACACACAGGTACTGTAGTCTGAAGGAGATCTGCGTCTCTCAGGGTGCATTCATGACTGTTACCCAAACATTCTCTGCCACCTCAGTATTTTGTACCATCCAACAGAGAAAAACTACGAATTATAAAAACTCCGCTAAGATCATCAACAGAATTTGATGTTACTGTGTGCCTGTCTTCTGATATACCGAAAACAGATACAGTCTGCATGCCGCCACTGACCATATGTGGCGATCCTATTAAATATACAGGTATTGGTTCAATGGAGCAGGTGGCTCGTGATCGAAGTCGCTTCCACAGACCAGTGCAAAGTGTCGTCACCTGTAATGTAGGCTCGTCGGCGTGGCCGAGCGGTTCTAGGCGCTTTAGTCTACGTTCTAGGGGACTGATGACCTCAGATGTTAAGTCCCATAGTGCTCAGAGCCATTTGAACCATTTTTTGTAATGTAGGAGAACCATATCCCACAGATTATCAATCGCAAGAGAGGGTCCCTGTGTTGTTGTTTGATACAGTGTTTTTTTTCTGCTGTAACACATCCAAGCAGTGCATGAATATAGCTACATGCACTGCCATCATTTTGTTTTTTCCATCACAACTTCGAGGTCTGTGTCCGATGCTAAACCGACAATAACACATTTCGATCCATTGGCTCTTATAGAAAACAGAACATCGCATGGTGTGAATTATGCTGCTACTGCTTCAACAATACACACAGGATGACTGAAATAAAAGACAGAATCGGTGTTTCTTAGCGAAAAAAAAATGCAGAAGACACCACGGCATATGGAAACTGGTAGAGTTCTGTGGCATTGTGGGGAGTTTCCAAAGAGCTGTCTGAGGCCGACTGATGACCTCTGCATGTAAAACCATCTTTCACAGTGACGTGGTAGCAGATGTCCAGATTCCCCGTTTCGATTGATCCGTCATCTTGCAGTCACGTGCGCGATCACTGCTTCGGTGCAGGCCATCCTCGGAGGGTATTGAGGCCACTAAGATCCTCTCTCCATCTGAAACAAGTGATGTCAGTCAGTCATCATGTGGTAATCAAAAGCGCACCGTTGGATGGATGGAATGGAAAAGACGATGTCGATTTACTATAATAAGCACCACAGTTGATAATGTGACCAATTTCCCCAATTTTAGAAGTTTTTCCGTAATTTCAACACCGACCAATGAGGCGGCAGCATGCTTCGCTGTTTCTGTACCATCACTAAGTCAATACTACTCCACTACTGCCGGCCGCAGTGGCCGAGTGGTTCTAGGCGCTTCAGTCTGGAACCGCGCGACCGCTACGGTCGCAGGTTCAAATCCTGCCTCGGGCATGGATGTGTGGGATGTTCTTTAGCTAAGGACACTTTATAAAAATTTATAAGGCGGTTGAAGATAACTTTGGGGTCACACCTGGGGTTTTGACCCGACATATATGAATTTATTACTTTACATTTCATGGTCATCCACTTTAAATATTCTATCCCAACCGTCTTATCGCTGCCGACAAAAAATTACTGTTTCCCTGGTTCCAGGTGCTTTCATGTCAACTTTTTCTCGTATTCCTCTTGCTGTCGCATACTTGTTCCCATGCAGAAGAATTGTCCTGCACCAAGCAGAAGACAAGCATGTACCCACTCATACCTCTCAATTCTCCCTCTATTTCGGCGTATTTTCCCTTAATTTATACATATTTTTCATAATTTTTCGTAATTTTATCAATTTTATGTCACTCTGCCCATGGGATCATGACATCACTTCTTGCCACGTATTCTAAAATTGCTTGTAAATGTAGTACAGCTGTCAACACCTAGGGCGAATGCACTATTTTTCTGATCGGACAGCACGCATATCACTGTTTTCGAATGCATCCAGTCACCGCCAACCACATACTCTACAACTACAGTGTGTTTGCTATATTTTCTGGATGTCTGTGTCTTTCCGAGAAATACGTTTAAAAGATTGCAAGAAACAGTTGCGTTGACGTTAAATAAAAGTATTCTCCATTGCAGAAAGACAGGCCTGTTGGAGGCGTTGTAGGCCTGCCTAGCCTGTGTGAGATTGCCACCTAGGTGCGCCACCTGACCATTAGGGGCAGGCTGCGAGGTTGGGGCTGTGTCACTATATTTTAGACGAACAAGTTGCACTTGTGGCTATCGTCCTTTTGTCTCCTGTTGTTTAGTTGATTATTACACACACTTTTGTGGTGGCGAAGGACCATCACCTCAAGGCGGTCAGCGACCGCGGCGAACTTGTGCCATGCCAGGACAGAGGCCGCTAAAAAGCCGCGAGGCGCTCGGCAGAACAGCTGGCCGTTTAAAAAAGCCTGCCCCCCCCCCCCTCCTTACGTGGATGGATGGAGGGAGGGGAGGTATGAGGGGAGGTAAGAGGGGCCTCTAATTTTCAGCAGTTTATGAGCGCCTACCGAGGAGAATGCATGTTCAACTATCACCCCCTCTGCAGTCTTTTAGGACTTTTCCCCAGTACATATGTCGCATTGTGACCCGAAATGCTTTATTTTTCATGACAATTTCTAAGTGTAATTAGAGCAAGGATGCATTTAAAATGGCTCTGAGCACTATGGGACTTAACACCTTAGGTCATCAGTCCCCTAGAACTTAGAACTACTTAAACCTAACTAACCTAAGGACATCACACACATCCATGCCCGAGGCAGGATTCGCACCTGCGACCGTAGCAGTCCCACGGTTCCGGACTGCAGTGCCTAGAACCGCACGGCCACCGCGGCCGGCAGGATGCATTTTTTCCATCAGTTGTGGTAGTTTGAAACGACCTCAGTTAGCTTGGCTGCAGGATGATAGTTGAGCAGGCGCCTATAGCGGACTCTGACGTCAAATAATGATAGACACAGTCCTCAGCTGTATGCTTACAGTTAATACAATTATTAAACTCCTCTCTATCCAACACCAGCATCTCGTCAGTAGAACATCTTTCCTGCCAAAAAGAATAAAAATTATCTTTACACCCCAGCCTTTTTCCTGTCAGCTTGTACGTGAAGGGTAAAGTTTGAGTGTGGCTGTCAGTAGTTTGAATGGTATTGCGAAATTTTTTGCCAGCAGGATAACACCTCAGTTGTACGGGATCGTCAATTTTTGAGCTGTATTGCGATTTTAGGGATTCCTTGTGTAGCGCTATGTGTATAGCTGTGTAATTAGGACTGATCTGTTTGATTAATTACATAATTATGACCTTCTGCATCTGGGCAGAAGGACCAGGGTTCGAGCCCCTGAAAGGACACTGTCAATTTAATTTCCCGCCTATTCCCGGGCGGGGAGTAGTGTGAAATGTCAGCACAGCCCTGGGACAAAGAAATTCCCACCAAAATTCGAAGTTCCAGCCAGAATTCGAATTACCGCCGGAATTCGAACTTCCTGACAAAATTCGAAATTCCCGCCAAAATTCGAAATTCCCGCCAATAGTATAGGTAGGAAGAAGGGGAGAGGCTGGGGCCCACGTGCAGGCTGAGAAAAACACATGACGTCAGCAGGGTGTGGGGATAGGCATGGTCAGTGGGGGGAATTAATTGATCAATTTAATTAATTTGCAAATCAGTTTGATATCATAATTGGGGTGAGAGCCCCATTACCCTAATACTGACTACCATGATCGCTTTATTGGACATTAGAAGTTTTACAATCGCAACTCATCCCCATGTAAGAATAGGTCGAAGATTGAGTCTGCCAAATACATTACAGAGAGTGATATTCTCCAACAATTCATTCTTCAGATTCATATTTTTTCCCCATTGTGAAAACACGTTTATAGTCGGCAGCAACGTTCTGATTAAACATTTTTTTCCTATTGTACTCCTGATCTTCTCTTGAACGTTTTGTTATCCTACTAATTTAGCAGAATTGTATACCATTCGCTAGATACTGTTTTACTCTTCGCAGTGTACATAATAACAAGATATGTTTCCGCATCCCAGAAAATACTGTCTATAACCATTCTGAAAGATGGAATCAAATTTGCTTTTTTTAGTCCTGGGACACTGACTTCGACCCACTGCTTTTATTGTCGTTTCCTGCCTGGCGTGAAGTCATCGACTTACGTCTCATCCTACGTTTACCTGCAATACTACTTCCTGTAGACGAAAATCAAATAGCGGAAATCAATTTTCCGCTGAAGAATTTACATGTTAAGGTCTGAATCGATTTTGCTAGTCCAGTATGAGATCAGTTTCCCTATCGTCAGTTGTTTTACGACTCTTAAAATCAGCTACTCGATTTCCGATTTTATCGGCATGATGATTATTCCTCTTCAGTTAAATATAGGAGGTACATAACTTTTGCTCAGTCTAATATTTATTCTTCTTCGCTGCACAAAAAGTACAGTTTAGTCGACCTCATAGAAATTCCAAGGACGTTTCAAAAAGAGTTCGTTTACATGGAAGCGAATATCGACTGTGTAAGAGGATAGCCTGCAGATAGAAATACATTTCCAAATCGATTTTGGAGTGATTACACGACAAATCAGAATCGATATGGGGGGAATAGGTTTACCAAAACCTATGGTGGCTTAAGGGGAGTTAGAATGGAAAAAAAAAAAATTTCACATTTTCGGATTCTTATCTCATTATAAAATTCGCAATTTTCCGAATAAAATGATACATATCACTTATAAACTCACATAGGAAGTATTTTATTTTATTTTTTAAATATAATCTACACCCGGTTGAAAATGTCAAAATTTTTACATGAATTACTTAAAGATCTAGCAAAATCGGTAATTTTTCATATAGAAGGCTGTGGATTGCTGTTTTATAAAGGTCATGTCCAGAAGAGGATGGGCACCAGGTTGAGGAAGTCCAAAATTTGAGAGACAAGAAACTTTTTGATGATAAAACCATAAGAGGCAGGCTGACAGACAAAATGATTGATGGGTCAAATGGCTCTGAGCACTATGGGACTCAACATCTTAGGTCATAAGTCCCCTAGAACTTAGAACTACTTAAACCTAACTAACCTAAGGACATCACATACAGCCATGCCCGAGGCAGGATTCGAACCTGCGACCGTAGCAGTCCCGCGGTTCCGGACTGCAGCGCCAGAACCGCACGGCCACCGCGGCCGGCAAAATGATTGATGGCCATTAAAAATAATACCGAGGATTTGCTGAAAATGGCAGTCATAGACTGTGCGGTTGATCCCGGCGGAGGTTCGAGTCCTCCCTCGGGCATGGGTGTGTGTGTTAGTCCTTAGGATAATTTAGATTAAATAGTGTGTAAGCTTAGGGACTGCTGACCTTAGCAGTTAACTCTCCTAAGATTTCACACACATCTGAACATTTTTTGCTGAAAATGAAGCAGGCAGTATGGGCTACCTTCTTCCACAGACTGTCAACTGATGAAAAACCAGTACACCACCTATGCCCTCCTGGACCTGGTTGATGGTGCAATTACCGCAATGCCCAGTATTCAAACAGTTCATACAGCCATAAACATTCCATCCCAGCAGCAGTCATGGATCTCATAAAACCTATTTACAGATGCCTGGCAAATCCTGAATTACTGAAGAAGTGTCTGCGTGGTCAGACTCAAAATCCCGATGACTTATTCAATAAACTTATATGGACTCGCTTACCAAAAACTGTTTTTGTTGGAACGACGACACTAAAGTGGGGAATCAGTGATGCTGTTATTGCTTTTAATGATGGCAATATTGGTAGGGTGAAAGTGCTACAGCATATGGGAATTAATCCTGGAGCAAACTACATCAGAAAACTTGAACGGATGGACAAGGTTCGCATTGATAAAGCAGAGTATGCAGCACAGTTGGCCACTAAGAAGTCCAGAAAGATGAAAAGAAGAAAAAACTTGGAAAAAGATCAAGAGGATGATATACGGTAAGGTGTAGGGTGCTTCTGAATGACTAAAAATAAAAAAATTAAGGATATATTAAGTGAGTTACAGTCCTTTGAAACTTTAGAAGCCGTTTCTGAAAATTTACATTTTCTGTTGCATTAATTCCAAAATCTCAGAAACCACTTAGAGTAGAGTATTCAAATTTTCAGGGAGTTATAACATACATATCTTCAGTCTACTGAATTAAAAGAAGAACATTATGTTACATATATTTAATATTATTTAGGATAACGTACAAAAAAGTACATAAAATTTTAACCGCGTAGTTAAAAAATTGTATTTCCGAAAGCAGTGGCTGAACTGCAATTATTGTAGTTCGGTAGACTCAGAACATACAATTTAACGTCCTGTTAAAGTTTCATGTCAATGGCTATAGAGGTTCCTGAAGTACAGGGAAGCCAAGTCACTAAATTTAACATTGTCGGGATAGGGCGTTCCAACTCCCCTTAAATGATTACTAAACTTTGCGCCATCGTATTGGAATAAATTCCAAACCTCTCCGCAGTGTCTCGTGAAATGAGAGCGTGTGAAACTGTTGGTGGTGATTCGTCCATCGGATGGGTAAGTTTAGCTCCAAACCCCAGTTGGCTCTATTCGAAATGATATCTGCTATGTGTCGGCACCAAGTTTAACCTCTTCCCTCCTCTCATCACCGTGCAAAATAAACATAACACCATGCTCGACAGATACACTTACGGCTCAGCTCGCACACCACGGAGAAGCGGGCCATTGCGTTCATGGGTAGGAAGGCGTTTCCGATGGAGCGGCTGAAAGTACGTCTCGGGGTCTCCCACCCAACATTGCAACACAACTCGTAATTTCTTTGGTCAATGATCAACAAATTGCACAAAGCCTCGTGCTAATTAATTCACCCCTTTAAAATGTATCACAACCTTTCCTTTAATAGTACATATAATCACCTACAATCACCGATCGTTTAACTAAATGTTGAACACTTTGTCATTACTTTAATCTGAGATTGTAGATTTGGGACGTCTTTCACATGAATCATCTTCAAGGTACGTTTGGCTACACTTGTCCATTTCCTAACTCAACTGCTAGTAACTTTTAATGAATTGCCAATGTCGATAAGCAGCACGAAGAAATCATGTTCTAGTGTATCCCCTGGAACGAAATATATGTAGGACTATTTCAAGAAGTTATATGAACAAAGCTACTCTGTGGTCATTTGAACATAACAACAACAAAAAAGCAACAGCCTCCTTGTTAACCATGCTGGCCGAGGCGAGTTCTCGGTAAAGAAAGGATCGCACACATGGTTGTAGATTTTCAACTGCACGTTTTCCGCTGCCATGTGTTGCATTTTGTTGGTGTTTAAGGCATGATACTGCTCACATAGCAATGGTGGTCTGTCGCCGTGTCAGTGGTTACTGTGATCCTTAACGGAGTTTTTTCGGCTGGAGGTATAGCATGGTATGTGGAAAGATTGCCACAGAGTAAGCATTGAGCGACGGACAGGCACGTTATTTTTATTTATTTATTTAACCCGATATGATTAGGGCCATCAGTCCTACTCTTACATCGAACCAGGTTTTCACACATATAGTATTAAAATGATATGAGTGTCATAAGTGGCGGTGTGAATAAATAATACTGACAATAAACTAATAAAGTAAATGCTGGCGGTACTGCAGCTGCTGCCACTGATAATAATAATAATAATAGTCGCTGATATAAAAAGAATTTATAGGTGTACAAGAGAGTAATAATTAATTTTGCTGGGAATTTCAACTTCCACTCGCACCTTCTCTCCACCGACGCTGCGCACTGAGTTAATCCGGAGCCTCACAGGGAGAGATAGGCAACGCGTATTGAAAAAGAAGTTGCGAACCAGAGCATCAGTCATAAGTACTTTCTGTACAAGGTCAATTAGGTTGTGGTCTTTTGCCATTCTGTGTCACATTAGTTTAGTTACTTCGTGCCGGCCGGCCGCGGTGGCCGTGCGGTTCTGGCGCTGCAGTCCGGAACCGCGGGACTGCTACGGTCGCAGGTTCGAATCCTGCCTCGGGCATGGGTGTGTGTGATGTCCTTAGGTTAATTAGGTTTAAGTAGTTCTAAGTTCTAGGGGCCTTATGACCTAAGATGTTGAGTCCCATAGTGCTCAGAGCCATTTGAACCATTTACTTCGTGCCACATCGCTGAAGGCATGTACTGTCTTAAAAAGGTGAACTACGCACTGCAGAGAATCGTCATGTAGCTTCACATTTGTTCTATGACACAAGAAAGTTGTTTATCTCCGCCTGTTATGAGTACTTTGACAGGGAACAGTAATTACTTTGCGTTATAATATTTTTTTTTGCATGCGTGCAGTCGAAACTCTTTATCACTGTCTGCTTGAACTCATTTTATACGTACAACTTTTGTGTCATTTACCGGTACGTGCCCAGGAAGCTATCAGTTGCGTTCTTTCAGTGCAACAGTAAATCTCTTGGTCAACTATATTATTTGCGAGATGGACACATAATTTTGTTATACGAAATAAAAGAAAAAAAGAAAGTAATGGGAAAATATATACATTTCAGATGCATTAAGTAGTGTGTGATCTACGAAATTAAGTACATCGCTCGATACAGACAGTGCCACAACACAAGTAGGTGATGCATGCTCTCGCACGCGTCTCCATTACGTACAGAAATAAGTCTGTTTATTTTGAATGTCCCAACACAGAGGCATTTTTTTCAGTTTAAGAACATATCGATGAGTCGTACGAGACAGAGCAAGCCCTGATACTCGCAAAAGTTACACCTCTTGCTTTATTTAAATCTGAACAATACTATAGAAAGTATCGACCTTACTAGGAGGATTTTAGCCGAGAAAAACTACCGAATCTAATTTCGAGGGGCTCAGTATCTCTCTTGAAGCTTATTTTTCTTTTGTTCTTTAGCCAATAGCTATGGTTGTTATAGCTTTCTAAATCGCCAGCTATAATTTGTTGCGTTTTCTTTTTATACAAATCCGAAAAACGCGGAGGAAGCGTCGTTAAAACTCAAAGTGTTCATCAAGCGCGGGCCAGATCAAAATACACATGCTTAGAGCCGGCCCCGGTGGCCAAGCGGTTCTAGGCGCTTCAATCCGGAACCGTGCGACTGCTACGGTCGCAGGTTCGGATCCTGCCTCGGGCAAGGATGTGTGTGATGTCCTTAGGTTAGTTAGGTTTAAGTAATTCTAAGTTCTATGGGACTGATGACCTTAGATGTTCAGTCCCATAGTGCTCAGAGCCATTTGAACACATGCTTAGAAAAAACAAAACACCTTGTACGACTAGAGATAGGACGTGCATATTCACAGAACATGTGCATTAGTATGTTCTGAAGAAATGATAAGCATTTCAGTCACGTCGATTCAGCATGTGTCCTGTTGCATAGTAGGCACAGGATCCGCCATGGGCCCTGATAACTTGGCCCATGCGTGATGGCATCGGCGCTTACGAGGCGTCAATGTCACCCTGTGGTACAGCCATCCATGCTGCATTCACCTGGTTCCAAAGTTTATCTGTGGTGGTTGCCATTGCGTCACACCGCTGCATCCTTCGTTTCGCCAGATGCCACACATTTTCGATTGGCCACAAGTGTGATGATCTGGCGCGCCGGGGCAATAGGCTGGCATCTTGTGACACCAAGAAGGCACGTTTCTTGCAGCAACATGTAGTCGTGTATTGTCTTGCTCAAAAATGGCGTCTGGGGTGTTGTGAAGAAAAGGTATGTCTACAATTCGAAGGATGTCATTCACGTAGATCACACCGCTCATAGTGCCCTGGACGCACACCAGCTGTGATTTGTGATTGTACCCAACAGCACTCCACTCCATAACGCCTCGAGTCCGCGCTGTATGTCTTTTTTGTGAATGCAGTCATTGTGATGCCGCTCCCCCTGCCTGCGGCGAACTAAAATGCGGCCATCATTTTGAGACAAAAAGAACCTGGATTCGTCCGGATACACTGTATGATGCTATTCCTGTTCCCAATGACGTCGTTCCATTCACCACTGCCACCTAGCATGTTGCTGCATATTCGCCAAAGGTAGGCAGAAAAATGGACGACGCACACGTAACTCCTGTCGTAATAAATGGCGACGGACTGTCACTTCTGAAAGTGTACGATGTTTTACGCTGTTCCACTGTTACGCCAGAGCCGAGGAGGACGCAGATCTGTCCTGCAATGCCATTCGGATGAGGGATGGTCTGGCTGGTACAATCTGACTCATCTCGTCGTGTTCTACGGCCTTCCGTGAACCATTCTGCACACACCAGTTGCGTTGCCGAAACACTTCGTCCCGTACTAGCAGCAGTTTCCTGGACGGATGCATCACATTCTCTCATGCCGATAATGCGCCCTCTTTCAAACTCACTCATCTGACGGTACGGTTCGTGCATACGTCTGCGATGCATCCTGCACGTCTGCTCAAGTCACACTCATTCATTACCTTCGCCGCGCTGAATTAGCCGAGCGGTCTAAGGCGCTGCAGTCATGGACTGTGCGGCTGGTCCCGGCGGAGGTTCGAGTCCTCCCTCGGGCATGGGTGAATGTGTTTGTCCTTCGGATAATTTAGGTTAAGTAGTGTGTAAGCTTAGGGACTGATGACCTTAGCAGTTAAGTCCCATAAGATTTCACACACACTCATTCATTACCTTCGGTTTATAGCGACAACGAGAGCCGTAGGCACATTTTACCGGTAGATGGTGTTTCGCCGCGATATCGATGCTTACAATGAACCCGCGGCCGACATGGTTCAAATGCTAATCATTTCTGCAGAACATACTAATGTACATTTCCTGGGAATATGAACGTCCTATCTCTAGTCGTTCCAGGTGTTCTGTTTTTTTTTTCTGAACATGAGTGTACGTAACAAGTAAATAAAATATGGCAACGAATCACCTGGCCCAACGGCTACACGTCAAGCATACAATAATTTCCACAATAGCATCCTGACGAATTATTTATTAGAAAATCGTAGTACGTTCTGTCAGGTGTAAAATCATTGAAGAGATCCAAATCTTCCGTAAAACCTCAGTGGTGTTGAAACTGAGGATAAGAGAAAGGAATCTCAAATATTAAATTCCGCATTTATAAATGCGGGCTATTCAGGAATGAGAATATTAAGACACCGATTTTTCAGCACCACAATGACATAAATGAGAGAGATTGAAATAACCATCCACGGCATTAAAAAACCATTAACACTCCAAGAAGCGAACGAGAAAGTGGTCGCTGACTGAACTATTAGTTTTTAACAGTGTTACACAGCGGAATTAGACATTTTCCTATATCATATTTATGGAGGATATATTGCGCAGCTAACAATCCCGGGAGACTAGAAATCAGCGAAGATTACTCCTCCCTACGAAAGAGTAAAACAACGAACCCACAGTATTTCAGACTAATATTGTAACGTCTATAAGCTCAAACATGAAAAATAAGTTTCTATCAAAGAATCGGCACGAATTCGGGAAAAATCGCTTGTGTGAAACACAGTTTAAGGATTCGCTAACAATATCTTGTTAATGGTAGGTCAGGTCAACAGGTAGGTTTTCTCTTCGAAGATTTCCAAAATACGTTCGACAGTGTACCACATCGTCGATTAATAATCAAGATAAAATAGTACGCACAATTCCGACATACATGAAATTGGCTCGATGATATTTTTGACTAATAGAATCCGTTATGTTATACTGGACGGCGAATATACCACAGAAAGTAACACCCCAAGAAAGCGTATTAGGACCTCTAAGGCTTTCACTATAGATAAAAGGTTAATCACGTATGATCAGTAGCACTATAAGAGTGTTAGCCGACGATGTCTGTGTGAAAGTATGGTCGTTTTGTAAGGAAAAGTGGAAAGGTATGGACAAAATTTCTACTCGGTTTAATGAACAGAATCTCTGTTTAGATGTGAATAAATGTAAGATAACGCCTGTAACAAAGAAAAGGAGACGGATAGTATCTGATTACAAGACAAGTAATGAATATCTAGAGCACGGCACATCCTGTAAGTGTATGGAGGTAAAACTAAGAAGCGATTTAGTATTAGGGAAGGCGAATGGAAGACTTCGATCTGTTGAAAAGTGCTACGCATCTGTAAGGGAAATAGCAGATTAGGCGCTAGTACGGCCAGTTTTAGTGTACTGTTCCAATTTTTGACGCCCAAGAAATGTAAATGCAAATCTTCGTAAGAAAGGCGACATTGTTCTCGAAAAACTCTTCTGGATAAATTCAGAGATCCGGTAGTCGAGATAGACTGTATGACAATTCTGCTGCCATCGCCCTGTACAACCTGTAAGGGCCAAGAGAATACGAGAAGAGAGATCACTCAATACGCGAATGGAACAGGACAAAAATTTACTATTATTGATACGAAGTCCTCTCCGCTACGGGCTGCACAGTGGGTTGTGGAGTATACGGTAGACGTACAACTGCGCCTGGTTCAACCCGGTTGCCTACAATTGCACCCTTGCAGCAAAAACTGCATTTTAAGGAAGTGAAAATAGGTGAGCCAAATGTTAAGAGCGTGAGAGGGAAAAGTCTGCTTCTCATTAGGGATGAAAGCAGGAGCACGGTTGAGCAAGTCAGACGGCGGGGAATCCACGCGCTACAAAAAAACCAGGTATCTCGTCGCTTACAAAGCTCGACAGCTGTTCACCCAAACGTCTCTGGGCCACAGGAGCACCGTTATAGCGTCTCTAGTAGCATCAGAATCACGAGTTTCGTATAGCGGCGTCCAACCAAATAGGGTATATGCTGTATTATGTGCCAAAAAAGAAACAAGTATGTTCTCCTAACAGACAAGGGTTTGAAAGCAAATGCTTCGTGATAACGCTGTAGTAATGGTGTTAATTAGCACAAAGCATTTCCACTGTTTGCCCAAACGTAGCGTATATTAAGACACAAAGGAATTAAAGACATTAGCTGCCAGCAGGCATTGATTTAAATGAATGGGGAAAGTTGAAAATTTGGGCCTGATCGGGACTTGAACCCAGGTCTCCAGCATACTCTTTCCTTTTTCTTTTACATGATTATATGATTATAAAAAGTATGAATGGCAGTTGCCGGCCGAAGTGGCCGTGCGGTTAAAGGCGCTGCAGTCTGGAACCGCAAGACCGCTACGGTCGCAGGTTCGAATCCTGCCTCGGGCATGGATGTTTGTGATGTCCTTAGGTTAGTTCGGTTTAAGTAGTTCTAAGTTCTAGGGGACTAATGACCTCAGCAGTTGAGTCCCATAGTGCTCAGAGCCATTTGAACCATTTGAATGGCAGTTATAAGTGTTGCAAAAAATGTGATTCAAAGGATAAACTGAAATAATTTTGTATATTACTTGTGCTGCTTCAGCCACGAGAATCTTTCTTTAAAAAATTGTGCAACTGTAGCTTTATTACTAGGCAGATGCGCTGACCACGCCATCCGGACACAGCAGTCACCGCGACTGCACGGACTACTCTAGCATGTCTCCCGTTAGGCCCAAATTCTCAACTTACACCACAGACCACTGCCCCTACTCATTAGTCCCGTTACTCACGGCATCTCGCCGATTCCCGTAAAAGTCCGAGCTTGGAGTGCATCTGCACTGGAGCGATCATTGGCCGTCAGTGCCTTAATTATGTATATGTGGTGTCTGTTCGGACATGTCTGAAAGAACAGAAGTATGTGTAGCGTATACTATTAAGTGGAATTATTTTGCCATTATTTAGAAGTTATACTTACACAGAAGTTTGTACGGTTTACTCTCTCACCTTACTGTGTCCTTAACCACTTCTAAGCGGTCAGTATATGCAAGTAACTCGTAAATATTCGCGTAATATCTAAATTATATTTGCAGCTGCAAGAAAGTATATGTGCAGGAGACCAATTCGAAGAAATTAATGAATTATTCCACACCAAGCAGGTTGACCGTCTCTGATTGTTTACCGTGGTTTGTGTTACTGGAGGGAATAAGTATGTAGTGTTGTTACTGTCTTCAGTTCGAAGACTGGTTTGATGCAGCAGTCCGCACAAGTATGTTATGAGCGAGCCTATTCATCTCTGCAAAACTACTGTCATACACATATCCACTTGTACCTGTAGTCAACCTTCGTCTTCCTCTACAATTTTCACCTCCCATACTTCCCTCCATAATCAAATTGTCAACCCCTTGATGCCTCAGGACATAACCTGTCAACTGTTCCCGGTTTTTAATTATCCTGTTCCACAACTTCCTTTCCTCCACAATGTGGCTCAGAATCTCTCCATTAGTTACCCACCTATTGCAGCACATTTCAAAAGCTTCCATTCCCTTCTTCATTGAATTGTTTTGTCTTCCACTATTCACTTCTGTAGAAGGAAATACTCCAAGCAAATACCCTCAGAAAATACGTTTATATTCGATGTTAACAAATTTCTCTTTTTCAGAAGCTCATTTCTTGCTACTGCGGATCTGTCTTTTATATTCTCTCTGCTTCGGCCACCGACATTTGATTTGCTGCTCAAATAGCAAAGCTCATCAAATTATTTTGATGTCTGGTTTCCTAAGTAATTCCCTCAGAATCGTCTTTTGAATTACATCACATTCCGTTACCCTTGTTTTACTTCTGTTTATATTCATATTATAGCCTTTCAGGACGTTATCCATTCCGTTTAACCGATCTTCCAGGTCCTTCGCCGGCCGGTGTGGCCGTGCGGTTCTCGGCGCTACAGTCTGGAACCGCGTGACCGCTACGGTCGCAGTTTCGAATCCTGCCTCGGGCATTGATGTGTGTGATGTCCTTAGGTTAGTTAGGTTTAAGTAGTTCTAAGTCCTAGGGGACTGATGACCTCAGATGTTAAGTCTCATAGTGCTCAGAGCCATTTGAACCATTTGAACCAGGTCCTTCGCCGTCTATCACAGAATTACAATGTCCTTGGTGGACCTTAAAAGCTTTTATTTCTACACCATGAAATTTAATTCCCTTCCCAAATTTCTGGTTGATTTCCTTTATTGTTTGATCATTCAGTAATATCGGAGATAATCGTTAACTCTATCTCACGCGCTTCTCAGCTATGGCCTCTCTTTCATTTCCTTCGATTCTTATAATCGCAGTCTAGTTTCTCTACAACCTGTAGAGAACCTTTCGCTCCCCGTATTTTATCCCTATTACCTTCAGAATTTCAAATAGTGTATCCCCGTCAATAGTGCCAAAGGTCTTCTCTGAATCTACACATTCTATAAACGTAGATTTCTATTTCTTCAGAAAGCGTGGCTCAATGACCGAGTACATTTCTTTCAATTGGACGCCATTTCGGCGACTTGAGTGTCCCTGATCCACTCCATTTATCCAACCGAGCGAATGGAGACCTATACTTTAACGTGTAATCCAAAGCACGTGTCATTCTTGGCGACTCCTCACATCACTGACAAATGAAGGCTATATTTCCATGGTCCGACTGGGATTCATTCCCGCGACTTCTCTGTTACCACTGTCCGATTTCTTCGTTTACCTTCTAAGATAAGACGTGGGATAAGTACTATCTCATGGGTTCCTATATTTCAGCGAAAGCAAAACTGATCTTCCCCGAGGTTGGTTTCAATCAGTCTTCCATTGTTCTGGCAATCAATCGTGATGCAGGATCTGTGATGATAACCGGATGGTGTGCCGTGGTTCTTCAGGGAGACATAATCACATAACTGAAAGAATACGTTATAGGAGCGACAGCTATTGCAATTTGGTTTCTAGCATTCCTGCAAATTGTCATCTCTAATGGCTCAGCTTCATCTTTTAAGTCTACAGGACGTTTCGAAGAAAATGACCTGTTTTTTAGCAGTTTGTTTCTATTGATGGAAAATGCCAAAAGCACGAACAACTTCCAAAATTCTCACAAAAATCCAAAATTGTTGCTGTGTTATTACCGATGCTCTGTGTGTCCACCACAAGCGGACAACATCTAGACTATATCTAAATTCGTAATGCGTTCTATATAACAATTCTTCATGGAAAGAAGTTTTGGTCTCATTTTTATCACGAACTAAATGTGGAACGGAAACATATTCCTTCAGGAACAAACAAGTAAAAGTCACATGGTTAATACCTGGAAATCTTGGAGAAATTAGGACAGTGTTTTGGAATCCCGTATGCTGTATGCAGCGATGAGGTTAAATGTCACTGAGAAATTGTTGTACACCGTCGTGCCACTGAAAGGCAGTTACATTCTACTGGAGTATGGAATCATCACGGTCCTCCTGAAGTTGTTGAAAAAGCCACAGCTGCAAAATTACATGACAGTTTATTCCGGGTGCTATGTATTTCTAAAAAAGAATAGGTTTTACGCGTTTCCATGGGGAATGAAATAAAACACGTTTACTTTAGGCGAATTTCTTTCGTGCTCGCTGAACTCCTGGGGGTTCTGGAGTTCCTGTGATGTCACCGCCAGACACCACACTTGCTAGGTGGTAGCCTTTAAATCGGCCGCGGTCCGTTAGTATACGTCGGACCCGCGTGTCGCCACTGTCAGTGATTGCAGACCGAGCGCCACCACACGGCAGGTCTAGTGAGACGTTCTAGCACTCGCCCCAGTTGTACAGACGACTTTGCTAGCGATGCTACACTGACAACTACGCTCTCATTTGCCGAGACGATAGTAGCATAGCCTTCAGCTACGTCATTTGCTACGACCTAGCAAGGCGCCATAGCATTTGAGATTATACTTCTGTATCATCAAGAGCGATGTTCTACAATTATGGATTAAAGTTAAGTATTACAGCAACTGCGTCCGTTTTTCTAAGTTCTCATTTCCTTGTAATATTCCAGACATCACGCCAGTCTGCGTGATCTTACCACGTGCCTTTCGGCTACCTCCGAGTGGCTTGACTGTCTTGCCAAGTCACTACAGTTGGCAACGAGGATGGGATTAAAAACGGTCTTCTTCTTTATACTTGCTTAAATTACTTGTGTCATGGCTTCGCCACAATCTCCAGATGTACTGTCCGAATTTTATCGCTTGCAGAATCAGCTGGCGCAGGTGTTATTGGATGCCCTTGGACAGCTCGTCCAGGGTCAACGTGCAATGCAAAACGATGCGGCAGCCGCCGCTCCACCGCTCCCGCAGCCACAACACGCAGTTGCACCACCTTTTCGTCCTTTTGATGCGGCACTGGAAAGCTGGACGAAGTGGTCACGCCAATTTGGATTCCATCTCGCCGCCTACAGAATTCAAGGTAACGAGCGGCGGCCTTTTTTGTTAGCGTCCGTAGGCGTCCAGACGTACCGCGTGATAGTGAAATTATTTCCCCGACGCGACGTAGCAACTCTGTCCTACGACGAAATTTTGTCTGCATTAGATGCATATTTCAAAAAATCTGTCAATGTAGTTGCAAAAAGGTATATCTTCTTTCGTACAAAACGTACGGCCGGTCAAACTAATCGGGAGTGGGTTGCAACCTTGCAAGGCCTTACTAGGGATTGTGCTTTTGAGTGTGAATGTGGACTCCCTTATTCAGATACTATGGTGCGTGATGCAATTGCACAGAACGTTTCTGATGTTCCTATCAGGGAACAGATTTTGAAACTGGTCAATCCCTCCCTTCAACAAGTGATGGACATATTGGATCGGCAAGACACACTTGACTTTGCTCAGGAATCATTTGCAACTTCGCCAGCCGTGTGTCACGTTAACCGGCCCGCCGGGCGAGCTGCACGGAACAGTAAACAGGCACAGTAAACAGCCCTCGCGCCCGTCCGTGCAGCTGCCGCCAAGCCTTCCACGACGTGTTCCGAGCCAGCAAGAAAATGCAGTGCTCAAATCATGCCCGCGGTGTGCTACTAGACATTCGCATGAGAATTGCCCGTCACGCCAAGCTATTTGCTTTTTCTGTACTAAAAAAGGACATGTTCAAAGTGTTTGCCAGAAAAAGCTCAGAACGGACACTCACAACCATTCCAGGCCCTTTGCTTTGCGCCGGAATCGAACCAAGGATACTCAGGCTCGTGAACCTTCGCCCATGAACATTCATGTAGTTCATTCCACTCCGCCCAGTGCCACTCTCTCTAACAGTGACTGTGTTCGTCCCACAAATAGTGTGCATCGACATCGACGGAAATCGCGTCAAGTCGCCAGTGCTTCTGTACTAGTGTCTGTTCACGTTGCACGAGACAGTCGCTCTTGTCGTCAGCAGGACAATAAACTTTTTGTAGATTTGGTCTTAAATGGCAATGTGATACCATTCCAGCTCGATACCGGAGCTGCAGTTTCATTGATCAATAAAGACACGTACAAACAACTGGGCACACCTCCGTTGCATGCCGCAAATGTTAACTAGCTATTCCAGTCAGAATATCCCTGTATTCGGACAGTGCAGCCTTCTTGCAACATACAAGTGACAAGCAAAACTTGTCATTTTACGTCCTTCATTATTCTTCTGCAGTGAACTTGTTTGGTTTAGATTTATTTCAGTTGTTTAACTTGTCTATCGTCAATCAGGTCCTATCAGTGAATCAGACTGTGCCTTCAGACAGTGTTTCTCGTCTATGTGAAGAATTTGCAGACATTTTTGCACCGGACCTAGGTTGCGCTAAGAACTATAAAGCACATTTGGAACTGAAAGTAAACGCGCAACCGAAATTTTTCAGAGCGCGCAATGTTCCCCACGCATTGCGTGATGGGGTCGCAAGAACCTTACACGATTTGGAATCACAAGGTGTAATTGAACGTGTGCAGGCTTCTCTCTGGGCTTCACCCTTAGTAATTTTGCCAAAACCTTCCGGAAAATTGAGACTTTGTGTGAACTTCAAGGCAACAGTGAATCCACAACTAGTGATTGCAACTTTTCCTTTACCCCGCCCGGAAGATCTTTTTGACAAACTGTGCCCGGGTAAATATTTTTCGAAGTTGGACCTAGCAGATGCGTACTTGCAAATACCAGTGGACGAAGAATCCCAGCGCGTTTTGGTGGTTAACACGCATCTTGGGTTGTATCGATTCAAAAGACTGCCATTCGGGTGTGCATCCGCCCCTGCATTGTTTCAGCGATATCTGCAAACTGTGCGTTGGTCCCTACTGCAGCAAACTATCTGGACGATATTGTGATCTCCGGACAGATGGAAGAAGAACATTTAGCCAATCTCGGAACGTTATTTCAGGTCTTGCGTCAAAATGGGCTTCGCTTGCGGAAGGACAAATGTGTGTTTTTTGCTCGGGACTTACCCTATCTGGGACAGGTAATCAATGCCCAGGGCATACATCCCAGTCCAGAGCACCTCCGTCCCGTACAAGACTTGCCTTCGCCGCAGAATTTGAAGCAGCTACAGAGTGTGCTGGGAAAAATAAATTACTATAAGAAATATGTGCGCCACGCCTCTTCCATTTCAGCTCCGCTTCATCGCTTACGCCGTAAAGGTGTTCCGTTCGTCTGGACGACGGAATGCGAACGCCCCTTTCGCCAGTTGAAATCGGCGTTGCTTTCCAATACTTGCCTTACGCCATTCGATCCCCAGAAACCCCTTTTGTTGATGGTAGATGCATCGGATTTCGGGATCGGTGCTGTGCTTGCGCACAAAGGTGGTTTGCATGATCGCCCTATTGCCTTTGCGTCAAAATTGCTCTCGTCTGCGCAAAGAAATTATTCACAGATCGAGAAAGAAGCTTTGGCTCTCGTATTTGGTGTTACTAAGTTTCATGATTTCTTGTATGGTCGTCACTTTACCATCATCACAGACCATAAACCCTTGACGTCGCTTTTTCATCCCAACAAGCCTGTACCTCCACGTACAGCGCAGAAATTCATTCGCTGGTCTATTTTCCTCTCGCAGTACCGCTACGATATCTTGTATCGGTCCACTGCTAAGCACGGAAACGCCGATGCGTTGTCCCGTTTGCATGTTGCTGAGGATAGAGCATTCGATTCCTCCGAACTTGCTTGCCTGTTCATTGAAGCGGAAATTCTTTGCATGGCCGAAAGCCACTTCCCTTTGGCAACGCTTACACATCGATTTTGCTGGTCCATTCTGGAATGCTCGATGGTTGGTTGTGGTAGATTCATTCAGTAATTTTCCTTTTGTTGTCCGGATGTCTTCCACGACGTCATCTGCCACCATCCAAGCGTTATCCGCTATCTTTTGCATTGAAGGTCTTCCACAGACTGTTGTTTCCGACAATGGCCCACAATTCATGTCCGCAGAATTTCAGTCATTCTGCAAGGCCAATGGTATTCAACATCTGACATCCGCGCCGTTTTCGCCTCAGTCAAACGGTGCCGCTGAAAGATTGGTCCGGATTTTCAAGTCACAGATGTTGAAGCTGAAAGAGTCGCATTCTCGGGAGGACGCGTTATTGCTCTTTTTGTCCTCGTATCGCACTCAGCCCCGAGATGGTCGCTCGCCGGCTGAGTTGCTCCACGGTCGTCCTCATCGAACCTTGCTGTCTTTGCTACATCCGCTGCATCAGGTTCCTGTGCAGCGGCAGCCACCTGATTTTGCTCCAGGAGTCGTTCCAGGTGCTATGTTTTTCTAAAAAAGAATAGGTTTTACGCGTTTCCATGGGGAATGAAATAAAACACGTTTACTTTAGGCGAATTTCTTTCGTGCTCGCTGAACTCCTGAGGGTTCTGGAGTTCCTGTGGTGTCACCACCAGACACCACACTTGCTAGGTGGTAGCCTTTAAATCGGCCGCGGTCCGTTAGTATACGTCGGACCCGCGTGTCGCCACTGTCAGTGATTGCAGACCGAGCGCCACCACACGGCAGGTCTAGTGAGACGTTCTAGCACTCGCCCCAGTTGTACAGACGACTTTGCTAGCGATGCTACACTGACAACTACGCTCTCATTTGCCGAGACGATAGTAGCATAGCCTTCAGCTACGTCATTTGCTACGACCTAGCAAGGCGCCATAGCATTTGAGATTATACTTCTTTGTCATCAAGAGCGATGTTCTACAATTATGGATTAAAGTTAAGTATTACAGCAACTGCGTCCGTTTTTCTAAGTTCTCATTTCCTTGTAATGTTCCAGACATCACGCCAGCCTGCGTGATCTTAACGCGTGCCTTTCGGCTACCTCCGAGTGGCTTGGCTGTCTTGCCAAGTCACTACAGTTCCCATGCATTTAATTTTACCGCTACGATCAAATTAACGGCGGTAAAAGAAATGTATTCTAATAGAGCTGTTGATGAAGAACACAACCAGCCGTAGGGTGGTACACCAGTATTGTCTCTCCAATGTTAGGCTGCACTCAGATACTGATAGCGATTGGCCAACCAATCTAGCCAATCAGGATCAAAAATGGTTCAAATCGCTCTGAGTACTATGGGACTTAACTTCTGAGGTCATCAGTCCCCTAGAACTTAGAACTGCTTAAACCTAACTAACCTAAGGACATCACACACATTCATGCCCGAGGCAGGATTCGAACCTGCGACCGTAGCGGTCGCGCTGTTTCAGACTGTAGCGCCTAGAACCGCTCGGCCACTACGGCCGACCCAATCAGGAATGCTACTTGCTTTTAGAAGGCAGCTATCCCTCAAAGAGTCGGATCCCTGACATACTCAGCTTCCTCGGAAGTGACGTCAAAATGGTGTGTCATTCGACGACAGCAGGCGACAAATTTCGAGACACGATATTGATTTCCTTGTATCTCGTTGTTTTTCTACTATAACATGCGTTTTACGGCAGTGTGGAGTCTCATGGCAATGGCGCATTGAAGACTTATCAGAAGCACTCACACTTGGTATGTTTTCTTACAATTAAATGTCAATTAATGACGATTTCAGCAGCCGGACGGGGTGGCCGAGCGGTTCTAGGCGACTACGGTCGCAGGTTCGAATCCTGCCTCGGGCATGGATGTGTGTGATGTCCTTAGGTTAGTTAGGTTTAAGTAGTTCTAAGTTCTAGGGGGCTGCTGACCTCAGATGTTAAGTCCCATAGCGCTCACAAGGGAACCTCCCCATCGCACCCCCCTCAGATTTAGTTATAAATTGACACAGTGGATAGGCCTTGAAAAACTGAACACAGATCAATCGAGAAAACAGGAAGAAGTTGTGTGGAACTATGAAAAAATAAGCAAAATATACAAACTGAGTAGTCCAAGTGTAAGATATGCAACATCAAGGAGTATGTAAGCTTAAGAGTGCCGTGGTCCCTTGGTTAGAGTGATCAACTGCGGAATGAGAGGTCCTTGGTTCGAGTCCTCCTTCGAATAAAAATTTTACTTACTTTATTTTCGCAAAGTTACGATCTGACCGTTCATTCATTGACGTCTCTGTTCACTGTAATAAGTTTAGTGTCTGTGTTTTGCGACCGCACCGCAAAACCGTGCGATTAGTAGACGAAAGGACGTGCCTCTCCAATAGGAACCGAAAACATTTGATCGCAAATTCATAGGTCAACCGATTCCTCCACAGGAAAACACGTCTGAAATATTCTATACGACACTGGTGACGGCATGTGCGTCACATTACAGGAATATGTTGTCGACCCACCTAACTTGCACACTTGGCGAATGGGTAAAAAGATTCTTCTACCTTGTCCGATTTAAGTTTTCTTGTGGATGTGATAATCACTCCCAAAAAAGTAATGAAAACATAAGAGTTTGTCGCATAAATGGCAACAAATGAATGCAACAGTTTCACAGTCGCACAGTTTTCCCTGTGCCCTGTCAAAATATACGTTTTTAACGTTTTCAAGTTTTTCCGTGTGTAGACCGTCAAATCCTGCATGTGTCCAAGCAAATCTGAACATGTCCTGGAATTTTGGAGAGCGAAGTTGATCATGTCTGAGTGCATGAACTTTGATAATTGTCTGAAAATAAAAAATTAAAACTTTTCGCTGGAGGGAGGATTGAACCAGGGACCTTCCGTTCCGTAGCCGCTCACAGTAACCACGTGACCACGGTGCTCCTCAGTGTACACGTACCTTGATGTGGCTTATCTTACACACGGACTACTCAGTTTGTATATTTTGCTTATTTTTTTCATAATTCCATACAACTTCTTCCTGTTTTCTCGATTGATCTGTGTTCAGTTTTTCATGGCCTATCCCCGTGCCAACTTATAACTAAATCTGAGGAGGGTGCGATGGGGAGGTTCCCTTGTCAGAGCTATTTGAACCGTTTGAACGATTTCAGCATGGATGATAATAACAGTGAAAACTGTGTTTCCTGCGGTCTTATGAACTTAGAGCTGTAGAGTTACAGAGTAGAAATAAATAGGCTCGTGTCTCTCATCTTCACACTTGTTACAGATCCTTGGACTTTCTTATTAATGTAATACAAGTGTGTTCTGCAATATTCGATGTTATTTACATATACTGACGGCACTACTAGCGCCACTATGAGGATGCAAATTAGGTTTGTTTTAAATACACGCTGTAACGTTCGTGGGAGTTAGTTGAGAATGGGCGTGGTGAGTTTATGTTACTCAAGAATGCCCTTAAGGCGACAAAGGCGCCAGTATCAACTCCTCGCTGAGTTTGAACGAGGTAGTGTAATAGGACTACGAGAAGCTGGATGTTCCTTCTGCGATATTGCAGAGAGACTTGGCAGGAATGTAGTCACTATATATGATTGCTCGCAGCGGTGGTCACGAGAATGTACAGCCGCAGGAATACCGGACTCCGATCAGCCACGTGGCACTGGCGACAAAGAAGACGATAGTGTTCAGCGTATGGCTTTGGTGCATCGTACTTCACCTGCAGCACAATCTGAGCAGGAGCTGGGACCACAGTGACACAACCAACTGTTACTACAGGACAGCTCCGAGTCAGACGCCCTGTAGTGTATATTCCACTGACACCACACCACTGACATTTGTGACTTCAGTGGTATCAAGCGAGGGCTCATTGGAGGGCAGGGTGGAGCTCTGTTGTGTTTTCCGATGAAAGCTGGTTCTACCTCGGTGCCAGTTATGGCCCTGAGTTGGTTAGAAAGGCGACCGGGTTGGCCGAGCGGTTCTAGGCGCTACAGTCTGGAACCGCGCGACCGCCACGGTCGCAGTTTCGAATCCTGCCTCGGGCATCGATGTGTGTGATGTCCTTAGGTTAGTTAGGTTTAAGTAGTTCTAAGTTCTAGGGGACTGATGACCTGAGAAGTTAAGTCCCATAGTGCTCAGAGCCATTTGGTTAGAAAGAGGCCAGCTGAGGTCCTGCAACCAAAGTGTCAGCGTGCCAGACATCCTGGCGCTACACCTGGAGTTACCGTTTGGGGTGCGATTTCGTGTGACAGCAGGAGCGCTCTCGTCGTTGTCTCATGCATCCTGACTGCAGTATTGAGCGTCAGTCTGTAGATTCGACTTGTTGTGCTGCCATCCATTAACAGCATTCCAGGGGCTGTTTTCCAACAGGATAACGCTCGCCCACATATCGCTATTGTAACCTAACATGATCTTCAGGTTGCCGACATGCTGCCTCAGCCTGCTCAGTCGCTAGACCTGCATCCAATCGAGCACATGATATCATCGGACGACAACTCCAGCGTCATTCATAACCAACATTAACCTTTCCAGTATTGACCGATCAAGTGAAACAGGCATGTAATTTTATCCCACAAACTGACATCCGGTACCTAGACAACACAATACATGCACGTTTGCATGCTTGCATTCAATATTCTGGCGGTTGTACCGGTTATTACGTACCAGCATTTCACATCTGCAATGGCTTATCTCGCTCTTAGATTGATCTGCAATCTTGCAATGTGAATCACTTAATTATGTTACCTAGAGAAATGCATTCCCGAAATTTCACGACCCTACGTTAATTATTTTTTGGTGCTGTGATTTTTTCCCGTCTGTGTATAAGAGCACAGCTTCTCAGGAATGAGTTTGTTCTGTTTTGTGGCATCTGTCTGATTACGGAACTGCTGGTAGTACAGTTTGGTTGTGTGTTAGCGAAGCCAGCTAATGTGATTACGGTATCTTAATTGTGGTGGAATACTGATCGGTAGCGTACACCAAAGCCTAGGATAGGTTGGAAGTTGATAGTTTGGTTGTGAGTTGGCGAAGGCTTCAGTTAACTGCATTTATATTCTTAATGATTGAAAATAATAAACAAATTATGTTCAAAAACATGGAGACGCAATGTATAATAAAGGCAAAGTGGCTCAAATGGCTCTGAGCACTATGCGACTTAACTTCTGAGGTCATCAGTCGCCTAGAACTTAGAACTAATTAAACCTAACTAACCTAAGGACATCACACACATCCATGCCCGAGGCAGGCTTCGAACCTGCGACCGTAGCGGTCACGCGGTTCCAGACTGAAGCGCCTAGAACAGCACGGCCACACCGGCCGGCAATGGCAAAGTGGCATAGAGCTAATTTGTATTGTTGCATGACCATTACTGACCATATTTCAGTCACTTGCCAGATCCTAAGATATATGCACCTAAACAACTACATCGTTTTCCTAAAATAAAGTATTCGTAAGTGAATCTGAGGGAAATGAAGATACCGACAATATACTCATCAGTTTTCTGATTAAACAGACAACCTAGATCATGATACGTGGTACAAATCATCCTGTTATTCCACTAATAATTCGTAGGTACATTCATTTGCTTCAGACTGTTAAGTTAAAGTCAAATGTGTAAGTACACTATGGATTAATCTGTTACCACATACGAAATTTATTACAATGGAACCCTGTTTCTTAACACATTTCACTTACACGTCACCGAAAATGCGCGCAGCACTCCATTGAGTCTTGATAGGTGTTCTAACTTTTTACAGATCTCTGTCCAACAGGTGAGTGACGTCACTTACATCGAAAGACAAGTTATAGACGAATGTCACCAGATAGCGTTAGTTCCTTGTGGCGTCATGAACGTTACCCAATCAGCACACTTTCAACCATAGATACTGAAGATACAGATTCACAGTCTAACATCGGCGACAGTCAACTGTGGTACATTGGCCAACCTGATTGTGGTTTTTAGGCGGTTTCCCAAGCACATTTTTCCGAATAGTTGGCTGGGCCCCAAATCCGTCGCATAGGATACGATACGCAAACAGTTAAAATTATGTTAACACAGAGAACTAAGTTTAGACCAGGCTCGTCCAAACTGTGCCCCTGGGGCGCTAGCGCCCGCGATCGCCCGCGGCCAGCGCCCCGGGCGAATCCGTATGTTGTCGCAGTGGCCGAGCCGTGTCGCTCAGCTGGCCGTGCGGACCGCCCGACCGCCCGCCGCGCCTCTCGACCTTATACCATTATAAGACATAACCACGGGTTTGGATATTTTTCTAACTGTGGAAAACGTGTTAGAGTCAATGGATTTAAAATGGGAACGCCTGACCAGTGTAACAACGGATGGAGCCCCTGCGCTGCGAGGAATACGCACTCGACTCCTGGGTTACGTCAGGTCAAAAATGGCTGAAGTCGGCTATTCCTTATTCACGACAGTCCATTGTCTGATATACCAGGAGGCACTTTGTGCGAAGATAGTCAACATAAAAAATGTTATGGACACAGTTCTTCGAACGGTTAATTATCTTCGATCGCATGGACTCACACATCTCCAATTTAAAGAATGTCTGGCTGATATCGAAGTGGAAACCCGGACATCCCCTACCACACCGAAGTAAGATGGCTGAGCAGAGGAAAGGTGCTTCATCGGTTTTTCTCCTTGAGGGGTGAAATGAATACCTTTTTGAAATGAAAGGACGTTCAGAAGAATTACATTGTGATCCTAAGTGGGTGGAGAATTTGGCTTTTTGTGTGACCTTATTGGTCATTTAAATACTTTGAACATTTCACTCCAAGGCGAAAATCACTGTTGCTGATTTAGTGCAGACGATTCAAGCATTTAAAAAAACTTATTTTGTGGGGAAAACAGTTGCGCGAGAAGAATTGTGGACACTTTCCTGCACTAGACAGTGTTAAAGAAGATGTGGATTTTTCAGATTATGTTCACATCATTTGCGAATTACAAGAACAGTTTGAAAATAGATTTTTGGAGATAAGTGAGCTTCAGCCGGCCTTAGATATATTTGTTCGCCCGTTTTCCCTTCGGGCAGAGGACGCCTCACAAGTGCTTCAACTAGAGCTGATTGACCTGCAGCGCGAGATCCGCCTGAAGGACCGCTTTCTTATGTGTAAAAGTTTGGATGACTTTTACAGATGTCTTCCACGAGAGAAATATCCTCTTTTGCACAAGCACGCGGCTAAAGTTCTCTCAATGTTTGGTTCTCCGTATATTTGTGAGCGCTTTTTCTCTCTTTTAAAGCTTGCTAAAACTGAGAACCGTTCATTACTTGGCGATAAAAATTTGACTAATTCTTTGAGGTTAGCAGTCTCACGGAATACGTACCAAACCTAGACAAAATCATTTCCTCGAAAAAGAAAAACGTGTAAAATGTTAACTGTCTTCTTTAACAATGTTGACCGTAAGAATTAAAGAGCTTTATAACCTTAATTCTATTTTTAATAAGTTTTCAAACTTGGTCAGTTAAAATTATTACGTACAAAACAGCAAACTAAGGATCCGATTTCTAAACTCTGAAAAGGGGTACAAAAAGCTGTAGCACGAAGTATAACAAAAAATATTTACTTGTAACTACTAACAGTAAGAATGAGACACTATATCCCTTACATAAAACTATTTCTAAAATAGAATATGTTGTTTACGTTGGATCAGACCGCGGGACAGTCCAGCACACAGCAGTGCTGTGCGGTCTCACTCGCTCCGCATCTCTCTCTCTCTCTCTCTCTCTCTCTCGCTCCTATGCCGACACTAGCGACAGAGGGTCGCGGACGGGGCGCTGAACTACACTGCATTGCGCCCGCGGGGCGCGGGCGCACCCGCCGGGCGCAATTCTTAGATGAGCCTGGTTTAGACGCTTCACAATCAGTTGACGCAGACGACTTCCCACCCACAGCTTACCTTCAGGACTGTGGCGTCAGGAAGGGCATCTGGCCACATAGTTAAAAAACAAAGTAAAATTTTATAAATTGTGAAAAAGCTAAACCAGTGGTACATAGGGTAAACGCTTGGGAAAAGAAAACTAAGCATGAGTGTTCCTCTACAATAACAATCGATTTCGGTCTGTATTTGGACCATCTTCGGATCATAAATGCAGTAGTCAGTTGTAGTTCATGCTATAAATGCAACCCCTTATTGGAAGTTTGGAATTTTCGACTGTTGTAAAGTCTGCAAAAAATTTATTCTTTCAATCTGGTCTTTACTATTCAGTCTGTAACAGTTTTACTGCAATGGAGCATTTAGAATTTATGATAAAGGATCTCACTTACATCTCATTTGTAAGATGCAAAGCTGATTACTACTTTCATAATTCGAGGTTGGTGCCAGTATAGACTGAAATCAATTGTTCTAATTAAGAAGGAATATAGCTGTGTATTATACAATACGCTTCAAAAAACACTTATTCAAAGCTGACGAAGTCGAGATACGATAAATACACTTATTTATCAGAATGGAGTCCCGTTTCCACATATAGTTATCCTCGTTGCTGTAATGAGCATTCACAGTTCCTTCGGGACTTGCTGTGCAATTCAAAACAACTGTAGACTTTAAATACAATTACATAATTACAAATCATTGAGATACGGCAATGAGTCAATACGTTATGACACTCTTTTTTTCCTGGCCTTTATCCCGTATCTTCACTGGATCGGCACTCTAATTTTCGGATTTAGCAATGTTAGTGGTAGGGGGTGGCCGGATGCCTCTCCTGTCACTTTTTTAACTTTTGTTCTAGGCTGCTTCAATGAGATGTTCGACGCAGTAATGTAAACTAGTGACGATCGTATTAACTTTTCCGCCTTTGTTAGCTATGGAATGTTTGACCACCGCTGTGTTGAGCAAACCAGTCGCAACAAGAAATGCTCGTGACGGGAATACTGTTTCACAGCTGAGGGGTTTCCTTCATTCAACCTAATTTGCAGAGACTACGGTTTATTGTTCTTCGACGAATATCACATTTATTGATACGTATGTCTCTTCGAGACAGTCGTACATTAATACAAACCAGATGAAATGAAACACAGAGACAGAAGCCGGCCATACGCGAGCGGTTGCCTGGTCTGCTGCAGCGTGGTTAGTTTTAGTATCTAACACCGGTTACTACGACTACCGGAATAGCACACATTATTAATGTAAGCAATATGGGGGGGGGGGGGGCGGCAAAACTCCGTCCATAGTTCTACTGGTCGCTGTCGATGCACTCTGAAAGCTCATCCTCATCTATTGACGTGTTTTTCTTCATAGATGCATTGCACTTTGCCAGAACCCTTCCGACAAGTCTAAGTTTTCCATTCGACTTCCCAGATACAAATTTTAAGTGATGGTTCCATTTCATATCGCTTCTTAGTATTACCCCTGTACACTTGGAAGATGTGATCAGCTCAAAGTGTTCACCATTTATCTTGCAGTCAGATACTATCGGGTTGGTTCTCTATATTACAGGCATCAACCTACATTTATCCACGTTTACATAGAGTTTTCATTCATTGCACCACGTACAAAATTGTCAAAACTTTGTAAAGTTTCTTACTGTACTGTTTGCTACAAGGAGGTTCTCGATAAGTATGAGTTACGAAAGGAGCTGCAATTCTGTCAGGGCCTTGTACCTTGTTCGGTTCAAGTAGAGTCAATTGTTTGTGATTGCCCCCCCAATACCGTGTGTCAAATGTATTCAGTATGCCTGCTGTTCGCTTTTAGCGATGCAAGCTGGAAAACGACAAAAAGATCTGTTATCTACACTGATTGGAAAAAGAGAGTATAGGAAAAATAGGAGAGACGTTCAATAAGTAATACAACACTTTTTTTCTGAAACCAGGTTCGTTTTATTCAGGATTCGAGTACACCATATTATTCCTCACTCTTTTGGCTACAAAACCCTACTTTTCAACATAACCTCTGTTCAATTCGACAGCCTTACGCCACCTGACTGCTACGAGGGTCAGTATGTCTGCATGGTCCCACTCTACTCGTCAACGTCGGAGCCAACGTCTTGCTGCATCAATAACCTCCCCATCATTCAGATACTGTTTCCTGAGGAGTGCATCCATCATTGAGCCAAAAGATGGAAGTCGGGAAGATGCGATATCTGGGCTGTAGGGCCAGCCTATGTGGCCGAGCGGTTCTAGGCGCTGCTGCTACGGTCGCAGGTTCGAATCCTGTCTCGGGCATGGATGTGTGTGACGTCCTTAGGTTACTTAGGTTTAAGCAGTTCTAAGTCTAGGGGACTGATGACCTCAGATGTTAAGTCCCATAGTGCTTAGAGCCACTTCAACCATTTGATTTGGACTGTAGTACAATAAAGATTTGTGACGATGTTCGACGAAAAAGTGTCATGATCAGCCTCGTAATGCGCAAGCAATTCAGCACAGAAGGTCCTTCTTTGCTCTTTATGGTCTTGTGATAGGCGGCGAGGAACCCAGCGGCACACCAACTGGTGGATGCGTGTGTCAGCACTGCCAACAGAGACTTCCAGTAGTGCAGCGAGGTTGCAGGAGTCACAGCTGTGTGCAGCCGGACGACACGCGGAGAGAGAGGACTGGTTTGCGATGATGACAGACGCCTCGTCCAACGGCTCACCGTGCTCTTGTTCACTGCCGGGTCTCTGTAGACAGTCTGCAAGCGCCTATGAAAATCTGCGATACTCTAGTTTTCCGCCAAAAGAAACTCAATGGCAGCTCTCTGCATGGAACGCAGCCGCTATTTTGGAGGCTACCTGTAGCTCCGCCACCTACCGGAAATTCATGAAATAATAGGAGATTAAGCGGGACTATTCCACGATGTCCAACAGAAGATTCCACATTTTTTTTAAACCGAGATTATCCGAGGAAAAAATCTATTGCATTCCTTATTGAACGCACCTCGTAATTAACGCAGGCTGACGATAAATTTAGTCTAACATACACATACACAGTTGTGTTCAGGAACAATACTCTTATGGCTTTGTGTGGAAATAGTCGCACAAAAAAGGTTGATTTCATAAAATGAAAATCGTATTCACAGTCACGATATTCAGGCAGTTCTAAACTAACAAAAGCAGCTTGTGCTTGTATCGTGCGTAATCAGTAAAGTAATTTGTACTGTACGTCGCATAAAATGGTTCAAATGGCTCTGAGCACTATGGGACTTAACATATCAGGTCATCAGTCCCCTAGAACTTAGAACTACTTAAACCTAACTAACGTAAGGACATCACACACATCTACGCCCGAGGGAGGATTCGAACCTGCGACCGTAGCGGTCGCGCAGTTCCAGACTGAAGCGCCTAGAACCGCTAGGCCACCAGCGGCCGGCCTACGTCGCATACCCAGGATCATAATCATACAAAATTATAACCATGTAGACGATGTCAAGACATACGGTTCCCCATTAGTAATAACGCACTTTAAATCAACAGCAAACAGTTTGATAATACACTACAGGCCATTAAAATTGCTACACCAAGAAGAAATGCAGATGATAAACGGGTATTCACTGGACAAATATATTATACTAGAACTGACATGTGATTACATTTTCACGCAATTTGGGTGCATAGATCCTGAGAAATCAGTATCCAGAACAACCACCTCTGGCCGTAATAACGGCCTTGATACGCCTGGGCATTGAGTCAAACAGAGCTTGGATGGCGTGTACAGGTACAGCTGAACATGCAGCTTCAACACGATACCCCAGCTCATCAAGAGTAGTGACTGGCGTATTGTGACGAGCCAGTTGCTCGGCCACCATTTACCAGACGTTTTTAATTGGTGAGAGATCTGGAGAATGTGATGGCCAGGGCAGCAGTCGAACATTTTCTGTATCCAGAAAGGCCCGTACAAGACCTGTAACATGCGGTCGTGCAGTATCCTGCTGAAATGTAGGGTTTCGCGGGGATCGAATGAAGGGTAGAGCCACGGGTTGTAGCACATCTGAAATGTAACGTTCACTGTTCAAAGTGCCGTCAATGCGAACAAGAGGTGACCGAGACGTGTAACCAATGGCACCCCATACCATCACGCCGGGTGAAGCGCCAGTATGGCGATGATAAATACAGAATACATGCTTCCAATGTGCGTTCACCACGATGTCGCCAAACACGGATGCGACCATCAGGATGCTGTAAACAGAATTTGGAATCAGCCGAAAAAATGACGTTTTCCCATTCGTGCACCCAGGTTCGTCGTTCATTACACCATCGCAGGCACTCCTGTCTGTGATGCAGCGTCAATGGTAACCACAGCCACGGTCTCCGAGCTGATAGTGCATGCTGCTGCAAACGTCGTCGAACTGTTCGTGCAGATGGTTGTTGTCTTGCAAACGTCCCCATCTGTTGACTCAGGGATCGAGACGTGGCTGCACGATGCGTTACAGCCATGCGGATAAGATGCCTGTCATCTCGACTGCTAGTAATACGAGGCCGTTGGGATCCAGCACGGCGTTCCGTATTATCCTCCTGAACCCACCGATTCCATATTCTGCTAACAGTCATTGGATTTCGGCCAACGCAAGCAGCAATGTCGCGATATGATAAATCGCAATCGCGATAAGCCAAAATCCTACCTTTATCAAAGTCGGGAACGTGATGGTACGCATTTCTCCTCCTTACACGAGGCATCACAACAACGTTTCACCAGGCAACGCCGGTCAACTGCTGTTTGTGTATGAGAAATCGTTTGGAAACTTTCCTCGTGTCAGCACTTTGTAGGTGTCGCCACCGGCGCCAACCTTGTGTGAATGCTCTGAAAAGCTAATCATTTGCATATCACAGCATCTTTTCCCTGTCGGTTAAATTTCGCGTCTGTAGCACGTCATCTTCGTGGTGTAGCAATTTCAATGGCCAGTAGTGTAATTTGTACTGTACGTCGGATACCCAGGAACATAGTCATACGTAATTATAACCATGTAGACGATGTCAAGAAAGACGGTTCCCCATTAGTAATAACGCACATTATATCTACAGCAAACATTTTGATAATATATTAGTACTGCTGAATTGTGCATAAAATTTCAGTACATTTCAAGCGTTTCGAATGCTCGCTGTACCTCACTGAGTTTGAACATCGTCGTGTAATAGGGCTACGTGAAGTTGGATGTTCCTTCAATAATACTGCGGAAATATGTGGCAGGAATGTAGCCACTGTACATGATTGCTGGCAGCGGTGGTCAGGACACTGTACGGTGGCAAGAAGACCGGCTCCGCACGGCCACGTAACACTACAACGAATGAAGACCGTTGCGCTCGGCTGTGGCGCGTCGTACTGCGTCTGCAGCAGCAGTTTCAACAGCAGCTGCCACCACAGTGACTCAACGAACTGTTACAAATCGGTTACTTCAGGTACAGCTCTGATCCGGGCGCCCTGTAGCGTGCATTTCACTGACTTCAGAGGTGTCAAACGAGAGCTCATTGGAGGGCAGGGTGGAACGCTGTTGTGTTCTCCGATGAAAACTGCTTCTGCCACGATGCCAGTGATGACCGTGTGTTGGTTAGAAAGAGGCCAGTGGGGGGTCTGAAACCACCCCTGGAGTTTTGGTCTGGGGTGCGATTTCGTATGACAGAAGGAACTCCCTCGTGGTTATCCCACTCACCCTGACTGCAGCCTTGTGTGTCGGTTTGGTGATTCGACCTGTTGTGCTGCCATTCATGAACAGCATTCCAAGGGTGTTCCCTAGCAGAATAACGCTCGCCCGGATATAGCTGTTGTAGCCCAACATGCTCCGCAGAGTGCCGATATGTTACCCCGGCCTGCTCGATCATCAGATCTGTAATCGAGCACGTATGAGACATTATCGAACGACAATTCCAGCGTTATCCACAACCAACCTTAACCACCCCCGTACTGATCGACCAAGTGGAGCAGGAATGGAACTCCATCCCACAAACTGACATCCAGCATCTGTACAACACAATGCATCCACGTTTGGGCGCATACATTCAACTTTCTGGCGGTTACTCCGGTTATTATTGTACCACTATTTCACATTTCCAACGGCTTATCTCGCGCTTACATTTACCTGAGTTCTTGCAATGTTAATCACTTACATAAGTTTCGTAGACAAATGTATTCCCGAAATGTCGTTAATCTACGTTAATTATTTTTTGGTGTTGCGATTTTTTTTCCCGTCAGTGTATTTTGTTTGCGAAATGCAAGATATACTTTAAAAAGATGGGACGTTGAATCGGTTTTCACTTATCACTTTAAACACGTCACTTTTGTGGGGTGTGGGAGTGATGGGAGTGCGTCTGCGCGACGACGAGGACGTGGGTGTTGTGGGTGTCACGGGCCGCGGAAGGAGTCCCTGGATGCAGCGTCCAGGGGGGCTCCGCGAGCAACACTAGCCACATCACTAGCTGCAGACAGAATAGTGCACTCGGCGCGCCATGGAGACCGCGCACAACAGACTGCTGTGTCGAGGCGCTAGATAACGTTAAAATATCCTACTACGCTTTTAATCACTCGGTGTAATTTATATGGAAATGCTTACAAGACATTCAGTGAATTTTCGTACGAAAGTCTGATTTAGTGTAACAGTGGGAAACGGTAATGACGATCGTCAAGCGGAGAATTAAATCCTGCACATCCCGATAAGAGTCCTGTCTCTGAACCACCGCACCAACTAGCTGGTTCTGTGTGGTACGGTTCTTTTTTTTTTTTTTTAACCTGGCTTTTGACGACAAGCTGCAGGTTAAGCCACTGGCACACAAACCGTGCCTTCGAACGTTGAGCGATGAGATGGAAGAACGCCACCTACGTCACATGGACGACATCTCTCCTCAGTACAGAATCGTCAGACGCCATATTGGCTTTTCGTAGCAGTCCAATGCATCTGTCAGTTACTGAGCCGCAGCAGATTCAGGACCCCTCAAAAACCCGTCGTTAATTGTGTGATTTGTTGTAATAAAATTATGGGAAACATATTGCCGGTTAAAGAATTATTGTAAGCTGCGTGTTATGAGCAAAAGGCACACTGAGGATCAATAACAAATGGGTAATTTCCAAGAATAAAGTCGTTGGGTCCAAACGATACATATCGAACGTGCGACCGGAAATCGATCATGCGACCCCGGTGGCCGGCGTTGAGATCAATTATTTGTGATCGTAATTTTTATCTGTTTTCCGTCGTTCCCTTAATTGCTCCAAATTATATACCTCCGCGAATTATTTATGAGTTGCTAGGGAAACCCAGACGATTTATGTCATTAGTGAGTGGGATGTCTGGTGTTCTTGACGTTTCTTCGGCGGATTCTCTCACATGGAAGAATCTAATTCCATGTTTATGCAGCGTAGAACATTGAATTTTTGTAGCAAATATGGAGTACTACCGGACGAGGAAAGAAGGGATTGTGTAGACTGTGGTGGTGCGAAGTGTGTAAAACTTCGTAAGAACAGTTTCGATGTTGAAATACCATTACAGTTTCATTGCGGACAGGGCGAAAAACGAATGAGTATCAGGAAGGATACATGGTTCGACTCTTCCAAATTATCCATCCAGACCACCGTAATGGACTTTCACATGACGACAACACCGACAACGAGTAAGGTAAGTCGTCTACTTTGAAATTACAAGTATATTTGTAACGCTCTTCTTTTGTCGTTGTGTAGTGACCAACGTAAACATACTCATAACGCCCGCCAGAGTCGCATGATCGATTTCCGATCGCACGTTCGATATGTTCGTTTGGACCCAGCGACTTCGATAGGTAATCATTCTTGGAAATTACCAACAAATGCAATATTCTTGCTAGAGTTGGTTATAATGAAATGTCAGTCGATAACATATCTACGACGAAAGCTTTCAGGAGACGATGAGATGCAAAGTATGGTCGTATTGCACTCATGCACGCTGTTGCGCAATGAGTGGAGTCGCTGATTTCCAACGTAGTGGCTGTTATGTTGTTGGTTTGCGTCTCACTGGAGCCGGCCTTAGTGGCCGAGCGGTTCTAGGTGCTGCATTGTGGAGCCGCGCGACCGCTGCGGTCGCAGGTTCGAATCCTGCCTCGGGCATGGATGTGTGTGATGTCCTTATGATAGTTAGGTTTAAGTAATTCTAAGTTCTAGGGGACTGATGACCTCAGAAGTTAAGTGCCATAGTGCTCAGAGCCATTTGAACCATTTTGCGTGTCGCTGGATCCAAAACAATATTTTACTAGCCCTCACGTTTCATAATGGTATCTGATTCTTTCTGATTAGTTTAATAAAAGTATATTCTATAATATTCGAAGTTATCTAAATACAAGTGCGCTGTTTCTGAGAAGTGAGTTTATTCGATTGGCTTAACCTTCAAGACAGCTTGCACTACTTGCAGCATTTAAGTTTTGCGTTTCACATGTTGTAAAGATTCTGCTGCTGGGTAGGAACAGAAATCAAGTAAGAATGATCTTAGTATTTTACTAAAAAGTGAGACTGATGAAATAATTTTATCTTATGTGGAGAACTGCTGTAAATTTTTATCGTGCTGCGTGTAATGGAACTTTTATGAGCCAATGTCCGTATTGACTGGACGTGGTACTTTCCTTTTCGTCTTATGACACGTCCATGGATTCTGAAGTTTTCATTTATTTATCCTACAGAAAGAACAACACGAATAGCATGTGGACAAGGGAGCAAATGTGCGTTTTCACTGAACTGACACAGGAATTTTATGCCTGTCCATTTCGTAAGCAGGGTGATGTGCGAGATACTTACTGCCGCTAGAGCGTATACCACGTTCAGAAAACTGTAGCACGATCTAATTAAAAAATGTAGTTAAATTATAAAAAGGGGTAATAAAGAAACGTTATTTAATTATATAAATGAGAATATACCTCTATATTTAAATGTGTTGAACTGGAAGTTGTGATACCTGTAGATACAGTTCCCAATTACAGGGCAATTAAACCAGCTTCTTATAGAGTATTTTCTTTATATACAGAACTGTTCTCTATTTTTATAAGCTTCGCTAGTCATTTATGACAGTACGCTGTATCTATTATTTTGTGTAAGAGGCAATGAGGTATGAATTGTTCGTCGGATCCTGTGTAGAAGTTCGGTCGTCGTGCAGTTATATGGACTTCAGTTCCTTGTCGGAGAATTCTTTTTCTCTAAGGTTCTTTTGGGACACAACTTGAAATAAATTCTGATACGCAATTTTCTCTTCTGTAACTCACTCTGTAACGCCCTCACGCTCTAGTTGAATATATCTATACACTGTTTCAGATTACTTAATTTAATTACGTTTCATTTAGAAAAAAAGTAATTAAAGGAATAACTGCTTAGATAATTTGTCATTCAGGTCTAGATAATTATTTTTTATAATTGCGACCTAAAGTCCCGCTTCAACACTTATCTTGTGCACAAAGCGCATCGTTTCTGAGCGTTCAGCAGCACGTTGAACTCGACACGCAGAACGTTGACGTTCGAAAGCACGGTCCGCGTGCCGATGGCTTTAATGCTGCCTGTCTCGGAATCCGCAGTGCGCCTCACCTGCAGACAAATTAGCGAAACAGTAAACACATTGCCTCGGGAAGTATTTAGCATCTCTGCGAGTATATTCTTAGTTGCCGGCGTTCTTCCAGTATTATGCTGAAAACCGGTCTGATGACGACGTCGTTCATTTACGTACTGTACGGCCTTCATAATGTTTGAATCGACGACATCCTGCTGTCTGTCGCACAACATATTCACCGTATGCGTGCTGCTATATTTACAGTTCCGTCACGAATTTCGTATAACAGAAGAACCATTTCAAACTGGAAACTCTTTATTGAGAAACTGAAACCTTTCAGGCAATTTTTGTCGCACTTCCACTGTCGGGAACATTTCATTTTTGTGTTCCCAGTTTCGTGTGACTCGTTTATCTCACCAGACATTATTTTGCCTGACTCGGCACTCATTGATTTTCCCCTCGTGTGTGGCTGTTATAGCAAGAAAAGCTACGACTAAGTGCCGTAAGTTTACAGATTCATAGTGCCGTTCGTTCCAAACTCGCCAGTCACGAATCTCAGTTGGAACTTTCTTCCGTGTTTCCTACAGTACAGTGACATTTTTTACGGGTGAACGGCAGTTCAAAACCCCGTCTGCACATCCAGATTCAGATTTACCGTCATTAACCTAAGTCGTTTAAGGCAAATGCTAAGACGTTTCCTTGAGAATGTGACGTCTAATGTACTTCCTCAATCCGACTAATGCTTCATCAGTAATGACCGCATGGCGACGGGACGTTGAACCTCAGTCTTCCTTTTCCGGAGCTACAGTTCGTCCCATAGGTATTCCACGGCATTCAGGTCCGAGCACTCATCAATATTTCCCCTATTTCTTTTTGCCTCCGTGGGCTCAGAGGCTCACAATCTCTCGGTGAATTTTAAATTTTTTCCTCCACTGCTGTGGCTGAAGAAGCGAGCTGAAATTGACAGTAGAGTGCCTGCTGCTCAGCTCAACTTTGCGCTGCACCAGCAACTCTGCTGGTGCTGCAAACTGCTCCGATTCGGACCGGTGTGCCGAAATATGCGTTGACCAGCTGTCGACTGCTTGCAGCGTTCCGCTGCTGCAGACCGCTTTAGCTATGCGGTGTGGCTGGTTGCTCGCCACACTGCAGTGTCCTTTTACACAGAAAGGGCCAACGGCGTTGCCGCTGTGGTAACACCGGTTGCTGTCAGATCACCGAAGTTAAGCGGTGTCGGGCTCGGCTAGCACTCGAATGGATGACCGTTCGTGTCTGCCGAGCGCTGTTGGCAAATTGGCTGCACTCAGCCCTTGTGGGGAGCTACTTGACTGAGAAGTAGCGGCTCCGGTTGCGAAAACTGACAAAAAATGGTTCAAATGGCTCTGAGCACTATGGGACTTAACTTCTGAGGTCATCACTCTCCTAGAACTTAGAACTACTTAAACCGGCAACTGACAACAGCTGGGAGAGCGGTGTGCTGACACGAGCCCCCCCCCCCCCCCCATATCCGCATCGAATGACGCCTGTCGGCTGAGGATGACACGGCAATCGGTACCGTTGGGCCTTACGGGGCCTGTTCGGATGAAATGTAGTTTAGTTTAATAGGCGCGGCGGGGACACGCGGCAGCGGCGAGTCAGAAACGTGGTGCGGGCGAGACGTGGCCGATTCACACTGAAGTGGAGCTGTCAGAGAGACGTTGGAAGGTCGTGCTACAAAAGTGTCAGAATGTATCGTCCTTATCATATGAATATGTTGATGCAGTGGATATTTTTAACTCGTAAATGTTGAGCGGCGAAGAAGATCTCAGGTACAACCATTACGGTTGCAAAAAAGGGAGAAAATATCGGACATTCGACGTAATGTATCCCGAACGTTTCCAGCATTTTTTCAGAATGTCTCAAAAGTGTTTTTGTACTGCGTTGGACAAAGTGAAGGACAGAATTCAGAGAAAAGTAACGAAATGAAATGCTCTTATCACATTTCCTATTTTTCATCTGATTCTCGTTTGAACGTACGTCTAAAAATTGCAAATTTTGCGAGAACTGTTCAAAACATTAGGACACTCTTCCAAAATCTGACCGTTCATAAATATTTAACTGCCGTAAACCAAAAATTCCTCGTTACAGGGCATAGTTTCCAACCATTTGATAGAGATTTGGTCCTTACAGACAGGAACAAAATATCCTTTCAGCCAGACAACTGGATTCCGGTCATTGCCAACGTCAAGAACAACGGATTCCTACCGCGCAAGATGGAACCCGAGGATTCAGGGATCTTAGCGCACAAGGCCAAGGGTTGAAAAGAGGCTTATTCGAAATAACTGAGTATGTCAGGCTGCTACTCTAAGGGGACAGAAAAGTCATAACACTCACCAACCGTGGATTTGGCAAAGCACTGCAAAAAAAGCCGAGAGATACTAGGAAAAGAAATCTGCCGCCAGATTGTGTGATGCAATTCTACTAATAAAAAGAACCAAGAAGAATGCTTTAATTGACATGTGGCGGTACATCCCAGCTGAAAAACGGAATTTCTATGAGCAAGTACCAGTGGATTTGCACTTTCGTCTAGCAAAACCCTTTGGTTAAGCACAGAAAACGTAACGCTGACTGTACATGTTTAGTGTAATTGCTGCAGGATTGCTGTAAAATTTTTCTGTATCTTCTGCTGCTCCTTGCACAGATTTTTATTTCACAAACATTATGTGTTTTGACCTGTGTTGTTGTACTTTATCAAAAAAAGGTTGCTGTTTCTGCAACAAGTAACAGAGAGAAACCAAAGAGTTTCAACTGCACAACGTTGAAACCGCACAAAACGTTGTCGTCCAAGAAAGTAAAAAAAAAAAAAAAAAAAATCTATTTTTTCAAAGATAACGTAAGTAATTGCGTAATAACCGTTACAAAACTATGTAAAATTGTGTCTTGCCTCATATACACTGCCTGCATCAAGAAATCCCAAATCGGCAAGCATAAAATAGGTACGCATAAAACATCCAGAACACAGATACTCTAGTTATATCAGAAGCAAAATTCCATTTCACAATCACTGCTCGCTCGATTCCATGCCATCTGATCGACATTTTGTGAAAGGAAACAGTTACTGAATAATTCGTGAATGAAACGTTAGTCCGGACAAGAAAAATTTACTTATACAATATACAGCTAATTACGTCACTGGATTTGCGATTATCTATATCTAGTCTTAAATTGAAAATAACTCTTAATGTACTGTGAACTTAAAATGTCATTGTAGCTGACTTCATATACCACGTACGAAAGAGAAACGCGAGCCACCAACGCGCATAGCGCGGGCCATAAACGTAAAGTGTAGCGCATCTTAGCTCGTCGTGGCCAACTGTCAAAATATGTCATTTATTTATTCTTTCAGAATGATGGAGTACAGCAATCAGTCGTCGTTTCCTTTCAGGTTTTATTAAAGCAAAACTAGATTTTGGCTAGTGCCTAGCCATTATCAATGCACTATTTCACAGTTTCAGTACATGTCCTAGTACGTCAGTCCCCTATTATTCTGGCTTCCGTCACAGTTCATTCAAGATGAAAGCGAGTGCACTATTATTGTATTCTCGTTGTTTATGAATATTTCCACTGTTCTTGGATAGTTCTTGCAGACTGCAATCCATTAACAGTATCAGCGCCTGAGAGTTGAACATTGCAGTTATTTGTGCTGAATTCTGATATACAAGGGTTGCCCAGAAAGTAACGCACCGCATTTTCTTTCTTCAACAAAATGGTTCAAATGGCTCTGAGCACTATGGGACTTAACTGCTGAGGTCATCAGTCCCCTAGAACTTAGAACTACTTAAACCTAACTAACCTAAGGACATCACACACATCCATGCCCGAGGCAGGATTCCAACCTGCGACCGTAGCGATCGCCCGGTCTCAGACTGTAGCGCCTAGAACCGCTCGGCCACGCCGGCCGGCTTTCTTCAACAATTCTTCACTGAACATCATGAGAATTACACACCCGAAATAATGGTGTTTTATCTACACACCCTATTTTTCCAAGTAATCTCCATCCCGTTCTATGGTCTTTCTCCGGCGCGAAAAAAGGGGGTGTATGTCCTGTCGGTACCAATCTTTGTCCTGGTGACGGAGCCAGTGCTTCAGTATGTGAATCACCTCCTCATCGTTTGCCCCCGGTAGCTGAGAGGTAGCCGGCACGGTAGCTCAGCGTGTTCGGCCAGAGGGCTGTTCGCCCTCTGTAACTAAAAAAAACTGAGTAAAGGAATCAACGATCAACTTGAACGGATGTCTTGTGACGTCCGCCCAGACCAAACGCAACGAACAACACCGAAAAAAAAGTGGTCAGCGCGACAGAATGTCAATACTAAGGGCCCGGGTTCGATTCCCGGCTGGGTCGAAGATTTTTTCCGCTCAGGGACTGGGTGTTGTGTTGTCCTAATCATCATCATTTCATCCCCATCGACGCGCAAGTCGCCGAAGTGGCGTCAAATCGAAAGACTTGCAGCCGGCGAACGGTCTACCCGACAGCAGGCCCTAGTCACACAACATTTTTTACCTCCTCGTCTTCCTCCAAATGTCTTCCACGAATGGCATCCTTTAGTGGCATAAACAAGTGGAAGCTCGCTGCAACATGTCAGGTGTGACAGCTGTGGATGGTCTCCCCGACCGCTGCAAATCATGTAGCTCCGCCAAACCGCTCAAATGGTTCAAATGGCTCTGAGTACTATGGGACTTAACATCTGTGGTCATCAGTCCCCTAGAACTTAGAACTACTTAAACCTAACTAACCTAAGGACATCACACACATCCATGCCCGAGGCAGGATTCGAACCTGCGACCGTAGCGGTCACGCGGTTCCAGACCGAAGCGCCTAGAACCGCACGGCTACACATGGCCGGCCGCCAAACCGCCTTCTAATGACTTACCCTCCGTGCCCAGAGACTAACTGTACTTCTGTCGTCAACAGATGCTCCATAGACTTAGCACAAGCGTTTGTGAATATTCTACACATTTTTTTTTCCTCTGCAGTGAGAAATTCAATGACGGCACGTTGCTTGTAACGTCCATCACCTACAGACGTCATTTTGAAACTGTCCTGCAGCTACGCTATGTGTCAGAAGTGACGGAAGCTTGGCGCGCTTACTCGGGAGACTTCAAATAATACATCCGTAACGTTTCGCATTCGTAACACTGTTTTCGGCCGAGAAAAAATGCGGTGCATTACTTTCTGGGCAACCCTCGTAATTGGTATCAATCATAATCTGGCAGCACTACTTTCATGTCAGTAAAATGTGGATTTTCGTAAATTACCACTACACTGACCTCTCGGTTCGCTTACACTTCTATTACAACGCATTTGACGTCGCAGAAAGTTACGCAACAGTCACAGCGGCGCTACGTGATGTTAGTGATGTGAACGTTAGAGATAGTGGGAAATCGAAGTCCGGAAACAATTGCGAGTGTATTATGGAGTTCGTCTGGAAACAGTTCTGCATACTGCTCCAATAAATACTTGATGGGTAGTGAGCCTGGACGCTACAGCTGAGTTGTGGATAGAAATCTGTTGGGTATGTTTGATGTCATATGTACAAAATTTGTGTGAGTAATCGCTTAAGACTGCGGTACTAGCCCGGACATTAGATCGCGTCCTCTTTGTAGGAAGGATGGCTTGAGTTTAACGTTTCGTCTACATCGACATCAAATTTCAGTCACACCAAGGCGTACCTACACTGGAAATTGGCGTTAGTTCAAAAATAATACTGCTACCCGTCAAAACAGTGTGTCGATCGCTGCAGTACATCTCGTTGGGAGCATATTGCACTCTGAATTCGTCATGAGACCTACTGAATCTACTACGATCCCTCCGGGCTATCAAACCAACGTGCAGCAAGCAGGAGAGACATTCACTGCTTCCTATGCTTCCTGGATAATGACGACTCATCACGCTGAACTCCAACCGAGTGCTTATTCACCTGGACTACGCCCAGAAATCTGATATGGGGTCTCTAGCACTTCCGAAGACGACCTGGAAACGGACTGTTCAGCACCGTACTTTAAGTGGTGGTGGTTAGTGTTTAACGTCCCGTCGACAACGAGGTCATTAGAGACGGAGCGCAAGCTCGGGTTAGGGAAGAATTGGGAACGAAACCAGCCGTACCCTTTCAAAGGAACCATCCCGGCATTTGCCTGGAACGATTTACGGAAATCACGGAAAACTTAAATCAGGATGGCCGGAGACTGGATTGAACCGTCGTCCTCCCGAATGCGAGTCCAGTGTGCTAACCACTGCGCCACCTCGCTCGGTCGCACTTTAAGTATACAACATGTACTGTGATAGCTTTTTCACCTCTGCTACATTGACACGTCTTAATTCAGGAACTGTGCCGCACACTTCTTCAATGTATTAGCGAACCTTTTGTGTTTATTACTTACTATAGTGACAGAGTTAAGTCCAGATACGTTATGTACCCGAACTATTGTAACTGAGATTAAATAATCTTATTTCTCGCAAGGGAAATCATTTTTACTTTGTTAGGATAAAGAGCTGCTTATTTTACTCTTGCGTTTTTGGAATTCGCCACGAATTCTACAGTGGCGACAAGGAGGAAATCGTGAGGCTAGTGATTTTATCAGGACCACAGACTATCAGAACAGTCTGCGTGTCGAGTGTTCATTACTGATTATTGTTGCACGCATTACTTCTGAGTTTCTGTGTTCTCTTTCTGATTCCGTACATAACATTTATGTAACCATATCTGCTTCAGTGTAAAAGACAGGACAAATTGTGCGAGCCTTTATGGACAGACAATGGCAGCTTTTGAAGAGTGTCTAGGAACAAATGAAAACTCCTACAGCTTCAAACACTGAGACAAGCCAGTAGCTTTTCGAAGGTTACTGTAAGGATGCCAAGCTGTTCTGCAGTTATGCCGAGCGACTGCAAAAATTCTTCAGAATCTATCATCTCATTGCTGATCTACACCAAGAGCCTTCTTTATTACGCGGTGCATCACTGAGATGTACGAGGTGCGGCTAGAAAAAAACCGGACTGATGCTGGAAAAAACATTTATTTACAATTATTTACAATTTCATGTTATCTCCTTCAATGTACCCTCCTCCTCGGTCTCTATACCGCTCCATACGAATTTTCCACTGTTCATAGCAATGCTGCAGATCATTTTCGGTAAGTCCATACATTACTTCCGTCGCTTTTTCTTTTACTGCTTCAACAGTCTCAAATCTAGTTCCTTTCAAAGCTGACTTGACTTTAGGGAAAAGAAAAAAGTCACAGGGGGCCAAATCAGGAGAGTAGGGTGGATGATCTAAGATGGGAATGTTGTGTTTTGCCAAAAACGTCTTCACTGTTAACGCACTGTGAGCTGGGGCATTGTCTTGGTGAAGGATCCATGACTTTTTTCTCCACAAATCGTTCCGTTTTCTCCGTACTCGCTCACGTAGGGTAGCCAGGACGCTAATGTAGTAATGCTGATTCACTGTTTGCCCCTCTGGTACCCAATCAATGTGCACAATCCCTTTGATGTCAAAAAAAAAAAAACAATCATCATTGCCTTGAATTTCGATTTTGACATTCGTGCTTTTTTTTGTCGTGGAGAACCAGGACTGTAGTATCTAGAACCGCACGGCCACTCCGGCAGGCTTTCTTTGTTCGACATTCGAGGATATTTTTTTCTGACACTCTTAGTGCTGAATAAAAAGTTCTCGTGTTTCCAGCTGCTGGGCCACCTACGCAGTATCTTCATAACGTTCACCAATTAAATGAAGTGATTTCAAGCAAGGTATACAATAAGACCAATGACAGAGAGAAGAAAAAAATACTTGCTTTTTTTGCCATTCTGTGATTTCCTGTCGGGCAAGATAAGCCACCAACTGAACAGACATGAGATCAAATCGATTCAGGCCTTCGGCAAAAACTTGGCAGTTACTGAGACCAGTTAAAGACAGAGAAGGTCTCAGAATATCTGGGATCTACAGGGGAGCTTGCGACAGTGGCCAGTTTTACGTCGGACAAACAGCGCGCACTGTGGAACAACGCAGGAAGACGCACGAGAAGTTTTGTCGCATACGCTACCCCTAGAAATCCGTTTTGGCTGAGCATGCTATAGAAAATGGTCACGGGATACAATTTGACAAAACATCTGTCGTGGCTCGCAATAACAGTCTGGGACTGTTTAATTAAGGAAGCCATTAAAATAAAAAATATAACAGCCACGCTGTGTTATTTACTAAGGCCGTTTGCTACGTGAGCGACAGAAGCGAGCGACCGCGAGCGACAGCTTCAGGCGATAAAACACAACCGCTGGTGTAGTTACGAAAGTGTCCTGCGTGAGCGACATTTGTGTTGTTGCGTGTCTCCCGCTGCAACTGGCGACATTTGAATTCAAACGTGTTTGAATATTGTCGCTGCAGCACGCACGACACAGAGCGACAGTCACGTGTCTTCTTGACAAAGCAGTGCAGCGGACGCGACGGCTGAATTACTTAACATCCGATTTTAAGAAAACTATTCGGTGAAAAAATTTGATTCTTTCGCAACCTATAGCTCGATATCCTTAAATGATAAAGGTCATAATTTATTTTCGTTATTCGTCATAGTTACTGTGCTACACGAAATTGAGTACATGGCTGCACGAAATTTTTAAGAATTTGCAGAGGTAAAATCACGTTGTGTAGACTTTCCGTATAGTTCATTTAAGGTCATACATTATTGCGCATGAAATGTAACCAATATATCCAAATTGTATTTAAAGTTGAGACTGGAATAATATCTCTTTTCATTCTTGAGATATTGGTTGTTATATATTCGGACGGGTCGCTCGCGGCGCGTCCGAACCTTTCCTGCGCTTCGGGAATCAAGTGGTCGTAAAAATCGTAGTATCTCATAAAAGGTTCAAGATATCCAAAAGACGAATTTTCGAAATGACACCACGCAGAAACGACTTTTTATCATATGGTTAACACTCGATACGTTTTTGTAAACGCATGAGCAGAGCGAAAACAAGACTCCCTACAACTTACACCATGAGGTTTTGTCCAAATTTTCATATCCAAACAAAGGGAGAGAAACAGGTAAACGGGGTATCAAAGTGACCAGCATGAGGTCCAGTTTGGCATGAAAATATTTAACTGATTGAAAGTAATCACAGTAATGAACGAAAACTTAATTAATAAGCTGAGGAAAAGTTGAAATATTTCACGAAAACCTGCTGTTCAAGACCTAGCTATTTTGCACATAAAAAGATACTTTGGCGCGGTATTTAAATGTCAAAAAGGTTTCCTTCGAATGAAGTACGTTAGGAAGGTTCAAATGGTTCAAATGGCTCTGAGCACTATGAGACTTAACTACTGAGGTCATCAGTCCCCTAGAACTTAGAACTACTTAAACCTAACTAACCTAAGGACATCACACACATCCATGCCCGAGGCAGGATTCGAACCTGCGACCGTAGCGGTCACGCGGTTCCAAACTGACGCGCTTAGAACCGCACGGCCACACCGGCCGGCGTTGGGAAGGCAAACGACAAATCAGTAAGATCATGTTTTCAGAAAAACTTGAAATTCAAAAATGGAAGAAATCAGTCAAATATTTTATGAAATGATTTGTGTAAAAGAAATAAGTAGATCAGAGAAACCTTCTACGTGCCTTTGAATGATGCTCGAAATCATGAACAGAAAATGAGGTGCACCAAACGTTTCCCTAATATTTTTTTATTTCATACTTTTAGACAAATCATTACACAAAACTTTGACTTTCTTTTCAAAAATTTTGTAAGCTTTACTTTGACAGACTACGTAGAGTAATTGAAACGCTTGGCCTTAACACTGACTGCTGATGAATTACGTTCGCAACATCAAATATCTGCAAAATTTCATTGTAATTTATTAGGCATTAAATGTGTGCGATATACTGGGATAGGGGAACCAGCAGCAACCGAACCCTGGATCTTTTCCTTAAACATATTTGTTATCTGAATACACTACCACTACACCACAGCTAGCTCTTGCTCTATAGCATAAATCTGTCTCCTTATGTTTGTATTTAGCTTAGTTAGTCATGTAACAGTCAATACTCAGCATTTATTGGCTCTTAAAAGTTCTTGATCATGTAAAAAAATATTCGGATTTAATTTATTCATGAGATTGTCGAATGCTCCTGTGCTCATTCACGTGAGAACTTGTCCGGTGATCTTCGTAGTTGACAAAACTTACGAAATTCTCCATGGAGATTCCTTCCTTTGTAAATTTCATGCGCAGCATTCCTTTTCGCTTTATTTTCTTAAGTAAACCTAATTCTGTAGCCTTACTCTCCAGCTACAGTATTCTACAGGTTAAGGACGCCGTTTTATAGAAACAGCTGGTTGGCTCTAAGCAGCCATCTTGTAGCGCTACATGGTCGCTCGCAGGCAGGACACCCAGGGTTTTCGCCCGGTGTTGTTGCTTATCGCTGGAGTGTCGCATATCCAGAAGTCACTCGCTGTTGCTCGCTTGTCACGCACATAAGGACACGGCCTTAGGCGGCGAGCGACCGGGCGGAGACAACCCACTGAGCATTGGAGGACGAGTGAATCAGCACTAGCAATAGAGAGACCCAGTTGTGCAGCGAGGTATTTGGTTGTGACCTGTCGATCACCTCGAATGAGACGGCCCACACAATCTAACATTGCAGGAATCACAACTGTGCGTGGGCAGCCGGCGCGTCACAGATCGGACAGGTTTGCGCGACCTTGTTGCGACGCTGCCAGACGACTCGCCCAACAACTCATCAGGCTTTGTTTACTGCCAGGACTCCGTAGACATTATGCAAGCGCCTATGAATATTTGTGATGCTCTGGTGTTCCGCCAAAAGAAACTCAGTGACAGCTTTCTGTTTAGAACGCAGCTCTGCTCCAGATGCCACTTGGAAGGCTACGTATAGTGCCAACACCATCGGAATTTCGTAAAACTGCAGAGGATGAAGCCGGATTATTTCAACATGTCCCACAACAAATTCTGCCTTTTTGTCAATGGAAACTGTCTGAGAAAGAAACTTGCATTACTTGTTCACTAATTTACACATACACTACTGCACATTAAAATTGCTACAAGACGATGATGACGTGCTACAGACGCGAAATTTAAACGACAGGAAGAAGATGCTGTGATATGCAAATGATTAGCTTTTCAGAGCATTCACACAAGGTTGGCGCCGGTGGTGACACCTGCAAAGTGCTGACACGAGGAAAGTTTCCAAACGATTTCTCATACACAAACAGCAGTTGACCGGCGTTGCCTGGTCAAACGTTGTTGTGATGCCTCGTGCAAGGAGGAGAAATGCGTACCATCACGTTCCCGACTTTGATAAAGGTAGGATTTTGGCCTATCGCGATTGCGGTTTATCATATCGCGACATTGCTGCTTGCGTTGGCCGAGATCCAATGACTGTTAGCAGAATATGGAATCGGTGGGTTCAGGAGGGTAATACGGAACGCCGTGCTGGATCCCAACGGCCTCGTATTACTAGCAGTCGAGATGACAGGCATCTTATCCGCATGGCTGTAACGCATCGTGCTGCCACGTCTCGATCCCTGAGTCAACAGATGGGGACGTTTGCAAGACAACAACCATCTGCACGAACAGTTCGACGACGTTTGCAGCAGCATGGACTATCAGCTTGGAGACCATGGCTGCGGTTACCCTTGACGCTGCATCACAGACAGGAGCGCCTGCGATGGTGTACTCAACGACGAACCTGGGTGCACGAATGGCAAAACGTAATTTTTTTCGGATGAATCCAGGTTCTGTTTACAGCATCATGATGGTCGCATCCGTGTTTGGCGACATCGCGGTGAATGCACATTGGAAGCGTGTATTCGTCATCGCCATACTGGCGTATCACCTGGCGTGATGGTATGGGGTGCCATTGGTTACACGTCTCGGTCACCTCTTGTTCGCATTGACGGCACTTTGAACAGTGGACGTTACATTTCAGATGTGTTACGACCCGTGGCTCTACCCTTCATTAGATCCCTGCGAAACCCTGCATTTCAACAGGATAATGCACGACCGCATGTTGCAGGTCCTGTGCGGGCCTTTCTGGATACAGAAAATGTTCGATTGCTGCCTGGCCAGCACATTCTCCAGATCTCTCACCAATTGAAAACGTCTGGTCAATGGTGGCCGTGCAACTGGCTCCTCACAATACGCCAGTCACTACTCTTGTGAACTGTGGTATCGTGTTGAAGCTGCATGGGCAGCTGTACCTGTACACGCCATCCAAGCTCTGCTTGACTCAATGCCCAGGCGTACCAAGGCCGTTATTACGGCCAGAGGTGGTTGTTGTGCGTACTGATTTCTCAGGATCTATGCACCCAAATCGCGTGAAAATGTAATCACATGTCAGGTCTAGTATAATATATTTGTCCAATGAATACCCGTTTATCATCTGCATTTCTTCTTGGTGTAGCAATTTTAATGGCCAGTTGTGTATCTACTGATCTGACAAGATATCCTAAAGTTTTAGTACATTAAGTCAGTAAACAGGTGTCATTCATCTAACCAGTCACTGAGTGAACAAACTAGCACAGAAAAGCAGAATGACCGAGAAAAAGCGCTCCTTTATCCGAAATTGTTTCATCGAAGGAGATCGTATTAGGTTCCTTCTCTCAACAACAAAATGTCATAGAGATGAGTCACGTAGATTATAAAATCAACCAAACTGCCTGACAGAGGAAATTCTACTGGTCCTGATGGGATCCCTAAACGCTCCTACACAGAGGGTGCTAAAATTGCTTCTCTTCTAGCAGCAGTCTGTCGTAGGTCGGTAGACGAACGAAAAATGCACAGGTCACTTCTGTTTTCAGGAAGCGTTGTGGAAGAGTTGAACACAACTATAGACCTATATCGCTGAAGCCAGTTTTTTTTTTTCTTACGCAGCAAATTCTTTTCGACCGTGAAACCCACAAGACAGCAGGAACCGGCTCCTTGGCTGAATCCGTTTTGCTTGACTTCCGGAAGGCGTTCCATAATTCCGCACTGTTGCCTAATGAACAAAACACGAACGTATGAAATATCAGACCAGGCTAATGATTGGATTGAAGAGTTCCTTGCAAATAAAACGCAATACGTCTTCCTTAACAGAGAGAAATAGCCATGGAACTCCATACCACAAACTGTACAACACAATGGATGCACATTTGCATGCTTGCATTCAACATTCTGGCCGTTGCATTACAAGCTTTGCAGACTGTTTCTGACCACCCTGTATAAATGGCAAAGAGGAAAATTCTGGTGGCTCTAGAAGACTGTTCGCAGATGAAGCTGCTGTATATAGAGAAGCCGTAGGGCTAGAGAGTGTGTGCTCTTGTACACTGACGGGAAAAAATCGCAATACCAAAAAAATAATTAATGCAGAGTAATGAAATTTCGGGAATATATTTGCCTAGGTAACATATTTAAGTGATTAACATTGCAAGCTCACCGCCTGATTGGCTAACTTCAGTAATAATTAATTCGGAAATGGTGCAACGTATCAAATTTTTTTCTTAACAATCATTTCTCAGCGCAGCGTACCCTGCAATCGTGGTTCAAATGGCTCTGAGCACTATGGGACTTAACAGCTGTGGTCGTCAGTCCCCTAGAACTTAGAACTACTTAAACCTAACTTACCGAAGGACATCACACACATCCATGCCCGAGGCAGGATTCGAACCTGCGACCGTAGCAGTCGCGTGGTTCCGGACTGCGCGCCTAGAACCGCGAGACCACCGCGGCCGGCTGCTGGTTGTGGACGACGCTGGAGTTGTCGTACGATGATGTCTCATATGTGCTCAATTGGAGACAGGTCTGGTGACCGAACAGGTCAAGGTAACATTGCGATACTCTGTAGAGCATGTAGGGTTGCAATAGTAGTACGTGGGCGAGCGTTATCCTGTTAGAAAACACCCCCTGGAATACTGTTCATGAATAGCAGCACAACAGGTCGAATCATCAGATTGACGAACAAATTTGCAATCAGTGTGAGTGGTACAACCACGAGAGAACTCCTGCTGTTACAGGAAATCGGAACCTAGCCCATAACTCCAGGGGAAGTCCAGTGTGTCTGGCACAGAGACAGATTGGTTGCAGGCCCTGCCGTGCGGTTAAAGGCGCTGCAGTCTGGAACCGCAAGACCGCTACGGTCGCAGGTTCGAATCCTGCATCGGGCATGGATGTTTGTGATGTCCTTAGGTTAGTTAGGTTTAACTAGTTCTAAGTTCTAGGGGACTAATGACCTCAGGAGTTGAGTCCCATAGTGCTCAGAGCCATTTGAACCATTTTGTTGCAGGCCCTCAACTGGCCTTCTTCTAACCAACTCACGACCATCACTTTCACCGAGGCGGACTCAGCTTCCATCAGAAACACAACAGACCTCCACCCTCATCTCCAACGAGCTCTCGCTTGACACCACTGAAGTCGCAAATGGTGGTGGTTTGGGGTCAGCGGATTGCACGCTACAGGGCGTCTGGTTCGGAGGTATCAAAGCCATACGTCGAACAGTATGGTCTTCCCTCTCGATAATGCTACCTGGCCGTCCGGAGTCCGATACATTTTCGTGGCTACCGCTGCCAGCAATTATGTACAGTGGCTACACTTCTGCCTAGTATTTTCGCATTATCGCAGAAGGAACATCCAGCGTCTTTATCGTCCTAGAAGGATCCTTGACTGACATCATCCCATCACGTCCATTCTCAAAGATACCTAACGCTCACGACGGTTACAGCGTGTATTTAAAGCAAACTTGATTTGCATCCTCATAGCGAAATTTGAACAGATATTGTCTTTCATAAGTACAAAAATGCCTATTAACTTTCGCGTATGTCGCACAACTCCTTCTTGGTGTTGCGATTTTTTGTATGTACAAGGCAACATGGAGTGATTCAAAAAGTGTGACTGCTGGTGTAGCGCCTGATAGAAAATGTGAAGTTGTAATCAAAACAGATAGCACATGCCTTCACACGAAGGTGGTGGTCATTGAAATGCAGTTATAGCAGTTGTATACCAAGATGGAATATATTGTATGATGAACACAGATTACTATTTGTTTCCTACAACTGATCCCTTTAGTCATACGTTACTTCTCGTTCAGGTGAAGAGGCCAAGCACTCTAAACATTGCTTTGAAGACAGGAATCTCTGCTCAGACTGTGTACCTAAAACATTCTACCATTGAAAATTTTCGAGATTTATATCATGCCTCGTTTATTGCTTACTGAGAGACTGAATCGTTAGCAGTTGCAAGTCAAATCTGATTTCGACAGCGTTATAAAATATGTGGCGGAACGTGGAGTCGAAGCTTCGTCCCTTGATTCAAGCTGTTTACTTGCAGAAATTAAAGCATATATGAGTTGAAACGTCCTGGCATATTAAAACTGTGTGTCAGGCGGAGAGTCGCACTTGGAACCTTTGCTATTGCGGGCAAGAGCTTTTCTTTCGCCATTACCTCGTCTCTTACCTTCCAAACCTCACAGAGGTTGCCCTGCGAAACTTGTGGGACTAGTATTCCTGGAAGAAAGAATATTGCGGAGGCATAGTTTAGCCGTAGACTGGGTTCTGTTTCCAAAATTAAATTTTCACCCTGCAGCAGAGTGTGCACTGATGTGAAACTTCGTGGCTGATTAAAACTGTGTGCCAGACCGAGACTCGAATTCTGGACCCTTGCCTACAGCAGACAAGTGCTGTACCACAGAGCACTTGTCTGCGAAAGGCAAAGTCCCGAGTTCAAGTCTCGGTCAGGCACATAATTTTAATCCGAATGGAAATTTCATATTAGCACACACTCCAGAGCAGAGTGAAAATTTCATTCTGCATATAAAAGTTAGTGTTTCAGAGTGTAGCACTATTTTCCTAAAAAAAAAGGTCGTAAAAAACTGTCTTGCATTTTTATTTAGGTGAAAAAAGAATGACACGTTTTTTTTTACATTTTTATTTGAAAGGAGAAATAGTTTCACACATCCGGTTTACACGAAAAGCTACAGACTGTATGGCACAGCTGTACCAACTTCAGTATTGGGAGCATAATGTTGGCGTTGTCTCCCTAAGTGTATAAAGAGCCAGACAGTTGCAATAGTCCTCAATGTTTCTCATGTCTGATATTAACAGAACCAGTTCAAACCAGTTCACTTTTTCATGTCCCTTAACATATACGTTACTCTAATTCTTTGCTTCCTTCCAAAGTTAGAACAGGCCCACCATGTTGTTGTAAGAGATTCTGTCATCGTCCAAGTTAAACCCATAGTAATCGTCTGCTAACCATTCTGTAGGTTGTACTGCACCACTTTCAGCCTTCAGAGGATGTTGAGAACCTATTGAGGAATCTTAACATCATACCAGCACTCCATTTTTATGTTGTGTAATGACACCTCTTTGAATACAAACGTCTTCACATCATTCAAACAGCCTTGAGTGTCAACAGTCATCACTCTACATTCCATTATTGTAGACTGATTCTGTAGCAAATGATAGATGAGTATCTTAACTAATCGACATACAATACCAGTCAGAGACGTATACTCTACAATGCCATCATGTAAAATTAGACAATGAACTGTTGTACTTCCAAAGAAATGAGTATAGCTATCGTACTCGATTCATATATCGATGAAACTGCTTTTAATGCTTCAGTCTGTCACGAACAGTACATAATGGCTATTCGTGAACGATCTTTTAATTTGTCTGGTCCTAAAAGACGTGACATGCCTTCTCTTTCATTATACGAAGCCATGAACTAAGAATACACATATAACAACGCAATAATATTTTCCCTGAAATTCAGATTAAGATTTCATATGGGTAAAATTTTGAATTGAGATTTACTAGTACACTGGTTAGGTTGCAGTGCTCAGACTTACTAGTGTGAGCTGCAGGGTTACCTTTCTATGTCTCTGGAAACCTATAATCATATACCCACATGCTTCTAGATGTATGACTTGTTTTAACTGTCCAAATACGTTTAGATGCTGTTGGCACTACTGGACACTCATACAGTTCCCAGGGCAGTGAGACGTAATAACCTCACTCTGTGCAACACTTTAAGACGTTCGTAATTCAATGTTTGAAAATTATATGTGAGATGTCTTTCAGCACAGCTTACTGATTACATTATTCGTTTAGAGACACACCTTCACATGAATATACGAATTATCATAAGATGGATCATGTACTAATATGACTTCTTGTTTGATGTGTAATTTCATCCGCTATATATCCTTAAAGAATTTTAAAAGCAGTTTCAGTGCAATGTAAACATTAAAGCTTCCATCACCACCTATCAGCGTTTTTCCATCTGTCCGCTCAGCATTATCAATTGTCCATATTTCTGAATCACTATATGAAACATTTGTTTTTAATGAGTTTGCAATACCAACATTTCTGGCTGTATCAATTTGTTCATCATTAAGCTCATAGCATAGCTCTTGCGTTAAAAATGATGTGTTGGAACCAAGGAATACTCCATCTGTTTTCTTCAAAAATTTCCCTTTGATATGTAAGAAACTGTTTGAAAAAAAAATGTTATTGTATCCTGATGTACTTTTCTTATGTAGCTGATGTACGGAGTTGATTAGAAAAATCCTTACAACATGTAATTGCGTCATCAAAGACAGTTTTCGCTGTCATGTCTAGAATTCCGCCATTAAATTGGAATTCATATACTAGTGACCCAAAAAATTTAATGTTAGTTGATGATAACGTTCCAGCTTTGGTGGTGAACAAACACTTGATTTAGGGGGAGTTGATGTCTTATAGTAGATTCCCCATCACGATTTTTTCTGCAAGTAAAATCTTAAGAGTCATGACTTTGCCTCGGAAATTCACCGATTGGCTTGACCTACAATTCTAATTTCTGAATGACTGACAGCTGAAACCGTTATAGATAAGTATATAATGTAAGTAGGCACTTAAGTCACTTTGTAGCATGTAGGTACACCCGCGAATAATTCAGGAAGTGTGTGCTAACTTGTTATTGCGAGTTGGTGACTCTATTACACTCTATTCGTATAGCAGTCATAGGAAAAATCTGAACAGGTAAATCTGATTCATGTAATTTACCGCTTTCAATGTTAAGACTCGTTTTGAAGAAAATTCTACCAGAGAACCCAGTGAATTTTCACCTCCAAAATCAATAGGGATAACAGTCTTTATTTCACACTTGAGTGTCTTAGCGTTGGTGCGAATCACAATATCTTTGATGAAATGACAAATGTATGTATTAACTACGGCTGTACTATAGGAGCTTACCAGAATCACCACCTTCCTTACTGTGTAATCCTTGGTATAATAATAAAAATTCTGGTTTGTTGTTGTGATGTTTGGAATAGAATTAGATGTCTGAAAATCAGCTAATCCTTTAATACATACACCTTCACTTAAATCGACTGTTGGGAAAAATGTGCCTTAGCACAGCGGTTTGTCCTCATAGATAAAATATGACATCCGACACATTTAGCAGATGAAGACTTCTGATGCAGTGAAACCATCGTCCTGCTGCTTTGCAGGGGTGGGATAGCCTACTTAAATACACTCCTGGAAATGGAAAAAAGAACACATTGACACCGGTGTGTCAGACCCACCATACTTGCTCCGGACACTGCGAGAGGGCTGTACAAGCAATGATCACACGCACGGCACAGCGGACACACCAGGAACCGCGGTGTTGGCCGTCGAATGGCGCTAGCTGCGCAGCATTTGTGCACCGCCGCCGTCAGTGTCAGCCAGTTTGCCGTGGCATACGGAGCTCCATCGCAGTCTTTAACACTGGTAGCATGCCGCGACAGCGTGGACGTGAACCGTATGTGCAGTTGACGGACTTTGAGCGAGGGCGTATAGTGGGCATGCGGGAGGCCGGGTGGACGTACCGCCGAATTGCTCAACACGTGGGGCTTGAGGTCTCCACAGTACATCGATGTTGTCGCCAGTGGTCGGCGGAAGGTGCACGTGCCCGTCGACCTGGGACCGGACCGCTGCGACGCACGGATGCACGCCAAGACCGTAGGATCCTACGCAGTGCCGGAGGGGACCGCACCGCCACTTCCCAGCAAATTAGGGACACTGTTGCTCCTGGGGTATTGGCGAGGACCATTCGCAACCGTCTCCATGAAGCTGGGCTACGGTCCCTCACACCGTTAGGCCGTCTTCCGCTCACGCCCCAACATCGTGCAGCCCGCCTCCAGTGGTGTCGCGACAGGCGTGGATGGAGGGACGAATGGAGACGTGTCGTCTTCAGCGATGAGAGTCGCTTCTGCCTTGGTGCCAATGATGGTCGTATGCGTGTTTGGCGCCGTGCAGGTGAGCGCCACAATCAGGAGTGCATACGACCGAGGCACACAGGGCCAACACCCGGCATCATGGTGTGGGGAGCGATCTCCTACACTGGCCGTACACCACTGGTGATCGTCGAGGGGACACTGAATAGTGCACGGTACATCCAAACCGTCATCGAACCCATCGTTCTACCATTCCTAGACCGGCAAGGGAACTTGCTGTTCCAACAGGACAATGCACGTCCGCATGTATCCCGTGCCACCCAACGTGCTCTAGAAGGTGTAAGTCAACTACCCTGGCCAGCAAGATCTCCGGATCTGTCCCCCATTGAGCATGTTTGGGACTGGATGAAGCGTCGTCTCACGCGGTCTGCACGTCCAGCACGAACGCTGGTCCAACTGAGGCGCCAGGTGGAAATGGCATGGCAAGCCGTTCCACAGGACTACATCCAGCATCTCTACGATCGTCTCCATGGGAGAATAGCAGCCTGCATTGCTGCGAAAGGTGGATATACACTGTACTAGTGCCGACATTGTGCATGCTCTGTTGCCTGTGTCTATGTGCCTGTGGTTCTGTCAGTGTGATCATGTGATGTATCTGACCCCAGGAATGTGTCAATAAAGTTTCCCCTTCCTGGGACAATGAATTCACGGTGTTCTTATTTCAATTTCCAGGAGTGTATGTTATTTGTAAAGTGGTCGTCTGGGAAGGACTGATAAAGGAGTTGACTTTTTTTTTCTACCACTCCTTTCATCAACATGCCCATACTTTTACAATAAAGCATTAGGTACAAACCTCGAATGATGGCAACTGCTTCCATCACCTTATTGCACTTCACTTTTTCTTATATGCGTTCTTTCATTTCGTGCTATCTGAACGGCTTTAAAAATAGCAGCAGACCCGCTAGCTAATGAATCAATGGCAGATAAATCTACGAAAGTGGGAATTAAAGGTAGCATACCTCTGACTTTGTGGTTTTGGACTTTTTCTCATCTGACTACAGCACGCTTGGCTGCACCGAGAGTGCCTCCTGAGAACTGTTGATGTTAAGCAGGTGACACGCATTAGCTGTTGCAAATACTGCTTTGTGGAAATGTTTGGTTGCTGGTATTGGTATTAAACCGACGGTCCACGCGGTTGTATTATGGTCAAAAGCATTTGTACAAAATGGACATACCTAGAAATTATCTGCTATCAATATAATGCACATATTTCTTACAGTTTTTACAAATTTACTAGGTTTTTCGGTTTTGCTTTAGCAGTTCACACACCATGCTCATGAGCTCGCAAATGATCCTACTTCAGAATTTTTCACACCGCAGAGCTCTCCAATTCTCTCAGCTACTTTTTTTGGCAAAGTTTTTTCTATTGCCCTTTGCTGATGATAGTCTTGCATTAGTTTAAAAGAAAGCTTCCCCAAGAATCCTGTTCTTCTCAGTTGTTCTTTCTTATTTGTGTTGAAAATAATACTGCCATTTATCACAGCTCTGTTCATGATACTATAAAATACAACCATTGATCATCTTCTATATTTCTAGTTACGTTATACGTTACACTTATTCCGTCTATCACGTCAACTCTACCCATAGCAAGGTTATAGAAAATGACAATTTCTGGTTCATCAACATTTCCATCATGATGCGTCATAGACAGAAGTAACACCACTCTATTTTGCTTCATGAAATGCATTCGCAAATTTCAAATGCAGAACCACAACAGCTATACAATTTACTTGAAACATAAGAAAATTTTGCCAGACCGGGACTCGAACCCGGATTTCCCATTCGTCGCAACTGGTTGCCTTAACCACTCCAGCTATCCGAGAACGCGTCTGAAACCGACCCACATTTCCATATGTCCCTGTGTCTGTTTCCCATGGTGTTAGCATAATTATGTAATTTCTGTACAGGGAGAGACTTAATTCATTTTTCTCGTCAGGATGCCTTGGCTGTGGCATTAAATATATTAGTGAACTGGCGGTATTTTCGGGTGTGAGATTGATTTATCCTGTTAAATTTCCTTGACTTTTTCTTGTAGTTTCGATGAAATATTCAGAATAATTTCCAACTAAGATATTAGTAAATAAAGCAAATTTTTCTGATTCCAAGAAGGTAGTTTCATGCATAAGCTACCCCAACCCCCATCTTTCACACTGCTTGCTATCCCAGCCACGATTATGGCAACAATGTCCTGTCTGCTTACTACGATGCCTTATTACTTCCTTTCGCCACTGCTTTAACTGAGCTGCTAGCTGTCACAAGGAGGCTATGAATCTTAAACCTCCGTGTCATATGTTTGGTGAACCCTCGTCGCCCGTTTTGAAAACCCTCGTCTGCAGTTTGTAAATCCTCGTCGGCAGTTTTGTACAGGCCTCGTCGCTACAGCTGGGGAGGCCGAGTTGCCACTGTTGTTACGGTAAGCCGAGTTTGTGAGTCAGTGAAACGGCTTCTGGTGCAGTACACCGCTAAGACAATTTCTCCCTACCACTATTACACAGCTATGCCCCAGGGTCAGGTAACAGAATAGGAGAACGAAGGTTCTACAACATTCCAACAAATCAGTAACAAAGTCACACAAATGAGTTAAAAAGGTTTACTTATCTTTGTGACTTGTTCAATAATGAAGTCTGCAACACTGCATGTATTATGACACAAAAAAGGTCCTCAATCACTAAGTGAAAATAATCGTAGGTAAACTTCACAGAACCTAGCAATTGCAATTTACAACAAATGTCTGTTCACTTCTAAGAGTTCACTATACGATGTTCCCTGTCTAAGTCAGCCCTGGACGATTATCTACAACCAAGTGGGCGAGAGCTGCTCTTCTGCCTTTCGAGTTGACTTCCGTCCGTTGTCGTCTGGTCATTGGCGGACTGTACTCGGCCGGCAACTGGCCGAGGCGAAGTCGATATCTTCATCCTTAGTGCCGCCCGTGAAGCTGGTGGAACTCGCTCAAGCGGCGAGTCTCTAGGGCACTGGAACCAACTCACATCTTTGCGCCTGTGGTGCCTTTTCCTGGCTGTGTCTTGTTCGGACAACACAGCAGTATGTCTCCTGGCAACCTCGTGGGAGTAACCATATTCGTCAGCTTCGCGAACCCAAGTTACATCACCAACATGATAATGGAAAGTCTCTGAACACATTCGAAGCAACTGCCATTGACACAAATTTGAATTTTGTTCTTCATCTCAGTGTCAAAAAAGATGGGATAAATTACGGCAGCAATGAACAAACTTGATAGTATGCTTTACCTATGGTAGATCTGGGGGTGAAAATGTACGAAACTGCGTAACTGCTCATTTTCCAATTCCTTCTGTTATGTTTCTGCTTCAATAGTTGTACATTCAATTTTTTCTTGTGAATCCACAGTTTGATTTATTAGTCCGTAGCTTCGTTGTATTAGTGTATCATCCACATGATAGTGGTATTCCTGATATTCTAGTTGTTTATGATACAGGACTGGATGAAAGTACTGTCCGTTTTAGGTCAACGATGTGTTGGTGCCTCACTGGTTTTTGAAATTTTGGACAAGGCCGTCTTGTAAACATTTTTAGTTTCGTTAAAGTAAGCTTCTTCTAAAAGCCAAACAGAGTAAGTGTGTAAGTGATTTGTATTTTTCAGTGGTGAAATCTGCTGGCAGTTTGAAGCCTTCCCTTAGATTAGTGTCCAGCACTGCAATTCACTGAGGACTGGACAACAGTGAAGACGTCGTGAGTTGTCCATGAAGTTCTTCATATTGCTAGTCAAGGTGAGACTTGGCGATATAACTGACGATGTTTGGCATTCATTATTAGTTATTCTTACCATTATTACTTTTATTCGTTCACTAGCCAGAGCTTTCCAATCGCTATGTGGTACCGATGCACATGATCAGTATTCTTGGAAGAATGGAATGTTGGATGTTTCGATACGCAGAATGCGCACGTTTATCTCGGCTTCTCGTTTTCATGGCAATCGAAAAAACCTAATGAGAGAAGACGATAGTGTGAGGCCGGTGACACAGACAGAATCGGCAACAATTTCTGTTGATTTAACACCGTGACGACGGATTAATTCGCGTCGCAGTACATTACTCAACAATCTAATATGTAGTATCGACTCTGTTACAGCTACAGATAGCTAAGAATGTGTGACCACACCCATGGTTTACTATTGGCTCAGCTGCTAGTTATACACTGAAGAGTCAAAGAAACTGGTACACCTGCCTAATATCGTGTAGGGCTCCAGCGAGGACGCAGAAGTGCAGCAACACGACGTGGCATGGACCCAACTAATGGCTCTGAGCACTATGGGACTTAACATCTATGGTCATCAGTCCCCTAGAACCACTTAAACCTAACTAACCTAAGGACATCACACAACACCCAGTCATCACGAGGCAGAGAAAATCCCTGACCTCGCCGGGAATCGAACCCGGGCGTGGGAAGCGAGAACGTTACCGCACGACCACGAGCTGCGGACTATTCTCAACTAATGTCTGAAGTAGTGCTGGAGGGAATTGACACCATGAATGTTGCAGGGCTGTCCGTAAGTACGTAAGGGTACGAGGGGGTGGAGATCTCTTCTGAACACCACGATGCAGTGTTCAATAATGTTCATGTCTGGGGAGTTTGGTGGCCAGCGGAAGTGTTTAAACTCAAAAGAGTGTTCCTCGAGCCACTCTGTAACAATTCTGGACTTGCGGAGTATCGCACTGTTACGAATTGGCAACATCGTTGCAAATACACTGCCAGAATAAACAATTATTACACCTGGAAAGACGACGTTGATTTTGAACCGATGACGGCATATGCCACCTTGGGGATAGTAGGTGTACTGATAATGGTTTCAATAGCGTCCGTCAACAGATAGCGTAGTGGCGTAGCTACCAGTGCACCCTCCGTGTCTAACGTTTAATAGAGAATGCTCACAGACAGGAGGCTGTGTAGTGCAAACGTGTGAAGCATGCAGGCAATCGCACCACGGAAATGCACTTGTGCTTCCTGCAGCCAAGTGTGAGAGTTTGAAAGGGGTCAAAATGTGGTCTTGAGAGTTGTGGAATGGTCTTTTCGCAGAATTGCCACACAAGTTGGACGTGAATCGTCAGTTGCTCGACGATGCTGATATCAGTGGTCACATAAAAATTCTCACACCTGTAGACGAGATTATGGAAGACCACGCAGCACAGACGCCCGCCAACGATCCTCATATTGTAAGGGCAGCAGTGGCAATCCGTACATCTATCACAGTACAGATAAGAGGGCCGACCGCTGTGGCCGAGCGGTTATAGGCGCTTCAGGCCGGTACCGCGCTGCTGCTACGGTCGCAGGTTAGAATCCTGCCTCGGGCATGGATGTGTGTGATGTCCTTAGGGTTAGTTAGTTTTAAGTAGTTCTAAGTCTAGGGGACTGATGACCTCAGATGTTAAGTCTCATAGTGCTTGGAGCCATTTGAACAGATAAGAGGGTTTGTGAGCTCAGACGTGTCTACGCACGAATTGTTGCGAACTGCTTATTAGCAGTGGGACTGTGGGCATGTATATCTGCCACTCACGCCACAGCATAGACGTGCGCAGCACGACCGTCGCATTCAGAGGATCACTTGTAAGATGGAATGGCACGCCATGGCCTTCTGCGATGAAAGCAGATTTTGTCTGCAGACAATTGATGGTTGTTTGCGCATACTTCACAGACCTACTGAGCGCTGTCTCGTAGACTGCTTTCGTCCAAGACACACTGGCCCAATCGCAGGCCTCACGGTCTGGAGTGCTAAAAGTTACAACTCTCGTTCATCTTTGGTGTTTCCAGAGGGGAAGCAAACCAGAATGCTATTAGACCCATTCTTGCAACAGGGAGGTGACGTTTTTTCCGACGAGATAATGTTCGCCCACATACTTCCCGTGAAAATCAACATGCTCTGTAAAATGTGCAGCAATTTTCCTGGCCAGTACGATCTCCAGACATGTCTCCAACCAAACACGTGTGGATGATGGTACGGAAAGTGAATCGTGCGACTCATCAACCAACAATTCTTACGGAACTGCGCGAACAGTTCGAGCAGGCGGGGAATAACGTGATGATGATGATGTTTGGTTTGTGGGGCGCTCAACTGCGCAGTCATCAGCGCCCGTACAAATTCCCAACCTTTGCTCAGTCCAAACTCGCCACATTCAGCGGAATAACGTATCCGAGGACAGTATTCGCCATCTGTACAATCAGTATTCGCCATCTGTACAATCGACTGGATGCCACCAGTCAAGGCTACGTTGCCGCCAGTCAAGGCTACACCATGTACTAACATGGATGTTTCAGCACGGGTCGATAACCTGCTACCTCAGAACTGCTTCTGCTATTGATCCGTAAACGTAATCAGTTTATATACTCCATAAGTACTGTTGCAACAATAAATCTTGAATAAACTGGAAACCTCTGAAAGGTGGTGCCATTTTTTTTCCCCGAGTAGTGTATTTGGCAACCCAATGACAGTGTATTTACTTCCGCGTGTGGCCCTGAATTGTTCCACTAGATTCACTTGTCATTTCGAACAACATTTCGTGTCTTAAACGTTGCATTATCATGCTCAGTGGCGTTTACTGCGATGAAAGAGACGTGCTCCCAGTAGCATCTCATTATCTACGTGGTTCTGCACGTGTCTTGTAGTGCAATGGCGTGTCAGTGGTCAGTTCTAATCTCGGTGCAGACCAGTACACTCACGGTTCTTATTTTCCGTTTTATTTAATGCAGCTGCAAATTGCTAGGAGGAATTCTCCATCAAAATCTGATGAAAACCTTTACCCATTAAGTCCTCTCACAAACTCGACTCAGTAAACTGTGTTAATTGTTGTAGATGTCTGCTTTATGAATACCAAGCCGCATTACAATACATACGTCTCTAAAGAGCTTCGACTCGACCGTCAGCGATACTAATTTGAGTTTTGTTCATCACAGGGGAATAGTTGTGAAGTGCAAGTACTGACTAACACACTTCCTCTCCGCTAAATCTCTGTAAATGTAATCAAGCACCCTTATAGACATTTGCTGACACCGCCACTCCGGGTAGCTAAACAAGTGGGCAACTTTGCTGGTTTAAATCTAATTAAATATCTTAAATATCACTATAGATCAGAGGTAAGTTCTTCGTGAATACACACATGTGGAGTGTGCCTGCGTTGCTATAGAACGTGTCAAACGTCATGCGGGCCACAGGCTCAGCTTAGCTCGTCCCCTCCCCCCACGGAAGTACTCACAAGGGAACCTCCCCATCGCACCCCCCTCAGATTTAGTTATAATTTGGCACAGTGGATAAGCCTTGAAAAACTGAACACAGATCAATCGAGAAAACAGGAAGAAGTTGCGTGGAACTATGAAAAAATAAGCAAAATATACAAACTGAGTAGTCCATGGGCAACATAGGCAACATCAAGGATGATGTGGGCACAGGAGCGCCGTGGTCCGTTGATTAGCGTCAGCAGCTGCGGAACAAGAGGTCCTTGGTTCAAGTCTTCCCTCCAGCAAAAAGTTTAAATTTTTATTTTCAGACAATTATCAGAGTTCAGGCACTCACACAAATTAATTTCGCTCTCCAAAATTCCAGGACTTGTTCAGATTTGCTTGGACATGTGCAGGATTTGACAATCTACACACGGAAAAATTTGAAAACGTTAAAAACATATGTTTTGACAGAGCACAGAGAAAATTGTGCGACTGTGAAACTGTTGCATTCATTTGTTGCAGTTTATGTGACACACTCTTATGTTTTCATCACTTTTTTGGGAGTGATTAGCACATCCATAAGAAAACATAATCGGGCAAGGTAGAAGAACCTTTTTACCCATTCGCCAAGTGTGCAAGTTAGGTGGGTCGACAACATATCCCTGTCATGTGACGCACATGCCGTCACCAGTGTCGTATAGAATATATCAGACGTGTTTTCTTGGATCAAATGTTTTCGGTTCCTATTGTAGAGGCACGTCATTTCGTCTACTAATCGCACGGTTTTGCGGTGCGGTCGGAAAACACAGACACTAAACTTATTACAGTGAACAGAGACGTGAATGAACGAACGGACAGATCATAACTTTGCAAAAATAAAGTACGTAAACTTTTCGCTCGAGGGTAGACTTGAACCAAGGACCTCTCGCTCCTCAGCTGCTCACGCTAACCACAGGACCACGGCGCTCCTGTGCCTATATTATCACTGATATTGCCTATATTGCCCATGGACTACTCAGTTCGTAAATTTTGCTTATTTTTTCATAGTTCCACACAACTTCTTCCTGTTTTCTCGACTGATCTGTGTTCAATTTTTCAAGGCCTATCCGCTGTGCCAAATTATAACTAAATCTGAGGGAGGTGCGATGGGGAGGTTCCCTTGTCGGTACAGCGCGACGTTCCATTTAGCGCTGCAGTGGGGCATTTATCAGCCAGCACGACTCTCTTTAATTCGGTAGTGTCATGGTGTCGGCGCTGTTTACCATTTGCCATTTGTTCGTGGTATGGCGGACGTTTACAGGTCCAGTGGCTGTTTGCACAAACTCAGGCAGTCTAGCAATCTTTCGTCATAAACCTTTAAAAATGAATGTGAATGACTGAAGAGAGTTATGAGAATGTTTAGTGTCTATAATACAGTTGCATAATCGAAGTGTACTGCAAATTTGCTATCAAACGACATTACAAACCGAGCAGAAAGAATTAAAAGAAATAGTTGACAATAAAAGAGCAAAAAAATTAGAACGATCGACAGACGGGGTTCATTGCTCGATACATGAAGAAGCACTGTGTGTTAAATTTGCAGGCAGGAGCACGTGAAGGAACTGAATTGAATTTACGAAGTCGACCGCATTATTCCACTGTCTGTTACAACAGTTTTCGGTGGAACTGAACGAAGAGTATGAAGACTTTATACAGGGTGGTCGGAAATTCCCGTTACAAACGTCTAGGACTTGTAGAGGGGAGTGAGTACGTAATATTTTGAATAGGAACACATGTCCGGAAACGTACCGTTTTCGTGCTACAGCCGTTTGAAAACATGTTTGCTAGGTAGGTTTGCAACAGTATAGTCATAGTGATGGGTGCTTACGTCAGATCGGCTGATGTCATTTGACATCCTATCCTACCTCTGTCAGTGTTGGAGCAACATGGTTGAGTACAAGTTTGCAGAAAACACCGACATGATCTTCCTGAACGACGAAGCTCACGGCAATGGAAAAGTTGCTCGTCGCCTTTATCAAGATTGTTCTCCACAACTTCAGACTACATCGCGATTTCGAGAAAGGGTATCTTCACCAGCAGCAGGCGTGACTGTGGCGCTCCAGGGAGGCCCCACACGCCCAAACTGGAAGAGGCGTTAGTGCATCACGTTGATGAGAACCCGTCAACCGAGAAGTCTCATTGTCTATTGAGTGGAACTGTAAAACAAGTGATTTACTGGATCGCGCCCAGTCAACTACTTGTAAAAATGGTCGTATTAGCAACACGTTTTCAAATGGTTGTAGCACGGAAATGGTACGTTTCTGAACATGGGTTCCTATTCAAAATATTATGTACTCACTCCCCACTACAAGTCCTAGAAATTTGTAACGGGAATTTCCGACCACCTGTATATTACTGCGAAGTACGTGGGTTAAGACAAGGGGCATTCCCGGAACGATTTAAAACCTGCTGTAGTTGAGTTTATAAAGGAAAAAAGACTGGAGGAACGACAATCAGAACATCTGGAATGGATTGCAGACCTCGCATTTTAAGTGGACTTGTCTGCACACTGCTCATATTAAGACACTGCAAGGTACGACACAACATATTTCTGATTTTATGCACTGTAGAAAGGACAAATTCTGACAAGAAACACAGTCCAACCCCCCAAGCTCACAGTCGTTAAAGAAAACACGAGGTTTGAATTTTGGGAACATTTGCCAATTTTACATCTGTTTTCGAGACCGTTTGCCATTTCAGTTGAAAGAAACCCTTGTGTATGAACAAATGTAACTGATCTTTCTGCAATGTAATTCCCGTTTTAGAGACGAATCCTTTCAACTAAAACTGTCCAGGACGTTTACATTGCTTTCCTCAGGGAGAGTTTCCTTGTGTCCATAATGGGTTAAGGAACGTAATAAAATATTTCAATCAGAATATGTGCGCGAGGTTTTTCTTTTCCACAGTGAAACTAAACAAGTCACAAACAAGTGGGAATCTGAGGGCGAAAATCTGTGAAATTGTTTCCATCTGTCTATTTGTATGATGGCGGTTTGTACCAGATAAAAATTATGTCTTCAGTGTGCCAAAAATAATTACGTAATACTGAACATTTGTTTCACTTGTGATCTACGTTTTTGAGGAATATGAACCCAAGTTGTATGCAGCGCAACTGCGATGCCTTTTAAATATGGCGCTTTCACCGTTTACCCCTTTTTCCCTCTACCCAAGCAGACCCTGTGGCGTGGCGGTGGGGTGAAATTGCAGTCTCACTGAACACTATGGAACGCGAGCCACCGAATTCATGGCCACCCCTTGCGGCTATTAAATAGTTTAATATCCCAATGCTTACATTCATTTTCGATAGGTTTGTCGAAAACTGAATTATTCATTAATTTCAAGAAGTCTTTCTGAAAATCATTTCTCATGGCAGTAAAATTTATAGTATTTAAATCAATGTATTTCTTCAAATAAGGGTTTTGGTTGATACCAATAATGCAGTGACTTTTGATTACCTCCATTCCAAAATTTATGCCCAGTTGTTGGTTTTTGTACCGCAATACGTACTTTTTTTCCATTACAGTCGTCAGCAGATCAAGATTTGATCATCTAGCTGTAGTGGTAGGTCGTTGTCACTTTGTTTAAATTAAAGAGGTGTGCTATATCTGCTTCTAAAACACACCCCAAAGGAGGTGAAATGCTTGTGAAATCAATATGAGCTATTTCTTACTGACCCAGTGAAGCCCTTAAAATGGTAAATATTCACACATTGTCCAGCCATAAACAATATTTACATCTACATATATGATGTAAAACGTTTGCAAGTCTGGGCTGAACACTAACATAAATTGCTGGTTACTTGCCAAGTCATGTCTATGTACACACTGACAAATCTCATCACAAATACCCCATTAAAAAAAACGGCAGCATATCGTCGCTAGGCAATGAAAACCTCGTAACTCCATCTGACAATGAAATCCACGTAACTGCATTACCAAATGTAGAAAATTATGCCACATAGGCTGTTGAAACCTTCCATCTTCGAGTTGAACGGTGTTGCCATCTAGCGGCAATAATGAAAACCTCACATCTCCAGCGATATGTAGTTTGTGCTGTAAACCTCGTATCTCCGATAATCGCCATTGTTAGTGTGCAGGGCGAACACATACTCCGAGATTTAAACGTTTTTTGACGTGATAGTAACGTTTTTGACTGACAGACCCAACACTGCTTTATTGCTACAGGTACGTGTTAGTATTTCTAGGTATTTATGTATTGTATTTTAATATACAGAATTAATAATGACCTCGTTAAATACAATGTTGACTTACGAGTTTTTCATCGCGCGTAAAGCAGGATGCGCTCGGTACATAGGAGGTTCTAATTTTAGAACTGAACAGAATCCTATACATTCTAGAGTAACTAATTTGTTTTCAGCTATGGGTAAAAAAGAGTAAATTCACTCTTCACCTTGTGAAACAAGCCGACAACGGATCATATCGTATAAAATCACCGGAAGAAGATTCTAGTCAGGTTCCTCCTTGTCCTACACCAAAAGAAAGGGTAGACCTACAAAATGAAGGTAAACCGTAGTTTATATTGTTGTAACTGGAAGTAAGATCCTTGTTTGGAAGTTGGGGTGATTAAATTATTTAAATGTTATTGATGACGTTATGGTTTACACTACAGATAAAGCGGAAAAAGAAGCCAATACAGAGGCGAATTCCACTTCTGAGTTTGAAAGTCTTTTCGAACACAGCAGCGAGGATGATATCTCCAGTGGCAGTAGTGATGCGTACGATCCAGATAAAAACAAAAATGACCATAGCAGTAACAAGAGCAAGGAAGACGACGATGACGAAGTTGGTGTGGGAGTGAAGAGTACTAAGCAGCGCCGTAAAAGGAAAAGCAATCAATCACTTCAAAGTTTGCAGAAAGAAAAACGTATGAGGGGACAGGATTATTTATGAATGCAAAGAGTTTGGCAAAAAGAGACCAACAATGAGCAGGAGCAGGAGGGAAATGAAACCACGATGTACTTGTAAACATTCTTCCTTAAATTGTAACAGGTATTGCAAGGATATTACAGAAGAGCAGAGACAGCGAATATTTAATCATTTCTGGCAGGATATGTCTTGGGGTGAAAGAAAAATTTTTGTTAGAAGCCACGTCTACTACGTTCCAGTTAAAAGACGCAGAAATAATTCAGAATCTAATAAATCTCACCGTTCTAACACGCTATATTACAATTTTGTAGTAGAAGGGCAAAGAAAAACTGTCTGCAAGACTATGTTTTTGAATACTTTGTGCTTAGGTGAATGGAGTGTCAGAACATGGGCATCTAGTGCATCAGGAAGAACGCTTGCAGAAGGGCCTCAATTGCAGGAGAGACCAACGAAAGTTTCAGGTGGACGACAATCAGCATCAGAATTTTTTGCAGAGTTGCCGAAACTGGAATCGCATTACTGCCGTCGTTCTTCCACAAAACTCTACTTGGAACCTGACTGGCAGAGTAAATCAGAACTACATAGGGAATATATACAATTTTGCAAGAAAAGAGGACAAATCCCAGCTGCTTACAAACAGTTCTGCGAGGTATTCGATGAAAATAATCTTAACTTATTTTCGCCTAAAAAGGACCAGTGCGATCTTTGTTGTTCTCACCAGATAGGCAATCTCTCAGACAATGAATACTCTTTGCATATGGCCCAAAAACTGAGGCAAGGGAAGCGAAAAACAGTGATAAATTAGGATCAGCTAGAGTGTTTACAATGGACGTTCAAGCACTTCTCCTTTCTCCCAGACTAAAAGCATCTGCACTGTACTATAAAAGCAAACTGAAGGTCCACAACTTTACCATCTATGATTTAAAAAGTAACGATGGTTATTGTTACCTTTGGCACGAGAGTGAAGGTGGACTAACAGCTTCGGAATTTGCCAGTATACTCGTGCATTTTATAGAAACGTACGTCCAAAATGATTCAGAAGCTATTTTCTATAGCGACGGATGCACGTACCAGAATCGAAACTCAGTCATGAGTAATGCACTGGCTTATCTCGCCAATCAGAAAGGCATTACAATAGTGCAAAAATTTCTGGAGAAAGGTCACACTCAAATGGAGTGTGATTCTATGCACTCCACCATAGAAAGGAAGTTAAAAAACAGACACATTTATACTCCTGCTGGCTATGTAGAAGTCTGTGCTACCGCAAGACAAAGTCCTAGACCTTATGTTGTCAATTATTTGGACCACACGTTTTTCGAGTCCTATGATAAACTCTCGTTGTATTCATCTATTCGGCCAGGATCCAAAATTGGGGATCCAACAGTGACTGATATCCGGTGTCTCAAGTATGATCCCTCCGGAAAAATGGAATATAAATTGAAATTCAGCGATACATGGGAACCACTTCCAAGAAGGATGTCAAACATACCCAGCTCACTTACAGTGCCCCCTCTCTACAGTTCACCACTAAAGATCAGCGCAGAAAAGTTTATGCAATTGCAACAACTAAAGCTGACCCGTCCTAAGGACGTGCATTCATTTTATGACACACTGCCTCACATTTGTAACGAGAGAACATGTCCGTGCATAAAAAAATGCAGCCGAAATTAAACTTGTTTACAGCCACCTATGACTGTCAGTGTAGCAGCAATAGTAACAATAATAAATGTTAATAAACTGCACAAATGTTTACAGTAAGAAAAGGTTAATTAAAGCTAACAACATTGTTTCTATGTTTTTTAAACACTGCAATTTATTAACATCCAGATTCCAATATTTTGATCAAAGTGAAATTATTCATTTCACTTTATATCTGTAACAATGTATCGTTACAGACGTTTCATAATACACAAGTAATGTAAAATTTAAGTAAGTTTTTTTAAAACAAGTTCATTTTGATTCTTAACCGTGCACTCGTTACATGCCTCTTATCTCCATCACTACCAAAAAAATAACTGTGAAAACCTCGTAACTCCAAAAACCAGCAGACAATTTGAAGTGCATAATAAAGTCTTATGTACCAATGACCGGATCCATATGGTGTAGCAGAAACCACTACATTTAACTAATCAGGTCCTCATGTGATTTCTATAATTAGTTTTTTGTTTCTCCTGTAAAATTTGACCAATTTGAGTTACGAGGTTTTCATTGCCTAGCGACGATATCAATATCCTGTAAAAGCTGTATCTCGATATGCACAGTTTTAACACTGCATCCCAAGCTCACTCTGATGCTGTGAAGCAATGTGCAGTATCTAGAGTGTCCATTGTCATGCACAAACTCCTGAATTTTTCAAAAACTTCTAAAAGTATGTGTACATCAGAGTTCATGTACATACTTGCATATTCACCCAAATTTGGAACACTAACCTCTTCCCACAACTTCACAGTAAGTTGATAGCCAGGATTTGTAATTTTTTCTCCAGCTAATAGGCTGATCTATCCAGTAATTTTATAAGTAGCCTGTTTATATGTTTGTATGTTGGCAGCACTATAGACTGCATTAATATCACTGACAGCACTCTGTGCCCTCGGTAAAAGACCCTGTGGCTGGAAGGACTTGTTGTTGGAAGTTAACAGTTAGCAGTGTTGGAGGTTGGCAGTGTTAGAGCAAGCAGACGGTCTGGACGCATGTCCATCGTGGAGATTAAGTATTGGTTGGAAATTGATTGTAAAATGGTGATTATGTATCTTCTAATGTTTGGATAATGGAATTATTGATGATCATACAACGTTTCGGTGACACGTCTACGTAATTACGCAATTGGATTACTTTGCATTTAGGAAATTGTACTTTGTCTGCTTTTTGTGAACTATTCACATATTTTCAGAATCATTGTAATACTGCGAGACCTTTGAGTGATGTATTTTGTATGTGACCTTGATGTGATGCTCTGCTGTGCTGGGCTGCACGCTAACCAGTGGGAAAACCCATTGTTGTGTTGCCTGTCAACTTAAATAGCGTCACTTTAGCCGCTTTTAAGCTCACTGCACTCCCACAAGTGCTTGCACAGCTGTAGAAAAGAGAGGCAATTGGCCTTGCTATTTACATTTCTTTGCAGAACACACCACAAACACAACACACTATTACTTGGAAACATATTATTACACTTTGGAGTCAGTACTTTGTGGTACTTATTGAAATGCTTATGATTTGATGAGAAATATTCTTACGTTTACGCATCTGATTATGACAAGTGTCTTTCTATGAGAGTTGAGAGAATTTTTACTGACTTATGAATTGCCACATGGCTGCTGAATGGTGTTTTGCTTTGTACATGTTTGCTTATTTTCTTCGATATATAGTTTTTAGCTGCCCTGCAGCATTCATTTTATAAAATAAAATTTAATATGTATGCTGATGCAAACACTTTCTGTCAACAGAACTATTAATTAATAATTTTATGATCCACATTCTTAAATAAGAGCACCTGGAAAGGAAAGAATGATAAGAAGGACACGGAACTAGTAACAGGAATTGCATACATATTTTTCTTTTCAAGGACTTGGTAATTTTTTTGGTAAAATAAGTTGTTGTGGTGCATCACTTTAGTGTTAAGATGTGACATAGACATTAAGATGTGAATAGACATTTCCCTTGTCTGCACTGCTGTCTTTACTGTAATACTTTTTCTGCTTGTGCCTTGCCATGTTTAGGTATAAGTTATTGCATTGATGCTGCTGTTTGTCAGACAATGTCCTACTGAATTTTACTTTGTGTTACTGTGATAAGCAAGTTTCACCACTGATTTATTTCTCTTGTTTGCTGCATATTGCCTTACATTAGTTGTAATGTTGCTTTGCTAATTTAGATATGCTGCTGCTTGCTTTGCCAATTTGTATTTTTGTCATTGTTTGTGTTAATATTTTGTGCTCCTGCATTGCCTGGTTCTCTAGTTTATGTATCTGAGCCCAGTAGATTTAAGTTAGCTTAAGAGGGGGTATGCTATATAAGAAAATGAGTTATGATGAGTTGGGAAGAAATGCATTGAGAAGCTATAAGGAAAAGGTTTGGCAAAAAGTATTGCATAATGAGGAACAAATACTTTGAAAGAGGAAATGAACGGAGATAAGTACGGTATAGTGACAACAGGTTTAGATAATATTTTTTTTCGAAACAAATGACGAGGTAAGAAACATGAAAGTACAAATACAGAAAGCATGCTTAGACAGAATTTTTTTTGTGGGAACAAATGTTGAAGTAAGAGAGGTAAATGAAGTTTTGGTTGGAAACGAAGTAGTTTTGGCTGAAAGTTAAGGTGGTATGAGCTTGAAGGATATTATTGAAAGAAGAAAAATGAAACAGAGGTATAAAATGCACACCACGAGTATTGCAGTACCAAATGTTACACTGAAAACTCTGAGCCTGTCCTTTCCCTTTGTGTTATTCCACTATGTTTATGTATACCCATGTGTGTCTGTGTTCTTCCTGTCTGTGTGTTTACCTGATAAGATAAATTTGGTAGAATTTTTTCCTTCTAGTACTAAGCTGCATTCACTATGATGAGAAATACTGTTATTCTCAAATCTAAGCTATATTTTTATACCACATTCTATACTTTGGGAAGATGTTCAGACATTATTCTGTTATGTTTTCTTTTAGTGCTCATGTGTCAAGTTAATGTTTCCAAGGATATTCTCATTTTTCATTCATTTTCTTATGTCATAATTCCTGTAATACTCATGTATATGCTTATTTTTATTCTTTATTACTATAAATGTTATATGTATCATCATTTCCTTTACTGTAATGTTGTTCTCTTAACATTTGTAATTGTATTCTTATGCTGTAAAATTGTAATTGTATTGACAATAGTTCTCCAAGTTAGGTAAATAGTAGGGATTCATTTTACTGCACATATTTGTCTGTTGGTCATACCATATGTATAAAATCTCAGAGGTTATATGACTGTGTTAGTGCTTGCACGTGTGTTGATAAGTCAGCAAAGGACTGGTTAACAGCACTGCTGGTTCTACGGATATTGCAAAAAAAATTGTGAGTGCACAAGTGGTGGTTCATGCACTTGCTACTTTATCCTCAAGTCTCTTCAATTGTGATTGTGCACCCGCACAGTCACAGTGGATGGCTGCTGGTCTTTCCTACAAGGACTACAGTGGGTCTGCACCTTTGGTGGCCCATTACTACCATAATCTCTACAAGGAATACTGTAGGTCTGCTCTGTGGTGACCTACCAATATTCTTCAAGACTTCAACTGACTGCTGTGGGTCTGCTCTGTTGTGGTCCATTACCAATCTTCTCAACTGAAATCTTCATATCAAGGGGAAAAAAATGTGTGAGAAATCTTATGGGACTTAACTTATAAGGTCATCAGTCCCTAAGCTTACACACTACTTAACCTAAATTACCCTAAGGACACACACACACACACACACACACACACACACACACACGCCCGAGGGAGGACTCAAACCTCCGCCGGGACCAGCCGCACAGTCCATGACTGCAGCGCCTTACACCACTCGGCTAATCCCACGCGGCTCATATCAAGAGTCAGCACTGTGTTTCCCTGGGGAGGACAACATTACTTCTTCAAGACTGCATGGTGGTCCACTACTTATGCGTGCATTTTCTTTAACTGCTCAGCCTTTGTGCATAAAACTGCCATAGACATCTCTTCTCATGAATGATTAGGACTATCTTTAAGGAGTGTGGGGAGAATTTTTGCTTTACTGACCAAAAGTATATTACTAATTGTGGGCATCTGATCTATTTGACATAGTTAATATAAAAAATTAACAAGTTAGTCTTGGCCACTGCCCAAAACATTTTATAAAATTTTTTTGAGGGGAGCAGGGGGGCTATGTCAGTAGCCTGTTTACATGTTTGTATGTTGGTAGCACCATAGACTGCATTAATATCACTGACAGCACTCTGCACCTTCGGGAAGAGACTCTGTGGCTGGAAGGACTCGTTGTTGGAAGTTAATAGTTAGCAGTGTTAGAGGTTGGCAGTGTTAAAGCAAGCGAACAGTCTGGACCTGTCTCCATCATGTAGATTTAGTATTGGCTGGAAATGGATTGTAAAATGATGATGATGATTGATGTATCCACTAATGTTTGGGTAATGGAATTATTGATGATCATATAATGGAACTGGATGTCACATGAATAAGGTAAAATCTGCTAAATACATTATTTGCTCTGCAACAAAATCTTTCCTTTGCTAACCACATGCCTATTAGTAATTAGAGCCTATAGTAGCTAGAATCTTTTTATTTAGCTGGCTGTAGTTGCTGCTTGCTGTATTTGCTGCAGTACAAGTAATGAAGATTTTCTGTGAGGTAAGTGACTCACGAAATTTATGGGTTATTGTTAGGATTTCTTCTAATTCAGGGCCATTCATTAGTGTTAATTATTTGCAGTCAGATTTAATTGTGTTTGTATATTGTGGGTCATAAATGAATAGGATAAGTTTGAGTTGTATTTGTAAGGGAAAATTTGTAGGTCAGTGTTGAAATGATAAAAACAAGTAAAGTGACTGTAGATTCAGTTGAATTCAGTAATTTAAGTAAAAATGTAGAAGTTTCCCCTTCTCAGTTATTTCAGTTTAAGTAAAAGATTTATTAAGAAGTATCAACTTGGTTTCAGATAATTGTTCTCCAAAGTCAACATACATACCCCTCTCCAACTTAATCTTCCTAATTTCCAAGTATTCTTAGCCGATGCAGTCTCCTTAAATTTCATTTTCCCCAGAACTAGCTGTATCAGAAAACATCTATTTTGTACACCTATAAATTCTTCTCATATCTGCCACTATCAGTATTGTTATTATTGTCATTATACACTGAAGAGACAAAGAATACCCGCCTAATATTGTGTATGGCCCCCGCAAGCACACAGAAGAACCGCAACACGATGTCACGATGTGGCATGGGCTAGACTAATGTCTGAAGTAGTGCTGGAGGGGATTGACACCACGAATTCTGCAGGGCTGTCCATAAATCTGTAAGAGTACAAGGAGGTGGAGATCTCTTATGAACAGCATGTTGCAAGGCATCCCAGATATGCTGAATAATGTTCATGTCAGGGGAGTTTGGTGGCTAGCAGAAGTGTTTAAATTCAGAAGAGTGTTGCTAAAGCCACTCTGTACCAATTCTGGATGTGTGCGATGTCACATTGTCCTGCTGGTATTGCCCAAGTCTGTCGGAATGCACAATGGACATGAATGGATGCAGGTGATCAGATAGAATGCTTACGTACATATCACCTATCAGAGTTGTATCTGGGGGCCCATATCACTCCAACTGCACACACCCCACACCATTACAGAGCTTCCACCAACTTGAACAGACCCCTGCCCAAATGCAGGGTTCATGGATTCGTGAGGTTGTCTCCACACCCGTACACGCCCATCTGCTTGATACAATTTGAAACTAGTTTTGTCCGACCAGGCAGCGTGTTTCCAGTCATCAACAGTCCAGCGTCGGTGATGACGGGCCCGAGCGAAGCGTAAAGCTTTGTGTTGTGCAATCATCATAGGTACACGAGTGGGCCTTCAGCTCCAAAAGCCCATTTCGATGATGGCCCAGCATTGAAATCTGCATCAATTTGCAGATGGGTTGCACTTCTGTCACGTTGAACAATTCTCTTCAGTTGTCGTTACTCCCATACTTGCAGGATCTTTCTCCAGCCACAGCGATGTCGGAGATTTGATGTTTTACCGGATTCCTGATATTTACGATACACTCGTGAAATGATCATATGTGAAAATCCACATTTCATTGCTACCTTGGAGATGCTGTGTCACATCACTTGTGCACCGACTATAACTTCACATTCTAACTCACTCACATCTTGATAACCTGCCATTGTTGCAGCAGTAACTGATCTAACAAATGCGCCGACACTTGTCTTACATAGGCAATGCCGACCACAGCACCATAGTCTGTCTGTTTACATATCTCTGTGTTTGAACACGCATGCCTATGCCAATTTCTTTGGTGTTTCAGTGTATTTAATGTTACTATTGTCACTATTAGCAGCAGCAGCTGCAGTAGTAGTACAAGTACTAGGAGTATTAACTTTATTATTTCATAGTCACTATAATTAACTCGTACTGCCACTTCAGACACTCAAATAGTTTTAATACTAGTTGTCACATTAAAATTGTTATTTCTTAGGTAATTATGATGCAAAAAAGATACTGTATCTGTGAAATCCTGGTCCGATGTAAAAGAGCACCTGATGTCCCTAATCAGATCAGTCTAAATAAATAAATATAGTGTATGGGAACACATCTTTCCTAGGTAACAGGTGGAACTTCTCAGGCTTGGCAGACTTTGTACAACGCAGTTCATCTCCCTGGAATCTTACAACAAGTTGATCTAAAGAACATCACATGAAATAAAGGTATCTATGAACCATACTGTGATATTCTTAATCACCTTCCTAGAAAAGGGTATATAAGGTGTTTCAAAATTACATCGACAAACTTTGAGGGGCCTTGAGCAACAAAATGAGGATAGGAACATGTGCCTGGAAACATCATCCAATGATGCTACAGAGCTTCAAAGTGATGGGCACCAGCACCTGATACTAGGCCTCCCCACCAGCAGCATGCCTGACGTATAGGAACAGACCGTGGGCACGCTGAGACCTGTGGTTTTTTTTTTCTTTTTCTTTTTTTTTTTTTTTTTTTTTTTTAAATTCAGTGATCTTGACTGACTAACAAGATCATCAGTATAGCAGGTGGAGCTAGCTGCTGCATAGACAGGACTTGTCTCGTGTAAATGCGATGCTCTGTTGCCATGGTGGCTGACAGTGTCAGACATACGCTTCTATCCTCAGTGTATTGTCTCCCACAATCCTCTATACAATTTTCAATGTTTTATGGTATATATACAGGATGTAACAGACAAAGAACAACAGCACCCAAATTACAAGGGCAAACAACAGTCTATGCAGCAGCCATTACCAGCTACTCCACTGCAGTGTGTGGCAATGGGCCACATTACATGAATAACAACAGACATTACGAGACATTTATTGAGTTTAAAAGATAGGAACAATGAAATCAAGGAAAAACGGAGATATCACAGATGTGCACATTGTGACAGGCTTCAAAAAGGAAAGAAGGAATGCTCATTATCATTTATTCCATTGGCACAGAAAAATAAATACATTGTACAAAATAAACAACATGTGCAAAAAATGTTAGTAATTAAATGTTCCATTGCAATCGGGACAGTACTCTTTACTTTTTTAAATTATTTTAACGGATTGTTGGTACTCCCCACAACAATGCTTTCACCACTTGCAAATTAAACACAATTACAGTAGGTGCTCAAAACGCCTCCCTCCAGTGTCGCAGCATGTCTGCCATCTGCGTATCATAGAATGCCGCATTCACTCAGACTAACTGGGCATTGTGATAACAGCCTCACATGCTGTATGTAGCCTCACCACTACGTCTTCCACAGACTTCACTAGGGTTTCATACATAACAATTTTCAGATGGTCCCACAGGAAAAAGACCAACAAGTTGAGGCTGGGTGACTGATGCGACCACATTATAAGCCCACATTGATGAATCCAGCAATCCAAAAATATCTGTCCAATCTGGGTTCTGGCATCTGAGTGAAGTGTGTGGGTACCCCATCGTGTTGGAACCACATCTGTCACTGCAAGTGGCACCTCCTATAGTAATTCCGGCAGCATTTCCCACATGAATGATGAATATCTGTTGCCAGTGAGTGAGGGGGGACACATGTAGAGGGCAATCAAGTAATTGTGGCCCACGCATCAATGATGAACTTTTCCTGATGACCTCATTGGTGGGTTGTGTGAGGGCTCAACTCTGCTGCCACATGGCAACTGGAGAGGGGGGGAGGGGGGTTGAACACACCCTCACATGTGAAAGATGCTTCATCCATGGGCAACACATATGCAGCGTAATACAGCTGTCTGGTGCAATGCTGCAGGAACCATTGCCCGAACTCCACACCTGGAGCAAATATGTGGACCAACAACACGTGTGCTTATGAAGATGGAATGGATGCCTTTCCTCCACATGCAGCACCCGCCACATGGATGAGTGGGAGCTTTGCATTGTGTGTGCCACATTGCAGGTGATTGCAGATGTGTCTGCACTGAATCTCTCTAGTGCATCCTCCGCAAATCGTGGCTTGGGTATGCTTCGTGTGCAACCTCTGTTGTGTCGCTGCAATGTGAAACCATCCATTTCATCCACATGCTGACAGATGGTCGGAAATGTGGAGTGGTGCAGCTGACAGCTATTGGTAAATTGTTGCCCATAGTTGAATAACGTTATGTGCCCACTCTCACCTCACATAACACCACATGCCCAATGCTCTTACCTCACCATATGCAGCCCATGTGTGCAATGATAACAGGATCTGCTCTCATTGTAGCACTGGTGGTATAGATTCCCTGGCCAGTGATTCCACCTTACGAGATGAAAAATAATTGATATAAATGCAGAAAATTTTCATATAAGGTACAGTTAGAAAATAATCTCTGGCTGGTCAATGTAGTATGGAGATAATGAATCACACCACACACAAATTTCTTTCCTTTAGGTGTGGATGGAAAATCTCCTCTGAACTACAATGGCTGTGCTCATATAGCAGCTTCCTTTGTTGTTTTTATCCTTTCCCAGACTCTGGAGATGAAAAAAGTTAATGTTATGCGTTGTTCAGATAGATTATATAATGGTAAGACAGAGATTTAGGAAGCAGATTGTAAATTGTAAAACATTTCCAGAGGCAGATGTGGACTCTGACCACAATCTATTGGTTATGAACTGTAGATTAAAACTGAAGAAACTGCAAAAAGGTGGGAATTTAAGGAGATGGGACCTGGATAAACTGAAAGAACCAGAGGTTGTACAGAGTTTCAGGGAGAGCATAAGGGAAGAGTTGACAGGAATGGGGGAAAGAAATACAGTAGAAGAAGAATGGGTAGCTTTGAGGAATGAAATAGTGAAGGAAGCAGAGGATCAAGTAGGTAAAAAGATGAGGGCTAATAGAAATCCTTGGGTTACAGAAGAGATACTGAATTTAATTGATGAAAGGAGAAAATACAAAAATGCAGTAAGTGAAGCAGGCAAAAAGGAATACAAACGTCTCAAAAATGCGATTGACAGGAAGTGCAAAATGGCTATGCAGGGATGGCTAGAGGACAAATGTAAGGATATAGAGGCTTATTTCACGAGGGGTAAGATAGATACTGCCTACGGGAAAATGAAAGAGATCTTTGGAGAAAAGAGAGCCACTTGCATGAATATCAAGAGCTCAGATGGAAACCCAGTTCTAAGCAAAGAAGGGAAAGCAGAAAGGTGGAAGGAGTATACAGAGGGTCTATACAGGAGCGATGTTCTTGAGGACAATATTATGGAAATGGAAGAAAAGGTAGATGAAGATGAAATGGGAGATATGATACTGCGTGAAGAGTTTGACAGAGCACTGAAAGACCTAAGTCGAAACAAGGCCCCGGGAGTAGACAACATTCCATTAAAACTACTGACAGCCTTGAAGAGCCAGGCCTAACAAAACTCTACCATCTGGTGAGCAAGATGTATGAGACAGTCGAAACTCCCTCAGACTTCAAGAAGAATATAATAATTTCAATCCCAAAGAAAGCAGGTGTTGGCAGATGTGAAAATTACCGAACTATCAGTTTCATAAGTCACAGCTGCAAAATACTAATGCGAATTCTTTACAGACGAATGGAAAAACTGGTAGAAGCTGACCTCGGCGAAGATCAGTTTGGATTCCGTAGAAATGTTGGAACACATGAGGTAATACTGACCCTACGACTTATCTTAGAAGAAAGATTAAGGAAAGGCAAACCTACGTTTCTAGCATTTGAAGACTTAGAAGCTTTTGACAATATTGACTGGAACACTCTCTTTCAAATTCTGAAGGTGGCAGGGGTAAAATACAGGGAGCGAAAGGCTATTTACAATTTGTACAGAAACCAGATGGCAGTTATAAGAGTTGAGGGACATGAAAGGGAAGCAGTGGTTGGGAAGGGAGTGAGACAGGGTTGTAGCCTCTCTCTGATGCTATGCAATCTGTATATTGAGCAAGCAGTAAAGGAAACAAAAGAAAAGTTCGGAGTAGGTATTAAAATCCATGGAGAAGAAATAAAAACTTTGAGGTTTGCTGATGACATTGTAATTCTATCAGAGACAGCAAAGGACTTGGAAGAGCAGTTGAATGGAATGGACAGTGTCTTGAAAGGAAGGTATAAGATGAACATCAACAAAAGCAAAATGAGGATAATGGAATGTAGTTGAATAAAACCGGGTGATGCTGAGGGAATTAGATTAGGAAATGAGACGAAGTAGTAAAGGAGTATTGCTATTTGGGGAGCAAAATAACTGATGATGGTCAAAGTAGAGAGGATATAAAATGTAGACTGGCAATGGCAAGGAAAGCGTTTCTGAAGAAGAGAAATTTGTAAACATCGAGTATTGATTTAAGTGTCAGGAAGTCATTTCAGAAAGTATTTGTATGGAGTGTAGCCATGTATGGAAGTGAAACATGGACGATAAATAGTTTGGACAAGAAGAGAATAGAAGCTTTTGAAATGTGGTGCTACAGAAGAATGCAGAAGATTAGATGGGTAGATCACATAACTAATGAGGAGGTATTGAACAGAATTGGGGAGAAGAGGAGTTTGTGGCACAACTTGACTACAAGAAGGGATCGGTTGGTAGGACATGTTCTGAGGCATCAAGGGATCACCAATTTGGTACTGGAGGGCAGCGTGGAGGGTAAAAATCGTAGAGGGAGACCAGGAGATGAATACACTAAGCAGATTCAGAAGGATGTAGGCTGCAGTAGGTACTGGGAGATGAAGAAGCTTGCACAGGATAGAGTAGCATGGAGAGCTGCATCAAACCAGTCTCAGGACTGGAGACCACAACAACAACAACAACAACAACAACAACAGTGCATTGTAAAGAGATTCAACAACAACAATGTCTTAAGATGTATGATGATAAATGTTGAGTGTGTACTTACCAATTTCTGCTTCAGCCATCCATTTTGGTGAGCTTATTAGCCCCCCATCCTTAGTCACCTCTGTTAACAAAGTACACCAGAATGGCTATTCTATTCGTTGATTTTACTGAAACAGAAGGTTCTCACTGATGATGGGAAACTAGAGAGAGAAATGCTCCCTACCCTCAATTCATCAAAGCAGCAAATGATAATAGTTCAATGTCGCAATGAAACAGCTTTGTTAAGTGGCTACATACTTAGCCTGCATCACTATGTAGCTCACATGGAATTACTGAAATATCAGAATCTGATGTGTAACCACTTTTCCCCTCAGCTTATCTTGTACTGCAATGATGGCTTGTGAATTGAATCTCAGTGTTGTAGTGATAGACATTTGGAAAAAACCTGGTTGCTATTATGTATTCTATGATGTGGATTCAATACTGTCTTCATTTGGCAGAATGTGAGCATGAAAAAATATTATTTATTAAATATATGCACATATGTAATGGTTTATTGTTTTGTGATGGCAGCTGTAATATTATTTGCGAAATGTAATGGACTGTTATGTAAGCACAGAAAGCTGAGCATTAATTTATGAACTTCTGACTTCAATTAGTTACTCTAGTCTTTTAAAGCGAGTATTGATAAAACTGGTAAGAGCAGTTTTTTGTGATTGATAAGCGTTGAAAATTGAAAATAGGCGTTAGTGAAATAGATAGGTGCTGTGTCAAAAACAGTGTAACTATTTAAGCCAGTGAAGTTGTTAATGGAATTCTGCTAGATGTTGCTTCCAGTAAGTAATGAAATTAGCCTCTTTTAGTTCATATTTATCACAATTTCCCCTCCAGCTATAAGTCCTACATAACTGGAAAAATAGTATGGCATTGTTGTCTGTAAGGGGTTGTGGCACTCACATGGAAATGAATAATTGCAAACCAATATTAGTGCCTACCTACCACAGCATACATAAGCGTTTTCTAAGCTTGAACACTGTTGGTTTTTCTAGGAGACGTAATGCAAGAGGAAGCTGATAATATTGATATGAAGTACTCTCGTTACACATTGTCCGTTAGCTTTGGTGGTCATATATGTAGATTTATATGTTCATTCAATTTGTAAATTTTTTGCACTTTCAACAATTGAATTGGTCTACATTAATGGCTTGCAGAACTGTTCACAGCTTGCATGTTGTATAAAGTGTCTGGTTAGATGCACTCAGCAGCCTCAAGTTCAGCTGTGGTTGTGTGTGCCACCTGCTTGTGGCTCAAGGTCTTCCACGTTAACAGCTGTGTATTATGGAAAATAATTCACAGCTGATGTGGGACATATGTTGTCTGTCAAAATCCAAGTTAGGTGTCTCGAGTTCATTGATATCTGTGCACGCCACCTACTCGCTGCTATCTTGTGTGTCATGTGGCCTGTTCTCTGTTGAAAATTCCAACTTATGTTACAACCTGTACTTTGTTTTGTCACACCACATAAAAATCCATTACTTAAAGTACATTCTATCTCCATTTAGTGAAACACAATATGTTGTCTGAATCTCAGTGTTAGTGAACATTGTGTATTTCACTTCGAATGGGGAAGTTAGGATGTAGAACTAAAGATTCACACAAACTTCTGCCTAAATTCATCCACATTCACATTGGAATCAATTTTAATACATGCATGAATATGAGTATTGTTACCTGTTGCAAATGATCCTTGTCCAATGCAATACTCTAAAACACAAAGATTCTCTTTAACACAATCACAGAATTGCTCCTTTCCATAACAGTAGATGAATCAACTGTGCAGAAAACTTGGCACTGGCCAGTTTATAACACGTGGATGGCTCCCTCACATGTGCAGGCATTGTTGTAACTGCAGATGAAGGCCTTTGAATGGTACAAAGATGGATCAGCACATCCTGACCTGCACAATTGGATGGCCTTGGCTTTGATGACTCACTTAGTGTATGAACTTCACTTAAGGGAACACTACAGGAGGCTTGCACTGTTGTAAACTGTTAACGCATTATTCCTCAGCAAATGGTACTGGGGAAGGAAACAGATAGTTTGGCAGTTATGGCAGCTGCGTGTCCCATTAGCTATCTATAGCTGGTGGAATTGAACTTTCACAGCCATCTGATGTTTGGCAATCTTAATGACTACATTGTTGTAAACTTACAATGCCTGCCAATAATTTCCAGCATGGTTTTGGTATAATCATGGGTGGGTCATGTATTAGACACCATTCTGCAAAACGTGAAACACAGAATGTTCACCAAGCGAGGTGACACTGGTTAGTACACTGGTCTCGCATTCTCCAAGATGACTGTTCAAACCTGTGTCCAGCCATCCTGATTTAGGTTTTCCGTGATTTCCCTAAATCACTTCAGGCAAATGCCAGGATGGTTCCCTTGAAAGGGCATGGCCGACTTCCTTCCTCATCCTTCCCTAATCTGATGGGACCAATGACCTCATTGTTTTGTCACCGTCCCCAAATCAATCAATCAATCAATCAACCAACCAACCAACCAACCAACCAACAAAATGCTCCTGTAACTAATCTTTCTCTATACAAATCACACATCTCATTTGCATGTTGGTATTCTGGTTCCTATGGGTTGATTTATTGATTGTCATTTTTTGTTTGTGGTTCACAGTTGCTGCATGAGTTTACATGTTATTTTTTTGTCTTTTGAAGATAGTGAGTGGAGCTGTGGATGCTAGAAAATGGAATGCCAAGTGGAGAAATCGGAACATTTCTGACATATTCTTTTGTTCAAGTTCAATAGAGGGCTGACAGCAGCAGAGGCAGCCAGAAACATTTGTGCCATGTATGGGTATAATGCCACTGGATAGAGCATGGCAAGAAAACAGTTTTCTCACTTTAGGGAGGATCATTTTGACATTAATGACTCTCCACACTCAAGAAGACTTTCAGGGCTTGAAGAAGAACATTTAAATGCACTAATCCACAATGATCCACGTTACTGCACTCAAGAACTGGCAAATGTGATGAACCGTGACCATTCCACCACTGTGCGACATTTGAATGCAATGAGGAAGGTTCAGTAATCGGGTGTACGGCTACCACATGCTTCAAGCCAAAATCGCAAAAATCTGTGGGTAGCCATATATGTATTTGCTTGCTCATCATCAACTGTCTCATGAACAACACCAACCATTTCTATTCCCTGCCATTACCAGTGGCATGAAATGGTGTCTTTACGCTAACATAAAGAAAATAAAGGAATGGTTGAGTCCAAAAAAACAGCAACTCCCCATATAGAGACCTACGCACATCCACAAAAGATAATGTTATGGATCTGATGGAACATCGATGGTGTGGTGCACTACAAAGTGCTTCCCCAAGACCTAATCATAACTGCTGACATTTATTAACACCTGGACCTCTTGGAGACACAATTCAACAACAACCACCAGGAAGACTGTGTAGAGTGATGCTATTCCATGATTACGGCTGCCCACATTCTGATAAACTGACAAAAAATCATTATATATAGTTGAGTTGGGAAGTCATTCTGTACCCACTTTATTCATCTGATCTTGTGCCCTCAGATTTTCATCTTTTTCCACATACTATCAAACAACCTTCAAGGAACTTCTTTTCCAGATGAAAATGCACTCCAAAATGGCTCAACGAGTTCTTTGCCTCAAAACCATGTGATTTCTACTGTCGCAGACTCAAAAAGTTATCCCAGCATTGGCAGACTGGGTTAAATAATGAAGGAGAATATGCTACTAATGACCAAATTCTCTGTTATGTGTACCTGTTGTACTGATTAAACTTATGGGAAAATGCTATGAGCTCATGCACCAACCTAATATATATACCTCAGTGGTCTCATCAATCCAATGCTAATATTGAAATATTGATGCTGACACCTAACACTACTGGAAATATGTACATAAAATATGTACACTTCCCTAAACACTTCTAATAGTTCATAAACATTAGGCTTGAATTACTACAATTCCTCCACAAATAACTTTGCTGCACTAAAATTAAACTTGTTGCCATATAAAGTAATGGTGACCTGTTGAATTTTTTCGTCATACGGACACAGGAATGCTCTTTTCACTGAATGAGGGAAGTAGTGGATATCGCCCTCAATTTTTATACATGAAAGCAAACACACACATCTGTTGAAATACAAAAAACTTGATTTAAAATGATCTTCAATTTTTTATTACAAAATGTAATACATACTGTAGTCTTAACAATAAATGACAAATATTTCACTTCTGTTACTTATCATCTTTCTTCAGATCTAAACCTGATATTAGTACTCCACAGTACAATAGATTAGAATTCTGAAATACCTTACTGTCTCCTTCACATAGTTTTTCAAAATCTATCCAATTGATACACTGTCAATATCAACACCTTTTTTAGGTTAAAGTTTACAGCATATGTATCAGAGGCCTGATCACCATACTTAAACTCTACGTTAAAAGTTTTAGTAAATTGTGTGATCCACTTCACAACTGGGCTGAAATGTGGATAAGTTATCATACATATACGTTATGATGTTTGTGTCCTGAATAGACCATGATGTCTCATTCTCATCTTCTGATGAAGTTGTGACATTCGCATGAGGTCCCTTTCTCTCTTATGGTGAATCCATTCTCCCTGACTTAAAAAACAAACACTGTGAAAGGTGGCAATTCACATGCCCAACATTCAACCAATTTAATAATGCCTCGTCACCTACATACACCTAATTTGATTTATCATGAGATCGCAATGTGCGATTGTTAGTCTGGTATTGGGTTGCACGGAAGTTGAATGCCCACTGGAACAAATGGATCTCAATGGACGATAAAGGGCAGTGTCGCCGCAGCACTGGACCTGCCCAGTGAGTGTGCCACCTTCTCAACACGATGATATACATCAGCCAATAGCGTCCCTTGTGGCTGGCATAAATACCACTGCATCTCAACTGCTCAGTCATGTACTTCATCTGATAGTGCTCACTTTCTATCTACACTGTGCTACTGACTACTCGCCGATGACTTTGTTTTGATTTTGGTTTTCTCTCTTTGTCCCATTTTGGACTGTCATTGTACTGGATCTGTTGACAGCATTGTGCCAAAGATCCATTGCACTTCATTGTAACCAACATTGTCTTGCTCTTGGTGTGTCGGGTCCATTGTCCGTCTGCCCTACTGCTCGACTCCGGAATGGGTTAGAGTCCCAATCGCATGCAGTCTTCCCACCTTGCATCGTCATCGTTCTTGCCTGTTCACTGAAATGTGCGCCAGTATCTCACGACTCATGGACATAGCAATTAGATTGGCTTTATTCTTTACATTTACAGTCACCCGCCTACCTCCAACAATACACTTCAAAATATACGCATACTGATTCCATCCATTCCAGTCAAATTCTTCAAACAATATAACCTTATTTAGTCTGGAATTACAGCTGCAAGTTGCAAATTTGGAATGGTATGGCATAAACACAGATTGCTTTTGCCTGACAAGTTTTACAGTCAATGTGGGCTTCCCAATATTTGTACCACCATACAGATACAACTGCAGTTTCCATATCTTGTTCAACTGAAAGTATTCATTGCACTACAAAACAATCTGTTGTGCCTAACCAGTATAAAGTATAAGGGGTGTTCAATAAGTAATGCACAACATGTTGTTTTTTCCTCGGCCAATTTCAGTCGAAAAATGTGGAATTTGTTGTGGGCCATCGTGGTATATTCCCACTTCAGCCCCTATAGTTTCATGAAGTTCCAGTAGGTGGTAATGCTGTACTTAGTGTTCAAAATGGCATATGCAATGGAGGTGCATTCCATGCAGAGGGCTGTCACTGAGTTTCTTTTGGCAGAAAAGCAGATCATCACAGATATTCATAGGTGCTTGCAGAATGTAGATGGAGACCTGACAGTGAACAAACGCATGGTGCGTTGTTGGGCGAGATATCTGTAGTCATCGCAACAAGGTCGCGCTAACCTGTCCGATCTCCTGCATGCCACATAGCTGCACACGGCTATGACTCCTGCGATGTTGGAAAGTGTGGACACACTCAATCAAGGTGATTGATGGATCACAATTATATACCTCGCTGCCCAACTGGATATCTCTGTTGGCAGTGCTGACACACTCATCCATTTGGAGTACTCGAAGGTGTGTGCCCACTGGGCTCATCCCTTCTTAATAGAAGACCATAAAGAGCAACAAAAGATCATCTGTGCACTGAGTGGGAAGCAATATATGGATGAACGGGAGGTTATTGTTGTAACAAGATGTTGGCTACGATGTCGACCAATAGAGTGGTACCATGTGGGCATAAAAGCCCTTCCAATAAGATGGCATAAGGCCATTCTGTGGAATGGAGATCATTTTCAAAAATAGGGTTTTGTAGCCGAAAGACTGGGAAATAATATGATGTATTCAAATCCTGAATAAAACCAACCTGCTTTAAAAAAAAATGTTTTGTATTGCATATTGAATGTCCCTTGTAGATCACATTTAGCAAGTGCTATAGGTCGGTCAATTTATCTTGAAAGCTCTCAAAATATTTCTGAATAAAACAGATCTACCTCCAATTGCTAACCAGAAAATGACTTGTATAGTAAATCTCTTGAGTACATTTAGCCCACCAACATAACCGAAGAACAAAAGAAAGATTACTTTTATAGCAGTTTGTAAGTGGATCACCAGCATTATTTGTACAGTATATTAAACTGTTTTTCCTAATACGCCTAGTACTAGTTCAAGGCATGTACTGTTGTAAACCATTGGGACGTCATTGCCCAGCACATGAATCATGGAGAAACAAATAGGTAGCTTAGCAGCCATGACAGTGGCATGTCCCATTCACTTTGTTCAGCTCATAGAACCAAACTTTCACACCCATCTGACATTTGATAATCTTATCCATTACACTGTAGTAAACATCCTTGACAGCCAATAAATCAATCTACTGTTGTATAACCATGAGTGGGTCATGTAATAGATGCCATTCTGCAAAATGTGAAACACAGAATGCTTGTGTAACTGATTGGTCTCTGTGCAAATCCCAAATCTTATTCTGACATCTGCATGTCCATTTTGTCTTTTCTCTTATCAGGTTCAATGGGAACCCATGTCTTACCCTGTTCGGGAGACCACTATATCTGGAAGGTCATTTTATAGGCTGCCTTTGGGGTGTGTCTGAGAACTTTTATTCCCATTACTGAGGTTCCAATATGTATACCACAGCGGTCTCATCAAACAGATTCTAATGCTGAGATATCAATGTTGACACGAAGTACCATTGGGCATATGTAATACTGTGTGTACGCTTCCCTAAGTACTTCTAACATTTCATCAACACATTACAGTTCCTCTAAAACTAACTTTGTAGCATTATTACTAATCTTGTTGCTATAGAATGTAATGGTGAGCTGTGGAATTCTTTCATCATCTAGGAACAGTAATTCTCTTTTTGCTGGATCAGGAAAACAGTGGATGTGGTCCCATTTTTTTATGAAAGAACAATGCATTAACTGGAATACAAAAACCTTTATTTAAAATGACATCTTAAACTTCTTATTCCAAAATGTCATATATATTTCATCTTGTTTCAGCTGTAAACCTGATATTAGTACTCCACAGTACAATGGAGTAGAGTCCTGAAATATCTCATTGTCTGCTTCACATTGTTTTCCAATTTGATAATTTCTATTGCACAATTTCTATCACCTGAGAATGCACCTAAAATGGCATGAAACCTGTCATGATTTTAATAAAAAATCTTTCTACAGCCAGAGCGGTGTTTCTGCCTTCTTATAAAAATGTGAACATTTGGCTGTGGTTGCTGTTGTGGCTTGGCAAGACAACCAAGCCACTATGAGGAAGCCGAAAGGCACGCGTTTAAGCTCACGCAGGCTGGTGTGAGGTCTGGAACAGGACAAGGAAGTTATAGTAGCAAAGAACGTACGTAGCTTCTGGAATACTTAACTTTAATCCATAATTGGTGAACATCGCTCTTGACGGTACATGTTTTACAGCATCAATAGTAACTGGTAATGGCGCCTTGCTAGGTCGTAGCAAATGACGTAGCTGAAGGCTATGCTAACTATCGTCTCGGCAAATGAGAGCATAATTTGTCAGTGAACCATCGCTAGCAAAGTTGGCTGTACAACTGGGGCGAGTGCTAGGAAGTCTCTCTAGACCTGCCGTGTGGCGGCGCTCGGTCTGCAATCACTGATAGTGGCGACACGCGGGTCCGACGTATACTAACGGACCGCGGCCAATTTAAAGGCTACCACCTAGCAAGTGTGGTGTCTGGCGGTGACACCACAGTTGCTCACAATACAAAATAATCTGACTTGTTGCTGATTACGAATCCATTGGAATCCTAATGTACGAACCTTGGGACTGGTGTACTGTTTGTATTCCAGTTTCTGTCAGTTTACATGAGAGCTTTTACATTGTCTGACTGGATCCACGGTGAAGGAGACGTTTTGAAGTGCCAGACGTCTCCACCAAACAGTGTCACACCGTAACCACAATCAAGTCCAATCCAAAAGCAGGGTCATCAAAGAAATACAACACTTAGCACTGAAAGTACTTTTACAGACACCAGTGACAGCCTGAACAGCACTGCCACCTATCAGAACTTCATGAAACTACAGCGGAAGTGGGAATATTCCACAATGCCATGCAACAATTTCCGCATTTTTCAACTGAAATTGGTCAAGGAAAAGATGTGTTGCATTACTCCTGGATATAGAGTGCTGCTATTTACACAGATATAAAATATTTTAGAATATAAAGACATAACAAACTTCAAGAATCTTCCAAAAATGCTAAATACTAAATAAATAATTGGTGGTGGTCAGGTTCAACCTCGTGACCTCACAGCATGCAAGACAGTGGTTGGTTGGTTGGTTGTTTTGGGGAAGGAGACCAGACAGCGTGGTCATCGGTCTCATCAGATTAGGGAAGGAAGTCGGCCGTGCCCTTTTAGAGGAACCATCCCGGCATTTGCCTGGAGTGATTTAGGGAAATCACGGAAAACCTAAATCAGGATGGCCGGACGCGGGATTGAACCGTCGTCCTCCCGAATGCGAGTCCAGTGTCTAACCACTGCGCCACCTCGCTCGGTTGTGCAAGACAGTGACACTAACTACTATGCCACACTGCATGCACCACAGTATGTAGTAATAAACTGCCCATCCCCATTACTCCTATCACTGTTGCTAACCTCACTACGAGACGTACTGGAGCTGTTGTTGACTATCCCTCAAAGTGCATGTCACATCGAACAAATCAGTGTTGGTGTAGTAAAACCAACACTTTATGTCTCAAGTAAATATTGACAATAATTAATTATTCGGATGCTTTAGAATACATGTTGTTACACTCCAATGGCATCACTGGGGTACATCGAGGAAATTATGGATGCACACTGTCAGCACCACAGAGTCAAGAACAGTGGTGTCCTTATACAGAGAAAGATGGCTTTGGATGGAACAGTAAACTACCTGTATTCTGGCACTTAAGGTGCCCTATTTCAATATGTTGTTGTTGTTGTTGTTGTTGTTATGTCCATTATGGACAACCAAATGTGTACAAAGAAGCAAGTAACATTTATAACTCAAATAACATAACTTTGTGATTGACAGGCATCTGACGCATCCATGTACCTTTTATGGTAGTACAGCAAAATCAAATGTAAATTTGGTTTAAAAGAAGGTTTCAAGGAATCTTTTAGTTAAAACACACCAGGGAACAAGTCCATGGTATTAAGATACAGCAACGGTTAATAACTGAACAAGTGTTTAGTTGTATATCAAGTTGAACACATAGTATTTCAAAACCACTGGTGAATATCTAGCATGGAAAAGAAACATCATGAATGACAATACTGCTGCTGCTGTTGTAAAAAGGATCTAAATTTGCATAGCTAAATGTATGCAGAATGGTGAGAAATGTGGAATACTTTTGAGACAATATGCAAGAAACCTTAGTTTCTCTCTGCCATTAGCAAGAGATTCCACATTAAAGATGCAAGCCATATAAGGGATTGCCTGCTTTCTTATGTGCTCCAAGTCATATCCACTATACTTTTGAGTGGAGCACGGAACGACTCCAAAAGCCTAATTTACCTTATTTTGATTAATGTACTGGAAGCTTGTGTCATGTGCACAATAAATTCATTACATGTATTCACTTTAATGAAAAACTTACAGCCTCCTCTTTTCTTCTGTTAAGCCTGACCTACATTAATGATTTCAGGAAATGTGTTGAAATAGGCCTCAGGATAAAACAGCATCCTAACGAAGTAAAGGCATGCTACATTTCCACCATAGCTCTAGTCTATAAGATGGGATGCATCATCAAAAATTTATGAAATAAACAAATCACTAGAAACTTCAGATACATACTTCCTTTCTGCGAATCTTGAACTATATCAACTTCCAAATTCCATGGCTAACTTTTAGGGAATAAAAAATAGCCTGAAAACAAAGTTTCGAAAATGAAAGGCACTCTAGAAGTTACGGGCTAAATTGAACACAGGGAAATTTTCAGTTATTTCTGTGAGCGATAGACCTGCAGACTGACTGGTTACAGAAAACACTGCAGCCAGGAAAAGGCACACATTCACAGTCTGATTGTACCTATCATCAATAACAAATACAACATGGCTCATGAATGAGCACACACGTAGAACTCGCAAACCACAGGAATTTGAGCTGGGCGAGACTGATGACAAAATCGTTCCACTAGGAAAAATATAATGGAGAGACTGATTTTGTGAACAGAAGCAGAAATGACAAAGAAATGGCATCCCCACATTTACTAGCTCACACAGCCATAGTCCGCAGACCTTTGTCCACAGTGCTAGTGCTAAATGAAATACTGATAATAGCAGGTGCACATTTCAATTTTATTTTGTGTAAGCCCATAGTGAAATTTGTGAGAGTTTGTTGCTATTACACTTCTTAAGTCAATTTCATGGTACATATATTTCCAAAGTTTTCAGACAAATGCTTTTTGGATGCTGTATTCCTCTAAGCAAATAATAATAATAATAATAATATAAACAGTTTATGTATTATACTATAATTAAACAATTTTATTCTTATTAAAACATTTTATAGTTATTAATTCTAAACTATAATAATTAATATTAAAACCATACACATTTGTAGCAAATTAAATGTGGTGGACAGCAAGACATATTTTTGGGTGAAGGGGAGAGGGGGACAACATCAAACTGTGAACCCCCCTAGAAATAAAACCCTGGATACACACATACACAGTATCCCCTGTAACTGATTCTTAGTACATTCCTCCACTTATGGCACAGGAGAATATTACCACATTTCTTCACTTCTGCGGCAGAGTGTTTCCATGAAAATTGGTACTGATTCAACACACCTAAAACATTCAGCATGATAACATGGTATGTAGTGGTTATGAAACTTACATAAGTTCTCTACACATATGGGTGAAGGTTAAGTCTCCAAAAACCCATACAAATAGTTCACGACACTGTGACAGTGTGGCCAGAGCATACTGTGGTGGCTGAAATAGTTTAATTGAAGCAACCTCTGATATTTCTAGTCATTATCAATCTTAACTCCCAAGACTGCAACTGTGGCTGTAACAGCCTTTTACATATTAGTTATCAATACCTCTTTCTTTTCACTATTGAGTAACATGGTATGAGTTAAGACACTGGGCTCACATTTGGAAAAATAAGAGAAATATTAGGCTTTAACACTGTCTTGACAATGATGGAATTAGAAGCAGTTAGTTTGTTACTTTTACATTCCATGAATCATTCTGCATGACAAATCGTAATGTTGTTGAACGAGTTATTCTACATTCACATCACAAATTAATTTGTAAATGCCGTTATGTGCTGAACATTTCTAAGTTGTTATTATTATTATTCATATGTGGTGTAATGACTGCCTTTTTCCTTCTTGTATTTTAATTAAATACATTGTTGTTCCTTTTGAACTGTAGAGAATTACTTACAACAAACTTAATGAGGGAATAAATATACTGTGAAGCAGTAGACTGAATGTCCAACTCATTAAGCAGATGTCTATAAGATGGTTATGGATGAGCATCACAGCATCCTTACAGCATGTTTACAGGCACAGAGCACTTTCTTTGTTATAGGTGAGTTACCCCAGAACATTATTCCATATGACATTACTGAGTGAAAATAAGTAAAATATGTCAACTTTTTTCCATTTAAATTCTCATCAATATGGAAATATATGAATTTTGAAGTTTCCATCCTACTTATTATTTCCTCACAATGTGTTACCCTTATCATTGGTGTAGTACCCATAAATATGCAGAACTAAATATGTTGTGACTTTTTACAATTGAGGGTGGGACCATTCACAGAAAAACAGTCAATGCTATTTTTAAGAACACTGTCTACCATTTCTTCTGTTTGTGTATGTATGCTTGGATTGATTACAAAACTAGTGTGCTCTCCAAAAAGAAATAATTCTGCTTGTTGTCTGCTGAATGGAAGATTGTTTACATATGTGAGAAACAAGATACTTTAATCCCTCTAGTGATTCATAATATTTTACATGGCTGTTAATGTCCTTTATGATTGATTATGTGGAAAGCTATTTTCAAATAATTATATGAATTTAACATAGAATAGATTAAATTTTGTGTTAGCATTTTGTTCATTACAAATTTCAACTGAGGCCATCTCTTTTACACTGTTCTTAAAAACATTTGTGCTGGAGTCATTAATTATTCTAACTGATTTCCACTGAGGGACTATCCATACTTTAAGACACACTGTTGTTTATCCTAACTGTTCATCATGATCAGAGAGAGCATTTGTTACTGGGTAAACAGTTATTTTCTTGCTTTGGACTTCACCAAAGAAAATATTATCAATTAGGGACCTTTATCCACCCATATTGGAAAATTAATTACCGAGATCAAATACGAAGTACTCGCAGAAAATGTTAATGCAAATAAGGGATCAACTGAGCACATGCTGGAAAAGGCCTTGGGTGGGGAAGGAAATTAGATGTGTTCTTTACAAAAGAACCATCCCAGCCTTCATCTTAACTGATTTAGGAAAACAACAAAAGCCTAATCTGCATGGCCAGGTTCGGGATTTGATCCCTGTTCCTCCTGAATACACCCACCTCTGGATGAAGCTACGATAAAATACCTGTCATAACATTAACACTTAGATTCCTTTAATTCATATAAAGCCAATGCCTGGTGGGTTCCTTGAATCTGAAAACACTGATATCCTTCACTTTCCTTGTCTACATTCCATCTCTAATGACCATGACATTCATCAGACATTAAAATATAACCTACGCACTTAACTTTGATTTTCACTGCATGCTTGTCACATGATAAACAAATAAGAGTACTGTCTTTCAATGCTACATGTCACTCATTTCTCTGTCAATTTATGACTGTAACCTATTTCAAATGGAATTACATAATTTTAAATTTGAAAATTTCCAGTGTTACTTTAAATTTTGGTAAATTTGGCCTCTGCTTTTCTATTCCCAATACTTACAATTTTACTCTAGTTTTTACATACATTCCTCCACTTTTTCCTGAATTGATACTTTTTTCATTATAATTTTCTACAAGTATTTCTTATTTGTTATACTGCTAAAGTTAAAAAACCTACATCATTTTAATTTGAGAGTACTGCTTAATTTCTGCTACATTCAATTACACATGTTACTCTCATGGTACTGGTTATTTATTTCATCACCCATAACTCTGCTCAACAATTTGAGATGTGGAAAAATTACACAGTCTCAATAATATTTTCACTCAAAGCATTTTATTGTGTCACCTCACTTTCTAATCCATTTCTTTACAATTTCTGTGGTATTTCCCATGGTAATGTGTCAGCAATTTGAACCTTTTCACTAAAATCTGTCACTCCAATCACTTCACACATCACACACACTTTAACAGTCTCACAACAAATAAATCACATTAAAAGAGTGACATCTGCAAAAGTTATTATGATTATGATTATTATTACTATTATTATTAAAGTGGGGACATTTATCGATAACAAAGTTTTTTATTGCTATAATTTCCTGAGAAAAATCTTAGGACCTACAAGTATTTTAATCCTGAAACCTTAGATTACAGTCCTCACATTTAGCCAGCCAAACACAAAGTTTTTTTGAAGTACCACTACCCTTAAACACCTAATAAATGAAAACTGACATCAAAATTCTTCACACATATCATACCACAAATGACTGTGGCTATGAGATATAAAAATGACAAAACACACAGTGGCTATAGGAATATACAAAAATATAATCAATATATGCGAATACATTCAAAGACTATCATAGATATAAATACATAAATATTATTCTCTATTTTGTCTATGCTTCTTATAGTGAAACAACTGTTCAACTTACAGGACAGCTTGAATATTATGATTAGGACAAGATTCAAAAATAAAAAGAAATTATATCCACTGCTGACCACTGTGTACATAATATATGGAGGAAATAGTTTTCTTGTCTACCACCATAGTTGAGTGGTCAGTATAGGTGCCATACAGAGGACCTAGGTTCGATTTCCGGTACTGCCAAGGATTTTTCCTTGATGGGAGGACTAGTACAGAGTGCACTCAGCCTCCTGATGCCAATCAATGAACCACTTGACCGAATAGTAGTGGTCTGCAAAACATCTGGAAGAGTGCTGTGCTGACCACATGACCCTACATACCGCATGATGCTGCAAGGCAGAGCAAGACATGGCAGCCAGTAGACACCCCTTGGGCCTTCACAGACTGGACAAGGAGCTTTTTTACACAGTTTTCTTATGATTTAAATTATTTGGGGGCGAGAACCACATCATACAGTCAATTCACGTTTGCCTTCAGGTACTTGTCAACAGAATAAAAACTTGAATGTAACACTGGCATTTCCTTTACTTGCATCGTACAAGTACTGCTGTCTATCTGATCAATAGGGGTAATTTGTTGAAGAGGAAGCTGCCCATACTTCTCACTCTATCTTACCCTCTGCTTAATCTTTGGCTCACCAGATGAAGGTTTGATTTGGTTTGTGTCTCACATTTCCGGTACTGCCAAGGATTTTTCCTTGATGGGAGGACTAGTACAGAGTGCACTCAGCCTCCTGATGCCAATCAATGAACCACTTGACCGAATAGTAGTGGTCTGCAAAACATCTGGAAGAGTGCTGTTCTTCATTTGTTGCAAAAATATTGAAGGTTGTTTTTTTTTCCCCAAAAGATTGTGTTTCTAGAATAGAAATACAGGGGACTGGCAGTTTACCAAGTCCTTGGAAAAATATGTTGGGTGGCTGGTTACATTGACACACTCATCATTACTTTTTTATTATTTTTTGCATAAGAAATTTTTTGTGAAAAACTCACAGAAAGAGGTACCATAAGCTATTTCTGTGTGTGGAAGCTCAAGATACACAGTTGTTAGTGTTTATATTACATGACTGCCTGAAAATTCAGAACATGAAGCAGATACTGCCAAGCTTTTTAACAGTATCTCTCTGTGGTGGTTGCACTGAAGTGAACTGACTGACCAGAAGATGAATTAAATAAAACAAGCAACTGTTCTACATTTCACTTAAAAAAAAAAGAGAGATTAACTTAAACAATCACTGATAAGAACACCTTTGGTGGCAAAACTAGATACTGGCATGAACTCCAGTGCATTTAATGTGGTGAAGTGGTTAACATCACTGTCTGGACAACCAACACCAATTATTTGTTATTTCATATATATCATTTCTGGAAGGTTCTTGACATATCTTATGTTTGTAATGTCTTTATATCTGGAATATTCAATGGTTGTGTAAATACTAGCTGTCTGGAATATTTGATATTTGTGTAGATAATATAGCATTCTCTGCCCAGGAAATCAGTTCTGTTCTAGCTGTATGTTGGTGTCAGTAATAAATATGTTTTCAGTTCTAAGTGTTGCACTTCACTGATGACCCTGACCTCATATTTAGACTTGATTGTGATTTTGATGTGACAATACTGTCTAGTAAAAATAGAAAGATCATCTCTTGTGATGAACAAGACTGACTAAGTTTGAAAACTGATGGTTCAGGTGAATGACGACAAGTATAATATTCACTATAAGGAAAATACCTACACAATTTTACAGAAACCAGGCAAAGTATATACAGGAGGCATCAGAAATAACGTACACATATTGGGTGATCTCTGTTCACGTTGAGAAGGTGGAGCAGCTGTTAGATGTTACTAATTTCAATTAATTCAAGTAATTGGCCCTGAAAGCACCACTGACACATTTTCAAAACATATTTCAAGCATCCTGAATCTTTAACTGGGACACAAAGAACATTCAATTAACACTTAAAAACTGTTTTCCAGTTCACATTTATGATATGGGTTTCAAAATAAGAGCTACGGAGTTAACATTAAAATGAAAACTTTCTAAACATTGGAATGCCAATAAATGTTCTGATGGTGAAAGCATGACTCAGGTAATCTTTGATGCATTCTGATATGAAGCATAGGCCTACTACTGAGATTTGAGAAGTTGAAAAAATGCTACACCAATAGCTAAGTATGTATCACTACTAAATGATGTCAGTACAAGAAATAAGCAAAAGATATAGGATCTTCTATGAAGAAGTGTAAAAAAAAAGTTTTGTGTAAAGAAAACTTATGTTAAAGTGACACGTTCCACATCATCATGAAATGTCGTATTCATGATCTATTGAACAAGTATTAACGAATGAATGTATGTATGTACAATAGTTGCATTATCTCTATACACAGGATCAGGAGAATGGTCAATACTCAGGGATATGACAGGAACAATCACTTGATGCAAAAAGCTTCACGTGGACATATGCCCTATTCCAAATGGTTTCCAAGACAGAATACATTTAATGTACAGGACTACACTATACAATTTCATCAACATGTTGCTATTCCTGCACAGGTGGTTGAACTACACATTTTGAAGAATAATGGGAACTTGGAAGAACAACTGTTTCACACAATGCGCTGAAAACTCTGGTGAACACTCTATGATCAAGAATTCGACATATCTGAAAGTGCCAACAGTATTCTTCGACTGTAGCAGCAGCACTACAATCACATATTCTTCATCAGTGTAGATGTGTAATATTTTAGCTAGCACATGTACAAACACAGTTAACCGATGCTTTTCTGAGACTCAGTCCGTCACACTACTTCACTCACAAGACATAATGGACAACTGCACATTCAACGGGCTAGTTTAATGGCAGAAAGGCATCCTTGAGCAAAGAGGTTGAAAACAACAAAGAGGTTGAGTGGGTAAGACACATATTTATGTGCACTAGCCCAAAAACAAATATACATTAAATGTGGTCTATCTCAGAAACCATACAGAATAGGGCATATCTTGGTATGAAATTTTTTTGCTTCAAATGAGCATCCTTGTCATATCCCTGACACTGACCATTTCTCCTGGTACATCCTGTATATAGAAATGCACATTTTCATCTTCGTGACACCGTAAACATAGTACCAAGTAGTAGTAAAACTCTATGATCTTAACAAGTACCTGCTGCAAACAACGTGTGACTGTAGCTATAACACTGTATTGTTATTGTGATACAGTATAGAATTAGATGAATCTGAAGTGGGAGTATCAAGTCAACAGGGTGGAACCAGAGCTCAAACTTCTTGTTAATCTCTCATGGCTAATGGATAATCTGTTCTCTCTGTGTGATGACCTCATTTAACTTGTCCAATCACCTTGATTTGATCCAGTGACTTTTTCCCTTTGGTGACATATAAAAAGATAAAATCAAATCACAATTCCTTGGAACCACTTGATAATAAAGACCATGATATGAAAAGAAACCACTACCATTGCACTTACAGTGCCTGGGAAAATGACGAACAACTGCAGTGAACGACTTTGTTATTGCATTCTGTTGCACTGCAAGTCCATCATAGCAGATAGAAAATTTCAGAGCTACAAAGGCAATGCAAGTTATGAATTGTAAAGAACTCATGACATAGTGCCATTGCAAACACTAAGTCAATATTCTTTCTTCTTTTACTAACGTTCACATTCTGCAGTACTTCTGAAACAAGATATTCTGCCTGGATTTATTTTTTCACAACAGTCCAGGCACAACATTGTCATTTTTGGAATTAGTCTATAATTCACAAAAGCCAACAAAATTTAGATAAGATATTATGCATAAAAACAAGTCAAGAACAAACTGTCATGTTAATGTGCTACCCCATAGCTGTTTTCTTGTACACCCAATGGTATATTTACAATACACTTGCAATATTCGCATGCTTTTAAATTCTAAAGTTTCCTTCATGTAACATATCTAATATGATGTTATAGGCAATCAATTTTGTTTTAAGGAGCATAAAGGCAGTTTACAGAAAAATAGATATATAGTACACTACATAACCACACAATTACGAACACAGGGAAGATCCCTACGATGGATGTTATAAAAAATGTTGTCAAGTTACAAAATATGGAGAAGAGGGCTTAAATGTGATAACAAGTAACGTCAGTGACTGAACACAACATGTAACCAAAACAAGACGGAACAGGAAGATACTATAAAGACTTTCAAAACTGAGATGCATTTATCTAGTCCAGAATGTAAAAGAAAGGACTGAACTACAGTAAGACAATACTTATCATCTACTTAGCTTATATTTATATTAAATATAATGATTTCAAGAAAATACACCTTACATAACAGAAACATTGTTAATGAAAAGTTTTACACAACAGTTTGTTCACAAAAACTTAGTGTTCTGCTGACATAGGGATTAAGGAAGGAAAACTTGTGGTTTAATGCCCAGTCAACAACAAGCTCCTAGGGAGTAGGGAATCAGTATGATTTTCTAAGTTACCATAATATGATTCACACTGACCATTTTAGTAAATCATGGAAAACATAACTCTATATGGGAAAATGGTGATCTGAATCACATTCCGTTCTAATGCTAGTTCAATGCTTTAAAGATAAGACCATTTAGTTCAGTCTGGGGTAAAGATTATTATGTTCTCAGTTTAATTCTACTGAAATTTAACTCTTGTAGAGATACTGTGTGAAGAATGGGATTAGCAGGAAATTTGGTTTCAAGTCCGAGTATGGCACAAATTTTCATGTCTCACAAACAGGTAATATCTTCATACCTAATGCTGCTAATGTCAGAAAGATTCCACAATTGTGAATAAATTTCATAAATCTTGTCTTTGCATTTGACACAATATTTCCAATATTTTTATACACACAAAATGTGTGTATAAAAATGTAAGCGAGTCCAATGATTTATCTGTATAGGCACAAATATTTTCATTCTGTATTAAGTGCAATTCTTGATCCCTCCACCCCCCTCCACTCACAGTGTAATGTGTTTGTTGGTATCCTTCCTTTTACATTATGCAGTGGCCAATCTGACTCCATCCTGCCAATCAAAAATATGTAAAACTAAAGTATGGATTTGTATCTGTGTGTGAACATGTTAAGGAGTCAGGCTGGTCACATACACAACGTAAAATGAAGAATACAATCAACATATTACACAAGGTATGACAGAACTGAGAGCTACATATAGCATATCATTAAAATGTGTGTCAAATCAGATAAATCTGCATTGGACTAAGTTAAATGTTTATACACACATTTTGTGTGTCATCTAGAAATTATTTGTAAATATTGTGCCAAATACAATAATATATATAGGTTCCCTGGGTCATACAAAATTTTCCTTGGATGAAGTGAAATTGCCTCCCAAACATTCCTACACCTATCTTGCTAACATGTGACTGAACATAACACAGAGACTGCAACAACTCATCCTGTCAAGATGTAGAACTCACATCTATCCAGTTTTCAATATGGTCACACTCAATAATCCATTGAGCCTATTGTAACTTTTGTGTCCTCCAAACTACTTATCCATATTTTACTGTTCCCTGCTTTGACAAATACACTACTCTCATGACACAAGAATGCCAATATTAGGAAAGGAACTGATATGATGGTGGCTCTATTTTAGGAGTATGCATGATAGATGTGTACATGTAATATGGGGACATTGTCTAGAGTAGCCGGTGTACTTTGCAAACTTAGTTTCAACTGAACAAGTGAGGATCTCAAAGCTGAGAACATATATTATTTCTTTGTTCTCTCATTTTTTCTCTATACTCTAATGTTCTTATATGTGTACTTCAGACATCAACTTATTGATTCTCTGTTATTTTCTACTTTATGATTAATTTACCTTGTATCCAATCATGGAACACAAATCTTCTCGAGATAGATTTAAAGATCTCTGAATGTTTTCTTTCCATTGTTTAAGTTCTTCGCCTAGTTGTTCTTTGGCTTCTCGAAAACCTTTATTAAATAAATTTTCTTCAGAACCCTCGGTCATAGATTGTTTTCATCACCCTTTCTTGCAGTCACTTACATTTGCAATTACTTGTAAAGCCACTACAAAGCCGACTGTAGTATGCAAACTTTTTTTTGCATTATTAACTTAATGTGTGTTGCGTGTCTTTGAAATTTATGTTATTTTGACACGTCCTTTCATTAAATGAACATCACCTTCAGCCTCTCCATTCTAAACTTAGTTAACAATCCTGCTGTTTGTTAGCATCTAAATAAAATTTCCCCCTTTTTTCCAATCTGTGCTAATGCCAGAGTGTGAGAAGTCTAAACTCAAAAGCATTTTGAACCTCTTCCACATTCACTCAAGATTCTGCTTTTCATATAGTTTTTAGCTAGGCATGCCTCTTAGAGAGATTAAAAGCTGCCATTTCCCTCCACATCATTTCTGTCTTTTCATACTCCCTCGGGCTTGCTCACTCACTACGTCTATAAATGAAACTATACACTAGAGATGACGTTGAGCCATTTTAAAAAGACTGGCCATAGCTTTTAATCTACATCTAATCATCCTGATTTATGATTTCTGCATTTTCCTATATTACATCAGGCAAATGCCACGATGGTTCTCTCCATAAGGCCACCGCACCCACCTGTCCCATCCTTACCAAACTGGACCTATAAATACGTAAGTGCCTGTATGTATGACTTAACCTTAAAAAAACTGTAATGATATTACATATCTAATGTCCTTGTAAATGTATTACTGAAGATACAGTGTAGAGTTCGCTAGCTGATAATGTATGTTCTTGCTGATTCCAATAACTTGCACAGTATTCCAGTAGCCTTTCATATCTCACTGTCATTTCCCATAAAACTGTTCCCTTGCAATTTTTTTTATCCTGTATTATTTGCCTCACATTATATCATATTTTTACATACTGATTTTGATGCTTTGTTTCATGTTAATGTTGACAGTTTATTAAACAATAGTTGTGAGAGATGTCTGCACATCTTTATTCTGGTTGCTGATGTGGTTCAGTTTTGGTTATCATGTTAGTATAACAAATCAGTTCGAAACATCAGAACAAGTTGCACTCTAGAACAACAAATAAATGTCTCGACAAGAACTGTATTTCCACGAGCAAAATTATTATGTAAAAGTAAATAAAGGGGGGTATAGGCCTAAAGTAACATGGTAAATGATTTATTATATACACTGGACTCAAAACTATTTTGAAATAAAAGTTATTTGTATCAATTACCATAGATTTAGGTGTTCTTTTTTGTGCAGGTAACAAGCTGTGACAGGAAAGTTCACGATTTCTCAAACAAAACATAGCACCAGCATAATTAATAAGAAAAATGAAAAACCAAAGCCACACTTGAAATTGTGCATGTATAGTCACATCTTTTAGTGAGTACTTGCCAAACTTCAAAGGCATGTAACATCACATTTATGATGCTCTAGTATATGGTATTTGATATTACACGTAACAAATTTCAAGTACCGTTATTTTTCTCAAATAATATAAATTAACTGCACCGGGTAAATCACCTGAAAACCTGAACCTTGGTATTGTCACTAACATAAACAAATATAGGATACTTTGACTTCAAATTCGCACCTTCGAACTCGAATAATCCAAAGACACTCTTAGTTTCAGTTCGTCTTTCGGCCGATAAAAGGTGAGACTTCCATAACTATTTTCATGGTTGAGCGGTCAAGATTATATTTGATTAACTGCAAGTAAACAACAGAATTCATTACGATCAGTCTTAAGCGAAGATTTTCCTGTTACCGCACGTTCTCGAAACGAGTGTGCACTGGGCTGTGTATTATATGAAACGTTGCAAAAACAAAGATGGAAGAAAGTGGCGTAGCCTTAGTCAGCACGGAGTGAAGTTGTATTTGTTGATGTGGTTATACATGTGTATGCATACCTGGAAGCGTTGAAAAAATATACATTGTGTTGTGTTTTGTGAAACAAGTATAATGCAACAAATCGATACAACTGCATCGCTCGGCAGCCACCGCTAAAACGATGGACTTCGGCTGTGTGAGTCGTGCCGCTGTTTTGGTGACTGCGTCTGTGTGAGTTGTACTGGCGGGTGGAATAATTTTTCTGCCGCAGGATTTTGTAAACATAATCATGATACTGTAAATATGGAAAACAAAATAATAAGACAGCGGTCTCAATGTGCTTCAGGTAACTACGCTTTATAGTGTCTTTTATATACTGAGGTGGAAATTTGTTTTCGAATTTAACAGCGATTGTTTGGTCCACAGAATTGTATTTTCTAATTACGAAGTTCTTGGATGCTAGCCCTTGTCATCAGACAGCAGCGGTAAGTACTTGTGATGCTGTTTATAGGTGTATTTTTTACGACGTAGTTTTAATGTGTTCTTTAATTTTTCAGGTGTTAAAACAAGAACTTCAGCGCCTGAAGGTTAGTATCACTCACTGTTTTGTCACCCGGTTGACTGTCGAGCTGTAATCGCGCGTGTAGCACGTGGTTTGACAGTCAAAACATTCGGTATGGGGAGGTCACTGACCGAAAATATTTGTTATAAGCCTCGAATAGTTTACCCAGAGTAGTAATTATTAACATTTATTCCAGATACTGCCGAGGCGACTCGATTGGCAAGGAAATGAACATGAACAAACTTTTGCTGAACTGGTAAGATTACCACCAAACCATTCCAATTTGCTTGCATTTACTTAACTGTGTTACTTCGAGATAGGTTGTAATCAGCTGCATAATTTATCGAGGGTTTTTTTTTTTTTTTTTTTTTTTTTTTTAAAAAAAAACTTGCTTGGCAGGTGTGCAAAGCATAGCAGCGAAGGCACCGTCGTCAACGAAATCAATGAATTTAAACATGATTGTAGACTGATTTGAAGTGTAAACAGTAGCCATTTATTGGTATTTTATAGTGTTGCCTTTTTCTAGTGACCACAGTGCAATTCTCGTGACAACGAAACAAGGATTTATTAGTACCAAGTGAAACAGTAAAAGAAGACTTCGTCGCTGTTAGCCATAAAGAGAAATGCAGTCGCTGGTATAGAACGCGTACTAGTTACGTGATCAACGAGACACAATTTTAATGTTTGTAAACGAATCATACAGTGATTCCGGGCCTGATAGATAATACTTTTACGAGTGGCGAGATTATCATTACGCAATCGTAGAACACTATTTTAGACCCTGTTTTTAGTGTATTGATAAATGTCACGAACGGTAGAACGTGTTTAGTACTGGAAGATACTTTGTTTCGTATTGTTTAACGGAAATAAGGATGTTTTGTTTTCAGTTTCACAAACATTGTACACTGTACATAGAATATGCTGAAGACCAATGATTCACAGGTCTTCGGATAATGTTTGTGGTATATACCAACTGTTTAATTGTTATGATTGTAGGGGGTGAGATCCCCCACCCCCCCGCCACCCGTTCTTTTTTACATACACACATACGAATACAACTGTTACGTAAAGCAACTGATCTGCATCTGCATAACTGGCTGTTCATAGTTATAACCGAAGTTTAGTTATTTATTTATTTGAGATAGTTAATGGTATACAGGCTGCAGGTAGAAAAATCTGTATATCCTATTTACGAAAAGAGTTTTTTTCCTTCAAAAACTTGATAATGCTGTGATTACTGATGCTCCATCCATTTCTCTTGCTACCTGTCAATCATTTGTAACCTTTTCCGCTGTGTGGTGTGGTTCTGAGCGACGGTTGAGGCTTAGTGAGTAAATTTCCTGTCTCGTCGTCCGGGTTTACGTTTACCGTAGTTTTTCCAAACTGATGCATACAAATGCCTACATAAATTCTTTAACTACACATTCCTACTGCTTCTCCTCAGTAGGTTCCTTCGATTAGTGAGACTTTTTACCTGAATTAACGTCGTTGATGGAGTTTTCTGTTCTCCAAGATTTAGAAAGGCCATAAATATGGTTTTGTTTACATTTTTACAAGTCACATTTCCTTAATGAGACACAGATTCGCCATAATAGACGAAACTGCGTAACAAATTATTTAATTTGGGTTGTTCAGCAAAAAATTGATTTGAGAATTGTTTACTTTTTGCTTAAATTTTTATAACTCAGTTTTTGCAGCAATGAACCTCATGTATGCATGTCTGTTGACACGAAGTCCACTGCACTTCTTCCATAATGAAAGTATGTTACAGGACTCGATTTTTTTTCTTTTGTTCTTAATTGACAATCTGTTTACTTTCCCATACCAGCTGATTCATAATTCAGTAGATAACAGCTGTTTTCTGAACCCGACAGTGAGGAAAAGGTTCATATGTTAAGTAAGCTTATATGTTCATTCTGTGTAAGCCTTGTGGAATTTTACATCAGTTGGTCTGTGATTGTGTCACTAAGCATTAGTATAATTGGTAATGCAGTCAGTTACAGTATACAATTAATTTTTGGCAAATAACCTTTTCTTCAGTGATGGAGTGTCAAATTTAAAAAAAAGGTATTTTTGCAGTTATAGACTGACTTACCCTTACTATAATTTTCATCTAATATATCATTCCAGGATGTCTAAAAATACAAGACCATATTTTTGTCAATTAATATTTCCTTAAGTTAATTTTCCTAACTAAATCTTCTTATTCTGCACAGTTAATTTTTGCTGAATATTTTTGGCAAGTTGTTACATATCTAAGACAGTAAATAAAGTGTGGTGTGGTGGTGCTAGGCTGTGTCATTGCACTATCATGTCTTCAGATTACATATACTGAGTCCATCATGACAGTCCTTTACTAATCAGGAAAATGTTCTCTTCCTCTCCTTTGGTTGAAACAGAATTTTTCAGTAAGTTGGAGAGCATTATTCCATTAACAGAGTTCATATTAGGAGTTGACCACTTTCTGCCAAACAGAGAACTGAGATGGACCTCTCTAGTTGTTTGCCCCAAATTTTCATCCATGCCTCTCTCCCACACATCTCTTTTATTAAAACTGAATTCCTCAATCAACATAATATTCCTGCTGTCATCATTAAACTTGTAATAGGCCAGATTTCTCTGAGGAAGCAGGGTCAATACAGTCATGTGTGTAGCTGATCATCTGTCATTTATATCAGCTACAATTTTGTGCATGAATTTCACAAGCAATTAAAAGTGTCTTGGAATTCTAGAGGAAAAATGAATCTGTGCCACTGCACTATCTTGCCTTCAAAATGTTTCAGCAAGCGGGATGCACCACTTGAATAAAGCCATACTTTCTATCCATTTTTACCCTATGTGGCAACCAGTTTTTAATGTGTTGTGTGTCTTTTCCTTAGCCTTGAAGATTTCTTGCAGTAACATTTCAAAGAAGGCACTGTAGACCAACTGCACAGGTCAATCACAAGGAATAGTCAGAAGTGCAGAGATAATGTTTACATTTAGTCTGTCTCAGTATGTTACAGAGCATTATTTTGCAACCTCATTTTCAAAGGATGAATTGTTAACCTTCATTTGCTTACTACACACCCAGAGATGAAGAGAGAAAAAAAAAAAAAAACCCTCCTGACAAATACATATCTCCAAAATCAAGTTCTCATCTGGAGGATTTATATAGCTTATGACTTAACTCAGTTTTTATTGTTCTCCAGTGCATAAACATATGGGAAACTGAATGATGCTTGTTCTGGTAATAAGCAAACCGTGATCTAACATTTTCATTTGCCATTGTCCGAAATGAGTGTTACCTAATAATGAATGACAATTTTTCTGGGACATACTTCGTGATCCGCATGTTCTCCATCCATCCCCTTTCCCATTGATCTATTTCAGCTGATTATCCTACATTCTTCCGAAGCATGTATTGCATTTCTACACGCTTTGACTGTGTCAAATATTCCCTGCCAGACTTATTAGTAGATGAGCTACATGCTATAATGATATGTGTAACATGTCTGTGGATTTTTTTTCAGTTTCTGATTAGCAGGAAGCGATATGCAATCCTGGTAGGTTTTTTTTAAAATATCGTATTATCACATCCATGCTTTGCCATGTATGAGTTCCAGTCTTCCACGACAACACTCCAGTTGTAAAACTCAGTTGTATCTCCATTATTTTCCTTCTAGCTTACTTCTAAATGTTTAAACACCGCCAAAACTACGAATGTTTCGTCTACTGCTACCTGATGACAGGGTGAGGAAGTGTAACTCCTGGAAATTTCCTCATTCCACACATTTCAATAAGTAAAATACCAATGTGCCCCAAAGAACATGACATGCTTTTAACTGTGGTTACATTGTCATTTCTGATGCAAGGAAGGGTTTTTAACTGGGCAGTTAAAGATTGCTTTTTGTTAAAAAAAATTGCACATATTTTTCGACGTAATCCATATTTAGGTCACGTGCTTTAGCCACAAATATCATTAGACTTGGGAGCAGGTCGAGGTCGGAAATATGAATGAGATGGAGATTCCAACAATTGTGGCTTCAAATCCCTTACTTTTCCCTTTGCCAAATTACATTTACCTTTAGCTACAGTGTCTTGATGAAATATGATTTTCTTTTGCAATCCATGTGTCTTGTAACCCATTTTTTCTTCCAGTTGGCCCGAAGACGTTACGAGTGTTCGCTAGTTACTGCTTCTACCTTTGCAGGGTAGTCAGTAAGAACAAATCGTGTGAGATTTGTTTTTCTCCCGGCGTAGACAGTGTTCGAGTAGCTTAAGGGAATGCAGCCACCCAACCACCGATATTTCGACAGGATCACACTCTGCCACGAACTCCTCTGCACCTGCTTGCTGCCGTGTTGCCTTGAGAATGGCAGGGTGTACTCCTGTTGAAAATCGGCGGTTGTCGACGTCGTCACCCGGCTGTAAATTGTTTTAACAAGAATAAACCATTTTGCCTACCAGAATCTGAACGTAGACTTTCTAGCACATCAGGTCAACTTCTTTCCTTGTGCTGGGCAACTGGATTGCACCCACTGGAAAGAAATTTTTTTCTTCCGTGACTTATAAGCGCGGGCCCACGTCTCATCTACTATGACAAAGTGTCAAATAAAATCTAGTGAATCAAATATCCAGACGTAGCTGAGTAACTGGTTTTCAAATTAGCATTTCCTCAGCATCCAATAATGTAAGCACAAACCTTTGTCGTAGTTAATTCCTCATTAAAAATGTTCTGTATTCATTTTTCCGATTTTGCTGTCTTATATCTCGTACTCACGTCTTCAGTCAACGACCGTTCAATATTTCATTGTGTCCTTTCTCATTGTTCTTATCCATAATTTCATATTTGAGACGTCCTTCCCGTGGATCACCTTCAAGAGGAGTAGGGTCACACTTAAATGTACAGTCTCATTCCTTAACTGTTAGAAAATTAAGAAGGTGACTAGTAAGAATCGTTCGCTAACTGTCGAACGGTCTCTGTCGGCGGTATACCGTTCAAAACAAAGACTTTTACAGTGGTAGGTCACTCGAGCTTATGTATAGTGACAAAACAAAAGCTCAGCTGAATTAATACGGCGGAGAAACCGAAATTTTCCGCAAGTCAGCTGACACTTGAGTTATTGCACAGCGTGAAACAACATAACGAAACCAAAATTTCGTTGATACAAGCTCGCTTTCCCGACAGAGACCTTGTCGTCTTGCCTTCCCACAATCATTAAGGAACGTCTACAGAGTTAACGCTGGATCAAATTTATCACTTCAAGACGGAGCTTTACTATTAACGGAGCAATTATCATTTTTCGTAGCAGGAAGTTGATTATCGTCACGGAGAACTTTTAGAGAAATTCAGAATTATTGTCGATATGGTTTTTGGCACTGAACATGGCTGTCAGTGGATTCGCCCTGGAAGAAGGCTTTTAAACTTGTCATTTGTTACTACCAGCTCTTATTATTATTATTATTATTATTATTATTATTCGTCACAATGCTCGCCTGCCAGTTCGTTCCTTCGCTCACATGGACTAATTAAGAGTTGTTGTTGTTGTCTTCAGTCCTGAGACTGGTTTGATGCAGCTCTCCATGCTACTCTATCCTGTGCAAGCTTCTTCATCTCCCAGTACTTACTGCAACCTACATCCTTCTGAATCTGTTTAGTGTATTCATCTCTTGGTCTCCCTCTACGATTTTTACCCTCCACGCTGCCCTCCAATGCTAAATTTGTGATCCATTGATGCCTCAGAACATGTCCTACCAACCGGTTCCTTCTTCTTGTCAAGTTGTGCCACAAACTTCTCTTCTCCCCAATTCTATTCAATACCTCCTCATTAGTTATGTGATCTACCCATCTAATCTTCAGCATTCTTCTGTAGCACCACATTTCGAAAGCTTCTATTCTCTTCTTGTCCAAACTAGTTATCGTCCATGTTTCACTTCCATACATGGCTACACTCCATAAAAATACTTTCAGAAACGACTTCCTGACACTTAAATCTATACTCGATGTTAACAAATTTCTCTTCTTCAGAAACGCTTTCCTTGCCATTGCCAGTCAACATTTTATATCTTCTCTACTTCGACCATCATCAGTTATTTTACTCCCTAAATAACAAAACTCCTTTACTACTTTAAGTGTCTCATTTCCTAATCTAATTCCCTCAGCAGCACCCGACTTAATTCGACTACTTTCCATTATCCTCGTTTTGCTTATGTTGATGTTCATCTTATATCCTCCTTTCAAGACACTGTCCATTCCGTTCAACTGCTCTTCCATGTCCTTTGCTGTCTCTGACAGAATTACAATGTCATCGGCGAACCTCAATGTTTTTATTTCTTCTCCATGGATTTTAATACCTACTCCTAACTTTTCTTTTGTTTCCTTTACTGCTTGCTCAATATACAGATTGAATAACATCGGAGACGGGCTACAACCCTGTCTCACTTCCTTCCCAACCACTGCTTCCCTTTCATACCCCTCGACTCGTATGACTGCCATCTGCTTTCTGTACAAATTGTAAATAGCCTTTCGCTCCCTGTATTTTAGCCCCGCCACCTTTAGAATCTGAAAGAGAATATTCCAGTCAATATTGTCAAAAGCTTTCTCTAAGTCTACAAATGCTAGAAATTTAGGTTTGCCTTTCCTCAATCTATTTTTTAAGATAAGTCGTAGGGTCAATACTGCCTCAAGTGTTCCAACATTTCTGCGGAATCCAAACTGATCTTCGCCGAGGTCGAGTTCTACCAGTTTTTCCATTCGTCTGTAAAGAATTCGCGTTAGTATTTTGCAGCCGTGACTTATTAAACTGACAGTTCGGTAATTTTCACATCTGTCAACGCCTGCTTTCTTTGGGATTGGAATTATTATATTCTTATTGAAGTCTGAGGGTATTTCGCCTGTCTCATACATCTTGCTCACCAGATGGTAGAGTTTTGTCAGGACTGGCTCTCCCAAGGCTGTCAGCAGTTCCAATGGAATGTTGTGTACTCCTGGGGCCTTGTTTCGTCTCAGGTCTTTGTCAAACTCTTCATGCAGTATCTTATCTCCCATTTCATCCTCATCTACATACTCTTCCATTTCCATAATATTGTCCTCAAGTGCATCGCCCTTGTATAAACCCTCTATATACTCCTTCCACCTTTCTGCCTTCCCTTCTTTGCTTAGAACTGGGTTGCCATCTGAGCTCTTGGTATTCATGCAAGTGGTTCTCTTTTCTCCAAAGGTCTCTTTAATTTTCCTGTAGGCAGTATCTATCTTACCCCTAGCGAGACAAGCCTCTACATCCTTACATTTGTCCTCTAGCCATCCCTGCTTAGCCATTTTGCACTTCCTATCGATCTCATTTTTGAGACGTTTGTATTCCCTTTTGCCTGCTTCATTTACTGCGTTTTTATATTTTCCACTTTCATCAATTAAATTCAATATTTCTTCTGGTATCCAAGGATTTCTACTAGCCCTCGTCTTTTTACCTACTTGATCCTCTGCTGCCTTCACTACTTCATCCCTCAGAGCTACCCATTCTTCCTCTACTGTATTTCTTTCCCCCATTCCTGTCAATTGTTCCCTTATGCTCTCCCTGAAACTCTGTACAACCTCTGGTTCTTTCAGTTTATCCAGGTCCCATCTCCTTAAATTCCCACCTTTTTGCAGTTTCTTCAATTTTAATCTACAGTTCGTAACCAATAGATTGTGGTCAGAGTCCACATCTGCCCCTGGAAATGTCCTACAATTTAAAACCTGCTTCCTAAATCTCTGTCTTACCATTAGATAATCTATCTGATACCTTCTAGTATTTCCAGGATTCTTCCATGTATACAACCTTCTTTAATGATTCCTGAACCAAGTGTTAGTTATGATTAAGTTATGCTCTGTGCAAAATTCTACCAGACGGCTTCCTCTTTCATTTCTCTCCCCCAATCCATATTCACCCACTATGTTTCCTTCTCTCCCTTTTCCTACTCTCGAATTCCAGTTACCCACGACTATTAAAATTTCGTCTCCCTTCACTATCTGAATAATTTCTTTTATCTCATCATACATTTCATCAATTTCTTCATCATCTGCAGAGCTAGTTGGCATATAAACTTGTACTACTGTAGTAGGCGTGGGCTTCGTATCTATCATGGCCACAATAATGCGTTCACTATGCTGTTTATAGTAGCTTGCCCGCATTCCTATTTTTTTATTCATTATTAAACCTACTCCTGCATTACCCCTATTCGATTTTGTGTTTATAACCCTGTATTCACCTGACCAAAAGTCTTGTTCCTCCTGCCACCGAACTTCACTAATTCCCACTATATCTAACTTCAACCTATCCATTTCCCTTTTTAAATTTTCTGACCTACCTGCCCGATTAAGCGATCTGACATTCCACGCTCCGATCCGTAGAACGTCAGTTTTCTTTCTCCTGATAACGACGTCCTCTTGAGTACTCCCCGCCCGGAGATCCGAATGGGGGACTATTTTACCTCCGGAATATTTTACGCAAGAGGACGCCATCATCATTTAACCATACAGTAAAGCTGTAGTTTCCCCTTGCTTTCAGCCGTTCGCAGTACCAGCTCAGCTAGGCCGTTTTGGTTATGTTACAAGGCCAGACCAGTCAATCATCCAGACTGTTGCCCCTGCAACTACTGAAAAGGCTGCTGCCCCTCTTAAGGAACCACACGTTTGTCTGGCCTCTCAACAGATACCCCTCCGTTGTGGTTGCACCTACGGTACGGCCATCTGTATCGCTGAGGCACGCAAGCCTCCCCACCAACGGCAAGGTCCATGGTTCATGGGGGTAGGAATTAATAGTTACAGTTCCTTTTCGACAGTGTACCGTCAAACAGTGAACGTTATTTGCAATCCGCTCCCTTTCTTGCAACTGAACCGAAGTCACACTCCACGTGAGAGGACAAAAATACCCAAGATTTGTTTACCTTCCACTTCTTGTATTATGAAATAAAAAAGTCGCACGTCGGAGCACGAGTTCACATACTCTTCGCTACTTGAAACACACTTTACGCGTATTTCTACCCAGAACTTTTTCACATCACTCCTCCTTTTTAAACACATACCGGCGCAATAGATAACGTCCGTAGCGCTCTGAAAGTGTTTACCTACGATGACGTGTGCTGAGAAGTTGTATCATTAGAAAAGTATTGCCAGATGCAGGAAGATCTGCACATGATAAACTCCGAAGGTTACTTCAGAGGTATGATAGGGTGCTTCATAAACGAGGAGAAGTATTTATTGTACAGTATCACACATCGACTTACAAAAACGGAATTGTTTCCCAGTGTTCAACTGAGTTTCATAAAATCGAGAAATATGATGGGAACTTTAGTCTGCGCCCATGTAAGCCGGGAGCAAAGAGCCGCAAGACCGCGTAACATCGGCGCTTTGTAGTAGTCTATGCGGTAGATTATAAGGCGAGGGTGGGGATCCATGCGACACACTGCGCGACTCCACCCGAGCAAAGATCGCGTGTTCCCCTCCTCTCTCCCTCCCGCCATGGTACTATGTATCACGGTTGGTTGTCGTGGGGAAAGCCAAGTGAGGAGGGAATTGATTTAATGAATGTCCATTTTTTATTTTCGCTGGAATTAAAGAACTGGTACAGAGAACCACTATACAAAATACAGATCTCGAGTTAGTTAAACGATATGTACGTAATACAAGCGTAAAAAACGAAGAAACGCAATTTTAGGCTGCCCTGGGTTTCACTAATATTGTCCGAATGTTGTGTGCGGCAGACTTCGAGCCTTGGCGGAATGATTGCTGAACATGATCCATTCACCATACCCGAGTAAATTGTTTTTGTTGGTGTAAACTGTTTGTATTTTTGTTATACAGCTGTCTTGCAGCTTTTGCTTATCCGGTGCAGTGCCGTAAACGAGGCGCGTGACTGCATATTACTCCTGTGAAGAAATTGTCACGGAAGTACCTAACACTGCGAAGCGTGTGTCAGCAATTGTTGAGGAGGCGTGTATCAGTTAGAGCGAACATCACCGAGCTGTTGATGTTTACTGATCCTGCTTTTCTGGCACTCCAAGGGTCATCCGTCGGTCGCTTTTTCCATTCATAACACATGCTTTACTTTATACGAGACTGTCCATTCTGTCAATGTCGGCAACAAATATTTTCCGGGCGCTGGCTGATAAAAACTAGAGATTTTAGTGCAGTCACCTGTTCGAACTGAGATAACTTCGTTATGATGGCGTTGGTGTGCAGTTCCTTTATTTGCTACGGTATTCTCTCGCTTTTCTGAGTTGGTTATATTCGTCACTGGATAGGCCTTGTCACCGATACGTGTTTTAAAATATCTCGATATAATGTGTAAAGAGTTTCTAGTAAGTGTAGAGATGGTGAGGAAAGTGATCGATTCGTCTATAGACGCCGTGATTTTTGCTAAGAGCATTAAATTGTAAGTATACATTATTCCACAAAAATCTGTGCCGATGGGAGACGCCATTCCTAAATCTGATCTATTTAGGGCGTTTTAGCGATTCTGACGACCCTTGGAGTGCCAGAAAAGCAGGAGCAGTAAGTAAATCTCGAACATAGACAAGCTGTTGTTTCTCCGAAACTAAGCAGTCAAGGAATTAAGGCGATTTTATTTCCAGGTCCATCAACTATGTATCAGCCTTGAACAGATTGTTGCTTTGCAGATATTCTTGCTGTTATAGAACAAACGGGAAATATGGTGTCAGACCTGTTTGAGTTGTCAGCAGTGGTTTCTATTCAGCAATTTTTGTTATGGAAGCATCTCAGGGTGATTCAAAAATGCATGTAAATATTTCAAGGGTGTATTTGTGAGGTAAATATAAGACAAAAATGTTCTATACAATTTTTTCCATACTTGGCTTATTACAGAGTTATGAACAAAACAGGATAATACATTCAATACAACGTAAGGTATTTAATTCCCAGAGTTCACAGTTTAATTACAGTGCATTTGGACTAACAACGCAAACTGATAAATAAACGTGACGTAACAAACTGAAACAATTCCTCGCGAACACTGTATTAATTTAGGTCCTGTTGATTGAACTACAGCAATGCACAATAACTAAGGAAAATTGAAGCATTTTACAGACTGTACTGTACTGTACTGTATTTGCACAAATCTTAATGCAATGCATGTTCAAAATGCTGTCCCTGAACTTGCAGACAGACCCGTGCTCGTCGCATCAATGATCTCTGCACATTACGCAGTCCGTTCAACTCTCCACGAATAATTTCACAACCACCTTCAATTCTTTGTTGTAGCACTTCTCTGTTCGGTACTGCAGAAGAATACACCAATGTCTTTAGTCGGCCCCATAAATAAAAGTCTAAAGGGTTCAGGTCAGGTGATCTGGCTGGCCAAGCAATTGGTCCTCCGCGACCTATCCATCGATGTGGATACGCAGAATTGAGGTACGCCCTTACGTTGCGGCTGTAATGGTCGGGAGCACCATCGTTCATAAACCACATGGTGGCTCGTGTTGCAAGAGGGACATCCTGTAACAATCCAGGCAATTCTCCCTCCAAAAATTCGCAGTACGCGTGCCCATTCAGCCTTGGAGGCAGAACATGAGGTCCGAGTAAGTAATTCCCCACAATACCACACCAAATGTTTATGGAGAATTGATGTTGATATCCACGCACAATTCTCGCGCCAGGAATAATATCCGCCGAATGAACATTGGATCATTCAAATGACGCTCTTGTAACCACTGGCAGAATTGCTGACGGCGAGGATAGTCTTCAGGTGTCAATTCGTGCACTTTTTGCAGGTGAAATGGATGCAACTGTTGTCTCCGAAGCAGCCGCCATACAGTAGATTGTGGAAGTCGTACAGCTGCACTAATTTGTCTCGTACTGATAGATGGATCTTGGTCTACCAGGTCCAAAACATGTTCCTCGACGTTCACTGCATGCTCAAGTGGTCGACCTGAATGTGGCCCAGGACGAATGCCATACTCCCGCATACGTCTGTCCACAGATACAAACGTCTGATGACTTGGTAACCGTCTTCCTGGAAACAGCTCACTGTACCTTCGTCTTGCTGCAAGTGCATTTCCATCTGCTGCACCATACACAAGGTGCATATCAGCATACTCACTGTTTGAGTACATCATGTGCACGAAACCTTTAGCCTTCCGACGATGAATGAACGACAGGACGTACTTTTCCGTTACCAACAACATCAGCGCTATCTTCCGTACAGTAGGAGTAAACATCACGTGCAAACAAAAACACACTATTCATGCAGTTTCGAATCAACTGTTGGGAGATACGTATGTGAATTACGTACCAGAATATGGCATCCTGCTGCTTGCACTGCCGTCGTTTTGATACGGACATGACTTTCGTATTTAACGATAACTCTGGAATTAAACGTTTATGGAAAAACATTTATAGAACATTTTTGTCTTATATTTACCTCACAAATACACCCTTAAAATATTTACAGGCATTTTTGAATCACCCTGTATAGGCAGGAGCAATCATACATTTGTAGTAATTTACTTTCCTCGAAACTCATCAGCAGCTCTCTTTGGGAAATTGAAGCCTGATTTTGAATCACAGCAGAACCCTTTTACACTCCGTCACCACTTCAAATTCTGTTGGGAACGTCTAGCCGCCGTTGGTTTTATGCTCTTCCCTGTGAAAGTCGCAGCTGATGAACCGAGCGTGTAGGCACCGTCGATAAGTTCTAGACGAAGCTGATGATGCCGTGGTGTACGATAAGGTATCGAAGCTGAGTGACTGTTGGAAGCTAAAAGATGACTTAAACAAAATTTCTAGTTGGGGTGATGAATTGCAGCTGGCACTAAATGTGGAAAAATGTAGTGTCCGGCTTAGACACAATCAAGTCGTTTAAATATCGGGACATAGCTTTGCAAAGCAATATGAGGTGGAACGAGCATGTGAAAACTGTGGTGGGAAAGGCGAATAATCGACTTCGGGTTATTTTAGGAAAGAGTGGTTCATCTTTAAGGGAGACAGCATGTAGATCACTGGTGCGACCTATTCTTGAGTGCTGCTCAAGTGTTTGGGATCCGTACCAGATCGGATTGAAGGACGACATCGAAGCAATTCAGAGGCGGGCTGCTAGATTTGTTACTGGTAGGTTCGAACAACACGTAAGTGTATGGAGATGGTTCGGAACTCAAGTGGGAATCCCTGGAGGGAAGGCGACGTTCTTTTCGAGAAACACTATTGAGTAAATTTAGATAACCGGCATTTGAAGTTGACTGCGGAACGAGCCTACTATCGCCAACATACATGGTGCGTAAGGACCACGGAGATAAGATACAATAAATTACGGCTCATACGGAGGCATAGAGGCTCGGTTTTTCCTCAATCTGTTTGTGGGTGGAACAGGAAAGGAAATGTCCAGTAGTGGTACAAGGTACCCTCCTCCAAGCACCGTACGGTGGCTTGCGGAGAATTGTTGGATGTTGATGGTGGTATTTCTACTTACAATGTCAGAAACTTTTGTGGCAAATCTTTAACAAACCCCCTGAAGAAGGCTCAATAAAACGGTGACTTCAAATACCTTTAAGAATAGTTATATGATGTGGAGTAAAATGTAGAAGTTAATAATTTAAGTACATAGGTGAAATGATACGCGCACTAGACAAAAAATAAATTACCCTTAGGAAACGCAACACCGTTTACAGCCTTTTTAACTGCCTCATTTCGACGAGGAGGAGAGTCGACAAGTTTCTTCATATTACCAACATCCAGCGGAAGCCACTTCTTTATGCTTAGGACCCAAAGATTTGCGGGGATGTTGATTGCTACGTTTCCAAATAATCCGACATTTTCTGCGGGGTTAATATCGGGTGGTCTAGCGGACTGTTCAAGATACTGTAGAGTACCTGCGTGTTCGTAAAATCATGAACACGAGCGCGTGCGTGCGTGCGTGTGTGTGTGTGTGTGTGTGTGTGTGTGTGTGTGTGTGTGTGTGTGTGTGTGTGTGCGCGTGCGTGTTAACATAGCTGTTGTCATCTGGAACATGTGTCTACAGCAACTCAACTCATCGTGAAGATGTAAAAGAAGGGGTAACACTCGGTCACCGAGAATGCTGAAATAACTGCCCCAGTTCATGTTCATGGTACCGAGCGAGGTGGCGCAGTGGTAGCATACTGGACTCTCATTCGGGAGGACGACGGTTCAATCCCGCGTCCGGCCATCCTGATTTAGGTTTTCCGTGATTTCCCTAAATCGCTCCAGGCAAATGCTGGGATGGTTCCTTTGAAAGGGCACGGCCGACTTCCTTCCCCATCCCTCCCTAATCCGATGAGACCGATGACCTCGCTGTTTGGTCTCTCCCCCCAAACAATCCAATCCAATCCATACTCATGGTCACCCGAATGAGCTGGCCCAAGTCATGGTTCGACAAACGCTCCTACAACACTAAACGACTACCTCCGGTCTTCATTACACCCTCCACACATTCCACGTTAAACGAAGCACTGGGCCGTCAGTGCAGTCGACACCTTGCATCACATGAAAATAGGCAAAATCGCGACTAGTCGGACCACACTATACGCCTCCAGTCAGCTACTACCGAGTTTGTGTTTTGTGGCCAACTGACATCAGGCTCTATCTGCCACTTTGAGCAATGGCCTTTTCCGAGGTACCTGACTTCAGATGTTCACTGGGTTCAGTGTCCTTCACAATGTTCGCAGCTAAGCTGTTTGAGATGGGCAGTGGAAACTCTGTCGGGTTTGAAACCGATTGTTGTTGACAGTCCGTGACACTCCGCTCCAATCCCTGTCGGTGAGAATCCTTCTACGGCCTCTGTTCTTATACCACATTACACAAGGCTGCGAGTGGTATATCATTCTTTCTAGGCCGGTCGTTGTGGCCGAGCGGTTCTAGGCGCTTCAGTCCGGAACCGCGCTGCTGCTACGGTCGCAGGTTCGAATCCTGACTCGGGCATGGATGTGTGTGATGTCCATAGGTTAGTTAGGTTTAAGTAGTTCTAAGTCTAGGGGACTGATGACCTCAGGTGTTAAGCCCCATAGTGCTTAGAGCCATTTGAACCATTTTTTCTAGGCACGTTGAACAGCCCACGAATCTGGCAAATTAATGCACAATGTGGTCATGGGCACGTCCAAACTCGATAACTCCCTTCTGCCATTTTGCTACGTCCCCTCGTCGATTCGTCTTATTGCGCTGATTCTATACAACAAACTGACACATACACACAACTTCACTGTCATGATTAATCTCAACGGTGGATGGTCACATGACCGCCTGATACCAGTTCTACGCCACCTACAGCAGTCCATAGACACCAGTGCTACAAATATTTTGTCCAGTGACCTTACAACTCAGTGGATTAGACATATAAACCACTACAACCAGAGGATGATAAAATGAAAAAAAGTTTTGTACCGCTTTCGTATCTGTGATCGTGTGTCGGCTTATATTCAAGGGGAGCACGGAAAAAGTATCCGCTACATATATAAAAATTAACTAAACAAAGACAGTATCTCCGAATGTGTTCAACAGTGCAGAATTGTAAAATAAAAACCTGCGGCTTGATAACACCAAATACCGCGAATCTCCACCCCATGCATTCTGAAATGCTTGGACCCTCCTCGGCATAATGTCCCAAAGGGGTTGAGATGGTGCTGCTCAATCGTGTCCCACGCTTAGACGGTGGCCCTGCTGACACAATGTGTGTGTGTGTGTGTGTGTGTGTGTGTGTGTGTCGTATTTCTGCGACGCACTGCAAGTTTCAACTGTTCCCAACAAAGCTGGTTCATGTCAGCAAATATTTGGCTGATCCCTGCCTCCTGGACAGAGGTGAGCTGGATGTGGGTGTGATGTACTCGCGCATTTCGCCGTGAAATACATACCCAGCAGCGAAATGTTTGTAGGGCTAGACAGTAAACAGGATCATGTACCGATACTTTGCAGCCCTCAAACTATTCTCGACGGCGATGAAAGGAGTCCGATTCGTACATGATTCTGGCTCACAACATGACACACCTGCTTAACCCGTGGGATTGCAAGCCTGATATATGATGGACGACCTAGCCGAGTCCACACTCGTCTCTGAAAAGAACCCACCGCAATTGATTAAAGTTCCATTCCAGGTGTTCCCATGTTCACCTTCTTCGCACACCACGGTAATGTGATTTTGTATTGTCGTTCGCAATTGACGCCTAGATGCCAAATTGACCGTCCTGCCTGGGTTGACACAACACTCCCGGTTGCAAAATAAAACGGCAGCACAGAAAGCTGTCGCAATCCTCTCGGGGTACCTAGGAGCCATATCAGCTGTTGTTGTTAACTACTTACGATCAATTCGATGCAGACCACCAGTAATGTGTGTCTGTCGATCACGGTCGAATATTGAAATGGCATCGCAGTGGTGTACGCCAATATGACGAGCAGCTTCCCTTGTTGTCAAAAAAGTATTGATAAAAAGGTTTCTAATTTTAAAAAAAACATTCGAGAGGAGAAAATCCATTCGAGAGGAGGTTACTTTTTCGTAAGGTCTAATATTCCTATAGAACGAGGAATGTGAGAGTCCTGCAGCAGCAACAAGTCATTTTATGAAGCTTTTGTCTTACAGCAGCAGGACGTAATTGTATGAAGCTTTCCTTCACTTTACTGATATGTGGTTAAGTATTTTTTCTCTCTTCCAGCCGTTTGTGACCGTGCGAAATCCAGCAGGAAATATATTAGTCATTAGACTTGTCTCCTGTCGTGATTTAAGTCGTGCTTTAGTACAGTACCCGCCCAAAAGCCTTCCGCACCACATCACCACCACATCGTTCTGACCCCTACGTTTCCTGTGAGACTAACCACTGTAAAACACACATTGAAGTCCCCGTAGTTTAAATTACCAAAAGCAGCATCCACTATATGGCATTTTCTCGCACTTTGTCTCTGTAATCGAGCATGGCGTTTTGTCTGTATCCTCCTCTTTGGCTTGTTAAATTCTTTGCGATAACTTAGTTTTCTCTCTTAAAAACTGTTCAGTTCTCGTCTGTAATGTATTAAACTTTTGTTAAATTTATCTGTCAGTCATTGTTCTTCACTTTTTACAATTCTTACATGGGACTACGAGCCTAATCCCATGTTCGAACAATCATCAGTTGATTACATCACTATCATGAAGGTACCTTTTCGTCAGACGGTGACATAGCCAGGTTGTAATTAAAACTATGTTATTCGTCTTGATCGTTTGCCAGAAATAGAGCACAGAATTAAAAATTGGGTTTCATTCCATTTCTGGTATGCCATATTGCACGATGATATCCTGAAGAGGTATTTGTTATAAAGATTGGTAACTATCTGAAGATGGTAATTCTATACCGTAAACAGTGAATCTTGTACACTTTGCTGCGATCAAGATATATAATAAATTTTAGCAGACGTCTTGATACTATCGCCCTTTCGTATTGCGGGACAAACAGTGGTTCCTGACGTGTAAAAATTCCGTGTTTAAATTTAGTAACCAGAAATAACTATTAGGCTACCAGACGTCGTTCCAGCGCGCAGATTACCAGTGCGCTTTTCTGTATCTGCTTTGAAATATGTCGTGTAGGGAAAAGTACACCGAAGTTCATGAAACCTTCACTATCACATGGTTTTCAAAACGAGCAGAAATCCCTGTATGGCCATACTGTTTTATGTTTTCCGTTGTACTCCTAAATCACTTCAGGCAACTGCCGGAATGCTTCATTCAACTAAGCCACACCCGATTACTTCTGGTATTTTCTACTCCATCTCTAGTCACGTCTATATAGACGAGGCGTTAACCTTCCTTAGAGCGCCACGAGGGAATGAGACACACGAAATAGCTATTGGGGGGGACCTCTTTGATATTTGTATCAGTCTTTGGATCTTTGGACATCGATGATGCGCGAATAGTTGCATAAAAAATATTACAGCTCGCTGACTATACACTATTTGTGTAGCACAAGTAGTGTATAGTCAGTGAACTGTGAATTTTTTTATGCAATTAGTCGCGCATCATCGATGTACAAACAGTGATAGAAATATCAAAGAGGTCCCACGGGAACAAATGACCAGTTTGCGTAACTTTTCCACAACCACACTTGTTTATTTAGGTGATAATAAGTTTGCGGACAAAGACTTTAAATAGCCTCGAACAAGTGACTACGGGAATTTTACATTTTAGTTGAAATGGGAGCGACATTAGCGGCAATATTTTAAGAGAAAACGTGCTTTTAGGAGCACTTTTTTGGCGCGAGTCAGGCAGGTGGAGTCGCGCTTACCGCCCCCGCCCGCGCCCCCGCTGTATCTCCTCTCCTGTCATACCCCACGCGTTGGCAACAATTGAATTAAATTACGCAAGTTGTTAGTCGCACGCCCATTGTGTCAGTTTAGTTATCTTTTTATTTGTACAAAGTTTCTTTTTATATTGTTGAGTTTGCGAGAAAAACTATTCGTGCAAACAAAGTTTCAAACAGACCAGCATGCCCAGTCAACCCTTCATATCGCAGGAATGCAAAAGAAAGGCCCACAACAACAACTACTTTTCACAGCGGCAAGTAGCAGTAGCAGGGATTTACGCTCCACAAAAAAAAAAAAAAATCAACGCTTTAACCTGGATCTATGTGAAGCATTCATTGCAAGTAATATTCCTCTTCACAAACTTGCAGACCATATCCTCAAAGGTTTCCTACGCAAATATTGTTTATACCAAAATAACAACATTGCGTAAAAATTACATACCGACAATTTAGGAATCTTTCCTGGAAGGAATACGCAATGAACTCGAGGATAACATTACTTGAATTTTAGCCGACGAAACTACCGACATTTGGGCCGTTACATTGCAAATGTAATTGTTGGTGCGTTAAAACAAGAGCCTTCTTCTTCGTATTTAGTGGCCTGCGAAGAACTTGAAAAGACAAATCGTTCTAAAATCGCCAGATCTGTGAATGAGGATATTAGAAAAATATTTCCAGGACCTTCTGCAGCTGAAAGGGTGTTTGTGTTTCTCTCAGATGCTGCTTCCCATATAATCAAAGCAGGAAAAGCCCTCAAAGTATTTTGTACCAGTTCGATTCATGTGACGTGCTTTGCTCACCGAGTACGTCCCCTTGCTGAAAAAGTTTGAAACTCAATGTTTGGCAATGACTGAATCTATTCAATTAATGAATGAATTTAGTCAAAGAAAAGTTTGGCTTTGAACCTTTGTCCCAAATTGACAGTTTTGGTAATAGACCTGGTGAACTTTTGCCAGAAATTATGCGTGCCAACATAGCACCCAAATTTAAATACTGCCCAGTTATCTCAATTGATGTAGAACAGTCCTTTTCTACTCATAAATGTAGTTTTGAGTGATCGAAGGCACAATCTTACTACCGAACATTTGGAACAGTACCTGATCGTTTCTTTTTACAATAGTAGCAAAAAATTTGTAAAGGATAATTCAGTCCGATAAAATGAATTAAAAGATAATGTTGTTCAAAGAGTTCCTATTGTATGTTGTGCGTGTCCTTCTGCGTGTGATGTATCTCGAAGCTGGACCTGTGCTTATAGATTGTTTTGCGACGACTAAATCTCATCGCATTTGCTTGTTATCGACAACAATAGGAAAGAAGGAACAATATTTGAAACATGATGGGCGTTTTCTTTTTTGCAATTTTTTAAAAACTAATCTCGAAAAGGACGCTGCCTAACCCCTACCACAAAATATGTAGATCATGAGATGAACATTCTAGATGTCCCGTTTTTTTCCGTGGCTGGCGCTCTACCTCACAATCGATATCCACAGGTTCAACTTCGAGATACACTATGTGATCAAAAGTATCCGGACACCTGGCTGAAAATGACTTAAAAGTTCGTGGAGCCCTCCATCGGTAATGCTGGAATTCAGTATGGTGTTGGCCCACCCTTAGCCTTGATGACAGCTTCCACTCTCGCAGGCATACGTTCAATCAAGTGTTGGAAGGTTTCTTGGGGAATGGCAACCCATTTTTCACGGAGCGCTGTTCTGAGGAGAGGTATCGATGTCGGTCGATGAGGCCTAGCACGAAGTCGCAAAGGTATTCTATAGGATTCAGGTCAGGACTCTTTACAGGCCAGTCCATTACAGGGATGTTATTGTCGTGTAACCACTCCGCCACAGGCCGTGCATTATGAACAAGTGCTCGATCGTGTTGAAAGATGCAGTCGCCATTCCCGAATTGCTCTTCAACAGTGGGAAGCAAGAAGGTGGTTAAAACATCAGTGTTGGCCTGTACTGTGGTAGTGCCACGCAAACAACAAGGGATGCAAGCCCGCTCCATGAAAAACACGACCACATCATAACACGAGCGCCTCCGAATTTTACTGTTGGCACTACATACGCTGCCATATGACGTTCACCGGGCATTCGGCATACCCCCACCCTGCCATGGATCGCCACATTGTGTACCGTGATTCGTCACTCCACACAACGTTTTTCCACTGTTCAATCGTCCAATGTTTAGCTCCTTACACCAAACGAGGCGTTGTTTGGCATTTACCCGTGATGTGTGGCTTATGAGCAGCCGCTCGACCATGAAATCCAAGTTTTCTCACCTCCCGCCTAGTTTTCATCGAAATTGCAGTGGATCCTGGTGTAGTTTGGAATTCCTGTGTGATGGTCTGGATAGATGTCTGCCTATTACACACGTCGACCCTCTTCAATTGTCGACGGTCCCTGTCAGTCAACAGACGAGATCGGCCTGTACGCTTTTGTGCTTTCACGTTTCCACTTCACTATCACATCGGAAACAATGGACCTAGGGATGTTTAGGAGTGTGGAAATCTCGCGTACAGACGTATGACACAAGTGACACCCAATCACCAGACCACGTTCGAAGTCCGTGAGCGTCGCGGAGCGCCCCATTCTGCTCTCTCACGATGTCTAATGACTGCTGAGGTCGCTGATAGTGGATTACCTGGCAGTAGGTGGCAGCACAATGCACATAATATGAAAAACGTATGTTTTTGGGAGTGTCCCGATACTTCTTGTCAGACAGTGTATATCACATGCAGCAACTACTATGTTTTTTATTATTTGATTGTGCACCTTTCGACGCTTTTCATGCGTTTTTAAGCATTTTTTCGTGCACGCGGAGCATGAAGACGCAAAAGCAATTAAATTAAAAATGTGGTATTAGGGCGCCCTGTAGATTTGTGTGTAAAAACGTAACAGCTGTTAAAGGCAACAACAGAGCTTTCATTTACGCATTTCGTCTTGTTAGTACGCACCACCACTAGGTGAACTGCAGCAATTTACATCCGCCATTATTACGATAAAATGACTAATAGTGAAGCAACAAAAATTTGAAGATTATATCTTTATGCTGTATAAAGGAAATGTTTTTTTCCAGTTACAGTCTGACTTCTATGACACCTAAAATTTAAGACGCACCAAAATATGCTCGAAAAAGTACGCCTTCTCTTAAATATTATCACTATGTCGATAGCATTTCAACTAAAAAGTAATATTCATATACCAGATAAAAATAGACATTTCCACAATTCCAACACACCGATGTTCGACATGCGATGTAACCAGAATATGATCTCAAGATCAGGGGTCAATCATTACGAAACGGATAGTACGCATTCCCTTCACGATTTCCTATTCGCAGATTTACTTTGTGGGGGTTTTATTTCGGAACAGCGAACAGATTTTATCAGCTTGCATTTTCTGATATGCTGCGCCACCACAATCGCATCCCACGGAACTATGCCTGACTGCGTGTTCCAGTATTTATTGTAGAGTGTGATACAAAACGACCGGATAATTATATTGTACGATAGCTGTTATGCACGAGTATAGATACCGTCTGCGGCAAACTCTGTGTTACTCTCAACCAGCTGAAACCTGAGGCCATACCTTATTTACTACAATCTTTGCGCTATACAGCAGTTAGCATCAACGAATTGCGAATTCGCATAGAACCATCTTTTAACGTTGTAAACCAGGATTGCTTGTCAGCTATTTTGTTTATCGACGCATAATAATTTTAGTTTATTAGAAAATTTCATGGGGCATTATCTTAGTCAACGCGAAACATAAACAGTAAAATTGTAAGTCGGAAGTTCAAAAATTCTACGTAATTCACAGAAGCTCTCGAGTTATAAGTTATATCAGCTCGATTTTTTTATCGGCTTTCTTTTGCGTTAAGAAAAAAATGCTTCAGATAATTATGCATAAATGTAAGTCGCTTGATTCTACGGTCACATGGGTAAAATTGTTTCACAGTTTGTGCCATTTCTAATCGACAATATGTCCCTGTATTTGCACGGATGGTATGCAAGTTGCGGAGTGCCACCTAACTGCTATAGTATAAACTGATGCATATGATCGTGGCAACGTGTCTTGTTAAAAATCCCAAGTACCCAAAAATATTTTCCATGAGAGTCACGTTAGCAATGCCCTGGGCTGATATGCTGTACCTGGACTTTTCCGACAATCCCGATTCACCGAGCGAGGTCGCGCTGTGGTTACCACACTGAACTCACATTCGGGTGGACGACGATTCAAACCGGCGTCCGGCGGTCCTGGTTTAGGTGGTTTACCGTGATTTCCCTAAATCGCTTCAGGCAAATGCGGGAACGGCTCGTTTGAAAGGACGCGGCCGATTTCCTTCTCCATTCTTCCCTAATCCGATGGGACCGATGACCTCGCTGTTTGATTCCCTCCCCAAATCATCCAACCAACCAATCCGGAATCGTACCTCCACTCTCATAAGCAAACGATTTTACTATCTCGTTCCACCTAATATCGCAATAGCGAATACACGCACGATGTGAAAATAATACGAACAATGAGTTCTAGGCCGGGTAAACGGACGACAGAGATGTATTGAAAAAATTATTGGCGAGTGTTAACGTATCTGCAAAGAAGACAGAAATTTGCGAGAATGTTTGTGATCCTTCAAGATTAAAGGAGAAGGTCGAAACACTTCTAAGGTGTGCTTGTAGATTATGTAACCGGCCTGTTCAGCTAGTCGAGAGTGTTACAGAATGGCTATATTTGTTACGTGTAAATCTCTGCAAGAAAGATGACCGTCTTGGGCAATATCAGAAATCGATACTGGAGACAAGCTTTCGAAAGCCACTTCTGCCTCCATTGTGTAACTTGCGTTAGGCCTGTATTTCACTATCAAAGATCTATGATGAAAGATAGGACCACGCTCTTGCTTTTAGAAAAGGTACCCCATTTCACCGAAAAACATTTTATGAAACTTTTTTGTATAGCGACCTGACGGGTGTAGATTTGGCTGCTCCCTGACGTTCACATACCAATTTGATGTACTCGCTGTTCCGTCTCGTTGACAAATAAACTCAGGTTTCTCCACCATTGCTGTGACTTCTGGCACTAACTAAGTTTTCAAACATGTGCAAGTATACATGCCCTGTGGTGCTTACATCAGAAAAAAGGAAAAAAGCACACTCGTTGTTTCAAACGGCACGGTAAGATTTCCATCTCAGTAACAATGCAGCGTTTCTCATATCGAAATATTCGAACAGCTTAACTGCTGACTTTCTCAGACAAATGACATTTCGATTTATAATAAATGAAAAGCGCTAGTTTGCTTCTGTTTTACAGTATTACTTTTATCGCGTTAACCGTTTTTCGGCTTAAAAGGCCATCAGACATGAAGATGGCTTTGTAAGCCGAAAAACGGTTAACAGAAAAAAGTAATATGTAGAACAAAAGCAAACTAGCGCTTTTCGTTTATTATAACATTGTTCTACCAAGAACCGACGGAAGATTCAGTTAACATAAAATTTCGTTTCATTACTGATTACGATTATTTTCAGTAAACACTAACTCTTTTCGGTAATGACAATAAAATTCTCACGGCACGCATACATCTATACAGACTATTTGCCAGTTTGAAGAAAGCAGGTTAGCGTCTGCCGCCTCGTTGACGATAAGTTCATCAGAGACGAGCGAAAGCTCTGAAGTGAAGAAAATTGTGTCCTTTGAAAAGAAATCTTACTGTCATTGGTTTGAAGTGATTTGGATAAACAACGCCAAATCTCTAATCTAATGGGACAAACGGGATTTTAGCTAAGTTTTTTCCGAATGTACGGTCAGCAAGGACGGTTCTGCGAGATCCACTGCAGTCAGTTCCGTAGAACTTTCCTCGTTAGTGATATGGGAAACTACAAGCGCAGGATGGCTCTTCCAAAAAATCGTCCGTTGTCACGAAACTATTAGCTTCAGTCCCATTATTATGGGGAAATTACTGCGATAATGTGATAGATATAATATCCTCGCCTGACTTGATGACAGAGAACTGTGAAGGAAAATACATTTTTTCGTGGACACACACACACACACACACACACACACACACACACACACACACACACACTCACACACTCTTTCTCTCTCTATCTATCTATCTATCTATCTATCTCTCTCTTTAAATGTGGTGGTATAGCTTTCGTCAAATCATTATTCCAGATAACTGTTTTTATACAAACACAATCAAGCGGCGGTGTGACATCATATGAGAGAAGAACTGCCTCTTCCTTTTGAATAAATTTCAATAAAAGTGGTGACATTTTACTGTGTGCTGTTCGTACGTTTCGCGTAAGCAGTTGTTAGAAACTCAATTTTTAGTTGGACAAAAATCTTCGCAAATATGCTACTAAGGTAAAAACGAAGTATCTACGTAGAGCTTCCTGTTGGCAGCAGTGGCGGATGCGTAGGGTGGGACGCGCAGCGCTCCCCCCTTGCGGGGCAGCCCGCATTGCCACACGCGCCTGCCCCGCACGCTATTCGTTTCTTCCGTCAGTCGACTCGGCTGAATCGAGTTATCGAGTAGTTGTACTTTCCTATGTAGCACGCACGTCCGCGTCATCGTATTTTATACGTTTCTGTCTGTAATGGCTTAGCTCTGTTGAACACTCACTCTGACATTGATTGTCCTATTGACGATGTAATTAACCAATTTGCCAGGAGGAATAGGCGCACAGAATGCATCATTTAAGGAGGAGAACCACAATTGAACTTTTTTATATCATAAGATGGCATTGCCTGGTATCTGTGTATAATCAGTTTAAACGAAACTTTCTTAAACTTTTCACGTGACTTGATTATTTTTTATTATGGTTTGAGCAAGCAATAAAGGAAACAAAAGAAAAGTTCGGAGTAGGTATTAAAATCCATGGAGAAGAAATAAAAACTTTGAGGTTCGCCGATGACATTGTAATTCTGTCAGAGACAGCAAAGGACTTGGAAGAGCAGTTGAACGGAATGGACAGTGTCTTGAAAAGAGGGTATAAAATGAACATCAACAAAAGCAAAACGAGGATAATGGAATGTAATCGAATTAAGTCTGGTGATGCTGAGGGAATTAGAATAGGAAATGAGACACTTGAAGTAGTAAATGAGTTTTGCATTTGGGGAGCAAAATAACTGATGATGGCCGAAGTAGAGAGGATATAAAATGTAGACTGGCAATGGCAAGGAAAGCGTTTCTGAAGAAGAAAAATTTGTTAACATCGAGTATAGATTTAAATGTCAGGAAGTCGCTTCTGAAAGTATTTTTATGGAGTGTAGCCATGTATGGAAGTGAAACATGGACGATAAATAGTTTGGACAAGAAGAGAATAGAAGCTTTTGAAAAGTGGTGCTACAGAAGAATGCTGAAGATTAGATGGGTAGATCACATAACTAATGAGGAGGTATTGAATAGAATTGGGGAGAAGAGAAATTTGTGGCACAACTTGACTAGAAGAAGGGATCGGTTGGTAGGAAATGTTCTGAGGCATCAAGGGATCACCAATTTAGTACTGGAGGGCAGCGTGGAGGGTAAAAATCGTAGAGGGAGAGACCAAGAGATGAATACACTAAGCAGATTCAGAAGGATGTAGGCTGCAGTAGGTACTGGGAGATGAAGAAGCTTGCACAGGATAGAGTAGCATGGAGAGCTGCATCAAACCAGTCTCAGGACTGAAGATCACAACAACAACGGTAAAAGTAAAGGTAGCTCAAGATATCTTTAGCGCCCCCTCCTTGAGGTTTTTCTGTACCCGCCAATATTTGGCAGTAGGGCCCAGTGATCCAAATAACAGACGAGACATAACGTCATTAGATATTGATGGTGTTTAGTTAACTGTTTGTTTTTGAAACCCAAGAAATTCAGTTAGTGTGCTCCAGGAAGAAGTTGTGGACGTGGTACTATTCATAGAATCAAGTTCGCCTGCTTAGCTGAGTAGTAACGTGTTTGCCTACAATGCAGCGGGCCCGGGTTGGAGATTTTCCCCGCCCGTGGACTTGGGTGGCGTTTTGTTCTCATCATCTGCGACGCGCAAGTAGCCCAGTGTGGTGTCACCTGAAATAAGACTTGCACCCGTCGGCCGAACTTCCCCGGTTGGGCCCTCCCGGCTAACAATGTCACACTGTCATTTCATTTTTCATTTCATAGAATCAAACCTAGGGCGAGTATTTGTTCGCTGACGCTTGTTCGATGGCCCGCTCATGCAAAACGTCGGTCTTGCCGGTTTCCTATAAACAGTTATCCTCCTAGTCCAAGCAATTATTTGTATGCGCGGAAAAATGCGAGGATTTTCTGTGGTTCAAAGTCAACATTTAACCACACGGCCCCCTATAAATTGGCTGCCGAGTAGCCTCACTTTTCTGTTAAATAACTTTTTGTCATTATAGCTTTTTTTCTAACTCAATTCTCTTTTTTTCTAACTCAATTCTGTTATCTACTTCGTAACGAATTAGCGACCGAAATGGCTCAGTGGTTAGCTGTGGCTAGCACACGGGACTCGGGTTCGGTAGGTAGGGTAAAGTAAACCTTTCGTCAAACGGAATATTGTTTTAAACACCACAGTGCTTTACAAGGCACGCACCCGTTGGAGGTGATATGCCTTAGAACTGCCTTACCCACCCACTTATGAGGATATCTACAGTTTAACTTGGATTCCGAACCGCAGTGCAACTAGGCATTTTTCACATTAGCAAATATTGGCAGATGTAAAAGAAGTGATTGACAAATAAAAATCCTATGACTGACAAGGGACAAGGGCTCAAACCCCCGACTTGCCATGCAGGTTTAGTTTTTCCGTCCTTTCCTTGAATCCCTTAAGCCAAATGCTTGAACGCTTCCTATGAAAAATACATAGACCATTTCCTCCCCAATTTTTCCCCAGTCGAACCGTGTTCTGCGTTTCTAATAACGTCGTCTTTGATGGATCTTAATCTTCCTTTCTTTATGACGAATTTACTCTCATGAATCCTAAACAGCTCCAGCAAGAATTCTCGCTCCATATGCTTACCGCCTGTGCCCAGTCGCTTGTACTCCCCTATGTCTGTGACTCTCCCGTCTCCGCCAAAGGGAAACAGGAATTTGTTTATCTTGGGCCGTTGCTATCAGGAGTCTCCAGACATAGTAGGACGCACGACAGCGTGATCTGAGCGTGCTTCCTCGATAAAGGTCACCGACTGAGAGTGATCAGACACGAAAACACTGTTAACTGTAAAGAATCCACAATTTCTCATCAAAATGTTTAAATCGTGTAAATCCTAAATTCGTTTAACAAATGACCAGGGCTTCCATATTCACAATAAATAAGATCCTCTCTGCGGTAAGAAATCCGATGTGGTCAAAACTTTTCCAACTTCCCGTCAAAAGCGTTGTGTGGGACATCAGGCTGTGCATCAGAGGGTGTGTTATTACAAGCACGATACGTATTTTCTGCTAATGTGAGAAAAAAATGTTTACATGTCCGAACGAGCCGAAGTCTTCTGTTGGCGATTTTACTGTGAAATGGAAGCGCCAGGTGAAATACTAAACCTAGTCATCGATTTGGTAAGCCTAAGGCTTCCAACCTCTAAAACACACTACACGATTAAGTTGTCAGGCATCCTTATGAGCTACTGTTTTGATTGTTACGGTATGTCTGTAGTAACTTACTGCTGTCCAGTATTAACACTAACGTAGGAAAGAAAGAAACAGTCACGTGGTTGTTTTGGTGCAGAAGATAATCATTAGTTATTATTGGTACACCGTTCAAATTACCGATACGGATAATATTTACTACATAGTTTTGAGACATTACCTCACACGGACGAAACATAGTGCAGCAAATATCGTGTGACTGACGATAAAAGCAGCCGGTATGGGAAGGATGCCAAAGACAGTTGACGCAGAAAAATAAGCCCTGGCCCATTCCACAACGAAAATCGCAGGCGGAAACTTGACGAAACGACTATTTCAGCCCAGTCACCTTCTATATCTTCTGTTGGCACCATTTAGTTCTGTTTCTCGAGAAAAAAAAAAATCGTTCAACCTCATCGGAGAAAATTAGTCTCACGGTGTTAGATGTGCTGACAGTGGCATTCAGTGGAAGCGGTATGTTAGTCTGTCCATTTTCACGCGTTGTGGGTTTTCATCTGTGAGAACGGAAGTAGGTGTTTAAAGTATTTAGACAGTAACATGCTTCTATTTCTACAGTAACAGCTTAGACTCCGACATATCAGCACCGTAATTCTTCTGTTCCCAGAATAAGTAACACTGTATCATACTCTAAAAGAAATCGGTTGATTTACTGGGCTGAGCTGCTCAAGGCTGCGTCCTGAGCCATGTGGAACATCATTGGGATGATGGGACGAACAAGAGAGATACGGCCTCCCCGTCCCTCTCGTCCACGGCCCTAGAGCCGCGATTGCGTACCCGGTAAGTTCACCGAAAAATCTGCCAACAATTATTCCTCATACTTCACGAAGTACAAATTTCGTATTCAGCGTCAGAACTTATCAATAATACTGTATTGATGATGAGACGCCGCAATAGTAATAAAAGGAGTTCCATGACTGAGTTTGTTGTATTACGGTGTTTGTTCCATGACTGGCGTATTTGGAAACACACACACACACACACACACACACACACACACACACACACACACACACACACAAAAGCCATGGCTAAAATGTGCCCCGACCACCAAGCTTAGCAGGGTAGCAGGTGAGGGGGGGGGGGGGAGATGGCTTGTAAGGCACTAAATAAAATGGAAACGCTCCAACTTTAAGAAGCCATCTCTATCGTAGAACATTTCTTTTCTGGCGTTTCTGTGAGTAGGCCTGCAGGTTTTCCTACACGAATCTCCATGTATTCATTTTAGCAGCAACCCTGAGTTAACACTGGCTGTCATCTAAAAAGAAGCAGGACAAAGGCGCCATTGCTGTTAACATTTCGTAAGTTCGTGTAAAACTGGGAAAAGCGTCGCGATTTGTGGAGTTAGATTTCAACTTATGTCTTCGGGGTGCTATACACACTACTCAGAAAATCCTACCGTTGCGAAGATGTTCAGACGGTTCTTGTCAGAAGCTCGCCCAACACAACAACAACACACGTACCAGAGAAGTGACTGACGATTAACTGTTATTGGGTAAACAGTGAGACTGTTCCTTAAATAGCCAATAACGGGGAAGTCGTAGACATCAGAAGTTTATTTGGCGCGTGTATTGTGTACGACTGACGGATACACACATCGTAACTGGGAGTTATTTCTTTTAGTCTGCAGAGCATTTGCTGCAGCCATTATGTGATAAACTAAAATTCTTTCGCAGACCGATATCGGATTCCTGACTTCCGCTATCAGTGCGCTACAGGTAACACTATCAGAGCACTCCACATTAACCACCTCAAGGCATGGAGCGCGTAGTTTAATGCGTTATGCCCTCGAAAGATAAGGACTTGGGTTCGAATCTCTGCCTGGTACGCAGTTTTAAATTGTCACCAACACGCGCTGTAGTCGTTTATTAGGTTGATAATTGTTCGATATAACTCATCTTTTGTCGCGTAGTTCCTAATGGAGTGAATCTCTTGTAATGGAGTGTTTGATGTGAACAGCTGCAGTCTGTGACGCTACAGATGTGTGCTTTTGGTGATCGGCGACCTCGGCGGGTCTTCATTGGAGCGGCCGTTGCTGCGGATATTTGTATTGCTGCCACGGGGCGGTTTGCGGTGCAAAGCTGTCGAGACCCGAGGGCTCTTTCCCAGGCGGCAGCCAGCCCGCGAGCTCGGATCGAGGCCCACGAGAAAGACAGGCCGCGGTGCGTACGTCACGAAGGTAGACCTGATCTCGCTCGCTCACCTCAGCAGACAAATCTGTTAACTCGCAGTTGGGCTTGTACGTACTAAAGAGAATTGCATCTTCTACTGGAATCTGCTATTATGAAGTCTTACTGATTAACAGTACTACAACAAAATTTAATTTAAGATCGATACTCGATATAAATGCTATAACGGCTTGCTTATAGCATTTAGTCTCTTCTGCTTAACAGTTCTCATTTCATACAAGAAGTGGTGCCTTATGCAACTGATAATCATTCTGGCATGATTTTAATTTTATTGTTCTCCAGTACAACCGTAACCGAAGTAGAGCTATGAACTTCCGATCATTGTAGGACTAATAACCGTAAGACTACATAAAAGCGGATTCCAGTAGAAGATACAATTATAGTTTGTACGTACACACTTAGTTACGAGTTAACAGGTGTAGAAAAGTAGTTTGTCGAGTTGAGCGAGCGGGAGAGCGCAGGCCTACCTTCGTGACGTACGCGCCGCGGCCTGTCTTTCTCGTAGGCCTCGGCTCGGCTCGTCTTACGGTAGTGCTCAAATTCCTGCAGCCCTTCGCAGCCAGAGGTTCAGCTCCGCTTGCAGTTATGAACGTCTCTCTGTCACTTGGTGGCAAGTAAACGATAGCGTAAACTGAAATCTTTAAGCGAAAGTTCTTTTGTTTCTACATCTGTATGCTCAGTGTACTGGTATTTGTACCTCTGCAAGTTATTTTGGCGCTGCTTCTCGATGTTACATATAACAATATAGACACAGTCTTGTACACTTTGTCTGATCACTTCGACTGTGAACTAGACATTGGATATAACAGATCCATCAGGGACATTTCAATCCTTAGAAAACTACCCAAGTCGAATGTTGGTGATGTGATAGTGACGTGGAAACGCGAAGGAATAACCACAGCTAAACAAAGTCCACGCAGACGACATGTGACGGACAGGGGCAGTTGTTTGTAAAAAAATCACATGAGTCAGCGAGAGCAATGACTCGTGAGTTCCGGAGTGCTACGTACAAACCAACCAGCAGAATGACTGTGCGTAGTGACTTAAAAACGAGTGATTTGGAATGATGAATCACACTATACCCTGCGGCAATCCGATGCAAGGGTTTGGGTCTGCCGAATGCTTGGAGGTCATTACTTGCCATCATGTGTAGTGCCAACCATGATGTACAGAGGAGGTAACGTTATGGTATGCGGATTTGTCTCGTGCTTAGGATGTGCTCTTATTATTGTGCTTAAGAAAACACTTAATGCAGAAGGATATGAACACATTTTAAATCATTGTGTACAACGAACAGTAGGGGAACACTTCAGAGACGATTATCGTTTGTATGAGCATAACGCATCCTGTCTTAAAGCAGCGTCTGTGAGTGGTTTGTGGACAATATCATTTCTGAAATGGAATGGCCTGTCCAAAGTCTTGACCTCAACCCAATGGAACACCTTTGGGTTGAGTTAGAATGTCGAATATGCTCTAGAACTCAGCGTCCAACGTCACTACCTTCTCTGATTTCGCCTATTGAGAAAGAATGGGCTTCCATTCCTCCACAGATATTCGACACTTCATTGAAAGTGTCCCTAGCAGAGTTCAAGCCGTCATAAAGGTTAAGGAGGAGACACCCGATTTTAATTTCCACTAATAGGTTTCCGGATACTTCTGGTCTGACAGCGCGTGTTTCTGCTTGCTTCCTCCAGAGCTGCGTCTCGCGCATTTCTCAATGGGCAGGAATCGCCACGGATCGTATTAGGTCAGATAGCATACAGGGTTATTCGTAAGTACCTCTGCTGATCCACAAGACGAGTATGCGAAAACTACAAGATGTACGGAAAATAGCCACATACCATTGGATAGAGTTCTCAATTCACATTGCGGGCGCTTAATATGGGCACCATTTGTGACGCAGCAAACGTCAGTGAATGCTTGCAGTTTATTGAAGTCTTGCACCCGGAAAAGTGCAATGATAGCAGCCCATTTTTGAAATCTGTTCATTGGACTACCTATCGGCAGCCGCAAACTAATTCGACGGAACAATATGGAGTGGACGATTTTTCTACGTATTGTGACACGCCTGCTGCCTATTGGGCATTCTGCACTGCACCACGGCGTGCATTACGGATCGAAACTTGGAGAGATGCTCTATCCACTGATACGTCATTTTCCTGTGTATCTTGTCTTACTTTGAAACCAAAGAGGTATAATCTTATATTTGCTCCAACTACCGCTCGCAGATTTTCAAACTTCTACAACACTATCGAAGTACCAGCAAGAATTCCGCTGTTGAACATGAGTGAACTGTGTAGTGGCAGCTATGTGAACCAAATGCACTGCTTCCACACAAACCATTTTAGTGACAGACGTATGTTTATCAGTAATCGCTCCAGTATTATATCATACGGATGAAATGATATGGTAAAAATGACAGTGATGAAATGACATGGTGACAGCAGCGTTTACAGTCACGGACCGAGAGAAAGGCTTCTCCTCGTAGGGAGAAGGTAACAACAGGAGGGATACGAGAACTCGTTTGCATTTCTCAGTTAATTCTTAAACCGTCTTTACTTCCTTTTTTTGTCAGTTTTTTCACCCTTATGTGTCTGCCCCGTTATCGGAGGCCCATCCCGCCAAACCTTTCATTCGGCCCGCGCTGGGTCAGCTGCAGGAAAGCTACTGAAGTACTAGGTTGGTGTGAAGTTCGTAGCGTTTTTGTTTTACATATTGGTATACCGGTTCCTGTGGGTTTATTTATCGACTGTCGTTGTTTATTTGTAGTTCACTGTTGCTACTGAGTTTAAATACTGTAATTTTATCATTTGGAGGTAGTGAGTGGATCTGTGCACACTACAAAATGAAGTAGCGAGTGGAGATATCGAAACGTTTTTGACATATTCCTGCGTTGGACTTCAACAGAGGGATGACAGCAGCGGAGGCAGTTAGAAACATTTGCGCCGTGTATGGCGATAATGACACTGAACAGAGAAACAGTAGGAAAGTGATTTTCGGATCTTTTTGACATCAGTGACTCTTCACGTTCAGGAAGACCTTCGGGATTTGACCAAGATCGGTTAAACGCATTAACACACAATGATCCACGTCCGTGTTCACGAGAACTGGCAAATGTGATGAACTGTGATCATTCCGCCTTCGTGCGCAATTGCATGTAATGATGAATGTACAAAAATCGGGTATGTGGGTACCGCACGCTCAGGGCAAAAAAAAAAAAAATCTCTGCTTGTTCATCATCATTTGGCTCGTGAACGACACCGACCATACCAATCCTGTATCGTTAGTGGTGACAAGAAATGGTGTCTTTATACTTACACACAAGGAAAAGAAAGGAATGGCTGAGTCCAAGCAAAGCAGCAACTATCCGTACAAAGACCCGCGTGCATCCACAAAAGATAAAGTTACGCATCTGGTGGAACAGCGACGGTGTGGCGTACCATGAACTGCTTTTACGAGTTGTGACCATCACTGCTGACATGTATTGTCAAAAAGTGAGACTTTTTGCAGACGCAGTCCAAGATCAACTACCAGGAAGTCTGCGTGAAGTGATGCTACCCCACTGTAACGGCCGCTTGCATTCTACTAGACTGACAGAAAACACTGTACAGGAGTTTGGTTGGGAAGTCATTCCCACCCGCATTAGTCACCTGACCTTGTGCCCTCAGATTTTCACCTTTTCCGATCTGTGTCGAATAACCTTCAAGCAACTTCCTCTCCGCAAGAATATGCGCTCCGAACGTCGCTTGACGAGTTCTTCGCCTCGAGGCCGATCGGAAGGCGAGAAAGGGCGTAAGCATTGCCTTACTTTGCCGTAGTTCTGTGCACAATTTCGTACTGGTACTGGTATAGAAAGAATGCCCAGCGTTGCAATTTTGGAGCAGTACGCGTAGGAACTAGCATTGGCTGATGAAATAAGGCCAGCAAAGGCTT